>NC_136063.1:552509016-554909016 GCF_964261635.1 Lissotriton helveticus
GAATGACTTGGCAGTAAACATCCTTAAAACCTTTCTAGACAACCTAGACCTGACCCAATTCTGTGACAGTCCTATGCACAACAAGGGTGAGATCTTGGACCTTATCATTGCAAAACTGGATTACATCCAACTCGAATCTATAGTCCTTTGCGACTGGACAGACCACCACTGTATCTCCTTCCGTATCACAAATACTTTGAGTACAAAAAAGTTTTAACTGAAGAAAGCCAAAGTATGGAAAAGAAACAGGAGGAACATATACCTAAATGAACTTACATCCCTCAGCAA
Source organism: Lissotriton helveticus (assembly GCF_964261635.1). NCBI lineage: Eukaryota > Metazoa > Chordata > Amphibia > Caudata > Salamandridae > Lissotriton > Lissotriton helveticus. The sequence goes on from NC_136063.1 coordinate 552,509,305, forward strand.
CACGATCCTACCCTCCCGCCAGATAGACATGATAGACGTGCAAACCATTATAGATCACTAAAACACCTCCAAACTGCACATCCTTAACACAATTGGACCCTTATAACTAAAATAAATATCCATCAAAGACTCAAAACCATGGTTCAGTGACAGTTTAAACGCAGAAAAATGTAACCTAAGATTATCTGAACGAGCATGGAGATGCTTACCGTCCTTCGAACACTTAAAATGCCAAAGATTGGTGAGGAGCACCTATAATAAACGCGTTAGATGTTTAAAAGCAAATTTCTTTAGAACTCAGCTAAAGCTAGCCAAAAACCAAACTAGAAAACTCTTTAAACTTGTAAAACAACAATCGAATAGTCAACTCAACCCAGCTATAAATGAACCCGATCTACTGGCAAACTGTGAGGAATTTGCCTCCTTCTTCCTAGGAAAGACGGGAACAATCGAAAAGGACCTGCGGACAGCAAAGAAGCTACTTCTGGTTATACTGCCTATCAGTCTCCCTCCCTCATGAATAGCTGAGCCTCTTGGGCTCATAGGGCACACCCCCAAAAACAACGCCTCCTGGAATACATTCAAAACCCACAGCGAAGGGGGCGCTAGAGGGCGCACTGCGGGATGGCTGGCTGAAAAGGCAGCTCCGCCGGACGGACACTGAAACGCGCTGTTTATCCCGTTTACAGCGACCGATTTCAAATATGCACACCACATAATAACAGATGAATATGCATGGCAGCTGATGAAGATGCCCTGATGCAGAAAAAACGTACGCATAGTGGAGTTAATTGACTAGGAGGATCGGAGCACGAGACTGCATACATTGGGTAAGATGGCGCCCGCAACCCATTGCTTGAACGGTCATAGCGTATAGAAAGGATGGAGCCCCCAAGCGGGATGTCCCCTCACAGAAACCGTTCCCTGCTTCTATAGAGAGACTATTAGACAGAGCCTACGCGTGAGCCCAAGGCTTCTATTGAACGATTGAGAGACATTATAGCGCATAAACGGTCAAGATGGCGACCCCCCTGTGTGCCTAATGCTCCATGACTCAACGTCCCCGGCGCCTGGTCATACACTGGTGGCCGCACCATGTAGACACCTGGAGTGCTCAAAATAGACAACACATAACCAAAGGCTTTGTTATGTATTGCGTCGCAATGGGCGCTGTAGCCCACATTAACCCGGGGCACGAAAACGTCGCGAAAACAGAAGGCAAGATGGCAGCGCCCATATGCAATGAATTGCAAGTGCGGATAACGCTGCAGAATTAGTGCTGTGGACACATCAGGAGCAGGGTGCGGTGGGTGCACCAGGCGGCGGAACGCTAATACACTCCTAGCCATTGAAAAGTGCACTGGTAATGACTCGCATTACATCAGGACACCGAAAAGAGGGCTGCGCTGGGATTGCGGGTTGGTCAAGGACACGGCCATTCCCTTCCCCCCTGGCAGCTCCCCTCACACCAGACTGACTTGCGCTCGACTGGCTCCGGGACCATAAGCTACCCAGCTGAAGACCCTGGGCAAGTTCCACTGACGAACGCACATCCAAAGGCACAATTAGAGAAATAGAGAGCGCCTTCCATAACTAACATCCTGATATTACAGTGGTTCTGTACAGTGCTATACCTGCCCGCGAAGCACCGATGGAGAATATCGTCCCAAAATGGGGAAACCGGACAGGCAACAACCAAAGATCAACTTTGAACAACGTAAGACAACGCGGGCGCCTCAATCACACTCGGACACCGAGACGAATGCAGAGGGCGGCGCGAGGCAGGGAGTGGAATCCATTTTGAAAGCCATCCAATCCAGTCTCCAGGACATAAACGGTAAGCTGGACCACCTAACCTGTCGTGTAGATAATATGGCGGCGAAGATGGACAAGCATGGCGAAAAGCTGGATGAGGCTGAAACCAGGATATCGGCGGTGGAGGATGAAGCACGCACGAGCACGTCCAAATGCACTGGTTTTGAAAAGATACTGGATGTAATACGATCCAAGGCGGAGGATTTGGAAGCTATATCGCGTCGTAATAATGTACGCATCACAGGTGTGCCAGAATCCACAAACACGGGCAAGATGGAGTCGTACGTGGAAGAACTCTGCCTTGTGCTGTTTGGCAAGGAAGCATTATCTCCAGTGTTTATAGTAGAGAGAGCTCATCGCACCCTGGCACCTCGTCACCCGCCAGGAACGCCACCAAGACCAATAGTGGCGTGCATTTTGAACTATCGCGACAGAGATACGATGCTGAGACTGGCATGTGAGCACAAAGACCTTTCCTTCCAAAACAACCGTCTGGAGTTTTATCCTGACTACCCGATGGCGGTTCAACAAGCCCGCAGAGAATTTAATTCAGCTAAAGCTAAACTACGTGACCTAAAGGTGGAATACGCCATGTTATACCCAGCGCGGCTGAAGGTGAACTGGGATGGCAAATCGACAGTGCTCTCCACACCCAAAGCAGCGAATGACTTCATCAAAACCATTGTGAGCTCCCGGAAGAACAGAGGGGGACAGGAACAAGACCGCGGCGAAGAGTGACGGACTACTATGAATTTACCTCTGGCAGTGGTGCGGGTATTCACGTATGTTCCAGACCGACATGGTGAGACCTACCCTAGCTTCTGTGCATTGAACTAAATTGTGACAAGCACCCCGCTTGCGATGAGTTCATACTTTGTAGTACTATTCTCAATGGTACACACGCCTTTATACACATGCCCATGTCTGAACTGCCTTAATACACCAGGGTACTGACATGTCTGACAGAAGCGGAGAACTAGCACACACCTGTACTATACTATGTGGTGATGGAACCTCACGTTCCCAGACATTGCTGGAGTGCAGGAATTGATCACGAGACTGTGCTCACCTATCCCCGGAAACCACGGGTAGTTTCGAACACGGGAGGGGATTGGGAGAACCACAACTTCTGTATGTAGAGAATGCAGGGTCTGTGAAGGCAAATTGTATGCATAGCTGAGTACACAACACTGCCACGGGTGGAGACACCATAAGATCCGGCATCCACTCCTATCCTATACGCACTCATATGCAAGGAGTAGCTCCTGGGAGGGCCTTGCGGACACTATACAGCTGTTACAGAGACATTTGGTTGTACTGAGATGTTATCAATCCGCTATAGAGGAAATGTTGGTTACTAGAGCACGGTACATGTGATAATTTACGTATTCATGCACTGGAGGACATACTTTGGCATTATATTACAAAGAGGGACAGAGAGCTGTAAAACACACATTTACTATGCAGGACTCACATCATGCATCTATGGGGTAACACCAACACGCAATTACCTGGTATAACTGTGCTGTTCTACACCGGCACATCGGCTTAAATTGGCGACACTTGCACCTCCTCTCAAGTTTAAAGCTGCAGACTCACTACCGATAGTGACATGCTGTAGGATACAGTAGCCATTGCCCCATTTGATGGCCATTACATGGTCAAAGGCCTGTATACATTGCACTGATGATTCCTCCTGCTGTAATATACGATGTGTAAATTCGGTTGCTAATAGATAATGTTGTTCGTCCACATCCGCTAGTTCGGATGGTGATGTGCAGTCCAGGCGGACCCCGACATGGGTGTTCCCCGCGAAAGTTATATGCATTTGGGATATTTCCTAAGGGTATGGCATCAGCAGGATTGGGCTGCTTTTGTGGGTGGGGGGTGGGACAGGAGGGCTGTTGTTTTAATTTATGGATCTGACTGCTTAGGATGCACTGCCTACACCCAACCAGGATTTACCTATTGTCTGCTTTATTGTACTTTGTTGCATTATCTGATGTTCCCTACACGGGAGTTTGGTTTGGTCCGGACAGAGAACGTTCACAGATTACACAGACAAACTCAATGGCTGCTTCTACAGTGACTCCACCAACACTAAACTTACTCACCTGGAATATTAGGGGCTATACAAATCCAAGAAAGTTGCGCCAGTTATTCGCATGTTTAGATAGATGGCACATTGATATTGTAATGTTTCAGGAAACACACGAAGCCCCACAATCACAAGCACAGGTAGGACGGAGATGGGCGGAATCGGTACATTGTGCCAAATACTCATCTTACTCGAGAGGGGTCTCCATACTTGTGAAAAAAGGCACGAATGTCAAAATTGATAAGACGACTATAGACGAGAATGGCCGCTACATTATACTGAGAGGTAGGATATGAGGTAGACGGCTGACACTGGTTAACACATACGGTCCCAACACCGATTCCCCTGACTTCTTTCATGAGATTGGGTTGCAGCTGTCCTGAGACGGATCAAGCAGTGCTCTGGGGCGGTGACCTAAATATCACCTTAGATGATAGTGTAGACAAATCAGGCAACACAACAGAGCACCACACGCAAGCTAGAGCTAAATTGCGCAATGTCATGTTAGAACTAAATATAAAAGATATATGGAGAGCGAGGAATCTGGGGATTACTGAAGCGACGCACACATCGGCGGCACATGGCAGCTGGTCGCGTATTGATTACTGGCTAGGCTCGGATGAATTACTACTATGGACACAGGCAATCAAACATGCCCATAACTCTCTCAGATCACAACCCTGTCACACTGTCCTTACAAATTATACGCCACCACCATACAGTTGGAGATTCAATGACGCGGCTTTAACTGACTCCCTTTATGCAGATACCATAGCAAAGGCAATTAAGGAGTATTTTCAACTAAATGGCGCCTCGACAGACGACGCTGGCCTCCTGTGGGAAGCGTTTAAAGCCACGATTCATGGTGTTTGCATTAGCACAATGGCGGGGATATTACGGGATATTAGAGCGCAACTGACACGTTGCGAGTCCAGACTCGGCACACTCGAACGGCAGTATGAGAGTACTCCACATCCAACGATACTTAGTGAAATTAGAAACGCACTAACTGAACATCAAGCGTTCGCAGCCGATGAGATTAAATACTTAAGTAAGAGACACACAGCTAGGGCATACGGGGAAGGGGGACGACCTGGGCGGGTACTGGCGGCTAAAATCTGTGGCGGACATAAAGCACACACTAAAACGCAGATTACTGGAGAAGACGATATTACACATACTGATCAGATGGGTATAATGCGCAGTTTGGTCCATAACTATAGAGATTTGTATACATCACGGCCGGTTGCTACACAACGCGACACACTAGATTATCTGAAAGACATTACAATAGCTTGGATTTCCGACACCCAAAGACAATACTTGTCCCTGCCGATCACCGTAGAGGAGGTTACGGAAGTGATCCAGTCATTGCTAAACGGAAAGGCTCTGGGTCCTGATGGATTCACTTGTGAATTCTACAAAACGTATAAAGATATTCTGGCGCCTCGTTTAGTTGCAATATTTGGTGCTGCCCATGAAACTCAGGTACTCCCAGCCACACTGCGCGAAGCAATGATAATAGCACTTCTTAAGCCTGACAAAGACCTGGACAGATGTAATTCATACCGCCCTTTGTCTCTGCTAAATGTGGACTCAAAAATTCTCGCTAAAACTCTTGCCATGCGATTACAGCCGCTCATGGTAAATCTGGTCCTCCCGGACCAATCAGGGTTTATACCCACTAGACATACCGCACACAACACCAGAACGCTCTTTGCGGTCTCCCACTACCTGAGCCCATCTACGAAAGCGGTAGCGGTTATGCTAGACGCCGCAAAAGCGTTCGATTCCATTGAATGGTCCTACCTAATTACGATACTGCACAGAATGGGCTTCCCCCTGATTTTCATTCAATGGATCCAGTTGTTATATACCAAACCCAGGGCTAGGGTTAAGATCAATGGCTACGTATCGGAAGCCTTTGATATAGGTAGAGGGACAAGACAGGGCTGCCCCCTGTCTCCACTCCTATTTGCCCTGGCTTTGGAACCCCTGGCCTGTATAGTGCGGCAGCAACACCATCACCTGGCGCTTCAATTCCCAGGCCGGCCGCTACATATTTCCCTGTATGCGGATGATATGCTGCTTTATGTCCGCGACCCGGCACAAAACCTAGACTCCCTCCTACGCGCATACATTAAATTTGAGGGATATTCGGGTCTGCAGATAAACTGGGACAAATCCTCCATATTCCCATTGACTGACACTACACTGCCGCACCTGATTGAATACCCATTAGCGTGGCAGTCGGAACCCATAAGATACCTAGGTATATGGTTCCACAGGGACCCGGAACTAGTCATAAGGACTAATTATGGTAGGGCCATCGACGCACTAGAAGACAAAGTAAGGAGGTGGATTCAGCACCCGCTATCATTGGCTGACAGACTAGCGATTGTAAAAATGGTCGTGCTTCCTAAACTCCTTTACCTCTTTAACAATATCCCCATCCAACCGCCTAGGGAAGTCTTCAAGCGACTGACCTCATTGGTACTGAAGCTAATATGGGCGGGTAAACAGGCGCGTATCACCTTGGCTGTGTTGACACTACCTTATGACAAAGGCGGGTGGGGAATACCAGACCTCTTGCTATATTACTTATGTGCCCAGGCCCAATACGCCACGCACTGGTACCACAAAACCCCATATTTGACGCATGTAGCGGTTGAGGAGGGTGACGCGGAGCCTATCCCACTAGATGCCATCATTACGCCTGACAGACCCCCACTCCACAGCAATGACATTAACACGATTGACACCACAAACGCGGCATGGAGACGGTTGGGCCAGCTGATGCACAAACTACCAATATATGCTCCAGCATTGCCGCTACACCATCACCTGAATCTGTCGGTCACGACGGAGGATGTCGGAATGGGCCTCCTAAAACAGGTGGGGTTGGTCTCCATGGGTGACTTATATAAAGACGGGGTAATCATCACGGAGCATGACCTGGACTATATACAAAACCCACACAAACCTGAATATAGATGGCCCGTTAGCCGTACTATAGAGAAAATATATCAATTTCCACAACCAAATTGAATCGTTTACAATCTTTTTTTAATAAAACCATATACATGAAAAATATAAGCGCTTGGACATCATACTTTAAAATTTCGACGCATTTCTTTTATAAAAACATATGGTAAAAGACAATTAATCGCAATATTTCATCACAATGTGCAACTCAAAGTTTGAAATTAAAAATAAAATAAAACACATAAAACATCTCAACAACTCATATATGAAAACGGTGAACAAAAGCCTAATAGTATATAACCCCTAGTTTAACTGTGGCTACTTGGTCTATTTGCCACTACTTGTCGCTGGATCCAAAGGCTTACAATTTTTTACATCAGTTTAAACAACAGTAACAGTATTACATGTACATCAGTTGTTTACTGAGCTCTGGTTGGATTCTCTGTATGTACAAAAAATGCGTTGACGCGTTTCGGTGCAGAACAACTGATATATTGGCACCTTCTTCAGGACTTCTTTATTCGGGGTTTCTCACTTGAGTAAATGGTGACTGGCACCCTCTCCCTTCTATATGGAGGGAGATCCAAATTAGTGCATCTATGATGTTCAGTTAACTTCTTCCCTGTCACATCTGTCTATCTTAAAACTTTTTAAAACTCTCCTTGAACGGGCATAGGACTTATGATCTCCTTGGGAAAACTGGATATGTTCTCGTATTAACTGGAGCCGCGTCTTTGCCTCGTTCCAACACTCTCTTTTAAAAAGTTTTAAGATACTCAGCCAAACTACTTAAAAAATTGGAACAGGAGAAGCGAACCTAATACAAGGAGCCCTTCTCAAGAAAGAGAGATATACCCCATTGGGACCGTGAGATGTGACCGGGAAGAAGTTAACTGAACATCATAGATGCACTAATTTGGATCTCCCTCCATATAGAAGGGAGAGGGTGCCAGTCACAATTTACTCAAGTGAGAAACCCCGAATAAAGAAGTCCTGAAGAAGGTGCCAATATATCAGTTGTTCTGCACCGAAACGCGTCGACGCACTTTTTGTACATACAGAGAATCCAACCAGGGCTCAGTAAACAACTGATGTACATGTAATACTGTTACTGTTGTTTAAACTGATGTAAAAAATTGTAAGCCTTTGGATCCAGCGACAAGTAGTGGCAAATAGACCAAGTAGCCACAGTTAAACTAGGGGTTATATACTATTAGGCTTTTGTTCACCGTTTTCATATATGAGTTGTTGAGATGTTTTATGTGTTTTCTTTTATTTTATTTTTAATTTCAAACTTTGAGTTGCACATTGTGATGAAATATTGCGATTAATTGTCTTTTACCATATGTTTTTATAAAATAAATGCGTCGAAATTTTAAAGTATGATGTCCAAGCGCTTATATTTTTCATGTATATGGTTTTATTAAAAAAAGATTGTAAACGATTCAATTTGGTTGTGGAAATTGATATATTTTCTCTATAGTACGGCTAACGGGCCATCTATATTCAGGTTTGTGTGTGTGCCCATAGTGGTATGAAAGAATAACGAGTGCTCCCCAGGGATTTCCCTTTGACTTACTGTCTTTTGTACCCTGTTCCCTGGAGATAGGGGGGTACCCTCTCTCTAGATACCTATATACAAAACCCGACACTATAATTTCGCTTTACATTTCACAGGCTAAAGGGGGCAATCAAACAACACTATCCAACCTTTCCTGCGGAGCCGTTAACTTTGGATACATTGCAATTCCTCCTAACGACACCCAACAACACGCACTTGGTTTCACAACTCTACAAAATGGCGCAGGCTGAAATAGGCTATAGAGCGACTAGGGCGCAGGAAAGATGGAACACAGTGCTGGAAGCTCCCCTCACAGAAAAAGACTGGGAGATGGCCTGCGCACTAACCACAATGCTCACGCCAAATGGCAACTTGCGAATAATACATTTTAAATACCTACACCAAGCATATTACACACCTACCCAACTGCATAGATATGGTCTACGTGACGAGGCACGTTGCAAGCGATGTGGCCACAGCCAAGCGGACTTTATACATTTGGCATGGCAGTGTTCGGGGATACAGTCATACTGGAAAGAGGTGGCGTTTAAATTGTCCGAAATGGTGGGAGTAACTATAGTATGTACGATCCGCTGTTGTCCACTGGGGATACTAGGAAGTGTGAAAGCCATGAAACGTAAGTTCTGTGCAGTAGCATTGCTGTTGGCTAAACGAAGAGTCTCCATATGCTGAGAGAGTAACATTGTACCATTGGTTGAGCAGTGGCTCAAGGACATGGCATACTGCCAGGACACGCTCAAAACGTATGAGGAATCACTGCCGCCTAGATCCAGGCCTAAAGACTATTGGGTGTACCTCACTACCTACTTGAATACACAAATTGATGATTAAGTTGTTTAGACCGTCTGTTATTTACACTGACCTCCCGCAATTTTTTGAAGCACGAAGGCAACAAATGTTTCTTAACAATTGAGTCTAGATTGGGTGGGGAGTGCGGTAGTGGAATGATTCAGTTATGGTTTATGTTTGTTCTACAGTAGAAAAAGCTAAATCTGAGACCTAATATTACTGTCTACGCGGCCGGCCCACTAGGGTTTTAGGCGACATGCTGTGTATTTTGTTGTACTTGAACTGCAATTCCTCTATGTTCCATTTCTTTAACGGTTTTGACACGCTGCCGGCCCACACGGGGTTGTAGGCACCAAGCCGTGTAATATTAACGAATTATATCAATAAAGGTCTTGGAAACTTTAAAAAAAAAAAAACCACAGCGAAAACGACATTCACAAAATCCTTACGGCGCTTAAACCCAGAAACCACTTCAAAGACCCATTACCATAAAATATCTTCAGGAAGGTCAAAGCCCCTTTCCTCCTACTTTGGACCAAGATAGTAAATGCTTCACATCGGCAAGGCACTATCCCAAACTGCCTGAAATCAGGACAGGTAACCCCTATCCTGAAAAAACCACCATAGATGGCTCGGACTCAAACAACTTCTGCCCTATTTCCAAAATCTTTACTTTAGCTAAGCTCATTAACTAAAAATTTCCGACCAGAACAAATCCTGCCTTGTCCAGTATTTTGTAAAGCGCGAACATGTACCTGAGGGTGTCAAGGCGCTGGGCGCCGTCGGGAAGATTAAGCGATCTATCACACAGAGTCACATGGTGCTGGGCTGATCTGCCGCCGGCACCGGGGATGAAACCGTGAGCCCCGGGTTCCGTAGGCAGGCACCCTGGCGGCTGAGCCACACCTCTTCCCCGCTGCGCCACACCTCTTCCCTCTCATCCTCTTGCCTTCTAATCCTCTTTGACTTATCATCTGCGTTTGACACAATTAAACATGACAGTCTCCTAGACTTACTTGAAAGAAGGATGGGGCTTTTAGGGTCCCTTTAAAATTGGTTCACCTCATTTCTCCACAACAGAACTCAAAGAATCAAGGTTATCCAGTCCCTGTCCAATGCCACATCAGTTACATTAGGGGTTCCACAAGGGTCCTCTCTCTGCCGTATTCTCTTCAACCTTTTCATGGAGCCTCTAGCCGAATCTTGAATTCCTTTAACACCCACTACCACATGTAGGCGGGAGACACCGAACTGTACCTGAAAATATCTTCCCCAGAAGATATTAGCTCTCTTAACACAACCTTACTAAAAACCCAAAACTGGCTAACCCGCAACCACCTCAAACTCAATGCCATCAAATGGAATTCCTCCTAACAGTCCCACCGAATCACTCGCCCTGGAACGATCTATGGATGAACCATCTAACTGCTCTCAACTGCACACCACACATTATAGATTCCACAAGATCTCTGGAAATAACACTTGACAAGAACCTGAACATGAAGGAAGGCATACGTTCCACAGTCTAAGGTACAAACTACCAAATTAACATTTTAAGGAAATTAAAAGCCTTTCTCCCTCAAGACAATTTCAAATCAGCGGTCCAGGTTCTAGTCACTCTCAGACTGGACTATGGAGGTGCAACCTCTGCGTTCTTCATAGATCCAAGTTGGCACCTCTATGAGCCACTCTCAATGCTGTGACCAGGCTCATGACAGGATCAAAAAGAAACTATCAGATCTCTCTGGGTCTTAAAGGCCTAAACTGGCTCCCATATGAGGCATGGATACAGTTAAAAATTGCCAGCATAACCCACAAAGCAGTACATTTCAACACCCCAAGGTACTTGGCACAAAAACTAGAATTATCTGGTGGATGTAGATCCTCAAGAAGCAAGAGCACCTAGTGACTGAAACTACAGAAATTCCATTACAAAAAAACTAGCAACAGAACCTTCTCGGGTATTGCCCTGAGAATTTGGAAATCATTATCACCCGATCAACTGCATCTTTCAAAAGAGAAGTGAAACTACTACTTATGAACAAATTCCTGCCCTAGGTTATACAAGTCAACTTGAAATCTACACCCATGATGATTATCACTAGACTGTCCGACCATATCTATTGTCTCGTCGACTTGTCCTAGAGACATTACCTTCTGCATTTTGTGAACTTACACAGTTGCTACCTCTTTTGACTATGTTGTTGTTTGCTTTCCTGTTTTTGTCTTCTTCTTTCCTAGCATTTGTAAAGCGCTCTGATACATTCACAAGTCACGTGTGTGCTATTAAAACCTTATAAATAAATAAAATACAAATAAATCTACATTTAGAAGGATGATAATCTTTGGCAACACACAGAGGTTCACACATTCTGCCATACAGTGCTGCAACATAAAGAACATGGTGTAACATAATTTCCACCTTCGACTTGTGAAGGTGGAGGTGGAAGTTAAGGTTAAGTAACGACGGTAAGAACTGCTGTTAAGGTATTACCCTATCTTATGAATTTTATGCCCTTTGAGGTCTCGTGCTGTAGCCATTATTGACCTAAAGTTACAATACTGTATGTCAAGAAACAGTGGTTTTGTGGCACAAAATCATAAAAGAATAATGATAATTATACTGCGCAATGGCATTCGAAATGGATCATACGGATGTCAGACAGAGAGGAGACCGAATAAAGTTTGATTGGATATTTACAATTTATAACAATTATTCAAATAGTTTTCACATATATACAACAAAATAGTGCTTTGTGTCCCCGGTGTGTATTGGAACCAAAAATCAAAAAGGAGCGAATTTGTGACAACAGTGACATATACAATTTGGTTTCCTTCATACGAGAAACGAACATTTAAAATAGTTGCTATTTATCCAAACACTGTGTTCGGTAAGCAGTGCTGATGTAGTGATTCGGTTCTCTTTTAAATCGACGGCGTTTCGACCCCTCTGCGGGTGTGGGGTCTCTTCAGGACCTAATAATGTAGGGACATCTGAACGATTAAGGAACAATATGCGCAGCCACTTGCATTTAGTGAAGAACACAGGTGTGAAAATAACGTAGATAGAATACTCACACTGGACCCAGCCGGGTGCTCAGTGTGAGGCGGGAGAGGAAAGGAAAGGAAGAGCTGGCAACCAGTGACGAGGCATGGGGGATGCCGCTGCCTGTTGTTAGTGCTTCTCCTGGAGTGCTGGTGGCACTATAATATCAATAGATTAAACCGTGTTTCCCACGATAAAGAATCTGCTACAATGAGCAGAGTCCAACGCGTGCAGCCGCTACGCGTGCATTCTACCAGGCGCCTGTGAGGTTCAATGACCCTCACAGGTGCCTTGTAGCGCCAGCGGCATCCACCGTGCCTCGTCACTGGTTGTCAGCCCTTCCTTTCCTCTCCCACCTCACACTGAGCACTCTGCACTATTTTGTTGTTTATATGAGAAAACTATTTGAATAATTGTTATAAATTGTAAATATCTAATCAAACTGTATTCGGTCTCCTTTCTGTCTACCATCCGTATGATCCATTTCGAATGCCATTGCGCAGTATAATTATCATTATTCTTTTATGATTTTTTGCCATAAGAACCACTGTTCCTTGACATACAGTAACTACACCGGTTCCTTGTGAATAGGGATCCCTTGTTTTTTCTTATTAAAGTTACATCAAATTTTTTTAAACCTTTATTTACCATTTTAAAGAATTGAACAGTTACACACCCATCAATATATAACTACATTCCATACAAAAAATCTACGAAAGTAGAAAAGAAAGAATAATCGCAGCAAAAAAGGAAGATAGGTATACTAGTACAATACATAACATTTTAGGAAAATACACACAAGCTGGCATGCAAAGGCAAGCAGGAATGATCTTGGGTCCTTGGCGTTCAAAGGAATCCCTCTTCTACACATTGCTTGAAAACCTGATGCTTTCTGTGTGACTGTGTCTTCCTGAGTAAAAGCATCCTTGGGAAGTTTCCAAAGGCCCCTCCAACTTCCAAATAAAGGCTTTCATTGATTCTACTTTTATATGGCCAATGATGAACTCTATATTTTCACTTGCTGGGTCAAGAGAGTGATTATTTTTTGGGGGAAGGCTCTAGGACACTGGCGTAATGTGCAGGCGGAACCTTGGCTGCTAATCTGTATTTCTAGCTTGTGATAGCTCTGTTGCTTGGAGGACAAAACAAATAGTGGATCAGGAAAAGTGTTCAACTGCCATGTAAAATTCTATGTGTGCTCTGAATATTGCCAGCATGGAAAGGAACAAGGACTGATTGACAAAGGTATTAGGTCCGCCTATTTTGAAAGATTCGTGAAGTGTGAAGGGAGCAGTACGAGGATTTGTTTTTGGGCAGGTCCGCATCGTCCCGCATCGTCCAGGGGCGCTCTTATTCTTGGAAGCTGTTCTGTTGTACTTTCTGCCATCTGGGGCTGAGGGCTGCGAGGGCTGCGAGCAGGAGGGGCTGGACTCAGTCTCCCAAGAGTCTCAGCCTACCTCGCGCCCGTCACACCTGGGACGCTCTCCCTCATCGCCCCGCCCCCAACAGACCGCTGAAAGCCACCGGATTCCCTGCTCTCCGTGGGATACCACTTGCCTTGTGACCGGAAGGAGCTGCTGACGCTCTGGGACAGCCTCTGACCTAACGCCTCGCGGAACCCGCTGCGCGGGTCCCGCATCGTCCAGGGGCGCTCTTATTCTTGGAAGTTGTTCTGTTGTACTTTCTGCCATCTGGGGCAGAGGGCTGCGAGGGCTGCGAGCAGGAGGGGCTGGACTCAGTCTCCCAAGAGTCTCAGCCTACCTCGCGCCCGTCACACCTGGGACGCTCTCCCTCATCGCCCCGCCCCCAACAATCATCCAATTGCTACTGGGGATATAAGTTGGACCGAGGAGACCGCTGCGCGGGAGCGCGCGGGAGCGTCCCGGGAGAAGCCCGGGACAAGGGCGGGACCGTCTTTGGCCATCAGTGGCCGAAGGAGGCTGGGCTGGGCCCACTCTCTTGATCCCCCTTACTGCACATTATAGGTAATGCCTTCGCCCCCACCACGGGAAACTCCCTCAAGGGATGGCGCTTCCTGCTCTGGGACTTTGGATAACTATTTTAAAGCTACTAAAGGAGAGGTGGACAAGGAAAGCTCGCTTGAGAAACGTAGGGTGGAGCGCAGGCGCTCCATAGAATCTATGAAAACCAGGCTCTCGACCGATATCTTCCCTTACCCCATCACTCAAGAGGAAGGCACGCCACCTAGCAGTTTAATTAATTCGACACTTGAGGACTTTCCCGTCTTACTAAGGGAAATTCCTTCTACCCCAGGGCTAGTGGGTGGAAAAAACACAGAGTCAGCCCCTCAAGAGCTTTCCCATACTATCGTTAATCTGTTAACCCAAACTCCACCTATGCAATTGGCTAATAAGAGCAAGTCCAAATTAAATGTAGTGGTGGAGTTACATAGGCCCCCACCTAGTAAACGTGCTCGGAAAACAATGGGGGGGTGGGGGAAATCTAAAATATCACATCTTGACTTTGGCAAGAAACGCACTAATTCCGTTTTACCGGGGAAACCTACGGAGATAGTGCCTACCATTCCTCCTCCTAAGCCCCCAAAACCCAGTATAACTGCCACCACTAAAGAACCAGAGGTTATTTCGTCAAACCTAAACCTTCCACTCTCTGCCAAGGGGAGCATCGAATTTCTACTCCGCTCCCTTTTGCAGCCTATTACCGACAGCTTAAAAAAAGTCGAGATTAGGCTCACCCTGCTAGAAACTTCTCTTACCACTCTGAACACTCTAGTAAGTAAGCAGACACAGCTAGTGGGAACCCACTCCTCTGTTGGGGATCCATCCAAAGCAGAAGCTGCAACTAATGCCAATAAAGCCCCCCCCAGAAACCCGCCACCTGTCCCCCCTTTGCAACCTCTTATGGCCATTCAACTTCAGGCACGTCTTAATAACCAAAGCAATAGACCTACTCACCCACTGGATCTAGCCCCCCATAGCTCTCAAATAGAGTCCTCTGGAACAGATCAAGATCAGGTCAATGCCCCTCCACCCACGCCGGTTGGCCCAATTCCAAGACCACGGAGGCCAGACCTCCCGCCCGAAGCTAATAGATTAATGGTGGTCTTAGCTGGTGCCCCCCATTTAAGATCCGGGGAAAATGAGGACTATCAGTCCCTTAAGAAAAAGGTAATCAAATGGCTTAACTGGAATCGACCCCTGCCACCTCACTTTAATAACGAAATCATCATGGTGAGAAGGGTCCCATGGCTAGGGAAGACCAGGAAAACCATAGTGGGGGACTGTATCATGGTAACCTTTAAGGATCCGGGTACGGTCCGACACATCTGTGGAGGCATGAATCGTTCCCTCGATTCCACCATACAGACCCTCCCAGTATCTTTTTTCTTTCCACCTATTCCCAGGCACCAGGTTCCAATACACGATGACTGGACAAGGGTGGAATACAGACGTAAACACAAAGGCTTTGTACAACGCCCGTATTTCCAACCGCCGGACACACCTTTTTGCGATTTTAATCGCTTTAACTGTCTGAACGATTTGGATGGGGTCGATTGACTTACTGTCTGTAAGACAGTGCCAGGGGTCTCGGGCCCCTGTGGCCTTCTGGAATCCCCCATTGTGCCCCCCTGTCTAAATTCTGGCCCACTGAATGACCCGGTTGCTTCAGACCACGGCAGAACCGAATCTTCTCACCTAGCCACTGATGGGGTAGCTGTTGTTGAGGGGACAACTATGGTTCCTTTCCTTGTGGGCAACGGTGCGCTGAGACCCCCGGTGCCACATGCAGCTTTTGCTGCCCTCGCTACAGGCCCCGCTATTGAAGTGGAGCCTGGACTCATCTCTTCCAACCCTCATGGTATGGCATCTGCCACCTCTGAACATTTGAAGATAATCTCCTGGAACATCGCGGGACTAGCTAACAAAATGGAAGACCCGGCCTGGGCAAAGTACATAGAGACTGGTGACATATGTATGTTCCAGGAAACCTGGGCCAGAGAGGACTATGGACACCAAGGTTATTCATCATTTTACATCTCCGCAAGGTGGGAAGGCAAAGGCCGCCCATCAGGGGGCCTCACGACGTGGGCTGCTGCTCACCTGGGCTGTGTGGCTACACGGCTCCTGTTTAACTCTGATGATATCCTTGGGGTCTTATTAACATGGCCAAACAAAGCTAACCTCCTGCTGGTTAACATCTATTCCAGGCCGATGGGAAGGGCAAAAGAATCACCGACCTTTGCTGAACTCTCGAACTTTTTATCTGACCTGTCGGATGATTCATATTATGTGGTGGGTGGGGATTTTAACTCTCACTATGAGCCACTCCCCGGCATCCAGGAAGGGTTTTTATCAGAGGAAGAAGACAGGTGGGCAGTACCATGGGTTGATGTGCCATCTCCGAAAGCTTGGACTCCACTGGCACTGCAAATTACTGCCCTGACGTTAAGGTTCGGACTCAGAGCATGTAATGGGCGAATCAAGTCCGACAGACCAGGCAAAATCACTTACAACCGCCGGGGAAGAGAGTCTCATTTGGACTATGTCCTGGTCCAATTAGTGAGGTGGCCAACAATACAGGATTTCAGGGTAATAGACAGGATGGACAGTGATCACAATGCCCTCAAGTTAGAACTTGATCACCCAGCACCTCAGGCCCCAGTGTTCCATGAGGAAGAGAATCGCCCCATGCTCCTCCTAGAGAACAGTAGGAAAAGAATCAGGTGGGAGCAGATGGTCACAAACAAGGATAAACTCCCACTGTTTTATGCAGAGATTACTCCCATCCTGGAAACTGTTGGGGATCTTGATAGTGTGGCAAATAAAATAGATATAAGGAGCAAACTGTTTGATGCCCACGAGGAGCTCATAAAAGTTGCGGCACCCCACTTCACTCGTAACTTACGAAAGCCAAGGGCGAGGTGCCAAGGTAAAACACAATGGTACAATGTAGCCTGTAGACGGGCCAAAACAGAACTCCTTGGAGCAATTAAGGAGGGTACGGGAGGGGAACGCCTTAAGCAATGCAGGCAAGCGTACAAGAAGCTTCTCGCTCAGGCCAAAATAGAATGGGAGGAAGACCAGTGGGAAGAGCTCACAAAGGCCTTAGCAATACAAGATCAACGCCTGTTTTGGAGGATTGTGAATGGGGGATCAGGGAGTCTGCATTCGGCAGTGGAGCCTAACATAGCTTCTGGAGTGTGGCAGGACCACTTCCAGTCCCTATATAGTGCTGAGTCCGGAGAACTCCCTGCGTTAATTGAACCTGAGAGCCTGGGCCCTCAGGCGGACCTAATAACATTGAGTGAGGTCACTGCTGCTATTTCAGGCTTGGCTTCAGGGAAGGCCCCTGGACTGGATGGGCTACCTGGAGATCTGTTCAAGCAGGAGCCCACCGTCTGGGCGCCTTACCTCGCTGCTCTTTTCAACTGTATTCTCGGTGGGATGGAAATCCCTAGTACTTGGCTGGGGGCGGAGGTGGTCCCGATCTTTAAAAAGGGATCCCCCCTCCTCCCAGCCAACTACAGACCAATTAGCTTGATAGATGTAGCACAGAAGTTGTTCGGCAGGGTTCTCCTGAATAGGCTTCAGGAATAGATAGAAGAGGTGGGCGCCCTGAGTCCCTATCAGGCAGGATTTAGGAAAGGGGTATCGACTGTGGACCAGGTCTTCAGATTGAATCTGGTCTATTGGAGGACAGTGAGGTTCGAGGGCGGTAGTCTGTACACGATTTTCGTGGACCTACGGGCCGCCTTCGACCTCGTGCCCAGGGGAAAACTTTGGATCATCTTGGCAGGGATGGGCGTACCACCAGATATTTTACTGACCTTGCAGAGGCTGCACCATAATAACTATGCCCAGGTGAGGTGTGGGAGGTTGGGGGAACTGACTGATAGATTCCCCGTTGGCAGAGGGGTAAGACAGGGCTGTGTGCTGGCGCCGACCCTGTTTTGCCTCTTCGTCAACGGGGTAATCGCCCATCTTAATAACACCGATAATACAGATGCCCCCAAATTAAATGGCAACAGTGTGCCCGCAATAATGTTTGCGGACGACACACTGTTGATCTCTAAAACACCCATGGGCATCCAAAGGATACTTGATGCCTTTGTGGCCTTCTGTCAGGATAGAGGGCTGGAAATCAATGCCACAAAAACCAAATATATGGTTTTGAATCCGAGCCCCAACCAGCGCCCGAATCCCCAATTGGGAGCAGTGCGGCTGGAAAGAGTATCCACGTTTGAATATCTCGGCGTGACGCTCAACGAAAATATGACCTGGGTGACCCATCAGAGCAGGGCTAACCTTAAATTAGTTCAAATTACTGGGGGCATATCCCGGATGATGATCGGTTCGACTTATCGCCCACTGGGGGCCCTAATCCAGATATATAAGGCCCAGGCCAGGGGGGCGATTCTGTACGGGGCTGAATTGTGGGGTCACATCCCATGTCGGAACCTGTCTTCTACGGAAAATAGGTTTATAAGACAAATAACCGCACTTCCCCCTAGCACCCCACTCCTTCCTCTGAGGCTCGATCTAGGGATACGGCCACTTGCCGACGAGATAAGTCTAAGACCCATTGCCTTCTGGCGTAGGCTATGGAGTGGCGATGATCTCGCCGACTATAGGGCGGAATTGGCCGAACTATTAAAGCACCCCAAGGCGCTCAGTATTCCCTGGGTCAAAAATATCCAGTCAATTTGCACTGATCTGGGGCTTCCTGAATTGTGGACTGAACCAGCAAATGCAGCACCAGGAATCTCTAAAAGATCCCTGGCGATCCTGTACCACGAACACAAAAGGACAAGGGCCTTAGCTACCCAGATAGAGGGGTCCCTTTCTTCCATATTCCTGCAAACCAAGGATCTTTACAGATTTGAGAAGGCTTTCGATCCCATATATCCGATACTTACCAAAAGTTATTTCTCCAGTGGAGATACGGTACATTGCCTTTCCGGTCCTTTTCAAGCACTTGGTCACAAGTCCCTTCCACTAAGTACTGTCCTCTTTGCGTTGATAAAGAGGAAAATGATCTGCATGTGGTCTTCTTCTGCCCAGCCTACAAGGCAGCCAGAAAGTATTGGCTGCTTCCCTTGATCAAGAATCTGGGTGGCAGGGAATACACACCTATGTACAGGATTTTAAAATCCGATGTTTCTGGCCCTACCGTTTTTGCACTTTCCAAATTCTTTACGAATGTTTGGCATACGCGTAATTGTCTTTTAAAAAATGCTGGGTAGACTTTACAACCGCTTCAATTTTTAAATATAATTATTTTTATTGTGTGTGTTGATCTTAAAATTTTGTATTGATGTTTCACGAAATCTGACAGATTCATGTGATTTTATTGTATGTATATCTTTTATGACCTAATGGTCGAAATAAAGATTGGAAAATGAAAAATAAACACATCAACCGGGGGTTTAAGTGCGCCAGGTCCTGCCGGTGCCCAACACGGGTAGTTCTACAAAGCAGGTGTTGAACAGGTCCCTATTGGGCTCTCTGATTTTACCCTCACCATCAGGGTAAAAAAAATCTTAACTCTGCAGTAGTACTACCCTTTGCAGCCTTTGATGTAACTTCAAAGAGACTCGTTATAGTTTTTTCGAAATCATTTCAAATCTGCAGCATATATTTAATATTCTATACCACGAAAGCATAGTTGTTGCTCATTTGCCTTATGCAACTAACAACCATTGACAAAGCCAAAGTCCTGGCTTGTTGTAAGTGTAATGTTACTTTTTGTATTAAATATAGATGGATTCAATGATAGAAGCAGCAGAATACCAGTTGGGCAGCACACCATGATAAACCACATATTTTTAGCTTACGTGTTTTAAGCCACGCACTTAATTTGATTGGGCCCGCCCCTTTAAGAGACCCCCAGTTTTTTCATCCCATTTAAAGCCCTGACAGCAACATACAACGTAAGATTTTGCAGCAATCCTTGTTATATTGTAGTGCAACCCACATATACCTCTATACGGTCAAGGGGGAAACTACAATTACTGCAGCAGAAGGAGCCCAGAAGTGTGGAGAGCTTTCTAGACCCCAGTTACGGTGGTCTTTTATTATTCAGCTCAGCGGAGGTGGACACATTTTTCTTCCTTCCACTAAGCTATGCTAATGGAAACTATAAATCATATAGGGCTACGAATGCTTCTCACTCATTCAGTCGCAGCCAGCATAGCTCGTGGGTGGGGGTTGCGCAGGGAGGTCACGCAGGGTGTGGGTTAATTTAATAATTAAAAAGATTTTTTTTACTTATCTTCTCTGCTCCTGCTCTCCCGCCTCCAGCTGGAACAGAAAGCAGAAGCAGGCAGCCAGGCTCCCTCCCCTAAGCCAATCACAACGCTGCAAATAGTGTTGTGATTGGTCGGGACGCCACCCAGCCAGTGGCTTATGGGGAGGCCATGTTCTCCATGAAGGCTGCATTGCAGCCTGCATGGAGAAGGGCAGAGTGCGCATGACTGGTTTGGGCGGACCCAGGGGGCCAACCAAACAGTCTTGGCGCACTAGAGAGTGGGCAGGCACACCACTGCTGCCCTGCTTGCAGAGCAACCCCGCCCACCTGCCCGCCCGCAACCAAACATATACTGGTAATACATTGAAGTTATTGCACTGCGAGAAAGTAGTGGGGCGACACACCTCCGCCCTAGTGGAGGAGCCGCCCCTGCACTCATGACGTGTCGAAGCCCTACTACCCCATCAAGGAGATTTACACCGAGCTTTCACGTGTTTCCTTCTAGCAGGCCAACCAAGAGAAGCGTTGTTCACTGTCCCAACCAAACCTTTTTTAAAGCGGTGTTGGCCTTTAGTCCAGAGACCTTTGTTTTGTCAGAACATCACACTACGACATACAAGCACCTACGTTATGTGAGCACAGGCACCGACCAAAACCACACATTTCAAGACAGAAAAACATTTTTGTGGGCAAACTAACACGTCTATGCGAAACCAATAGCCTTAGGCAAAGACAGTCACTTCCCAAATTCCCATCCTGATCACCCTGTCAGTTCTACTTAAAATAACCAGTGAGTACTTTAACAATCAGAGCCAATTAGCTGTTCAAACACATTCCTCAAGTCCCATCACTTACTGCTAATTAATTCCAAGGAGACCACACCACACACGGGTGGCAGCTGTTTAGGCCGTTGGATATTACCCAGCTCAGTGTACCGAAGAAGCTGTGAATTCCAGCCACATTTTTTCAGGGCATTAAGTCTGTCATAATAGTGCACTGCTGCAGCTTGAATCCTTAGAAGCCTGTCGAGATACACTGCCGTTTAAAAAAAAAAAACTCTATGTTTATAAGGTACTGTAACTGCAGGAATGTGTAATAAGTATCATTACTAACATTCCTATAAACATCGAATTTTCCTTTTGCTATCACAACTTTCATATCACTATTCTGGCAGTCTTAAAGTGGTATAAATGTTTAAATCGTTGTTTCTGATAAGCATTTTTTTAATTGATTGTAACCTCCCCCCCTTTACAAAATAATGGAAAACATTTTTTCACATGCACCAAAGTTAACACCATGAGCCTCTGTTGGACTCATATCCACACATCCTACAGGGATTGTGAGATGCGTCCTTCTAAAATGTACTGTGGGTTGGACAGGGCCAAGAAATAGGCCTGAGCACCAAAATAAAAGCCCCCCCCCCCCTTCAGTAAATCGGGCAGAGGAAAAAGTGTCCCACATTTGCAAATCAGGGTAGTTTTGAACTTCTAAAGACATGCTATGTATGTGTTTTGCAGGATATGGACCACTGTGTGTATTTGTGCTTTCTACAGGAAATGTTTGTAGAAATACCAGAGAATCGGCCGTCAGACCAGGAAAAACGACCAAACTGCCCAAAAAATTGCCCCACGCACTGTCCTATTAGACCAGCCCTCCGAGCAATGCCACATTGCCCTTAAGTTAAGGCCAGTCCGACCTGAATGTACTCACCTACTTGCTCGAACCTCCCATTCAATTTGGTCTGCTTTGTTTGTTTTACGGCTGTCAATCTCCTGTTGTTTCAGGTACCACGTGAAGCAAGGGAGAGGGCCCCTCACAACAAGGGGGCGGAGCATCATATTAAACAGTAAAATTAAATCTCCCCTTGGTAATTCCCCGTATGGCTAAATGAGAAACGGTGATTTCCCAAGGGAAGATTTTGATTTTACTGTGTAAATGTAGATACACAGTGCTACACATATATTCACATATATTCAAAGTTTCATAGACAAATTAAATGCATTTCTCAACTCACACAATACCAAAGACATTATCAAAGGTTTGGCCCACTCAAGTTAAAAATGTTTACTTTACTTACTGTATTTACATATTTACAAATCGTAAGACCCACCGTTTCAGGAATATGTTTCACGTAAACAGTAATGCTCGGATTACTTTGCAGTAATCTACATTACATCGAGTCCCAGTCTTTCTTGCCAAAGTACTAATATTATAAGGGTGACTCATGTTCAGGAAACAGGCAACTACGCAACTCCTTCAAATTTAACATAACATTTCAAACCCTCCCCTTGCTCTGTGGGCAAAATGCATGACCTCTGACCCTTAAGTATTCTTCTTAAGTATTACCACCAGAGTGAAGACACAGATCACATAAAATGGGAGGGAGACATTGAGGGAATCTGTTGGTGAATAATGGCAAGTGGGTGGTTTTCCAATAAGCTTTAATGGAGAAACAACCCGGCGTCGGTCTTTTCCAAGGTGTCAGCATCAACTGACCACCTTGGAATTCCTTCCGCCTTACAATCTAACCCAGAACCTTATGAGTAAAACACATGCAAATGCAGGAATAGAACCCATGCAAATGTACCCACATCATAACATATCCCATTACCTTCCCTCCTGTGTGAAAAAGGAAGAAGATAAATAGAACAATAGGAAACATAAATATCAAGAAATTAAAATAATAAAAAGGTGATCCAAAGTAAAACTAGAAATAGTCTTAAAGGGAAGAGTATTGTATAAAAAACATGCAGGATGACCCCGACTACGATCTGACATAGTCTTCAAGGTAATTGGGCGGTCTATGAACTCTTGAACTGCTCATGGATGTAGAACCACCACCTTCATCAACAGCAGGATCACCACTGGGACCCCACCTACTACCCCTGACTTCTCTATTCTTCAGAAACATCACCCCTGAATATCCATCATCCCCTTCCCTTACACATTCTCCTCCTCTTTGATACTATGCTATATTTCTGAAATTCCACCTTTCACCATTTTCCAAAATGACAACATATTTTCCAACACTGGCAATGTGAAAGGGACCTCTGAACTTAGAAAGCGCCCTCACAATCCTTCCTGACCTTATTTTGACCCAATCACCAATACCAAACATTGAGTTTTTGTTTTCCACTCCTGAAGATTTGTCCCTTCTGCTTCCTCCACTCTTTACCCATTTCATCAACCAAGCACAAACTAACTTGATACCTGCAAACACCCTGCCTTACCTGGAAGGGGATTTTCTGTGTAGCACTATGCACAGGGGTGCTGTATGCCCACATCATACTGGATACCATTTTCCCTATGTTGCAACAGTTAGTAATGGCCCATGTTGAATGATACCCTTCAAATAATTAATCAAAAGAAGACCACTCAAAAAAGCCTTATTCAAAACGGTATCTTTCCAAATGCTAGTGATCCTATGGGAAATAATGAATTTTCTTGAAATAAGCCTCACCCACCAAAAGGCCCCTTGGTTGCATGCTTCATCATCGGGTTCCTTTCTGCCCCGCTGCGGGACGGGGCGTGCTACGACCGACGGAGACGTGGGAGCACTTTTATGGAAAGTGTGGGCTACATCGTTGGAGTAGGAGTGGAAGGGTCAAAGTGATAGTGAAAAAATAAAAAAAAATACCTGGCCTCTAGGAACTAGGGGCCAGATGTAGGTAGGCATTTACCGGTCGGTAACGGCCGAATTCGGCCGTTACCGACCGGTAAATGCAATTTGAGATGTAGGGCCCTGTATTTTACAGAATTGGTAAATTTACCGATTCTGTAAAATACCGAGTCGGTATTTTTACCTATTCGGTAAAATTTATATGTAGGTGGGACTCTTCTGAGTCCCACAAGCATTAAAAAAAATCGGTATTTTACCATCAAATCCTATTTGATGGTAAAATAGCGATTCCGGTGTGTATGCACATGTGTGCATGCACACCTGTGCCATATGACAGGCAGACCTGCCCTTAGGGCAGGTATGCCTGCCACATGGCACCCGAACCCGTTTTGGGGGTGCTAGAGGGTGTCAAAGTGACACCCCCTGCACCCTTGTGAAATTCGGTATTTACCGATTCGGTAATTACCGAATCGGTAATGCCCATTCATTCCTATGGGCTTCAAAGCCCATAGGAATAAATGGGCATTACCGGTCGGTATTTACCGAATCGGTAAATACCGAATTTTACCGATTCGGTAAATGCACATCTGTATTTACCTACATCTCGGTACTTCTATTTTACCACTTCTTAAATACCGAATCAGTATGATTCGGTATTTAAGAGGTGGTAAAATAAAATTACCTACATCTGGCCCCTAGACTTTAATGAATCATGTGGCTGGTATTGTTTAAAAGGGGTTGGAGAGTTACACAATGTAATGGGTGTGTTACTCCGGGTCTACAAGTTTCGAGCCTGCCCCACAGATTTTCCTCAGGACCCAATTCAATTGATCCATAATACCACTCCTAAGTAGTGCCTGATGTATTCCTCAGTGCCTCGTCACGGTATGATAAGTAAGTGTTATACAATACCTAATCAATATGATGCTTCAGTACAACCTATTTGGTATGATGCCTCAAAAACAATTTATTTTCAATCTAAGCTTGCCCCATGAGCTTTTCATGGGAGGGGAAGGGCGCTTGTAGTCACACTTCCTTCAAAGCTGCTCCCTCGCCCAGCGCATTGTGCCAGCTTGCGGATTCATAGGTGCATCTGTTGTCAATACCGATTAGGTATTGTATAACGCTTACATCCTCGTGCGCACACCAACAGCGAGGAAATCGGCACTTGAAAACCAAGCCGGTAACAGCCCTTTAGCATCGCTTACATGTTCAGCCGTAGCCATTTCTCTCAGCTCAAACACAGGACCGCCCAGGTTGTGTCTAATACTTCTCTTCTGCACGTCCCAAGCCACCCCCAGAATGTTGCAGAAGAATAATGCCATGCCAAGTGGGTGGTTTTCCAATAAGCTTTATTGAAGACACAACCTGGCGTCAGTCCTTTCCAAGGTATCAGCATCAAATGACCACAATAGAATTCCCTCTGCCTTACAAGCTAACCCAGACCCCAACTTATACGTAGAACACAGGCAAATGCAAGGATTGAACTCATGCAGATGTACCCACATCATAACAGAATCCCTGGATGTAACAAGGAAGAGAAGGACGCCGTGTAATGAGAATAATCAGAAAGTAATAACTTATTACAGTGGACTCGTGACATCACAGGGCCTACTGTCAGAGCAAACAGATAGTCTGAAAGGCAGGCCACGGAGAAGAATCAAAACTACTGTTTAAACAATGATAAAAGAGAACGAGCATTAGGACGCTTTTCTGTTTGCCAGCAGGAAACAGTAACTCGCAGAAATGATAAGTTTATGGCAACATATTTATTGTTTGCACAGCTGTAGTTCTTTACACAAAATCAGGTATCTCTCTGCACGTTAGCACACATTCTGAACTATGGCCATTTTAAAATATGATTTACCTTAGCCTGCTTATAATGGGTGCATTCAGAAACTGAAGTTTGAAGTATGTTTAGTATTTCTGCAATAGTACTAATAAAGGCTATTCACAAACCCTGTGATTGTAAAACATCACCTTTCCTATCTTTTCTATGTGGAGATCATCACACATTTAAGCTTACTACTTAGGATCCGATTTCAATGTTGTCATGAAGGCCATCCCAGAGCCGCCCGGAATCAGACTTTCCAACTGGCTCGTACTGGGATCTGGTTCTACCAAACAACGCAGTACGATGCCCAAAACCCTTTACTTACCGAATGACTCGGTCACTCCGAATCTGACTGGACTTTCTCAGCGAGTAATCTCTGGAAACGCAGAATGGAGTCATCTGGAGGCATTTCCCAGTCCGAATCCAATGGACCAAGTACGATGCACAACCCACACGTCAGAGCATCCGGTAGGGGAGTATTTCTGCTCCGAAGCGCGCCACAACATGATTCCGCGACTGAGACTGTAAGCCATTGTGCATGTCATCCCCATTACTCTAAATCTACGATGACTATTACAACCCCAACTGACATGGTCGTCGCAGACGGTAAGTAAGACACCTTCCCCTACACAAAAACTTAACTACCCCGCAAAAAAGTATACAAGAGAAAGCAGGGGCACTACTATAGTGAAATTTGGGGTGGGGGGAATACTACCAGTCATGTAGAAGCAATTTTCGGGGGGGGGGGAATACTTCCAGCAATTCAGATCCCAGCAATGTCCAGTCTAAATTGGGAGGTGGAGGTCTAACACTCCCAGCAATGTAGAGGCAAATCTGGGGTTGGGGGGCTAATACCCCTAGCAATGTAGAGGCAAATCTGGGGTTGGGGGGTAATAGTCCCAGCAATGTAGAGGCAAATCTAAGTATGAGGGATAATACCCCCAGCAATGTAGAGACAGATCTGGGGTTGGGGGGCTGATACCCACAGCAATGCAGAGGTAAATCTGGGTTTGAGGGGCTAATACCCCCAGCAACATAAAGGCAAATCTGGGGTTGGGGGCTAATACCCCCAGCAATGTAGAGGCAAATCTGGGCTTGGGGGATAATACCCCCAGCAATGTAGAGGCAAATCAGGGATTGGGGGCTAATACCCCTATCAATAAAGAGGCACATCTGGGGTTGGGGGATAATATCCCCAGCAATGTAGAGGCAAATCTGGGGTTGGGGTTTAATACCCCCAGCAATGGAGAGGAGAGGCAAATCTGGGGTTGAGGGGCTAATACTCAAGAAATGTAGAGGCAAATCTGGGGTTGGGGGCTAATACCCCCAGCAATGTAAAGGCAAAACTGGGGTTGGGCGATAATACCCAGAGCAATGTAGAGGCAGATCTAGGGTTGGGGGCTGATACCCCCAGCAATGCAGAGGTAAATCTGGGGTTGGGGGGCTGATACCCCCAGCAATATAAAGGCAAATCTGGGTTTGGGGGGCTAATAGCCCCAGCAACGTAGAGGCAAATTTGGGGTTGGCGTTTAATACCCCCAGCAATGGAGAGGAGAGGCAAATCTGAGGTAAGGTGGCTAATACACCAGCAACGTAAAGGCAAATCTGGGGTTGGGGGCTAATACCCCCAGCAATGTAGAGGCAAATAAGAGGTTGTGGGGCTAATACCCCCAGCATTGTAAAGGCAAATCTGGGGTTGGGGGGGATAATATCCCTAGCAATATGTACTTGAACAATGTAACTGGTGCTTGTGCAAAGTGCCTCAATACCTACAGGTGGAGTACATGCTGCAGTTTTTTTTTTTAAACAATCCCAAAGTTCATAGATCAGAAAATGCATTCCCACACTGTTGCAGCAAAAGCAACTGGCAACTTTGAGGAATAGGCGGAGTGGAGATGCTTGGGCTCTTGGGACCATTGAAAACCAAACAAAGCCTCATCATCTAGTAAATGACTCCTTAAAAACCTGTGAAATACTCAGGTGATGATGCACAAACATGACAGACCAGCCACCCACAGCAGCGCAAGGACTGTATGCGTGTGTGTGGAAGCTCTCAGCCTGGGCTGACACGTAAGACTGGGGGACTGAAGCCCTTAGTGTTGAGTTCGATCAGAAAGTGTTCTGCATAAGCTTGGATTCGCTATGCGGGCTATTGGATGTTGGTCTATGGGCCGATGCACCAGGGTCACCTGTGGGCCACGGTTTTGGGGCCTTTGTAAACCACACCAAGAGATTGACTCACTTCCCCAGTCCCCACCAGGCCACTGCAATGAGGCGCAAGTATGATGTCCGCTCCAGCTGTGCTGTAAATTGAGGTTGAGGGACAGCCTTTGGAGCATACTCATCTTGGTGCATTGCCTTGCGTACCTTGACAGAAGCAGTGTCATTTCCCCCACCCGACCCTCACTTTCAGGTCAAGGGAGGTGCAGGGAGAATGCGTTTTATGTAGGGGCCTTACAGGGAGGCAAGTCTCATTTAGACAGTCCAACCTACACACCACCCCCTTGATCAGCAGCAGTGTGTCTTTGTGAAACCTCCCTTGACAGGTAAAAGCACAGAGGCTACAATGAAAGAGATGATCACAGAATGTTTGCTAATTACTTTCAGAGTGCTCAAGCATCATTCTGATCCCAATCCGACCATGGGTCCCTAGCATGTTGTGCATCACAAAGTTAATGCATGAGTCCACCACAACACACACTGAAACATCACAGGGCATCAGAACTCCAATGTACTCACAAAAGTATGACATTGTGATGCCTCTGTGTACAGTAAAGCTCAGAGGATATTGGCCCAGACACCACACTACTCCACAGACCCAGCCATTCTCTACTGATTTCAGTGCCACCAAAAACAACAACCTAGAAGCGGTTGTGTCACATTTGTCACTGAATTATTTGTACACAAAATCTATCTTGTTTTTTAAAGAGATCTGGGTCAACAACAATGTAGGATACAGTCACTATGTGGGGATGGGGGCCGCTGCACACAACTCCCAATTTGTATGTGTACACGGTCATCTTCGGAGAATGTAATTCACAGCAATTGTGGAATTACCTCCTCAGGCTGTAGTGTGTGACGCAAAAAAAACACATTTGGAATGTGCAGATTGTTTCCTGCTGAGTAATTGGAGTACTATAAAACGTAACACTTGCCAATACTGAGCTACACTCCAATATCTGTTTATTAACTAGACCCTATGAATAAAACATATGGGTCCACGTTTTTGCTACACATTAATTAGTTTATTTTACAACTCACTTGGAAGCACTTTATCAGTAATGCTTTATATACATGTGTATCAATAATGAATATAATACAAAGGGACAACCTATTACACAAGAAATAAGGTAGGGGTTTTCCACCGGTGTGCGTGGTCTTTTGCTAAGTCTCAATGGGAGGTCATGTCAATTTGAATGTTTGTTTTTTTTCTTTTCTAGAATATTTCGGTCCTGATGAGAACCCTACAAGCAATTGGGTTTGAAACGTGTCGACCTTGCGTGTCCCGTGTCAAACAAATCATGCAACACAATTGTCTTTGTTGATGTAAAAATTTAGTTTGTAGATGTAGGAAACAGTGATTACTTTCTGAATCATATCTACATCGTTTTATAAGTATATTTGATCCATTGTATCGTTTGACGTTGGGATTCAGAATATTTACCACCAGATTATGGTCCATACAAAAGTTTTCTTGACCCATTCTGGTGTGTTGATTGGATGGTGTGAGTGTGTGGTACTAGTGTTTGGCCAAATTTGTATGACGTATGTCTGATGGTGTGCATTGATTGGATGTTGGTGTCTTGTATGATGTAATGTAGTTTTGTGTAAATAGGTTGTCCCTTTGTATTATATTCATTATTGATACACATGTATATAAAGCATTATTGATAAAGTGCTTCCAAGTAAGTTGTAAAATAAACTAATTAATGTTGTAGCAAAAACGTGGAACCATATGTTTTATTCATAGAAAATAAAATAATAAAAATAAATAAATAAATAAAATAAATAGGGTCTAGTTAATTAACAGATATTGGAGTGTAGCTCAGTAATGGCAATTGTTACGTTTCATAGTTATATGGACTCAGCCTTACTGAGTCGAGTCAAGGACCTTTGGTGTTTATTGATTATAGTGCGGATGGTGACTCGCGAGGTCTAATTTGTTGGAATAAAAAGTTTCCGACTAACTTTGAGGTAGATAAGAACCTTCGGGTTCTTTAGGTAGTGATTTGTGTTCACACTGTGTCTGTCTGTTTGTGTTAATGTTGTTAAGTATTTTTTCTTTTGACTAGTTAGGACTATGACTGAAAGAGACACCTTCGCTTATAGTGAAAAGCACATACAACAACTAATTAGCGGCCCACCGGTGTTTGCTTCTGCTATCTTGAGCTTGACTGCAAAAATGCAGAATGAATAAGACAAACTGATTAGACTTCGTAAAAAAATAAAAATAAAGAACTGACTTACACGGCCATTTCCTCCTACAGCATTTACGTGCGGGAACCATTCCGGGAGGCCTTCAAATCCGTAACATCCCAGTAGTATTCACTGATGATTCTGAATACAAGAAAGAATATAGCTACATAGAGACTAAGTGCAGCAGGTACCTGATGGTCCTGATGGTTGAGACAGCGCATAGGATTTCTTTAAAACAGCTGGAGGAAATATTAGGTCTTGAAACAGAGATTAAAAACAATCAATCGATTACTGATGCCAAAACTTTATTGGAAAAGGTAGAAAAAGAAATATTGGACTTTAAGGATTACACTGTTACTCAAAAGAGCAATACATTTGAACTGGACAAAAATAACTTTTCATTGGAGAACGTTTACCCTTTTTTGCATTCAGATTTCTATACACGGACGGACTCAAGACGGTCCCTTCAGGAGTCCCAAGGGAGATAAAGGAATACATTTCTCACCTTTTCGGACACTTCATCCTCTTAAGGGGGTGAAACGGATACAAGTGAGCCTAGGCCAACCACTAATAGAAGAGGTAACCAAAATAATCAACAGCAATAGCAAAATCCACCGCCTTTTTTAGGCAGAGGCCAGCAAAGACCAAGAGGTCGGTCCCGCTACAACAATCAACTGTGGGAAATGACCACCCGATGCCAGTATTACAAGAACTAAAACTGTTCCCCCTTTTTAATTTATCGGATCGTGTTCTATCAGCAGCTGAAATGTCAATATTGGAAAAGGGGCTTTCTTTTGTGCCCTCTAGAGCAACAGATTTTGTCAAAATGAAATAGAAGCAATGGAGTTCTGCAGAAAAATCAGTTTAAGGACCTTTTTCAAAGAACCCATGGACTAGATTAATAATGGAGTGACAGGTCTGAAGAGGAAATCTGGCTTCTGCCCTCCGGCGAATAAGATCCCGAAGGAGGTCATAACTTTCGAAAAAACTGTTCTGTCAGGAATAGTAGAAATGGAAAACAAGAGGCAATACGTCAAATTTAATCTCCCTAAAATTCAGAAGGAAGCAATTTTGTCCCTAAAAAATGATACATCATTAGTAATAAAACAAGCAGATAAGGGAGGTTCAGTTGTCCTCTGGGATATTGACAGATATAAGGCCGAAGTCATGAGACAGCTAGATGACACCAGTTATAGGAAAATTGGAAAAAATCCCACAAGTGAACTTCAAGGCCAATTGTCTAGTATTCTCTCAGGAGGATTCGATCAGGGGATCCTGGGCCCGAAAGAATTTTCATTCTTACAAAATAAAAGTCAGAGGATACCGGTATTCCATGTACTACCGAAGGTGCTTAAGAGTGACACCAACCCTCCCGGTAGGCCAATAGTATCGGGTTGAGAGTCTTTAATAGAGCCTATTTTTAAATATATTGAATTTTTTCTGAAGCCTTTTATCCAAGAGATTCCTGCACATTAACAGGATACTACAGCATTCATCAATAGATTGTCCACAAATGAATATGATGAGACCAAGCATTTGATGGTAACTATGGACCTAGTGTCCGTATATACCTAAATCCCTCAGGAAGAGGCGTTGGAGGCATTGACTTATTTCCTTGAGACTAGAGACAAACCAGTCAGAGTCCCGACAAGTTTCATCATAAAATTGGCAAAATTTGCGCTACAGAAGAACTATTTTTCCTTTGGATCAGAATTTTTTTACGAAACAAAGGGAGTAGCCATGGGCTGTCCTTTTGCCCCTGAGCTGGCAGTGCTATATATGGGCTTATACGAAGATAAATTTGTGTACAACAACAACCTCTTCATTGAGTGCATCTCAAATTGGATGCGCTATATTGATGATGTGTTTCTGATTTGGACGGGACCACATGACCAGCTGAATGTTTTTTGCAATTGGCTCAATGCAAGAACAAATGACATCAAGTTCAGTTGCAACTCTTCAAAAAATCAAACCACTTTTTCAGACATCCAAGTGTATGCATCAGACGGAGGATTAGCAACAACATTGTTCAGAAAGCCAACAGACAGAAATAAGCCTCTCCATTACACGAGCAACCATCCTAAAAGTTTAAAGCAAAATCTGCCCTTCGAGCAATTCCTTAGGATTCGGCGTAATTGCTCTTTTAAAAGACGAGTACTTCCTACATGCAAATAATCTTATGGACCGTCTAGTAGACCGGGGCTACCCGAAGAAATTATTGAAGCACGCCCTTCGTCGTGCATGGTGGGTGCCGCGAGAGACTTTACTAGAAAAGAAAACTAAATCTGAAATGAAGAGAATGGTATGTGTTACCACATTCTGCCCAAATGCAAACCAGCTCAAGAAAATTATTATTCAAAACTGGCATTTGGTAAAAAATCTGGACAATGAACTTGTACAGCCCCCATTATTCGCTTTTAAGAAAGAAAAAAGCATTGCGAACCATATTGTACGGGCGGCACTCCCTAGATTGGAATGAGCAACTCTACGTAGTATGGTCGGGCTGGCACCAGTTAGGGGCCATCACAAATGCGGAACTTGTACCTGTTGTGACCAGACAGTAGAAGGAGTAGTTTTTTCACATGAAGGCATTCACTGGAGACATTATACATTTACCAACTGTAAATCAAAGAATGTTGTGTACGGGATTCTGTGTCCATGTCCAAAATTGTACGTGGGAAAAACCGAGCCAGGAAGTACGTCAACGAGTCACCGAGCATAAGTCAAGACTAAGGAGAAATGTAGTAAATGCCCCTTTAGTCAATCATTGGAAATCCAAGGACCATGGGGAGAACGACTTAAGATGGACAGTGATTTCTAAAATTGAGACGGATTCTCGAGGTGGCGACGTGGAGGCCAAATTAAGCCAGCGCGAGGCGTTGCTAATCATGAAATTTAACACAGCAATCCATGGACTAAATGAGGTGTCTGAATTCTTTAGGTCATGAAAGTGCCATTATATGTCTGCGAACAATCACAATGTGTTGAAGGACCACACCATGGAGCAATGGGAATCGCCTTCTAGATTTCCATGAAGGTGCACTCCGATGCCGGGTTGTGCATGAGATGACCCCGATTTCAAACTGATCAGGTGTTTAAATTAGCACAATGTCCACATATATTTTTATACATTTTTATGCATCCATGCCTCGCTGCACTATATTGCCATTTAAGCTCATTGAGAGAAGTGTTATCCCTCACATTCTTCAGATATCCAAGCCTCCTAGAGGGAAGTGACATCCCCAACATACTCACATAACTATTCATCTAGTATCTACCAAGCTGGGAGATGAGGTTATTTTTAATTCAACAGTGAGCTTTTCTGGCTGCATTAGCATTAGTAATGCTGCCAAGGCTGATTCTACACAGGAAACTGAGAAGCCGAGCAACCAAATAACATCCAAATAATGATCAGTCAGTGGTGAACCTTTTTGTGACTATGTTCTTCCTAAATGTGAGACTCTGGATTTTCAATAAAGTGACGTTGCCCGCTGGTAATCCGTGAAAACAAGGGTTGACATCGCGTGACCCAGCATACCGACGAGCTATTGGTCTTTTTTTAGAAGGATTTTAAAGACTACAATTCCCTGCTACTATGTCATGCGGGGAAATGAAGGAAACATCCGTTTGAGCTTTTGGTTTTAACCCAACCCCCAAAACCTCCACCTCTTTATTGTCACCATGAATGTGATATTTTGGACGAATAAGAAAATCTGTTTCCCCGACGGTCACCGTGGAAACACGGGATGACAACACGTGACCTAGTACACTGATCAGCCATTGGTTTGCCGCATTAAGGAGCTTAAATATTATAATTCCCGGCTATACTGGCATCCCATCATTCATTGCGGGAGAACGTGACACACGGGGAGTTTGGAGGACGTGTTCGTGGAGAGGGACAGTGATTCACCAAAGGTAACCGGCGTGCTGGTTTTTAAAGATTTGACGGGCCCTTTTGATGGCATGCAAAGGATTTGAATGGGTTTCCTTCTTTTTTAATAGCGAACCATAAATAGACAGCCCGATTTGACGGTGACGAATGGCACCAACACATGCTATAGGTGAGCTCCGTCACTTTATATTTCATTTACTTGCTGCAGTGACACGATTCGCACAGTCTAATAGTTGGCCATTCTTGATAGGTGACCCTCAAACCAGCGATATATCAACAGGGATCATCACTGACAAGTCTTGTGTATGGTAAGCATAACAGAACCTCGCCCAATTGCGAGCACATTGCCTGACTTTGACATTAGGGTGACAGAGTATGTGTTGTCCTGTGTTTTCACTACAGAGTGGTTACATCTTTGCAGTCTTGAAGTTTTTGATTGGGTCCACCAAGGAAATAAGGTAGGGGTTTTCCACCGGTGTGCGTGGTCTTCTGCTAAGTCTCGATGGGAGGTCATGTCAATTTGAATGTTTGTTTTTTCTTTTCTAGAATGTTTCGGTCCTGATGAGAACCCTACATCCAATTGGGTTTGAAACGCATCGACCTTGCGTGTCCCGTGTCAAACAAATCATGCAACACAATAGTCTTTTTTTATGTAAAAATTTAGTTTGTAGATGTAGGAAACAGTGATTACTTTCTGAATCATCTCTACATCGTTTTCTAAGTATATTTGATCCATTGAGTGTAGCTCAGTATGGCAATTGTTACGTTTTATAGTTATATGGACTCAGCCTTACTGAGTCGAGTCAAGGCCCTTTGGTGTTTTTTGAGTAGTAGGAGTAGGCATGAGTCTCAGGACGTAGGATCCACCAACAGTTGTTGAAGGGGCTAGTGCACAGCCTGCCACCACTGGTGAGGATGCCGGGGGGGTGGCTTAATATTTTGCTCTCCAACACAATTGACATAGCCATCCTCAAGTCAGGGGATATGGGTATATCTTTTGAGGATGAGGGATGTGTGCAGAATAAAGTCTGCTTTGTCCACATTTGGCACTGAAACACTGTCTCCAAATCTATGAAAACGTCAAGAGGCCTCCCACAAAGACATATTGCCCTCATGCTCTAGGGCAGTGTTTAAAGGATAAAATGTGAGCCCCCATTCACACACACACACACACACAGTGGCTACCCTTGCCAAACCAGATTAGAGGTTGCAAAATATTACCTATGCAAACACTCGTTGGAACTGGGTGTAATGTTTCAGTGTCACATGTGTGTTTGCTTACAGTGCAATGTGTTTTTATCGGCACAACCAGAGATGTCATCACAATGAGTCAATCTCCCTTGGTGTCCCCATACCTTGGACATTCAAAGTCAGATTGCCAATAATAACCATTTGTGTGTAGTCTACTGTGAAGTGTGGGGATGTGTTTCTGTAGCAGTCTGACCCCAGGTGGCACAACAACACACACCATTTACTTCTCACTTGAGGGGGTTATAGCCCTCTAAGCAATGGACTACTATCCAATGTTCTGGCATGGAGGTGCTGGGCTGAGCTGGTCTGGTATGGGTTAGTGGAGGGTGTTAGGGCTTGGGAGACCGGATGGATTTGGGAAGGGTGGTTTGTTTTGGGCTTTTTTTCTCAGAGAGGTGGGGGCATGTTTAGATGCTTGGTCCGGGAGGGGTGGGGAAATTGCCTTTTCTTCTTTGGGGGCAGTTGGAGGTGCTGTTAGGGAAGAGGCCAAGGTCACAGAGATAAAGTCTCTGGGCAGAGGGTGAAGCAGGAAAGGCAAGGGCTTGGGGGTGTAGGACAGAGGGTTCTGATGTCTGCAGATTGTCTGTGGATGCATGTGTGTCGCCTGCTGGTATGTCTCCTGAGTGTTCGTGTGTGTGTGTGTGTGTTTCTCCTTCTGTCTGTGTGTTTGTGTGCTGCTATTGGCTGTTGAAGTGTGTGTGTGTGTGTGTGTTTGCGTGTGCTTGGGTAAGGCACTTTAGTCTGGACAGTGGATGGGGAAGAGGTAGGAGTGGTGAGGGACTGCTGGAGCTTAGATCTCTGTAGGGCAGATATGCCCGAGTGAATGCCCTCCAGGAATGATACCATTTATGTCAAATGATTGGTATGCACCTGGAGGACATTCAGCACTGCTGTCTGCCCCACAGAGATCTACCTCAGGATGTCAATGGGCTACACACAGGGCAGCAGGGGGGACTGGGCCATAGGGTGAGGTACCTGGCACAAAGGAGACGGGTCCACTTCTAGGAGTGCGGCTGCGGACAGTGGGATGGGGAGCAGATGGGAGGGTAGAGATGGTAGTGGTGGTGGTGGACTCTGACGTAGAGGATCCAGTCCCTGTCTCTGCCACCACCACAAGGAAGTATTCACTGGGGCTGGACTCTGCTTCAGAGCCTGCTGGCGTTGTCTCAGAGCCGCCCTCAGTGAGGCTTCCCTCACCCTCTGCGCCACTGGGCCCTCCTTCTCCGACTCATCACTGGACCCAGACTGACAAACTGCTCCCCCTACATACGTGGCACTGCCTCCTCCACTGGCCGTGCTGATGCTGGGAATAAGAATGAAAAAAAAATCACATAAGTAATCCGTATGTACTTGATACATATGTAACATCACTAATCTTCACAGATCAAATGAAAACATAATTTTGTCTAGTGCTATTACCTCTTGAAACATTAACATACATAACACTTGTTAGTCTACCAGTTAAACATTACTCCCTCATACATGATGCTATGTGCAACATTGGATGTATCAACATCAAATGACACAACCACAATGTCAACTACCTCACTATGTAGCAGATGATGTATCATCTTTTGATCCTGACAGTCTTGTGCCCTGACATACTTGTCTCATCTCATGCAAGGGAATTTAGACCTCCCAATGGGAATAGGATTCACACAATTGAATTGAGAAATGGTATCCATTCTGCAATTCCTAGTCATCAAATAGGGAACTATGGGCTAAAATGTTACAGGTTAAATGTCTTCCTTGTCAAACATCAATATTGCGTAGTCATTGCATGACTCATGTCACACAGATAGCAGTGATTGTGCTAATTTATCCTGTAACATAGGTTCTCTACTGTCAGGTCACACATCCGACTCTTTTTGTGGATACACCAAGGTAGTAGGCATGGCTTGTGACATCTGCACAGTCATGAAGATGAATCAAAATGTTGTGCACATTGCAAACAGGTCGCCATTTTCAGATTTGAAAAATGGTCAACACACTTCCAAGTCTGATGACTGCATCTTCAGAATGCTTCAGGTGGAACGCCATTCCACTGGCACGTCTGGGTGCATTGTCTGTACAGACTATTAGCACTGAACCAATATTCTTTAGGAATCCAGTCAACACTGTGTACCAATTCTGTCTAGACTGCTGAAGTCCCCATTTGTATGGCCCAAGTCCGATTGCCCCTCACTTCAATTAGACATACTGCACACTTTCTACAGCATACATTGCTCTTATTTTCCATCTCAATTTTCCAAAATGATGCACATTTGACATCTTTCAGTCAGACAGTGATACATCATACACATGGTTTGCAAAACCCTCAAGTATGAATAGCCAAGAACATTTACACATGTCAACTGTTGTGAATGTGTATCTAACATCATACCTTACAATTTCAGCCATGTTTCCACTAGTGACCACCTGTGTTTGACACAGAATGGCATGTTTTGTGACTGCTACAGTCAGACACATGGACTTACTCTTTTGAATAGAGAGAATTGAATATTCCATATAATCTTGTGTAAGGCCAGTGTGACATGTGACCAGAGGTAGCATAGTTGTGATTGTCCCATGGGATACATTTGATGACACCAAGCAGCACGGATGGGACCAAACATTGGAACGGTGACCAAGCAAAACTCACCAAGGCATCAACATAGACGACATATGCTGCCGGGATGTATAGCTTGGGCTTTCCTTACTTGAGATCTTCAATAACAACATACTTCACAGATTTGTTGAAACCACACTGAGAACAGGCTCACACATTAGACAATGTGCTGACACATGTCGAGCTATCGCATTACTGCTGAAGGTTATCCCCATGGACATGTTTCTCTAATTTGTGCTGATCACATGAGCATGGCACTATTGTCACTACCCTGAACATAACACATAACTTCCTCACATGTCCCCGATGAAAGGGGCATAATGGTGCATCTAATGATCCTTCGGCATATGCATGCCTTAAAAATTAACAGTGGGTTCGGCTGACTTACGACCTTTAAAAGGGCCAGCTGGGCCAAGATACTACAACATGCATGGTTAAAGAAAGCTGTGCAACAAGACACACACTCACCCCCTCCTTGGTGCTGTTCGGCTTTCAACTGCCCATCCATGTCAAGGAAGACCACCACTAGGATGCATAGAATGTGGGGGTTATGGTTCGGTGCCCGACCCTCTTGCCTGGTGCTGACATGCCCAGCTTGACTTCTACGATTTTCTTGGTCCAGCCACGAAGGTCCTGCCACCTCTTGCGGCAATGATGACTGCACTGAGTGTCCAACCCCATGTCATGCACTTTCCAGGTGATGGTCCTCCACATCTTGGCCTTCTGATGGGAGTTGACCTGTGAGGATGACATGGTGACTGACCCTTAGTTCACATACAATATATTTCTGAGTCAGACACTTGTAAACATAAGTCATGGTCAGATCTGCAACAATGTCTAGGGAGTAGGCAATTGGCATTATGTGCAGTTGTCCTGTGTTCAATGATGACTCTGTCCCATGAGAATAGTGATAATGTGTTTATCCCCGTACACACACTTCTACAGCAGTGTACCTTCCCAGAACAGTTATCTACACACTTCTAAACTTACAGAAAACAGTTTACATGCTTGCCACTATGATTCCCATTTCTAGTAGTGCATGGTAATTGCACATGGGCAATAAAAATGCAGTGTAATCATCACTCACCTGCTCTCCTGGTGTGCCATACAGCTGGCTGTACAGTGGCAGGAGGGTGTCCAGCAGGGCATGGTTCTCCTCCTCAGTGAAAGCTGGGGTCCTGTACACTGTCCGTGCCATAATAGCTCCCAGAGAATGTGGTAACAGCAGCAGAGAGATGGGGAGATGCAGGAATGATGCTGGTAGTGCAGGCAAGTGAAATCTCAAGGGAACAGACAGACTTATATCGAAGCAGCAGAAGCGGTCTTAAATCCATGCAGCCAAAGTGATAGGTTGGCGTCAGATGCATTTTCTGAATTGGTCCATTGCATAACATTGCTTACAGATGACTCGCCTATCGCGATGTTCAAAAACGAATCATCGGACAGAAAGTGACTTTGATACATTGGTGATGGGAGGTTACTGAGTCGGTTTCGACGCGATGAAGATACGAACCGAAACACGCGTCTATCACCATAACAACTTGCAGCCAATGGCTGTGTCCGAATCGGTTCAGATACGGCTGCCACGTCCTTTGAATACTCACCCGCGACTGTTGCCATAACAACTTGCAGCCTACACTGCGTCCGAATTGGTTCGGATGCGGCTACCGTGTGCTTTGAATACTCACCGCGTCTGTTTCCATAACAACTTGCAGCCTGCAACTGTGTCCGAATTGGTTCGGATGCGGCTAACGCATCCTTTCAATAATTTGTCGGCTGGGCAGACACTTCTGTTATTGATGTATTTTTGTGCATGACATGTGTAGATGCAGTTTTTTATAAATGCAATCAACCTTTAAATGAATAGGACACACTCCCACGAGGAGCTAACCTTGTGGGGCACATGCCACTCTGATTTAGAGGCTAAAACCAGCATGATGCAAAAGTAATCCATTTACCTGCCTAGGCTTGGTCACTGTGGCAATGACTTTTTGGTGATGTGCAGGTGCATTCTTGACATATTCACTGCGTTTGGGGACTGTGTGACCCATTGTGCAATTGGTGTGATTTCAGACTGTAAATGTTTAGTGTGTAAGTAATGGATAAAGCGTGTGTTTGTAATGTGAATCACTAGTCTATTATCTGTGCCCCAGACTTAAGTGGATGCTTTTGTTACATATACTTGCAACTCCAACATTGTACGTTTGTTTATGTGATTGTATGTTTAATGCAGACATGACACATGACAGTGTCCACCCTGTGACAGTGGTGGGCATGAATAACATTGTGTGTATCAGGTGTCACACATCTCTGATATTAGAAGATCCTATTATGTGTACCTTTCAAACATGTAATTGTTCTCACAAACATAAATGTTGACTTATTTTGTGTGGAGTATGTGATGCTTCATCACATTAATGGTGACAGACACTGGAGATTTTTACACTACAGCACTTCTAATTGCTGTGTCACCATACCTTGGTAACCTGTCTGGGAAGGGTACTGATGCTGTGATATGTATTAAATAGAAATGTGTATTTCCAATGTTCAGTAGTTTCAGTTGTGTTCATATTTCATGTTATGTTTTTCTAAATGCATGTTGCTTTGTACATTGTGACATGACACCAGCTGTGTTTAAACCTACACATAGGTATCGCAGATGACATCCAGTCTACAGGCCCTTTCAAGACCTCATGACCATGGATGAACGTGACATGATCAGGAAATACAGATTCACCAGGCCAATAATTGAACAATTGTCATCTAATTTGCAGCCTGGTCACACATATCCCACTGCACTGACGCCCAAAGGGAAGGTTATGGCAGCATTACATTTTTGATACCGGTTCTGACCAATACACAGTGGCAACATCTAGTGGAATGTCACAAACCATGTTCAGCCATGTTCTTCGTGATGTTTTAGAGGCATTGCTCCGTTACCTGGACCAGTATATAAAGTTCCTGACACCTGGAGAGTCGTCAGACATCAAGGGGGAATTTTATGCTTTGGGACGGATAGCCAATGTCATTGGCTCCATTGATAGCACCCACGTTGCATTGATCCCACCAAGGGCAAATGAGGTGGTGTATCACAACAGAAAACATTACCAACCCATCAATGTCCAGGTGGTAGGTTTGGCTGACATGTCCATCTCCCACCTCTGTGGACGTTTCCCTGGATCGGAACATGATGCATATATCATGAGGAACAGCATAATCCCCCATTTAATGTCTCAGCTGCAACCTGACCCTGCCTGGCTTGTTGGTAGGTGATGTGGCATGTATATGTTGTGTGGTGTATAGAATGTATATCAGATAGTTCTCTGTTATCAGACAACTGAATCTTTTTTCTGTGTTCAATGTAGGGGACTCTGGATACCCCAGCCAGCCTTGGTTACTGACACCACTCCGTAACCCTGTCACCCCTGCAGAAGTGCGATTTAATGAGGTCCATAGTAGGACCTGGCGACTCGTGGAGCGGACTTTGGGCCTCCTGAAGACCAGATTCCGTTATCTGGATCGCACAGGAGGAGCCCTCTAATATGCCCAACTTGAAGGTGCGCAAGATTATCACAGCTTGCTGAATGCTCTTCAACCTGGCTATATGGAAGGAAATACCTCTCATACAGAATGAAGGAGACCAGCAGCCCCCAGTGAGGGAGGATCCTGGACTCGGTCATGATGACAGTGGTGATGATGATGGAATGGATTTGAGACAACAGCTTATTAGTGAAAGTATTCAATGAGAGGAGGTGAATACCCCAAATTGTTTGTTGTTGTGTTGCTGATGGACAATGTGGATGTATGCTTGTGAGTGTCTAAAAATTGTCCTGAGTTTTTTTGTAAGATGGGGTTTTTACATGGGCATGTTAACATGTACAGAGTTACCGTGAATCCTAGCTAGTTTCAA
This sequence comes from Lissotriton helveticus, assembly GCF_964261635.1. Taxonomy (NCBI): domain Eukaryota; kingdom Metazoa; phylum Chordata; class Amphibia; order Caudata; family Salamandridae; genus Lissotriton; species Lissotriton helveticus. Next base: position 552,551,379 of record NC_136063.1, read on the forward strand.
CAGTGTAAATCTTGTGCTTCAGATGGCATAGTTTACAAAATTGAACTACCTCAGTCCTGTTTTCCTGGCTCTGTTCCATGTTTCTCCTTACTAGGGTACTTTGTCATGTCAACTGCCGAGTTGTAACCTCACCAGACCTATGATGCTGTGACATTCTCCAACATTGAACAGTTGTTGAAATCCCAGGCACGCACTTCCTTCTGAATTGATGGCCATTTATTTTTTACTTGGGTGCATTCTGTTACTGTGCAATGTGATTTGACTTTGGGTTAAGGCGCAATGTTGTATCAGGAGAATAAACCTGTGTTCCACATAAAGGTGTGCCTTGTCTGTTTTCACACATCCAAAGAATATTGTGAAACAAAACATATTCCATGATGATCTGGTTTGCTGACAATGATTGTTGGTTGTGCTTGCAAATGGTGATATCTTTGTCAACAATTAATTTTGCCCATGAACATGTCCAGTTTTTCCCTTTGGGCTGCCTGCTGCTGTTCAATGGTCCTGAGGATCACACCGACCTGGTCAAAATCTCCTTAGCAAACCTCATAGGCATGGAGGATTCTGGAGAGGTTTGGGTGCTCCTCATCAGCAGCACCAGCTGCATGATGGCCCATGTCCCCACGGCCCCTCCCACCACCCTTACCCACCTGAGAAGGACCAGTTGTTTGTGGCACAGTAAACACTGAGCCTCCTTCTTCGTTGACAGAGATGTTGTCCCCCAACTCCAGAGTGCCCTGTGTTGCTGTGATGTTGGTTGTGTCCCTGGCTGCTATGTCAGTGAGGGTAGGAATCAGATGGGTGTTGTCAGCTGAGGCAAGAGCGACCGCAGAAGATCCTGATGTAGCCGCTGCTGGTCCTGTGGGCCGACCCAAACCTGATGTGCCAGGTTGTTCCTCGTCATATGAAGATGGTTGAGAGATATCTATGCCAGAGAGCTCCGGGTCGACCAGAGTCTGGGACTGGCTGTCCTGGTTGCTTCCAGTGGTGTTCCCAGTTTGCCCTGTGGGTACAGAAATGACACATTGATTGATGTGAAGGTCCACTGCCCCTCAAATCATACCCATTACATAGGCTACTGAACCTAATGTAGTTAGATTGGCCTCCATGATGCTGGCCTCTGTTTTTTAGTACAATGTATTTCGGACAAGATGTGGATTGATGGACATGTCCACCTATATGCAGAAATGGACACGTGTTTAGTTGACATTACTTGTCCAATGACATTGACTGGTTTGTGACACCCTGTGAATGACACAGATAGGTTAATGTTGGCCACATCTTTACTTTCACTGTGCCATACGTACTCTTTCTCTCCCAATGTAGGCATTTTTTAGGGCTGTGTACTCTGCTTAGTGCATGTCTTTAGCAGTCACTTAGATGTGGCTGCTTACACACTCACAGTCTGTTAATCTTCCCAGATATTTTTGGAATGGTATGAGTGAAGTGCTTCTTATTCTTAGCTCATTATACACATGTGAATGGCTGTGAGTACCAAAATGTGTGAATGCTTAGCTTTGTGCCTACACAGATCATGTATTTTGTACAATGACTCCATGGTCAGATGAGTTCACAAACTCGGGTTTCTACCATTTTCTGGCAAAGAACTTTGATACACTGAGGTTTGTGTGCTTTTGCTCTAATGGTGAAACTTATTCCCAACCCCCTTCCACCCGGCCCTAACAGGCCACCAGGAATAGTATTGTCCAGAGAATGTTGGTAAGTGTACTTGCAAGATATTTGTCACTGGTGGATGGTGTTTGTAGCCCAGAGGCCTTTTGCCCCAAACACCAGTCTCCAGCGTCAGCCATCTTTCCAGCACAGTTTCACTCACTCTCAGGAAAGCAGAGTCACAGGTAGGCTGTTTGGGAAAGCTGAGAAGGTGGGTGTGGGCACAGGCCTGATGGGAGTTGTAGTCACAGCAAACACTTATCCTCCCACACAGCCCAAAAAGCCCCACTGGAACTCTGCTTTCCTGACAGTGAGTGGAAAAGTACTGACACTTGTGACTGGTGTTTGGAGCACAAGGCCTTGATGGGAGTTGTGGTAAAGTCAGACACCATTTAGACACCAGTGATGTCTATGGAGGTGTAACTGGTAACTTTGTTTGAATGTGGGGTAGGTACTTACCAGATTCTGGTGCTTCTGTGAGTCCACAGACGCTCTCAAGCAGAAGGCTGGCATGCACCTTCTCCTCCCAGGAAGTGAAGTGCACAGGTTGTGCAGGAGGGCCATCGCCATTCTGCTGGCTTGAGTATTTTCCCTGGCCAGCAGTTTCTTGACCCTCCTTCGCACATGCTAGTACCTACTCCTGATAGCATCCATTGTGCGCAGGACAGGTGCTTCAGCATTTACCTTGTTGACTATCCTGTCCCACATTCTATTTCTCTGGGACAGGGGGGGTCTGTTGGATTTGGGTCCCAATAACTGTGACTCTAATCTGACTATTTCATCTATAAGAACTTCCAACTCCATCTCTGTGAACCTTGGCTGCTTCCTTGAGGCCATGGTGGGGGTGAGTGTGAAGGTGAGGGTGAATAAGGAAGAGTGTGTGTTTGTGAGAATTGTTTTAACCAAAAGAAATCTGTGCTGTGTGGTGGGTGAAGTGTGAGTGTATGAGGCAGAGAGCAGGGAATGTGTGGCAAATTCTGTGACCTCTCAGCAGTACCGTTAACAAAAAGGATCATGGTCATGTGTTTGACCCTTTATATAGGTGGACTGATGGGTGTGGCTAATATTTTTTCATTTGAATTTGGCGTTGCCAATGCTTGTTTTCACTGTTTTTATTACTTTCTAATTGCCATTTGTAACACCAACCGAGATCGTTCAGTAACCATGTTGGATGTATCGCCATCTGTTCGCGGGGTAAACTCAGTCTGATTCGTAACTGCAACAAGGACCTACTGGTCATGGGAGACTTTAATTTCTATTGGGAGGTATCCCCCAAGGAGGGGCAGGCAAGTCACATAGAGGAAGCATTAACAACGCTTGGATTAACTCAACATGTAGTAGGTCCCACCCAGGACAAGGGCCACACGTTAGACCTGGTGTGGTCGACTGACCCTGGAGATGGGACGATAGTTGGTCGACCCTGTGCATGGTCTGACCACTATCTGATTAGGGGACAGAAAGTAGCACCTAAACATGGAGTGAAATCCAGGCCGGCGTGGAGAACTGTGAGGCGATGGAACTCCATAAACGAGGAAGATCTGGTGAGAAACCTACTAAACCCCGTCGTTCCAACTACATGTGACGATAATCTTGAGGTTATCTGCCAGATGGTAGTGGACAAGCTAAAATCCACCATTGACCTAATGGCACCGGCCAGAAGGGTGAAAATGGTGGATAAAGGAGCAGGAGCACCTTGGTACAACGATGTGTTGAGGTCAAGGAAACAGGCCCTGCGAAAGGCTGAGAGAGCCTGGAGGCGGGTTTACAGTCCGACGGCACGGAGTTTATATCAACATGAGCTGGCTATGTATAAAAAGGCTATTTTAGTACGAAAATCCAAGTTCTTCAAGACTAGGATTGCCACAGCTCACAACCCGCAGAAAGAAATCTTTAAGGTACTCTCCGAATTGAGGAAAAACAAGGAGCAGAGACTTGACTTCTCGCAGGAGGATTGCCAAATTTTCCAGGACTTCATTAAAAAAATTGAAGATCTTCTGTTAGAAATTTCGGCCACCCCTGCTCTGGAATGCTTGCTCCAAGTTAAGCCTATCACGCCTAAAGTTGATAACCCCTTAAAAATCATCCCCTTGATTACGAAGGAGATGCTAGCCAGCTTGATCGGGAGGGTAAAATCAGGCTCCCAGGCGGATCCTTGTCCCCCAAGAGTTTTTAAATTAGCTATGCCAGGGATGGAGGAGGATATTCTTAACCTGCTCAATAAGTCCCTTGAAACTGGACAAGTTCCGACTATGTTTAAGGAGGCCCGGCTGATCCCGCTGCTAAAGAAGCCAGGGGCGGACACAAAAGTTTAAAAAAACTTCAGACCCATTTCCCAACTACCTTTCTTAGCAAAGGTCTTGGAACAACATGTGCTGTCATATCTTTCTAAGCATTTGGAGACAAATGATCAGCTAGAGCAAAATCAGGCCGGCTTCCGGGTTCATCACAGCACGGAGTTGGTGATGGTGTTTATTTTAGACGAATTAAGGCGCAGAGCTGATAAGAGGATCCCTGGTGCCCTTGTGCTACTTGATCTCTCCGCGGCTTTTGACACGGTTTGTCACAGCCAACTGCTGTCGCGTATGAGAGACATGGGCATCAGGGGGCATGCGCTAGGTTGGCTCACCTCTTTTCTGCAGGATAGATCGCAGAAGGTGCAGCTGTCCGACCTAGTCTCAACATCAGCGGCCATCAGTTGTGGAGTGCCGCAAGGCTCTGCCCTCTCACCACTCCTTTTTAACATCTCCCTGCAGCCACTAATTTCAGCTCTTAATCAGATGGACTGTCAGATTTTTAATTACGCTGACGACACGTAGATCATCATCCAAATAGAGGACTCTCAAGGTGCTCAAACCAGGTTGCATAATATCTTAAGGTTTACAGTAAATTGGATATCCGCCAACTCCCTGAAGATCAACCCGGACAAAACCGAGGTGCTGCCCATAGCCATCCAGGGCAGCCCGTGGAATGACGGTTTTTGGCCCAGGGAGTTGGGCAAGACACCGGAACCAGCAACCGTAGTGAAAAGCCTGGGAATCCACATTGACAGCAAGTTGTCCATGAACAAACAGGTGTATGTAGTGGTAGGCACATGCGTTGGTCTTCTGAGACAGCTTCGTAAGATCTCTCAATTGCTGTCATTTTCCACCTTAAGAAGCGTTGTGTCTGCTATGATTTTGGGACGCCTGGACTACGGCAATGCGCTGTATATAGGGCTACCCCAGCGATTACTTACGCGGCTGCAGACGGTCATGAACGATGCAGCGAGACTGATTTTTAAGAAGCCTAGGACAACGCGTGCTTCTCCTCTCCTGCATCAGTTACACTGCCTCCCTGTCAGACAGAGGGCACTGTTCAAAGGACTGTGTATTTCACACAAGGCACTTTACGGTAATGCGCCCAGCTACATTAAAACCAGACTGGCTGGATATATTCCGGGTAAGGTGCTACGGTCCTCTGAAGCCACTCTTCTGGCTAATCCACGATTCCGCCTGTCCACTCTTGGTGGGCGTGCTTTTTCCACTTTGCTGCCTGCAGCATGGAATAAACTTCCAACTAACCTTCGGAAGGAGCCTAATCTTCTGCTTTTCCGCCGAATGTTAAAGACAATACTTTTCCGGGAAGCATGGGGAGTGTTATAAGTTAGACATCTGTTATCTGTAGTGTTGGTTTCTCTTTGTACAAGTGCTTAGAGACCCTGGGGTGATAACGCGCTATATAAATTGAAATAAATAAATAAATAAATGCTATTCTTTAGCGTTTGCAAACAAGTCAGTCGCATCGGGCTTCTTTCTGGACAATTCGTTCAGACGGATTGCATTCCGAACGACTCAGTGGGAGTTTAACATGCACTGCATCGTAACCCGTTGATCGGGAAGCTCGCGGTGAGTCGTTTGGAAAGCCGCCGAAACCAATTCGGAGGGAATGCTTTCCTGACGAGATCGTAATCGACCCCTTAGTAGTAAATATAGGAGGGGCCGGGGGAGTAGCTGAAAAATGGGGTGTACCTACTAAAAAATAGGTGGGGCCTAGGAATGAGTAACGAGGGATTAAGAAGGGCTAGGGAGGTGTTTAGATAGGGCCATGCACCAACCCACAAATGAGTAAGCCCATTGTTATTCAGAAACTGCTCTTCTAAAGTTACTACTGCCAGAAAAGACCCAAAGCAGAAGTAAATATTCTCCAGCTCAGAGCTGGAGAATGTCCAGCCCAACACATGGCCAACCACTGGTGCTGCAACACCCTCCCATTGAAAATATTGGAGGTAAAAGCATAAAATAAAACCCATGGGAAATAATATTAAATTAAACTATTTGAAAATATAAATACATTTAATTAATGTCTAAAATATATTTATTATCTTATATTACAATTGTTTAATAACCTGTGACATTCATTTTTATTAAAATACAATAACATTACTTTTTATTAATGTAATCCATCACATTTAATAATTATTACTATACAACAAAACATATAGTTCATTTACTTTATTAGGTGGGATTTTGTTTAATTTAAACTCTGGAAAAATAATGATTGAATTTAATATATTTCATGAAGTTTAATAAACTTTTAATTTTCTCTATTCTTTACTATGGGGTGAAAAAACCCCGTCACTGGGACCGAGATCTCCCTACGGTAAAGTGTAGGGAACATTTAAAAAGTTGATTACACTTTAAAACTATTAGAAAATATATTTATATGTTAAATATTAGTGTAAGTTAACTTGTATATCTATTTTAAATTGATTTTTTTATTTAACAAAATAAAAAATGCGCTAGCACTATTCAATTTATTTTCAATTAAAATAACTATATTAAATTTAACATTATTTTTAAAACATTTATTTAAAGGTTCTACCTAAAGCAAAATGTTTAAATCGATCTATTATTCAATAAACAATACAAAATGTTTGTATAGAACCATTTTACATTTATTTTATTATTTTATTTATAAATAAAAGTTACATTTATTTAAAATTCAAAGTTATTGAATTTATCATAAAATAAAATTCATTATTTATATTTAAATGATTTAAAATTAAATTGATACATGTATTTAAGTAGTCAAATACATTATTTTAATGTAAGTAGTTCCTAAGGGGTTCTATTTTAAGTCCTTGCCTTCAATATTTTCTACAGGAGGGTGTGCCTTATCAGTGGTTGCCTGACATAGGTCCAATTAGCATCTGTAAGTAGTGTCCACTATAAATAGATTAGGATTCCATAAGGCCACAACGAATTGCCACAGACCCCTCCTGAGCAAAAGGCATGAAACATGTTTACCACATCATGGATAACTTTTATTCTAGGTGTTCTACATTAGTTTTACCTTTTTCATGGCTAATGCTTCCAAATGAAATAATAATTCCAGTTTATTGATAGATAATTTAAATATCACACATAACTCACCCAGTCTATCATCACTCACCAGTTTCAGTGGAACAAGGGCATTGCCTGAAGTTTCACGCAGACCAGGAGACGCTAAAGAGAAGATCTCCATCAAAGTGCTCCATCAAGGAGCCCGCTGGGTATTGAACTGCTCACCCAAAGTGGAACATGGCCCAATGATGAAGCATGGCACCTTGGTGGGTGAGAGTCTGTGATTCCTGAAAAAGATATTCTCTAGGGATTAGGAAACTATCATTTACACAATGTCAAAAACCTCTATTTCACATAGTATTACACAGAACTTCACCTTATTTTGTATACATGCTTCATCACCAGGCATGAATATCCCATAATAAGGAAGCACATCACTGCGGAAGCCTGTTTTTGTGGAAGTTACTTTAAAACAAAATATCTTTCCAGAAGTGAAGTCTGAGGTAAGCAACATTACGAAAGATGGCTACACTTCATGACTAACCAATCCAGTCAGTGAAATCAAAAACAGTTGTATTAATACTGCTCTAAGAAGTTTGAACAAGGAAACTTTGCAGCTGTTGTACTATCCACCACAATTAGGGAGGAGCAAAACAATTGTTCTGGCCAAATGAGGGCTTGTAGGCTGGGGTCCAGTAGTGATATTCATCTATTTAGTTGGTGAGGTATTGAGAAGTTCTCCCTATTTTGGGGATTTCAACAAAGCCCTTGAATGAAGTGCGTTGTACTGTTTTAACAAAAAGTGTTCTCATTAATTTATGCACCATCTCTTTTCCTCCAGTTCTATTTCTCTGTATCATTCTCTATTGGTTAGTGTCATGTGCGCAAAGCAGTCCATCATGTCCCTCAGAGGTATCCTCAGTTTAGTTTATGATGTGTGCTCTACACAAGATTCTTGTTTAGTAAAATTCAGGGCTCACAGCCAGTTGAAATTAAAAGCCCAATGACTATATTTCAAGCCTCAAAGTATCAATGAAATATGAATACCACATTTTCATTGTAACTCTTAGGAACATCAAAATAGAAGTTACTCATGTTGAACCCATTTTTGGACACACTAGTATTAAAATTAAGGGTGGGCGACAAATTCCACTTCGCAGGCGGAGTTTGCAGAATTTTGCCCACACTGCATTACACTTGCAATGCAGAGTGCTGGCACAAGTCCGCCAACTGCTACGTGGCGGAGTTTTTTTCCTCATGCACAGCTCGCTCACCAACATTTAGGGGGAGAGCGAGAATTGGGGTCTCGTAGCAGGATTTTCAGGTGCTAGGACAGCACCTGGTGAGAAGTTCTCAAAAGGGTGGTCGTGACCAGTCACAACTGTTCATGGTGAGAAAGCTGCCACTCTTGGTGAGAAGCGGTACAAAAGGGGGTGGTGATGGACGGAGAATCTGAATCAATCAAACACTCACACCCAGTCAAAAGATCTGGGTTTAATCCATCACCGTTCTTTAGCCCACTCTGCCACCCCAGTTCAGACATGGCTATATGCAAATCAGTCTGACCCTGTGCCTCATGGGAACAGTCCAGCCCGAACTGCCAAGCCATGTCTTCCCTGGACCGGAAACAAGCTTCCGAGGACCGGTTTCTGGAATTCCAGCCGTCTTCAGCCCGGCTTGCTTGAATCCAGTGGCAAAGTGAACAAGGGACTCACGTCTGAGCATACCCTGCCACACTTATGGCGGCCAAAAGCGGTACAAAAGGGGGTGGTGATGGACGGAGCATCTGAATCAATCAAACACTCACACCCAGTCAAAAGATCTGGGTTTAATCCATCACCGTTCTTTAGCCCACTCTGCCACCCCAATTCAGACATGGCTATATGCAAATGAGTCTGGCCCTTTGCCTCATGGGAACAGTCCAGCCCGAACTGCCAAGCCATGTCTTCCCTGGACCGGAAAACAAGCTTCAGAGGACCGGTTTCTGGCATTCCAGCCGTCTTCAGCCCGGCTTGCTTGAATCCAGTGGCAAAGTGAACAAGGGACTCACGTCTGAGCAAACCCTGCCACACTTATGGCGGCCAAAAGCTGTACAAAAGGGGGTGGTGATGGACGGAGCATATGAATCAATCAGACACTCACACCCAGTCAAAAGATCTGGGCTTAATCCATCACCGTTCTTTAGCCCACTCTGCCAACCCAGTTTAGACATGGCTATATGCAAATCACTCTTACCCAGTCCAAAGATCAGAAGCTTGTTTCCTTCCCAGTATAAGAATTGGCTTGGTAGTTTGGTCTGCCCTGTTCCCATGATGCACTGGGCCAGGGACAGACTTATTTGCATATAGCCAGGTTCTGAGCTGGGATGGGGCAGTGAGCTAAATAACGGTGATGGATCAAGCCCTGATCTTTGGACTGGGTAAGAGTGGTCTGCTTAATTCAGACACTCTGTTCATCACCACCCCCTTTTCTGAATCGGACTGTTCCCATGAGGCACAGGGTCAGACTGATTTGCATATAGCCATGTCTGAACTGGGGTGGCAGAGTGGGCTAAAGAACGGTGATGGATTAAACCCAGATCTTTTGACTGGGTGTGAGTGTTTGATTGATTCAGATGCTCCGTCCATCACCACCCCCTTTTGTACCGCTTTTGGCCACCATAAGTGTGGCAGGGTATGCTCAGACGTGAGTCCCTTGCTCACTTTACCACTGGATTCAAGCAAGCCGGGCTGAAGACGGCTGGAATGCCAGAAACCGGTCCTCGGAAGCTTGTTTCCGGTCCAGGGAAGACATGGCTTGGCAGTTCGGGCTGGACTGTTCCCATGAGGCACAGGGTCAGACTGATTTGCATATAGCCATGTCTGAACTGGGGTGGCAGAGTGGGCTAAAGAACGGTGATGGATTAAACCCAGATCTTTTGACTGGGTGTGAGTGTTTGATTGATTCAGATGCTCCATCCATTACCACCCCCTTTTGTACCACTCTTGGTGAGAAAGCTGCTGCTAGAGTAGAAAATCGAATCGATTGGCAGCAAAGAAGCAACTCCCTATGGCGCGCTGTATTATACCTTTCGTGCTGATTTTGAAGCACGGAACAAGCTCCCTTTAGAAATCTGCAAGATGTGCTGATAGCGCCTGCTCGTGGAATCTCGGTGAGTTTTTATGCAACTAAATGGAATTCGGCAGAGTGAAACTGTGAGTTACGCCCACCCATATTTACAATATAAATATCTAACTGTTGAACAATTTTAAAATTAAATTTGTTGGCAAAAAAAGAAATAGATCAGAACCGTGCTCTGTCATTATTTTCTTTTAAACTAAGAAAAATGCCCCTTTTCAGTACGGAAACTGCACAAGGGGGCAGAATAATATGAGCCATTTAATTGTGCATGCAAATGACTTCTGAACGTCAAAAACACTGAAGCCCTTCAGACACTTGAGTTAGGGACGTAAACCATCCTGCTCTGTGCAGGTTTACTCGCTTTGGGTCCTGAACTGGAACTAGTGCAGGACACCACATTTTTCCACTCATAAGACAAGCAAGAAAAACCCCTGTACGGGTTCATGCTGTCTGACCGGACACTTCGAACAGCTTGCCAAGGCATTCCACTCTGTCTTTCATTATAGTATGTGATGTAAAGAAGGGCCTGTTTGGTGGATAGAATTAGCTGACTGGGTGGAAGGTATTTTACCGCATTATGTGCTGGAGAAAAAACCATGGTATTGTACACTATCTCAACATTGCAAAATAAAATGATGACCGGAGTGTTGAAACTTTTCAAACACTCATCCCCAGTCAAAGATCTGTGATTAATCCATTGTTATTTTGCTCTCCCGTTACCCCGGTTTGGACCCAGCCATATGCAAATCAGTCCTGGCCCTGCTCCCCATGGGAACAGTCCAGCCCGAACTGCCAGGCCAGGCCCTCCCTGGACCGGAAACAAGCATCCTGTGACCGGTTTCGGGGTATCACCCCTCAATCAGCCAGGCTAGCTTTAATTACAGTGGTGCAGCGAGAGAGGGACCCACGTCTGGGCATACCCTTGGCCACTTAGGGCGCACACAACAACAATCGGTCCCATGAACTTGTTACTAGACTGTATAACTCCATGCAAACGCACCATCCCATAATCATTTCAAAATCAAGAGAACAATGGAACACAATATTAACTCCAGCCATCACAGAAGATGAATGGCGGTTTTGTTGTGCACAATTAGAACAGTTATCTCCCAATTATAAATTAAGATTGATACACTTCAAACCCCATGCAATTATTCCGTATGGGACTCAGAGCTACATCAGAGTGCTGGCGATGTCACCCGGACGAGGCTCATTTTTTGCACATGGCTTGGGAATGCCCGTGTTTGGTGATATACTGGAAGGAAATCTTTCAAAAAATTGACGACATGCTAATGATACATATTCCTCCCACTGCTATTTTAGGTGTACTTGGATATGTAAAGGAGGTGGGTGTAAGGAGGTTGGTGGCCATGCTACTACTCTTGGCTAAGAGTAGGATTGCTATTACCTGGGGCAGGCCTCGTCCCCCCTTGGTTAAAGATTGGATCACAGACATAACATTTTGTCAAGAACAGCTTACTGCTTTTTAGAGCCTAATGCCAACAGGGTCTTGACCAAAAGACATTTGGGGCCCGTTTGTGAATTGTATTACTGCCCTAAATAATACTGAACTGGACAATGTAAATACTGTACAGAATAACTGAGCTGCTCGGGTATATCCTTTGCATATGTAAAGTATATACCAGTTTTTTCAAGTTGTCTCAGATCTCGAACTGTATTACAAAATTGTTTGCACTGCAATATACGTGCCATGTTCACATTGTACTATTCTAGGTACCCTACAATGCCTCTCTCATGCTATTCATCAAGAATGTTTATTATGAATGTTGCATATCATATGACTTTGCTGCTTTCTTTGTAAGTATCTGCCAATAAAAAAATAAAATAAAAAGAAAATCGTTAAATAGGATAAGTGGCCCCAGACATATACTTTTTTTAAGTTTTGAGGCAAAAATCACTTTTAAAAGTACAGAGTAATTGAATAAACAACAGTACGCAATTGTCCGGGACCGGGGCACAATTTCAGGCCAACTGCGATAGAGAGGAGGTTGAATACACCAAGGGAGTTATTCCTATTTTACCTTCAGACTAACTCTTCAAATACTGCAAGTTTTGCTGTGGTCAGTCCTGCAGACCCCTAGCTTCTCATGGAATGCTTCTGAGCATTAGGTCCCTCCCAAGGCAGCAGGGCTCAGTCCTCTGTGGTCAGCTGGGCCCTCCTAGACTCAAGAGCCCTATTGCTTTTTGTGTCTCTGAAGCAAAGAAGCAAGAGATCAGTCACTTAACTCTTGAAGAGCAGTTCCACTTCCTGCCTGCCAGAAGGAGTCAGGAGTGCCTGAGGGACTCCTCTTATTTTAGTAGGATTCATCTTTCTTCCAGCAGGACCTTCTTATTCAGGTGGAGTCTTCCCAGGCTCACGGATGTTCCAAGGAGGTGGTGGCTGAGGTTCCAGATTTACCCAGTGCACTAGCCAATGACTAGAGAAATTCTGCCACCCAGTTCAAATTATTTTCTCACAGTCTCTCCACCTCCTATTGCACCACTTCCTCTTTGCCCCATTGGAAAACTACCCAGAACCCACTGTTAAAGCTTTTTCTAAATGTGCAATTTCGGATGATGATTTATTTTTGAATACTAAGGACTTTTATTGTGAAAATAGCTGCAACTATGATGTTGCACTATTTTATTATAATGGAAACGGTTTTGTTCTTCTGTTCATCTTACTCCTGCTCATTACCCCTCCACATCAATGTCCCCATGTGTGTCTTTTCTCGTTATAATTTTCGTGGCTAACAGGACAATGTCACACAATTGGTTATTTCTTTAGAAGGCATGTATTGTGAATGAAACTTTCTTCGTGTTTCTAATGTAAATTCTGAAGGACACTTCTGCTGGAAGTTTCAATGCAGGCTTGCTAGCACACTAGTGTATGAGTCTGTTTTAAAATGTTTCATATAAGTGGAGTAGTGTGGCTCACTGGTTAGAGGCGGCAGGCCTGAGAGCAGAAGTCAGCCTGGGACCAGGGTTCAATTCCTGACGCGGCAGGGTCGTGGACCTTGGTCAGCGGACTCGATAATTCTCGCTTCGGTGCTTACTCTAATCACGGGTTCCACTCGGCAACTCTGGGCATTAGCTTGCCTAATCTCCACAACGGCCCCACCAATTCCGGGGATGCCTGGCTCCACCTTGGGGACTCCCAGCAAGGGACCATCCCACAGGGAAAGCCAGGACGGGTTCCCCAGAGTTATACAGCGCCGGGACGCCCCGTTGCTGGGGCAGCTGTGCGCTTTACAAGTATACTACATTTACATTTACATACATATAGCCGGAATGCTCTGTTGCTCTGGAACCTAATGGAAGATTTCCTCTATCTTAGAAATGGTTAGTGTCATGAGTATTTGTGTGGCTATCATCATTTCAATTTACTCAATGTGTGTTATCACTAGTCATGCCATGCTGAATTTGCAGTTTTTGCTTATTAGCGTAACATGTGTATAAAAACCCTTGTTTTGAGCAGGAGTCAAAGACTTTCCCATTTCTACTAGAGATGCTGTTGGTTTCCTTTGTAATTCTAACAGTTACATTAAGGACCTTTCCTTTCCAGTAGAGATGCTGTCTTTATGATTGTTGTTGCTTATTGGAACCTAGAATTAATTCTGATTTCTGACTATGTATTCTATATCTCACCCTTCATGGCATATATTTAGCATTTCTCTGTAACACCGATTTTGAGATTTGTGTCATAAAACCCTTAACTTTTCGTTGATCTAGAACTCAGTTATTGAGCGGTCCCAATCATACTTTTTATGACTGTGCTAAGTTGATTTTGTGGGCCTGATTTTGAATAAGTGGTGACTCGTATTGCTAGATCAAGGGTGCAGGACGCGAGCTGTCGAAGGTAAATTATTCATTCCCGGATGGGTAGGTGGTCAGCAGTTAACGCCAATCTACTTTTCCTGGGCACAGAGGCAGATTATTGTCCTCTGACCCAGAGTTGTAAACTTTCCCAGCCATGAAGGGTTCTTGCAGCTCTAGAGGTGTGATGGGTGGGAGAGCTGGTTTTAAGCCAGTTCTAGCAAAGGCAACATTACCTGTATTTTTATACATTTAAATTTCCACTCAAGCTTCCAAATATTTCATTTCATCATTAAATCAGATTTTGAAAATGAGGAAGGAAATAACTTTGAATCATTTTTCCAGCATTTTCACAGGTGGAAATATTGATTTTAATCCCACAAATGATTCATATGTGGTAGCTGAGGCACTATTTGAAAACTGCACATACCATTGTCACAAATGGTAATCAAAAATGCATAAGAGTTCTATTGCGGGTTGCAAGTTAAAAGGGAACAGCCACCACAATCCATCATTCAGAGTTTAAGAACACTTCTGCATAACCATCCAACTGTATGATATAACTAGGCAATCTGTAAGTTATCATGTTGATAAATCAAAATAAGTTAATCAAAATCATGTATCCAAGAATAGCAACTTTTCTTGATACCTGACAAAACAGACTACAAGACAGCGATAGTCTGAAGCTTCATCAAATGATATCAGATTTGGCTACAACCAAACTTGAGCTCAAAATTATATTAAAAATAAAGGATTCACCAAACATCAATATCAGACCGTCGTGTATTCTGTTTCACTAGCAGTCAAAAAAAGTTGCTATTCTTGGATACAACAGAAGAGTGAAGCTAGAAAGGCAGAGGGGCTTTCGACTGGGATTACTCATGTTTGTTAGAAGAGCCCTCACTCACCAACCTAGTTGGTGACATGCTTCATCATTGGGCCCCCATCAGAGAGGCCGAGTGCCTCTCCGGTGTGCTACGATGCCTGATTACAGCAGAGCGGGGTTTTTTGGGTAAAAAGTACTGGTGCATGAGGTGAGACTAAAATTGGCTTACTGCTTCCCAAAGTTGTTTTTAATTAGGTGGAGAGTAAGGCCAGATTAAAAGTTGTGGTGGATGTTGTGGTTGAGTAAATTGCTCAAGTGCATCCAAGATTTAGGAAGTCAGTTCTACACGTTTCAGAATATTCTTGGAAGATGTCGTCTTCAGAAAGGAATTGGCCCAGATCGTGTGGCAATGTACCCCCGACTGGTTAGTGCTCATTATAAAAACTGCCCTGAGACTATCAGAGGCAATACTGGTGGAGATACAACTGACAGAGAACCACTTTAAGACCACGCTCACAGGCTACAAGAAAAAGCTTGATGAGCTTAATGAAGAAATCAACGAGTACAAGGAAAACCTGACACAGTCAAAAGTACTAAAATTTCAAAAAGATCTGAAACGTTTTGCCTTTAACAAGGTCTACCCCAATGCTGACCCTGATTACCTAACCCCCACCCGAAACACAGATAACTCTGATGTCTCTGAGGATGATGGCTCCACCACTAGTGGCTCAAGTGGGGACAGCTTTGAGTCAAGACAAAAAGGGAGGGGAAGACCCGCACAACAATACCACCAACAAGCCTGGTCACAGTTACCTACACCCCCGCGCCGCACGGCCACCAGCTGTGTGTGTGCCCCCGCCTCGCTGCTGCCCGAAAGCCCGTTGTGCCTGCCTCGCCCCTCCGCCGTATTGCGTGTCTCCATTGTGACTGTCTGACTGTCTAATCGCTTCTTTGCCTCCTATTTTGTTTTTCCTGCCCTGCACTGTTGTCCCTGGTTTAATCGTTTTGCCTCCGTTTTTTTCCTTGCCCTGTACTGTTGTCCCTGGTACCCCCCTGCACGTTGCTGTTGTTAGGTGTTATCTCCCAGCCCCCCTGTGCCTTCCCGCCCCGCTCCCCGCTTCTCACCGCCGTGCATATGGACACGCCCCCTCTTTGTTTTGTGCCCGCCCCGCTCCCGCCTCCCAGCTGCTCCTCCCTCCCTCCCACTTCGCCATATATGGCGACCGCGCGCACGTGCAGCGTTGACGCGCAGCGGGCGCGCCGATTGTGCGCCGAAGGCAAGCCCGTCTGCGCCTGGACCGCACCCAGCGCCAGAACCCCTGGCCCCCACCGACGCAAGACAACCCGCCAGACCTACGACGCCGCCGCCCTCACCGCACTCAACGCGGGCCGGAACCCCGCCTGCTGCCGGGCCGCACCGAAACACTTCCACGGACCCTTCAACTGCACATCCTGCAAGTTCACCTGCCTCCGAACGTGGACAGCGCCCGCCAAGCCAAATCCCAGCAGCGACCTCAAGTGCATCCTGCTCAACACCCGCTCCGTCCACAGACACGCCGTCGAACTCTGGAACCTCCTCGACACAACATCACCGGACATCGCCCTCCTCACTGAAACATGGATGAACGCCTCCTCAGCCCCCGACATCGCCATCCCGGATGGATACAAGATCATCAGGAGGGACCGCGTCAACCAGACCGACACCGACGTCCACAAGAACACCATCCGCATCACGACCGACACCGACGACACCTACACCGCCGCCGAACACCTCCACTTCCAGATCTTCACCGACCCAAAGACGACCCTCAGAGGAACCCTCATCTACAGACCCCCGGGACCACGCACACAATTCAGCGAAGACATCACGGACTTCATCAGCCCACACGCCCTCCGCTCCGCCGACTACATCCTCCTAGGGGACCTCAACTTCCACCTGGAGAACAACAAGGACCGCAACACCACCACCCTGCTGGACAACCTCGCCAACCTCGGACTCGAGCAACTGGTCACCACCCCCACTCACTACGCCGGCCACACGCTTGATCCCGTCTTCTCATCCAGCAAGCACATCACCTTCAGCCACTCCACCGGACTCCACTGGACCGACCACAGCTGCGTCCACTTCAGCTTCAGAAAATCCACCACCCACCACCACCCGCAACAGGTTCCTCAAAGGAGCTGGAACAAGATCACCGCCGACCAGCTCACCGCCTCCCTCAGCCAGAACCCACCTGCCAGCACACCAGACCCCAACGAAGCAGCCCGCAACTTCACGCAATGGCTGACCGCCTGCGCCGACGACCTCGCACCACTGAAGAACCCCCCCAGCAAACCCAGAAGCAAGAAGGCACCCTGGTTCACCGAAGAAATCAGGGACTCCAGGAAGACCTGCCGCACCCTCGAGAAAGCCTGGCTCCTCGACCGGACCACTGACAACATGACCGCCCTCAAACACGCGACCCGCAAGCACCACCAGCTCATCCGCACCACCAAGAAGAAATCACTGAAGGACCGTCTGGATAACAACGCCCACGACAGCAAGGAACTCTTCAGCATCGTCAAGGAGTTCTCCAACCCCAGCACCGGCAACAACGACATCACCCCTTCACAAGATCTCTGCGACTCCCTCGCCTCGTTCTTCCACCGCAAGATCGCCGACATCCACAACAGCTTCGACACACCATCCTCGCACCCTACCACCGAACCAACGCACCCCACTGCCACCCTCCGCACCTGGACCGCAGTGACCACCGAAGACACAGCCCGCACGATGAACACCATCCACTCCGGATCTCCGACTGACCCCTGCCCCAACCACATCTTCAACAAGGCCGACTCCACCATCGCACCCCAACTCCAAGACATCATCAACACCTCCTTCGACACCGCCACCTTCCCGGAGAGCTGGAAGCACGCCGAGCTCAGCGCCCTACTGAAGAAACCAACAGCGGACCCCACCGACCTCAAGAACTTCCGCCCCATCTCGCTCCTCCCTTTTCCTGCCAAAGTCATCGAGAAGATCGCCAACAGACAGCTTGCCGCCTTCCTCGAGACGAATGGATCCCTCGACCCCTCGCAGTCCGGTTTCAGAGCCAACCACAGCACCCAAACCGCCCTCATCGCAGTCACCGACGACATCCGAGCCCTCCTCGACAACGGGGATACAGCGGCACTCATCCTCCTGGACCTCTCCGCCGCGTTCGACACTGTCTGCCACCGCACCCTAGTCCAACGCCTCAGCAACACCGGCATCCAAGAGAAGGCACTGAAGTGGATCGTCTCGTTCCTAGCTGGAAGAACATAGAGAGTCCGCCTCCCCCCGTTTCGTTCCGAGGCCACTGAAGTCATCTGCGGCGTCCCGCAAGGATCATCACTCAGCCCCACCCTCTTCAACGTCTACATGAGACCTCTTGCTGCCATCGCACGCCAACACAACCTCAACATCATCTCCTACACTGAAGACACCCAGCTGATCCTCTCCCTCACCAGAGACCCCGACACCGCCAGAACCAGCCTCCACGAAGGGATGAAAGACGTCGCCGAATGGATGAAGAACAGCCGCTTGAAACTGAACTCAGACAAGACGGAAGTCCTCATCCTTGGACCATCACCCTCTGCCTGGGACGACTCCTGGTGGCCCCCTGCCCTGGGCACCGCCCCCAAGCCGACAGACCACGCACGCAACCTGGGCTTCATCCTGGACTCCTCCCTCTCCATGACCAGACAAGTAAACGCCGTCTCCTCTTCATGCTTCCACACCCTGCGCATGCTCCGCAAGATCTTCCAATGGATCCCGATCGAAACCAGGAAGACGGTCACCCAGGCCCTCGTCACCAGCTGGCTGGACTACGGTAACACCCTCTACGCCGGAACCACAGCCAAGGTACAGAAAAGACTACAACGCATCCAGAACGCCTCCGCCCGACTCATCCTGGACATCCCTCGACGCAGCCACATCTTCGGCCACCTGAGGAACCTGCACTGGCTCCCCGTCAACAAGAGAATCACGTTCAGGCTCCTCACCCACGCACACAAGTCTCTCCACAACCTGGGCCCCAAGTACCTCAACGACCGCTTGACCTTCCACGCGCCCACCCGCCAGCTACGTTCAGCTAGCCTCGCCCTCGCCGCCGTTCCACGCATCCGAAGAGCCACCGCCGGAGGCAGATCCTTCTCCTACCTGGCAGCCAAGACATGGAACTCCCTCCCCATCCACCTTCGGATGACCCAGGACCACCTCGCCTTCAGGAAACAACTCAAGACCTGGCTGTTCGAGCAGTAGCGTCCCCCTTCCCCCAAGTGCCTTGAGACCCTTCTGGGTGAGTAGCGCGCTATACAAGTGCTATGATTGATTGATTGACCTCAGGGAAGTTTCTACCAGAACCATTTCCAGACACAACAACCTCCAATGATGGGCTGGAATCCAGCTTTCATGCAAATACCCCCCTTCCCGCAAAATATGTACAGGCCTCCTTTTTCAGAGAGGGGCAGAAGGGGAAAAGGAAGGAGAAGAGGGACAAACCAGGTTCATTGGCAAGAAGAGGATCCAGTGGGGAACAACACCCGCAGCCGGACCAAGGAACAGACGGCAGGACCAAACAACCAGAGAGTTTGGTAACAAACCTTTCCAAACATACTCTCGCCCCAATAGAAAAGAGCGTACTAGAGAAAGGATTGGGATTCGTCCCAACCGCACACCTCAACAAATTCAGACTCCAATGTGAGCTGTCGGATTTCTTTAGGAAATGAAAGCTAAGGGCCTTCTTCGAAAAAACTGAATTAACTGACATTCCTTATACCACTGGAGAAATCGGCCTGAGACCGAAATACACTTTCTGCCCACCACCTTACATGACTCCAGTGGAGATCCAAACTTTTGAACAAGCCGTGTTCAACGAAATTTGAAGAACCTAATGTGTTTAAGAATCTGAGCATAAATGAGCTCCTCAGCCTCCAAAACCTACAGAAAATTGATACCATCGTAATCAAGCCGGCAGATAAAGGGGACGGACTGGTAATCATGGACAAAATAGATTACGACACAGAATGCCAACGCGAGATAAATTACACCCCTCTAGCCACAGACCCTACACCAGCACTCAAATTAGAGATTGCTAATCTTGTGAACTGTGCAGAAGCCAATGGCTCTATCTTGAAACATAAGGCGGATTTCCTTACCATGGGTGACAGCATTATCCCGTACTTCTACACTCTACCAAAGACGCACAAAAACAGAACCCCTCCTCCTGGACACCCTATAGTGTCCAGAATTGGCTCTCTTTTGAAACCACTGTCCACATTTTGTGGCTTTTTCTTAAAGCCATTAATACAAAAAACCTCTACCTACCTCAAAGATACCAAATCTTTGCTAACAATCTTGCAGAACATGTGTGTACAAGACTACTCAACTATACTGGTGTCGCTGGACATCATAAGTCTGTACACGAGTATCCCACAAAACGCGACCATAAGTGTACTAGAGAAGGCTTTAGCTGAGACACCATGGGAGTATGAAACCCCACGACAGTTCATCATCGAATGCGGCACTTTAGTTCTAAAAAAGAATTTCCTTGGGTATGAGGGCAAACTGTTCCTACAGACCACGGGTACTTCAATGGGCAGCACTTTTGCAGGCTTGTACGTATACGACTTTGAACAGAAATATATCTTGGATGAAGGCAACCCTTTCAGGCCTAATATCTCGTGCTGGAAGAGATATATTGATGATGTCCTTGTCATCTGGCAAGGACCAGAGGACACCCTGAGAGAATTCTTTGCATGGAACAACGCACGTGATCAGAATCTAAAATTCATACATGCACACGACACAAAGGAGATGGTCTTCCTGGATGTAACCATCAGAAGGGAGGGAGGCAGACTAACAACAAAAACTTACTACAAGCCCACGGCTAAGAACAATCTCTTTTTGTTTACCAGCTTCCACTTGAGGTCTCTCCGTGAGAACCTCCCCTATGGTCAATACTTCAGGATAAGGAGAAAATGCAGTAACACTGACGATTACCGTGCCCAAGCTACGGACCTATCTAGGAAACTATGAAACTGTGATTACCCAGAACACATCCTCAACAAAAGTTATAACCACATACAGCACTGCCTCAAATGCAATCACGAAGTCTATCAATAGAAACTGGAAAATCCTCAAAACCGGAAACAGGAAATGGGATAAACCACTCTTTTCCTTCAAAAGAGCAAGAAGCATTAGAGACTGTCTGGTGCACACTCGCCCAAAGAAACCTGAGGGAACCAGCAGTCCCTCAGTACTAAACGCCTGGGGGTTACCAAACATAGTGAGCCATTTTCTGTGTGGCAATTGTATTAAGACACTTGCACTCAAACCCAACAGAAGCTGGACCCAGAGAGCTCATACTAACTGTAACTCAAACAACGTAATATACCTTATCACGTGTCCATGAGGCTTAAGGTATCTTGGTATGACCACCAGGAAGATCAAGCAAAGGATATGTGAACATCGGAGCAACATCCGCTGCAAAAGAAACACAACTAAAATGACAGACCACTTTATCCAGTTGAACCACACAACCAATGACATTAACTGGACCGTGATTGAACAATTGAAACATGGCAGAAAAACACAGTGTCCTGCTGGGTGTATCTTTTAGGTACCCGCAAACAGGGTCTGAACGACAGCATTCCGTGGGGCTCAGTATTGAAGAGAAGAAGCAACCAATCACAACCTGCATGAGCATCCACCGTATGGTTGTGTCTACCACCTTCAGTTAAAATAGACATTGGGCTACTGCACCTCACACTTGGAACATTGTATGAGCACACAGCGCGCCAGCATATAGGGCCAGTCTTTAGTTACAACAGACACTGGCGTACCGCACCTCATATTCATAGTGCTCCAGAACATTGTATGAGCACTCAGCGAGCCAGCCTTTAGGGCACACAATGATCCATATGTTCTGTCATTGAATTGCCGTGCCTGGTAATTTAAACGTACTTCACTCACAATACTAAGCGTCACATCACACTTCTTCTTGTAACGAAGTATTGTCTCAGAGTAAATACCAACAGACATTTGCATATTGTTATCGGTACCATACTCACAACAACTCCTCTTGGGGAAGCACTTTATTGGCCTACTATTAGACAAGCACATTGCGCACTTTCGTTCTTTTGTGGTTAGCAGTGCGCTTCCCATTAAGCATACGTATGCGCCAGACAAAGTCATCACTACTAGACTTTGAGAGCGCATGCGCCACCTTGAATTATCTGAGGTTGAGATAGCATGCGCCACCTGGCACTCACGCAGATGCATGCAAGTATTGTCGCAGACCAACAGACATATGCAATACCATTATCGGTGCCGTTCTTGTAATAAATCTTGTTGTAGCACTTTATTTGTCCGAAATGAAAGACCATTTCGCATTTTTACCTTCCCTCTATTTGAGGTTAGCAGTGCACTCACTATTATGCACACGTAAGCACCTGATAACGTCATCCCAACTGAGAGCGCTTGCAGGACCTGGCACTCTACAGTTCCACACTCTCATGAAGTTAGCAGTGCACGCATGCAGATACACGCGTAAGCCGCATCACGCCATTACGCGATGACGACACCCCTGCTACCGGCACCAGTAGCATCCATAAACGGCCCAGCTACACCATTGGGGTCCCGGACATGGGCACTATCTAGGCACAATGCAGGTGGTGTACTACAGATAAGTAAGTTTACCTACAGCCGGAGTTGCGCCTGAGTTAAGCCCGTCTGCGCCCGTCCGCGGCTGGCCGGGGCCAGGGGCCGGCTACTCTGCTCCTCCGGTCATTAGTTATCTCCCGGCCACTATGCTCTTATTGTGTCACCCGCGCCCACCATCCCTCACAGTGTTGGAGCGTATCTCCTCTCTTGGACTATGCAGATCTCCCCTTACACAGCCATGCTCTGCTCTGCCATCACATCAGTCGCTTGAGGTTTCGCCTCCCTTCGCTCACTCGTCACCTCTCCCTGTTCCCACCCCTCTTTCCCCCCCCCAGTCCACCATCAATGCGATCCTCCTGAACACCAGGTCGGCGGTCGCGCACCAGCATGAGCTATTTCATCTGCTCGACTCCCGTCAACCCCACCTATTGTTTCTCACTGAAACGTGGTTCAGGGATGACTCCCTTCCGAGCCTCCTAGCCACGCTGCCCCCGACCTACTCAGCCATTAGAATGGACCGCCCTGGGGGCAAGACAGGAGGTGGCGTAGCCCTGATCACTCACACCGATTTTCATTTTCACACACTCTCCTCTCCCCCCATCCCCGCTGTGGACTATTTAGTAGTCCGCTCCACTTCATTTGGGGTTCCCCTGACCTGTGTTCTGATTTATCGTCCTCCCCAGTCCACCCCCCAATTCCTCAGTTCTCTTGAGGATCTCTTGGCCACCTTAGTGGTAAACAACGCAGCAGTCTTGCTCCTCGGGGACCTAAACTATTGGCCTAGTGATCCGGCCGAGGACGCTAGATCTAAGGAGTTCTCTGCCTTGCTCACTAGTCTCAATTTTCTTCCCCAGCTTTCCACACCTACCCATACCTTAGGTCATCAACTCGACCAAATATGGACCCTCAACATCCCTACCAACCCCCCCACCGTTTCGCCCTGCCCTTGGTCAGACCATTTCCTCATCTCCTTTGCGCTGAACCTTGGTCGTCCACCTAAACCCCCCCTGCCTAAAAACACCTGGTTTAGGAAGTGGGATAAGGCCGTCCTCCCTGATGTCTGCTCCTCCCTCGCGGGATCTTGCCCAGAGCTTTGTGATCTTTCTCTTCCCACTCAGCTCACAGCCATCAACACCTGGCTGCAAAAGGCATGCAACAGCATTGTTCCCCTTAAGAAAGTAGCCATTAAGCGAGCCCACGCTGCTAACAGGTGGTTTTCCCCCCTTCTTAAAGTTAAGAAGCTGGAGGCGCGCAGAGCGGAACGAGCTTGGCGACGCACCTACTGCCCCCTTCTCAAAGCCAAGTATTGCCTTGTACTCAAGGAATATAAACAAGACATATTAACGGCTAAGGCTGAGTACTTCTCCGGTAAGATCTTGACAGCTGCAAATCAATCGAAGGAAATATTCGCCACGGTGCACGAGCTCGCTGCCTCTGACAGGGTGATCTCCAAAATTCCCCTGTCCCAATCTCTATGCAATTCCCTCAATTCCTTTTTTATAGAGAAGGTGGCTCTCATCAAGGCGAATATCCCTCCCTCACTTCCTATCCTGTCCACTGTGGACCCGCATGCCGACGCCTCACTTCTTACTCAATTCCCCCTTCTGACACGGGACACCCTTCTCCCCTTACTGGCTCGGGTCAGATCGGGCTCACCGCATGACATCGGACCGGCATTCGCCCTTAAAGAGATCTTTTCCAGTTGTTACTCCCCCCCTCTCACTTTAATCAATAACTCCCTCAATTCTGGCATTGTCCCAACTGCCCATAAATCTGCAGTTATTATCCCTATTTTAAAAAAGCTAGGCGCTGATCCTTCCCTACCTGCCAATCATCGCCCCATCTCCTTGCTCCCTTATCTGGCGAAGGTCTCAGAGGCTCATGTCACCTGCACTCTGAGTTCCTTTGTGGAGTCTACAGGCCGCCTCTCCTCCCGTCAGGCAGGCTTCCGCCCACTTCACTCAACCGAGAAGGTGGTAGTGTCAGTGATGGACAAACTGAGGGAGGGCACTGACATCTGCACCCCCCAGGCCTTGGTCCTCTTAGATCTGTCCGCCGCGTTCGACACGACATTCTTCTGAACCGTGTCGAGGCGGCGGGCATCAGGGGCACGGCCCATGCCTGGCTCCGTTCCTTTCTAACGGACAGGGAGCAGGCAGTCCACCTGGCAGATTTTGCCGCCCCCCCTCGCAGAGTGACATGCGGCGTTCCCCAGGGTTCCTCTTTGTCCCCCTTGTTATTTAATTTATACATCTCACCCCTCATTTTTGCTTTACAGCAGATGGAGGTCTCGGTGTTCAATTACGCCGATGACCTCCAACTTATTTTTAACCTTTCTCACTCCCCTTTTTCCGCCTGGAACTTTCAGAGGGTGATGCTCTTCATCCAAAACTGGATGAACTGCAACCACCTCAAGTTAAACCCCGACAAAACAGAGTTGGTTTTGACTGGGGGTGGTTGCAGCCCATGGTCCCCATCTTTCTGGCCCGACTCTCTTGGTTCCCCTCCCTCCCCGGTCCCCAAGGTCAAAACCCTCGGCATCTTTATCAACTCCCAGCTTTCGCTTCACACTCAGGTTCACTCGGTGGTGTCCTCCTGCTTCTTCTCCCTTCGCACTATCCGTAAGGTTTCCCGTTTTTTTTCCGTTCCTGCCCTTAAGCTCATCCTCATGGCCATGGTGCTATCGCGCCTTGACTATGGGAATGTGGTCTACAATGGCGCCCCAGACTATCTGATCCACCGACTTCAGCAGATTCAGAATCAGGCTGCTCGCCTGATTTATGGACTCCCTAAATTTCACCACACCACTCCCCTGTTGCAATCATTGCATTGGTTACCGGTGAAGGAGAGGGCCCTCTTCAAGCTGGGCTGCATGACTTACCAGGCCAGATCTGGGACAGCCCCTGCCTTCCTCTGTGAGATTATATCTCCTTACCTCCCGGCCCGAGAGCTCCGTTCCTCCAACCAAGCTCTACTGACAGTTCCTCGCTTTAGGAAGCGGAGGTCTGGGGGGACGAGATTTGCGGTCCTAGCCCCCTCTTTTTGGAATTCCCTACCTTTTGCCCTCAGAGCTTCCACTTCCTACGTGGAATTCCGTAAACTCCTCAAAACTTTCCTGTTTCCCAGACCCCCAGCAGTCTAGCACCCGCATTCGTCCCCTCCGGCTTACCGCTACTTAGCGCCAGGAAACCGCCCCGGTAACAGAGTGCTTTAGAAAACCATTAAAATTCAAATAAAATTCAAATACAGCTAACGGGACGACAAAAGGTAACTGACGGCCATGTTATGAGATAGTGATTCATTACTTTTTTCCCCTGTACCCACTGGCGTGTGACTACTAGTCACCGCCTCCCGCCGTGACCCATGCAGTAACATTATGCCGCAACAAATGTAAGCCTTTTTTATCTATTGTTTAATATGACGACCGCACAGACTGCTTGTCCAGCAATGCAGCAACACAGCATTTCTCTCGTAAGACTATTCTCTTTCACATAGACGCTTTTAGAATCTATTGGCGCCGCAACAAGTGCACTTCACTCACTTGTTCACGATCACCGATAAGTCTTATCTTGATCTTGTTTGCCGCAGTAGGCACAACACGCATGAGTGCCACGATATGGTCGCAGGCACGGACTCGCATTCGAAATTAATTTTTAACCTCCCACCATGACCCACTAATGTCATGCCTTGGATCGCTCAGCTTGAGGGCAGATAACCAGACCTAATTTTTTTTGTGTATTGTCACGTCTTATGTCTGTGTTTTTTCTATGTTTCACTCCCCTTTTCTCTCCTTACAGGTTTGTAAGAGGCATCCAATACTCTGGATGGTAATAAACGTGGAACCGTGAGTAATTCGGTCTCATTTGTAGACCATAGGTTAGGGTGCGCCTTAGCGTGTGCACACCGTCATGGTCTCCGGTCCTGACGAAAGCCTGGCAATTAGCTTTCTAAGGCTGAAACATGTAGAACTGACTTCCTAAATCTTGGATGCATTCGAGTAATTTACTCAACCACAATATCCACAACTTTTTAACCTGGCCTTACTCTCCACCTAATTAAAAAAAAAATTGGGAAGCAGTAAGCCCATTTTAATCTCGCCTCATGCACCAGCACTTGTCACCCAAAAATACCTGCTGGGCTGTAATCAGGTGTCATGGCACACCGGAGAGGCACTCTGCCTCTCTGGTGGCGGCCCAATGATGAAGCAAGTCACCAACTAGGTTGGTGAGTGAAGGCTCTTCTAACAAACATGAGTGATCCCAGTTGAAAGCTCCTCTGCCTTTTTAGCTTCACTCTTCTGTTGTTTATTTGATATTTCAGAATGGGGTCCTGAACGCTACAGAATGCAAGCAGCAGCGAGTTTCATGCTAGAACAGCTTTCAAGGCAAGGGAACTGCCACCCATCCTTTGCAGCTGGAAACGAAGGACATGGGCCAGGCGTTGTGTGGTAGAGCGCAGTTGTCTTGAAGGAGTGTAGAAAGAGAAGAACTTTCGTAAGTAGATTGGACCTGAAGCATGAAGGGCGCGGTGAGCTATTACTAAAGATTTGAATGTAACCAATTCTCCTACGGGCAGCCAATGAAGTGCACACAGATGTTGTCCACGCTGCTTCTAACAGGGATGTTGAGAAGAAGCCTGGCCGCTGCATTCTGAACTACCTGCAGTTTATTAAGCAGATATCCCGGGATGCCAACATACAAGGCATTGGATATGTGTGAGTATATGCACTCCTTCCTTTTCAACTTTATTCCCAATTTTTGGAACCAAGATTCCGCTTGGTGTGATGCAATTGACAGTGTGAACCTGCCCACACCCAATGAAACAGAAAAAAGATGGTCAGCTGTCCAACTGACTGCTGGACTCAATTGCGCACTACTTCTAATGATTTACTTCATGTTTAACTAACAATATTCCTTAATCAACACCACTTTAAAGCTTTCTTCAGCTATTTAATGCATACTAAATGATAAATTGTTCAAAGGGCAATCTATGCGGTACACAAAACAATGTTTTCATAGCATTTAACAATGAGAAAAAAAAAATTGGAATTACAAATCAAATTTTGTTGTACAGAAATTCACAATAAAAAACCCAATGCATTTTGGGACATAACTTGTCCCTTCTTCAGGGGTATAGTGATATAGAAAATCTATGTCATGAATTCAACAGGCATCAACTCAAAAAGGTCTTGTGCCATACAAGGCATTATTATAATCTATTCGGGATAAAATAAGGGCTCAGCTGACCGTTTTTTTAGCGGCCCGAGGAAGCAGTGTAAGAAATTTTCCTGAGGGGTTTTAAGTAACCAAAACAGTTCCCGGCTAACTTCTTGATCTGGGTTGAGAATGTGAGATTCTCCTCAAAGCAAACCCCAAGGTTCTTAACCGGTTGCCCCGTTGAGGCCGGCAGAACGAAATCAGACGGCCAGAGTGTTTCTTTAAACTGAATGGGGGAAACTTTCCATAAAGGAAGGTTTCAGATTTCTCCTCATTACATTTAAGTTGTGCGGAGGCCAGCCACTGAAAAACTTGGTCAAACAATTTTTAGCGGAGGAGGTGGGGCACTCATTTTTTTCCCCATGTGAACATGAGCTGGGTGTCATCAGCGTAGGCAATCATTTTGGCCCCCAGATCCTCCGCAAATTGGACCAAGGGGTGGACATAAATGTTAAAAAAGGAGGGGACTTAAGGAGGACCCCTGAGGGAGCCCCGTAGACACCCTCTTTGGGGATGAAGACGACGGGGGGATCCATACCTGTTGAATCTGGCCCTCCAAAAAAGATTCAAGCCAGCCCCAAGCAGTGCAAGATATGCCACTGAGAGGTCAAGCAGAATCAAGGCTGCCCTCCCGCCAGCATCCAAATAATCCCGGATGCCCTCGGAAACTTACACCAGAGCCACCTCTGTGCTGTTCGAGGCCCTGAACCCCGAGCTACTACGCCAGTTTAATAGGCTAATTGTGTAAAACAATTTTACCAATACCATTTTAGGAACACTGCACACACACTGTGGCACTGAATAGGAGTGTCGGCCAATATCTGGGGTAACCATGCAGAAAAGGTACCTTTACCACAGAAGCACTTACAAGATGCTTTCAAGTGGATTATCATTCATCCCAAACTAGGAAAAAATAGGAGCGGATGAATAATTTCTCAATGTGATTTCACAAGTGCACACAATTGGCCAAAGAGGGAGGCCGGGATTAAAAACCATATTGCATGGTGACAAACTTCAAACTTGATCACTAGACAACTATTGGGGAGGCAGTGATTGTGATGGTAAAGGCACAGGACTACCATTCTTAGGGTATAGGCACTGCATTGTTAAACCTGCTCAGTTTTGTAGTGTTTATTTCCACCATATTATTGTAAAGTGGTAACGTCTCCTAAGAACATGGCTAAATCCTATCCACAGAAGTCCAGCTAGCCTTGGTGTGTGCACACCACAATGAACTGTTCATTGAGCATGTTCTTAAGATCCTCAATCAGTATCATAAAAAGGAAAAGGGCAGAAGAATATACTGATACCTTTACTTTAGGCCCTGGGCAGCAAGTGGTCACCGGGTAACCACTGTGGTGGATACAGTTATTTTCCAATGTTATTCCAGGGCCCCAAGACTATTTATTTCCATTTGGATAAAAGGATCATTAATTTTTCCCATCTTGCCTCTCCAAAGGTGGCACCAGCAAACAGTAAAGGCTTATCTAGTATGTGGTAAAGATTACATCTCAAATTCAAAATAATACAGCAATTACAATCAATAAGTTCAGTATCTGACTGAGTTCTCTTATAAAATGGCCTTATTGGTGGCATGTCCAAGATGGCGGCGGAGTAGGACACAGCCACCAGAGCTCTGCCAGAAGATTAGGGCCTGGAACTGCGTTGCAGCAGAGAAACCAACCTCACGGTGCCGGGAGTTTTAAATCCCCCCTGTAGACGGATAGCCACCTGCCTGAGGAGCTTTAGTGACAGAAGCGCCTGAGGCGGAAGAGTTTGCGGGCGAAAGGCCTCGGCGGAGAGGAGGTGGAGCAGACGTTGAGTGGCTGGGCCCCGGGAGCGAGTGCAGTTCCTGCCCAGCGGGCTCCGCTACATCCTGCGGCCTCCCTGGACATGCCTGGAGGGAGATGGTAGCCCTCCCCCTCCCAGTCAGGAAAAAATTAGTTTGGCTGGGGCGACGGGTTGCCGCCGGCCTGCGCTGGGTCAGTGGAGCAAGGAGTCGATCCCATTGGAGGACCCTGGTGGTGCGTGAGGGCGGAATTGAGACTGCGGCCCTTTACTCTGGACCCGCCTCTGGGGACGGGTGTGGGCGGAAGTCGGGGCCCCATCCAGGCGGTGGTCTGAGGGCAAGGGGCTTGCCTAGCTGCCCGCGATTGAGTGGCCACAAGTTCGCTGGTGAGCGGTTGCACATGGGCCCTCGGACTCACTTCCACTTGCGTCTATGGTGACAGAGGGTGCGAGGATCTGACCCCATGATCTTCTGCAGCCAAAAGGCCGGCCCGCCCTGGGGCCCTTGTTGTCCCTGTGCCTTGCTGCGGGCCCGAGTAGAGTCCGGACCCGCTGATTCTTGCGTTGCTGGGGGTCCTGAGAGAGCTGGTGTGCTGGGCCCTCGGAGGTAGACATGGTGAAATTAAGTGCTGACCCGAGGGGCGGGTGGCAGACGACTGCGGGGGGACTGGGTTCGGTGGCCTCACCCCCTCAGCATTTACAACTTTGGAGCCAGGAGGAGACGAGGGTTTGCGGTTGCAGGCTTCTGCATCCAGAGGGTGGTCCGGCCCGTCCACAGAAATCTTTCATGTTGGCTCCCTCATACAAAGCACCTGGAGCCCCCTATGCATGGATCATGTGTGTCCCTGGGGAGGCTGACAGAGGGGCCTAGCGATTGAGATACGTACTAGCGTTCCCGGGTAGCGCTGTGTGGCAGAGGTGGGATTTGTAGAAGGCTCCCTCAAGTTTAGCCCCCCACCAGTGCTGCCAGGTACTCTGACGTTAGCTAGAGCCATAGTGTGCCACGCCGCCATAGTAGTAGCCCAACGCACAGCACAGTGTCATCACAGTCTAGATTGTAGTCAAGTCATCCCACCAGTCAGCAAAAAAAGACATGCTGGTGAAGGATATGTTTACCAAATCCAATGCAAAAATGACAGACGCGAACCCGGAGACGGGTGACTCAGAACCAACAGGGGAAATGGCTCGAAATGGAGAGGCGGGAATGGATAAAGCCCCATCACCAAGGAATTTCTTGAACAACTTTTCTAGTCACTCGGTGGAGATTTTGCAGTCCTCAAACGTGACATAGCCTCTGACATTAAGGGGATCCGACAAGATGCTGAAATGTCAGATCAAACAATGACTTTGGTGGAACAGAACCAGGATGCCAGAGAGGAGGAGCTAGAGAGCCACTGTCAGGAATTATTGGCATTACGCGAACAGAATTCAGAGGTCCGATACAAGTTAGAGTACTTGGAAAAGAGATCCAGACGTTCCAATATCCAAATTAAAGGTGCCCCTTCCACTTCAGCTTCAAAAGGACCACGATCCACCACCAACAGCAACAGGTTGCACGCAGAAGCTGGAACAAGATCACAGCCGACCAGCTCGCAACTTCCCTGAGCAAGAACCCACCCACCAGCACAACAAACCCCAGCCAAGCGGCCTCCAACCTCACGAAGTGGATCAGCGACTGCGCAGATGACCTCGCCCCTCTGAGGACCCCGCCTAGCAGACCCAGCAGCAAGAAAGCCCCATGGTTCACCGACGAACTCAAGAGCTCCAAGAAGGACTGCAGAGCCCTTGAGAAAGCCTGGCGCAGAGACCCAACACCAGACAACAGGACTGCCCTCAAGCTCGCCACCCGAAAACACCACCAACTGATCCACACCACCAAGAAAACTGCATTCAAGGATCGACTGGACAACAACGCACACAACAGCAAGGAACTCTTCAACATCGTTAAAGAGCTCTCCAACCCCAACGCCGGAAACGACATCACCCCTTCGCAAGACCTCTGCAACTCCCTCGCCTTCTACTTCCACAACAAGATCGCGGACATACACAACAGCTTCAGCCCTCAACCGACGCACGCCACGACCGAACCACCGCCCCCCACCACCACCCTCCGCGCCTGGACCCCGATCAGCACCGAAGACACCATCCTAACGATGAACTCCATCCACTCCGGATCTCCGACCGACCCTTGCCCTCACCAAGTCTTCAACAAGGCCGACGCTGTCATCGCACCCCACCTGCGGGACACCATCAACACCTCCTTCAACACCGCTACCTTCCCGGAGAGCTGGAAGCACGCCGAACTCAGCGCCCTACTAAAGAAGTCATCAGCCGACCTCACCGACCTCAAGAACTACCGACCCATCTCACTGCTCCCGTTTCCCGCAAAAGTCATCGAGAAGACCGTCAACAAGCAGCTGGCCGCCTTCCGCGAGACGAACGGATCCCTCGACCTCTCACAGTCCGGCTTCCGGGCCAACGACAGCACCGAGACCTCCCTGATCGCAGCAACCGATGACATCCGAGCCCTGCTCGACAACGGAGAAACAGCGGCCCTCATCCTCCTAGACCTCTCCGCGGCCTTCGACACTGTCTGCCACCGTACCCTAGTACAGCGCCTCAGCAACGTCGGAATCCAGGAGAAGGCGCTGGAGTGGATCGCCTCCTTCCTTGCCGGAAGGACACAGAGTCCGCCTCCCCCCGTTCAGATCAGAAGCCACCGAAGTCATCTGCGGCGTTCCTCAAGGCTCCTCGCTCAGCCCAACCCTCTTCAACGTCTACATGAGTCCCCTCGCAGCCATCGCACGCCAGCACAACCTCAACATCATCTCCTACGCCGACGACACCCAGCTGATCCTCTCCCTCACCAACGACCCCGCCACCACCAGAGCCAACCTACACGAAGGGATGAAAGAGGTAGCCAAATGGATGAAGAACAGCCGCCTGAAACTGAACTCGGACAAGACGGAAGTCCTCATCCTGGCATCCTCACCCTCCGCCTGGGACGACTCCTGGTGGCCCCCTGCCCTAGGCAGCGCACCCAAACCAACAGACCACGCACGCAACCTGGGCTTCATCCTGGACTCCTCCCTCTCCATGACCAGACAAGTCAACGCCGTCTCCTCGTCGTGCTTCAACATCCTACGCATGCTACGGAAGATCTTCCGGTGGATCCCCACCGAGACCAGGAAGACGGTCACACAGGCCCTCGTCACCAGCCGACTGGACTACGGCAACGCCCTCTACGCCGGAACCACCGCCAAACTCCAGAAGAGACTCCAGCGGATCCAGAACGCCTCAGCACGACTCATCCTGGACATCCCCCGTCGTAACCACATCTCCGGACACCTGAGAGACCTGCACTGGCTCCCGGTCAACAAGAGAATCACATTCCGTCTCCTCACCCACGCACACAAAGCCCTGCACAACCAAGGCCCAGGATACCTCAACAGCCGCCTCAACTTCTACGCTCCCAAACGCCAGCTTCGATCGACTGGCCACGCCCTCGCCGCCGTCCCCCGCATCCGAAGAGCCACCACAGGGGGAAGGTCCTTCTCCTACCTCGCCGCCAAGACTTGGAACCCCCACCCGACCCACCTCCGCCTGACCCAGGACCACCTCGCCTTCAGGAAGCAGCTCAAGACCTGGCTGTTCGAGCAGTAGCAGACCCCCCCCTCCCCTAGCGCCTTGAGACCCTCTGGGTGAGTAGTGCGCTATACAAATGCTTGATTGATTGATTGACTCTGCACCTGGAGCCTTTGGGCCCGAGCTTGTTCTTTCCACTGCATAACCAGGTGGATTTAGTGTGCCCCCTTGGTCCTGATGAAGACCCTCTTGTAAGGAGTGAAATTACCTACACCACATCCTGAGTCGAAATGTAGATAGCTCCATGCTCTTGATACTGAATGTGGACAACAGTGATAGATTCATTGTGTTCTATTATGACATTCTGTTTTTTGTAAATAATTTAGCCTTAGTTAAGGCTGGTTAGGCCATTTTATCCATTTTGATGTATACACTGTTCACTGCCCTCCCTCCATCACTAACCCTCACATTTGCATTTTGATGCACCTACTCCTCCTTTACCCTTCTGGGGCACCTATACATAAACTCATGTATATATTCAACGCGATTAAATACTTTCAATATGCTTAAATATTGTCTATTTTGCAATCAGGTGATATTGATGCTTATTACATTTCTGCTTTTCCACTGGAACCCCCCTTTATTGTACCGCATTTCACCCAGGTCCTAGTGACGCCTCTGGGTTTACCCCATTATTGTTTAATACTAAAAGCCTATACACTCGTTTTGTCCCTCCCACCCATCCCACCCCTCCACACGGGCTTGACCCTCTTTCTGTTTTCTTTCTTTGATTCGTTTCTATTGTTATTATATGATGCACACTGCCTATTTAATGCTGGATTGCCACTGGATGTAGGCGGATTGGTGTGTATCGTGTTATTATAAAACCAATAACATAGATTTGAATCCTAAAAGGGCCTTAGTTATTGAGGAGGGGTTATGGAATTGAGTCCCAAAAATGCGCTCTGCGACTCATAGTCCTCCTTCCTTCAATATGGTTTTGCAAAGTCTCCCTGTGCACAGTGCCTTGCAAGGTGATGACGAAAAGTTGGCCATTCACCATGCAGAATGCGAATATCCAGTGGTTTTCTTCTGAGCAGGAGGCAGTCACAAGATTGGCATACAGCACTGCAATGCATGTTGAACCGGTGACACATAGCAAATGGATTACACAGAGTTCTCATGGCTCCCAGGGCCCCCAGTGAGTAGCTCAACCAGTCCAGTAATTTTGCTTTGCATTCATGGACTTGCAGTCCCGTTTTGGGGTGAATAGGACTACAAGTCCCAAGACGCAAAGCAAAAACTTGGACTTAGTGAACTACTCATGCATGCACCTGTACCCAGTGACAGTGCAAGATATATATGCCCAGACCACATATTGAGGGCAAAAGTAGGTAGACAGCATCTACCCACTCTTTTCACAATGTGGACATTTTCTCCCCTGTCAAGAAGTTGGGCCCCCCAGAAATATCCTGAACCCGTCCCAGTGGAATTTTCAGACAAAGGGGCACATTCAGAAATGCCTGCACCTTGCTGCTTTCATTCCAAGTAATAACATGCAGGCAGAAACAGGGCTTTGTTCTTTTAAATTCCAACAGGCCCAAAAGACAGGCGAAAGGGAAGGGGCCATCAGGCCTCCTTTTGATTGAGTATCTTGGCTAGGAGCTATGTGGAACCTCACACCAAGCTGCAAATACAATGGAGGGGAAACAAAGGATCACAGCTTACTACTTCACAGGTACTTAAGAGGTATGCTATTGACTTTGTTCAGTCCCTGTATCTAAGAAATATGATTGCACTGTAAGAATATCAGATGGGTTGGTCTGTCTCAATATTTACCAAAATAACAATTTAAATACCACTATTTTGTTTTATTTCTTCATAGTGCCGATCATGCCAATGCAGAGTGTCAGAGCGCTTTACATCACACCTACATATTATGCATTGACAATAAATCATAAGTGTGTAAAATGGATGTACAGGATGTGTTACATAAGACATTGAGGGTTACAGGGTTTAAGTTACATCCTTCATAGCTCACTGTGCTATATTAGGTTTACAATTTATGAACTGCAAGTAACAAAAGGATCTCTGTGTTAAAAGCAGTAACCTACTTACCTAGCTAACTACATGAAATAACAAGCATTTACAATGCAATGGTCTCGGCAATGTTATAGGTAGAGCTATTGGCATTGCTCATTATTATTATTTTTTTTGTATCCTTAAATAAATGGCATTGTCACTTATATTGGCAATAGCTTAATTGCTTGCATATGCGAGACCTATTGCATTAGCAGTGAGGGAGTGAGATAGAGAGAGAGTGAGGTAGTGAATAGAGAGAGTGAGGTAGTGAATAGAGAGAGTGAGGTAGTGAATAGAGAGAGTGAGGTAGTGAAATAGAGAGAGTGAGGTAGTGAAATAGAGAGAGTGAGGTAGTGAAATAGAGAGAGTGAGGTAGTGAGAGAGAGAGTGAGGTAGTGAGAGAGAGAGTGAGGTAGTGAGAGAGAGAGTGAGGTAGTGAGAGAGAGAGTGAGGTAGTGAGAGACCGAGAGTGAGGTAGTGAGAGACCGAGAGTGAGGTAGTGAAAGAGTGAGGTAGAGAGGGATGTTCTGAGGTAGTGAGATCGAAACAGAGAGTGAGGTTGTGATTTAGTGAGATAGAGAGTGAGGTTGTGATGTAGTGAGATAGAGAGAGAGTGAAAGAGTGAAAGAGTGAAAGTGAGTTAGTGAGATAGAAAGAGAGAGAGTGAGGTAGTGAGATAGAGCGAAAGTGAGGTAGTGAGTTAGAGAGAGTGAAGTTGTGAGGTAGTGAGATAGAGAGTGAGGTAGTGAGAGAGTTCCACTTTGTGGGGCTCATCCAATATCGGTCACATTTTAAGATTCGCATTACTGTTCCATCCTGGATGATCCGTACCTTATAGCGAGTATTTCAGGCTCCAGATCCAGAAAGCGCCTCCCTCAAATGTCCGCCCTAAGATTGATGACCCCCTCGCACAACCCTGGAGGCAGATGCGGCCGAGCAGGGTGGAACCAGGGGGAGCGGGCCTAGGAGCAGGGAGAATAAACAAGGGGAGGGAGGGCGGTGCACGGAGAAAGGAGAGCGCGTGGAGAGGGAGAGATACGCGAGGGGGAAAAGAGGAGAGAAATGATGAGGGAAGTAAGGGCAAGGGCGAGGCAAAAGGCAGAAGAAAGGAGGGTGTGGCGCAACGGCCAGAGCTCGCGACTTTGGAGCGTGGGAACCAGCTCGGCGTCTGCACAACATATGTGATTCTGGACAAATCACCTAATCTCCAACTATCTACGGCGCCGAGAAGAGGCAGATGCGGCCGGGCAGGGTGGAACCAGGGGGAGCGGGCCTAGGAGCAGGGAGAATAAACAGGGGGAGGGAGGGCCGTGAAACGGAGAAAGGAGAGCACGTGGAGAGAAAGATACGCGAGGGGGAAAAGAGGAGAGAAATGTAAATAAAAAATGTCAAGGTACTTATAGAGCGCACTGTCACCAGACAGTCACCTTGCGGTGTCGCCTATGCGGTTTCCTGGCGCTGATACTCATACCGCTGTGGAACCCCTCCTGGCTTTCCCTGTGAAGTGTCCACTTCTGGGCACCCCCGGGGTGAAGCCAGGCATCCTTAGCGCTGTTGGGGCCGGTGTGGAGGCTAAGCAAGCTATTGCCCAGAGTTGCAGCGTGGGGCCCGTGATTAGAATAGGCACCGAGGCGAGAATTACCAGGTCCGAGGAAATTGAGCCCGAGACCCCGCCAAGGCGGGAATCGAACCCTGGTCCCTGGCCAGAACTCTGCATCAGGGTCTGCCGCTCTAACCATTGAGCCACACTCCTCCACTCCAGAAATGATGAGGGGAAGCAAGGGCATAGGCGAGGCGAAAGGCAGAAGAGAGGAGGATGTGGCGCAACGGCCAGAGCTCGCGACTTTGGAGCTGGGGAACCAGCTCGGCGTCTGCACAACATATGTGATTCTGGACAAATCACTTAATCTCCAACTATCTACAGCGCTGAGAAGAGGCAGATGCGGCCGGGCAGGGTGGAACCAGGGGGTGCGGGCCTAGGAGCAGGGAGAATAAACAGGGGGAGGGAGGGTCGTGCAACAGAGAAAGGAGAGCGCGTGGAGAGAAAGATACGCGAGGGGGAAAAGAGGAGAGAAATGATGAGGGAAGTAAGGGCATGTGCGAAAGGCAGAAGAGTGGAGGATGTGGCGCATCCCAATCATGTTGTTTTGATTAAGTTTGCCGTAGTGGTGTTTTCTCCGGCAGCTGCTGCCTGCTGGGATATGGCGGTTGCTAATCGGGTACAAAATACAGACTTTAGGATCCTGTTTTTATTTCAATAGGACAGCTGATAATCGTGCATAGAACACTAATTATAGGATTCCATATCCTATTTCTATTTCATCATGGCAGTTGCCAATCGGGCATAGAACAACAACTATAGGATCCCACGTCCTATCTCTACTTCAATCGCCACTCTAGCGGACCAGAAACGCGTCATGTAGCTAAGACGCGAGGGACCTTTAATAAAAACGGGGATGTTTCTCCTGCCGTTCGTGGATGCAATTTACAGGCAGACTGTTCAGAATATGGCAAACTTGTGAATATAAAGGTTGGTGCAAAGAAATGGTTGTGCCATTTTACTTTATTTTACGGTCTGGGAGATGTATACCTAAACCATATGTCTGGTTAATGTACTCAATTCCTTACATGTATATCTTAATTGGGGATAGCCGGGATGCACAGAAAACAGCAACACGAGAGGGGACGGAAGGAGGGGGCAAGGGGGGGACAGACACAAGCACAACGAGGAACGGCTGTTTTGATTAAGTTTGCCGTAGTGGTGGTTTCTCCGGCCTCCCTGCCCTGCACTTT
The DNA here is from genome assembly GCF_964261635.1 of Lissotriton helveticus. NCBI lineage: Eukaryota > Metazoa > Chordata > Amphibia > Caudata > Salamandridae > Lissotriton > Lissotriton helveticus. The sequence continues at coordinate 552,589,284 of NC_136063.1, forward strand.
ATGCCTTACCTCCGCCATAGTTGTCGTGCCGAGGGTCACATTGCAGGTCACCGGGAGAGCCGGGATGCACAGAAAACAGCAACACGAGAGGAGACGGAAGGAGGGAGCAGGGGGGGGGGGGGGGAGGGGGGGCGGACACAAGCACAACGAGGAACAACTAGGAACGGCTCACCTTCACTGAAATGAAATGAAATGATTACGCTCTTGTATAGCGCACGACTACCCGTAGGCATCTCGGCGCTTGCTTAGGGAACCCGTCCTGGTATTCCCCTGTAAGATACCCCGGCAGGGTGTCCACAAGGTGAAAGCCAGGCATCCCGCCGCGAGGGGCCGTAGTGGAGATTAAGCAAGCTATTGCCCAGAGTCGCAGAGTGTGACCCCGTGAGTTGAGTAGGCACCGGAACGAGAATTATCGAGTCCGTGGAATTTTTTTTTGAGCCCGAGACCCGCCGAGGCGGGTCTCGGGCTCACTGCGGGTGAAGAAAAAATGGCGGCCACAAGCTTCCGAATTTTTCGGAATCGGGGGAGTGGTTTTGTGGTTCTGAGTGACAGACTACGTCACTGTCTAAAGAACAGCAAAACTTACGCCCCCGAATCCGAAAGAGACGGGGCTAAATTAGAGTGACGCATCTCTCCTCCAATGGCTGGCCTCCGTTTAGGAAGCCAGCCAATGGAGGAAAGACGGGGCAGGGAGGCGGGTTAAACCGCACTACTAAGAAACATTAACTCTCCGACCCCAGACTTTAGGTCCTCGACCTAAAAATTGGTCATCTGTGTGTCACAGGATGTGCTTTGCAGGAGACATATTAACCATCTCTGCTACTTTGATTCAAACCTGGGACTAGACAAAACACAGATTTCACCATAAAGCGCATTAACCTCCATTTATCAAACTATTATTATTTATTATTCCCTGAGATTTACTGGGCACGCAAAGATCTATGGAGCAGGTGCTTTAAACTATTGAGATATTTTAAAATGCAGATTTTGCAACCAATTAAGCAGAATGGATTTACTGCCACCTTTCTCCTAGTTGACTATTTCTTTGTGGCAGGTTTAAAAAAAATGCATAAACTGAGGCCCAGATTATTGCGCTGGGGGTAAGCCACTTTTTGGCGCAACTCTGATGCAAAATATAATTTGTTAAATATTGTTATGCTTTCAAATGTATACATGATAGACATATTTGTTAAGTCTTAAGGTCTGAAGTCACTCCCTGTGATATCACTTCCGCTGTGGTCATGATGTCACTTCCTGTGATGTCACGCGCCATGTCACTTTCGTACTGCCTAACCTAGTTTGACCTCCCACTTTTTTTTAAGGCTTATGCCCTGGAAATGGAATAAATGCTTTAAACTGCTGCCGCCCGATACCCTGCCTGTGGCCCCACCTCACCCCTTATGTCAATGACTAACCCAGTGTAAACACATGAAACGTAGGCAATACAGCTGGTACCAATGGATTCCAGGGCAAAGGCTGGCTAACGGGCGTACATTCCTGTGTCGGTTTCTGGAACAGGTGAAGATGGAGCCACTTCATTGGGTCCTACAGCTCACTCCGACCACCCGGGGTGACCCTTAATCCCAACTGCCTTCAGAGTCACCCTTACCTATCCGCTTCCTTACTTACATCTAAAATAGTGAGTGGCGACATCTAAGCCAACCTATCACCGCCTGACGCAAATTTAAAATGGAGTTCTTCACTGACTAATGACAAAATCCACAAGCGATGTTCAGCACAATCAGCAACAAGAAACACGCAACCCGAAAGAAGATTTGTGTTTGATACTCTGAGTCTCAGTGCAGGAACACGTGGACTCCAGTCTTTTCTACTCTGGCTATGAGATTGATTCACAGCCAATCAGCACTTTATGATTCTGTGTCGTGCATTAGGATTTGTTAATGTGCAACCGATCCTCCAATCCTAGGCCACTTTATGTTTCCACTCCCTTCCATGCACCTTTGGTAATATGTTTATAAGTGGGATTGGCTGTTTTGCAACCCGGAAGTTCTAATGTCTGTCCATTATTATACTGACAATAAACATTAGACCGAGTTGACTGAACGGTCGATGTAAGTACCGCAATTGGTGTCATTTTAAGCGCGGTTTTTAAACGATCATGTCAGATGTATTAGTCTGGCAAAAAAAAAACCCTGCTGAAAAAACTTTTGCAATATGAGCAGTGTGGAAGAATAGGCATGAAGTGAGGCCCCGTAAATAATAACTATAATTTCGTACTTTATATTTTCTATGTAAAGAGAACTGAAATTATTCCATTTTTGACCACAGCAGGTAGATACGTATAAGGGGTGCGAGGAGAGTAGGGAATTTAGTCTAGTAGCCAAATAGAATACTGTAACAGGGCTGTTAGTGTGTGTGTTATGTTTACATATTTGCAGTACGCAGAAGTTAGACCATACGTTTATTGCCATTTTAAAAAAAAATACATTCCTATTCTTTGGCGCTCAGCGAATTGCTCAGTCTTGCCATGTCTTAACCCCCCCAGAGTATAATATACACTTTTGTTTAACTATCCTGACACGGAGATATCTGAGCCTCACACATAGGTGCAAACCCATGTCAAAAAGGAAGATCATCCTGGAGTCATTCTGGACTCATCTGATGATTACAGTCAGGCTATTCCTGCAATTATCTGGGCAAGCCATCCTGAAGTATGCCTGTAGGACAAAAAATGTAAATGTGATGAAGAACCTAGACTCATCACAAAAACTACAGTAGGATGGTGTTCTGATGACTTCTACTGGCAGGGAGTGATTACCTTTTACAACTCCACGAATACTAATTGACAACTTCAGGATGCGGGAGAATTACTCCAGGATGGGTTCTAGCTAATTTAAGGATGACTGTCAATTATTTCAGGATGATCCTATAACCGCTCCAGGATGGAAGTGGATTACTCTGGAATGATCCCATGACAGTTTCTGGATGAGTATGGATTATTCCTGGGCGATCCTATGACAGCTTCAGGATGGCTATTGATTACATCAGACTGGCCCCATTATATTTTCAGAATGAGTGTTGATTACTCTAGGATGACGTGGTGAAAGGGAGGCATGTTTTTGTCCTTGATATTTGGATTTAAGCGGGGACTCCAAGAAAAGTTCATTTTCACGGTCTGATGCAACATTTTTAGTTATGGATTTTTGATGAAGGACACTAGCCATCCCTGCTAAAAGGGCCAGGTTTTCAAGTTTCTGCAAATTCATCCGCAAACTTGCATCACCAGGCTGAGAAGTTGTGCTTTCAGCATGAGCTTTGTTACCAACTCTTATATAATCCAGTCCACTCTGCTTGGCTTTTTTGTCCTTGCATCTTTCCTCTGCAATTTCTTCCTCTTGTAGTTCGCGTAACACCCTCTTAAGTCTACCAGCGCTTTCCCGATTGCCACAGTCCATTAACATCTGCTTTTTCTCCAGTGCCCTTTGAAGTAACACCTGTTTCAGACCCTCTGTCGTGCCAGAATAGCTTGCAATTATCTCTTGAAAAATATCCTGAATCATTAGGACACTGTTTCTTCACAAACAAAAGCAAGAGAAAAAAATATATATTTACATATAAACTTCAAAACAGAATAGAACACATTGACCACTTGCAATATATCTTCACGCTCTAGCCATAATATATAAATAAAGAGGTATTGATAATAAAGGACAAATGTACAATCTATCCATAACCAAGTAAGTAAGTTTTCCTTAATAGACAGTACACATTGTAAGCCTGAACTTGAACCTCCTGAAAAAAGTTGCCTAAATAAAATAGTTTATCCAAAAATGGCTGCCTTATTGTAGTGCCACAAGCTAAACGTTTCAGTCCTTTTCATAAGTGTTACATTTGTCTCTGGGGAGCAATCCAAGGCATATGTGGGGACATGCATGTTCATTTTTACCGTCCTGTTTCCTGCAGACGCGGTCGCTCCCCACGCTGCTCCCCGCCCTGCCTGCCTTGCAGCCTGGTATCGTAGCGCTTCGCTGCGGCTATTGCTAAATTCATTTGCTCATTTGTATTGCTGGACATAGCAGCGCTAGACTGCCTTTACCGCCTTTCATTTTAATCATTGCGATAACGTAGCGCTAGACTGCCTTGACTGCTTTTATTTGTATTCATTCAGACATCGTAGCGCTAGATTGTGAAAGTGCGCTGTTAGTACAGTTTTCATTTGCCTGCCTGTAGATTCCACGGTGTGCCTGACTGTACCGGTGCCTCTGCCATTTGCTTCGCATTGGCTTACTATATCGTTTTAGGCTGCCTGTCATTTTGTTTAGTTGTTGTGTGCCTCCCTGCCCGGGTCTCCGCCCCGCTCACGCCTCCCAGCTGACACTCCCTCGCCCGCCCCCCCTTCCACATATGACAGATGCTTTCGCGCGCAGCGAACGCGCCCCATGGGTAAGCCCGTCTACGCCCGTCTGCGCTTGGACCGCGCCCAGCGCCAGACCCCCTGGCCTCCGCAAAACCCTCTCCACCCGCTTATCGTACGACGACGCGTCCCTCCTTGCCCTCAACCCCGGACGCACATCACAATGCTGCACAGCTACCCCAGGATACACCCATGGACCTTTCGCCTGCCACTCCTGCAAGTACACCTGCTTCAGAACCCACACCAAATCCTCTTCCCCCAAACACAGATCCGACTCTAACCACCTGAAGTGCATCCTGCTGAACACCCGCTCAGTGCACAGACACGCCACTGAACTCTGGGATCTACTCGACACTACATCGCCTTCCTCACTGAAACATGGATGAACGCCTCATCAGCACCCGACATCGCTATAGCCATCCCTCACAATTACAAGATCATCCGAAAAGACCGCACCATCCAAACAGGAGGAGGCATCGCCATCGTCCATAAGAACACCATCCGAATCACGACCAGCTCCGACGACAACCTCGCAACCGCCGAACACCTTCACTTCCAGATCCACACCGACCCCAGGACCACACTTAGAGGCACCCTCATCTACAGACCACCAGGAACCTGCACACAATTCAACGAAGACATCACTGACTTCATCAGCTCACATGCCTTCACTTCAGAGAACTACATCCTACTGGGAGACCTCAACTTCCACCTGGAAAAGAAAAATGACAGCAACACCACCACCCTTCTGAACAACCTAGCCAATCTTGGACTCAAACAACTTGTTGACACCCCCACCCACTTAGCCGGACACACGCTCAACCCTATCTTCACCTCCAGCAAACACATCTCCTTCGATCACACCTCAGCTCTTCACTGGACGGGCCACAGCTGCGTCCACTTCAGCTACAAAAAGACCACAACTCACAACCCCCCACAACCTATTCCTCAAAGAAACTGGAACAAAATCACCACCGACCAACTCACCACATCACTCAACCGAAACCCTCCTGCCATTTCATCGGAGCCAAACCAAGCCGCCACCAAACTCACACAATGGATCACCCACAGCGCTGACGAATTAGCACCCTTGAAAAACCACCAGATCAAACAAGGTAGCAAGAAGGCCCCCTGGTTCAACGATGACCTTAAGAAATCCAAGAAGTTATGCCGCACCCTCGAGAAAACCTGGAGAAAAAACCCAAGCACTGACAACATGACCACCTTCAAGGACGCCACCCGCAAACACCACCAACTGATCCGATCCACCAAGAAATCAGCACTCAAGGATCGACTCGACAACAACGCCCACAACAGCAAAGAACTATTCAACATCGTCAAAGAATTTACCAACCCTACCGCCGGCACCAACGACATTACCCCCTCCCAAGACCTCTGCGACTCTTTATCCTCTTTCTTCCACAACAAAATCGCCGACATACACAACAGCTTTAAAAACCAGTCCCAAGAACAGTCCACTCCACCCACATCCGAACCAAAACAGTTCTCTCACGACCTTTGCACCTGGGACCCAATCACTACTGAAGACACCATCCGCCTGATGAACTCCATCCACTCAGGTTCTCCAACCGACCCATGTCCCCACCACATCTTCAACAAAGCAGACTCCATCATCGCACCCCACCTCCGCGATGTCATCAACTGTTCCTTCAACTCAGCTACCTTCCCGGAAAGCTGGAAACATGCCGAACTCAGCGCCCTCTTGAAGAAACCCACAGCAGACCTCTCTGAACTTAAGAACTACCGCCCCATCTCACTCCTCCCTTTCCCCGCCAAAGTCATTAAGAAAGCTGTCAAGAATCAGCACGCCGCCTTCCTCTAATCCAACAACTCCCTTGACCCCTCACAGACCGGCTTCCGAGCCAAACACAGTACCGAAACCGCCCTCATCGCAGCTACAGACGACATCCGAACGCTACTGGACCACGGAGAAACAGTTGCCCTCATCCTACTCGACCTCTCCGCCGCCTTCGACACAGTCTGTCATAGCACCCTCATACAACGCCTCAGCAACATCGGAATACAAGGAAAAGCTTTGGACTGGATCATCTCGTTCCTCGCCAGAAGAACCCAGAGAGTCCGCCTCCCCCCATTTAAATCAGAGGCCACCGAAGTCATCTGCGGCATACCACAAGGATCATCTCTCAGTCCCACCCTCTTCAACGTTTACATGAGTCCCCTCGCATCCATAGCACGACAACACAACCTCAACATCATCCCCTACGCAGACGACACCCAGCTGATCCTCTCCCTCACCAAAGACCCAAACACCGCCAAAACCAACCTACACGAAGGAATGAAAGAAGTAGCCGAATGGATGAAGAACAGCCGTTTAAAACTAAACTCTGACAAAACGGAAGTCCTCATCTTAGGATCATCCCCCTCTGCCTGGGACGACTCATGGTGGCCACCGGCCCTGGGTACAGCACCCATACTGACAGACCACGCACGTAACCTGGGCTTCATCCTAGACTCCTCCCTCTCGATGACCAGACAAGTCAATGCTGTCTCATCTTCTTGCTTCAACATCCTACGCATGCTCAAAAAAATCTTCCGTTGGAGCCCCACCGAATCAAGAAAGACAGTCACCCACGCACTGGTCACCAGCCGACTGGATTATGGAAATACCCTTTACGCCGGAACCACAGCCAAACTTAAGAAAAAACTCCAACGCGTCCAAAACGCCTCAGCCAGACTCATATTGGACATCCCCAGTCAAGCTCACATTTCCGGTCACCTGAAGGAACTCCACTGGCTCCCCGTCAACAAGAGAATAACGTTCCGTCTCCTCACCCACGCACACAAAGCCCTCTACGACCTAGGACCCGAATGCCTCAACACACGACTGTCCTTCTACAAACCCACCCGCCAACTACGATCATCCAATCAAGCCCTCGCCGCAATTCCGCGCATCCACAGATCCAACATGGGAGGAAGATCCTTCTCCTACTTAGCAGCCAAAACCTGGAATTCTCTCCCCACTCACCTCCGCCTTACACAAAACCACCCCTCCTTCAGAAAGCAGCTTAAAACCTGGCTATTCGATAAATAATGCCCCCACCATCCCTCAAGCGCCCTGAGACCCTTCTGGTGAGTGGCTGCGCTATACAAATTCCTGAACTTTAACTTGGATTAATTAATCACAAATGTAGGTTTTTACTGAAACAGGTTGGTAATTTGTACCGTTATCCTGCAGTTGCAAACTTATTATAAAGGTTTACTTATTGTGCTTACCAGATGATTGGAACATAATCATAGCTTTAAAATATCTCTCTTCGGTGACTGGCCGACCAGCTTCAACTACATTTTCGACCAGCCATTTACAAAGAACTTCCCCAGGATTGTCCAAACGCAGGAAGTCACCATCTTTTCGAACACACACAGAATGATTGCAAGTGAAAAACAGGACGTTGAATGAAGCCATGATTATGTCCTGCTAGATATAAAAATCAGGAATTAGTTTGTATGTGGTTTAAGTTTCAGAGGTAAAATACAAAGCATATCAAACTGATTAACAGATTTAATTGGAGAAAAGCACCCCAAAAAGTACACTGACCTGGTGCAATTTCTATCTAATATGCCTAGATTTTGGACTACAAAGAAGTGTTTGGGCATGCACTGAAGGCCATTGAGGAAATTACCTAATAATCAACTTTATTTTTGGAGAGCCAGAGTGTATGCTTAGGTCTTGCTGCTCTGGACAAATAGTAATAGCATAGTAGAGGCAGTATGAGAGAAATAGAAGAACTGATCAATAAGTGAACTTTCACACTGGGGTTTGTGACGGGAAAACAAGTTACCTATCCCCACAGATTCATAGAGTCAGATGCCTGCTACCCTCTGCCCACTGTCACCCCCAACATGAAAGGACAAGTGTTAAAAATGCAATAGGTGTCACCTTTTATTAAGCTAAAGATATTAGCCTTGCTAGTAGTATTGTACGTTAATTGTGCAATATGTAATGGCTTTATAAATGAAACAAAAGGCATTACAATGGCAAATACATAAAGCAAAAGCATTGGCATAGCCAATAGGTCTCCCCTCTGGGACCTATTAAGTGTTTTGCCAGAGGTGTTTGGAAGTTTGGTAAGAGATGCAATTTAACATAAAGGGATCCCATACCTCGTAGACACATGCAGTACCCGCAGTTCAAACGAGAAGAGGGCATGGGGAAACCTCTTATAAGATCTCAATCAATGGGGAAGGCACACGTTACTGCAACTTGTGCGTGCTTTCACCTTATAAATATTTAACACATGATCAGAGGCAGTTGAATGCTAGAAGCGAGAGAACGCGCAAGGAGAGAGAGCGCGCAAGGAGAGAGAGCGCGCAAGGAGAGAGAGCGCGCAAGGAGAGAGAGAGAGCGAGAGAGAGAGCGCGCAAGGAGAGAGAGAGCGAGCAAGGCGAGAGATATTAATGTGATTTATTTCAGGGCTCGATCCCTCTGCCTCAGTACTTTAGCAGTAGATCAGGTTGTAACTGGATAATATATGGCTGGTATCGATAGTGGCAGATGTAACAAGACCTGCTTCATTTTTACAGAGATCTTAGCGGTCAAGGTACATTAGCGCAAACAGGGAATACGTAATTGGCCCTGTCTCAATAATATATACAAACGAGTTAAAAACATTGCATGCACATGGAACGAAACCAGAATTATAGCCTGTTTTGCAAAAGTAGATATTGCAAGATGTTGGAATGCGTCGGACTACGTTTCCTAAATAGGGCGTAAACCTCAATCGCCACAGGCAACCAGGCCTCTCAATTAAACAAATAGCAAACAAAATAAGGAACCAGCATTACAACGGCTAAGTTATTTGAAGCATTTATCCTTATGCTTTGAAACGCATCCATGAAAACTGCCAATGTTTTAGTAATTACAAGTTGCAAGGACACAAGTAATGCTCAACAATATACAATATTCACATAAATAAATGTGTTTAGCCTTCTTTGATTGACAACTTTTCAGTAGATCGAAAACTGTTTCATTTGGTCGAGAATCTTGAATACACGCAGGTGCACTTGGAACCAACATGGGACCTACAATATACGGGCAGTAATTTATTTTATTATTATTTTTTATTTTACCTTACGGCGAAGAACTTGCTGTAAAACACATTTTATAGGCTTTTTGCAATTTTCCACAACTTATACAGGCACGCACTACGTCACACATACACAAAAATACACATGCTCAAACACAAAAGGTGCATATTAAACAAGCCGCCGGGCTGATACAGACAAACATCAAACACACATAATACACATACATTGCAACGCAGGCATTCATTTTAACACATACGAAGCACACACATTCAGGGAGCTGTGAATTTGCCCCCTTAAAGAAAACTCGTGCTTTCCGAAAAATGAGGAAGCTGGTCTGGTACGGAAATTGAGCAGCTGGGACCGAGAGCGGAGTATCGATGCTACTCTTTTTTAACAGCTGCAGCACTTATCTGAGTATACGCTAGAATCGATGAAGGCAGTGGAGTTGGAAAAACAATGAGACCGATGCCAATCCATCTGTCCCTTTAATGGCCATTGCACTCACGGCAGTCTTCGTTCTTGCCGCAGAGCAATGACGTCACTTCCGGCTCTCCCGGATGTGCGTAGGCTTTTGCTCGAGGAATCCACCGGCTTCCGGTATGTGAAAAGGCGGAGAGCTGCTCTCCAGTGAGGATCTGCGGTTTTTATTTTATTTATTTATTTATTTGTGCGATTTTATATAGCGCGAACTTTACCCGAAGGTGTCAGAGCGCATTACATAGGATCCAGTTGCAAACATAAGGACTGAAGGTTACATGCGGAAAAAAATTGCACATTTTTGACTTACATAAGAACCAGTTGAAAACATACGGATTTAGGATTACATGCGTTATAAAAAAGGTACAAACAGAAAAAAAATGCAAATGTACAAGAGATAAAGTCACACAAGGAGGAGATACAAATGGATAAACTCTAGGCATATACTAGTGATATCTCTGTCTGCTTAGGGAGGGGATACACATGGTAGAGAGCACAGCGGACTCCTGCATAAACTAGTGATTAGAGTTATCTCTATGTACATAGGGAAGGGGTAAGACTGGATATACTCTAAAAGTCACAGAGGAATGGTAGAGAGCAACGCAGACTACTTCATATTCTAGTGATTAGAGCTATCTCTATATACATAGGGAAGGGATACACCTGGATATACTCTAACAGTCACATAGGCGACTAGTCGTTAGAGTTATCTCTATATACATAGGGAAGGGATACACATGGATATACTCTAAAAGTCACATGGGAGACTAGTCATTAGAGTTATCTCTATATACATAGGAAGGGATATGACGATATACTCTAAGGGTCACATAGGAATGGTAGAGAGTACAAAGGTCTACTGCATATACTAGTGATTAGAGTTATCTCTATATACATAGGGAGGGGATATGACTGGATATACTCTTAAGAGTCACATAGGAATGGTATATGGTGCAAGGTCTAAAGCAAATACCAGTGATTAGAGTTATTTCAATAAGTCAAAGAGCAGAGTTCCATAAGTGTGGATGCAGTCACAGCACAAAGGGAGGGTGGGAGGGATGCAAGGGTAAGGAGAGAAGGGAAAGCAGAAAAGGGAGAAAACATTTGAGGATCATCCACGGGGAAAAGGGGTTAAAGGGCGAGGGAATGGAAGGAGGGCTAGAGTCCAGAGAAAACTGTCCAAAAACAGCAGCAAAGTGTCGACCAGGACAGAACAAAAAGTCAAGAAGTCCAGGAGAGAAGGTGGGAGCCCAGGTGGGAGATAAAGCTGGAGGCCAGCCGCAGGCGCGTCCCCATCTTGGAGAGCTTGCGGTCATCCGGCTCGGTGGGCGTGAGAGTGCGCAAGGTGGTGAAGGTGTTGGTGCGGTCACGCGTTGGCCGTGAGGCGCTGTGTGGGGGAGGGGTGAGTGAACCCGAGATCCGGCCCGTGTTGCAGGACCACAGGGCATTCCGGAAGTGGCAGTGGCCCCCAAAACGGCAGCAGGTCGAGTGGCAGGCCAGACAGTTTGAACGAGGGCCGCAGGATAAACAAGAGGCCGGAGAGAAGTTGGGGCGAGCCAGAGGAAGCGGCGATCGCCATCCGAAAGTCGCCGCCGGCCGCCATCTTGGAGTCAGGCAGGCGCTTGGAGGATTCCCTCAGTGGGGGGCGCCGTTAAAGTAAGGCTAGATCGTGCTATGTCCCGTCAGCTGCTGCGACACTCGGCGAGGGTCTGGGCAAGCCGGGGGAGCGCAGGTCGCAATCCTACTTCCCAGCGGCGGCCGCAGTCGGCGGAGTCCACGGCGAGGTGCCGGCCGCCATTTTGAGCGCCATCGCCCTCTTTTCCTTCTCTTCGGGAGATCGGACCTGTCCGCCTAGTTAGGAGCGATCGCTGTTGCTCCGAAAAATGCCCCATTCGCTCCGCTTCATGTGGGGAAGAAGGGCGATCAGAAGAAGGGCTGTAGCAGCCTAGAGCCGGGTTCGAGCAGCTCGTGAACCGGGAGCCGAGACGATCCACGTCCGCTCGGCTCCCGGCTCCTCCTCCTCCTCGGTTCGAGTCCCAGCCATCCGGCAGACCGATGGTTTACAGTAGGTGATTTTGGCATTGTGTTCGAGGCAGCTGTGCTTTTTAAAAATGTATTTTAGTATTGTGATGGAGTGAATTCGGCAGTCACCATGACGACAAAGCTTGTTTTCCTTTGCAAGACGGTCCTATTCCTCGGGCCATGAGCAGGTCTGTCTGCAGTTGTTTAAAGAGTCTAACAATCGGATTCCACTAAACTATGTGTTTATGGAAATACTCTATGAAGGAAGTGCAGCCTGGGGGTACAGAAAGTATCATATCACAGCAGCGCCTCCCGGCATTCCGCATTCATAAAAAGTTTGGGGGTTTGTAGGGCTTTTGGATTTTAGGGCGTACATGGTCATTTTAGGGTTGAGGGTGGGTTTGTGTTTTGGGGGGGGGGGCAGGTGTAATTTAAGGGTTTAGAGCATGTTTGGGTTTGGGGTCCGAGGGTTAATTTTAGGGTTTAGGGTGTGTTTGGGTTTTAGGGTACAAGGGTTAATATTAGGGTTTAGGGTGTGTTTGTGTTTGGTGTGCAAGGGTTAATTTGGGGGTTCAGGGTGTGTTTGGGTTTTGGGGTGCAAGGGTTAATTTGGGGGTTCAGTTGTGTTTGGGTTTTGGGGTGCCAGGGTTAATGTTAGGGTACAATCAATCAATCAATCAAAGCATTTATATAGCGCACTACTCACCTGGGGGGTCTCAAGGCGCTAGGGGAGGGGTCCGCTACTGCTCAAACAGCCAGGTCTTGAGCTGCTTCCTGAAGGCCAGGTGGTCCTGGGTCAGGCGGAGGTGGGTCGGGAGGGAGTTCCAGGTCTTGGCGGCGAGGTAGGAGAAGGACCTTCCCCCTGTGGTGGCTCTTCGGATGCGGGGGACAGTGGCGAGGGCGTGGCCGGTCGATCGAAGCTGGCGTTTGGGAGCATAGAAGTTGAGGCGGTTGTTGAGGTATCCTGGGCCTTCGTTGTGTAGGGCTTTGTGTGCGTGGGTGAGGAGGCGGAAGATGATTCTCTTGTTGACCGGGAGCCAGTGCAGGTCCTTCAGGTGTCTGGAGATGTGGTTGCGACGGGGGATGTCCAGGATGAGTCGGGCTGAGGCGTTCTGGATCCGCTGGAGTCTCTTCTGGAGTTTGGCGGTGGTTCCGGCGTAAAGGGCGTTGCCGTAGTCCAGGTTTAGGGTGTGTTTGGGTTTTAGGGTACAAGGGTTAATATTAGGGTTTAGGGTGTGTTTGGGTTTGGTGTGCAAGGGTTAATTTGGGGGTTCAGGGTGTGTTTGGGTTTTGGGGTGCCAGGGTTAATTTTAGGGTTTAGGGTGTGTTTGGGTTTGGGGTGCCAGGGTTAATATTGGGGTTCAGGGTGTGTTTGGGTTTTGGGGTGCAAGGGTTAATATTGGGGTTCAGGGTGTGTTTGGATTTTGGGGTGCAAGGGTTAATTTGGGGGTTCAGGGTGTGTTTGGGTTTTGGGGCTCCCAGCTGCAGGAGGTCAGACGTTTATCTGCAATTCATTGTGCAATCATCCAACAGTTTGCATTTTTCTGGAAGACTGAAACCAAAGTGGTGGACGTGCTCTTTAACCCCTTCAGCGCGGAGGACAAAGCCAGCTCGTCATGGGCGTTACCTGCGCTACGCGCATGACGAGCTGGCTTTGTCACGTAACGCGTGTTTTTTGAAAATCCAGCGCGCAGCGGGAAAACCCGCTAGCGCGCATGCGGTTAAATAGACAAACAATTCCTGTTAAAATCACCAGACGCAAAAACATCTTATTGAAAACACAATAGTACATTTGAAGTATTCAGATGCTTATTTTCAAATCACCTCAAAGTCATCAGGAACAATGTCATCTTGTAAAGTTATCGGAGAGTCATTTACAAGTCATCCTCAGATCATCAGGAATAATGACACCTTCTGAAGTCAGCAGATACTAATTTTCAAGTCATCCTTTAATCATCACGAATAATGACACCTACTAAAGTCATCAGATAATCATTTTCAAGTCATCCTCAAATCATCAGACTGAGCTTCTGCAGCTTGCTGATGACTTCAAGAGCTTGATGATGTCTGATGACGTGTAAATGACTTCTAAGGTAGTTGGATGATCATCCAATGACTCTGGGATGGCTTCTAAAGTAATCCTGTTTGACCTGGGAATGCAAATAATGGGAAACAAAGGCACACGTTATTCACAAATACTTGGGCTCAAATGTACTCGTTATCGACATGCGAAACGCGTGAAGTGTTAAGACCTGATGTTACTCCTGAGAGGTCATGGTTGAGATGTCACTTCCTGTGATGCCGTGATATCACACGCCATGATTTCACTTGCATACTGCCTAACTTGTTGAGCCCCCCCCTTCTCTTTTTTAGTACTTCTGCTCTGATAAAAAGTAAGAAACACCTATGTAAAGCACAAATAGCTACTACTGAAATCCATGATGGATATGGCATTGAAGAGAAACTCTCATAGTGAAAGATTCCATGACTCCTCACACTTTTTAGGTCGAGCTGACCTAGCTTTCAATGCGAAAGCATTGAAAGCTGTCAGCAAGACAACTAATGTTGCCCGTTTTTGGGAATGTGGACAAGAAATATGCACGAGCGCAGATTGCACCTTGTGTGCGCGCACGGTGCCGTGCCTATCTCCTGCCTCGAAGCTCCACCACCACACACGCATGCGCATACACAGAGACACACAAGCGCCCATGCACGCACCCATACATCCAGAGAACCTATCCCCGCCGTCGCATACGCACACACACACACTGCATACACAGAGACACAAGCGCCCATGCACGCATGCACCCATACATACATACATACATACATACAGAGAACCCACCCCCGCCGTCGCATACACACACATGCGCACGCACACACACACAGCACACACACAAGCGCACCAAGACCCCTGCCGCCCCACCAGACCCGCCCCACTCACCATGTTCTTCGGTTCGTGTCCCTCGGCAGCCATCCGGTCATTCTGGGCAACAGGCGGGTGCCGCGCTGAGACGCAGTCACGCAAATCTTCCGGCGGGCACAGGAGCGCGGGGTAGACTCCCGTCTGCTTCCTGTATTTGTCTGGCCCCGCCCCCCGTCCCAACAAAGGTTGCCTGGCTTCCTGTTTTCTTCCCTGCGTGCAGCGGGGTCCGTGTTGGTCTTAGAAATCTGAACGTAATACTTATTACTTTGAATGACCACGAAGGTGATGGTGCACCAGAAAAGCATCTGCAAGTTTTAAAAATTATTTTGTTTTAATTTGAATACTAAACTAAGTTTAAAACAGGTGGAACGCCCGCCATCAGCCAGACTGGTTTCGACACCAACTAGTAGTGTGGTGCAACACCATTCTAAGATGGCGGTTAGGTTAACCTACTATCGATCATGCGTACAAGATAGCCTTTGAAGCTCCTGCGTCCCACATGAATTTAACACTCTATTTCTAGAGCTGTTGAGTACGCACGCGTGTTCCACCATCCACACTGCGCACTACCGGAAACAGTAGCAGATCGCCCCTGCGTAGAATCAGCAAAGCGATACCGTCCGGCAAGATGGCGAAGATCGCCAAGACCCACGAAGGTAAGAGATGTCGGAGGGGCTACGGAAATCTTCCGCCGAAATTAAATAAATAAATAAAATGCTAGGGGTGCTGTCGTGCACCTCGTGTTTATGGCTCGGGCCGTCTCCCTTAGGGCGCCGTCGGGGGATTTTGGGCCTGGGTGTTTTGTGGGTAGTAGTATGCCTCTTCCGTAGTATAATACTTCGTTGGCATTCACAGTCCCTCTCGTCTGGCCTTAGCATTGTGTGCTGGATAGATCAAGGTATCGTGCTTTTCCCCACTCTGGGCCCGTAATGTAAACAAACTGAGGACACGAAGTCTCGTTGCCCTGTTCATTGGAATGTATGCTGTGCGTTGAATGTCGCAGTATAGCGCTCTCTTAGTTGTTTATAGATAGTGCTCGAAAATGTGTGGTGTTCTTCGTTATTGAAAGCCTAAAAATGCAGTTGCCTGCGTCTAATGCCAAAGCTAGATGATGCAAGTAGCTCCTACCATGTTTTGATTTGAAGGACCCATCCATATACTCTTTGAGAAGGACGCATCACTTTCATAATCATTCTATTCTGTTGTGGCATAGTGGGTGTTTGTGGATGTTATACTTAAAGTGAATACTTGTTTTGGAGATTCTTTTAGACAACTGATTGTTTACAGTAGTTTTTTTACAATGTTGAGTAAGTAGATTGTAAGACATGCGTTTTTTTAACTGCAATTTGTTTTCTTGTGTTAAGCGTACAGGACAGTGTTTAGTTTTCATCGCATGTACCTCGAATAACATTACTTATCAGATTAAACGCCCTTGGAACGTACAGCTGTGGTTAGCAGCAAATTACCCTTGTTTTTATTTTTTATTACGGTGTCTCCATTGTAGGTGAATGTTTTCGCCCCTTTTGGTGCCACGCGTGTCCTGGAGACACTTTCTAAACTATCCGTTTCTGGAGATGATTTTTCTGGCGAGGATGGCGCACGTATAATTTAAAGAGAGTGTGGGAAGGGTTTAAAACTCCAGGCCATTTGCAGTAACTTTTATGAGGCCTGCAGAGAGGCTTGGTCTTTTCCCAGGGACACACACAATGTCCAGGGCTGACCCAGGAGACACTCTTGGGTTTCAGAAACTAGCTCCTGATGTCGCTGAATGTACTGGCACAGAACCAAATAAACTTTCCCCTCGTGCATTGGCATTTTGAATCAACATTTGCCCCTTCCGAGCAATACCTATATAAAACATGTTTCCATCGGTTGGTTGAAATGTAAAGTGTTTTGGGAACGTTTTAGCAATTTTGGCAATTTGGCCCTTAGAGTCTGGTGGTGCATGCACGTCACTTATCTCTCTCCTCGTTTCTCTTTTTAGAGGGCGCGAGGTGCAGAAAAACGGTACGAGAGACAGAAGGTGTTTCATCTACAGCATGTTGTGGAAAAAAGTTAATTGAGGAAGCGTTTTGAAAATTGATTGTTTTCTCATGAATCGGTGGGAAATTTAAACATGTCAATATTTTGGGATGCTGAACTCTGTGCATTGCTAATATTATTTGTGTAGTGTTGCAGTCTTTTGTTACAAATAATTAGCTTTTTGGTTTTCCCTTTGGTGACTTGGTTTAACTTTTTTCAATTATTGTTTATTGGTGAAACTCTTGTACAGCCATTGGTTTCCTGTTTCCGTAGCCTTATTTCAAATGTGTGCTGCCTTCCAAAAGTAATTTAGTTGTTCGTTTTGGGGGCAGAGTAAAAATGCTCTTTTGGGAACCTTTTAATGTCATTGAAGCAGGGCCGGACTGGGAACCAAAACTGGCCCTGGAAAAGTGCTCTGCTGGCCCCCCAGGGGTTTGGGGGGTGCGGCCGAGCTGTTTGTCAGGGCCAGTTTCGGCCGATTTTGTCCCATGAGCCGATATTGCAGCTGTGCTGCACAAACGGCCTTGTGATAGAATTGGCCCCACAGGGGCCCAAAATAGGCCCCCAGCCAGGCGGCCCACCAGGACATGCCCGGTGCCCGCTACGGCCAGTCCGGCACTGCATTGCAGTCTCACATTTACACAAGTTTACGCTATTGGCATTGTAAATGTCAATGCCTTTTATTTATGTCTTAAAAACCAAAACAGAAATAAATGGCATTGTCATTTACAATGCCAATAGCTCAAACTTGCGTAAATGCGAGACCTATTGCATTGCAAATGCTTGTTTTTATTGTTTCTTCTGCTTGTGCATGCGTGCTGTGAATGAATGGTTTTTATGTCATTGTGTCACGTTCATTAATGTTTATACAAAGTTGTTCTTAATGTGAAAGATTGTCATGCAATTCCATATGTAACAATGGTGAAAATTGTACCATTGTGGTTTTAGGTCTCGCCTAGGCAGCGCTTGCGCTGTCTCTTCGAGACATGCTGTATCTAGGATATGCAGGGCTCGAAAATTCTGAAAAATGGTTCTAGTCCTGCAGGTCTAGTACCATGGAAAATCCCCTCGACCCAACTGCAACCTACTTGACCTCCGTCTCTGAAAACGGAGCAAAAGTGACAAGTTAACAAGATTTAAAGGCATCTTTATTGCTCATTCCCTTTGTGTGCAATAAAAATGCCTTTAAATCTTGTTATCTTGTCACTTTTGCTCCGTTTTCAAAGACAGAGGGCAAAACTTAGTTTGTCTTCCTACTCGCCAGAAAGGGCGAGTAGGACCTAAAAATAACTCGTCCTCATCCATTCTCCCTCGCAAATGCGAGCGGGCGAGTGGATTTGTCGAGCCCTGATATGGCTTTGATAATGACCATCTTTTTCATTGGTTCCTGTTACTGTCCTTTAAAAATGCAGTTTTTTCATTGTTAAATACACTTAGTGGTCCCTTCTTTTGGAACTTTGTTTCCTCCCATGAGGACTGCCCCTCTTAAATGTGTTCTTACTGTTCAGGTTATTTATACTTGGAGAGAACTCTTTTTAGGTTTTGCCTAGCAATGCGTACGAAGTACGCATGCGCTAGCAAAACCTCTTGAGTTCTATGTCGGGTGATGACCCGCCTCTGTCTATCATTGGCTAGCTCCATAAATGGAGGCTAGCCATTGGGAGACAGAGGCTGTCAATCGCGCTTTCTCTTGAAAACGCGATTCGGGGGCGTTTCGCGGTGTTTTTTTAAGCCCCGCCCCTTTGTCCCGGGCCGCGCTGCGATTGGCTGCCGGCCCGGGACACCCCCGTGACGTCATTCCTGGGCCGCGCTGTGATTGGCTGCCGGCCCGGGACCTGACTTGTTCTTTTCTTGTGTGAAAAAAATAATTGTCGGCTTTGTACCAAGCGTTTTAAAGAAGGCACATAATATGTTTAAGGACTTGATTCCCCTCCCTCCCCCTCCTCCTCCCTCTCCGGTGTTCATATCCGTGCTTATATCGGTCTTGTAAAGCTGGCATATCACCAGGAGGCCACCTCGCAGCACTAGTTCATCCCTGCCCTTGGCAAAGACGCAGTTCTGGATTTAAGTGGGTCACGTTTTCTTGGGGCGAGGTTGGCTCTAAGAGAAGGGTTTTTTTCCCCCAATGCCATGCCACGGTGTCCGCCTCCCCGTGGAGGTGTGGCTGCTGGTGGAGCAGGGATCATTTCGCGTCATGGGTCGGCCGGGGCGCATCACATGACTGCAGTCTTGTGACTACCTCAGCAGCAGAGCACGGCCGCTTCCTCCGCTGCTGGGAGTTTGCCGTGAGTTTGTGGCTGCGGGTAGCTGAAACAATTAATTTGGGCAGTAGTGGCTGCGGCGCCAGCGCCTCTTAAGACTCTTCACACACACTCACACTGCTCCAATTAGGAGGAGGGGCTGCCCTCTCAGTCGATACTGTGCTCCTGTCAATCACCGTGGCACCATAGGGGCTGTGATTAAAATCCGTATGTGCCGGCGTTAGAGAGTGCCCTCATGTCCGAAAAAAGTAGAAGCGGCGGAGCAATCCGAGTCAGTGGAGTGCACTGCAAGCAGCACGAGACTCGCGTGTCTCTCATGGCCACCCGCCGCGGTGCAAGAAGGGGGAATGAAGGATGGATTGCTGCGGGCAGTTAGCTGCGCCGCTCAAAACACTATCTGAAACCTTGGCAGCTATGCATACTGATATTCTACTATTGTTGACTGCCCACGAAATTTAGAAGCAGTAATCATTTCATAAAAATATTCAATGAATGTGAGCTTGCACTTTTATTTTTAAAAACCACAAATGTTTTGCTTAGTTGCGTTATAAATGTCAAATTTTATAAGAATGTTTCGATATCGGCGACTGTGTTTGTTGCCGTCACAATGGCTCAGGTTTATCATGGGCTTGATTACTTAACGAGAGTCCCTGCGCCGGGCGGTGTGCCCGGGGGCAGCGGTGCGGCCGGTACACTCCGGGGTGGCTGTTTTCAGATGTTTAGGCCCAGGAGTCCCAGCGGGGAGTCTCTGTGGGCTGCAGGAGATCACAACTGGCATATGCTGTACACCCAACTGGTTTACCGAGAGGAAACAGGCAATCAGTGTCAGGGAACAAAGGGGGGAGGCGGTGGAAGCGGCTAATTACCCAGAGAAGGGATGCGAGAGGCAGCGCGAGGCCCGGATGCAGTCTGGCACCACCGCACCGGGCAGGAGTGGAGGTGTGTCATGCACCAGAGGAACCAGCCACCGGCAGCAGACAGCAAAGCTGCAAAAGGCCCAGGCAGCCAAGTCACCAGCAACAATTAATTCACGCCCGAGGAACGTTTTTAACAACCGTTATCAAGGTGCGGCGCGCGCCTCCACTCACTTTCAACGAACTGGGTTATCTGTGAGAGCAGCCAACGAGGACACTCCCTGAGGTGTGATCAGTGAGGCAAAGTCTGATAAGGAAGCCCCAAAAATGAGCGCCGGTGCGAACATCAAACACTGATTCCGACCGTCAGCCCTTCCAGAAGGCAGCGCCACTTATTGACAGCCGTGCCTGTGAAAATATAATACAAATGTGCTTTTCCTGAGTTTGCGTGTGTCCCCGCCGGACCCTTTGGCAAGAGCCACACATCTTGTTTTTAAAGCAGCACTGGTACTTTAAGAAACCGGAGTTGCTTCTTTAAAAAGATGAAGGAAAAAAGGTTTCTCTATTTCATTGCATTAATATGGATGATGTTCCGGTGTCTCTTGTTAAACGTGAAGAATTAGTGAACTAAGAAGGCAAGTGAGCTGTCATGTAAACCTGCACGTGGTGCTCAAGATAACAGAAATCAACATTGTTGTCTATTAAATAAAATACAATATGAATTGCACGACTTCGATACACTATAGGTGATGTTTGTGTGCTTGACATGTTGACGCTAAAGCAACGTGCAGCACGAGGGCCGGCCGAGTAAATGATGGATGCTGAACTCTGATTTTTCTCCTGAGCACTTTAACCGCTGCTTGGCCCTCGCTCCCGTGGCCCTGGCTTCGCCCTTTTACCTCCTGCCCCCCGTGGCACCAAGGCCTTCTGGCATCGAGGCGCTTTGTCTGTGATCTGGGGGAGGGGAGCTAGTGCACTGTCACATGCTGCTGAGCAGGGAGCAGGGGGCAGGGGGCGCCGACTATCTTCAGTTACATAAACTGCAATGGAAGCTGCAGTTGAAGCCGGTACTGCAGAGTACTGTCCCCGGAGGGTGCTGGCAGGCTGCAGCACAGCTGCCAAGGTTTCATATTGCTATGTGTGATATTTTCATAATCCTGGTGTAATTATCAGTGACATTCAACGACTGAGTGACATTTTCTCGCAAGCAAAATGAAACCTATAAATATCAGAGGAAGCATTCAATTTCGTTTACAGTTCTCTTTAGCACCAGAAACGGGCCTTTGCAGACTGTTAAAACAGCAACAATTAGCGTTTTTCTCTTGGGAATGGTGCAGCCCTACTGGCAGATGTACACTTATAAGTGTGCGCCCATGCCAGCCTAGATCCACTGTACATTGTGCGAGGTGAGGGCAGGCTTACTCGCAAGTTGTTGACACATTCCAGCGTCAACAATCTATTTAATAAACCACCTTCGGGCTCACACATATAAAATGTCTGGTGTGAGGAGTTTCTGGAGCCGAGGAGCAAGGGCAGAGCACAGCAAACTGCATCCTTTGCAACGCCAGCAGTGCTGCGCCCCTTCACAAGCACAGGTCTGAATCTGAACTCAGCTGCTAAAATTATCCGCTTTAAAACCCAGATTTGCACACGTGTGCTCAATAACACACAGAGCTTAGAAGAGCACAGCACCAGCCGTGGCACTGAATGTGTGAATACTGTACACAGTCAGTCATGGGTACAGCTGTACTGTAGTCAGTACGGCCCGGGGAAGGTGGAGCGGTCAGTGCCTGGAGAATTTAACATATTTAAAGCTAGAACTGCCCTCCACGAGATCGTTACCGAGAGCAGTTAAAGACTGTGGTCGACCTCCACCGTTGTTGTTATCTGAGCCTATGCTTAGTGTACCACCTTCTCAGTCACACCACAGGAAGGGGCACTGTCTGTCGTTGTCTTTCCATACTGTCATTCCATACTGTGTGTGTGGGGCTGTGTCTGTGTGTGGGGCTCTGGGTCTGTGTGTTTGTGTGTGGCCTTTGCGAGAGATTAAGCGATTGGCATTGTAAATGACAATGCCATTTATTTATCTGTTTTCAAAAGCAACACATAAACAAGCATTTACAATGCAACAGTTTCGCCTTTGCAAAAGTTAGAGCTGTTGGCATTGTAAATGACAACATTTTTATTTATGTGTTGGTTTTGAAAACAGATAAATAAATGGCATTGTTATTTACAATGCCAATAGCTTAATCTCTCGCAAATGTGAGACTTATTTTGCCCTACTGGACGAGCTCAGCAGACAGCAATTACTACCACACACACACACCCAGAGCCACAGACACCCGAAGCCACACACACCCAGCCAGCCACACACACCCAGAGGCACACACACCCAGAACCACACACACCCAGAGCCACACACACACCCAGAGAAACAAACCAATGAATACATCACTCTATGAAACAGACTTAAAGTTAGATGTACTCAATGAGTTGACTGAACACCATTTCTTCATCTGCCGCTAATAAATATTGTATTCATAAAGCATGCCCCCCTTGTTGAACAAGGGGCAGATACAACTGTGTACATTAGGCAAGAGTTCTGAAATATGTCCATCAAAGTTTATTTTTTACTCTGCACAACTACATGAAACGTTTTGCAATTTCAGTGATTCTTTGCACTATTACACAACTTTTGTTAAGTTGGTGTAGGTCTCTAGGTCAAAGGTCAGCAATTCTGATAAATAAATCTAAGAAAACGGTCTAATATTTTTTTGCTAAAATATTTCAGACAAAGGATGTAAGAAGCTGGCTCAACATGCTCTCACGACGTATTATTAACATAATGAATTTAATAAAGCAATTTTTCAGCCAGCCCAAATAATATAAAATCAATTTCTATTAAAATTAGGGAATTCGTGAAAAAAGCCCCCTGTTCAAATATTGGTTTAATGAACATGAATCACAATGCAAATACTGCTAGTACCTAGCAATAAACACACTACTATTGCTGTCTGCTGAGCTCG
Source organism: Lissotriton helveticus (assembly GCF_964261635.1). Lineage (NCBI taxonomy): Eukaryota > Metazoa > Chordata > Amphibia > Caudata > Salamandridae > Lissotriton > Lissotriton helveticus. The sequence goes on from NC_136063.1 coordinate 552,612,314, forward strand.
TCCAGTAGTGTACAATAGGTCTCCCATTTGCGAGAGATTAAGCTATTGGCAATGTAAATGACAATGCCATTTATTTATCTGTTTTCAAAACCAACACATAAATAAAAATGTTGTAATTTACAATGCCAATAGCTCTAACTTTTGCAAAGGCGAAACCGTTGCATTGTAAATGCTTGTTTTTAGTTGGCTGCTTCTTTGCTCGTTAACTGTTCTGCTTACTTGTGCAATGAAACTTCGGTTGCATCATTTACTTGCTGTCACTTTATCTCCCAGTGCCTCCCCCTCCCACAACACTGCTCGCAGGCCCCCACACCACTCCAGGGCCACTGCTGTTTTGCTCCTTTTTGTTTAACTTTATGCATAATTTGCAATACGAACCCCTCATTTAATATCTCTTTGCCATCTACCCCCACCCCCTGCACAACATTGCTTGCCCGCCCCCCAAGATCGCTGCATTGAATTCTTATGTTATATTACAATAAACGCTTTTATTTATATAGCGCACCTAGCCATGGGCTCGGGAACATGAAACAATCAACCCATTTCAGCCCATTTCACAGGATGTTGAGCTGACAGCAGACTTGAACACAGATCCCCAACTCACCAGTCGGCAGCTCTCACCGCTGTGCCATATCCTTTGCCTAGCAATGTTGCAGGGTGCGGTTATACTGCACCCTCAGAACACTGCTTATTTTATTGGAGTCGGAACTGCCATTTTCACTCCCAGCACTGCAACACTATTGCAGGTGTATTACATTAAATAAAACCACAACAGAGGTCTTTATTTTATTAAGGTGGGGAGGGCATAACTATTGCATAGGTAAAAAAAATGGCATTTATAATGCCAAAAGCTCCAACTCTAACAAATGCGAGACCTATTGCATTTCCAATGCTTGTTTTAGTGTTGTCCCCTGACTACCATTGTCACACATATGTTTGTGCCGCTGCGTCACTGCTGTTTGTTGCCTGCGGGAGAGAGGACCCGAACGCTGCATTGTTGTGGGACTCCATGTCCCAGGGGGGCACAGGACAGGCCCGCACCTGAGATGCATAGCCCACAGCCACTGCCTCTTAAGCAGCTTGTCGCTCCCTCTCCGCGGGAGCCGCTGCACCACTGCTGTTTGTTGCCTGGGGAGAGAGGACCCGGAGGCCGCATTGTTGTGGGACACCATATCCCAGGGGGCCACGGGACACGCCCGCACCTGAGACGCATAGCCCACTGCCACTGCCTCTTAAGAAGCTTGCCGCTCCCGCTCTGCGGGAGCTGCTGCGCCACTGCTGTTTGTTGCCTGCGGGAGAGAGGACCCGGACGCCACATTGTTGTGGGACTCCATGTCCCAGGGGGCCACAGGACATGCCCGCACCTGAGACGCATAGCCCAATGCCTATTTAGTGCACCATCATCCCCGCTTAGTGGAACGCGCGCGGGCGCGCCCTGGGCAGGCCCGTCTGAGACTGGAAGAGACTGGGCTGGGCCATTGTATTGACATTTTCTTTTTTTTTTGGTGTCTTTTAATAATATTTTACAGAGGCTTAAGTTATTTCATGATGTGAATTGTTTCCCCATATCCATTTGTAGTTATCTGATTGTGCTCGATTGTATCTAGATAACTTGTAAACACACAGGATCCTGTAAATAATAGAGAACGCTTTAACAATTGCCTGGGACTTAAATATAGCAAGGAAGAGAGAATGAGCAAACGAAAATCCCTCTCAGGTCAGGGGGTAGCTGGGACTCTCGATGCCTTTTTACAAAGGGCTGAGTCGGTATTAAGACATGAAATCATCTTCACCGAGCGTAGGTTATCACTTGAACCATCAGTAGGACTTATGCACCCCGACTATAAATACAGAAGCTTTAATACCGACTTTGAGTGAAATGACAAACCCTCCCCCAGATAAGGAGGAACCCCAGTTGATTTCATCCCAGGAAGAGTTAAGTTCCCCTATAACGATGCTAATAGCCCAACCTGTATGAAAAACACCTGATCAGGCCTCCTTAAATAAACCCAATGTTCAAACGAGAGGCCAAAAAAGGAAAATTAGACAGGGCACGGGCCCGGTACCCCCTTTAAAAAAAGACGCGGACAAGGCCCTAACACACTTAAAAACTCCCAATATAGGCAAAATAATACGGGGACAGTGCGAGCAAATGCAATTCCAGCGATTATTTCATCGCCCGAGGCTACTAACAGGAGCATTATTTTAACGGGGGGAACAGAGGCCATGACTCAGCCATTCTTTTGGGATAAGTTAGAGGGTATATTTGCAAACCAAATTAGACCAGTGCTAACTAAATTATCAGCGCTAGAAGAAAGGCTACAGAGTCTGGAGGGCACAATAAAACACTCACTGGAGCACCCACAATCATGCCACCAGATACCTTCTGAGACGGAGCATATCAGCAATAATACTTCGCGCCCATCCGCCCAGAGTACCTTGCATGCTACCCTCCATGCCAATACTGCCTTACAACTAAGATCTATAGCTAATCCAGAGAGTGAATTAGTCTCATTGGCCCCTAGCAACCCCGTGTCCCACACGTCCTTGGTTTGCCCTACTACACATGTAAATCAGGCCAATCAAACTAGAGCAGGACCGATGGAGCTTGTTGGGGGGTCTAATAGAAAACAAGAATCCAATTATTTAGTGGAGACGACCTCCCTACACCTTCCACCTGAGGTCACACCTTACAATGTTGTTTTAACTAATGTACCCCCTTTGAAACAGGGAGTGTTTGAGCACTGGTCCTCCCTGAAAAATAAGGCTTTGTACGCACTTGCCACCAAGACGGGTATTACTTACCCTTTATTCTCAGAATTTAAGATGGCCAGCAGGATCCCCTGGGTAGGATCTGCTCCTAAAACATCATCAGGGACTGTGTAGTGATCACGTTTAGGTCACCAGAACTGGTCAGAAATATCCTCTATCAGTCCAGCCGCCATTTGGTGAAAAAAGGTGGGATTGGGGTACCCCCCCTTAGGTTTCTTCTATCAATTGCACCCTGGGCTGGAGCAACCCCCCTCACTATGATAAAAGCAGAAGTAATCTACATCATAGATATGGTATTCCAACCTTTAATTTCTTTGACCCCCTCTATGGCCTGGACGGATTAGATTGACTGGTCTCTCACCCAAGCAACACAATAGGTGTGGGGGAGACACAAAATAGGTCACTATTGGTGACCTGGGTACCTCGCAGAAAGAGGACTTAATAGGTGCTGAAAGATCAAAACAGGTTGAGGGATGTGCTAGTGAACTGTGAGATGCCGGGGGAACAATATATATGATAGAGAAGGAGCCGGATCTAGCAGGGATACTTAAATTGTCCACTCTGGATCCTCTAAAAGTAGTAGGGTCGCCAAACAATGTACCCCAGGTGACTCTAGATCCCACGATTTGCACTGTTGTGTCTTGGAACATTGCAGGATTACGTACAAAGATCACTTTCATGTGATTAAGCTAGCCCCTACTGCAACCCATTCTATTCTTTTGATTAACATCTATAATAATATAATGCAAAATGATCTGGAAATAGTTGTAAAAGAAATCCTGGCCATAGTAAATAAAATATTGGAGGGGGGAATGCGGAGACATAATGACTCTGCTGATGGGCAATTTTAATTGTGGATTATGTAATAATGCTGATAATAGACTGTGTGGCACCTATAATAGTGCAGATAGCTGCACACAGTTTTCCCATTAAAAAACGGGGGATATATTTAATGGCCTCATTTCTAAACTAGATCTGGCATTTGTCAATGAGATCTTAAACCCCCAGTGGGGTTTTTGCCCATATTTAATGGGAGAGGCTCTGTCACTACAATTGATTTGTTTATTGATTTCAGCTACTTGTGCCCATGTTTTACTATCTAGTGCGGTTGGCGAAGTCGCTTTAAGCGACCACTTCCCCCTTATTTTGAGATTTGATACACGTCTCTATAGCCAGAAAAAGTGTGGATTAAATTCCTGTATGCAGGGAATGATAGAGCTCAATTCAGTAAATGGACTTTCACTAAACTGGTCCTTGGTTGAACCTGACTTGCTAACCAAAAATGTTTTAGAGAAGTGCAGGGCCGAGATAAAGACCTGCATAAGTGAGGATGCCCAGGATATATCTATTGTGAACTGTTCTGAAGTAATTACCAGGGTAGTTAGAGACCTCATGACAGTACAGTTTAATAATAGGCCGAAACACTATGGATGGTTTAATGCAAGGTGTACTAGGGCTTGCTCTAACCTAAAAAAAGGGACTCCAATTCTAAGCCTAGATCCCGGCCCAATACCACACAAGCTAGATTAGAATACAGGAGGGTTATAAAAGAAAGGAAACAGTCCCTCCGTAACGAGACTAGGGACTCACTACATAAGGCAGCAGAAATGAAAGATAGTACAACCTTTTGGAAGGTCCTGAGAACCCCTTTTTTAGCACCTAGCACAGGACCTACTGTGGAGATAGCCATTACGGAAAAAGATTGGATTACCCACTTTTCTAAACTATATATTGATCAGGGTGTAACGTGTAGCAATTCGGAAGTCTTGACCCAAAGTAACTGGGAAAATATTGACCTAGAAATTACTTTGGATGAGGTCCCCAGGGCTTTGGCACTAAGCGCTGGCGGAAAAGCCCCATGGCCAGATGGAGCATCAGTTGATCTGTATAAACATAATGTGCCCCTGTGGGGGCCCATATTAACTCAGGTCTTTAATGCCAGTATAAGGTCTACTCTTCCGTCCACCTGGGCAAAATCTACTGTTATTCCAATATTTAAAAAGGGCAACCGGGAAGACCCAGGCTGCTACCAACCAATCTCCCTCCTTGATTCTACGGTCAAGGTACTAAGGAGGGTCATTTTGGAGCGATTAGCAGGTTGGGCTGAGGAAAAGATAATTTTAACAGACCTATAATATATAATATAATGGGTACAATCGAGCAGTCTCTAAATCTTTCCTTACTGATAGTTAAATATACCAGAGCAAAAAGGACAGCCTTTATCTGGCCTTCGTCGACCTCACCGCGGCCTTTAACTCAGTGAAGCATAACAGGCTCTGGGAGGTCCTTGAAGTGGTGGGAGTAGACTCACAAATCATTATTCTTTAACGCCGCCTCTACAGTGATGCTTCAGCAACTATCCGCTTTGGTCAGAACGGAGAATGCAGTGAATCTTTCCCAGTCAGGAGAGGGGTCAGACAAGGTTGTGTGCGGGCCCCTTTTCTTTTTAATCTTAACATAAAGGGGCTCGAAGAAGCACTGGTGACGTAGGACAAAGACTTTCCCCAAGTGAACGGTTGTTTGATTCCCGCACTTCTTTACGCGGACGCCGCCGTATCGATAGCTCGTACCCAAAATGGCCTCCAGAGAGCCCTGGACATTTGCAGTAAATATATGGGCGACCTTGGACTTCAAACTAATATTTCCAAGACGTACGTAATGAGGTGCAAGCAAGGGACACAGAAGACCCGTGAGATGTACATTGATGGAAAAAAGTTAGCTACTACAAAAAATGTTTTATACCTAGGTGTATTGTTTAACTATCAAGAATCCTGGACCCACGCAATTTCGGAAAAAAAGACAGCTTTGGCCAGATCAACTGCGGCACTAACAAACTTCGCTAGGAAGCTGGGTAAGAAACCGCCAGAGAGCTGTTATATATATTTAAAGCCAAATGTATCGCTATGGCGATTTACGGGGCTGGGGTGTGGGGTTTTTCAGATACTGATTCTTTGCAGCAGATTGAAAACGCCTTTATAAGGTACATTATTTCTGCCCCCTCCAGCACCTCTACTTTTAATTGTCACGAGGAGCTGGCTCTCCCCCATATAGTAGATCTGGTAAAATTAGAGCCAATCCTCTTGTGGCACAGAGTTTGGTGTAAGGACCAGACGGGCTTGAATAGAGAGATTTTAAAAGATATATTAAAGCAGGACGGTGTACACAGAATTCCCAGGATTAAGTACGTACACGACCCCATGAACAAATTGGGTTATCCCGAATATTTTAACACCCTATCCTCAATGAAGAACACTACAAGAAAGATATTTAAAAAGGAGGGCATGCAGTTCTTAGAAATTAAATGATTATACAGAGAATCTACAGTTAAAATAACCGTGAGAAATCATCAGTTGCTGCGTACTACACTAGGAATGGAGCCGTACTTATCTTTTGTTCCCGGATCTTTTGATAGATTTTTTCTTACAAGGTTAAGACTGGGTATTATTTATAGGCTGATGACATTTCCAAAGATGAATGATTGGTCTTGTAACCTCTCACATTGCCCATGTGATAACACATCCACTCAATCCAACATGCACCTAGTCCTATTTTGTAAATTTTATTGCGAGTTTAGGAAAGTTTGGGTTATACCCTTGTTAAGAAATCTGGGCCTTAGGCTGTGCCGTGAAGCAAAGCACCAACCTTTACTGTTAGAGAATGAGCATACAGCATGGAGGGTGGCCCAGTTCTTGAAAGCTGCATTTTATATGAGGAAAAGTTTTCTTTTAGTGAAATAGAATTATGTAAATTGACTGTATTGTGTCTTTTTATCTTTTTTACCTGTAAATAGTATATTGTATTTTTGTATTTTCCTTTTAACCTATGTGCTTTTATGACTGTTTAATATAGCAGCCGACTAAAGTTTGACTGAACTGAACTGATATGTTTGTTTGTGCTTTCTCTCCCTCAACTAGGTAGTAACCTCTGGTGACTTTTTTAAGAGAAGTAAGTCCTCTCTACATATATATATATCTTTAATTGTATCCTTCACTATTATTAAATGAGTGTAGGCACACATTAAGTTTGGCCCTCAGGAATGCCCGAAACCTTTTTGCTCCAATGAATGGGCAGAAACATGTTGGCAAGACACTTCAGTGAGACGTATAAGTCATAGAACCCATGTACATCCTTCGAGAATATCTTTTGGTACTTTCTATTCAAGCCTATGATACCACCTGAATAAAGGATACTTTGTGGTGTATCTCAAGGCTTTGAAACCTACTGAACTGGATCCAAGTATTTTATCCTGTAAAAATAAGATATTTCTAAGACCTCCCTCAGGTTAGCCCCCCCCCCGAGGTCAAGTCGGCCCTGGTAGTATAATCTCAACAGGGTGGGAAGAGGTGCCAAATGATGGAGCATGTCACATTCCATGAGTGAGCCTACCATGTCCAATTCTTGGAATTGTCCATTTCCCTCCAGGGAGCATAGCAGTAGGTAGGTAGGTGGACACTAATCAAGATATGGCGAAATTTCCTCAAGTGTGCTAATAGGGTGTTGCCCGTTACCTCCTGTTTTTGCTGATTCTTTTTGTTGGCCTTAGGAATCTGAGCACTTTACTAGTGCTGATCAGTGCTAAACTGAATGTGCTTCTCTCCACAAACATGGTAAAAGTTGTGTATACACAATTGGCATATTTAATTTACTTGTAAGTCCCTTGTAAAGTGGTATACCATATACCCAGGCCTGTAAATTCAATCCTACTAGTAGGCCTGCAGCACTGATTATTCCAGCTACACAAATAGCCTTTCAAACCTGTCCCGGGCCTGCTGTTGCAGGACCTGTGTGTGCAGTTTACTACCACCATGCCTTTGCATTTAAAGCCCTTTATATAGAACGCACAAGGGCCCTCAGCTCTGAGAGGTGAAGATTAGGCTGACTGAGAGGAGCAGATCGAAAGGCGTCCCTTTACAGGACGGTTTCCTTCACCCACCAAAGGTGGCATGCTTCATCATTGGGCAACCTCCGTGCATGATGAAACCTAGTCATGGTGCGGCCTACAACCCCCTCACAGAGAAGGAGGAGCTTAGGGATGTTTTATGTGCTAGAGGGTAACTACTAAGTACCCAACGAGAGCTTTAGGATGTGGTGAGTGAAGCAGTACAAGTGGTGAAGTGGGTTCGCCGCATAACTATATTCAGGCTGCCACGTGCTAGAATTAAAAACAAATAGTACGACGGGAGACATGAAGTCTAGTCATGTTATTCTAAGATCGACATGTTTTGGCCCATGACCTAGCCAGTCTCATCGCCTTCTTCAGGATCTAATACGTGATACTGCTGTGAATGTGATATGTGCAAGAAAAAATGTATCTGAAGTGATGAGGTGCACACCTTTTTAATTAATCTGATTGTTTGAATCCTTAATCAGTAAAAAAAACTTTTAAATAGTTGGGGTGCTGCATTACTATCATACGTTGGCTAACGCTAAAAAAATGTACATAGGAAGTGCAGAAGAAGTCTGCACGTAATGTGCACTGTACCCGAGGAAAGAAACCCTTTCCACAATTATTTATAACAAATCTAGACAAATCAAACAAACCTTTTTTCTTTGGGAAAAGTTATGCATTTATTAATGCAGTGAGTTTCATGAATCCCATAGTGCTATCAGGATTTAATTCAAAATTATTCATCATATATTATAATGCATTCTCAACAAAGTGAACAAATGTATTTCTATGCTCTCCCTATACTGTGGTAAATCACAGTCATGTGAAGAGATTAAGATCATTGGCCTATTTACAGAGATCAATGTGTTCTAGGTAACAAAAATCCTTCTTCTTGTGGATAATGTTCTTCATTACTTGCAATCCAATGCCCAATGCATTTCGGGAAGACGATTCCCTTCATCAGGGGCAATATCCTGGAACAAGCACTGTAGGAGTGTATTGTGTCAAAGCTCGATACAGACCCTCTTTCAAATGTTCCTGAGGTGGTCTTTTGGTTAGTAAGTAACCGGAGGTACCTCGTATGTGCCGTGAAATCACGATTGAAAGTGATGTCTATTTCCTCGATCAACCATAATACTTCTATCTCGAGTGAAGTGTAATCTTTCGCTCCAATGCTAGTATAACGGTTAAACGCTGTTTAACCGTTATACTAGCATTGGAGCACCAAAGGGAGAGATGAACAGCGAAAGATTACACTTCTGCACTTCCTATGTACAAGAAGAAATGTATACATTCTTTGTATACCAAACCAGTGATCCTTAGTACAAGAAGCTGGATCTCTATATACTATTCCAAAATGAGGTATAGTGTGCACAGAGTCCAGTGGAACCCTAAAGGGAGGCAGAGGTAAAAGTAGATAGCACCTTACTCTCTATTTGTGGTAGTGTGGGCGAGCGGTATGGCTTTATCAGAGTGTAGTGTTAAGCATTTGTTGTACACACTCAATCAGCAAATGATGTCACTCACTCAAAGACTAAAGTCAGACCAATTTTGTTTGTATAAAAATATTGTTAAGTTATTTTATTTCTAGAACCAAGCCAAGCCTGGCACAGGTAAGTGAAATGCATGCTTTGCAACAGATTATGCAGTGTTTACAAGTAAATGCAAGTTCAAATGCAGTTGTTTGAGATACAGGTAAGTCAAGGTATTGAAATTACTGTACAGATTACTTTTTCGTTACTTTTAAGTTACTTTTCCTACTCAGTGTGATATGGCTAGATATCACACTGGGACATTTCCTAGAGAAATGGTAAGTAAAATTAGGTTTGCATAATTGTAACTTTTCTGGTTTCCGTACAAATCAACTCCATACTTAGAAAATTTTTCAGAGAAAATCAGCCAATAGGTTACTATGGAGAGAAATGAAGTAAACGATTACCAGGTAAGCACTCGGTCTTTGGGGTTGAGTTCCTGGGGTTAGAACAAGGGTTCCCCCAGGGTCAAGGATGCACTCTTGTTACACCCTCAGCGGCACTAGGGCGGCCGGGTGCAGAGTGCTGAGGCCCAATGTTATCCAATGGGGTATAGTGCGAGTCCGATTGGTGGCTGCTTACGAGCAGACCACTGGGTTGTGGGAGAAAAGCTCTTGGTGGTAGGTTCCGGGCAAAGGGGATCCTGTTTAGCACAAAAAAATGCACCCGCAGCGGTGCAAGGGCGGTACTGGTTAGGCGTCGGGTGCTCTGTTGAATGAAAAGGGGAATTCTCAGTTTTCAACAAAGACTGCAGGCTTGGGGACGAAGATCTTCTGGCGGTGACCACTGGTTGGAGAGGTTAGTTGGGATGCCTGGAGAAGCTGGGATACCGTCAGATGGGCCACCCAAGGCCGTGGAGCTTCGTGTGCAGGGGTGTCGTTAGGCGTCGGGTTTCTCTTACCAGCTCTGGTTGCTGGGATCCTCCAGAAAGAGGCTGCAGGCTTCGCTGGGAGATTCGAGGCAGGTCAGAGATCACCAGATCTCGGATCAGAATCACCGGGGAGACCTCCTTGTGGTGTTGGGCCACTCAAACTCGAGCCGTGTGCAACAGGTGCAGAGTGGTGCAGACTTGCAGATTTGGCCAGATCTGGAGTCTGTGGGTGAAACAATCCAGTGTTCAAGGGAGACAAAATCTTTTCATTGGAAGGCAGGGCAGGTCCTCTGGGTTCTTAAGGTTGCTGGCTGAAGGACACACAGGAGTTTCGTTTCTGCAGGTTCGAGGTGGGGACAGGCCGGTAGGGCTGGGGCCAAATCAGTGGGTGTCCTCCTCCTCTTAGCTTCGGCACAGCTGTTCGGTCCTTCTTCTTTTCTTGTTGGTCATTGCTTGTCTGAGGATGCAAGATTCAGAGGTGCCCCTCAATACTAGATTTAGGGGCATTACAGGTAAGTAAAAGGTTGGGACCAATGGGTCCCTACCTTGTGGTGGATACACCCCTTATTATGCCACTCTTTAGTGGGAGGGGGGCATATGCCTCTCCCTGGTTGGGTGAGTCCCCCCATCTGTAAGCTGGCGGGCACTGAAAGTTGCTTCACCTCGCCTCTCCCACCTGAGGGATGGGGTTTGCAAAGGTGGGCACACCTCCCATTCTCACTTGGTTTTCCCCTGTATCTCCCACCCACAGTGGGGGGTCAGACCTGGTAGGGATCAGTTTCTGGGAGCAGCAAAAGGCCTGGGGAAGCTCACAATGGTGACAAGCCTTTGAAACTTCTCCTTCGTGGACGCTGCCCATCCTGTGGGAGGAGGCTTGGCACCTCGTCCCAGGATGTGCATGGTTTCAAACCCCGATAGCTGCAGGCTCTCGACCCAGGGGTCCAGAAATATGTCTGGTGGTGGCAGCTGGGGAACAGCCACTCAGCCTGGACTCTAGTGTTAGGTCATTTTTCAGGGGGTATCTCTAAGATGCCCTCTGTATGCATTTTTAATTAAATTCCACACTGGCATTATGGTACTGTGGAGTTCTTAATGACAAACTTCCAGCACCATATACTCTTAATGGCATTACTGCACTTACAATGTCTAAGAATTGGCATAGACACTGAAGGGGTACAGGGCTCATGCACCTGTATCCTCACCACTGGTATAATGCACCCAGCTAGAGGGGTGGCTGATCTTTGCCAGGGCAGTGCGTTTTAGGCATGGCACACAGGGCTGTGCGCCATGTCGACTCTTCACTTTGTTCGGCACAAAAACACGCAGCCTGCAAAGGCAGTGTGTAAGTGTAAAGCTACAGGGCCTCTAAGGGTGGCACAATAAGTGGCCAGAGAGTGCCAATTGGGGTTTATCTTCAATGCAGTTTTAGGGAAAGAACATAGGCCCTGGGTACCTGATTGGCAGGAGCCCAGGGCGCACTCAGTCAAAGTACAACCATGCAGAAAGAGGGCACTTTCTTACACATAGGTATTCAGAATGATGGATTCACTGGTGGTACCTGTTAGGAGACGTAAAGAAACCACACAGGTCAAAAAGTTTGGAAGAAGAGAATGTTGAACATATCGCAACTCAGCCTATACTTCCCAATTGAAGACAACCTTGTCATCACAAATTCATTATAAGTGTATGTAGATAGTCTAAACCACCCAGTGAAGACTCTGGCGGCAAAGAAACCCCAAATATTTTTTGTGTGAAACGCAGTTTGCGAAGCACCATATCGGGTGTCTGGAGCAGACACTTACCCGCAACTGTTGGGTTTCAGGCCTAAGCTGTCCTTGGCATAGATGCTCAAGGGGAAATAACGTCTCCAACCTGTTTCATAGTTAGTGAGTAGAGACTTTGGAAAAGAACACCTTTGAGGGTGTGTCAACAAGCATGGCTACAGTGAAGACCAAATCTCTGTCTTAGCAATAGAATAAAGAAAAAAATAAGATACATGATCCCATAGGAGGATGAAGCACTTCGATAGGTATCAAAAGAGCATGTAAGGGTATTAGTTTATAATGGCATAGATCAATGCAATTTTATGTGAGTGTATCTGGATGCTCCCTCGGTTCCATCTCAAACCCATCTTCTTCCGGGTCAGGCCAGATGGAACGTTGGCCTAAGGCAATTTGGATATCGAAAGCCCCACTTGTAGTAACTAGTCGGATGTCTCTCATATGTAAGACCTGGTAAGAAAGGAGGTGGCCAATCAAGTCCGTTCAAAGCTTCTGCAGTACAGGAGGAACGGCGAACCGATCCCTGTTAAGTAAAAACGAGGACAAAATGTGAGCTATGTGGGGGAAGCAAATGCAAATACAAGTTTGCGGTAAAAAAAAAAGAGAGCGGTCAGTCATATTGCATAAGGACCACTCGTCACTAACACTTTGCTGAATTTAGACCCAGAAAAATCATGTATGGACATTCACACATGAATAGGTATGATCCTGACCCCACACAAAGGGCTGAATACTCCCCACAGATAGTTTGGAGCCAGGGCTGAACAGAACAGGCTACTTGTGCACTTCAAAGACCTGCCTATGAACTCATCCCCACTTCAAAAGCACATTAGGGTATATGTACTGGGTCACTGACCCCACCAAATGGACCAACAACTGGACTCTTTCAGAAGAACTGCTGTGCTGCATCAAGGACTGACACTGCTGGACTGCTGACTTGGAAGGCCTGCTTTTCTCTTTTGCTGCCCTGCTGCCTGCTCTTCTCTGACTCAGCTGAGGAGAGCTGGACTCTGCCTTACCCTGATTGGCATCTCTAGTCTGCGGGTAGCAGAACCATCCCATCTACCCTCCTGCAGGAGCAGAATCGGCGCATCGTTCTCAGAACCAACACATCACCTCCAAAGCCTGATGAATTTGAACTGCATATCGTCACCACAGCAGATTTGGAGTTCGATGTGTCCCTTGACTGCGGGGAGAAACCCGGTGCATCGCACTTTGGAATCAATGCATCTCGGCCCAGCACCTCATCTTCAGAACCAACGCATGCCTCCACTATGTGAAGTAAATCGAGATGCATCACCTTGTCTTCAGGATCAAGATTGACGCATCACTTGACGCATTGCTCGAATGCCCTCACCCCCCCCAAGCATCTCGCTGTGGCGACCAGGATAAAGTACTTTGTTCAGCAGGGTCTGTGTGGGTACTGTAGCCGGCCTGTGCTCAATTGTGTTCGGCCTAAACTTTTGACTTTGCCCTGGTCCAAATAACCACCATAGGCGCGTAATGCTTCTAAGCGTTAGAACTCTTGTTAATCTTTAAAAATTAATATTTCAGCTTCTTCCTATTGAATTTTTATCATTTTGGTCTTGATTTATTTATAAAATTATTGTCTACATTTCCAAATATGTGTGGAGTTTTTTTGTGGTGTTTTCATTCTGTTACTCTTTGTATATATGTGTGTGTGTTTATGTATGTTTCAAAAATACCTTACACATTGCCTCTTTAGAAAAGCCTGACTGCTTTGTGCCAAACTAACAGAGGGTGAACCTAGGTTATCTTTCAGTATGTTTCAAGCTTACCCTGACTGGGATTGTTGGTCCTGCTTGGACATGGTGCAAACTTCTCCAACCAGAAACCCAATTTCTAACATTGGTGATGAGCGGTGAGGATATGACTTGTGTTTTTGCAATACCATATAATAACTCCTTGTTCACTACAACTATATACTAAGACCAATTTTATCCCTTTTCAATTCTCTCCTGATTGGCCTTTTTTGCTAAACCACGTCTCTGTCTGGAGTGACCCTTGTTCCATTTAAGTGGGGGATGGTTTCAGGTCTTCTGAAGGGGCTGTAATCCCTGCTATGAATGTGGACTGCTTGCTTCTCTCCAGCAAGTTTTTTGTGTTAGGTTGTGTGGCTGGTGACGAACGGCTGTGTATGTCCCTTCCTTTGAAGCGCAAAATAACAGCATGGCTTTTCTTTCCTCTGTGTCTGCTATTCACTGTAAGAATTTATTCATTTTTCTTTGATTTGTAATTGTTTTTGCACCCCTTTTTCTATACATTTAATTTCCCCTTCAGTCTCATCCCTTCTTTTTTCTCTTAAACACCCTCATCAATGCAATTGCGTTTAAATGCTTTGTGGCAATGAGACTCCCTTCTGAGGTTTGTCGTTCAGTCTCAAGCGCTGCATCGCAGTACCAGTGAAAGCACAGAGGAGTTCATATGAAATAAGACACAATGTGGATGTATGATCTGTGACATCTCAGTGCACAGTGGGGTCGTACACACAGGTCTACCGACACACGAGGTGTTTGCTGTTACAATGAACCGGCCACCTTCACAAGTTTCACAACTAGTCGCTATTTACTACAGAAATTTGCTGAATGCTTTTTGCGTTGGTACATCATCATATGTATTTTTGTTGCTTACCTGTGTAAGTCCATCTACCTATCTCCTCCATGTCCTTCTGCCCACACAGAGTTTCAAGTTTATTTTATTTGATTTGGTTCTCCCCTGAGAACCACAAATATTTAATACACCATATTCAATTATAAACCACTCTGTTAAAAGTTTTCATTCTAATACAAAGGTAAAAATGATTTAAAAAATGTAAAAAGGTTATAACATACAAATTCATTTGGCGGAGCTTTACATAGGATAATCAATTCGTGTGCTTTGCTGATTCTACATTTAACGTAGATTGGTTGTAGAAACCTTTTTCTTGCCATAGCAACTGTTGCATTTGGGCAGGTGAACAATAGATGCTCTAAGTCCTTGTCTCCACCGTTACACAGATTACAATTAGTGCTTTCTTTTAAGTGCCACCTATGCGTTAGTGTTTTTACAGGAAGTATTCCTAATCTGAGCAGCACAATCAATCTCCTAGCCCCGTGATTAAGATTACATTTTATATACTGTTGAGGGTGCTTAAAAGCAATGGATTCAGCGACATTTTTATAAAGAGGCAATTTAAAACAATGCTGAACGTCAAGGTCAAAGCTGAGTCTTGGGGTAAAATGTTTTAGGAAGAGTTTCAGGTGGGCGGGTGTCCAGGATTGTAGCATGTTAGTATTAGTCTCTGAAAGTTTGAAAGCAGTTAAGACATTTCTTGTAAATACATGCTTCGATGAATCGCGTTCAAATGTTTCTATTTTAAGCAAGGATCGAAGCGTTCCTTCATCTGCATGTAGGAGGTTGTATACCCACCTGATGATATTAGCAATTCCTCTGGCATAGGCACTAGTTAATGAAAACTCTAGGCGGAGGGCTTGTACTGGTACCGCCTGGGACAGCTTCGTGAGTTTCCGTAGGATCTTACCTTCTTTTAGATCTAAAAAGCTCCATTGGCTTATTGGTATATATTCCAGAGCGTATGATAGTACTGGTGGAAGCTTTACACTATATACCTTAAGCATGGAGAAGAAGTGTCTTTGTCCAGAAGCGGCGAACAGTTTTAAAAGTGCTCCCACATGCATGTCCGATTTCCTGGTCAAATTCAAAGTGTGGGGCCTATTCTGTAAAGTCTTAGTAAAGATTCGACCATGGTAAGTGTAATTATTTACGACTTCCACCCTTTTTCCCCTTAGGGACCAATGGAATTTGATGCTCTTTTTCCTTCCTGAAAACGGGACTATTTTTGTTTTCGCGATGTTCGGGATAAAATAGATTTCCTCCGAGTATTTGTACAGTGCCTGGAGGCTCCTTTGCAGTCCAAATGGAGTTAGATCTAGTATAATTATATCATCTGCATATAGCATCGTGTGTATTTTGTGGAAGGCAATTTTTGGAGGAAAATTACATACCTGCTGAAAACGTTGAGGCAAGTCACTAAGGTAGAGGGAAAACAATAAGGGAGCAAGAAGGCATCCTTGCCTTAGGCCATTTGGAGTCGGGATAGAACTAGTAAGACCCTCTTCCCTTCCCATTTGAACCTAGCGTTTGTATGCAATGATATAAGTATGTGTAAAAGATTGTTCGGGATGCCCATTTTGGCAAGTTTTCTCCAGAGTGTTCCTCTATCTACTCTGTCAGATGCGGTGGAAAAGTCAATAAAAGCAGCATATACGACCTGAGATTTAACTGTCACGTATTTATCTAAGATGGTTTGTAACACCGCAATGTTATCCGTGACAGAATGCTTTGGTCTAAATCCAGCCTGGTATAGTGGAATTTGTCCAGAAGAAAAGGCCCAATCTTTAAGGTGTTCTAAAACTGTTGCAGTGAAGATTTTTCCTGTGGCGTCCAAGAGGGCTATTTGCCTACAGTTACCAGGGTGTAGCCTTGTACCCTTTTTATGGATGGGTATTACTATACTTCCCTTCCATGATTTAGGGATTTCGCCAGTAGTAAAGATATAGTTAAAAAGGGTCGATAACATCTTGCTCCATTCTTTGGGGTTGCACTGGAGGACCTTGATCGGTATTTGGTCTGGTCCTGAGGCTCCTGTTGTTCTCGCCTTTCTTATGTGTAGCTCGATTGAGAAAGGGCTAGATACTCCACTGTTTAGTAGTTTTATTTCTGCATTCATAGTGAGATTATGGATCGTTTCTGAGTTGGCATTTAGCTTGTATAAGTTGGCACGGTAAAGATCCCATTCCTTCGGGGGGACCGGGATAGCTTGTAGAGTTTTTTTCGTGCCTGTTTCTTTGGCGATGATGTTCCAGTAGGCTTGTTGGTTATTTTGTTTTGCTGCTATCTGCAGGTCTACCCAATTTTAGTCTTGTGTTTTTCTCTTGTTTTTTTTCCTTTTCTCGCCTGCGTTGATTTTTTATTTTTTTTATTTCTTGCTGTTTAGTTGGAGAGTATTCTAAGAACTGTTCTCTTATCAGTTTATTCAGAAGTTTTGTATTGGTCGCTAACTTTGGTCTTTTATTTTGATTCTTTGTTGTTTTTGATTGCATCCATTTTTCCTGCAATTTTTGTGTTAGCTTTTTGATGACCATTTCAAAGTTTGTTATCATATTAGCAGAAAAGGTTACTTGCAAAAGTTGCGTTGAGTCGATTATGTTGTTTATCTTGTTGAATGTAGCTGGATTCCAGTGAATACGTCTTTGGCTTGGGTTTGCCAGAACTGTGCTATGGTTGTACATAATTTGGTTTGTCAAGGAAGATTGTATTCTCCACTCTGTTTGTGCTTGTAGGATGGCGTGATCGCTACCTTGGACAAAATAAATTTTAAGTTGTAGAACTGATCCATATAGGTCATAGCTACAGATCATATAGTCCAGAAGTGAGGGGCTACTATTACCCTGTCTTGTATATGAGGCGGGAATGTCGCCTTCTACGTTGCCATTCAGTATTACTCCATTTAAGATTGGGAGTGATGTTATTAGGATTTTCCCTCTTTTATCCGTCTTGTTTTCTTTAGGCAGTAGTGGAGTGGAGATACCCAAGGCCTCTTCTTTGTGTCAATCTGTCCATTTTTGTAATGACTCGTTAGATATTTTCCCATTTAAGTCCCCCATGATATAGAACGCTGGATAGCCTTGGTTCTCTAAGGTTTGTTCAATGTCTTTTAAGATTTCTAAAGCAAGTTTGTCCATTTTTGCTCCAGGTGGGATATAGATGTTAAAGATTAGTAGATCTTTTAGAGTTTCTATGAGATTTGTCCCGTACTTGATTTTAATACATTGGTGGTTATTTGAATTAGTTGGTATTATTTCTTGGGCCCATTTATAGTCTTCATTTAATAAGATCGCAATCCCTCCTTTCGCATGTCCCCGTTCAACCTGCTCTGCAATGGTATCATATACAAAATATTTCTCTTGATTGAAGTTTTGTGTGGACCACGTTTCTTGAAGGGCCACTATAGCAGGGCAGTTTTTTGTTATTTCAGTCATTTTTTCTTTAGTTTTTCCCGCTATATTCCAAGAGGTGATCGTCAAGCCTATGTTAAACGGGAAGTTTATTGACCTTGGATTGTTTAGAGTTCAGGGTCTCCGAGATCCAGGTCCATGAGTATTCCCCCTTTATTGTTTCCTCGCTGGGGGAGTCTTCACTCCAGACTTCTCTTTTGCCATTCTTTATGGAGACATATACGTTTTCTGCAGTATGGTCTGGGGATTTGGTCATAATGCAGTATGATCTGGGGATTTGGTCATAATCTGGGGATTTGGTCATAACAGAGATTGTTCCATAGAAATTGTCTTCCACGCGCATCCGTAAATAATATTTTTTTCAAATCTTGTATTGTGAGTGATCTGACCATGAAGGCCCTGATTCTAAATTAAAAACACAGCTTTGGACTATACCATTTACAGCTAAAAGGCAATATTTCTCTCCATATGTTCCCATACCTGGAGTGCCGCACAGTTTGGTGCTCACTTTCCTTCCATATTGAAGAACAGTAGATGTTTCAGCACCCAGGCTAATATGATGCATTGCTAAATACATATAAGGTCCCAAAGGCGAGACCAATTGCATTGCAAATGCTTGTTTACTACTGTGAGGCCTATTCATCTCATAGGTTAACATTGGAAATTCCTTAATACACTTTTAAGTACATCTGTGCGGTCTTCCCAAAAAAACTCCGCCGCGAACAGTGAGTTTAGCAAGAGGCAGAGTGGGTTAGGTTGCGGCGTTGGCACTGATTTTAAGCGCTGGGTCCTTGTTACACGCTTGAAAATTAGTGCGAACGGCACCATGTGCAGCACAAGATAGCGCTGCTTCTTTCTGCTCATCGAGTAAATGTTTTACTTGAGCGCCAGCTTCCTGAATATGAAACGGAAGGTTTCTCAATGCTAATTTAAGGTTTCTAAACACGAGCATTAGCCGCCATTGAGACCGCCCGATTTGAAAAATCTCACCAGGAGGTGGTCTGGAGTAAGATTTTCCTCGCTTGGACTCGCCAACTTAACATTGTGGAGTGCGAGGGAGAAAAAAACTCTGCTTCGCTACACAAAGTGGTCTTTTTGGAATTCCGCACACTACGCGGAGCGCAGAGTGGAAAAAACTCTGTGATCATAGTGGAATTTCACTCCCAGGCCTACCTTTTCAACTTGTCAGCTCTGATTCCTTGTTAGAAAGGATTAGGTGCATCATGTTTTATACCTTTGGAATGGCATTGAAAACCCCTATTTACTGGTAAAATTGGATGTAAGATTACTATTTTGGAAATGCCACTTCTAGAAAATGGGCATTTCTCTGCTCTTACTGCTCTGTGTGCCTGAAGCCTGTATCCAATATATGTCTGGGGTGGGTGACAGCTACACTTTGTGCATTCCCTCTATACTGCTACAAACAAAGAAAGGATAGATGTGTCTGAGCACTCATCTGCATTCTGATGGGTCTTCCTGGGCAGGAAGTGAGGTAGGAGCTGACTCTTGCATCTAAATAGGTAGGAGCTTGACCCCACACAAAGGGCGGATTAGCCCCCACAGATAGTATGGAGCCAAAGCTTAGGAAGAAAGGATATGTATGCACTTCAAAGACCCTTCTTTGATGTCACCCCTACTTCAAAGGCACATTTGGGTATAGTTACTGGGTCTCTGACCCCACCAAATACAACACTGGACATGCAACTGGACTCTGTCGAAGAACTGCTGTCAGTGCTGTGCTGTGCTGTATCAAGGACTGACTGCTGGACTGTTGACCTGGAAAACCAGCTTTTCTCTTGTGCAGCCCTGCTGCTCTATGACTCTGTTAAGGCGAGTTGGATTCTGTCTTGCACTGAAGTGATCTACAAGGCTTGTTGGCTTGCCTCCTGTTGCTTGAGACTCAGGGATATCAAAGTCACTTCCCCTGCTCCTGTGCCTGGTTCACTAGAAGTGGACCCAGATGCTTGCAGCAGAAGGATTGACTCATCTCCAGGCAGCAGAATCGGTGCATCAACCCTGTTGCCGGATCAGAATCGGCGCATCTCTCTTGGAACCAATGCATCGCCACCAGTGCCCAACGCTTCAGAACCGCGTATCTACACCGCAATAGTTTTCAAAGATCGACGCACTCCTTGACTGCAGGGAGAAACCTGTTGCATCTCACTTCGGAATCAACGCATCTCAGCGCTTCGTCTTCAGAATCCGATGCATCACCTCCACTGTGTGAAGAAAATCGATATTGATGCTTTGCTCAACTAGCCCCCGCCTCTCAATGTTGCGACCAGGATAAGGTACTTTGTTCACCTAGGCCTGCGTGGGTCCTGTAACCAGTCTGTTCTCCATTGCCGTCAGCCCAAACATTTGACTTTGTCCCTGATTCAGCACGACTCGATAACCCCAAGAGGCACTTTTTGCTTCTAAGTACTAGAACTCTTTTTAATCTTTAAAAATGTATATCTCAACCTCTACTTATTGGACTTTTGTCATTTTGCTCTTGATTAATTTATAAAATGTTGTATTTTTCTAAACCTGTTTGGTGTCTTTTTGTGGTGTTTTCATTGTGTTAATGTGTGTGTTGCACATATACTTTACACATTGCCTCTTTAACTTAGCCTGACTGCTTTGTGCCAAGCTACCAGAGGGTGAACACAGGTTATCCTTTAGTATGTATTAAGCTTACCCTGACTAAGATTGTGGCTCCTGCTTGGACACGGTGCAAACTTCTGCCAACCAGAAACCCAAGTTCTAACAATTGTATTTAATGTTTTGTAAACAATAGTCCAGAATGATCTTTGGTAATGTATCAGTGGTACCATAGTAGCTTGTTTAAGCAAGCTTGTTCCTGGTGCCTTTCCTCTTTTATTGTTAGAGGACGGCTTGCTTGTTACTAATTGATGAAGTGGCTGGAAACAAGTCATTCACATGCTCTGAAGCACAAAGGTATCCTAATATCGCACATTATATTAAGAGACGTTTCAGTTTTGAAATTAAAGAAGATTTGTCAATCGTAGCAGCACAGTGTCTATAGATTGTGTCAGCCAATTCAACTTTGAAACTCTCTTCCAGTTTAACAACTCCCAAATTTGAAGCTCGATGGGTCTGAGAAATGTTATGAAAGTGGCAGTTTTAAAATATTTGTGTTTGTCTGAGAGTGAAAGATACCAGTAAGTGATTGGATCTAATTTATTTTTTGCATACAAATGGTCTGCTCATCTGCAAGCAGTTAAATGTGTCCATCTTGTAGGTGCTTGTCTGTGAGGCTGAATTTCGTTGTGCTTCATGAATCCAGAAGGTTAGTGGAAAAGTAATTTCCATGTACTTCTGCGCTTGTGGTATATTATCTGATCAAACACTCAGAGATTACAACTGTAATGAGTTTCAATAACCTGACTAACAATAGATAAATTAGAATGAACCAGGTTCAAGTTTATGGTGCTGCATTTTCTGGGCCACATTTATAAAGGTTGTAATATAAATGAAGTTTCAAGTCACTATTTGATTAATGAAGGTTGGCAAATGTTAACATTCTGTAATCAATCAATCAATCAATCATGGCATTTGTATTGCGTGCTACTCACCCGGAAGGGTCTCAAGGCGCTGGGGGGAGGGGGTTGCTACTGCTCGAACATCCAGGTCTTGAGTTGTTTCCTGAAGGCGAGGTGGTCCTGTGTCAGCCGGAGGTGGATGGGGAGGGAGTTCCATGTCTTGGCTGCCAGGTAGGAGAAGGATATTCCTCCGGCGGTGGCTCTTCGGATGCGTGGTACGGCGGCGAGGGCGAGGCTTGTGGAGCGTAGCTGGCGGGTGGGTGTGTAGAAGGTCAGGCGGTCGTTGAGGTACTTGGGGCCCAGGCCGTGGAGAGACTTGTGTGCGTGGGTGAGAAGCCTGAACGCGGTCCTTTTGCTGACGGGGAGCCAGTGCAGGTCCCTCAGGTGTCTGGAGATGTGGCTGCGTCGGGGGATGTCTAAGATGAGTCGGGCGGAGGCGTTCTGTATGCGCTGGAGTTTTTTCTGTAGTTTGGCTGTGGTTCCCGCGTAGAGGGTGTTCCCGTAGTCCAGTCGGCTGGTGACGAGTGCCTGGGTGACGGTCTTCCTGGTCTCGGTGGGGATCCATCGGAAGATCTTACGGAGCATACGCAAGGTGTTGAAGCACGATGAGGAGACAGCGTTGACTTGTCTGGTCATCGAGAGGGAAGAGTCCAGGATGAAGCCCAGGTTGCGTGCGTGGTCTGTTGGCTTGGGAGCGGTGCCCAGGGCGGGAGGCCACCAGGAGTCGTCCCAGGCAGAGGGCGATGGTCCCAGGATGAGGACTTCCGTCTTGTCTGAGTTCAGTTTCAGGCGGCTGTTCTTCATCCATTCGGCGATGTCTTTCATCCCTTCGTGTAGGCTCGTTCTGGCGGTGTTGGTTTTGTGCTATTGATTTTCTCATTTGAAAAGAGACATAATCCTTTAAGCCCACTATTATCAATGTGGTGTTTGTCCCCCAAGTGTGTCGTCTACCCAGCCCTCCGTAAATCTGCTAGTTCACTGAAATTTGCACTCCGTGATAGAGCCACTATTGGGTTGTGAGATGTGCATGTGATAAAGACTCGTGTTTTATTAGGAAGTTAGTATGCTGCAGACTGTGGGTGAGCTTTGAATGATCTGTTATTTTCCTGCATCAATTGTTAAAATTGAATTGATTGAATTGACTTCCGATTCTGCTGGTACTCAAATTCTGAAGTCTTATACGGCTGCTGTGGGAGTCTATGGCTAGCTGCTGCTCGAATTCGAGCCACTCTGCAGGTGTGGAGCTTTGCTTTTAGTCGTGGCTCTGCTGCAGAAGTGAAAGGTTCTGTTTATTGGTAATAAAGATATACTCAGTCTTGATGCTGGAGCAAGAGTCACTGTTTAAGCGAGACTACAAAAAGCCTGCTGCTTGAGTAAACCTGCTGGCTCCAAGGTCCATGCTGCTGTTGTAGCTGTAGATTCACGTGCCACACTGATATTAGAGTTTGTAAGGCCCATGGATTGAAAAAACTAGCCTAATGCTAGACTGTGTGACTATATGTGCCAGATAAAATACTGAGAAACTCTGTACTTGTAGGAGGGAGTCTGCGGTCCACAGATGATTGGCGCATGAGTGAGACCCTATCAGGCTTCAAGCTGCTGAAAAGAGTTTCTGAAGCCTTGTAGTGAAAGAGTCTGCGAGACCCTAAAATGAACTGTAGACTGCAGTACAGTGTGGGTGTGGAGCTCTCCAGTGTCTGCAACAGCTGATGCGAGAGACTCCATGGCTTCCTACTGCCGAGTGAGAGACGGCTGCCGTTTCACAGCGAAAATCTATGCTTGCATAGAGATACAGTAGACCTTTCTGTTCACATACTTCTACGCATTGAATGTTGCCTCCATCGTCTCCAAGCTAGTAAATATGGCCGGATTTTGTAGTCATTCAGAGACCTGTGTTACTGGTAAGCTGTGTATGCATGTCAATTTACTGCACATTAATAGATGGCATCGCTCTTGGCCTCTGGCACTTACTGATGTTCTAGCGCTTTTGAACATATGCTAGATGGGCAAATGTGTGAAAATGATTTTCTACAATTAGTGTTTTTAATGATGCATAGTGTTGTAACTGATGAACTAACGATGTTGTACTTGAAATGGGGTCACTTAGAATTGTAAGTAATGCTATGAATAGTAATGCCTTATTTTTGTGTAATATGCCATTATGTTAAAATGGTTTCAGTTTCTGGTGTTCTGTTCAACTTGCCCCTGCCAATGTCCCCTCCCAATTATTGTCCCACTGCTAAGCCATCTCACGCCTTGTTTCCACAGAGCATCAAGTGAATTATGTCAATGTAATAGAAAAGTAAAATACTGTAAGAAAACATGTATTGTGAACTAGGGCACAAGTCCTAAAAAAGAAGTGGTGTGACTAACCAAGCTAGGCAGTATGCAGGCGACATCATGGCGCTTGATATCATAATGTGTTTAATCAAGGCACAGCATCACAGGAAGTGGTGTCTTAACCCATGACCTCACCTGAAGTGGCATTACAAGAAGTGACTTAAGATCTTGACACTTCACACATACGTTTAACACGTCTATCATGAGTGTATTTGAGCGCATTACAAGATTTAACCGATTAGATTTTGCGTTGTAGTTGTGCCAGAAAAATGATGCAAAATGTGGGCCTCAATTTATACATTTACTAGCAGCCCGTCCCGACGTTGTCCGGGTATGAAATAGAATGTGTGTAATGTGTGTGTTCAGCGCAGGTCATTCGCGCCCCCCCCCCCCGCTTGAGGCCCAGCTGCAGCCCTGGTTCATGTTAGCAGGCGCGTGTCCCCTGGCTTGAGGCCCAGCTGCAGCCCTGGTTCATGTTAGCAGGCTCATGTAATTAGTGTAGTGATCCGCCGCCTGAGCCCGGCTACAGCCCTTGCTGATGTTAGCAGGCGCGTGTAATTTGGTTTAATGTGATAGTTTAGTAACAGCGCGCGTGAGAGGCTGCAGTAATTGTCCCCGCAGACACGCACAGTCGCGTGTGCCCCCGCTTGAGGGCCAGCGGCAACCGTCTAACAATTAGAATTGTGTGAGTCTTGAATGATTGTTTCCCGCTGTTTTTATTTTTTTATGACCCACACTGACGCTCTTCGGCCCGAGTGCTTTGTAGACGCACCCAGGCCAAGCCACACACTGCGTTCGGCCCTTTCAGACGCACCCAGGCCAAGGCACACACTGCATTCGGCACCCCCAGTATGTGTGACAACGGGCAGTCCCCCAAGCGAGTCTTGCGAATGGTTACTTACCACGCTTCGAGGTGAACGCCTTTGTGACGCCCCCAGCACACGGCCACAGCAGACGATCTGATTAATGTATGACCCAGATGGCATGAAGTGCGGAACGTAGCACACGCCCCCAGCGTTTGTCATGCCCCCAGTGTGCCCCTTGATGCGGCGTAATTGCATAATTGGTGCTTCACATGGCATGGAGGGCGGACACACGCCCACAGCACGGACACACGCCCACAGCGTTTGTCACGGCTCCAGCGTGTCACGCCCCCAGCGTGCCCCTTGATGCGGCGCAATTACAACTCACATGGCATGAAGGGCAGAACGTACCACACGCCCCCAGCGTTTGTCACGCCCCCAGCACACGCCCACAGCAGAACGCAGACACGCCCACAAGGGACTACATTGCTGGCACGGTTCTTTTACCTTTTAAATGTATATGGTGGCCGTCTGCATAGCCTATGTCCTTCTGCTGCAACTGCCCTTTCCAACGCTGTATTGGGTGTTGTGATTGGTGCTGTGGTTACTGAGATTACCCGCCTCAAAGTTTGCCGTGGGGCCGTGACAAACGCTGTGGGCGTGTGTCCGTGCTGTGGGCGTGTGTCCGCCCTTCATGCCATGTGAAGCGTCAATTACGCAATTGCGCCGCATCAAGGGGCACGCTGGGGGCGTTTGCTACGTTCCGCACTTCATGCCATCTGGGTCGTACATTAATCAGATCGTCTGCTGTGGCCGTGTGCTGGGGGCGTCACAAAGGCGTTCACCTCGAAGCGTGGAAAGTAACCATTCGCAAGCCTCCCATGGGGGACTGCCCTTTGTCACACATACTGGGGGTGCCGAATGCAGTGTGTGCCTTGGCCTGGGTGCGTCTGAAAAGCACTCGGGCCGAAGAGCATCGGTGTGGGTCATAAAAAAATAAGAACAGCGGGAAACAATCATTCAAGACTCACACAATTCTAATTGTTAGACGGTTGCCGCTGGCCCTCAAGCGGGGGCACACGCGACTGAGCGTGTCTGCGGGGACAAATACTGCAGCCTCTCATGCGCGCTGTTACTGAACTATCACATTAAACCAAATTACACGCGCCTGCTAACATCAGCCAGGGCTGTAGCCGGGCTCAGGCGGCGGATCACTATACTAATTTCATGCGCCTGCAAACATGAACCAGGGCTGCAGCTGGGCCTCAAGCGGGGGGACACGCACCTGCTAACATCAACCAGGGCTGCAGCTGGGCCTCAAGCGGGGGTCACGCGAATGACCGTATCTGAAAACACACATTACACACATTCTATTTCATACCCGGACAACGTCGGGACGGGCTGCTAGTATATATATATATACTGATACCCCTCAGTTCCTTTTCGCAAGAATTTGCAGCGCTCTCTCGCCGGTTCGTAAATCCCCGCGGCAGAACCACGCCGCATTTAAATCCACAACCAATTCCCCCAGCTGGGAGAAAAACGGGACGAACTCGCGTTTGTCTCCACTTATGTGCTTTTTTATTTAATCCTCACAGCATGGAGTTACTCAAGCAGGCAGGCACAAATCTACGCGTTTCGGGATAGCATATCCCTTGTTCACGATCAATTTGGCTCCAGGCTCTCAGTCTCAATATAGTGAGTCACATTATTACATCATTTATTTTGGCCCTCGGCCTTGTAGTTGAGCTTATATAGCGCACAGCTACCCGCAGTGGGTGTCCCGGCGCTTGCTTAGGGAACCCTTCCTGGTATTCCCCTGTGAGATAGCAGGGTATCCACAAGGTGAAAGTCAGGCATCCCGCCGCGAGGGGCCGTTGTGGAGATTAAGCAAGCTATTGCCCAGAGTCGCAGAGTGTGAACCCGTGAGTCGAGGAGGCACCGGGGCGAGAATTATCGAGTCCGTGGAATTTTTTAGCCCAAGACCCCGCCGAGGCGGGGAATTGAACCCTGGTCCAGGACCGATCTCAGCTTCCGGGTCTGCTGCCTCTAACCCCTGAGCCACACTTCTCCACATCGCCTTCTGGATGATGTAGTTTTTTGCAATTTTTTTAATACTTTTTTTATCCGTCTGCATAGCCTATGTCCTTCTGCTGCAACTTCCCTTTGCAACGCTGTATTGGGTGTTGTGATTGGTGCTGTGGTTACTGAGATTACCCGCCTCAAAGGTTTGGGCTCTCTCTTTATAATATTAGTATGGATTTTTTAAATACTCTGCCACAAAGAAATTATATCAAAGCATAAGAGCGACCCATATGTCTCTGTGAGCTGGGTAATAGCTAATCAGTTTCAGCACAATTGTTCACAAGGAACTCATTTAAACAAGGATTTTTTACTTTAGCAAATATCTCACTTTTTGCAATGATTTGATCACTGACCAGAAATGATACAATCATCTGTTCAAATGTGTTCACACTGTTCAGTGTTTCATTCGATCTTTAACGGGAGAAGAGTAGCCCAAAAGAAAAAAAATATTTGTAACAGTCATTTCAGCCAAAGTGGGTGATATTTATTTGCATATACAAAATTCTTAATAAAAAAATACACTCACAAAACACCACATATATTGATACTATTTACTTACTTATAAGGAGGTAAATGAGAGTGACTTATGTGACCCCAGTAAAGTGACCATAACCAACATGTGATCAAACATAAGGTGTCTGTTTAAAAAAAAATTATCGGTTATTGCAATTCAAAGGATGTCTTTTAGGGATTCTGTTCTAGTGTTCTTAGGACTATCCTTTATTGGTTGCTGACAATGTTTCGACCCCACTAAGGTTATCGGGGTCTCTTCAGGACAGGAATTCTGGGGATTATAAGTATGACACAGTGTTAGTGAGGCTACAATCCATATGCATGGGCTAAACAAATGTATATGTTATGACCCAGGCTTACCCAAGGGCACCTCGGTATTTGTCAAAGGCACCAATTCAGTGGACCCTTAAATCTCAATGGTTTAACCCTCAATACTAGGGTTATAGAAAGGTGAGCCTATAATGGAGAGGAAGTGAAGATTATAAGGCATGCCAAAGTGTGATTTAAAGGATTGCCTTGTAAAGAGAAGGGGAATAGAACTCACCCTCCAGAGGAACAGTCTGTCTTCAACCTAGTAGGTAGGATGTCATAAATGCTGAATGTGAATTAATAGAATATCTTACATGGATACACCATCATTGTGTAGGTAATAAGGGGCTTCCTAAACTCACCTGATATTCAATGAATTTCAGTTTAAAGGCTTGCTACTGTAATGTGCTGATACAGCCTAACATGCGTACAGTCACTGTAACTTGCCACAAAATCGCCAATGCGATAAATGCTTGCCGAGATCTGGCAGTCGTCTTCCCAATTTGAATTCTACAAGGCAAAGATTACTGTTCAGCCCGCGTCCAAGTCTACGCTATAATGACTGCCGATCGGGAGGGACCAAGGCACAGCTCTTACCTATTTACGGAACAAGAGTTCAATAACGCTCGGTCGGGTCACACAGAGTCGAAGCTCTGACCCGACCCAAGCACTCTCTTCCTGTTATAATGGAAGTAGAGCGGAGCCGCAACACACCATATGAGTGTGCGTAAACCCATAGGTAAAGTAAATTTGTCGAACATCTTAAACTGGTGTATATCGAGCATGTATATAAAAAGTGCAGACGCGTTCCGGCACGCAAACACTGTATTTACAGCCATATAGAGGAATCCCATCTAATAAGAGTCAACACATTAGAAGTTATAAAGGTTGGCAAGGACTTATGAGAAGGGGCCCAATGTGCAATCTTCGTGAAGCCAATATGGATTATTTATAATACATGTGTCCAGAGTCGAGGCTCTAACGATCCTACAATTCTCTCTTCCCTACATGTTGGAATTAGAGAGGGATCTTGTGTGATGCCCGAATGGGCGGGGTGGATTTTTGTTTAGTTTGCTGGTGGCCATGTTAAGCAATTCCAACCCTGTGGAATTACAGTCGATATCCAAGGCTTCTTCTAAACATAATATATCATATTCATGTACAGAAAGCAATAAACCATAATATACAACATATTTATAGGACACCTATGGTAAAAAACAATATGAAGGTTCAGTATAGAAACAATAATTTTGCATGATTTAAGCCAAGAAGATATGTATAGCTTAAGTATAGTTGATCTGTTTATGATTACAGATATGATAAATACAGTATTCTCGTTGACATTTTTATGTTTTCATTACGTTCTGCATAATGTACCATAACATGGCCAGGTGCCACAGGGATGCGTGGAACCTAGGTTACATTAAAGCTCGCTCATATATGAACCAAAGTGATCCTTTGTGTAGAACCTTGGTCGCATTAGCTCTGTAGCTTGCTGATGCTTGGGAAAAAATTCATATAATTTAAGGCTCATACATGCAACAATGTAATACAGGATGGGATCATGCATTAGTTTTACACGAGCTATGTATATTCTGTGCTAAGTTCAGAAGAATTAACTTCCTCCATTCTTTCAGACTATTCAACCCTAGTTGAATGAGTTGCATTTATCAACCCATTTGCATTCTAGGGACTGACGAATCAGAGCTATAAACAAGAAACTTAGGGGTCTACACTAGACATTATGTAATTTTTCCTACGCACACTAGCTGGCATAAGGAATATACTGTGGAATCACTAGTGGATTTCTAGTGTAGACCCCTAAGTTTCTTGTTTATAGCTCTAGTTCTATTGGGGGATATTACTTAGGCAGGGTCTTTAAACATCCCTCTAGCCCTTTAACAGTGTATGTTTTTTACTGACGAATCAGAGACATATCTCCACTCCTGGGTGGGATTTGAGCTTTTTCAATGACCTGCCAACGTATGTCATCTGCTGAATGTAGTTGTTCTTTGTAATGCTGCCCCAATGTGGCATTTTCTACAAGGCGTCTAATTTGAGGCGCCGCTCAACGCAGTCAGTCATTTTTTTGGGAAACATAAATCCTGTTTGTTCCGAACCGCTGACTTACAGCGTTGCGCAAAGAGTTACTGGCTCCTTCTGAAGCATTTGATCTCCTATTTCTCCAGCGTTTGGTAGTATAAGTAAGATGGAGAAAATATAGTGAAAAAAAAAAGGTGGAATGAAAACCGTTATTGACATCAAAAGAAGACAAATCGAGGCCCACAACCAAGCCGGCCTGCCGCAGTGTACAAAACAGTCAGGAGTCACCAGGCAAATATTACATAAGCAATCAATACAAAGCAGAGGCAGCACAATCACAATAGGGGAGAAGAGATACAGAAACTAAAGGGCTAAAACACAGGAGTAAATAAGGCTTAATTTTACAATAAGGGGAGAGGACACATGACAGGCACACTTGCAATACGGAGGCATCCAACATCCCGTAACCAACCTCAACATTAAGAAGGGGGCATGGGGCAAAATATCAGGGGGACAACACAATGCAGTCAAGAAATCAGGATATGTGAGATACAGTCAGCCCCTGCGCATTATCATCGTAACACGCCCGCCACCCGAGACACTACCAAGCCAGAACAGAGGGATTGGAAGACAATGCATTAAAACCCGCCCGTCATAGTACCCTCTGGGACGAAGGAAGGAAAAAAAGGGGGGGGGACTAGGTAGGGAGGGGGGAAGAGGAAGGGAAAGGAAAATGGAGGGAAGAAAAACAGAACAATAAAAAGGGAAAATCAGGAAATATGAAAAAAAGAAAGGTAAAAGACACGCCGACACGGCCCCCCGTGGCGGGAGGACAGGAGACAAAAGGATTAGCGGCCCAAGCGGGGCATGGCGATCGGGAAGAAAGACAGCCGAAATTTAGCAGGAGAAGTAACGATGCCATACCCCCACCCGAAACACACCATAGGAGGTCGGGACAGACGCGGCCTCACGAAAAAGAGATACAAAAGGGCCATAGAACCAGAAGACAAACAAAAAACAGAACCCAACCCACCCGTCCCACCCTGCACCCCTGTAGAAGGCTATGGCCTACCCTTCAAACAGCGTGCCTGTCGCCCTAAACCAGAACCCAAAATATAGCGAGAAGAAAGAAAGAAAAACGAGACAAAAAAGCCACAAAAGCGGAGAAAAGAAAACAGGAGGGAGGAGCAGAATAACTATAATACAAACGATAGGCCGCAGCCCTCCGCCCAACCCGACAAGTACAATCAAAAACAGACCAGGACGACATCCCATCACGCGCCACAAAATATCAGGAGAGGGGGACCTCCCACCCTCCTACGATCAGAAACAATTGTGCAACGAAATCGCATACCGGGAATCAAGCAGAAATCGTACATTTCACCCCCAACCCTTCCGAGCGACAAACCCCACCCACCACATGGCAATGTACAACCACATACTAAATACGAAATCAGCATATAATCGAGTGGAATGGTGACTAGCATAGCTACGTGGGGTGTAGATAGATCCACAAGTGAGCAGTAGTCCAAACTGAAAATACCGATGCATCAACAATCGAAGCACGAGCCATGAAAAACAGGAGTTCAGATGCGCCACTGGAGCGGGCGAGGTGGTCCCAATTATAGTCACAGGCAAAGTCATCGAAGCAGGGACAGGAGGAAGTCCACCCATAGTTTCAGGCAACAATGTCGAACAGGGCCGCAGTACAGCATCCGAGTCCCCGGGGTCCGAACCTTGAAAGGCAGGGCGCCCCAAAGTCACCAGCACACTACACGATCCTCGATCAGCGGTGGAGACACCCAGGTCAATCGAGGGGTGTGAGGCAACGAAGTCATCAAAACAAGAGGGCGACAAGAAGAAACGGCCGCCCAAAATGGCGGCGGATCGTGGCGGACCCACCGAGACGCCCAGGGCCAGGGAAGCGTGCAGGGATCTCAGGGCTTCCAGGATATCTCTGACTGTCGGCTCACGCCCACCAGATCCGATCCCCACACAATCAGGCAACTCGGGTCCGCCGCCACAGGGTGACTCTCGCTCCAGAGGGCCGGCCGCCATTTCGTGAATCAGCCCAATCGCCGCCCACGAGGACCCCCGGAAATAACAGTTCTCAAATGTAGGACTTTACAAGCGCCGGGGGTCCCAGCAAGGGCGGCCTCGATGCCAAAAGGATGTCTGCCCAAAATGGGTCTCCGCCAGCACCAGCACCGGTGCCCCAAACAAGCGGAGTCCGGGCCCCGAGGACCAGGGCCGCCGGACAAAGCAGCGGCGGGGGGGAGACCCCCTCTCAGAATCAGGTCCCGGGGCTTCTCACCCGCGTCGGCCACACGGCCACCAGGGCAGGACCGGATCAGGATCGCCGGGATCTTCGCACATCGGCTCCCAACACTGGTTCTCGCTCTCGGCCGGGGCCGAGAGCCGTCGGATCCCACCGGCCAGGTCCCGGTCCAAGTCTCGCAGAGGCCCCGATCTCTCGGCGGCCACAACTCCGGAGCCACTGCACGCCGAGACCCCGGGGTCAGATGATAAGGACAAACAAGCCATTATGTTTCCAATTCCCCGAAAATGCGCCGTCCCGGGACAGGATAAAAGACAGGATAGGCAGTCAGGATGGAGGGCTGCGGGAGCCGAGCTAAAGGGCGACCATTACGGCCGCGAGCTAGGCTCCTCCCCCGGAATGAAAGTTCTTACTCGATAAACGGTAACAACAGCAAACACTCAACAATAACAATGTGTATATATTTTTTTATTTTAACTTTCCACTTTTTGTTACAGAAAGGCGGTGGTCTGAGATAGACCCCGAAGCCCTTAACATGCAGAAAACGTGTCACCAAAGGAAAAGACGGCTTGTGCATGTTCAGTTATGCCGTTTATTTCCAAAATGGCTCTCTCGTTGCATTTCGGCCCAGCAGGGCCTTTGTCACGCTAACAGGAGTGTAAGAAAAGACATGGTGGTGTAACAAACATGAACATAAACGATAGGCCCTGAAACACCGGTCTGTGCAAAAGAGAAGATACATGGGCGCCATCTTGGCAAAGGCAAACATTCATGGATTAACATGAAAATATTTTGCACCAGATAAACACCACATTAGGCATACAAAGGTTGCAGCATATGGAAAAGATATCTTAGTTCATGGAATGTTAAACATAGCACTCACAATAACAATTTTTCAAATCACAAAGTATTGCTTGTACCTTAAACTAGTACATGTCCCAGTACTTCTAACCTTCGTACCTGTCTATGTATCCCACAGGTAGGCATGGGTAATTCCTCAGAAAAATTGCCCTGAGAAAAAGTTAATATCATAAACTTTCAAATTAAGGGGTCTTTGTGTCAAGCCAATATTGATGGAAGAAGCATTAAGGTTGTGGTGGATTCAGGGGCACCTGTTATATTTGATCAGATCAAACATTTGATCGGATGTGGTTTCAAACGCTAGAACTGCTGCCACCTTACATCAACCCTAAAGCATTTGCTGAACAGGATATAGATGTATTAGGTTTTTTTCTGGTCATCTTTGGAGGTTCTCAGAAGGCAAATTTCCACAAAAAGTTATGTAGCAGTCAAAGACCGAGATATTGTTGAGTGGAAAGATTTGGCCAAGTTAGGAATTTTGTTATGTCCTGGACATGATGTGTCTGTTGTATACGGGGGTGTGCCATTGTTTTCAGTAGATGACTGTGTGGATGTTGCTCAAGAATATGTTATGGAAAGAATGATGTCTAAATTTCCTTAGGTGTTCAAGAATGAAGTGGGGCTTATCAAGGTGTATGGTTTCAAACTTAAAACCAATGCTGTGCCGGTTATACATAAAGTTAGATTGATTCCTTTGAGCGTGCAACAGGATAAAAAATATATATTGGACAGATTGTGTTCTGATGGTATTATTGAATTGGTATTGGAATTGGTATTCAGCTGAATGGGGTTCCCAATTGGTGCTCACTGAGAAACAGAACTGGAGAACTCAGATTATGTATAGATCTGAGGTCTTTAAATCAGAACATTCTTGCGGATTGTCATCCATTGCTTCATATACAGGAAATGTTGGCTAATATTGGGGGAGCCAAATATTTTTCTACTATAGATCTGCATTCAGCTTACCATCAGATTCCTTTCAGTGCGGAGTCTCAATAGCTTACCACATTTGTAACTCCAAGTGGTGCATTCAAGTACCTGCGAATGCCATTCGGACTTGCATCTGCGGCTAGCTTGTTCCAGAAAATGATGGGCGCTTTGTTTTGTGACATACCACAGATTCAGGCATTCCAAGATGACATTTTGATTTTTACAAACACTAGAGATGAACACATTCAGGTTCTAGACCGAGTTTTAAAAGAGGTTACTTGACAGAGGTATGACGGTTAAACCTGAAAAGTGCAAGCTTCTAGTCCAAGAGGTGGAATGTCTAGGTCATATGGTCTCCAGTAAAGGTATAAAACCTAAACGTCGCAACATTGAAGCTATTAAGAATTCTCCGCCACTTTGTGATTATGATGTGTTGCGCTCTTTTCTGGGGTTGTGTGCATACTACGGCAAGTTTGTACCAGGTTATGCTGTAACGCAGTGGTTCCCTAACTTTTTCGACCCGCGGCTCCCTTGACCAATTGGCCATGGCTCCCCACTATGTTACTTTTTTTTTGGAGGGTGGGGGATGTAGACTGGCCTCAGGAGTACTTCCATTTCCCTCCCGGAAAGTATTTGGGATGAAGCTGATGAAGGTATTATATTCATAGTGTTTCATATTACTAAGGTGGTGCCTCTAATAAAGTATTCCTAGTTACACTTCATTGCACTTGCCTTTTTTAGAGAGCCCTTGCAAACTTTCTTATCCCACTTACAGTACTAGATAACCCCCTTATGTATGTAGGCCCCATTGCCAAAGTGTTTCTGCGCTTGAAGAATATTTGCATGCACTTCCATTTCTACTCATGTCATACATGCCAACACACTTGTCTCAGCAGGGTGACTCACAATTTTGTAAACCAAACAAAGCTTTATTTTAGCTGCCTCCTCCTTAAATTGCCTCCAATTCAATACAAGCCAAACAAATTCCTCTGATTTGTGTTTTGTTTTCTAAACGTCCCTCTTTCTTGCTTCCAAATGTTGACATTATGCTGTATGTGGTGTTTTACTTCCCTGTGCTCATGGAGAGAGCAGGCTTGTCTGGAAATGTGTGTGTACTGGAAAAAATGTGTACTGGAAGTACCTATGGTTCAAGTACACATGTCAATACTTAATAACACTTAGTTTGTTTGAGAGACAGGACAACTTTACTTTCCTGATAACCTGCATTGGTGTAAAATGCATTTGGAAAAAAACGGAACTATCAGCAAGTCTAACAAGATAAATCAAGCGTCTCCCGCTTACTTTGGGAGTGTTGGAATGTGGGGAACCAGTGAAATATAGAGGTCATCTTCCTTGACATGCCATCAATTAAGCACTACGTTTCCAACTTTAGGCATGTCTCTTACAAACCATCGACATCATGCGTTTAAATCTAATTAGTTTAACTGCAGTCAACTAACCCTTCAACATTGAATGCATTAAAGTGCTTGATGCGTGGCTCCCCTGGCTAGTTTTGACGGTGCACCAGGGAGCCACGGCGCATAGATTGGGAATCACTACTTTAACGGTACAACCTTTCTGACCCCTCCTTAACAAACAGCAGTACAATTTGTGTTGAATGATTTTGAACATGTTGCGTTTGAAAATATAAAAATTGGATGCTTTTGTGCCGTCTGTTAAATCATTCATTACTGTGGATGCCAGCCTTAATGGCTTAGGGGCTGTATTCAGTCAATGTGTAAATAAAAAGCAGCACACTGTTGCATCCTGAACACTGTCAGATGCTGAGAGCAATTACAGTACCATAGAGAGGGAAGAACTAGCATGTGTTTGGGCTGTTGAGAAGTTCAAGACTAATATGGGTGCAGCATACAATACCTACATAGATCATGAATCTCTTCTCTACTTATTAAGTGGTAATGGTCTGAGCAATGCATCTGCTCATTTGGCCTGCCTACTTTCTAAAATACAGGTATATAACATAACAGTCAAATGCATTCAAGGTGGCAGAAATGTTCGGGCAAACTGCCTATAACGTTTACCACTAACAGTGTCTGTAGAATCCATAGGTGAAACAGGAAGAATGCGTGGTGCTTTAATTGACAATGCTAATGCTTGCAACGGTCATATTTCGTAAAATGATTGGGCAATGTGTAGTGAGGAGGTCCACATATGTAGGATGTAATTAAGTATGATTTATTCAAGCAGGTAACAAGTTGAATAGTTCAGAACAACAAGTAGTTAAGTTGTGAGGAAGAGCCCCACCGGGAGCAGCCTGACTGCAGTTCAGCCCATTTCCAAGTGTCACTTCACCTCTCTGTGTCCCAACATTCCGAGGCGCATCTTGACTCCACCATTCTGTTGGGCACGGAGCACAGGCACTGGCTGAGCAGGAGGTGTAAAATACATTTCATAACAAATACAGGATACTACACAATGGCCATGGCAAGTGACAAAACTTTGTCAGCTGTTCTTAATTACATCAAAACAGGTTGGCCCTCTGAGAAATGTTTAGATCCAGAAATGCGAAGCTTTTGTCAAGTACCCATGGAATTATTGTATGAGAGTGATTTACGCTTACGTAATAGTTTGTTCGTACCACCTTCTAGTCTTAGAAATAAGATAATCAAGTTTGCCCATGAAGGTCATCTGGGGGTTTCAGCCACTTGTAAGAAACTTAGACAGACAATTTGATTGGATAAACAAGTGACAAATACCTTCAATGTATTGTCTCTAGCAAACACTGGAATACCCCTTTCAAACCATTATTCCCTGTGCCACTTCCAGGAAAGGCTTGGGATAAGGTGGCCTCAGGCTTTGCTGGTCCAATTGTTGTTTTTGTTACCCCGAGACGGTAGATTTTTAATAGTGCTTGTAGACTATTTTACAAAGTGGATTTATTACTCTTTTGTTGAAACAACAGTTTCGGCTACAGTGATAACTTTAAGTATTTAATATTGCACCATGTAATATTGTCACCAATAATGGTACACATTTTGTCTTTTGAGAAAAAAAAGAATTTTTTGACAAACATAATATTAAACATTTTCAGGTTGCCCTTTACAGTCCCGCTTGCAATGGTTTGGTAGAAAGGGCCAATCATATTTTGAAAGAGGGGGTTAAAACTACAGTCCCAGCCAATTTGAATGACCTGTCGTCTCTTCACACCAAAATTTGGGCATATTTGACCACACCCCGTTCCACTACGGGTTTTACACCTTTTAAAGCTCTTATAGGCATAGAAGCAAAGTCTAAATTGCTACCTGATTGGTTGGCTAGCAAGATGATTTGTGGAGATTTGGAAAGCACATATGTTATGAGGAACAGAGTTGTGTTGTACCAAATGACACAGAAAAAGGCCTATGATTGCAGGAAGTGTGTTAAAAATGTTTCTGTCAATGCAGATGATTGGGTTTTGGTCAAAAGAACTTTTATGGTCAACAAAGGGGAATCAAAATTCTCCATGCCAGTTAAGGTATTACGGGCTGGCAAAGGTTCTGTTTTGTTGGAAGGGAAAGGGTGGTGGAATCGAACAGTATTGTCCCTCTATCTAAAGATCAAGCAGATATGTTTTACTGTAGACACTCTTATTGTGATGCTTATTCCATGCTGTCTTCAGATGTTATTCACAGAGACTAAACTTGTGTAAACACCAATGATGCAAATAAGAACTCCAATGTGGTTATTGTTTCCAATTGTGTTCCCACTCATGATTCTGGTGTTATTGCTGACTGTCAAGAGAAGGTGGCAGGCAATCTGTTTTGGTGGGCATGGGACTTTATAGTACGAATTTGGATGATGTAACAAAAATGGGTTACACACGAAGTTCTCGCTCAGTCAAACTACCAGTTAAATTGCAGGATTTTGTTCGGTGTCAATTTCTTGTTTCTTCTGTTAAGGAATGGGGGTGATATAATATGCTACATATGTGAATTTACGAATGGTGTTTTATGACAAGTTTCCTTGTCCTACTTCAGTTTTATTATGCTTGCCCTGTCAATGTTCTATTTTGGATCTTTGCCGTGCTCTGGTGGTGCCAGAACGTTTGGGATTGTCGTACCTGCCGTTCGTGGAGCCAGGTGCGTATCGGAGGTTTTACGGGGATCCTCATTTATTAAAGAATACTTGGATCTGAAATACACTCTCCTGTCTGTCCAGTCACTTGCGCCATGCACTATTGCTCACCCCATCGCTACACTGAGCAAGGAAGTCATCAGGAGATTGATTAGTCTACCCTTGTTCTTGGCTGGCTGTGGCCTGTGTAGGAAATGCTCTTTTTCTGCATATTCACCTCATATTTTATAATTTTTTCTGGGCCCTATTTTTTCTGGATTTAGAACTTGGTGCACTTTGTCCATGTTAAGCAGGAGTAAAGTTTCTGTTCCTCTCTTTAAACCTGATTAAATAGGTTTATCTCTAATCGACTTATTTAACTTGCCTATAAATCCTTAGTATTTCGTACAGAGAATGTACCTAGGACCTGGAAGTTAAATGCCACACGTGGACTGTGGCACCTATTGTGACATCCACCACAGTGGTTGTCAAAATGGTTTATCCTGTGTAACCAGGCAGCAGCTCAAACCCTGTTGTTCGGGTCTGTAAAAATCAGTCTTTTGTACTGTGGAAAAACCTGAATTTAAATAATAAATATGTCACCACTAACCACAGCTTGCTGCCTACTAGGTAGGATGTATACTATTAAGAGTGGAACATGTGTGACATTAAAAATGGCATGTTCACCCAGTGACTAGGACAGAGTAACCTTGTCACTGGTCAAGCTGTAACAGGTATATAAGAAAAGTCAAAGTATTGGTTTTATTCTTAAATACTTAATTTTTGACCTGCACCACTATATACTCCATTCAAAGGCTTATTTTTATTTTTAAAAGAAAACCAATTTAAATATGAAGTCTGATTTTTTTCTCCAAATAAAGATATGGGAAATTAAACTTTAAGAAAGTTACAGTTACATTGCCCTAAACGATTGGAGGCCAATTTGCATTAGTTTTCCAGCCTCTGCTTAGCCTGTTCTTGGCTTGAATTAGGTGTGAAAGAAGTGTGGAATCTGCTCCCAGAACACGGGCAATAACCTGGGCGTGGGAAGGTGCTTTCTTCCCCTGGCAGATAAACCAGTTAGAATGGGTCCAGGAACTTAATTTACTTCAATGGGGATTTCCCTGTCACAAGTAAATGTTAGGTGACACCTGGAAAGGGCCTGCCTTTAACCCTTATAGTCAGGCTGGCACCAAGCCCAGTGGGAGGAAAGCTACCCCAGAACTGGTTTTGAGTGACTATAGGGGAGGGAACTGATCACTACCCTTGCCACAACACTAGCTAGGTGGGCACCCAAGCTCTTCACAAGGGCAGAAAGGTGTCCCCATCTTGGATTTTTAGGGTGAGGGGCGCACTGTATGATTGTTTGCAGTAGGGCAAATAGAAATTGCTTATAAAGTGGTCATGGTTGCCCATGGAAACCTTTACCCCATTGGTTAGGTAGTTCTCCGGGGGTCACCCCCACTTACTAGCTGGTACCAGGCATACATGTGGCAACCCAAGGCACCATGCTGAGAACACTTACTGGACCTGCCGAAGATCAGAAGAAGACTGACCGGTCTGTGATTTAAGGAGAGCCCTGAAGAACCGGACCTGCTCCCTTGTGTAGCCAAAGCAAAAGAAGTACACTTCAATGGTCAGTTGGTTCTTGTCCTGTGTGGCTGCAGGGACACAAGCTTCTAGACACCTTTTCACTAAAGTGCTCAGCTGACCACTGGCAACTGGACCTTGACTGTACTTTCCTGCTTACTCCTGCCAGACATTCTGACAGTCTTTCAATGCCCTTCCCTGAGGTCCTGGGGGCCTTGGAATTGTAGTCCTGCCGTTGTTTGGGCAATGGCAGGAAGTTTTGAAACTTTTGGAAATCTTTCTTCCAGAGTTTCATGGGAACCCGTGGGAAAAAGGATATGACTGGCCATTCCGTGGCATTGGATTGAATTTTAGCGTTGTCCCGCTCACGCCTGCCAGCACTTTCAAAATGCTCCATCTGACCAACCTACTTCAAATATCCTGCCTTTGATTCCATAGTGGTACAAAAGGGGGTGGTAATGGACGGAGCATCTGAACCAATCAAACACTCACGCCCAGTCAAAAGATCTGGGTTTAATCCATCACCGTTCTTTAGCCCACTCTGCCACCCTAGATCAGACATGGCTATATGCAAATCAGTCTGACCCTGTGCCTCATGGGAACAGTCCAGCCCGAACTGCCAAGCCATGCCTTCCCTGGACCGGAAACAAGCTTCCGAGGACTGGTTTCTGGCATTACAGCCGTCTTCAGCCCGGCTTGCTTGAATCCAGTGGCAAAGTGAGCAAGGGACTCACGTCTGAGCATACCCTGCCACACTTCTGGTGGCCAAAAGCGGTACAAAAGGGGGTGGTAATGGACGGAGCATCTGAACCAATCAAACACTCACACCCAGTCAAAAGATCTGGGTTTAATTCATCACCGTTCTTTAGCCCACTCTGCCAACCTAGATCAGACATGGCTATATGCAAATCAGTCTGACCCTGTGCCTCATGGGAACAGTCCAGCCCGAACTGCCAAGCCATGCCTTCCCTGGACCGGAAACAAGCTTCCGAGGACTGGTTTCTGGCATTACAGCCGTCTTCAGACCGGCTTGCTTGAATCCAGTGGCAAAGTGAGCAAGGGACTCACGTCTGAACATACCCTGCCACACTTCTGGTGGCCAAAAGCGGTACAAAAGGGGGTGGTAATGGACGGAGCATCTGAACCAATCAAACACTCACATCCAGTCAAAAGATCTGGGTTTAATCCATCACCGTTCTTTAGCCCACTCTGCCACCCTAGATCAGACATGGCTATATGCAAATCAGTCTGACCCTGTGCCTCATGGGAACAGTCCAGCCCGAACTGCCAAGCCATGCCTTCCCTGGACCGGAAACAAGCTTCCGAGGACTGGTTTCTGGCATTACAGCCGTCTTCAGCCCGGCTTGCTTGAATCCAGTGGCAAAGTGAGCAAGGGACTCACGTCTGAGCATACCTTGCCACACTTCTGGTGGCCAAAAGCGGTACAAAAGGGGGTGGTAATGGACGGAGCATCTGAACCAATCAAACACTCACACCCAGTCAAAAGATCTGGGTTTAATCCATCACCGTTCTTTAGCCCACTCTGCCACCCTAGATCAGACATGGCTATATGCAAATCAGTCTGACCCTGTGCCTCATGGGAACAGTCCAGCCCGAACTGCCAAGCCATGCCTTCCCTGGACCGGAAACAAGCTTCCGAGGACTGGTTTCTGGCATTACAGCCGTCTTCAGCCCGGCTTGCTTGAATCCAGTGGCAAAGTGAGCATAGTAGCAGCTGAAATTTCAGTGGCAGCTCACTAAGTAAGGATTTTTTTTTCTCAAAAATTGATGAAGTCCTATCTGGTGTTGGAACTTAAAAAACATTTAAAAGCTTTTCTTTAAAAAAGTGACAAAATCCTTTTCTGGAGTGGGACCTAGAAAAAATATCAACTTTTTCCTCAAAAAAGTGATAAAGTCCCTTTCTGGAGGGGGATTTAGAAACTTTTTTTGAACTTTTGAACTTACAGACGTTTTACCGCTTTTTATATCTAATCAGGGCTCCTACGTGGTCAGCCTCAATTTGCACATAGATCTCAGTATACAGCTTTCATGCAGTATAATCACCGCTTTTTGTGCTATTTGTACTTAAATTTCAAACGTTCATATCCCCAGTTCCCCTTATTGACTTATTGCCAGTTCGGAGACCTTTTGTGTATTAAATGTTACTTTATATTTGTATTTCTGTATGTGAATCTTATATTGTGGTGTTTTGACTCTATTATTGGTACTGCATAATTGCTTTACACATTGCCCTAAGCAAAGCCTGTCTGCTCTGTCCCATAGTCACGAAGGGGTCAACTAACGTTTTTTTTGAGTCTTTGAGGGGTTCAGCCTGACAAGGAGTGCTATTATTCCTGGAGGTGGGCAGTCACCTATCCCAAATAGTCACTTTCTTCCATGACCCTTCTGGTGGACAGAGACTGTGTCTTATATTTTATTGAAAGACACCGATGCCTAATCTGAAGCCTAAAGCGACTGGTAATAATGACCTGTTGGCACTTATCTGTCTTGCTCATGTGGAACTACAGGGAAACTGGAATACCTGTATTATTTCATTGTTTTAATAAAAGGATTGTTTTGTGTCTTTAGATAATGGTTCAATATTTTAGAGGATTACTGTTGTGGTGACTTAGTATGCCAGTCCCTTTGATTTTCACGAGTGAGCACTGCATTAAAAAATGGCACTCAGTTGTGAAGATATATTTAGGAATAACAATTACATTTGGACCTAAGCACAATAGCACATAATGAAAACGATATGTATGTTCTGTGATGGTCAATGATCAACCAAAAAATTAAAGAACAAAGTTCAAAATTTCTCAAATATGTTTTTATATTTATTGATTTATTTTGATATATAAAAATATTTCTTTTGAAGGATATCTGATATTTATATTTCTTCAATTTGACTTTAAGAGTATAATCACAAATTCAAAAGTTAACTTGGAAAGTTCATATAAGCACAAACCATTATTACAAAACAGAGACAATAAACAATAATGTCATGACTCAACAGATTAGTAGATCCTATGCGCGTTTCGGCTATCAGCCTTCATCAGGTAGCCATGATTAAAGTTTCAACGAAAAACCTAGACATAATACAAATAATCAAAAGAATACATATAAGTGCCATGTGTCGGTCCTATATACATTAAAAATTGCCTCTTTAACATGAGGTCGATATTTAACAAAACTATCCATTAAAACATGCTACTAGTCAATACATATTGGTTCTAGAAAACCTCACCAAGATAACTCAATTGAGTTGTGCCATATTATCTCTAACACCAACAAACCGTCACCAAGTGCATCGTATATGTACAATCTCTGTTTGGGTTTGGGTTTACGGACTTCAGTTAAAGTAAAAGATAAAAAGTCAAAAAAGATAGAAAATACCATGATGGAAGTTAAGAGGAAAAGAGTAAGAAAGAATAACGAAATAATAAGGTAGGGAATCTAACTTGTTAGTGTATTTAACTTACTCTTTACAATAGAGGGAGAAAACTCCTCAATAATTGGTTCGCTATACCTTTAGTTTAAAGCGGGGCAATACCCTAAATTGGCTGCCTAAACGAGGAGATAATTTTTAACGTAACTGCCGCTATAATTATCTAGCGTAATATTTATGGGAAAAAACTATAGTTTGACACGTTCCTGACATCTAAATCGTTTTAAGATGCATTCAAATCTGTAAACCGGATGTGTTTACCTTTCCTGATTTAGAAAGTATGAAACCTGATGGTCCACACGGATATATTAATGATCAGTACTTCAGCTCAATTAAACTGTCAGAGCAACAGTATTTCTTCTATAGCATTAAAAAATGGCACTCACCTGTTTGAGAAATTCAGTTGATGCTTTTCTTTTAATTGTTGCTTTACTTTTACCAGGAGTTGGAAAGAATCTTACAAAAGACGCTAAGCAAAGCTGATTGAGTACCCTCAACGTCCTGACTGCACATCATAGGCAAGTATAGTGTTCAGAAACTGTTTTGTTGTAAGAATGTGCAGTGCATGCTGACGTACAATGCCAGTGCATTATGGCAGAGAACAAACGCACCACTACTCGAGAAATATACAGTTATCCTTATTCCCCAACTTTGGAACAGGCTGCCTGGTCAGCTCCGCTCCGAAAGCTGCCTCCTTCCATTCAGGAAGAAACTTAAGACTATTATTTACAGAAGCCTGGGCATAGCACTTCCCTCTGTGATACAACTCCCCCCTGGAACTACCGCTTATCTTCTTGCTGCACTTAGAGACCTGCAGGTATTAAGCGCTCTACAAGTCAAAATTAACAATAACAATAACAACAAAAGATTTACACATTTCTGGAGATGTGAGACATTCCAAGATAACAGTTTTATAATCAACAGTATTGGATGGGAGTAGCCACTTCCAAGGATGCTGTGCATGTAGGATTGTATGCTTGATTATTTAGTGCTGTACAGGAATCGTTTTGGCCGGGATACTTAAGGGTTTGCAAGCTGACAAAGCAGCTCTTGAATGTGGTGCAGATAGGTATAGATTAAGTAGGACAATTCCTGAAATGAGGGTAGATCCAGGTATATTTTCTGAACTACTATATGAATGAAGAGCTTGCATGGAGGACACTAATCATTGGTGCCCTCTGAATGTCTGGGAAGCTCATGAGGGATGTTGCCTCATTCCAGTTATAATAGGAGTTCTTGACTGAATTGAACTGCTGCTCCGAAGTCTGGTTTGACTTTTCAAGGGATGTAGAGGAGATGCCAAGTTGTCTGTGTTGCCTTAACCCCTTCACTGCTAGCTCTTTCCCCCCTGTGCTAAGTCTTTTTTTGGCTATTTGGGGGTAGTTCGTGATTAGGCCCCTGTAACTTTGTGTCCACCTAAGGTATCGATGTCAAATTTGCGCCCTTTGTTTCCCAACACCCTCAGGATTCTAAAAAGACCCTGGGTTTGTGGAGTGTCCTGGAGGGGACCCAGAAAGTTGCCAAAATACAGCTTAATATTGTTTTTTGTTTTTTGCAAAATGGGAAAAAGATTGCTGCAGAAGAAAGTGTCTGTTTTTTTCCATGCAAAAGGCATCAACAAAAGGTCTGTGGTGCTTAAATCACCATCTTCTCAGCTTTCAGGGACAGGCAGACCTTTGTCAGAAAAACAACATTTTTAATATAGTTTTGGCATTTTACTGGGACATAGCCTATTTTTCATATTCTTTGTACTTTCAACCTCCTTCTGGTTACTGGTAGAAATAGGTGTGAAACCAATAATGGATCACATAAAGCTATACATGTCTGAAAACTAGACAAACCCCTGAATCCAGGAAGGGGTCATTTGTGTAGATCCTTCAAGGTTTATTTATAGAAACTAACAGTTGAAAATAGAAAATATTGAAATTGAGTTGAAAAAAACAGCCATTTGTGCCAACGTTT
Organism: Lissotriton helveticus; assembly: GCF_964261635.1. Lineage (NCBI taxonomy): Eukaryota > Metazoa > Chordata > Amphibia > Caudata > Salamandridae > Lissotriton > Lissotriton helveticus. Next base: position 552,656,956 of record NC_136063.1, read on the forward strand.
TCAGCTGTAACTTCTAAGTATGACTGGTTTTTGGAAGCAATATGCCGTTACATCCACTGGACCCTTCAGGTTGTGGGGATATATAGGACTTGTAGGTGCACCAAGAACCCGAGGAACCCAGAGTCAATAACTGAGCTGCGTCTTGCAATGGTTTTTCATTGTGCATTTGTTAAAATATAAAGAGTAAAACATAGGTACCAAGGAATCCAGTATATTTCCGAAATGGGAACAAAATATAGAGTTCATAAGCAGTGTTTTTTTGCACATCTCCAAAATTGTGGGTACACATACAAACGTGAATTAGAGGCCAATCTTCAAAATGACTTCTTTTGCAAATTGTCTTACATTTGAAAGGCAGAAATGCAAAGAAAGTCATTTGGTAATAACCCTTGTTCTACTACTCTGTGTTCCCCTAAGTCTCCCGATAAAAATGCCACCTCACTTGTGTGGGTAGGCCTAGTATCCCTGACAGGAAACTGCCCAAAACGCAACGTGGACACATCAAATTCTTCCAGTGAAAACTGACCCTCTTTTTGCAATGTGCCTAGCTGTGGAGTTTGAACCCTAGCTCAGCCATCACATAGGGAAACCTAGGAAACCTATACATTTTTTTAAAAGAGACACCCCAAAGGAATCCAGGATGGGGTGACCTGTGTGGCTCGCACCAAATTCTGTTACCCAAAATCCCTTGCAAACCTCAAACTGCGTCAAAGAAACACATTTTCCTCATATTTCTGTGAGCACGAGTTCTGGAATCTGTGTGGATCCAAAAATTCCACACACCCCGTATTCCCCAAAGTCTTCCGATAAAAATGCTATCTCACTTGTGTGGGTAGGCCTAGCGCCCAGGACAGGAAACGCCCAAAAACTCAACGTAGACACACCACATTTTTACAGTGAAAACAAACCCTCTTTTTTGCCAAGCGGCTAGCTGTGGATTTTGAACCCTAGGTCTGGCGGCACCTAGGGAAAACTAGCAAACCTATAAATGTTTTAAAACTAGACACCCAGGGGAATCCAGGATGGGGTGGCTTGTGTGGCTCTCACCAGGTTCTGTTACCCAGAATCCCTTGCAAATCTCAAACTTAGTAAATAAGAAACACATTTTACTAACATTTCTGTGATGGAAAGTTCTGGAATCTGCCTGGATCCACAAACTTCCACCCACCCTGCATTCTCCGTAGTCTCCCGATAAAAGTGTTACCTCACTTGTGTGGGTGGGCCAAGAGCTCGCGGCAGGGAAGGGCCCAAAATGTTTTGTAGAGACATCAAAATTACCTGTCACAAAACAACCTACATGGTTTTCCAAGGGGGAGGGGGGCTCCTGGGTTTTTTGCCCTGGGCTCGGCAGCCATGTAGGGAAACCTACCAAACCCACACATTTCTGAAAACTAGACACTTGGGTGATTCCAGGGAGGTATGGCTTGCGTGGACCCCCAACATTTTCTCAAAATCCCCCGCAAACCTGAAATTTAGCTGAAAAATTCAAATGTTTCTCAAGTTTCTGTGTGGGAAAGTTGCGGGATCATCAGGCTGACACAAATGTCCTACCACCCAGCGCTCCCCCAGGTCTCCTGATATAAATGGTACCTCACTTGTGTGGGTGTGCCAAGTATCTGCAACAGGCAAGGGCCCAAAATGTATTGTTGAGACATCAAAATTACCTATCACAAAAATACCTGGTTTTTAAAGGGGAGGCTCCTGGGTTTTTGGCCTTGGGCTCAGCGGCCATCTAGGGAAGCCTACCAAATGCATGCATTTCTGAAATCTAGACACCCGGGAAGTCCAGGGACGTATGGCTTGCGTGGACCCCCCCCCCAATGTTTTCCCACCCAGAATCCCCTACAAACCTCACATGTAGCTGTGAAAAAATCAATTTTTTCTCAAACTTCTATGTGGGAAAGTTGTGGGGTCACCAGGCTAACACAAATTTCCTACCACCCAGCGTTCTCCTAGGTTTCCCCATAAAAACAATACTTCACTCGTGTGGGTGGGCAAAGTACAGGTGACAGGTAAGGGCCCAAAATGTATTGTGGAGACATCAAAATTACCTATCAAAAAACAACCTGGTTTTCCAAGGTGGGGCACCTGGGCAGGGATCCACTAGGGAGGGGTACCATTGGAAAGGAGAGATTCTTCAGTTTCCAATGATACCTCTGCTGTCTTTATTCGTGCTCGGGGGCTGAGATAGCCCCCTGAGCATGTAGAGAGTGAACCTGAAACTCACTTCAGTTTTAGTTTCTCTAAAATGACGTCAGCATGACATGCGCACTGATCGTCATTTCAGGGAATCCAACTAAAAAGCCCTGGGAGCTGGGGAAGCTCTTCCCCAGCTCCTAAGGCTGTTTTGGGAGAAAGGGAATCCCTCTAGTGCCCACACCAGAGAGATTTCCTGGGTTATGGCGTCGGACGCGCAGGAGCCATCTGACACACATGAGCACTTTTGCGTCGGATGGCTCCTGCCTGTCCGACACATAGAAGGAGTTAATAGTGCCAGTGTTGAGGTTGAGGCAGCAGTCAGTGAGGAATCCTAGACACTGGGCACCGTCAGACAGATGATGGATGAAAACATAGAATTTTATTGCTGTTGTACTTGAGCTTTTCTGCTGGCAATGGCAATCAGGACAAACTCCTTTTTCAGAGTCTTGGACTTCCAGGCATGCATGTGGGAGCGGTCATCCTTTGGGTGGTTTATGTTGTTTCTAGATGAGAACTTCTTGCAGAAGTGCAAAGCATTAGTGAGGCGACACTTAGAATTGTTATGCTTTTATAATGATCACCTTGTACTCTTTATGGAAGATTTGCATACTCTGATTTTTCACTACCTATTTCCTTGGCAGAAAACTGTAAAGGGCAACTTGAATATAGGATCCGAAAGGTTCAATTTGTAGTTTGAACTTCAAGACTGTAGGGTTGTGTTGTGCACCAGAAGGAAAAACAACAAATCGTGTATCCACAAGCACTCGAATAAATAAATAGAATTAAAACACCATTCATCCGATCGCCATGAAACTTTGGGAAGTTGTTGAGTACACTCCCGCGAAGGTTTCTGGCATAATTATTTTTTTAAATATCGGCCCGAGGGCCTTCATAATCTTTCGAATACTGATGTGCGCACCAGACGGAAAAAAAATCGTGTATCCACAAGCACTCGAATAAATAAATAGAATTAAAACGACACTTTGAAATGTTTTCCATATTAAAATGAATAAGTTTTAATAAAAATGACACAATGTAAATTGAATGTTATAACGAGTTTCCTTGAATTTCCTTTCTTCGGAGATCGCAGCAACGAGCGACGAGTAAGCTAGGTTTCAATAAAAATGACACAATGTAAATTGAATGTTATCATAACGAGTTTCCTTGAATTTCCTTTCTTCTGAGATCACAGCAACGCGCGACGGGTACGCTACTTACAATATAAAACATACTAACCTTGTTAAACAGTGTCATCGAAATTCCATAGGGGTGGAGGGAAGTCATGAAGCACACATATGTGTCTAATCTGGCCTCACAGTGAGAACATGTAGATCTGTTTGACACCCTTATTTAAATAGCTTATCTGGGCCGTGAAGATTAAAGATGGATAACATATTGCAGAGATCAAATTGCCTGTCACTAGAATATTTAGCTTATCTGTCCAATAAGCTGGCTATGTTTCTATGTCATCTGACCTAAAACCATTAAAATGAGAAAAGCCTGATAATATTAATTGAATGTTATTGAACATTATTTCCTTTGGGGTTTTATTTTAAGTCCCCAAATCCATTATTTTCTATTGGAGGGTGTTGCAATTCCAGTGGTTGGCCATATGTAGTGATGGACTTAATACAAAGTGTAAGTTACTACAAAAGTGTGGTTTGTGAATACAGAAAAGTAGTAAACTTACTTAAAAGTGCAGCTTGTGAATCAGGCCCAGTAAGTCCACCTCGAGATAACAATGAACCTCCTAATATCCTTGGGGTTCTTGACCAACAAGCCAAAGTCACACCTAACTCCTCAAAGACTCCCTTTTATAGTAGCTGTCTTGAATACCATGCACTTCAGGGCCTTTCTCCATCTCATTGAGTCTATGACATTTGGGCTGTGATCCCGATGTTTCTGTCTTGATCCGAGATCTCTGTGAGTGCAGCTCTAAGTATTTTCTTATCTATTGACCTGGTGCACCCTGCTTGTCCACTTTGCCGTTGTCATATGTGGGTTGTGTAGTGGGATCCAGCACCAAGGAACCTTTTAGATGTCATCTAGGTTTGGGAGAAGACTGCACATGATCTGCAGTGGTGGCTGCCCAACTGCAACTTAACCAGTGGCAGACCCCCTCTCTCTTTTAAACCCTGGCTGATGGTGGTGACAGAAGCTTACTGCTGGGTTGAAGAGGTCGCTTGGAAGTGGCTGAGATCAGAGAACTCTCGTCTCCAGCATAAACAAAGCTTCACATCAACCTGTTGGAGGTGCAGATCATTCACCTGGTGTTCATGGTCTTCCTGGCGTCTATCAAGGGGAGTGTGGTGTAGGTTCTCACAGACAACACCACAACCACGTGGTCTTAAAATAAGCAGGATGGAGCAGAGTCCTGCATCATGTGCCACAAGGTGCTGCCCCATTGGAGCTGGCTGGCTGGAGCTTCAGGGCTTCTCTCTGATCATGAACCACCTGGTGTAATTTTTAAACACAAGGGCTAATAAGCTCAGCTGACCATGCCTGGTGAATCATGAATGGTATTTACACCCCGAAGTGGCAACAGGTATCTTTCGACAGTGGTGAGAACTCTGCCAGGATCTATTCACCAATATCAAGAATGTGCAGTGTCAAAACTTCAGCTCATTGGAGTTCTTTTCAAAAGACACATTCAGGTTAGAGTGGAGCATTGGACTCCTCTTGCTTCCTCTCTGCTCCAAGTTCTGAAAAAGATCAGAAATGACTGGGCACCAGTCATCCCAAGGAGCTTCGGATTGGGCTAGGAGAGTATGGTACCCGGAATCTCTGGGCTACAGCATCTCTCACCTGATTAGGTTGCTGCTTAGGAAAGATCTGCTGTCACAGCAGTAAGGTTGGCTCAAAACAAGTGTAGAAATGGTGACCATTGGCAGAAGCGCTAACGCCCCACCCCTCCCACGTTAGGACACGGAGGGTGGGACCAAACAACTGCACTGGATGGCAGTCATCTGCTCCTCTTGGCTTTCGGCTTGTGGGGCCCACATATCGGCCCCGAATAGAGTACCGAGGAAAGCAGCGAAGCTGGAGACGGGTCACAGCCCGCAGCTGAGCCGGGAAGGCTCGTGTTAAGTTCCTGCAGGCGTGGCTTTCCTAGCGGCTCGGGAGGGCCACAAGCAGCTGCTCTGGGCTGCATAGACGAGTGATGCCTGCTTTCTTGCTGATGCTGAGACAGAGAAGATTAATTTCCACCTGTGATGGCCTCCAGATTTCTCACCTCTCTTAAGTGCGTGCGTGCTGCTTAACTCTCGGCAGGATTGCAGCGCTACCCGGTAGAGGGTCGCCGGGGAGGGCCACAACAGCACCTTCTCATGTTTGGGGATTACTGATGCACCACAAAGTGTGGATTTTTTAGAACAGCTGAATTAGGGGGACTAAGAGATGTAATAGAAAATTCAAAGCCATCCCAAGGTCTCTGGATCTGCAATGACGACGCATTTTGAGATACTCGCCCCAACCCAACAAGCCAAAAAAAGAGTGGGGCAAGCCACAGCATGAGCTATTCGCACTGCTTTGGACCGTTAAAAATGACACTCTCTTCAGTGTTCTCGGAGACTGTGAAGAAGGTTCAAGCATTAGCGAGGACCAACACCCTACGGGGTGTGTGGAGATAATCTCTATGAGCACTGGGCAGAGTGATAGTAGCATGGAATCTATGTCAGTTATGCCCACTCAGATCTTAATGCAAGAATCAGGAGAACCTATCCCCGAACTAGAGACTACTCTTCGAAAATCTAAAGAAGTTATGGAAGTCCTCTCTTCATGAAGGTGAAATTAGGCCTGGGATCAAGTGTAGCCCCTGTGACTGATCAGCTCGAGAAGGCGCGACGCCCGCAGGCCCAGCAATCTCCACAGCATCTGCAGTCTCCGCGGCTACAGTCACATTCACCTGTTCTCTCCTCCGGGGGCAAACTGATGGTATTCCAACCCCTGAGCTAGGTTCCGCTATAGGATCATTAGCTTCCGAGCAGGAAGGCTCAGGATGTGGGAAGATGCAATAGGATCTAACTCTCCCAAACAATGAGAAATTCTAGGGCGGTCTCCCTTTCACGATGCAATGGGATGCTAAGACTATGTTAAATTGCATCCTGGAGGAAAAACAGGATTGAAAGCCTCAAAATCCATTGAGTTGGCAGCCCTCCATGCACGTCTGACATTGACCCAGATTCTGGGGAGGCTAAGAGAGGCAGAAGAAAGGATCTCTCAGCTAGAAGACCAAGTAGTTAATCTACAGGAGAGGATGGCCGCCTACCAGAAACAGAAATCCTCCATTGAATATATGTTGGAGGAGTTAGGAAATCCTTAAAGATGCGCTAATATGCGCATCGTTGGGGTTCCGGAAGGACTAAGGGACTGCAAACACTTCAATGGACAAACACCGTCATAAAAAAATATGTCCTCCCGGAACATTTTTCTCACATCTCACACTTACAAGAGCCCACTGAGTACCCACACATCTGCCTGCGAATTCAAAACATCCTCGTATAATTTTGGTGAATTTTGGAGACTACAGGGTGAATGAGTCAGTGCTATCCAAAGCTAACAAAGAGAAACAGTTTAGTACCCCTGAAGTTCCTCTCTGTTATGTCCCCCTCAGCAGCTAGGAGGAGGAAAGAATTTGTAAAGATGCTTAATATTTTTAAGGCACAAGGGGCGCAGGCAATGATTGTGCAGCAGTCAAAACTGAAGGCGATAGTAAAGGGATGTGTCCATGTATTCTGTGACGTCTTGGAGGCTCAGGAATTATTACGGCAAATTTGAGATAAGTCATAAGTAAGGAGTGTGTGATCAGAGAGCGGATTATGGGACATTCTGGCAATCCAAATCTAGGGTATATGACTATAATATGTGATTTTCCCTCTCTCTGGGGATTGAATGTGGACTTTTAGGACTGATCTTTACAAGTATTATTGAAAGATTGATGAGCCTTAGCCAGATAATTTTCAGAGAGGGGGGTTTAGTGGCCGCAGAGCAGGGGTGTGTCTATGCTTCCAATTTCTTTTTAAAAAATCTTCTCTGGCATGGCAGGTGGGGAAGGTGTGCAAGGATAAGCTGATTGATCTGGGCACAAGACCAGGGTGCCAGATTCTTGGGGAAGGGAATCATATCAGGTGTGAGTGGAATGGCGCGTGAAAGGTCGCTATCTCATTGAAGTAGCTCAGACAAGCAGGAAGGAAGCTAATTTAGTCAATATTCTTTTTCTCCAAGTCTATCTTAGAATAGAACATCAGAGTAACTCCCTGAAGGTAGTGTCCTTTAATACAAATGGGCTCAATAATGTTAAGAAATGTTGAGCAATTGAAAGCTGGATTCTAGCCAAGAACCCTGCAGTGATTTTGGTCCAGGAGACTTGTATCCTGGCTGGAAAACTGTCAGGATTCTCGACGTTTAAGAACTGGGCAGTGTTAGAAATGGGGGTTTCTAGTTGGCAATGGCTGGCCACTGTCTAAGTAGGGACCCTTCTTCCGAAGTCAGAGTAAGGGGGCTACACCCTTTGATAAACCCTGCTCAACCCTGTGGTAACGAAGCACGAGCAGCTAGGCTTATCTCAAAGGCAGTGTGTGAAGCATTTATGATCATACACAGTAACTCAGCAAAGAACATTACAAAGAGACACCACAGAAGTAGTTATAAAAAATAAGTATATTTATATATAGACTTAACACAAGACCAATAACTATAAAAAGCACCAATATTGTAAAATAGGGTTACACTTGAAATGCTGTAAAAATAGTTCAAAGTGTGCAAATAGGAGTTCAGGTCAAAGCAGTGGTCTCTGCAACCCTTTTACTTACAAAGTACCTGGATTTCGTAGCAAAGCGGACAAAATGTCGCAAACGAGCTGTAGCAATGGTTTTCCTTACGCGAGGCCGGCGATGCCTTAAATCCTTGCCGCAAGGGAGAATGATGCGCCGATCTGCAGATGTGTGCGGGACAAATCGACAACTTCTTTACGCTAGGCCTGCGATGCGTTGAACCCTTGCCGCAAGGGTGGGAGATGCGCTGAACCTGTTGCCTGTGCGACCCCGTTGCGATGAGAAGAAATGGCGCTCCGCTAGGGAAACACTATCCGCGTCGCCCGCACTGCGATGTCGTGATGCGATGATCTTGATGCGATGATCCGTGGTTAGCGAGCACTCGACAGCCCGCCAACGCGCGATGCGATGATCTTTGGGTGTTAGCGAGCACTTTGTGGCCCACAATCTTGTGTTGCGATGATTATTGGTTGGCGAGCGCTCGGCGGCAGCAGCGCGAGGATTTTCCTTACGTTCTTCAGCTGCGACGGCTCGCAAACTGGCGTTAGCGATGATTTTAGCACTCTCTTCTCTGTAGTAGAACTAAAGGCCCTGGGATTCACACGAGCCTCACCTGCAAATAGAAATCCTCGCTGGAAGGAATCAGGAGTCTGTTGCTGGAGTCACATGTGCATGAGACTCCAGCAGGAGGCTAGCTCTCTTCTAGCCCTTGGGCGATTGCTTTAGCAAGTTGAAATAAAAGTTCTCTCGAAGTCCTCTTCCCTCTTCTTCCAAGTCTAGGGAAAACTACTGCAGGCCAATCCAAGAAACAGCGCACAAGCACAAGTACAGTCCTCTCCTGCAGATTCCTTCAGTTACATAGACATAGGTTCTTCTTGATATCCAGGAGCAATACCATTTAAAGGGGTTTGACACAGATATTTAGACCTCAAATGTCTTTGTTCTAAAAAGTCACTCGTCACTGAACTCAGCCAAAACCAGTTCTGCCCACTCCTGGAACACTTTGTTTACCAGGCTGCATCCTTCCTTTCAGAAAGAGGGGGTCTACCATCAGACGCACAGTAGGAGGTGGAGCCAGCATTCACCTTTCCAGGCATTGACCCATTCAGGTCAGGGAACCACCCCTCCCCAATACTCCAATGCAGATCTCTCCATTCAACCCAGGTCTGACCCAGCCTGCCTTGCCCCTCTAAACCCAGACAGCCAATACACATAACAGCAGAGCACACTGGAAGGCTTAGGCAAGAAAATACCTACTTTCTAAAAGTGGCATTTTCAAACTGAGAATGTTAAAACCAACCTCACTAAAAGATGTATTTTATCATTCTGAGTTCAGGCATACTAAACTCTAGTTTCTACCATGTTCCCTGAATCAGTTAGGATTATAAGATGTAATAATCAAACTGCCCATTCTAGCCTATGGGGAACAGGTTGCCTTGCAGTAGTGAAAAACGAAATGGGGTGTAATTCACTACCAGGACATGCTACACATATCAAGCCATGTCCTACCTTACACACATATTGCACCCTACCATAGGGGTGACTGATATGATGCCAAGGGAAGGTTCAGGGGCTGGGAAGTGTGGGCACTTCACAGCCAAGATGGCAGTTCTGAACTGCACACAGACACTGCAGTGGCAGGTCTGAAGTACACTTTACAAGACTGCTTCTGTGGGTGGCGCAAACCAGCGCTGCAGGCCCACCAGCGGTATTTGGGTTACCAGCCCTGGGCACACACAGGCCACACTACTAGGGACTAACAGGTAAACCAAATAAGCCAATCAGGGATATACCAAGTTACAGTCATATTTACACAGGGAGCATTCGCATTGTGGCACTGAATGGCAGTGGCACAGCGCCCAGAGCATCTAATACCAGCAAAAACAGAGGAGACAGCAGTGAACAATGGAAGGGAGACCCATGCCAATGGTGCAGGTCTAACAGGCAGCATATAGAGGGGCTCCCCACAGCACAGATATTTTTTTTTTGTTGTCAAAATGGACAGGTGGCGAAGTGGTCAACGGCGCCAGCGATACAGAAGATTGCTGGTGTGGGGCTAGCTGCTTGGTAGGGTTAACATTTGCTAGTTTCTATGCTTCTCTGGAAGAAAGCATTATTCTGTATGTGAATTTGTTCCACTCACTTTTGCAAAACCCGGGGAAATTGATTATTGGGGGGGATTTTAATTTGTTGCAGGACCCAAGAGTAGATTCCTCGGTCAAGGCAAAACAAAACAGAAAAAAAAACTCCTTGACAATCATTAGGAACTTCAAGGATATACTTGCTTTAATTGATCCCTGGAGGACAGCATGCCCTGCAGAAATTGCATATACCTACTTTTCAGGGAGGTTTCATATCTCTTCTGGCTTTTATTTCTTTTTAATTTTCCGAGCTCGTAATTATAAAACTCAAACCACTGTGTCTAACTGGTTCTCCGATCATGCAATGATTAGTCTTGAGTTTGAAGTGATTAAATCCCCCCCTGGGCCCTATACAATGGGTGGGTACCAATACTTAAATAAGAGATTAGGGAATTCTTGATGATTAATGATAATACCTTACCTGCTGTTTGGGACGTCATGAAGGCATTCATTAAAGGGAGGATAATAAGCAGAGAATAGCTTCAAAGCTAAAAAAACAAAAGCAGATTTTAGAACCTAAGGTACAACAGAGCTATGACAGGTTTCTGAAGAATTCATCCAGGGCTAACAAAAAAGTGTTTAACATTGTTAGACAGGCAATGAGTGAAGCATACTATGCTAAATGTGCTGTACTGAGTCAGATTCACTCTCAAAAAGTTTATGAAGAAAGTAACTTCACTGGCAAATTTTTAGCATGGCAGGTACAGGAACAAGCAGTCAAGAATCGGAAAAAAGCTTTGAAATGTCCAATTACTGGAATAAAAAGTAGGGAATCAGAGAAGGTGGGAGAAATCATGTTAAACCTTTATAGCCAGATTTATACACAAACCAGTCAATTGATACACTCTTTAGAAAGATCTTTTGTAGATTGTAATATCCCAGCTTTAACCAGAGAAGAGGGAGCCGACATGTCTCGACTCTTCTCTAAAGAGGAATTGATAGAGGTTATTACGAATCTTCCAAATGGAAAGCTTGTGGCCCCAATGGATTCCCTGGGGAATTAAAAAAACTTTTTTCAGACGTTTTAGCCAATCATCTTTTATCTCTAGCTAATAGAATGCTACTGTGAGATGATATACTATCTTCTTTTTTTTCAAGGGAATGTTGTAAGCTTCTTTAAGAAAGACAAGAAGGCTGAAGATCCAAACTCATACCGCCCTATCACATTATTCAGTACAGATTATAAAATTATTACAAAATTGCACGCAAATAGATTTTACTCAATAGTCGAGGGATTGACCCGCTTAGATCAGAACGGCTTAATAGCAGACAGGCAGCTAGGGACAAACACCCACTATCTGGCGGAAGCTCTGGATTACTTTCCTTTGAATAATATACAAGCTGTGGTGTTTCTGCTAAATGCGGAAAAGGCTTTTGACCTTGTGGTCTGGAAAACTCTATTTAATATCTTGACCAGATTTGGCATTCCATCCCGGATCACAGGGCTTATATATAATATGCATTGTAAAGCCGAAGCAGGTATCATCATTCACTCTGTAGAAGTGGGGCAAATAAAGGTATTGCGTGGAACAAGGCATTGGTGTCCATTATTCCCTATTTTATTTGCCTTCAATGAGCCACTAGTTAGAGCAATCCGAACAAATAAAGAGTATCCAGCCTCCATTCCCACAAGTGGACAAGATAAAACTATATGCTGACGACATCATGTTCGTTTTAGACAGTCGGAAGAAAACTCACAAAAAGCTTTTTGAGATTTGTGCTCAGTATGAGGCACTTGGAGGATATAGAATCAATAAGAACAAGACAGAAATAATACTCTGTGGCTGTAATCCTGATGTTTTACTTTCAGATATGGCTGTATGTGTTAATTCCTAACCAAAGCCCCCATCCTGCTAGACTCTCCTCCGCCTTCGACACCGTCTCCCACCACACTCTCACCACCAGACTCCACAACGCTAGTATACGCAACGCAAGGTCTCAACTTGATCTGCTCCTACGGATCAGACTCACACCCTTCCTCTCCGAACCCACAGAGATCAACTGCGGAGTACCCCAAGGATCATCGGTCAGCTCCACGCTCTTCAACATCTACATGGGCCCCCTCGCCGCCATCGTCAGACAGCATGGGCTCAGCATAATTTCCTACGTCGACGAAACCCAGTTCAACCTCTCCCTCACGAATACACCAGACTCAGTTTCCAAGAAGGAATGAAGGACGTCGCATTCAGGATGAACGACAGCTGCCTAAAACTGAACTCGCCGAAGACAGAGGTCCTCGTTCTCGGACCCTCCCCCACCGTGTGGGACAGCTCCTGGGGGCCTGCCGCCCCCGGAAGCCCACCCACCCCGACAGACCACGCCCGGAACCTCAGCATCATTCTGGACTCCTCCCTCAACATAACTCGCCAGGTCAACACCGTCGCCTCCACCTGTTTCAACTCCCTCGGCATCCTCCGCAAGACCTTCAAGTGGATCCCACCCTAAGCCAGAAAAACAGTCACCTGTTACAAGCAGATTGGACTACGCGGGAATCAACAAATCCCTGCTGAAGAATTCCCAGACCATCCAGAACACCGCACCCAGACTCGTCCTCAGCACCCCACGACATGAACACAAGACCAAACACCTGCAATACCTACTCTGGCTCCTCATCGAAAAGAGAGTAACCTTCAAGCTACTCACCCACGCCTCCAAATCCCTCCATGACATCGGACCCAAATTCCTCAACGAAAAAAATCTCTTTCCACGCACCCAAAAGACACCTCTGCTCCGCTGACCGCGCCCTAACAACTACCCGGCACATCGGCAGAACCAAAGCCGGGGGAAGAGCCTTCTACTTCGCAGCCAAAACCTGGAACGAACTCCCAGTCAACATCAGACGCTCCCTCACCCTGCACACCTTCAGGAGGAGCCTCAAGACCTGGCTCTTCGGCTGACCCTGAGCTGCTCCCCCCTCACCCCCCTCCTCCCCAGCGCCTTGAGACCCTCACGGGTGAGTAGCACGCTTATAAACCCCTGATTGATTGTATGATTGATTGATTGATTTAGACATAAGGTTCTCTTCTAAGATCGAGGATTTGTAGACCATAATTTCCCGCCCCTCCTCTTAAAAGTAAAAAAGTATTCTCTCAGTGGAATTTTCTCCCTTTGACTATCTCAGGGAGAGTTTCCCTAAGCAAAATGTCGGTCCTTGCTTTATTTAATTTCTTGTTCTCGGCTATACCCACGTGTTAACCACCACATTTTTAAAGCTGTTGAGTCCATGTTCTCATCTTTTATTTGGCAAAAAAATCACCCAGAATTGAACTAAGCACTTTATATGAATTATGGGAGAACGGAGGGTTGACGCTCCCCAATCGCAGAGATTACTATTCTGCCTATTTGGCACAATACTTGTCTAGGTTTAATACAAGGATACTCACATAAAGTGCTTTTTTTTATAAGTAACTTTATGCAGTTGATTTTTAAAGAGTTTAATATTTGGGACGTACTAAAGACAGCTAAGCTGCTTAAAAGAGTGCACTATAGAAACTTGAAGTGACTCTTTCGGAAATGTGGGGAGATACTCCATTCCCCAGATCAATGCGGCTACACCCATGGCTGTTGTTGATATAGGTTCAGGGTTCAGGGGGGAAACTGTCACCTGAAATTGTTCAAAAGTGGGATAAAGCAGGATATTGGAAAATATCGGACTTCCTTATGGGAGATTGATGGCAAAACTTAGTGGAAGTAAGACAACGTATACAGGATGACTTTCTTCTCTCTGACTCATTTAGAATACTCAATAAAGTTTTGCTGGATTTGGATCTTGGCCAGGTCCTTAGTAGCAGAGAGGTGGTGTCTGCTCTCAGGGATGATGGGGTTTTGAAAAGGCCAGGGGAATGGAAAATAATTCTTTTAGTATGTAAAGGCCCCTGAATCCGCCCATAAAGCAATAAAAAATTGGGAGAAATATTAAGGCCTTGAAATGTCAAATAAGATGTGGAAGGACGTCAATATATTAAATTTCAGTGTGTTCAGAGGGGCCAATTGGCGTCAGATGCTTTTTTTTCTAAATGGCTGTTATATAGAACCTGAGCTTTTTTAACATATAATAATCATGCCCTCTCAGGTAACTGTTCCCGGTGTAAACTGGACGCATGTAATCAGCCATTGTTCATCCATACAGGGATTCTGGGCTGAAATATTTCAGTATCTTGTAAGTGAATGGAGTGTCAATTTTTATTCAACTAGTTGGCAGAGAGTCTTGGGTTATGACCCGGTATTGGGCCTGTCCAACAAGTGGGTAAAATTAGTATATACTTTAACAGCTGTAGCTCAATCCCTTTTACTTTAAAATTAGCGACCTTGAGTAATTCCCTCAATGAAGGACTGGCTACAGAAAATTAGATGAGTCAGAAACAGTGAACAGTTATATGCAATGCGAACTGGGGGAGTGAGGAAATTCGAGAAACTCTGGGGACAATATTTCCAATCTGAAGATGTAGGAGCAGTTTGAAAGGGGAATGATTAAGTTAGTAAAGCTCTTCTCCCTTATCCTATTGTAGGTACTGTATGAGCTATTCTCTTTTTTTCTGGTTTTAAGTCAACTGCATTTATAATATTTATAGTATTTTTTGTTATGATGACGTCCTCTCGTAAGTTTTTATACCCTGTTTATTTATTTTATTGATATAAAATGAAATTCATATTTATATTGAGCACTCCTATGTGTAATTTATGATTAATATTTACTGTTATTTATATCTATGATACTGCTATACCTGGATCTTAATAAGAAAAAAACAGCAGCAAGGCAGGGTTCTGCATCAAACTTCTGCAATCTACACCTCCATGCATGGGGATTAAGTGGCGGCAGTTGATTGCATTTAATCTGCCACCTGATGTTGTGGGTGTCATACTTGATTGCAGGCGTCCCTCCACAAACTCTATTTATACCAGGCGCTGGGACAAATTTGTAGCCTGGTGTGAAGTCTGTAAGACAGACCCCTAACAAGCCAATCTGTTGGTGGGGGCGGAGCTTGCCTGGCTCCTAAATGGCTGCAAGTTAGCGGAGTTCTGACGGCCCGGTCACAATGCTGCTTTGCAATTGGGAATAAATCACTCTGAAACTGTGAGTATCCACCTTCTAAGGTGCCGAATTTGCTGCTGGGCGCCTGCCTGCTCAGCTGGAGGCAGGCAGTCGGCTGGTGGTGCCGCATGAGTGGAGCTCGCCCCAAGGAGGAGGCCCTACTAGGGGTGACCCATGAGGCAGCGTGACCGCGATCAAGTTGTGCGCGGCCAGTCGTGCTTACAGGGAGCCCCCAGGAACCTGCGGGCTCTGCCACGCTGTGCCGGTTTGCGGAGGCCACTGGCCCTTGCTGTGTGAGGGAACATGAGCCTGCAGATGGGGCGTGCCCTTTGGGCGACTGCTGGCGTGACTCAGTTGCCTGCGGGAGGGCCGTTGCAGGAGATGTGTGGTGAGTGAGCGGTGGGGAGGTGACGGGCTGCTGCTGCCGCCGGGATGGGCTCCCCTTCTGGACATAATCCTCTGCTGGTGGGGGCCGGGAGGACGAGGCCTACCTTACGCTCCTGGGCCCTTGAGGAGGCCGGGGCTCACTCCTGGAGGCTGGCGTTCCAGTGGGGGTGAACATTTCACAGCACAGGAGACGAGCCGGGCCATCATGGGCCGCGCAGCACGCCGGTGCAAGCTGAGCCCAGAATAACTGCGGGCGGCCTGTGGAGGGCATCATCTGGAGCCCGTATTGGCTGTTGGGACTGAGTTTCATGGTAAATTAATTTGGGCTCATCTGACAGGCGTCATTACATGCAAAGCCCCACTTAGATGAACAGCGGGGGCAGCAGTGGTCCTTCTCTTAAATCAGTGGTCTGGAGGCAGCTGACATTGGTCATTTCTCCCTAATGTGCAACGGGGTAACTTTCTACTTAGTGCCAGCTCCTAGAACACATGCTTGGTCTACAATTGTGATGGACAAACCTGTCCTACGCCTAACCTGCTGTCTCACACGTGGGCCATGGACAAGGGGCACAAGCTCGAGTGACTCATCATGGACAAATCTAAAAAATCCCAATCTAAGATGCAGTTTGAACCAAGAAAGACTCCTAGACATCAAGACTCTGAAAAAAACCCCATCTGAATCCGATTCTGAAGCCAGCGATACTACGGTTGATATGAACTTGAAACAGATGCTAGCCACAATGCAACATAGTCTAAATAAAATAGATGGAAAGATTGATGCCCTTTCTTATCGCATGGATAGGATGTCTGAGTGCCTCGTTAAACATACAGAACGCCTGGAAGCAGTGGAACAAAGGATGGTGGAGCCGAGGATACCCTCAGCTGTGGTGCGCAAGCCCATTCAAAAATGGAGAAACGTCTGTGGAGTGTCCAAGCTAAGGAAGAGGATTTGGAAGCACGCTCCAGACGGAACAACCTCCGCTTTGTTGGGGTACTGGAGTCCACAAATATTATGAACATGGAACATTACGTTGAGCAGCTTATTGTCACTCTGTTGGGCAGGGAACTTTTCTACTATGTTCACAGTGGAACGCGCACATAGATCTTTGGCACCGAGACCATCTCCGGGGGCTCCCGCTCGTCCCATATTTGCAAAGTTTCTAAACTACATGGACCGGGATAGAGTGCTCCACAGAGCTAGAGAACTTCAAGAACTACGGCACAAAGGTATGATCATTTCCATCTACCCTGATTTTACTCAGCAAGTGCGGGAAGCCCGTTGCCTGTTTGCTCCAGTGAAAAGACTGTTGCGTGAATTGCGCTTAGATTATAATATGTTGTGCCCTGCAAAGCTCCGGTTCACAGTGGATGGGTCCTCACATGTCTTCAAGGACCCTAAGCAGGCACTCCAGTTTCTTAAAAAGCATTAAAGTGCGGCAGGAAAGGCAAAATCCCCCAGCCGACAAAAGGACAAGGAAGCTGGCATTTCGGACCCTGGTGTGTAGTGAATGTTAGACGCTGAATGTATACAGGTTGTTACGAACTTAATATGCATTGGCTCTGGAAATCTGGATTGGGCTCATCGGGGTTGACAACCTCCACTGAAACACAAAAGGGAGGTCCTGCATAGAGTTACAGTGCTATCAAATGTTAAATAGACCATATCTTTTGTTCGGTGCATTGACTGCCTGCCACAGCTGCGAGATGGAACTTAAGATACCAGATGCTCCAGAACACAAGGATCCATGGTGGGGGTCCAGCCTTCCTGGCAGGAGTGTTGTCTCCTTTCCCATTATTTCAGAGGTGGGCTTCCTGGCGGTCCCGGAGCGTAGGGTTGGTCCCCCACAGGCTTGTAGGGAAGCATTCTATAATCTGGAATGAGAGGATGTGCCAGGTGGCAGACGTTACACTGTTGTCAGCAACATCTGCCCCAGAGTGTGATCCACACCGAGCATGTTATGTTTTTGTTGGTGATTGTTGAGAAAAGACGTGTTTTGGTAGGGGGTGGGGTTACTCGATTATGCAAATTCTGAGACTGCATAGCGTGGGAGGCGGCGCAGGGGGATGCTGTGATTCATGGATGTTAAAGTTAAGGCACAATGCTCAGTCGCTGAGCTGCCACTCCTGGGTCGCATGAGGTCACATGGTAATAATCTGTTGAAAGATTGCAGGCATGGAGGTTAAAAGTAAGCAGACAAATAGTATATGCTTCATTACATGGAATGGTAGAGGGTTAAATGAGTACAGAAAAATCCGGAAGGTGGTGGCATATCTTAAACGTCATAAAATAGACATTGGATTGCTGCGGGAGACCCATCTCGTCCCGATAGTAAAATGCTCTCACATAGAATTTTTCACGGCTTGGTAACTGCTCAGGCTTCACCGCGCATGCCAGGGGAGTGTTTATGGCTCAACCTGAAGTCGGGGTGACATTGCAGTGCTTGCATAGGGACCCTAACGGTAAGTTCATTATTACAAAATGCTATAAAGTAGGGCAGAAAGCTATAGTTGTCAATTTATATATGGCCCCAACTACGATGACCCCCTCTTTTATCAGACACTAGCCTCCCTGCTCCTACAAATGGAAGAGGCGACAATAGTTTGGGGTGGTGAGTTTAATTGCATATTGAACCCAAGCAATGATAGAGTTAAGGGCCCTCCTCGCTGACAATCGGCAGCTGCTGGTGCTGTCAAAGAGATAATAGACCAACTACGATTCGTTGATGTCTGGAGACAGCTATTTCCAGGTACTGCTGGATATACCCATTACTCAGCTAGCTACAAAATGCACACACGCATAGATTTCTGGTTGATCTCTAGATCCATACTACCGCAAGTTAGTATGTGCAATGTACTCCCCAGAACATACTCTGACCATGCTTCCGTCATATTGGAGATAGACGTAGGTGCTGGTGCGCCGTCTCCTTTCCGTTGCAGATTTCCCCCGTACTCGTTGATGGCCCCTGTATTTAAGTCAGAATTTGCGCTGCTCATTGAAACATTTTTTGAAATTAGGCTCTGTAGACAGCTTCGCTACAATTTGGGAGACTTTCAAGGAATGCATTAGAGGTATGACAATAGCCAAGCATGCGGGGTGCTCCGTGCCTTAAGAGACAGGTTGGCTAGAACAAAGCTACCAACAACCTGGTGACCATGCTCCATTAGAAGTGATTAAAAAGGCCTTAGAGGACTTTCACGATACAGCGGATGGGGAGGTTAAACGTTTAGGGAAATAAGCGTCAGCCAGAGTCTATGGAGAGGGGGATCGCCCGGGGGCCACACTTGCAAGGATTACACGACACAGAAGGGAGACTGTAGTGATTTCTGAAATTATAGATGAGGAAGGGCAAAAACGTATAATACCTGGGGAAGGGGCCGGCAGGTTTCACAAATATTATATGGACTTCTACGCTACTGAGACCCCTGCCGACTAGGAGTCGATCAGACTCTAACTTGAATACATTCAAATGACTTGGCTCAGGACGTCTGCTCCTCATACAGGCCATTGTTGCTTTTAAACGTATATACCAAGATTTCTGCTAAAATATTCGTGAACTGGTTGGCTCCTCTGATCCTGTTCTTAATTAAACCAGGGCAGGCGGGATTTGCCCCGGGTCATATCATTACATACAACCTGCGCACTATATGTGGAACAATCCAAAGAATAGACCCAGAAATGAAGCCCGCGGCGGTTTTTCCAGATGGCGAGAAGGCATTCGAGTAGGTGGAGTGGGATTTTCTGAAGGGAGTCCTGAACAATGTGGGGGAAGGCGAGGTGTTCCTTAGACTGATCATGGTATTATATACGATGCTGCGCGCCAGGGTTCAAGTGGGCAACACTGTCTCTAGCCTTATTGATATATCTTAGGGTACCTGTCAGGGCTGCCCACAATCCCCATTGCTATATGCCCTTGTGCGCTCAGAGAATACCATGGTCATAGGCCTATAGGCTTTCCTGAGTACCCCCTTATTGTGTCAGTATATGCTGATGATACTTTTATCTATGTTCAGGAACCTCGGGCCCGTGTTTTCTGAGGTCATACAGTTTCGGCAAGTCTCGGGGCTTCGCATAAATTGGTCCAAATCTATTATGTTCCCCTTGACCCCTTGCACCACCCCGGTGCGACTTGACCTCCCCTTGCAATGGTACATAGACCCTATTCGGTATCTGGGTGTCCAAATTCATACTAACCTTGAGGTAGTCCTTACTGAAAACTACAGTAAGGCCATTTCTAAGCTTGAAGACGATATCAGCAGGTGGATTAAGCTGCTCCTCTCGCTGTTGGGACGCATCTCAATAATAAAAATGGTCGTCCTACCTAGATTTCTTATTCTTTTCACAAATATACCCATGACTCAACTGAAGCGCTTACTCACCACGCTAAGGACCTTAATGATCAAGCTTGCATGAGCGGGTACACAGCCTAGGGTTAAATCTGGAGACGCTGACACTACCCTACCCTTCTGGAGGCCTAAACGCTCCAGATCTAGAATTGTATTATAGGGTTGCTCATGCCTCGCATGCATATGTTTTGATGCATGGTCCGGAGAATATTCTGTACAAACACATTGAACAGGTGGCTGCTGACCCGGCTCCCCTACCCCAAATGATTTTTCACCAGCCCAAGCGGAGGCATGGAGTGTTGGACTCCATGCATGCCACAATTCATGCATGGAAATGCCTCCTTGAGAGGCAGGTGGGGGCGCTGTTGTACTCTCCTTTAATCCCTCTACACTGGTGCACGTGGTTCTCTACAGGCACTGAGTCTGAAGTCACCAGAGCGCTGCAAAAATTGGGTATAGTACAGCTGGAGGACTTTTTTGATGACGGTGTAGTCCGTAAGTGGGAGGACATGCCTAAAGAGGAGATAATCACCACAACACAGGACCAATTTCAATACCTTAGGGCTATACACGCTTGCTGCAAACTACTAGGGGATGATCTACAGGAACCGAATGAGATGCTAACACTTACATATATCATACAGGCAAGTACTCCCCAAAAGTTGGTGAGCAGGATTTATGGGCTGTTGCTGGAACGCAAGAGGTCTTTTTCGCTGAAATCACGCCAGGACTGGCAAAATGATTTAAATGTTAAAATTGATGAAAAGAGTTGGGAATGCTGAGCAAGCACAGGCTCATTCATTTCAAATATATTAACAGTGTGTATTACACACCAGAAGAACTCTGCAGCTATGGCTTGAGGGATACTGCATCTTGTCATATGTTTTATTGTTTGTTTTGATTTTGGCCCAGCAAGGTCTTAGAGTGGTCACCATTAAAGATTATTTGTCTGCCCTTTTAGCTTTTAGACTTTGCTTGACCAACCGCCCTTGTTTAAATCACTTGTTGTGATGTAGTTTATTGATGATTAGACATGTTTCCTCCCAGGCTGTTTATGATGGCACAGTGAAATCTTAGGGCTTGACTTATAGTTTGGTAGATGGGATACTTGGTGACAAACATGACGACTGTCCCGTCCACCTTATTACAAATGCATTACATCC
This sequence comes from Lissotriton helveticus, assembly GCF_964261635.1. Taxonomy (NCBI): domain Eukaryota; kingdom Metazoa; phylum Chordata; class Amphibia; order Caudata; family Salamandridae; genus Lissotriton; species Lissotriton helveticus. The sequence continues at coordinate 552,677,993 of NC_136063.1, forward strand.
TGTGGCACTTGTAAATAGGCGGAAGGAATATCTGTCACATTTGTGACAGAGTAACTCTTCCGCCAAGTCTAAGTCAGACTCCTAATTTGGTCCTGACGTTCCTCTGGTGTGCACCTTTCAAGCCAATGCTCAACTGCTCATTACACCTGCTGACTATCAAAACTGTCTTCCTCATTGTAATCACTTCCCCTTGTCAATAAGTGAGCTCCAGGCTCTCTTGGTGCAGTCACCCTACACCACCTTTCTCCCAGACAAACTGGTGTTGAGGACCATGGCCGCCTGCTTGCCTAAAGTTGCGACTTCCTTTCACATTAGACGGTCTATCACCCTTCTAACTTTCTTCGATCCACAAAGACCCCAAAAGAGCCTTAAGGGTTTTACATCGATCGTACCTAAGACCATTGGGTGGGCGAGCAGCTTTTTGCAGGGTTCTCTGGGGCAAAGAAAGGAATGTCGGTGCAAAAAAGGAATTTGTCAAGGTGTATATATATATATCTCTTTGCATTAAGATCTGTTATGAATTCACCAAGAAGCATCATCCGGAAGAACTGAGGCCTCATTCCATCAGGACCAAGGCTGCTACCACTCCACTGGCACGCTGTGTGCCTGTCCTTGACAGTCAGATTCGACAGGAAAGGCATTTTGCCTGTTTAGTCCAGTAGGGTGTTTTGGTCTAAGTCCACTCCACCTTTGGATCTACTGTAGTATCCATTCTAAAGGTGAGGAATCTGTGGTTAAGGGTATCCATCAGAAGAACAAGTTAACTTTGGCAACACTTACTGGTGGATACTCTATCTGCTCAGCGGAGAAGGCTGCTTTTTACCATCTAAAATAGTTTTGAATTAAAAATCTGCTTACTAGTACCTCCCAAATAATCAATGTGGAGCTTATAATCCTGGAAAACATTATGTTTTTGAGTCAGTCTTTCGGATTGAGCCAAGGAATCTCCAATTGAGTACTATTCACCGGAGTATTATCCAAATAAGACAACAAAGTTGATCTGATTCCACCATGGACTATTTTATAAAATGCCCAAGATGTGTTGCTTGATGTTACCAGGTTATACCGGGAATGCCTAGGCCACCATTCTATATTTGTCGAACCCCAGTGCCTGAACCATTGATCACCTCCCCTCTCCAATAAAGTCTGCAAACATTTACAGGATTTGGTTTAGAAATTGCCATTGAACAATTATGGCAGCATTTTAAACAAATAACAACCTAGGCAAGGTCACAATTTGTATAGTCCTGACACAGCGAATCCAGTAGAGGGTTTAATTGTGCCATCTTTAGTTTGAGTTCTTTGATACGATTTTGGAAAGTAGCAGTTTAAATGTCCAGTTTAGTTGCAATGAGGCGTACCCCCCAGATACCTAACCAAGAACAACACCATGTTAAAGGGAAACGGATTAGGAGCCAATTCATATTCCCCTTTGGGAAGGTAATTACTCTAAGTTTTACATTTCCACATATTGACTTTTAAACAGTGCCAGTTCACAGAAAATTCCTGAATTTCTCCTAGTAGGGGCTGTAACAATCTGACAGGGCTTGATAAAGCAACCAATATATCATCAGCAGACAGATCATTTAAAATATCTTGTGCCCATCTTCACTCACTTCATTCCAGCTTCCTTATCAGTCTTCCGAGCTAGGTGTTCCAGATATAGCACAACTTCCAATAGAAGCATCAAACATCCTTGCTTCTTTCTACATACACTGTTGCCGAGTCTTTGCAATTTAGCCAAATCCAAGCCAGAGAGTTGAAGTACCCAGCCATAACCTGGGTTTGAAACCTCAAACCCTCTAGCTCGCAGCACCTCCCTGGAAATGCTCTACTCTGTCAAATGCTTTCTCAGCTTCTAGTGTGAGAAGCATTGTTCCCCTTCTCATTTTGTTCATTATATCTTTCAAATGTATAACTTTCTTTGTGTTATCTCTACACTCTCTTCTAGCTATAAATACCACTTGATCAGCATGGATTTGCTGAGGCATAACGTTTTCTAAGTAGAGTGCTAATGTATACCTTAGCATTAACATTTGTTAGGAAATGGGATGTAAGATCCATAGTCTTCAGGATCTTTCACTAGTTTTAGGAAGACTGTTACCTTGACTTCCTCCCTTGAAGATCTTACTGCGCCCATAAGTCTGAAGTTATTCTTCACTTTGGTTAGTATCCTCATTTGGTCTTGCCAATATGGTTTATGAAAGGAAGCAGTAAAACTACTTGGCCCTGCGCTTTTCCAAATGTTTAACTTTTAATGGCCTTACTCACTTTGCCAAAAGTGATTAGGTTTGCTAGGCTGTCTTGTTGTTTTTTCGTTAAAGTATGCCATCTGGCCCTCCTCGATATAATGTACTAACTTATTCAAGTCCAACTCCTATATGGTGTGTAATAGTTATGATAACAGCGCTAACATACTGCATGTTTTTCTTTTTCCTTTATCAATCTCTTCCCCCTTTTCATTTGTAATTGATATGTATGATTGGGCGTGTTGTTTAAGTTTGAATGGCAGCATTCTTACGGATTTATTGCCAACTTCATAATATTTGTGATTAACCCTGGCTAGGGTATACTCTGCCTGGGTTCCAGCAGTCTCATCTGTACTGCTAGCGCCAGACCCTTACACCATCTATTCTGCAACAGTGTCCCTTTATGCCATGGTTCGAGCACCCTCAAATTCTTCTGGAGGGTAAACAAACAACATCGCCTCCCTTCTATTCTATTCTTAAGTCTACCTGTTCCTGCTACACAGGTCCCATGACCTTTACTGAGGCCCAGAGTGCAAATGGAGTGCATTCCCCTCTATCAAAAAAAGCAAATTGTAAGAAATTGGAATTATTGGTTTCAGTGGATGAGGGCCCACTTTAAATATGAATCACAATCCTCATCAGGGTTAAGCACAACAGTCACTAAATAAACCTGTGCTTATCCCTCTCGTAGCTTGTCACAAAGTAAGTCATGCTTAAGCTAGAGGCAATGTGTACAGTATTTATTCAGCAGTATAAGGAAAATGGATCCGAGTAACAATTATCAAGTAACACTTATGTCTATGTTCATACACACAATCACCTTAAACTATGATTGAATTGGAAATGAATTCTTTTACACAATTTTGCATAATTCTCAAATTGTATTTGTTCATACACGGTTATAATTAGATCAATCAATGATTAATTTGGCATGATATACAATTAGATAACTTCCATGTAATTGTAGAATCATTACATTTCTAGAGTGCTCTCTGTGAGGAAGGGATAGGATGTGCATAGGGAGTGAGGGACAAGGTAAAGGTGATGTGACATGTTGAAACCATCATATACATATCAAAGAAAGCCTTTACAGTCAAGTTTATGACAAAGGTTCCCAAATAGCATCACACATAGGTTTAAATAAGTTTCATTAGTTCGATCCTATGGTGTGCGGAATTGGCGTAGTTCTACGTTTCGACCCCCGAGAACGCTAAAGGGTTGGTTCAGGCCTCATGTTGGGGTCTTCATCAGGAGAAAAGACCGAGAGAGCATCAGGAGACGATAGCTGACTGTACCGTCTGTGGAGAGGGCCGTGGTGAGCTCCTCAGGTTGTTGGGTTGTATTATGCTTGGCCTGTAATAAACCGTCTGCTCAGAGGTGTTCGGAATATTCGCGCCTCGTCTCGTGATAGGGATTGAATCCTTCTCGTCTCAAAATACCAGGAGCCGGAGCCAGCTACACCGTCTGGCAGCGTCTGTATTTATTCAGCACTGAACTAGGAACAAAGTGAAAACAGAAACCAAGAAGATTCCCAAAGCAATTTAGAATAATAGGGTAAAATTTAATAAATAAAATGACTCCAAAATGAAAATAGTCCAATCAGTAGTACCACAATTATGAATTTTTAAAGTTAAAAAATAGTGTCAACTATGGATAGCTGGTTGCGCCGGATCAGGACAAAATCGACAGTTCAGGTCAACTGTGACAGGCCAGGTACTGGACTAGGTGCGGCTTTCTGTTCTTGGTGCAGGAGATGCACAATGCTCATTGTAAGTCTCTGGTGGCTCTGCGCCGGGTCCATTGAAGCTAGCGATTAGGAATTGCTCAGTGCTGTAGCACAAGGCCCTGCGATGCAAACCTCTGCATCGTATCCGGTAAAACCTTCAGTTAGTGGTGAGAAGTACACTTTTATTCCAACCAAGGGTTCAGGACCTTGACAGCAGCACTTGGGGTCCAAGACTCCCACCTTAGAGGCTAGCAAAGGGGACCAGGTAAATTCCAGTTGGGGCTGGTCAGCTGGAAAACAGGAATGGCTTCTGGAAGCTTGTTGTGTCTCTGTAGCACAAATAGGTCAACCAACTGACCATTGGAATCACTTCTGGGGTCCTGGGTACAAGGCAAGGAGGTCCGCATTCTGTTTTTCAGACAGCAGGGCAGTCCTTCTTCTGAGTCTTCAAATTTCCAAAAGTGTTCTGATTTTAGGTTCTGGGGATGCCACTTTGTTGAAAATGACCTTTTCTCCCGGGTCATTCCACACCTTTTGCTTTTGCTGTCCTCTTTTTGCTGTATTTGTTTTGGTTAGTTTTAGGGCTCTGAGAAATGTACCACTGCTAACTAGTGCTAAAGTGCATGTGCTCTCTCCTCTTAACATGGTGGAATTGGCTTATACACAATTGGTATATTTAATTTACTTGTACGTCCCTAGTAAACTGTCACTACATGGGCCCAGAGCCTGTAAAATAAATGCTGCTGGTGGGTCTGCAGCTCTGATTGTGCCACCCACGTAAGTAGCCCTATAACCATGTCTCAGGCCTGCCATTGCAAGGCATGTGTGTGCAGTTTTAACCTGCCATTTCGAACTGGCAAAATAAATCTTTTGCCAGGACCAAACCTTACTTTTTAATGGAAGTAACTTAGCTGTATTCAATAGCAAGTATCATAAAAGCATTACAGGATTAAAAAGAGATATAAAAGTTTGACAATACATACAAATATTAAAAGATTAAAAGCAGAGATTTAAAACATTACACTTCTTAGTCATCCTAGGGGAAAACATACTTTTTCAGAAAAAAATAAAAGGGACTAGGTCAGCTCAAACAGTAGTTATTTGGCTACATCTTTGGACCTACTACCTTGTTTTTTGCTTTTGAGCGGATAATCCATGCACAACCCAAATACTTGGCAACTCCACAAACAAGTAGAGACCTTGCGGCATCAGTTCGCAAAATGCAAAGTGCCACAAGATGGTTTTTTGTTCCCAGTTGGGCACAAATTGGCTTAAGCCATTTTGTCCTAGCCTGTTTGTAAGCAGGGCATGCAAATAATAGATGGGCTACCGATTCTTGCTGAGCTTCACAGCACGGACAATGAGTTGAGATATATTTTGTTGGCTCCCGGTGTGCAAGCGTGGAATTTAAATATAAGGACCCAAATCGAAACTGCATGTAAAGTGTCCTATCTCTTGGGATTCTAATAAAATCTAGGTATGGCTCATGGTAATCAACTTGTTTGTGTGGTGGAGAAATTAATCAGTTAATCTCCCAAGCCCAGAGTGCTCTAGGAGCTGATGATTAACCCAGTTCCAGTAGATCTTTTTTAGCTCTACCTTAGTCAAAGGGGCCTGATTCTCCCAGGATTCGACTAGGCCCAATTTAAACATAAGATACTTCAAGTCCATTAGCCATTTGACCCTTTTGGTAGAATCCAGGGTGATTAGCTCAGAAAGGCCAGCCGCATAATGTGTAAATTCAGGAGTGCGTCTTAATCCTGCCCAATACAATAGGGGGCGGAGTCTAGTCACCTCACTAATCGGGCGTCTGCCCATGTCAAGGAATAAAGGTTTTAGTGGTGTATATGTAGGGGCGGATACCAAGTCTCTGATAAATTTATTCTCAGACCTTTGGATCTCTACTATTTTTTTAAAACCCCAGAGTTCGGCACCATAGGTTGCCGAACTTACCGCTTTGCCTTCATATACCACTAAGGCCGGGGCAACTAATCTGGACGGGAAAGAAAGTTGCTCTCTTGAGATAGCACCCGCCGCCCGGTTGTGATTTAATAGCATCTTACTCAGATGCGACCCCCATAGCATTTTATCTGAAAGCCTAATCCCAGGTAATCCAAAGAATGAACTAGCTCTAGAGGAGAGCCATTAAGAGTGAGTTTAGGTCTAAATTGGTTCCCAGGGTTAAAAGCCATGACCTTAGTCTTGGAAATGTTAATGGAAAGGCCCCTTGATGTACAAAATAATTGGAAACGTGTAAGGAGTTTTTGGAGACCCATCAGAGTTTTTGAAATTAAAAGGGTATTGTCCGCCAAAAGGAGGGTAGCAATTTTTTCCCCCGCCAGGGTTGGAGCGTTGGCTGGAACTTGGCTCAAAAAGTCGACCACACCATTCACATAAAGTGAAAAGAGTGTGGGAGCCAATACACAACTCTGGCGGACACCCCTGTTTACTGGTATCCTCTCCGTAGTTTGCCCTTGTTCCCCCCATCTAATTCGTGCATAAGTATCCTCATGAAGGCGTATTAAAAGGGATAGAATATAGGGGGGGATACCCATATCCTGTAGCACTGTCCATAGCTTTGCACGTGGGACCAAGTCGAAAGCCGTCTTGAGATCAATGAACTCGAGATATAGGCTTCCCTTACCAATGACTACCACTTTCCAATAAAGGAGAAGTAGTCAAAAGACTTGATCAACTGTGCTAGTGGCTTTCCTACAAACCTGCTTGGCAATTAGAAAGGATTCCCTCCTCCTCCATCCAAAGCTGAATCCTGTTTAGGATGGTTCGGCCTACCACTTTCTGCATGCAATCTAGTAAGCTAATAGGCCTCTAGTTGGCGGGGTCCTGACGGTCGCCTTTTTTATAGATGGGTATTACCGCTGCTTCTTTCCACGAAATCGGGACTTCCGCTCCTTCCATTATGCTGTTAATCATGAATAGAATATATTGGGCCCACTTATGTGGTTCCGATAAAAACGGATCGCCCGGAATACTATCTGGTCCTGCTGCTTTAGCGGGTATAATACTGTTGATGGCACTCACAACCTCATTCAGACTAAATGGATTCATGGCTTCGGAGAGAGTGAGTGTCTGATTACCGAGGGCATTCTCTGGTTCCCCCTCAACTTCCTCCACATATAGATGTGCAAAGTGATCCCACCAGACCTGGCTCCCAATGTGATTAGGAATGGGATAGTTATCACTCCTTTCTCTCTTCTTGATTAGAGCCCAAAATTGTTTTTTTTTTTGACGCCTCTTTTAAGTCCTTCCAATGGGCCTCCTCCCAATCACGCTTAGCTAGTTTCAGGGATAGTTTATAGTCCTTTCTCGCTATTTTGACCATGGGAGAATTTTTCTCCTTTACAGCTACTATTAAAACTTGCCTTTTCTCCTTACAGGTCTCTGTGAACCATAAATTAGGGTTTCTTTGTTGCCTCTTTCCATGACCTGTACGGGAACCTCCTACGAACTGTGCACCAATCAAACAAATGGTTTCTCTGTGAATTAGGGGAATCTTCTCCCGCCCTTGCACTGCTACCAAATCTTCCTCCAATTTGCCTGTCTTTTCTGCTAAAATTGTGGAGATATGCGCTATCTTTCGATCCTCCCCCGCCACCTTGGGCCACATTAAGCGCCTACCACAATTTGACAATATTAACTCCTTGGTGGGAAGTTGAACCTTCAAGCTTGAATTTATGTACTGAGGAGCCCATCGATTCTTCATTTTTAACGTTAATGGGTTATGGTCACTGTCAACGGTATGGCCCACCTCCATATCGATGACATCTACCCAAAGACGCAAGTCCACCAGAATATAATCGATTCGGGATGGGCATGCTAGTTTGTTATAAGTATTTTCCCCCCGTGCATCAGAAGGGGTTCTGCCATTGGCGGCTCTAAGCCCAAATTCCAAGGTTATGGCGTTTACTTGTGTAATGATCTCGGACCATCTTTTAACTGGCAGCAATGCTAATGGGGGCACCCCCCATTTGCTGTCCCCATCCATTGTATCAAGAAGATCTTCGTGGCTCAATGGCTCGAATGTACAATTAAAATCGCCGGCGACAACGACTTTAGCAGTAGGGGGGCATTTAGATAAGAGATCTTCCAGCTTGTTCAAAATTGCCGAGGATTTGCCACTCACGGTCCCCCTTATATAAACATTGAAGAGTTCCAGAGACTCACCACCCTTAGGACCCTTTAAAGTTAACCACATAATATCATGGCTATCACTATCATGTATAGATGCAGACAACCCCAAATCTATTGTAATCCATGCTGTTAAGCCTCCAGACGGTCTGCCTTTTCCGCTAGTTGTAGCAGAAGTATGAAATGTGGTATAGCCGGAGTTATATAACGCCCCCACGCTCCAAGTCTCCTGGAATAGGCATACATCATGGGTTCTCACAAACCCATTCCACAATGGTATAGACATATTTTTCTTTAATCCAGCTATATTCCAGGAAAGGATTTTCAAATGTTTCTGTGCTTGTGTGTTTGGGGAAGGAGCGTCATTATTGGTAACAGTGTTTTGCGGTATGGGCAAAGGTGATGCCAGGGGCTGCTCTTAGCAATGCGAAGGTGAGAGTTCATGACATATGGGGCGGTACCTGCTTTCAATTGCCCCTGAAGAATTATAATAGAGTCAATCGTTTGCGTCCACTTTTTAATACATATGTTACTTCTAAGGTAGACCCTGGCCAATCCTAAGGTCTGGGTGCAGTGCATTTAAAAAGTTGGATATGCACTTTTAAGTTTTACATATCCTGGTAGTGGGAAACTCTTGAATTCATTTTTCACTACTACAAGGCCTGTCTCTCCCATAAGTTAACATTGGAGTTGCCTTATTACATTTTATAAGTGTAATTTTCAAATGTGACAAGATTATTGGTTCATGTTTGGTGTCTTTGGAATCCGAATTTAAAATCCTAACTCATGGTAACGTCGGATTTTAAAGATAATTCTGTAAATGTCACTTTAAGAAAGTTGCAATTTTTCTTGCCTTAGCCATTTGGTGCCTGCAACCTGTCTCTGGTCAATTAACTGGGTGTAGTTGGCTATAGGGCTTTGTGTATTCCTCCTAGATAGCCACACACAATAAGAGCTTAGGTGTGACTGGATGGGCCATCACTGGCAGGATGGGAGGGAGGAGCTGGGCCCGGCCTCACTTACACTTGAATAGGCTGTGTCCTGCCCCCACACAAAGGGCTTAACAACCATACATTGTCACTTCAGCCAGCTTGAAGCCTGGGCAGGAGATGAAGGGAATCCCGTGCACTTCAAGGACACTGCCTAGAAGATTCTCCCACCGTCAAGAACCAGGGCACCATATATAAAAGAAGAACCTCAGACACCACCACTTCAGTACAGAAGTAGGACTGCTGTGCTGCTGAAAGGACTGCCACTCTGCTGGACTGCTATTCTGAAGGAGCTGCTGCCTTGCTGTGCTGACCTACTACCCTCTTGCCTGGGGGAGAAGAACTGAACCTGCAACTCCATCTTGAACCCAGGACCCCAGACTGACTTAAAGGGCTAGTCTACTGGCCTCCTGATCTGAACTTCAGGGATATAACAGGCTCCGACCACAGCTTCTGGACGTGTTTTCAGCAAATTCTGGACTCCCAGGAAGTGCCTCTCAGGTTCTGGGTCCTTAGGTTGGCTCTTGAGCTTTCAAATTCAAGCTTTTGGGCTCTGCCTGACCGCGAACTGGCCTGTTTGCACCAGAAATGCACAGATGGTACAGAAAAAAGTTTGAGCCGCCACAAGTCGGTTTTTATGCACAGCATGCATTGATCGCTTGCGTGGACCACCGACGTGAAGCTTCAGTACGTACGTCCTGCTCCTTGCGCCACGCCTACCACCACCAGCATCGTTCTCCTTACTCCCTAGCGATGTTCTTCCACGCAAACGGGACTCTTGGCACAAAACCTAGGAAGGTAAACCTTCAGCTCGACTAATCTAGGACTGTAGCCGACTCTCTCTCCATTGCGGACGGCTTGAACTTTAGAATTTGACCCAGTCCAGTGCGACCAGATATTCCTGGTTGGCACTTTACCGTTTTAGGTGTTATATTATAGTTTATTCTTTCAAAATTTTTAACTCTGGTTCTACTGATTGGATTTTTGTCTTTTTGGTCTTCTTTATTTATTACGTTTTGCTGTATTTTCAAACATGATGTAGAATCTTTTTGTGTGGTGTTTTCACTGTTTTACTGTTTCAAGTGTTGCACAAATACTTTATACACTGCCTCTAATTTAAGTCTGACTTCTTTGTGCCAAGCCACCAGGCGGTGAGCGCAGGTTAATTTGGGGTTTGCTGGTGACTTACCTTGACTAGTATTGTGGTTTCTGCTTGACCAGGGCTTACACCCCAGTCAACCAGTAACTTAATTTCTAACACACTTTTATGCCCAGTGCCACCCAGTGGATAGAGGAGACCCTTCTTTTTAACTCTGAAATTGGTTTGGGTTTGGCTCCAGCCTGTCTGGTGAAACACAGGGTGGACATGTTCAGCTGTGAGCTGCATCTACCAGTAACAGGGTAGGCTTCATCTCAAGTCAGGAAGGGCTAAATACCGCTTTCAGGTTACCATCTGAGGTGCAATCATGGCAGGGGCTCAGTTGTTCCCTATCCATTATGTCAGGAAGACTGTCACCTTGCCACACCCATGCCCTTTGTCTACTGTCTGGTCCAAGTACTCATTTCCTATGTGGGGGGAGGGGCTATAAACAGTCCAAGGCTAGCTGGTCATTCACAGAAAGGACCCAGAAACTTCAGGTAGAAAAATGCCAACTATCTAAAAGTGACTTTCCAAAATAATTGTTTAAAATATGTTTTTACCATTAAAAAGGATTTTACATTATGATAAAAATGAGTGCAATAAGTATATCTTTGACTCCCCCCTAAACTGAATGTAATACTAATTAAATGTTATATGGTAAATCAGTGTTAGTCTATGGGAGGCCACAGAGGGTTTTGCAGAAACATGTTCCACAGATTTTGTTAATTTTCAAATAAAAGAGTTGGTTTGTACGATAAAGTGAACATTTGTTGCTCTACTGATAGTGAGCAGATTTAGCTCTTTGAAGATTGAAATTCAACACTTCTTTTGAAGTTCCTGAAGATTTGGGCTTATTAACCATATGGGCGCTTGCGTTTCTAACCAGCAGTTGCAAAATCTGCATGTTTTAAGCTGTTTTATTGTTTTTCGAAGAACCTTCGAACTGTCCAATAGGAATGTATTAAAGTCTGATCTTGTCATTATGAAAAGTTAATCAGGCATTGTGTTCCCGAAATTGTTTAATCAATTGATTGATTTTAACAGTGGCGGGTGGCAACATTAATAAATGGTGTGGTTCTCATCATAAATGCTGCTGGACGCTGGGCCCTCCATCCGGTGCTCCTCTCCCTGCACTGATCATGAGGGTGAGGAGGAGCAGTAAGGAAAAGGAAGGACTTGCTTCTAAGTGCAGTGCAAATCCAACCAATCCTGGAGCTGCACTCTTGCTGTTTTCAGCATGAGAGCAGCTCCAGGATTGGTTGGAGCAGGCTAACTCAGCGCAAATTTTGAGGCTGGGGACCTTTGCTAGCAATTCCCCTGCTGTTTCTCATCCCTGTAATTGCTGGGTCTGAAGGGCGCCTATCAGCTTGGCGGCTGTAGACAGCCAGCCAATCTGAGTCCAGTGAGACAGCCTGCGATCCGCAGGAATCTGCCCAGCCCTCACCTTCACACTCCAGCAGCTTGGGCCGGTGGCACACAGAATAATACCAAGCGTCAGCATATGGGGCAACGGTCTTCCGCTCACAAATAGAAACCACAGCTGGATTCTAGGTTAAAACTGCTTTCTTCTGTGGGTTGATCTTCATAGATAATACTTTTCATTGTGATCTTGTTCGCCGTGAATAGTTAATCATTTGTGATATTGGTAAAGATTTGACAGATGGAATATTTTACGTTTGTATTGTTTAGCCTGGCCAATTGAAAGCAAACATGCTGTGTTTGTTTTATAGTGTTGAGTTCGTTTCTCTGGATAATTAAGTCTTTTAAAGGACATTTTCAAAATATGCAAACTTTTTAAATGTCATTTTATTGCTCTGTAGATTCAAAGTACTTCGTAAAACAGATGGATGAGGGCAAATACTCGAAAATCCACACTTTTCTAAGGAAAAGAGTATACCCCGCCGGATATAACAAACTTAAGAAAGGGGGATTCAGAAGGTTGTGTAAAAAGTATGCTGCTGAAGGTAAGGCTGTACATTTAGAGGTTTCTAGACAATTGTTGACTTGCTAAATGTTAGTGTTTGTGGAGTGCTTGTAAACAACAAGGGTTCCCTGTGAGAACAAATGAAAACCAACCCCTAGGTCAGGGAATAAATCAATGGACAAACTACCTAGGCGGTAATTTTAGAATGCTAACACAATAGTGAAAGGACCAACACTGAGAGTGAACAGTTTCCAGTTAGTTACAAAAGTTTATTACAATCACATAAAAAATACATGTATCATAAATCAATAGCTAAAAATATACATTCCATAGAAAGTAAACATACATCAATTATAACATAAAAAATTCTTGGACATAGAAGAGTAAGTTGTGTGTCGACGCGTTTCGGCGACCAGCGCCTTTCTCAAGACAGTTTACAACTTTCTGAAAATAAAAGCATGAATCAATATATAGTTTAATTTATTCGTCCATAATCAATCATTACAGTATTATCTTAACGTGGATTTAAAAACAGCCTATATACACAATATGTTCTATTTAGACAAGGAAAAACTGTTCAAACAAACAAGGTCCTAAGGTAATCAAAGCACAACTGATAATCTCAAAAAATGGCAAAGCATAAATAACATGACATAACCTCTATTGTAGCTTTCTTCTACTTAACTTATTACCAGGGTCATTTAATAGCGTGAGACATGAATGATACATGGTTTAATTCTTACATTCACTAATATTTGATAAACATTGTATCACAAATAGTTATTTATGGAACATGATGGTCTGAAAATGAATAATTCATTTACGAATCAGAGATTGGTCTTTTATTAATAATTAACATTTTTATCTAAATGCCTACATCTATCATGTGACAAATAAGGATGGGGCTATAGATTTAATTCGAGAAGAACAGATGAAAGAGAGAATTGAGTGGGGTACACGAGACCGACTCTGATAGTCCAGTACTACATAGTTTATAGCAGTACTACTCTACACTACTATTCTAAATCCTAGTAGATCAGAACACAAGGGATTCTCTGTTCTATAAGTGATAGGAATGGTTATTATGTTGTATGGATATATTTATAGAAAAGCCACTCATGCCTCTATTTATACTGATTTAATCACTGTAGTTTTTTAGAGAATTACAATATTAAATGTTCACGTATTTAGTTTCACTTACCTTAAGCAAAAATGGACTAAACACAATGGTAAGAATTTCGACGCTGTGGGGTTCCATATAATTCTTAGAACCGGAATTGACGTTTCTGATTGACAGAGATTCTGTAATTTTGTTAATAAAGACAGAAAGCATTTACTATTGCAGGAATGCACGGCTAGCACTGATTAATTTAATTCCAAAAAGATAACTTTAATTGGGAAGAGAATAACTGACCTAATCTGATAAATCTGCAGTTCTTATGTTCAAAACGGGTATTTGGATACTTCAGTCTTTTAGATACTTCAGTCTTTATCGCCAAGGTAAACGGCCTGCCTAAATAATAGTGCAAAATATACCATTCAAGACAAACAATCCGAGCTCTCAGAGGAATATATAATCCTAGGTCAGCTCCTTACCAGCAATTGAGCTTTTAGAATACGTCGCCTCCACACTTTATTATTTTATGTTTACTTCTAGAGCCCTAGGATACCAGCGTTATCTAAAATGCAAAAAGTGAAATGCGAGAAATACAGTGAATTGTTTATAAATGGAGGCGATTGATTATCTAAGAAAACCTTGGTCAATTCTTACCGGACTTTTCGTGAACTCACGGACGTATATATTTTGAAATCAATCACTGTGTGGCACTCGATACACAATAGATGGCCATACGCGATCCAGAGCCTAAATAAATAGAACAGATGCCTGGTTACTATTTTACTAAATGTGAGCCTATCGTTACAGCTGCCCTCTCTAAGTATCTAGGTAGTATTTACATATTTCATACCTATGATGCCGGCTCTTTAAATCTCCGCGGTATAGCGTGATCAAGATTTAGCCGGGTTGTTTCGATTAAAACAGCTTGGCGGATTCCTGCCAGATGACAAATAACAATGCGATGTTATCAGCACACATAGTTCGAAGGCAGAGCGTATTTCCGAGCTTGAGTCGGGGCGCATGACTTCTAAGTCGGAGCGCGTGATTTGTAATGACCGGTATCTGCAGAATGCATACCTTAGGTTTCTTGGATTGAGGCCGCGTGGAGGCGAACGTCTAACTCGAACGTGGTTCCGTGATAAAATGAAGATTGGGCCGGGTTCGCGCGTATTTATGTTTGCACCTGGGAGAGTAATTAGGCTAGTCCTGACGTAGCTAGGATTAATGAAACGCGAGGAAAGACTCCTCTGTGGTTACGTGAGCAAGATGTAACGAACTATAGCTATTTCATGGGCTAAAATTAACCATTTGTAATCAGTCATGCGCTTCTATGCAGAAAATACATTAAGCGCTAATCGCCAATGTAAAGAATAATTAATGGAGGTCAATACAGCAAAAGAAATGGATATTTTGATCTCACATATCCAAAACCGATTTTTTAGCAAACCTCAAGGTAACATCTATTTATGTGTCCCCTTGTCACGATGTTTTTCCATAGCTGTGTATCTAAAAAATCGCATTTTCCCATGGAATTTCGCTGTTTAACCCCTCACGGAAATGTATCCATACAACATAATAACCATTCCTATCACTTATAGAACAGAGAATCCCTTGTGTTCTGATCTACTAGGATTTAGAATAGTAGTGTAGAGTAGTACTGCTATAAACTATGTAGTACTGGACTATCAGAGTCGGTCTCGTGTACCCCACTCAATTCTCTCTTTCATCTGTTCTTCTCGAATTAAATCTATAGCCCCATCCTTATTTGTCACATGATAGATGTAGGCATTTAGATAAAAATGTTAATTATTAATAAAAGACCAATCTCTGATTCGTAAATGAATTATTCATTTTCAGACCATCATGTCCATAAATAACTATTTGTGATACAATGTTTATCAAATATTAGTGAATGTAAGAATTAAACCATGTATCATTCATGTCTCACGCTATTAAATGACCCTGGTAATAAGTTAAGTAGAAGAAAGCTACAATAGAGGTTATGTCATGTTATTTATGCTTTGCCATTTTTTGAGATTATCAGTTGTGCTTTGATTACCTTAGGACCTTGTTTGTTTGAACAGTTTTTCCTTGTCTAAATAGAACATATTGTGTATATAGGCTGTTTTTAAATCCACGTTAAGATAATACTGTAATGATTGATTATGGACGAATAAATTAAACTATATATTGATTTATGCTTTTATTTTCAGAAAGTTGTAAACTGTCTTGAGAAAGGCGCTGGTCGCCGAAACGCGTCGACACACAACTTACTCTTCTATGTCCAAGAATTTTTTATGTTATAATTGATGTATGTTTACTTTCTATGGAATGTATATTTTTAGCTATTGATTTATGATACATGTATTTTTTATGTGATTGTAATAAACTTTTGTAACTAACTGGAAACTGTTCACTCTCAGTGTTGGTCCTTTCACTATTGTGTTAGCATTCTAAAATTACCGCCTAGGTAGTTTGTCCATTGAGTGTTTGTGGAGTGCACATCCCAAAGCAGACATTTGTTTCCCTAGACATAAACAAATGTTGAAATGTAAAATACAGAGCAAACAAAGGGGGATGTCCTATTCAAAGGTTTGATGAAGGAGAAAGGCCTCCAAAAAGTGAATCCTTGCGTGTGTCTGTTCTGCTCTGTTCAGTTGAGTAGACTATGACGCCCTAATAAGTCTGTCAGGCCAATTGTTCTGTAGTGTGTAGGCTTGCTTATGTCTAAAATGGACTAGGCAAAGGAGTATCACTCTAAATCCCTTATACCATTCGTAGCCTGTGTAATTAACATCACTGTCATAAAACTGTCAAATATATCCATGTGTTTCACAGAGCTCGCCAGTATTTGGAGGCTTCTCCGTTTTTTTCTGTTAGTTAACCAGACATTGTTCAACAGCATACGTCCAATGCAATAAATATGCCTGAAACAAACCGGCCCAATTATATTTTCCAGTACTTGATAATACTCATTTGTACTGCATTTCATATAAATTGAGTGATGGCCACATCAAATAAACCATGCCACACTTGCTGCTTACATGCCAGAAACTGACCTCGTTGTGAGGAAGCTACCAGTGTAGAAACATAATGGTAGACTGAAAAGAGAAGACTGATCTGTTAGAGTTTTTGCTGACTCATCAGTATGCTGAAGTGTCAAAAGTGGTGCCAGTCTTTATTAAGATAGTCATGGGCTAGGACCAATCCCTCCGACAGACCTCTCCAAGTAAAACGTAGAGGAGGTCTCCGCTCTGCAAAATGAGATAGTAGGAGGGAATGGCATTGCAAAAATAGAACAAGACAGTGATGGAAACAGATGGGAAACTTATTGGGGAACACAGAAATTGCTCCAATTCCGAAAAGTA
This sequence comes from Lissotriton helveticus, assembly GCF_964261635.1. Lineage (NCBI taxonomy): Eukaryota > Metazoa > Chordata > Amphibia > Caudata > Salamandridae > Lissotriton > Lissotriton helveticus. The sequence goes on from NC_136063.1 coordinate 552,694,656, forward strand.
GGCAAGATTGGAATTCGCAAGGCATAAGATGTGTAGCTCACTCATAATATTCCCAAAGAAACTAATCATTGTAGGAAAAAATTGAAATCAGCTACAATGCTTTCATCTGTAATTTTTCCTCAATTAAAATACAGTCCACCCGGAGATGTTGACAATGTACAGGAGTGCTTGGGTGCCTCACATGAGACAGATAACACAGTTTACCTAAGGGCACTGAAAAGCACCTAAACGAAGTTACTTTCTCATTCTCTCTGGTACACCTGAGTTGGGCATAAGACTGAAGGACAAAATTAAGTCTCACTGGCTATATCTACCTAAACCATTTCCTTTCAGCATTAGACAATTGTCGGTGTTAAATGTACAAACGGCATGGTCACCGTATGTGTTGGTACGTTTTTATTATTACTAAATAAACATAAAGAGTCTTTTGTAAATTATGTACTTATGTCACTGTATGTTGTGTATATATTGATGTGTTCCTTTCTTCGATTGTGTGTATATTTACTGTGGTAGCAAAAAAATCTTTAGCTTACATTTTGAGATTTAAAAACGATTCCAGAGTAAAGCAAGGAATCGTATTATGTTGAAAAAGTCTGCATGTTACAACATGAAATAAATAGTCCATGGTAAACGAGGGCCACCTTTTCCCTGATCATTAAGGAGGGGTAAAGGTAATTTTAAGTTTGTCCCTCTGGAAGCGCTTGACGGCGTCAGTTACCTGACCGATCGTGTCTCTGTAGGCAAGGAGGTTCAGTTACCAGATGAAGAAGGTGTGAGTTGTCTGGGTAGAATATTGCAATCTATCCATGTTTGTTGTCAGGATAGTGATTTGGGAAGCCAAACCACCTTTCAGTGTACTGAACAGCTAGCTAGCTGCATGCATTTATGCTCGAAATTCTTTTTGTGACACCAGTAGAATTTGTGACTTTGTTCAATCTAATCTTTTGCCCTTACATAGCCACTGATTCGCCTTGTAATTAAATGTGTCCCAAACTTACATTACACCTTGGAAGAATTTGCACAGCAAGACCATCACTGGCACATCAGTAATCGTCGCTCAGAGACAGACTTTATTTGGGATTATCTGGGCCCACCGTTCACCGCCTCCTCAAGTGACACAGATCTCATGTAACGCTAATTGTGCCCTATTCTTACCAGTCTTTTTAAAGTATCATCCTAACAAGCATCTATAGCTACCCACTGTATCTATATCTGCTAGTGTTTTAAAAATATTGGGAAACGTATGAACTGAATATACATTTGTACTAACTGTTAGGTCCTGACACGTGGGACTAACAAACTGCCAAAGACATACTTGCCTTTCACCGGCACTGACCTCACATGACTGACTCCAACCCAGCCCTTTATGCCTCCTAAAGGAGACAAACATGCTTTAGCGTGCATCTCTCTCTTTCAACCACACTCCCACCTCATGACCCAGCGTTTGCATTGCAGACTAATACACGGAAGGTGTTAGTATTTCAAATGCGTCCTGCGAGTTGTGCATACGGAACAATGTAATAAACATCCAGATTGTGTATGGGATCAAAGTGATCCTGAGGCAGCCACATTTTAAACATCTATTTGTGTGTGGAGCCATGATACTAAGAGAAATAATGTGAATGTCTGAAAAAAAAAATGTATGTTTATTCATTGTTCCCATCTGTTCGACACCAAAAAAGCATTGTCTGACAATGTTTCTCTTAGAGAACTACATACCCTTCTTGACACATTACCTATGGGGCGAGAAAGAAAACAAAACACAATTGATGGACTGAATGCAGAATAAATCAAAACATTCACCCCCAGTCAAGAGATCTGGATTAAATTCATCATTCTTTTGCTCACCATGCCACCCCAGTTTAGACCTGGCCATATGCAAATCAATCTTGACCCTGTGTCTCATGGGAAGAGTCAAGCCCGAACTGCCAAGCCAGGTCCTCCCTGGACCGGAAACAAGCATCCTAGGACCGGTTTTGGGGTTTCACCCCTCTTCAGTCAGGATAGCTTGAATTCAGTGGCACAGTGAGCCCGGGACCCACGTCTGGGCATACCCGGCGCACTTAGGGCGAGGAAGCAAAATACACACAATTGATGGATGGAATGCAGAACAAATCAAAACATTCTCCCCCAGTGAAGAGATCTGGGTTAAATCCATCATTCTCTTGCTCACCATGCCACCCCAGTTTAGACCTGGCCATATGCAAATCAGTCTTGACCCTGTGCCTCATTGGAACAGTCCAGCCGGAACTGCCAAGCCAGGTCCTCCCTGGACCGGAAACAAGCATCCTAGGACCGGTTTTGGGGTTTCACCCCTCTTCACCCAGAATAGCTTGATTCCGTCCATCATCTGCTTTGGTTTTGCTTTGTTTGCCCTAAGTTGGCAGAGTATGCCCAGACGTGGGACACTTGCTCACTTTGCCACTGGATTCAAGCTAGTCTGGCTGATGACGGCTGATTAGCCAGAAACCGGTCCCAGGATGCTTGTTTCCAGTCCGGAGAAGACATGGCTTGGCAGTTCGGGCTGGACTGTTCCCATGAGGCACATGGTCAGACTGATTTGCATGTGGCAATTTCTGAACTGGGGTGGAGGAATGAGCTAAAGAATGATGATGGATTAAACCCAGATCAGTTGACTGGGGGTGAGTGCTTGCAATGTTCAACACTCCGTCCATCATCCCATTTGGTTTTGCTTTGTTCGCCCTAAGTTGGCAGGGTATGCCCAGACGTGGGTCCCTTGATCACTTTGCCACTGGATTCAAGCTAGCCTGGCTGATGACGGCTGATTAGCCAGAAATCGGAGCCAGGATGCTTGTTTCCGGTCCAGGGAAGACATGGCTTGGCAGTTCAGGCTGGACTGTTGCCATGAGGCACAGGGTCAGACTGATTTGCATATGGCCATGTCTGACCTGGGGTGACGGAGTGAGCTAAAGAATGATGATGGATTAAACCCAGATCAGTTGACTGGGGGTGAGTGCTTGCAACGTTCAACACTCCGTCCATCACCCCCTTTGGTTTTACATTGCCTATAGGGGCATGTATGCTGGACCTTTTTCTGCCCTGGTCCCTCTTCTTTTGATTTAATCTCTAAAAGGAATACAATCTCACATTAATCAATCATAAGCAGGTAATAAATGAATGTAAGGAAATCTCCTTTTAAGTTTTGCGCTCAGAAATGTCTGCTTGGATTTTAAAATGAGTTATAATGCACACTCTTGATTGATCCCATCCCGAGTATTAAACTGGATCTGAAAACTTTTCCAAGGCTGCACATTCCTCCGGCACTGGGAGACGCCCACGACGTAACATGCAAACCTGCATGATATCGCTAGCAGTTATGTCCTACATACATAAAGGACATGCACCGTGCATATATTCTTTTAATACGAATTAATAAAGTTTAACATTTTTAATATTAGGGGCCCGATGTAGGTCACCAAATACCGGTCGGTAACGGCCGAATTCGGCCGTTACCGACCGGTATTTGGTGATTGAGATGTAGGGGCCATTATTTTACAGAATCGGTAAATTTACCGCATCGGTAAATTTACCGATTCTGTAAGATACCGAATCGGTAATTTTACGGATTCGGTAAATCCCAGATGTAGGTAGCACTGTTTACAGTGCTACAGGCCTTCAGAATTCGGTATTTTATCACCCAATACAATTGGGTGGTAAAATACAGAATTCAGGTGTACATGCACACCTGTGCCATGTGACACACAGACATGCCCTTAGGGCATGTCTGTGTGCCACATGGCACACAAGCCTGGAATTGGGGTGCTACAGGGTGTCAAAGTGACACCCCGTTCACCCTTGCAGGATTCGGTATTTACCGATTCGGTAAATACCGAATCGGTATTTCCCATTGATTCCTATGGGCTTCAAGGCCCCTAGGAATCAATAGGAAATACCGATTCGGTAATTCTAAAATAAGAATTACCTACATCTGCCCCCTTCCTATTTACCTACTCTTAAATACCGAATCGGTATGATTCGGTATTTAAGAGTAGGTAAATAGGAATTACCTACATCGGGCCCTAGATGCCTACCTGACAAAAGTTAATTTCCCTGTAGGTAGCGTGGGCTCCCAGTAAACTTGTCAAACTAACGTTATTTTGGTTAGCCAAGTCCATAAGGGAACAGCGTAGACGCACATGGATCGTGAACATACCTGTTTGAGACCTGGACGTCCTGGGTCCATGTCTGCTTTTGGCCTCATAATAAGTATTTAGTCTCTCTGCTTTTAAGTGTGTTTTCCTTTTTTTTCAGATAGCAATCTCTACAAAATGGAAAAGCCTTCACATTGTAGTATAATATTGTCGTAAGAATTGGCAGTGGCTGCAGAAGAACCAGATTTGTTGATAGGTGGGATAGAGGAAAAAACTATGGAGGAAGACAGATCGCACAGTTAACTTAATAAGGATAGGGACAAGATTGAAGTAAACAGTTGTAGTATAAGAGAAGGTGTGAAACAACCGTGGACTACTACATTGGACATTAAAGAAACTGTATTCACTTTCAGAGGAGATGGTGCAAAAAAACGAATGAAAACCTCTCTGCCGATATTAAGGAAAGATTTTCTTTTACATCTGCTTCCTAGTGCAATTGATCTCTCGTGGCTTTGGATTTGTAAGCATTATATTTATGACCAGCAATCACCCGTATCGATAAGCTGGGAACAGTAAATGACCTTAAGTAATTAGTCTCACATCTTTGTCAAGCGAAACTTGGCTGGCCAAAGCGATAGACCGCCCTTATATACTATCCCTGAGTAATTTGAGATTTTAAGGGGTGAGAGCTATTCGGGCAGGGGAGGAGGTGTAATAGTAATTTTTGGAGACAGCTGGATTTGCAGCTGTGTGATTCACTCCGTCTTCTCTTTTTTTACATTCTTGTTAATAAAAGTCACCTGATTGGTAATTAGTCATTCACGGAGTATCACACATTTTTAAAGTGAACTACTGGATACTTGTTTGTGCTTTGTGCAGCCTGTTTTAAAGATTATTTTGTCGGTACAGCCCGGTATAAAAATTCTTCTGTCGGTACTTCATTGTGTGAAAAGGAAGATCTAATTGATTGGTGCACTTTAGTGGAGATACGTATCAGATAGTTATTCTGACTTACTACACACTGCAGAGGTCATATCCTGGATTGGGTTCTAATGCCCATGTAGGACTAGAGAATAGTAGAGGGGAGTTTTGATCACATTCATTCATGATGAACCAGAACTGGAGCAGACTTAGTGACCCCAAGGCAGATTTTATTGTGGTTGGGATAAATACCTAAAAATGGGAGTGCACTTTATAGATCTTTTACGGTCGGCGAAATAGAAATTGGAGTCAAGAACAAGGCTAAAACCTTTGTGGGCATTCTGGACTCTTGCATATCCATGATTTATTTTGTCATCAGCACCATACCTGTATCACCTGTATAGTTCTTAGTTATTTTCATTTGTCTATCGTGTCAGAAAAAGAGAGAGCTCATTTATCAGAGACAGTCATTGAATCCAAGTTAAATTATGGAATCTTGCATCTAGTGGGCACTTGCAAATCTGACCTCAATGAACTTCAAGTGTTTCACAATTTGACAGCCAGAGCTGCACTAAACTGTCAAGTAGACCCCATAATCCCCATGACTGCAGTGTGCCTCATCTCTCAGACAGGTGAGAGTTAAGACCTTTGATTAGTTATCCATAATAGGGGTATCTTTCATTGATTCACATGCTTGAATCGTTCTCCATCGTCAAGATGGGAGTCCCACAGTAACATAATCAATCAGTAAATGATAAATGCCATTTGCCATTTGAATTTAATAGCCTATCTATGTCCTTCTTTAAAAAGGACCAAACTTTGAACACAGCCAATCTGCTGCTAGCACCCTCTAGAACACTCCCTGCAAAGGCAGTTCCCCCCAGATTTTCACCGCATGTCGCGTGGAAGGGAGTCTCCCTGAGTTCTAGTCAGTTTTTACTTCAACTACTGGATTGCTTATACAAATGTGACACCATGGCTGACAAGAGAGGCCTTTTCCGCCAATGTAAAACCTGTGGCAGGAAAAGGGTTCATGTGGACGATCCACACAAGTACTGTATATATTGCCTGCATCCTAAGCATGAGGAAAGGGAGTGCAATAAATATTGTACCATCTCCTCAAAGACTCTCAAGGATAGAAAAGGAAAGTTTTTATTGGGGCTCCAGACCACTCAACACTAGGCAATTTCTTCGGATGAAGAAAGTGATACATCTTTTAAGTCTCACAAGAGAGCCAGTTCGCAGCAGAGCTCCTCTAGAGAGTGTAGGAAACAGCACAAACCTCATGAGACCAAGGACTCTAAAAAGGGTAAAGTAATGAAAGTCTCCTCGGAGCCTGCTGTATCTGTGCCTAATATGCCTTTCAGAAAGGACAAACACCTTTCTAGAGCCTCTACTTTAGACCCTTTGAGGCATAAATCTGACAAAAAAACATTGTCGAAGACGTTGCCAAACACTGTGACAACAAGCTTTACATAGTCAGAACCATCGACGGCAGAAACTATGATGACAACAGAAATATTAGGTCCCATACCGTTGCCGAGAGTCTCACTCTCTCAAAGCCCTTCGACGTTGGGATCAGCATCGACTGCAACATCATCAACGGCGGTCGACATACTTCCATCGATGAAGATCTCGTCAATGAAGATCATGTCTATGAGCGACTCATCGGCGAGTGCTCCGTCAACGACCATCCCGTTGACTGCAGCACTGTCAACAACGGAATTTGTTCAACCTGCTCTGTCTACACCGTCGACGGTTACTCATTTTGCCAAAGTAACTAAGACATTTATACTCCCAGCTATGTCAGCGTACAGTAAAGGCTCAACTTTATTCCCCTCGCATCTCTTGGACATGGAGGACTCTGAGGATGATGGTATTTGTTGTGTAGCTCATTGCCCATCAGAGCTACAAGTTAAATGTCAAGAGGATGATGAGGAGGAGGATGGAGATTACCATGATGTAGAACAATATTACCAATAGGGCTATGTGGCCCCACCTCATCACTACCAGCTTTTGGTTTCCTACCATACCCTCGTCCTAGAGATATGTCCCATCTGTTACTTTCTCTCATTCAAGACCTGCAAGCAATGTTGGCGGACTATAGACGAAGGTTTCCACAGCAAGGGGATCAGCCAGAGAAACCGCTACCTAAAGCAGACCCATCAAGCGTGCCAGTTGTGCTGCCACCAGTTACACCTAGTATTACTCCTCGCCTCTTAACAACAGGACCCATCGCACAGGATACGTCTGTTTCAGACAAAAATAGAGAGGAGGGCTGGCTCCCAGATCCTCTCCTGATGCCAGATCCTTGGGATGATTACATCATACCGACACCCTCTCCTCCTCCACATCTGCCATTAGAATCTCCACCGGAGGATATTGGAAAATTCCATAACTTAATGGAGAGAGCATCCACCAGATTCCGCTTACCAATGACAGTCAAACAGACTGACTGTTTCATGTATGACTTCAAGGAGGACAGTAGGAAGTCTGTACGCCTTATCCCTATTTTAAGACTATATATGGCAAGAGGGCGGTTAAAATTATTAAAACACCTGCAACCATATCACCAGTACTCCCATGAATTGATAACAAATACAGAGCTCCAGAGGATTCTCCATCTTGCCTCACAAGACATCCCAGACCAGATTTGGTCATTTCACAAGTGTTGTAAAGAAGCTCTAAGAACCCTGCCACTCCAATAACTACTCCACCTGATAAAAAGGGGAGCAGGATGGACATTCTACGTAAACGCTTCTCTACTATGGCATCAGTCGCAATCAGGGCTGCAAATGCTTTAGCTATTATCGTTCGTTATTACCGCCAGATGTGGTCGGACATAGGAGCTTTGGTGGACCTAATACCAGAAGATAAAAGGCAAGTGGTCAGAAAGATCTTGTTTGATGGAGAACGTGCAGCATCAGAAACCATCAACTGTGCTATCGATGTAGCCATTACTGGTTTTAGAATCAAATCTCTTTTTTATGGGCAGAGCAAACAAAAAAGCAGTACCCAGCATCCTGCCTACAACCCTGGTGGTCCGGGGGCGAAGTCTAGTAAGGTGTTTCAGGCACAAGTGGCAATGTGGCAATACACAGATTTTGGTTACAGTTTACACAGCCTGTCGCCTACAACCCATCATGCGCTACCCGTGTCCCATAAAGGGGTGTTTACAGCTGAACAGATATCAAAGTTCACCCACCTAAAGGCTGAGGGATGTGCGTCGGCACCGCATAATCCCAGTGAAGTGCAGTTATAAAAGCAGAATTGCTAGGGCAGCCAAATTAAAGGTTTCAAACCCAAAGAGAAAAAGAAAAGAACCTACCTCCCCCAATAAGAGGATTAAAACAAACAAAACCCCCCACCCCAGGCCCTTCGAATGAGCCAGTTGATCACAATTAATGCATGCCGGGGCGATATTGTGGGTCTTGAACTAGCCTAACTCCTCTCAGGGGCCCCAGCCACTTCTTGGGTATGCAGAAGTGACCTCAGTAAACGTAAGTATTTGGGCCATGTCAGGAAAGACATACCCTCTAGCACTGGCCATCACAATGAGCAATCCATTTCTGTATCAGGGCGGGGTTGTAGTACCAATAAGAAGTGATCTTGAAGGCCGTTTCCGTGTGTCCTGTAGTGTGCCGTGTGGCACGCTTTATAAAAGATGTCTTTCCACTCTTTATCTGATAGCGACCGGCCTAGTTCTGCATTTAGGTGCCGTCTTTGTCTGGAGGAGATAAATGTCTGAAATGATCTTCTTGTCATCATTCTTGAGAATCAGACATTTCTCAAATGAGGTCAACGCTCTACCTGCCTTAGACCTTGCCTCTGAGCTAAGCACCCAGTGTGCCATTGCGTGTGAGTGAAACAATCCGTTTCCAACAAGACATAGTCTGTTTCGAGCTGGTTGAATGGTATAGGGCCCTTGTGGTCAAAGAGACATCACAAACGCATACGCCTGCCCAAAACCTAGCGCTTGGCGGTGTGTTGGGCCATGTCTGGAAGAAAATCTGGATTTGAAAACAATGGTGTCATGAGCGAGGAAAAGGAACTGAGTCCCACTGTAGTCCCACTGTAGTCGCTACCTTGTCCCAGATCTGAAATATCGGGTTAGTTACAGGGGAAGAGTAGAGCCCCCATTCTCTATACAGTCGAGACAGCCACACCTCCCTTCAAATGTCTGAACCTGCTACGGTCTGGTCCATGAAGACGCAGTGCTTCTCCATTAGTGGGCGATTCCACTCCATCAAGTAGCGCAGCTGCGCTGCCTGGTAGTAGCAGGACATATTGGGTACCAAAGGACCCCCTTCCTGTCTTGAGTGCTGTAATAGCTGTTTCTGCAGCCCAGGTTTTGAGTTCCCCATATAAAACGCTCATTCTTCTTTTGAAGAGCGTTAATCTTGCCCTGAGGCGGTGCCAGAGGGAGGGTCTGGAAAATATACTGGGCACCATGGAGCACATTCATCTTTACAGCAGCAATTCTGCCAAGCCACGACAGCTGGAGTTGTTGCCAGTGTGCCAGATCTTTACGAATTAAGGTGAGAAGCTTTGCATAGTTGGTTTCTGTGGTTTTGGGGAGGCGTTTGCTTGGAACTAGGCCTAAATATGGGAGTTCCTCTGTGACCCAGGGAAAGTCGAACTGTGAACGCAGTGTAAAAAGTTCAATCGGGTCAGGGACAATCGATATTTGCCCGGCAGTATTGCCTCTGTGACCCTCTAGTTATTTAAATCAATGAAGAGGCAGGCGCTGGAGACTGGAAAGCAGGAAACAAGGGTTTTTATTCTCTCCGGAGGAGAACACAACGAAACGGACAGAAGGTATCGTTCTGAGGTGCTCTAACTGTATTCCTGAGGCCTGGCCTCTTATACACACATTTATGACTTTATTGTAGATTACACATACATGTTAAAGCTTTGATGTACGGAAAAGACATTCTCGGAACTCCCCTTTGGGCCCGTTCCCACACACATTTACAGTTGAAGTCCCCACCCTAGTCACAACAGGTGATGAGCATCGCGCAGCTGGATAATCCGCCGATTCACGGAATGTGGGGGGTTTGATCGGATCTCATGGGGTGGGGGCTTTGATCAACCCGGGGATTCTTTGATGGGGGAAGCTTTCTATTGTACGGGGAGGGGCAAGGATGGTATCGGCAGAGCTGGGTGTCGGCTTGGGAACGGGGAGGACAAAACGGGCACACGGGGAGAAAGGGTTTTGCATCTAAGGGCCGGAGATCATGAAAGGAAAGCAGGGAGGTGTCGCGCTGGGAACAGGATGAGGGCCTGGGGCAGAGCAGCGCCGAAGAGGGGTTTATGACTCAAGGCAGGTGCAAGCAGGGGGTGGATAGCGTGCAGGCTTAGTGAAGGCGAAGGGCTATGTCAGGGGCCAGCGGCATGCAAAAGGGTTCGTTCTGATCGGGGCCTCTTAGAAAATGGCGGGCGCGCACGACAAAAGTGTGGCATCAGGGGAAGAGGCAAGATGGCGCAGATAATGTTCACCAAAACGTACTAATTTTCAACAGTCCTCCCTTTAACATATTCAAGACATCTTGCTGGTTCATTTTCTACTCGGTTCTATTGTGGTGGGCATGAGAAGGAAAATGGTAGGAACCCTAGATAAAAAGAGTTGTAAACGATACATTTTAACTTTTCTAGTTTTCAGGAGGCGGGCCTATTTGATAAACTTTGATAAACTTGTTCAGCAGGAAAGTCATAGGAATGTAATACAAAAACGGCGAGCAGCAAGTACATATCATAACGTGAACTGGCAGGTTAATACATATTTCAGATTCGGATTGGAGCAGGATCAATACAATGGCGGTTGGGAGAGAAATGAGGCATAAAAAAACGGTGATTGAGGATGTCAAATGTTCGAAGTTTTACGAGTTCTCATTGTTCTTTGTGGTCTTTCGTTGGCGCTGTTGAGCACCGGCGGTGGAGCTACAAGTCCAGCTCTGTTCTAAGTTCTGCGTTGCAGGGCACGACCCTTTCCTCGCGTTTCTGGTCGGAAAGGTCCTTTTCGCCCTGTGTCCTTTGAGGTGATTGTCAGAAAGTTCGGATGGAAGAAGAGCGTACAAAACAGTCCATAGGGTAGGTCAGAGGGAAAGGGGGATGGAGCAAGGCCAGATTAGGAACAAACTAGGGGAACGAGAGACTTCAAATAGGCGGGCGTGTGACCGAATTCAGAGAGCGGGGACTTGTCGACAGGCATTGGACATCGAGCAGGGGCATCAGGTCGACCCTTTCTTCTCATGTTGTCGAAAACAGTGCCTCGTCCTGCAGCTCTTTTCAGTCGTGGTCTCGCCTTGGCTAATGTCGCAGGTGTTCCTTAGTCTGCAGTCGGGCCTCGTGCTCCCACATCCGGTCCTTTTCTCCTCCAACAGCGGTACCCTTAAACAAGTTTGAAAAGACAGTCTTTAGAAAATTTGCAGATGAAGATAATCAAAAAGTCTATTTCTCTCCCAGCTCCAGGCAAAGAATGAAAAATGCCCGTTATTTTAGTGTTCACAACTGGCATATGAATGACCGGTGACGGGTTCTGTTGGATTTACTATGACTTTCCTTCATAATTATTTATTACAGGCATGGCAGTTCATCTGATGGTAACCCACCCTTGTGAGACAAATCTGGCGAAGATATGCCGTTCTCTAGAGTTTTACATTTACAAAAGGGTGCAGTGAGTCGTCAACATGGTACTACACAGGTATTTTGCTGAGAGACGAACATGGCTAAACATTTCCTTTCTATCGGTGCATCCTGTTTTGCAACTACTGCGGGGTTCATTTCGATGATTTCTTTACCTTGAACTAGTCTGTTAACCTTGTAAAACATCATTCTGGGTCCTACGTAACCTTTTACAGCCCGATTACTTAATTAGGAAGGACAGGGGTTTTATGGGAAACAACCAGGGACATATACAGGGGAGGTAACGGGGGTGGTCATTTTTCCGGTTTGGGTATTGCGACAATTCGGGGAGGGGAGGGTCGCGTATTCTGAGGTCCTTGTCTTATACTATAGGAGCCGTTGACATGTAGTTCCCTTATTTTCGGGTCAGATTAGGGAACCTCTGTCGTTTTACCTGTCCTTTCCCTTACGGCCCAACCTGGGTTCATTGACTTCTAGCGGAAAAGGAGAGGTAATGACGCGGTCTCAGGGTGATTGTATTAAAGACAAGTTTTTGTGCAAATACTGACGGTATTTGAAGCCAATTAGGTGGGGTGCTAGGGGTGGCAGTCTGCCAATTTCGGGGCTAACCACTCGGAAGAGTGGGAGTGCAAAAATAGAGGGAGAGAGAGAGTGTGCAACGGCAGGCTAAATAGTACACGTGCAACAGAGAGGGTGGCAGTGTATTCAAGAAAGGCTATTTAGTGCATTACACAGTAAAGGGCATTCACGAGTCTGCGTTAGAATCTTGTAATCATGCAGTTTGAGCATTAGACAGGGTAGAGGGGACGTGCCTTGAGAAAAAGGAAAGAAGAAAGGAGGTACCATGTTGTCGCACTTTCTCGCATTCTCGGTCCTTCGACCAGTTGGGCCAACGCCTCAGTCACACATACACACATTCCCTCATAGTTTCGCATCATACGTGACATGGGTTCATTCGTCCGGTCTGGTTTAAGGGTGATCACTTTTTATCAGGTTGTGCTAATTTTTCGGGTTTGTTCGGTACGTGAGTAGTCTGCAGGCGTGCTTAGACACCACCTTGCGGCGCTAGTCCGCTTCGTGTATTAGACGTGGCAAGGCTTCAGATCTTCGCCACACCTCGGCTGTAATCTCTGATGTAACCTGCAGAAGGAGGAAAAAAGGGGGGGGGGTGGGGAGACAGCATTCGCGCGCATTCAAATACATGGATTCATAAGTCCTTTACTTACCTCTTACTCGTCTTTCCTCCTTGGGGCAGGGTCCCCGGGGATATGGTTTCTGGAGTCGGGGGGGGGTAGTGTGTTCATGTAGGGCGTGTGCGGGGAAACATAAAAAGGAAACCAGAGGTGCCTAGTGCGAGGTATCTAGTCAAAGGATGTATCTCACTATCGGGGTCCTTAAACCTCTTTCAACGCTGTGGCGTTCTAAGGTTCTTCGGTTCTTGGGTCCCTGCTACTTTGGAACGTTGTACTTTATAATATTTACATTATTTCATTTCACCCTCCTTTTACATTCCCTCATTTACACCATTCGTTTTACCCATCCTTGGAAGTCAAGGTCTTCCTCTACGCGAGAGTTCATGAGTCAGACGCGTACCTTGAAGGCGGAGTGTCGTGTTGTCGATCCGATCCGTCCTCCAGGGCTGGGCAACCATCTTCTTTTAACCTTAAAGAGAGAGCAGAGTAGGGTGCACAGAAAAGAACTTTCCCACCCATCCCATATTTTTTTAAAATAAAGCATGCAATACCCGTCCATAGTTTCAAAGACTTTATTTTGCAAAATCATTTCAGCATATGGATTATGAGGGTGCGGTCGTATTTGGCCGGTCGTGGCAATGGCTAAAGTGCGTACAGTGGGGGGTGTCGTTTGCAGCAATAAAAACATCGGAAAGTTTTACTCATTCATTTGTAAGAGACTAAAACGTCTATTAATTGGCTGGGGGTTCGGGGGCATATATTTTCATAATTTAGAAGCATAATCATAACAGTTGTAATCAGATTTCCTATATGCATACCGTACGTGTGCGTCGTAAATGGGGTTTACATCAGTTATAAAAATATAATACATTGTACATTCGTAATCAACATTTGTAACGGGGATCTTTTCATACTGTTCGTCGAGTAAGTTCTCCTTGTCTTTTCTAGCCAAGTGTACAAAGGATCATATAAAATCTCAGAACATCAAGTTTATATTAGTGCGAAGGAACACCACGAGGTGTTCGTAAGTTCCGATTGATACCAGCGCCATTTTGGGCGGGGCCGGCTCAGTCCGGAAGCAGCATCAGGGGGAAATGTTTCCATTACTGGCAGTTTGGACCAGAGTCCTTTTCGGCAGTTCTAGAATTCACGCTAACAGAAGGTGTGGCAATGTCATGTTTGTTTCGTTGGCGATCAAGGCAGCCGTCCCTTACCGGAAACCTGCAAAGGCCGAAGGTTCCGCCGGGGACCCTTGTAGGATCTTCAAGGCTGCGGAGATGCTGTCGGAGATGGGGGCTCGTGCTCCAGAGGGCAAATGTTCGAGTTATATTGCTGGTCAAAGTTACTCTAGTGGCCGGGGCCCACCTTCCAGCGGACCCAGACGCCATTTTGAGGCCCTACCGGGGCCACTCTCGTCGAGTTTGCAAGAGTGGAAGAGACCCTTCGGAGTGAAAGGAAGGGGTCCCTGTTTTGTGAAAGCGGGACGTTCGGCTGGGGTGCGGCTGTGATGCCCTCACCTGGGGGCAAGGGAGACTCGTTCGCCTCGTCTCCTTCTCCCGGTGTACTCCATGCCGCTCCTTTTCATCGCCCCGCATGAAGGCCTCTCCACATCCGGTGTTCCCCAAGTGCCACCATTGTACGTTCGGTGCTGCGCAAGTACTGGGGTGCCACCATTGTACGTTCGGTGCTGTGGAAGTATTGGCACCATCGCCTGACTGTGGGTGTTCGGCGTCGGGCTGGGGGCTGGGAAACCTCCTACCGGTGGAGGTGGGAGAGGCTCGTCCGCGTCGCCTCTCCCTCCCAGCCCAACTTGGACAAATTGTTGTGGAGGTACGTGCAGGACATCCCGCCGTCCAGGACTGCTGCGGCTGTGACGGAAGAGAAAAGGAAGAGGTGCCTCGTTCTCCTCTGGACATGTGGCGGGACTACCTTAGTCTTTCCAGGCCCGTTGCGGCCCGCCAAGGAGACATGTGGCGGGACTACCTGCAAATGCCCAGGCTGCGGGCTCCTGCCTCTCCTCCGGCTCCCCCATACGTTAAGATTTCCTGACCAAGAGTTGGCGGCCGGGCTCGCCTTATATGGGTTGCCGTTGGTTGGGCGTAGCCGTAACCCTGCCCTACTTTGGAAGGTTCCAGAATGGGGGGGGGGCGAATGTTCTGTTTGACTTTCATTTTCTACAGTTTATCGTTATTATTCCTTGTTTGTTGTGTTAAATTAAAAGTTCAAGTTCATTAATGGTCTACGGATTTTGTTTCACCATTTCTTTCTTTCCAGGTTGCTTTTATGCTAAGTTTCTGCTAACAGAGGTCGAGTAACACGGAAACACGTGTAGAGGGATGACGCAGATTTGCACATTACATACACACAAACTCAGACGGGGGACAGTACAAGTACGACATACAAAGACCCAAGACAAATATAAAAACAGTTATTGGTCATAATTATCTCTTTCCGTCTGTGAATTTTAAACGAGGCTGGGTTCCCGTCTTGACATTGCCCGACCTAGGAGAACGTGAGCATGCCGCTGAGATTTTCCTGGCGAAATCTGTGCCATCGGGCATAATCAAACGTGGTGGTTCTGTCTGGTCTGTCTATGTAAGTCGGGTTCTTCTTTGTCTCGCGCCTTTTCTCGTACTGTCGGTCTGTCGTTCTTGTCGGCCCTTTGTCTTTACTCACGCTCAGTAGAGTCGGGCATTGGGCTTTCCAGTGTCCGACATACCTACAAAAAGCGCATTGGTCTGACCCTAAGTCTGGTCGTCCTTTGCATAGTGTCGGGGGATAAGTTGTGGGTAGCGGTGTCCTGGGGTTGTCCTGTCGGTATATTTCCCTACTTGGTTTATCCTCGTCTTTTCTCTGTCGTTTCGTAGCCTCTCTGCGCCACATACCGAGACTGTCGAGCATAATTGGCGTTGTCTTATTATTTCGAAGGGCTATTTCTAACGTTTCTATTTTATCAAGGTCAAAGGATCCTGCCAGTGGCCACTGTTTGTCTTGACTCTCTTCGGTATACCTGTGCCATAATTTATTATAGGCTATGGTGACTAACCCATAGTTTATGAACATGTCCTTATTAGGGGTGCCTTCTAATGGAGCTATATGGTCCACCTCTAATACGCGGTCCGGACTAAACAGGCTATTTATCAGTGGGGAGAAGACAGACATGACGGCTCGTAACGAGGGACTAAAAAGTCAGCACTGCCTATCTTATCACTAGGTGCAAAGACCGTACAGAATATTTCTATTCAACGTTGTTTGCAGGCAGTGAATACCTCATGGATCAAAAAAAAATATAAAACCAAACGACCAATAAATAACAATGGGGAGAATGAGTAGGTCCGCAAAGATCTGCGTTACCTACCCTTTTCACTATCTGCAAAAAGGGTGGTCTCTTCCCTGCTTGCAGACAGGGAATCTCCAGGAAACAATAGTTTGCGAACAACAGTTCAGTTTCAAGCAATTATTGAGTGGGGGAGAAAAAAATAAGCACGGCTGCTACCCTACCTATCCTCCACTGTTTGCAAAGAGAGAGAGAGCCTGTTGTTTCTCCGTTTGCAGACAGTGAATCTCCAAATAAAAATAAACAGAGCAATACTAGTATTTTTGAACAAACAAACAATCAAGCAAATTTTTCGCAACTTGTCGTGGTAACACGACCTTACCCGGACCGCATGGACAGTTTCTTGTCTTCCGAATCCAGCGCCCGATCGTCCTCTTTTTCTCGTATTTCTCACGGCACTCCTGATGGTTCCCAGTCAGGACCGTAGATCACTCGAGAGAGGTCTGTTCGGAATTAGTGAAGTTCGGATGATCGGCTGCCAGACGAGGGTCTATTGGGCAAGAGCTCTCCCGATCGTTGCAGTCGTTCACTCTGTCGTCGGGACCTCTCCCACTGGATCCACGAGTCGCTGATGGGCCCCACGCTTGGGACGCCAATTGTAAAAAGTTCAATCGGGTCAGGGACAATCGATATTTGCCCGGCAGTATTGCCTCTGTGACCCTCTAGTTATTTAAATCAATGAAGAGGCAGGCGCTGGAGACTGGAAAGCAGGAAACAAGGGTTTTTATTCTCTCCGGAGGAGAACACAACGAAACGGACAGAAGGTATCGTTCTGAGGTGCTCTAACTGTATTCCTGAGGCCTGGCCTCTTATACACACATTTATGACTTTATTGTAGATTACACATACATGTTAAAGCTTTGATGTACGGAAAAGACATTCTCGGAACTCCCCTTTGGGCCCGTTCCCACACACATTTACAGTTGAAGTCCCCACCCTAGTCACAACAGGTGATGAGCATCGCGCAGCTGGATAATCCGCCGATTCACGGAATGTGGGGGGTTTGATCGGATCTCATGGGGTGGGGGCTTTGATCAACCCGGGGATTCTTTGATGGGGGAAGCTTTCTATTGTACGGGGAGGGGCAAGGATGGTATCGGCAGAGCTGGGTGTCGGCTTGGGAACGGGGAGGACAAAACGGGCACACGGGGAGAAAGGGTTTTGCATCTAAGGGCCGGAGATCATGAAAGGAAAGCAGGGAGGTGTCGCGCTGGGAACAGGATGAGGGCCTGGGGCAGAGCAGCGCCGAAGAGGGGTTTATGACTCAAGGCAGGTGCAAGCAGGGGGTGGATAGCGTGCAGGCTTAGTGAAGGCGAAGGGCTATGTCAGGGGCCAGCGGCATGCAAAAGGGTTCGTTCTGATCGGGGCATCTTAGAAAATGGCGGGCGCGCACGACAAAAGTGTGGCATCAGGGGAAGGGCAAGATGGCGCAGATAATGTTCACCAAAACGTACTAATTTTCAACAGCAGGGCACGCTCCGTGTCTGGAGAAGTGTTGAGATTTAAGACCAGTGACTTCTGCATATTAACCCGAAAGCCAGAGGACGCTCTAAACTCCTGGAGTTCAGCAACAATAGCCAGGAGAGAGGTCAAAGACTGTGTGAGTGAGAAGATGAAATTGTCAGCATAGAGGCTGATCAAATGTTGATCCACTTCAAAAGGCATACTCTTAGCGTGCGGGTTGTCCCTTAATTTCTGTCCCAATGGCGCCATATAAAGAGCGAAGAGAAGTGGTGAGAGAGGACAGCCTTGCCTCGTGCCTCGATCAATAGGGAAGCCACTAGATCTTACACCATTCACTCAGACTGTTGCCCTGGGAGAGCTGTAGATGCTTGCGATCCAATTCATAAAACACACTGCGTTGGATCTTTCCCGGGTTTGGGCATGATGAAAATCGAAGCCAGAAGCATTGAGTCTGTAAGTGTGCCAGTTTTGGCAAAGGAAATAAATAGGTGAGGGAGTATGAGGGCGAGTTCCGAGCTCCCAAGTTTTATGAAATGCCGCTCCAAACCCGTCGGGTCCCAGTGACTTCAGCGGTTTCAAGCGAGCGATCGCCGCAATCACTTATTCAATGCGTATAGACTTGTCCAGTGCTTTGGCTTCCGTAGAGGGAAGGGGAGTAATCACCACTGATTCTAAGTAGGCCTACAGGTCGGTGAGCTCAGAGAATTGTGCGAGTAAAGTTCGGCATAGTAGGCTTGGAATTTGTCCGCAATGCTATTCTCATCAGCCACGTCCGCTCAGGAGGTTGTCCGGACTGACTTAACTGCTTGCGCATATTGCTTGCTGCGGAGGCGATGCACAAGCATACAGTTTCACTTGTTAGTCTCCACTTAATATTTATGTTTTAGACGTAACATTGCGTGTTCAGCCATGTCTAGATCGAGGCGTTTAAGTTGTAGGCGCACTTTCTCGGGGTCCGTGGAGCCCCAGTGCGCTTATGTACAGATTCCAGTTTAAGCACCAAAGTCTCTAGCGCCTTCCTCTTAGCTTTCCTAATCTTGTTTTTGTGATCTGCTTTTGTTATAAGAGCCCTGCGGCCACTAACTTTAGAGCCTCACTGATCGAGGACAGCGCTGTGGAGCCCGTAACATTAATGGCAAGTAGTCTTGTTTAGTGCTTTTATGTGCTGCAACCGTTTCCGGTGCCTGAAGCATAGGCTCCCGAAGGCAACAGGAGGGTGATTGTGTGTGGGCAGGGGAAGCTTGCAGCATTTGCATTATATGTGCGTGATCCAAATGCGAGGTGGCTTCAATAGAGGTCGTTCCCACGCCGACAGAGAGGCCAAAAACTGATCTAACTGAGCATATGTTTGATGAGCCGCGGAATAAAATGTAAAGTCCCGCTCGCCTACGTGCTGAGAACGCCACACATTGTGCATCCCACACTCCTCCAGCCATTCCCACCCCCGTAGAAAGCGCCCAGGTTCTACCAGATCTAAGGCCTGAACAGTCCATCTCAGCATCCATCACTATTTTTAGGTCCCCACCCACCAATTCTGCCGCATCTGGGGTTTGGAGCACACAGGCTAGGGGTTCTGTTAGAAAGGACTCCTGCTGCTTGTTTGGGGCATAAATTGTAGACACTTTAAGATAGAATGAGCCCAGCTGTACCCGAAGGGCCAGAATGCAACCCTTAATTTCTGCGATAGGGCCCGAGACTGAACTGAAAAAGTGTTTGGAGAGGAGAGTGGCCATTCCCCCCCCCCCCCTCCCACCCCCCACCCCCCCTTCCGCGAAGACCAGAATTCCTGTGGGAACCTCTTAGTGTATATTCTGTGTGTATCTTTGGGAAGTAAATGGGTCTGCTGAAGCAAACATATGTCTCCCTGGTCAGGTTCCAACAGGGAAAGCATCGCTCATCTCTTGGTTGAATTATTAAGACCTCAATCATTAAGGCTAATTATTTTAGTCTCCATTGTCAAAGGGAAGAAAACAAGCCTACACAAATTGGGCCAGTGCTACCCTGAACTTCAGTGTAGTGCTAGTGATATAGTATAGTCAGGCCTGGTGGCTTAGTGGATTAATCTCTCCACTGCAAGGCCCTGTGTTCGACCTCATGGTCCCAGGTTCACATCCGGGTGGGTCCAGTCAGCCTTGCATCCATCTGATGTCGATAATATGAGTATCAGTGAGTTGGGTAACAAGAAACATCTGTTATTCAATGGCAAGATACCTACAGGTGAACACGCGCTTTACAAATACATGTTATGTTATATATGTAGAGGGAGGGAGATTCTATCATCAGTTTGTGTGTGAGGAGGACCTATCGAAGTTGGCTTGTCAGAAGGGTACCTCAACAACACAGAATAAGCCCCAACAAAATACCAGAACAACTGAAAAAAATAACAGATTTGAGATCAGCAAAGTCCGTCACAGAAGGAAGGTCAGTACAGCGGGGGACAGCCAAAGTGGGGAAAGTCATCCAACAGGACTGAGCATTGAAGCCCCCGGGCTCCACCAAACCGCAATGGCCAACCTACCATCAGATACATGCGTTACCTCAAGGAACAGGGACAGCTTCTTCTCCCCCACGCCAGCTCAGCACCGTTAACCTTTCTTTAAAAATTGTCTCTTGATCAGGGCGACGGTGATCAACTGTAGTTTGGCGTTGCAATCCACAGCGATTTCTATCTAGGTCCTTGTTTCCCACGGGGGATCGTCGGGGGGCCTGGTCGCTAAGATCTAGATTGAGAATCTTCCAAGTTTCGGCCAGGGAATGCAGTTGATGGAATTTGCCCTTGTGTCTGAAGAGAAGACAAAAAGGCTGGCCCCACGAGTAGGTGATGCCCGCCACCCGCAGGTGGGTAGTCACAGGCCGGAAGTCCTACCTTTTCTGTAAAGTACTTGCTGCAAGGTCCTGAAAGAGTTGCGGACTATGGTCCCTGAATTGCAGCGTCTTGGCATCTCCAGCTGCCTTGAGTATAGCTGCCTTTACCTTGAAATTGTGCACACAGACCAGGATATCTGCGGGAGGATGGACGGGCACGCGGCTGGGGCCCACCCAATGACACCGGTCAATTTTAACATGTTCTCCATTGTGGTGCCCAAGATGAAGCAAAACAGGCCCTGAACATATCCCTCAAGGTCCGAGCCCTCCGCACTTGTAGGGACCCCACAGATGTGGATGTTATTCCTTCTGGGCCTGTTTTCAAGGTCTTCTGCATGGGCTTGTAAGTCAGTCTGTTGGTCTTGTAGTCAAATAACTTCCTGTTTGAGGGCTTACATTTGTTTGTCTCTGGCTGCAGAGCTCTCCTCAAGGGCCACCACATGCTCGCCCACTGTATCAACATCTCGCCAAACCTCTCTAAGCTCCATTTGCAGGTCTGTTTTTACAGCCTGAAGATCTTCTTGCAAGGAGACAAACAAAGCTTCCAGGAATTCATGAGTCACTTGACCCTCCACTCCATTTCCTCCGCGGATAGTTTCAGCTCACCCATTGGTGCTTTGTCCCCCTGGGACTCCCAAGAGCTCTTCAGGAACAGGTAACGGACTGAGCGATCCTTTTTCGTTTGGGCCGACGCCATAGTTGCTCACCTATTCCCTTAGGGTAGCAGGATGAAGCCAAGCGTGCCAACGGCATCCTGCACCTGCCCCGGTCGGAGAGTCACCAGGCGCCAGGCTGATGGTCCTACGAAGGGCGTTACCCGGTCCCTAACACAACAGGATAAGGCTGGATGTGCTGTGGCAAGGGAACCCCAAAGGCCAATTGTGATCTGTGGGACCAAGAGCAGGCCGGCCCAGTAGCTTTCCAGTGCTTCAATCCCGGTGGGATCAATCAGCACCCACTCCTTTTAAGTGCCTATTCCCTTAGGGTAGCAGGATGAAGCCAAGCATGCCAACGGCATCCTGCACCTGCCTCGGTCGGAGAGTCACCAGGCGCCAGGCTGATGGTCCTACGAAGGGCGTTACCCAGTCCCTAACACAACAGGATAAGGCTGGAGGTGCTGTGGCAAGGGAACCCCAAAGGCCAATTGTGATCTGTGGGACCAAGAGCAGGCCGGCCCAGTAGCTTTCCAGTGCTTCAATCCCGGTGGGATCAATCAACACCCACTCCTTTTAAGTGCTGGGGCGCTCTTTCCCGATGTAGAGTCCTTTGAAGACGAAGGGGCCGGTAGCGATGGTCCTCACTCCTACCCACAGAGCCCAAATCTGCTTTGCTACTGGACCATCAGGTACACCGCGCTGGCCCTCTTGCTATAGTAAGACAAACCTGAGGGGGTATACAAGCCACACTCCATCTGTCGCCGAGCACCTTCTCAATGGGCCGCAGGCCCCGGGCTGCTTCCACTCGAAGTCCATGGTAGGCAAGGGGAGGCCTCGCGGGTCATACCCCTCAGAAGGTGCCAGGAGTCTTCTGCTGGGGGTCCAACCCCATCAATCGGGTGGGGCGCTACGTCCTCCGATTTCCCCAGACGTCCAGTGCGGGCCCAGCAGGCCACTGCCGTGCTGCATGCACTTAAACGGTTCCTGTGCCTGCTGCTCATGTCCTGGTCCCTCGACTTTGATTCAAGAGTCCCCAGGGGGCGCTCCCATTATCTACTGCGGTGAAACTTTCAAGGGGCTGATTGGTCAGATAAGTCATGGCCTCTATTGAGTGTTTTGTTGGTCACAGCTACACAGGCTCCACCATGGCTTCTCTCCAGCAGGGTAGGGGTTCTTTGATTGTGGTCGTCAGTTCAGACCAAATGACCCCAGGCCAACCGGGATCCAGCGATTGTCAGCCCCGCTCACACTGCTCCAACATACAATGCAATGCTCCAGGGGGGCAAAGCCTACCAGCAGGCAGGAACCGGCGCGGCCACAGGACACCCCCCACCACCACACTCCGGGAGCCTGCTCTCACCTTTGGGGTCCAGGCCGGGCAGCCGCATTCAATGTCTCCACCTCAGGCAAGTAACCACATGACCGCGCTGCCTCCATCCACAGCACACAGGGAGTCCGTTTTGATGCTTGGGCTTTACAAAGCAGGCCTGCAACTGGCGACATTTCTCCTGAGAGTGGGCACCGGCGCAGTTGCAGGCCCCGCATGTCTTCTCAGGGAAGCCCGCTCTCACCTCCGGATTCCAAGATGGCGAGCCGGCCACCGTCCCCGTGCCCAACAGCCAAAGACCCCTTTCGCTCGTTCCAGAGTGGGGCTGCTGGAGCCTCTACGGATCCCCAGACCAGCAACACAAGTGCAGCCACGGGGGGTCCCTCGGAGCTGAAATCCAGGAGGAGTGAGTGCTATATCAATACTTCAGGCGGGAACAAAGCACTCATAAAACATGTGCGCTCAAGCCGCCATCTTGGCCATGCTCCCAATTTTGGTTTTAGACAATTGGCGGGTGCCACCATACTGAGAAGGCAGGGATGGTTGACGGCTACTACCTTCAGGCCGAAACTACAAACAAAAATCTTAGATATTGCTTTTAATGGTGATTCCCTTTTTGGAAAGCACATACATAAGGCGTCTATAGCTATTAAAACCAATACAGACACGGCAAAATTCTTAGGCACCTTGCAATACTGGAAAGTGCCATTCAGAGGGGCTAGAGAACGAGCTTTTACCTCATGTAGGGAGGTTACCAATGAGCCCCGCAGTATCAGGTCTATCAATCTCAATACAGTTCAAGCTATCAACCTCCAACATACCACCAATATTCTACAACTGGTTTCTCTCTCCAAGGAGTCCGCAAAAGAATGCCTTCTCAAGGTTATGACTATAACAGAAAGCAATGATCAGGACCAGGTACCAGCTTCCCTACCCTACCAACCTGTGGGTGCAAAGATTACCACCCATGTACATCAGTGGCGCAATATAACAACAGATCAGAGGGTGTTAGGCCTGGTAACCTTTGGACATACCTAGAATTCGCTCAGCGACCACCAAATACTCCACCCAGGGAGCCCCACCTCATCTTCACATACTGTGCAAGAAGCCCAAGTCATGCTCTCCAAAGGAGAAATAGAAGAGGTTCTTGTATCTCAAAGGGGATGAGGTTTCAATTCTATTTTTTTCTTGATGAAACAATTGTATCAGGGAAGTGGAGACCAATACTGGATCTCAGGAATCTCAACAATTTCCTCAGAAAACAGACATTCAGAATGGTAACACTCTCCGATATCCTTCATCACCTCAACAGAGAATACTTCATGACCTCACTCAACATGGAAGACGCATATTTTCACATCCCAATCCATCAAAAACATTGAAATCTAAGATTTACGGTAGCTGATACAACCTACCAATTCAAAGTGCTACCGTTTGGCTTCAAATCGGCACCAAGAATATTTACCTAACGCCTTTCCTCAATAGCCGCAGCCCTATGTTCCTAAGGTCTCCAGGTATTTCCATACCTGGATGACTGGCTACTCAAAGCACCAATGGCGCTGAAAGACTCACAGACTACAGACGCTTGCCTTTAGTCATTCCGGGCTCCAGGGCTCACTCTGAACAGAGAAATATCTTCACTCCTTCCCAGTCAGGTTATATAGTTTCTAGGAGCTACAATAGATAACACTCAGTACAAAGCTTTCCTCTCGGACAAGAGGCAAATACGTTTGCACCAGCTAGCAAAGAAAATGTCAAGAAAAATGTCAGTTTCGGGATGAACATACAAATAGCTCCTGGAAATGTGTTCATCAGCAATAGACCTGATGCCATTAGCCAGACTAAGGATGAGACGTACTCCAGAGTCAGTGGCTGCAAATCTCGGTACAGATGACTGCAGGAATGAGGGAAGCACTGCAATGGTGGTGTCACAGGCCAAGTCTCTCAAAAGGCCATACCTTCCTTCAACTCATCCCAGATTTCTTTTTAATGACAGATGACTGGGGGGACATCTGCAGCAGCTACAAATTGAGGTCACATGGTCCAGTGCTCAAAAACCGCAGCACATTAACAGACTGGAGCTCAAAGCCTTCTTCCTATCTTTTCAGGTTTTTCTGTCAAGGATAGCAGGTTCCTCTGGGCTAGTTCGTATGGACAATAAGACCAGCGTATATTACATCAACAAGCAATGGGGAAGCAAGTCTATCATGCTATCTCAGGAAGCACAAGAACTGTGAGACTGGACAACGCAATATAGGATCTCACTCTGAGCCGAGCATGTCCAAGGGCTACACAACACTCTAGCGGATGCGCTTCGCAGAGCAAAGTCCAGTTGCCTCATATGGGAATTGGAACAGCACTAAATGCCAGTCCAATGCTAGCAGGTTCCACCTCCCAGGGTCGTGAGGGAATGCCCTTTTGCTGCGATGGTCAGGAATATATGCTTACGCCTTTCCTCCCATCCCAATAATTCCCAGGGTGCTAACCAAAATGAAAACAGACTGCTGTCATCTCATCCTGATAGCATCAAGGTGGCCCAGACAAAATTAGTTCCTGAAGCTTCTTCATCTGTCTGAGTCGAAACCCATATGCCTGCAGCCATCACGATCTCTCCTGACCAGGGACCAGAGGGCAAGTATATCATCCGGAGTCTCTTCATTTGCATCCTTAAAAAGCGAGTGATGGACGTGCGCAGGGTGACAAAAGTCCAGAGATGGAAAGTAAGATTTTCAAAATTCTTTATTAATCGATTCATATGAAAGTAAAAAACAAAGGGTTCAGCCAACGCGTTTCTTTCTCCCTGGGAGAACTTCGTCAGAACTGAAAGTGATGAAAACAGAATTCAGTGTACTCAAATAGAATAGTTTTCTTAAAAGGAAGAAGAAAAAAGAAGACAAGAACAACATGGAAAAATAAACAACACATTAATATACATATGCAGATAGGCGAAAAACACAGAAACCACAATACTAACAGCGGACATCGTACTAATACACATGTGAAGGATAAGGGGAAGATGAAGGAAGACATTCACCAAAAAAGTATGTACACAAAAAAAAGACACATTTGGGTGTGTTATCATTGATTCCTAAAAGTGCAAAATTCATCAAGGTGAAAACATTCACTAACGTTTATGCATGGAGAGTATTAACAATTAAAGGATCATATAACAGACATATTAAATAACAAACCAAAAATAAAGGAAAGACTAAGAAGGCACAGGTTTAAGAGTAGGATAGTAGAGTAATATGTAGTAGCAGTAACCACAGAGCATTTCCTGAACAAAGGACTATCCAAATCATGTAAGGTAAGCCACACTATATTAAAGAGAAAACGCAATAGAGACCCTACAAGTTATCCAAAGCCAATAAATATTAAAAAAGAGAGAAGAATCTCACCTTCTAAAGGCAATCACCCTTACGAAGGGGGAATTGAGGGATTTGGCAAGTGTGATGCACAAAAACAGGTATCCTGGACTGTATAGTGGCCTGACCACAGCAGAAAAATCTGGGGAAATGAAGAAAGATTCTAAGAATAAGAGGATAAATGTATATGAAAGCAAAGAAACAAAAATTATTTTCTATTTATTAAAAAACAAAAAATAAGGGGGGAGACAAGGAGAAAAGGAAACAAGAGTGGGAGGTAAAGGACTGTAACAAACCTAAATTAGACACGAGTCCATTGAAAGTCCCGATTAAACTCTCTTATCAATGCGATCCAGTGTGGCTAATCAGTGTTGTAGATATATATAAGTCTTCAATCCCAAGGCCAAAATATAACAAGATAAATAAAAGAGCAGTCAAAATTCTAAACAATAAAACTCTAAGCATCGCATGAACTGTCAGTTCTGGATTCACAAAATCTTACCTGTGTAATGCAAGAGTAAGCATACAAATAGTAGATCCTCCAAGCAGTAACTCTAGAGTCCTAAGGGGAATACCCCACGGCCATGTACAACCTAAATGGAGATGAGAAAACTTAATAAAACAGTAACTATCTACAAAGTGGATTATGAGTCGCAAAAAGATTGCAATTGGAATCCCTTAGATCTGACAAAGAGAAATGCAATATGTAGTGAGGTGTAGGATCACAAATAAAAAGGTGGAGGTCTCACTAGCGGAAGAATGCAGGAGCAAATATGGTATTTCAATCTAATCTAAGCAACAACAAAAAACATGTCACCAAAGGAAAAGGGAAGCCGGAGATAAGTAGTTCTTAGGATGTAGTCAAAAAAGAAAAGAAAAAGGGAGGGAGGGAAAGCCACAGACCGTGGGGTTGCGCCTGTGCCAGTGCACCTCGGTGGATTAGCGCCATTGCAGAAATACAGTTAGTGAGGTCTCCATATTAATGGAGCCTATATCAGAACACCTCAATGCTTGGGCGCCACAGGGAGTGCTAGGGGAGAAGCGATCGACAACTGAAAAATAATGGTGCTTAGGCAGAAGCACCTCGGTTAATTAATGCTGTAATAAAGTGCAAGGGGAATGGCTGTAAATATTCCATTCGTGAACAGGTCAAATGGAATCCTAGGCAATATTGGAAAAGCGTGTCACCGTGCATAATATCAGTGAATTAATGCCATATTAGAGTCTAAGGGGAACAGATGTTAATACCCCATTTACATCAGATCAGTGGGAATCCTAAAAAAGTAAAAGAGAGCGCTTCACTGCGCATCGTAATGCTTACCTGTTCGTCTGAAGCCCACGTTCGGAGTGCCGAAAAGAGTTCTCTCTCGCACTCTCCTTCAAATAGTGCCACATTTCCAGTAAGGGCGTGGCTTCTACGACGTGGGTGCGTCATATGTAGAAAGACTAGAGCGCCATTGGGAGTATAATGGCCTTTCACAATCTAGAAAGTAAATGAAAGACAGACCAAAACATGACTGGAAGCGATATAAAAATCCCGTAAGAGACAGAAAAAATAATTTATAATTAATGGAAGGAAAATATCGTAACTCGAAAGTGTAGGTGTCACATGACCAGTAGAGGCGTGGCATGTATGACGTTCACTCGTCATACGAAGAAAGACTATTGCACACTTGTGGGTGTGAAGGCTGCTCCTAATTGGAACAATACATTTAGGAAATAATAATAAAACTAAAAAAGGTTTAAGAATCCCGCAAGGAAAATAATAATCATGAATCAAAAGATGTACGTTGGAAATAAGGCAATAATGAAGATTTAGGCAACCAGTGGAAATGTATAAAACCTCAAAGTTTTAGATGACAACAGTGCAGACTTTAGCGACCAGGAGACATGTAAAAACCCCAAAGAGACGTAGGTGGATATCAGAATGTCAAATCACACTGAGACTTATAAAAGCAAATTGAATTGCTGGTACAGTTGTAAAGCCTCATTGGAACATATTTTCAATATATACATATTTCAAATGTATACACGTTTCAGATATATATACAAAATGCAACAGAAAGCGGGGGAACGGTATAATGCCTTCTCGGGAAATTTTTGATAAATCAACTAGCCGCGACGTATGTCTCAAAATTAAATTACAGGACCATGTGGAAAGGAAGGTAGTAACAGTTGGTTAATTCACAAGGGGATGACGATGGCAGGTGTCATTAATCCACTAGGTACTGCTAAATAACCAAGGAATCAAGAGGTATAAAAAATATAAGCTAGAAAATATATAAGCTCTATGGATAAAGAGGTCATAAGAGAGAATGGTCAAAACAGGATATCAGAAAGACAGGGAGAGGAAATGTACAAGTAGATCCTTGGAGAACATAGATACAGAGGTTATCTTAGTGGATGATCAGAGAGGAAAACAGGTGTATCATTTGAGAAAGAAATGCATTTCATCGTCTGTATTGTGGCCATATGTAATAGCCTGTAATCTGCAAATCCATTTTGCTTCACTTTGTCTAAGACATAGTTCCCGGTGCCCACCACTCTTGCTTAATTCGATATGGTCGATACCATAGAACCAAAATTGGCTATTTCCATGATGAAATTTAGCATAATGTTCAGCCAAGGGGTATTTGGTATCACCGTCCAGTATGGCCCTACGGTGTTCTTGTATTCTGAGTTTCAGGTGGCTAATCCACCGAGGTGCACTGGCACAGGCGCAACCCCTTATATTAGCACAGTCTGGGGCTTTCCCTCCATTTTTCTCTTTATATTTTTTTACTACATCCTAAGAACTAATTATCACCGGCTTCCCCTTTCCTTTGGTGACATGTTTTTTATTGTTGCTTAGATCAAATTGAAATACCATATTTGCTCCTGCATTCTTCTGCTAGTGAGACCTTCACCTTTTTATTCGTGATCCTAAACCTCACTACATATTGCATTTCTCTTCGTCAGATCTATGGGATTCCA
Organism: Lissotriton helveticus; assembly: GCF_964261635.1. NCBI lineage: Eukaryota > Metazoa > Chordata > Amphibia > Caudata > Salamandridae > Lissotriton > Lissotriton helveticus. The sequence goes on from NC_136063.1 coordinate 552,723,514, forward strand.
AATGCAATCTTTTTGCGACTCATGATCCACTTTGTAGATAGTTACTGTTTTATAGGCCCTACATGGCCGTGGGGCATTTCCCTTAGGACTCCAGAGTTATTGCCTGGAGGATCTACTATTTGTATGCTTACTCTTGCATTATACAGGTAAGATTTTGTGAATCCATTCCATTTCAACAGCTTTATTCGACAATTTACAGTCATAAAAGCATTTCACAAAAATACAAATGAAATTATTTATGTAAAACAGGCATCGATAAAAAGACATAAGTTAGTACACATAGATAAAACTACTTTGCGTTCCATATTTATATGACTCATGAATAAAAATAATAGATCACACTTCTAAGCAAACCTTTAGGGGCTAGTCGTATTTCTAATATAGCGAGTCCACTTGTCCTAATAGTTAAAATCTCATTGGGAAATAACATAAAAACAATTAAAATATGTACAAAACACATCACTTAATACAATAACATTATCAATTAATTTGTTCTTTCTATATGTAGCTATTTAAGGCATAGTGGATCACTTGCTCTATTCCGCTGTGTGCTACTCAGTGGAATAATGATTAGTTTGGAGCGTCTCAATTATTACTCTCACTCTGAGATATTAGGTGAGCCCTCAAAGTCCATGACCACCCAAGAATTTTTCCATGGCTATTGCAATAGGCAGTGAGGTGTCGGTCCACAGAATGCGTTCTGCTTCGGCTGCCCGCCTCGTTCCCAGGAGCTTGCAGATTGGGAGTAACCATGCACGACGCTGGGCTGCATAAGCAACACAAACAAAAAGGATGTGGGCCAAGGATTCGTTACAGGTCCTGCACCCCGGGCATGTAGATGCTACTTGAGCTGACCATTTTACAGTACATGATCTCACCGGGAGCGTGCCAACCCTGAACTGGAAGTAAAACTTACAGTCCAATGGTTTAGTTATTATGTCCCAGTAAAATTCCATCTTCAGGGTGGCTTTATGATCCAAGAAACGGCTAGTGAGGATAGATGACTCCCTTTGCCTAATGTTGTTTACCTGGAACCAATCCCAATACTTAGCCTTCAACACCTCTTTTGTTGGAAAGTGAGAATTTTCAGGGTCTACCCATATCTAGATCATACCTATATCGGCCAGAAGATCTCTGACCGCCCATAGACATTTGATATGATGTGAGGTATCGGTCCGTATTATTTCTAGGAAACCTTTCGCGTAGCCTGCAAGTTCTGGTGTAGTCCAGAGTCTCCAATAAAGGAGGGCGCGATGTTTGGCTACTGCTGCAATCGTTTTTTTTCCTAGATCAATTAATAATGGGCTCCTCTGAGGTAATCTGGTGATTTTTCTTAGGAACCTGTTTTCTGAGATGGTAAGGGCTACAAGATTCTCACACCCCCAGAGTTCCGTGCCATATAGGGCTGAGCTAACAGCTTTCTGATTGTAGATTTCTAGAGCTGGGCTATTGGGCTTAGAGTGTGAAAGATTATGTTCCTGGTAGAGAATCCCTGAAATCTGCCTGTGTTTAAGGGACGCTAGTTCGTTCTGATGGTCCCACTTCATATTTTCTTGGTCCGTCCTTCATACTAAAGCCCCCCATGTAGGCCTTACGAGCGTTAAAAACTATTAACTTTGTCTTTGACACATTGACCTCCAAGCCCCTCTGTGAGCAAAAGTCCTCAAAAGCTTTGAGGGCTTTCTTGAAGCCCATTAGGGGTCTTAGACATCAATATCGGTGTTTTTTCTCCGGCTCATGTGGGTGCGTCAGTCGGCGTTGCACTCACGTAATCAACCATCCCGTTAATATATAACGAGAATAGCGTAGGGGCCATAACGCAACCTTGTCTCATGCCTCATTCTACAATGAACAATTCAGTGACTTCCCCTGGCCCACCCATCTAATTTGGGCGCTGTTGTCTTCATGAAGCCTTACAATCAGAGTCAGGAGATCTGATAGGAACCCAAGCTGTTGTAAAACTAGCCATAGCTTCCTACGGGAACAAGGTTGAATGCCGCCTTAAGATCTACAAAGGCGGCATAGAGGATACGTGGTTTTGGGGGGACTCAGCCTGTCCCCGGTGGACCATTTGTAGACGTGCCAGAATTGTTTTGTGTTATTCATGGCACAAGCGTCCCTTAATTCCTGCCATCTTTTATCGTCCCATGTTTCTTGGCTTTTGACTGAGTACCCTTATAAAGTGACCTCGCTTCGCGGACCTTTATTGGGTCACCCCCTTTGATGGCTTTCCTAGGGCCTGGCGCGCCTGCCGGCAGTCAACGTTATACCAACACCCCTTCTCCGGGGTGGATGCTTTAGGATTCTTTCCCTGCTTGAAAAAGTAGGAGCGTAAAAGTTTAGAAAATGTAGTGTGTGTACTTGTTATATTGGCTAGATCTCTTTTTTCCAGTACACAGGCATCTAGTTCTTTAGTAGCGTGATCCATACTCTGAGCGATATTATCTAGTAAGGCTGGCGACTCTATTATCCTTACCCACTTCAGCCTCCATAGATCGTTAGTTGGAACAACCTCACCTAGGTAATGCCTATTCCTAGAGTGTGAATCCGTTGTTTGACAATTCAAGTGCAGGGTTCCACACAGTGGGTTATGGTCGCTTTCTAGCCTATCGATGACCTTCATGTCCACCACCAGGTGCCATAGACCCAGACTTCTCAGGACATAATCTATTCTGCTAGCATGATAGCCATTGTTGAAGGTATTCGCTCCTTGTCTATCTGGTTTGGTGCTCTCATTTAGAGCCCTTAAGCCCTGTTCCATACAGATTTTATTTATTTGAATGACCGCATCAGTCCGTTTCCTAATAGGCTTTAACTCCAGCGGTGGAACACCCCATTTGCTATCTTCTACATCTGTCCAATAGCCATCTTCCAGGGTAAGGGGTTCAAACATTGTATTAAAGTCCCCCGCTATTAGCACGCTTGAAACATCAGGTTGCATATCAAGGAGGTCTTCAAGAGCCGCTAAAACTCTCGACCTTTTCCCTCTTGTGCCCCTAAATAGATGTTATATATATCTATTGTTAAATGATCACGTGTGGTCAGTCTGATTGCCTGTATATCCTGGCTCTGAGTTGAGAGAACCTGGATATTAGCCTTGAGCTCTTGCCGAACCCAAATAGATATTCCACCCGAGGGCCTTCCTTTTGCTCCCTTATCTGCGGCTACAAAAAAGTTCAAATACCCAACACAAAATTGGGATGATTCGGCCCAGGTTTCTTGAAAGAGGCATATGTCAAATGTCTCTACAAATGCGTGCCACTCAGGTGAGCCCATCTTGGAGTTAAGCCCTGTGATGTTCCAGCTCAAGACGCTACTTTTTGATGGCGGAATGTCTAAGATCGGTGGCATCATATTATGCTGTGCTGGTTGGCTGGCTGGCCGTTCCCAATACAAGTGAGCCCAGCTTGATGTTAAGCCCAGCGACGTTCCCTCTCGTGTCACTAATTTTAGGTGATGGAAGACCTGGGGCCCGGGACGTGGTTTGATTCTGTGCTGGTGGAATGGTCATTCCTATCACACCCTCTACTTCTGATGATGGGAACAGAGCCTTCTTAAGAAGTGGTATGCACTTCAGAGTTGCCTCCTTGATAGATATAATTTTGGGACCTCTAAGTACCCTGGGTATTTCTTTATGATTTAGTCAATCATTACTCTCAAGTGTAGAGCAACCCTGTGGCCTATGGGTCTCTGGAACGCCATGATGTCATAGCCGGGAAGGGAGCGTCTGAATTGAATTTTTTAGTTCTCAGGAGGGCTAGTGCGGAACTCCAGAGTAAAAAGGTTCTCAACAAGGTCAGTACTTTTCATAGTAAGTTCGATACTATCATGAGGATGACTAGGGGAAGAAATCCTAGGCGCGGCTGTAATGTCTTCCCTAATCACCGAGTGGCAATTTCTCACATGCCTTATCCAAAGGATGTCTTTATTAGTTAGAGAGTCCCTGTTCTCAATATCGCCATTAGGATCACGTTTTGGGACATTTACCATGTCGATTTTAGGGAAATTTGCTATGTTAAGCTTATGCTCTCCGTTAGGCCCCAAACTAGGACCTGGGAGCGTTGGGCCCCGTGTGAGTAAACTTTATGTCTAAGGGGTGGATAGTTCATCCTGTCTGATAGTGTACTGTGCAATGTGATGTTGTTGGAGGAACCTACAGCTGGGACTGGGTGCCTCTCTTGTTGAATGTTCGACCCATTGGAGCCTTTCGTGGCTGGGTATCATTTCTGGTTTGAACTTGCCCCTCTCAAGGCTTTGTTATCAGGTGAACCTGAGTTGGTTGGAGGACGCAGAGAATCTTTGGTTGAAGGACCGAGAATTGCTAGCGCCCTGTAAGCTACGCTGTCCCTGTGGCCCCACCCCCGATACTAAAGATTTAACCATTGCTATTATCTCCTCCAATGAACCCTTCATTACCTGCACCTCAGCTCTCAGTATGGAAACTTCTTGTGACATATTTTGTAATGTCTGCGCTTGTATTCCTGCGGCAATAGTTTGCTCTTGTGGGAGACTATTAATTTGAGTTTGGATCTGTTCTCGCATTAGGTTATCCTCTCCTTCCCTATTCTGAGTTTGTATGTCTCCAAGTGGTTTAAATCTGTTAGTGCAGATAACGATTGGGTTTATGTGGGCTACATAATCTACATCTGGGGAGAGCTCACCATGTTCATGTTCAATTACAGTTGGTAAGGTAGCAATATGGTCCTGTGCCCTATTAATTGTAGTAGGGGAGCTTTTCTTTTTGGTTAGATTTGATGCTACTATTTGCATGTTTAAGGGGGGTTGATTCAAGAATGTCCTCACCCTCACTAATAAGCGTATCTATTCGGTCTTTGACACAATTATTTGCTGCAGACTTCCGTGATTTTTTTGCCTTTTACCTAGTATCACGTCTTGCCCGCCCCCCTCACTCCCCTCCCCGCTCTCTTCCAGTGACTTCCGTTTCCCCATTAGCCTAGGTGTGGTTGGACTAACACTGGCTACGCCAGAGTGGCTGCTAGCCCTAACTAACCTGTGAATTACTCTTCTCCTAGGCCCCAGTAAGCCTTAAAAGTACACATTTTAAAAATGGGTTATTAGAATTTTAAAAATAATAATGTGATTATGCCAGGTGTAAAACCCAATAGACGGGAAGTCCACAAGTCCCAGGGCAAACACAATTAAAGGGGCCAAAATGCAGATTAGTACAGTACCTTAGGTTTCTCAGCTTTACTTTGCTTGAGTTCACACGGAGTATGAAGCAAAAGGGGGGGGCCCAGCCCTGCCTCTTCCTGGCTTTGACGGGCTAGGACGGGCCCGCCCTTGACCTGGGCTTCGCCCGGGCACGCCCGCGCGCGTCCCATGTCGCGGTTGTCGTTGTGCGCGTTTGAGCGTGGGTGTCAGGAGCAGCACCTCGCCTAGGTAGCGATGATTTCTGGGACCTGGAGTCCCCTGGTGCGGCGACAGAAGTTGCACAGGACCTGCATCACAGGTGGCGTTGTGTGCTTTTGAGCGTGGGCGTCAGGAGCAGCACCTCCCCCAGGCAGCGGTGGTTTCTGGGACCTTGAGCCCCCTGGTGCGGCAACAGTAGTTGCATAGGACCCGCGTCGTGGGTGGCGTTGCACGCTTTTGAGCGCGGGCGTCAGGAGCAGCACCTGATGCGGCCACAGAAGTTCAGAACTGACGGTTCATGCGATGCTTAGAGTTTTATTGGATAGAATTTTGACTGCTCTTTTATTTATCTTGTTATATTTTGGCTTTGGGATAAAAGACTTCTATATATCTACAACACTGATGAGCCACTCTGGATTGCATTGATAAGAGAGTTTAATCTGGACTTTCTTTTTTTATTTTTTTTATTTTTTATTTATGGTATTTGCATATATACATACAGTGAACAGGACTCGTGTCTGATTTAGGTTTGTTACAGTCCTTTACCTCCCACTCTTGTTTCCTTTTCTCCTGGATCCCCCCCCCTTATTTTTGTTTTGTTAATAAATAGAAAATAATTTTCACTTCTTTGCTTTCATATACATTTATCCTCTTATTCTTGGAATCTTTCTTCTTTTACCCAGTTTTTTTCTGCTGTGGTCAGGCCTCTATACAGTCCGGGATACCTGTTTTTGTGCATCACACTTGCCAAATCACTCGATTTCCCCTTCGTAAGGGTGTGTGCCCTTAGAAGGTGAGATTCTTCTCTCTTTTTTCATATTTTTTGACTTTGGATAACTGATAGGGTCACTATTGCGTTTATTCTTCAATATAGTGTGGCTTACCTTACATTACTTGGATATTCCTTTTGTTCAGGAAAGGCTATGTGGTTACTGCTACTACATATTTCTCTACTATACTACTCTTAAACCTTTGTCTTCATATTCTATCCTTTATTTTTAGTTTGTTACTTAATATGTCTGTTATATGATAATTTCATTGTTAATGCTTTCCATGCATAAACATTAGTTGGCATTAGTTTTCACCTTGATGAATTTTGCACTTTTAGGAATCAATGATTAGACACCCAAATGTGTCTTTTTTATGTGTACATACTTTTTTTGTGAATATATTCTTTCATCTTTCCCTTATCCTTCACGTGTATTAGTACGATGTCCGCTGTTAGTATTGTGATTTCTGTGTTTTTTGCCTATCTGCATTTGTATATTAATGTGTTGTTTATTTTTCCATATTGTTCTTGTCTTCTTGTTTCTTTCTTCCTTTTAAGGAAACTATTCTATTTGACTATACGGAATTCTTTTTTTATCACTTTCAGCCCTGACAAAGTTCTCCCAGAGAGAACGAAAAGCGTTGGCTGAACCCTTTGTTTTGAACTTACATATGATTCGATTAATAAAGAATTTTGAAAATCTTACTTTCCATCTCTGGACTTTTGTCACCCTGCGCACACCCATCACTCGCTTTTTAAGGATCCGGACCACAGAGGGTTAATAGGACAGTTGATGCCCGGGTTTGTTGCGCAGGACCTTTATAGATGTTGAAACTGGTGAGAGGTGCAGAAACGACAGTCCACCGTCTTTTCTGTTTTGTTGTCTCTTCATTTGCATGCCTGGCTCCTGAGTTCTTGAAAATCAGGGCTATGAATCGCTCACAGGAATGAAGGATATCCTTTCAAGATCAAGAGCTGAAAGCACTAGCAAGACCCACAGACTAAAATGAAAATGGTTCTGCTGCTGGTGCCAAAGAAACAACTTACACCCATTTCAGGCATCCCCAGAGCAGATTTTGACACACCTTCTTTCCTTAGCTAAGTCAGGTTTCACATTCTCTTCAGTTAAGGTGCACCTCGCCTCTATTTCCCTCAGATAAAGTCTCCCTGTGCTTCGAGTCTAGTGACACAATTCATGAAGGGATTCTTCCGCGCCAACCCTCCGGTGTGGGTGCCCCCTCCAGAATGGAGACTCACGAAATTGAATAAGCAGCCATTTGAGCCAATTCATAAAGCAGAGCTAAAATTTCTGACTTGCAAAGTCGCTCTCCTCCTGGCTCTTACTTCCACAGAGAAGTTAGCGAAAATCTGGCTTTTACCATTAAAAAACCATTTCTTCATTTCACAGAAAATTATGTGGCTCTAAGACCAAACCCAGCCTTTATTCCAAAAGTTCTGACCCAGATCCATCTTTACGAGTCAGTCATACTCCGATCTTTCTTCCTAAATCCAGCTATGCCAGCAAAACAAGCACTGCGTATGCTAGATGTAAAGCAATGTCTCAAATAATATATACAAAAAACAAAAGACATTAGAAAGGCTGATCAGCTGGTGGTGGTGGCTTTTGGACAGGGCCGGGAACAAACAGCAGTTACTAAGGCCACGGTCTCCAGATAGGTCTCTCCAGCAATTTAGTTTTGCCACGACAAGGCTAAGAAGCCCTTAACAAGGAGGACTAAAGCACATTCCACCAGAGCAGTGTCCACATCTGCAGGTCTGTTAGCTGGAATGATGCTAGACAAGATTTGCTGCGCTGCAAAATGGAAAAGTATCCACACTTTGATGCAGCACTACTGTCTGCAATTTACACAACGTGAGTACACAGCTGTGGGCCAGACGGTACTGCATCAGCTCTTCAATTAAGGTGTGCCTCTTTTTGGCAAAGAGGAATTGTATACATTCTAATTTATTAGGATCTCATGACATTGCATTGTGGTACTTTGATAAACTTTATTTTCAAACCAAGATTCTTCTTTGCTACGCAACCTAATTTTTCATTTAATCTTTGGAAATGTTCCTCATGTGCATGGCGTTGTGTAAGTGTTTAATTTCTCATATCAAACGTGATAGTTTTTATAGGACTGGAAGGGTATTTGGATATTTACAGATGTTTCTGTTTTGCTACTCAGAATTTATATATGCATATCTTAGATATCTCTCCCCATCCACTACCGACAGTACGATCTTTTAGCGTACTGCTTGCTATTCTGGTGCAAGCATGTAAATCTATGAAATGTACCCCAATACTGGATAGGAAAATAAGTTACTTACCTGTAACTACGGTTATCCATTATTGGTATCTTTCACAGATTCACATGCAACTCACCCACCTCTGTTGAGGTTTCCCTCTTTGTACTATTAAATACTTACTTCCCACTTGTACAAGTGTTCTAGAGGGTGCTAGCAGCAGATTGGCTGTGTTCAAAGTTTGGTCCTTTTTTAATAAGGACAAAGATAAGCTAATAAATTCAAGATCTGTGGTCATTATAGCCCATGACATTTATCATTTACTTCTTGAATATGTTACAGTAGAACTCCCATCTTGACGACGGGGAAAGATTAAAGCATGTGAATCTATGAAAGTTACCAATACTGGATAACTGTAAATACAGGTAAGTAACTTATTTTCTTCTTAAGGGGGGTATGCAGGAAAGCTGCTTAGTATTTTTAGACTTCATCAGCCTTGAATAATGCACAGTTTAGCTGGTAAAATAAATTACGTATTCCATCAAAGAGTATTAAGAAAAATGTCAGTGGGAGTACCTTTGTTAATATGAACTACTCATAGTGGTATTCCTTACCTGATTGACTGAGACTCGCAAAACGTCTCCCCCTTATTAGTTAGGTGAAAATGCACTTTTTAATTGCCTATTCTTATGTTTTACCTTAAATAAATGGCTGTTGCTATTATAATGAGCCTGACTGATAAATTAACAGTCGTCATTAAAGTTTGCAGATAACTGAAATGTTAGCCTAATTAAGCTATCAATTTGTTGCTTTCTTTATGTCAATGATATTTTCATTTGGTTTAGCTACAGGATACAGAGAACCCATATATATTACACTGATACATATATATGTTTATTGCGAAGTTTATAGTTCATCCAACCGTTCGAAGTAGTTTTTGTTGTTGTTTTAAACTTCTTTGACCTGTTGCATTCAGTTTACTAATCTTACTTTTCTATGCCTTTCTCCTGCCTCATATGAGATTGCATTTTTCAAAAATTACATTTCAACAATAACATTTTGAGCAAGATCTCCATTTCAATTACTTTTCAGATGATAAACTCTTTTATATTGGAAAAGGGAAAAAACCTCTTGTTGTAAAGGGTTTAGAAAGAGCAAAGGACATATTTCGGGAGTTACACAATATTCCATTTGGTGGTCATCCAGGAATAAATAAAACAAAGCGATCTATTGGAAGTAGGTTTTATTGGCCATCAATGACAGTTGACATCAGGAACTGGGTAAGATATTAAAAAACTTTTCAAGAGTGGTTTTACATTTGTGAGACAGTTTTAAAGAAATAACTCACACTTCTCGGTTTTGAACATAAGCTCTGAAATAAATTGTAATACTAAAGAGTAGAATACATAACCGTAATATTACTTTTCAAACACCTATTGAACTTCAGAGGTGGAAAGTGCTCCTGTTTAATATTTGATGTTTTGTCCCACAATTGGATTACATAACTTAAAAACTGTTTTAATCCATCTCATTTTGTTGTCTAATTTAGTAATTAATTGAAAACCACTAGCAGCAGTGGGATTGCTGTAACTACTCAATTGACCACACAGTTACTTTGGGCTTTTTTTCAGTTATAAAGAATAAACCCACAGGTCTGAATTATTTTTAAGTGTTTAGGCTAATAGTTTTGGAAGGATTATATATCTTACTGGTTAATCTCCCTTTTCAGGAAGCCGCTGCCTTTAGTTCTTCAAAACCGCCAGTCAATAATTGAAATGCATTTTGATACTCTACTGTTCTCAACAGTTGATATTCAACTGTTCTCTAAGCTAGTTGTCATATATATATTAGCGTTCTTAGTAAAACTAAGAGCTGTCATAAATTGCACTGGTCATGCCTAATGATGTGGATGTTAGAACCTTTCTCTATGATAATGATTGTTTTTGTGCCAACTTTCATATATATGCCATTACAAATGTCTGTTTTCACTTACTGTAAAACAATAATAGGAAAAAGGCAAACATGTACTTCCATAGTAACTAACATAACATATACCCAGGACAAGTTTCATCAGCAGACTCACTCCTAGAAATATGTAACGCCAAAATATGTTAATAATATTGAATATTAATTAGGAAAAAGCAGACTAGTACAACAAGGAGGAGATAAATAAGTATCTATACTTTGTGGCCGCTTGCAAATAGAGTAAGTTGATATTGCATCCAAGCTTATTTAGTAAGAGAAACTTTGCAACAGGGGCTCATGCCAGAACAGCTGAATATGTTTATTCTTCACTGTGAGCTTCTATCGAAATGTATGAAAGTTAAAATCTCACTAAGCTTGTGTAAAATCCTAGAATACGTTCTTTAAACATTTCCTTCAATGTTTCATAGTTAAACCAAATATGCAACATTTAGTTTTTAGCAATTAGTCACAATGCAAGTCAATACAATAGATTTGGCTGAAAACACCTCTAGAACAGTGTACTTAGAGTAAAATAGAAAACAAGAAATAGTGCCCCAATGCAAAGCATACACACTGAAGTAATTAAATCCTGCTTCTATAAGAATCTTGGAATACTTTTCTATCGTATCACATCCTGCAGAGTGTCAGCGAGGCTGCTTATTTTGTGAACACAATCCTGTCATACATATGTAAAGCTGTTTTTGACTGCTAACACACATTTTGTGGGTAATGTGGATTTGGTTTCCTTCAAAGTTTAAAAATCTTATCTTTCTTTTTTTCCTGACTTTTCTTGTCCAGTTTCACCTCTCACTTGCTTATGGCCACTGTGTTAGCACTTTTGATAAATGGTCAGCTTCTTGAGGTCTGATGTCGAGGAATGATCACCACAATGCCTGCATAGTTTGTCTTCTTGATTCTCCGTCAATTAAGTACTGTGGGATTTGTCAGAAAAAGTAAACGGTGCGTGAGGGACAAAGATGGGTTTTGCATCAGGGCAAAGAAAAGGGAATTGAATGAAGGATCTCACCTGCAGCATCCACTTCTGGATCAAAGGGAAGGGGTCACCATACGTTCCTCAGTTTCTCTCATGATGCAGCTTCTCTCACTTCTGGGGTGAGTGGGCAGCAATACATCTTTATCGGCACTCCTTTTCATGGTGAATGGTGAGGCATTTGACAATGGACAATCCCATTCATCCAAGTCTGAGATCTTAGGGTCGATGTCAAGGCACCTGTCGATGTGTTGGGGCCCTGTTCAGTAAAATCTGGGTCACCTTTCAGCCATAACATCTGGAATAGAATAATTCCATCTCCTCCGTTCACTGTAGATGTGGCAGTTGTTGGTTCTCAAATGATGATAAGTCTTGACCTCCTGGGTCTGTTAGACGTGGTACCATTGGTGTGAGTCTCCCTTCCATTTTTTTGCTGTTGTCCCCTCTATTTTTATTATGTTTTGCTGATTTTAGATGCTTTGGGCACTGTGCCACTGCTATTCAGTGCCACAGTGCAAGTCCTCCCTATAGTAAATTGTAGTAATATATTAGTGACTCTTGATTGGCTAATTTTAGTTACTTGTCAGACCCTAGTACAGTGCACCATTTGTGCCCAGGGCCTGTAGATCAAATGCTGCTAGTGGGCTTGCAGCACTGATAGTGCCACCCACAGAAGCCGCTTGTAAAGTGTATCTCAGGCCTGCCATTGCAGCGCCTGTGTGCAGTCTAGTACTGCCATGTTGACTTGGGTAAGTGCACCCACTTACCAGTCCCTAAACCTTCCCTTTTCTACATGCTAGCCACCCCTAAGGTGGGCCCTAGGGCGGGTTACAGTGTATGTGAAAGGTAGGACATGCCCTGATGTGTGTAGCATGTCCTGATAGTGAATTACAGCCAATTTCGTTTTTCACTATTGCAAGGCTACCTGTCCCCATAGGCCAGAATGGCAGTTTGATGTTAACATCTTTTAATCCTAACTGACCCTGGCAACATGCTAGAAAAACGAATTTAGTATGTCTGAACTCAGAATGATAAAATACATATTTTAGTAAAGTTGGTTTTAACATTCTGTGTTTGAAAATACCTCTTTTAGGAAGTAGGTATTTTCTTGCCTAACCATCCAAGCGTGCCTCTGCTAGGTTGTGTATTCCATGTCTGGTTTGTGAGTGACGGGCTGGGGTGGCTCTAGGAGACAGGGTGAGTCAGAACGAAGCTGAATAGACCTATCTGCAATGGGAGTGGTGGGAGGAGTAGCATCTGGGCCTGAATAGGGCTGCGCCTGCCTTCCACAATGCTGCCTCCACCTCCTGTGGTGCGTCTGATTACCCTAGCCCACACTGACAAAGGAAGAAGTTGTGGACCAAAGAACTTTAGATCACTTCTGGACATCAAGACGGACCTTTTGCCAAGGAGAAGAGCCAGAGAATCTGCAGGAGTTTTTGACTTCCCCTGTGCCAGTTGTAATTGCTGGGGTTGACCTGCAGTGGTTTCTTTATTGCCAAGTAAAGGAGAAAGACTTTTATTTGCAACTTTCATCATCTTGAAGAAGAATCTCCAAGGGCTTGAACTGTGCTTGGCTCCTGCTGAAGTCTCAGGGATACAAGACTTCACCACCAGATCCCCCCTGAATTTCCCTGCTGGGAATTCTGTCTGCAGAAGCCTGCGTGTTGTGGGGAGCTGGAAGCGCGACTCAATGAGAAGAAGCATGTCGCATCCGAAACTGTTGCCGTCGCATCATCGGAGAAGCGTGTCGCCACCGCAAGGGTCACTGACGCATCACCGGAGAAGCGTGTCTCCGTCGCAGCTGTATGTCGTCGCATCCCCGGAGAAGCGTGTTACTACCGCTAGGGTCGCCATCGCACCACCGGAGAAGCGTGTCGCAGGGCCTGTCGCGGCTCCAAAGTTAAGGTTGCCGTACGGGCTTTGGGCATGCACACATTGTCTTCACGTCGTCACATCGCATCAAGGGCGCCCTCTTCTCGCATCGCACCGGTTTGTCGCATCGCATCTAGGCGCCATCTTGTCGCATCGTAACCAGGACGCACTACGAGATCATCGCATCACCTTTTCTCCTGTAAGGAACAGACGCATCGCCTACTTTGTGCAAGCACTGAGGAACAGACGCATCTCCTCCCCCGAAGCAAGGAACCGACGCATCCTTCTCCCTGCAAACGTTTTGCTTATTTTGCGTGACGCATCCAAAGGTACTTTGTGGGAAATGTGTTGCATTTACAATCTAAAGTGAACTGAGTTATTTCTACCATCTTAAAGTCACTTTTTTATTACTGTATTGTGGATTTTTGTCGTTTGGATCTTGTGTTAAGTCTATATAAAGAATACTTATTTTTATATAAACCTGTGCTGTGTCCATCTGTAGTGTTTTCACTGTATTACTGTATGTGTTCACAAAGTCTTTACACACTGCCTCTCAGATAAGCCTTCCTACTCGTGCCAAGCTACCACAGAGTTGAGAAGGGGTTATTTTAGGAGTGTAGCCCCCTTACTCTGACTAGAAGCAAGGGTCCCTATTTGGACAAAGGTGCAAGCCATTGCCAACTAGAGACCCCCAGTTCTAACATTGGTGGGCAGCGGTGAGGATGTGGACTTGCGTTTGTGACTCATATACAGTAATTGGTGTACACTACTAATGAATGAAGACCAAACGCAACCACATACATTTTTTGGTAGAATTTAGTTTTCTCTCTTGGGACTGTTATTTTTGCTAAGGACTGCAGTTCTTATTGTCATGAGTCAAGCGCCATTTAACGCATCTATGGATCTAGATTTTGAGAAAGAAAGGTTGGAGGCCTACAAAGCCTTCTGTAGAAAATGTAAAGTTGCTACTCACCAAGAAGGATGAGTTCAAAAAGGCGCTGAGGGCCTGGGTGGAAGCAAGAAATGCCTCTGAGCATGTGGAAGAGTCTGCAGAAGAGGCTGAGAATGCAGAAGGGCAGCTAGATGGGCCATTGGGTCCAGCCAGGTAGAGAGTGTCTTCCCCCATAGGCAGCAGTGTTTCTTCCAAGGGCCTTCTCCTAGGAGAGTTGGAGGACCGGGAGAGAAATGGATTGCATAGAATAGAGATGGCCAAGCTCAAGTTGGAGGGTCAAAATGACCTAGAGAGTAAGAAGCTGGAGCTTGACAATAACAGAATAGCTTTTGAAAGAGAGAGAATGAGGTTAGAACATGAGAACATTTTTAGGGAGTTGGAAATCAAGGCAAAAGGCTTAGAAATTAATCCCATTCTGGTAGCAGCCCACCATCTTTGCCTGCAGAGGGAAGAGTATGTTTCCCTAAAAATGTCATAAAGGATTTCCATAAGCATGAGGATATTGGGCAGTGGTTTACAGCCAATGCAATGGCATTGTTGGCCCACCGGGTCCCTGAGAAGGATTGGGGAGTGGGGTTGTAGGGCCGCTTTGTTAGTGATGGGAGGAATACATTGTTAGACCTGCCAAGTGAGAATAGAATGCTTTATGCCTGCATGGAGGAAGCCCTGATGACAAGGTATGGTTTGACCCCATAACTAGATAGACAGAGGTTCAGGAATTGTAAAAAGCTGGAGTAAACTACCTGGGTAGAATATGTGTCTTTCTTTTGCAGAGCTGTGGGTGGTTGGGTAAAGGGTAGCAAAATGAGTACTTTTGAGGAGCTCTATGACTTGTTTGCATGGTAGCACTTGTCTGGTAATTGATTTCCAGAGCTACACCAGCACCTTATTGATAGCAAGCTAACTAACCCTAGGAAGCGTGCTGAGGAGGCGGACCGCTGGGCGAGTACCCGGGTCCACAAGGGCCATGTGGGAGACTTCGCCAAAGGTGTGCAGGGTCCCCAGCAGAAGAGTGGGGAGACCAGGGTAAACACAGGGGGTTCCAAAAAGGGCCCCAAAGTAATTCCCAAGGGAACCATGGTAAGGGTTCCTAGTCTCCCCCCTTAGAAGAAGACAGAGCCACAGGTAAACCTGTTCACAGGGGGGCCCCTACCTGCTATCAGTGTAAGCAAGTGGGCCACCGATGGTATGATCCAGGGGGTCCCCAGAAGGATCACAATGCACCACCCTGTCAGATGGCCAGTGTAGCGGGAGGGGAGGAGATGGGTGCCCAAGGTGGGTGGGGCCCGCAGAAATGACCCTTGTCTCTTTAGGAGATTGTGAGGTGGTCCCCAGGACCCAGCTGCCCGATAACACAAAAAAATATAGGCAGTGGGTGACCATCAATGGCCAGCTCTGAGAGACACCTGGGCCAGTGTGACAGCTGTCAGTTGTCAACTGGTGTCTGAAGAGCAGGTGGTGCCCAATGCATTTTACCCGGTTGCCGCTGACAAAACAGAGAGGCATTGCAAGGTGGCTCAGGTTTCCTTTGAGCGGGGGGGGGTCTCGGGTACTCTCTAAGTAGCTGTGAGGCCAGCCATGCCTGTGGATTGTCTGTTGGGCAATGATTTAGAGAGCTCTCCTTGGGCTAAGGTGGAGAGAAGGTCTCATTTGGAGATGTTGGGTCTGCCTGAGTGGGCGTGTGTGACCACTCGGTCTATGGCAGCCAGTCAGGGTGTTCAAGAGGTCCTGGAGCCTGAAAGTATGGCCCAGGTACCTGCTTTAAAGAGAAGAGGTAGGGGATGCGGGATACCAGCCCCATTGTTCCCACGGTCCAGGAGGAGGCAGACCTTGAGGGGGATGCCCTGGAACCTACAGGGGAGCAAGTTGCCGAAAGTGGGGCACCTGCCTGAGCTTGACCCGTTGGCAGCAAGACGGAGGACCCTCCAGGGAGGAATTTTGTGAGAAGCCCTTCTCTTGTGGGTTTGCGGCAACAGGCTACAAACCAGGCAGCAGGTGATCAATCTAGATCACACTGGATCTACTGGGAGAATGACCTTCTGTATAGCGAGCCTAAGGCTGTTGAACCTGGGTCAGCCCGTGGGCTGGTAGTACCCCAGCACTTCAGAGCCTTCCTACTGGGATTGGCTCATGATGTACCTTTTGCTGGACATCTGGGGCAGGACAAGGCCTTTGAAAGGCTTGTCACCCACTTTTATTGGCCCCAGATGTGTAAGAGTTCAAACTCTCATTATAGGACTTGTCAAACTTGCCAGGCAAGCGGGAATAGTGGAAGGAAGCACAAGGTTTCTCTCCAGCCTTTCCCTGTGGTCAGTACCCCCTTTGACAGGGTGGGCTTTGACATTGTGGGGCCACTGGACCCCAAGACAGCCCTGGGCGACAGGTTTATCCTGGTCTTGGTGGACCATGCTACCCGGTACCCGGAAGCCATCCCTCTCAGGGCAGTGATGACCCCCGTGGCGGGATGTGCACTGATGGGAATTTTCTCCCGTGAGGTGTTCCTCTGAGAGGTGGTGTCAGACCGTGGTACAAACTTAATTTCTAAGTATATGAAGTACCTGTGGCAGGAGTGTGGAGTAACTTATAAGTTCACCACTCCTTACCACCCCCAAAGTAATGGGCTGGTTGAGAGATTCAACCAAACCCTTAAAGACATGATTTTGGGTTTTGAAGAACCTATGAGGCGTAAGTGGGACGTCCTCTTGCCATGCCTTCTGTTTGCTTATCGTGATGTGCCACAAAAGTCCTTAGGTTTCAGTCCCTTTGAATTGCTGTATGGACACCCGGTAAGAGGACCTCTGAGTCTGGTTAAGGAAGGCTGGGAGAAAGCTCCCAGGAAACCTCCCCAGGATGTATATAGCTACATGCTGGCCTTCAGGAACCAGACTGGGCGATTCGGACAACTCGCTCACGTGAATCTGGAAGCCAGCCAGGAAGAGATGAAGCAGTGGTACGATCAGAATGCCACTCAGATTGAGCTTCAACCTTGTCAGAAAGTTTGGGTCATGGCCCCAGGGGAGCCCTCTGCGCTCCAGGATAAGTGGACGAACCATTTGAGGTGGTGGAGCACAAAAGTGATGTCACCTACTTGGTGGACTTGCGATCTCCCAGGAATCCTTTGCTGGTCCTACCTGCCCACCTCTTGAAGCCCCACTTAGAAAGGTCCGAAGTAGGCATGCTCCTAGCAATAGATGTTGGAATGGAGGAGGCTGACTGAGCCTCTCCCTGATCTACTGTCTGCAACAGTGCAAGATGGGTCAGTGGATGGAGTAAACCTCTCTTGCACTCTGACCCATGAGCAGCAGAATGATTGTCGCCAACTGTTGAGGCAGTTCTCTGATGTGTTCTCCCTGGTTCCTGGTGACTCTGAGTGGTGCATCCATGATGTAGACACTGGGGACATTCCTCCTATTAAGCACAAGGCTTACAGAGTGACTGACCGGGTCAGAGCTTACATCAAGGACGAGGTCTCCAAGATGTTTGCTTTAGGGGTGATTGAGTCCTCTAACAGCCCTTGGGCCAGCCCAGTGGACTTGGTCCCAAAGGCTGCCGCGCCTGGTGACACACCCAAACTCTGGATCTGTGTGGACTACCGAGGACTCCATTCAGTCACCAAGAATGATGCGCACCCCATCACCAGAGCTGATGAGTTTATTGATCGACTAGGGGCTGCAAGGTACCTCAGTACGTTTGATTTGATGTCTGGGTACTGGCAGATCGCCTTAACTGATGAGGTCAAAGAGAGGTCTGTATTCTCCACACCAGATAGGCACTACCAATTCTGGGTTATGTCCTTTGGGATGAAGAATGCCCCTGCCACCTCTCAGAGGTTGGTCAACCAGGTGTTGACTGGACTGGAAGATTTCAGTGCTGCCTACCTGGATGATATTGCAATGTTCAGCACCAGTTGGGAAGAACATCTGCGCCACCTCTGGGAAGTGTTGATGGCGCTGCGGAGAGCAGGCCTCACGATCAAGGCTAGTAAGTGCCACATCGGGCAGGGTTCCGTGATGTACTTGGGGCACCATGTAGGAAGCGGCCAGGTGGCGCCCTTACAACCCAAGATTGATACCATCCTGGCATGGGAACCCCCAGACACAGGTGTGAGCATTTTTAGGACTCACAGGGTACTACAGGAGGTTTCTCAAGGCGTATGGCAACATTGTTGCACCCTTGACTGAGCTGACTTCCAGGAAGCAGCCCAAGAAAATGAACTGGACTGACACCTGCCAGAGAGCTTTTGACGCCCTGAAGACTGCCATGTGCACAGCACCCGTGCTTCAGGCGCCCATTTTCTCAAAATAATTCATCGTCTAAACAGACGATTCAGAGCATGGTGTGGGGGCTGTTCTTTCACAGATACATGAGGTTACATCTGCGGGAACAGAGGTGGAGTGCAATTGAGTGTGAGGCATTTGATGTGGTCTGAGCACTGAAGAAGTTGAGACCATACTTGTTTGGGACTTACTTCCGGGTCCAGACAGATCACAGGCCCCTCAGATGGTTGAGGCAGATGAGGGGTGAGAATCCAAAGTTGTTGAGGTGGTCCATTTCCCTACAGGGGATGAACTTCACGGTGGAACACCGCCCTGGTACAGAATGCGTCAATGCTGATGGTCTGTCCTGATTTTTCTGCCTTAGTGAAGAGAACTCCCAAGAGGATGGGTAGTTCTCCCCACATTTCAGCTGGAGGGGACACATGTTAGAACTGGTTCCATTGTTGTGAGTCTCCCTTCCATTTTTTTGTTGTTGTCTCCTCTATTTTTAACATGTCTTGCTGGTTTTAGATGCTTTGGGCACTGTGCCACTGCAATTCAGTGCCACAGTGCAAGTGCTCCCTATTGTAAATTGTTATAATATATTAGTGACTCCATGATTAGCTTATTTGATTTACTTGTCAGACCCTAACACAGGGCACCATGTGTGCCCAGGGCCTTTAGATCAAATTCTGCTAGTGGGCTTGCAGCACTGATTGTGCCACCCACAGAAGCAGCTTGTAAAGTGTGTTTCAGGGTTGCCATTGCAGAGCCTGTGTGCAGTCTAGTAGTGCCATGTCGACTTGGTAAGTGCACCCACTTAACAGTCCCTAAACCTTCCCTTTGCTACATGTTAGCCTCCCTAAGGTGGGCCCTAGGGCAGGGTACATTGTATGTGAAAGGTAGGACATGCCCTGATGTGTGTAGCATGTCCTGATATTGAATTACAGCCAATTTCGTTTTTCACTATTGCAAGGTGTTGGACTTGGCCCTTTTGGTAGTTTCACCCCTGAATTTTTTTGCCTTTTACAATGACATAGTGGTAGTGATTTCTGGTCTCTGCGCACTTTAGCACTGTGGCCCAGTGTAAAGTGATGCGCTCTCTGAGTGTGTGTGGTGAGATTGGCCTGCCCTCCCATAGGAATGCATGGGGGATATGAGTGTCCATGGTAGTTCCTGATGTGTGGGGAGTGCAGGGTCGAGTTTGGTATGTGCAAACTTGTGAGATTAAATGCTGCGCGACGTCGAGCAGCGGTTAAAAGTAAGGCTACAGGACGCGTAAGGGTGGCGAGTTAATGCCCCCTGCGTCCTTCAGATGGTCGACATGTTTCAGCCAGTGCCTTAGAGTATTCTGGCTTTCCTCAGGACCGTTTTTTAAAAGGTGTGGTGAAATAAAACAGACTTAGTGTTGTGGTACAGACTATGTGATACACTCACTAAGGCGTTTTTCTATATGTGAGAGGGGGATTCCCTTCTCATGCATACGCTTTGGGTTATTAGCCAAGGCTTCCTGGAGGGAAGCAGTAAGGGGATGACCAGTCTTTCTGGTCAGTGCCTGCCTTGTACCTGTTGTCCCGCCGTCGTCCTCCGGTAGGCTAATAACCCAAAGCGTATTCACCACACCTTTTAAAAAACGGTCCTGAGGAAAGCCAGAATACTCTAAGGCACTGGCTGAAACATGTCGACCATCTGAAGGACGCAGGGGGCAGTAACTCGCCACCCTTACGCGTCCTGTAGCCTTACTTTTAACCGCTGGTGACGGCCCAGTTATTAAAATGTAATTTACCCTCGGGTACTGGGACCACCACCAAGCCGTTTTAAATCACAACTCGCTCAACCTCACTCACTGCACTCTCAGCAATATACCAGCTCCGCTGTAATCAGGCGTCGTAGCACACCCGGGACATACTAGGTGTCACTGGGTGGGCCCGATGATGAAGCATGCCACCAACTAGGTTGGTTAGTGAGGGCTTCATGAATACACCAACAAGGTGCCCGTGACAGAACTAATTAGAGTACTGCAACACTTTGGTCAACTTAAGCTAGTCCTCTTTGATTAATCACATATAAACCCTCGGGGACTCGGACTAGCTATCTAGTCCTCTCTCTCCCTCTTGTTATACGCACATCTAGTGGAGAAGTGCCACTTTTAGAAGTTGGCATTTCTGTGTACAGTGAATGTGAATTGCCTGTCTGGCTTGTGAGTGACAGGGGCTGGCTGGTGTGCTTGTCTCCATGAGCCAGGATGAGTCTGCCCGGGGGGAATGGGGAGAGCTGCATGTAGATGGGAGGGAGGAGTTGCTCTTGGGACCTGAATAGGGCTGGGCCTTACCTCCACGATACTGGCTCCACCCCCTGTTGTGCGTCTGATGTCCCTGACCCATCCTGTGAAAAGGAGAAGAGGAACTGAGCAAAACAAAGTGCTCAAGTGCTCCCAAACCAGTTGCATCTGGTTTTCCCTAAACCCTGTGCTGGGTGACAAAGGATTTTGCTGTATAAATAAGGGGATGTGACCCCATGAATTTGTTCTTGTTTTAACTCAAATCTACTAGGGGCATGCAGCTGCTGGGGCCCAGGGTAAGGCTTGCCTCCCTGGGCCCTGCCCTGCCCCTGGATGCCTGGAGGATTTTCGTTGCTGGGAGCTGCTTTGCTCCACCTTGAGTCCAGGATTTCTTGTGCTGCTTTGGGCACCCTGGGAGTGCTTTGCCTTCTCCCTGCAGCACTGGAGGGCACGCTGCTACTGAGAAGGGATTCCTCCTGCCTGGGGATTCCCCCCTCCTCCTTGAGCACATTGCGGGTGCCCCCCCCCCGCTTATTTAATTATTGTCGTGCGCAGGTAACCACCCTGAGTCTTCGTTTATTTAATAATTATTGCGGGTTCCACCCCGCTTATCTAATTGTTTATCTGCGCGGGTGCCCACCCCACAACTTTGCCAGACTTTCTCCGAGAGCAGGTGCCCTACCTGCGTTTCACCACCGCAGCCCGAGAGAAAGTGAAACTGTTGTCGGGCCGCTGCCTAATGCGACCCGGAAGCCGAGAAGGTAGGTGGGGCCAGCGCCTACGGCACGTCTGGAGCCTCGCGGGCTCCCATTCAAAGTCCCAGTCCCCGAGGAGAGAGGACCGGGTGAAGCACCGCACATCGCGAAGGCGGTGCTCCCGAGAGTGAGGGAGAGCCCCGCCGGCACCACCAAGAGTTACGGCCAAGCGGAGGGGCTCGAGGCACATAGCCGGTGCCTGCTCCGCCGCACGACGAAGAGAGAGCCTCCCCTGCGCCGAGCCGTTAAGTGGAGCCGGCTGGGGGAGGGTAGAGTGGAAGTGCTATGTGGGTGCCTCTCTTCAGGGCAGCCCCGCTTGACAGAGGGCTGCCCCACCGCTACACCCCTCATGTGCGGAGCCCCCAGTGAGTGGGGGCTCCATGTTACCTGGTGCCATTCGAGGCACCAAGCCTGGGTTATCTCTCGAGCTGCCCCGTCTTGCAGCGAGCCGCTCCCACGTGGGGCACAGAGTCAGAGCGGCCCCGGTTGCACAGTGGGCCGCTCCAACGTTGCGAGTATTGCTTAGAGCCAGAGGGGCCCGTGACCACATGTTCCGTGCATCAGTGTGGGGGCAAGTTATTTCTAGAGCCCAAATGGCTCCCCCATTTTTGGGCCCCATTACCTCCAGAGCCCGAGTGGCTCCCAGGGACCCATTCATTTAACACTCCAGTGGTTGGGGGCCAGTTCTGCATCTATGTTGGGCGCAAATTCATCTCAGGAGCCAGAGTGCTCCAAGGCCCATATTTGTCTTTAGAGCCTAGATGGCTCCAACTTGTGGCACAATTTGTTTAAAGGGCCTTTGAGAGCCCAGGTCACATTTTCCCTTTTACAGCTGCCCAGCTGCACCGTTTAGGACTTTTCTTTCAGGGGACATGTTCTTTTTTAATCTAGGAGTGAGACGCACTCCTTCTCCCTACCTTGACCTCCACAGCTGCACAGCACTTAGTGCCAGCTGCTTCGTTTAGGCCCCATGTTATTGTTCTCAGCTGCCCAGCAAATATTGGGCGGCTGCAACGTTTAGGTTTTGTGCAGTGGCGCAACCTTGACCTTTGCTGCTTAGGCAGCAGCCCTGACTTTATGGACATAGGGCGTTTGAACCCCCTTTTTAGATGGCCAGTTGGACAGGGCGATTGTTACATTCATAGGGCGCCAGGCCCTAATGTGATTTATGTGCTACAGTGATTTATGTGCTAATGCTTTTGGTGCTAGGAAATGTATTGTGTATAGTATGTTTTACGCACCCTGTTTGATACCTCTAAAATATGGTTATGACTATGAGGTTGTTTTACCTATCTTGGTTTGTGTTGACATTATACTTCCCTATGTGATTTACGCCCCTAGTGTAATTTTTACTTAGGTGGTTAGGGTCTAATGTATTTAGACTTGTGGGATACTGTGTTTATATTACAGGTTGGCGCTGAGTATAGTGTCTGCCGGTGATTACTAGCTGTATTCTAAGTTCATATATATTCGTTTACTATTTCTTTACCAAGTTCACTGACAGTGGCCCACGTGGCCCTGTCATGT
The DNA here is from genome assembly GCF_964261635.1 of Lissotriton helveticus. Taxonomy (NCBI): domain Eukaryota; kingdom Metazoa; phylum Chordata; class Amphibia; order Caudata; family Salamandridae; genus Lissotriton; species Lissotriton helveticus. Next base: position 552,746,502 of record NC_136063.1, read on the forward strand.
GTAAATAATCCCTTGTAAATATTGCCCCGCGCCAATTGGCACACTGTACATGATGTGATTATTATTCTAATGTGTTTTGAGAATACAAAAGCTATTTATGATATAACCTTGTGTGGAGTTTCTTTTGTGGGGGGCCTGGGATGTTGTTGCTGGTGGGTTAGTGCGCAAATGCTTTACACATTGCCTCCGGCAAAAGCCTTACTGCTCGTGCCATGCTACCAAGGGGGTGAGCAGGGGTTATCTTTGGAGTGTAACTCCCTTGCCCTAACTAGAGTGGTGGTCTCTGCCTGGCTTTGGCGCAAGCCTCAGCCAACCAGAGATCCCATCTCTAACAAAAGGCTACCTGGCCCCATAGGCCAGAATGGTCAAATTGATTATAACATCTTATAATCCTAACTGACCCAGGGAACATGCTAGAAAAAGAATTTAGTATGCCTGAACTCAGAATGATAAAATACATCTTTTAATAAAGTCGCTTTAAACATTCTGTGTTAGAAAATACTACTTTTAGAAAGTAGGTATTTTCTTGCCTAACCATCCAAGCCTGCCTTTGCTAGGTTAGGTTGTGTATTATTTATTTATTTATTATATACTTATAAGCGCACTACCACCTCGAGAGTCATCCTGGCGCTGGAGAACCCAAGGGAAAGGTGTGATTAGTTACAGACTACAGATTAAGCCCGGGTGGGAAAGAGCAAGGTTTTTAACTGTCTTCTAAAAGTGAGAAGGCAGTTGATCTTCCTCAAATCAATAGGCAGCGAGTTCCAGAGCTTGGCCGCAGCCACGCTAAACGTCCTACCACCTGCTCTGGATCTTCTAAATCTCGGTACAGTCACCATCCTAGCCGAAGCGGAGCGTAGATTGCGGACCGGCACATGCCATAAAAATGTCCTTAGAAAGCAAGCCGGGCCTAACCCATGCAGGGCTTTCAAGGTCAGACAAAGTGACTAAATCATCACCAGTTGTCTCAGAGGTAGCCAGTGCAACTGAGCCACGGCCCCCGAGGAGGAGGATCTGGTTGGCCTATCTAAGGCGAGTTTTGCAGCAGGTGACTGGAGTCTCTGGAGTCTGTCCAGGAGATAGCTGGGAGACTCCAGCAGCAGGGCGTTACAGTAGTCTATCCTACTGAGCACGCTGCAACGCACCACCTCTATCCTTGCCTGGGACGGTAGCAGGGGTAAGATTTTTTTCAAGAGGCGAAGGATGGCCATACAACTGACTACCACCTTAGAAACCTGAGCCTCCAAGGAGAGGTCACTATTGAACATCGCACCCAGATTCCGGACTACCTTCACAGGCTGGATCTGGGGCGAGAAATCCTTCGCCAGAAAGTACTAGGTAGAGGAGAATGTATCCTAGGCCTAGGGCAATAAAGCACTACAGTCTTCCCTGTATTGAATTGCAAGCAATTGACTTTCAGCCATTCCGCAGTGGCTCTCATACAGTTGTGGAATTCCTCCCAGGACAGGATCAGCTGCGTTTCGTCTGCATAATGAACAGTTTTGATCTTAAATTGCTTGAGGATCGCTATTAAGGGATTCATATAAACATTAAAGAGTATTGGACTGACAGCCGATCCTTGAGGGACACCATGCGAGATGGTAGAGAAGGCGGATTGAAAGGGAGGGAGTGACACAGCCTGTTCCCTACCCTGGAGGAAGGACTTAAACCATCCAAGGGCTTTCCCTGCAACTCCCACCTCTCCCAGCCTGTCCAGCAAAATATCATGGTTCACCGTGTCAAAGGCGGCAGACAGGTCAAGCAGGACCAGAACCCCCGCCTGTCCCTTGTCTGCCTGCCAGCGTAGTTCATCCAGCACGGTCACAAGGGCCGTCTCGGTGCCTTGAGCTGGACGGAAGCCAAATTGAGCGTCCTCCAGGAGCTTGTGATGTTGAAGATGCCTAGAAAGGGTGCCTGCCACCACCCGCTCTACAATTTTTGCAGGAAATGGTAGGAGCGAGATTGGCCTAAAATTCTTTAGGCAATCCGAATCAAGGGAAGGCTTTTTCAATAGGGGGGTAACCACCGCTTGTTTCCACTGAGGTGGAACCGCTCCTGTAGCAAGCGACTGGTTGCACACCTGCCGCAGCGCAGGGAAGAGCTCAGACTCATACTCCTTCCAGATTTTTAAAGGTAGCGGATCAAGCGGGAACCCGGATGTAATGCCAGAGGCCACTTCCCTGAACTCCTCTACAGGCAGCTGAGGAAAGGCTGTAAGAGGTTCAACTCCTTCCAGTACATAGGCAGCGCCTGGGGTCGGCAGGCTGTCACAATCAACTTTTTCCAAAGATTGTTGCTGCTCCACCCCCAGGTCATCAATAATCAACCTGATTTTCTCCTGGAAAAACCTTGCTAGGTTGTCACAGAGTTCCTGAGAGGGGGGGAAGTCGTTCTTGACACACTCTGGGCTAGTGAGACTATTCAGGATGTTAAATATACTACGAGAACAGTTTGGGCGTCGAGAATCACCCGTGCGAAGTGTTCTACCTTCGCTGTGTGAATCTCTTACTTATAGGCCCCTCGTTTGGCTTTCCAAGCTAGCTTTTCCCTGTCCAGATATGCATGCCTCCACCTTCTTTCTGCTAGTTTACATTCCAGTCTCAGATTTTTGAGGCTGTCTGAGAACCAGGGTGCGGAGGGCCTCCCCCTACTCTTATGATGTTTAAGAGGAGCAGAGGTGTCCAGCACCGAGATAATCTTCGAGCAGAGGGCAGCATAATTCACTTCAATATCTGAGGCCGAGGTGAAACATTGCTCAACCATGAATGTCGGTGACACACCTTTTTTCCGGGCCAGGGACTTCCAGTCCGTGCTAACATACTCCCTTACTGGCCCAGATGTCTCTACTACGGGTAGGCCTGTCTTTACAAAAAGTTTAATCAGCGAGTGATCCGTCCATGCCATGGGAAGCACATCTCCAACCGTAAGAAGATTAGCCTCCGAAAAGACCAGATCCAGCCGATGACCTCCCGTGTGAGTAGCCTGTGAAATTCGCTGGGAAAGACCAAGAGCCTCACACGAGTGAATCATGTTAAGGAAGACTGTATTCAAAGTGCCGTTCATCCACAAGTTAAAATCCCGAAGGATCATGATATTGGCTGATATTAGCTGTCTAGGGGTACTGTGATTGACTAACTCCCGCCCCGGTCCGCCGCGTCCATCTTGGGCGTTTGTTGCGGAGGGTGGAGGAGGAGCCCAACACTTCCGGGCCCAGGGCTCTAAGATCTGCGCTCTAGTCGCGCTGTACCTGATTTACATAAATACTCCCTTTTAGTGCACTCGCGCTGTGGAGCTGAGGTCAGCCGGTGGCAGTGGCTGTCCTTACTCCGCTGACGCTGTGTGTACATAGCTTGCACTGCAGCGCTGATTTATTAGCGTTTTTTAATGTTGGCGATTGAAGCTAATTTTAAATTTTGAGTGTACTGCTGTGTAATTTTTAAATACTCTGTCTCACCTGTTGGCTGATATTAGCTGTCTAGGGGTACTGTGATTGACTAACTCCCGCCCCGGTCCGCCGCGTCCATCTTGGGCGTTTGTTGCGGAGGGTGGAGGAGGAGCCCAACACTTCCGGGCTCAGGGCTCTAAGATCTGCGCTCTAGTCGCGCTGTACCTGATTTACATAAATACTCCCTTTTAGTGCACTCGCGCTGTGGAGCTGAGGTCAGCCGGTGGCAGTGGCTGTCCTTACTCCGCTGACGCTGTGTGTACATAGCTTGCACTGCAGCGCTGATTTATTAGCGTTTTTTAATGTTGGCGATTGAAGCTAATTTTAAATTTTGAGTGTACTGCTGTGTAATTTTTAAATACTCTGTCTCACCTGTTGGCTGATATTAGCTGTCTAGGGGTACTGTGATTGACTAACTCCCGCCCCGGTCCGCCGCGTCCATCTTGGGCGTTTGTTGCGGAGGGTGGAGGAGGAGCCCAACACTTCCGGGCTCAGGGCTCTAAGATCTGCGCTCTAGTCGCGCTGTACCTGATTTACATAAATACTCCCTTTTAGTGCACTCGCGCTGTGGAGCTGAGGTCAGCCGGTGGCAGTGGCTGTCCTTACTCCGCTGACGCTGTGTGTACATAGCTTGCACTGCAGCGCTGATTTATTAGCGTTTTTTAATGTTGGCGATTGAAGCTAATTCTAAATTTTGAGTGTACTGCTGTGTAATTTTTAAATACTCTGTCTCACCTGTTGGCTGATATTAGCTGTCTAGGGGTACTGTGATTGACTAACTCCCGCCCCGGTCCGCCGCGTCCATCTTGGGCGTTTGTTGCGGAGGGTGGAGGAGGAGCCCAACACTTCCGGGCTCAGGGCTCTAAGATCTGCGCTCTAGTCGCCCCTACCCCTCCCATAAAATGTGTAGAGGACCGCGTCCGCGCAGCGGACGCGTGCAGCGGGCGCGCCGGAAGCGAGCCGAAGTCGAGCCAAAGTCCAGCCCGTCTGCGCCCGTCCGCGACAGGACGGGGCGCGGGGCTAAGGACTCTGGCCGCTTATCACCCCCTAGGATACGATATGAGAGTAGGGAGCTGCTAGCTCTCCGTCCTGAGGCTGTCTCAAATTGTATGCACACTTCGGAAGCGCTATCCCTACGTGATTGCCCGTGGTGCTCATTCAAGCCCTCCATTTCTGCTAGAAAGGTCCCTGGCAACAGGCAGGTGAAGGCGGGGTTGGTCAACTGCCGCTCGCTCAGTAAGCATAGCACACAAATTTACCATCTACTTGAGGACGAGGACTATGACATTATGTTCTTTACTGAGACGTGGCTAGGTGGCTCATCTGACCCTGATATCATAGAGTCCATGCCCCCCGGATTTTCCTTGGCCAGATTGGACAGAAAGGAAGGCAGGGGGGGGGGATTGCTATCGCCACCAGACTGCCTCTCCAATGCTCCTTAGCACCCCTTACCATCAACCACTCTGAAGCTGGTGCATTTACTATTAACTTAGGACCCCAAACCTCTCTCTCAGGCATCCTGGTATATAGACCACCTGGTAGGATGTTTGATTTCAGCTCCAGCCTGACGGAGGTCACTGCTCACCAAGCTATTAGGAAAAAGAGTTTCCTGGTGCTTGGTGACATGAACGCTCATTTCAATGATCCACTGGATATGGAAGCGAAGGATATTTGCTCCAATCTCCGCTCCCTACAACTTGATCTTATTAATCAGGACCCTACACATAGATTAGGGAACCTTTTAGACCCTATTTTTGGAAACCGCTCGGGGGTACAACCTCTTACTCCGATCCCAGTCCCCTGGTCTGATCACTTTGTGATTCCGTTCCTGATTCAGATAGCAGAGGCGGAGTCAAGGAGAGATTCTGAGCAGAGGTATCAGCGGCGGAAATGGAAAGGCTTTTCGCAGTCTACCTTCAGTGAACTAATTACAGTAGGAGGACCATTAGGAGGAGATGACTGTGAAGTGGCCTATCATGAGCTACATAACCGCATTTTAGGTGCACTTGATAAAACGGCCCCCATGCGTAATGAGAGAAGCACGAAGAATGTGAGGAAAACCACCCCTTGGTATACTCCGGAACTCCAACTTGTGAAATCTGCCTGTAAGAAGCTGGAACGAGAGTGGCGAGTCAGCTTCTGTCCGGGGATTAAAACAGAATATAAGAAAATGCAAAAAGAGTATTATAAGGCTATAAGGGTCTCCAAAGCCACACACTATAAGAATCGCATTGCTGAGGCGGAAAACTCCTCGAAAGAACTTTTTAAAATCTTCAAAGAGATATCTGTAATCTCGAACAACAGTGTGCCCTCCGCTGACTCAGTGGAAACCTGCAACAACATTGCTCAATATTTTGCAGGTAAAATTACGGACATCTATGCCAATTTTACGGGTAATCTGACTGGTGGCCCTGATTTCGGCAGTAGTAGGGAGGTGGGTCTATTAGATTCAGAACTGCCCAGTTTTCAGGTCCCTGCTGCGGAAACACTAGTCACTGTATGCAAGAAGGTTAAATCAGGCTCCCCCCGTGATCCGGCCCCCCCCAAAATACTCAATGCCAGTCTGGATGTGCTAGAGCCTCTGTTCAGACATGTTATCCAACTGTCTTTCTCTTCGGCCGCCCTTCCAGGAGACTGGAAGAAAGCCATAGTTTTGCCGATAAAAAAGAAAGCAAATGTAAGCCAGGATATACTGGATAATCTCCGTCCAATCTCCCTTTTACCTTACTTGGCGAAAGTGACGGAAAAACTGGTAAACACTCAGCTCATGGAGTACTTAGAGTCAAACAATATGTTTCACAGCTCTCAGTCCGGCTTTCGAAAGAACTATTCCACTGAGACTGCCCTGCTGAGAGCAACCGAAACTCTACGGATCGGAGCTGATGAGGGCAACACTATGGCACTCATTATGCTAGACCTCAGCGCTGCTTTTGACACTGTGGCACATTCCACCCTGCTACGGTGTCTGAGCAGCGCTGGGGTTACCAAGGCAGCATTGGGATGGCTCAAGGACTTTCTTTCGGACCGCAGTTTCCAGGTTCAGAGAGGTATGTTCCTTTCCAACAGCGTTGCCTTAGAACAGGGGGTGCCTCAGGGCTCGGCCCTGAGTCCCACCCTGTTCAACCTGTATATGGCTCCATTGGCAGCTGTTGTTCAGTCATACGGCATAGATCTAGTTTCTTATGCCGATGACACGCAGCTGCTCATCTCCCTGTCACAATCACCCAAGTTAGCAGCGGCCAATTTTAAAACCTGCATGCAGGAGCTCGCTGGCTGGATGGATCAACACTGCCTGAAGCTCAATGGGGCTAAAACGGAGGTGTTAGTGATAGGGGGAGATGGGGCGAGCTGGACTCAGGAATGGTGGCCGCCTTGCCTTGGCTCTCTGCCCATCCCGTGCAGTGAGGCTAAGAACTTGGGGGTCTGGGTTGACCCTAAACTCTCTTTTGAGAGTCATGTTGACAAACTGGTGGGGAAATGCTTTGGGGTTATGAAGACCCTAAACCGTACTCTGGACCTACTGCCACTTGAGGCCAGACGTACTATGACCCAAGCGTTGGTCACTTCTCGTGTTGACTACGCGAATGTGCTGCTATTAGGAACTACAGAGAGGAACCTGAGAAGACTGCAAGTGCTGCAAAATACGGTGGCCCGTTTAGTCCTCAGACTCCCCAAAAGAACAGCATCCAAGCCTACTTTGGCTGCCCTTCACTGGCTTCCTATAAAGAAAAGAATCCTCTTTAAAGCCCTACTCTTTTGTTATAGGATAACTTCTGCAAAAGCTCCAGAGTATTTGAAGGACTTGGCCATCCCCTATCTGCCCCAAAGAGCACTTCGCTCTATGGGTATGGGTCTCCTTACAGTTCCTCGTGTAAGAAGGGCCAGGATGGGAGGCCGCTCTTTTCGGGTGTTGGCAGCCACCCAATGGAACAGCCTGCCAGCTGTGATCAGACTAGCCAAAACGGAAATTATGTTCCGGAAACTTTTAAAAACACATTTGTTTGCCCTCTAGGGATGGTTGTTTCTGCCCTCTTGACTCTCGCTCCACAGCGCGGGGATACGCCGGGACGGCGTCACCAGGCGCTTTATAAACCCCTTTAATAATAATAATAATAATAATCATCAGGTGGCTATGCATAACTGCCAAATTGGAAAATAATTCCAGTAATTCCTGCTGCTGGGCATACGTAAAGGCCGGAGGTCTATAGCAGATGATACACGTTAAGACAGGCCTCTGTGCGTTCTTGATCGAGAAGGCGAATAATTCGCAGCCATTACACTCTTCCATACTAATGACATGCAGGTCAATGGTGTCTCTAAAAATTACCCACTAGTTCTGGGCTTATGACGCATTTTGAACACCAATGGACAGGCGATCCCAGCATCCACATCACATTCTGGCACAGTCCAGGTTTCGGTCATGTACAGGAAGTCGAGTTCGTGAGTTTCCAACACTTGTTGGATATCCACACTATGTTTAGGGAGAGACCTCACATTCAGAAGCACACCAGCTAAAATGTCACCCTTCAAATAGTCCGCCATAGGGAAGGCCGTGATAGGTAACGTCAGAGTCCCTCTGTCCCGCCCCCTCTCGCCAATGTTAAAAAGTTCCTTACTGGTGTTCTATTCCATGTCTGGTTTGTGAGTGACAGGGGCTGGGGTGGCTCCAGGAGACAGGGTGAGTCTGCACAAGGCTGAATAGACCTATCTGCATTTGGAGTGGTGGGAGGAGTAGCATCTGGGTCTGACTAGGGCTGTGCCTGCCTTCCACAATGCTGGCTCCATCTCCTGTGGTGCGCCTGATGACCCTGACCCACACTGACAAAGGAAGAAGTTGTTCACTGGCAGAATGCATCCAGAACTGGTTTGGACTAGGTACAGACACTCTCTGCATTCAGAGACAAAGGATTTTGCAGTATACATATTGGGGCCCAGACCACAGAATTTCAGATCAGGACAGACCTTTTTCCAAGGAGAAAAACCAGAGAATCTGCAGGAGTTTTTGACTTCTCCTGTGCCAGTTGTATTTACTGTGGTTGGCCTGCAGTGGTTTCTTTATTGCCAAGGAAAGGAGAAAGACTTTTATTTGCAACTTTCATCATCTTGAAGAAGAATCTCCAAGGGCTTGAACTGTGCTTGCCTCCTGCTGAAGTCTCAGGGATACAAGACTTCCCCACCAGCTCCCCCTGAATTTCCTTGCTGGGAATTCTGTCTGCAGAAGCCTGCGTGGTGTTGGGAGCTGGAAGCGAGACTCAACGAGAAGAAGCGTGTCTCAGTCTCATGTCTCAGTCGGAGCTGAGTGCCTTCGCACCACCGGAGAAGCGTGTCGCAGGGCCTGCCGCGACTCCAAAGTTACACGGGCGTCGGGCGTGCATGCATTGTCTACACGTCGTCACATCGCATCAAGGGCACCATCTTCTCGCATTGCACCGGATCGTCGCATCTCATCAAGGCGCCGTCGTGTTGCATCTTGACGCACCACGAGATCGTTGCATCACCTTTTATCCAGTAAGGAACAGCTGCATCGACTACTTTGCGCAAGCACTGATGAACAGACACATCGCTTCCCTCGAAACAAGGAACCGACGCATCGTTCTCCCTGAAAACTTTTTGCTTATTTTGAGTGACGCATCCAAAGGTACTTTGTGGGAAACGTGTCGCATTTACCTTCTAAAGTGTACTGTATTATTTCTACCATCTTAAAGTCATTTTCTTATTACTGTATTGTGGATTGTTGTTTGGGTTTGTGTTGTCTATATAAAGAATACTTATTTTTATAAAAACCTGTGTCATGTCCATCTGTATTTTCACTGTATTACTGTATGTGCTCACAAATGCTTTACACACTGCCTCTGAGATAAGCCTTCCTGCTCATGCCAAGCTACCACAGGGTTGAGCAGGGGTTATTTTATGAGTGTAGCCCCCTTACTCTGACTAGAAGCAAGGGTATTTGGACAAAGGTGCAAGCCATTGCCAACTAGAGACCCTCAGTTCTAACAGTCTCCACAGAGGGTTCTTTCTCAGCACCCTTCTCAGCTGTGTTCAGTTGTCTCTGTTTATCTGTGGACTGAAGAGCCTGTCCTTCAACCTCATAAGGAAGATGTGAGGTCCCTGAGAGTACAGTGTGACGATTCCATGGACGTGGCTCCTTCTGGACGATTGTACAAGAAGTATAAAAAAGAGAAAGACTGATACAGGTCTCAGACCTCTGATCTGAATCTCCTAGTCTTAAGAGAGGTGCATGGCTCAGGTCTTCACCTCAGGATTCAGGTATGGATGAGTCATCTTTTTGTAGGTGTGATCTCTTGCAGTTTCTGCACAGTTAGTTCCATCTAGGGTCTCTCCTATTGACAGCCTGGTGGCTTTCCATGAGTTTCCAAATAAAGATGCAAGAAAGTTTATTCTGCAAATTGTGACACCTGAGGTCTACGCTTCAATTATTTTTGATGCAGGTAACACAAAACCTCAAGCTCAACCTATTGTTTTTTTTCTGAACCCTTGTAGATTATAGTGGTTGCTTTTGTTAATCCTGCCTCTATTTCAGCTGTTAAAATTTGTTTGGAAAAGGACATTTGATCAGCTGACTCAGATCACAAATTATTGAAGGAAAATCCTGTCACATTTCGTGACCATGGCAAAGAAGAAGTATAGTGCAAGTGGTTCGACTTGCACTGATCCACCAGAAAAAGAGAGTAGGAAATGGAATTTGTTGTTCATGCCCCATTGTGTCACTATTTCTGCTGAATGTGAAATTCAATAAGAAATCCTTGGAGTGCCTCACCAGGATAAAAGGGTAGATTTTTTAGTATTAAATCTGTTTATTGAAAGAGTATGACACATATATAAACAATACATGTCCAAATGGTTCCAAATCTTTGTTACATTGCAAAAGAGAAAGCTCAAGTAGTAAGACGAACAAAGCCATGTCACCCTGCAGAGCCTGTGGCAGGAGCGGGCATATTGTGGATGCGAATAATCTTTATCAAGAACAAAAAGAAACAGCAAAAACCCACCCCCCCTCAACCCACCCGCCACCCCAGTTCCAAGTCCACTACTCCCCTCTATCAGGGGTGCAAACCCACTAACCCATCTCCGTCTGCTCCACATCTGACAGGCGCAGCAAGCGCAGGTAGCAAGGACAAGTAACCTCTCGAAACTCTGAGGCTAGCAAAGACAAGAATGGCTGCCACAACTAAGAGTATTAAGCGCCCTCCCCGCCAATGTTAAGGAAAGTTTCTCCATTCCTAACAAACCACAAACAATGGAGCCATCCCTGGAACGTGGGAGCATGTGCAGTGCACCTAAGCAGCAGAATATTCTGAATAGCAGAACCCAGGGCAATCGCTATTAATCGGCCCTTACGGGAGCGCAGCGGGTATGTAATGGGATTCGGCAACCCCAACAATACATAAGAAGAAAATCGTGGGATCTCTGTGTCGAAATGTGCATCAACATCATGTAGGACCTGTTTCCAAAACCCCTGAAGCTGAGCACAATCCCAGAGCAGGTGGACTAGTGTGCCTGTCTCCCCGCACCCACGCCAACATGTCGCCTCCCTATCGTGGTCAATCTTGTGCAGCCTCTCTGGCGTTTAGTACCAATATGTTGCGACTTTAGTGAGGGTGTCTGTAAGCCCCATGTGGTCGGCGGAGTGCCGGGCCCTGTAAGAAATACCCTCCCAATGTTTGTGGCTGAGCACCCGACTCAACTCCCTTTCCCAGCGCGCCTTCCCTGAACTATATATGTGCGTGTATTTGATTTGAAGCATTCTATATAGGTCCGAGATGAGATATTTATCCGATTTACGTGTGATTAACCAATACTCATACGGCCACAAACTTCGGTCGGCCGTAGGGCGTACCTGGCCATTGAGTGCCCAGTGTCGAGCCTGTAGATATCTGAGCCTCTCCGACTCCGGCAATCCATACACCTGTCGGAAGACCTCAAATGTTAACACTCCTCCCTCCGCATATAAGTGATACAAGAACCGACATCCCGCCGGCTGCCATTTCGCAAAAGCCATGGAGTCTTGTCCCAGTGTAAAATCCGGGTTATCCATTAAGGGTGTGAGAGGCGATGGAAAGGAGGTGAGCTCATGCTTGACATTGGTGCTATCCCACACTTCCATAGGGACCCTGGTAATGTATGAGGTGTACAGGTTGGGGGGGGTCTATGCTCCCGACGGAGGAAGAGAATCTCCTGAAGCGGGCGGCCTGCGACCGCCTGTTCCTGAAAGAGCCAGTGCTTCTTCAACTCCCACCTGCTCCACTCTACGAGGAAGTGCAACTGGGCCGCTTGAAAATAAAGGAGCAGATCTGGGAAGCCGATACCCCCTTTCTTGGGGGGAGTGTCGCAAGTCAAAGCTTCTTCCGAGGTTTTTTGCCATTCCAGATAAACTAAGCCAGTTCTGACTGGGTCTGGCGAATCCAGCCCACCATTGGCCGCAGGGGGATAGTACGAAATAAATAGAGAATCTGGGGAAGGATCGTCATCTTTACCGGCGTCACCTTACCCAGCCAGGACAGGGGGAAGTGCCTCCATCTACCCAACTCACGCCTTATTTTCTTGCTCACCCCCGCATAATTAATACGAACAGTATCCGAGAGTGTAGACGCCAGCTGAATCCCCAGGTACGGGATTGCCTCGGACGACCAATAGAAGGGATTCCCGTGTGGGCACGTCTAAGGACAGGTCCAGGGCCATGGATTTGATCATGTTGACCTTAAAGCCCGCCGCCTGTGCAAACGCATCGAGGGACGCCAGACACGCCGGCAGCGACTCCCTAGGATTGGAAAAAGAGAATAGCACATCATCTGCATACAGACTTATAGTATGCGTGTAGCCGCTAAACTTAATCCCCTGCACCTTCGGATCAAGTCTCAGCCTCTGCGCCTGCGGCTCCATGTATAGAGCAAAAAGCAGGGGCGACAGTGGGCACCCCTGTCTCGTACCCCGTTCAATAACGAACCGAGGAGAGGTACTGCCATTAACACGGACCGTCGCAGTTGGAAATTTATAACAGTTCATAACAAAAGTGCGAAATTTCTCTCCCATACCCGCCTTCACCAAGACCCGTTCCAGGTAGGGGCAATGAACCCGGTCAAAGGCCTTCTCGGCATCAATCGCCAGCATCATGTATTCTCCGGCTGTACGAGTAGCTTTTTCTATCAAGTGCAAGTCTCTCTTGTCGCTCTGGAATGAACCCGGCCTGATACGGGTCAATCAGACCACTCATAAAGGGCGCAAGACGCGCCGCTAAAATGCCCGTATAGAGCTTACGGTCAACATTAAGAAGAGAAATAGGGCGGTATGCCCCACATTGCGAGCGATCCTTCCCTGGCTTGGGGATGACAGAAATAGTGGCGTCTAGCAGGTCCCTAGGAATCGCGCTCGGCTCTGAGAATGAATTAAAGAGGGCTGTCAAAAGGAGGGTCACTTGAGAGCAGAACGTCTTATAAAAACTGGCAAGAAAGCCATCGGGCCCTGGTGCCTTTGCCAGTTTAAGATGCGAAATAGCCGAGATGACCTCCTCTGGCCTGATGTCCCGATCTAGGAGGTCCGCCTGCTCTTTTGTGAGGACGGGAAGAGGGATGGGAGCGAAAAAGGATTCCCCCGCGAATGACTCAACGGTGGACCCAGCATAGAGGGAGGCATAAAAATCACTAAAGGCCGAGGCTATATCCACGTCCTCAGTAACCCGCTCACCCCCCTGTGTGAGGATCTCCTGCACCACCTGTCGCTGTCGTACCTCGCGTAACTTGTTACCCAACAGGCACCCTCACCAGTCCCCGCCAGTATAATACATATGTTTCAACCGCAATGCTGCATACTCCGCCCGGTCCTGGTCTAACACCGCTAACTGATGTCGCATGGCCTTTATTTGTTTCCAAACCCGGGAGGACCCTGTTCGCTGGTGCATACGTTCTAACTCCTTCGTCTGCCGTGTAAGGTCCTCCCTTTTACGCGCGCGTTCGACATTGTCCGCAACCGAAATCACAATGAGCTCACCCCTCAACACCGCCTTCAGCACTGCCCATTGTGTCGCCAATGTGGTGTCAGTATTGCCATTGTGGTCGAGATAGTCTGCTATGACCCCTTTGAGACGCGCAACCACGTCCTTACGGTGTAACAGCGGTTCCCTCAACTTCCAGCTCAGCGGCGCGTGCAAAACAGGCGGGAGGGAAAACCCAACGGACACTGACTAATGATCAGAAAGAGATGCAGTACCAATGTCCACCCCGGTCGTGAGTGCTTGAAGTGATGTGGAAGCAAGTAGGTAATCTAAGCGTGCATATGTCTTATGTGCATTAGAGTAATAGGTATAATCCCTGTCCCCAGGGTGAAAGAAACGCCCGAGATCCACTAAACCCACCACCTGCATATGGGCCAACCCTTCCAGGGTGAGTGCTCCTGACTGAGAGGTGCGCTGACCTGATCTATCCAAGGCATTATTCAAAACTAAATTGAGATCCCCGCCCAGCAGAACATGTCGGTCCGTCGTATTGAGGGCCTCACTAAGTGCAAGGTGAGAAAAATGTCTTGACCTTCATTGGGAGCATAGACAGAACCTATAGTAAACCCTGAGGAACCCAAGGAGAACCTGTATGTCAGGAGCCTCCCCTGTATCTCGGCCCCCTTCTGCAGAACCTTACCCCTGAAGCGCTGAGCCACCAGGATCGCGACACCTGCAGTTTCAGATGCAGCAGAGGAGAAAAACTGTATCGGAAAACTACGAGACTTGAGGAGGTGGCAGTCCCTCTGCAGCAGATGTGTCTCCTGTATGAGGCAAATAGCCTGCGAATGTTCTAATAAGGAAAGGGCTGCCTTGCGCTTCACCGGGTTGTTTAATCCCCTAACATTTAATGAGAGGACCTTCAGGTCAGTGGCAGGCATCACTCAACCGGTGCAAAAAAAATGCCCCTCAAATATGGCTAGCTGCGCATGGGGTATATGGGACATGCCCCGCACCTCGGAGTCAGATGCGAACAGTGCTCTGGGCCCTCCCAAAGAAGCTCTGTGGACTAGGAACCAATGGACCCTCCCCCCAACCACCCTGCTCCAACAAAACCCCCAAGAAACACCCCCCCCCATAAAACATGTCCAAAATGTCCTTCATCCTCAGATGATCGGAAAGGTAATAGTATGGGTAATCCATGATACTCTCATCCGCTCTCCCTCCCACTGACGACCCCTACCATGAAAAAAAGAAAGTTAGGCCAGCAATATTAAGTAATGCACATAAATCAGCCAGTCTGAGGAGGGTTATTGTCCGAGGCAGCCACCTCAACCGCGGCTCTCTGCCCCTCTGTGATTACTGCCGGCGAGGGTTTCTTCACCCGCCGTCGTCGACCTTGCATACACCACCTGGGCTCGGAGTCGTCCTTATCAGTCACCTGACTCGCAGCCTCTTGATCCTCCGCTGGCAGCTCAATGCCCAACAGTCGGCAGGCCTCAGAAACAGAACGTAGCTGGTACAGTTTGTTCTCTAATTTAAAGACCAATCGGAATGGGTGGCCCCAACTATAAGAAATTTTCTGCTGCTGTAGATGGGCCGTCATGGGCCGAAAGAGCCTGCACTTTTGTAGAGTGAGCGCTGAGAGATCTTAAATAAAGACCGGTGATTGCCCCTGAAACGACACTGGATGTGCCTGCCTGGCCCTCTGTAGGATCTCCTCCTTCGTGCGGAAGTCTTGTATACAGACCAAGATGTCAGGGGGGGGCGCTCTAGCAGCACGCACAGCTCCGACTCGATGAGCTCTGTCCAGACGCAAATCTGATTCCAGCGGATGCCCTAAGATATGGTTTCGAGCTCCCTTGCATAGCGAAATAGGGCTCTTGTTTCCTCATTGAGCGGCACATTTTGAATCCTTATGTTATGCCACCGTGAGCGGTTCTCAAGATCCTCCAGATGCGTCTGGAGATCCACCTGCTGATCATGGAGCCGGACGACTTCTTGTTGCAAAGCTGCAAGTTCAGTGTATGTGTAATCGCTCTTGGTTTTGAGCTCCGCAACCCTCTCTCCAATGCCGTCCACAACTTTTGCGAACCTCCCGTAGCTCAATCATGAATTCCTTTTTCAGTGTGTGAATATCATCTCTCAGGGACGTGAACAAGGATTCCAAAAAAGCCTTAGTCATGGGCTCCGAGTCTGACGCCTGCTCCTATGATACCTGTTTCATAGCCGATGCCATGGCGTCCTGCTTCTGGCTCTCCGGGACCTTGGCCAAGAGATCTTTCACCGTTTTTGTCTCTGCGACCTCTGGTGGTGGACATCGCCCACCCCCGCCGCCACCGCTCTCCTCAGACTAGGCCTCTGTCCAACGTATAACCAGGCAGCAGGCCTGCCACCCTCGTCTCCCGCCGGACTACTCCATTTGCCGGGTCCCGAATATGCCCACTCCTCCAGTGGGGCCCACCACAGTCCGTCGCCACACACTTGCTTCCAATCTCAGGGCCCCTTGTCTCAGACCCAGCACGGGATCCAGGGGGTACCCAATTTAGTCCGCAGTGCACCAGGACCGTTTTCACCTCCCGCCGGGGCACACCAGTCAAGTCCATACCTGTGCACACTCGAGCTGCTACCCCAGGCCCGGCTCACAGCGGGGGCCCACCTTCAGCCGATCGCGGCCTGGCGTTCTCTACCTGCAGCGGGACACGCCTTCACCACACTCCACCGCGGTTGATGTCGCCCAGCAGACCGGTGCTGCTACTCCTCCTCAATACAGTTTTCCCGATCTCCGCTTCCTCCGGGCCGCTCCACACGTGACCCCAGCCGTGTCGATACCAGCCGAGGCCACCCTTGTCCCGCAGCCGGTCACCAACTCACCCCGCTGCCAGGGCGCTGCTGCCACTCCAGGCGGGCCCCGAGCCGTCTCCGCAGGGCCATCCCAGCCACACTCGACGTCAGCTCCAGCAACAGCGGGTAGCGGCGGCCTCAAGATGGCTGCCCCGCTACCGCCCAAGTCCGCTCACAGGATGCGCACAGCTCCCCCCGGTCGGCCACAATCTCCGGATAGCTAAAACCGGCTCGGGTCACCGGTAATGTCCGCGGGTGCCACCGCTTGCCCAGATATCTCCACTCATGGCTGGGAACCCAGGCCGCACCGCACCGCCTCCTCGGGCCTCCGCGCCCAGGCCGCCGATCGGGCTCCCCCGGCTCTTGGGCGCAGGCTGAAACTCAGCGGCCACCTCCTTTGCCAACAGAGGCCCAGGGGCCCCACCGAACAAGGCGCCTCCTCTGCCGCCGTCACTGGATGCTATTACGGTCCTGAGGCCGGTGCTCTTCGGGCCGTCGGTGGGAGCTTCCGCCGCTGCCTGCCTGCGCCCCCGCCCCCACGCCAGCCGATTGGACAGCAAGCTCCCGCCTCCCAGCAGGACCCTCCCTTCTTATGACGCCCCCAGAGCGACCGCGCAGCGGACGCGCGCAGCGGGAGCACCGAATGAGCGCCGAAGGTGCGCCAAAGGTAAGCCCGTCTGCGCCCGTCCGCGCCTGGCCCGCGCCCAGCGCCAGGACCCCTGGCCCCCGCAGAAACCAGCCCACCCGCCGGACCTACGACGCCACCGAACTCTACGCACTCAACGCCGGTAGATTCCCGGGCTGCTACCGAGCCACCCCGAGACGCACCCACGGACCCTTCTGCTGCCACTCCTGCAAGTTCACCTGCATCCGGACCTGCACCTCTCCAGCACCGACCAAGACCAAGACGAGCAACAGCAGAAGCCACCTGAAATGCATCCTGCTCAACACCCGCTCTGTCCACAGACACGCCGTCGAGCTCTGGAACCTGCTCGACACAACTTCACCAGACGTCGCCTTCCTCACGGAAACCTGGATGAACGCCTCTTCAGCGCCCGACATCGCCATCGCCATCCCAGACGGCTACAAGATCATCCGTAGGGACCGTATCAACCAGACCGGAGGAGGCATCGCCATCATCCACAAGAACACGATCCGCATCACGACCAACACCGACGACTCCCTCGCACCCGCCGAACACCTGCACTTCCAGGTCCACATCAACCCCAAGACCACCCTCAGAGGCACCCTCATCTACAGACCCCCGGGACCACGCACACAATTCAGCGAAGACATCGCCGACTTCATCAGCCCGCACGCCCTCCCCTCCGCTGACTACATCCTCCTCTGGGACCTCAACTTCCACCTGGAGAACAACAACGACCGCAACACCACCACCCTGCTGGACAACCTCGCTAACCTCGGACTCAAGCAACTGGTGACCACCCCCACCCACTACGCCGGACACACACTCGACCCCGTCTTCTCATCCAGCAAGGACATTGCCTTCAGCCACGCCTCCGGACTACACTGGACGAACCACAGCTGCGTCCACTTCAGCTTCAAAAGGACCACGATCCACCACCAACAACAACAGGTCCCACGCAGAAGCTGGAACAAGATCACAGCCGACCAGCTCACGTCCTCCCTGAGCAAGAACCCACCCACCAGCGCAACGAACCCCAGCCAAGCGGCCACCAACCTCACCAAGTGGATCAACGACTGCGCAGACGACCTCGCCCCCCTGAGGACCCGGCCCAGCAGACCCGGCAGCAAGAAAGCCCCATGGTTCAACGACGAACTCAAGAGCTCCAAGAAGAACTGCCGAGACCTCGAGAGAACCTGGCGCAGAGACCCAACACCGGACAACATGACTGCCCTCAAGCTCGCCACCCGAAAACACCACCAACTCATCCGTGCCACCAAGAAAACTGCTTTCAAGGAACGACTGGACTACAACGCACACAACAGCAAGGAACTCTTCAACATCGTCAAAGAGCTCTCCAACCCCAACGCCGAAAACAACGACATCACCCCTTCGCAAGACCTCTGCAACTCCCTCGCCACCTACTTCCACAACAAGATCGCGGACATACACAACAGCTTCAGCACTCAACCAACGCACGCCATGACCGGACCACCGCCCCCCACCACCACCCTCCGCGCCTGGACCCCGATCAGCACCGAAGACACCGTCCGCACGATGAACTCCATCCACTCCGGATCTCCGACCGACCCCTGCCCTCACCACGTCTTCAACAAGGCCGACGCTGTCATCGCACCCCACCTGCGGGACATCATCAACACCTCCTTCGACACAGCTACCTTCCCGGTGAGCTGGAAGCACGCCGAACTCAGCGCTCTTCTCAAGAAGCCATCAGCCGACCCCACCGACCTCAAGAACTACCGCCCCATCTCGCTGCTCCCGTTCCCTGCAAAAGTCATCGAGAAGACCGTCAACAAGCAGCTGGCCGCCTTCCTCGAGACGAACGGATCCCTCGACCTCTCGCAGTCTGGCTTCCGGGCCAACCACAGCACCGAGACCGCCCTGATCGCAGCCACCGATGACATCCGAGCACTGCTCGACAACGGAGAAACAGCAGCCCTCATCCTCCTAGACCTCTCCGCGGCCTTCGACACGGTCTGCCACCGTACACTAGTACAGCGTCTCAGCAACGTCGGAATCCAGGAGAAGGCACTGGAGTGGATCACCTCCTTCCTCGCCAGAAGGACACAGAGAGTCCGCCTCCCACCGTTCAGATCTGAAGCCACCGAAGTCATCTGCGGCGTTCCTCAGCCCTACCCTCTTCAACGTCTACATGAGCCCCCTCGCAGCCATCGCACGCCAGCACAACCTCAACATCATCTCCTACGCCGATGACACCCAGCTGATCCTCTCCCTCACCAACGACCCCGCCACCGCCAGAGCCAACCTCCACGAAGGGATGAAAGAGGTAGCCGAATGGATGAAGAACAGCCGCCTGAAACTGAACTCGGACAAGACGGAAGTCCTCATCCTGGGATCCTCACCCTCCGCCTGGGACGACTCCTGGTGGCCCCCCGCCCTGGGCAGCGTACCCAAACCAACAGACCACGCACGAAACCTGGGATTCATCCTGGACTCCTCCCTCTCCATGACCAGACAAGTCAACGCCGTCTCCTCGTCGTGCTTCAACATCCTGCGCATGCTACGTAAGATCTTCCGGTGGATCCCCACCGAGACCAGGAAGACGGTCACCCAGGCCCTCGTCACCAGCCGCCTGGACTACGGCAACTCCCTCTACACCGGAACCACCGCCAAACTCCAGAAGAGACTCCAGCGGATCCAGAACGCCTCAGCACGACTCATCCTGGACATCCCCCGTCGCAGCCACATCTCCGGACACCTGAGAGACCTGCACTGGCTCCCGGTCAACAAGAGAATCACCTTCCGTCTCCTCACCCACGCACACAAAGCCCTACACAACCAAGGCCCAGGGTACCTCAACAGTCGCCTCAACTTCTACGCTCCCAAACGCCAGCTCCGATCGACCGGCCACGCCCTCGCTGCCGTCCCCCGCCTCCGAAGAGCCACCACAGGGGGACGGTCCTTCTCCTACCTCGCCGCCAAGACATGGAACTCCCTCCCGACTCACCTCCGTCTGACCCAGGACCAACTCGCCTTCAGGAAGCAACTCAAGACCTGGCTGTTCGAGCAGTAGCGGACTCCCCTCCCCTAGCGCCTTGAGACCCTCTGGGTGAGTAGTGCGCTATATAAATGATTTGATTGATTGATTGAGCTACGGAGCTTTCCGTCCTCTCACGCCGCCATCTTGGCCACGCCCCCGGGTAGATTTTTTAGAAATAATTAAGGAGCACATGCTTATTTCAGAAAACCTGATCAGTGTAGCAAGAGATACAGCTGGCCACATCAGACACATATCCTGGCATTTCAATAAAACATTCATCCTGGCTTAGTCCTTCTTCTTGGTCCCCTCATGCACAATAGAAGTTGATGAAGTTGCCTTTTAATAGAACATCTCTTTTTGGTACTCAAGCAGATGAGGAAATCCAGAAAATTAAAACGGAAGTGTAGGCTATAAAGTCTGTTGGCATGGAGGAGAGGAAGTATTTTCCGCGTGCAGTTTAAATCCTATAAAAAAGGCAAATAACCCTGGAACATTCTGTTTCATTAACGATGGATCCAGGAACAGAAATAGCAGTAGCAGTCCTTTCAGAAGTAAAAGTATTTCCTTGAAAGAGGCAATGACCAGCAGCCTTCTGCCACTGCAGGGAAGCGTACAGCAAATTGCAGTCTCCATGATCCCTCATCCCCATACCTCCACACCAATTAGCATCCTGGCGGGAGAGAATTTTCCCAGCTATCTCCTTTCTGAAATTATGAAAAACAAGTGGTTGGTAGATTCTGTGCAGACTAGGTACAAAGTCAGTTTTTCTTGCTCCCCACCTCCCCCCATATATCTCACTGAGGGGTTTGAATCCTGCAATTCTGGATTGGCTGATTCAGGAGATCCTAACACTTTCAGAGAAAGAAGGGATAAAGCGAGTGCCAAGACATCAGTGAAATAAAATCAGTCTACACATGTTATTTCTAGATCAAGAAGAAGGGTCCCTAGCAAGATTTTCGTACTGTTTTAGGTATTGTGAAAAGTGAAAAGATTGACACAGAGGTAAATTACTTTGTTACATTTGTGTCTCAATATCCCACAAGCTAACCTACCACAAATGAAATTCTAGAATCAGCAGCAGAGTTGCACACATAACATGGGGACGTTTTGTTGTGTCCAGTTCTCTGATGCTGACTATATGGCAGTTCTGTTAAGATATCCCTTAAAAGCGCTATTAGGCGAGCCCTGTTATATCATCCTCCAAGCTATGCCAATGTCATTAGTGGAATAATGGCTGATATTATTATCCTTCCTGTCATCTACATCATTTTCTTTATTGTTTCCAGAGATAGTATCCTGTGGCTGACTTGCTTAATCAGCTCTTGTCTCCTCCATTATGGAGTGTTTATGCTCTCTTTGTCTGAGAAAATACCTTCTACTCATGAAGCTGGACATATCTTGCATCTAATATCTACCTCTGCTGCTAATGTAGTAATGTATGCATGTATGTATATGTGTATATGGTATTTCTATAGAGCAAACCAAGCCAAAAGGCAATAGAGTGCTGTACATAATCAAAAGCAAGCTTAAAGTCAGCAAGTAATAGAAAAGAAATATGAGTTGCGGACTTAAAGTTAATGCATGATGTGTTCTTTAAAGAGGCAGGTTTTCATCTCTTTCCTACATTGGAACAGCATTGGGGCTGTCTTGACTGACATGGGAATGTTATACTAGAGCTTGGGTCCATGGATGGAAAAGACCTGTTGTCTTGTTTTTTTCTTTTTTACACTTTAAGTTTTCAGTCTGATGGTGTCCTGGTTGCTGGTGAACCAAGGACCACAGATATGGTGAGCTTGTCTAGAAGATAAGCACGAGTACTGGTGATATCTTTGTAAATTATCCACTGGTTTCGAAGATGGTAAGGTGAGCCAGTGGAGTTCAATCAGAGTGCGGGTGATGTGGTCATTTTTCTTCCGGACCTGAATGAGAAATGTTTAATGTCTGGGGATGCCCCTGTGGGCTACCAGTGTAGAGTCTCTGAGGCCATGGAATTGGGCATTACTCAAATCCAGATGAGAGCTGACAAGGGCTTGAAAAGCAGTTCTGAAGTCGCTTTCTTGAAGAAACGGTTTGACTTTCTTTTTCTTTTTTTAAGTTTGATTTTATTAAGGAATAACAAGAAAGAGAACAGCAATAAAATGAGTAGAACGAATCCTTATTTAACATAAAGATGAGTACATAAAGTAAGAATATATAAGGATAGGACTATCAAGCTGTATACACAAGCAAAATACATTATATAAAACAATAAGGGAAAAGGGCAAGGGAAATGAAGCAAAATGTAATCAATATATAACAATTGAATGTAAAAGACATATTATGCAAATAATTTAACATTGTAAGCATAACAATTAATGAGGTAGAAAAACATGGTAATAAACATTCGGTTGTAAAGAACCATCTAATCAAATGGGAGTAGAGAGGCAAGGGGAGAAATTAAGATGGTTTCTGTACATCATCTGATACATTTTTAATTGTAACATTAGAAGAGGCAGTTAGAGCTAAATAAGTTGTTAAAGGAAGCCAGAGAAGATCCCTTTTAACTGCTAGAGATAAGGGAGAGACATAGTGTCTAGTCGATGATGAAAACAGACAGCATTCCACCAGGATCTGAAAGTGACTTTATTGGCTTGTTTCCAGTTTGAGTTTATTAAATGAAATGCAATAGCTAACAATACATCTAAAGGTTTTACACTCAGTGGTGATTGAGGCCATTGGGGAGATAGAGTACCTAGGAATATATTTGTGAAAGAAAAAGGGATCTGAACTTTAAAAATTATCTTGATTTGGGACCAGACTAATTGCCATAATTGATGGATTGAGGGACATTCAAACAACTTATGTTTTAAGTCTGCACCAGGGCAAGGACATGACCAGCAAGTAGAGGACATTTCTGATGAAAAAGATGCTAGAGTCACTGGGGAAAATAGTCCTCGATGATAAATGGAAAAAAAGGGTTTGTATGGTATTTGCAGCATGAGAAGTTTTGTGAAGTTTAGACCATAATTTATCCCATAAAGTAATTGGCCGTTTTTGTGATAAATCCTTTTCCCACGCCAGTTCAATCTTTGATCTGTGTCCTTATGGAAAGTTGTAATGATTGGTATATATTGGTTGGCGAGGGCGAATTGTCCAGTATTGAGAAAAGTTTTTTTGTAAATTACAGGACGGTTAGTAGTACTTGTTAGATTATGGAGATATTGAATGAGAGAAAGATAAAGAAGATTATTTTGCGATCTAGAGGACAATGGTAAGGATAATTTAGATTGGAGATCAGAGAAAGTAAGGGGTTAGTTATCAGATATACGCTGAGATATCCAATTTAAGCCTCTGGAATGCCAATTTTTCCAGTATATAGAACGATTATGAATCTGTAATGATTTATTATGCCAAATGGGTTGTTGTTATAAGGAGCTAATGGAGGGATATGATGAAGATAGTAGAGGAACCAAAAGTTTTACGGGAGCGGGAGATGACAGGGGAACGCAAAGACGCAATATTGGTGGTGAAGGTTAAGATCTCTTGAAAATCGAAAGGGCCAATAAGAAATGTCGCCATTTTAAACCAAAGAGGAGGATATGAAGGAAGTTCCGTAGATATCCACAGAGCAGCTTGTTTTAGGGAAAAATCGGAATGGTAAGTTTTAAAACCAGGAAAACTAAGGCCTCCATTAGGTCTATCTTTCTTTAAAGAGGACAAAGCTATGTGAGAAGGTTCCCCTTCCCATAGGAATTTAATCAAAGTATTATCAATTTTCTTAAAGTAATGTCCAGGGATGTAAGTAGGACTCATGGAAATAATATATAATATGAGAGGGGAAGCATCATTTGAATTGAGTCTAGACGACCACACCAAGATAAAGAAAAGGGGGTGCCAATGAGTAATAGTGTCATTAATTTTTTTAATAATATAATCGAAGTTTAGCTTTAACGTTTCAGGTATTAAAAGAGAGAACCACAAGCCCAGATATTTGATTTTTAGTGGTTGCCATGAGAACCTGGAATGTTTGAAAATATGTTTTTGACACAAAACATTCAAAGGCAAAACTTTGCATTTATCAGCGTTAAGACAATAACCTGAGAGTTGAGAAAATAGGCTACCTGTTGAAGAAAAGGAGTAAGAGAGGTTTCAAGATTGCAACAATATAAAAGAATGTCATAGGCATAAACTGACATTTTAACCTGATGGGGAGTAAAATGAAATCCTGTAATACGATCACCCCGCCTAATTTTTGTTAAAAAAGGTTCCAATGCTATAACAAATACCAATGGAGATAAAGGGCTTCCCTGTCGTAACCCCCCATCTCAATTATCAAACATTAATTAACAAATATTGAAGCTTGTGGGCCTGAGTATAATAAAGAAATTAAAGCAATTAATTTAGGAGGAAAACCGGGCCATTTCAAAGCATGAAACATAAAATCCCATCAATCCAATGAAATGCTTTCTCAGCATTCAAGGTAATCGCGGCATTAGGATGATCCAAGGAAGAAGCTTTGCTTAAAACATTAAAGAGGAATCGAGAATTGTCAGATTCTAGTCTCCCCTTACCAAAACCGGATTGTCAGGGCCAATGAGATCAGGCAGAATAGGGTCAATACAAAGTGCCATAATCTTTGCGAAGATCTTATAATCTGTGTTAACTAAAGAAATAAGCCAATAGTTCTTACAGAGAGAATGATCCTGATCAACCTTAGGAATTAAGCAGATCAATGCATCTGAAACGTGCCTCAAGAAGAGCCATTATCAGAAAAAGATTGAAATAAAAGTAAAAGATTAGGCAAAAGAATGTTTGCAAAATGGTTATAAAACTCAATGGTAAAGCCATCTGGGGCGGGCGCTTTCCCTCGACGTAACACCGAGACAGCAATGGAAATATCTGCTAAAGAAATATCAATTCCCAAAGGCTCAAAATCAATGTGGTTAGATGGAGGAGAGGGAATGGATTGAAAATAGGAAAGAAGATCAGACTGTTCTGGTAGTGATTCAGGAGTATATAGCCTTATAGAATGAAACAAATTAATTTAAAATATCCTTAT
Source organism: Lissotriton helveticus (assembly GCF_964261635.1). Classification (NCBI taxonomy): domain Eukaryota; kingdom Metazoa; phylum Chordata; class Amphibia; order Caudata; family Salamandridae; genus Lissotriton; species Lissotriton helveticus. The sequence goes on from NC_136063.1 coordinate 552,771,449, forward strand.
CTTTGAAATTAGGAGTATCGGCAGGACCCTGCAAAGATTCTATTTTTGTTCTTTCCTTTCTTACTTTTAAGTAATTAGCCCGTAATTTCCCCATTTTGTTTTGGCCCCATAATAGCGAGAACGACGTTTCCATAAGTAATTGGAAGCTGCATCAGTAGATAATCTATTAAAAATAAGTTTAGCGTCAATAAGATTTTTCAAAGAAGACTCATTATTAGATTGATAGTATGTATATTCTAATTGTTTAATTTTATTAAGTAATGAGTGGATTGGGCTTCTAAGGATTTTTTATTTTGTGGTCGAAAATTAATAATAAAACCTCTGGCGGATGCATTAAAGGAATCCCATTCCATAACAAAGGGAGAATCTGAGGTAATGTTGATAGTAAAAAACTCAGAGGCAAAGGAGTTGACTGGGTGACAGAAATTAGGATCTAGGAGTAGGGAATTGTTAAAACGCCATCTTCCTGGGTGGAGAAAAAAAGGGATAAGATCAATATCAACAAGTACAGGGGCATGGTCTGAGATTAGGATTGAACCAAAAGTCACAGCGACAAAGTCGCCAAATATCAACCAACGCTTTGCGCCGCACAGTGGATGTAAATTGTGAGTGCATTTTAGAGGGAGCAAACTTAACTCTAGAATGTCTATCTAAAATTGGGTTGTGAGGAGGCGGCCTTGGTAGACTCTTTGCCCCTCCTCCCGTCATGCCTGAAATCGAACAGTCATGTTTCTCGGAGGCCGGGAGAGAAAGAGTTAATCTCTTCCACTGCCTCTTACACACAGGGAGGAGTCCCGTCTGAGGAATGTGGGAGCCAATGGGCGAACAGAGAGGCGGGACCCCCGGAGTATGAAAGGATCACGGGAGAACAACTCGGAGTTCTCGGACCGGAAGGAGAAGTACGGAGCAGCGCGGAGAAGGACCAGACAGAGGACGAAAGCAACAAGGAGAGCAGTAGAAAGGAGAACGCAAGGACCAGCCCCGGCGCCTTACACGAGCCGGAGGAGGAAGTAGGATTCTGGACCGAGGAGTGGTGGACGCTGACGAGCCGCTGCAATCCAGGAGGGTTGCGGCTGACCCGGTATGTAACTCGGGAGGGAGGGACGAGTAAGGGAGGAGGTTGAGGGTATTTAGAGGACGGGGCACTGTAAATATTGCCCGCACAACCGTTTTCACGTGTCACTCTTTGCTATAAGCCTCCCCACACTCGTGAGCACTTGAGTCCCTCGTAGCAATCCCTCACAGCTTCTGTATTCCTCCGTTTTATATATCTCCTTACTTTGAGTCTATATTAATTTAACCCTCCCCCTTTTTGACATCTCCTCGGAATTTAACTCAGTTAGGCTGTAACCAACCAACCCATAGAAACCCACGAAGGGTGTATCCTATCTCAGTGAAGGGTTCTCTTTCAGAAGAGACTGAGGCCTGTTGATTTACCGCCACTTCTCTTTGTATTTTTTTCTGAGGCTGCCGGGGTGCGTGACTACATCGAAATCACCAGTCAAAGGGGAACCGTCCCTAGGAGCCTTACAGGAACCCTACAAGGAAGAAATCCTTGGTGTCGTCATCCAGTGCACTATATTCTAGGACATTCAGAGACATTCAGAAATCAGACTTGTTATATATAAATAAATCCTGACATCATTAATCCACAAATTCAACATCCTTGCTTCTTCTTTCCCTCTCACAGGGGTCAATAATTTGATTACAATCATCACCAAATATAATGTAATCATCATCATATATAAGTAATTTGTCAGATACATTATTCCAGACAACCTAATCGACCGCAGTAGGGCAGTATACATTAAAAATAACTATAAGAAGCTTAACAATAACCCAACGACCTTCAGTATCCGCTTCCTGATGAACAACGCAAACATGTAATCTTTTATGACATAAAATCAAGAGTCCGTTTTTCTTACTCAAAGCTTTCTTACCCAAAGCTGGAGAATTAAACACATGTTCCACCCAACATCGCTTGGAAGCTTCATCTTCAGAAATATGAGATTCTTGGAGTAAAGCAATGTCAGTTTTTAACTTCACTAGGTGAGATATCACCCGTTGCCTTTTAATAGGTTTGCTTAATCCTTTATTATTCCAGGTAGTGACCCGAAATGTAACTTAATGAGAAAAGTATGAACAAATAGTATGCTTACAAAAACAGTAATTAAAGTTGATTGAGATATGTTTAAGGAAAAAAGGTGAAAGAAATGAAACATTTGTTTTTAGAAAAGAAGACTTAAGAAAGGAGAGGGTGAAAAAGATCAAATTAAAAAGAGAAAGAAAGTGAAAAGAAGGAACCATAAAAGAGAAAACCCATAGAAAAGAGATAAGGTAAAGAACAAAATGAAGACAGTACAAGTCATACAAATGATGACTGAGAAATATACCTACAGACACAAAACGAAATGGGGAGTGACTACACCAGAAGATGACGACGACAGAAGCGGAGCTCCACCGAACCCCTGAGGGCTTTGACATATATTGGAGACCAAATGGGTAATGGATTTGTAGAAACAAAACACCTGTATATGAAGTGAAGAAAAACAATATAAAAAGCAATTACACTCGAAAGAGGTAGTAGAGAAATATATAAAATGAATAAATGCTAGCACATTACGAAAATACAAGTGAGACAACACTCAGTGAATAGCACAGACAAAAAAACAGCTACACAGGGCATAGCAAAAATAATCATCTTGCAGGTTTTGAAGTATCCATAACGTCAGCTCCATGATGATGAAGGAATGCCTTTAAGTTTGCTGGATCCTCAAAAGTATTAGTCTTTTCCTTATAGGTGACCTTAAAAAGACAAGGATGTAGAAGGCCAAATCTGGCAGCCGTAATTTTAGCCACATCCTGAGAGAAAAATAGACGATGCCCTTCCCCAAAAAATTGTTTTTGGGACTTGACAGCAGACAGGACTTGTAGAAGGTCAGTGTGTTGCAAGAATAGCATGATGACACCACATTTTAGGATCAAGCCTATGAGCCCTTTCAATGTTGAGAGGAGGAGTAGTAGGTAAGTCCAAGAGCTAAAGCAAAAAACACTGAAAAAAGACGGTTGTGTTGGAACCCTCGATATTTTCTGAGAGACCATAAATTCGGAGATTGTTCCAGCGGTTTCGATTTTCTAAGTCCTCAGCCTGTGTTTTGTAATATAGATATTTCAGACTCTAGAGATGAAATACGAGAGCATGAAACTTGAAGAGAATCTGTTCTTTGTTCCACAACAAGCACTCTCGATTCCAATGAAGACCATTTGTCATCCAGATGTTGTTGAGTTTTATTAGTTTCTTCCATGAAAGGTTTCAAAGCACAAATTCCCTCAAGGATTAAATCCATGGAGGTTGAGGAAGAATTCACTGGAGAAGGAGGGTCTTTTTTCAGTCGCCCGGTGGAAATCACAGCTAATTTGCCTGAGAGTTGTGCTTTTGGGATGGTGCCTGACGAATGATCAGGTTTCTGAGGAGAAATGTCCTCCATTTCGTTGTAGTTGGAGTCTGAGCACGCAGTAACTTTGGAGGAAGTAATGAGTTTCCTGTCGTGGGCACTAGGCCTACTCATACAAGTGAGGTACCCTTTTTATAGGGAGACTTAGGATAACACAGAATTTTAGAGCAACTGTTATTACCTATTGACTTTCAATGCATTTCTTCCTTCCAAATGAAAGACAATGTGTAAATAAGAAGTCATTTCGAAAAATGTCCTATAATTCTCATGCTACCATGGGCACTCACAATTTCGGAAATGTGCAAATATCTACTGTTTCTAAACTATATTTTGTTCTAATTTCAGAAATAGATAGGTGTCTTTCATACCGATTTTTCCATGTATATATTTTCATAATAAAAAAACATTGCAAGACGCTGCTCAGTTATTGGCTCTGGGTTCGTCAGGTTCTTGGTGAACCCTCAAGTCCTATATAGCCCCACAACCAGAGAGGTCTAGTGAATGTAACAGTATATTTCTTTCAAATAGCTGTCATAATTAGAAGAAGTTACAGGTGAAAACGTTGGCTGTTTTTTTCAACTAATTTTTAATTTTTCCTATATTCAACTGTTAGTTTCTTGTAAAAAACCTTGAAGGGTATACACAAATGACCCCTTGCTAAATTCTGAATTTCGTCTACTTTTCTAAAAATGTATAGCTTTCCAGGATCCATTATTGCTTTCATATCCATTTCTCCATTTAGCTGGAAGAAGGTTGAAAGCACAAAAAATAGCAAAAATAGGCTATGTCTTAGTAAAATACCAAAACTGTGTAAAAAAAGTGGATTTTCTGACAAATGTCTATCAGTTCTTAAACGCTGGGGAAATTGTGATTTTATCCCCACAAACCCTTTGTTGATACCATTTGCAGGGAAAAAACTAGACACTTTTACTTGCAGCACTTTTCGCCCATTTAAAAAAGAACTATTTCGCTGTTTTTTGGCTAAATTCTGGGTCCCCTCCTAGGAAATCCACAAACCCTGGGTACTTTTAAAATCCCCATGATGGGGGCGTGGCCAAGATGGCGAGCTGAGTGGTCGCACTCGAAGTGAGCTCCGCCGTCCTGAAGCCCTAATCCTACCGTACATGAGCTGATTCTCCCCCCCGGAATGCTCAGATTCGTGGAGCGGGGGTGTTCGAACATGGAGTGGCGGCGGTGAGCTTGTGGCCGCATTCCGTGGTGCTTTTACGGTCCGAGGTGCGGCGCCATCTCGGAGAGCAGATCGGGCCTGGTGCACGGCCTGGGAGGGAGGCGGACCCTGCCCGGGTCTGGAAGCCGATCTAGGTCCACGCGACGGAGCCCCGCTCTACCCGCTGGGCTCGGACTTCATCACCGGTGCCTGCGGTGCGCACAGTGGGCCTGCCCTTGGAGACGGAGAGGGTCCGGTGCCGCGATTGCTGCCGGCAGCTACGGGAGGCCGCGGCTTGGGCCTAGTCCCGGACACGGACCTCTTGGATAGCCGCCTCGAGGTTCCGGGAGGAGCTGTGGTCCCTCTGCGCCTGTCCCGGGCAACTCTGCTCAGCCCGGAGGGGGTCTTCTTGGCGGACCCGGTTCTTGAAGGGGTCCGGTGAGCGGCGAGGGCGGAGCTGAATTGGAGGCCTTGCGCTAATCGGGGCCGTGGCTTTGGCCTATTTCCTGGTTCTCGGCGGCTCTGTGTGGCAGAGGACTTGCGACCCGCCGGTCTGGAGTGAGGGCCCTGGTCGGGTCTGCGGATTCATCTGTGGGCCCCGTTGTGAGCTTTGTGGCAGGAGGGCGCTGAGATGAAGCGCTGAGGCCGACTCCCCCGGGTGACGAGTGTAGAGGACTGCTGCCTTAGACCCGCCATTGCGCCCGCACATTGGCGCGAAGCAGAACTGGTTCCTTTGGCTTAGCCTGCCTCGTGGCGGCCGAAGTACGCACTCTTGTATAGATCTGTAAAGAGCGGCGACAGCTGCCAAGGCATTGCTGCGGGATCCGTGTGACCCGGTGGTCCCGCCGCGACTTGGCTCGAAGGGGAGTCCATAGTGGTGCCCGGGCCGGTCGGCTTGAGACAGCGGAGCCCGTGGAGCTGAGAGGAGTGTGGGATCGGGCCCTGTGGGCCTACGGACACAGACGGACAGCTGGTCACTGGAGGTGCAGGCCGTGGGCCCCATTGCGGTTCTTGCTTTGGCGGTGAAGTGACCCAGCCCTTGGGTCATTGGAGAGACCCCGTGTGGGACCGCTAGCCCGGTCCTGGGATCATACCGGGGGCTGAGACATTGGATTCCCGGGGGAAGCATCTCGACGGCCATCATGGCGCAGAATAAAGGAACGCGGAAAGGAGATCGCACATTGCCTGAGATGTTGAATAGGAACAATGCAAGACATGATCGGGGTCAGCCGTCCCCATCTCCTCCGGGTGGCTCCCAGGGAGCAGGCGGGGGGGAGCCGCCGGTTACGAGGTCCTTCCTGGACTCACTCTTCAGCTCGCTGAGAGACGACTTCCAAACGCTCAAGCAGGAGGTGGCGGGTGAGGTCCGTGAAATACGAAGGGACGTGGACGGCCTAGGTGACAGGGTGGCTACGGTGGAAGAAGCGGGCCACAACAGAGACGAAGAAATTGCGCAACTTCAGCAGGAGGTCATTCGTCTTCGGGAGCAACAGCTGGACCTGCAGTCACACACGGAGGACCTCGAAAATCGCTCCAGGCGGAACAACATCCGTGTCCGAGGCATTCCGTCTCGGGAGGAGGGGGAGGACGTCGCATCGTACCTTGGGGATCTGTTCCGAGAGGTGCTGGGTGAGTCGGCTGACTTTCCCATCCGGATTGATAGGGCGCACCGAGTGGGCCTGCAGCGCCGGACTTCGGCACCTCCTCCGGACATCTTGGCCTTCTTGCCGGACTATCCCCTGAAGGAGCGGATACTGCGGGAGGCCCGAAAGAGATCTTCCCTAGAATTCAGGGGCCATCGAGTAGCCCTTTATCAGGACCTGGCCGCGTCCACCCTCCAGAAGCGCAAGGCTTTTAAAATTGCGACCGACTTTCTTAGGGGACATGGCACGCAGTACTCCTGGGGACACCCTTTCCGTCTCATCTTTCGATGGAATGGTACCCTACATCAGCTGCGTTCCCTTCAGGATACCTGTGGGGTGCTCGGGATCACTGCTACTGAAGACGGATCTCCCACGCCCCGCCGGAATCGTTTCACCAGAGATGGTTGGCAGACAGTCCCCGGCCGGCAGTCATCCGCTTCTTCGACAAGGCCGGACTCCCCTGCGGCTGGGTTGGGGCCGGATCCCGAGTTGCGGGATGGAGCCGCTGATCCTATAAGGCCTGGAGTGGCTCTGACAGCCTGAATGAACTCCGGGGGGAGATCGACATCGCACCTATGGATATGCAGGTTTGGGGGTCTAGGGGGGCGGGGGGCACGGAGAGGTGCGTGGTGGCTGGACGTCCACTGGTTTGACTTTCCGCAGGCTTGTCCGATAAGGACCGGACTGGGACACTGGGTTTGCGGGGTTTCTGGAAGGGGGGTGGGGGGGAGTTCGGGGTAGCTGTACCAGTTCCAGTTGAGGGGAGGGACTGGGGTGGGGGCGGGACGGGGTCACATGGAGAAGTTTGGGAGGGTTGGGGTCGGGGTAGGAGGGGGGGATCCGGGTGTTGGCAGTGGGGAGGGGGGGTCGTCCAGTGCACAGAGGGGTTTCTAGTTATCTTGGCAGTGTCTGTACTTTTTGGGTTGCTTCTACTGAGCTATAACGACTGTGGTCTGGCTTGTCTTCATGCTTTGCGGGTGAATTGGAGGGGCGAGGAGCGGTTGGTGCGAGACATTCTGAGGGCAGTGGGATGGCGGCTGGGTGGTAAGCTCTTTGGTTTGCATGACACGGTTTGCTTCTCCTGTCCCTGTTTGTTGCTTTGTGCTTTGCTGCGCCCCTTGCCATGTTTAGCCTCTGTCCTCCCAATCTTGCTGACGGGGGATCTTGCTGCTTTCTGCTCCACTGTTGTCCATGCCTCCCACCACATGTAAGGTGGTGACCCTGAATGTTCGGGGTTTGAATAATCCTGTAAAGAGGCGGGCAGTCCTCTCGCTCTTAGAGAACACACAGGCAGACATTTGTCTCCTACAGGAGACGCACTTGCTATCACAGGACACACACAGACTCAAGTCTCACAAGTTCCCTACACAATTCTTTTCCTCATGCACCACTAAAACGGCCGGGGTGGCGATTCTGGTGGCGCGCCACTTCAGGGGGAAATTCTTCACAAATTCACTGAACAAAAAGGTAGACTACTGGCTTACCGGTTTAGAATAGGGGTCTCCTGTTTACGATCGGGTCTTTATACGGTCCCAATGAGCGGCAGGACCGCTTTCTGCAGGCGGCGTTCGAAGAGGTCTCGGCTACTCAAGATAGACATATCGTACTCGGGGGGGACTTTAATATTGTCTTTGATTCCGCACTAGATAGATCGGCGCAGCGCTCCCCTCAGGTCGGGGAACTCTCTGCGGATCGAAGAGCTCAACTTGCAGAGGTGGACCTCCTTGACTTATGGAGACAGCTACACCCGACTGATAGGGATTATTCGTATTACTCCCACGCGCACAAGACGTATGCACGGTTAGATTACCTTCTGGTTACCTCCCCGGTAAAGGCGCTGGCCTCGGGTGCGGAGATGGGGGTGATCTCCCTTTCGGACCATGCTCCTGTTGAGGTTCTGCTGAGTGTGCCTCCGGCGGCCCCTCGCCCTCGGACATGGCGCCTTCGTGATACGCTGTTGCACAGGAAGGAGGTAGTGACTCGCATTGAGACAGTGATTAGAGAATTTCAGTCTCATAATGACAATGCGGACACTAGTCGGGCTACACAATGGGCGGCCCTGCAGGCTGTTGTCAGAGGGGAATTCATTGCGATCTCTTCGGCGGATAATAAGGCACGGCAGGCCAAAAGAGAGGAACTTACGGATCGGGTGAGAGAGCTGGAACAGATCCACTGCAGGACGGGGGCTCCTCGCATTTGGCGGCAGCTCAAGGAGGCTCGGAAGCTTTTAGCAGCCCTGGACCTTGACCGGGCTGAGTATGCGGCGTTGCGGTTGCGGCACGCCTTTTACACCGGTGGAGACCGGTGTGGCCGCTTGTTGGCACATAGGCTCCGAGTGGCGCGGCAATCCCAGCTTGTTAAAGAAATCGCTGACCCGTCGGGGCGCCTGGAGACTGATGACGCGCAGATAGCGGCTGTCTTCCGCAGGTTTTATGAAGACCTCTATACGGGAGATCCCCCGAATGAGGAGGCCCTGGAAGCGTATTTGGGCTCGGTTGTCTTGCCTTCACTGGAGCCGGAACAGGCGGACCACTTAGACAGAGACATCCGGGTTGAGGAGGTGATATCTGCTATTGCCAGACTTAAACATGGTAAGGCACCGGGGCCGGATGGCTACATCGCACTATTCTACAAAACATTCTGCACGACGTTGGCTCCCATCCTGACGCGTCTTTTTAACTCCTTTGCGGACCCTGGGGCCATTCCGCCTGATCTGCTTCGAGCCACCATCTCGGTAATCCCTAAGCCCGGTAAAGATCCGACGCAGTGCGGATCATATAGGCCGATCTCCCTTTTGGACATCGATCTGAAGTTGTATACGGGGATCCTGGCCGCTAGACTGGCTCTCCACCTACCCGGTCTGGTCGACCCCGATCAGGCGGGCTTCGTCCCTGGACGGCAGACGGTGGACAATACGAAACGTGTAGTCCATTTGCTTGAAAAGGCCTCCAGGATTCCTGGGGAACGGATGCTGTTGGCGGTGGATGCGGAGAAGGCATTTGACCGTGTCCACTGGCCGTACTTGGAACGAGTGCTGATGAAGGCAGGTATTGGAGGGAAATTCCGCTCCATGATCCTTAATTGTTACAACCGCCCGTCGGCGGTGGTCCGGGTCAACGGATGTGCCTCGGTCTCTTTTGGTATTGAACGGGGCACCAGGCAGGGCTGTCCGCTCTCGCCCCTGCTTTTCGCGCTGTACATGGAGCCGTTGGCCCAGCGGATGCGGGATAACCCGATGGTGACTGGCATCCGAATGGGGGGCTTTGAACACGCTATTAGCCTCTACGCTGATGATGTTATTTTGACCATTGACAGGCCCCGCGTGGCTCTCCCCGCGTGCATGGAGGAATTGGCCTCCTTTGGCACTGTGTCGGGGTTTAAGATGAACATGGGGAAATCGGTGGCGCTGGATGTCTCGCTCGAATCGGACACTAGGACGTATTTGCAGCAACGGTTCCCCATGCTCTGGTCTTCGGGAGCGGTGCCGTATCTGGGGATCCAGATTGCCCCTACCTTGCCGGCCATGGCGTCGGCAAACTACCGGTTTCTAGGTGCCAAGATCAGGGAGGAGTTGGGCCGGTGGAACCGAGGCATTTTTTCCTGGCTTGGCAGAATAGCTGCCGTCAAGATGACGGTGTTGCCTCAGGTACTATACCTCTTTCGGGCCCTGCCGCTCCAACCGCCGGTAGGATGGATCTCGCAGCTCCAAGCGGACGTTTCTCGGTTTGTCTGGCAAGGTAAGAAACCTAGGATGCGTAGGGCCCTCTCATTGTTGGCCCCGGAAGCTGGCGGGTTAGGTATTCCTGACTTCCGCAAGTACTTTCAAGCTACTCAATTGCGCTACCTTGTAGAGTGGAGTAAATGGGAGTCTGATAAGCACTGGCTCTTTCAAGATCAGTCGGTGGCTGGGAGGCCCTTACAGGAGATCCCCTTCCTGCGTCGCCCGCACCGGCCTAAAAACCTCTACGCCTCCTTTGTCACGAGAGTGCCTCTGCGAGTGTGGGATGCTACTGGCGTTCTGCGCGGTCTTACCACGTTCCCGTCTCCGCTCACCCCGCTGGTAGACAACCCGGACTTTACCCCGGGGATGGAAACGGGGGCCTTTGCGAGATGGCGTCAAGCGGGATGTAGGGCCTTATGTCACCTGTATGGCCCGGAAGGGGTTATCCCCTTTCCCCAACTCCGTCAAGAGTTTTCGCTTCCGGAGACTGAGCGACTTCGCTATATGCAGGCTCGCCACTGGGCTCTTCAGCCGCAGGTGAGAGGGACGGCCGACCGGCCTTTTCTCCCCTATGAACATTGGCTCATGACGCGGACTTCGGACTCCAAACTGATCACTGATTTGTATAAACTCCTGCAGCCACCAGCAACACACCTTTATCACCCTGGGAGGGAGCGGTGGGAACGGGAATTGGGGAGGACACTAAGCCATAAAGAGTGGGAACACATATCGTACAGAGCGAGGCACTCAGCTTACCACATGGGGCTCACTGATACACTAACTAAAGTTTCTACCTACTGGTATTACACGCCTGAACGAGTGCGTGAGTTTGATCGTGGTAAAGATGATACATGCTGGAGAGGATGTGGGCATCGAGGTACTCTCACTCACATACTTTGGGACTGCCCGCTTCTGGAGCCTTACTGGAAGGAAGTGTTGGATGAAATTGATTCTAGCTTCGAAATTGAACTGCCCCGCTTCCCTGCCTATACTCTGTTGGGGCTCCCGAATGATCTAATGTATCCCCTTCGATCTCGCAGGGGTAGGCAGATAGCGATAGCTCTAGGTTCCGCTGTCCAGAACATTTTAATTCACTGGCACACGGCCACGATACCGTCTATCACTGGCTGGATTCACAGGTTATGGCATGTGTTGGGAATGGAGAAAATGTCTCTTACGGTGGCGGGTGATGTGGATCAGTTTAGAGAACTCTGGCAACCCTTTCACTCCCTGTTGCTTACTGAATTTCGAGAGCTCACCTGTCCCAAGTATCTCCGCCTTCTCAGGCTCCCGACCCCGGAGGGCTCTGCCCCATGATCTCCCTATGGCCTAGTCATCCTTGACGCTGAAGCTCTGATGTGTGTCGCTATTAGGAACTGTGCACTGGACGAGGGGGGGGGAAGGGGGGGGGGGTGAAGGGTGGTTGGGAGTTGGGGGGGCTGTTGGGGGGGGGGGGGGGGTTTGTTGAAAAGTTCTGACACATTGAGGCGACATTTGTCTTCTGCTCTTGAGCGCTCGAGACCCACAGGATGTTACCTGTTGCTGCCGCTTTTGAACTTTGGCTTTCCGCCCTGCTGTGTCTTTGTTATTATTTGTCTGTCCTTGTGTGTCGTGCTGAATAAAATACTTTAAACCTAAAATCCCCATGATGTGGAAGAAAAGGACGCAAATTTGGTGTGGATACCTAAGTGGTCAAAAAGTTACAGGGCCTAAGCGCGAACCACTCCAAATAGCCAAAAAAAGGCTTAGCACAGGGGAGGAAAAGGCCTAGCAGCGAAGGGGTTAAAAGAAGAGGTTAGTCCAATAATAACTCTTGTATTATTGTTGGCAAAGTACCGCAGGTGTATCTGTTCCGCTAGAACATCCTTTGTTTTGTTTATTGTACATGTTATTTATAAGCACAGCTGTAGAGGAGAATAATAGAAAAAAGGACTAGAAGTTAGTGTAGGTAAAGCCAGTGATTCAAAGCTTTTCTAAATCTGAGCAAACTTTATTGATTCCAAAGGTCTTTGTTCTAGAGCATGGGTACTCGCAAACATTTGCCCAGGGGCCACAAAGTATGGTCTGTGGTGTGACCGAGGGCCGCACTGATGCCAACATGGTGGTGGGTAGGGGGCCTGGGTGAGTCAGGGATTGTGTAAAAGGTCTAAAAAATGTTAAATAAACGGCAAGCATTCATTTGCAGGTTAATAAATGCTTGCATGTTTATTTAACTTTTTTCTGGATGTTAGTGCTCAGCAACTAAATAGCAGCTCATGCTGCTGTTCACCATGGGGGCCGCATGTAAAGGTCAAGAGGGTCGCAAGTGGCCCCGGGCCGTACTTGGAGTATCTCTGTTCTAGAGCAAAACTCCCAGGTGGGAGATTGCTTTTTCATGTAACCAACCTTTAGGACTGATGTACTAAGATTCCTGCTGCTAAAAGTGGTGGCAAATTGCACACCACCTTTATGTGAAATGAACCTTGATTTTGCAAACTGACCTATGTAGTTTTAGGTCTGTTTGTAAAATAACCATTAACAGTGGTTCGCATAACGACCCACCTGATTAACTTCAATTTATTTGACAGATCCCCCTGTGATTAGTTAAAGCACAAAAATGGTGGCCATCATGGAACATCAGACCACCATCTCTGTATATGCATTCCTAAACACAAAACCTTTTCTTTAAGCTGCCAGAGTTCCTTAATGTAACCAGGACTCTCTTTTTTTTTTTTAAAAAACGTTTTCCATTTTGAAAGCCTTCAGGAAGAAAATAGGCAGTTGTGCCTGGGACCACTGCTTTTTCCTCCTGAAGCTTTCGCTCCAGTACACAGAGGGATAGGCATCTTCTTTGCAAATCAGTTATCACCCTACTTGGGAGTCATTAACTGATCAGTGGTTTGCTGCTGGAATTAGGGTCATAAATCATTGCTACAGGGCTGACTGGTTTGCAGTTTGGAAGATGTGCTCTCAACACGGATCTTCCAAATTGCAATTCAGTAAACATTTTTAAACCCATTTTATGATTCGGGATATCTTTACCGAATTGCAAAATTGATTTTATACATTAGTAAAAGAGGTATCGAGTTTGTGAGCCCTGTTTTTCACCATATAGAAGGGCTTATGACCACAAAACCTCTTTGGATATTTTGCCGTAGGTATATAGATAGTCCGATTAGAAGTAGTCCAGCATGGTTTATTTTGAAAACAGTTTCACCTTCATATTTTCCAAGCTTTAATGAAACGCCAACATGTCCAATTATATAAAATAAAAGCAGTGGTTGATGGAGGCGTTAGTTCTTGGCACCTTGAATTGTAATTTTGATTTTTACTGGGTCCTCTGATAAAAAGTGTCAGAATATACCTTCAAAACCCAGCAGACATTGAACAAAGACCCGTTCTATAATGCCTGTTGGTGGGTACTGTTATTGAAACAGGGCTGGGTAAAGCATGCTGTTTTTTTCTATTCACTGCTGTAGCAAAGAAGGATCTCCTTTCATGGTTACCCACTGTTTTTGCTGGCGTCAGTATGGTTTTTTGGGCTAATCTTACTGGGATCCTGCCAATCAGGACCCCAGTCTCTGTACTTCCTCCCTAAATTTGACTATGGTAAGTACTTCTGTGCCTCCATAATTGGCTACTGGTGTACCCTGGTAAGTACCTAGTATATGGTACTAAGGTACCCAGGGCATAGGTACCTCAGTGGTCTCCCAGGGGCTGCAGCATGTATTATGCTACCTCTGAGAGACCACTCAGACTGTGACTATATCCCTGCCATTGAAGCCTGTGTGAGTTGGTGCTTGCACCTCTCCTGACAGATATAAGTTTCCTTATATCTGAGGTCACTGTACTTAAAACATATAAGTCACCCCATGGCCGGCCTTTCAATCCTGAAGACGGGGTGCCTGGTTTTAAGTGTGATGGTGCCCCTGCATGAGCAGAACACCCCTACAACCCTGTAGTCGATTCTCTTGGCATTGTAAGTGTGCCAGCCATTTGTATACATATAATGGCAATCTATCATTACACAATGGCTATTTATGGGCAGTGCTGAACCTGTGCATGTTTGTTATTAAACTTGTTGGAATTCTACCCCAACACTGTTACCGTGGTTGAGGGTATGATTCCATGCATTGGGGGGGTTCCTCCGGGAAGCCCCCAGTACTCCTTGTAACACCCTTTCAGAGTCTGCCAACAAGCTAGTGCTGCTGCCGACCCCAGCCTCGAACCTGCCCTCCTGCTGCTGAGCCGAGCTCGAGCAAGGGAAGGTAGAACAATAGGTTTCTTGTCACAGGTGTGTGACCACGTTACAGACAGGACTTAGTGCATTGGGCTAGGGTGGGGGCGCTTGCCAGCGCCAGCAGACTGGTTTGAAGGGCACATTTGGTTCCCTCCTTCCATACTCCAGTTTGAACCAGTTCAGGGAGTCCTTGGCTCCCTCTCTGGAACACAACTGGACAAAGGACAAAGGAGTATCCTCCTCTCTGTACAGCCCCTCCTATGGGAGGGACCTCTGAGTCGTTCCAACCCTTTTCCTAGGGTATTTAAGCGCTTACCTGTGGGTGGATCCTCTGATTCATCATTGGGCAAGGCTCAAGCCCGAAACCATGTCACTGTTCGACCGTCTGGACACTCGAACTTCGCTGGACTTTGCCTGGAACCGACACTGCATCAAGGAGGCGTCCTGCTGCTCCTGGTCTTGCTGCTCTGCAATTCTTATTTGTTGTCTGTGTCTGTGCTTCTTCCAGGATCTTCAACAGATCTGTAGGAATCAAGGACACCCGAAGTAGCAATGAAGGAGTCACTCCCCTGCATCTCCAGGCACTGCAACAAAACTGACCGGTCTGCTGCTTCTGACGTCTCACAGACTCCGAAAGCTTCAGCAACTCAGATCGTTATTCTGCAACTCCTTCGAAGCCTGGCTGTCCTCTCTGCAATTTTGAAGCCAGTGGAACTCCCTCCCCATCCACCTTCGGCTGACCCAGGACCATCTCGCCTTCAGGAGACAACTCAAGACTTGGCTGTTCGAGCAGTAACGGACCCCCTCCACCAAGCGCCTTGAGACCCTTCCGGGTGAGTAGTGCGCTATACAAGTGTTATGATTGATTGATTGATTGATTGAGTATCCCTCGTCGGAACCGCTGGGACCAAACCCCCATGCACCGCATCAACTTGCCGTTGCCAAGGCTTGTTGGCTCTGCACTCCAGCATCTCTTCCTGGCAATTACAGCGCCTTTAATGCATCCTTAGCACCGTGGGCCTTTCTTCTTGGTAAGCTGCTCAAGGTCGTCTTGCGACTCCTGTGCCTTCGGCCTGTGGGTCCTGTTCAGGATCTTCTCCTGCTTCAGTAGTCTTCCGTGCTTCCTCAGGGCCTGCTCCAACTCTACTACTGGTAGTGAGTCCCTTGAACTTTGCTGGTCCCAACTGTGCTCTTTCTTTGCTTTTCCCACCTGTTGCAACTTCCAAGGCTTGTTGGTGCTACCGCTGGACACCAAACCCCTGGCTCTTGACATCCGACATGGAACAGCTTATGCACGGCTCCTGGTATTCCTCAGTGTCGCCTGGTCCTCACAGCTGCAGTGACAGGGTCACAGTCAACTCTCCTGAACTATCCGTCATTGGTGGGCATTGCTGTTCCATGCCAACCGGTCACCTCGGAGTGGCATAGACTCTGTCCCCTCTGCTTACAGGTTCTTCATTTAAAGAATCCACCCTTGGATTTCACCGGACTTCTCCAGCAGCATCTTTCCTGAAGTCATCCATTGTGGCCCACGGCGGTTTTCGACTTCCTTTTGCACCTAGGCACCCGGCTTCCCTGGTGTAGGCATCATGACTCCAGGGATATCCACGGGTGGAGAGACTCTCCAATCTTCTGCCTTCCACTGAGTTTCTTCAGGGTCCACTAGGAAGGGTGCTTCTTCTTCAGATCTGCAACTGCAACTTCCAGTTAACTTCCATTGGGCACGTGGCTGTGTTTCCACTCTGCGCTTAGCCTCCGTCGGGTTCCTGAGTCCTTATCTTGAGTGGTTTCTTGTGTCCCCAGCTCCTCTGAATCTCTTGGTCCAAGTCCCGGTTCCTGTCTCAGTTCGCATTCCACATTTTCTGTATATGGTTTGGTCTTCCCCTGGAGACCACTGTTTTTTGTGCTTACTTACCTATTGCAATTGAAGTATTATTGTGTATTTGTGCTTATATCCCTGGGTAGGGGATATACCAATGTGTTTGTGAGTGTTGTGTAATTAATATATATATTTTTATAACTACACTGTGTGGTTCCTTTTCGTTTAACCTACACGACATGATTAAGACTGGTAAAACAAGCTGCTTAACATTCCTTCAAGATAAGCCTGAAGGCTGCTCCCTACAGCTACCACTTTGAAAGCGATATCAAAGACCACTAAAATCACCTTAAGAATGGCCTGGACTAGTGGAAGATGCTACACTTAAATACGTGTGCACCATATACTGAGCCTGCCTTCTACAACTGGATTGCCCCTTTAATGCACTTGTTTTTTCACTGTCTTCCTCTTCTCACCATACCTCTGCTCAACGCCATCCGTTTTGATTGGAAATCTGCAGTTGAGACCCTGGATCAGGGTGTATTTGCTTCAATTGTTATTGTTATTGTTAATTCAGATTTATATCGCGCCAATCACCTGCAGGTCTCTAGGCGCTCGGAAATCGATGGATTCATACAATAACTATACGTCCCACAAGAAGGTAGTACAGCAGCCAGATTACATTGTACCTAAGGCCCTCCCAAACAATAATGTCTTAAGACATTTTCTGAATCGCAGGAGATTCCCCTCTCTGCGTAGCTCCTCAGGCAACTTGTTCCATAATTGAGGAGCCATCACAGAGAAAGTTCTCCCTCCCTTGGTTACAAGCCTAAACCGCGGGCAGGTCAGCAGCTGAGATTCAGAGGATCTAAGATTTCTTCTTGGACAATATACTTCCAGCCGATCTCTAATATATGCTGGGACATTGCCATAAATAGCCTTGTGAGTCGTGCACATGCTCTTAAACTCTACCCTCTCCTTTATAGGGAGCCAATGTAAATTCCGTAACAAAGGAGATGCTCTAGTCCTTCTGGGGAGTCTAAAAATCAGTCGCGCTGCATCAGTCATGACGACTTGCAATCGATTCATGATCGTTTTAGGGAGGCCCAAATAGAGGACATTTCCATAGTCTATTCTTGACATAATTGTTGCTGCCACAACTGTTCGCAGCATAGACTGAGAAAGGATAGGCGCTAGCTTGCGTAGCTGTCTAATGATATTTGTGCAGCTCCCGACAACGGCAGAGATTTGACTGCCCATTGATAGGTCGCAGTCCAATTTGATCCCCAGGCTCTTTACATTTGCCTTTGGAATCGGGGTTGGACCTAGCTCCTGAGGCCAGTAGAGATCATTCCAAGGTGAGGTGGCTGATGGAATTACCAGAACCTCGGTCTTGTCTGGATTGATCTTTAACCGATTTCTCGTCATCCAGCCAACCGTGAACCTCAAGATCTTCTGCGCTTGCTGCTGCGCAGCCTCGGTGTTATCGATGCTCAGTAAAAGCTGAGTATCGTCAGCGTAGTTAAAAACTCTACAGCCCATGCTAGCCAGAGATGCAATCAGGGGTTGAAGATATAGGTTGAACAATAGTGGGGACAATGCGGAGCATTGAGGCACCCCACAAGTTAGAGTCCCCACATCTGATACCGAGTCCCCCAACTGTATCCTCTGAGTTCTTCCCAAAAGAAAGGACTTCAGCCAGTTGAAAGCCTCCCCTTTGACCCCGATGTTATCTAGTCTTCCTAGGAGCAGGTCATGGCTGACAGTGTCGAACGCCGCCGACAGATCTAAAAGAATCAGAGCGCTCGGTTTCTTAATGTCCGCCATGCCTCTCAGCTCGTCCAACACTGATAGCATCACCATCTCGGTACTATGGTGTGCTCGAAACCCTGCCTGTCGCTCATGGAGTAAGGAATGGGACTCCACATAAAGGGATAAATACTTCAGAACATGCTGTTCTAAAATTTTCGCGAGGAAAGGCAGTTGAGAAATCGGTCTGTAATTCTTCAGGACAGCAGGGTCCGCACCAGGTTTCTTCAACAGGGGCCTGACTCGTGCTTCTTTAAATTCAGCAGGTAAAGAGCCCGTTTTTAAAGACCTATTTAAAAGAGAGATAAGACGCTCCTCCAAAATAGGGCGGGCCATACGGAACACACTAGGGGGGCATGGGTCTGCAGGGGAACCAGACTTAGTTCTACCCATCAGATGCTCCAGGCTCAGTACATCAATCTCAGGGAACTTCATGATGGTATAGTCTGTGGAGTTATGGGAGTCAGGACATAGAACAGATCCATTTAAGGTATTATTTTTTATCTCCAAGATGATGTTCTCCACTTTTTCCAAGAAGTATCCCTGGAAGGTGTTACAATCTATAGTGATGCCTGGGCATTCTGATTTTTTGCTCAGTTCGGATAGGATTTTAAAAGTCTCCTTCGGAACATTCCCTGCCATATTTAGCCGGTCCTCATAATATGCTGCCTTTGCTTGCAGTATGAGCTTTTTATAGATATAAAGGTAGGCTTTATACTGATCCCTAGCTGTATCACTTTTTGTTTTCCTCCAGGATCTCTCCAAAGTCCGGAGTTTCCGTTTATGCTCTCTCAAGAGTGAAGTGAACCAAGGAGCACCTTTCCCTAAACCTCTAATGGGTTTAATCTTTTCAGGCGCTATTTTATCAATAGCTTGACGAAGGCTCCAGATTACGTCGGTATATTCACGATCCAAATTGCATCCAGCATCAAAGGGTCGAATCACTTCAGGAAGAGTCTCAGCCAGAGATTCTAAATCAACCTTGTCCCAATTACGGGTTTTCCTGACTTCCCTAGATAAATCCTTTAAATGTCCATTTATCTGAACCTCACAATTCACTAAATAGTGATCAGTCCATATACATGGTAGAACCCCACTTAAGATAATATTTGGGTCTGAAGTCCATGCAAGGTCAAGAGTATGACCCTTAATATGCGTGGGTACTTCCACAAGCTGTCTGAAGTTCAATGAAGACATTATAGAGTTCAGTTGACGTGAGGCCAGGTCTTTATGAGTATTCTCCCAGTGTAAATTAAAGTCTCCAACTACCGCGATTCTTTTATATCTCGTGCAGAGATCGGAAATAATAGGGGCAAAAAGATCATTGATTAACGGCGTGGAGTTCGTGGGCGATTAACCGACAAAACAACTAAACAAGAGTCATTCAAAGTGATTTTTACCCCTAATAAATCAGAGAGGTGACCGCAATACGTTCCCACAAGTGCCTCGTACCAAAGTACAAGGTAGATTGCTAAACTAATGAGTCTTTATGAATTAGTGCCTTCAGTTGTAAATAATGTAATGTAAAAATGAGCAATATTAAATAATTAAAGTTCTACTTGATATACCCAAGCAACATATCATTGATGTACAGTGCTCGGTTGCTTCCCATCGATGTTTGTGTTATATAAATAGCAATCCTGACGTATGTAATGAGTAGGCCTCTGCATTGATTGAATTGATAGTATTCAACAAAAGAAAATGTTTTCTTTCAATTTTGGTACCTTTTACAAACCGTAATACAATTTGCAGATAATGGAGTGTCAGCACTGCCAGACAGAACCGCGCCCAACTCGGATTTCTGTACTAAAGCATCATGTCCAGGTAAATTACTTACATTGTTTTTCATTATTAATTCTTATGGCATTTAAATGTTTGTAATAATTTTTGTTTTTTCATCTTCAAAACATAACAGGCTTGGGAAGTTTGGGGATTAGTAGAAATCCACCTAATTGGTCCACTGCCAATCACTTCAAGTGGTAATAAATACATCTTCACGGCGACCGATTTTTTTTCAAAATGGGTGGATGCTTTCCCTCATCAAACAGACAGCGCTCAAGAGGTTGCTGGTAGCCTAGTGAAGATATTCTTTTATCGTGGCTGCCCAAGAAAATTACTTTCAGATCGAGGACAAGAGTTTGTTGATGAGGTATGACCTTTATTTATAGAGGAATAGTACTTAAAAATCTAAATCAAAATATCAATTTACATTAAGTTTTGTTTCTAGATTAACAGTGAGTTGTGCAAGCGGTTACAACTAAAAGAGTGGGCTATAGCTGCATACCAACCACAGACGGCTGGTTTGGAGGAAAGGGAAGACACGACCCTAAAAAGGTATGCATTGTAAAGTTTTCTTTACGAAAAGGAATGTCTTAAAATTATCCTTTTCTCTTGCTTTTAATTTAAGGGACATATAGCATGTATGTTTTTTGTCTATTACCTCATACTTATTACAGTACACCAAATGCTGCAGCACGCTCATAAACAATAGTTTGCATTGTACGATCCTCACTAAAGTCTTAAATGCTAGAATACTTGCCCCTCTGCTCAGTGTTCTAGAACACTTTTTAGATATGCATACACAGCTGTGTAAATACGGTTGACACCGCATTCCATAGGGAATCCAGATGTTGTAATCTTTAAATACTTAGCCTCCCCTTAAGAAAATTGTAATTACCATGGGGAAAAAAGGCATTCAAATTTCAAGCTTACAGCATGCCAAGTTTGCTGAATATTGATCAAATATTTCAAACGGTAAAAATGGGGTCTTAAAAACTGTGACTTTTTAATTTAACATGGGTTTCACAATAGCAGATTTTGGTCAGGCAAATACCTGAAACAGTGGACCGAAATGTAGCAATTTTTTTTAATGGTTTAATGAATATTCATGAGGTTATTGGTGTGAGACAAGGTAAAAGGTGAATGCACAAGTTATGTCTATTTCATTTTTGTTTTCAGTCTCTGGGGTAAAGAACATGAAATCCACCACGAACAACAAATGTTAAAAAATGCACTGTGTCCACGTACATAGGAAGTGGTGATACTGCAATATGTGTACATGAGCGGGTCTTGATCTTGCTCACACATGCCTACCTCTTCCTTGCCTTTCACCCAGGCTTCGGAGCGCTGTAAATTAAAAAAGCCATTTACCGCCTCGCCTTCCTGTCAAAGCATTATCGGACCCTACTCCTGTTCTTGCCTGCAGTACATCTATAAATTATGTAGCCTACTGTCTGTGCCCAATAAACATATATACATAGTCCTCTCCTCTTTGACCTACCCTTATCACACAACACCTCAAGAAGTTACACTGGCTCTGCACAACAAAGGACCAAAACACATCTACAAACTTACGAACTTCCACCAACCGACTAGACACCTGCGACCCCCCTCCCTGGATCCGCCAAAGCAACAGCAGTGGATGCTCCTCTCCCACCTGTCAGCCAAGGCCTGGAACGACCTTGCACCACACTTGAGGACCACCTCATCACTTCAGGAATTCAGGAAGGGGTTCAAGACCTGGCTTTTCAACTTAACAGATTGCCACAAAGCATCTGGAAAACTCCTGAGCCTCGAGACCCTTACGGGTGATTTAATGCGCTCTACAAATACTGATTGATTCAAATTTGATTGAGTCCGGTAGGAACTAGCCGAGGAGAAACTCCTGATGTCCCTTGCACTAGCATATGCTAGTCAGGATGTGGGCATACAACATTTGATTGGAGTAGTCTCCAATATTTTTGAAGAATTAGAGAGGACATTGGACAGCTTTGATCTTAAACACTGTCCACTTTGACCACTTCAGTCCATAAACCCATGATGACCAAGGATGTAGCTGTGCACTTGCACAGTTAATTAGGTATGTCTTTTAGGGACAGCATCTGCCTCATTTCTGCCTGCCTTTTAGTATAGGGCTAAAGAGCTTGTTTGGAGCTTAACAGGTCGGTTGCAAGCTTGTCAGGTCTTCAAAGGCCTCCCTCCAGCTCCTCTGGTCCCCCAGACCTGGAGCGCACAGTGACCCTTATCACTAGCATGAGTAAGACTTGCAGTGCTCTTACCCGCTATCTAAAGAATCACGTGCTGAAAGGGAGTGCTTGTTAATGTGGCCCAATAGTAAAGTGGGCCATGGGGCACTAATAGCAATGTTTGGTGCCCAGTATCGTTTGCTTGCCCACGTGAAACTAGTCTCATAGGAGTTGCTGCTTTGTCCCCCAGACCCTCAACCCCAAGCCCCCAAAAGGAGGTGAATTTCTCTACTTTTCCCTCAACAACATCTTGGCCAAGCACCGGAGGGAGATGCATTTTTGTCACCCCAGTCTTGCCCCAGGCCAAAGGTGTGTTTAGTATGTTATTTATCTGATGGAGACTTATAGCTGCAGATTCCTTACCTTTAAATTTCCCTGGCGTCAGGCTGGATCTGGAAACGTTTGCTGAGTAATACCCCTTGCGCACAATGTCAGGTAGCTCCATTTGGTTGCTCATGATGGTGTCGGTAACGTCAGTTATGAAGTCGCTTGCCTATATAGGCACCACCCAGGAGCGCAGACATTAGTTCTTTTCTTTCTGCGCCAGTTAAGCACTGATCCAGGAAGAGCTACCCCTCTGCCGCATTTTACCACACTTTTTTCTTGACTTTTGTCGATGCTTTTGAATTCGATATCATGTGCCAGGGATGTCTTCGAGAAAGACAGGTTTCAAACCATGCAGGACTTGTTCCTGCATGATGTCGGTCACTGATCCCGACCGCGTATGTCTGTGGTGTCTTGAATGCGACCACGATTCAAAGTCATTTTCCAACTGTCGGGCGAAGGCTCCGAAGACCTTGGGGGAGCGAGCAATGACGTGGCTTGCGGACAGTCAAGCGAGACACCGATGAGGTCACGGTCCCATTCGAAGAAGAGGAGGTCGCGGGACTGCTCACAGAGCCTTAAGTTCTCTTCCTCCCATTCGAGGTCCTCTGGACACTCGGGGAAGAGGCTAAAGAAAAAGAAGAATGCCAAGCAGACTTCATCTTCGCCTCAACTGACGTCTGTCGTTGAGAAAGGTAAGGAGCACCGATGCTCTAGGCACGGTTGTGCGGAGCCGGAGCCTGAGCCGACTTAGCGCCCTGCACCCTTTTCAGGAGCCGGAGTGACTTCCGCTTAAATTAAAGAGTTTTACAAGCCCATGCACCACGTATTTGACCGGAAAGACCCGATTGGTGAGCCCTGGGCCCTGCGGGATCAGATGGGACCCCATCGGGTTTGACGGCGTCGGCTCTGGTCATGGTGCTGGTTAGGCCTCAGGGATCCGATCCCACATTTGGGTCGACGCCAGTCGTGCCAACGCAACCTTCCTCGGCGTCGGTTCTGAAGTCAGTGCCTACGACATTGGCGGTGCCCGTCAGTGGCGCAAGCCCCATCCTCATCCCTGACGACACGAAGCCGAAACGGCATCGAGAGATGCCGATTCTGACATCTGCAGAACCCAGGGGTTCTATGTTGTCGCCAGAGTACTTTTCGGACGTGCTGGGCTCAGGAGAGGAATGGGAGGAATCTGGAGACCCTCTCGAGAACCAGATTTTCTCTGAGGAAACAATAGACTGGTATGGGGAACTTGGGAAAGCCAGTGGTCTGAATACTTCCCCAGACACTGGCATGCTCTTTCCGCTTACAGTGGCTACGGAGGAGGGGACGTCCTATGCCATGATGGTTAAGAGGGCAGCTGATGTCCTAGGACTGGAGCTGCCCTCAGTGCAGGTTAGGACTAATCTCCTGACCAAAGTGCTTCAGCCAGGGGCTTCCACTTCTGAACCCTTGTTGCCCTTTAATGAGGCACTTACGGCCATCCTTCTAGGAACATGGTCCAGCCCTAGCACAGGGCCTCCTGTCAACAGGATGATTGCACGGCGCCATCGCCCAGCTCCGGGCGACCCAAAGTTCCTCAGCCAACACCCCACCCCAGAAAGTTTGGTGGTGCAGGTCTCAACATCCCACAGCGCATTGCCTTCCACCTCTCTGGAAAGGGAATCGAAGAGACTGTACTAATTTGGGAAGAAGATGTTTCCTTCCTCCAGTCTGGCATTGCAGTCAGTGATTATACCGTATGCTTATTTGGCCGTTTCTCCCACTTTCTTAGTGAGACGGTTGCGCAAGTGCTGCCACAAGTCCCGGAGGAGGCCCGGGCTGTGCTCTCCAAAGCTGTCAAGGATGGGAGGGATGCAGCAGAATTCACCATAGGGTGTGGAATAGATGTGACTGATTCAACGACGTTGGCCTTGAGACGCCACGCCTGGCTTCGTACAACTGGCTGCTCTGGGGATGTGGAAGCCAATTTGTTATACATACCCCTTGATAGTACCCTCCTTTTGGGGAAAAGGCAGACTCGGCCCAGGTCAGGTTCAAGGATTCTCCGGCTACGGCCAGATCCTTGGGCCTCTCCTCCACGCCTCGTGGCCAGTCTTCCTTTCGCCCCTTTCGTGACAAAGGAAGGGGTTGCCAGCCGCATCAGTCCTATCCTAGCCACTGTCCCGCTCAAACTACCCAAGCCGTGCGTGGACGTGGACGCGGTACATTCCGTCATCGGAATGGAGGCCAGAAGTCGACTACCTCACTGCCCCCAGCAGCCGCAGCCACAGCCTCCAGCACTCCTAGAATGATTCTGCAGAACCACACTACTCCAGTGGATGGGAGAATTCGTCGTCATCTCCGCCGCTGGAGATCTATAACAACAGACAGGTGGGTCTTGCAGATCATCCAAGAGGGCTAGTCTCTACCTTTCCTTTCTTTTCATCCTCCTATTCCGCCAAGTCAGGAACAGCTGGTGGAGGATCATTTAAAGTTGCTCCAGGAGGAAGTTACAGCTCGGTAGGCCAAAGGAGCTATAGAAAGGGTCCCAGTTTCAGAAGTAGGCAGTGGCTGTTCTTCCTGCTACTTTCTGATTCCAAAGAAGAACAAGGGGCTTCGGCCCATTTTAGATCTTCGACCGTCAGTCTCTTCCTCAAAAAGGAGATGTTCAAAATGCTCACTTTGTCTCATGTCTTGTCTGCCCTACACCAGGGAGACTGGATGGTGTCGTTGGACCTGGAGGATGCGTATTTTCGCATTCCCATCCTTCCAGGCCACAGGCGTTACCTGCGGTTCAAGGTAGGCCACAAGCACTTCCAGTTTACCGTGCTCTCCTTCAGTCTTACCAGTGCCCCTCGGGTGTTCATCTAGGTGATGGTGGTGGTTGCAGCTCATCTGCACAGGTTAGGGGTGTCAGTCTTCCCCCTACCTAGATGACTGGTTGTTGAAGGCGTCCTCGCACCAGGCAGTCGTCTCCCACCTTCAGACTACAGCGAACCTCCTGCATTCGCTGGGGTTCTCCATAAACGTGCCAAAGTCACATCTGACTCCTCAGACGCTCCCTTTCATCAGAACTCTTCTGGACACAGTCAGTTTCTGGCTTATGCTCCCGAGCAGCGAGTCCAGGATGTTCAGGTTATGATTCCGACTTTTCAGACTCGCTCCTGGATATCGGTGAGGTTGACTTTGAGGCTGTTCGGTCTTATGGCCTCCTGCATCCTGGTGGTAGGACACGCCATGTGGCGTATGGGGGCTCTACAGTGGGACTTGAAGTTCCAATGGGCACATCATCAGGGAACTCTCACCGACGTGGTTCAGATCTCGGAAGGAACTGTGAAGGATCTGCAGTGGTGATTAACGGACCGCTATTGGGTCAGCGGCAGACCTCTCTCCCTTGCCTAACCAGATTTCACAGTTGTGATGGATGTGTCACTTCTGGGAGGGACGGCCCCATGGGAGAGGTGGAGATCAGGGGTCACTGATCTCCTGTGGAGACCGGCCTGCACATAAACTTGTTGGAGCTCCGAGCGATTCAGTTGGAATTGAAAGCATTCCTTCCCTCAGTAAAAGGGAAGCTGGTGCAGGTGTTCACTGACAACACCACCTCCATGTGGTGCCACAGCAAGCAGGCAGGGTGAGGTCGTGGACCCTTTGTCGAGAGGCCCTGTGTCTCGGGACCTGGCTGGAACAGCAGGGCATAACCCTTGTGGTTCAAAACCTCCTGGCAGGTTCTCTGAATGCCAGGGCGGACCATCGCAGCCGTCGATGCCTACAGGATCACGTATGGCGTCTCCAGTCGGAGGTGGCGAAAGGGCACTTTCAGCAATGGGGAGAACCTTGGTTAGATTTGTTCGACTCTGAAGAAAATGTGCAGTGTTAGCCCTACTGCGCGCTGGAGTTGCCAAGGCGACTATCGCCCGGCGACACGTTTCATCTCGAGTGGAGCTCAGGCATGTTGTACGCCTTTCCGCCCATACCCCTTCTACCAGGGTTCTGAAGAAGATCCAAGTCATTCTTGTGGCACCAGACTGGCAAGGAGAGTCTGGTATCCAGAGCTTCTGAGCATGAGTGACGATCCTTCGATCAGGCTGCCCCTTCGGGAGGATATTCTGTCGCAGCAGCAGGGGTGGGTTCTCCACCCGAACCTGTCAACTCTGCACCTCTATGCATGGAGATTGAGCGGTGACAGTTGATAGCTTTTGACCTTCCTCCTGAAGTCTGTAATGTTATTCTGGCGGCCAGGCAGCCCTCCACTAAGACAGTATACGCTGCAGTTTGCAGAAATGTGTATTATACTGTACAGAAAGGTCCATTGATCTTCCTTCTGCTTCTCTTTCTACTGTCCTTCTAACTCTTACCCATCAGGTTTCTGCTTTGGGTACTCTCAATGGTTACCTCTCTGCTCTGTCCGCTTTTTTGTGGCTGGCAGATCAACCTTCTCTCTTCAAATCTGCTATTGTAAATAGATTTCTGAAAGGGCTGGGCCATTTATTTACACCTACGCCCTTTGTCATGCCACAATGGAGCCTTAATTTGGTCCTCACTTACCTGATGTGTACTCCTTTCGAGCCTTTGCACAATTGTCCCCTCCGGCAGTTGACCATCAAAACAGCCTTCTTGGTGGGGATTATAACGGCCCGGAGAGTGAGTGAATTGCAGTAGTTATCCAGCTCGCCTCCTTATCTTATGTCCTTTCTGGACAAGGTGGTGCTTCGAACCAGGGTATCTTTTTGCCAAAGTTTGTGACCCCATTCCATCTGGGTCAGTCTTATCACTTTGCCCACCTTCATCACGCCCCAACATCTCTCTAAGGAAGAGGAGCGCCTTCACCGACTGGATCCCAAAAAAGCGGTGTCGTTCTACCTTGCCCCCTCAAAACAGTTACGGGTGGATGACCAACTCTTTGTGGGCTATGTGGGAGCGAAGAAGGGAAGGGCAGTGCAGAAAAGGACCATCTCTCGCTGGGTCGTTCTCTGCATTAAAATCTGTTCTTCCTTGGCGAAGAAGCAGCCTCCTGAGGGATTAAGGGCTCACTCCACCAGGGGAAAGGCTGCGACTATGGCATTGGCGCAGGGTGGCCCAGTCCAAGACATCTGTCAGGCAGCAACGTGGGCATCTCTGCACACGTTCGCAAAACATTATTGTCTTGATGGTCAAGTGCGCAAGGATGGGATTTTGCCCGCTCAGTCCTGCAAGACTTCTTAGTCTAGGTCTTGAGTCCGCAACCCACCACTGGGATGGTATGGCTTTAGTATCTAATTCACAGGTAAGGAACCTGCAGCTTAAAGTCTCTATCAGATGAACAAGTTACTTACCTTCGGTAATGCATTATCTGGTCGAGACTCTAGCTAGCTGCAGATTCCTTACAGCCCTAACACGGAGCTGAATGGAGCCACCCGACGTGGCGCGCAAGGGGTATTGCTCAGCAAATGTTTCCGGATCCTGACACCTGGGAAATTCAAAGGTAAGGAAACTGCAGCTAGATAGAGTCTCTACCAGGTAATTCGTTACCGAAGGTAAGTAACTTGTTTGGTATGTTATATAGGTTTATAAAGCATAGACTGCCACTAGAAGAGTATCCTGGCACTGAAAAAAGTTAAATTTTAGTTGATCGAACGCAAACCCATTATATGTTTTATTCGATTAAATTTGTTTTTTAATAGTTTACTAAATTTAAACTGATTGTCAATACCCATAAGAGAACCAGGAAAAGAGTTCCAGTGTTTTGTTGCTTGAGGTCAAAGTTAGGTCCGCCACAGCGTTTGTTTTTTTAAAGGGTCAATCAAATGACAGTTTAAAGCTGAATGCGGAAGTCTGGTGGAAATAGTTCTTTAAAATAGGATGTCCCGCGAGGCGACAAGTTTTCAATAGCATTTTTTTTTCTTACTGGTAGCCTGTGCAGATACCAAAGATCATGGGTATTACCGTGTCCTGCACAAATTTAGTTTAGTAGTCAGTATATTTTTAGCTCCACTATAAAGTTTTTAAGTTCCAGAAATGGTTTATTGAAAATAATAATATGATCACACAAAGAATAATACTTCGTATAAGCAATCATTTTTTTTTTTATTATTATTCAAAGCAGCAGAATTAGTACACAAGTACACAGTAAGTAAATCAATTTAAATTGAACAAAATAAATCTGATTAAGAACAATAATATCTCACTCCTGCAAATATTCCCTAAATGTTCCCCATATACTCAAGCCAATCTTACGCTTCTTAGCCCCTTTCAAAGAAAACAAGCCCCATTCTATTTTACAATAGTTGTACATTTTCGCACGCCACAGTTCAAACACTGGTGGTTCTTTCTGGAGCTATTCTTTAGCTATACATAATCGTGCTACGGTCATTGCAAAAAAAAATAAAAAATCTATGTACATACAGTGAGTTATCCCCATTCTTCCCAATTACTATCATTGCCGGTGTAATAGTCAACCTTACTTTCAAAACTAATGACAGGAAATTTTCTAAATCTGCTATGAATTTCGACAACTTGTCGCATTTAAAAAAATATGTACACTATCTGCATTTTCCTCTTGGCAGCGAAAACATCTGCCGTCAAATTTAGTCCCCCACTTAGCCATTCATGCAGGAGTGTAGTATAGATCAAACATAGATTTAAAAAACTGCGCCCTCAAATTTGCAGACATGAGTACTTCCATGGATAGTGCAATAAGTTTCTCGATATTGATATCTTTCTCCCCCAGATCCCTCGACCATTTTACCCTATACTTAGGAGAGGTGTGGCGCCGCGGCCAGGGCGACTGACGCTGGAATCTGGGGATCAGGGTTCGATCCCCGGCTCCGGCGGCAGGTTAGCCCAGCACCATGCGACTCTGGGCAATAGCTTGCTTAATCTTCCCGACGGCCCCCAGCGCCTAGAGACCCTAACGGGTGATTGTGCGCTATACAAATGTGGATTATTATTATTACTTACCCACATCATCCAAGTGATTAGCTAGTAATAATTGATATACTTCTCCATTCTGCGTTGCCGCCTAATTTTTTCTATTAAGGCATGGGGTTCCCTGATAAAATGAACCAGCTGTAAAAAGTCCCTTATCTGCAGATATTTGAAGAATTGTGTCCTGGGGATACCATACTGTACAACCATATCTTCAAAAGATTTCCAAACCCCTTCCTTAGAGTAGAAGTTGCCTAAGATTCTAATACCCTGTCTCCCCCATGCTGAGGCAATATTATCCTGACAAATACCAGGTAACAACTTCCCAGCATGCAAGGATGTATAATAAGAGATCTTCCCAACTTTTATCAAAGTTCGAATTTGTTTCCAAACTTTCTGAGCACTAATTAAAACCTTAAATCTCGTGCGCTTATAGTAGCTGCCGTCAACTTCAGTAAATAAACATTGCCTAGCAATAGGACCCATTAACATTTCAAAAATCGTAGGTGTATTAGACATACTACTAGCCCTTTCACCCGTTAGTATCCACCGCATTTTCAGAAAAAAGCAAGCGTAAAAATACAAAACAAAGTCTGTGACTGCTAGGCCCCCTCTCTCCTGGGGTAGAGTCATAAAACGCATCGCCCGTCTGGGCTTAACTGGACTCCATATACATTTCCCACAAACTGACTGTAGAGTTGGTGCGGATGGCATGGCGCTGGCCTTGCTGGCCTCCTTTTTGCAGGAGAGATCAACGGTGTCACTTGACGGGTTTAACTCGGAACCCTATGTGCTGCCTTGTGGTGTTCCGCAGGGCAGCTCGTTGAGCCCCCTGCTGTTCAATGTCTATGTTACTGAGCTTGCATCTCTTGTCAGGGACCACGGCTTCTCATTAACATCATATGCAGATGATTCACAGATTGCGGTTGCAGCTCATAAGAAACAGAGCTCCCCTGCGGTGCAGTTTTACAACTGCATGGCCGCCATTAACATCTGGATGAGCAGTGACTGCCTTAAATTAAATTCTGAGAAGACGGAAGTGTTGATTTTTGGCAACTCGCAACCTTCCTGGAGTAGGCTCTGGTGGCCTGTGGAAATGGGCCTCCCGCCCGTCCCTACGGCAAAGACAAAAAACCTGGGCATTTTGATAGACAATAGGCTTACGTTTAATCCTCAAACAAATGCCATTGTGTCTGCCTCTCAATCAGGAAGGAACTTCCCTATATTCCGGAGGAGACCAGGAAAGTGGTCATCGCCTCCCTGATACAGTCCAAGTTGGATTACTGCAACGGGCTGTACCTGAATGCCCAAACGCAGTGCCTGAGAAAACTTCAGACTGTCCAAAACTCGGTGGCTCGTTTACTGCTGAGTCTACCCCGGCACAAATCTATCTCAAAAGAGATTCGGAAGCTTCATTGGCTTCCATTGAAGCAGCGTATCAAATTTAAAGCACTCTGTGTGGCTTTTAAGGCCTTGACACAGAAGGGTCCACTGTTCATGAGGGAGCTTTTTGCGTGGTATCAGCCAGGCAGATCTCTCCGTTCCTCAGGGGCAAAATTCCTTGCAGTGCCAAAGATTCGAACTCTGCACTGGGGAGGATGGAGTTTCCAACATGGCACCTCTAAGCTGTGGAACCTGCTGCCACCAGAAATTAGGAAGGCTAGCTCTCTTTTGGGCTTCAGAAAAAATTTGAAAACTTGGTTGTTTCAGTGAGGTAGGGCTGTTCATGGTTTTAGCGCCGAGACACCATTTTTGGTATTCGTGCGCTTTATAAATTTCATTATCATTATCAGTTTGTAGCATAACATTTGAAACTTCTAAGGGAATAGAACGGAATAAATACAAAACCTTGGGTAAAATCTTCATCTTAATGATATGATATAATATGATATGAAATACAGCGTCCTATTATAGTGAAATTGAGCCGACCCCATCTATCCAGAGAGTTTTTAATATTTCCAATCAAAGAGTTCCAATTTACCTGCATCAGCTCGTTAACATCTGACCGTATTAATATACCCAAGTATGTTACTTTTTTGATTACTCGGTCATCTATAAACTGAGTGCTATTTGAACACAGAATTTGTGTCTTTAAGACATTGAGCTTGTACCCTGACTTCGACCCGAACTCTAACGCTAGCTTCTCAATTTCATCCATTGCGCCAGCAGGGTCTACAGTAAGCACAGCTAAATCATCAGCGTATGCAAAAACAGAAAATTCATAACCATGAACCAAAAAGGGAGGAATTCGGACATTGTGCAATAATCGTTCTAAAAAAGGATTTATGTACAAAGCAAATAATAAAGGAGAGCATGGACAGCCCTGCCGTGTGCCTCGGGTAATAGGAACCACATCTGAAAGCAAACCCATTGCAGATATCTTCGCAGTGGGCAACTCATATAATGCCCTTATGGCTGTCAAAAATTTCTGTCCAAAACCATTTCGCTCCAATATCTGACACAGGTACCCCCATTCCACTCGATCGAACGCTTTTTCCGCATCCAGCAATATTAATGCTAATTCCCTTTTTTCCACGCTAGCCAAATCAAACAACTTAACAACTTAATTAATATGTTCCGTAGTTCCCCGTTGAGGAATGAAACCATGCTGATTCACAGACACCAAGGAGGTGATAACTGAGGAAAGGCGATTAGCCAAGATTTTAGAGTAGATCTTATTATCGCAGTTTAATAAGGAAATTGGCCGATATTACCCAACCAAGTCTGGAGGTTTATCTTTCTTTTTTTTTTTTAATAAATCTGTTTATTGAATTTTTCAAAATTAACAAAACAATCAGGGTCATCATTTTTAACAAAATATACTTTTTCAGCCGCACATTGGGAGAGACATAAATAAGAAACGTCAATACAGTGTGAGCCAAGGCTTTTGTGTGATTGTTAGTGAGCCGAAAGGTCAAGAGGGTCTTCAGCAGAGGTTTATCTTTCTTGCAAAAAAATGCAATTGTAGCTTCCGACCATGATTTAGGTGGTTGCCCCACCTGCGCCTGCAGGAATACCTTCCGCATCTCATCCTTAATATGCGGGAAAAAAGCCTATACACCTCCACCGGTATTCTGTCAGGTCCTGCTGCTTTTCCTGCCGCTAGGCTTTTTACTGCCCTTTCTAATTCTATCAAGGATATTGGGGAATCCAGCTGTTCTACAAGCATTGGCTCTAATTCTACCGCTTCCTCATACCCCATACCATTGTTCCCCCCATCTCCATCTCCTTGATGTAAGTATCTTTTGCAGGTCCGAATGTGTCATACCATTCTTATCTTTCATATTCTGGATAGCTCTCGCCGAGCCCTTCATTCTCAGGCTCAGTGGCAGTGCTCTGCCTACAGTCTCGCCAAACTCATGAAGTTGTTGTTTTGAAATAAGATATTTCCTAGCATTCTCTTCACTCCAGAAGCCAAGAACCCTCAACCTACATTTGGCCGCTGTATTTAATAACTCAGAAATATCCTGCATACCTGAAACAATACCTCTCGTTAACCCACATTCCGCCCCCCTGAGATACCCAGCCAGCTCCACCTTTTGCTTCTTCTGTAGATATAAACTAAAACTAAGCACTTCCCCTCGAAAACAGGCTTTAAATGAATCCCAAATTATGAGCAATCATTTGTTAATGCATTAATACAATAAGTTATGATAAAGAGTAATAATGATATACAATACTCATTAAAATAATAAAAATATATCATAAAAGAGGATATGAATACGATTGAAGGTTTACAAGAAACGTAAATAACAATACATGTCAAAAATACATAATCTTAAAAGACATTAAAGGAAATGATAAATTAAGCATAATTGTAAACAAGCACTAGGAGGTCAAGGAGGCTTGGAGACTTCTTGTTGCGAGAGGGCAGGTAAAGAAGTTTTCTTCCCGGTATACCCTAGAAATTGTGTGAAAGCGCCCCAGAGGTGTAATCGTTTTGTAGCAATAGAGATAGGATGAACAAGTGCAGTATCGAGGCAATGGTTGTGACATACAGCATACCACCAAGCTAAATAAGACAATTTAGAGGAGTCTTTCCACTATAAAGTTACATTTATAATGTCTCTGTGATCAGTGCTTAGAAGCTAAACCCACCACACTTGGGGAATGCATAATGAATAAAAGCTAATAAGTCATCCCTCCAGAGGTTAAGGACAACAGGAAAACACCGCACCAGGGCAGCTATTTGTGCAGGGTGGAGGCTTAGTAAGTTAATCCTGCATCCTTGGGAAAGGTGGGTTTGTTCTTTTTAGTGGGCATGTGAGCAACTACGCACCCCACAGCTGCTTAGCAGTGTGATGTTTTGATTTTTATGCCTACGTGGCAACACCTGCTGGGTTGTATTTGCTTTCCCCAGTCAAGCCACATTTCGAAGTATATCTCTTTTAAAGAAAACGAAAGGAAGGCAGTAAACAGCATGTTACACACAAATGTATTTATTATTCAGCGGTAGTCGACAGTGTATAGTTGCTGTTCAAATGTACTTTCCAATAATGCATTTTTTGATTTGTCTTTCATTTTTGACCCCTTAGACAGATTTGTGGTAGTTTAAGAGATACTAGAATTTTAAAATGTTGCTGGGTGGACTTGTACGGGTTAACGCTTTTGTATATCTCTGCAGTTTAGACGTCTGTCACTCACATTAGAATTTTTCATCAAATGTGATTGGCTGGAAGAGCTACTGTTTTATATGAATAAATCCCATCCATTTTGTGGAGAGTCTTAATTCAGACATTACTTGCATTTTTTATGCTCAGGAGCACAATCGGGTATTCAGTGAGGGATCAGAATTTGCTCATT
The DNA here is from genome assembly GCF_964261635.1 of Lissotriton helveticus. NCBI lineage: Eukaryota > Metazoa > Chordata > Amphibia > Caudata > Salamandridae > Lissotriton > Lissotriton helveticus. The sequence goes on from NC_136063.1 coordinate 552,805,317, forward strand.
GTCAGTCAAAGGCATGATGGAGCAGTCAGACGCAGGGACATGTGTTGGTCTTCTGCCTGTCACTCGGGCACACTGAGGAACCTGAACATGCACACGGTTAATGACTTAGTGAAACACCAGTGGAGGCAATCGCACAGTCACATACTCTGAGTCACACACAGGGCCATGTGCTTGCCCACTGCCACTCACTCTGAGGATAGCACTGAGAAGCCTGCACATCCACACCATAATTGACTTTGTGACGCATCAGTGGGTCCAAAGTGACAGCAACGAAACATGTTTTCTATCATTCAAAATAACATGTTTTGAAAATTAATGGCATACTCAAAATATTATGGTAAAATAAATGTAAAAGAAATACTAAGTGATAAATATCTAAATGTATGAAATGAATAGTCATATTGTATTTCATTGTTTTATTTAATATTCCAAATTTTTCATTAAAAAAAGCCCTATGAAAGTTCCTGAATAAACCCTAGTTATATGTCTGTCTCAAATACTCAAAATTTGCCAGTTATGAATTGTGGCGTAAACTATAACTGACCTCGTGCACTGCGTATGACATCACACACGACATCATGACTGACTGCCTGCAAAATAGTGAACATAAGGGCTTACTGTAATCCAAGCATTGTGGGCAACCCTCGCTGTGCATCGTCCTTGGTCGGTTTGGCACGGGTTGGCCGCAGGTCCTCCTCTTCTTCAGCCAGGCCCTGTGCCCAACCTTCCACGTGTGGCCAAACAGCACTCTGCACAACCTTCAGCTGTGCACAGTGATGGCTGCAGGGACTGGCTTTATGCCAGGACCTGGGTTGAAATGTGTTAAGTAGCCGAATGCAGCCTTGCTTGACCCTCAGCCTGCACCCACCCCTTTGTGGATACCAATTCTCTGCAGCACATAATCTTTGGCCATGTGCAGCAGCGGTTGCCCTCAAGGCCTGAACGATTGGTAGGCCCTGCACCCTCCTCTTTGCAGCAGTCAGCCCCTATTGCATATTGTTTTACGCTCCTTTTTTGAAAAACAATCTTTTAGGGTTTGCACATTAGCTTCAACAGCAGTATCGTTGACAGCGTCATCAGTAATGTCATCAATGATGTCAATTAGTATGACATGAATGATGTCATATATGAAGGCATACACAGCGCATGATACGCCACAAGTTATGTTTAGTTTACCATAATAAAAATATGCCATGTGTTCCTCGATCATGCACACAGTGGGACTAATTGAGTATTTACGTCTTTGATGAAGATTCCTACAATATATAAGTATGATTACAAGTAGGTAACTTTTCCCTCTGGGCACTGCCTCCTGTTTTTAAGGGACCATTGTAAAAACGTATATGTGTTGTTGTCCTTAAATGTTGGTCGGAGCTGGTCAGTTCTCCACATAGGGTTGTCTTTACTGGCTTCCATATTCGATCTGTGAACATCCTTTCCTTAGAAATGCAGAGCCTGGTGAGATAAAATAAAGAAAATTGTTAGTGTATAGAGTCCTGTATGCTATTTAAGGACTATCGGTTGGAAACAGCTTTACAGAGGACCATCTCTCCATACCCCAGTTCATGGCCTGTTCATGTGTTTTTAGCCATAGCACACAATTTTACTGACCATCGATGTCCCTCCTGATTTATTTAATTGAAAGTCTTTTGGGATACAACACATGTATGGACTGAGTAGATGACAGTAAATGCCTTAATTTAACTAACGTTTCTTTGCTTATTGCGCCTGATCACAATATCTCACTCAACCTTAATTTAGAGAATACAAAATGATACTTGTTTTCAAGGAGAATTTATTTTGTAATGTCACAAAATGTTTCATTACATCTTCTTTTATATTTTACAGCACTCTTGCACAGTGTGTTTCTGATCACCAGGAGGACTGGGATAATTATGTGGCCTCAGCAGTATATTCTATTGTCTCTACGCCAAACCCCATCACTGAAGTGTCTCCCTTCTTTTTGATGTACAACAGAGAACCTAGATGCCCTTCCAATGACACACCTCTCGATCTGGTATGCAACAAATGTGCCTCTCCAAATGCAAACTGTTTAAAGACTTTAGTGCATGAGTTTCATAAATACCATGCTTGAACCTTAAATCAGTAATTCTCTGGCTAGGACACATGTACATGAACATTTCTCCATGCATATTTGTTTTTAAAAAAAGAAACATTTAACCAAAACTAGGATACCGTAAATGTGTGCATTAAAGTAAAATCACACTGAAGAGGCCTCTTGACTATTAGGAGATAGGGAACGTGTGTTTATTATTACAGTTGATCATAGTAACTTGGGCCACATACACCACATATATTGTCATTGTCATTGATATGAGGAATACATGTGTGTATATATATATATATGTATATATATATATATCACTGAAAAAACAATAGGTTTCACGGACATTATAGTTAGCTGGGCATTTCACTCTTACAAAACCATAGAAATTCGACCGTTATAGTTAGTTCAGCTAACTATAACTCGTGCACCATGTCATAAATGATGTAATATGATCTAGTCCACCAGGTACCTCTTGTAAATGCCACAGGGCTGTGCTGCAGAGAGGTGCTCCGAGGCCACGCCCCTTTTAACACCATGCTGCAAATGCGGCATCTGGCGCACTGCTGCTCAGAGGATGAAGTCCACTTGTGTCTTGAGGTCCTCAGGACACAGAGGACCTCATTGCCCCACCAGCAGTGCACGAGAAGCAGTGTTTGCAGAGTGGTGTAAAAAGGGGCGTGGCCTCAGAGCACCTCTCTGCCACACAGCCCTGTGGCATTTACAAGAGGTACCTGGTGGACTAGTGGGCCCATAGGCACCCTCAGGATTGAAGGGGAATTAATCCCCCAACTTAAAACGCGCAACAGGGCGCATTTGCACTGTGGTGCAGGGAGGGGGACGGGGCCTGATGTAACAAGTGTGCAAATGCACCCTGTTGCTCGTTTTAAGTTGGGTGATTAAGTCTCCTTTAATCCTGAGGGTCCCTGAGGGCCAACTAGCCCACCAGCTAGCTCCAATAAGCGCCACAGAGTTACGTTGCAGAGTGGTATAAAAAGGGGGCATGGCCTTGGACCACCACTCTGCAACACAGCTCCCTGGCGCTTACTGGAGGTACCTGGTGTGCTAGTTGACTCCCAAGGACCAATGCGGGAACCGGCATTGCTTTTCCACATGGGGAGTTGCTGACATGCAGCTCCAATCTGCTTTGGATTTTGGAAGAGAGAGTATCCCTGCTCTCGCTTCCAAAATCCAAAGCAAGTTTGCTAAGGCAGGGCGGGAGCCGCACAGCTCCCGCCATGCCATAGCAAACAGCAGTGCCCCGGGGGTGGGCACCCTGGGGCTTTGCAGGACCCGGCCCTGGGGGGGTGGCGGTTCCCAGGGCCATTGAGGGCTCTTGGCGGGGGGCCGTGCAGCCCCCCTCCCTTCTCGTAAATAGCCCAGGGGAGGTAGTGGTCCCCGGGGCTCAGCGGTCCATAATGGACCCCCCCATATTACATTTTCAGTGCCCCAGGGAGGTGGCGGTCCCCGGGGCGTGTGGGGGGGCTCGAGCCTCCCCACACAGGTTTAATAAATATTAAAAATAGAAGACCCGGGGGTTGGCGGTCCCCTGTGCTGCGTAATACAGAAAAGCCCCCAAAGCTTGGGGGGGGGCTTGGAGGCCCCCACAAATTAGACAAGCCCCGGGAGGTGGCGGTCCCCGGGGCTACGGGAGGGCACATGGGCCCCCGCTAACATTTTTAAGCAATGCCCCAGGGACCTGGCCCACCCGAGGGCCTCAATTAAATGAAGCGCGGGAACCCGCGCTTCATTTAAAAAAAAAAAATCTGCGGGATTCGCGACACCAGCACAAATATCGACAATTGTTTTTTTAAATGCTTTTTTGGGCTCTGGGGGTCCTTGTAGGACCGCATGAGCAGACCTAGGGGGTCAGAGTGTTTCTACCCTGCCCCCTTTTCTTTTTTTTCACCTTTGTTTTACTGTGTTCTCTTTTTTTTTAAACAATCTTTATTGCAGATTTTTAATAATTTTACATACATTTGGCCCAACCCCCCACCCACCTCCCCCCAGGAGACCAAGAGGTAATTATACATTCAAACATAAGAGGATACAGATCAAAACGCAGTAATTTTTCTAAAACAAGGAAATATGCCCAAATATAGAAACAAGAAAGGAAAAAGAAAAGAGAGTAGTACATAACGTGAGGATGTGAGAGGAAGAGGATCTCATAGAATCTCATCATATTCCTGTTTCTAATATCTCCTATTATTCTCTCTAGTCATTTTCTTCAATCCAGTCAAGTAGGGGACCCCAGATCTTCATCCCTCTTCTACGAGTATTATACCCTTTGTTTCTATAGATGTCAATTTCAAGACTACATGTCGCCAGCAGTCTGGCCCTCCATTGTATATATGACGGAGGTATTGGATCAAGCCAGGCTGATGCCACACACAAACGAAGCACCCCCATCGCAACAAAAATTAACCCATGTAATTGTTTTGGGCTTTCGTTATTTGATACCCCCAGCATAATTTCTGATGTTGTGATGTTTACCTCATAATGCGCTATCCCTGTGAGAAAGCTTGATATTTCAGCGATTAGATTAGTTAGCGAGTCACAGGAGGCAAACATATGAATGATATCTGCCGCGGGGAGTGAGCAGCGTGGACAGGTTGCGCCTTTCCCAGTTCCCCACTTAGCTAATTTAGATGGGGTATAATACAATGAAAAAAAGGTCTTATACCTATTATAAGACCTGTTTTACTGTGTTCTGTCACAAGATGGCTGCCAACATTCCTGGTTTGGAATGTTGGCAGCCAATCACAGTGAAGCTCGTGCTCGGGAGGAAACTTTTTCTGTTTCAAATTTCTCAGGAACTTCTGAACGGATTTACACCGTTTAACGAAAATGTCTCTTTCAGAACCAAGGGCTACCTTTTTGCCAAATTTGGTGTAATTCCGTTTAGCAGTTCGGGCTGTAGCTTTGTCTAAATTTTCCTATGGAAAATTACATGGGGAAAACACGTTTTGGGACCCCCCTTTTTTCTCAGCCCCTGCTTGTTGAATCACCCCCAAACTTTCAAGACAGGAGCTGACCGGGGGGGAGCCACTAGTTTTGAAAATTTCGCGAAGATTCGTCAACCGGTGCCAAAGATATTGAGAAAACAAAAAAACGCTTTTCCTATGGAAACTAGGTCCTAACTATAACTACCTACTGGTGACTGCCAGAAGGAGATAGATATATATATATATAGATATATATATATATATATATATATATACATATGTATATATATATATACATATATATATATATGTACATATATATATATATATATATATATATATATATATATATATATATATATATATATATATATATTGACGCTGGGTAGTTAAAGTTAGGTCAGTGTTTCCATAGGAAAATGTGTTTTTTTGTAAGTTTCGGGATGATCTGTTAAGCAGGGGCTGAGAAAAAAGGGGTGTTCAATAGGCTTTGTTAAGAAGCAGTAACGCAAAAACTGTTGAAGGTAATTACCCACATTTGTCAGAAAGATAGATCTTGGTCCACAGATTGTGCTTTTTGTGAGTTGGTGTAAATCTGTTCAGTAGTTTTTGAGAAATTAGGATTTAAAAACATTTGTATATCTGGATGGTTGGATACAGCTGAGGCTTGTAAGAGTCTTGCCAGAACTCCAGTTTAAAAATTGAGCATTCTAATTGGTCCAGGGAGCTTTCCACAGGAGTCAGACTCCAGCAGGAGCGAGCGGTCTGATTGGCTGCCAGCACCATGAGAAAAATGTTGCCAGCAACCAATACAGGACTCGAGGAGTTAGTCCCCTGTCCTGAAGATTTAAAAGAAAGATAAAAGGGGACAGAGTAGGCATGCCCTGCCCCGTTAGGGTCCATTGAAGGGAAAAGAGGGACTGCGCCCCGCCCCCAAGATTTTTTTTAAATCTGCGGTTTCACCACAATCCCGTGGGATCACATAATGAACACACAAAAAAGGATGCCGCCTTTTAATATGCATATATATGGAGAGGGGAGCATCAGTAGAGCCCCCCGAGAACACACAATTTGGGGCCCAGTAGATTTCCTAAGGATAGGGGGGCACGCAGCCCCTGTACCTGAGCCGTTTTCGGCCCAAGGGACCCCATACCCTGAACCCAATGTATTTCCTAAAGGATGGGGGACTGTACTGCCCCCTCCCTGAGCCTCAAAAAGGCCCAGGACCCCATCTCTCCACAGCAATTGCTTAATTAAAATGGAGAAGGGCCACACGGCCCCCCTCCCTGAGCCTTTAATTGCCCCACGGACCCCATCTCATGGGGCCGGCTCAATTGCTGTGTCCCCGAGAGCGCACCTCAGGAAACAGCAGTTTCCCAAGCCACACTGGCATGGGCATGGAAACATATGTTTGATCCAGTCTGAGCATTTTCAAATCTGCCAAACGGTAACAAGCACAAAGTCTCCACCTAGTGGTTGGGAGCTTTACAAATTCCACTGCTGGCTGGGGGCAGGCTTGTGTTCTATTTTCCTGCCTGCACTGATGTGGGCATGGAAACAGAATAAGATATTGGTCCCTTCCTGGAGGGTGCAGCATAAATAGCTGCTCCCTCCAGGCAGACGCAATGCCGGCTCCCATATCATGCAGGGAGGTTTGAGCTACGGGGGCCCTGAGCTTCCCCCCCTGAAGCCTCAACATGTGCCTGGTGGGTGCCATGAGTGGGCACCAGGGGACTCCCCAATTTAAAATGGAGGCTTCAGGGGATGTGGTCCCTGAGCCAAAAAAAGATTGGTGACGGCCCCTTCCCTTTTAAAATTAGTATGACCCTGGGTAATGAGGTGCTGGGAAGGCTTGGAAAGGGGGGCCACGCTGTCCGTCCCCTTTTTAAGTGGACTGGACTGGGGTGTTGGGGCCTCTGGGCCTGAGAAGGTTCGGGAAGGAGTTGCATGGCCCCTCCCCTTTGACATTTTTTTACAGCCCAGGGAATGGGGTACTCGGGCCGAAGAAGGCTCTGGGAGGGGAGCCACGCCTGCCCCTCCCCTTTTTACTGGAACTAAACCAAGGGGATGGGATCCATAAGGGGTAGAGGAGGGGAGCTACATGCCTCCTTCCCCTTAATATATATGTTTTGGACCCAGAGGATGGAGTCCACCTGCATTTTAAGGCCAACCCTATGCTTACCACACCAAAGGCTGTGAACGGTGTGGGGTTGGCAGCCGATGGAGGTTTAGCCACAGGTGCTGGGGCAGGCCAAGATATGACCAGTCTCCTGCTGCGCACTGCCAACGGCTGTGCGTAGCATGGGGCTGGCTGCCTGTGGGGAGTCGGGCGCAGGGCCTGCAAGGCGTGCCCTACAGCCAACTCCACCACAAAAGGCCTGGCTGCAAGCCAGGCTCTACGGCCAACCGCCACGCTGCATAAGGCTTTGAGCAGTGTGGTGCCAGCTGCCTGCTGGAGAGGGGATTGGCTGACTGCGGGAGGGTCGGTCACAGGGCCTGGCCACAGGCCAGACCCTTTAGCCAACCTCCTGCTGTGCACGGATTTTGGCTGTGCTCTCTGTGTCTGGCTGCCTGTGGGAGGTGTGCTGCAGGGCAACCACCTGCTCCACATAGTCAAAGGCCATGCGCGCAGGAGATTGGCTTTAAGTATGGTAATAAAATCTTACTTTACTTTTTTTTTTTTTAAACTAGAAATTCACTGAAAAACCAAAGGTTAAAAGAACGTTATATTTAGGTGAATATGTCAGTGACAACATTAAAGTTTTGACATAAACAGTGTTAGAAATGGGGTAGCCAATTCTACGGGGGGTAGCATGGTGCAGAGCGGGCAGGGCAAACTCCTGAGGACATGTGTGAAGCATCTACGCAGTACGCACAGACGACACACCAGGCACACCACAAAAAGAGACACAACACCAGTTCAGATGGAAAAGAATAACTTTTCTATTGTCTCCAACCTGCAACAGAAATCACAGTAATCACAATGCTGCGCCACCTGGCGCCAGGGCAATATATACACGGGGGATTATTTACAGGGTAAATGGAAAAAGGAAGAAAAAGGTAAGTCCATTAGTTCCAATGCTGAAATAGAAAAACATAAAGCATTCTCAGTTAGCACGAACTAATTAGGCCGGTAAAACTGTGTGCATACACATGGCCTAAACACCTTGGGCATAACCTCATGCCGGTAAGTACACCATAGGCCTAGAACATCAGGATGCGTACTCAAGGGGCCATTGCCATCAACATTAGACACACAATAGTATAGGCATGACTCAGGGCCTAAAGACCTTCCCTGGCATGAACACCTTCCACAGGGACATATACCGCTAGCATGACATTAGTAATCAGTGTCCGCATCAGGCACCACAAATCATGAGCATGGGGCGTATTCACATGAGCATGGGAAGCCTTAGCATAAACACCCAGGCATGAAGGCATAGCCACATGAGCGTAAACGAGGCATCAATTCAGCAGGCAACATGTAATTATATAGGCGAATGCATCAACCTTAGAGATCCTCAGAGGCATCCACCTGTGCATGTGGGGCCTTCACATAAGTACCTGGGGCATATCAGGTGAACCTAGGGTTGCTTCCTGAGACCAAAGCATGGTCAACACCGTCAACACAACAGGCATCATGCATAGTGGGGGCCCAAGCTCCGCAATGTGATCATTAGGAAAAGTAGTAGGGCGTAAACAGCACATCCTGCGTGAGGCCTAGAGCCCCCCATGGGCTCGACCTAAAATTCAAAAATACCGACACAGCATTACAACTGCCCACTGTCCAGCGGGGCAGTTGTGAACAAAAATGTTTAGCCTTGGTTCAGGGGAAGCCCCTCTTTCGGGACTTGGGGACTCAGAAGTCCCAGGAGTGGCCGATGATTGCAGCCGCCCGCCGCTGCGGTGCAGCTGGGATGACAGAACCCAGTGGGCGAGTGGGGCGCTTCGCACCGGGTCTCCAAAATGACAAGTAGCCCCACACGTGGCAGCGACCTGCAACGGCAGCGGCCCCGAACGAGCACTGCTGGCCTCCCCCGGGGCCTTAAAGTTGAAGTTAAGAGTTTTGTAAAGCGCTCGATCACCGTGCGGTTTCTTGGCGCTGAGGACGGACGGGCCCAGAGGAGACAGAGGAGACCGGCTAGGGCGAAAAGGCACGGGAGAAGAGAAAGGTCTTGAGAGCCTTACGAAAGTCAAGATAAGTCGCAATGGACCTGATAGAAAAGGGAAGGGCGTTCCAGAAAGGGGGGGGCCAGGGTGGAGAACCTCATGCCTCCAAGCTTTTTCCTCCTGAAGCGAGGGACACACAAAAGAAGCTGAGAGGAGGAACGCAGACCTCTGTTAGGGACATAGGCTTTAATTTTTGAAACAATAAAGGGTGGTGCAGTGCTTGCCAAGGCCTGAAAGGTCATGCAACCCACCTTGAATAAAGATCGTTCAAGGATGGGCAGCCAGTGCAAGGTTTTTAACAACGGCGTGACCAGGCCAAAGCAGGTCCCCGGATGCCGGCGTCCTCGACACGGTCGAGAAGAATGGAGTGATCGACCGTGTCGAAGGCGGCGGACAGGTCGAGAAGAACCAGTGCCTGAGGGGAGTTAATATCTGCTCTCCCTCTGAACTCGTCCAAGACAGAAAGGACAACAGATTCTGTAGAGTGAGATGGGCGGAAGCCTGCCTGATGGGGAGCTAAATAGTGGCTCTCCTCAATGAAGGCACTAAGGCATGTGGTGACGTGGCTCTTCAGTATCTTGCCTTAGGCACCAACAATGTTCCTCGGCCGGCCCCCGACACTCGGTAACACAGCCCCACTCACCAGGAACTTGAGGGAGCTGATCCGGGCTCCGGACGCCGTCTTCTTCTCTGGGCCTCAGATGCGGCCGCACGCTGGGCTCCCTCCCGCGGTCCCAGGCAGCCGCTACTACCCCCGCGGGGCTCTCCCCTCCTCACGAGAGCCCTGCCAACACCAGCCTCTCTCCAGTCTTCACCCGGGCCCCCTCCTCGGGCCAGGGGCTTCAGTCGGCTTCTTCTTGCTTCCGCCCCTGCAGGGCGGGACTTCTGGGCAGTGCGGTAGTCGGCGCCAATCACAGCGCGGCTCCCCTGATCCGGCCGGACCCCTGCAAAGCTCTGCCCACGTCCCAACCGGGCTGCCTGACTCTTCCCGGGCCGCAGCGGTGATTCTGGCAGAAGTACGTGGGGTGGGCACCCGTTCAGTGTAAACGTCGAAGATTCTCCCGGGCTGCGGCGGTGACTGCAGGCCTTCCGACTTCCTCAGTACTGGGCAGGGGCCCGCGGCGGTGAGTTCCCTGATTAACGCTTCAAGGACACAGCGCGGTAAGGCAGGATGGCACTTGGCGATTACAGCGCCAGGGGGTCACAGTGCTGGGGACATACAGGCATTCCCTTAGCAGCACAGCGCTCCGAAGGGGTCATGAGGCAGACCAGCGCTTCCCAGGGCTCAGCACTACAGAGCAGGTACCGGGCAGCGGCGGTGATGGGCAACAACGCTTAGGCAGCACAGCGCTTGAAACCGAGCAGCGCTTAGATGGCCATAATGCAGGGCACAGCAGTCTACAAAAGTCCTGGGCAAAGAAAGCGCTTGAAGATACAGCACTTCCCAATAAACAGTTCTCCTTGGCCCCACAGCGCTTCCAGGCAGCCCAGCGCTAGCAGCAGGTATCAGCTCCTCACCTCCTGGGCAATAGAAATCTCGCGCTCCAGGGACAGCACAACCGGGCCTCTCTCGCCTGGCACTCCACCTACAGCACCCACGAGGCGCTAGGGGGCTGGGGTACACCAGCAATTCCCGTCTGGCGCTCCTTTCTTCTTCAGGGCCAGGGAACAGAGCAGCAGGCACTACTGGGCCAGGTCAGCAGTTAGTGGGAACTCATCAAGACAGGGTGGTAGGCCTTAACCATCCTCCACTGTAGCGTGGCCCTCCTCCTATACAGCAGCCTGCACTCCTGCAGTGGGGCTTTCACTAGCCCTGGGGACAGCAGAGGGGTGTTAGTTGGGTGCAGGGTCCAGCACACAGGCCCAAGTGGCGGTATCCCCTAGCAGCAGGTCCCATCACATTCACATCCCTGCTGTGTCTGAGCACATGGTGGCACAGCCCCCTTATTTATGTGCCCCTCACCCCACCTACCAGGCAGTGCCAGAAGCTTCTAGAATCCTCTGGGGAACTGGCTCTAACTGGCTCAGGGGGAGGAGTAGAGCACCCTGGGTGCCAGGCTTTCCCTCCAAATGCTGGGATGGCTCGGTACCAAACAACTAGACCGCTAACCTACTGCAGTCAGGTGGCACAACACATAGCCATGGCATTCATTTTAAATGTGTCACGTTACCAGGGTACATTTACACAGTGAGAGGTTAATAAGTGCACACACCATGGCATTACATTTTTACATTAAACAGGGCATCTCATACCACACATGGCCTATACAACTTTCTTTACCATGGGGGAGACGTCCTAAAACAGGGGGGTGAAAAGCAAAAAATTTGGGGGGGAAATGGGCCAAGTCCAACAAATAGAAACACAGAAATTCACCAGTTATATTTAGCGTTGCTAACTATAACTTGCGCCTAACCAATTACTGCTCATGACCTCAAATATTAGATTACTCATGACATGTTCTAAGACATCATTTATTATATCACTTATGACATCTTAAATGACATAATTGAATACATTGTTCCAGCATCTTTTGTACAAAATACTCTATAAACTATTATGGCATGAGAGGCCTGAAATTTATTACAAAATAGCTTACAATAATATGAAGCATCTTTACTGCCATCACAGATACAAATCCCTTTAGTGTAGCAAGCTTGTGTTATGTGCAACATTGACCCTATGCCATACACTTCACGGGTGGCCTAGTTCACATTAACAATCAACTACAGATACAAAGGAAAGCCTCATTGCACACAGTGTTCAATATGTATACATCTGTTCAGATAAAGCCATGTTCCTCAAGATACTCAATGTGTGTTCCAGATTTATTACTGCACTACGGACAGCTTTTGTCCGTATCAAACCCCTCACAGTCACGTAACCAGCAAGGTGTGCCCGCATATCGGCGCGTTATTTTAAATTGAATAAAAAGCTTTTAAACTGTTCTTACTGCTACTTGATGCACTTACTCACCTGCTCTCTGTCCTGATTGACACGCCCCGGTCCACCGCAGCCACTCGGGCTGATTGTTGTGGAGGGCGCCCCGAACACTTTGGGGAAATACTCACTTCCTGATTGTCGGCTAGCCGCCATCTTGGTCGGCGGTCTAGCTGTCAGGATCTCCCTCGCCTCTTCAGGTATTTAATCCGGCTCGAGTAAGGGGTCAGGCTTGTTACCAGCGAGGTGTGCCCGCATATCGGCCCGTTATTTTAAATTGAATAAAAAGCTTTTAAACTGTTCTTACTGCTACTTGATGCACTTACTCACCTGCTCTCTGTCCTGATTGACACGCCCCTGTCCATTGCAGCCACTCGGGCTGATTGTTGTGGAGGGCGCCCCGAACACTTTGGGGAAATACTCACTTCCTGATTGTCGGCTAGCCGCCATCTTGGTCGGCGGTCTAGCTGTCAGGAGACGGTAGTGGAGTATTTAGGAGGGCCATGATACGGGAGCACTGCGGACGGGCGCAGCGGGCGCCTTCGGCGGCGCGCCAAAGGCAAGCCCGTCTGCGCCCGTCCGCCCAGGACGGGCCTAGGGACTAGGCAGAATGGTAAATACCTTAGCTACTCCTCCATGGAACTTCGTTCTATAAAACACTCTCGCCTCCCTAGCCTGGATCCAGCTACACGATCCTGCTTAGCGGCCAACAGCATCTGCCTCCTCCAGGCAGGCCATGCCTCCCCTGACAAAATAGTCTCTGGTCCTTACCCTATCAGGAAAACACCGATGACCAAAGACATCACGCTCCGCTGCCTATATTTGAACACGCGGTCTATGGTAAAACACCAACTGGACATTTTTTTACTCCTGACACACATGATATGTTACTCATTACTGAAACTTGGCTTACCCAAGATTCTCTGCCGGACGTCCTTGCCGCTCTCCCGTCTGACTATTACATACTGTCAGTGAATAGAGAATCGGGGAAGCAAGGGGGTGGCGTCACTGCCATCATCCATAAGGACCATAAGTTTACAACTTTATCTTCTTTGGTCCTGCCGGACACAGAAAATCTTATAATTAAAACTGATACAGATAACGGAACCATGGTGCTGGCCCTTATCTATCGCCCCCCCAATGTAATGTCTACCTTCCCGGTCTCCTTGAGCGAGCAAATGGCTGGCTTAGTTGTTAACTATGACAAGGTAATGCTGGTCGGGGACTTAAACTACTGGTTCGATGATCCAGCGAGAGGGCCCCAGGCTATCGAACTCTCTGAGCTCCTCTCTCATCTGAATTTCTTTCAATATGTTCGGACCCCCACCCCCGAAAAAGGACACATCCTGGACCAAATTTGGTCCCACAATGTACCTTTGTCTACCCCAACGGCAATCCCCTGCATCTGGTCTGATCACTATTTAATCCAGTTTTCCTGCACTCTGTATGGCCATTCTAAAGCCTCTATCCCAGTGGGAGGGGTAGCCAGGAAATGGAGATCGCTAAACAGTCAAGATTTCATGAATTCCATGTCCAACTCAATTCCAGTGCCTAGTCATGATCTTAATCTCATGGAAAAAAATCTCTCTGACTGGCTCTTGGCAGCCTGCAATGAGCATGTACCGCTCTCCAAATTCTCCCTTGCCCGTCGTATGGATGCTCATAGATGGTTCACGGTAGATCTGAAGAAACAAAAATTGGAACTGCGTCAATACGAGAGGAAATGGAGACATGGGTACTCTGACGAAGACAGATTGTTATATACGACTGCTCGTAGGAACTACAAGAACTCCATATTAACCACTAAGGCAGAATTTTTCGCTGAGAAAATCTTGAATGCGCACAATAAATCAAAAGAAATTTTTAAGGTGGTGAACGATCTTTGTAATGATGTAAGAACTCCCCCCCCCCCCCCCTCAAGTTCCAACGCAAGAGCTCTGTAACTTGCTTAATAATCTCTTTATGGATAAGATAGCCACCATAAAAGAAAGCATACCGGAAAGGCCTAGCACGGTCCCTATTGAGGACATCCTCAGGAACCCATTCGAACTTGATGTTATTTCCCCGATCGATCATCCTAGGCTAGTGGAACTGATGACCCGGGTGAAGTCTGGCTCACCTAATGATTGTTGCCCCCCCTACATCCTAAAGGACGTTTTCTCAGCACTTCCACTGGGCATACTTCCCCTCCTGAATGAGTCACTAGCACAGGGAAGGCGTCCCCACTACTTTTAAAAATGCGACGTTGGTCCCGCTAATTAAAAAACCGGGGGCCGAACCAGCCAATCTTTCTAACTATCGGCCCATATCCCTCCTTCCATTCGGAGCAAAGATCTTGGAAGCCCATGTGGCAAGCTGTATCTCCAATTTCATTGAAACATCGGAGTACTTGGAGCCCAACCAAGTCGGTTTCCGCCAGGCGCACTCGATTGAAGCAGTGATTTTCGCAGTCCTGGACACTATGAGGTCTAACGCCGACAGGGGTATACATCAGGCCTTGGTGCTCCTGGACCTGTCGGCGGTGTTCGACACGGTGGATCACACCATCTTATTACACCGTGTCGAACAGGCTGGTCTGCGGGGCTCGGCTCTCCGTTGGGTGAAATCTTTCCTGAGCAATCGTACTCAGGCAGTTAGACTCAGGAACTTTACCGCGCCCAAATTGATCACTACCTGTGGTGTCCCGCAAGGTTCGTCATTGTCCCCCCTCCTGTTCAATTTATATCTCAAACCCCTTTTACACTCTTTAAAGAACAGGAAGGTAACTATTTATAATTACGCTGACTACCTGCAGCTAATTTTCTCACTGGACTCCACTGACTCTGTCTCGGAATTTCAGGCCACCATGTTGCACATTCAACGGTGGATGGAGTGGAACCATCTAAAACTCAACCCAGGGAAGACAGAGTTAGTACTCCCGGGCAAAAGTGCGACCAACTGGGGCCCCCACTACTGGCCATCAACAATGGGGTCTCCTCCCTCTCCCTCTCTCTCGGTGAAAAGCCTCGGGATCACCATCAACTCTGATCTCTCTCTCAAAGGCCAGGTGGGAGCTGTGATCTCCTCCAGCTTCCATCAACTGCGCAAAATTAGAAAAATTGCTCACTTGCTCACCCACTCTGTGATCATTCAAGTGGTACTCGCCCTGGTCTTGTCCCGATTAGACTTCTCCAATTCTATCTACTTAGGACTCCCCTTGTTTTTGTCTAAACGCTTACAAATTGTTCAAAACCAAGCGGCCAGACTGATTTTCAAACATCGCAGTGGGAGATCGGCGAAACCACTGTTGGCTGCTCTCCACTGGTTACCCATAGCCCAACGGGTAATATTTAAAGTAGGATGTCTGGCTTTTAAGGCTCTTCACGGGAAAAGCCCCATGTTTATCAACAACCTAATTGTCAAGCATGAGCCTACCCGCAATCTTCGTTCAGCCCACCTGTCCCTCCTCACCCTACCCTCTTTCAAACGGAAGCGTCAGGGTGGGTGCCGATTTGCTTTTCTTGCCCCAAAGGTTTGGAACACTTTTCCTCTGACGATCAGGAGATGTACTAACCTTATGGAGTTTCGGAGAGCCTTGAAGACCTGGCTATTCAAGCAAGCTTCTGGATAGGTTAACTGCTTTCAATTTCCCTCACTGCCAGCGCCATGAAACCCTTGGGTGCCCGTGCGCTTAAAAAGTTTAGACTAACATAACATAACATAACATAACCTACTGTGAGGAGAAAAGTGGCTACTCTAAACAGTGTTTACTCTATGGATATCCAATCCAATATCTAATCAGAAATTTGTATAGCGCACTACTCACCCAGAGGGTCTCAAGGCGCTTAGGGGAGAGGAGTTCGCTACTGATCGAACAACCAGGTCTTAAGTTGCTTCCTGAAGGAGAGGTGGTTCTGGGTACGACGGAGGTGGGAGGGGAGAGAATTCCAGGTCTTAGCCGCCAGGTAGGAGAAGGATCTACCTCCCATGGTGGATCTTCGAATGCGTGGAATCGCGGCGAGGGCTCGATTGGACGAACGCAGTTGGCGGGTGGGGGTGTAGAAGGTCAGGCGGTTGTTAAGGTATCTGGGTCCTAGGTCGTGGAGGGCCTTGTGTGCGTGAGTGAGGAGACGGAACGTTATCCTCTTGCTGACGGGGAGCCAGTGCAGGTCTCTCAGGTGTCCGGATATGTGGTTGTGTCGAGGTATGTCCAGGATGAGTCGTGCTGAGGCGTTCTGAATGCGTTGAAGTCTGGTTTGGCTGTGGTTCCGGTGTAGAGGGTGTTACCGTAGTCCAGGCGGCTGGTGACAAGTGCTTGGGTGACCGTCTTCCTTGTTTCTATGGGGATCCATCGGAAGATCTTTCGGAGCATGCGTACGATGTTAAAACATGATGATGAGACGGCATTGACTTGTCTGGTCATCGAGAGGGAGGAGTCTAGGATGAAGCCCAAGTTTTGTGCATGGTCCGTTGGTTTGGGTGCGCTGCATAGGGCCGGGGGCCACCAGGAGTCGTCCCAGGCAGAGGGGGATGATCCCAGGATGAGGACTTCCGTCTTGTCTGAGTTCAGTTTTAGGCGGCTGTTCTTCATCCACTCGGCTACTTCTTTCATCCCTTCGTGTAGGTTGGTTCTGGCGGTGGTTGGGTCTTTGGTGAGGGAGAGGATCAGCTGGGTGTCGTCGGCGTAGGAGATGATGTTGAGGTTGTGTTGGCGTGCGATGGATGCGAGGGGGCTCATGTAGACGTTGAAGAGGGTGGGGCTGAGCGATGAACCTTGTGGTACGCCGCAGATGACTTTGGTGGCCTCTGATCTGAACGGGGGGAGGCGGACTCTCTGGGTTCTTCCGGCGAGGAACGAGATGATCCAGTCCAGTGCCTTATCTTGTATCCCGATGTTGCTGAGGCGTTGAATTAAGGTTTGGTGACAGACCGCTGCGGAGAGGTCCAGGAGGATGAGGGCCACTGTTTCCCCATTGTCGAGTAGGGTTCGGAAGTCGTCTGTGGCTGCGATGAGGGCGGTCTCGGTGCTTTGGTTGGCTCGGAAACCGGACTGTGAGGGGTCGAGGGAACCGTTGGACTCGAGGAAGGCGGCGAGCTGACTGTTGACGGTCTTCTCTATGACTTTGGCGGGGAAAGGGAGGAGCGAGGTGGGGCGGTAGTTCTTAAGTTCGGTAGGGTCTGCTGAAGGTGTCTTCGGGAGGGCGCTGAGCTCGGCATGCTTCCAGCTTTCCGGAAAGGTGGCGGTGTTGAAGGAGCAGTTGATGATGTCCCGGAGTTGAGGGGCGATGACGGAGTCGGCCTTGTTGAAGATGTGGTGGAGCATGGGTCGGTTGGCGATCCGGAGTGGATGGTGTTCATCGTGCGGATGGTGTCTTCGGTGCTGATCGGGATCCAGGCGCGGAGGGTGGTGGTGGGGGGGTTCGATTCTGTGGGTGGGGGAGTGGTCTGGTCGCCGAAGCTGTTGTGTATGTCTGCGATCTTGCTGTGGAAAAACGAGGCGAGAGAGTCACAGAGGTCTTGTGAGGGAATGATGTCATTGTTGCCGGCACTGGGGTTGGTGAGCTCTTTGACTATGCTGAAGAGTTCCTTGCTGTTGTGGGCATTATTGTCTAGACGCTCCCTGAATGCTGACTTCTTGGTGGTGCGGATCAGCTGGTGGTGTTTGCGGGTGGCGTGTTTGAGGGCGGTCATGTTGTCTGTGGTTGGGTTTCTTCGCCAGGCTTTCTCGAGGGCGCGGCAGTTCTTTTTGGAGTTCTTGAGGTCGTCGTTGAACCAGGAGGCTTTTTTGCTTCCTGGTTTGTTGGGACGGTTTTTCAGGGGTGCTAGGTCGTCAGCGCAGTTGGTGATCCACTGTGCGAGGTTGTTGGCTGCTTGATTGGGGTCCGTTGATCTGGCAGGAGGGTTCTGGTTTAGTGATGTGGTGAGCTGGGCGGTGGTAATTTTGTTCCAGCTTCTGCGGGGGACCTGTTGTCGGTGGTGGTGGGTCGTGGTCTTTCTGAAGCTGAAGTGGACGCAGCTGTGGTCTGTCCAGTGGAGTCCCGTGGAGTGGTTGAAGGAGATGTGCTTGCTGGAGGAGAAGATTGGGTCGAGCGTGTGTCCGGCGTAGTGGGTGGGGGTGTTCACCAGTTGTTGGAGTCCGAGATTGGCGAGGTTGTCCAGCAGGGTGGTGGTGTTCCTGTCGTTGAAGTGGAAGTTGAGGTCCCCTAGGAGAATGTAGTCATCGGAGGGGAGGGCGTGTGGGCTGACAAAGTCAGCGATGTCTTCGCTGAATTGCGTGCGGGGTCCTGGGGGTCTGTAAATGAGGGTGCCTCTGAGTGTGGTCTTGGGGTCGGTGTGTATCTGGAAGTGTAGGTGTTCGGCGGCTGTGAGGGTGTCGTCGGAGCTGGTCGTGATGCGGATGGTGTTCTTGTGGACGATGGCGATGCCTCCTCCTGTTTGATTGTTGCGGTCCCTTCGGATGATCTTGTAACCGTCAGGGATGGCTATGGCGATGTCGGGTGCTGATGAGGCGTTCATCCAGGTTTCAGTGAGAAAGGTGACGTCCGGAGTTGTGGAGTCGAGTAGGTTCCATAGTTCAATGGCGTGTCTGTGGACCGAGCGGGTGTTGAGCAGGATGCACTTCAGGTGGTTGATGTTGGAGCTCCGCTTGGCGTGAGCGGATGCAGTGTCGGTCTTGATGCAGCAGAACTTGTAGGATTGGCAGGTGAAGGGTCCATGGGTGCGTCCTGGGTTGGCTCGGTAGCAGTCGGGGAGTCGGCCGGTGTTGAGTGCAGTGAGGGTGGCGGCGTCGTACGTTTGGCGGGTGGGATGGCCTCTGCGGGGTCCAGGGGGTCTGGCACTGGGCGCGGTCCAGGCTCGGACGGGCGCAGACGGGCTTACCTTGGCGCGCCTTCGGCGCGTTTAGTGCGCGTCCGCTGCGCGTATGCAACTCTGCCATAAGTGGAGAGTTGAGGGGGCGGAGCGAGGGAGGAGCAGCTGGGAGGCGGGAGTGGGGTGGCGAGTGGGGAGGGGATCGGTCCGGAGATGCTGGAGGGAGCGGGGGTGGGGCTGCGGGGGAGCAGCGGCAGGGAGCGGGGAGGAGAGACTGGCGAAGGGCACAACAATACAATAATAATGGCACAGGCGAGATCGGGGGCACAACCAAGGAGGTCGCTGGCACAAATACCAAAACAATGCAATATTAATGGCACAGAATGCAGGAGATACAGTGTGAATACGATATCAGGCACACCAAGGCAATATGGATACAATACCAGGCACAATGGCCCAGAATGCAGGAGATACAGTGCGAATACGATATCAGGCACACCAAGGAGGGCCGCGCGGCGGGTGGAGCGACCGGTTCTGACCAGGTCAGGACGGTCACAGCTCCTCGCCTCGCGGGTATTGCCTTATGTTGTCAGTGGGAGGGAGGAGCAGCTGGGAGGCGGGAGCGGGGTGGCGAGTGGGGAGGGGATCGGTCCGGAGATGCTGGAGGGAGCGGGGGTGGGGCTGCGGGGGGCATCGGCAGGGAGCAGGGAAGAGAGACGGGCTAAGGGCACAACAATGCAATAATAATGGCACAGGCGAGATCGGGGGCACAACCAAGGAGGTCGCTGGCACAAATACCAAAACAATGCAATAATAATGGCACAGAATGCAGGAGATACAGTGCGAATACGATATCAGGCACACCAAGGCAATATGGATACGATACCAGGCACAATGGCACAAAATGCAGGAGATACAGTGCGAATACGATATCAGGCACACCAAAGCACACCAAGGAGGGCCGCGCGGCGGGTGGAGCGACCGGTTCTGACCAGGTCAGGACGGTCAGGATAGAGTTTACTCTGTACCACACCGTTTGCATTCAGTGAAAGTCTCATGAGAAATACACCACAGAGTATCTTTCTACAAAGAACAGTGTGTCATAAAAAGATTATCCTACCTGCAGCCATAATACTGTGGTGATAGGTTTACAGATAAGCCATCTTCTCATTCAAAAGCTTAATTTGTATTCCATTCTGTAAAGGGTTAACACTTTTGTATATTTTGACCTCTGAAAAGACATTTTTGGTTTGCTTATAAATTGTGCACTGTTTCACAGACATGCATGATATTTTATTACATTTCCAAATTATACATGAAAGAATATAAGCAATCCTACACTATTTGGTTCTCTCCTTCTTTTTATCCTCACCTCTGAACAAGACATTTCCTCGCCTAATAGTTCTTGATTTCTGAATATACAGCAAAATATTTAGCTGTGATGGGCCAAGACAAGATCCTAGTAAATGTACTAAAGAAAGATGTACAAATATGGGCTAAATTGCTCACTCTATTATATTTTCTCTTTCTTTTATTTGTTTATTGAATTTTACAATCAAAAGAGACAGGAAAATTATTTTAATTATAACAAAGGGGATAAACAATGAAAAACAAGCACAGTGTGTATGTGTAAAAATTCCAGGAACATTTCTATTCTTAGATCAGGAGTTCACAAGACTGTACAGTAGGGGATGGCGAGCACTTCAAGGAGACAGTTACAATCATCGTTGGGAAACTATGATGACAATGTAGAGGAACAATGTGTGGAGAGAGATTCCAAGCAAGAAACCCAAAAGCGGCCTCCAGGAGCATTACATCGGATAGCTATTCAAGAACAATTCCCATGGTGGAAACCAGTAATAACCTACAATTGCCCCCTATTGAACCCCTGCGGGGAGAGAGGGGGAAGGTTCCACCAATATCTGATTTACACCTTATCCGCCCGAAAATCTTGATATAGGCTCCAAAGGTTCTTGGGATGGCTCTGGGGAGGGAATAATTCAATATATAATTGAGTTTGTGTGTTACAATATAACATATCTCAGGACCATTGCACTAAAGTGGGAGGGGAACCTCTGACCAAGTGTATTGCAACCACACTCTTAGCTATCAATAGACCCATATCAACCAAGCACCTACTGCCTTTGCTTATATGTTTGGAGAAGCCAAGCAAAGCTAACAATGGGTCTTTATTGAGGGACTCTCCAGTAATATCACTAAGTTTCCGGAAAATGGCAATCCAGTAGTTGGCTACTTAAGGGCAAAGCCAGACCATGTGGATAAACCCTACAGAGTCAATACCACATCTTTCACATCTTCCGGTGTCTCAGAGACCATATTTGTGTAAGCGGAACTGGGTTCAATATACTCTATTTATACATTTGAAATGTATAAGTCGGTGTCGCCCGTTCAGAGAGACATGCCGTGTAGCCTTGCAGCAATAGCGCCATATATTGTCGTATAATGCCCTTTCTTGATCAATTTGCCAGTCAAGCCTGGCTTTAGTGAAATAATGTTTCTGATAGTCTTGGGTAAGAGTGTAAATGTTTCAGACAACCTTCCGAGGGGATTCTGCCCACAGTAAGAGGGAGAAGGGGGAAACGTCCGGCGGTTCAGACAGCTCGTCGCCCAACATACCACGGAGTGCATGCCTGACCCTATAATAGTGAAACCACGTCAGGGGGATAACGTCCCACCCAACCGAAACGAGATCTTCCCATCCCGACCTACTCCGTTCTCAAAGAGGTCACCAAATCGGGTAATGTCAAGTGATGTTAGCGCACGCTTCACCTCCGGCTCAATGAGGGCCGTCAAACAAAAATACAATTCAACTGGAGTTAGCGGAGAATATAGAATAGTAGCCGCCTGCCTCTTTAGTATGTTGTGCCATGCATGCGTAGTGGCATTGATAGAGTCAAGTGTACCCGAGCGTCTATGGGGAGCGCGGAACAGAAATGAAGCCAGTGAGGAGGGCGCAGCTGCTACCCTCTCTATGTGCAAATGAGGAGGAGGGACTGCTGGTGTAGCCTGTAAAAGGTAGGAAAGAATTGTGCCGCATAATAATAAACTTCCATGTCCAGGGCGCCAAGTCCACCCATGGAATAAAGGTAGCGTTAGAAAATCCCATCTGATCTGGGGTTGTTTACAGGCCCAGGCTAATTGAATCAGCAGGGACTTAATGCGCTTAAAGAAAGGAGCAGGAAGTATCATCGGTATATTACAGAACACTAACAAAAACCTTGGGAGGACCACCATTTTCATTAAAGTGATCCGGCCCATGAGGCATAAAGGCAAGCGCACCCATCTGCTGCTGACTGCCGTAGTTCTCGTTAAACTCCACTTCTGAGTTTTTGTGCACCTGTATACCCAGATATGGCACAGAGTCGGTAGTCCACTGAAGCGGAAATTCCAGATCAATGGATTCCAAAGCCAGTATGAGTGAGAATATGGTGGACTTAGTCCAATTGTTCCGGAGACCAGAGAACTCGCCGTATCGCACCAGCTCCCTCAGAACCGGGGACAGGTTGGACTCGGATCTCTCATGTATAGGAGGGTATAATCCACGTAAGTGGAAACGATTAGGTTATACTCAGGGAAACGAATCCCTCTGTGGCCATGATACTCTCTGAGAGCTCACACTAACGGCTCAGCAACAATCACGTAGAGGAGTGGTGATAGTGGACACCCCTGACGAGTACCTCTGGAAATCTTAAAAGGGGAAGTGACCAAATTACCCACCCTGACCCTGGCCGTTGGGGAAATGTATAGGACAGGCACTAGCTGGGAAGAAGAGGTCGCCCACACCCATCCGCCTCAGGACCAGCATCATAAAGTCCCTCTCAACCGAGTCTAAAGCCTTTTTGGCATCCAAAAATATTGCAGCTGCCTTGACTTCAGGATTAGTATGTTGGATGGCTCCGAAGACTGTACGCAGATAATGTGTGAGGGTACGTCCTGGTACAAAACTAGCCTGCTCGGGACTGACCAGTGTCAGTACCAATGGGGCTAAGCGGTTGGCAAGAACTTTAGCGAATAGTTTGGTGTCAATGTTCAGTAAAGAAAGCGGTCTATACAATGAGCACTCACCCGGAGGCTTACCTGGCTTCGAGAGGGTGGCCAGTAGGGCCTCCCACGTTGAAGGCGGCATGATTCCGCTCTCACCCATTTCTTCGAATAAGGAAATCAGGTGAGCGACCAGGAGCTCTATGAACTCCTTGTAGAAAGCCACAGTTAGACCGTCTTGTCCAGGAGCGCTTCCTGCTCGCATGGATTTGAGCGCCTCGTGAATTTCCCAAGCCTCAAGTGGCCACATCAAGTATTCCCTGTGTTTGTCAACCAACCAGGGGAGCTTAATGTGTTCCAGGTAGTCGACGGCTCCATCCTTCCCTCCTGTTAGTCTGGATAGATAAAGCTCGGAATATTAATCCCTAAACCCGTCGGCAATAGCGTACGGGTCGCGTAGCGCCTCACCCATGGCTACACAGAGTTCTGTAACTCCAGTTATTTCATGTCTACCCTTCTGCATCCCCGCTAGTGTGGCGCTCACCCTCACCGTATGACTTAGGGACAGCGTACTAGCCAAGAAATTTGGCTTCTCTGTCAGCAGACTTGTGATATTCTTCCAGTGTGTCTTTTAATTCCGCAGCCATTTGCTCAGCTCCCACTTCTAGGTTCTCCCATTCAAGGGCAGCAAGTTTCCTTTCCAGGACTGTCAGGTGATCCCTAATGGAGCGAAGTACCCCCGAGTGTTTGGACATAGCAATCCCTCTTATGTAAACTTTAAAGGCTTCCCATGTCGTGGTAAATAGAGCAACAGAGCCTATATTAGTGTCAAAGAAGGCCTCAATGGCTTATGCCATTTCCGCCTTGAACGTGTTGTCAAGCAGGGCATAGGGTGGGAACCGCCAAGTAAAAGGAGCTTGCCTTTTCGATGGGGTTGTCAAACCATAATTGAACAGGGGAATGGTCCGAGTATGAGCGTGGGTGAACTTCACAACCGCGTATAGCAGCGGACAGTAGACAGGAAACAAACCAATAATCGATCCTGGTATACAGGTTATGCGGGGCGGAGTAGTGCGTGAAACCCCCAGGCCACTATTTCGCCAAGCATCTAACATGTTCAGCTCTGCTATGGAAACCTCAACAGTTTTAGACATCAATAACTGCCTACTTGCCGGGCTCCCAGAGCGATCCAAAGCAGGATTGAGGGTGCAATTGAAATTT
Organism: Lissotriton helveticus; assembly: GCF_964261635.1. NCBI lineage: Eukaryota > Metazoa > Chordata > Amphibia > Caudata > Salamandridae > Lissotriton > Lissotriton helveticus. Next base: position 552,829,447 of record NC_136063.1, read on the forward strand.
CCACCCCAAACTAATGGTTAAAGATGCCCATCGCCACAAGCGTGCCAGCAAGTCCCTAAAGATTTGTAGGTTATCAAAATTAGGGCCGTATACATTAATAGTAATGAACTCCATCTCCTTCCCTTTGATTTAGGAAATTACGAACCTTTCCTCCTTATCGCTCTCTCTAGCCTCAAGGGATATACCGCCTTTAGTATTAACCCATGTGAGCAACCCACAGGCATGTGTAGAGAAACCAGCAGCGTGAAAGGCACCATGTAAACACCTAAAGGTGAGCATCTGGGAGTCAGTCAGGAAATGAGCCTCTTGCAGGAGCGCTACATCTATATTATGTCTGTTGAGGTAGGCAATCACTTTTCTAGTTTTCCGAAAATAATTTAGGTCCCTAATATTCCAGATTAAAAGCTTCAGACCATCGCCTCGATGACTACATATGAAAGCGTAACCACATAAGCCTCTCTCCCACATCTAGATAGAAAAGTCCTCATGCTCCCCCTCCTTCTTATGGACACCCCCACTACATTGGTGGAGCACAATGTACACACTGTATCAGGAAGAAAACAATAGTAAAACAAACATTTCTCGATAAACCCCACCCCCACCCACGCCATGTAAACCCCAACTTAGCATTAACGACACCCTCCTGCCCCCCACCCTCCCTAACAAGACCCATAATCCAGCAAGGCCAATACGGTGAGTAACACACGGGGCGGATGTTACCTGTCTACCGCACAAAATAAAAGAAACACTGCAAAGTAGAAATCATAGTACTGCCATCAAATGCTAATCCGTAGCATCCATGCATAACTATAACAAAACTGGTCTTTCGGCTATGGCAGCCCAGCACCCCCCTTATATGCAGGGTGTGGAGTCAACCCTCAGCACCTAGGGTCAAAAAGGTCAAACTGATCCCAGTCATGTCAAATAACATGATAAGCTAAACAATACTTGCGAAACATTGGATTGATGGATAATATAGAACAGGAACGGAGACCCAGTCGCAGGATCGCAGGTCAATGAGATCGAAAGAGGCGGGTAGAGACATCACAGCAAGACCCAATCTAATGGAGCATAGTGAGTGCCGCTTCAATCCTCATCTACAGCAGCACCAACGGCCGCCTCTCCCAGTCTCTCAGCTTCCTGATTACGCCCAGCTGTCTTGGGAAGGTCTTTTAATGCTTTATGGAGTGATTCTGGAGTGCTTATTTATGTTGACTCTCAACCTCGCAGGATAGAGCATAGCGTAGTCGATGTGTTGGTCACGTAGGCGCCATTTCAAAGGAGTGAATTGACAACTGGCCTCCTGCACCTTCATTGTGAAGTCCAGAAAAAGGGATGTTGAGGAACCTTTGAATTGTAGGGTACCTTTTGCTTTTGCTTGCTTCATGGTAGTGTCTCTGTAGTTCAAGAGCAAACTGTTTTTGAGCTGTGCCAACCTCCGACTGCGCCTCCTCGACCTCAGTGACTCTCCTCTCTGTCATAACGATACATTCAATATGTTTATCAAGGCGTTCTGACATTCTGTCTATCCGGTATGCAAGGGTATCATTCTTGCCGTCGATGGTGGAGAGACTTTTCTGCATTACAATGAGAATCTGTGTTAGATCCCTCGCTGTCTCTTCCGACACATCATCCTGTCGTCCATGGAAGGGCCGCGTCCCTAGTTCTCGACTTGAGCTGCTCAAACTGTAGCTTAGACTGTGTTTTGTCCACCTTGCCCATATTGTATCGCTGGGTTGGCGGGGTCCTACTCCTCCCAGATCAGTTGTGCTCCACCTTAGGCTACAAGGACAGGAAGCTGCATCAACTTAACTTCTTCGCAGACGAAGGCCTGGTATCTCAGGGGGATTCCAGCGTGCAGAGTGCACCTTGCTCTCAAGAATGAGCAGCGCAGACCAGGAGGTCTCTTCAATGTAACTAAGGTGCAGAATTCACCAGGGCCTCACCTTGTAGATCACCCAGGCAGTGTATTCAAGGCGCACAAGACACCGGGGCTGACAGCAGGTGTAGACAGTGCCTCGTGGGGCAGTAATATCAGGATGAGCCCATTTAAATATTCTAGGATTCCATGTGCCACCAGGAGGGCAGAAAGCTCGAGCCACTTCGCAGGTGCAGCGGGTCTATGGAGCCCCACCTCGCACCACTAGTATTCACCGCTCTGCAGGCTTTGCACCAGCGTTCCACAGTACGCCACGCCAAGGGCACAACAAATATTTACGGCAGGGCACAGGGTGTCCAGGGGCAGCGGCAGGGAGAGTCAGAGGTGTCACAAACGCGACGCGCGCCACCCAGACATGCCACAGCTCCTCACTTAAGCAATCCCGATATGGCCAGGAGGCGCCTCCAAGCCCGCGACCTGCGGCTCGGCCCACGCAGTTCTCCACGGGGCCAAGCTTCTCGTTATTTTTAACCAGTGTCCGGCCTCCGATCTAGGGTCCGCAGACAGTCTAGTGAGAGCCGCCTCGTCACACTGCAGTGTAGTAAGGGATTTAAGGAATAAATCCAATAATGAGGTAATCCAGATTGAAAGTTGGTTTATTAGAAGAAAAGGACCCACGACCTCCTGCTATGTTCTTAAAACAGTTTCTTCCTCAGGTTTTCCTAATGCCTAATACTAACATTCTAAGGACTAAAGTTCTACTCACCACATTCTTAGCATGACCTATAACGATTCTATACACAGCGTTCTATTGTGACTAACTTACCATATATTACACCCCCCTTCCCTCAAAATAATAAAATTAATAAATAGCATAAACACCAAAATATATACAATCAATAATACACATAATCTCTTGAGTGGATTGGAACAGATCTAACTCTCAAACTGCTCCTGATGATATTGTCTCCACCTGCTCCAGAAATGGTGTTAGACGATGTAGCTGTTGTCATTGCAGAGGATAAAGTAGATGTTGTAGTTATTGTCCTATCGTCATTAACTATAAAATCACCTCTGTCCAAATTATTTTCTCCTCCAGAATTGTGCACACTGCGATCGTGGTCACAATGTGAAGAAGATTGCACACTTCCATTAGGATCAGAATGTGTTAAAGAATACAAATCAAACCAATGATATCCTTCACATTCATCTGAGGAACCAGCCTTTTGTAAAATTATTCTTGCTTGATCTTTAGTCACCTTAACTAAAGCATTATTATTCCACCATCCTTTGTTCTGTAATAAAACAGCTGTCTTGTTAATCTTCAAAACTTTTACTGGTTCCGAAAATTTTGACTGTCCTTTACTGACTCTATTGGGTTTCTTTATTAAAACCCAATCTCCAACATTCAACATTCCTTCTTTAACATGCATTCTACTATCATTATTCCTTTTATAACAATCTTGTTTTTCCCTGACATGTTCTCGAACACCCTGTAAATTAATGTTGCGATAATGTTCAACTTTTTCTAGTAACCATGTTTAACTAATAGAAGTAATAGGTTTCCTACCTCTAAGCAAAATAAAAAGGAGCGACATCTGTGGTAGTTTGTGGAGTGATATTGTAATTCCACACCATAAAATGTAAATAATCTGCTACATTAAGATTGTTAGCAACAGCTGTCTGAATGCCTTCTTTAATTAATCTATTGGCCCTCTCAACCAAATCATTTGAAGCTGGACTATATAATGGTACACGAATATTTCTAACATCATGTTGCTTCAAAAAATTAGAAAACTGTTCAGAAATAAAAAGTGAACCATTATCTGTAACAAATTCCTTAACTCTGTCCTCAATGCCAAATAGGTATTTCAAAAATGAGATCACAGAAGAAGAATCTGCACTACTCACAAAAGAGAAGTATAACCACTGAGAATAGTAATCAATTGCCACAATCAAAAATCTTTTGCCACATCTGAACACATTGAAGGGACCAGTGAAATTTACCCCAATTGTTTCCCAGTCATTGTTTGGCCAACTAACAGGACACAAAGGAGCTGTTGAAGTTTCCCCGTGCTTATCAGAACATAAGCATTCAGGACACGCTTCCACGTACCTTTTGACTTGACCGTCAATACCCGGCCAACAATAAATTTGTTTGATTTTCTTCACAGTAGCTGAAATACCTAAATACCTAAATGTCCCTCATGGGCTAAGGAAATACTTTTGGGCCTGAGACTGAATGGAGGAACAAAAAAATCCTGTCTAACTAAAATATTATTGACCAGAGATCATTCTGATGCAACTTGATGAAAGCACTTTAAATCCATAGACATAAATATATTACTAGGCCAACCTTTGATGAGAAACTTCTTAACTTGAACCATGCAATCATCATTGTCACAACTTTCTAACCATTCTTTCTCTGAAATCTTAAATTGTTCATTTATGCCACTTACAGTGAATACATACTCTAAATCTTCCCAATTTGTTTTCTCATTTTCATGCAAACAATTATTTTCTACAGGTAGATGAGATAAGCAATCAGCTCTTACATTTTTGCCTCCAGGAATATATTTCATGTCAAAGTTGAATTCCTGTAGTCTAGCCAACAACCTTATCAAACTAGAGGAAGCCTTATTCGAACAACTATCTCCTAACATATATATATATGAGAGGTTTGTGATCAGTATGTAGTTCATATTTTGTTCCCCAAATGTACATTTTAAATTTCTCTGAAGCCCATGAACACGCTAGTGCCTCCTGTTCACTTGTGCTATAGTTTCTCTCAGCTGTATTTAATGCATGTGAAGCAAAAGCAATAGTTCTCTCTTGACCGTCAATCATTTGGCTAAGAACAGCTCCTAAACCCTTTGCACTGGCATCGACAGTAATGATGCATTTGGCACTGTGCAAAAACGGTTTGATTGCAGGAGCTGATGTAATCAATTTCTTAACGGATACAAAAGCTTGTTGACATTCCTCAGACCATATAAATTCAAAATTTTTCTTCAACAAGTTCCTTAAAGGTTGGACAATAACCGCATATCCCTGAACAAAACGTGCATAGTATTCACTTAAGCCTAAAAAAGCTCTAAGTGAATCTTTGTCACTGGGAATAGCTGCTTCGTTAATTCCCTTTAACAAGGATTCCTTGGGTTTTATGCCTTCACCAGAAATATTATGTCCTAAGTAATTAACTTCTTGTGATAAAAATTTACATTTCGCTAAATTGACTGTCATGCCATTAGAACCTAATTTGCTTATGACATCCTCTAACAAAGTGATATGTTGACTCAAACTATCAGTATGAACTAAAATATCATTCTGAAAGTCTTGAACGCCCTTTTTGGCCCCAAACATTTGATCTATTATACGTTTAAAAACGCTGGCAGCGGATGCCAACCCGAATGGCATACGCTTACAACTATACACACTAAAAGATGTAACAAATGTAGTAAGATGTTGTGACTTTTCAGATAAAGGTATTTGATGATACGCAGAGCGTAAATCAATCATTGAAAAATACTTACTACTACCTAATTTGGCTAGCATATCCTGAATTCTTGGAAGGGGATGACAGTCAACCAGGATGTTTCGATTTAGGACTCTCATGTCGGCACACAAGCATATATCCCCAGAACTTTTTCATGCGACAACCGCAGCCGAAATCCATTCTGGGGACTCAACTTGTTTGATAATGCCTTGAGAGCACATATTGTCAAGAAGTTTTTAAAGATCTTTTCTGGCTGAAAGGGGCACTGGATTACGTTTTGTATGGCTGGGACAGCATTTCTTTTCAAAATAATAGTGTGTTCAAAATGTTTAATAACACCAATTTTAATTGAAAACACCTCAGGGAATTTAGCTTGGTCAAATCATTATCAGTATTAGTCTCATGAATAGCTAAAATAGGCATATCACCAAGTGTGACAGGTTCATCATGTCCAGGTCTTAATATAATTCCTAATTTCGCTTGATCCTGCCATCCTAAAATATCGCGTCCATTGACAGCAACATAAACCTTTGTGAAAATATTTCTCCCTTTACATAACATGCTGTCATCAAAGTATCCCCTCATTATTATGTCATATTCTCCAAAAGCTTTCGGGTTGATGGTAATAGGTTTTAATAACTTTTCTGACCAAAATCTATAAAAGGTGTTCTCAGCTAAAATTGTAATGGGAGACCCTGAATCTGCCATAACATCTAAATCAATAGTACCTATTTTCACATCACAAATGGGACCCTTACACCGTTTCTCAGAATGCATTAATTTCTTCAGATGATACAGATACATTACTAATGGCTTCAGATAAAATATCATTCTCGACATCCAGTTGACTGACTTTAACTCTTGTTTTGATAGCATTACAAACATTATAAAAAAGCCCAATTTTCTTGAAATTGTTACATTGTTTCTCTTGCAGGACAATTAAGAAGATTACCTATGTGAAACTTTGAACCACATCTATAGCAAGTTCCACTTACTCTCACCATTACTTTTTTTTATTACATTCCTGTGGGACACAAAATGAACTTTAGTATCTTTACTAGATGGTATCATTTCAACATTCACTACTTTTGAAGTGTTAGATGACAAATTGATAGGAGATTCAGATATAATCTTTGAGGAAACAACTGAGCATTCTATACTCCTCACTATATCCATGACTTCATCAAGAGATGAATTTTTACATGTTAAAATATGTTTTTGAATTTCTTTTATTAAAACAATTGAAGACCAACTGATCCCGAAGAGCAGTGTCTAGATAATTGCCGAAAACAAACTTTGAAGCTAACACACGCAAAACTGCTAGATAATCCTCAATGGATTCCTCAGTAGTTTGTTTTTGTATGAAAAATGTATGTCTCTCAACCATAACTGATGGTTGATCTACATACTGTTTCCCTATTCGTGCTAAAGCTTCTTTAAAAACATCCCAAGAATCATCTCCGGATGGTGCAGGAACAAGAGGCAGATTATCAAAAATGTCTTGGCCAGCGTTACCTAAATGGTTGTATAATAATAATATTAATAATAATAGGGAGTTTTGTAGAGCGCATGGTGACGCCCGACGGCGTGTCCCCGCGCTGTGATACTGGCGCTAGCAGCGGAATGCTGAGGAGAGCCACTAATAATGCTTTCTTGCGTGATGCAGAATATTTGCTGGCATCAAAAGCCTCTAGATAGTTCTCAAAGATTCTAAACCATTTGTGCCAAGGTTTCACTGGTTTTCCTGGAAATGTAAGGAATGGAGGTGGTTGCATAACAGCTACTACTAGAAGCCATTTCCAAAATAAAGTATACATGCTTTAAAATCTCAAAACTAATGAACTGTATGTGAGATCTCAAGTTTTACACCAACAAAAGAAAAAATGTCCAAAGTGCTCAAAATGCTTCTGAATAATGTTAAATATTGTGTAAAACAAAATTATTGAAGCGTTTATTGATAAACTAGTTTATTCCAAGGCATGACTGCTTTAAACGATGCTGTTAGCGTTAAAACGTGCTTTCCTTTGTTGCTAAGCAACTCCTTCTGATGATAAACAAAATGGAGGGGCGTACAGTCACGTTGCGTGATAACGTACAGACTCCCACGTCAATATTCACACGTCAGCTCCCGTGCGAGAACTCCGGTTGCTTCTCAGAAGTGCGCGTTCAATTAATTGAAAAATGTCGCTTCTCGAGCATGCACGCATACACTTTCAAAGGATGCAGGCAACGTTGTTTACTGCTCGAACACAGCGGTCAAACATCCAAAGCAACGATGCAATAATACGCCAGAGGTATTGATTTTATTTTAAAAATATGAGTTTTCCAATGCTCTCAATGCACCAACCGTTTCCACAGTCACAATACATCCAATTCGCACATTGCACAAACATGTAAATGTAAATACTTGTTAAGGAACTAAACCATCAGCGCTATATTCTCCATTAAAGAAAGCGCTAAGTAAAGTCTATAATTGTGCAAAAAATCCGCCAATTAAAATGTACATTACCAAAGAGTTCCTTGGTTTTCAAGTTGCAGAGATTACATTTCCATATCCTAGCGGTGAATGAAAAATTCACGCAAATAAATCCTTTGACAGTGGATCCAATTGTAGATCGTCGCCATAAAATGTAGTAAGGGATTTAAGGAATAAATCCAATAACGAGGTAATTCAGATTTAAAGTTGGTTTATTAGAAGAAAAGGACCCACGACCTCCTGCTATGTTCTTAAAACAGTTTCTTCCTCAGGTTTTCAATAATGCCTAATACTAACATTCTAAGGACTAAAGTTCTACTCACAACATTCTTAGCATGACCTATAATGATTCTATACACAGCGTTCTATTGTGACTAACTTACCATATATTACAAGCAGTCGCGGCCGTGCCGAGGCACGTACCCAGGCGAGATCAGTGCAGAGTGCGCCCTCGGCAGGCCCCACCGGGTCCCAGGGATCAGTCGGCAGAAGTTAAAGCCCCCACAGCTGCTCCAGCGTGATCCGTGGCGTAGTGCAGCTCTAATCCAGCAGCTCCCGGATGGGTGCAGGCAGGGGTAGCAGCTAGATGAGTCAGCGTGCAGGGTGCATGCATAGGCCCCTGCAGTTCACAGTGTCTCCAAAGCTCCAATCGCGGTGAAATTCACGACGAGGATTACTGTTGTCACTGGCTGTCTCCTACCGTTATTGGGAATGACTCATTTGGCATGGACACCGGATAAATGCTGGATAGGAGCGATGACACAGCCGTCTTTAGCTCCAGCAAGTTCCCCCCCCCCCCGTCCTCCGGCTCACTCCATTATTCTCCCACTGCTCAAGATTGGTACAATCCCGAATTCATGGTCGGGGTGTATTATCAAGCCTCTGTTATAAAAAAGGTTTTTTTTAAAGCCCTGGAAGCTATAGGCAAATTGCCCTTTTTGGCTGGTTGAGAAACATTTCTCAGGGATCACATTGAAGTATTTTGCAATTTTGGTTCTTTGAGAAAAACATAATTTGTTTTGAGCAATTGGGTTTTAGACCTAATTGTGTGGTCACAATCATGTAGATTCATGAACGGGGTTACAGTTAAAAAGTGGAGCCAAAAAGTGCTCAGTTTTCAATAATTTTGGCACTGTGTTACAAATCTGCACAATATTTGGTAGAGGTTTAGTAAGGTTAAATTTCATATGAGTCCGGTTTTGTGCCAGTCCTTCAAGGAGTGGCAGAAGTAAGGAGGGAAGTTTGATGAATTTGCCTTAAATGTGACAGGCAGCAATCAAGTTACACCTAGTTAGTTGTTTTAGGTTTTATGCAGATTCACTGCCTGGGTAGGAAGGAACAAGTGAAATGAGGGGGAGAATACAAAACATTTTTGATTTGATAATAACTTTGGCACCGTTTGAAGGATCTGCACAACATTTGTCAGACACGTAGCATGTTAGCTTAAACTGTTGGCGTTCTCAGTTTCACAAGCATGGAAAAAGTGTTGTATAGTAGTTTAGTTTTCTTCCCATTGGGCTTGAGCACAAATGTGGACCAATTCACACCTTAGTTTATGCCCTGTTCATCTTAAGTACATCACTTTGCCAATGGCATGTGATTAAAAAGAAAAAGTGCAACAAAAAGGAAACCATGGCAGTGCATGAGTGAAGGTGTGCATTGTGCGATACATATCATAACTGGCTTCAAAGGTTGAAACATGCGAACATTTGAGACATGTTCAAGTTATTGAGCAGCAACAATTTATGTAAATTAATACCTTGAAGCACAGAAAAAGATGGAGCATATTTTCTAGCCTTTTTAAATCTTTACATTAGCCCTCCCTTGCATCTAAATTTATGTTTTGTAAAGCTGATTACCAGCATGTGTTCTTCCCATCCATTTTACATGCTTCCAAATGTACCTTTTTCTTGCTTGCCCGCCCATGTGGCAGACCACAGTTCCTGGCTTATTAATTTACGATCAATCATGTCTCTGTGGATAGGGGCTGTATCAACACAACGTGTTTTCCCCAAAATGCCATGCCCTGCTTTTATATACTGTACCATTCTATGGAAGCCTTGCTGTAAGTTGTGTGGATCCTAAATGTGTCACCCATGGGGCTTGGATTGCCTGTCATGGCTGTGCAGCTCTTCTTTTTCAATTCCCTGAAACCTCATGGTAGCGATGCACTCTATTAATCATCCTGCGTAATAATATGCAATTAAATATTTCATTTAATCACCCCTTGCAGCCTACGTTGTCTAATCATCACTAAGCTACCATGGAAGACTGATCTGTGCAACTGTATGGTTCTACAGCATGAATTTAATCCAACCTGAATTAGTGTTTAGAAAGTCTGTGCTTTCCTATTCTCAGAGGTGAAACAGTTATAAAATGAACCTGGTGCCCTTGAATGAAACCAACTTTCATGTTTCCTGTTTAATATCTCCAGCTTCTCCACCAATATCTTTTAGTCATTGGAGAAAAGTCACAACGTATCTCCTAACTCGTACCTCACCAGTGTCTTACCCTGCCTGCTTGATGGCATAACTGGGTGCCAGATGCAGTCTAGTTACTCAGGGGCCTGCCTGAGGTGCATCTGTCCAGATGTGCTGGCGACCATTCAAAATTACCAGCCCTGAAGCTGCCCCACTTCCCTTTCTAGGAGTACATTCACCAACTACTGGTGGCCTTCCTGTCTGTCTGAAAGACTGCAGCTTGTGCTAGGACTTTGCAGTGCAAAGTGTGGCATTGGGAAGAGCAAATCACTGACAACAATCGGACTTGCAGAGTCTCTGTTTTTGAAAGGTTAATTACAATGTGTTCAAGAACATTGCTCAGTTGTAATTTAGACTGTATCATGACAACATGAAATTGTGAGTTTGCCCAAAGCTACCAATCTTCGAATGCTCAATACGATAAAGTTATTGACAGTTGCAATTCAGTATACCCCTTACAGTATCAGTTTGGGATCACTACCGTCCAACAGCCAGGACACAGTTTGTGTGGTCCAGGACAACAGGTATTCTTGTCTGTTTTGTATGGCCTCAAACTACTCTCTTTAGCACATTCTACCATGCCTCACTGTAGGACAAATCTCTTTCTACACCTTCACAGTGCCATTGTGTAGTGAAGTCAAGGAGGAGTTATCTGCCTTAAACGCATTTAGCTTTCTTACGAGTTGCCCAATTTTGGGCCCAGTAAGTCGCCCCCACTGACACTGTGGGTACCATAACTCAACGGTAAAGGTAAGGGGGATGTGCAATTAACATTTATTACACATACTAACTTGAGGTTCCCCTGAGAAATTGCCAGGTGAAATCTGTAATTCTAGTTCAATTCCTCCAGTAATTCCTTATTTTCCCACAAATGTTTGCATCTTCAAGCATCCGAAATCTCACAGCGATAGTAACAGATCCATCAGACTTAAGTGAGCACTCATAACGAAAGCCATTCTAAGCAAATATAGAAGCTGATGTATATCTTGTATTCAATTCATGAATGCGAACGCTTTATTGATAGTGCGTTCTTTTCATAAATAAAGGGAGTCCCAAGCTAAATTTACATTACAAATACAGTGATTCCAAAGTAAAAATGTGTAACATGTTTAACAATATGTGGCTATGTCTAATGCCCCAGAGTACCTCCCTATATCTTAGTACCTCTACTCCTTATCTCTAATCTTGTAGCTCTAAGTCAACCTATATTCCAGTACCTTTTCCTTTGTCTATGTTTTTGTAGTAGAATTTACTAACTTGCCTACATCTACCCGGGTACCACTTCCCTAACTATCCCCCAGTTTTGCATATACCATAGTACTCTTCCCTTACCCACCTATTAGCATGTCTGTCCTTACCTGTACCCTAGTTCTTGCCCCTTCCTACATCTAATAAAGTTTACGTGTGGTCGGGCCGCTAGGTGGCTCACAACCGGAATGGCTGCTCCTCTGTGAGGCCCCAGTAGCTCGGCCTCATAATCCTGCATTTCTCCTACATTCCCCAGGAGAAAGTGACTGAAAAGCGCGTCGATCGCGCAGCAAGGTGCCCTCAGACTCCGGTGCAAGTTTCTGCCCTATCGGACATCGGATGTCCCCTACAGAGTGACGCTGCAGCATGAGACAGAGGGAGCGCTGTGTGGCGTCGTTTGTGGGTGATGCTATCACGCAAGCTCCCGGCCTCACACAAGGCACTGGGCGGCAATCCTGAAGAGCGAACTCGGCGGGCCCTAACAGGCTCATGAATCATCATGGGGCATTCCACGACTACAAGCTAATACAGTGGCAGATATGCCGTGAATAAGACAGAGGCAAATGAAAAACAGTGGATGACGTTACAAACAAGCTTGGGGAGCGCTGCGATAGCGTTTGATGGCGACGGCATTGCTATTGCATACAGATGGCATCAGCATTTACACAGCGCTACCCACATGAATGGGATTACTACTCCCCCCACCAAGGAAGTAAAGCAAACCAGCCACACCGATGACGCAGAGGTGGGAGAACTCCAGAGGGGTACTGCTATGAGCAAATTGGATATAGGGAGAGGAACCCAAGCACAGAACTCTTGCCGCCAATTCACAAACAAGACGTTGCGGTATGCCAGTTGCGACCGCTGCAACAACGCAAGCTTCCGACCTCTCTCACAAGTCACCAGATCGTTGCCCTGAAAGACTGATTGGCTCCATGAACCGGCACTCCTAACGGTCTAGCAATCACACCAGGGGGCACTCCACAAGTATTGCACCAAAACATACCAGCAGCCATATCATGCAGAAGACGGAGGTGGGTAACGAGTCAACAGAGGCCCGTACACTAAAAGTGGGTGCGAGCCACATTAACGAATAACTGAGGCAGCAGAGACTCTAAATTAAGACTCTACAAACATATACATTTTGTGATCCACAAGATCTGAAGCGCTACTCCATACCTCAGAGCGAAAAGAGAGGCAGTCACAACGTCGGTGATGGGGAGCCACTGCACTGGGCTCTAGCTACTACTCCATACACCCTCGCTCCAGGCCTCTAGGGCAGACAGCCGCAAAGTTACTGCATGCCCTACTCTATTGCACATCGGACACTGCGAGTGCTCACGCTGAGATAGATCGCTGCAAATACTGGATTGCGACGACTCCTTTTACACAGACTACGTGCAATTCAACAAGCCAGAGGCACGATTCCAGAATATTCTACTGGTGCAGCCCCCCACCAACCACTCAACGCTGCTACAAGCCTCAACTCATGCCCACACTTTGAAGTAGATCCAGCCTTGATACATCACATTCCACTGGAGCCTTGATATACCAGCAAAACTGCTTCTTCCTACTCTAATCCAGTACTACTGACCACTACGCTATATACTCCAGTCAAAATATCAGCAACATATTCAGAAGTAAGGCCTACTTAACCTCACTGTTCCACTATAGGGAAACCGGAGGGACGACAATCTAAACTTGTTTTTGATGCAAAAAAGACAGTCACGTGCTCCAGTACAGAAGAGCAAAGACAAAATATAGATGACTCATCCCAAGCCCAATCTTCCACCCCTGATGATGAGGAGAAAACACTACTTCCGGCGATGCAGCAGCCTCACTTCCTTGTCAGGCAAGATGGACACAATGAATAGCCTCATAGACTTCCTGGTGCTGAAAGTGGACAAACATGACGAGCAAATCAAAGAAGCAGAACGGAAGATCTCAGACATGGAAAGCGCTACGCCTCAACTACAGCAACAAATGATGCAAATGGACAAACTTCTGAAAGTAATAGCATCCAAGAATGAGGACCTTGAAGCTAGATGTCGTAGAAATAACATACCAGTCCTGGGTATTTTGGAAACCACAAACACTGGTCGCATGGAAGACTACATTGAACCCCTTCTGCGTGAAACCTTTGGAGCAAGCTCCTTCTCCCCACATCTAACTGTGGAACGAGCACATCAGTCTCTCGGTCATCGCCCGCCGCCAGGCAGCGCTCCGCGCCTTATCATTGCCCGGATTTTTAACTATCGCGATCGAGACATCGCACTCCGCTTGGCACGCAAGAAGAAGACATTGACATATGAAGGCATGGACTTCACAATATATCCTGACTTCACTGTAGCTGTGCAGGAAGCGCGCCGCAAGTTTCTCCCAGTGAAACAGTAACTTCGTAAGGCGCAAATTGACTTTGCACTCATGTATCCGGCACACCTAAGGGTCACACACCGATGTAAACAAAAGATATTTGTAAATCCAAATTAAGCTGAAGAGTTCCTCAAAAGTATTAACCGACAATCACCGCTACAGAATTCCGATGAACAGTTTAACTTGTCCCGCTCCCCGGAGACAGATGGCCCCTTGTAGTGTCAGGGAAATAAAGTTGATCCTGCCTGTAGCTAATGGTTCCACATAAACAAGACTTTCACGCTGCTGACTCACGGCACCTAGTCTACTATGCAGTAGGACAACACTTCGCATCTACAGTCGACTGGGCCCACAATCAACTAGTTGACACCAGCTAAGTGTACATATCACCCTCTGTCCGATTACCAGTTATGTATTGAGTTGAATAGAAGACTTGGACAATGGTATTTTTTCTCCACCGCATAGTGCCGAGCACCCTCCCACTGCCTCTCCTGGTGCCTCACCTGCAGCTACTGCGGCTAGGTCTAAGCTTTGAGAGCAGGGAGGTAATTGTGACCCACCAGCGGTTCCCTCACTGTGGGTGATCCCCCACAAGACTCTCTTCTAAATTGGTCCCGTTTGACCGAAATGATCAGTTGGGGAAATGTTGGGTTTCGGGAGGGGAATGTCATTCCGGCACAATTTGGGGTGCTGTTGTGAGAGGGGGGGGGGGCTTTTCTTTATGTTTATTGTTAGCTGCTATGCTGCATCATGACAGACAGAAGTATAGTACTATAATAAATATGGCACATACTACACAGGGGACACACCACCACTTATTGCACATCTCAGGCACTTATGGCTGATTTGACAGCACATTGTCGTTTGCAGATAGTCACGTGAAATGTGCGGGGACTGGGGGATCCGCGAAAGTGACGCCAACTCTGCGCGTACTTTAATAGACACCATATACATATTACGTTACTCCAAGAAACACATATTCATTCTCTTCCAGGGGATCCTCATCAAAGTCATAAGCATTAGAATATTCCCGCCCATGTGCGGGACCCCGGAAACACTATATTATATGTGCCCCACATATACATATACTCATATATAAATACATATATATATAACATGCAATAGCAGCCAGTAGAAAACAGAGCTGAAATATGCTGTGTAGAATTTCCACCATACATGTAATAATAAGCATTCGAAACATGAGATAAAACAACAAAAAGTTTGTTTTAGAAATTGTTTTAATGCTCAGAAAGCAGTAGAAATTCTTATAACTCACTGGAAGCATAGAAAGCTCCCAGGCTGCATTGCAAACACACAGTCTAAAAAGACTGAAAAGCTAACCTGTAGCTGCATAGCAATAAACTGACACCGTGCCTTTAAGGCACTCATGACCCCCAGTATCCCATCATGCCTCAGGGGTGACAGTTAGGTCAGTTGTTCTTTCCGGTTCCTTCAGTGAAGGACCCTGGTTACACAGCTCCACTGATTTTCCTGTTTTTTGACAGAAAATCTCTTCACTTTTGACAATTTTTTGTTCTTACTCGACATTTAACATCTAGTCAAGTAAGATACTGTCTTTTTCAGTCAATTTGGTGAGCATTTTCTCCTGAAAATGCCTTCACTTTTTGACAAGTGCCCTTCTTGTGGCAACAAGAAGGCCAAGTCAGACAACCACGACGTCTGTATCCTGTGTCTGCCTGAGGAACATGATCCAGGCACCTGTCCTCATTGTGAACACCTGTCAGGAAGAACTTTAAAAGACAGGGAGAGGATTCGCATTTATGGCCTAGCTCATAGGTCATCAAGAGGAAGATCTCCGGTGAAGAAGGGCTCCAAGAAGACTCATTCAGCTTCCAGAAAGAAGTCTTCATACCCCTCACCCTCAGCGTCGGGCTCGGCGCTGAGAAAAGAACCACCGGTGGATCATTCATCGTCTAAACTACCGTCGACGGCGGGCTCGCCGTCGAAGAGAAGACCAGGTACGTCGACGACGTCGAAGGATCCAGTTCCATCGTCGAAATCTCCTCCGTCGGCATCAACCGGGCGACGTCCGACGTCAAGGAAGGGAACTCCGCCGCCGTCAACCGGGCGACGGTCGGCGTCGAGACCCAAGACCCCTCCGCCGTCGTCAACCAGGCGACGACCGGCGTCGAGGGAGGTCACCCCTCCGCCGTCGTCATCCAGACGTCGACCGGCGTCGAGAAGTGTGACTCCTCCGCCGTCGTCGAAGAAGCGACGTTTGGCGTCGAGGACCAAGACCCCTCCGCCGTCGACAGGGAAGAGTCGATCGGCGTCGAGGATGCATTCTCCGTCGATGTCTCGTCAGCTCTCGGCGTCGAGGGTGTCCAATACCGCTCCGCCGTCGTCGCACAGACATTCGACGTCGAGGCAGAAAACTCCGTCGACGGCTGATCATCACCGTTCGACGTCGAGAGAAAGTCCTCCGTCGACGATTGGACATCGTCCATCGACGTCGAGGAAGGTGCTTCGTCGACGACAGGACATCGTCGTTCGACGTCGATACTTCCGTCGACGACTGGGCATCGTCGTTCGACTTCGAGAGAGAGGACTCCGTCGACGGCGGGTACTCGCCGTTCGACGTCGAGACATGGAACTCCGTCGGCGGCCGCTCATCGCCACTCGACGTCGAGAGACCACACATCCTCACATGGATCTAAAGCAAGATTGTTTGATCCGCCGACTCCCCGAAAGCACTCGACCACGAGGGAAGATCGCTCGACGTCGAGATGTTCAGATGTGGTGATGGTAACGGAGTCAGCTTCCCGTCATTCCACCTCAAGGTCTTCTGGCTCCTCAACTGCATCTTCGAAGTCCAGAAGTCCGGTACGCAAATCACCTGAGCGTCGGACGGATCCTCGTGCGGATAAAGTCAGACTGTCACCTAGGTGGTACAGATCTTTGGACCATTGGAGGGATTCTGGGGCTGCAAAGCGTATGCAAGACTATGCCAGCTCGCAGCACAGGTCCCCTCTTCAGGATCTGGTGGAGGAGATGGACAAGCATAGCCCTCCCAGGCGCAAATCTCCTGAAAGAACACCTTCTAGATCTCCCAGAAGGCCTCGATCTCCCAGAAAAGAACAAGAGGAGCGGGCCAGGTCTCGCTCTCCTAAACGAGTAGAACGGTCGAAACGTTCAAAAGAGAGGAGGCACAGTGTTCACCGTAGACGGCGGCGAACTCCGTCTACTTCATCTACCTCTTCTACCAGGTCTTCCAAGAGGGACTACTCCCCTACTTTGACGGACAGTCCTACATCCCGATCCTCCCCAGTGGATGACATTGGCACGTATCTGGATGTCTTACAAAGAGGAGCTCAGAAGCTGAATATTGAAATGTCTGTCCCTCAAGTTACAACGACAGTCATTTTTGAGACTTTGCACAAGAAAGCGATCTCCCGTCCTTTACTGCCATTGGTCCCGGGAATTATGGATACTGTCAATCAGGTATTCCTGACTCCGGCGACGATCAGAGCGGTGCCAGCCCGCATTCAGAAAAAATACAAACCGGCCTCCTCGGACCCGGCATTTGTAAAATCTGATCTTCCAGCGGACTCAGTGATTGTGGCAGCGGCGAAGGAGACCCACGCAGTTGCAGGTTCTTCTTCAGTCCCACCAGACAAAGACAGCAAGACCCAAGACTCCTGGGGTCGCAAAGTTTGCACGTCTGCTGCTTCGACTCTTAAAGTTTCTAGTGCGGCTGCGCTTCTGGGGCGATACGACAGAGCCTTGTGGGACTCTATGGAGAGGTTCAAGGCCAAGCTTCCTAAGGAAGACCAGCAGGATTTTGAGGAGACCGTGACTGAGGGATGTCTAGTGGCGAATCAGTCCATAAGCACGGCTGCGGATGGTGCTGTCCTTGCAGCACATTCCTATTCGCATGGGGTTTGTGCCAGGAGGTCGGCATGGTTGCGCCTGACAGGCCTGAAGCCGGATGCTCAGCATCGCATACTGAATCTCCCCTTCTCTGGTTCCGCTCTCTTCGGGGAGCATGCTGACGAAGAAATGACCCGAATGAAAACGGAACTCGATACAGTGAAAGCGGTGGGCTTAGAGAAAAAGAAAGAGTTCAAGCGCCGCTTCAAGACCAACAGGGGGAGAGGGGCTCAACAGAGGGTTCAAACCCCTCAGTGGTCCCAAAATAAGAACCAAGGCAAACCCCAGTTTCGAGGCAAACCTGCCAGAGGTAGAGGAGGCCATCAACAATCCTCTAACACCACAAGAGGAGGAAAGGCCTGAACAGTGGCTTCCTCTGACGCCGTTACCCACTCCAGTGGGAGGAAGTGCTTCACAACACCTGGCAGAGTGTGTCAGCATCACAAGGGATCAGTGGGTGCTGAATATACTGCGCAATGGATACAGGATACGTTTCCGTGCACCGCCAAAGAGCATTCCTCCAAAGAGCGCTTACCCTCATCAACTAAGCTTGCTCCGAAGAGAGGTAAAAGTCCTACTACAAAAAAGAGCGATAGAGGAGGTTCCTCTCGCTCAAAGAGGAAAGGGAGTTTACTCCAGGTACTTTCTTGTCCCCAAAAAAGATCAGGAGGACAAGTTCAGACCAATACTCGATCTACGACTTCTAAACAAGGTCATCGTCAGAGAAAAGTTTCGCATGTTGGCACTTCACCAAATATGCCCACATCTTCAAGTCGGAGATTGGATGTGTTCGGTGGACCTACAAGATGCGTACTTTCACATCCCTATTGCTCTACAACATCGCAAGTACTTAAGGTTTGTCGTAGGGAACAAACACTATCAGTACACAGTGCTACCCTTCGGTCTCAAGTCCGCACCACGAGTCTTCACCAAATGCATGGCAGTGGTTGCGGCTTTTCTTCACAAGAAGGGGCTCTTCATCTACCCGTACCTGGACGACTGGCTCCTGAAAGGTCCATCTCCAGTGCAGGTAAAACACGATCTACATCTGTGTCTACTCCAGTTACACAGGCTCGGCCTTCATGTGAACCTGGAGAAGTCAGTCCAGCGGCCTACTCAATCAATCCACTACCTAGGCTCCGTTCTGGACACAAACGTGGGAAAAGCGTTTCCTTCGGAGGAGAGACTTTTTTCCATGAGTCAGAAATGTGGAATTCTGCTACAATCTCTGCTTCCAACAGCCCGACAAGTTGCATCTCTGCTGGGTTCCATGGCATCCTGCATCTTTCTCATCCCGAATGCCAGGCTGAGAATGCGTCCTCTACAGCAGGCACTGGAGGATCAATGGGACCAGGCAACAGGTCGTTGGGAGGATGGCATCAGGCTCTCCCATGCGACGAAAGACTCCATCAAATGGTGGACAAAAAGAAAGAATTTGTTGGTGGGGGTTCGTTTTCACCAGCCTCTTCCGACCCAATCGATAGTGACAGATGCCTCTCTACAAGGTTGGGGAGCGCACATGGGTCCGCTTCAAATTCAAGGCCAGTGGTCTGCGCAGGAGCAGACGTATCACATCAATATGCTGGAGCTCAGAGCGGTATTCCTGGCTCTCAAAGCTTTTTTCCCAGCGATAGAGACCAGCTCAATCCTAGTTCAGACGGACAATACGACCACCATGTTCTATCTGAACAAGCAAGGAGGCACAAGGTCTCGCCCTCTGTCTCGAGAGGCTCAGGCAATTTGGTTCTGGCTCCTCTCTCGGGGACTCACGGTAGTGGCTGTGCACCTTCCAGGCGAGTTGAACGGAAAAGCAGACGCACTCAGCAGACACTTCGAAGATCAGCCAGACTGGGTGCTACACGACGACGTCGTGGAAGAGCTTTTTCGCTGCTGGGGTCGTCCATCAATAGATTTGTTTGCAGACGACAAAAACTCCAAATGCCACGCCTTCGCGTCCAGGTTCCACCGGCCAGGGACTCAGGGGAATGCTCTACTGATGGACTGGTCAGGGACATTCGCTTACGCGTTTCCTCCCTTGGCTCTGATTCCGAGGGTAGTCTCCAAGCTCTGCAGGTCGAGCATGGACATGATACTGATAGCTCCGGATTGGCCACGGCAGTGGTGGTACCCGGATCTTCTACATCTGTCTGTGTGTCCACATAGACGACTTCCTTGCAGGCCGGACCTGTTGAGCAAGATGAACGGGAGGATAATGCACCCCAACCTCCCTTCACTGAACCTAACAGCATGGCTCCTGAGGTCCTGCAATACGGACATTTAAACTTGCCTCCTGAGTGCATGAACATTTTGAAGGAGGCTAAGAGACCTTCCACGAGAGCGTCTTATGCGTTCAAGTGGAAGAGGTTTTTCTTATGGTGTAGAGATCATCACCTTGATCCTACTACAGGACAGGAGGATGTCATTCTGCCGTACCTCCTTTCCCTAGCGACTGCTGGTTTAAAGTACGCTTCTATTAGGGTGCATTTGTCAGCCATAGTAGCATACAGAAAGTCACCTAAGCAGGTTTCCTTTTTCCAAGTTCCAGTGGTTAAGGACTTCCTCCAGGGGTTGAAGAAAGTGTATCCCCCTGTGCGAAATCCTTCTCCTCCATGGGAATTAAACCTGGTGCTATCCAGGTTAATGTCACCACCTTTTGAGCCCATCCACAAGGCCTCTTTACAACATCTCTCTTGGAAGGCGGCCTTTTTGGTGGCTATCACCTCTGCTCGCAGAGTCAGCGAGATTCAAGCTCTCTGCGCGAAAGAACCATACACTGTTTTTCATCATAACAGGGTAGTCCTAAGGGCTCATCCGACTTTCCTGTCTAAAGTCATTTCTGATTTTCATATAAATCAGACTATTTCCCTCCCTTCGTTTTTTCCAGATCCTACGACCCCAGCCGAGCGGTCACTTCACTCTTTAGATCTTAAAAGAGTGCTCAAGTTTTATTTGGAAAGGACCAAAGGGATTAGGAAAACGGATCAACTGTTTGTGAACTATGGTTCAATGCGAACAGGTTTTCCGGCGGCCAAGAGGTCCATCGCAAGATGGATTGTCTCTTGCATTAAGTTGGCTTATCAGCTGGCAGGCAAGCCTTTGTTGCAGTCACCCAAAGCGCATTCCACCAGAGGGAAGGCCGCTACAGTAGCCTTTTTGCACGACATTCCAATGTCGGAGATATGCAAGGCTGCGACTTGGAAATCAGTTCATACATTTACGAGACATTACTGTCTCGATTCTGATTCCAGGGCCGATACTCAAGTAGGACAAGCCTCTTTGAGGAATCTATTTGGGTAGCCTACGGCCTGTACAAGCCTAGTATTTACTAAGCTTAATATGGTTTATTACTGTATTGTTACTCCTTTGCCCGCAGGGAGATGAGGTGAGGCTCGCTATTCTATTCTAATGCTTATGACTATTGATGAGGATCCCCTGGAAGAGAAGGATTAGTTACTTACCTGTAATCCTAGTTCTCTTCCAGGGGTATCCTCATCAAAGTCATAAGCAACCCTCCCGCCTCCCCGGGCAAAGGACATTCTTTTAATAAGGAGATATTGTTAACCTATTTGTTATTGGGTTTATTTTCAGTCTCCGAAAAGAACAACTGGCCTAACTGTCACCCCTGAGGCATGATGGGATACTGGGGGTCATGAGTGCCTTAAAGGCACGGTGTCAGTTTATTGCTATGCAGCTACAGGTTAGCTTTTCAGTCTTTTTAGACTGTGTGTTTGCAATGCAGCCTGGGAGCTTTCTATGCTTCCAGTGAGTTATAAGAATTTCTACTGCTTTCTGAGCATTAAAACAATTTCTAAAACAAACTTTTTGTTGTTTTATCTCATGTTTCTAATGCTTATTATTACATGTATGGTGGAAATTCTACACAGCATATTTCAGCTCAGTTTTCTACTGGCTGCTATTGCATGTTATATATATATGTATTTATATATATATGAGTATATGTATATGTGGGGCACATATATTATAGTGTTTCCGGGGTCCCGCACATGGGCGGGAATATTCTAATGCTTATGACTTTGATGAGGATACCCCTGGAAGAGAACTAGGATTACAGGTAAGTAACTAATCCTTCACTACACCCCTCTACATTTGCTACTAAATGGGCAGACCACCGACTATTCTCTTCATACTCATCATATGCCAGAGGCACGGCAATACTTATTAAAAAACAGACACCATTTGCCCTTGCATGTGCGCTACTGGTTCACAACGGGAGATACACTATTGTGTAGGGGCGGCTGGGTACGTATTCTATCACTCTAGCGAGTTGTTATGGCCCGAATGTGGACACTCCAGAGTTCTTTGGTGTACTATGGGGAAAAATACTCGATATAGGGTCTACGCATATATTATGGGGCGGAGATTTTAATGTAGCTCTCAAACCAGCTGAAGACAGATTAAATCCCTCACCACATCACTACAATAGATCATACCATGTTCTACGGGGAATAAGAACGGAGACTGGATTGCTGGACGCCTGGTGTCACATCCACCCACTTGCATGGGAGGGCACGCATTTTGCACCACAGGCTGCCTTATGGGCACGGTTAGACTACTGCTTAGTGTCTAGCGGAGTAGGCTCCCTCATAAAAGATGTCACACACCTAGCTAGAATGTCTTCAGACCACTCCCCGGTCATGCTTACAATTGCCCCACCTGGGTACAACAAACTGCGTCGCACTTGGAGACTACAGCCCTTAACGCTCCTAGACACAGTAGTTCATAGCGAACAAGGGGATGAAATTCAAGACTTCTTCCAAAGGAATAAAGGTTCTGTAGATGATGTTGAAACAATCTGGGAAGCCTTTAAGGTTTCTGTATCTCCGAAGGCTCGGGAGTATTAAGAGGCATACAAGGTACGATCAGACGACTAGAAACAGAACTTAAGGACCTAGAGACGCATCTGAGGATGGGAGGGGATAAGGGTGGCCAGCATGAATTCCGGGAGAAACTCACTGAATATACTTAGGCTGCAGATCGGGAAACACAATTTAAAGGGAAGTATTGGGTGGCCCGGAGATATGGAGAAGGAGAGAGGCCTGGGAAGGCTTTAGCCGAAATTATACGTTGTTCACACTTCTCTAATTGTGTACTAGAGATCATGAGGCCAGGGGAGATATTACAACGCGTCACTGCTGATATCCTAACTACATTTACTGCACATTGTTCGACACTTTACACATCGCAATGCAGGGATCATTTTGAACTAGCCAGCTTCCTTGGAGACATAGTCCTTGGATGGCTGGGCGATTCACAGAGGGAATTCCTAAGTGCTCCATTCGAACTAGATGAAATACGAGAGGCCAGTATGCAGATGCAGTCTGGGAAGGCTCCCAGTCTTGACGGACTGCTTGCCGAGTTCTATAAAACTTATGTAGACATGATGGTCCCAATCTTAAAGGAGCTCTATGAGAAATCGCTTGAAGCTGGCATGATCCCCCTTCCTTGAGGTGAGCGCTTATAACGTCATTGCTGAAACCCGGAAAGTCACCATTACATTGTGATTCTTATCGGTCGTTATCCCTTATCAATTGTGACGCTAAAATCTTGGCACGGGTCATAGCGAATTGCCTAGCATTATTAATGGAAAAGTTAGTACTCCCAGATAGGCAGGCTTCGT
The DNA here is from genome assembly GCF_964261635.1 of Lissotriton helveticus. Lineage (NCBI taxonomy): Eukaryota > Metazoa > Chordata > Amphibia > Caudata > Salamandridae > Lissotriton > Lissotriton helveticus. The sequence continues at coordinate 552,852,928 of NC_136063.1, forward strand.
CCCTGGCAGAGCAACCACACACAACCTACGCACCCTATTTTCTGTATTACCGAATGTATCTCCTGAACTGCCGCTGGCGGCTCTCTTCTTGGATGCTACTAAAGCATTTGATTCTGTCGAATGGGACTATCTCCTTGGTGTACTGGAGCCTGTGGGGTTTCCTGCCTTTTTCTTGTCCTGGATACTGCTGCTATATCAACTACCAACTGCAAGAGTATTAATTAATGGGCATCTGTCCGAAACGTTCCCTATATCCAGAAGCACGCAACAAGGATGCCAACTCTCACCCCTACTCTCCACGATCGCAATTGAACCTCTAGCTTCTAAATTGCGGCAACATCATCAAGTCAAAGCTCTGAGATGTAACCTGACACAAATCCTCATATCGTTATATGCAGATGATATAACGTTATATGTATGACATCCGCAAGACAACTTAAACCCAATACTGCAGGAATTTATAGTGTTCGGTAAACTTTCTGGGATTCATATAAATTGGGGGAAGTCACAACTCTTCCCTTAAACTTCTGAAGCCTCTCGTTTTTCCCCAGACTTCCCACTGGAGTGGTGCGATTTGGACTTACGCTATCTTGGGGTAGAAATAACTAGAGATAGGGATGAGCTGATACGCCTCAATTATGGTACCGCAGTACATCAGATTACGGAAATTGTCACCCGATGGATCTCCCTCCCGTGTACCCTCGCAGGACGAGTGGCATTGATTAAAATGGTGGTCCTGCCACAAATACTGTAAGTTTTTTAAAATATCCCATATCATCCCGGGAGGCATTTTTTCCAAACGCTCAGGTCGGAAATGACAAGATTAATATTGGTGGGCAAACAAACAAGACTGCAGTGGAAAGTTCTCACGCAACCATAAGCTCAGGGGGGCTGTGATGCACCAGACTTCGAGCTTTTTTACATATGTGTGCAGGCTCACTATGCATTTTACTGGTTTCATCCCCCTAGATACATGCCACAGATTGCAGCTGAACACTGGCTAGCAGACCCAATCCCCTTAGATGGCATGCTGTACACACCTCCCCGTACATGCAACACTGAACCTACCACGATCACATGTACAGTTGATGCTTGGCGTCGCATTCTGACTCTTCTTCACTGCCCGATGTTATACTCACCGCTCCTCCCACTCTCCTATCATCCACGCATGCCGCTACTACAAGATACAGGGTTCCTCAAATTGTGTGAACACGCCAAAATCACCACATGGGGAGATCTCTATCAAAATGAGAAATTTTGCACCTCTGAGAGCCTTTTTCAAGGGTTGCAGCCAACATCGCTAGATATATTTCTCTATGTCCGGCTTCGCAAAGGTATACGGTCCATTACCCCAGACTTTCCTCAGGAACCCCCAACTTTTGGCCCATTACATATTGTATTGTATTGTAATTGCATTTATATAGCGCTTACTACCCCTGACGAGGCGTCGAAGCGTTTTTTCGGCGAGTAGCGCGCTGCTACGCGCCGCATCGCCGGGACACTTGGTCTCTGTGCTCTATCACACTATTCGCACTCAGCAGGCGGAACCTCTCAGCTCTTCTCGTGCTAAGTGGATTCAGGAATTGGGATATGACATAACCGATGACCAATGAACATACTGCTGCCTCCAAACAGAGCAGGTCTCTACCAGCTCTAGGCCTCGCATTACACATTATCAATTCCTGCAACGCTTATATTATACTCCTGTCAAAATGTTCATATTCAACTTGAGAGCTACAGGCAGTTGTGATAGGTGTGGTAGCCCAGGGGCTGATTTCTTTCACCTGGCATGGGGGTGCCCTAAAGTGAGTGAATATTGGTCCCAAGTGTTCGACGCTCTGCACCAGATGGTACCCATTACCATGGAGCAAACGCCCTTAATAGCATTGTTAGGCTATACAGAACTACTCCTCAAGTCATGCTGCAAATTCCTTGCTATTGCATTATTTTTATCTAAGCGTAGAGTGGCTTGCAGATGGGGTAGAGGACAGGCACCAAAGTTCAAGAAGTGGCTGGAGGACTTGATTTATTGCCAAAACCAATTGATTCTGTATGCTGAAATGTTACCCAGTGCCTCGAAGCCAAGAAATATATGGAGCCCTTACAGAGTTACCTTCTCGTCCGATCTGCAGAATCTCTGTCTGACGTCCCGGAGACATTGGAGCAGTAAAGACCCTTGTCTTTCAGATCTCTACCACATATGGGACATTCTGGCCGGCCTTGAGATCTGATATGTGTATCATTGCCCTAGAGACCTCCGTGTGATGTGTCTTATGTCTCATTATCTATTTGTGCTTATGTTGAGGACGCTACAGGGTTACTGTTTTTTCCCATATGACAACCTGTAATTAGCCCAATGTCTAGTGCTTTCATGTCAAACAGGTGCCCAATTTGGTTTGCAAAGAGCAATAAGCATACCCGTGTGGATCACTGACTTCACGCTCAGATAAATGTACTGTATGAAATGTGCTTACCTCTGGGAAAATGCCACCGATTCAGTTTTATCCTACTATGTCTGATGAATGATATCGATAATTGCCTTGGTTTTCTTTTTCTTGTATTATTGAAAAACCAATAAAATAAAAACATTTTTTTTTTTAAAGTTTACGTGTGGTCTTATGCCTTTAACCCCACCAATACTTCAATTCTATTACCCCTACCTATGCACTGCTTCCTGTACCCTATAGCCAGCGCCCCAAAAATTATGTGGCAGAGGAGGACTAAATTATGCTGCAGTCCTGATTAAAATATGTGGCAAGAAAATGCTCATTATGCAGTGTATTGTGGCACAGTTTGTGATAGTATTAATTCAATATTCGTCATTTTTACACAGGTTAACACTGAGCAAAGGTTTTATGTCAGTACTAGTTGAAAACCCAAATACAGCCATAAGCAACAGAAAGATGACTAATCAACATTTGTGAAGGAACTCCCACAGTGGGGCAAAACGTGTTGCTGCGCTTTTAGTCACTTTTGTTCCATTTCAGCTACAATTTTTTGTTGTTGCTAACATCTGCAAATTACACAGCAGATAATGAATTGTGTGACTAATTCGTAATTATGTGGAAAACGCTGCGTCTAAAATCACATAATTTCAGTAGCCCTGCATATAACCTGGTATCTGATAGAGACCACTAGCTGCAGATTCCTCAACGTAGAATTATCCCCAGGCATGAGACAGGATCCGCAAAACTTTTGCCACAGCATCCCTGCGCGCCAGGGGCGGGGCGACACCACGCGACTCTGCCCAGGCGTCAGCTAGGTCACATAATACCCACCCCGGCACGCCTACGTCAGTTTTTTGCTTTTCCACGTGCAACGCGGATCCGGTCCATGCTACAGGCCTGTTTGGGCTCTCTTTTTTCCTTCCATTGACCCTTCTTTTGTGGAACAGTGTGCGAATTCCTTCGGGCTTCAAGACTTGCACGTCGTGTGGGCGTCTTATGTCGGCGACTGACCCTCACCTCATTTGTCTGTGGTGTTTGGGGGAGGATCACGGCACCACTGATTGTGCGGCCTGCCAACAGTTGAAGTCGAGGCGGGAGCGCCGGATGAAACTTGTCTCGGCACGGCTCTCCAGGTCTACCTCCTCCCCTCGGTCTGCTTCAGCGGACGGCTTCAGATACAGCCGTGGTCGTCGTCCTCGCCCTTCTCTGATGTCACATGAGCGTCGCTCCCCGGTGGGTAAGTGTCGCAGTTTGTCCCCGGGGGCTGGTTTCTGGCCTGCCGGGGGCGTGGGCTCTCCGCGGGTGATGCGGCCCCAGGTGTCGTCCTATCCACCGAGTCCCGGTGTTGGGGCGTTGAGAGTCCAGATGGAGACATAAGCAGCAGGTTTGCAGGCCTCGCTGGCGTCTCCTCCTCCTTCCCTTCCTGGGGTGCCTGCGGTTCCCTTGCCTTGCGCGAGGCCCTCCGCGGCGCCGCCGTCGGCTCCTGCCCCGGCGCCGACTTGTTCGGATCCAGGCTTGGAGGATGTGGTGCTGTTGGGGTGCGGCTCCTCTGGTGCACCTCTTTCAGACCACGGCTTCTCTGCCTTGCCGCAAATTCCCGCGGGAGTCCCCGTTGTATCGCGGGAGGTCGCCGGGGCTCGGTTCGCATCCCGAGCCCCTCTCGGTCCTTTGACAAGGTGGTCCTGTCTAAGGTCGAGGTTACGCCACTACGGCGCTGGCAACGGCTGGACAGTGCGAAGCCACAAGGGTCCGTGGATCTTCCTCATCCCGCTCCGAGTTGTGGCTGGGTGGGCACCCCTCGTCGGGACCCTCTCGTCCCTCCCCACGGGCGGCTGTCTGAGATCGCGTCAGAGGTTAAATCGTCCCTGGCGCCGCCACATGGGTTGCCGGACGATCTTCGCCGCATTCTGGGCAGCGGCTGGCGGAAGGCTTTGTGTCACTCCCCAGGCCCTTCTCGTTCCTCCACGCAGGCGGCTGCCACGGCGTGGGTCGAGTCGGTGTCGCCCGGAGGCCAGTTCGGCTCCGGCTCCACTCCAGTTCCCGATGGGGTGTGACTGGAAGGAACCCTGTCCGGCATCGCCGGGTGGTGCCGACGTTCTGCCTCAGGCCGCGGACTCTACAGTTCCGTGCAGGATCGGTCTGCGGATTCGTCTTCGGACGCTCTGTCTTCTCCGGAGGCAGGCTGTATATTGGTGTCGTCCTCCCCGGAGACTGGTCGCCGCATTGTATCTTTTTCACCGGCGTCATCGAAGGGCAACTCCCCGTCTTTCCTGAGGCAGAGGTGTTCGTCGGAAGAGCGGCAGGTCCCTAATTTTTCGTCTCCTTCTGACTTCCAGGTCTGGCCCTTGCCCGTCCCGCTTGGTTTTGGGGACGGCCGTCTATTTTGCAGCCGTCGCCCACCGAGGAGCTGCTTTCTCCACCGCGGGGCCCTACGGAGGCAGGTGCAGCCTTTGCTCACGTGGTGTCCAAGGCCGTGGGCATTTTGCGCATGGGTGACCTGGTTGCTCACTTTCCGGTGGACCATTTCTTGGAGGTTCTCCACCAGGGCTCTGATGGGCGGGAGATCTTTCTTCCCTTTGAGGGTTCGCTCCTTCCTTCCCATATGGGTTCTTGGAGGCGTCCTGCCTCAGGGGATACGGTGCTTCACCACCTTCTGCACCGGCATCTTCCGGCGCCGCGTGACCCGGCGTGCCTTTCCCTCCACCCCTCTGCTGCCAGTCCGCTTTTGCGGACCGCCTTTCCCTCCTTGCCGTAACTGTTGATTGACTCCCCTGTCCCGGGAGGCCCGCCATGCTTGGCTTCGGGACGGCGTGTTCCCTGAAAATATTCGGGAGCGGCTCATTGATTTTACGTTTGACGGCAGCCTGTTGTTCCATGCCCAGGCTGACTCCACCATCCAGAGGTTCCAGGCAGGGCTTCGCCTTCCGCCTTATCCTCCTCCTCCTTCCCCTCCTCAGTGACTGCTGAGTTGGGCTGGTTCTGGGCCTTTTTAGGCCGCTTGTTTTGACTGTGAAGTGTGCTTTCTGGCCATTGAGTCCTCCTTGGAACTTTGGCATTGTTGGCTGCTGGACGGCCCTTTGTTGACTATGTGTGTGTTTTGCTGGAGTTGTTGCGCAGACTTGGCCCTGACATTAGGCCTTCTGCTTTGCTTGAGCTGCTTGTCAAGCCTTCTGCGGGGGTGTTTTCCCCATGGCCCTTTTGTTTTTTCCTCTGCTGCGGAAGTTCTTCCAAACAGGGGTTCCCATATCTTGGGACTTAACATACCCAATATGGAGTAGTGGTAGCTGTTATATAGCTTGCGCTCTGCTAGGGAGTTCCGGTCGCCTTCGAGTGCTGGTTCTCTGTGGCATTTCTGTATGTTGCTTTTGCTTCTTGAGGTTGTGTGGGCTGCCCCTCGTAGTGTTGGGGCCGGGCACTTTCTCACCTTTCTGCCCCTGTCCTGAGAGCTGGGATGATTCTGAGTGCTCCCTTGTCGGGCGTAGACTGCCTGGTTTTTCTGGGGCCCCGGGATGTTCTTCTTGCTTTTGGCAGCTTATGATTGTTGGCGCTGTTATGGCTGACCTGTTGCCTTCCATCTAGAGGGAGTGTACCTTCTTCCCTCTTTTCCTTGGGCTTTCTGGGCTTCTTCTGCTTCTTCCTCCTCTTCCTGTCTTGGCATTGGATGGAAGATCTGTCGACTTGTGAGGGAGTGGGGTGCTTCGGCCCCTCTAGCCTTGCCCTTGGTTCTTCTGCTGTGAGGGTACGGGCCCCTTCAGTCTCTTTTTCCTCATACACCCTCTGGGGTCGGTGGTGTTCTCCTTGTGTGGGTTCCTCTTGCCTGGCGGGGATGAAGTTTCTCTTCTAGCCCGCAGATCTGGTCCCCTGTGGGACATTCGGTTCCGTCCAGGCTGGTGGGGTCCTTTTGCAGACCCTCCTTCCCCGTGGGTATTGCTAGGGTATCTATTCTATGTTAAGGAATCTGCGGCTAGTAGTCTCTATCAGATGTACGAGTTACTTACCTTCGGTAACGATGTATCTTGTAGAGACAATTCTAGCCGCAGATTCCTTCGCGGCCCACCCTTCCTCCACGTTCTACGAGGACCCTTGTGTTGGTCTTCGGTACGCGTCTCCTGGTGAGGGGGCTGTGTCTCCTGTGAGTCCCTTCTTTGCTCCTGACAGGTGGCTCCATCTAGTTGCGGTTCATTCCTCCTCTTAGTTCCTTGGAGGATGGGATTACGGTGCTTCTGTGCCCCGCTGCTCTGGTTACTCGAGGTTTGGGGGGGTTTACCTTCTTTCTCTGTCCTTCCCTCCCCTCCCTTACCTTCCTGTTGCTGCTGAGGGTCCTGGCCCCTCTGCTTACCTCCGAATAGGGGTCATCTGGCTAGGCCTTGCCCTTATTCCTTGGGGGGTGGTTGCCCTCTATGCTGGGGTGGCCTAGAGGTTTGTGTTTCTGTCTGTCTCTGGATTGTCTCCCCATCCTTTTTCTGGATGAGGGTGGTGGGCCTGTTACGTGTATCATGGCTTTTTACACATGTTCCTTGTTTCAGGGGACAGTCTGTCTATGTGCTGGCAGGATGGCTGCTCAGGGCTCTGCTCTGTTCTTTCCTCTGCCCCTGCCTTTGGACATTGCAGTGTTGCACTGTTCCTTATGGTGCCGTTTGTCTCTCCTTTTTTCTACTCTTTCGCACACTGTTCCCATGCTCCCACCGTTTTTTTTTGTCTGGTGTCTCCGCCTTGTGGTGCGGAAAAGTTCTCAGAAGAAAACTGACTAAGGCGCGCCGGATTGGGTCTTATGTGACCTCGCTGATGTCACGTTCGCGGACGACGCCTGGGCGGAGTCATGTGGTGTCACCCTGCCCCCGGCGCGCAGGGTGGCTGTGGCAAAAGTTTTCCGGATCCAGTCTCACGCTTGGGGATAATTCTACGTTAAGTAATCTGCAGCTAGAATCGTCTCTATCAGATACATCTTTACCGAAGGTAAGTAACTCATACATCTTTACCACTACCTTTTCACTCTGGGAAATTGTGAAGCTTGTAATCCTTATTAGCAGCTTGGTTGCCCAAATCTCTAAAGTGTTCGATCAGGCCGACCCCATCCTGCATCTTGTCAGTCTTTCAAATACAGTAGAAAAGAAAAGAAGAAAAACATGATGACAGAATAAGCAAACATAATAAAATCTATATTTTGAAACAAGAAGTCTCTCTATTCATATGTACATGTTTATCTTCATATGTATCCTGTATATTTCCTTGTATTGATCTTATGGGAATACTTTAGCCTGATGCATTTTGAGAACTAAATAATATAGATCTTGTGTCTAGCATCTCTTCTTACCCCCTTTGAAATCTGGATACATGACATTTGTGTCCGTTTCAGTTTTTTTGTGCCTTATTGGCACATGCCCGTTGCTCGCTGGGTTTTTCACTGATGACATTTCTCAGCTTTTGACACTGATTATGACAAATAGGGGATAAACACAAATATGTTTTTGTTGGATCCCACTGCATCTACATGTGGTGTGTTGGATCAGACTGTATATCTCTTCATATGATTGTTGCTCCTAAAAGCACCCCAAGTCTCTCAGAGAGCTGAAGACAAAGTCATTTTTAGCCATGGCCGGCAGGGACATCCCAAAGCAGTCTCCTTACCCTCTTGGTAAGTTAGTTTCCTGACAAGGACCAGTCTCTCACTGGATCTTCCCATTAAAAAAACAAGAGAACTCACATGAAGGGCAGATAATGTAGGTAAGAAAGAATGGCCCTCCTGGAACAGTTTAGCAGTTACATAATACTGGTCTCAAGGTCAGCCAGTTTATTTCAGGTTTGTCAATACCGGTGACCCAACTTACCAGTTGACTTGACCACTAAGCAGACTTCAGATTCCAAGGAAACCAAAACCTACAAAGGCCCCAAACCCCTTTAGACGTGGCCTTCCTTGGAAACAATGTGGCAGCTACTTCTACCTTCAAAGTTGGCAGATATTATCTGAACCAGCATTAAATAAGGTTCATACCTCTTTGATAACAAATTCCTAATGAAACAGCCTCTTTGGACCCAATGATTCGGCTGGATGGAAGAACTTTTTGGATCAGTTTCCAGTGCCCTTACAAAGCTGGACAAAGACTGTGGCCAACCGAAATGGTGACATGGAGGTTCACAACCTCCTCTCATCTTGCAGTACATAACTGGACTTACAAAATGCTAATGACGTTATGTTATATGCACTTATAGAGCGCGCGATTACCCTTGGGTGTCCTGGCGCTTAGTACTGGTCTTCCTGGGAAGCTAAAAGTGTGCTACTGTAAAAAAAAAAGGCATATTTTCAGGCCCTTCCGGATCGTAAGGAGATTCAGGGCGGTTTTGAGGGAGAAGGGGAGCTCGTTCCAGGCTCTTGAGGCACAATGACTAAAACTCCTGCCACCCCAGTTTACTTTTTTAGCCATGGAGGCTTGCACTTGTTTAGCACTGGTGAATCGTAACGTTCTCCCAGGAACGTACCAGGGAAACTTTTGCCTAAGAAACTCCGGACCGATACCGTTAATAGCTTTAACGACTATACAGAGAGCCTTAAAGCGAGTTCTTTGTTGTATTGGAAGCCAATGTAGCTTCTTAAGCTCTCCTTTAACGGAAACAAATTTAGGTGTTCCGGACAGCAGCCTGGCCACTGCGTTTTGGACTAATTGGAGCCTGTTCATATGTTGTTTTTGTATATTCAAATATAGGCTGTTACAGTAGTCCAAACGCGATGTTATGAGGGCTGTGACCACTGTCTTGAGATTGCTCTCAGTTAGGAAGAACTTGATTTTCCTTATGATTCTGCGAAGCTGTGTTGACTGCTCGCCAGGTGAGACCTCATTAGAGACTAGGGGCCAGATGTAGGTAATTTTAATTTACCACCTCTTAAATACCGATTCATACCGAATCGGTATTTAAGAGATGGTAAAATAGAGGGGGGGAGATGTAGGTATTTCAGATTCGGTAAATACCGAATCGTTAAGATTCGGTATTTACCGATTCTGTAAATACCGATTCGGTATTGCCCATTGATTCCTATGGGCCTTGCAGCCCATAGGAATCAATGGGCAATACCGATTCTGTAATTACAGAATCGGTAAATACCGATTTTAGCAAGGGTGCAGGGGGTGTCACTTTGACACCCTCTGGCACCCCAAAAATAGGCATGTGCGCCATGTGGCACACAGACATGCCCTAAGGGCATGTCTGTGTGTCACATGGCACAGGTGTGCATGCACACATGTGCATGCCCACCTGGATTCGGTATTTTACCACCCAATTGGATTGGGTGGTAAAATACCGATTCTTAAAGCCCTGTGGCACTCTGACATGTGCCAGCTACATCTGCATTTACAGAATCGGTATTTTACTGAGTCTGTATTTACCGATTCGGTAATTTTACCGAATCGGTAAATACATAATCGGTAAAATACCGATTCTGTAAATGCATGCCCTACATCTCAAAATCCAATTACCGGTCGGTAACGGCCGAATTCGGCCGTTACCGACCGGTAATTGGCCACCTACATCTGGCCCTTCGACTTTATTTTAGACACTCCTGTGGTTTTACTTTGCTTGTTTTGCTTTTAATAATTGCACATACCGTTTTTTCTGTACTTGGGAATTGGAGGAGGGAGGGATCGAACCGCCGACCTGTTTGTGCAGTTGGTTAGCGGTCTAGTCGCTCAAAGCAGGGCTATTTAGCCTGCACGCTGACGCGGACGCGCAGCGCTGGTCCCCTGGCGAAGCTGTGTTGAATGCTCGCCAGGTGAGACCTCATTAGAGACTTAGGGCCAGATGTAGGTAATGAAGATTTACTGATACAAAAATACAGAATTTTACCGATTCGGTATTTTAGAATCGGTAAATGGGATGTAGGTATTTATTCGGTAAGTATTACCGAATCTGTAAGATTCGGTATTTACCGATTCGGTAATTCCCATTCATTCCTATGGGCCTAGGAATGAATGTGAATTACCGAATCGGTAAATACCGATTTGGTAATAGGGGGAACACTTTGAAGGGTGGCAGGGTGTCACTTTGACACCCTGTTGCACCCTTGAATAGAGTATGGGTGCACAAGTGGCACACATACATGCTCTAAGGGCATGTATGTCTGCCACATAGCACTGTAAATAATTTTTCTTTTGGGTTTTTCGATATTTACCACCAACTCGTAGTTGGTGGTAAATAACGAATCCTAAAATGGGAAAAGCACTCATTTGAGTGCTCCCTACATTAAGGATTCGGTAATTTACCGAATCGGTATTTAAGAATTCGGTAATTTACCGATTCCTTAAATTACCGATTCGGTAAATTACTGAATCCTAACATTAGGCCCCTACATCTGAAAAGCCTAATACCGGTCGGTACCGGCCGAAATTCGGTAATTTCAGCCGTTACCGACCGGTGTAGGGTGACCTACATCTGGCCCCTAGACCTTATTTTAGACACTCCTGTTGTTTTTCTGTGCTTGTTTTGCTTTTAATAATTGCACATACCGTTTTCTTTGTACTTGGGAATTGGAGGCGGGAGGGATCGAACCGCCGACCTGTTTGTGCAGTTGGTTAGCGGTCTAGTCGCTCAAAGCGGGGCTATTTAGCCGGACGCTCGCAGTGGGTACGTTGCTGGCGTGCAAAGGCAAGCCTGTCTGCACCCGTCCGCAAGCAGGCCGGGCACAGGGCCTGCCCCCCTGGCCATTTGGCTCTAAAATTAATAAAGTATACCAACGAGGAGTTACATGGGTTGAATCCAGGTAAGGGCATGTTTAATCCTATAATTGCTCTTGACAGAGGCATCGAGAGTTCCTCCTGCTCTAGTTGCCAGTTACAGCTTCCCCGCCTCCTTAATTTACCAGCACATGGGCCCAGAACCATAACAGATAAGAAGACTGATATAATCAGGGCAGGCGTCTTAAAATGTGTTTTATTTAATGCCAGATCCTTAATTAAACATAGTGTGGAATGTGCCTTGTTGCTGGAGGAACAAGAGATTAAGTTGGCCTTTATCACAGAAGCATGGACAGATCAGGCCTCTGGACCAGACCTTGTGAAGGCAACCCCCCCCTGGGTTCCATTGTTACACTCTGGACAGGCCACAGAAAAAAAGGGGAGGTCTTGCTGTCATTTATCATGACTCTCTGGAACCTAATTTTCTCCCGATTTTCAACACGACATGCGAAGCACTAGCTTTTAATATTCACCTAATGAATTATAGGACTTTTAAAGGTATATTGTTATATCGCCCACCGGGCCCTAAAAAAGGATTCTTGGAGACAGTGGGTACTTTAATTGAAGAAGGGCTATGTCTAGAATCCTACACAGTAATGGGGTATTTTAATTTTTATTTAGAAAATCATTCGTACTCTGACACTTATCAGCTGGATCAAATTATGGGGGTTGGAGGCCTTCAACAGCTGGTGAATGCCCCTACGCACGAAAAAGGACACACTCTTGATGGTATATACTCAAACAACCTTGACACTGATTGTATTTCAGTCCTCCCTCTCTTATGGTCGGACCACTGTGCTATTCAGCTAGAACTGAATAGTGGTGGGAATCAACTAGCCAAATCTAAACTTGCCCAGGAGATTGTGACTAGAGCCTGGGGAAAACTGGATATTAATACATTTGAAAGCTCCCTAAGTAGCTCGATACGATCTCCCCCGACTGGATTGGAAATTGCTGCGGCTGCCTATAATCAATGGTTAGCCACATCCCGCTATTTATTAGCCCCTAGGAAACAGTGGACTCCAAACAAGCCTCACCATCAGCCCCTTGGTATTTGGATAAACTTAGAGCCAAAAACCTGGAGTGTAAACTGCTGGAAAGGGCATGGCGCAAAAGTTATGGTGTAACAGACAAGGAAAGATATAAACTTTGTATCGCAAGCTAGAAACAAATGTTACTAGAAGCTAAACGACAGTTTTTTTCAATGCAGATAACATTGGCTAAGTCCAACTCAAAGGAACTTTTTAATACTATTAAAAAACTGTCTACTCCAAATGTTCCTAGAAGCCACAGTATCCTCCATCCTTCATTCTGCAACGAAATTGCTGATTTTGTCAAGCACAAAGTTGAAGTTATATTTTCTTCCTTCTCTGAAGCCAACAAAATGACACAGTCAAACTCCAACATGAGCAGGATAGGCAGACTCTTCATTGGCACTTGATCAATTCTCATCAGTGGAAGTATCAGAGATAGTCAAGGTCCTGACCTCGATTCATTCAGGAGCCCCCAGTGATCCGTGCCCTGCCTGGGTCATTAAACAAATACAGGAAGTGATAGGAATGGCCCAGACCCCCTTGCTAAATGCTGTCCTTGAATGAATCTGGTGTATTCCCTAAAATCTGGAAGCAAGCCTCAGTTCTTCCACTTTTGAAGAAACAAAAACTGGATCCGAAAGATCCTAACAACTATAGGTCAATCTCGCGGCTCCCTCTTCCTGCTAAGATCCTGGAGATGGTGATGAACATCCAACTCAGTGCGTTTCTTCATCGTAACAACTCTCTGGACCCTTCAAAATATGGGTTCAGGGCTGATCATAGCATTGAGTAGGCTCTGTTGAAATCCACTGAGGAAATCAGAGAGGCCGTAGATGAAGGAGGTAGTGCTGTTCTGATTTTATTGGACTTGTCCGTGGCCTTTGACAGGGTCCATCATAAGTTATTGATGAACCGGTTGTCTGCAATTGGTGTGGAAGGCCTAGCATGGAAACTCCTACAGTCTTTCTTAGCTGATAGGACCCAAACCGTGGATCTGGATGGTAATTCATCTAAACCATTCACACTACCCTGCGGGGTGCCACAGGGCTCTTCTCTTAGCCCAACGCTTTTCAACATATATGTGGCACCTCTAGCGGGAGTCATTAGATCCTTTGGCTTCGGGCTCACCTCCTGTGCTGACACTGTCCTCCAACTGTTTAAAGCTTAACTCTAATAAGACCGAGGTCTTAAAGTTTGGGAGTAATCCACAGGTGTGGACACCGGAATGGTGGCCAGAAGATTTAGGCCTTTGCCCTATACCCACTAAGAAGGGCAAAAACTTGGGGGTATTAGTGGATAATAAACTCGCCATGGGGAATCAAGTAAGCCTGGTTCGCATATCTCCAGAAGGGTATCGCCTCTAGGCCTCTTTCAGAGGAAGTCTGGTCTTTCACTTCTGTGGTAGAACAAGTGAGAGTGGCTTTTGAATTGTCCTTGCCCACTACAGTAGGAAAAGCTACCATTTTTACAGAAATCTTGCAACTATCGTCTGATGTCACACATAGCTGCCAAGGTTTCTGTTTGCTATGTGTGACATTTTCATAATTTTAGTGTAATTATAAGTGACATTTCAACCCCTATGAGTGACACTTTCTCACAAGCAAAATGAAGCAATGAAGACGAGGTAAATATAAAAAATGACACCCATTTGAGCAAAGAGAACGTCTCAGAAGATCTTGAAACTGATGTAAAGCACGAGAAATGGAAGGAAACTAACCGGCGACTGACTACTGCAGGACTGCAGTTCTCAGTAACAGTGGGCAGACGGGCACTGCAGCTGCTGCCCAGCCCCACAGCCAGTTGCACAGATCGCACCACCAGCAGGGTGGTAGTGACACAGAGCTACACTAGGCTCTGCTGATGATTTAGTGACGTTGCTGCCAGCCTGACACTGAAACGAAGTAATTGCACCGCACAACAGTCAGCCACAGTGCTCAACCGGCCCAAAAAGAGTTTAGTGCGGTTGTATGTGGGACCCGCGGCTCAGAGTAGTCGCAGGCAGCTGAAATGCAGTCAGTGACTCATCAGAATTGCAGACCAAGACTCACTTCGACTCACCCATAAATACTTATACCGCGGTCCGCCGCTTTCCCCCTGCCTCGGATGCACAGATCACACCACAGCAGGGCAGGCTCGATGTTACAGAGAGCTATCCAATGCTGCTCTGCTAAGGGACGCTGCTGGCAGGCTCCTGTCAAGTACTGTGTGTGAACTTCTGTTCAATATTGACAACGCTACAACTGCTAATTTAAAGCCTGGTACAATTGCCAAATAAATGTAGCAGGGGCAGATTAATTATACACACTTCAGGGGGCACTGTGACGCCCACTTACTTGGCGAGGCTCTTTGCAGCAATTCCGTTACGGGCCGCCTCGTGGACTGAACAACTCCTACTTGGAGCGCGCCGCGGCCTTTCATCTAACACCGTCTTCTCAGTCAGGCACTGTGACTGACCTGTGAACAACACGGAGAACACAGGGGGTCTCTAGGCCAACACTCTGGCTAGCTATCCTTAACTCCACTAAATGAGTTAGTGCCCAAGTCACCCTGGAAAGCCTGAAAAGTAAAAGAGACTAATGTGTGGGAACAAATAAACATAGTGCATGTCGACAAGATCCAAACCACCAGTATGTAGATTGCCATCAAATGGACTTAGTGATCAGTCATATCATATGTTTATCCAGCATAAAACATGGTAAGTCCCTTGATCATCGAGACCAATTACCAATCAGTAATTTATTGAACTGGATCGTGTCCACAAGCACTTATGGACTGCCATACAACAGCTAATCATTGATGGCTAAAATAGTGATAAACAAGCAGTGCAAAAAGAAATAAGTGGTGAATTAAAATAGAGTGATGTGTCCGAAAAGACCGCTATTTTAATTGAAGTAAGGGTGCTTCCCCTAATTAAAAACAGAACAGTGCAAACGACAGTGAGACCAAATAACTGTTGGAAAAAAAGGCCAACATGTTTCTGCCTGTCGGGCTATTAGTCCCTCGGCTTTCGTCAGGGCCTCTGCTCTCAAAATATTGCTACTGCTACAAAATGTGATAAACCAAATATGATAAATGAATGTGTGAAGAATAATATATAATAATATAGGTTGGAATAAATACAACCTGTAAGATGCTAATCTTCCATGTCAGTGGATGTAAATGAACATCTACAGAAAGATGTGAAGTAAAACAACATTAATATAATATAGTATTCACAAGTTCCCAACACACTAGTTCCATCATACCACAATGTTTAAACAAAAATTAATTAATTTATTCTCACCCAGTTTGACAGGGGACTGGACCTCACTTCACCTGGACCGTGCTCAGGTATTCGAAGCCCCGCTCTATGGAAGAAAGAAGGCAGACAAAAAGGGGATTATAGAGCTACTCATCAGCAGGCTCCATTGTTCCCTTGAACCCTTTAGTCACTCAATTCTTCTTAATCCATTCTCAGGTTCAATAATGACTGTGATTTACCTCTCAGCGGTAGCTGAAGCACAGTGTGCTGTGCTTCACTGCCCGATAGCCGCGGTCTGTGCTGGGGCCGCCCAAGTCCGTTAATCGCATTGCGGCTGGATTCAGCTTCACATAAATTTAAAAAGTATTACTACGTGCAGCCCTGCCCTCCCTCCAATAAAATTGCAGCCACCTGCTCGCGCCACCGCAGCAGGACATCTGACCACGCCTCCTAGTTTCTGCGCTGCCGGTGTCAGAAATTGTTACAATGTAGCTACTTTTGCTCCGCTAACCTCCATAAGTTGCTTGCAGGGAGCTGCGTGCACGCAATGGCACGCTGCCACTCAACCAGCGTTTCAGTCTGTGAGGCATTAGTAGCAGTCCTGCTGTTAAGAGATAGCCGACACGCAGACCAGGCACTATCCCTATAATGCGTGACTTCACATTTCAGTGCGGTGATGCGGACCACCACACTGAAATGCGTTAGGTTCACGCCTGATGCGTAATACTTGGCAGGGATGTGTCACAGAGCCATAGCATTCCAGATACAAATTGCTCGTCAGTGAGTTAGTGAGTCTGGTGATTCAAACATTCTCCACTAAACTCAACCCTTAAAATCTTACTGACAGTCCCCACAGGCTAAGACAGTTGATTCTGTAGGCCAAAAGTCTTTGTCTCTGGCAGCCTATCTCCTTCCACGGCATAATGCCACATATTATCTTGGCTACTACATCCATGCTCTAAGGGAGTTGGTGAAAATGAGGGTTGTCATTGTCTTGGCGATGTGAAAAAGTGTTTTTCTGATGGATTCAGTGATGTTCCAAAGAAGTGTTGAAATGTAGCTTGTATTCTGCTGACACATTGCTCCATCCATGGACAAATATATGACCCTGCTCCACTATATCTGGATGTGCTCCAAAGGCTTCTTGGGAAATGTCCTGGCGATCCTAGTGGGCATGTCTTTTCACAGTGAGCAGGTCTTCAACAAGAAAGCTGGCTCTTTTCTCTGGAGCGTTTCAAAACAGTTGGTGCAACCGTGTGCTCATTGAGCGTGGGCTTGCTGCTAGGATTTTTCACCAGCAGTACTGACATTCGTGGGAATTTTTAAGGGATCAGTAGTCTTGTCAGTGGCAAGCTTGAAAACGAATATAAAGGACACCAGTATCATCAACAGAAGCAGGTCCAGTCTCTGCCATCTTCCCCTCTCTGCTGCCTCAAAACCTCTTTGCCTGTCCTCCTCTATACCACAATATATTCTCGTGGGAGGGAGGGTCTTCCATTTCTCCATCAGTTGGGAGGTGCTTATAATAGATTGCTGGGTGTTCCAGCTCATCAGTAGGGGATAACTTTCCTGTCTTGGCCTCCAGACCACCCTCCTTCCAGCAGAATGTGCTCTCCAGCACACTTTCCGGCCTTGTTCTTGAAGGTGGAAATTATTGTCTTGCTGAAGAAGGGGGCCAGAGAGGCAATGTCCTTGTTGTAAAGGTGCATGGATTTTACTTCTTGCTCCCCAAGACGGGGGGTGGTGTCGGGCCCATATTTGACAATAACCTTTTGAATCTGTTCATTGGTTAGGAATTGATTTTTAAAATCTGTCCATGGGTCAAGTTGTTTCGGCCCACCATGTGAGGTGGGTAACACATGACACCTAGGACACCAACATTTATCTGCCAGTGCTCCCTGCTCACAGGCACTATGTGTGGCTCACCATAAGGTGTTAGCACTATCAACTTCCTCTGCTCTCCTTTGGTCCCACGACTTTACAACAAAATTCCTATTCACATGTTAATTTACTTCTGTACTTGGTCGACTGGCTTCTGAAAGTAAAGTCCCATGAGCTGGTCCTGGAACTTCGTCAGCGCACCATTACCATGTGCACAACTTGGACATTACCAGCAACGTCCACAAGTTTCTCTTCTTCCCCACACACAGGTTGACTTTTCTTAGTTGTGGTGATAGACATGGCTGTATGAAGTCTTTTCTTCCTCCTTAGAGGATTGCAGATATTTGTAAAATGATTCTGATGTTTCTGACTCAGACACCGATTTCAGTTCTGCACCTGTTAGTGCCTTACACCAGATAGCAAATAGGAACTCTTCAGTGGTGCATTGAGAAAACTGATTCCAGTCACTGGAGTTTTAGGTTGTAAAATGCACTGTTCGCTGAATTCTTTGTGTAAGCTCATGTTCAGACTAGGGACCAGAGGGATCAGCAGTGAATTCACAGATTCAGTAAGTGTCAATTTGCAGTTATGAGCAACAATGGTGCTTATCCTCTCTTGGATAAGGGAGGTCTGCCTGTTTTTGGATAGAAGCAAGATTTCCGTCTTATCTTGGATCAGTTTCATGTGGTTTTGCGAGAGCCAGTTTTGGACTTTTATGAGAGTGGTATTTATCCTTCGTAGGGCCTCTTGTGTGGATAATTCTAAATAATGCAGGGTGTTGTTTGCATAGAGGTGGTATAGGATGTTTGCGTGCTTGAGTATGGTGGTGAGGGGTTCCATGTATATATTGAAGAGTGTTGGTGAAAAGACTGAGCCTTGTGGGACCCTCTTTATTATGGTGGCAGTGTCTGAGGTCGCAATATTTATTTTTATTAGTAGGATAGGTCAAGGAGGATGAGTAGGCAGCATCACTTGGTGTCGAGCGATTTCTGTATGTCATCTGCTATGTTCAGTGATGCTGTTTCCGTGCTACATACTTTTCTAAAAACCGATCGGAGTGAGTCAAGAAGATTGTTGTAGTCAATGGGATGGTTGAGTTGGGAGAGAACTTATTTCTCAAGTATTTTTGCCAGGAAAGGAAGTTTGCAGACAGGCTTGAAACTGTCGAGGTAATTCTGGTCAGCACCTGTTTTTATTTTTTTAGCAAGAGGGTTAATTGTTCTAGTTTGAGGCAGTCAGGCATCAACCCATTGCTCTGGGGGCTATTTATCATTGTAATCCAGAGAGGAATTAAGGCGTGGTTGACATTCTTTGCCAGGGAGGCAGGGATAGAGTCTGCTACATTAGAGGAGGACTTGAAATTCGTAATCTTCTTTGAAATGACCTCCTCCGTGCGTGAGTTGAATGTCTTCCAACTCTGGGTAGTTGAGGGGGCTCCTAGGATTAAATTATAACCTGAGCGCTCAGGGCGAGTGGTCGCCCCTTGAGAGTTTGAAGGGAGAGGAGTTGGTTTGATTTCCTCCATTTTAGGGGGATGGTTCCCGGTGGATGGTAGAGTGTGGTGGTTTAATAAAAGTTCGATCTTTGTAATTTCTTCATCAAAGAATTTTGCTTATTTGTCACAATGTTCCTTGGAGACATGAGGATTTTGTTTTGTTGTTTTCGATGTTTGTTGTGCAATGACGTTGAAAAGTTCTTTGGGTCGTTTTTTTGCTTTGTGTAACGCCCTGCGGAAAAATGTAGCTTTTTCTTTCATGATTTGGTTTTTGTATTTTATGCATTCTATTCTGAGGTGCTGCTGCTGGTGGGTAGTGGATGATTTTGTTCTCCAAAGTCTGTCTGCAGCTCTCATTTGTCTTCTTTAGCGTTGAGGTCTTTGTTAAACAAGGTTGGTGAGGGATTATCTAATTTGTTTTCCCTTTTCAGTGGAGCTAGTTTTCTAGTATGGATGACATAGGTTAGTTATAGTGGGATGAGAGATCAACTGTTAAGAAGTTATCTGTTGGAGGGGGAAGTAGAGACCTCATTTTCACTTCCAGATCGCCATGGGGAGTTTGGCTTATGTTGCAGGACCATTGGATGGTTTTCTGAGTGCGAGTAGGGTATATTGCTGTTTGATTGATTTGTAATAGAATGCTGTGGTGAGCCGAAAAGTGGACTGGTGGGATGTTATCAATGCATACTGCTTCATTGTGGGCTATGATGGCCTCTAGGGTAGCACCTCTGGAATGTGTTTGCCCTTTTCATTGCTGGATAAGGTTTTTACTGAGTAAGAGATTGTTTAGGTTTTGGATAAGAGTATTTTTCGCGTCATTCCAGTGTAGATTGAAGTTGCCTAGGATTAGGTTATTATCGTTGGAGAGTATTCTCTTAAAGAAGAGTTGATATTTGGTTGTTTTTTTGTTCCATATCGTTATACTCATGCTTAGATATTCGAATGTGGGTTAGGTAAAGGAGTCTGTTTCATGTATTTGTATGCTGTTCTTGTGTATAATGTATTTGCCAACACTGAGGCGATTCTCTCTGTCTTTACTGATGACGGAGAAGCCTGGAGGGAATAGTAGATCAAGGATCGGGTAGGATGAGTCGTTTAGCCATGTTTCTGTAATGAATGGGTTGTCTATGTCATGGTTCTGGATGGCTTCACCTAGATCTCTGGTTTCTTTGGTTACTGATCTGCAGGTATGAGCATACAGTTGAATTTTCTGCTGCTGTTTAGCTTTTGAGCAGAGGGTGCCAGGTGGACCTTGATGTGGTGGATTGGTGATCTAGCCATTCTTGGAGAGGCAACGTTTCTTTCGATGCCAGTAATCACTTAGATTTTGGAGGTGAGGAGGTCTTGTGTTGATGATAGGTAATATTTTTTGACTAGGGCCTCCGTTTCTTTCATGGACAACTTAGGGCTCGATCTTTTTGTCTGTGAGCTAGGTTAGTGATGGGAGAGGGGAGCAGTGGTGAGACTTGTCGTAAGTGTGGCCTTCTAGAATGGAGGCGTATAGGTCAGCGAGAGTGAATGTTGAGTTGCAGCGTGTTTCTTCCCTGGTTAGATCAGATCTGGAGTAGGAATTAAGTGAGCATTGCTGTGTTTGGGCCTTACCCAAGTAGAATGTGAATTTAGGCAGTTTAGGGCTGCAGGTGTAGGCGTCTCTGGGACTGCACTCTGAAGGGCTTGAGATGGAGAAGGAGGGGGGTTGGTTCGAGTCCAGGAACCGGGTTGTTGATGGACTGAGGTTTTGGGTTGTTATTAGCTGTAGTAGCTGTTAGTGTAGCTGAGACCTGGTTTGCTCTCGGAGTTGGGATTGGCTTGGTGGTCTCCAGCGTAAGAGTGCAGGGTTGCGATGTATTCAAGAAGGGTAGAGGAGGCAGGTTCCGTTATGGTGTGGGCACAGTGTGTTATGGAGAAGGAGCTAGACCTGAGATGATTAGTGGGTCTGATCTGTCTTTTGTTCTGCATTATATCCTGAGTGGGAGGTTGGGTCAGGAAAGGACAGATATGCGAAATTTGGACAGCATTACGTAGTGTGGGGGATATGGCATCAAATGAGCATAGGTTGATGTCATTATCTTGGATCATAATACTTCAGTTACTGTAGATGGTTATGGTGATGTTGCCATTGGACGTAGGAGAGTTAGAGATAGTCTGTTTTCGGCTGTATGGGGTGTTGGAGGATTTTCTGATGTTGAGGAGTTTGATTAGAATTGTACACCATTTCATGGGTCAGGATGTGTGGACGATGAGATTTGTTTTCTTTATCCCTTTGAAGGTGTTGTAGTTCATATCAGCTATGTGTATTTCAGGGTGTTACTTGATCAGTCTGTGTTTGAAGTTTTTGGTTGCATTAGTTGATAGGTTCTGGGGGTATGTTATGGAGAAGATGTTCCGCCCAGGCGGTTCAGGTGTCCGGTAAGTGATGACGTGGGAGGTGCTCTGGAAGCGTGCATATTTATTTATTGATATTGTTATGACATTTTTATTAGGTTTATGGTTGGGGTGCAGTGATTGGAAACCGCCCGGTCCAGTTGGTCACGAACAGCAGAGCTACTGGGGGTCATTAGGCTGTTGAGTGCTCTTGTGAAAAGCTGTTCGCCGATGGGTGAAGTATAGAGGTGTCTTTATTTATGTTTCCATAGTTTAGATATCTGACTCCTTAATTGTCTTTACTGAGAGGGCAATAGAAAACATGATTAACTGTTTACTGATGAGTTGCGGGATGAGGGTGACTGAGGAGTGGGGTTGAAATTGCTACTTCTCTAACCAATCCAAGGTATAACTGACCTATACAAAATGGCCACACTCCCTGTGTTGCAGCCAATGAGCATGAGCCTAATCCCAGATGGCTGTCGTTCTTGTCATGAAAGTCCTCCTTCTATTTTTATGAGAGGGACTGGTAAGGGCTATTTCTATTTCTACATTTCCCTTGAGTAGAAGTGAGTGCATGATGACAGACAAACACAGGGGTGGGAACTTATTGATCCCAACTGGCATTGTTTAGCGGGGCTTCTGCATCTAGCAACAACCACCCGATTTCTCTACGGATCTGAGCCGGCAGATCTTAAACTGGAAGAGCTATGTGGGAGAGGCATCACGTGCCAGAGGGAAGCTCCAAGTGGGTAGGCCTTCAGCAATTTACCCAACACTCGGTTATCTCCCCCTCCTCTCATGAAACGCATCCATCTCTCCATATGCATGACCATTTGCCTACCTGCCTCTGCATCTGGCCCTAATTTGCAGATGACCAGTTCTTTACGGCCTGGAGCTTAGCCGTCACCCAGTTGGCTCCCATCTACTCTCCTGTCTGACATTAGTGATTCCACAGGTGCAGTCCCATGCTTCCGTGTATCAAGGCTGAGGCTTGGATACTCTTCAACAGCCACAAGGGTGAGATGGACTGCAAGACCAACCACCCCAGTCGGGCGCCAACTGGTGCAATCCTTGAAGCCCCTGCAATGACCATGAACACCAGAGGTCGGTTTGAATGGAGTGGAGCCAGATCCCGCTCAGGATTGTAACTCCAGACACAGTTAGGAGTGTATTGGATGGTCTCATCAGTTTTCCCTAATTCTGTAGAGGTCGAGGTGCACGTCCACGACCGTGGCCCTGTATGAGCTTGCACATGGCCCCCTGTTTCTCCTTTGTCGCCTCTCCCGTCCCAACTCCTGTCCGGATCTGGGTTAGGGAAATTACTTCATCTCTACCGTCTTTTATCAGACAGCGGGACAGTAATTACCCCTCAACGATTCTTCTTGGGATTAATTCCCATTTCTTTGGAGGGTGGGTGGCCAGGGCATATCAGAGATTTTCATGGCTAGTGATCCCAGCCTTCAAGGAGCATTTAGCGAACACCTCATTTCTGTCAGCCATCATGTTGTAGTTGAATAGGAATTTGAAGATATGATAATTCTGAATCAGTATTTGAGAAGGTTTGTGTCAGTTGATCCAAATTATATTTGGACATTCCAGTAAACGGAACTTGCACAAGATTGTTCTTTTTTTTTTGCAGTACTACCCCAGTTATAAAGTTGCTTTGATGTGATGATTTGTGAAAGAAAAAAGCGGAATGTTAATACATTTTATAAAACTATCTAAAAGGAAGTGTGATTATGACATACTTTGCTGCTACTGTCCAGTACATCTTACTTAAAAATATGAATACAAATATTTTTTTATCTATTCAAATAAATCATTCATAAAGAGTCATTTATAAATTCTAAATTGCCCTCTGCCTTATCCCCCGCCACCACCAACCCTGGTAAATGTCTATCCAATCCCTTTGTGGAAAAGAATTGGCAGCTTTGGTGGGCTATAATGGATCAGGGTCTTTGGCCACTTTAATGATTTGTTATGGTTATAAAATATTGGCCTTAATTATCTTGCATTGGTTTACACCAGGATAAGAATCGGGAATCTTAGGCAGCCTATCAGAGAAGAAGCTCCAAGATGTACGCCCTTCCAATATGGTGCCAATTTAAACCTTAACCAATACATATGCACACTACTGCATTCTGTTTCTTAGAAAAAATGCAGGACTACATTTGCCAAAACCTCACACTCCTGAAAGAAAGGTTTGCAGTGGACCTCCATAATGTGTGTTCCTCGTTCCTTGTCTCGAAAGGCCATCAAAGATACTTCTGCTTTGTGTTGATTGTGGCAACGTTTTCTAGAGGATTCTATTGTTCGGCATTACTGAAGCTCCAATACCCCATAAATTACATAGTAAGTTAACTTTTGCTTGTGTTCTCTCTGCAATAAAACATCACGTGCAGCTCTCTTTTGAAATTCCCTAATACTTAATATTAATTTCTCACATTCCCTGGTTGTCCTTTGCTCCAAACCCAAATCGCCTCTACTGCTTCCTATTCATTCCTCGGTACATGCTGAATCTGTCAACATGTGCATTCTGTAAATCAGAGTCTTGTTCAATATTTATACAATTTTATGTTAATTGTTTTGGGAAGCACTTTAGATACAAGCACCAGAAATTTAAATGCATGAAACAAAGGAATGGTAACTCATGTCATAGGTTATTTCATGATATACTTAGGCATGTGAAGCAGCACATTTCGTTATTAAGTGCAGATTTTACACATTTAAAATTTTTAATAACTATTTCACTTGAAACTTTAGGAAGGAAAACAGATTGTTCTTCCTCAAGAGCAGGACTATGAACACTTTCTTAAGAAGATGCAAGGTAAAAGGAAATCTACAAAAGCACAGAAAGCGCAGAAAGCAAGTGACACCAATATATCCCAAGAAAAAACAAATGAATGTTCAAGTGAAGAAGCCATAAATCCTCAGCCCGCCCAGGAAACACAGACTGAAGATGTAAAAAAAGAAGCAATGACTATTCAAAATTTGACTTTTCAAACTGGAAATTATATTCTAATAACCCTCTAAAGTATTTGGATGTTATTGCCCCACCCCAGAGAATAGTTATTTTTTATACTTGGATATTTTTCAAACCAGACTGCTTTTCTGAATCTAAATGCCAGGCATGTTTGTATATACTATTTTTTTCTTGAACTTACCTTGCCCGTTGTAGTGTTACCCAAGTTGTAATACTTTTCTGTATAAATGTTAATTTTAAATACTGCACATATGTTAATTGAAAAGATTGTGTATTGTGGTTGTGGCATAATCAATTAATGAATATTGTCATGTAGTTCCAAGTCACAGCTGTATATTATGTAGGTTGACTGTGCACCACCAACAAGCATTGTTTGCATGTAGTTGACCACTTGAGGTGCACAATTCCAAAATATACCTTATGATAGGACTAACAGTGTTTTGGCATTAGGCAGGCATATTGTGCTTGTGTGTTAGGGATACAAGCACACCATTTTCCACCCTAAATTAAGCAGGGAACTGTTTTTGGTTTCTAAATTATCATAGAGCCTGCTCCTCTCATCCGGGTGACTCAATTAGACATAGCCTCTGTAAATCTCTGCAGATTTTCATTTGGCCAGGTGAACAATATTTACCATTGTTTTGACTACATCGTTTGCCATTGTTTGGCATTGTTCATTGGCATACTTGATGTGGTTAGATTTGTAATTTTAAAAACCCTGTTAAATTTTTCAACAACGCCCTACCATCTCCAAAAACAGGTAATTTTCTCATACAGTGTAGTAAACGGTTGTTGTTTTATTGAGAATTGCATTAAAGTTCATTTGTTACATCATGATGTTTGGATCATCAGTTGAGTATTTCCTGTGTGAAATCTAGCATACCCAGTGTTCACTGAGCTATGCCTTTATAACACACGATCTGGTAAAGACATAATCGATGAAGGAAATAATTTGAACACATTTTAACAAAGGTTGTCAAAGTTAAACTATTATTTCAGGAGGAGTTGGAAAATGAAGTATTGTGGCTTACTATACAAGTTTATGGGAGAGTGAGAAGTAAACCATAGTATTTTAGAATTCAATAGAAAACATGGCAACCAGCTTCCTCCGAAATGAGAGGAGGAAGTATGAGTGTAAAGGTAGGGATGATGTAATGTAAAAAAAAATTGAGAAGAAAGAGGTGAGATGGAAAAGTAGAACAGAGGAAGAGAGCGAAGGAGACAGAATAGTGGGGGGACGAGAAAAGGAAGAAAAAATAGGGAGTAGGAAATTCTGGGTGGCAAACAAAAAGGAGACCAGGTGGGAATACAAATTGTAATGGAGATTAGAGAAAGGATTTGGAGGAACAGGATATGAAAGTAGGGTCACTAATATTCAAGTAAGGTTAACAAACTGGAGGAAGGTGGACCAGAGAGAAAGAGGCAAGGAAGATTCATGTGAACTGGTATTACTGTGTACTGTCGGTAGAGGAGAGGGAACGAATAGGCAGAGAGAAGGTAGGCCACGAAGTTCAAGAGTGATAGAAACTACATTAGAGAGAGGGAGTAAGTACATGATTAATAACAAGGGGAAAAAAGTTAATAGGCGAGGGGATACATTTCAACAAAAGTGATTCTTATTATGAGCAAGACATTGATACTCTATTGTCCATTGTCTTAAAACATAATCGGAAAGGCATTGAATCATCCTCAGTGATTTCAGTTTAGTTAACACTGTTAAAACTACAGTAGACTGCAACTTTAAATGCAAGTTTGGAAGTGAAAGAAAAACTGACCTTTCTTATCTTCACATTAGACAGTTTTGAATGGCAAATGGATTTCTGAATGTCTCTTCATCTCCCAGATTACAGAAACTACCAAAATGCCACAGTTTTCCATGTATAAAAAGGGCCATGCCTGCAGGAATGTCAAGATTAACATGCAACAAAACTAATATTAAAGTAAAATTTGATAACATCAATAAGTTGAAACACCTGCTCAAATTTCAAAAGATATCGTGAGCTGTTCCAAAACAACAAAGGCTAGAGTTAGACAATAGACAAAACTCAATGTCTATTGTTAGGTAAAAAGCGAGGCGATAGATGGAATTCTTGAATTAATCTCAGCCACTGGCAATTGCTTGGGATTGCATCCCAATCCATTGTTTTTCGGCCACCAGGCCACCTCAGCCCAGCAATGTGCAAATCAGTCTTGACCCTACCCCAATAGGAACAGTGAAGTCTGAACTGCTAAGCCAGGTCTTCCTTAAACTGAACACAAGCAACCCAGAAGCAGTTTTGCCAGTATTAGGGCTCATCATAGCTTGCTTCAGTGGCACTGTGACCACAGGACCCACATCTCAGCATACCTGTCCTACTTAAGGCGTCACACTGAAGCATACAAAAAAGTGACAGCTAGAATGCTTGTATTAATCTCTGCAAGTGGTAATTACTTGGACCTGCATCCCAGTTCATAGTTATTTTGCACACTATTCTACCTCATTTTGGACCCAGTCATATACAAATCAGTCTTGACTCTGCTCCTCTGGTAACAGACTATCCTGAATTGCCAGGCAGGATCCCCCTCCAATCGGAACACAGGCAACTCAGGACCAGTTTCGCCCGTAAAGCTTGGTTCCACTGCCAATGTGTGCATGGGACCCAACTCTGGACATTTCCAGTTAGCATATTAATCTCCTTGTCGGATTTTAATTTATATTATCCACATTAATAGCATAAAATCAAATCCCCACAGATTTTAATGTAGACGTTGAAATGAAATTTAGAGAAATAAACTGGTGGATGGCAGTTGACACTGCAACATGACAATCCACAAAATTGGTCACTCGCATGAAATCTATACTTCAAGTTGTTATTTCTACGTGATATATGAGAAAAAACTTCCTTTGTTTGGAAAAGAACAACATATTTTTTCCTTTTAAATCAAGAATAATGTTTTCCATGCAGTTATCTGAACTATACAGAATGTTTCTGAACTGCACGGTTTAATACTTTTTCTTGTGTTAAAATAGTAGTACGTTAAAGTAAAGTTCTGAGGAAAAACATGGCAGCAGTCCGGCTAACATATTTTTAAAGCTCACTGCCTTTCTCCTTTGATCCTACAAAGCCTAGAGCTATAATAGAGAAACAATGTTGAGCTCATTGTTTAGCTAGATCTATAAACCTTGGGAACAATTTGGGGATGGGTCCACTGCAGTAAACACAATGAATTTAAGAGCACATTTTTATACAGCAGGCAAACCCAAAGATTGTTATTGTACTTTTTGCTTTTCTGTTGTGTATTTCTATAGAAGAAATATCTTTTCTGTGCAGGGCTCCGGGGATTGAAAGTTCTTACGAAGTGCTAATTGTTGCCCATCACCTCGAGTATTGTCTGCCTGATGACAGAGAACAGGAGCAGAAAAATTATAGGTTCTGCTCTGGATGCTCTAGAAGCTGAGAAGGGAGGTGGCGGTTCCATGGGCAGTGCAGTTACCAACATGCTTCATAGTATCAGTGCTTTGTGAAGCCTCTCAAAATGAGATGTACCTCTATCAATCAGTCCTACCTTTGTTGCGTCTCAAGAGTGGTGTTGAGTGTAGATGAGAGCGACAGAAATGGAGGCGGTCCCTACAGAAAATGTGATGAGATGAAAGTGTAAGGGCCCGATCCTCGGAAATCAAGTGGATCATCTTCCTGACCGATTTCAGCATGAGAAAACAGGTGACTGACAGCTCTAACTGAAATTCAAAAGATAAGTTGCAGTCAAATTTATATCCAAGATTTCTTACCACAGATGAATAGGTGAGGTTGAAACCTAGCTCAGAGGGCCACCAGTTGTAGCCATCTGGGTGACTGTGATGGAGCAAGGTTTTGTATGTAAGAAACTTGCTCGGATGTAATCCTCTCGAATAACATGTAATAATGTAACCAACATGTTTCGTGAATACTAATAATTGCATTACACTTAATTTTACATAATCTAGGGGAAGCTTGTCAATGTGTTTTACTACCAAGTAATCCGAGTGGATTAAAATGGCTGCCGAAAACACGAGAATCTTCTGCACATGCGTCTACTGCATCTACGTAGTATGACGTCTTTCGCTTTGGTGGGAAATCTTTGCAGCTGCGCAGTAGTATTTAGAATGGCGCTTGAACTTCACATGCTAATGCACATGCTGTGCTTAAACAAATCTTTAATTCTACATGCTAAAAGCAGCTTCTATTCCTCCCAAATTGAGCAAGCGAAAAACTCTAATAAGGAACTCTACCAAGTGGTAGCCAAATTGTCACATTTGCCCCCCCAATCAACCCCCAAACCGACCCAATCGTTCTGTAACAATCTGGCCACTTTTTTCTTTGATAAGGTAAACAACATATACACCAATTTCTCCAAAAAAACTTACATAGACTCTCACCTTACTGCAGCCTCCATTGACCACCCCACTTTTCTACAATTTCATAACACCAACCACACTCTAGTCGCCAAAACCATGAACACCATTAAATCAGGATCAGCCAAAGATCCTTGTCCTGCATCTATTCTCCTCCCAATCTCAGATGTCATTGCACCCCAACTCGCCAATATCCTCAACACCATGTTCAACACTGGAATATACCCGGCAATCTGGAATGACACTCTCCTTAAACCCTGCTGAAAAAGCCTCACCTTGATGCAGATGATTCGAACGACCGATAGCTAGCCTGGCATTCCCAGCCAAAATCGCCGAAAAATTGATGAACCTCCAAATCTCCCAATACATAGAAGAACACTCCCTCCTAGACGACAGCCAATTCGGTTTCCGCAAACATCACAGCACCGAGACCGCACTCATCAAGTCTACCGATGAGATAAGAATGGCCTTTGATCAAGGAGGAGCGGCTGTGCTCATCCTGCTGGACCTCACCGCGGCCTTTGACACGGTCGATCATAACATCCTGATCGACCGTGTCAATGCCATAGGCATCCAAGCTAAGGCTAAAGATCTCCTGACATCTTTCCTAGCCTACCGCACCCAGACGGTCCAGCTAGGAACCTTTCTATCTGAACAAATGGCCTTACCTTGTGGTGTCCCTCAAGGTTCATCCCTCAGTCCAACCCTATTTAACATCTATGTCACTGACTTGGCTAGGGTCATTAAGGACTGGGGGATGAGCCTAACATCACACGGGGACGACACCCAACTGGTCCTTACTATCAAAGAGAACGGAGACAAAATAGCGACCAATTTTCAGCAGGGCATGCTGGCCATCAGCAATTGGATGTCAGTCAACTGCCTCAAATTGAACTCCAACAAAACCGAGGTCATGACATTCTGTAAGCTCACCCCTACCTGGTCAGATGCATGGTGGCCCACTAACCTAGGCCCTCCCCCCTCCCAGTTACCAAGGTTAAAAACCTAGGAATACTCATAGATGATAAACTTACTTACTCTGCCCATGTCAACTCCACTGTCTCGTCATCCTTCTTCAAACTCAAAGCCATAAAAAAGATCCTCCCTTTTCTTCCCCCTAACTCTGGTAAAACTCTGGTTACCTCATTTGTCATGTCCTCAGTGGACTACTGCAATGGACTCTTGGTCAATGCCCAAAGCAAGGTCATTAAAAGGTTGCAGTCCATACAAAATGCCGCGGCCAGATTGCTTTCAGGTACCCCTAAATTCCAACCAATCGCCCATACCATTAAAAACTATCACTGGCTAGCAGTGAAAAACAGAATAAAGTTTAAAGCTCTCTTTATCGCCTACAAAGCCTCTCACAAACAGGGCCCGCGATTTCTTCTCAACCCTTTCGCATTCCATGTCCCCAAACGACCACTTCGCTCAATGAATGCGTCTATCATGTCAGTTCCACGCACTAGAACTGTCGCCTGGGGCGACCGCAGTTTCCATGTATCAACGGGCAAACTTTGGAACTCCCTTGAACCCGACGTTAGGTCGGCCCCCTCTCTGACCATTTTCAGAAGAAAAATAAAGACATGGCTTTTCAACCAATAACTCTTTTCTCCTCCCTCCTTCATTCTGCTTCGTCCACAGCGCCGAGACGCCCTCGGGCAATTGTTCGCGCTATACAAGTCGCATAAATAAATAAATAAACCTCGCATGTCTTACTAAACTGCGAATGCAATAGTTAAAATAAATTAAAGGGATTAGAGTAGGAATAAGTGGTAGGCAGTGCATTAATTTATTTTTGTATTTTAACATGTTTTACTTTGACTTTGTTATCGGTTCGTATTTGGGCCTGGAGGGTGACTGAAATCTCCATCTTACCTGATTATGCCCAAGCCCACTGGACTCTGTCATACTCTGCAAAGTGACATTGAAACCCAGCCAAGGACACTTTAACCAGAGAAGCGCCTGGGAACACCACCTCTTGACCTGGAGAGGGGAAGGAGAAGAAGTCAAAATTTGTATACGTTGTAGATGAAATTAATATGAAATGCGGTTGGAAAAATAAAGCATGGGAAAGTGAAATTGTGGGGTGGAAATATAGAACAATAACCCAAAAGAAGTGCTCTTACATTAGTATGGTGTGATGCCCTCTCCCCATCCCATTGTCCAATCAGAAGTAGGCGATTAACGAATTTTGAAACATTGGGGGGTGGTACATACACTTAGAATAGTATAACTAAGGTAGGCTCAGTCAGTTAGTTTGTCAGACTTGTCACCGACCTGTCACAGACCCATCACTGAAGCAGAAGGCGGCGGATGCCACGTAGGTCAGAGGCGCTGCTCGAGCACTCTGAAAGAAGAATCGAGAGAGGAGAGAAGAGTGGGAGATATCGATGAAGGAGAAGAATCTGTCCATCCAGAAGGGGGAAGAATCGAGGAGAGTAGTACCAGAGAGGGGTGCGACGCTGGTGTTGCACTTAGAAGAGGTCACCTGTCCTGTCCTGAACTGTTGGCTCCTGACTACTCGGGAGTCCCTTTTCCAGCTCCTTGGCCTGGGGTTGGTCCTCACACCATTCTAGGTAAATATAATTCTGTGTGGTATGTCCTTGTACCTTATTCCCTTTTCCACCCTTCCCAGGTACCAACGTCATGAGATTTTATTAAGTCTTTATGTTTCACTTTGATAATTTCCTTGAAAAAGTTGTTGTATGACATGTATTGGTATCTGACTCACAAAATTATTGCATAGATAACGTTTTTAAAACTCTATTGAGTCTGTGGTAATTCAAAGAAATAAAGGTAAATGTCATTTTTACCTATTCTGCTAACAACCTGATCTATTGACCAGAGGAAATTAAGAACCAAGGTGATAAGGGTTGGTAAGAAATGGTGTAAAGTAAAGTCCTGATCGCCAGCGGTGATTATCAGCTTATGTATGCGTGTTTATGGGCCCAGGT
Organism: Lissotriton helveticus; assembly: GCF_964261635.1. Classification (NCBI taxonomy): domain Eukaryota; kingdom Metazoa; phylum Chordata; class Amphibia; order Caudata; family Salamandridae; genus Lissotriton; species Lissotriton helveticus. The sequence goes on from NC_136063.1 coordinate 552,884,425, forward strand.
GAGTATTATGTTTTTAGAGTAACCCAAGCTGGTAATCTCGCTGCATCAACTGTCCATGCTAAAGAAGAGTATCTCTGTTTTGTCAGAGTTCAGTTTGAGATAGTTTGCTTTCATCCAATCGCCAACAGCCCTCAGACATCCTTTTAATACAGTCAATGCTCTCATATCCTTCTTCTGCAATGAAAGCATCAACTGTGTGTCGTCAGCGTATAAGATTTACCCTTAGGGCCCCATGCCTCAAACAAATTAACCAGGGGGCAAATATTAAAAAGAGTTGGACTCAGGGCAGAGCCCAAGGTACCCTGCCCTTAAGTAATTTGGCGGAATATGTGAAGGGGAAGAAAGACCATTTGTGATCTGCCCTCCGGATAGGATTTGAACCAGGCCCAGGCTAGGCCTTGGACGGCCATGTTACATAATCTATCCAGGAGAATAGAGTGGGATACCATATCGAAGGCCACTGACAAGTCAATGATTACAACCATGTACCGGTCCCTGATCAAGATTGTCCTTGATGAATTCAGCGACCTTCTAGATTTCGTATTTCATGCTGTAGCCAGCACGAACGCCAGACTTGAGTGTTACAGAGAAGATTGTTGTTTTCCCGAAAACAGGAGTGTTGTTGGTTGACCCACTTCTTCAACATTTTGACAGCAGCAGGGAGGTAGGTCTGAAGTTGTGATGCACCTTAGGGTCTGCATTAGCTTTCTTCAATAGAGGTTGAAGCACGGCCTCCTTCCAGCTCTGTGGCACTATAGCTCCCTTCAGCGATGCATTCATCAGTTTATTAAAGATGGGATTGATCCTCGGTGCAGGCAGTTTGAGGATATCCGAGGGGGAAAGGGTCAAGTGGAGACCCAGGTTTGCAATTGACTAGTAGAATAGATGAGTCTTTGAAGGTGAGGGGGGTCAAAATTGAATAGCTATGATCCAGGAAAGTTATTCCTATCCGAAATGGGGATGGAATCCTCTTTTGTGGGGGGTTCGGATTGTTCGTAAATCACTTGGATTTTATTATACAAGAAGTCCAAGAGTTTCTCACACATCGTGGTAGAAGGAATCATATAATTTTTAGAGGCTTTGGGTGACAAAAAAAGAGTTCACCACCCTGAAGAGTTTGTGAGGTTATTCAGAGGCGGCGGCGACAAAGGACGAAATAAACTCTTTATGCGCCATGCGTACTGCAGTCTGAAAGTTATCTAGCACTTTTTTGTAAATTGCTTTAGCATCTACGTCATAAGATTTCCTCCACCTGCATTCAAGGTGCTTGCAGCGTGACCTTTCTTTTAAAGTGTTTGTGAACCAAAGAGTGTATCTCTGTTGAGATGCTGCTTTTAAAGGAGCAATGCTGTCAAGGGCCAACGCCAGGAAGTTATTCACTCAGGGCAGGGCATGCTGCCCTGAGAGTTGCAAAAAGAACAATTGATGGAAAGAATGTTGAACATTGTCAAACATTCTCCCCAGTACAGAGATCTGGGCCTAAATCCTTCTGGTTTTTTTGCTTCCCATGCCATTCCAGTTTAAACCCAGCCATATGCAAATCAACGTGACCTTGTTCCCCATTGGAACAGTCCAGCCCGAACTGCCAGGCCAGGTCCTCCCTGGACCAAAAACAAGCATCCTGGGACCGTTTTTGGGATTTCACCTCTGATCAGCCAGGCTAGCTTGGCTCCAGTGGTATGGAGACCAAGGGACCCATGTCTGGGCATACCCATTCCACACGGGATGATAAATTCCTCAGAGAGTTCGAGCAGGGTTTCCTGTAATGCCTCTGAGAACAGCAGTTCAGAGACTTGATTTCAAGAGCTGAAGACTTTCCTAAAAGGGAGCTGCTGTTTCTTAGTTAGACCCTGCCAATTTTGAAAGGAACTAGGAAGTGATCTGACCAAATTAGTTTAAGGATTGCATCGATCTGAATATTCAAGGAATGAGAAAAAATAAGGTCAAGTGTTTGACAAGCCTTCTGAGTCGGCCCCACCACATGTTGGACTAAGATAAATCCCTCTAGAGTAGAGAGGAAGTGTTTAGACAAAGAGCAGTTAGGGTCACCTATGTGCATGTCAAAGTTGCCTAGCAGCAGGAAATCTGAACGGAGAATAGAAAGTTGACCTGTCAAGTTCATTTGTAGGTTAAGTGATTCTAAGTAACAGTGTAAACTAGTGGCCCTGCAAGCATGAAGAGGGGTTAAGGTTGAATGCAAAAGAGAGGCCCTAAATGGTGCCCAGGTTTAGAGGGATATTAAAGTCTTCCTGGCAAGTGAGCATAAGAGATGAAAGAAGGATGAGATAAAGTGCTTATTTTTTGCTATGAGTCTAAAAGGGGAAGTGTACTGTGATGGACCAAGTGGGAGAACAGTTTGCATTTAAAGGGATATGGTGCTGTAAGTGTTCTTAGCTGTAAATAGGCTTTAGCTGAGAAGTCACCAAATGTTTTGTTCAGCATGCGTGGAGGATAACAGATGAAATATTATCTAGAATGAGTTTGTTGATGGTAGGGGCTGTGTTGGAAGAGAGCCAAAGGAGAGGGTCCCAGTGTTCGTATGTATGGCTAGAGTTGCTATGTCCATGGGCTGATTTTATGTTGATGAGATTGTGTGCAGCTCTGTATGAGATTTTGATTTGATGTTGTGTGTCTTTGGTGGTGTTTTTGAGGATTGTCATTAAGAAGGGTATGGAGGATGAGCATTAGGGAGTTGTAGTCCCATATTGCTTTGAATAGTTGGAGGAGCAATGTTGCAGCAATCCTCACCAAAAATGTAAATTTTTTGAGCATGAGATGCTTTTTGTAGTGTCTGCTTTTTGCTGAAGTATGCCCAGACTGGACAACTTGGGATAATCGGGGAAGAAAGAACACCTTGTCACAGGGTTCATAAACAAGCTGACTCCAGGATCAACTTCTTGGCTTTTTTATTGTCAAGCAAAAGTAGGCTGGCAGCGAAGAAAGGCAAATCGTCTGGGTGTGAGCAAACTTCATGGAAGGACCTTGTAGACTGTGTGGTAGACCTGGTCTGAATTCCATCTTGGCAGTTCGGGCTGGATTGTTCCCATGGGGCACGGGGTCAAGACTGATTTGCATATGGCTTGGTTCAAACTGGAATGGCATTGTGAGCAAAAAAACAATGGATTTAGGCCCAGATCTCTGTACAGGTGTGAATGTATGACATTGTTCTGCATTCTGTCCATCAACTGTTGTTTTTGTATCTGAATTCCATCCAACCAGAAAATGAAAAATGTAGATGCAAAATGTCTGTACTTTTTGGCTGATTTTCGTCTCATAATTCCTGTCATGAGATTGCCAAATGGCCAGTAAAAAACCAAAGTATTCGTCTGGTGGTGATTTTATAGTCGGTCAAGATAGGTGGCAAGCAGACTTTGTAAATTCATCATAACAGTAATAATAATCAGTAAATTGTGTGAGTGAAAAGTACAAAACTGCTTAGGTTTATAATCGACAACATCAATAATACTATACCATAAACAAAACTCCTTCAATATGTCTAGAAGACTGTGCATCATGGGAACATGGAAAAGAGTAGAACTTATTTGCTTGGATTTAAATAATTTTCTTTTATAGGTGGACGATGTGACACAAATGAAATTGTTAAAATTATTTTCTTCTATGGGTGGATGATGCTATGTGATTGAAATTGAGAAATATGTTCTTTTATGGGTGGATGATTAGCATCCAAAGGCAGCTAGGGATTCTCACGATAACATACAAATATAAGCTTCCTTAGGTAAGGGATACTCATGAAGCTTTTGTCATACTTAAACCTTCCATATTTGAGGTAGTACAGACAATCATATGAGAATGTAAATTAATTTGCCAATGCAGTTCATTTGATGTGTATTAATGCTTGCATTTAATGACAAGAAATGACTGGTAAATTAAGATTGGAAATGGAGAATGCATACTCCTCATAGGATTCTTTCATGATTGATGATCATAGTGATGATAAAAGAAAAATGAAAAACATTAAATCAAATTTCAGGCTGTGAGGCGTAACTCATTTAAAGAAGTGGCACAAGCAAAAGCCTTAGGGCCTGGTTCAGAAGCTTTCTTCTGGCTTCAAAGTGATACAAATCCATATGCAAAATGCACCTAATTCACCAAAAAGAAAGGTAGAATGGCTAAATTCCTCTGTGTGTAGAGCAGCACTTTTTCCCCAGGTAGGTGTGTGAGCTCCCTGTGATCAACTTCCTGCCCTCGCCCATTTGGTAGTCAAAACAGGAAAAGTCTTAGCCTGATTCCTCCTCTCTGACGCACCGAACTGTGGTGGATCTTGCGCTGTAAAGACAAACACTAACAGAGGACTTGGAATGACAAATCGATAGATGCTAACAAAGGACTTATATACCCATTAAACATCAGCTGGCACATGCATCAAAGTTTTTTGCAATAGCAAACGGTGCGATTCGCAAAAATCGGCTGTTTGCGATCGCAAAATTAGGTTTTGTGATGCATCAAGGGTCAAGGCCCTCGCAATTTGAGAATTCGCAATTAATTGTGAGTTCTCAAATTGCGATCGCATTTAAGGAATCACATTTTTCGATTCCTTAAATGCAATGCAAGAACCACTTTGAAGTTGCGATTTCGCTACTGGGGGCGCAAATTACCATGAAGTTGAACTTCATGGTAATTTACAAAAACTTTCATGTTGCGCACACACATGCCCTTAGGGCATGTGTGCACACAACATATGTGCACAGATCAATTTCAGGGGGTGCAACAGGGTGTCTTTTCGGCACCCTGAAATTGCATGCACAATTTCCCATTCCGAATGAATGGGAAGCCATTCCTAAATTGCGAGTCGCAAATAAGGAATGTGTAGGAATCGCTATTTTTACAGCGATTCGTTCATGCATAGGCTTTTGCGAGTCCTTAATTGCAATTCCTTAATTATCGCAATTAAGGACTCGCAAAATCCTAGCTTGATGCATGTGCCTGCAGGTCTGCTAAGGCAGATTCGGTGTCTCAAATATACAGTATTAGACACACAGTATTTCTTATGTAACCACAAAACATTTGATCGTTTTTCTCATCAGAAACCAGCAAATTTCGGTGATGCTATTATTTAGCTTTACTCTTTAGTCTCTACTCAAGTGTTCGCAATTTAAGTCTCATAATATCTTAAATCGGTAAACTTGTTTTCTTCTCTTATAATTGCTCTGATTACCCATTTACATACATGGGCGCCATCACGCTAAGGCTTCTCACATGCCCAATCTTCATCATACTTCTTTACACTGACAGGCACACAACAGAATAAAGCCTAGTCCCCCCACCCTCCTGTCGAGAGCCCAGTCCCCAACTTTACCTGCCTAGTCTGCCCCACCCTAGCAGTTTACTCAAGCCCTGCCTGCTGCTTTTCATTCATCAGCTCTCAACCCTGATTAGCATTCCTTTGGCTGCGAAAAAAAGCTCAGCAAATACACAGTATTGTCACTGAATGTAATATTGACCTTGTTGTCTCTGAAACATGGTTTTCCAGCAATTCAGAAGTAATTTGAAACTAAATTCTCTCACTGTCTTTTCAAGCACTCAGTGGCAGCCCTGCAACAATAAAGAAGTGGAGAGACCTTCATATTTTCTAACACGATCTTCTGCGAGTCACTAACAGGTAAACTGTGCTCCTCCTTTAAACACCTACAACCAAATCTTTATATAACACCAGCAGTTGATTTATCATATTTGTGATATTTAAGGAATTTTAGGAACGCTAAAGACATACAGAACGTGCTTGACACATTAGGATTGTCCATCTAGTGCACCAACCTACACGCACTGGATGTATTCATCACTTTCAACTCTGCAGTCTCTAAAAGTTAACACCGGTCTGTTGGTCCAAACGTTTCTTGACCACATTCACATTTTACAACCCGAAAAATCCCCAAAAAACCAGCTCCTAGGCAGATCAAATACTTACTATCTAGAAACTAAGACCCAGTAAACAAGGAAATCTTTCGCTTGAGTTATATTTCTCTCGAGAATCTAGATCAAGGTAAGAACCCAAACAACATATACACACAATTCCAGTTAAAATGTAAAATCACGTTAGACAATATTGCTCCTTTGAAACTTAGCAACACTGTCAGCACAAAAAAATACATAATCCTTGGTTAAGAAATAGTTAAGTTAAGTTAAGTTAACATTTGTACAGCGCACTACTCACCCAGAGGGTCTCAAGGCGCTTGAGGGAGGGGGGATCGCTACTTATCAAATAGCCAAGTTTTGAGTTGTTTTCTGAAGGAAAGGTGGTTCTGTGTAAGGCGGAGGTGGGTAGGGAGAGAATTCCAGGTTTTGGCCGCTAAGTAGGAGAATGATCTTCCTCCCATGGTGGTTCTTCGGATGCGTGGAATAGCGGCGAGGGCTTGATTGGACGAGTGTAGTTGGCGGGTGGGGGTGTAAAAGGTCAGGCGCGTGTTGAGGTATCTGGGTCCTAGGTCGTAGAGGGCCTTGTGTGCGTGGGTGAGAAGGCAGAACGTTATTCTCTTGTTGACGGGGAGCCAGTGAAGGTCTCTCAGGTGACCGGATAGGTGATTGTGGCGGGGTATGTCTAGGATGAGTCGAGCGGAGACGTTCTGAATGCGTTGGAGTTTTTTCTGTAATTTGGCTGTGGTTCCGGCGTAGAGGGTGTTTCCGTAGTCCAGTCGGCTTGTGACAAGTGCATGGGTGACCGACTTTCTTGTTTCGGTGGGGATCCATCGGAAGATCTTTCGTAGCATGCGTAAGGTGTTAAAGCATGATGATGAGATGGCGTTGACTTGTCTGGTCATCGAGAGGGAGGGGTCTAGAATGAATCCCAGGTTGAGAGCATGGTCCGTTGGTTTTGGTGCGCTGCCTAGGGCCGGTGGCCACCATGAGTCGTCCCATGCAGAGGGGGATGATCCTAGGATGAGAACTTCCGTCGTGTCAGAATTCAGTTTCAAGCGGATGTTCTTCATCCATTTGGCTACGTCTTTCATTCCTTCGTGTAGGTTGGTTTTGGCAGTATTTGGGTCTTTGATGAGGGAGAGGATCAGCTGTGTGTCGTCAGCGTAGGAGATGATGTTGAGGTTGTGCTGGCGTGCGATGGATGCGAGGGGGCTCATGTAGACGTTGAAGAGGGTGGGGCTGAGCGATGATCCTTGTGGTACGCCGCAGATGACTTCGGTGGCCTCTGAACTGAAGGGGGGGAGGCGGACTCTCTGGGTTCTTCCGGCAAGGAACGAGATGATTCAATCCAATGCTTTTTCTTGTATCCCGACGTTGCTAAGGCGTTGTACAAGGGTGCTATGACAGACTGTGTCAAACGCTGCTGAGAGGTCCAGGAGGATGAGGGCAGCTGTTTCCCCGTTGTCGAGTAGTGTTCGGATGTCGTCTGTGGCTGCGATGAGGGCGGTCTCGGTGCTGTGTTTGGCTCGGAAGCCAGACTGAGGGGTCGAGGGAGCCGTTAGACTCGAGGAAGGCAGCGAGTTGACTATTGACGGTCTTCTCTATGACTTTGGCAGGGAATGGGAGGAGCGAGATGGGGCGGTAGTTCTTAAGTTCAGTGGGGTCTGCTGTAGGTTTCTTCAGGAGGGCACTGAGTTCGGCATGTTTCCAGCTTTCTGGGAAGGTAGCGGTGTTGAGGGAGCAGTTGATGATATTCCGGAGTTGGGGTGCTATGATGGAGTTGGCCTTGTTGAAGATGTGGTGAGGGCATGGGTCGGTTGGTGATCCGGAGTGGATGGAGTTCATCAAGCGGATGGTGTCTTCAGTGCTGATCGGGTTCCATGCGCAAAGGGTGGTGGTGGGCTTCAGTTCGGTGGTAGAGGGAGTGGGCTGGTCGCCGAAGCTGTTGTGTATGTCAGCGATCTTGCTGTGGAAGAACGAGGCTAGAGAGTCGCAGAGTTCTTGAGAGGGAGCGATGTTGTTGGTGTCGGCGTTGGGATTGGTAAGCTCTTTAACGATGCTGAAGAGTTCCTAGCTGTTGTGGGCATTGTTGTCGAGTCGATCCTTGAATGCTGATTTCTTGGTGGATCGGATCAGCTGGTGGTGTTTGCGAGTGGCGTTCTTGAGGGCGGTCATGTTGTCTGTGGTTGGGTTTCCTCGCCAGGCTTTCTCCAGGGTGCGGCAGTTCTTTTTGGAGTGCTGGAGGTCGTCATTGAACCAGGAGGTTTTTTTGCTTTCTGGCTTGTTGTGATGTTTTTTCAAGGGTGCCAATTCGTCAGCGCAATGGGTGATCCATTGTGCGAGATTGATGGCTGCTTTATTTGGGTCCGATGATCTGGCGGGAGGGTTTTGGTTTAGCGATGTGGTGAGCTGGTCGGTTGTAATTTTGTTCCAGTTTCTGCGGGGGACTTGTTGTGTGTGGTGGTGGGTCGTGGTCTTTCTGAAGTTGAAGTGGATGCAGCTGTGGTCCGTCCAGTGGAGTCCTGATGCGTGATTGAAGGAGATGTGCTTGCTGGAGGAGAAGATTGGGCCGAGCGTGTGTCCGGCGTAGTGGGTGGGGGTGTTTACCAGTTGTTTGAGCCCGAGATTGGCGAGGTTGTCCAGAAGGGTGGTGGTGTTGCTATCTTTGTTCTTTTCCAAGTGGAAGTTGAGGTCCCCTAGGAGAATGTAGCCCTCGGAGGGGAGGGCGTGTGGGCTGATAAAGTCAGTGATGTCTTCGCAGAATTGTGTGCAGGGTCCTGGTGGTCTGTAGATGAGGGTGCCTCTAAGTGTGGTCTTGGGGTCGGTGTGTATCTGGAAGTGAAGGTGTTCGGCGGCTGAGAGGGGGTTGTCGGAGCTGGTCGTGATGCGGATGGTGTTCTTGTGGACGATGGCGATGCCTCCTCCTGTTTGGTTGATGCTGTCCCTACGGATGATCTTGTAACCGTCCGGGATGGCTATGGCGATGTCGGGCGCTGATGAGGCGTTCATCCAGGTTTCTGTAAGAAAGGCGACGTCCGGTGTTGTGGTGTCGAGTAGGTTCCATAGTTCGATGGCGTGTCTGTGGACCGAGCGAGTGTTGAGCAGGATGTACTTCAGGTGGTTGTTGTTTGAGCTCTGTTTGGCGTTTGTGGTTGTAGATTGGTTCTTGATGCAGCAGAACTTGCAGGATTGGCAGATGAAGGGTCCATGGGTGCGTCCTGGGGCGGCTTGGTGGCAGTTGGGGAGTCGGCTGGTGATGAGAGCAGAGAGGGTGGCGGCGTCGTATGTTAGGCGGGTGGAGTGTATTTTGCGGGGGCCAGGGGGTCTGACGCTGGGCGCGGTCCAGGCGCGGACGGGCGTAGACGGGCTTACCTTTGGCGTGCCTTCGGCGCGCATAGGGCGCGTCCGCTGCGCGTAAATTGCACTGCCATGAGTGGATGATGGAGGGGGGCGGAGCGAGGGAGGAGCAGCTGGGAGACGGGAGCAGGGATCGGCTGTGGATACTGTAGGAAGCGGGGGTGGGGCCGCGGGCGAGCAGCGGCAGGGAGCGGGGAGGAGAGCCGGGCTGGGGCACAAAATGGCACCAAACAACAACAACAGCAATGCAGGGCGAGATTGGGGCGCAGTCTAGCACAGTCTAGCACAGATACTGAACAAAGCGGCAAGTGCGATACCACAGTAATCGAAGCAGAGCGATGGGCACAGTCTGGCACAGGTAGAGGACACCACAGGTACAGGATATCACACGAGGCAGAGCAGGGCGAGGGCACAGTCTGGCACAGGTAGAGGACGGCCAGGAGCGGGTGGAGCGACCGGTTCTGACTGGGTCAGGACGGTCACACTTTCTGAAACAAAAATCCCTTGCACTGGAGCGCAAATGGCAGAAAATAATGTCCTCATCAGACAAAAAACTGCAAATGCCATAACTACATGTACAAACATTTGCCATGCAAAGAGCTGTATTACAAATATCGCATTCAATCAGCAAGTAACGTGACGAAAGAACTGTTCAAGATATACAAAGAACATACAGCTCCAAACTCTGTACTCCCGCAAATTACTCAATCCCTGGAACTGTGTCACAACCTTTTTTTTTTTATAACATTTGTATTGACTTTTAAAATAACAGCAAGCATAACATTGCAGTCAATATCAGTCCTCAGAGACTTAAGGGAATGGTAATGGATAAGGGGCGGGGCACTGTCTGTGAAAGAGCCGCACACGCAGGTACAGGCACACACATAGGCGCGCTCCTGGACTGCAGAGACCCAGAAAGCCGGGATACGTGGGACAAAGTAGGTGATTGAGTGGGGCAGGACCGTTGACGAAGTAAGTGTTGAGCCTGTGACTGAGAGCGCGCTCTGCATGTTTTGGGATACATATACCTCGGATGTGTGACTTGGGCAAAACGCTACTATTCTTCTCTCTGTGTCTTTCTTCCCATCTCTATGACGCGTCAAAAGTGTGTGACTATAGGGCTATCCTTCACTGCGCGTTTCCATATGAGGCGAGAAATCGACTACAGAAGGGTAAGGGCCCAAGGAACTTTATAATGACATTATATCTCACCTATGAGAGGCGATACATTTATAACTGACAAACACCTGGGTGTATTATTCTAATGGTGCATGGCAGTATACAGATGGTGTGGAGAATCTACACTTCTAATTTTTGCGAGATGAGTGGCTGTGTGAAGGTTACACTACCACTAATCTGAGGGTGTTTTCGGTATCCAGACCCCCAACAAATGCTCAAAAATGAGTATACTATGCATAATGCATGAATGCGCGCAGAGCCTTCCACAAAGGCTTGTTATATTGTTAATAATAGCACAGCATGAATTGGACCCTTGAAACAGCGGTTAAATGACCGTTTTGTATCTACAGGTTGGACACCATAAACAGAAGAACTGGATCAAGGATGAGTATACACCAGGCCGGTCTTTAGGTGCAGTACTCTGCACTCTTTAAAAAAAAAAATAGGTAGAACCTTATCATATACGAGGGAGGGAATCTAAGTTGCCCCGAAGAAAGTTCAGGACCCACTTGGGCCAATCTGAAAGACCTGAAACATGTTGGCTCTAGGGTCATAGGACCATTGTATCCTCACCACCCTACTTCTTATTTTTAACATCCCCTGTCACTCTGCTAATAAAGGGATTCCTGGAGTTGACTGAGGGTGTTTAATCTTTAACCCCCATGGCCTATTTCTTCTAAGCGCTCCCTGAAGTATGGTTGAGCCCATCCTGACCTTTAGGAGTCAGGGTGAACCTGATGATGAAGCATGACCTTACTAGAGTGTGTGAGGGTTATATAACAAAAAAGAATTGTTTCCTTCCCCACCCCTAAACGGATGGTGTACCACCTGACGAGAGTAGAGCCCTACGTTATAAGCAACAAGGTGGGATACTTTTTGTTTGCCAGTGTTAAATAGGGAGGTCGTATCCCTCCAGTAAGGTGAAGAACCTCTCCACCCTCTTGGCTTAGATTAAGGTGTTTTACCCCTTTTCGTGAAGTCGAGATTTACCACACCTTGTGATAAGCCAGCACAAGCAAGTCAACCTATGCCACAACCTCGGCTCGTTATTTTTTCAAAAAATAAAAAAATAGTAAACATCGGAAGAAGCACTAATGAAGTATTAAATGTCTTTCCGGAGCGTTTTCAGGAGCATTATACGAAACTGTACGCTTCGCGAGGCTCTGTACCTGAGGAGCGTATACTAGATTACTTAACCCACATTAAGCTCCCTTGGCTGTCTAACGTGGAACGAGAGTTCCTGGCACAGCTGATAGAGCGGGAAGAAATAGTTTGGGGATTATCGGCGATGAGGGCTGGTGGCGCACCGGGCAGTGACGGCCTATCTGCGGTCTTTTACAAGACCTATTCGGATATATTGGTACCACATCTCCTCTCCCTCTGCGAGGACATGGCGGACACTGGCACGATACCGCCTACTCTACGCGAAGCTATCTTAGTGGCAATTCTCAAACCTGATAAAGACCCGGGAGACTGCGCCACCTACCGTCCCTTATCACTGCTCAACGTCGATGCGAAGATATTTGCGAAATTAATCGCCAACCGCCTTGCCCCCATGGTGACCTCGCTGGGGGCCCCGGAATCTTTGTGCCGACTCAAAACCTTACGTATAATCTCCGGACGGTCTTCGCGGCGTTTCAACACACACGCCCTGAGGTCCCCGCGGTGGCGGTCTTTCTTGACATGTAGAAGGCCTTCGACTCCGTCGAGTGGCCTTTCCTCCGCCATGTTGTGAGCCGCATGGGGTGGGCGAGCCGTTTCTGCGGTTGCTGGCTACGCTGTACACCCACCCGTCTGCCCGCATACGCATAGGTTCTCATTACGGACCCTATACAGATTGACAAAGGCACGAGGCAGGGATGCCCCCTCTCCCGTATACTATACGCACTGGTTGCTGAGCCTTTGGCCTGCGCCATGCGTGAATATCATGGCCACAGATGGATACGCTTCCCCATCTATAATTTGATCGTATCTACGTACGCTGACAACACTCTTCTCTATGTTAGGGATCCGGAGGTGCACCTGCCGGCCGTACTCCGAGAGGTGGTCTTGTTTAGCTCGCTATCGGGGATACATGTTAACTGGAAGAAGTCTCTTATGTTTCCGCTCACTCCCGCCACGCGGCCCTTTGAGCCGGACTATCCTATTCAGTGGTCCACGGACGCAGTTCGGTACTTGGGGATTTGTCTCCACACGGACTCGGAAGTGGTCCTACGTGAGAATTATGGGGTGGCTGTCTCGAGGCTCGAGGAGGATGTGGAGAGATGGATAGCTCTCCCAATATTGCTGCTGGGTCGTTCTCCCGCGCTTTTTGTTTTTATTCAGCAACATCCCTATGGTTTTATCACAACACTTTTTCCAGCAGATACAATCGTCAATGTTGCGGCTGGCCTGGGCCGGGAAGCAGCCCCGTGTAGCATGGAAAATATTAGTGCGTCCATACGAGGCGGGAGGGCTGGGAGCCCCGGATTTGGAGCTTTACTACCGTGCGGCGCAATGTGCCCACGCATACCACTGGATTCATGGACCAGTGAACATTCCACATATATGTATCGAGTCAATAGTGGCAGACCCGACGCCTTTGCCGGCACTGTTATCCCGACTGCCGGATCGCAGAATAGGTCTCCTTGACTCTCTAAACGTTGTCACACACGCCTGGCATCACATGATGGATATTCAGGCGTGTAGCCTCCTATATGCCCCTAACGCTCCTGTGGATTGGTGCGCGTGGTTGCCACCATGCAGGGACAAAGGAGTAGTGAAGGCTCTGAAGGGGCTGCGGATCAATACTAAGGGAGACCTTTTTTCTGAGGGGTGCGCTCGGAGTTGGAGTGAGATCGAGACTGAGGACGGGACGCACTCTCTTCTAGCGCGCTTGCAGTTCCACAGAGTGCGGCTCGCTGTTAGGGGCCTACTAGGGGATGATACGAAGGAACCTGCGATAGTGACAGCTTTTGACTACATCGTCAATGCTAAGGCCCCTTTTAAATTAATCACCAATCTATATCGCATTGCCCTCTCTGAGAGGACGGCGGAATATACCAAACCGAGATTGGCGTGGCAGGCTGACTTGAGAATTGAACTGGGGGAGGAGATGTGGCAATATTGCTGCACGAGTACGAGAAGAATATCTCTGAATGGCCGACACAGGCTGCAGCACTTTAAATATCTCAACAGGGTATACTACACCCCCAATAGACTACATAGATATGGCCTACGTGACGATGCTAAGTGTGAGAGATGTAGGGTTTTACTAGCCGATTTCATTCATATCGCTTGGTCTTGCCCGGATGTCCTCGCCTTTTGGCACTCAGTGTACCGTGAAGTCAACGAGATCACGCAGCTCGCGCTGGCTCCCGACCCACTGTTAGCCATACTGGGATACTCCAAGCCCCTTTACCCCATGTATAGAAGACTGGTAGATATGGCTTTCCTTATTGCCAAACGGTGTATTGCACGTGCCTGGATGCGAGGCCCAGTCCCCACATTGGCACAGTGGACTAGGGAAATTACTTTTTGCTGCACACAGACGGAACTGTATAGCGACCTGCTCCCACAGCGCACTAGACCTAAGAACTACTGGTCCCTGTTCACTGATAGACGCCGCACAGGTGACGATGAGACGGATGAGGACATCTCTCCCCCACTGACTGGCACTGCTCTGACTGCAATAGCAGAAAATGCTATGTAAACCGTTCAATATTGACTGTCCTCGGGTGGAGGGGGGGGGTAATGGCCCTTGGTGATGTGTCCCGCGGGTGCCCCCGCCGAGGTCTAGGGCGAATGGTGATATATCCACAGAGTCTGGGTCTATGGATACAAGATGTCCCAACCTGCAGTATGTTATATATCACTGTGTCATCCCATTATCTGTGTACTTTTGATATTGTTTATTATATGCTCATGCCCTGCTTTTTTGTTATTCATGAGGACTGTCAAGGCACCTGTTGATTACCCATGTTCTCTTTCTTTTTGTTCTTTCTGTAATTTTCTTTTAAAAATGCCAATAAAACAATAATTAAAAAAAAGTATTAAATGTCTTTCTCCAATGAAGGACTTGTCCTGGTAGCCTAATACAAGCCACCACTGAAAAAACGTGTGCAGTTACATCTTTAGCTGCTAAATACAGCAACATTCCCTCCTTCCCCTTTTTTGGCAAAAATCACTGAATTGTTTGTAGCATCCCAACTGACTAATGATTTAGAACTTCATCATTTATTATCAATCCAGCTATCTGGCTTTAGACCTAACAGAGTACAGAATTAGCAACCCTGAATATTAGGGAACTGTTGCTCGATATCTTTTATAAAGATCATAGTGCAGTAATAGAACTCTTGTACCTCTTGGCTGCCTGTGACATGGTTAAACAGAGGATTCTATGAGACTGATTGCATGCAGTCTTTAGCATTCAAGGAAATGCTTATGTTTGGATGAAATTATTGGTAATAAACTGAAAATAATGAGTAACATTAGATCAATTTACTTTAAAAAAAACAAAAGGTCATACAAAGAGTACCCTAAGGCTCACCTCTTTCACCAATACTTTTCAATATGGACATTCAGCTCCTTGCAGATGTGATATCATCTTTTCAACTGAGCTTCCAAATGTATGCAGATGACACTCAAATCTTAGTTGACCTACACCAAGAAAGTTCTGAGTCCTCTGCCATTGGTTGTTGCTTGGTGGCAACACAAGAGTGGATGGATACAAGTTCCTTCTCACTTAATAAAGTCAAAACCAAAATCATAACCTTCGGTGTGAAATATTCAGCTGGGTTTCCATTCAATGGCCATTGGTATAGGAACCACCTTGAGCTCCAGGCAAATCTACTCAAAACCTTGGGGTTATTATCGATTCTGAGCTATCTTTAGTCACTCATGCTCAAGATTCACCAGAAAAGCCAAGTTTCTTCTCTATAACTTACCCAAAGTGTGCTCAATATTAAGCTTGCTGGGGGCATGGCTGAGAACACTGACAAGATGGCCGCACTGTAATTGTGCAATGGTGGCCTCAGGGGTAAAACAACTGCTGTGCCATGCCCATGCCTCATCCCAGTGCACAGACGGGGACTCTTGGAGCATAATCTCATCATCTCCCACCCAGCAGCATGGTTCGCCCGCATGCTGTTTAGGAACGGGAAATTGGAGGAGGGTGCGCTCGCTGCGTAGGCCATGAATCCTCGGTCTCTTGTACCCCAGCTGTGCCACCTGGTGGAGGGTGTGCTGGAACTGAACCATCAGGAGCACAGATGAGCACCAGGGACAGCCAGAGATGACACTCCCCCGACACCTCCTACAGCTAAAGTAGTACTGCGACCCTCACAGCCTCTCTCCATGGTGACACTAAGGGGTGAGGAGATAACTCTCTCCGCTTCATATCCACCAAATGAAGTCTTCATAATTATTTGAAATACTGTTGGGAGCTCGACCTGCGATATCGTTAGGGAAACAGAGCTGCAGCTCCCAGACTGGTGATCCATATATTGACCATGCCACGGAGCGCTGCCTTCGCAAAAATATATCTTTGCATTACTTGGGCTAACTAACCCACCACTGATGACCTAGACCACATATGCTGGTAAACTATAACCATACACTATCCAGGTCCTCCAGATGGAGATCATTAGGTGAAGAGGGTGGCAAGCCTCCCTGGGACTGATGGCTGAGGGGGGGGTTTACCCCAGGACAGCTCATGGGCTGTGCAGGATAAACTGGATGCACCCCCACATGACCTGTGTCAATCCTAAAGGGGCTGTGAACGGTTACTATGAGCCCATTACACAAACAAAGTGCTGCACCCTGCCTCTCTCGCTATATGCAACCCAGAATCATACCAGCAAATGTCTACTCAAAGACCCAACTACCATTTGAGTCCAAGAAGGCAACCCACTTTCAAGAGAAATATGCAAATTTAGAACGTACCATGGCAACAGACTCACCTGCAGAACCTAACACTGATGAAGTGCAAAGAAACTGTTACTAACAATGCAGGGAAGATCGATCGGAAGATCGATGAGCTTACATTGCGCCGAGACTCCAGGAAGGAAAAACCTTATGAACACAACCAACAGCTAACAGCGACTGAACGCAGGATAACTGATAATGAATATACCCTACATATAGTAACCGAGGGCTGTAGGCACATGGCAGTTGAACTTGAACCAGTTAAAACGAAAAATTCAGATTTAGAGACAGGATCTCGGAGTGGCAACATCCGTATTCTGGGACTTCTGGAGCCTACGGGATGAGGAAACTGGAAAAGTATGGAGACTGGTAGCCATCTTTGGCCGAGATGAGCTATCTACCCAATT
This sequence comes from Lissotriton helveticus, assembly GCF_964261635.1. NCBI lineage: Eukaryota > Metazoa > Chordata > Amphibia > Caudata > Salamandridae > Lissotriton > Lissotriton helveticus. The sequence continues at coordinate 552,901,146 of NC_136063.1, forward strand.
TGTGGTGTAAAGGGCCCACCCCATCCTGGGTCCGCAACCAATCCTAGCAGCACCGCCACATCCAATCCTGGCTAAGTTGCATACCGATAGGAACTGAGATACCATACATACCCTTACCTTAGGCATGAAGGTAACAAGCTGTCCTTCTACCTGAATCATACCCAGGCAATATACGAGGCGCCGGTCGGACTTTTGTGCTTGTGAAAAAGCTGCAAGAATTTAACATTAAACATGCGATGTTGTACCTTGTACGACTACTATTTTACTGAAATGGCAAACTTCACGTCTTTGCGGATGATCAGTCTGTGACTCACTTCCTAAAACACAAGAAAAACAGAGACAAAAGAACCGACCCTCAGATGGAACTGCCTTGAATCAAGGCCTCAGCGATATCCAATGATACATTAATTGTTGAATATGGCTTGCTTGTTTTTGTATGGCAGTGGGGGGGGGGGAGCTGCCAGGGTAGACCTTCTCTTACATCAAGCTATCCAAAACTCTACCACTACTACTTTGGCTTCCTCTGGGGGTGTCAAACAGCCCACAATCATGGCCAACCCATACTGGAACCTGTGCTCCTGCTTAAGACCTATAAGTACGAATATGGGCAACTTGTTTTTCTATACAATGCATGTTATAGTTCATATGGTTTTCTACTAGCGCACCCAAGCGCAAGCCACATGACTACGGGAATTTGTTTGAGGGTAATATGGATGTTCACGATGGGGGGACAGGGGAATTTGTCGCTGACCATATAGGACTGGGTGTTGAGGGTGTGGGAATGAGGTGTCACCTGGGAAAACAACTGCACAGATTTGAGTGATCACTATGCGTACTTTAGAGCTCAGCCTAAAGCATGCTGGCACTGCTATAGACACTGACCGTGGACCCTTCTGATGATATGCAGTATGTGGAATGTATGGGGCCTAAAAAAAACAGAAAAATACACCAGATATTAGCTTACGCCACAACACACTCCATCGATAGCCTCCTACTGCAAGAAACGCATCTATTACCACACAGAAGCCAACATGTGGCTAAATACTGTAGCTCCCTTAGATTCTTTGCTACATACTCAATTTACTCCATAAGGGTTGCCACATTTATTAGACAAGATCAATTATTCTATCCTGTTCATGTGGTGTCTGAACCAGAGAGGCAATACCTGATAGGCCAGGGACTACTACAGCAAACCCATCTTACTATCATAAAACCTAAGGACCCAAATAGGACGACTCCAGCTTTTACTTTACGGTCATGAAATGAATGATGCCTCCTCCTTCAACCGGGTACAATACTAGGGGTAGGGGACTTGAACCTAACACTACACAACACCTTAGGCAGCTCAAACACTAGGCCTCAACAACATGGTAGCCCTTGAACTACACTACCAGATATGATGCAGACCCACAAACTAGTTGATATCTGGACACCACGTGCTCGCACCAAACAAAAATACGCATTTTGCTCATCGGTTCATGGGTCGGTCTCCAGACTGGACGACTGTCTGGGGACCAAAGAAGTACTGGGGTGGACACATGATGTCATGCATATGTATGAAACACTATTGGAGCACTTCCCAGTGATAATTACACTACACTTGCAACAATGCACATATTCACCCCCAGTCAACTGATATGGTTTTAATCCATCGTTTTTGTGCCCACCACGCTACCCCAGTTTGGACCCACCCACATGCAAATCAGTCTTGACCAAGCTCCTCATTTGAACGGTCCAGCCCAAACTGCCAGGTCAGGTCCTTCCTGGACCAGAACCCAGCATCCTGGGACCAGTTTCGGGGTATCACCCCTCATCAGCCAGGCTAGCTTGAATTCAGTGACGCAGTGAGCATGGACCCTTGTCTGGGCATAGCCTTTCCATTTAGGTTGACAAAAGCAAAAAGAACAGATGATGTACTGAATGCTGAACAATGTACACATTCACCCCCAGTCAGCTGATCTAGTTTTAATCCATTGTTGTTTGTCCTGTTCCCCAGTTTGGACCCAGCCATGTGCAAATCAGTCGTTCACCCTGCTCCTCATTGGAAGAGTCCAGCCCTAACTGCCAAGCCGGTTCATCCCTGGACCAGAAACAAGAGTCCTGGGAGCAGTTTCGGGGTATCACCCCTCATCAGCCAGGCTAGCTTGGAACCAGTGGCACAAGGAGCACGGGACCCATGTCTGGGCCTACCCTTCCCAGTTTAGGCAACAAAAGCTAAAAGAACAGATGATGGACGGGATGCTGAGCAATGCAAACATTTACCCCCAGTTTGGAGCCAGTCCTATGCATATCAGGCTTGACCCTGCTCCTCATGAAACAGTCCAGCCCAAACTGCTAAGCCAGCTCCACTCTGGACCAGAAACAAGCTTACTGGGACCGGTGTTGGGGTATCATCCCTCATCAGCCAAGCTAGTTTGAATCCAGTGGCGCAGGGAAAAGCAAAATGAACAGATGATGGCTGGAATGCTGAAAAAAGCAAACATTCACCCACAGTCAACAGATCTGGGTTTAAGCCATAATTGTTTTGCCCACAACGCCACTCACTGCCAGATCAAAGGGAGGGAGAAGTTCAGCATAAAAGCGAATAGTCCATGAACCAGTGTATGGCAGACGGTATGCAGTCTTTTTTCATTTACTCTCATCACAGAGAACGCATAGGGGCATATTTATCAAGGTTTTGCATCGCCCTTGTGCCCCAAAATGTAAATGACTTCTATCCAAACAGAAAAGAAAAACTTCGGAGGGAAAAGACTTGCCATAGCTGCCTCTGAATTATGGAACTCTGTTCCTGCAAAACGGCTCCCAAAGCTAATGTGAAATCACACCCAATAGACCGCTTCATGCAGCACTAATGTACTTAGTACTCCACTATTTCGATTTTATATTACCACGTGACTGGTCAATTCACTCAATTCAACCAGTTTGAGTTCACCACTGGTTTTTGACATTCGTTATGGCATAGCCACGCCCTGTTTAAAGGCTGGCTTCTTAGGCATGCAAGGTAACATCCACAGTGGTTTCAGCTCCCGTGATAAGCTCCTGACTTTCTGAAAACGCATTGTTGCCTTGACTGCTTTGTGTCATGGCATTTCTTGGGATTTTAATTTATTTGCAAGCGCTTTAGCGTGCTGGAGTTTCCTGGCTACACACATTCGGGGGCCATCTAGGGTCGGCTACCTACGTTGTTTTAACCAGTTTATGTTTTCGTTTTGCACCTTTTGCTTTGTGCTTTATACATATTTTCGCCAGTACTACTCCTTGGTGGGGAAGCCTTCCAGGAGGCAGTGGAGCTGCTCGGATCCAGCTTCAGTTCTTATGCCCCTTCCTGTTTTTCGGCATTTGTTATGCCATAGCCACATCCCCTGTAGAGGCAGGCTAGGTGCTCGTCCGCACAGTGGACATGTGCTGCTAGCTCGCCTGAAGTGAAGCCGGTCTGTGCATGGACGCCACCAGGGACAAGGACCCCAGGCCGTTTTGAGTCTGCTTGTAAACGGTACTCTTCTATGGAGTTCCGAATGCTTGTCACCAAATGCTAAACCTTACCCACATGTCACCCAATTGTGTGGGTTGTTAGTACCAGGGCCGATCCTAGGACTTTTGCAGCCACGGGCGAAAGGGAAGATGTGAGGCCCCTCTAATTTGTGACATCCAGGGCCTGTGTTAGGGCTGGTGGCCCTCGATGCGACAATGTTTGTTGGCGCCTCGCCAATGAGCTCCTTCGCTATGAATTCCCTCACTACCACACTTTAACAGTGCTCCTCAAGTTATGCTATGTGGAATTATGCTATGTAGATTTATAAAGCGCATAGCTGCCCGAGGGCTTCACAGTGCGGCGTGAGTCATCGTGTTCACTAGCGGGATTCGGAGGTGGTACATGTCTAGGTGGTAAAGTCATGTTTTAAGCATTTTTCTGAATCGGGTCTCGTTCATTTAGTTTCTAGACTCAGAGGGAATAGCATTCCAAAGCTTAGGGGTCAAATACGAGAAGGATACACGCCCCCCAATCTGATCCTTTGGACCTTTAGCAACTAGGCATTGGAGGATCTCAAGGTCCTGCTAGGAGTGTAAGGTACCAGAAGAGCCATTATCAAGGAGGGTCCATTATGGTTGATTCCCCTATGCGCCAAGTAAAGTGCCTTGAATTGTATCCGTTCCTCCACTCAAGCCAGTGCAAAGAAGCCACTGCAATTTTTGCTGAGCTATGTTTGGGAAGCTTGAGGATAGTCCTTGCTGCCACACTTTTGACTAACTGGAGTCTTTTGAAAATATACTTGGGTGAGCCGATATACAGGGAATTCCCATAGTCCAAGCGGGAAAGAATCAGCACTTGGACCACTATTCTCCTATATTGTGTAGGTAGGAGGTCTAGGATTTTCTGTAGGGTTCTGATAAGGCCACAGCAACATGCTGTAAATATTTTTATTGGGCCTCCATAGATAGAGAGCTATCCAACCACATACCTAAGCTCGTAATAGGGAAGGAAGGGATTGGCGGTGCCCCCAGGAACTCTGGCAATCCGAGGATTGTTTGCAGTGTTGGCTTGTTTCCCAAAATCATTAGCTTGGCTTTGTTTCCCTTTAATTTAAGTGGGCAGTTAGCCATCCATCATGCAACTTTCTCTAGACAAGGGGTTTATTGTTGTAAACCTGTTCCCGGGAAAGGGAAAGTACCAGTTGGGTGTCGTCAACATAGGAGACCATCATCACCCAAAATGTCTTGACGATGTCTGCCAATAGTCTCAAATAAATGTTGAAAAGTGTAGGCCTCAATGCAACGCCCTGTGGACCCCACACTTCAAAGGGAAGACATCTAAATAGCAGCGAGGTTTGCAAATTTGAAAGGACTTTTCTTTAAGGAACGAGAAAAGCCAGGTCAGAGCACAACTTGTTATTCCTATTTCACTCATCGTGAGCACCAAAGTCCTGTGGTCAACGGTATTGAACGGTGCGATCAGGTAGAGAAGGATAATGGCCTTGGAACCTCCTATGCCCAGCAATATTTTCATCTCCCCTGTTATTGCTAATAATGTGGTTTCCATCCTCTTCCACCTCTCTGCGAGACTTACACGTTTTCCCACCCACATCTTTCTGAAATCTTCCATCTACATATTTCAGCTTTCATCTTTTTACCTGAAACCTCTTTTCACTTTCTCCTTTTGCACATATTCTCTTGCATCTGCTTCACTTTACCATTCTCCACCACAAATTCACAACACAGCCATTCACTTATGAACACTGTCTTTCTATTTGGCCGGTCAATTTTCAACAGGTGAATTGTACCTCCCTACGCACGCTTCTACACATAATTACAAGTACAATTAGAACATGCCACCATTGCCCTCTGCCCTTCACAGAGGAGCCAAACAAGATTGGTTGAGCAGGTATTCTCAACACATTTGTGAACTACTGGCAGGCACTGTGAGAACTGCGCACTGCCTTTAGACTCATCTCCAGGGCTCTCTATCATGGCTCATTTTACTCACTCACCCACAACCTGAACTAGCAAAAACACCTATAAGCGAGTTGATAGTATGTAGAACAATAGGTTGATATGCTGTATAGTGAAAATAAAGAAAAAGAAAATATAGGAAAAAAGAGCACTTAGGGAAGTCAATTAGGCAAGACATGTGAAATTTAAATATGAGCAACCTCATTGTCATGATTGACATGGGTTATTGTAATGTTTTTTTACAGTCATTGTTGAGATATCCATCAGTGTTTGACACCGTAAAAGATATCAAAATGGAGCACAATATAGACTCTTTTCAAACCCCTACTTTTAATGAATAGTTTGCCCTGCCCTGGTCCTCGCAGCATAATATAATGCTATGAGGCCCCTGCTGTTCATAGCTCTGGATAATGAGCACCAAGCCCTGGAGAGCCCCCACCCCATCCTAGGCGTCATCCCAGCAATGATCTAATGCTCTGTTGCCAAGGAATCGGGTGACCCCTCTCCTGGGCCTCACAGCACTTGAAACACATGGTAGGGAAAAGCATTCAATAAAAGGGAGAGCTGAACCAAAGCATGGAGGGCAGTGTAAACCCAGAGTTATGCCTTTCAGTGAGGCAGTTTCTTTGAGTTTCAAGCCTCCCAGCAATTTGGATCAGCTCTGTATTCGCATCCTTTACAGGGAAAAACACTGGTCGATACCTCAACAAAGACAGTCCACAACATCAAGCTGCTCCATGAGCTGTGAGGTCCAGAGGAGTGGGTTTCAACCACTGGGCATCTGAGCCATAGTGTAGCCCTGTGCAGCCCTGGAGTGGGTGGCTCCCTGAACTCGGCCTCACACCACTGAATATTGGCTGCATGGACCAGGCGATGGGGCCAACCCCTGGACTTCACAGCCATGATCCAGTACTAAGGAGCAGGGAAGAGTGGGGAACCCTTCCCTGGGCTTTGAAGCTCAGATTTGCTTTGATGATAAAGACTGTAGTGACCCCTGCCATGCTAGCTGCTCCATCCTCCATTGTCATGTTACCACTGCTTTGTGTGCTCTGCAGAATGCCAAAATCAGTACAAAAGGGGGTGGTGATGGACGGAGCATCTGAATCAATCAAACACTCACACCCAGTCAAAAGATCTGGGTTTAATCCATCACCGTTCTTTAGCCCACTCTGCCACCCCAGTTCAGACATGGCTATATGCAAATCAGTCTGACCCTGTGCCTTATAGGAACAGTCCAGCCCGAACTGCCAAGCCATGTCTTTCCTGGACCGGAAACAAGCTTCCGAGGACCGGTTTCTGGCATTCCAGCCGTCTTCAGCCCAGCTTGCTTGAATCCAGTGGCAAAGTGAGCAAGGGACTCACGTCTGAGCATACCCTGCCACACTTATGGCGGCCAAAAGCGGTACAAAAGGGGGTGGTGATGGACGGAGCATCTAAATCAATCAAACACTCACACCCAGTCAAAAGATCTGGGTTTAATCCATCACCGTTCTTTAGCCCACTCTGCCACCCCAGTTCAGACATGGCTATATGCAAATCAGTCTGACCCTGTGCCTTATGGGAACAGTCCAGCCCCAACTGCCAAGCCATGTCTTTCCTGGACCGGAAACAAGCTTCCGAGGACCGGTTTCTGGCATTCCAGCCGTCTTCAGCCCAGCTTGCTTGAATCCAGTGGCAAAGTGAGCAAGGGACTCACGTCTGAGCATACCCTGCCACACTTATCGCGGCCAAAAGCGGTACAAAAGGGGGTGGTGATGGACGGAGCATCTGAATCAATCAAACACTCACACCCAGTCAAAAGATCTGGGTTTAATCCATCACCGTTCTTTAGCCCACTCTGCCACCCCAGTTCAGACATGGCTATATGCAAATCAGTCTGACCCTGTGCCTTATGGGAACAGTCCAGCCCGAACTGCCAAGCCATGTCTTTCCTGGACCGGAAACAAGTTCCGAGGACCGGTTTCTGGCATTCCAGCCGTCTTCAGCCCAGCTTGCTTGAATCCAGTGGCAAAGTGAGCAAGGGACTCACGTCTGAGCATACCCTGCCACACTTATGGCGGCCAAAAGCGGTACAAAAGGGGGTGGTGATGGACAGAGAATCTGAATCAATCAAACACTCACACCCAGTCAAAAGATCTGGGTTTAATCCATCACCGTTCTTTAGCCCACTCTGCCACCCCAGTTCAGACATGGCTATATGCAAATCAGTCTGACCCTGTGCCTTATGGGAACAGTCCAGCCCGAACTGCCAAGCTATGTCTTTCCTGGACCGGAAACAAGCTTCCGAGGACCGGTTTCTGGCATTCCAGCCGTCTTCAGCCCAGCTTGCTTGAATCCAGTGGCAAAGTGAGCAAGGGACTCACGTCTGAGCATACCCTGCCACACTTATGGCGGCCAAAAGCGGTAGAATGCCAAGCATGATTAGATGAGCACATATTCTATACCCCTCTGTGATGCACTGACAACCCCTTGCGAGAACATCCAACAACCTTATACCCCACTTCAATGGTCTAAAGTATGGTCCACTACAAACACCCACCCTCAACCTGAACTCACACAGATGCCTATGGGTAAGTCAGTTCACCTTAGGCACAGTACAACTTTGATATGCTGCATTAAAAAAACACATTAAAATAAAACCCAGGAAAAATGTAGTGCTATTAGAGAAGCAAATTTGCATATGTGAAATATAAATAGGAGCAACTTCACTGACATGGATTACTGTAATGTTTTTTTACAGTCATTAGTTGGGATATCTACCAGTGTTTTGCCCTGTAAAAGATATCAAAGTTAAATCACAATATAGATGTCTTTAGAAATCCTGACCCTTGTTTTATGCCGCTCACCTTGCTTTCGCTCGGCGCTGCCTTTGACGAATGCTTTTACCTGCCATGGACCTTGCAGTTATAATGCAGCAGTATGAGGCCAAGGAGAGGGTCTCTTCTCTCCTGGGCCTCACAGGGATAGATCATGTCTGCAATGAGGCTTAATGTATGGGGTCCCTATCTCCTGGGCTTGGCACCTATCGTCCAAGGCTGCCAGGCCCTGGGGAAGGTCGCTTTGCCTGGCTTCCTAGCAAGACATTATGACTGTGCGGTCCAAGGATAAGCATTCAGTAAAAGTGCTGTACAAAACCAAAGTAAACAGCATAAGCCCAGGGTCGGGGCTTTGAGTGAGTCAGGTCCCCCTGCATTTCAGGCCCCGTAATAATTAAAATCTGACTTTGAAAGAAGGCACTATCGCTGGGTATTGATGTCCTTTACAGGTCATGGCACTAATGCAAATATGGACAAATTATTAGAACCCTGCAAAGAAGCTGTCCTAAAAAGACCTGCTTATAACAACAAAAGAGTGACTAAGGTGTAATCTAGTTCAAGTACACATTGGTAAAGCACAACAGCAAGGGAAGCCAACCAAGTTTGTTTAAGAACCCTCACTCACCGACCTGGTCGGTGACATGCTTCGTCATAGGGTTCCACCAGAGAGGCCGAATGCCTCCCTGGTGTGCTTCTACGCCTGGTTTACAGCGGAGCAGGATGTTTAGATACGTGTGTACATGCTGGTGAAAAGGAAAGGGATTTAAAAGGTGACTGGTTCTGGCCTGTCAAATAATTTTATTATAGGCTGACCAGTGACCATTAAAAGAAATGGAACGAATGTTAACTAGTTCAGTAATGTAACTAGTAACATTCGATTTACGAGTGTGAAATTGGTCAACATGTTTCTGCTTATAAATGCGATTAGCTAAGCATTCTTCAGGACCTACTGTCAGTTCCACAGCGGTATGCGCACCCTAAGGCGCACCCTAACCTGAGGAACTATCAATTCTAGTACAACTCACAGTTATAACGGGGATCTCTCGCGTAGAGTCAAAAGACCAAAAGCACCTGCAAAGAGGGGGATGAACAGAAAAACATACATGTGTTTTAACCATAATTCTATTAACAAACATATAGCAGGTTGCTAATAATAGCTAAGCAGGCAATAATGTCCTGCGCTGTAAATGTGCATAGAAAAAACTTGGTATGGTATAAGACATTTATATTAAGATGTCTAAAGCGATATCGCGAGACACTATAACTGTATGTTCCTTCATAAACTTTTTTAATATATATATGAAAAAACCTATGTTGCGCTTTTCAATACCATATTTTTATGTTTGACCGGATGGGACTACCATCAGGTTGAGGGGTAAAACAATAGTTCTCATACAGCTCATAGTAACTATGGCGACATGGTAAAAACAAAGTGCTACATATATATGACTGAAATCCCAAGCAAAGCCTGGAGCCCAAAAGAATGTGCATAGAAATACAACACACATGACACAACACTATGGTAGAAAAAATGGCTTACATTCGCTGGTGAAGCGGATAGCTTCATGGGTCCAACAGGGAGGGAGAGCAAACACCTGGGAATCTAAAGAGACGGACAAACGGTATTACCAGCCCGTCAGAGACCCGATGTTTAAATGTAAAACAGGCGGTGGAAAGGAAAAACCTCCCGTGCTTTTTACTTCCCGATTCGTGCGCTCCCGCGAAAGACCTAACACGGTCCTCGCTGGCCCGGATATTGTAAAGGCACTACCGGGAAACAAATACAACTCTGCGATCACGGTGTAACGGCGTATAACGTGTTAACACGGAAGGGAAATAACAACTAGAACGTGGCCCCGTTTGTCTCTAGAATAAGGGAAAACTTTATTAGTGAGGAGCACACGGACAGTGTCAAAGTTGCTCAATATGCGATAATAATACGAATCGCATAAACTGTCAGCCTGATAGATGTTATTTTATACTATTTGACAAAATACTATTGCCAAAGTTTAAAAGATCTACCCTCCCATAAATAATGTGTAAAGCTAGCGTATACTGATACTAAATCAGCTCAAGTAAACAACACAATTAATAAGAAAGTGGGTCAGGCTGCTGGATAGTGTATCCTGATACTGAATCAGTGCTAGTGGACCAAAACAATTAGTAGGAAAAAAGGGGGGGGGGGCTGCTCGGTATCAGCCATTACTACTGAAGTGTCCAACATCATAATCAGCTATTAAGCTGAGAAAAATATGTGGTGTGTTGCGTATCTAGAGGGAGCAGCCTCCATGAATTATGACAAGACTATCTCTTTATACGCAAAAAGAAAATAAAGGTTGGGTTTTGGAAAACCAAATGTGATAAACCATACCCCACTGACATAACTGATGTCCATGAACACTGTCAGCAATGGAACAAATTCAGATCATGATGGTATCAAAAATTCTGAAATTCAGAAATACAGGTGGCATACTCCAGAACCACAGAGACTGACCATTCTGTTGCAGAAATGCTGATCAATGCTGCAGGACAGAACCCCATGGAATATTATCATTGAGTCCCGTCAGGTGGGTGGATAATCGATAAATCCACCGTTGTTCTTTTCAAAAAGCGGCTGTTGTGGAGATCTTCTAGTTGGTAGATGTTCAATCACTGACCAATGTAGATAATTTGTGGTGTGATTGCATTGAAGAAAATGTTCTGTCAATTTTGTGCTGTTTTTCTTACAGCGAATATTACTGCGATGTTCACATATTCGTTGTTTGAATTTTCTAGCAGTCATGCCCACATATCTGAGCCTGCAGGGGCAGGTAATGAGGTAGACTACATTAGAAGTGTTGCAATTAGTATGGGATTTTTCAAACATTGTTTGCCTTGTTCCAGATTAAGATGTTTCGATGTGGTAGTCAGTTGACAGGCACTGCATGAGCCACAAGGGAAATGACCCAGCACTGGTGGGAGCCCCCCCGCATTCAAAACAGTCGCCATATGATCAGTTGTTTCCATCCGCGGACGGGTATGGACCAAGATGTTTCTCAAGTTTCGCGCCCGTTTGTATGAAAAAAGAGGTTTTTCCCAATGGTGATTATTACTCTCAAGGATCCTCCAAAGTTTGCGAATCGATTTGCTAACAAAGTTAGATCCTGCATTGAAGGTGGTCACACATGTTAGAGGCAGTGGTTCAGTACCTCTAGGGGTCTTCTCATCCAGGAGAGCTTCTCGATTTTGGTTGCGAGCTAATTTGCAACTCTTCTTGAGAATCCCATCAGGATATCCACAATTCTGGAGTTTCGTTGTTAAGTCAGCAGCTTGGCTTTTGAAGACTGCAACCTCACTACAATTTCTTCTCAGCCGCAAATATTGGCCAAAAGGCAGATTTTCCCGTAATGGACGTGGATGGTAGCTTGTAAAGTCCAGTAGGTTATTCTTAGCTGTTGGCTTATGATGTGTCCTGGTTTGCAGTCTGTTGCCGACTCTGGATATCACAACATCAGGAAACACCATTTATTTCTTGTCATATGAGTGGGTAAACCTTAAATTGACATCACATGTATTAATTCAATTGAAGAATTCATGAAGAATATTCTCAGGGCCTTGCCAAATAACGAGCACATCATCTATGTACCTCCGCCAGAAGGATACATAGAAAGGTATGGATTGAGATCAGACAAGATGTGGCGACACTCAAAATCATGTACATATAGGCCAGCCACACATGGGGCAAAAGTTCTGCCCATTGATGTTCCGGTTGATTGAAGATATGAGTCGCCCTGGTATTGAAAGAAATTTTCTTTCAGTGCCAACCTGGCACAGTCAACGACAAACTTCTTGGGCGTAATGTATTCCCAATTGTTATTTTCCAATGTAGCCTCAATCACTCTGATGGTGGAATCCTGAGGAATACAGGTTTAGAGACTCTCTATATCTAGTGTCCAAGATAGGTGGAGTCTTCTGTAATCACAACCTCCTGAAGGAGAGCGAGCAGACTTTTGGTATATTTTAGATAAGTGCTTGTAGCTTGAATAAGAGGTTTTAAGAAAAAATCGCAATACTGCGACAAAGGTTCCAATAGGGAACCCATCCCTGATACGATGGATCTTCCTGGAGGTGGTAACCGATTTTTATGCGTTTTGGCAAGGTGTAAAAATATGGTATAGTGCCTTTGCTGGAAGTGAGAAAGTCAGCCTCGTGTTTGGTAATATGCCCACTGCTTTCAGCCTCATTCACCAGAGAGAAAATGGTGTCGCAGAGAGTTGGCGTTGGATCCACAGAGAGGCTGGTGTAACTCACTTGGTCAGACAGACGTCGTCTGCACTCCACATCATAGTTCTCAGCATCTTGTACCACTATACCCCCGCCTTTGTCGGCGGGCTTTATGACAATGCCTCGATTGTTCCTCAGTGATTCCAGAGCCTGGAACTCACAGGCCTTCATGTTTTTTAATACACCTGTTTCTTCAAAGGTTTCCACATCATTAAAAACGGCTTGCTCAAATGCAGTAATCCCCCTGCAAAGAAGCTGTCCTAAAAAGCCCTGCCCCAAAAAATATAGTGAAGCTAATCAGCATTTCCGATACTGAGTTAATGGTTAAACTTCATGTGGCTATGGCCCAGAGGACTCCCTCGTAGTGGATCATCAATTACTTTGTACAACCCTTAAAGCTCTTAAGATGCTTTCGCCTAACACCCATAAACCTTTTCCAACCCTCATAGCTGCCATGTTTCGCAGGTCCATGCATAATGTGCTGTTCCAGTCCAAGTTTTTTCTTTGGTTTCTGGGGCTTGTTGTCTTGCTTTATAATGGCATAAACACAACTACAAGTACCAGAAATCAAAATAAAAACTTGGGCTGTAGCAGCACATCTTGCATGGACCTGGGAAATTTGCCAGGTGGCCCCATAGTGACATTCAACCAACCTCCAAGCCAGCCTGTCCTCGCCCGACACCATTTTATGTTTAACTTTTATAGAGTGTTAGAACAAAATGACATCCTATAGCCTTTCCTTTTACATCAGCAAGATTGTCACATAGACCAATTTGTCCTCTCACAAAGAAAACAATCTCTATGTTAAAAGAATAGGCAGCAGTTTGTCAGAACACATTGCCTGACATTTGACGTCTGTCTTTCAAATTTACAGGCATCTTTATTGCTCATTCACCTTCTGAACTCCAGCATTTTAATTAAGGGGGTACAGCAGTCCCACAAACCCCCCCCCACGCACACACTCCTACTTCCAGCACCTATATCCTTCTCTGTCACCTATACGGTCCTCTCTTCTGCATGTACCTTATTTCTTTACACTTTTCCTCGCCTCCTCCTGGTCTAAGCATACTGTTTCCCCATATTCACCTCCTTATGTGTTGCACTTATTCACTTCTCCCCATTATCTCCTTTGCTCTCCTTTCTCAGTCTCCCTGCAACATCTTGTCTCTTGATCACCTCTTAACCCATACTGTCTCTCATTTGACGTCTTCCCATTTCCCCTCCATTGCTATATTTTATCTTCACACTTTCGCTCTGCACGCTCCCATCCACTTATCTCCTTAAAGGTTCAGGGTAAAGTGCACTGAAGACCCAGATGTCAACACACACAACAAATGTGACAACATTAACGCAATAATTTAAAAGCATCTTTATTGCTCCTTCACCTTTCTAACAACAGCAGGGTTATTTGGGGAGTGCAGTAGCACCACACTCACCCCTACTTCCAGTGCATGTGAACATTCTCTGGACTGTCCACACTGCAAATGCACCCACAAATTTAAAACTCTGCTGCGTTTCATGGACTGTGAAAGCAAAGTCAGGCATGACTCACAGTTCCAGACGTGAGGGAATTTTCAATAGTATGTTATGCGAACTCAGCCCTAAGTCATTAGAGCGCTTCACATGATCATCAGTTACATTACAAAAGGATACATCCATCTTTTAGGGGCATGTGGAAATAGTGATATGCCCAGAATCACAGAATGTTCAGCAGACACTGAGACTCTCTAACCTCGTTCCTCAGTTCCATTAAGCTGCTCAATGCGTGCAAAGCCCAGGGGAAAGCGTTTCATCCCATGGGCTTCATAGCCATACTGTAGTGCTACGAAGTTCAGGAAATCGGGGGTCCCCTACACTGGGCTGCACACAACTGAATAATGAAAGTACGGCCCAGGGCAGGGGGCCCCACACTTCGACTTTGAACCCTGATCCAGTGCTGCAAGGCATAGCAGAAGGACCTCTCCTGCCCTGGGCCTCAAAGCTCTGGATATATGGATGCGAGGCCAAGATAAGGGGGCCCCACACTTGGATCCTGATCCATTGCTTTGAAGTCCAGTGATGTGGGGACTACCTCCCCTGGCATTTGAAGAAGTGTGGCGCTTTGCCTATCAAAATTGCCCAGCCACAGCTTCTCCCTCTTCTACTGAACCGCCTCTCCTCACCCATTAATATTCAGATCCTAAAAACAAAAGGGCCATTTGTTGCCCGGAAACGCAAATGTCACCTTTTCAACAGAGCACAGCCCCGCCCTTGACATGCTCTTTGCTGCTGTCCCAAGACCCCCTGGCATTCTTTCCATCCCCCCCATGCCCGTAATCCCAGGAATGACACCACGCCTTTAGAACTGCAGTGGTTAAGGCACCTCATTTGCACAATGTAATGCAGTGATCGGAGGGGGGTGGGGCGGAGGGGGTCCAGGAGGAGCAGGTGGCCCGACTATAATGCAGTCTTTCATATCGAAGCGGAGCCCTATTTTTTTGAGGTGAGAGCGGGGCCCTGGGCAGCTGCTCACATTGCCCATGCCTAGCTCCGGCCCTGGTTTGTACCTTTAATCTCCTTGCCCCTTGGCATTGAAGTGGGCACGACGGTGCAATCTCCTCTTGCGGCTCATCTTTTCTCCCTCAGCTGTCGCTCCTTAGCCAACCATAAGCTAGAGATGTATGACTTTTTAAAAGATCACTCGCCAGACGCAATCTTGATGTCAGAAACTTAGCTCATCGAAAACTCAGCGCAAGATGTACTTACAGCTGTCCCCCTGGACAATGCGATTGTAAGATTGGATAGGCAATCGCAAAGGGGGGACGAGATCACTGTTACTTTTAAACAGTCTGTCCTGTGCACGGTTACATAGTTAGCTATCACAGGGAGTGAGGCAGCTTACTTCTCACTTTTTCTAGTAATTTTACGTTAGGTTGGATTCTGATCTGTCGTCTGCCGGGCCCAGCATCTAATTTTATGGTATCACTAGCAGACACACTGCCACCACTCACTTTGCGCTGCTCTAATTTTACTGTCATCAGAGACCTTAATCTCCCTTTTGATGACACTAGATGGCAGCTGCTATGGTTGCGGACATGGAAGGCCTTCCTCCTTTGCAATTGATCTTGTCCTCCACTCATAGTTTGGGACATTTGCTTGATCCCATTTTTCCAATTTGGCCAGTCTATCTGTTGATCCCCCTCTTCCACTTTTATAATCCTATCATTTTGCCATACCTTTCCAGGTCCCTATTGCCAAATCCTCGACTGTAGCTGTCCCTGGCCAGGCGGTCAGTACACGGAAATGGGCGAGGGTGACCTCTGCCGATTTCTGACATAAATCACCCTATTCTAGATAGCTGTCTTGACATAGCCAACCTTCCAATGGAAAGTTAGATAACTGATGCACTTGATCAAATTGCACATTTGGCATATAACACCTTTAGAAGAATCGAACCGCCAGCAAATTGGTTCAATGAGGCATTGTTTGTTTTGAAAAAAAAATGCAAACACTTATGGCACAGATATTTCGATCCTACCAGTAAGGCCAACTATTGGTCGGCTTCAAAGGTGTATCATAGTCATATTAGGCTTCCTATTGCAATTTTTATACCAACAAAATCGAAGCGGCCCAGAATTCCTCTCAAGAAATGTCGCAATTGTTAAGTCTCTGTCTTCATTGGACCAAGTTTCAGCTGCTAATCCATCTTCGGAGGAGCATTGCAATGCCTAAGCTCAGTTATTCTTTGGCAAAGTGGTATCCATCTACTCCTCTTTTCCTGAGGCTTCTAGGGACGGTACATGCCGTAGTTCTTGGTTGGACCCACCTGCCGACAGCCAGGGGCATACAAACCCATTAAACCTGAGGAACTGTCCCCATTGATGGCTTCAATTAAGCCAGGCTCTGCTTCAGATCACTCATCTCCTGCCATTCTGGAACGAGGAGTGGTAGCAGTATTACCTGTGCTCTGTGATCTACTTAACAGCTCCTTCAGGGTGGGCAGGTTCCACAGTGCTGGAAACACACTACGGTATTCCCACTCCTAAAAAAAGGTTTTGAACCCATCTAAGCCTACAAAATATAGGTCTATTTCACTGCTCTCGTTTTCTTCTAAGGTTGCAGAGTAATATGTTAACCAGCAGCTTTCAACCTTTTTTGAGGGGAAGGAGCTTCTTCACAGGACGCAGCCGGGCTTCCGCCCCCAGCTTGGTAGAGGGTCTGCTTTATTGCTTGCCTCTGAGTCTATCCGCCAAATTGTTGACAGGGGTGACACTGGAGAGCTGATGATGTTGGACCTTAATGCGGCTTTCAACACCATCTCCCACAACTTTCTACTTGAACGGTTGTGGAGCTGTGGTGATGGTCATAGGGCCTTGCAATGGTTTGCTTCTTTTTTGCAGAATCGCACCTTTCAGGTGTCACAAAAAACCTTTTCAATCTCCAGTGTTTCTGCTGCAGCTGGGGGCGCTCTGAGGCTCCTCCTTGAGTCTTACTTTAGTCTGTTTTTATATGTGCTTCCTGGCTGATAACATCAAGCCTTATGGTTTTAGCACCATATTGTAAGATGATGATACTCAGCTGATAATCACCCTGTCACAGAATGTAGGCAATGTGGCTTCTTTGTTGAGGACCTGTCTGTAGAAGGCTGCTCAGTGGATAGACCTCAATTGCCTCAAACAAAATGCTGGAAAAACTTGGAAAAGGTCCTTATCCTAGACAAGCAGCCTTCTATTTTGTCCTCTGCCTGGTGGCCAGATTCACTCAGACCTTTATCTGCCCCAAAGCCTAAGATCAGGAACTTAGGCATTGGGTTCGATGAAAAGCTCTCCTTTGATAGCCAAAATCACAGTTTTAGCAGGCAAGTGTTTTGGGATCTTAAAAACGCTTTAAAAAAAATACTCGCCCTTCTCCCCGAATCTGCCAGGAAGTCAGTAGTCCTGCTGGATTATTGTTAACGTTCTGTACTTAAGAATCTCTCGGTTTCCACTGATGAGACTTCAGCACTTGCAGAACGCGGCAGCCTGCCAGCTGCTGAAACTCCCCAGACAGGATTCCTTGGGATCGGCACTTTCAAAACTGCTCTGGCTACCTCGAAAACAAATGCTCTCTTTTAAGGCTCTTAGGTATTGCTACAGGGACTTTATGAATAAGTGTCCTCGCTACCTGCACTCCTGTTTTTAAACCCTATTCTTCTGAAAGGAACCTTAGATCTACAGTGGCATTGTTGGCTTTCACCCGTACTGTAAAAAAAGCTTGCATTGGGGTTGCTCTTTCCATTTTTTAGCAGCCCAGCTGTGGAACTCCCTTCCTCTTCAGCTAAGGCAGGCACAAACAAAATCCTTGCTCCACAAAACTTTGAAATCCTGGCTGTTTAGGCAAGCTTTATTGTTTTGTTCATTAGCTGCTGTATTTTCCGATCTCTGGGATCTAGAACCTAGAGCTGGGTCACTTTATTGGAAGTAACTATGCGCTTTACTAAGTACATTATAATTATTATTATTATTTTATGCACTGTAAGATGTGCTGACTGTTTTACTTATCTGTGCCATTTTTTTATTTTGTTTTCTCTTTCTTTTATCGTTACCTCCCTGCACCTAGAAATTAGATTTGTTTGATATTAAGTTGTATATAATTATTAAATAAATGTAAATAAGTCATTCTGCATGTATGTAAATTACCTTCTCCATAGTTACGGACATGCAGAATAATTTATGTCACTTACTACCTCTTGGAACCGTCAGTGTTTGGTTGGTTGAAGAGATGCCCCCAGCCAGCCAGAACCGACCGTTCCCGTCAAGGGCAGGTGATTACACTCACTGTACAACCCGTACCTAGGCACTGAGCAGTCAGGGTTATATCAGAGGCAACGTGTAACGCAAAGGCACAGCAGTTACTGATGATAAATACCAATGAGTGTCACAAAAGAGACTTTACACAGGATGTATGTAAAAATGGTTATATTCACAATGCCTATTTAATCATTATAGCATGATCATCAGAAATTGTTGGGCATAAAACACGTTTGGAAATAGTACTAGCAGTACTAGGCCCACTCGTATGGGTAGGATATCAATAGTATGGACACTGAGGACAATTCATAATCTAACCCCCACTCCCACAATTGAAAGAGAGCATCCTTATGCAGTGCACAATATCAAAAATATGTACACACACAAAAATAGAACATTTTGTAGCAGCACTGTGGTCAGAGCCACGCCGGTAAATCCAATGTCAAAGGTATTGTGCTTTTGGCATACAATTGAACGTATCAAGCGGCACTGCCGGCCAGTGTAATGAGTCACAGGCGGTTCTCACACACACTCACTCGACATCAACACAAGTTGCAACAGGTATCAGCCAGTCCATACAGCACACACCTACACACATGCGCACCTGGAATCCTAATGTGTTCCACTGGTACCCAGCAGGTCAATAGATCACACCCTGCAGACTCTGTGGCCCTAACCTTCCTCTGCCCTCTAGTTCACTCCAATTGTTCTATACCAACAGAAGGAAGATAACCAACCCTGCCTCCAAGACACTGGACCAAACGCAGCTGAAGTCACACAGTCTGTGTCCTCAGGAAGCAGGTGGGAATATGTAGCACTTTTAATTAGGAGGTAGACGTAAAGAAGGGGAGTGTAGAAGCCACTCTGGAAGTTAATCCACAAGTCTCAAAACACAAAAGGAGTCAAACAGTCTCTTGAACAGCTTCCGAACTCTCTTGAAACAGTCCTTCAACCCACTCAATCGTTCTTGCTATTACCTGGAGCAAAGATAAATGCAAGAGGGGCCAGGTGTGGGGTGGGTAGTTGGTCTGCTGCGATTAGGATCAACATGGGAACAAACTATGAATGAGGAGTAACACAGGAGAGCCTCTTGGTAGGATAGGGCACCTTAATCAGTACACAATGGTCAGGGTCATGCCCAGGCAATCTGGCACTGCAGCTGGTGCGTGTTAGTATAAGTTGCACAAGACACTTCAGGTTTCAAATACTATGCGTTACAAATTCCTTACCTCCCTGGAAATGAGGCACAAGGACTGGTGCAGGTTAGATGGGTTGCACTAGGCAATTCCGGTCACACACAGCGAAGAGTTGCAATTCCGTACATCCCTGGAAATGAGGCACAACGTCTGGTGCACAATGATACAGGTTGCACCATACAAGTTTAGTCACACACACACATCTGCAAGTTCAACAGAGTCACATCAGATAGAATGAGGCACTACTATGGGTACACACTCACCCCAGAGGACCGCACACTGTTAATTGGACACCACACGCAATGAGCATGCAGTCGGTGTGTTGCATGAGAGATGAAAACGGCCATGCAGGGTCCTGAAACCTGCGAATCCACTCACCACCACTAGACACTTACCAGTGTCAGGGTCTCTGCAGTACAGGAACCACACGCCTTAGATGCAGGCAAGATTTCTGGGGCTCTGCACTAGACAGTCCGCTCTCCAAACACAAGTCTTAGTTCCACGCTCACGCCAGGCTACCAGTTTGGATTCAGTAGCCGATAAGGGCACTTCTCTCCAGATGTCACAGAAGTAGGTCCCTCGTGGAAGATCTTTGATGTCCCATGGATGCCTGGAAGAACTGGAGGCCTGCGGTCGGGCCTTGGAGAGCACATTTCAGGACGCCACACTTCAGCAGATCCTCTGCCCAGGCCAGCCTCTATCTGGACAGTTATTCTCCATGTGCACAACAGAGTCCTCTGGCAATGTGTACCAAGCAGTCCGGGTTCTCCAATCCAGCTTCTCCACAAGTATATCTCGCCCTTTCGTGAAGAATGGCACCTGTAGGTATACTGTTGTGTGTCTTTGAAGTTAGGAGTGAGATGTCTCCTCTAGATTGTAAGCCTGTCTGCCATGGGGGGGGGGGGGGGGGGGGTGAAATTCAGATCTGAATCTTTAGTGGGGCCATGATCCGCCTGAAAGGCTAAGTGTCAAAACCTCTATCTTCCATCTGTCCTATGTAGACCTCAAATGGCAGAGGTCTGCCATTCCCGTTGGATGCCCATGGTGTATGGCTGTCGCTTGGGGAATGCACGGATGTGCTCCCCCAAACCCTGGTGTCCACTAGAGCCAGTTATCATGGTTCAAGAGACTCTTGGAGCATATAAATGTCCATATTCTATAAGTGGTACAAAAGGGGGTGGTGATGAATGGAGCATCTGAATCAATCAAACACTCACACCCAGTCAAAAGGTCTGGGTTTAATCCATCACCGTTCTTTAGCCCACTCTGCCACCCCAGTTCAGACATGGCTATATGCAAATCAGTCTGACCCTGTGCCTCATGGGAACAGTCCAGCCCGAACTGCCAAGCCATGTCTTCCCTGGACCGGAAACAAGCTTCCGAGGACCGGTTTCTGGCATTCCAGCCGTCTTCAGCCCGGCTTGCTTGAATCCAGTGGCAAAGAGAGCAAGGGACTCACGTCTGAGCATACCCTGCCACACTTATGGCGGCCAAAAGCGGTACAAAAGGGGGTGGTGATGGATGGAGCATCTGAATCAATCAAACACTCACACCCAGTCAAAAGATCTGGGTTTAATTCATCACCGTTCTTTAGCACACTCTGCCACCCCAGTTCAGACATGGCTATATGCAAATCAGTCTGACCCTGTGCCTCATGGGAACAGTCCAGCCCGAACTGCCAAGCCATGTCTTCCCTGAACCGGAAACAAGCTTCCGAGGACCGGTTTTCTAGCATTCCAGCCGTCTTCAGCCCGGCTTGCTTGTATCCAGTGGCAAAGAGAGCAAGGGACTCACGTATGAGCATACCCTGCCACACTTATGGCGGCCAAAAGCGGTACAAAAGGGGGTGGTGATGGATGGAGCATCTGAATCAATCAAACACTCACACCCAGTCAAAAGATCTGGGTTTAATCCATCACCGTTCTTTAGCCCACTCTGCCACCCCAGTTCAGACATGGCTATATGCAAATCAGTCTGACCATGTGCCTCATGGGAACAGTCCAGCCCGAACTGCCAAGCCATGTCTTCCCTGGACCGGAAACAAGCTTCAGAGGACCGGTTTCTGGCATTCCAGCCGTCTTCAGCCCGGCTTGCTTGAATCCAGTGGCAAAGAGAGCAAGGGACTCACGTCTGAGCATACCCTGCCACACTTATGGCGGCCAAAAGCAGTACAAAAGGGGGTGGTGATGGATGGAGCATCTGAATCAATCAAACACTCACCCCCAGTCAAAAGATCTGGGTTTAATCCATCACCGTTCTTTAGCCCACTCTGCCACCCCAGTTCAGACATGGCTATATGCAAATCAGTCTGACCCTGTGCCTCATGGGAACAGTCCAGCCCGAACTGCCAAGCCATGTCTTCCCTGGACCGGAAACAAGCTTCTGAGGACCGGTTTCTGGCATTCCAGCCGTCTTCAGCCCGGCTTGCTTGAATCCAGTGGCAAAGAGAGCAAGGGACTCACGTCTGAGCATACCCTGCCACACTTATGGCGGCCAAAAGCGGTACAAAAGGGGTGGTGATGGATGGAGCATCTGAATCAATCAAACACTCACACCCAGTCAAAAGATATGGGTTTAATCCATCACCGTTCTTTAGCCCACTCTGTAACCCCAGTTCAGACATGGCTATATGCAAATCAGTCTGACCCTGTGCCTCATGGGAACAGTCCAGCCCGAACTGCCAAGCCATGCCTTCCCTGGACCGGAAACAAGTTTCCGAGGACCGGTTTCTGGCATTCCAGCCGTCTTCAGCCCGGCTTGCTTGAATCCAGTGGCAAAGAGAGCAAGGGACTCACGTCTGAGCATACCCTGCCTCACTTATGGCGGCCAAAAGCGGTACAAAAGGGGGTGGTGATGGATGGAGCATCTGAATCAATCAAACACTCACACCCAGTCAAAAGATCTGGGTTTAATCCATCACCGTTCTTTAGCCCACTCTGCCACCCCAGTTCAGACATGGCTATATGCAAATCAGTCTGACCCTGTGCCTCATGGGAACAGTCCAGCCCGAACTGCCAAGCCATGTCTTCCCTGGACCGGAAACAAGCTTCCGAGGACCGGTTTCTGGCATTCCAGCCGTCTTCAGCCCGGCTTGCTTGAATCCAGTGGCAAAGAGAGCAGGGGACTCACATCTGAGCATACCCTGCCACACTTATGGCGGCCAAAAGTGGTACAAAAGGGGGTGGTGATGGATGGAGCATCTGAATCAATCAAACACTCACACCCTGTCTAAAGATCTGGGTTTAATCCATCACCGTTCTTTAGCCCACTCTGCCACCCCAGTCCAGACATGGCTATATTGAAAACAGTCTGACCCTGTGCCTCATGGGAACAGTCCAGCCCGAACTGCCAAGCCATGTCTTCCCTGGACCGGAAACAAGCTTCCGAGGACCGGTTTCTGGCATTCCAGCCGTCTTCAGCCCGGCTTGCTTGAATCCAGTGGCAAAGAGAGCAAGGGACTCACGTCTGAGCATACCCTGCCACACTTATGGCGGCCAAAAGCGGTACAAAAGGGGGTGGTGATGGATGGAGCATCTGAATCTATCAAACACTCACACCCAGTCAAAAGATCTGGGTTTAATCCATCACCTTTCTTTAGCCCACTCTGCCACCCCAGTTCAGACATGGCTATATGCAAATCAGTCTGACCCTGTGCCTCATGGGAACAGTCCAGCCCGAACTGCCAAGCCATGTCTTCCCTGGACCGGAAACAAGCTTCCGAGGACCGGTTTCTGGCATTCCAGCCGTCTTCAGCCCGGCTTGCTTGAATCCAGTGGCAAAGAGAGCAAGGGACTCACGTCTGAGCATACCCTGCCACACTTATGGCGGCCAAAAGCGGTACAAAAGGGGGTGGTGATGGATGGAGCATCTGAATCAATCAAACACTCACACCCAGTCAAAAGATCTGGGTTTAATCCATCACCGTTCTTTAGCCCACTCTGCCACCCCAGTTCAGACATGGCTATATGCAAATCAGTCTGACCCTGTGCCTCATGGGAACAGTCCAGCCCGAACTGCCAAGCCATGTCTTCCCTGGACCGGAAACAAGCTTCCGAGGACCGGTTTCTGGCATTTCAGCCGTCTTCAGCCCGGCTTGCTTGAATCCAGTGGCAAAGAGAGCAAGGGACTCACGTCTGAGCATACTGTGCCACACTTATGGCGGCCAAAAGCGGTACAAAAGGGGGTGGTGATGGATGGAGCATCTGAATCAATCAAACACTCACACACAGTCAAAAGATCTGGGTTTAATCCATCACCGTTCTTTAGCCCACTCTGCCACCCCAGTTCAGACATGGCTATATGCAAATCAGTCTGACCCTGTTCCTCATGGGAACAGTCCAGCCCGAACTGCCAAGCCATGTCTTCCCTGGACCGGAAACAAGCTTCCGAGGACCGGTTTCTGGCATTCCAGCCGTCTACAGCCCGGCTTTCTTGAATCCAGTGGCAAAGAGAGCAAGGGACTCACGTCTGAGCATACCCTGCCACACTTATGGCGGCCCAAAGCGGTATAAAAGGGGTTGGTGATGGATGGAGCATCTGAATCAATCAAACACTCACACACAGTCAAAAGATCTGGGTTTAATCCATCACCGTTCTTTAGCCCACTCTGCCACCCCAGTTCAGACATGGCTATATGCAAATCAGTCTGACCCTGTGCCTCATGGGAACAGTCCAGCCCGAACTGCCAAGCCATGTCTTCCCTGGACCGGAAACAAGCTTCCGAGGACCGGTTTCTGGCATTCCAGCCATCTTCAGCCCGGCTTGCTTGAATCCAGTGGCAAAGAGAGCAAGGGACTCACGTCTGAGCATACCCTGCCACACTTATGGCGGCCAAAAGCGGTACAAAAGTGTGGCAGGGTATGCTCAGAAGTGAGTCCATTGCTCACTTTGCCACTGGATTCAAGCAAGCCGGGCTGAAGACGGCTGGAATGCCAGAAACCGGTCCTCGGAAGCTTGTTTCCGGTCCAGGGAAGGCATGGCTTGGCAGTTCGGGCTGGACTGTTCCCATGAGGCACAGGGTCAGACTGATTTGCATATAGCCATGTCTGAACTGGGGTGGCAGAGTGGGCTAAAGAACGGTGATGGATTAAACCCAGATCTTTTGACTGGGTGTGAGTGTTTGATTGATTCAGATGCTCCGTCCATCACCACCCCCTTTTGTACCGCTTTTGACTGCCATAAGTGTGGCAGGGTATGCTCAGACGTGAGTCCCTTGCTCACTTTGCCACTGGATTCAAGCAAGCCGGGCTGAAGACGGCTGGAATGCCAAAAAACGGTCCTCAGAAGCTTGTTTCCGGTCCAGGGAAGGCATGGCTTGGCAGTTTGGGCTGGACTGTTCCCATGAATCACAGGGTCAGACTGATTTGCATATAGCCATGTCTGAACTGGGGTGGCAGAGTGGGCTAAAAACGGTGATGGATTAAACCCAGATCTTTTGACTGGGTGTGAGTGTTTGATTGATTCAGATGCTCCGTCCATCACCACCCCCTTTTGTACCGCATGTTCTATAAGTGGCATTTCTAAGCGAGATATGCCAAATCGCCCTTTACCAATGGAAGGGTTCGGCATTGCAAATCCATTAATAGGAAACATCATGAGGCTGCTCTGCTGCAATCCACTGTTGCCGCTCGAAGTAATATCAACCACTTTCCCATGTTAACCTATGGGAAGAGCAGGCCTCATACGTAGTGAAAACACACACAGTCATTCCTCACTATCTGGGTGCATGAGCGCCATTGCGCACACCGACCTGCGCTGGCAGATTAAACGCATAGTCCCCAGCACCAGGGGTGCAAGTGCGCCCGCCCGAGTCTTCACAGCAGACTGGACAAGGGTTCAACTAATACATGGGTCAGTTATCTGTCACTAGCATGCGATGACAGGTGGCACATGAAATCACAGGCCTCATAGGTGTGGACGCGCCCATACAGCTGCTTACAATGGTAAGGTGCTCATGAGTTTAATCAAGATAGATGCCAATGCTCACCCACCTGTCTGCAATGACATATCGTCCTGGGTTTCAGAACTTGAATCAACACCACTGTCCAACACAGCTAGGAAAGACGTGCACACTTTCATGCATATTCACAGTGGGAAAGTGCCCAGAGGCCACATAAGAGAATCAGCAAAACCGAGGCAGAAAAAGCAGAAAAGTTCAGGGAAACACTACCTGATGTGTTAAAATGGAGTTGTAACAGATGGTCAGTGCATACATGGCCATTGTGTCTATCAGGCAATTCTGTTCCCAAAATTAAAAATATATATTTTTAGTTTTTTTTCGTTCATCCCTGCTGCAAGAACTCTCCTCCACCTGTGCTCCGTGAACTAGTATATGGCAGTGGAGGCTCCACCATTAAGGCTGAGGGGCATCGCCCCACTGAACAAAAGGACAAATAAAATGATATTAACTATTTTTACTATCATTTTATTTTTCCTACATACTTCAGTGGCTATCGGGCGGGGCTGGGCTGGCGTAGTCGGGAGAGGAGTGGTTTTCACTCCTAAAGTGATCACAACTGCTTGGGCGGCCTCTTTGGGACGTCCAAGCAGTCCTGCGCACTTTGCAGGTTCCTCACCAGGCGGCATTACACAGCCTGGTGAGAAACATGCAAACCCTCTGTTGTGGGTCTAGTTCTCATGGCGGGAGCCTAGTTCTTATTGGCTGTTAACCAAACGTCATTTAGAATGTTTGTTCCCTACTTAAATGACGTCAGTGGCACTGTACGAGAGAAATGCTGTGACCTCCCTCACGACCTGCTTCCTTCCCCGCAAGCTCGTTACCTTTACTCTTAAATAAATATTTATATATAAAATACTTTCTCTGTTCGTGTATAATTACCATGACACAACAAATGGCGACGAGGTACGGGATACGAGTTAAAAAAGACGAGCTTGCGGAGGAATAAAATATTTTCTGCTTTCAAGACAACTTCAAGGCAAGTCTAGCGCTACTTCATTTTAATGAAATAAGAGTTCTTGCGGTAATATTATTCCATTTTCTTGTTTCTAACTTCTGGAGATTTGTGATGTTCAACGAGTTTCTTCGTACGTGGTTTTGCTAGTGATACGGAAAGAAAACCAGCGTAAATTTCTTCAATTTCAGTACATAATTTCTTCGGCTTCAGTTCATAACTTCTTCGACTTCAGCTCAGGAATTCTTCGACTTCGGTTCCTTTACTTCAGGCAAGTTACGTATGAATTCGTTTATTGTGGGATGTGAATATTCTCATTAAGAAGGCAATATATGTGTTTCTAGGAATAATCGTTGATATTGTGAGGAGAATTTCTTCGATTCCTGATTTTCTTCGACTGCTGTCAGAGACTTTCAGACGTATTCGTGGGTGTGTGAGGAGAAGGTTGCCGTTACAGGTGACAGTTAATTAACGTTCAACTGTCAGAAAGCAGCTGTGAAGAGAGAGATACGTCATCGCGCTCTGTGTTCAGTGAAATTCTACAGCTAAGGTATTGCAAGACGTATTACGTCATAACGTGTACGTAAGTAGCCATCTTGGTTTCTTAGCTTTCCTGCATCCAAACTGATTACAAGATTTTTCTGACTATTCGTGGAACTTTATTAAGCGAGTGCTACTGACATTTCGTGGAACTTTATTTAGTGGGTGCGAGGTAACGTAAAATCGTTTCTTTAGGCATGTCTAATTCTAATTTAGTTTACATTTTCGGTCCTTATTTCACTTGCATAGAAGTTTTAATGGTAAGTATTTTGATGCTGTACAAACAGCATCAAAATACGTTTTGGGTTTTAGTAGTGGCCAGCTGGGTATTAGTTAGAAACCGGACAAAATTCAAACTTATTCCATGTCAAATTATAACTTATAATGATGTGCAAATGTCGGTGAAAATTTTAATTAAGAGATTCAATCAAGAAAGGGTCGTGGTGCTTGATAGACACTGCGTAGCTATAATGAAAATATTAGTTGTTGAAAATGTGGTAGAGTTTATGGGTAAAGTAAAGGAGTTAGTCTCAAAATTCGATTTAGGAGACCTGGCAGTTAGAAACATTCACGTTCATGTTTTAATATTTATTTCACATGCAAATTTAAAAAAACAATTATGTGTCAGTAGAAATCCAACATTGTCTGGGGTGATGGGTATTGAGCTATTGTTTAAAAACAGAAGATTTTGCCGATGCGGTAAGTTTTCCTTCTATTGGGAAAGAATGTACAAAATTCAAAGAAAAGAAGGTCATTTAGCAATTTTGCATAGGAATCTCAGCCTAAAATGTGACATTGGAACCAAAATGAGTTGGGTCAATGTTTTAAATGATATACATAAGTTTCATTTTTGTTTTAGTTTTAGTTACGGGTGAAAATCATATTGAGGATTTTATATCATCGTCATTAAGGCTCACTGTTCATATTAGGGGTTTATGAGCATAGTAAATAGCACTTTTTGTATCCTTTCTGCATAGGGTTTGAAATGGTTATGTTATACATCTTTAGTTATTTAGCATATAGGTATGCCAGCAACGTGTAAGTTTAACAAAGTCTGTTCTTTGTAGAACTGAGAGTAAATTATTATACATCTTTGTTTATTTAGCACGTAGGGCCGCCAGCAACGTGTAAGTTTAACAAAGGCTGCATTTCAAGTACTTTGCAGATCTGAGGGTAAAATATTATATGTGTTTAGTTAAAGAGCGTAAAAATAACTTTTCTCTTTTTTATAAGTGAATTTTAGTCTTTGCTTAGTTTACTCCCATAGGTTAAGTGCATCTTGCTTCCTGTCAATTCAAGGTGTGAACATTTCAACAATTCTGTTCAAGTTTCGTTCGTAATGTATGATATATTAGTGTTATATATTCTGTACAAGCACATAAACTAGTGTCACAATTTATATCAAATTTAAAAGAGAGTCAGTAGAGGAAAATCTAGTCAGATCCTGTGAAAGTATTTTCAATACCCCTGCTCATCCTCTTTTGTTCCAGTATTGTTCTTTAGCATTGGTCTAATGTGGATACTTGCTTTTCTTATTGATCCTACAGCATTCAGGAAATCGTAGATTAATATTTTGATTATTTCAAACATATTCTTTGCTTTAATAATAGAAGTATCAAAACCTAATTTGATGCGGCAGAAAGGGTTTATATATTATTATTTTTTCCCTCGTGCAGTAAGAGTAGAATATACGTGAGAGGTAAGTATATAGTAGCACGTTGTGATATTTCTCAGTTGATGTTATACTGAAAACCAGGATCTATTGCTCCAATTTATGTTTGGTAAAATTTCTGACAATCTTCTTATATTTATATTTTCATTAATAGAAGCTGGATTGTCATTTTATTGTGTAAGTATTTTCACTGTGCAAGGGTTCGAACAATGGTATTAAGTACATATTTTCAAAAAAGAGAAGTGTTACCAAGTGTTCCTTATTGTGAGCATAAAAGTTCAAGATTTGTGATCTGCATATATATATACTAGATAATTTTACCAGAACAAAGGGATATCTACGTGTTTTTACTTATTTATTTCTGCCTATTAATGTATTTCCATTTGCAGTTGGAATAGTACTCTAATTGGATTTGATGCAGTTCTGGACTTCCTAAACTCGTACTTTTCCACTATGGAGTACACAAATGAACCACATTTTGATATTTAATCGTCCAGTCGAGAAACTTGGCAAGAAAGATCTTTTGGACATATTGAGAGAAAGAAAATCTTCTTCAAAAACGGAATCCGTATTCCGTGGCACACTACCGGCCTGTTAAGTTTTCTACAACTCTATTATGGACAGTGCCACACAGTTTCTCTCTTTTCTTGTTTATGTAAAGTTCAAGATACATATTTTCTTAAGTTTATTTAGAAGTACTTTACAACACCTTTTTGCGATTTATTAAAATCCTGTTTAGATCAGTTAAGTCAGTAAAATTGTAACAGGTCATCGGTGGGCCTAGTAGGTTTTATACAATCTCTTCCTATTTGTTTTCCTGGTATGCACCCTCACTCATGGGTATTAGTATATATGTGACGTAATTGGGGTTCTGCAACAGACTGCGTGGTTCCTCTCGTAGTCACGCCTCCATCCACATACTTGATAACTTGTTATTCTACACTTATAGGACCAGTATTTGAGAGCTCAAATGGAAATAGGAAATAACTGTTAATTATTTCTTTTATAAAGGGGATAGTCGTGATTAAGCCCATTTGCTTAAGATGTATTACATTATTTACATATTGTATCATCAGTTGCGGGTTAGCAATCGTTAAATAATGTTTGTATAAGATACTTATTAAGTCATACATTGGCTTAGGCCTGTGACATAGGAACTGTTTATGGATATCTTTGTAGCATCAGTTGTATAGCACATTCTAGGTAGTGCTTTAACCTTTTATCATTATATACCCTTTTTCTGGTTCCGTTAGAAACACTGTATTACTTTAATAGATGTTCTGTATTCACTTTACCTACATTCCTTTCCGCATACCTACACCCATTCAACGGTTGTTAATTTGAGCATATCAGATAATATTATCTTCAATCAACAGCTTAAGTTTAAGGTGAAGACTGTAAATGGTTAAATAATAGCAGTGCATTTCTCTTTTCAAATGTTTTCTGAGGATCTAACACTTTTGGGTTACATCTGTATTACCTCCTCCACCTCTTTGCCTTTTAACCCAAACCCCGTGGTTCATCGAGGTGTCTTATCATCCTATATAGGTCTTGCGCTTTTCCCATAGTTACCAGCACTTGGAGGACCATGCACTGATGTATTTCTTTTCATTTAGGAAAGGGAGATGTTGTGGGTCTAGTTCTCATGGCGGGAGCCTAGTTCTTATTGGCTGTTAACCAAACGTCATTTAGAATGTTTGTTCCCTACTTAAATGACGTCAGTGGCACTGTACGAGAGAAATGCTGTGACCTCCCTCATGACCTGCTTCCTTCCCCGCAAGCTCGTTACCTTTACTCTTAAATAAATATTTATATATAAAATACTTTCTCTGTTCGTGTATAATTACCATGACACAACACCCTCCTAGTCCCCATCTGAGCGCCGATCCACGGCGCTCAGACTAATCACACCAATGCTTCCTTCCTCTTGCCACTGGCCCTGCTCACCACCTGAGTCTGGTAGCAGCCGCTACTGGTATATGGGAAAGTTCTCTGCTTGGTATTTATACCCACCAGTACACGCAAAGTGGTAATTGAGTTATTAACAACGATTTGCACATACATATTGGTCTGTGCACTGTAGATGAAATGGAAATCTTTGTGAATCACTTAGCTATAGTTTTTTACTGCCAGTAACATGCATATTTTTTAATTGTTTCATTCTACACCTAAAACAGATTTCTTTCTCAAGTGACAATAAGCTTTATGAACATGCTTGAAATTTTAAAATTATTTTGGTGGCCACCGGGCCAATTTAGTAGTAATGTGGCTTGGCTTTTTAAATGTCACGGGTAACGTTTCAGGCTTTCACTCATATCACTGTCACTAGAGCTAGGACATAAACAGATGAGAAAAATATTAGGTGTTGGTATATCATCCGCAGGTTAAAAATCTCTGTATAAGGCACAATACAGGCCAAGGATTATGCAGCCTGATTCACAGGACAATCTTAAATATGTTCATTGATAGTGCACGAAATGTGACGGCATCCTGTTATTTGGTGACTTTATTCATTTAAGTACAGTCCGTCCTGACCCACTGCAAAATTTTTTCCCCTTCCTTTGACCGCATATTTAGGGATTGCCCAAAGCGTGAAAGGAGCAGTGATTTAATATCAAGAGAGGTGAGGCGAGGGAAACGCAACTCCATTATTGGATCTATATTCAGTCGCGGCCGGCATGGCTCAAGGGTGGGGGGTACGGGTGAGTGGTCGCACGGGGAGGTTAAATAATAATAAAAGAACATACCTTTCCCGGGTCCTGCGTTTTCCAGGCTCCGCCGCCTGCTCCTACTTTCCTGCCTCCGCAGGAACAAGGAAGCAGGCAGTCTCCCTCCCCTAAGCTAATCACAACGCTGCAATGGCAGCGTCATGATTGGCGGGGATGCCGACTGCACAGGCGTCTATGGGGAGGTCATTTTCTCCATGTGGGCTGCAAGCAGTCCACATGGAGAAAATGGAGAGTGTGCATGACTGATTTGGTCAGCCCCAAACAGTCAGGGCTTGCAACGTTGGGCTAGCCACTCCTTCCCTGTTGCAGGACTACCCCCCCCCGCTTACCCCTCAAACAAACCCTTCTTCTGATTTCTCGCACTGCGAGAAAGTAGTGGGGCGACGTTCCTCCGCCCACATGGAGGAGCCGCCCCTGTCTATATTTCAGGGTCTCAAGGCTTGGAGCCAAGTGACAAGTTCAGAATGTGAAGCGCATAAAGTGCAAACATAAGGCCGATGGGTCTTTAGCTCGGCGGGCAGGCCACCACTCTTTGTGGATAAAGAATGACCCAAATGCCTTCAAGGTGCAGCAGATGACAGCATAGAAGTAGATCACGTTTCCGTAAAGGACTAGGGGGTCCCACACTGAGAGGAATTGGAAAATGTGTCAGTTATTTAAAGAGAGGACATTCCTTATGTGGGTAGGAGCAGGACTTGGAAAAACTCACATTTTGAAGGGGATTAGATTATCATGGTCTTTAATGGTGTGTCAATGAGTAGTTCCTAAAAAAATCAATCAATCAGTCATTTGTTAAGCGCATTACATACCCGCGGGGATGTCAAGGCGCTGGGGGGGGTGGGGGCCTCTACTGTTTGAACAGCCAGGTCTTTAGTGTCCTCCAGCAGGTCTTGGGTCTGTCATAGGCTCAGTGGAAGGGTGTTCCATGTCTTGGCGGCGAGGTGGGAGAAGGATCTCCAGCCGGTGGTTGTTCTTCGGATGCGTGGGACGGTGGCGAGGGAGAGGTCGGCGGAGCGTTGTTGGGGGTGTAGAAAGAGAGCCGTCTGTTGAGGTAGGCTAGGCCGGTCTTGTAGAGTGCCTTGTGTGCATGGATGAGAAGCTTGAAGGATATCCTCTTGTTGACGGGGAGCAGGTTTCTTAGGTGGGGGGTGATGTTGCCGTGTCGTGGTGCATCGAGGATCAGTCGTGCTGAGGCGTTTTGGATGTGTTGTAGTCGATTGATGAGCTTGGACGGGGCTCCCGCGTAGAGGGTGTTTCCGTAGTCGAGTCTGCTGATGATGAGGGCCTGGGTGACTGTCTTTCTTGTATCTGTCGGGATCCATCTGTGGCGCTTGCGGAGCATGCGGAGGGTGTTGAAGCAGGAGGAGATTATATGCGTTTGTGAATTAGCCGCATGGAAACTGACAACATTCACCTCAATCAATTTCACAATTGTCTTTGATTAGTTGCCCCCAAACGGGTAATTTATTAGAGATACTGTAATGGGTGCACTCAAGAAGATTGCAGCATTGAACAGATGCTTTACACATTTATTTAAACAAAAAACCCTAAATATGATCTAATCTAATATGCTCGTGTAACGGTAAAACAATCAGCAAGTTAATAGTAGAGAGTATAGTGTCTTGCTTATGCCCCTTTTTCCTGACTGGGATATCCATGCTGAATAAAGTTTTGGGATGAATACCCCCCCACCCCCACAAATTTCTTACCTCATGAATATTGCCCAGGCAGGAGACTGAATCTGGAAACAAATGTTCCTCCGCAACTGCTTTCTAGCATCACTAGGTGGTGCCCTGTTTCTCAAGTCACTGTCCCATCTCCCCGGATGTAACAACATCAGCAAACATAAGGTGCCATCTGAAATATTGGAATCAGTTTTTACATACCTTACTAATGCTGGGCAACAAAAATATCTCACGTCTTGTTCAAAAGTGACCAGGTCAAATGCCACCTGCTATGGTATCAGGGTTCAAATCCTGTCCACAATGTCAAAAGAAGATGGCTTTTTTGGACTCCTACAACATTTTGATGCTATGTCTGTGGCCCACCTAAATGCTTTGGCCTGTGACTCATACAGCTCCATGCATCCCAAGGCCATCAAGAAGCTGCATTGTTCTTGGCTCTGCCCTGAAAGGACACCCCTTTACAGTCGCCTTCACTCTTTCTGCTAGGGAACAGTGCCAAAAAATGTCCTCCTGTTAGAAGCACAAATAAACACCACAGCGATAAGAAGTTCTCTCTTCCTCGACGAAGGACAAGCCTGAGACTTGGTGGGACCGTTCCCCGATGTCAATCTATTTGTCATCTTTTTCAGAGCTGATCACAGTTCTTGAAAAACTTTAACCAGAGTTTCTGTCTTCATATGCTAACATAGTCCCGTCTTGACCTTTCAACAGGCAATGCTGGATCTCATCAAGATTGCCCTGCATCCTTGGGGCCAATTCCCAAGAAATCTGATTCTGTGTCTGGTGTCTCAGGTGGCTCCTACCCAAATGGCACTCGACTCTGAACCTCTGTAGGCTTTTGCCTTGGCACTACTCCTCAGAAGCCTTTGTGAACGAAGGCATTGGCTTGATTCCCCTTGACGCTGATTCTGACATTGTCCCCAGCACTCTGGTGTCTGTTTTTAAGTCTTTGAAGTCAGCAGAAATTACTCCAAGGGAGAAACCTAGTCTCCCTAGAGCTCACAATTTATTTGAATGAAAGATTTTGATGCACTTGACATTCCTAACCAGGATCATGGATCTAGGGAGGAATGCCAATAACCTCCTCAGATCTTATCACACAGATGTTGGATTCTCACTAGACCTCCAAAATGCTAGAAGTCTTTATTCATCCCCTGAAAGTAACATACCATATCCATGGGCTATCCTTCTGAGTTAGTCTCTTCATTCACATCAATAATACCAAAGTCAGTAGAGGCAACAGAAGTGCTCTTACCCACTGAAGAGATTAGCTCAAGCACATTAATGGCAATTCTGCAGCCCTCTTCTGTTGCCCTGGAACCCCTCTTGCTTTTCAATGAAGCATTGCTGGAACCAGTACTGGCTACCTGGGAGAAACCCTTTTTGGGTGCAGCAAATTACAGTGAGATTGCTTGGCATCACACACTTCTACTGTCTGATTCCATATTCATACCAATGCATCCTACTCTGGAGAGATTGGTGTTTCAAGTGGTATCAGTAAATGTAAACCCCAATGCTTTGCCCACTGTCCCTCCGGATTGCGAGTCCAAACGGTTTGATTCATGTGAGAAAGTAGGTTGTTGATTGAAACTGGTCAGGGTGAACCACAAAAACTTACTAAATTAACTTGTGCTTAACCCTCTGGTAGCTTGGCACAAAGCAGTCAGGTTTAACTTATAAGTGTGTAAAGTATTTATGCATCACTTAAACAGTACCAAAGTAAAAACACAGCACAAGAAAATTCTCACACCAATTTAGAAAAATGTGAGTACATTTTAATAAATGAATTGACATCCAAACAAAACTAATCCAATCAATAGAACCAGAGTTATGAACTATTAAAGTTTAAAATAGAAAATAGTGCCAAAAAGATCAAAGAGCCAACGCGGACATTTAGTTGCACAAGGCCAAGGAAAAGTCAAAAGTTATGGCCAACTGAGATGGATCCCGGGTCGGATAAATGAAGTAGTAAGCTGGTCTCTCCTTACCTTGGGACTTAGAAGAAATTTTGAAAGAAAATGTACTGTTCAGCTGGGTAAGGCAGCTGAGGATGAGAGTGTTGTATAGTGCTTAACCTTTCTTCTATGTTAATACTTTGGATTGTCTGTGGGTTCTAGCTATGATGCCTCTGGATGTTCCATGGGGTGGCAGTTAGAGCGCTGGCCGGATGGGTGACAGACCTGTTTATTTCTGTGCTGCAATAAATCTACTTTATGCCATCTAACAACGCGTTGGATCATCATTACTACATACAACATTTGGCGACTTGGCTTGTGGATGTTTCTGGCCATCGCTTGAGATTTAGAACCTGCAGCGGCGTCAATTTTACAGAAGAACGGCGTTCTGTTCCCCCAGTGAATCCTGCGTGACAGGCATCAACAGTAAGAAGCTTCATAAGAGTTTTATCGTCGAGCGGCACCCGGAAAAAAAACAACTGACTTTTAAGGTAAAATTACCATCTCGGTGTTGTCGTTGGCCGAAGGAGGTGACGTCAGCAGTATATCTCCTTGGCAACTCCGACTTCAACTCTGTGGTGAGTTTGTTGACTGTTCCATCTCCTTAGCAACGTGGGAGGCCTTACGTGTGACGCGTCATTCAAGGAATTCTTTGGGTTGCGTAGCGACCAGTCAAGCAGATTCCTTGTGCGTCTGGAGGCGTCACAAGCGTAAGGTCAGACGTGTGACCTGTGTGATGTATGACGCTGTCGGCCATTTTGTGGAAAGCATATCGCTTTCGGATGTCTCGTTGAAGAAGCGTGTCGTTGTGGACTTGAACAAGCTTGAGTTTATGCAGTCACTCGTTTCTAAGAGTGTTAACAAGTAAGCGCGAGTTTTAATTTGCGCTATTTATAGAAAGCTGACCTGTTATCCTTCCGTGGAAAGTAAAAATGTTCGCTACTTTGTCATTAGCACTTTGATCGGAAAACTGTATGTACTTTGATGCAAGCACTTAAGTAGTGTCTTCTACTTTGTTGTCGAACTATCCAGGAGTGAGAGACTTGTCATTCAGCTTTAAGGTGCACAAAAAAAAAAAAGAAAAGAAATTTTTCCCACTCAGACATTGGTGCTTAGTGGAATTATAACTATGGCACAGACTATCAATGTAGCTCTTCCTCCTCAATTTCTAAGTGAACCTGGGAATCCATCCACTGCCTGGGAGGATTGGATTGTAATGTTCAACAACTATATAGAAGCTTTAGATGGAGAAGATTTTTTGCCAAAAAGGAAAAAGGCTCTTCTTATGACAACTTTAGGGAAGGAAGGACAGCATTTATTTAAATTTTTACCGCAGGTTTTACCCTCTGGTTCACAGTCTCCTCTGGATGAGTTCAAAGAGGCAGTTACAAGACTTGAGACTAGATTCGGGAAGGAGGAGAATCTGGTTCTGCAAAGATACAAATTTTACAAGAACAAGCAACTTGAGGATGAAAGTATTGACGATTTTGTTGCACGTTTGCGTGAGTTATCTGTGAAGTGTAACTTTGGGCAAATGACAGATGAACTCATTAGAGATCAACTTATTGTACAAGCTACCAATCGCAAAATACAAGAACGTTTGTGGGCTGCTAAAAACCCCACTTTAAAAGTGGCGATTGAGTTAGCCAAAGTTGTTGAAGAGAGTGAGAAATGTATGAAAGAACTACAAAAGAGTGGTTTAGACCCAAAAGTTGCAGAGGTCTCACACAAGGGTATTAATAGTGATAATAGTGATAGCGAAGCGGCTGCTATTGCTATTGTGAGAAAAAAAGGTTATGTTCTGCAGAAGAAAAATATTCCACAACAGCCCTTTAGTAAGTCACAGTCAAAGATGTGTTCCAGATGTGGTAGCTATTCACATACGTCTGAAGCGAAGTTTTGTTTTGCGAACAATAAAGAGTGCCTGCGGTGTGGCAAATTAGGTCATTTTGCGAAGATGTGTAAAAACAAAACTAACTCAAGAGTAACTGTTGTGAACGAGTATAGTGAACTTAAACGAGATGTAAACAAAATTCTCGTTTTGTGTGATTCAGTGTGTTCCTGCCTTGAGAAAAGAGAGCGGATTCCTAAAGCTGATTTTGTGATTGATGACAAGTGTATCAATCTGATGGTTGACACTGGTTCAAAGTGGACCATCATCCCTGCGTCTTTGTTGAATGATGTGTGGGGTTATAGGAGTCTAGAGGTCTGTGACATTTTTCCCTCTGGTTACCAGGGTGAAAAAATTGACCTCCTTGGATACTTTGAAGGAAGAATTGTCTTTAAGAACAGGTCTACTTGGGGTAAAGTATATGTGTCTGTAGATGGTCCTGCCATTTTGGGACGTTCACATCAAAGATTTGCACATTGTTGTGAATCCAAGAGCGGACGAACCTGTTTCAGTTGTAGACAATTTTACCGTAGATGATATACTTACTAATTATAATCATGTTTTCAGGGAACAGTTAGGCGAATTACAGGGGTATTCACATAGAATTATGTTGAAAGAGGGTAGTATTCCCATTCAACACAAAGCTAGAAGGGTACCTTTTGCTTTACGAAAAGAAGTAAAATCCGTTCTGGAGGAAATGCTGCAAGGTGGTATTATAGAGCCTGTGGAAGTTTCTCCATGGATTTCCCCTGTGGTAATTTCGCAGAAACCTGATAATAAAATTAGGTTCTGTGTAGATCTACGCTCTTTGAACAAGTGTGTTGTGGCTGACGTGTTTCCGTTGCCAAATATTGGTGAATTGGTTTCCACACTCAAGGGGGCGAAATTTTTCAGCAAGTTGGATTCGAAACATGCATATCACCAGATTCGTCTGGAAGAAGGCTCAAAACATCTGACA
Organism: Lissotriton helveticus; assembly: GCF_964261635.1. Lineage (NCBI taxonomy): Eukaryota > Metazoa > Chordata > Amphibia > Caudata > Salamandridae > Lissotriton > Lissotriton helveticus. Next base: position 552,938,978 of record NC_136063.1, read on the forward strand.
GCCTTCATTACTAGTGAAGGAACCTTTCAATTCACAAGATTACCGTTTGGGCTGATTTCAGCTGCAAGTGTGTTTCAGAGAATGGTTACGGAAGTGTTTAAGGGTTTAGACAAAGTAATATACTTTCAAGATGATATTCTGATTTTTGGTGATTCGCTGGAGGAGCACAACAGTGTCCTACAAAGTGTTTTACGCAGGATAGTTGATGGTGGGCTCACTTTACGGCGGGAGAAATGTGCGTTTTTAGTTAAGGAAATTGAATATTTAGGCTTTTGTCTCTCTGCTGATGGTGTTAAACTAAAAAAAAACTTGTTGGAGGCTATTGAGTTGGCTCCTCCTCCAGCTGACAAGGAGCAGCTGAGGTCCTTTATGGGACTAATTGAGTTCTATGCTAAGTTTGTGAGAGATTTTTCAACGAAGACTGCTCCTTTGAGGAGTTTATTAAAGAAGGGGGTCAAGTTTCTGTGGTCTGGTGAGCATGATTCTTGTTTCAACGGGATTAAAGCTGAACTTAAATCTGCGAATGTACTTACTCCGTTTGATACTAAGCGCTCCTCTGTTCTGATGGTGGATGCGAGTGGGATTGGTCTTGGTGCGGTTCTTCTGCAAAAGCATGGTGGCGTGGAGAAAACTGTTGCCTTTGCGTCTAGACCATTGACTGTGTCTGAGTCAAACTATTCTGTGATTGAGCGAGAGGCTCTCGCAGCTGTGTGGGGGGCAAGTTATTTTAGAACATATTTGTGGGGTTCGCGGTTTATCCTTCGTACTGACCACAAGCCCCTGCTCAATGTCTTAGCTCCTGGGGGAACTGGGAAGGGGTCACCCAGGTTGGCCAGATTGGCTTCTCGGTTGCAGGACTATCAATTTGAAGTAGAGTTTGTACATGGTTGGAGGAATATACAGGTGGATTGTTTATCTTGTCTTCCTGTGCAGTCTATTAAGGGGCAAGATTCATTAGAAGATGTGCAGGATGACGCTGCAGTTGCCTTCTTACAGGATGTTTTGTTCTTGGGGGAGGGTTCCTTTTCTGCTGAGGAGTGGTCAAAGGGCATGGAAGAAGATACTGTTCTAAAAGCTGTTGTCGATCTTGTTGTTAAAGGATCGAGAAGGGAGAGTACAGTGGAACCTCCAGTTAGGCCCTTTCTTAGGGTTTTGAGTGAGTTGTCCCTGGATGGTAAGAATGTGTTGATGAGGAGTGATCGTTTTGTTCCTCCTAGTTCTCTGAGGGGTAGGATCCTTGATTTGGCTCATGATGGTCATTTGGGACAGACCCTCACCCAACGACGTGTGAAGGAAAATTTCTGGTGGCCTTTGGTTGATTCTGATGCTGTGGATTGCGTAGTTAAATGTAGTTTTTGTAAGGAGGGAGAGAAGCGTTTGAAGGTTGTGGGGTCTCATTCGGTAGGGAGTATTTCTTTTAAAGATTTGCCTTGGCACAGTATTTGCTTAGACTTCATTGGTCCCATGAATGAATTACCCTCTAATCAGCGTTTTGCCGTTGTTGTAATTGATTGCTTTACTAAGTGGTTAACTGTTCGCTTTGTGGGAGAGATTACTACTGATTCCACTATCAGTTTTCTAAAGGGTGTCTTTGTGGGTGAAGGTTTTCCGTCTGTGCTGATTACTGACAACGGCACGCAATTAACTTCTGCGAAAATGGCTTCCTTTGTGCGTGAGTGTGGTATTGAACATCATCGTACATGTCTTTACAATCCACAGAGCAACAGTTTGTGTGAGAGAGTGAATCGATTAGTGAAGGGTGTGATCCAAATGTTTGTTGCGAGTGGGTGTTTTTCTAATGAGCGAGTTCAGGAGCTTGTGTGGGCCTATCGCTCAACCCCTCACAAACAGGGAGAGAAGTCTCCTTTCGAGTTGATGCGAGGTCGTCCTCCTGTTTCGAGGTTGACTCCTGCTTGGTTAAGAAGTCTGGATAGTAAATCCTCTTCTCCTAGCCTGACTTCTTTACCAATCTCTGTAGGTGACCTTGTCAAAGTTAAGCCTGGCCGGTGTGCTAAGGGTCTTACCAAATTTAGGGGTCCCTTTGGTGTGAAAAAAACTTTTGCCCATTTTGTACTTCTTGATAATGGGGAAAAGTGGAATTACAGGAGAGTGGCGCTTTATCAAAAGCGTGGGCTTGTTTCTGGGGGAGACTTTTCTAGTGCCAGTGACAAAAACTGTAATGGCTATATGTTATCTTCTCAGTGTGATTCAAATGTCTTTTTCCCGTCCGCTGTACGGGGGGAGGTGGATAGTGGTGATGCTTCCACTTCTTTTGGTGTTGCTTCCACTCCTTATTGTGAAGGTGGTGGTTCTACCCTTGATCCTGTTCCTGTTCACTCTGTTCCCTCAGGGATCGGTCTTAGGAGTCCTCGTTCCCGTCGTCCTCCAGTCTATTTGGATGATTATAATTATTGAGGGTCTTTTTGTCCTTTTCTTTCTTGTGTTTTTGTTTTATTTCCTTTTGTAGTTTAAGGGGGGGAGATATGTTGTATAGTGCTTAACCGTTCTTCTATGTTAATACTTTGGATTGTCTGTGGGTTCTAGCTATGATGCCTCTGGATGTTCCATGGGGTGGCAGTTAGAGCGCTGGCCGGATGGGTGACAGACCTGTTTATTTCTGTGCTGCAATAAATCTACTTTATGCCATCTAACAACACGTTGGATCATCATTACTACATACAACAGAGAGCCACTGAACAAGCTCGCTGTGAATATTCCTACATTCAGACCTAGTCCCAAGTTTTGGGTTTGCACTATCTGGGCATCTATAGCACCACTTCCAAGTGTCGAGGACTGGAGAGGCACCACTTGGAGGGTTGGAACTCAGACAGAGTCCAGGTGTGGGTTCGAGGTTTTTGCAGCCTTTTTCTGTCCCTATGGCTCAGATCAGGAGGCCAGCCAACTAGTCCTTGGAGTCACTCCGGAAGTACTGGGTTCATGTTAGAAGAGACAGGCTTAGCAGTTGTGCAGATGTCCGGGTGCTCACAGTATGCTTCAAGCAGCAGAGTATTTATTTATTTTATTTTAAAAGCTTTTATAGCGCGCTCCATTACCATGGGGTATCCTGGCGCGATGAGTAGTTCTGCCTCGAAAGTGTGAGCACATCTGTTATAATGGAGCATTAAAGTAGCCCTTTTGGTTCACTTAAGCTGTCCTTCTGAAGTACACAGCAGGCCACAGCAGTGGGCAATCCTCTGAGAGTCCTTTCACAGGTCCAGGAGTGAAGTGAAAAGTGGGTCTGAGGGTCCTATTTTATACTTGGTGCCTCCATTGAAGTGGATGAAACTTCTCGAGGCTTCTCCTCATAGAGGTGTCTGGAATTTCCTGAATGCCTACCCTGGTCCCAGTCTGTTTGCAGGCGTAAAATGCTAGTTTGAAGTCTTTATGTGAGAGCAGGGTACAGTCTTTGAAGTGGAAGTGGGGCTGCGCACAGTTCTGCCCCCATCCTGCCTGAGATGGCCCATCAAGTCAGATCTAGTCCTTCTGTTGTGTGCCTGTCTGGGAGTAATACACAAAGGCCAACTACACCACGGCAGGTGACCCAGGGACAGGCTACGGTCACCAAATGGTTAGGACAAGAAAGGCCAGCTTTCTAAAATCTGCATTTTCAGAATTGTGACTTAAAATCGGGCTTTACCATTGAAGAGGGATTTTATTTGCAATTCTTTAGACACAAAACCCAATCTGTCTAACTACTACCAATTGAAAGTAATGACTTAAAATGTAATAAGGAAATCTTATTTTATCCTATGGGAGAGGTAGGCCTTGCAGTAGAGAAAGACTAATTTAAGAGTTTTTTACTACCAGACTATGTAGAACTAAAACGTACATGTTCAACCTTTAAAATACCCAGCACCCTGCCCTATGGACTGTGCAGGGCATCACCTAGGAGTGACTTGAATGTATTAAAAAAGAAAGTTTGAGCCCTGCGAAAGTTTTATTTTGCCATGTCAAAATGGTAGTTTAAAACTTCATACCTGACATGTTTAAAGGGCTACTTAAGTGGGTGGCACAATCAGGGCTGCAGGCCCACAGGTAGCTTTTAATTTACAGACCCTGGTTTCCTGCAGTGCCACTTTACTTGGGGACTTATACGTAAATGAAAGCTGCCAATTGGGTAAAGGCTAACTCTACCATGTTCAGGGGAAAGAGAACAAGCAATTCAGCAGTGGTTAGTAGTGGTAAACTGCACAGAGGTCTACGGTCAGCAAAAACAAGATCACAAAATGTGGGAGGGGTGAAGGCAAACAATTTGGGGGAGACCACCCCAAGGCTGACAGGTCTAACAGGATTTAATCCTAAATCCCCATAGAGGACAATATTCACTTTGCACTTGGACACCGAAACATGTAGTTTACGAACATAAGCACGCTGCATCCAAAAACGTCCAGAATGGCACATCTTTCTAACAGCTGTCACCCAACAGCCAAGTTAAACATTTTGTTTCAAGATACAGTTTTTATCAGTAAAGAACATTTATCAAAATGTTTTATGCTCTGACAGACTGGATAAACTAAAATAATCTCTGCATTGATCAGATCACAGTTTTTTGTGTCTTAAATTCAGATTACGTTGACTTCATAAATTCCTTATTCAACTGTCACAATCGTTTTTTGTCTGCGACTCATGCATAATCTTTGGGATTTGGGAAGTTCAAAGCAATCGAGCAATTGTGGCATGAATATTTGTTTTGCATCTGAACCAATATCAGCATGCCTTTCACATCTTGATCAACGTTATTTACTGAGCTCACACAAACAGATCTTGCCTGTTTGCCTGCTTATGGTGCAGTTCTGATGCGGTTAGTGTGGTTATACTTGCCAAGCCTACTGATGGTAGGCTAGCGTCATTCTTATTGTTTCTATCTAGTGGACTCTGAGTATTTGATTCAAACATAGTGTCTTGTGCCGTGAAAATTAGGCTTGGAGTCAACGAAGCTGGATGGAGGGGGATCCTCTGGGAACAATGCAGGAGTTGCTTGGCCTTTAGTAGCTCACCATGATTTTCATTGATCAGAAGTTGCTCTTACTACAGAATGGGATGGAGACCCCTGTTCTACCGCTCTTCAATGCCAATGCCTGCTGCCAGCCTGTAATGAGATCAGACAGCATTGTCTGTTGAGCAAGTACCGTGAACTCCTTTCAGTTACAAAGACAAGATTTTATTTAAACCAGTTTTGCATTAAGGCATATTACAGTTAGGATTCTAGTGTGTTCTTCTGATGACTTTCCATTACTAGTATTCGAAAAAGAGAGGCGGAAAAATAGTTTCAGCTTTCATACCCAAACATTTGAAGATTTTATTTTTCTACATTTTAAGAGAGCAACGACAAATTTCACACTCATGCAGCTGCTGCTGGAGTTTCTAACTGAACCGACATTAGGAAGATCAGTGCTGATCTCATTAATTAAAGCTCACTCACTTTTAACATGTCATTTATGTAATTGATGTCTAGTGAGATCATCTGGGTAAGAAGCCACAGCATCGTTCCCTCTGATCAAGATCCGATTTAATATGTGATTTTGTGTGACGTTTCCAACACAATCGTCTCATGATGTTATTTCCAGTTACCTTATCAGTATGCAAATTAGCCATTTTGACACTTAAAAATCCTTCCTCGTTTAGGTGCTGATTGTTTGTAAGTATGTGTGGTGTCAAGTGTTTCTGTTCTAAAATATGCATAGGACTGCACTAGTTACACGCCCTACAAAGACACCAGTAATATCCGAGAACCTTCTCACTCCAATCTACTCCACATGCCCCTCTTTGCTTTGCTGATACTGCTCATGGAGCCTATAATCTCCTTTGACATGATGCCATCTATGGCACATGTGGCTCTGGCATTAAGGTGACAATTCTTTGCAAATTCTGTTCTGGGCATTATGGAGGAACGTTTTAGCATATTATGAGCATCATTATCAGTGTGCCCACATCTGGTGAAAATGCAGACCTAGCTATTATTGTGGCCATTACTGGCACTTTTGTAGGCATCAGTGGCATGACACCCACAACAGGTAAAATGATGGCCCTGGCATGATGATCGTAATGTTTAGAAAATTAGGGCAGTCCATGACATGATATCCAACCATGACTGAAATCTTGTCTCTGAAATGCTGGCATCAATATATGGCAAAATGTTGACAAGCATTGCATAATGCCTAACCCTGGTAAAAATGCTTTGATGTGCAATAGTCATTCCCTTAAGATACTGCCAGTGGCATACATGTGTATTTCTTTGCAATGTATGGGCCTTCATGACATGACTCGTACTCTTGGTAATATGTTGCTGTTATTCTTGGTAATATGTTGGTAATAATGGAGGTAACTTGTGGCAAACTGTGGGTAGCCTTGTCACGAATTCCATCCCATGCCGATGCTTGCCTAATAGTGGCAGTTCCTGGCATAAAATGCCATCCCTTGTATATGATGTTGATTTAAAGGCACGCAAGACAGAATCCATCATGATGTGGCAGATGTACATGTGTGTACTTGATGAAAATAACAATTTGTTCTTGAGTCACCAAACATGTATTTGGTAAAAATGAAAAGCTGATATTTTAGTGCAACAAAACTTATAAGATTTTGTCTGGCGCAATTTAGTTTATTTTTACCCAAAATCTAATAGCAAAATATGAATGCTTTTATAAACTGACAACCCTATGTTAAGGGAGAACATGATTGCATTTCTGAATATATTTGTGAAGCTGATATTACAGCAATAATGTTCGAGAACATCATTATCCCATTGGGTGCAGCTTTATTATTATTAACCCTAATTAGGTTATATATTAGTAAAAGATATTTAGGATACAAAATTTATATCAGGCAATATTCTGGTTCCGTTCCAGGGAGATTGTCAGATTTAAATTACGATTAAATATCTACTTGACATGATGAAAAAAATGAAAGGTAGTGAAATGTAGAAGTGTCGATTGACACTATGAAAATGATTGCTCATGGGAGATTACATTTTCTGAACTACCTCCATCAACTGTGACTGTCTAGACAATTTACAGCACAATTGTGCTAAAAATGTACCATTTTCACAACATGTTCTTAAATAGTTCTTGGGACAGGTGAACCTGCAACATTCCTGGGAAGATTTGCGAGTGCTTGACACACCATAAAAATACTGGAAAATCTCATGAATGCCCTTTGAGAACCTATGGCTTTTTACACATTTGTGTTCAAATTGTGCTGTACAACAGTATTTTCAGTTTACTCCCTGCAATATGGAATGGGTATTACACCACACATTTTCACAAATGACCACCTGCCTTTGATGCACACAAAGCATATTAAACACTCATATCTTAGTTCCACCTTTAGCCCTCCCTTAACCGCCACACAACCACAACTTCATATTACCTGCATTGTTCACCATTACCATTTAAAGCATTGACCACAACGGTTTCTTTATTTGAAAAATAACACAGTGCCAATCATTTGATTTTAAGCAGCTGTCATCTATCTGCTGCCATTCCATCCAAGATCATTCAGAAAGCAGTTAACATCAATCTTTTTCACCAGTTGTAAGATAATACGATGATGAGACTTATTTGCCCCTGCCACCTGAATCAGCTGTTTTGGCACTTGGATGATTAGATGATCTTGGTGTGGTTGAGTTGTCCGCAGCACTTGCCACTGTTTCTCACCCCCAAACTTCTACGGACACTTTTTAAGTTCAGCCACATGCAGCTTTTACGGTGTGGGAGACCCTATCGATGATTTTTCTAAAAAGTACAGTAAAAACATGCAAAGAGAGATTGAGTGGCCTTTGTGTCAGCCTCTTTCATTCATTGTCTTTCATGTGTTTTCAAGGTTTGCAGTTGCTTGGACATTACAGAGATGGGTGCAAATTGAAGGAAATCTGTTTAAATCCAAGCATGGCCAACTCATCTTCACCTCCTTCCTTAACATCACAAGACAATGCGGTTGGTGTTACACATTTTATAATGCATGTGAATATTTTCATTATTTTTATAGTTTATTTTATTATCAGTTATTATTAGCAGTTGTAGGTCTAGTGGCAGTAGTACTATTAATCACACTGTCACTTTGTTCTCCCATTATCTTTCCTTCATTATCATCATGAATATATGTTTTGTAGTAAATCATACCTGCACTTGAGGAATGAGCATGCAATACAGATTGCTAAAGGAGACACGGTGAATTCCCACAACCAAACATCCAAAAGGAGAAGTTAGGTTTTTTTTTTAAAAGGACTCACAAAACTGTTAACCTCATTCTACATCTCAAGTTGAAAGGCAGAGCTCCATATATTTTGCAAGACATTTGAGAATGTGTGGCCTCCTGGCGTTCCACACACATTTGCAGTATCTATGGCTGAAGATCCTGCCTGCCCGAGCATGTACTTCAACTGTTAAATAAAGGGCCTGTATCCCGGACAACTATAAATACCATAATAGCCAACATGGGAAATGATCAAATGTCTACCTTTGAGCAGTTGTATTATGAATTGGGTAAAGTTTCCTAGGTAGACTCATGGGTAGTTTCATGATCAAAACTGTTGCAAGGCTCACGTGTATTCTCTATTTTAGATTCACCTCCTTAGGTTTACATCTCTTTCTTGCAGTGCCCTTTGCTTCACTTTCTTCTAATCCATGAATGTGCTGTATGTGCATCATCTCTGTCAGGCACCGGCGTCCTATAGTCTGTCCAGTTAGTTCCAGGGTCCTACATGAAGAACACAATGCTATGGTTTTCATTTCTTTCTGTGCTTGTTAGGAGACACTTCATTTTAGCTAGACGAAACCAAATGAGCTGCTCTGCGCCTTGGTCACAGTTGATAAGAATAGTATTTTAATATATAAACAGCTTCCGTGCTAAAGCTCTTTGAGAGGAACATTTCTATGCTGGGATTATCACAGAACCGCTGCAAACTGCGACTGAGATGCAGTCCTGCTGACTCCGACCTCCATCCTGCTAAGGAAGATAACCTGTGCACTGCGACTGGCTTCCTGACACCAAAAACCAAGGTATATGGGTTAGTCTATCCCAATTGATCTGGCAGAATTGTGCTTCCGCTATGCTCTCTTTAGTATAGTATTAGATACAGATAGTAGTAAAGCAAACATTAGCAACAATTAACATGGTCAAATTGTTCATATTGTTTACCATTCTAATAATGCTGATTACAGTAGGACGTCTCATCTTTCCATTAATCACAGGACAAGCTTTACATGCAAGAATATGATCCTTTCAATAAATGTTTGAAAATGATTTGTTTTATCTTTCTTGTGTTTACCTTGGGCATGCATACCTGACCAAATGAAAGAGTTAGATCTGTAACCATGGATTCTTTGGGAGTTTAATGTTCAAGGATGCCAGCAACATCTGTTATCCTGATTGGTTTAGGGATTGGATAGTGTACTGTGTGCCAGCCGAAACACTCCAAAACTCACTGATGGTAAATGTGGACTGACTCCCTATACTGCGAAGTTTGTGTTGGTCTAATACACAGTCCTGCTGTATCTGTAGGAACCTTATAACCAAAGTGGATAAGGCAGAATAAGGCACTGTGTTTATCAAGGTAGAATCCAAATACAATCATTGATTGAACTGAAACTTTCAAAACCTTTGCTCAAATTTTTTATCCTTCCACATTGACCGCTTTATTGTAGATCATAAGACCCTACGTCTTATGCTAAGAAACCACTGTACCTCCCCACTTGACCTGTCTGTTGTTCCTACTGATTATGAAGAGGACCCTGGAAATTAAGTCAGTGGAGAAAAGATTAAGGCATGGTAATAGTAGCAGAAGCATACTGTCTTTTCTCGTGTATACATATCTTCCTTAATGAAATCCAAACATATGGCTGCATTGGTTTGGTTATGGTACATAAACAGAAACCATGAATAATGTTGGCTTATGGCCAGCAGAGGGAAGTTCTTGTAGCAGTACCAAAGGCTACCTGTTCATTAGCAACTGCTCATTTTGTTTGTTGTTCCCAAGTAAAAGTTTTTTTTACTTTATTAAATGGCCCCATGGGGTGGTAATACAACAGTCCATGACAGCCACCATACAGCCCATGACGAGATTTACTAAATTAATTTTGTAGTATGTAAAGAAGTACTACAATAGCACTACTCACATACAACAAAATACTTTTAAAAAAACCTATGTCTGTAAACCTCTGCCCCTTCTATTTTTTTCAAGGTGGTGGAGACCTCCGCATTCATAGGTCGACATTTTTTGTAGTAATTGTGGGAGGAACAAGGGCTACAAAATGGGAAACGATAACCACTAAATAGGAAGTATTTAAGCAAACGTAATGTTCGGATTATGGCGGGACATAATACCAACACCCTAAGACCATTGCTATTCACAAACTGCACTTCTAAAGTTACTACAGTCCGAAAAGTATCAAAACAGGCACAAATCTATTTAAGCTCAGCATTGGAGTACGTCAAGCAGGCACATGGTCACTTACAAATACTGAAACACTCTCTCATAGACAACAATGGAGGAAATAAAATAACACTCCAGAAGAATTAATGATAAATTAATTAAAAAAAAAAAAAAATTAAAATAAATAGGTATGTAGTTTTATGTTAAAGATATACATTTATTAATGATTTTATTATTTAAAAAACGTAATTTAAAATTTTAAATTCTTACTAACAAAATAAAAATATCTGAAATGAATTCAACACAAATGTTAACAACATTTGCTAGTCATGGGGAGCGTGGCCGACTGCCGGGAATGGAAGCCGTGAGCAAAGCGAGCTCCGTCTCCCGCCCCGACATTAGGCCGAATATCCTATAAATCCTGGCACATCGTTGGTTGCTTTTGGCCCCACAAGCGGCGGAACACAGAGTATGCAGGCGACCGGCTGAGTCTACAACACCCCGGTAATCCACGGAATTTGCCAGAAGTCCTGTGCGGCCATCGTAGGCGGTGAACTCAGGGCGGAGCCAAGAAACAGCTGCATGTGCATGGGGATCGGGCGCCCCTGGTTGCATCCAGCCCGGTGGAAATGCATGTATTATAGTGGGAGCGCAGAGGGAGGCATACGGTGCCGTTTGCCTAACTGTCCAGACTTGTTCTCCTTTTATCTCCGGTGGGGAGTCCAATGCCACTGCGACGATCCTGCCTCGGAGTTATGGTTCACGATGGCAGCCGTCGGCGAATTACTCCACAACAGTGAGTTGAACAACTGTGCCTGGTTTGCACAGCGGGTGTGGAAGGGTATAAGAGCGGACGCTGGCAGCCCCCCCCCCCCCCCCGGCCTGCAGTGAGCGACCCGGAGGGCGCTTTACCACGGCGGCTGCCTACGGAGTCGGAGCTTTTGGGGCAGGCGCACAGCTTAAGATCTGCCTGGCTCACATGCTGGGACTGCATTGGGGAATGGGCACGCTCTTAGCGGTTTCTTTCGATCCATCCCTCCTTAACACTGGTGATGACTGGCGGGGCCCCCAGCGGAAGGGTGAGTGTGGGACGGCACGGCGGAAAGGCATCCCTCCGTGAGCGGCACGAAAGTAGAGAAGGAGCTATTGTGTTGCTGCGTTCCCCCCGTGCTCCAGGTTGGAATACCCCTGCGCACGTAGGTGTTACTGACTGAGGGCCTGGAGCACGTTCCTCAACACCTCAGATGTGACAGCGCCACTGTGTGCCGAGTCCCGGACGCCTCCTTGCGAGACTGCAGCTGAACACCACACTGTTCCCCCAACGAGGCGGAGTTGCCAACTCAGGGCGGTGTGGGGTCTGTGGTGGTGAGGAGGCCAGATACCGCTGCGGGTGGCACATTACACATTCCATAGATCCTTCATCACTGCCATTCCAGACATCGCCTCTGGCTTTGACGTGAGTGGCCTGTCATTCGGACGCACCATTTACCGGCGCACCAACCCTTCTATACTGTTGGGCGCGGCCTACGCTGCTAGCCCGTGACTCCCCCGGCTGGAGAGGCGAATACTAGTCATATATATGGCCTGGGGTGACGGCTCGGTACCCCTCGCGCGTGGACAACCTGGAGCAGAGACGAGGGGGAGCCCGGAGAGGCACCATGGGGCACCCCAAAACCAAGCCAGCGGATGCCACGACAGACAGCAAGACGCAATCCTCTACCACTGGTGACCCCTTCAATTCTGCGGTAACGAGGTTATCCCGCCCACAGGAGCAGACCCCCATGCTGCTAAATTGGACTTGATACTAAAAGAAATCCGGGATTCCAGGATGGCGCTGGAAACTCGCATGGACACGATGTCAACGGGCCTTACTCTTCTGCAAGCCGACCACAAAAAGCTGGCTGAAAAGGTCAATTCGAACAAGCTAGCCTTAGACGATCTTATCCCACAACAAACGCTACACTCCACGCGCCTCGAGGACTTCGAGCGCCATCTCCTTGGACTGTAGGATAGGGTGGAGGATGCGGAAGGGGGGTCCCGTCGCAATAATGTTCGTATTTTGGGCATTCCGGAGCGCAGCGAGGGGTCCAATCCCACACAGTTTGTGGAAGACTGGCTCAGAGACAAGGTGGCCACGACGGGACTTACCCCTCTTTACAGTGTGGAGAGAGCACACCAAGTGCCTCCTAGGCCGCCCCGACCGGGTGCGCCCCCCCGCTCGCTGATAACGCGCATTCTGAACTACAGGGATCGTGACACCGTTCTGAGGGCTGCCCGAGAGAATGCGCCAGTGAAATTTGAAAATAGAACTGTCTCAATCTACCCAGATTTCACCAGAGGGCTAGAGCAACATTTCTGGAGGTAAAGAAAAGTTTGCGCGACCGTGGTCTGAAGTATGCCCTGCTCTTTCCGGCATGCCTAAAGGTGATCTATAATCAAAAATCATACTTCGTTGAGACTCCTGAAGAAGCGGCAGAATGGGTCGAGGTCACTCTTGCACCGGATCTCTCGGGACCCGCTCTTACCGACTCATCCAAGCACCTCCTCGGCACGGCAGGCAGCGGGCATGCATGGGCCAGGGCGTGACCTTGGGCGGATCTCCTCGACACTAGCCCCAACGTTGGAACAAGTCAGAACCAGTCAAGAAAATGCGCTACTCACGGCGGCTTCCTTGGCAGCCCATGATGCTCAGACCGTCAACCAGGTGGAACACATATCGGACACTAACACAGTGTGTTCAGAGTCGGACACTAGCCAACCACTATTTCTCTCAATCAGGGCGCAGATGGCGAACGCCTTTTGACATTTGATGCAGTTGCGTTGTGGTGGTAAAGTATACAGCAGTGCCTAATGTGGGGTCTTGATGTTAAGACTTGCAGATACGGCCCTGGGTGCACAAGCTTCCTGGGGCACAGTTCTAATGCTATGTAGGATTGTTTGTTCTAGTGCAGACATGGCCTTCACCCCCCGAGTGACTGCGTGTTTTTTTTAAACTTTTGTTGCCCATGTTGGGCTGTTAGTTTTGGTTTGGTCCTCTATAGTTCTGCAAGGGGAACCTCGCATTAGGGTGTTAACGGGGGTTTATGTGCTCAGATCCCTTACTATATTTTGCAATAGGGCCTTCACTACGGGTTCTACCCCTACACGATGTTGTTCCTATGGCGACGTCACCTAATGCATATACTCTTTGTACATGGAATGTGCGCGGGCTGTGCCCTATACATAAGAGGCACAGGGTCTTGGCTCAACTTACTAGGAGGAGAGTCTCAATTGCATGTTTTCTCGGAGACGCACCTTGCTGGGGACGAAGCGACTAAACTACAAAGGAAATGGCGGGGCAATTATTTGCTACCAAATATTCAGCTTTCTCTAGGGGGGGGGGCGATATGGGTGAGGTATACGGTTCCATTTACAATGTTGGAACAGAAAATAGTTCGTAATGGCAGATATGTTCTATTACATGGTTTACTACACGGGAGACACGTGGTGCTGGGATGTATGTACGCGCCCAACACTGAGCAAGACAAATACTTAGCTGCATTCAGCGCAGTGCTGTCTGACTGGGCTGGCTACCAATGGATACTGGGTGGGGATTTTAATGCTGTGCTAGACATTGCCTTGGATAGGTCCCACCCTCCACTACATGCAACTGAGAGTAGGAAACAAGCAGAAGCGCTCTATGGTTGAGCGCAGGGCTGGGAACTGCGAGATGCCTGGAGAACAAAACACATGGGACACAGGGAATACCCTTTTTACTCCCCACCACATGGATTGCACACTCGAATAGACCGTTTTCTGTGCTCTACCACACTGATGGACACCGTCACTTCAGCACTCCACATGGGGAAGACCCTGTCGGATCACAACCCGGTAGAGCTGAAGCTACAATGGGGTAAGATACTGACACTGATCCCCACATGGAGATTACAACCAGACATGTTGGAAGACCAGGTCTTCCGGGGGGCCCTGACAGAGGCAATAAAGCACTATTTTGAGGTGAATGTGGGTACTGCTAGCTCCCGGCAGATAGAGTGGGATGCCTTTAAGTCAACGGTGCGGGGAGTGGCCATCAGTACTAGAGTTGGGGTAAGGCAGGCTATCATTGATAAACTTAAGGGAGTAGAGGATAGACTGGCTGCACTGGGAGGTGAGGCGGCAGGAACACACAACCAACTCACACAGCTGCGCGAGGCCAATATTCAATATGCCAAATTATTAGAGGAACTTTGAGTAGTGGATTTCCGCCTGTATACTCAAAAGCAACACTCACAAGCAGATAGACCTGGACCACTGCTCGCGCACTTGGTACGCAACACCCCTGCTCCCACCCCTATAACACACTTACATAACAGTGTGGGGAAGAGGTCAATACACAACTGGACATTAACACCTCATTCAAAGACTATTATGCACTCCTTTACGCCCCTCCTCCCTCGCAGACTGCAGATCCTTTTGCCGAATTCTTTGATGGTATATGCATGACCCAACTAACACAGGCTCAGCAGGATGACTTGGCGCGTCCCATAACAGGTGCAGAAATCCAACACGCCATTAAGGCATTGCCACGTAACAAGACTCCTGGAAGCGAAGGGGTCCCGGCTGAGTTTTACACCACGTTTGCTGACCTACTGGTACCCCATCTGCAAACACTCTACCTTGAATCTCTCTCATGTAACATTTTACCGCACACCACATTGCAGGCACTGGTGGTCTCGCTATTGAAACCAGGCAGGACCGCACTGCACATCCCTAATTACAGACCCTTGTCCCTTCTTAATACGGACTACAAAATCCTCAGCCGTCTGTTGTCCACCCGACTGAACCAATTTATCCCCCTACTTATACACCCGGACCAGTGTGGCTTTGTGCCAGGCCGAAGTACTGCCCTTAATATCAGGCGCTTGCATCAGGTTATGCTGGGCACATGCTCATCGGGCAGTAAGGAAGGATGCATCTCCCTTGACCTTAGACAAGCATTCGACTCGCTGAGATGGGATTGCATGTTTCGTGCCCTAGCGTGCTTCGGCATACCACAGGCGTACATAGCGTGGGGTCGTTTATTGTACACGAACCCTACTGCACGTGCCCACACAGGCTGTCATATCTCTGGACCATATGCGATTGCCGAGGGACACGCCAGGGCTGCCCCATATCACCCTTACTGTTTATCTTAGCGTTAGAGCCCCTATTGCACAAGCTCCGCGCTGTTGCATCCCCTCGGGTGTGATTCGTGGCGCCGCGCCCACATTGTCTCAGCCTATGCGGACAATATTATACTTTATTTTGAGTGTCTATCTTGACCCTATATCTGAAATATTTGATGCCTTCAGCACATTGTCAGGCCTTACTATTAATGAATCTAAGTCCCATGCGTATTATTTCGACGATACACGGGATGGAGGTTTTGTACGATCCGCCCCTTGGGTATTCCAGACCGCACCTGCTACCTTCAAATATCTGGGGATTCATATTTATCGTAATACCCAGGACCTGTTGGACGGGAACTTGGGCAGGTCACTCACGGCACTTAGGTCTCAGGTCCAGTTCTGGCCTTCCTTACTTTTGTCAATAGCCGGTAGGGTGGCCATCACGAAAATGGTAATGCTACCACGGTTGATATATTTTTTTACTAACCTCCTGCTGCCTATACCCACAAAGACCTTTAAACTAATGAATACCCTATTGACAGACCTTATATGGGGCACGAGACAACGTCGTATCAGTCTAGCAAAACTGCAATTACCCACCACCCAGGGTGGTATGGGGGTCCCGGATTGGAGGGCATATAGTTATGCATGTCAACTACAGTGACTTGCGTATTGGTTAGCGGGTCAGAATCTTCACGAGCTGGATTTGACAGATGGGGACAAAAATAAAGGACTTATTCATAGATTACCACTGCCCCATGCTCCCATATAACCAGCCTTACCGCACTTACTTCGGTTGGCGATTGGCTTTTGGTGCAGCGCTCTGAGATATATTGGCGAAACAACGCCATATGCCCATACTATACCTTTATTGGGTGTACCCACTAGATTGGGTACGCTCTCAAACCGTGCAATTCAGGCATGGTCAGAGGCCGGTGTCACGACACTGGGGGATTTCTTTCAGGATGGCATCTTAATGCCACATGCGGAGTTCGTGCAAGCGCACGGCACTTCTGCCACATTGTTCCTCCTACACACTCATATCACCCACTATATTCGCAACACATCGGGACCCACTGGAGCTGAGCCACCCACAAACACACTCCTCACGATGCAGTACATGATGGGTAATGGTGCTCGGCTGGTAAAATGGCTGACTCAAGGGATCAGGAGCGAGAAAAAGCTCTCCTTGCTGGTAACACGCAATAAATGGGAGGGAAATATCGGCCACCCGTTCTCAGACAAAGAATGGAGCAAGAACCTGGAATTCCCTAAAAAAGTCTTGCGGAACCCTAAATTTAAGTTCATACAGCTCATGATGCTCCATAGAGCGTACTTGACCCCGTGGCGCCTGCACGCTATGTTTCCAGGCAAGACGGATGAATGCCCGCGCTTTCAGGCGCCACAGACGGGCTTACTGCACATGCTATGGTCTTGTCCTATACTGGGACATAACTGGGAAAAAGTTTGTGTCAGTCTTGCGACGGTGGTCCCGTCCCACCATATGATTCCCTCGAATATTGCATCCTGGGATTGGGCCCCCATGCTAAGAAAGGGAAATCCTCCTTGCGTTTTGTTAATCTTGCGCTTCTCCTGGCCAAACGAACGGTGACCACCCGCTGGAAATCGACTAGACCCCATCCCCAATGGACTGGCATGCGAGGTACTTCGCTGGGGGGGAGCAGAGGGTGCAGAGTTAAGCAGGGCGGAATACAGGGGACTGAGACAAACACCTATTTCATTGGAGTGGCAAGCACTACTGAATGATTTTGCTGCACTGGATGTTGATCACTGAAGAACGCACCCCACCTTAGAGTGCGGGTTCCATGGAGTAAGTTTGAGCCGGCGGCGCACGCCTCTGATTCCATACCATGCATTTGGGTACTACCAGTGACCACTGACAGACCATAGGAAAATTACGAATGTTGCCACCACTCTACATACACTCGTGAACGACAGGCGTTTGTACACATTGATACAGGCTAGGATATGAGCACAGGGGTGGTTACGGGAGGGGGTAAAATGTTTCGTTGCTTTCTGTTATGATTTTAATTTTCAGATACTATAGATTGTATGCAGAGCCACTAGTCTGATAATTGATGGCTGTAATGGCGTAAAGGCCCGGTATTTGTTCTGGAACTGCATTGCTGTGATATAAATGCCCGGAATATACCTATGGACAAATGGACATTTGACCTATCGAACGTATTGTTTTTTTGGGGGGGGGGGGTTTCACTGTACAATCCGCATAATGTAGGCCATGTAGGGTGAGATTCTACTGGTTGCTACGATAGTTATGATGACCTTCCATGCTATTGTAATGTCTAAGGTTTGTATTTTTAAAATCAATAAAAATATTTGAAAAAAAAACAAACATTTGCTAGACATTAATAGAAATATAAATGTTAGGCTGGAATGTTTTTAAATTATAGTTTTAAATGATTTATAATTAAATTAATATATTCAATGAATTAATTATTACAAATTTACTGTGATAAGTTAATGTGCTGTAACACTGTATTGTATTAAATCTAGGATAATAATACACGTTTTAAATAGATGTACATTTATATTGTATTTTGAAATATTTTTTATAATTTTTAAACAGCAATACAGTTTCATAATGTATACTTCCCGATAGGGAGCTCTCATATCTGGTGGCAGAGATCGCCATCTCCCTATGAAAAATTACTAATATTTACTTTGGACTCATAAATCCTGCTGTAGGAGCATTCCCGGATTTGATGGGGTGGAGGCATTTAAATCCACATATATGTGTAAAACCACATTCGGAAACACACATGAGTATATACACACATGAGTGGTTATCCCAGTGTATTTTCTACATACGTGAAGCAGTTGCTTGATCCTCAGTGTTCTGAATGTTAAATTATATTCAAATGTGATGTGATTTAAACTAATTACCTCCCTATGAGAGAAAAAAAAAGAATGGAAATTTTGGCTTAGTTTCACTCTGTTTCTTTGATTTTCGCAAAACTTTTCTGGTGTTTTGGATGTTTATCCATGTTCTTTAAAAAAATTAAATATCATCACATAACAGCGTAATCATTATAATCCAAAATAGGTTTACTAAAACAATAAGTGCACTCTATACAGCATATTACTACTAATTCGAAAAACATTGCCCTCGATCGAAATACGATGTTGTCTTATGTAATTTTAAACATCTATTTCTAAAAAGGCATTTATTCAGTTTCAACTGGTTTACATTAACATCAGTTTTTGGACTATCATTACGTTTAATGCCCTTATTACTATTGGTAATCCTCATTACTCTTAGTCCTACTCCTCCTAGACCCAGTCCTTACTAATGAGGTAATATCAACTGACAGGAAACAAAACAGGAAATGCTTTGAGGCTCCACCCACCCTCCAGCCAGGGGCTATAATAATATAGCCAGCAGAAAGCACTTCCTGACATACCAAGCACAACGAAGGCCTAGACATGGGAGGGTGGATGGGAAGACGACTGGGTCGAGGACCAAGAGTAATGAGGATTACCAATAGTAATCAGGGCAATACCTCTACGTCTCTCGTCCTCAACCCAATCCTTACTAATGAGGCATACCAAAGCAACCACACATCAGCAGATCTTTGGAACACCAGAAGGAAGAGAACACACATAGGAGTGAAGTGTAGCAAACTGAAAGGTTTGATAACAGAACAGGTTCAAGGAGGAGCAGGAGGCCCGACAGCACGCAACACACCAGAACCAAAATTCCCACGATCATTCAGTGCCCAATTAACCTGGTAATGCTTAACAGAGGTAGAATCAGAAGCCCATTTTCCAGCATGACAGATCTCATCCAGGGAAACCCCATGAAAGGCAGCCCAGGATGCAGAGACACCCCTTGTAGAAAGGGCCTGAATATCCACAGGACAAGGCATACCAGATCCCCGATAAGCCAAAACAATAACAGACTTGATCCACCGACCAATGGTAAGGCGAGAAGCAGCCTTCCCACAACCAGCCAACCCAAAAGTTACAAACAGACTGTCGGAATTTTGAAAAGCAGCAGACCTATCCACATAGATAGACAAAGCACGCCTAACATCCAGAGTGTGTAACAACTGCTCATTAGGAGAAGAGGGAAAAGGAAAGAAAGAAGGCAAGACCAATTCCTGTGAAGTATGAAAGTGAGAATGCACCTTAGGCAGGAAACTTGGATCCAAACAGAGGACCACAGCGTCCTCCATAAAATGGAAAAAAGGAGGGGAACAATGCAAAGCAGTGTGCTAACCCAACCTTCGAGCAGAGGTAATGGCCACCAGAAAGGCCGCCTTAAAGGACAAAAACTTAAGGTCAACGGACTCCAAAGGTTCAAAAAGAGAGGCTTCAGTGCCCATAGGACCTGAGAAAGATCCCAGGTAGGCACAGAAGGATGAACAACAGGGGAAGAGAGAGACAAACTCCAAAAGAAATGGGAGACCAACAGGCAATCTGAAACAGGCAAGGACCCCAGATCGTGGAAAGACCAAATAGCAGCCCATTGGCTCCTCAGAGTAGTCAAAGCATACCGCTTGTGGAACCCTTCCAATAAGAACTGAAGAACATCAGAAACAGGACAGGAGACAGATGACAGACCAAGCTCAGACAACCAAGAAGTGAAGGAAGCCCAATGCTTAGGGTAAGAGGACAATGTAGACCTCCTACCAGAGGCCTACATTACAGTAATAATGTGGCAAGGTAGACCCCAGCCCCCTAAGGACAGCCATTCAACCTCCAGACCGCCAAGGTGAGAGGGACCAGAAAAGGAGGGGAGGAAGGCAGGACCGGAGACGGGTAGCGCGTCAAGATCCAAGGAGGAACCACCGCCAGGCTGAGCAACAACTGGAATCAAGACCTCCTGAGCCAGTGAGGTAACACCGCCACCACCTGAGCCCCCACCTACCGAACCTTCAACTAGCAGAGAGAATTCGTAGTGAAGAATCCCAGTTAGAAGCTTGGGGGATCCGAGTGAATCAACACCGAACAGTTGGCTACCCGGACCCACTGCTCCAACATCATTTAGACTCCAACAAGAGATCACCCAACAGCTCAAGAGTGTGCGGTCAAGTCATCTCAGTCCTCAAGGGAGCCCGGAGCACCTCGGTAGCAGGTCCAGGCGCATCTAGCCCCACAATTGGGGGTCGTCAGTGTCAAGAACAAAGCCATCCACCAACTGATTGGTCCTGGATATAAAAAACCATAAATCTAAGAACAGAGATCTATGACCCAGTATTGAACAGGGAAACAAGCACGGGAACTAAAAACTCTGCTCATGGAACATAAACAGTCTCGGGACCAAAATCAGCGACCACTCACTACAGTCATATTTTCAAAAATTCGACCTAGTACTCCTACAGGAAACCTGGTTGGAGGAGCCCCTACATCTCCAAGGTTATAAGACCTACCACCTCCCTGCAGTTCGTAATTCAAACCACGGCCACTGTAAAGGAGGTCTAACCATCTTTGCTTTGATCAAAGTTATATCTACAGGTAAAGAGCTAATAAGCAAAAATTTTACATCCCTTGAAATAATGGCAATTTGGTTTAAAACGCAGGGCCAAGGCAATCCACAGCATCTAATTTTGGTAAACATCTATATATTCACCCTCAGAGTAAGAAGAACGGTGCAAAGCAGTTAATAGTCGAACTGACAAAGCTAATAACGGAGGAAGAAGATTTGAGCTACATTATAACAGGGGACATTAACATGTTTCTTGCCGAGGGTGCCGATCAAAACAGCCCAGAAGACGACAACCATCGAGCATGGGGGATCTTCTCACAGGATAAATAAACGCAGGTATTCGCGTACTTCGCAATAAAAGTTTAGCTCCTGGAAGATAAATCGATTTTCTTTAGAAGATTGACCTGGGGGCTCCGGTTACAGGCGTAATAGCGTTGCGCCCCCCCGCTCCCCCGCGAAGGCAGCTGAGAGGACCGACGAGGCTGCCGCAATAGAGCCCCCAAAAATGGCAGGTGAGGCTGCCGGGGTTCGAGTGCCGGTTTTATTTTAAATGGTCCTCCAGCCCGTGCTTAGAGGATGTGCCTACCAAAGAAAACGACCCAGAAGGGCCAAGAGACAATACCAAGGAAGTTTGTTATGGCATGACATGCAAGGGGGCATGGCTACGGGCCAAGCATGGAGGACGTGAACTGAGTCAGCTCCGTCTCATGCCCTGAATATAAGCTCATTATCCTGAGATCCCTGTTCCCGCTGGGCACCCACCTTAGCCCACTTGACTGCAGATAAGGGAAAGACTAGCGGAAACAACTTTGGCGGCGGTTGAGGCTCCCGAAGAGGGTGAGAGATTGACGGAAGCGGAGCGGCCTTGATGCAAGTCGGCAGCCGCGGACTGACGTAGAAGGTAGAGCCGACCCGGGTGCGGCGCATGAACAGAGACATCGTCCCGGCGCCTGGAGGTGTGGGAGAAGCGACCCGCAGTGAGCGAGGAAGACAACGCCTGCACCCTACGGGACAGACGGCCAGGTTCGGTGCACAAAGGAGCAGATAGAAAGCGCGCTACCACAGAGAGACCCAGCGCATGGGCGCTGGCCCGTCGGAAGGAACCCCGCCACACAGAGAGTACACGGCGGCAAAACCCAAGTAAGCGGAGCGGAGAGCAGAGACTGGGGGATATGGCAACGCAGAGGGAGGTCATGGGATCACGTCCGACTTCCGAGGGCTGGACCCGACGGGTTACATATTGAGGACATTGATGCAAAGTTGGCGGGCGCCATTTTGTACAACGTAGCGGGCGATCACTGGGCGCACAAACCCCAAAGGGAGTCCTGAACTGGCGGAAAGGGACAGCATACCGGAACTGTACTAGGACAGTGCGGTCACATTGAGCCCCTGGAGAGGAGTAAGCTGTAACCCCATATAGCACATCGGCGAAGCCATATCAACAGACACCATAAAGTACACACGTCCTAAAGAGATGTGCTACGCGAAGAATCTATGGTGTAGATACCTGCCCGTTCCCGACACTGCGAGCCGCATAAGGGACAACCTCCCCCTCTCCCCCCCCGCCAGACACAGTGGAAACCGGACCGTCCTAAGGGGGTGAATGTGGTGCAGGAGACAAGAAGAACCGTGTGAGTACACACACACAGTCACAGCACCGACCCTGCCAGATAGGGCCCCTGCACCGGGATTAGATCACTAGCCCCCCCCGACATCTGCACGAATAGCACCGGCAGCAACAAAGAGGGGAACCGAGAGTATACACAAGAAAGCAGAGCGCGGCGCCAAACCACCACGCAATCATGGGACGAAACAGACTCAAGCAACAGGACCCAGTGGTGAATGCTGAACTACAATCTACTGGTTCCGAGGACCCACTGGCCTCTTCCAACAACGAAATCATCCCACCGACGGGCAAAGACTCGCAAGAGGCCAAATTAGACCTAATTTTAACGGAAATAAGGGCCTCCAGAGAAGTGCTGGAATCACGGATGGATGCAATGTCAACGGGCCTGTCACTCCTTAAAGCCGACCACAACAAGTTGGCGGAGAAAGTCACGGAACACAAACTTGCGCTTAACGATCTGATTCCATAACAAACGGAACATTCCACGCGACTTGTGAACATGGAACGACAGCTTAAGACTCTGAGAGATAGAGTGGATGAGGCAGAAGGGCGCCCACGCAGAAATAATGTCCGCATATTAGGCATTCCGGAACGCAGTGAAGGGAGGAACCCCACACAATTTGTGGAAGACTGGCTGAAGATAGTGGTGGGACCCACGGACCTTACTCCACTATACAGTGTGCCCGCTCAACTATACAGTGTGGAGCGGGCACACAGAATGCCTCCGAAACCGCCCAGACCGGGAGCTCCACCGCGACCTCTGATTGCACGCCTACTTCACTATAAAGAGACTCGGTACTCAGGGCAGCCAGAGAGAAAGCCCCTTTGAAATATGAAAACCAGACGATATCTATTTACCCGGACTTCACCCCGGCAGTCCAGAAATCTAGATCAACTTTCCTGGGAGTGAAACGCAAATTACGTGACTGTAATCTGAAATACGCACTCCTTTTTCCAGCCCGCCTAAAAATCATGCACGGAAACAAAACTTACTTTTTCGAATCCCCTGAGGAGGCTTCGGAGTGGATGGAAGTGGCGCTAACACCGCTGCACACGCAAGAACCCATGGAGGAGGACCAAGAAGGCGGACCATCGCACCAAGGGGAAATACAGCCCACCTCACAGGACATCATCACGGAGACAGCTGGTGCAAAAGGAAAGAGGACACAGGGCAGGCCGAGAACGAATCAAGAAGTGACTTTGTTGACGACGGATGCACTGGCAGAGCATGACGCCAGGGATAAGACGGACATGGGCAACAATTCGGACTCACGCACGGAATTGTCGGGCTCTGTCACAAGTTTGCAATTGTTCCCAAAAATCACTGCACAAGTGGAGAACGAATTCTGACCATAAATGTGAAGGCGGAGGTGGGCAAACAGGGAACAGGGGACATATTGAGTACAGGGTAGATTGCTGTAACTACTAGCAGATACCTAGTGAGTGCGTGTGACCCACCACACCCCCCAGGGCGCAGGCACTCTTCAGTTTATTTTTTGCTCACGTTGGGCGATGAGGTTTGGTCCCCAGCTTTTTACGGATGGAGACCTTAAGGTTAGAGAGTTTAGTAAAGTTCAGGCACTTATGACACCACTTTACATATACCGTGCACTGACTGTACTGTGTTTGATATATGTAATGGACACACGCTGCCATGGGGACTCCTAGCACATACAAGATATGCACCTGGAATGTGAGGGGTATGGGATCAGTACACAAGCGACATAGAATTTTAGCACAGCTGAATCAGCGACAGGTGCATATAGCATACCTTCAAGAGACACACCTTAATGGTGCAGAGAGCGCCAAACTACATAAGAAATGGAAGGGGCAAATGTTTGCTACTACTTACTCCGTGTTTTGAGGGGTGCGGCTGTATGGCTCAAAAACTCAGTTCCCTTCAGGATGTTGGAGCAAAGGGTAGACAAGGAGGGTAGATATGTATTTATGCGTGGGACATTGGATGGTTCCTCCATAGTGCTTGGCAGTGTATACGCGCCAAATACGGACCAGATGACGTTCCTCGCCACAATTAGCAGGGTTCTGTCTGAGTGGTCGGAGTATGACTGGATAATAGGAGGGGACTATAATGCAGTCCTAGATATATCCCTTGACAGGTCCCACCCCCCACTACATGCAACGGAGAGCAGAAAACAGGTTGAAGCACTAACACAATGGGCAGACGGTTGGGATTTGACTGATGTATGGAGGAGCAAAAACACGAGACACAGGGAATATACCTTTTATTCTCCACCTCACAGATTGCACACGAGGAAAGATCGCATTTTCTGCTCTAGAGCATTACTGGGGTCTATTACGGATGCCGCCCATATGGGGAAGAAGTTCTCCGATCACAACCCGGTAGAAATCACAATCCGCTGGGGTAGGATCCCAACTCCAATACCAACATGGTGCCTACCACCGGAACTACTGGAGGACACTGTCTTCAGGTCCACAATAACCGATGCTATCACACAATATTTCACTATGAACGCAGGCACAGCTAGCTCTAGGCAGATCGAATGGGACGCCTTTAAAGTGACCATACGAGGTGTAGCGATGGGTACGAACGTGGGCATGAGGCACACAGTAATGGAACGACTCAAGGAGGAAGAAGGGAGACTGGCAATGCTAGAGAATGAGGCAGCAGGTACGAATGAACATCTCACACAATTGCAGGAGGCACACATCCACCATGCGGAATTACTAGAGGAATTGAGGGTACTTGACTACAAAAAGTACACATGCAGATAACACGTGCAAGCTGATAGGTTGGGTCCATTGCTAGCCCGATTGGTAAGAAATACACCCATATACACCCCCATATTAGAAGTGAATGACCAACAAGGGGCACCGGTTACGACACAACTTGACATAAACATTACATTCCGGGAATACTTCGAGGCACTATATGGGTGACATTCGCAGTTATCGGGTGAGAAGTTTGAGTCCTTTATGACTGACCTCACTATGCCACAACTCACGACAGATCAGAGGGAGGATTTAACATGCCCTATTACGGTTGCAGAAATCAGGCAGGCGATCCTAGCACTACCGCGGAACAAAACCCCCGGAACTGACGGCTTACCGGCTGAGTTCTATGGGACTTTTATTGATCTACTTGCACCACATTTACATGTATTATATCAAGAGTCGCTGAAATCCAACGGGCTACCGCCTACGACTCTACAGGCGCTGATAGTTTCACTTCTAAAACGGGGTAGAGACGGGCTGCACTTAGCAAACTACAGACCGCTCTCGCTACTCAACACGGATTACAAGATCCTTAGTAAGATCCTGGCGGCGCAGCTAGCGAAATATATTCCACAATTGATACACTCAGACCAATGCGGTTTTGTACCCGGTCGGAGTACATCGATGAACCACCGGAGACTCTGACAGATAATGCTCCACGAAGACGCGACAAACGGTACAGAGGGATGTATATCTTTAGACCTAAAGCAGGTGTTTGACTCCATAAGGTGGGACTATATGTTAGCAACATTCAGTAAATTCGGCATACCGCCAGAGTTCATAGCGTGGGTAGCCCTATTGTATACACACCCAACGGCCCGAGTACGCACTAATAAATGTATTTCGGGACCACTGAGTATAGCGAAAGGTACTAGGCAGGGTTGTCCACTGTCGCCCATACTGTTTATATTAGCTTTAGAACCCCTTTTACAAAAACTTCGGATATTCGCCCCACACAGAGGGATACAGAGGAACGCAGTGACACACGTAGTGTCAGCCTACGCGGACGACATAATATTATACCTAAGGGACATGAGGGGTTGCCTTGACCCTATACCGGAGATCTTCGAGGAATTCCGGGTAATATCGGGACTTACGATAAATGACACTAAGTCATATGGCTATTGGTTTAACGCCACTGAGGAGAACGCACCACTACGGTTCCGCCCTTATCGGTTACAGATGGCAATAACGACCTTTAAGTACCTAGGGATACAAATATACAGGGAGACACAGGACATGATAAACGGGAACCTGGGAAGAGCGATTAACGCCCTAAAGTCACAAGTACAATTTTGGAACACGTGGGCACTGTCGGTGGCCGGAAGAGTGGCAATCTCTAAAATGATAGTGCTGCCCCGTTTCATATATTTCTTTATGAATTTACCGCTGTTGGTCCCCAAAAGCACCTTCAAAACTTTAAACACTATACTGACCAAACTGGTGTGGGGCTCGGGTAGACGACGCATTAGTATCGCCAAATTACAGCTGCCGACTGCCCAGGGTGGTATGGGAGTCCCAGATATGACGGAGTATGGGTACGCTTGCCAACTGCAATGGCTAGCCTACTGGCTGGCAGGCCGCAACCTCCATGAGCTAAACATGTCCGAGGGCGATAGAGCAAATGGCACCATACACAAACTATTGCTGCCAAAGATTAAGGTCCCCAGCTCGGCACCACACTTGCTTAGGCTTGCCATTAGTTGCTGGAGGAAAGCGGTAAAGTACACGAATGCAGCGACCTCCTATGCGCCCACAATACCCCTATTAGGGCTTCCTCTCGGAACAGGTACGCTATCAGAACGCGAACTCACTGTATGGCATGATGCAGGCGTCCTGCAGATTGGAGACCTGTTTGCTGACGGCAGTATTATGACATATGTGGACTTTAACAGAACACATCAGACCCCTGAGAGGTTGTTTCTCTTATACGCCAGGGTCAAGCACTACATAACGAGAACCTGGGCACCAACTGGTGCAGAGCCGCCCACGAACCCGCTCCTCACTATACAGTATTTAATGGGAACGGGCAGCCACTTGACAAAATGGATAACGAATGGCATCAGAACTGGCAAGGCAGTTTCACTCCAACCCACCCGCAAACGGTGGGAGAGAGATATTGGCAGGGAACTTAGAGACAAAGAATGGGAAAGAATCTTGAAATTCCCCAAAAAGGTTTCGAGGAATCCAAAATTTTAATTTATCCAGCTAATGGTAGTACATAGGGCATACCTCACCCCACACCGGAATACGCGCCATGTCCCCAGATGCCGCAGACACATGTCCCCGCTGTAGGACTGATGACGCGAGACTAATACACATGCTATGGGACTGCCCCAAGCTAGAGTACTACTGGACAACAGTACACGAAACACTGATCAGGGTAGCACCAGCCAGACCATACACCTCTATGGCATATTGCGTACTGGGGTTGGGCCCTTCCGAAAAGAAAAAGAGCGTAGCGACGCGCTTCGCTGACATGGCCCTTCTACTGGCAAAGAGAACAATAACGATGAGGTGGAAGTCAGCTAGACCACCAGACCCAGACGTTTGACATGGGGAGGTGTTACGTTGGGGGAAAGCGGAGGGTACGGAATTGCAGAGAGAAGATCAAAGAGGCCTACGGAAAACTCCTATTTCAATGGAGTGGAATGCAATGCTTTTGGACTTTGAAGCAGGTACTGGCAATAACGTGAGTCAATCACTTGTGGGGGCCACTGGAGTTGAGATGCATGATTAGTGAAGACGGGGATGCCCCCACCTCCCTTTCTCCCCCCCCCTTTTTTTTCTTTCCACCCTTCCCCCCACCCCACCGTTTCTTCCTCCCCCCACACATCCGCCTTCTTTCATTCCTACGCCCCACCCCGATGTCCCTCTATAATGGCGAAAGGGAACGCACACCAGATGCAGGAAGAGAAATAACATTGAGACATTGTTGAGAGGAGTGAATACGGACATGGCAGGAACTTAAATGGACAATATCACTCTAAATGATGCAGACACAGTGCAAAGTGAATGTGAATGAGACTGTAAAAGTGCCGGGGAAGTTAGGGGGAGGGAGGAGTTGGTGTAAACAAAAGAGAATACGAAAAGAAAAAGCATTATTATGTCTAATATTCTATATACCTGTATGGACCTATGACACACGTTATGTAATGGATGCATTGATTTCAAATTGTAATTGTCCATGACCTATTCGTGAAATAAAGAAATAAAAAGAAAAGACATGACATGCAAAATGTAAAGTAGATACATGTCTCCTCGTATTCCTAATAAACTGCGGCCAACAAATGACAACAAGACAAACGTGTAAGTTGGCTTTTCTTGGCGTGATAAGGAGTACATGATGGGGAGATATGGCATACATGTGGGAGTGGGGCAGAGTGCGGGGGTTATCAGGTAAGAGCCAAGCTATTATCAAAGCGTTCCCCATCATGTCAACCAACAGGAAACAAAACAGGAAGTGCTTTCTGCTGGCTATACTATTATAGCCCCTGGCTGTAGGGCTGTAGAGTGGGTGGAGCCTTGAAGTGTTTGCTGTCAGTTGACATTACCTCATTAGTAAGGACTGGGTCGAAGACTAGGGACATAGAGGTAATGGTTCGCTTGCAGTATGTCGTTCATCTGCCACCTTGTACAGAGCCCAGACGTCCGCCATCTTGTATGCGTTCATGTTTCAGACACACAGCCTTGATTTGTATTTCCCTGTGAGACATACCTACATCCATAACGCTGCCTACGTTCCTGTTCTGTAGTTTCCATGAAGATCTGTCCCTTCAGGCATGATGTGCCATGTGAACGTACTAGCCTGTTCTAAATTCTGTAAAATGAGTGAACGTACAGGTGGTAAAATCCCTACGGAGCCCGCGAGGCAATGCTACCACTGTACGGTATGTATATATGAAAATTTGCTAATAAAAACTGTTGAAATAAAAAAAAAAGTAATATCAAAGTGAACAAATGCCAAAGGTAAACTGATACACTAATCTTACATCAAAGTCTTCCGTTCACAGACCACAGCCCCTCTGACGACATCAGAGCTGAAGCAAGTTATCACAAGGACGATGTTCCTGAAAAAAAGGAGTAATTACATTTTATTAGATCAAATAGATGCAATGTGTTGTGGGTCACACTACTCTCCAATGAAGTGTATCATTTATGGACCGTGCTCAGCTACACGGATCCTACCACCATGCACATAATTTCATATGCTCTTAATATCCGTCAGCTGATTGGCTTCGGATTGTCTTCTTGCAGACTGACTGCTGATAAAATAGAAGCATTCCAAACGCGAGTGATCACCAGGGCGCAGTCCTTTTTGTGGGAGGTCTGGAACATTTAGCTTTCATAGCGGGAGGGGACACGGGCTGTGTGGAGGAGTAAACATAATCCTCTGCTTTGTTTGTAATGGAATTCAGTTGGCAACTGCTGGACCCACTGCTGGATATGCTGTTGTCAGTTTATCATTTTTGTTGAGATAAGAATCACTCGCACATTAGTGTGAGAGAAATTAAATAGAGCATTGTTTTGCATTTTTATACAAGATAAATTCGTTCATAAAACGATTTAAATCATATTGGTTTGAAACCGATTGAATGGTATTACATTAGAATTATGTATAAATGCACTATAACGTTAAGTACAATGGCGTTTTAAGTAGGAGTGAAGAATGACCTTATGAGTATATATAAATATATTAAAATATTAGTGTACACAAAAGGAAGCAGTCATGATGAAGACAAAATTCGCTAATATGTAATAAGTAGCAATTAAGAGTTACAATAATGTGTGTCATTATGCTGGATTAAAAAGTATAACTTCTGGAAAAATGTAATAATGTATTAGAAGATATTTTAGAAAAGTCTATGGATACCAAAAAACATATTTTTAGATGTTATCCTGTACAGACAGTAGACACCTGCTAAATGCTTCGAATGGTGCTTCCCAAACTTTTTATAACTACAGTCCAATTTAAAGAACAAATGACCCACCTAGCTTTAATGGACTTGGGGTGGGCCATTTGTTAATGTAACTAAAGCACCTTGCAGTAGCATACTGTCATTTACAGACAGCACATTTTCCACTGAAAGGGCCACTAAATTTGCACACACATATAGTTTTACTGATAAAATTATAGTGCATGATAATGTGTGGAAATCGAGGTTCAGTAAATATTTATTGAGTATGCATCACCCAGTAGAGTCTTGATATGTTTTGATCCTTGGAAATCTTTGTTTTTAACACACTTCAGAATTACCAACATTTTTGCTTAATTTTTTCTTTCCTTACTGCTGAATGTGTACAGTACATGTACTTACATTTGGTCCACTGTTACAAACAAGCATTTGCAATGCAATAGGTCTCGCATTGGGAACGTTTGAGGTATTGGTATGGTAAAGGACAAATTTTGTATTTATGTGTTGGTTTTGAAAATAGCTAAATTAATAGCTTTGTCATTTACAATGCCAATAGTTTTAACTTTCGCAAATGTGACACCTATAGCATTTGTAATGCAATATGTGTTGTATTTACATGACTTAGATGTATTGATATTACAAATAACAATGGCTTTTATTTTTTGTTAATAATAATACTTAAATAAAAGTTATTGTAATTTATAATGGCAATAGCTTAAACTTTTGTAAATAACTTTTGTGAAGATTATGTTCAGTGTATTTTATTGTGACGAAAATCCAAGAACAGAAGTGAAATATTAACATCTTTTTGTGACATTTGTAATAAAGCTTGAAACATTGATAGAACATATTTGATCCAGTTGTTGTTGAATGGTTGCACAGATTGATGCTGTGGTGGTGCTGAGTGATGTGGTGGTGAACGAGTGATGCTGTGGCATTCAGTGATGCTGTGGTAGCGCATAGTGATGTTGTGGTGCCCCTGAATGACAAAGTGCCCGATAATAGGCTGTGTTACTTTAAAGGACTTAAGGGGGAATGGCGGGGTGGGCAGCAGTCCGATGAGCATTAAAGAAATACTACATAAAAACATGTTTTAATGATCCAAATACTGTTCTATCTCCATACGTAAACGTGGTTACTTAAAGAATGATCTTTTGCATTGGCGTCACACTTCACCATGGCTGAAATCAATCAAATTGGTTTAAATCCCTGACGATTTACAAAATAAATAGACAAAAGTGACTTAATCCAACAGGACAAACTCTATAAAACAAAAGCATTGGCAAGTCTACCGGGCCATCGTCAATGAAAATAAAACATTGGCTAAATGCAAAAATATTTTGTTGGTCTAATAAACTGTACAAAATGTCATGGTACTCCCCGATCTTTGTTTTCGATTTGCTCCTTGCAAAACGGAGGAATACCATCTAATACCCAAATATTATCCAATGGCTGAGATGGGCTTGCGCATTGCCCTGTGTTGTATGCTGGCTAAAGGTAAATATAAGTATACAATACATTCAATATTTGCAGACTCAAAAGGTCTTGGCTAATGGAGGGCTAGAAAAAGGTTACATTGTAAGCCATAATAATCACAAAGGTGCTTAAGTAAGCTACTGTAACAGAGAGAGTGTGGTAAGGCTAAAGTCACAGTCACTTGGAAGTGTTGAATTGTTGAAACAAGTGTCCATCTCTGCTCCTGGGCAGATCGGGAATGGCGACGTCCTGAAGAGGTGAAGATTAGACGTGTGGGAATAGAAAGGATTTCACGAATTCACAAAACAAATACGAAACTCCACGTATCGCACAAACACATTTTCAAATAGCGCAGAGGGTTGTGGGCGGCAAAGAAGCCACACGTTTCCAACTGTTGACATTAAGTCTACATCTGCCATCAAGTAAGCAGAACAGGCAACGGTATTGGACATGCGATGTAAACAGTATACTTAAAGCCCGCCGGATCTTAGGCACTTGTGTTACTTTGAAGTCTCAGGTGTTGCAAGGTCGTGAATCAAACCACTGGGCACTTTATATTTTCATTTTGATGGGTACTGCTGTGACATTCACGGTTCCCCCTGACCCAAGTCCGCCCTCCAGGATGAGGTGTCCTACTACACCTTCATCCTCCGCCTTGCAGTGTGACGTGCGGGAGTTAGCAATCTAAAGCCCCCATGCCAATGTGCCAATTGGGGTGGGAGGGTCTCATACAGTACCCTCCAGATTTATGAATCTGCTTCTCTCGACCTGTACCGCCAGGTCTAGTATGCCCACCCGCAACCCAACAGTCTGCTACCAGGGTGTCTGTCCCCACCTTTGATGTGTCCTCCACTGTAATGTTCAGGAACTCGCACCCTCACTTGGTCTTCTATATTGTGATCCCAGCCCACAAGAAAGGATTCTCGAGTATGCTGCATCTAACACCCTTCGTGCCACTGACAGAGATGTACCGAAAGCACTTATCTCTACATTTACGTAAAGGAGGAGTCTCTGATGGCACACTAAAAGCAAGGCGGTGAGAAGGCAGCACACAGAAGGAAGCCAACGAATCGGATGAGTAAGGGGAGCGGCAGTCTGACAAACGGCCAGAAAGCAAAGAGGTAATAGGGTGGAGGAGAGGGACCATGACTGCGGCATGATGGAGCAGTCAGCACAGTGGGCTCGCAAGATCATACGTGCCATAGTGGGAAAAGATAAGACGAAAAGAAAAATCCGAGGGGATTTATTTTGCCCTTTCCTCGCACTGACGTAGATGAAGTTTTAAACTATAGGATAGAATAAGCTACTTTTGCTTTAAAAACCGGGGGCCATATTATCAAGCCTGGGCGATAAAATTATCGCTGCTTTATCGGCAGGAAACTGCCGCTAAAGTGGCGATAATGGGCTTGATAATAGGCTCTACGGAATTCCAATCGAAGCTCATGTTAGATGTGAAGGACATCTAACATGAGCTACGATTGGAATTCCATAGAGCCTATTATCAAGCCCATTATCGCCACTTTAGCGGCAGTTTCCTGCAGATAAAGCAGCGATAATTTTATCGTCCAGGCTTGATAATATGGCCCCGGATTCTCCCATCGTAAACATTTGCAATTTATACAAGTGGGGCATTTCCATCAAGTTAAGTTATTTTGTGTGAACGAGAGACAGTCATAGCATGAACACCTATATCACGTTGTTTCTTTTATTTCGAATTTTACAGTCATACACTCATTTAAATGTCCTCTTTTTAGGTTCGGGTTTGACACCTTGTTACAGACGCAATCGATTTCATAGTAGGGAGTGAGGGAGTGGAGGTTTAAGAGCAGAAAAAGCCAGTGCGGATTCAAAACAAGGATGCATGTTAAAAAGAAGAAATCCTGCAACCAATACGTTTGCTCACACAAACTTTATTTATTCTTCAGACCAAAGGGAGCCCACGTAACAGCAGCCTCTTCCACAAGAGTCCAGCAGCAGCTGCCTCAAAGAAGCCTCGCCTGGAAACTCACGACAAATACAAGTTCCAGAATGCAGGGCATTGGCATATTACAAACAAGGATGTACTGCTGCCGCTGGCCCGAAAACCGGAGGTTCGGGAGCATGAAGCCGGTCGTGGGGCAGGACTTCCGCCTTCTGCGTGAAGCCCGCACCCACGGAGTGTCTGGCAGAGAGCAGCAGTGGTGACGCGGGGATCCCATGCCTGTGGGAGAGCCCCGCGGTGGCTGCACATGTAAGGAGGAGCGGCGGAGTCCTGAGCGTGATGGAGCCTGTAGCCAGGTGAGTGGGGCTTAGTTGTAGGGGCGGGGGTGTTTGTGTGTGCGCGCGCGAGCGATTGCAGGAGGCTGACTTAATAATAATAATAATAATTGTATTGTATTGTATTGTATTGTATTGTATTGTATTGTATAAGGTATTTATAGAGCGCAACCAACACCCTACGGGTACCCTGGCGCTAGAAGAAACGTGAGATACAGACCAGCAAAAACAGGAGAGATGGCTAGAGAAAGGAATGCAGCCAACGTGAACAATATTACGGCCCAACGGAATTAATTTCTCGGGAACAGCCATGTTTTAATTTTTTTTCTAAACAGGGACAGAGTGCTGCATTGTCGAATTTCCAGCGGCTCATTCCAAAGTTTTGCAGCCGCAAAACTGAAGGATCTTCCACCCAGTCTGGCCTTGTAAAACCTGGGTACACTTGCCAGGTAGGCAGAGGAGGAGCGAAGACTCCGGGTGGGTGTGTACCAGACCATTTTCTTCTGCAGTGGCCTAGGGCCAAATCCATGCAGTGCCCTGAATCCGATGCACAATGATTTGAAGAGTATTCTTTGGTGCACCGGAAGCCAATGTCGATCAGCTAAGCACAATGAGGCAGAAGAACCCCTTGGTCTGGATAGGGCCAGTTTTACTGCTGTGTTCTGGACACACTGCAATCTCTGGATTAAATATTTAGGAGATTCTAATAGTAAGGCATTACAGTAGTCAAGTCTACTCAAAATAACGCCTTGAATGATCAAGGCTCTAGCCATCGCTGGGAGCAATGGAAGAATCTTCCTTAGGGCCTTCATGAGGCCAAAACAGCACCCCACTGTCTTGTTCACCTGAGTCTCCAGTGACAAGTTGGTGTTCAACATGACACCCAAGTTGCGCACCGTCGTAGATGGCGTCAGGGGGGTGGAAGTATCCAAAGGCCAGAAGTTACAAGGAAGAGGCCGGGCAGCCTTCCCAACTGCGCAGTGTAGAATTTCGGTCTTGCCCGAATTGAATTGTAAGGAATTGTCAAGTAGCCACTGCGCAGTGTTCTGATAATAGGGAAACTTATAAAGCGCCTGGTTACGCAAACCGGCGTGTCCCCGCGCTGTGGTAAGTGGAAACAGCATGCCCTCAACTATGCTCACTGTGCTTCAGCTACCGCACAAACAGATTAGTCTTGAGTTTTCCCCTGAACCTTGCCTCTGATGGTTCCAGGGGAAGCTACAGCAGGAGTTTATTCCAGCTCCTTGCAGCCAGGGGCTGGAAAGACCTGCCCCCCATACAGGCCTTTTTAATTTTAAGAATCACTAACAGGCCAGTATCTGTGGATCTAAGGGACCGAGCCGGTCTGTACTGTGTAATAAGACTCTGCAAAGGCCCCGGTGCTCAGCCCCCAATAATACGGTGACACATGCACAGGGCCTTAAACTCAATTCTTCTCCTGACTGGGAGCCAGTGCAGAGCCTGCAGCGCGGCCTTCGAAGCAGCTCTCCTTAGGAGCCTCAGGACCAACCGGGCTGCGGCATTTTGCAGCACTTGCAGACGGTCTAGGCTCCTAACTGTTGCCCCCAGTTGTACCATGGCTGGGGGGGTGGTGTGGTGTAGGGTGTGTGTGTGTGTGTGTGTGTGTGTGTGTGTGTGTGCGATTACGAGAGGCTGACTTGCTCTGGAACTGGGACAGGAGATGTGCACGGCACGTGGCTGTACGTGCGCGCACACGTGCTGAAATCGCAGACGGTCCTGCGCATGCCCATACCCTGTCCCACTTTCCAGGCAAGTGGATAACAATAGAGGCTTCGCTGGATGCAGTGCTTCGCGCTGCTTACACCAGCTCGACCTAAAAATGACATAATATAACCTTGCCTTTCACATTTCAATACCACAGCCAAATTGTCACATAATTTACTTTACTTGGATTTCTCCCACTGCAAAGTGAGAGAAGTTTGTAAACACCAATCCCCATGTTAAAACGATAAGCAATAAGAACTACTTTGTCAGAAGACATAGCATGATATTTAACCCCGGTCTTTAAAGCAGCAAATGTGACAAGATAAATACAGAATTTAATGGCATCTTTATTTATTGCTTGGAATTTCGTGACTCACTAAACATCAGCTTGCAACTCGACCCACAGTTTAGGAAACGCTGGCTTAGAACATAAACCCAACTTAGTAAAGAAGTTGTTATTAATTGAAATGTAAGTACAATAAATACATTAATTAACTTATAATTATTGGCATCAAGCTCTGACACTAATGATAACGAACCTAGTAAAATGTTTGTGAAGGTAAAAGCCATATGTAAACATTTTAGGGGTAAAACACACCATTTGTCACCATTGTTTTTAAATTTCTTCAAGGGACTGGGCTTTCTCGCCTCCCTCATTTACCTACTTCCATCCTGAATATTGTTGAAAGCGGGAGGTAGTTTATTTTTTTGTGGCTATTCTCTTGCTCTTAGTCAATTTATTGGTACTTGATTTATCAATCAGTGAGTCGATCTCACTTGGATTTAAACTAGAAAAATGCAGGTGACACGCAGATCTCAACAGCAAGTGCATACGTTTCTGGACTATCTTATTTAGAACCCTTATGGCAGGCAGTTGATTGAACGTCAGTGTTCTAAAAGCTAAAGTTATGCTCATACTGTAGGTCTTTAGTAAGAATCCATGTGAGTTCTCAGAAACCTAATGTAAATAAGTGAATAGCAGAATCCAGTTTCCGTGTGTTGTATTGGGTGGCATTTATATAACTCTTCATAGCCCTAACGCTACGCCATGGGGGAGTGCTTGGTTGGAAGACTGTTGAATTGAAGTGTGGTCTGTTTAGGAAATATTTCAACATAATGCTTGATAGACCAGAGTTGGTTTTATCTTGATAATCGGTCACTGCACATAAGCATGTAAGGGGAGGTAGGAAAAGTGAGGGATAGAGCACATGTTGCTTACATTAACATATTGCGTCTGATTTAACTAATGTAGGTTAGAAACATGTGGCAGTGTTTTGGTGCCATGTATGAAGCGTTGAATTCACCAATCATGCCACTGCTATTTTGAGCTGTGGTTATGTTTGGAGTGGAATGAAGTAGAGCGAGTAATCGCTGCACATGTGAACCCACCATCCTTAACAGGGTGTAGGATCTTCTAGGGCCCTCATTCCAAATGACCTTTTAGTTCCAATGGGGCCAGCAACAGCCCAGTTACAGCCCCCTCGTAATTATGAGTTCTATGGTAACTACACAGATCTTTTGTTTTTCAGCAGGAAAGCAGATGGACCTTCCAGGTGAAATAGAGGAACACAATGAGGAATAAATAGGGAAAGTAGGACTAGATTTACTGATTCCCCTGATCCCTGGTATCTGTAATTCAGGAGGGGGAATTATCAACCTAATTACCAAGGCACTTGTAAGGCCTTTGGTTGTTTTTGAATTATAGAGAAGCAACTGTGCATTTTCAGACAACAAGCGTGCCTTTATTGACGGGAACTAGTATGCTAAAAGAGTAAAGACAAGGTCAAGACCCATCACAGAGCCTTAAAGCTCACTGTAGCTGGCTATATCTGATAGAAACTTTTAGCCGCAGATTCCTTATCTTAGAATAATCCCTAGGCATCAGACTGGACCCAGAACTATTTGAGCAATGCTCCTGCACCCCGGTAGGTGGCTTCGTTTGGCTACGCATCGTTGGCATCCTCTGTCCTGGAAGTGACATGTGCAGTGCTTATTTAGGTGCAACCGTAGCGCGCTGACATCAGTTCTTTTCTCTCTTCATCAGTCAGCGCAGATCTGGAGCACGCTACCCCCAGTACATTTTTGACTGACTTTTTATTAAAGTTTTTTTAAAGATTACATCTCCTGGTCTGTTAGGGATGTCCCTTCGGAAGCTAACAGGCTTTAAAGCATGTGGTGCCTGCTACAGGCAGATGTCTGTGGCAGACCCACATTTAGTTTGCCTCTGATGCTTGGAGCGGGACGTGACTCCAAGACGTGTAAGGACTGCCACGCCACGTACCCCAAGCTCCTCGTCGCCTGACATTGACAACCCTGCAACGCTCTTGATCCCGGTCGTGCGGAAGGTCCTGAGAATGCTACCGGAGCCGCTCCTGATGATCGTCGTCCCAATAAAAGTCGTCGGGTAAGTCCCACAAGAAAAATAAGTTGAAGCAATCTTCGACTTCTCTGTGACGGTACACAGCTCCCAGAGTTTCAAGGAGCAGGGGTGACCCCAGCCCAACTCAATCAGATGTATAATGCTATGCACCTCATATTTGGTTAGCCTGACTACTTTGGAGCGCATTCAGGCCCCACGGGTGCAAGAGGGTCCCATATTGGTTCTTTGCCTGTGAGTCTACCCTTCATACTGGTTTAGTCCTGTTAATAGGGTGCTGGATCCGGAGCGGTGCTGCACGCAAGACTATGGCCTTCGTCAGTGCCTGCTCCAGTCCAGTGCTGTTGCTCCAGTCGCGGCTAATGCCCTGCAGTGGCACAGGCTTCATTGCTATACCTGATTCCGACACATAGCCGGATGGGCGTCGCCTACCCCTGACTCTGGCGCAAAACAGTACCATGCCTTCTGAGAAGGAATTAGTGCCTTTTTCTTTTGACAAACCTGGGAAGGGCGATGATTGTGACTGGTAATAGGACCCTTATGGTTACCATCATCTCCTTGTTGGCACAGAGGACAACTGATACGAGGTACTGGCAGATGGCAGTGGTTTGGACACCTGGGAAACACTGGCCTGGTCTCTCCCCCTACTGTGGCTTTGGAGAAGAGTGCTTCATTTGCAATGGTGGTGCAGAGGGCATGCTTTATCTCCTTGGGGTAAAGTGAGTAATGGTGCCAGCAAGGGAGTTATTTAACAAAAAACAGTTGAGTACTAAGATTATTCAGTGATGTCCAAAGGTGAAATCAGAACTAAAATTGTTATAGTCATTTTCAAAAATCATAAAAATATTGAAGAAATCACAGAAACAGGTGTATAAGCTTTCACATAGGCTAGCTATACAAATACCCTATAAATGTGTTTCTTGGAGGCACTCAATCAATATACAATAGCATTTTAAGTAAGCATGTATTCTGTGATTCTTCCCTGACCTATTTAGTCCCCTTACATTCCACATGAGGAACTTATACCCTGCATGACCAAGGGCAGCATATCAAGGTTCCAACAAGCATAAAGAGCATTTCTCCTAAATACATCAACAACATTTAACATTCCCTCTAACAAACTTACCAACGTCCCTCCTCTAGGCAAAATGTGCAGAACTCTTCCAGCTCACCCAACGGCTAGAGTTGATCAGACACCACTGCACACCCCTCCCATATGTTTTATTTTATTAGTTTTAATTAGCATTTTAGTGAGTTTAGATACACCTGTTGGGTATGCTTTTGTAGATAATAACGGTTCATATCACAGTAATACTACAAATGTTAGTAGGTAAGTTTGAAGAGATGATTCTGATGGAGTGGAGCAGTGTGGCTCACTGGTAAGAAGAGGCAGACCCTGAAGCAGAGGTCAGGCCCGGGACCAGGGTTCAATTCCCGACGCGGCAGGGTCTTGGGCTCAATGTCCGCGGACTCGATAATTCTCGCCTCGGTGCCTACTCTAATCATTGGTCCCACTCTGCAACTCTGGGCAGTAGCTTGCTTAATCTCCACAACGGCCCCATCAGCGCTGGGATGCCTGGCTTCACCTTGGGGGTGCCCTGGAGGGGGCATCTCACAGGGAAAGCCAGGATGGGTTCCACAGCGGTATACAGCGCCAGGATGCCCCGAGATGGGGTGGCAGTGCGCTTTACAAGTATACACACATTTACATTTACATTTTACATGTGAATTGTGCAAAAAACTCTTATGTTAGTTTGCTTAAGGGGTACAAAGAGGTAAGGAATGTTAGTAACTACTATATGTGTACTTACGTTTCCGCTTCTGTTACAGAGAGATTATCCTATTTCCAACTTCTATTACCATATCCGTTACCTTGTAGCACACATTTCTCCACTCTAAGGAGGCAAGATCTGTTAGCAGAGTTTGAAGTTCACTACAGCTTACATTTCAAGGAGTTGCCTGGGATTAAATATTATTTAGGCTTGATAAAAATAATAAACCCATCATGCTATATAAAATAATTAATAATGCTAACAAAAAAAAGGTATGTAAGTTGAGTGATGCGAACCATCATTTTATTAAAAAAAGTATTGAAATTCAAAGA
The DNA here is from genome assembly GCF_964261635.1 of Lissotriton helveticus. Taxonomy (NCBI): domain Eukaryota; kingdom Metazoa; phylum Chordata; class Amphibia; order Caudata; family Salamandridae; genus Lissotriton; species Lissotriton helveticus. The sequence continues at coordinate 552,979,202 of NC_136063.1, forward strand.
AGCATCCTAGACTTACAATTCAACAGGAGAAGAAAGTAGTTGTTTATATGACACATGAGAAACATAAAGAGTGGGAAACCTCAGAATATCTCTGGAATGAATATGTGTATCTATCCTTATGTAGTTGGTAGAAATGATATGTGGTTAATGACCCCGTATTTAAAAGTATTTATCAAGTTTTTGGTAAGATAGTTTATTTTAACATTACAATTAACTGGACAGGACCATTCCTTAGTTTTTTCAAGAGTCTATCACGTGAATGAACTGAATAGGGTGAGTGAAATGAGTGTTATGAGAATTAAAACTGGTTTTGGACAAGTGATTATCAATAAATTTGGGGTGTTGATTTCTCGTGTTGGTGTGACTGTGAATGATATGATAATTAGAAATGTGTCTACTTTGGTAGGTTGTCTGGCTGCTAATAGTGCAGGTGTTTACCTAAAATGAATGAAGAGATGATAGTCATCCTTGCAATGGTTATTTGAAAATCACATGGCTTTGGATATTTTGCTTGAAAAAAGGAGGGATGTGTTTTGTATTGAAGGTCCGGAATTGTTGTGCTTTTGAGGCTGGCAATAACATGCTTTTTAATGAACATATAAATAACATAATGTGTGAAGCTGCGAATTTGGAAGAGGCTGGTGCTTGTGCTGCAAATGGTTCATGGTTCAGTACTATTGGAAAAGGAATTGCAAAGATTGGCGAGTTGTTTGATGCTGTGGGTTTTAGTTTAGAAGAAACAAAAACTAACTCCAATTATAATAATTCTTATAAGTATCATTAGTTTAATTCTTTTATGAATATCTTTTGAAAATTGCTTGCATAGGGATAAGTTGAATTGTGGGTATGAAAGGAGGATGACAACAAACAAAAGGAAGAGAGAAGAGATTGAATTGGAAAAGTTCAAATCAAAGTTGTTAGATGAATTGAAAGCTTTGGAAGAAATGAAGATCAAAAAGTTATGAATGATATTTTTTAGATTAGTATAGCGTTTTTCTACGATTTCAAAAATCATCATGGGGGAATTGTAAGCGCAGTTTTATTAATAAAGATTTATGTTTATTATCATGTGTCTAGTTTAATATGAGTAGGCCACAAACCTAATTTGCTGAGCCTCACTGGCATCTGAGAAACCACAGATTTAGTTTAAGAAAAAAAAGATGCCCAGCATGCATGACTTCTCTCTCTCTTTTGTTCTGCATTTTCCCTTTTAATATAATTGATGAAAATGTGCTCTGTTCCATGGCATTGCTTAGTTTTGCTGTAACAACTAATGTACTTCAGAGGAAGCCTACATGTAATGTTTCAAATGTTCAAGGTTGATGCTGATTGCTGCACATACTGTGCTCCATTCAATTTGTTAGTAGTTTATTGTTTGATAATTAAATGTAATTTTCCACTGTATGTATTTTAGAGTTGCTTATTATTTATTTATTAACTTTAGGACGATTTCTAGAGAGAGTCTGTTTTACTTAAGCCAATTTCTGTAATGTTCATTGGCTTCAGTCAATGTATCTTTATTAGTACAGCCAATGGTGCCGCTTCACAGCAGATTAAGGATTTTTGGTGCATACATGGATATATGAGGTGGACAAAATTGTTTACCTCAAAGTTGCACCGACTATAGGCTACCTCCATTAGTGGACTGTGTGGGAATTATGAAAAACAGCCAATTTTGATTAATTAGCATGAAGAACGAGAGGAGTAAACGTAATAATACATGTATGGTACATGTTGTATGTATGTTTATAGTCAAGTATATGTACATGTAATTTTGTTGTCTTATTTATGTATATAAATGTAATGTGCGACACTAAGCAAAATTTACAAATTATATGGAAGGAGTTACTTGTAACCCTGATTGGAATATTCTAAATAAATATGCAAGAAGTATGTGAAAGAACCTATGATTAATTAAGGTAACCTGGGAGCGTGGCTACGTGAGTCTTCGTGATGGGCGCGTTGTAGGAGAGCTCCGCAGCGCCTTGCCCCTAAACCCCTCCATCCGCCCTAAATATCCGTATCCTGTCTGTGGGACAGACTGCCCCAGGTGCCGCAACACCCTCCGACTGCCTCGCCATCGTCAGAGGTGGCAAGGAGACGACGTGCAGCCCGCGGCAAGTTCCGGCCTATGTGCGGACAAGAACCACGGCCTGGAGTGACTGCTGGGCTGCTCTGAGCGTACAGTGAGGCGGGCGTGCAGCAAATCAAGGTCGCGGCTTGCGGCCTGGTCTGCGAGTCACGGAAGTGCAGCGCGCTCATTGGGGGCAGCGCGCACAGAGTGAAGAAGCTCACTACATAGAGGTGCAGCAGTGGAGGACTGCCCCGAGGAGCCCATCTGTCCTAGCAGTGCCAGGCGGTGAGAGATTGAGGTGAGCCCTGCAGGCTTACAGTGGGGGCTGAGGAATAGTGCTGCATCACCGACTGCCCAATCTGACCAGCGTTGAGACATCCTTTATCTGGCGCATGACTCTCTGGGGCATTTGAGTGGCAATGACATGGTGAAAGCCACAGAGCAAATGACCCTCTTGCATTGACCAGCTAACCACCTGTAGCGGTTGTGACTGGGGCACGGTGGACTGCACTCCTGGAGCACACGCGCGGAATCAACAACGGTGCAGCGGTGTATAGTCTCCCTCGCGGAGTCCGCCTGTCCTTACTGGAGCCAACCGGAGTGAGTTTGAGGTGGCCCCCGCTTGCTGTCAGTAGGGACCTGGAAAAAGTGCTGCATTACTAGCTGCCCAGTGTGACCGCCGTGGGGGAGCCTTTGGCCCGTGCAGAAAACTTCTCCTTCTGCATCCTCACCCTCGGGAACTCTTAGGAGGCACAGCGGTGGTGTAGATTTGGTAGACTTGGTCCCGCCCGAACTGGTCAGCAACTTTCCTGTGCCTGCTCCGGGTGGAAGCACGGTGGACAAAGGTACCTATCATTACCCAGCCCTCAACAACATCAAGATGGCAAGCAGTAGGGGCGCGAAGGCCACGCAGCAGAGCAAGTTCGACAAATATGCATGCCCCAAGAGCTCAAGAGCTTGACCCCCGAGCAACCGGCCAGGCTGGCGTCTGCTGGAGGGACGGAGAGTACGCTCCCTGAAATATCCCTGAAAGATGTAATGGAGGCCATTGCAGGAGTAAGTACCTTCACAGAACAGCGCACTGACGCCATCACAGTGGAGTTAACCCTGATTAGAGCAGATCTCGCCAAGACTCATGAAAAAGTTAAACAGCTGGAGATAACTACTCAGAGTCTGGTAGATGACGTCTCGCAGTTACAGTCCGAGGTCCAGGCGCTACACACCTTCAATAAGTTTACAGAAAGTAAGCAGGATGAATATGAGGGGCGCTCGTGGAAAAACAACGTCCGCATCATAGGTGTTCTGAAAAAATCGGAGGGGCAGACTACGGACCTGTTCGTTGAGGACCTGGTCCTTAACCATCTTTAGCCGAGGGGACTGTCCAAGTTTTTTGTGGTGGAGCGTGCTCATCGGGTGCCGGGGCGTCAACCAAAACCAGGGGCACACCCCGACCTATCCGAGCAAGACTTCTCAATTTCAGAGACCGAGACGTGATATTGCAGCATGCTAGTAACTCACCGCCACTTAAGTTTGAGAACTCAACTGTGATGTTCTTTCCAAATTTCACCCAGGCAGTCCAGAGACAATGAAAGATCCTTTATGGTGGTTAAAAAAAACTTTGAGAGACAAAAGGCTGAAGTATTTGATGCTTTTTCCTGCCAAGCTTCGGATAGAGGCAAATGGGAAGACCTGTTTTTTTGATCGTCCAGAGGTGGCGACGGACTAGCTGGAGTGCATGAGAGTAGACAGAGAACATTCCCCACGCTGAGCCCGGGGACCAACATCATGGGTACACTGTAGGCTCGAGAGTGGCTCACTCTTAGACTGTGACCTGTGGGAGCGCTGGAGGTGCTGCGGCAGATCCGGTGGGAGATATCCCACTGCGGACTTCAATATGCCGACGATGCAAGCAGTATATCCTTATTCACTGCCCTGGGGGCGGTCTCCTCAGACATGATTGATGTGATATATCATTTTCTGTATTTTGGGGAGGGGGAGTGGGCGGGCGGGCGGGACCCCTATCCCCCACATCTACTCTGTGTTACCAGTTTTGGGGCGACAGGCACTCTGCAAAGTTGTTGATGGGCTGGTTCTTGCCCGAGATGCAGGGAGGCAGGGAGGGGGGTGTTGGGACAGGATTTGGGGGGTTTGAGTTGTTTTTTTACTGTTCAATCGGCTTTAACAATGTGCATGGCTATGAATATGGGCTCATCTTCAGCTAGGGTTGTGAGGTTCGGCACTACTTTAGTACTTCACCATGGGGTCACACTGGGATAAAAGTTTCTCTTTGCTCAGTTGGAACGTCAATGGGCTAGGGGATAAGGTGTACGCACGGTGGTTCTGCAATATATCAAAAGACACTCTCCGGATGTGGTTCTCATTCAGGAAACGCACCTGGTGGGAAATATGTGCAACGCCCTAAACAGATGGGGATACAAGCTCTTAGCCCACGCGGGATTCACTAGTGGATCTCGGGGAATAGGCATCATGGCAAAAGCCTCTTTCCCCTTCTCACCCCATTCTATACAGGCAGATCCGCGTGGGAGATATATTGCACTCACTTGGCAGTGGGAGGGGAGACTGGTGAACCTGATCTGGGTATATGCACCACTGGGATTACAGGCGCAAACATGTACGGATCTGGGTGCCTTGCTTTGCCGGAGGGCCTTCTCCTGGTGGGCGGCAACTTCAACGCTGTGCTATCCGAGGATCTGGATCGCCGGTCCCCATGGGCCAAGGGACCCTGAAATAGTTGGCTTCCTGATTTTACTGAGGCATTCGGACTATATGATGCCTGGAGAACATTCCACCCCAGGACAGGGAATACATTTTTTTCTCTGGAGCCCATCACAGCTCCTCCCGCATTGACTACTTGCTCTTACTGGCCTCTCAGTTACCCCACGTGCGAGAGGTCTGCATTTGACGAGGGGCATTCCTGACCATTCACCGGTATGGACCAACATGGTACTAGAGGATCGCAGAATTGATGTGATTGCACCGATTAACCTGTGGTATCTCCGTAACCCGTCAGTTCGCAGGGACCTGCAGAAAGCGATTGATTACTATTTTAGTGAGAACCTGGGTTCGGTGGACTCCCTTCGGACGCTGTGGCAGGCATTCAAGTCTGTCGTTCGGGGGCGGCCCTCTCCCTGGTGGCTGGAGTTCGGAAGGAGAACGCTAAGGAGCTTGAGGAGGTCGAAAAAGACATAACACGCCTGGAGGCGGAGGTGGGAGGGGGATGTCCCAGATGCAGAGCACCTTTTGCGCTTAAAAACAGATGAGTATAAGGCCCTTGTTACAGAACGTGCTAAAACCTGGGGAAGGGAGAGAGACGGTAGAGTGTACCAATTGGGAGATAAGGCTGGGAAACTTATCGCCTGGTTAGATAAGATGGAGAGAGCTAACCGCATTGTTCCCGAACTTATGACCGTCTCGGGAGCAAGGGTCACAGAACCAGATGATATAGCCCGGAAATTTGTGGCACACCATACGGAGGTATATAAGTTGCAGTCGTCTTTCGGAGAGACGGACTTGGCTGACCTCCTCAAAGATATTGGACTCCTGTCTCTCTCTGACGACGATCGGAGCTATTTAGACAGTGAGGTGACTAATGACGAAACTGCGCCAGCGATCAGAGCTCTCAAACCGGGCAAGGCGATGGGCCCCAAAGGGTTACCAATTGAGCTTTACAAAATGTGCCCTGACAAGCTTGTCCCACATCTGTGCGCCATGTTCGAAGATAGTAAAGAGACGGTAGAGCTGCCACCAGACCAGCTTACATCAATCGTAGTCATCCCTAAAGACGGCAAACCGAGGGACAAGTGCACATCTTACAGACCTATCTCCTTGATAAACATGGAACCTAAGATACTAGCTAAACTTTTAGCCACCGTCTTACACGAGTGCTCGGTTCCCTTGTACATCCAGACCAATCAAGCTTTATGCCCCATTGCAATACTGCTCTAAATCTGAGGCAGGTTCATGGGGTGATTGAGAGAGCTGGAACGATAGAGGAGGATGCAGTCATTCTATCTCCGGAAGCATATATGGCCTTCGATACAATTGAGTGGCCCTACCTGTTTGCAGTACTCTCGAAATTCGGATTTAACCCTCAGTTCATCTCATGGGTCAGGCTCCTTTATTCTGCTCCCCTTGCGCAGGTCATGGTTAATAACAAACGATCGGGAGCCTTTGTTCTCGGTCGGGGCACCAGACAGGGCTGCCCACTATCGCCCCTGCTTTTTGCCTTGCCTCTGGAACCTTTGGCCTCGTGGATTCGACGGGACTTCTCGATTAGGGGTTTGTGCTGCTCGGCAGAGTGGGAAGATTGGATCTCCCTTTATGCAGATGACATTCTGCTCTAGCTTGCCTCCCCCGCAAAATCGCTCAGAAGTGTCTTGGATATTTTTACATCCTTTGGGAGGTTCTCGGGCTACTCCATCAACTGGGGAAAATCTCTCCTGTATATATTATCTGGTGAACCTCCATCTCTTCCCAGAGACTTTCCGATACAGGTGGTGTCTGAGGGCTTCAAGTATTTAGGGGTCTTTGTCACAGCTGACGCCCGGCTCCGGTATGAAAGAAATCTTCTTCTGCCTCTGCAGCGCCTGCGGAGGGATGTTGCAGCCTGGGGAGAGCTTACGCTCTCGATGCTTGGGCGTGCTGCTCTCTTTAAAATGATGCCGCTCCCCCGATTCCTCTATGCCCTTCAGAACTACCCTGTCCAAGTCCCAGCGTGTTATTTTAAAGAAATTAAAGGCCTACAGAGGCAGCTACTGTGGAACAGGAGACCAAGAATTGCGCTCCATAAACTTATTCTCAATTGGTATGATGGTGGTATTAGTCCCCGACATAAAAAAATATTACTGGGTGGCCCATCTGGCAGCCATCAATCGGTACATATCGGACCCCCGGAGATCCAAGTTATGACATGGATAGGTGGCAATTGCCGGGCGGCTCCTACAATCAGGCCCTATTCGGCAATCCCAAAACCCTACGCCTGAATGGGCCCACATCACAATCCGTCCAGGTATAGCATGCAGTTAACAAAAACCTGGGATGGGAGCGTAGGTTGATGTCCGCGACCCCCCTGTGGGACACGGCTCAGTTGGGTGGGCTAATCACCAAAAAATACTCCAATTGACCACGTGGTGGTCAGTGGTGCTAGTAAACTAGCTGGGCCCGAGGTAGGGGACAAAAGAAAAGAAAGGGGGGTGAAGAAAACTCTCTAGTGAAAGGTTGTACCTAACCCAACCATGAATGTGGGGGGAAAAACTATTTTTGTTTTAATTACCCTCACACACCCTAGTGGTGTCATGATTCATCATCGGGTCACCCCGACCACAGTGTTGGGAGCTCTTTAGATATACAAAAGACAAGGGGGGTTAAATATAAAATACCTCAGGCAGATCCCCGGTTTCCCTTTATTCTTAGGTCTGTCTGGGTAATTAAAAATATCTAAAATTGGGTCTATGTTGGAGTATTACGGTCCTAAGACCCTAGTACCTTCATGTTTCAGTCCAAAGCGGCCGTAAAGGTCCTGGACTTTCTTCAGGGCAAAACCAACCCCCTACGTGAGGGAACTAAAAGGATGGGAGGTCCCTATCCTATCAGTGAGGCGAGGGCAGAGTAGCTGCTCCTCGGGGTGTGTAAAATGTTAGTGTGTGTCATCTGCCAGACTCCATCTGAAAAGAAAAACAGGGACAGACACCATGTAACATAAAACAAAGTTGCTGCCGTGCTTATTACCCAAGTGGTGAGAAGTGGGAAGTGAGTACCACATAGGTGAGCTTGCCTTCACTTAAGTGCATGCCTCTGTATAGAGGTTTCTTCCCCTCATTGTGCCCCTCAGTATCATTTCACTGTAACATATTGGTTTATATGTGACAGGTGTTATGTAAAAGTGGCGAAATGAATCGCATCCTAGCACTATCTGCGTGATAGTCTGAGTTATTATAAACATTATGCACCTAGTGAAAAAAATCTCAATGCACCATGTAGCGTATAACCTTCTCATATTGTTCCTACTAATTAAAAATAATACTGTGCATGTAAACACACGATCATACATACATCTCATGCACACTTCTTTGTTGAATAATACTGTACCCAATTCAGGGAAGTTGACCGTTTCACACAGGACCGGAATGATAATGTGGGTGGTCCTGGGGGTGGTGTTAAAGAAAAATGAAAATTGTATATCTATTTTGTTGGCGAATTACAAAAGGAGCCTCTAATTAGGTGACCATTGGTGGGTGGAAAGGCACCGCACTCGTAGGAATTAATGTGCCAAGAGTCAGTGCGGAGTCAATACACTTACTTCAATTTGAGCATTCACCCAGCATTTCAACCTATTCAGGTTCCGGTCCTCGGCTCGAGCAGCCCGAGTCGCGGGTTCTTAGCTTAAATGTAGTTATTGCGAGGTAAAACACCAGAGCTCCCGAGTCCCGCCCCTGATCTCCGAAGGAAATTACTTAAGGCATCACAGCGAGAGCGTCGCTGCCTGTAGAACGTGGCTGGGGATTGTAGTTTTTAGGAAAAGTTTCGGTAGTTCAAGAGACGAGTGATCATAGATTAATACCTGATCACTGTACACGCCAGGCGGAGCGGGTGAGAGTAACTCGCTTCATCCCTAACCAGTAGGGAGCATGTTATTGTTTAAAAAAATGTGGTGAAGGTGGTCATTTTATGGGCACCATTTAAATCTGATCGTTGTTACTGACAAAATGCGCGTAGCATGTATATGTGTATAGATATATATGTATATAGCCAAGAATCCCCTTGGGAAGAACCAACCCCCTCACCTGATGGTAAAGAATGAAGGACCCCGTCACTGTCCCAAGGATGACAATCTGCAAGGGATGTCAGACTGCTGCTTGTCAAAGATTCAGCATCCAGGATCCTGTGTCAGCATGGAAGGAATTCTCCTCTAATTTGCAGGGGGGAATAAGGCCCTTACATACTAGAGTGGTCCCTCCAGGGTTTCTTCTAGAAACGATATGTTTTGAAAACAATCATAAATGTTTTGAAAACCATCATAAATGTTTTTCCAAACAATGCGATCATGCAAAGCGGGCTTGTTGGCCAAGGATGAAAAAAGTGGTGACCCTTATACAGAATAGTTATGCAGTGCCTGAGGACATGTTTATGTACGTCAGGTACAGTGATTATGATAAAATACTAAGAGCCTGGTGTCGAAGAGACAGGAGCAAACTACTAGGTAAAAGGTCACCTATTCAGGACTTGCGCGTCTTGAATGACCTAAATTGAGGGCTTGGTTTCCAAACCTTTTCCGGTCACCCCCACAGGATATGTCAGTCGTTAGACCGGCTAGCTCTATAGTGCTACTACCACTCCCCTGTATCTTACAGTGATGTAGGTATTGTCTGACAACCACTGAACATGACAACCCCGATTCCTCAGGGATCGTGGAAAACAGTACAGTACTTTTCGTTCAGTCACTCGTGCTTACTTATTCTCAGAAAATACACAGGATTGCAGTTAGGACGTTTCAATAAGTATTATTATTATTATAATATATTTTTAAAGAGAGTTTTATATAGCACGAACTAGACCCGAGACATCGGGTATGAGAGCGCTTTACATGAGCACCAGTTTCGTTACAGAAGGACACATTCATTTTTGTTAGGCACGGGGAGATTAAGTGATTTTCCCAGAATCACAGGATGTTGAGCGGCGTTGTAGAGACTCGAACGTGGTTCCCCAGCTTCGAGGTCGACTGCTCTAGCCGTAAGCCTACATACTCTTCCCTTGCACAATCTGCTTATTTTTCCGGTGTCAGTCTTGTGTAAAACAAATTTGCTGTGACAATCAGGAGACAGTAGCATATGAAAGAAATCGCAAGTACCAGTACAGTAAACAGTATATACATTTCTACCATAGTGCTAAGAAGATGAACATATACAGTTCAGATAAGACAGTAGCACTTGCATACTCCTATAATGTGTGCACTACGTAATTTGCCAAAATATACCTAGCCTAGATATGTAGGTGTAGCATGTGTATGTGTATGTGCCACTCCTTAATGATTCTGTAACTGGAATTTTTACTATCTCTTTTTAACAATATATGTTGAGACTTCACTGAGTTGATATACATTTTTCTTTGTAGTCGGTGGTTGTCCATTTAGTTCGTCCAGAACTGATTTGGTTCTGTACCTGCCTTCTTATCGTTTCAAGATCTGCCTTATTATACTTCTGACCTTGTTACCATTTCCCTGTGGATGACACCATCCTTCTTTAACAATTATTTTCTTATGATGGGTTCTCAGAGGTTAGAAGCTGCTTCCCTTTCTCAGTTGCCCCAACCTTGAGGCTTGACTTAGTTATGGATATTTTTTCTCCGAGACCACTCCAAGATCCAAGATACCCCCCTCAAGATATCCTCTATGCATGCATCTACACGCTCATCTGGTAGCAGTCTATTGAGAGGCTCCCTCTCAAGCCGGATTTCCCAAGGTATCTATCCAGTTTGGCAGCCAGCCTCCACTTTCTTTGTTGGGTGTTTTGTACTTCACTCTGGCTTTGTTTAATTTCCTTCCCATGCTGTGACATCTATTTTAAGTTAATATAGTGTTGCAGGGCCAGCTATAGCACTCGAAGGAGCGCCCGCTGCCTGGGTCAGATTTGATCAGGTGCCTCATCCCATTTGACTTGGTAAGACATCTTTAGCTGTTGTTTCTTTATCCTTATGGTTTGTCACGGGGCACTCATATTTTGTCCTCTCCGTTACTTTATTACATATTGACTCTCTTTACAGCGCTTCTATGCATGCCGGTACTTGTGTGGATGTAGAAAACCATTTTGGAGGTAACTCATTGTGTGCATCTGTCCAGGTGGTAAGACCAATAGTTAAAGCACTTTTTGGTTCAGGAACAGAAGCGTTTTTCATTTTTTCACTTTGTGGGTTTTCATGAGCAGAGCTCTTGAGTTTACTGGACAAATTACTTCTCGCCTCTGAGGCTGTTTAGTGCAGTTAGTTTTCACTAGGTAGTCACATTTTGTGCCCAACCTGCATGCTTATACAATTATCCCACTCAGCTCATTTGCACTAGGTTACATGCTTTGAACTTTGTTGTTTGTGACTTACATGCATTGGACGTTGTTGTGTCCTGAACAGTCTATAAAAACACTGGCCAAAACACTTCAACTTTGCTTGCAAAGGAGCTCGACACCCTATTTTTAACGACTACAATGAATAGTGGATCTGGAATATATTTTACATATTGACTGGCTCTTAAGTTTATCTTCACGACCCGATATCGTGCTACCTTGAGGTGGACCGCAGACTAATGATGCAAGGTGGACTTATTTTTCAAAGCATTTATTCACAAGGACAGTGTGTGCTTATATAATTCTCACATCAATGAAGTAGGATCATTGTAATAAAATTGTGAGAACAAGAGGAACTTTGTGTTCATTAATAATATTTTTTGAGAATGGGCTGTATTTGCATGCATTCTCACAATATGTGAATGGATATTTTTAAATTATGTCAAATTATGTGTCATTTGTGGTGTGCACCAAGCCCTGCATCAATGCACCCCGCAGTACCTCACAGATAAACTTCACATAGCCGGCTGCTCTAGATCACTGAGGAGCTCCAACGCCCTCGCTCTTGTACCTCCTCTATTAAACAAGAAAACCACACAATCTTGCTCTTTTTCCGGGAACGCACCGAACATCTGAAACTCCCTCCCCAAAGATCTTCGTTGCAACCCCTCTTATGCCAGCTTCAAAAAAGACCTCAAAGTTCTCCTGCTGAACAAATACTGGGGTCCTTAAATTCGCCCCTGGGTGCTCATCCCACCCCTACCTCCTATTGTTCTCCTCCCCCTCTCTCATCTTCCTTCTTCCGCTAACTACTCCCTCCAGTCCTCCCTATAGGACCTGCCCCGTTCCACCAGATATTACCGAATACGCTCCCCCTCCTCAGCCTACCCCCATTCACTTACCCTTCCGCCCTCTTCTCCATGCTTTCCCTCCTATGCTAGGCTAATCTCTCAAGACTCGCATGCAACCCTTTTCAACTCATGTAATATAACGATGTTAATCTAGAGCTGTTTTGACCTTCTTGTTGGGTTTTGAATTCTACCTCATTGTTATCCTGTTACATTCAATTAATCCTATCTATGTATAGCTGCATGATATTGCCTTAACTATCCTCCTCCCTTGCCTCCCCCATTCCCATTCCCATACCCTACCCCCTCTTTTTACATCCTTTCCCTCTCTCACTAGCCTAATCTCTCTTGATTTGCTGTAACCCTTTTAGCTACTTGTTTTTTGTATAGATTGTGTAATACTTAAATTGCTTTCTACCGTTTGTATTGGTTTCTGAATACTACCTCATTGTAATTTTTGCTATATTGCAACAAATTATCATGTAAAGTGCTCTGATACCCCCGGGTCCAGTTAGCGCTATATAAAACATGTTAAATAAATAAATAAATACATAAGTAAATAAACAAATTGGATTTGCTAAAGACTGTCATTATTGCATTAGTCTTATCAAGAGTAGACTATTGTAATGGTCTGTATCAAAACCTCCCTAAAAAATCTCTGAACAAACTGCAAATCCTGCAAAACTCATCAGCCCGGATACTTTTGAAGGTCCCTAGATTTGGTTTGGCCTTACAAGCTAGCAATAGAAAATTACATTGGCTACCCGTAAATAAGCGCATAGTCTTCAAGGGTCTTTGTACTGCCTTCAAGGCACTTCATGGTTCAGGTCCGGTCTATTTGAGAGAAAGATTTAGATGGTATCAGCCAGGCAGCGCCCTTCATTTTAGCGTTGCTAGAAATCTGGTAGTTCCTTCCTGGAAAACATCTTCCTGGGGAAGCAGGCGCTTCATCATCTGCACCACCAAAGATTTGTATTGTCTACCTTTGGAGCTAAAAGCAGCCAATTCTCTACTATGTTTTAGGAAAGCATTGAAGATGTGGCTTTTTAGTCATGATTAGCCACTTCGGGTCACCAAATCACTTGCCACTGCCAGTGCCAAGACACCACAGGGCATACTTTCTGCACTACAAATTCGAAAGCAAATCAATCACTATATGACAGACTACTCCACTGTATGCCACTGTATGCCAATTTACTCCACTGCAGGACACACTGCACAACTCCCTCTGTGCCACTACACCTCACTTTACTCCACTCTACTCTAAGACACACCACTCCACTCTACTACTCCCACTCCACTGTACACCACTGTATGCCACTTGACTCTATGACACTAAAACCATTGTACTCTACCATTCTCTACAACACTGTATTCTATGCAATCCACTCTACAATACTCAACTACCCTCCATGCCACTCCACTCTACTCCAGTCTATGACATTTTCCAACACTTTACCACATGCCACTCCACTGTACCACACTCCACTCTACGCTACTCCAATCTACGTCACTCCACTCATACCATTTCACTCTATGCCACTTCCCCCTACCGCAATTCCATTGTACAACACTCCACTGTACGCCACTTCACTCTACCCAACTTCACTCGACTCTACTCCACTCTACGAAACTCTACTCCACTCAAAAACAATATACTCCCCTCCACTCTACCACACAATACTCCACTCCATAGCACTCCACTGTACAACATTGTACTACAGTCTATGCAAGTGTATGGTACTATAGTTTACTCTATGCAAGCGGTCATCGGTGCATTGGGTGATAATATATGAGGCCAACCACAATGAATTGTTAATATCTACGTGCCACTCATAAGGCCTGGATGGGCATGCCAGTGGCATTTGAAAAATAAAATGTGGAATAACACTGCCTTTTAAGTGATTGCATAAAATATGGATGAAGCTGAAATTATCAATAAAGATATGGATTAAACTAAGATTACTGGATGAACATTGGTTCATTGTTAAAACAAAGACTTTTCTACAAGGCTGTGCGTCTGATTGGCGTGTGAGGATGTGCCATATATACAGTGGATTGTAGTTTAATCTATGCCACTGTATGACACTCTACTCCACTGTACAACATGTTACGCTACTTCACCCCACTTTACTGCACTCTACTCTATGACACACTCCCCCACACTACTGTACTCCACTATTCCACTCTACACCACACCACTCTACTCTATGCCACTCAACTCTACCACTCTGTACCATACTCTACAGTACCCCATGCTATTCCACTCTACAACACTATCATCCACTCTGTGGCACTCCACTCTCCTCCACTCTATGACACTTTCCAAGACTCTACAACACGTCACTCCAATCCACCCCATTCCAATCCACTCCACTATTTGACAGACTACTCCAATCTATGACCCTTTACTCCACTGTATGCTAAGCCACGCCACTTTACTCCAATGCCTGTCACTCTACTCTACAACATAACACACCACTCTTTGACACTTTACTCCACTATATCTACACGACTCCAGTTGACAACACTTTACTCTACTCCACTATACAATACTTTACCCCACAACGCTGCTGTTTGATACTCCACTGTACACCATTCCACTCTCTGATACTCTCCTCCACTCTATGAAACTTCACACTACAAAACTTTACTGCACTCTGTATGCCACTCTACGACACTGTACTCCAATCTATCTGTGTACACTCCACTGTGCAACTCTATACTCCACTCTAACGTATGAGATGCTGCTCCAATTTGTAACACTTTACTCGACTGTACACTACACCACTCCACTCTACTGTAGTCCATGCCACTGTAATGTATGAGGTGCCACTCCACTCTATGACACTTTACTCTACTATTTGCTGCTCCACTCTACTCCACACAACTCCAGTCCACGACACTACACTCTATGACACTACACTGTACAACACTTTCCCAGACTGTACTGTACAACGCTCTAAATAGCGACCTGAACTAAATGATTTGAAACACATTTTTATGAAAAATCAAAATAAATATTGAAATTCAATTAAAAAACCAGTGGGGTGAATGGTTTAATTTGTTGTCACAGTGATGATCTGTCTCATTTTTCTACCTGTATTGCATATCCACTCTGCAATACCCGACCCGACCGGGTATCCCATGTCCTGTTGACTGTAATTATCGCTATGTTCCTTTCAATCATGATTAATCTGCTGCCAATGAATTTCTTTTGTGTTCTGAAAAACCCAATAAAATTGATTATCAAAAAACACAACAAAAAAAAACAAAGGTTTAAGCTTAGTTTTACTTAGAAAAACATTTTTGATTCTGTCAATAGAAACTAAACTTAAACTACAGAAATATTAGAAATTCTAAAGTTATAGTTAAAGCTTAAATTTATAATGTATGCACCACATTTAAATTACTATAACTTTATTCCTTATTTCCGATTAAACTAAACTTAAAGTACACAAACATAAATTCTGAAGTTAAAATTGTACCCTACATTTATAATTTATGCAGTGGCGCACCTCAAACACACTGTTTTCAGCTCTCTAAACACACAGTAATAACTAGAACATGCTCCATCTCCATGCACTGTTGATCACATTTCAATAAAGTAAACTGTCTTTTTAAATGCAGCCCATTTTCCATGAAGGAAACCAGGCTGTGTTAAAATGAAAAGGTTACTTTTTTGTTTGTTTTAGAGTTTGCATTGGTTCCATGGATCACTGCATACTCCCAAACTTTTTTTTAACATTCACAAAGACCCCTTCTCTTTTGAGAATGGGCTAGCTCGGCAACTTGGGGTTGGTAACTTTACAAAGGTTTATGACCCCTATATCCTAAACCACTTATACATATCAATAGGAATTTCTATTTGGAAGGGACACCTACAGCAAGCATATCCCTTGCAAAGAGCGTTTCCTTATCTATTTCTAAACCTGTCGCTAAAAAGTTACTGAAATGGGTTTAGTACATTGCTTAAAGCAGTTTTTCTGTTGTAAACTTTGTACCTGAGTATTTGTGAGCTAAAAACTGTTTTGTACATCTGGCCCCAAGTGAAGATGATTAAGCTTAACCTGAAGCTTTGTGTAGAATTATTTCCTGTTAGTACAGAAAATGTCACACCTAAACAAGCAAAGTTGGCAAAAAGCCTAGGCAAACATAGATTATTCGTTTTTGTCTGAGATATGCAAGTGAGCAATGATACAATAATGCAGTCACTTCAAAGAGGCCCTTTGCTTTCTTTCAATTCACTTCATCAGTTCTTTGCTTATACTGCGATGCTTGTTCCTTAACAGCACGCCCTAGACACGTTCTTGAGAAACCAATCAACTCTTTGAAAATCCCGCAAGCAGGCTCAAAAAAAGCTTCACAAAATAAAATAAACATTTTCTTAAAATCCCATTGTGAATGAATAATGTGTGGGCTTTTAAAGTATTTTAGCCAAAGCTGTTGATTGAATTTCAGATATGTAAATTTTCAAATTTAAACTCTAAAAAACTGTAAACTCTTAAACAATACCCATACCTAAATTCCTCAATTACATTAAGCTGTGGAAATTAGTACTCATGCCCGATCATACACTGCCATGACCTCAAACACATTACATCAGCAATGACATCTCCATTTACATAATCAATTACATCAATGTTGGCCTCTATGGCCAAGTGATTATTCAACAAATGTGCATTTTGAAAAACAAATGGGGGCAGTATCTGCCCTGTGGAATCTCCCTTCGATACTACTTTGCTCTGGGATGTCATCCATGGGAATTGCATGGGTGTTCCCACACAACACCCATGGATTTTGAAGCATCCCCAGATTTGGAAGAACGTGTAACGCTGGGAATCCAAAGTCTTACACCTTCCCAGGGAAGTCATAATGAGGGGAAATATCTCTATTTCTCCTTGCTTCTTCCTCTTTCTAAGTCTGCTGCATTCTGCACGCACACAGAAAGAGGAATATTCCTCCCAGGATTGTTCATGTACATGAAGGTGTCCCTTCCTGCTAAAAAACAATATTACATGCAAAGGAGGCACCCTTGCACCATGGTGCAAGGCTCCCTGTGTTAGCGATAAGAAGCCCATTGTGCACCCGCGCATGGGAAAGGACAGGAATGTGCCGTACTCCATTAAATACAGTGCATTCCTGCCCTTTCTGTGTCCTCAGGTGCAGTGCAGCTAGGTGAATTGCTGTGCTGCAATGCGTTACATATCTCATAAATGAGCCCCTGATGGCCTAGATCATGGGTGGGTTGCATCATGTTTTCACCATGCAATAGGGTACATGCATGATTGGTTTTGTGCAGAAAGATGTCCCTTCCTGCATAAAACAATCCTGCTTACAATGCAGGCACCCTTGCACCATGGGGCATGGGTGCATGCATTGGCGCTAGGCTGGCAAAAGGACACCAGTGGAAGGGAAAGGACAGGAATGTGTCGTATTGACTTAAATGGTGCACACTCCTGCCCTTTCCCTGTCACACAGTGCATCACAGCAAGGTGACTTGCTGCGCTGCACTGCGTGACTTCCTCATAAATGAGGCCCTAACACTTTTTATGAACTAGATCAATACATGACGTAGAACATAATGTGATATGATTAGAATTGATAACATTGTGCCTTCTGTTCCGGGACTTTCTCTTCCTGTGCCACTGCCATAGGGACATGTTTGCTACGTAATTATGCAAATATTATGATGTTACGGTAGGAAGATCAACAAGTGCAGTCAGGGAGAATGAAAAATACATGCAGAATGCACTAATTTGGTATAGGGGCATTGGTGATCTTTATCTAATATGGAAGGAGGATAAAAAAAATTGACAAAATCATTTATAAGACAACTTACTGAGAATTCCTCAAATCTGAAATTTACTTTAATGTTTCATTATGAGAGAATCACCTATCTGGATTTGCAATTAGATATCCAAAATGGTAAACTATGCATATATTGAATGACAACAGTGGGTCATAGACAGCTACGTGAGAACAGACAATTCGATACTTTACAATGCAAATAAGTGAAGCACATCATTTATGAGTAGGTGCATAGGAGGTAGTAGGATCAGGATATTCTGTCCTACTGATCTGCTGCTGCTGAGGGTTCATAGATAGTCATATGAGATTTACATTGAAGGGACACAGTGCTAAAATATGAGTTGAATGGGATTTACAAGTACAATTAAATACTTGACACTCTAGAGTTGGACTAAAAGTAATATGCATACGACGTGTTTTGTACATAAAGTAGTTTTGTATATTTTTGTATTTATATCACTTTAGTGGATATGTCATATTTAAACGTTGGCAGTTTATGGATAGTTTTATTTTTGAGGGAGCAAATTAGCATGGGAGGCTTGTCTTACTGAGCTGATAAAGGTAACCAAACAGAAAATGCATGTGTTTTGTGGCACTTTATCAACGGGTTCTTTGAATATGATAGGACTATGTTTTGAATTTTTTAAAAACGTAGACTAATACAATAGGAAAGTAACAATCAATTTTTGTATAAAACGAGATGGTTTGTTGAATTTATTGAATGATCTTTCTTATTCCTGGAAATCAAAGAATAGTATTACTTCACTGTTTACCGCATTATGAGGTAGTATAGCTATATGTGCCTCCATGTTTTGTTTTTGTATTTTTCATATAAAGGTCTCTAGAGTCTGGAACACGCTGGATGGGAGCCATATCTGATTTTAATTGAATGGAATAAATATATATACTACAAGTAATCTGTGACGAGAATGCCAGTTCTCAGCTCTGTGATGTATGTGTGTGTTTGTGTGATTGTGTTTGTATGTCAGGTCCTGCACTCTAAGGAGGCTATACATCACAGCAGGCTAAGTGCTGCTGATTGGTGGGATGCTGCCTGTGTACAGAGTCTTGAGGATTTTGCACATGGCTAGGCTATGTTTCCATGACCATCTGCTCTTGGTTGTGGGCTGTGCACATCAGGAATGGGTGGAACAGGGCTTGGGCTTAGGGCCTGCTTTGAGCTGGCACATGGCCTTCATTCATGGCTTCTGGTAAGACCAAGCGAGAAGGAATTCTTCCAACTTAAAAGTAGTTGTCAAGGGGTAAAGCTTCATCACCATGCTGTAGTCGATCATAAGAAAATCTGGTGACCATGATGTGTATAACCTTAGGGCAGCTACAGGACTCTATCTGACTTTGCTCTTTGAACTGAACTGCATGTAGAGGAACATCTTTTGTACCTCAAACTGGTGTACATTGCTGCTTGACAGCTCAAGAGTAGAGCATCTGAGCTTGACGAATATGTCTTTGCAGGTGTTTTGCCTCACTGTGGGGATCAACTACAGCAACAGTCTTCTCTATACTTCAGCATTTTTTGGAAATAGCCAGAAGAGTGGATACTCTGACCTCTCCTTGACTGGCCCTCTCATTTTTCACCCCTGTAGCCATTCACTATGATCCACAGGTTGCTTTCAGGAGGTAAGAGGGAAGAGATATATTGATGGTACACTCCTGGATGAGAGTGGCTTGCTTCCTGTCCTCTGCAATCTTGAATAGGGACTCGAGTAGACTCTGCCAATGTTCCCTTCTGCCCTCACTTCCCTTGTCCTGTCAGCCCAGCATGTCTCCCAGTGTCACCTGGTGATATTGCTATTGTTTAAGGAGGGTTAACAAATTTGGGTCTTTAACAGCATTTGGCTGCAAAGAATTTGAAGATATTGCATAAATAAATTCATGTTCTTGACTGCAATAGGGCATCAGTTGGGTGAGGTCTTCCAATCATACATTTAGGAAGCAGAGCAACGTTCACAAATATACGCTTTTTCTTGGACTGGCCAGACAAAATCTGTTTCTCTTTTAAACACAAGTTCTAGGATTTAAAACGAACACGTTTTTTTATCAATTTGAAAGGTGTTGCACTACAGGTAGGATTTCCTCCTTTATAGGCATAGTGTGAACCAAGAAAATGTGTATAATATTCAGCATTTCCCTCCAGATTTTAAGCTTTTTCCATTAACAGAGAAATTTAAACCATACCTATAGCACTGCATGTTTGAATGCTCCACAAAAGAAGCAATACTTTTAACTTTTTCTCGGTCTTCTTATGGCCAGTTGAAGATAAAATGGAGACTGCTGTTTGGACAGAACAAGAAGCTACTGCACCTATCTAAGTGTTGTTGCTTAGAACAGTTTAGAGAAAGTAAGTAGGTGATGAATTGCATGACTTCACCAGAGGCATGATCATGTTTCCAGGTGCAGTATTATTGAAACTTGACAACAACCAATACGGACCATGAATCTACATCATTTTTTCCAATTGTTCAGTAGGCAATGTTGAAAATAAACATGTTTCACAAAATGTCTATTGAGTTTACATAATTGAGATATAAATATGTCCACCTGCTTGCAATTTTTTACAGTCAATATTTGAATTCAAGAAAAATCATTAGTTTGTGCATTGGTATTAGATTTGTAGGAAAAACAGTGCAAACCAAGTTTCCGTGTAATTGTTTCAAGAATTGGGTGGTTTGCGAATGAAGAGTATCGGACTTAAAATCTCCAATAAAATGATTTATAACCAATACATGTTTGCCCCGTTCCGTAGTGCAGAAAAAGCAAAAATGTTGCAAATGAGCTTACCCTCTACAAAATGTATCTACCATGGCAGCACACCTTGCAAAGTCCAGGGGTCTAAATTGATATTCTGACATTCAAACTACTCCTTTATAGATGATTGTCAAACTTATATTAGCTTCCCAGTGTAGCCATTCATTATCAGGGTATTCATTCCGAAGTGCTTTTGTTTCTTTTTTCTGGTCTGCCTGCTGTGTTTGCTGTGCACTCTGTCACTTCACACTTTCATGTGACACCTTGAATACTACCGATTTGTGTTATCCCAGCTCCTTTGAAATGTATTTGTTTTAATAGGGGTGATGTTTTCCTCTTTTATTGCAGGCACCTGCAGCAGCTGAGTTCACAAGAACTGCCACAGTTTCGCTGGCAAACATGGTTTTGTGTGAGCCTTACTGTATCATTTGTGACTAGGTGGGGTTACATAAGATATTCCATAATGTTCGAGTCTGGACTGCTCAGCAGATCTTTCAAACCACTAAGAAAAACATGTTTTTACCGAATTCCATGTGTTCACCTCTTCTTTTATTTAATGTGTCCTACAAAGGTTTGAAGGATGTTTTCTTTGGCCTATATGACTGACATGGCACACTGCCCTGGTCTGTGCCACATTGCACCTGTAACTGGGCACGCTAGGGCACATACTAAGTCGCTGTACTGTATAACAATGAATGCACTGCCTTGAACTCGCTCCTGCCCTGGGGACAGCACATTAGTGAAAGGTAGACCGTTTCTTTAAGCTGCTGGCCAGCCTTTCACTGTTCTTTTTACAGCCAGACTACTTTTCAAAGGGGGACAGAGACGCCCTGCAGGTAGATGAAGTGAGTGGCTGTACCTGCTTGCAGGGGGACACTTTGAGCCTTCTACCCCTGCCAGTGGTTGCCCTTGGGTGTAAGAACTGACCCTGTAATACAGCTATGTGGAGCACACTCAGTGAACCCCCCAGGCAGCTCTATTAAAGTGCCTCTACAATACTGTTCGAATGTAGAGGCAAGTGTTTCCTTATTTGCATGGGGCCACACCCCCATGCAAATGAATGAGCACCCTTTGCAATCCTGGCGGCACACATTGGATCCAATCCCTCAACTGTAAATATTTAGAGTTACCTCTGGATGGAAGACTAACAGGGTTCTTATATGCGAGAAAGATTTTGGGCCCGATTTAGTTATTCCCAGATTGCCGATTCTTAAATACCGAATGATACCGATTCGGTATTTAAGAACTGGCAATCGGGATGTAGGTAATTGTTCTTAAAAAATTACCGAATCGGTAAGTTTCGGTAATTACCAAATCGGTATTTACCGATTCGGTAATTGCCATTGATTCCTATGGGCCTGGAGGCCCATAGGAATGAATGTAAATTACCGAATCGGTAAATGAATGCATGATTACGTATTTATATCGCGCATGGCTACCCGAGGGCATCCCAGCGCTTTAGACCAACGTTCATTCTCAGAGTCTAGATAAACAGGAGGGTTTTCAGCATCTTCCTGAATTTGAGATGATTGCCTTCCAATCTGATGTGATGTGGAAGATTATTCCAGAGTTTTGAGGCCTGTAAAGAGAAGCGTCGGCGCCCATACGCACTCTCCTTATTCTAGGGACTGTCAAAAGGTTCTTGTTGTTAGATCTTAATTCCCGACCGGGGGAATACGGGCAGAATATTGATTGCATCAGTGCAGGTCTTAGTTTATTGACTGCTTTGTGGACCGTAATCAGGGCTTTAAATTCGATCCTCTGTTGCACTGGCAGCCAGTGAAGCTGACGGAGAGCAGATTTGGCAGAAATTCTCCGTGGGACATTCAACAACATGCGTGCAGCACAATTCTGCACGGTCTGCAGGATCTTAATAGTCCCTTCAGGGGTTCCTAAATAGAGTGCATTAGAATAGTCTAGGCATGATAATATCAGCGCCTGTACTAAGATCCTTCTAGCTTCGAAGGGGAGAAGGATGATGATTTTCCTCAGGAGCCTCATGAGTGCATAGCATGTAGCAGCTACCTTCCGGGCCTGTATTGAAAAATTAAGCGCTGGGTCCATCCACACCCCAAGGCTCTTAATTTGTGTTTTGGGCTTAGGTGGTTGGCCGAGACTATCCGGCCACCATTCCTCTACCGTAGTAGGTGCCATGTGTCCCAGCATCATCACCTCTCTTTTTTCCCCATTAAGTTTTAGGAAGGATTCATCCATCCATTCCCGAACCTTATTAAGACAGGTAGAGAGATTTTCAAAAGGGGCATCGTTAGTGGATAGGGAGATAATGAGTTGTGTGTCATCTGCGTATGTTACAAGTTGTACTCCCCAGGGAAGCACCACCTCAGCCAAAGGCCTCATGTAAATGTTAAATAAGGTAGGGCTGAGGGATGAGCCCTGGGGGACACCGCAGTGAAGACACATTTGGGAGGAGGAAGCCTCGTTTTCAAAGACCACAAAGGTCCTGTCAGACAGGAAGGAATGCAGCCACTGTATTGCGTGGCCAGAGACACCAACTTCCTCCAGCCTGTGTAGCAGGATAGAGTGGTTCACGGTGTCAAAGGCAGCGCTCAGATCTAATAGTAATATGGCCGCATGGTTTCCATTGTCTACGATTTTCCTTGCTTCCTCAACCACTGTAATGAGGGCTGTTTCAGTGCCCTGATTTCTCCTAAAACCTGTCTGTGTGACGTGCAAGGAGTTGTTATCCTCCAAAAAAGCAGCGAGTAGAGAGTTGACGTGTTTCTCCGTGAGTTTGCTAATGGTGGGCAAAAGGGAGATGGGGCGGTAATTTGCCCAATCTTCCGGGTTGAGGTTGGGTTTCTTCAACAAGGCCTTGACTCTAGCCTGTTTCCAAGAAGAAGAAACCAGGCCTGAAGCCAGAGAGGCATTAATCACCTCCTGAATAACAGGGGCAACAGTGTCTGATACCAGGTTTAGTATAGTAGGGGGTGCAGGATCAGCCGGAGAACCTGACTTTAGATTGTATAAGAGAAGCTGAGTAGTAGGGTGGTCTACAGGATCAAATTCCACAAGTTGGGGCGAACCCATATGAAAAGAAGAAGGAGGTTCGATGGGGGTGTTTTGAAAGGAAGAGTATATGTTGGCCACCTTGGTGAAAAAGAATTTGGCAAGTTCCTCACACCGCACCTGTGCTAGTCCGGGGTCATCAATAGGGGGAGGAGGAGTGACCAAGGAATTTAAAAATTTAAAAAATTTCTCTTGGGAAATTGGCGGCCGTGCTGATTTTTCCTGAAAATAATTCGATTGAGTGGATTTAATCTCCTGTTTGTACTTCTTTAAAGCAAGTTTATAGCTGGCCTTATCAGTTTCAGAATAATGTTTCCTCCACTGTCTCTCCTGTTGTTTACATGCTAGTTTCAGTGTTTTCAATTCAGGCGTATACCAGGCTTTCTTATTCTCACCACTTCTATGAGATAATTCAATCTTTGGGAGTGTGAGGTCCAAAGAGGCCTCTACCCACTGGTTGAAAGACGTGTCAGCTTCCAGGGGATCATTGGTAATTTTTGGTAGGGTGTTTTTAAGATTGATAATCCAGGCTTCTTTTGGAAGTTTGGACCAGAGTCGGCGGACTTTTTTCGTGAGCATAGCATGTTCAGCCTGCTTCTGAGAGGGCATAGAGAAGAGCAGTAGTGAATGATCAGACCAGGGAACCCTGATGGCGTTATCATAGCTAAGGGTGTTTGCATTGGTGTAACAATGATCCAAGATATGTCCTGCAATGTGTGTAGAGTCTGTAATTAACTGCTTCAATTGGAGGACCTCCAGACCAGCAATCAAATTGATGCAAGCTGGCGAGTCAGGCTCATCTACATGGATGTTAAAGTCACCCAGGATGAAGAAGTTCGGGGTGGTACTAGAGTAGTTTATTGCAGTACTCGAAAGATCTTCGCAGAATTGAGCATAAGGGCCTGGGGGTCTATAAAGCAGAAGTCCAGAGAAAGTGCAGGTAGGAGAAACGGAGATGGCAAACCTAATACTTTCGGCTCCAGAGATTAAGGATGTTTCTGTTCGGCATCCTAAGGTTTTTCTAAAAATGATGGCGATCCCTCCCCCCCGACCGTCCAGGCGGTCTTGTCTGAATATAGCATAATTGGAGGGTAGAGCGCGGACAATGTTCGACTGGGAGCTGTCATTTGTCCAAGTTTCCGTAAGGAAGAGCACATCTAGGTCTAGTTCCTCAAGGAGCAAAGCAAGCTCGCGTGTTTTGGTAGAGATCGACAGTTAAGTAACGCCAATCGGTACCTATCGACTGCCTCCCCTACATGACTTGGTTTGTCAGGGAAGAGTTTGTAGCTGCAGCCAATACAGAATTTAGGGGTGCATGTATGAGCACCCAAAGTGATACAGTTAGAGGTTACGCCCTTATTTAGATTAAGCAGGTCATCCCGCCTGTACCTAATCACGGGACCGACCTGTAATACAGAGGTTAAATCCGTGGCCCCTGGTCCCGGTCTGGCCCGGACGGGCACAGATGGGCTTTCCTTAGGCGCTCCTTGGGCGCGATGTTGGCGCGTCCGCAGAGCGCGTCCGCTGCGCGGAGGCATGATCGTATGTTTAAGTACTAGCGCCGAGTGCCTTGCGCCTGAGCAGCTAGACTGCACCCAACCTGGGAGATACCTCCCTAAGATGGCCGCGTTCCTTCCACTTCGCCTCCCAAGATCGAGGCCGGACTGAGCCCTAAATCGGCACAGTCACGCGAGTGAGGAATGTGTAAGTAAAAATGCCACGAAGGCCAAAGAAATAGATTAACACAAATTTTAACAATATTTTAAAAACGATGCTGTAATGCAGTTTAATTTGTACAGAAGAAATGTGTGTCTCCCGGCTTCCGCCTCAGGAGAATAAACGAGTCTCGCGAGCAGCTGTGTTTCCCTGCTTAAATACTAGCGCCGAGTGCCTTGCGCCTGAGCAGCTAGACTGCACCCAACCTGGGAGATACCTCCCTAAGATGGCCGCGTTCCTTCCACTTCGCCTCCCAAGATCGAGGCCTGACTGAGCCCTAAATCGGCACAGTCACGCGAGTGAGGAATGTGTAATTAAAAATGCCACGAAGGCCAAAGAAATAGATTAACACAAATTTTAACAATGTTTTAAAAACGATGCTGTAATGCAGTTTAATTCGTACAGAAGAAATGTGTGTCTCCCGGCTTCCGCCTCAGGAGAATAAACGAGTCTCGCGAGCAGCTGTGTTTCCCTGCTTAAATACTAGTGCCGAGTGCCTTGCGCCTGAGCAGCTAGACTGCACCCAACCTGGGAGATACCTCCCTAAGATGGCCGTGTTCCTTCCACTTCGCGTCCCAAGATTGAGGTCGGACTGAGCCCTAAATCGGCACAGTCACGCGAGTGAGGAATGTGTAATTAAAGATGCCACGAAGGCCAAAGAAATAGATTAACACAAATTTTAACAATGTTTTAAAAACGATTCGGTAAATGGGGGAAACATTGAAGGGTGGCAGGGTGTCACTTTGACACCCTGTTGCACCCCTCAAATGTGTATGGGTGCACATGTTGCAGACATACATGCCCTACATGGCACTGTTTAATAAGCAAAAAAAATTCCTAGACCCCTGTAGCACTGATTGGAGTGCTACCTACATGTCAAAATACAGAATCGGTAATTTTATCGATTCGGTATTTTACAGAATCGGTAAAATTACTGATTCAGTATTTTAACATGCCCCTACAGTCCATCTTCAAATACCGGTCAGTAACGGCCGAAATCGGCCGTTACCGACCGGTATTTGGTGACCTACATCGGGCCCCTAGTCTCTAAACCCATCATTAAGTACCCTATTTGGTGATACTCTTTTGCTGCCATACCCTACTCCCTTCTTTTATTTCATTGTTAATAGCTGGGTTATCCCAAGTTGGAGTAGCCTCACACAACTGGGAAATATTCAAAACCTTTACCAGATATCTATAAATATGGTTTCATTATGCAGGATTCTACATCAAATATTTTTGAAGAATTTGTGGTGACCAAACTTGAACATGTAAGCTTTCATAAATTTATGTTCAAACATTACCTCACGAATACTATTGTCCATTTTTCTTGATCTATCCTGGTCTCCATGAGTGGGGTTAGTTAGCATATGAAGCAGCAATGTAATATTTCTCTATGTCCATCCCCACCACTAAGTATAGTGCGACATATTTTACATCGAGCGCTTATGCACTTCTTGTTATACCATATAAGTTTAGTTATTTTTCCATTAACCTCAGTGAAGCATTTCTTTGTTTGGTTACATGGAATTGCTTGAAATAAAAAGAGACCTTAAGATAAAATAGTCCTCTTGGGTTAATTCTTCCTATCAGTGAGAATACTTTCTGGTCCTGTCTAGGCAATTGGATTATGATCTTTTTCTTTAAATAAGCAATGTTTAATTTACATAAAACCTTAGTAATATCTGAAGTACAGATTTCTAAATACCACACCTCCTTATTTGTGGGAATTGTATTCAGTAGAATCGCTGTTTGGTATAAGTAATTTTATAACCCGACACTAGTGAGAATGCTTGAATAATATAAAGACATGGTATATATTTTTCAGATCATTCTTTAAGTATATTGCTACTTCATTCACATATAATTTAATCCTACAAGCCTGTGGAAGGCAGCTCTCTCCGCTGTGCTGTCAGTCCTGGTTTTGAGTGCCAATGGCTAAATAGATAACGTGAATAACAATAGTGACAGAGGGTACACCGTTCTAGTCCTGTGGCTGACAGTTGACAGTTTCAGCATGCCATTCATTTTCAGCCTTATCTATGTTCTTGTATTGCTTGTGAAATTTTCTAATAAACAGGTAAGGTGTCTTTAATATTTTAAGCACTTTCCATAAAAACTCCAAGTTGGATTACATTTTTGTGTGACAGATAAGAAATTGCCTTGATTAGAAAATGGGTCTGCTAATTATCTGCTTGGTGTAAAGCCTATTTGGTATCAGCCCCCCAGATTCACAGCCACCATGGTTAATCAATTTGCTAACATTTCTGTAATGCTCTTATAATCTCGACTGAGAAGTGTTATTTGTCTATATGAATCACATTGTTTTGTATTTTTATTTAGTTTAAATAAAACAACATAACATTATTTCTTTAGAAGAGTGGTGATATTTTCCCATTTGCAAAATTTAATGTTATACTTAGGCTAATGGTGATAATAACACATGGCCCTTATCCTACTGTACATTTCCACAGCCTTCAACACTGTCTCTCAACCTATCCTTATCCAAAGATTGTATGAAGCCGGCATCAAAGGACCTGCCCTTTGCTGGATTTGCTACTTCCTGAAAGGCCGCACCCAGTCAGTCAGCCTGGCTCCCTTCACTTTGGATGCCATCAACCTCATCTATGATTTTCCACAAAGATCCTTACTCTGCCCCTCTCTGTTCAATGCCTACATCACCCCACTTGCCATCATCATCCGCGCCTATGGAATCAACATCATATCCTACCTTAATAACACACAGCTCATACTCCCCCTCTCCAACAAGAAACCAACCACCCGCCCAATTTTTCCACCTGCATGACTGAAGTTGCCAGATGGATGAAAACCAACTGCCTCAAACTCAACACAGATAAGAATGCAGTTGTAATCTTCAGCAAAGACAACTCACCTTGGACTCAACTTCGGATCCATCTCCTCCCGGCAACTCTTGTAAATAACCACGGAATAGTAATCGACAAGCAACTTTCCTTGACTGGCCAAGAGAACACAGTCTTCATCTCCTACTTCCACACATTCAAGACACTCAAGACGATCTTCAAATGGCTCCCCAACAATTCTCGCAGAACCGTCACTCAAGACCTCACCACAGCAAGCTGGACTATGGCAACTGTTAGAAACTGGAATTTCTGGTTGGCTAAGGCTTGCGCCAAAGCCAGGCAGAAACCACCATTCTAGTCAGGGCAAGGGAGTCGCACGCCAAGCTAACCCCTGCTCACCCCCTTGGTAGCTTGGCACGAGCAGACAGGCTTATCCCGGAGGCAATGTGTAAAGGATCTGCGCACGCACACAGCAACAACATCCCAGGCACACCACAAAAGGAGCTCCACACAAGGTTATATCAAAATAACATTTGTATTGTCAAAAACACATCAGATAGTAATCACACAGTATACATTGTGCCAACTGGCACGGGCAATATTCACAAGGGATTATTTACAAGGGACAGGGCCACATGGACCACTGTCAAGGAATAAGCACTTGGTAGAACTAGCACTTAGGACATAGAACAATTGTAGCACCAAATAACAATTGTAGAACACAACCAGTAACCACTGGTAAAGGTAGGTACACACTACGCAATACTACTAACCATAGGCATAGATCACGCATGGACACATAACCTCTCTAGTATAAACTATACTAGGCAAAACAACCTCCTAAGCATGAAAGCACATCTAGAGGTATCACAGGCATAATGGCATTGCACATTACGCATAATTCACATTAGTCCTAACTAGTATAAATACAGTAGGCAATCTCCTAACTAGTCTAAACACATTAGACCCTACCCCCTAAGCATTTACTCACATTTAGGGGTGTAAATCACACAGTGAAAACATCTTAATAGCATAAACCTGCATAGGTAAAACAACCTCATAATCATAAACCAAAGTTTTAGAGGTATCAGATACAGGGTGCGCCAAACACACTATAAACAATACATTTCCTAGCACCACATCACTCTAGCCCATAAATCACATTAGGCAATTATCATCACAAACATAGTAAGTAATCACATTGTGCAAAAATCACATTAGGGCCTTGCGCCCTATCCACATACCAGCCCCCCTGGCCAACTGGCCATCTCAAGAACGTCAGGGCGCGCTGCCAACGCAGCGCCAGTCAGGGGTGTGCCACCGGCGCAAACCTAAACATTGCAGCTGCCCACTACTTGCTGGGCAGCTGAGAACAACAACAGGGCCTGAACGTTGCAGCTGGCACTAAATGCTGCGCAGCTATCGAAGGCGTGGCACCTCCGTGCCACTTCTGTCCCTCTCAGGGACTCTCTCTCCCTTGGCGCCTAAACGGTGCAGCTGCCCACTAATTGCTGGGCAGCTGGGAATCAGCAAAACTGCGACTTGGCCCTCACTGGCCCTAGGACAAAACTTCGCCAACTGTTGGAGCCCTCTAGGCTCTGGACACCCATATTGCGCAAAAACGTGGGGGCCTTCTAGGCTCTAAATGCAAAATGCCCCCTCAGGTGTAGGAGCCACGTAGGCTTTTAAAACAAAAATGCCTCCAAGCACGGGAACAGCGCGGCTCTGGAGATAACAAAACGTTGGGGCGACCCACTGCCATCCGGGGCCGCCCTGAATGTCCCCTGCCACTGTGGAGCGCACGGGCTCATTGAAATAAACTTGCCCCCCTCAGTTGAGCCACGTAGGCTCTGAAGACATTCTCCACAAGGGATAGAGCGGCCCTCTGCCATCCCCCCTGCCCAGCCCTCACTTACCGGGCTCCGGCGCAGGGGGACTCTTCCTTCTGCCTCCAGCGGGGGTCCCTCCTGATCACGGGAACCCTGCTCACCATGCTGCCTTCCTCTTGGGGCGCGGGCGTGGGAACTCAACCCTGGGAGCCTTGATGGTGCAGCGGGCGGGGCTCTCTCATCCACATGGGAGCCCCGCCGCATCGCTCACGCCGGCATCTTCACCCGGTCCCCCATCTCGGGACCGGGGCTCATCACGGCAGTTGAGGAGGCGGGGTAGGCTCCCGACCTCCTCTATCGCACCACTTCCTGCCGCACTTCCCTTCCTGCTTCCGTCCGCAGGCCCCACCCACAACCAGGTGGGCCGCAGTTCACGGCAGCAACGAGCCACTCTACGAGGGGTAGGCTCCCTCTAAATAGGCGGCGTCAGTGCGGTGTGGGCACCGGTAAATCAAGAACAGGAATACGGGCAAAGTCGCAGGGTGGGCACCCACGCAATTTAAATACACAGCGGCACGGCGGCCATAAAGCAGGGTGGGCACCTGCTAAAGATAAACAAAATAGGCAGATATGACGGGGGGAATCCCTAGACAGCAGCACAGAGCTGCAAAGGCACAATATAGAAGCGCTCTCTAAGCGCTTAGGGCAAAGTCACCAGCCTTCTCTCTAAAAAGCGCTCTCAGGGTGCTTAGGCTTCAACAAGCCTGGGCAAAGGGAAAGAAAGGGTCCCCAGCAGTCTGCAAGCCAGGAAACACAGGCAAAGGTTCCCAGGGAAAGTCCATCAGTCATCCAGGGGCTGGGCAGGGCCCAGGGAGGCAAGCCTTCCCATGGGCCCCAGCAGCAGCATGCCCCTGGTAGTTTTAAGTTAGGAAAAACAAGAACATTTTACAGGAGGTCACAGCCTCTTTTTATACACCTTTTTCCTTTGTTTCCAAAGGTGCAGGCAAGGGGCGAGCCAGATGCAACTGGTTCCTGAGCACTTTGTTTTGCTCAGCCCCTCTGCCTATTCACAGGGTGGGTCAGGGACATCAGACACACCACAGGGGGTTGAGCCAGCATTGTGGAGGGGAAACCCAGCCCTCTTCAGGTCCCAGGTGCAGCCCCTCCCTGCCATCAACATGCAGATCTCCCCATTCACCACCGGGGCAGACCCATCCTGACTCCAGGAGCCTGGCACACCACCCATTCCCAGCCAATCACAAGCCAGCACATTCACTGCACAGGCACATCAACTTCTAGAAGTGGCACTTCCACACTAGACACATTAAAGCCGCACACATCATTGCGCAGCATTCAATCTCACGAGTTCACGCATACCAAACTCGACCCTGCACTCCCCACACATCAGAAACTACCATGGTCATACATATTCCCCATGCATTCCTATGGGAGGGCAGGCCACTCACCACACATACACAGAGAGCTCACGCACTTTACACTGTACCACAGTGAAAAAGTGCGCTGAGGCCTAAAATCACCAACACCAGGTTACAGAAACAGGCTAGGCAAAAGCAAAAATTTTCAGGGCGAACCTGCCAAAAGGGCCAGGTCCAACAGCAACGCAGTCTATGCTGGAATCAATGCTCAACTGCCCAGAAGCCTCCAGACCATACGAAACCCAGTGGCCAGGCTCAACCTCAACCTCCCAGCCCACACTCACATAACCCCGCACCTCAAGGAGCTCCTTCAAAGATCTCCACTGTCTCCCTATCCACAAACAAGCACTCTTCAATCTCTTTACACAAACAAAGCTTTACATAATATTTGCCTTAAGTACCTCAACAACAACAACATAAACTTCCGCATATCTACCAGACATCTCCGCTCAGCCACACTCCTACTCACATACACCCCCAGCATAAGCAGAACCAGATCCAGTGGCTGTGCCTTCTTTTTCCTCACTCCCAAAACCTGGAACAACCTGCCCATGAACATCGGAGACACCTTATTGGTTCCTGAATTCTGAAAGAAACTGAAGGCCTGGCACTTCACCTAGCCTCAATCCTGGCTTGGCCTACACAGCTCCTTTCATTAGCACTGGGATACCATCCCGGGTGAGTTGTGCAATACACACATACACATGCCATGACATGATATAACATAACATAATGATTTAATTAATATTTTGTATTTTTTCAGTACCCATTCCATCTGGACTCAGCAACTTCGCCTCTGGCAATTCCTTATTGGTTTTTGCAACCTCTTTTTTTCTAATGAACGTTACAAAATCTAAAATTGTGAGGTAACAACTCATGGTAGTGACCCACCCTGTGAAATGTACACATGTCCTCTTTATTCAGATCAGGTTTCAGTATACAATTTCCTATAAAGTTGTTGAAAACTGCAAATGCTTCATCCTGCTCCCATACTAATTTGTTTATGATGTGGTTCTTCACTTTTATCAGTCTAATTTCTTGACTGATCTATCTTAGCTTGCAACGCTAGCAGTTTTTGCTCTCTATTACCTTCCTAATATAATTCTTACTGATAAGTGCAAGCATGTAAGAACTATCAGCTAGATTCATCAAAGTCCAATTTTGCAATTTCTAAATTGCGAGAAAAAGCGAATCGCAATTTAGAAATCGCATATTGGCATTCATGACAATTTGCGAGTTGAAAAAGCAATTCGCAATCGTCCGCAATCGGCGATTGCGAGATCCCAAAAATCGGTAAAAATTCGCAGAATATGCCGATACCCCTATTGAAATTGCGATTTCGCAATTACTGATATCGCAAATTGCGATCTCGCTAATTGCGAGATCGCAAAAACGGGAAGTCGCATTCTGAGCACAGTGATGACATCACAACCAGGAAGTATGCAGGTTCCACCCCCATTCAGCAGTGAGAGCCTGAAGTGGAAACATCATTGCCAGAGCTCCCCTTCAGAGTGCCTACAGGTGAAAACCAGGAGACACCCAAGTGCCCAGCATGTCACAGGAGGCTGCATGAGAATCTTCCACTGGAAGAAAAAGGAAAATTAAATTTTCAGAGCAAGAGCTCGAATATTTGATTGAGGGTGTCTGCAAGGACCATAATCGGCTCTTTGGCAAAGACTCCCGAAGGGTGCCTGAAGCCGATAAAAGGCGGATATGGGTGCGCATCCGCGCAAGAGTGAACTCTGTGGGGGTGACCCAGCGCACTGTTGACGAGATCAAGAAACGTTGGTATGATCTCAGAGGGCGGGCAAAGGAGAAGATTGCAGAGAGGCTGGGGGAGAGTTCTGCGACAGGTGGAGGAGATCCCACTGTCCCACCAAACACACCACTCGAGGACACCATTCATCCGCAGGCATGCGTGGGGGTGACCCAGCTGGACTCCTCCCGACCCACCCAAGATACACAAGGTAAGTGCAATGCGACTGCGGCCCCCTGTCCCCTAACAATGTCCATGACTCCAGATCATCCCATTTCAAACCCCAGTCATGCAGCCACAGCACACCACAAAAGCGCTATTGCATTGTGGGAGATGTAGTCTGGCCACAATTACCATCTAGCCCGATTTAACCAAACCTGTTTAGTGAGAGTCTATCCAACAGTGAGTCAGGGAATGGTAGCCTGCATGCATGTAGACAGATCAAATGTGTAAGAAACATGTCACTAATCAACGTCCACTTTACATCACAGGTGGCGCAGCAGTCCCCAGTTCAGACAGCGATGCCCTGCAAATTGAGGATATCACAGAGGACACTGAGGGCGACTCAAATCTGACACCACAGCCAGGACCATCAGGGCAAGCTGCCGCACCAGCGGTCATTCCACCACCTGCCCCTGTGAACAGTGCCACCTCAGCGCCAACAGGCGCAGCTGTACCACAGCGCGTCACTCAACCACCAGTGGTGCTGACAACACCAGCAGCAGCACACCGACAAACCCGCCGCCCTGCGGCTGTGAGGAGCCAGTCAAGCGGACTGGTCAGGGACCAGCGCAATAACACATCCCGCGCTGGCAGGGGAGCTAACGTGCGACCAGGTGGGCTCTCTATTGGGCGGCGCATGCTTCATGTCCATCAAACCCAAGCCCGTCATCTTGCGGCTATACACCTCCAATTAAACAAGACCGCCAGGAATGTCGGTCAGATGTCTGACCGCATGGAGAGGATGACAGTTGCTATGGAGGCCAACACCCAGGCCTTGTACAGCCAGCGCAACTTCTACCGGCGCAGACACCGGCAGTTGCTGACCCGCCTGTCAGCATACACGCGGTCCAACTACATCATTGGCAACACAACCTCCCATCTCTCGCGACGCTCCTTGGCCATGCAGGTTCAAATGGTCCAGTGTAGTCAGGACGTCGCCAGAGCTCTGGAGCAGGTGACAACAGCAGTACAGGCCATGCAGGCAACTGTCCATGGCCAGGCGGGGGGGTGACAACACCAGTGAGGCTACTTCCAGCCATAGTAGCCAGTCCGTGCCACCGGTGGTAGCACCCCGCCGCAGCAGCAGGCCCTCTGCTGCCTCACGGTCAAATCAGGAGGAGGATGTTGAAAGGAGGTTGGGAGCATCTGCCCGGCAGCATTGAACAATTGAACATTACCATGAGGGGCCATGCTGCTGCTACAAGCATGCCCTCCACAGGAACATGGTACATATGACGAAATATGTCAATCATGTAACAGTTTGGGAAATACCCACTTTATTGTGATGTAATAATAACATACATGCTGTCTAACTTAATCTGACTCATGTCATTTTTACTATTGTCATGCATGAGTGAAGTTATGGGTGTGGGGAGTGGGTGCACTAGAAATAGTTCATGCAGATTTGGTTACGGCGCCTGTGTCCTTCTGCAGGATTCTCCCCGTGTGCGTGACGCACATGTGCAGGTGGTCGGTTGTCCCCTTCCGACTCACTGCCAGAGATGTCAACAGGGATCCTGCGCTTGGTAGCAATGTTGTGGAGGATAGCACACACGGCCACGATGCGGCAGCAGACCTCTGGCTCGTATTTCATGGCCCCACCAGTCTTGTGAAGTATGCGGAACCTGCTTTTCAACAGGCCAAATGTCCTCTCAATACAATTTCTTGTGCGTATGTATGCTGCATTAAATCGCCGTTGCTGTGGTGTTGCAGGGTTGAGGTAAGGGGTGAGGAGGTACTCACGGAGAGCGTAGCCGCTGTCACCTGAATGAAAGGAGCAGAGGGTGAGTGCCTGTTCTGCGCAGCTACATGATCACAGTGTACTATTTTGGGGCATGTGTACTTACCTAGTAGGTGTCCTTCCGTGTGTGGATGCCGCTGTGCCTGAATATGAAGGAGTCATGTGTGCTCCCCGGGTACTGTGCCACAATGTCCGTGCTGAATGTTTTTGCATTGCACACCATCTGGATGTTGAGGGAGTGGTAGCTTTTTCGGTTGCGGTACATGTACTCCGTTTCTGCAGTTGGGCAGATGTGGATGTGGGCACAGTCAATACATCCTATGATATGTGGAAATTGTGCTACATTGTAAAATTGTAGCTTGGTCTCATTCAGGTCCTGTTGGCTGGTGGGGAATGAGATGTAGTGGTGTAGCCGGGTCAGCATAGCATCCAGGAAACTCTTAGGCAGCGGGACATGGTGGGCTGGGATATCCCCCCCTGCAACAGCGACCATCCCCTGGAAGCTTCCGGAGGCCAGGAGGTGCAGGCAGCACAATACCTGCACATGTGTGGGCACGGCATTGGTCCTCCTTGTTGGGTGCTGCATCAGGGGGTCTAGGTCCCGGATAAGCTTGATGATCATTGCCCCAGTCAGGCGGTACTTTGCGTAAATTTGCTCCCTGGTTTGGCCCAGAAGGGTGACCCGCTGGCGGAATTTCCGCTCCTGGATCCTATGTCTGTTCTGTGCTGCTCGCTGTAGCCTTCGCCGCCTCACCACCATGTAGAGTCCTGGCATTGTGAGAATCCTCAGGCTCCAGCTGCATGTCCTTAAATGTGTTTGGTCAGCCCCGCACCTGTTGGTAGTTTGTTAACCGTTTTTTGAAATATTTTTTTTTCCTTACTGGTTACCACCTGATTTGTGTTCTTCTTAATTTGCGCGTCGCAAATTGCGATTTTTGGGTTTTTCGCATTTAGCGATTTTTCATGAATGGCGATTGCGAATGTTTTGCGATTTCGCAAATGACTTCGCAGAATCCATGGTTTCTCGCAATTTCAGTATCGCAAATGGCCATCTTCCAGGATTCTGCGAATTTATTTGCGAAGTCGCACTTTTTATTTAGTGAATTCGAATTTTTGGAGTTTTCTGTATCATGAATTCCTTTCCGTCAAATTGCGATCGCAATTGCGAAATCGCAGCTATTGCGATCGCAATTTGGCTTCATGAATCTAGCTGTATGTTCATAATTAGTTTTACCGATTTTCTAGACATTTTTATTTGTTTAAAAGAGATAGCTCTTTCTAAATAAATGAATAGTTTACCCATATCAGTTATTTCCATCAAGCTACAAATTCACCAAAGAATAAGCTGAAACCTGTCGCATGCCATATGTATTAAGGTTGAATTTGAGTTAATATTCTCTGATAGTCTCTTCAATAACAGTTTGTTTTCCTTCTTCTTCATTAACATACCATTAAGTAATCACAAAATGCCACATCTATTGTTGACACTATTATTTGCAGAGATAATTCCATGATACAGTGATCTGATAAAACGGCAGGTTTAATACCTCCAGATTGGACGTTTATATTTCTAGACATCAATAAATAGTCTTGGGGCTATTGTTAACCTGGGACTAATGTACACAGATTGTCTGGTACTTCAGTTAATTTCTCTCCAAACATTTCTTAGGTGATACTTTTGTATTAATGCAAACAGGTGTTTTTTTTTTAACTAACTATTCTTTTGTTGGCCCACTATTTTCCAAGAGTCATGTTAAAATCTCCTCCCATTATAAAAGATACAATGTTAGCAATACAGCTGCAAATCATAAAACAATTACCTTTCATAGACATCTTAGATGTTCAAAGACTACTTGTACTCCTGGCAAAATAATCAATGCATAAACTAAAAGCTCTAGACAAATCCATTTCTAAAACATAAAAAAAAACTTGAAACCTTATGCTAAACTATGCCGCATAAAGCATTCAAGCTGAAAAGGAACTTGTAAAAAGTGTCTTCGGACATATTAAATATTTATTTTGATCCCTAATAAAATTTCTGAAATTGTCGTCGCAACATTTGATAACACTGATCTTGCAGAAAAAAAGTCCACATTATTTTTATTGTTAAAGGAGATTTTTTAGAGACAAAAATCAATTTTGATTGTTGCATGCTGCAACCAATCATAA
This sequence comes from Lissotriton helveticus, assembly GCF_964261635.1. Lineage (NCBI taxonomy): Eukaryota > Metazoa > Chordata > Amphibia > Caudata > Salamandridae > Lissotriton > Lissotriton helveticus. Next base: position 553,016,490 of record NC_136063.1, read on the forward strand.
ATCTCAGGGGCAAAGTTTAGACTTTCCGTTAATAATTATCAGTCCAAAAGTATTTGATGAAGGCATGAGTTATGTTGCCATTTCCCAAGATTATGCTTTAAATGGGATATTTCGCATTGATTTTGAGGAAGATGAAGTTAAAGCAGCGTTTCCATGTCTCTCAGAGCAAAAAATATTGCAAACTGTTTATATACCAGAATCCTTTCTTTGTGACATGCCAAAAACTGTGCTTTAACAAGAAAACAATCCTTTAGTAGTAAAATCAAAACTGCTTAAAACACAAAACTTGCTAGAGTAAATAATGCACACACAAAAGCCCAGAGTTTCATTTCTTTGCGTAATAAAACAAGACTTAACTGATATGCTAATATAAACTCTTGTTAAACGTTCAAATGAAAATATGATTTAGCAAATCAGCAGCAATAAAGAACAAGTACTTTATAGTGCAATTTGAAAACTAGGAAAGCAGTTAAGCAATATGCGAGTAAGTGAGCATTAGCAACAACATTGTATATTTCTGACCCAACACACAAGAAGACTCACAGGAATTAAATATATTTCAGTGTTTAGAGCTAAAGCAAATACATATTAATGAATTAATTAAAGCATGTTATGCATATAGACATAACTTCTGCTTCTACCATTATTGCACATTTGTATAAATATCTCCTTGGTAAGATGTATCTATTTACTCTTTCCTTCAACTTTACACTTTCTTTCAGAAAATGAATATAGAATGCAAATTAACACACTACTTTCCAAGAGTGTGGAAGATAAGATCAAAGTATCTTCAATGTAAATTACCCACAGTAATACTGTCAGACCTGCACTTAACTGGCAATCCGGTTCTGAAAGGAGCAATGGCAATCTCATCACTTCCTCAAGCAAACTACTGACCTATAAGGAGTACTAATAAGGTGAGCCGTACACCTGGGGATGGGCGATTGGGATAAGTGAACTCAACTACATAGGCAAAATAAAATAGAGAAAAACAAGTTCAATGGGTAATACTAAACTAAAAATTAGAATTCCTATATTTGAAAAACAATGAAAATAAATACAACTAAAGTTAAAGGGGGGAAAACGTTGACCGGGGTATAATAGTAATACAAATCCTCAAAAGATTGTCCTGATCCTCAAATCATTTAAAGATGCTGGATCCCATATTGGATTAAAGAAAAACTGCTCCCTCTTCAAATGAGATCTGTTTATTTTCTCAAACTTTGGATCCTCAAATCCTCCATGGATTTGGAATAGTGGAAGGTCTACAAAACCTCAGACAATTTATACAAATGTCCCTCTCTGATTAACCCTCTGAAGCCCACCCAACATTTTTTGTAAAGAATATAGAAAAACTAGTGAACAGTTTACACCAAACTACTAAAAGTCCCTATTTTCAGTATATTGTTAGTTTTATTTCACGTTTGGTGTAATTCTATTCAGCATTTTTGCTGCAACAGAGAGTCAATTTTCCTGTTTCACTTTCAACTGGAAAGGCTTATTTTCACTTTAATTTGGCATGCTGGAATTTAGATAGATCAACCAAGCAAATGTTGGGTTTAATGCTGATTCTTCAAAAAGCATCAAAAGTATAGCCCACTAAAAATGCCTTATCAAAGCAACGTGCATCTGAATCATAACTACAAAGTCACTATAACGAAACATTTCTTGGTAAGAAATGGGCAGAAATGCTGAGAATTGTTGAAGTACAGAGGAATTGAGGGCAGTCCTCGTAGGCTGGAAATATGCCTTTTGTTTTAAGACTATAAACGTTTTCTGAGTTTCTGAACTCTGGCACATTTGCTGAATTTGCCATCATTTTGAATCTGCAAATGACGTGATTAAGTACCAGTTTCCATCAAAAAGGTGTGTTTGTTTATTTTCTTATAGCTTTAATGCAGAATCACAAACCTACACAAAATGTGCCAGACATTATGAATATTTACACTTTGGTATTTCAAGTGTGTGCAGACTCACCTGGCAGCTCAAAGTTAAAGAGAGGCCAAAATATTTATATGCATATAGGCAAAAGCTGAACGCAGTTAATTCACTCGGATAGAACAGGTTACCTGACCGGGCCACAGGCAGGCCCTTAGACCAGAGTCCACAGGATACAGCTGTCAGCCAGGTGCAGTGGGCCTGGTGGTGAAGAGGCTGGTGTAGCTCAATGCCTGCGTTCCGAGCTTGCTGCACATGCCTAAAGGCTGATCGGACCACCTCGGTGGCACAGGAGCCAGTAGGATGCTAGCCACAGGTCACATATTGTGCGCAAAGCCTGCTGCAAAGGCAGTGCACAACAGGCCCAGTGGTACAGGGACTGCACGCAATGCCTGCACAGCTGTGCGCATGGCACAGGCAAGTCCCTACCTATGCTCAGAGCCCTGCAACGCTGAAACACATGTTAATTCGACACAGGAGCTTGGGGGCTGATGCAGTGCTCCCAGAGCTCAATGTGCTAGGACAGAAAATGTAATGAGTGAGTGCAGTGACATTCAGGTGGGCCAGGGCCACCCTGAGGACCAGTCCCTTCCCCTAACCTCACTGAACACAGCTGAAGGCCATGTGCATTGGGCCTGGTGATGTTTGGGCTAGCATATGCTCAAGCCACAGGCCAAACTGTCTGCCCAGTGACTCTTGTGCATTGCCAAAGGCCATTTAAGTGACGTTGTGGAGCAGGGAGTAGATCCACTCTTTGGCTCTCAGCCAGGCACTGCAGTTAGCAAAGGAGTGCACTGTTGGCCAAAGTCCATGTGCTGTCAGTTGCATGCATTTGGGGCTGGGGCTGATCCAGGTCAAACAACAAGCCCTACACTTAATAGTAGGCCTGATCAAAACTCACAGAATTTCACTACTGCAACCCTCCTCTCAGGCTGATTTCTGGTCCCGGGGACCCCATCTCCCATGGCCCAACCATATTTATGAGGGGGCAGGGGCACGCTGCCCCCCTCTGTTGGCCAATGTTGGCCCTGGGGACCCCATCCCCTGAGATCTAATCTTTCAATAATTGGGCAGAGGGGCAGCGCGGCCCCCCCCCCCGGGCCGATTCTGGCCCCGGGGACCCCACCTCCCAGGCCCAGCTCGAAAATGGTGGGTGCCCTGAAGCCCACCCAGGACACCCACTTTCTCATTGTTGGAGGCTGCGGGGGAGCCTCAATTCCCCCATGGACCTTTTGACTCCCCTCCTTCAGTGGTGGCCAGCATTAGGGAGGCGCTAAAAATAGGGGCAGAACAAAACATACTCTGCAAATTCCGTCCTACAGTTCAGGGCTGCCTTTATATTGGACCTTCTGTTAAAAGTTGTAACAATCTCTGTTGTATTAATGCTATTGACACACGCCTTACATTTATTACATTTCATGAACCCAGTTTGTGGTTTTAGCCATTGCTTTTTCTTCATCTTCACTTCACTCTTTACTAACATGTCCCTCATTGATGGTGCCTTCCTGAAGGTAATCTGTGATCTCTTGCCCACCTCCTTACTTATAACCGCATCATTCCTAATGAGGTACCAGTGCTTCTGTAAAGCACCCTCCAATTTGTCGTGTTGGCTATGGTGGATGTTATAAACCTGCACACTTGTTCATCACTTTTTTTCACTTTATGCATTTTAAAGAGAGCATCTCCCCTTTTAACCGTGGCTATTCTACTTGTATCTCTGATTAAAACATCACCTGTACAGCCTCTTGCCTTCAGTCTAGATAACATCTCAATCTGTATGTTTCCAAAGCTTTTTTCTGTACTACCGATTTAACTGAAGCAAAAAGAGGACTTTACAGTGCATTGTTGTTCTGCCCCTATTCCAAAACCAATGTAGGCAGTACTTTATTGCCAGCACATAAAAGAGTCCTTCAAAGCCTCAGGGCAATTAAGAACAAAGATGTTAACTATCAAATAGCTCACCATTTGCAAGAATTTCATGAAGGAGACCACATTAGGCTTAAATATAGGGTAATAGATTGTGTACAGAGGGTAATGAGAGGGGGGGCAGATAGAAACAACCTAGAAGGTTGGGTTCCAGGTATATGTTAGAAATCAACTCCAAGAAATCCCACGGTTTAACTATTGACAAGGAAATGTACTTTTATTTATAATAATGCTTCCTTTGACTGAGGTTTTTAATATGCCAGATTGCATAATTACAGTAATGTTTTAAAGTGTTTTGTTTATATTTTTTAGGAACACATCCTGGAAGAAGAAAGTCGGCAGAAAATCACCCAAATGAGAGATCATAAATAGTGTGCAGGATGGCAGAAATCTTGTCAGGATAAGCTTTGACTATGTTTACATACGGTACCATCATCATCATCATCATAATATTTTATTTGGTGAATTAAAACCATACACGTGCACACAAGATAAACTATATACATATAAAACAATTCTTAAATATTCATAACAAAAATATATATAAAAATCTTTAAAATGGCTCAGCATACAGACATTTTAGAACAAACCCTGCAAATCATACCTACTCCTAAAATGTAAACAGTGTGTCTCTTCCTCATCTGACAGAAGTAACTAAAACTCTGGGCATGCTAAAACAGTCATGGTGACTTTAATAACTGAAGATAAAAAAGGGCTGGTCTATCTTTTAAGCGTGGTACAATAAAGTGGTGATAGGGAGAGAAGTAGTGGTTGCACAACAACATGAAGTCCAATGTGTCTTCTGCCATCCATGTGGTTCTGCAAGTAGACAATGCAGGAGATTCAATCTAAACCTTGTTAGTAGGAACCGATGTTTGTGGTGACAATTAGATATTGCTACATAAATGGACGTGTTTTTAATTAACAATAGGCCCTTTCCTGAGATTTAGGAAGTTTCCTTGATTGTCTCTCCGCACACACATTTAAAAAATAATGTTTCTCTCTTAGCAAGCCCTGAGCCATGACAGGCAAGAGCGGACATACGGTATAAGCCTACTTGAGCTCTATTAGAGTGGAATATCTGAATAAAATGGAAAAAAGGAAGACCGAATAAAAAATGATAAAGTGCAAAGTACTAGGCTAGTAATACTTACAGGTAAATGTATACTGAGTAGTAAAATCGTGTTTCTAGCATTGCATCCTATCAGGGATCATTTATGTAGAATTATGAACATTTATTATAGTAATTTGACAATGCCCGATGTTGGGATTTTGATTGATTTGCAGGAAAAGCTTAAAAAATGAAGTATTTCTTCAGATAGGGCACCCACAGCAGAATTAAGATAAGATCAAATTGAGGTGCAGTTTTGTGGCTCTTAACTTTATCCAGATCAGGATTACTAGATATTTTGTGCTGATTCATATTAAAGCCAGATGATAAACATGAGAGGGGTGGCCTGGACCAGCCTCTTTCAGCCGCTGACGAGCACAGGAAGGGCCCACTGTTGGCCTGGACTTTGCCCGGGAGTGGTCGACGTGTGTCCCGCGCAGCAAGACTGCAGCGTGCCTTCTATTGTGCCGGAATCCGATGCAGGTGTGATGCAGGAGGGGATTGTGGATTTGCAGTTCCCCAGAGAGAAAGTTAAAAGCCGCCATGGCTTTCCACTGGTCGCCTTGAAGCCTGGGGCAATGACAGGCAGGAGTGGGCAGAACATGTTGTGGTGAAGCACAACTAAGAGGTCTTTCCCCAGGACAATGTTCACAATGGCAGTCAGGCGCAGCCCCCAGAAAGTGGGACTGCAGAGCACCTTTTATGTTGTAGGAATCCACTGCAGGTGGAATATAGGAGGGGTTTGTGAGGTTTGCAGTTCTCCAGCGATGATGATCATCTTGAAGCCATGGGAAATGATAGGCAGAACAGGTTGCAGTGAAGCACAACTAAGAAGACTTGCCCCAGGGCAAAGTTCACAATGGCCACAGCAGTCAGACGCGGACCCCTGCGAGTGGGACCGCAGTGTGCCTTTTATTGTGCAGGAATCTGATGCAGGTGTGATGCAAGAGGGAAATGTGGGATTACAGTTCCCCAGTGCTGACAATAAAAAGCGCCACAGCTTTCTTCTGGTTGTCTTGAAGCCCTGGGCAATGACTGGCGGGAGAATAAAATGGAAGGAAGAAAAAGAAAAAAATTATAAAGTGAAAAGTACTAGGTTAGCAATACTCACAGATATATGTATACTGAATAGTAAAATCATGTTTCTAACGTGCCATCGGCTTCACCAGTTCACTCTTGAAGATTTCTGGTTCCGGGCCGTGTCGACGAGCTGAAGGAGAGGCGACCGTGGTGGAGACGGCGGTGGCTGCTAGCAGCGGTGAATAAGTGGGAGCAGGAGCAGGACGGTCCATTAGAAAACCACTGAGCCCTCTTGTCGGTGCGGGGGCGCCACGGCTTCTAGCAGTGTCCAGCGGCGCCTCAACTGCACTTGTGATCTCTTTTACCATCTCTGCTGAACCAGCTGGAAACCTACACTGAGGCTGCAAGCGCTGCCGCCATTAGCGGGTGGCCACAGTGAGTGTGTGCCTTTAGTCGGATAGCGGAGGCAGCCCGATTAGATGCAGCCTGCAACCACGCCAAGTGTGCCCGCTTGCCCCCTTTATTCACTTCTCACTTCACATGCTCCCCGTCATTTGCCAGCTGCCATCTGCCACCCACAGCTGTAATCTGTGGTTTGCCCCACATTGCCTCGCATTGTCTCACTGCTCCTTCGCCTCTCCATTTGCCACCAAAGCAGCCTTGGAGCACGAGGCGCTGGCACTGGAGATTTGGATACAAGGCAAATTCTCAGCCCGCTTTGAGTTCCCTGGAGGGGCAGAGCCTCAAATTTTGGGTGAGTTTTTTCATGACCGTGGCTCCCGCAGTTTGTGATGTTCTCTGTGTTCGGAGCTGTTAGGCGCCTTGGGCTTAGAATTGAGAAATGGCAAGGCAAGGCGTAGTTGTACTACTGTTAACCCGTTATACGTGGTGGAAGTGTCGAGGAGTGCTGTGAGTGGTGAGTGGCGCAGGATGTGCTTGTCCACCAATTGCCATTAACCACAGTTCCTTTGTTATCTCCAGGCAGCAGCAGAGCGATCGGTCTATTAAACTGCTGCATAATCAACAATTCTAAATAAAATTAATAAAACAAGCAGGAGAGATCCATTCTCTAAAATCATCTACGGTCCGCATATTTAGGGAACCTGCAAGACTCCAACAAAATTTGATTTTATGAAAGCTCCAACGGGAGCCATGTTAATGTTACAAACTAATTCATGCAGACTTCAAACCCCAATTAAGCCAATGAGTGAATCAAGTATAACATCCCAAAATCAGGGAGTAAGGAAACCCGACCAGTATGAGCTGGAGGTGGAGCTCATGTCAAATTCAACTGAAGAACCAGGCAACCAATGGGGTCAGATAACGGACTTAGAGATGTTAACCATTCCGCTAACTCCACATTTGCAACAAGAGGTCCCAAACTGCATGGGGCAATTGTCGGGAGATACTCAGCAACTATTTGTAACGGGGCTGCCAATGCCAATCGAAGTGCCAGTAAACATAAGAAAAGTCAACGGAGTAGGGGATCCAATGAGTCTGGCCCAAACAACCCAGCCCCAGCAAGAATCTCCAAAAGAAGGGGTTGACTGGGCTAAAACCTCAAGGGATGTTAAAATCTTACCTAGCCTCCAGAAATCTGATTTTAATCTGACTACAATGAACATTGATAACAACAAAATAGAAGGAGAGTTCCCAGGACAGGACGTCCTAGCACGGAGAACGAGGATTGCGAGAAAAGAAAGTTCTTTCTTTTATAGTAAACCCCTCACTCACCAACCTGGTGGGTGACATGCTTCATCATCGGTGTCCACCCGAGTGACAGAGTGCCACTCAGGTGTGCTACGACGCCTGCAACTGCAGCGGAGCTGTTTTTTTTTGTGAAATGAGTGAAGTGGTGAAGATTAAAATGTGTAATACGTGTCCTCCCTACAGACTTTATTGTGGAGTCAGTAAAACACTAATAAAAACAAGTGGGATACTACTATTGGTGTAAATTGACCAAGGAGTATCAGATTCTAAGTGAAGGAATGGTCAACATGTTTCAACCTTGTTAGATTTGTAGGTTTTCGTCAGGACCAAAGGAATGAGCCGGGGGGTCTGCACGCGCTAAGGTGCAACCGTCCCTGACTCAACAGTGTGCTAGACCGTGTACTTACGGTTTAGCTTTATTACGACCTTCCATGTAAGAGTAATTAGTTTCTTTTAGAAAAAGCACCCCATGGATGTCAGTCGGGGCCGCCTAAGAGCGTTTTGTCTGTAGGCAGTGGCCCGTAGGATACCTATCCAAACCGTACGACATCCCGAGGATTACTATAAAAGAAAGAACTTTCTTTTCTTGCAATCCTCGTACTCCGTGCTAGGACGTCCTGTCCTGGGAACACTCCTTCTATTTTGTTGTTATTATTGAATTAACTTGGGGACTAAGGAGTGAAACCCCTTCTCAAAAAAACCCTCACTCTCTCTTTGTTTCTTATGTACAATGAACATTGTCCAAAAGTTGGACCAGGAGAATTCTAAGCAAAATAATGGGTCTCAAAACAATATGGATGACTATATCATAAAACCAGAAAACTTGCAGCATTGGAACACTCCATATCAAAAGGACGATCGGAACAGTAGGCTACAATTTACTGGCATGCAGCCAGTAAATTGCAGGATCAGACTTTGCTGGATCAGCAAAGCCCTGTAAGTGAAGCTAACAAAGAACAGTCATTTATAAATGGGCAAAGCCAAAGCCCAAGCCCGGTAGTACAAGATACAGGAAACTGGAACTCGGGGTCAATTTGGGATCTATTTTTTAGAACCTCACAACTAACACTTGAAGCTTTAACATATCAGTCTAATAAAATGGAGGTGCAAATAGATCTTTTGAGTGCCATGTCATCCTCTTTAGCTGGAATTAATCAGACGATAGCAACGTTAAACAATCTAGTAATGTGGGCACAAGCACAATCAATATATTCTTATACAGAGTGCAATTTTCCCCCATTAATTAATAAATTGGCCACAATTACTGATGTGTTTAAAACAATAATTTATGATTTGAGAGGAAATGTATTCAACGTCGGAAACAAAGCTGCTCAGAGTGATTACTTAGCTAAAGAAATGACGACAAGTAATGATAATACTGTATTTAACCCCATGCGTGCTCATGACAGCTCCACGCCGCCATAAGCCATGGGCGGTGTGTGCTCATGACAGCGTGGAGCCGTCATGCAACTGCCGGGGTCATGGCGGCTCCACACCATCATGAGCACATGCCGCCCGTGACTCATAATGGCGTGGAGCCGTCATTAGTACCGGAGCGCCGCGCTCAGCCCCCCGCGCTGTGGCAGATTTCGGCCGCGGCGAAGGGGTTAGAGAAAGTATGAAAGATCCAATAGCTGATAAAATGAATGATGTAGCAGTGGAAACTCCATGTTTGTCACAAACAATATCTTTAGAGGCATCACCAGAAGTTAATTTATCAAAAAAACAATGGAAAAAACAACGGAAAGCAAGAAACAAAGTGACAAAAAATGTAATTATCCCAGAAGTAGAGAGAACAAATATAGGAAATAAGCGAGAACATATACCAAACCGAAAACAAGATGACAAAGAAATGTTACCAGCAAAGCCTTTCTAACTTTTGTTCAATAAAAAATTGTCAGAAGATCATACAGACAAAACAAGGTCAATAATGAGTCAAGAGATAACAAAAACAGGTAGAACAGGAAAAAAAACAGCTTTCAGGTACATCGTGTGCCGAAGAAATTAAGGAAAATGTGAAAAGTAAACTAGTGCAATCAGAAAAGAAAACGACAAAAAGAGAGAGCATTAGAGTGGCCCATGAGAGCACAGAATCACCAGATAACCGGAAGGATAGCAGTACTCCACGAGATCAGGAAATTGAGGGAAGAAAACTACTTAAACAACAAATATGGACTCAGGAGTTATGTAAACACATTGGCAAGCCAATAGAGCGCGACCAAGATAAAAACACAAATCTCCTACAACAAATCAAGATAAAAAAACATAGTCAAAAAGAGGGGGTAACACAAATAATTTTTATGCCAGAGAATAAATCTAGGGGTAACAATGATATCTTGAATCGAGGAAACATCTTAAAATTGTGCAAAGCAGTACCTTCATTGGAAAGAATTAGAAGTACTGATATAGAATCAATTGAATTCTTAGCAAGTAATAACAGCAATCAAGAAACGACATTGGTAACCTGGATAACACCTACCTCTGCTGGTCTTCTTATACAAGAACACAATTTGTTTCTGGACTGGGGAATAAAGGAAACAACGCCACTCCAACCTTCCTACCCTAGCCCATTTATCTCACCAAAAATACAAAATAAGAAGCAAAAGAGTTCAGACAATAACCAGATATACTCAATATTAAAAAATCCGATAGGTCTGACAAACAGGCAAGCCCTGAGATCACTAGTGGAGAACTAAAGTGATCCAACTGAGATTCTAAAGTTTGGCTAGATGACTGCAGCCCTGCATAATGTCAGGGAGGACTGATGAATCTCAATTGATGTATCTACAAGGGGGACAACAAGCCCAATTGATAGGATTAGAATATGCTCCTGGAATATAAACGGTTTACAATCAAAGATCCAGAATGAGCAACTACCCTACCTGTCGGACCATTTTCAAAATATCTGCCTACAAGAGACCTTGGCAATTATAACTTTCAGGTTAGAAGGTTAGAAGGGCTATTATTCATTGGCCAAGAAAACAAGTAAATATGGCAGATCCTGTTGGAGTTTGGCCGTTACCGACCAGTATTTTGAGTTTCAGATGTAGGTGGCCAAAATATTACTGATTCTGTATATTTACCGAATCGGTAAATTTACCGAATCTGTAAATTACCGATTCGGTAAATGTACAGAATCGGTAATATAGGATGTAGGTGGCACTGGAAACAGTGCCACAGGCCCTTAGGAATTCGTTATTTACCATGAAATATTATTGCATGGTAAATAACGAATTCCTGTGTACATGCACATCTGTGCATGTACACCTGTGCCATGTGGCACACAGACATGCCCTAAGGGCATGTCTGTGTGTCACATGGCACACAAGCCAGAAACAGGGGTGCAACAGGGTCTCAAAGTGACACCCTGTCCCCCTAGTAAAATCGGTAAATTTACCGATTCGGTAATTACCGAATCAGTATTTGCTATTGAATCCTATGGGCTTCAAGGCCCATAGGAATCAATGGCAAATACAGAATTGGTAATTACCGATTCGGTAATTACCGATTCTTACCGATTCGGTAATTATTACAGAATAATTACCTACATGGCATTTACCGATTTGTAAATACCGAATCGGTAAAATTTGGTATTTACGATTCGGTAAATGCCATTTACCTACATATGGCCCTTAGAAACTATAAGTCAAAGGGTGCTAAATGGGCGATTTCAGCAAGACTCGCCACCCGCTTGGACATATCATGCATTAGGCAACAAGTCCAGAATAGATTATACAATAGCATTCTTGGACTTATTTAATAAAATTGTGTCTTATTAGATTGGAGGAACAAACGGGAGTGATTATAATCAACAAATAATAGAGTCAAACTTAAATGGTATAAGGCATGAAAATATATGACACTTCTGGGAGACATAACAACAGTAAATAATAAGAAACTTTATTGGTCGGAAATTACTAAAGAATCTATCGTAGCCAGTGCACAAGCAACGGCTGAGATATATTTTAAAGGAGACTTCTCTAATGCTTTGAAAAATGGTCCCTCTTTACAAAGAAATTAATCTCAGGTCAGTTTCAAAGAGATGGAAATAAAGGGCATCAGAAAATAAAATCACTGACACTGGTTAAATTATATTCTGAATGCCATCTATTAAAAAAAGAGCATAATAGAACCCTAAGATTGGTGAAGAAGCACACAGGTAATCGAATCTACAGCGAAAAAGTAAAAAAGAGAAACGCAGATGTAAGGAAATTTACGTGGAAGGATAAAATGCAAGCAAAACAAGCACTATGAGCAAAAGCTTTATATACCTGTAAAAAGAGTAATGCAAGATAATTCTGGGTACTAGTCAATAACATGAATAGAGCTAGTAGGACACCTACTTCTTCTACAGTCACTGAATCAGAATGGGTTATGTTTTTACACTTGCATTTGAATCACAATCCAAGTAGGGATACGAATCCCATCGCTGAGAACATAAGTAGAGCAGAGAATAATAAGAATACTGATATAATTATCGCTGAGATCATAAGTAGAACAGAGGACAATAAGAAAACTTATATAATTATAATGGAAAGCCAAGTATGCAAACTTATTAAGAAACAGAGATCTAATGGCGCCCCTGGCCCAAACGGGATTCCAGCTGTATATTATAAGGAGAATGCATTATTTTGGTCTAGCTAACTAACACCAGTATTTAATAATTTAATACAAACAAAGACCACCCCAGAGTCCTGGAAGGGTTCTATAATTTCATCCATCTACAAAAATGGGGAGTGGTCACTTTCAGCCAACTGTAGATTAATTACGCTGCAAGGTATTGAAGCTAAGCTCTTTGCATCAATTCTCCTCAAAGAGTTAATAGACTGGGTAACAGACAAGCACTTAATCCCACCGAATCAATCAGGTTTTATACAAGCCCAAGGGATGGCAACAAATATTTTAATATTGGGAACATTAATAGAAAAATATAAAATGAAAAAACAGCCTCTATATCTATGTTTCGTGGATTTTAAATCAGCATTTGACTGTGTGGATAGGCAAATTTTATGGAGGAAATTGGATCACTTCAATTCAATTAATATATACTGAGACCTGGACTAGGGTTTGACTAGGTAATGGCTCACAGCTTTCTAGAAAAATTAATACATCCCAAGGCTTAAAGTAAGGTTGTGTTTTACCACCGTATTTATTCAATTTATTTTTATCCGACCTTACAGTAGTGTTGGACAATGAGTTGGCTCATTCACCGAAACTGGCAGATATCAAATTTATTATATGCCGACAATGTCATTCTGCTTAGTCAAACAAAGATAGGGTTGCAGCGACTTAAATATCATTGTATTCAGTTGACAATAAGATGATAATACATGAACCAAAAAACTAAAGTAATTGAAGTCAGCAATAGGGTATTGATGTAAATATAAATGGTATCTGCAAAAGCGGCAGCTAGAAAAAGTGAAATGCTATAAATACCTTGGTATACTGTTTGAAGAGAACGGATCTTTTTCATACCATGAAACAGAGATGAAAAAAAAGAGGCAATTGTTTACAAGGGTCCTTTTGTTTACTTTACAGCTCCTTGGGAGGTCCAACCTATCTCCCACTACTAAAAGTAATAAAAGCGAAATTGCTCCCTAGCCTTACCTATGGAAGTGAAGTTCTTTGCGATACGGACTCTACACTATTGAATAACGCTCTAACAAAAACTCTTAAATTATTGTTTCGGCTTCCAGCTAATGCATCACCTGCCCAGATTAGGCTGGAATTTGGCTTCTGCTACCAGCAAACTGCAAGGATGGGTCAATATGTTAAGACATTAAAACAAATTCAAACTAATATTAATAATCCAATGAGCTGTCTTCTGAGGAAAGAGATGCAACAGAATCAAAAGTCTGTCTTTTATAAATATCTTCAACTGGCTTTGAAAGAATTGTCACTTCACGAGGTCTGGGAAATGTCTCTAACCCCACAAACTTTTAAGAAAATAATTAATAAATCAATAAAAAATCTATCCCTTCTGAAAGATAAAGAATTGTTTATTAAGCGATCACATGCATGGATGATAGTGAACGAATATACGATTCTTAAAGTTCAACCATATCTAGAAATACCTTGGACAGTGCAAACCAAAAATATACTTATGAAAGGAAGATTCGACAACCTGCCAGGCTTAAAGCATGTGATGACTTGGCTGAGACCATCTATGCCGACTACTTGCAGACTATCCAATCTGTGGGAAGAAAATATTATTCATTTGGTTTGCATATGTGCATCAATGATGGCTGAAAGAAAGAGATATCTGAAAAATTGCCTCATTGATGGAGGTGTTAGAACATGTAAACAAGCTATGGTAGTTTGTTTTAAACCAATAGATATTATAATGAACGCTAATTTTACTAAATTTTTGATACTTTTTTTTTTTTGCAGAGTTTTATATAGCGCGAACTAGAACCGAACCGAATCAGTTATCAGAGCGCTTTACATAGCACCAGTTACGTTACATGAGGACACACTTTCATTTTAGGCACGGGGAGATTAAGTGATTTGCCCAGAATCACAGGGGGTTTTTGGCGTCGTTACCGAGTCTCGAACCCAGATCCCCAGGTCCGAGGTCGAGCGCCTTAGCCGTTAGGCCAACCCCTCTCCCTGCAAAAAAGAAACTGGATGTCAGTGAGTCGGCCATAGTAAATTTGAACATTTTAAATAACTAGGGATAAAGTCTACTCTGCAAATGCAAATTTGCACATAAGTAATAAAATTATAATTGCTAATTATCCATATTACGTTTTGCCTATTTGTCTTGCAAAAATGATTGACTGAATTAATGTTTCTAACTTTTTTTGTGGTGTAGTCTGTTGAAATTGTCCGATTAAGATTATTAAGAATTTTAGACTTATTGATTTGTTTTGAAGGGTGTGTATTAAAGATTGTTCTAATTGTAAGATTAAAATTAATCATGCAATAAAAATTCATTTCAGTACTGAATAGTAAAATAATGTTTCTAAAAGCTGCCACTAACTACGCCCGATTGCGGATATGTATCCTCTCAGAACTAAGTCAATGGAAATACTACCCACTTTCTTGGCTGGTTAGAGTGGCAGCCACTAAAATGTCTATCCTACCCCAGATTTTATACATATTCCAAACCCTTCCACTCCGCCCTCCCACCGGGTGGATTCAGCAGATGCAATTGGAGCTGGCGCACTTTATATGGCACGGCCGCAAACCCCAGCTGAAACATTCCATGGCGGTCCTCACCCCTGAGGATGGAGGCCTCGGTATCCCCGACCTCCAACTATATTTTCAAGCGGCACTGATGTGCTACCTGGTCGAATGGAATGAGTCGGAATCCGAAAAACACTTGCTCTTCCAGGACCAGGTGGTTGCTGCCACACCCCTGCAAAGGGTTCCCTTCGTTGGGCACACAGGCCCCCTAACCTCTATGCATCATACATCACGAGGGTTTCCCTGGAAGCATGGGATAACATTAGCATTAAACATAATCTCACCACATTCCCTTCCCCGCTAACCCCCATCTTTGATAACCCCGATTTTCAGTTGGGCATGGAAGAGGCAGCGAGCCCACAATGGCGTACCTCTGACTGTCGGTCCTTGGGTCAGCTGTTCGACCTGGAGGGCATCCTCTTCTTCCAACAGGCCAAGTCTGACTACAGGATCCCCGAGTCTGAGCAATTACGCTATCTCCCAGTGCAACACTAGGCACTACACTCAGATATTAAACCTCAGGTCCATCGTCTCCTCTCCCCATATGAGAAGTGGCTTCTCACACGAGAGTCCGACAAGAAACTCATTTCAGACCTATACAAAATGCTCCTTGCAAGGAACACACACACATATAGAGCTAGCCGCGCCAGGTGGGTGCAGGACCTGGGTAGGTCACTCAACCATAAGGAATGGGTAAGGGTGTACTATAGAGCCTGACATTCAGCATACCACACAGGACTTACTGAGACCTTGACGAACTCGCCACCTATTGGTATTGCACTCCCCAGCGCTTGCACTTGGTAGATGCTAGAACAGAGCGCGGACTGCTGGAGGGGATGTGGGAAAGGCGGCACCCTGGTGCATATACTATGGGATTGTGAACTACTCCACTACTACTGGAACAAGGTCCTCGATGAGGTAGACAAACACCTAGACACACAAATACCGAGATTCCCCGTGTATGTTCTGCTAGGCCTTCCGAACCCCCTGACATACCCTCTCAAATCCCGAAGAGGCCGCCTGATTACAATTGCCCTAGGCTCAGCAGTTCAGAACATCCTGACCCACTGGCGCACACAGCAGACCCCATCCTTCACAGGTTGGCTACGGCGACTATGGCAGGTGTTGGGGTTGGAGAAAAGGACGCTGACAATTGCGGGGAGAGGCACTGAATTTAGAGAAATATGGCAGCCATTCCTATCCCTACTTGCCTCGGAGTTCAGAGAAGTGAGCTGCCTCAGATACTTGAAACTCCTGCGGCTTTCAGACCAACAACAGGTAGCACCTTAGATGGTCACTCTTTAACAAGCCACGAGCCAAGTCTTAGGATTTTCCACATCCGGATGAACGGGGAGGGGGGCGGTGGGGCATATTATTATAAATTTCATTTTTGTTTTCAGTACTGTGAAATCATTCAGGAACCCTGAGTGGTATCTGTATTAATCGGTAGATAAATACTTCAACAAATGATTAAATAATCAAAGGTATACTTTATTGCAAGCACCAGAAAAACGTTGGTGTTCCCTCTTCATCTGGCAACTAACTACTATAAATGTATTTTTTTTTACACTTATGAGGCGCACTGTTACCTTACGGTGTCCTAGCGCTAAAGAACACTCATTAAGAACTCCGCTATGTCATGGGACATAGCAACAATAGAATATACACAAGATAACATATTTAAAGTGCCAGGCATGTACTTGACCTGGAATACAACATATCCTCTTCTCTTTATACTTTTCACAATGATAAATAGACATAGTAAAAGAACATGGCTAGGGATTGAACTGAAAAGATACTTAGTAAATTAATACAACTAAACCATTACACAGAACAAAATTCAGAAATCGCCACATACATAGTCTTGTAAATATCTGGAAGGGCATCTAACTCTTTGAAGTGAAACTCTATTGGTTGAGCTATCACCATTAGAATTTGTCGGCAGTGTGGTATTATCATTGGTGCCATCCACACCACCTGATGGTAAATTCACAAATGGTCTTGAACAAACTTCATTATCATTCATAAGAAGAAAAGGATTAGGTGGGTCATTACCATTCATTCATTCATTTCGTCTTTATTTCGACCAAAAGGTGTTATAAAAGAATACACAATAAAATTTCAACATACATCGTTACAGTTGTTTAAAAATACAAAAGTACAAAGTGCCGTAAAATTCATTCTTCATAAAAACATTATCTAAAGTTAAAAAGACAATCAGCCCAAAGAACCTCTGGTCACCAATACCCCCAAAACACCCGAGCATTGTACGCAAATACATTTGATCTCATTTTACCACGTACTTTCTTCTGATATTCCACATAGCAGTCAGAAATTTCGTAACAGCAAAAACAATTATTGGGGATAAATCTGTTTTTAATATTCGATAGGAGTGAAAACACTGCCTGATCCCCAGGTTTTTGCAAATAGGGATGATCCACTTCTTCCTAGGAATCTGGTAGGAAGGGCAGTAAAAGACTATGTGCAACTCATTCTCTAACTCCGTAATGCACGCTGGACAGTTTCTGGGAGCATTGGGGCGCCAACGGCTGGTGAGGGCTCTTATTGGTAGGGAGTCATATCTCCATTGGAGGTACAACTTCCTATAACCATTAGGGCTGATAGTATCAAAAGCAGTCTCTAGTTTGTAGTGATCTTTTAGTGCCAAGAATGTACTCGTCATTGTCCTCATTTGGGCATTCGTTAAGCAGGCAGACAATTTATGATCGTAATACAGACTAACTAGCTCTTTACGGGATATACCCCTGCACGCTTGTTCAGGGTTGGTCCATAGTAAAGGGCAACCAAGCCTGTCAAATTCCTGCCTGATATATTTCAGCCAGGGGAAATTCCAGACATTTGGGAATTTTAACAATTCTGCAAGCTCGTGCCTGTAACTGGCGAGTTCAGGGGTTACCCAGAGACGCCTCCAGAAAGTTAGAGGCTTGAGTCCTTCCTCCCTAAGTGATCTCAATCCCAGGTCCAACCTAAGGAGTAGTAGGGGCGCACTAGCGGGCAAAGATACCAACTGCCTAAGAAACCTATTTTCCGTAACGGTAATTTCTGGGGGACAACTGTGACCCCACAGTTCCCCTCCATAGATCACCGCTCTCCGTGCCTGCATTTTATAGATTTCAAGAGGTGGGCAAATAGGTTTTGACGTAGATTGTTTTAGGAGTTTGAGAATCCCCCCTGCTTTTTGCGATAGCTTTAATTGGGTTTTAATCTGATGTTGCACCCAAGTCATATTTTCATTGCGAGTTAATCCCAAGTATTCAAACGTTTGCCCTCTTTCCAATCGAACACCACCTATAGCAGGGTTTGGGCGAGATGTTTTCGGTGGATTAAAGATCATGAATTTCATTTCGGATGTATTTATTTCTAGTCCCCGATCTTGACAAAATGAGACAAAGCCGTCCAAAACTCGCTGTATGCCCATCGGAGTCTTTGCCAACAATAGGGTATCATCTGCGAACATAATCGCAGAGATCCCTGAACCAGCGAGCCTTGGGGCGTCCCTATTGGGGACCGCATTCAGGTGAGTAATTACTCCATTGACATAGAGGCAAAACAGGGTTGGCGCCAAAACGCAACCCTGCCTTACCCCCCTGCCAACGGAGAAACTAGATGACAGATTGCCTTGTATCCCACACCTGACCCTTGCGAAATTCTGCGTATGAAGTCGTATTAAGATATTCAAAAGGGGGATTGGGATGCCTAAATTCCCTAATACACTCCAAAGTTTCCTTCGTGGAACCAAGTCAAAGGCCGCACGAAGGTCTACGAAAACAGTATAAAGCGAACTGCCCTCCACTTTGACCGTTTTCCAGAGAAGCATGTTTAGTCTGAAAATCTGGTCGGTGGTGGATACATTCCTGCTGAAGCCTGCTTGATAATCACTTAAAATTTCAGAGTCCTCAACCCAGTCCAAGAGGCGGTCCAGAATCAGCCTCTGCAAAATGTTTCTGAGATGCATCTATTAGGCTGATTGGCCTGTAATTGGCTGGGAGCAGAGGCGACCCCTTCTTGAAGATAGGGACCAACTCAGCTCCCAGCCAAGTATTTGGAAGTGCCATTCCCCCAAGAACTGCATTAAAAATATTTAAGAGATAGGGGGCCCATATCTCAGGTTCCTGTTTATAGAGGTCCCCCGGGACCTTGTCCAGCCCTGGGGCTTTTCCCATGGGGAGCTTAGCTATAGCCGCCCGGACCTCACCTAAAGTGAACCTAATCTCCGACGAGACAGAGACAAGAGTGCTCGCTGCATCAGGCGAGGGGATGTTCGTGCTGGAGATATCCTCCTCGTACAATCTAGCAAAATGTTCTTCCCAGACCTCAGCAGCAATATTCGGTGCTACTGCCAGCTCTGGTTCAACTGAGCCAGTGCTCACAATTTGCCAGAACTTTCGTGCGTCTTTAACTGCAAGAGCCAGTGTTAACTTTACCCAATTCTCATTCTCCCATTCGATCTTAGCATGGCGAATGAGGTTCCGGTATACTTGCCTCCTGCTTTTTATAAGATGCCTATTATTATTCTGCTTTAGTGCCACAAGTAGCTCGCTTTTCGCCAGTCTACATGCCTTGTTGTACCACGATGGGTTCCTTACCACCCCTCCTGCACATGGACCTGGGGGATTTAAAATTTCTGAGAAGGTACTTATTAATACATTGTTAAGATTTCCCAACCTTTCATGAAAATCATTCACAGGATGCTGTTCAGTAAGAGCAGCTACATCATCCAATACTGGGATTACCTGAGTGTACAATTTAGCTAACCCATTGGGATTTTTGGCCAACTTGTCCCATCTTACCCTGCGTCTGTTACTTGACAGGGTAGCCCTCTTTGGTATAACAGATTGCGGTGATAAATTGCCCTTATGAATGCTGGGGATTTTAAAATCTAAAATTAGAGGATTATGATCACTCTCCCCCCTGTGACCCTAAAGTCTACTATTCTATTCCAAGCCCTACACTCCACAAAAATATAGTCGAGACGTGCCTTCCTCCCTAACTGATAAAAAGTGGAGGCAGGGGGATTATCAGACTTTGTGCGGCCATTACATGTCCTAATCGAATGGGTCAACGTCAATGAAGTGATTTGTACAGCTAGGGGGGGTCCATACTCTTGCCGGAGGGCCTGCCACTTGAGCGAATTTCCCGACGTCATTCTCCTCCTGATTTACGGCATCTAGCAAACCATCAAGTGGTTCAAATTGGGAGTTAAAATCTCCTCCCACCACAAACGTGGCACCCTCAGGAATGTTGATTAGAAAGAAGGATAGTTCTTCAATGGTTTCAGACTCAGAAGTGACACTCACAGGTCTAGAGTAGATATTGACCACTGCCAATCTGAAGCCATTCTGCCACTCTAGAATTACACACTGGACATCGTCTAAAGCTATATCCATAATTTTAGCACTGCAGCCCAAATGAGTTGCTACCCAAATTTTTAGGCCCCCTGACGGGCGACCTTTTCCCGCCCATCTAGCAGCGACTGAAAATGAGGCAAATCCTAAACGATGCTGGTCCTCCCGCGCCCATGTTTCCTGGAATAAACAGATGTCATTCGAGTCTATAAATGACCCCCAGTCAGAGCAGGCCAATTTGTTACATAGGCCCGCTATATTCCAGGAAAGGATTTTTAGTACATGTGGACCGGGGGAGGTACTGGGAGATTGTATAGGGGATTTTATAATAATAGTACTTGGCCGACCAGGGAATAAATGGTTGCAGGCAAGATTGCCAGTATCAAAGATATCTGCCACTGTCCCCAGCTGAGCTGTATAGGGCACCACCCCTTCTCTTCCCCCAGTGCATTCATCCCGCTGAAGTCAGTCTACCTGGTCAAGGCAACTATACCTGTTGGCATGTAAATAGTTGCTCGGTATTGGTATATCATGACGTGTAGGCCTATACCTTGTGCCATCAATGGCAAATCCCACCCTTGTCCAGCCATCATTCACCCCAGAATACAAGTTGTGATTTCTTGGCGGATAGAAAAAGGACAATGGTAACAGTTGAATGGTTGTGTTTCCCGGGCTGCCCAACCAGTTACAAATATGGGAAACGATCTGCGAATCCCTGAAATGTACTAGAATGCAGTCACCCTTTATTTTCTTTGTGGTATATCCCACCCAGGGGACCCTCCTGACCATCAATATTTCACCTCTCATGTTTGGTGGCAGGGGCCTATGAATGTTCAACCAACTAATCACTTTGTTTCTTAAAGAATCAAAGGATTCTGGTACAGAGTTGGAAAGCTCAGGGACCCCGGTCAAAATTACAGTATGGGCTGCCGCCTCTGGAGGTAGATTAACTATATTTGACCGATTTAGGCTGGTAACATTCTGGGCGGGGCGGTCACCAGTCCTGGTGGGCAGCTTTTCTTGCCTCGTTAAGGTTGTTGGCACAGGCAGCTTTGATTTCCACGCTAAAGGCACGGGAGGAAGTTGCCTTGGGAGGGGCAGAGGGATAGGATTTGGTGGGTAATCTGTGGGTACACTTGCTGTAGTGGGAGGGTTAGTCTTCTTTGTGATTAGGGTACTGGATGGGTTAGAGGGAAGGGGGCTCCCCGCATTCATCAAAGTTACACCTTGAATACTACCCAAAGTTCCTAGCTGATCCTCCATACCCCCGGTCACTGTTTCTATTGCTTGTAGCCTGGTATCAATACAGTCAAGCCTAGCCAATAGGGGGTCTAGGAGTTTCTTCAAAACATTGGTAATAAAATGAATAGACTGTTCCCTCCCGCCACAAGACCCCTCACCGAAAATAAACGGGCCAGACTGCACTGGCACCTGCAATTGGGAGGGCTGTATTGGACTCGCAGTTTCATTGACAGTTATGGGAGAAGGAGATTCCATTATGTCGGGCATATTGTCAGTGATACTAGGGGCATGATCCAATTTGGCCCTTTTAACACCCTTAGACTGTCTAGCTCTTTTTCTTTTCGGAACAGCACCTTCTCGAAGACCCCGTGAGTGAGATAAGTTTAGGTCGCTCCCCTCATCCAGTGTCAGGACTGGGTCAGATGTTGGAAGAGGAGCCACCTCAGGTATAATCTGAAGGGAGTCTCGATGTGAGGTTGAGGAAGTCCTTAGCTGTTGTAAGACAGACTCAATTGTTTGGTCAATGCTATCCAAAAGAGATAGATGGGAAGCATCCAGTATTCCCGGGGATCTAGCATTCGCAGTTAATCCCAGAGAAGATCGCCTAGTACTTTCAATCCCATCCGCGAGCTGTCTTTCTAGGGCCGTCAATTCATTATTTACCGCAGTGTTAGCTCTAATAAGAAAACTGTCCAGAGTACCTGCAACCATGGTAGACGATGCCGTGGCTTTGCTCCTCGTCTCCCTTGTTGACATGTTGCCTTAATCTTGATATAGCTGGATCTCAACCAGGCTAGAACGATGGGGCATAAGATATGGTAAGTCCTGGGAAGCTAGCCACGGGTCCAGAGGGGTGGCCCGGTCCGGTCTCCCCCCGGGCTCGAACGGGCTACAACGGGCCTGCCCTTGGCCAGGGCTTCGCCCGGCGCTGCCCGTGCGCGTCCTGCGAACGCAGGTTTGGGCTTGATTAATTAGGAGGAGGTGGGGGCGGAACGAGTCTCCAGGTGCGGCCGGTTGAGCGCCGCAGTCACCGCTGGGACTCGCAGTCCCGCTCTATCCAATTTCCCCAGGCAATCAGCCCCAGTGTGCAGGTCCGATATCCACGAAGACAGGGAAACAGCAGGGAAACAGCCAAACACCTCTTGCCTTGCAACCGTGACTACAAGCGGCTCCCGCGGAGCGGAGGCCGCGAGTCGTGAAGAAGAACTGGGAGGCGGGGCGGGAAGAGTCTCCAGGTGCGGCCGGTTGAGCGCCGCAGTCAACGCTGGGACTCGCAGTCCCGCTCTATCCAATTTCCCCAGGCAATCAGCCCCAGTGTGCAGGTCCGATATCCACGATATCCACGAAGACAGGGAAACAGCAGGGAAACAGCCAAACACCTCTTGCCTTGCAACCGCGACTACGAGCGGCGCCCGCGGAGCGGGGGCCGCGAGTTGTGAAGAAGACCTGGGAGGCTGGGCGGGAAGAGTCTCCAGGTGCGGCTGGTTGAGCGCCGCAGTCACCGATGCGACTCGCAGTCCCGCTCTATCCAATTTCCCCAGGCAATCAGCCCCAGTGTGCAGGTCCGATATCCACGATATCCACGAAGACAGGGAAACAGCAGGGAAACAGCCAAACACCTCTTGCCTTGCAACCGCGACTACGAGCGGCACCACAATTAAGGTCATGGCCCTTATACCTCTTATAAAGAGCCACCCTTCTCAAATTCCAATTCTCTCCATTGTGTAACATTACACATCTATTGTGAACTGATTTGACTCTGAAAGGACCACAAAATTTAGTAAACCCAGTACCAATACGACCCGATTTAACTTTAACCAGATCATTGGGCTTTATATTACCTTTAATTAATTGAACTTTCTTGGTCATTGAATTATTACCACTAAGATGTGCCAAGCCTAAACAATCCTTCATCCAAGCAGGAATGAGTTTTGTATCTGCAGGACGCCCTCTCATGACGGTAAAAGGTATTTTCCCTGAAACAGAGTTTTCAGGGGTACGGTACGCCCAAATCAAATCATTTACCATACTCTTAACATTACCACCAGTTGTTACTGCCATTTGAATAGCACTCTTCACCATGCGATTCGCTCTCTCAACAACACAGTTTCCTTGTGTATTATATAATGATGTTCTACTATGTATAATCCCACACGAATTTAAACATTTCACCATTAGTCAATTGTGTGCCATGTCAGTGATAAGTTTTACTGGAAAACCCTCCTCCCTGAAAATCTCCGATAAAATTTTAATGGTATTTCTGGTGGTGATTTATTTGGTAAACTTCACAATTAACCATTTAGATGTGATATCTATCATAACTAGACCAAATCTCAAATCCAAGCTTAGACCATTGAATGGACCTATAAAATCAAAACACACTGTGTGTCATGGTAAGTCTGGATCCTCAATTTGCCCAAACTCGATTTGGTTGCCTACTTTCAATCTTTTTTCACTCTCCATACACTCAACACATCTCTCAACCCACTCAGAGATATGCGGATCCATAGCAGGCCTGCAAAAATATTCTCTTATTCTTTTCTTAGTAATAGTTTGGCCTAGATGTCCCTCATGAGCTAACTTAACAATGTAAACCTAAGATCTTGTGGTGGACTGAATGTATCCTCTTTCATTATGATATTTCCATACCTATCAAATATGGATAACTCCTCTAAAATTTTAACATAAGGTCTTACTGCAACAGGTAAGGTGCTTTCCCGTCTGTTACCCTTGGCAATCAAATCTTTCACTCTACATAACACCTCATCTTTAGCCATACTCTGATTCTATTAACATTTGCTGATAGCACCTCCACACAATCCTACCAACTCATTAACTGTAGCTACAGCGCCTTCACATTGGAAAGACTTCACATTGAATTTATCAACTTGCCAAGGTAAAGGAGGTCTGGACAATCCATCCGCTTGACAATTTTTCCAACCAGCAATATAGTCAATTTTATACAAGTATTCCTGTAGACGAGCTGTTAATCTAGCTAATCTTGCTGATCCTTTTCCTGCGCCACCTGGAGATAAGATTTTAATAAGAGGTTTGTGATCCGTTAATAATTTGAATTGAAAACTACATACGAAAGTATTCACAACCCCAAGCCGCTGCCAATGCCCCTTTCTCTATTGTCGAGTAATTCCTTTCAGAACAAGTATGAGATCTTGAAGCAAATGCCACAGTCTTTATACCAGAAACATATTCTTGAGCTAGAACAGCACCGATTCCAACCGCACTAGCATCCACTGTCAAAATAGATTTTAATTTAGTATCAAAAGCGGTCAAAGTCTTTGCCATACAAATTTCATTCTTGATATTAATAAAAGCTCCTTCTTGCTCTTCACCCCACACACATTTGCAACCCTTCCTAAGAAGCATTCTGATTTTTTCTGTTTTATCTGCAAAATTATGTACAAATGTGGCATAGCACTCTATAAGACCAAGAAAAGATCTTAATTGGAACCTAATCACTGGGTGCAGGCGCTTTCCTTATTGCTTCCAAAAGATCCCTCTTTGGCCTAACACCATCAGCAGGTAAGGTATATCCTAAATATTCCACCTCTTTAACAGCAAATTTGCATTTTACTTTTTTCAAAATTAAACCAGCACTGGCCATTTTATTCAAAACCTCTTACAAAACCCTATTGTGATGTTCTTTAGTATCACCAAACAGTAGTACATCATCTTGAAAATATACCACATTTTTTATGCCCTTCAAAACCGAACCCATCATCCTCAGGAAAACCCCAGCAGCAGATGCCAGACCAAATGGCATCCTAGTGAATTGGAAGATACCTTCTGTAGTAAAGAATGCCGTAAGAGGTTTGGAATCCGTATGCAATTTAATCTGGTGGTACGCACTGCGTATATCTAATTTAGAAAAAAATCTTCCACCCTTTAAAGATAATATCAATTCATTGATATTTGGCAGGGGAAAATTGTCAACAATAATATTCTGATTCAAAGTGCGCAAATCAACACAGAATCTGTAACTGCCGTCAGGTTTGGCCGTAATAACTACTGGTGAAATCCAACTAGATGTTTCAATCTGTTCAATAATTACTTGTTCCACATTTTCACACAACCAACGTTTGACTTCTTGTCTGGCAATAATGGGAACTCTACGTACTTTTATGCTGCATAGGAGTAGCATTTGGTTTGAGCATAATTTTATGAACATAACCCTTAAGTTCTCCAATTTCCTCAGAGAACAAGTTATTCATTCCATCTACTATTGAGTCAGTTGTAAATTCATCAACTACCATCACTTGATGCGTAACTCTTGGATTTATAATTATATGGAGATCATATTGATGTGCCCATCCCAAAATTGGTGGTCCACTATGAGCTACATATACTTTCCCTTTCACGCATCTGTTCTGAAATTTAATATCAGTGAACATATATCCTATGATGTCAATCTTCTCCCCTTGATATCCGTTGGATTGATATCCCCTGGAAGTAATTTAACATCTTTCCAATTTTGTTCAAACAATGCCCTGGGGATGATAGTCCAAAATTAACCTGAGTCCACCATTAAATCTATTTCTTTACCTTGTATCAAGAATAATGCTTTAGGTCTCATCCTTCTCCCCGATGTCATTGTTGCTTCTACATCATCTACACACAATATTTTATTGGCACTTACAACGTCACACACTGATGCAACATTTCCCATATTATTTTGTTCTACAGCCACCTTATTCCTATTAGCTGTTTTACGCATTTTATAGAAATTACCTTTACCCCCACATTTCTTGCATTCTTTATCTATGGCATAACATCTTTTATAGTCTGCCGTGTGATATGTGCTTCCACACCTGGTGCACAATTTTTGCTTGTGTTTTATTATGTTCATAAGAAGAAGTGCTATTGTGTTTTTATTGTACATGAACCTTTTTCACTCAACTCATTACCCTTCTTAGAGTTAATAGCAGCCATCTCATCCTGTTCTACACAAGTTACACCTGTTGTACTTGTACTCATACCCTCCTTCTTTTCCATTTACTTCATACATGCATCTGATTCTTCCACCACTTTAGCTATATCATTGGCATTTTGTAAGGTGAGGTTCGTTGCCGCCCACAACCTCTCCTGCATCTTTTTGTTACGGCATTGTACGATAAGTTGATCTCTAATCATTTCATCTCTTACCGCCCCAAAATTACATTTGATGGATAACTCACGTAAACATGTAACAAACTGATCAATGGTTTCATCATGTCTTTGAGGTTGTGTGTAAAACGTGTGCCTACACATGACAATGTTAACCTCTTTAGAATACTGTTTCTTCAACCTAGACTTAGCTTCTAAATACAAATTAGAAATTGCCCGTCCATCAGCGTGTGTACCAACAGGTAAATATTTGAAAGCATGTTGGCCCTCTTTTCCTAATGTGCTTAACAACAGAGCCTTCTTCCTTGCAGCGCTAAAGTCTTTCCCATCTAACGCCTCAATATAATTCTCAAAAATTTCAATCCATTCATCCCACTCTATCGGGGGATCGCCAGTTTGCTGTAAGAATAAAGGAGGTGGTATTACTGTTGGATTTTCCATAATGAGTACAAAACACAATATAGCTGAGGCCAACACCATAACCCAGTAGATTAAAAATATATACTGCCCTTGTACCTATATAAATTATATCTTCTTACACAATTGGGTGGTCATTAGTAGTTATTAAAAAAAAACTTTTTGATTAATGAGTAGTACTGTAAAATTCTGATAAGATATAAATATATCACTTGTAGTTTGAATGAGTACTTGTTAAATATTAGCTTCTTTGTATATCTTCTTACGATAGTTTTACTCTTTGACAGTCTATATTAAATTCATGGGCTTGCCGTTTGTCAATCGTAAACTTGCCGTTTGCAGTTTCTCAGTATGAGTTCTGAAAATGTTTGGTTCCACGTCACCTCACAACACGCCGTGCAAGTCTTCTTCCTCTCCGTAATTATTGTGTCTGTAACTTAGCAACCGATGAGATGCAAAAACAGAATGGCCGCTATGTTTTTGAAGCTAGTTCGTCACGACGTCTCCACATAGTTCAGAATCCAAAGATACGAAGAGGACAACACGTCATGTCGATCGCCTCGAGACAAGAACGGTGAGAAATGCACCTTTCAAAATGTTAAAAACATTGGCATTAACAACGCATGATTAATTATTATAAAGTTGAACCAGCCGTTTTTTTATAAAATCTATTTGTTACTCGCTGTCCTCGACGATATTTCAAAATAAATAGCACTGTCTTCACCAACTTTTCAATGACAGATATAAGATTCAAAATGTATCTGTACATGCGCATTAACTTTAGCGTGACAGTTGTTGTCGCATATATTCTTTTCCAGTCACAAGTCAAATCATCAGTTATTCTTAATCCAAAGGCATTCCTGATGAGCGTTAGATGAAAATCAGTCACACACTGTTTCAGTGTTATTTCCACACGCACATAACAATTAACTTCTCTCTATATCAATCGCTCCAGTATGTTGATAGTCCGAGATAAAGTTAAAATGAAAGCGTAATTTCAATTCTTTTGCCTTAATGTTGATTCCTTACTTATATTTCGATGAAATTCCCAAAAACATATGGGTCCACCTTCACCAACAGAGTTGATAACTCACTCTGGGCTTCTTTCCTGTAACCAGCTGATCGTCGCCATCTGTATTAATCGTAGATAAATACTTCCACAAATGATTAAATAAGCAAATGTATTCTTTATTGCAAGCACCAGAGAAATGTTGGTGTTCCCTCTTCAGCTGGCAACCAACTACTATAAAGAACACTCATAAAGAACTCAGCTATGTCATAGGACATAGCAACAATAGAATATACACAAGATAACATATTTAAAGTGCCGGACATGTACTTTACCTGGACTACAACATATCCTCTTCTCTTTATACTTTTCACAATGATAAATAGACATAGTAAAAGAACATGGTTAGGAATTGAACTGAAAAGATACTTAGTAAATTAATACAACTAAACCATTACACAGAACAAAATTCAGAAGTCGCCACATACATAGTCTTGTAAATATCTGGGAGGGCATCTAACTCTTTGAAGTGAAACTCTATTGGTTGAGCTATCACCAGTAGAATTTGTCGGCTGTGTGGTATTATCATTGGTGCCATCCACACCACCTGATGGTAAATTCACAAATGGTCTTGAACAAACTTCCTTATCATTCATAAGAAGAAAAGGATTAGGTGGGTCATTACCATTCATTCATTCATTTCGTCTTTATTTCGACAAAAAGATGTCATAAAAGAATACACAATAAAATTTCAACATACATTGTTACAGTTGTTTAAAAATACAAAAGTACAAAGTGCCGTAAAATTCATTCTTCATAAAAACATTATCTAAACTTAAAAAGACAATCAGCCCAAAGAACCTCTGGTCACCAATACCCCCAAAACACCCGAGCATTGTACGCGAATACATTTGATCTCATTTTACCACGTACTTTCTTCTGATATTCCACATAGCAGCCAGGAATTTCATAACAGCAAAAACAATTATTGGGGATAAATCTGTTTTTAATATTCAACAGGAGTGAAAACACTGCCTGATCCCCAGGTTTTTGCAAATAGGGATGATCCACTTCTTCCTAGGAATCTGGTAGGAAGGGCAGAAGAAGACTATGTGCAACTCATTCTCTAACTCCGTAATGCACGCTGGACAGTTTCTGGGAGCATTGGGGCGCCAACGGCTGGTGAGGGCTCTTATTGGTAGGGAGTCATATCTCCATTGGAGGTACAACTTCCTATAACCATTAGGGCTGATAGTATCAAAAGCAGTCTCTAGTTTGTAGTGATCTTTTAGTGCCAAGAATGTACTCGTCATTGTCCCCATTTAAAGTGCCAGGCATGTACTTTACCTGGAATATACCGGTATCCCACTCACTCGGGCTCTATTGCCCATGCTATTTCGCTTGCTTCAATAGACCAGTAAGCTTGTTGAAAAACTTTCAACAAAAGATTTAAACCATATAAATGGAGCATACGTACAAAAGGTTTTGTTTCAATAAGCGTTTGAATATGAGTTTGGAAATTCAGGAAAATTTTTACTATTGAACAACAATCGTGAATATTCTATCATGGTGATGAAGGAATGAAGACCACCAGTTTCCATTACAGTGCAGGATGGCAGAAAAGGAATGAGATCCCTTTACCAATCAAGACCATATGTCTTTCATTGACCATTCCCTTCCATCCTTTCATTGCACTTCACTCTCATTGTTTCATAGCCTTTTCCTCTATTGGGAGAAAAAACTATTTGATTGATTTGACTACCTGTCTGTTTTAACATGTTGTCAAACAACAATCCTCTCCAAGTGATAGGTTCAAAAGAATATATTACTAACTATTATACTACTAACTGAACTGTAGTGAGGTATTGCTGTTGTAGTTTGTGAAAAATAATTACTTAGGTGGCAAACCTGGTATCTAAAAGGGTAATTTACGGGTCTCGCAGCCAGTGCCAGCAGCCTGGCAGTGAGTGGGACGGAGGAGGCCCAGGCGGTTGGGGGGAGTAGTCTCAGTGGTGGCAGGGGCAAATGGTAAGTCACCTTCCTTTCTTATTTACAAATTATACTGTATTTTGTTAAGCGAGGCAGATATCCCATCCATCATCACCTCCCTGCCCATGGCATTTCACCACCTGTGACCAACTATAGCATGGTTCAATTCAGCACTGCAGTGTAGGCTGTGTAATGTGCATCATTTCCGTTAACAATGCGGCATTGAGAAGTTTGCTATGCATTACAAACCGAAAACAAGGAGTGTTTCCCAGTGACCACTCAGTCAGCTACTCCTAGTACTTCACTACATAATTCTTTCCATCTGTTCTAGCCTACCAGAAAATTGTAAATTGATGGGTTTACTCCCGTTCTATTTTTTATTTCATCATTTGTCAACCCTAGTGAATGACTAAGCAAAAGCATAGCACATGATCAGTGACATCCCACGATACTGTTACTAAACAACAACCTAGCTTAATCATCTAACTTAGCTTTTAGTAGAGTAACTTTCCCTACTTACAAGACAATGTATTTGTTGAAAACAATTTGTGGTGAAGGAAGAGGCCAGGGTGTAATGTGGAACTAAGTGCCTGCTTTAGAGTTTGGTGGATGGGATACTCTTTGAAAAATGTGCCAAATAAAATATATTTTATTCCCTTCCCTGTGCTGCAGTGCATCATTTATAATATGTACATTGTCTACTTATGGCAGACAAGGTATTCGTTATACGTCATGTGCATTTGAAGTCAGGGTAGAATTGAAAAGGCAGTCAGTGAGAGCGTGCCATTGGAATGCATTATAATATTACGTTAATAAATGATCTCTTACAGCTCTCACTTTTTGATTATGGTGGTAGTCTTGCAGTCAGTGCTATTGTTTTGAGATGCATGTATGGGGAAAACTTGACCCTGTGACTAATTGCATCAAACATTCCAATGGCCCTAGGGGACTAGCAATGTTCTGCATCTGTGCCACTATAAATAAGCATTTGCTCTGAGGATTACAAATGTGGTTTTTCATTTTCTTTCTTTCTTGATATAGCTACTCCTGTTGGAAGCCATCCATTCCTGCAGGAGATAGCCACCCAGCTGTGGTCCTACAGGATGGAGACCGTTGTGGCTGAATACTACAGGGTGTTGGCCTTGGAGGAGGAGAAGGAGGAGGCGGCACATGCCTCCAGTTCCTTGGCCCACCAGCCTGGCCCGCCTCCATTCTAGCCACACCAGCGCTGCCAGCAGTTGGGGTCCACCACTGCTGCCTAGAGGAACACCATTCTCCTCTCATCATCGACATCAAGTACTACAAATCACCTCCTTCGCGATGCCCTCCGTGAGCTGCCGCTGCTTCAACATGGCTGGCAGAACCTTGCTCAGGAAGTGGTCTCTCTACACACCCACATGATACCCTAGCACTTTCTTTTAATTGACATTTTTTGGCGGAAGAGACTGTGTTGTTGTGGGTGGAGAGGGTGGGAATCAGGAAGGTAAGTAGTGGAAAGATTCAGACATAATTGACCAGATTTTTGGGGCTATTTGCTTGGGGAGAAGGATGGACCTGTTGTGCGTGGAGAGAATGGGTTTCCTTTGTAAAACAAAATAATGTTTTTTTCTTTCTAATGCAATCACTAGTAAGCTTTATTTTGTCTTTGAACTGCTTTTTAGTGCAGCATTGTCTTTTTTATTGACAAAAGCTGTCCTCTGTAATAGTCACATGCTGTACATCAACTATTCCCCCTAGATTTTCTCTACCTGTTGTTCCTTGCCATATATTTATTTACTTACATCCTATTCCTGCAGTCCAGTATACACAATACCCAGCTACCAGAGTGGGTACAACAGACTAGGTCTGTTTATCTTATTACGTGATGAAGTTAACTTTTACCACTTTTGCAGCACCCAGCCAATTATCTAAGTGTATACACGTTAGTTAATAATACCCTTGCCCTACTATCCTATATAACTATTGACCATCTACAACATACACAAACATCTTAATCTTACTTATCTATCTGCGCATGCCAACAACACTTCTTCAGTATATATTACTAACTAAGCAAGTTCACTTCTTAGTTATCTTACCTTAATAGATGAAGCAATGACTACTTCCTCTCTCATACTTCCAAAACCATATTTCAGGGTTTACCAAAGGGCCTTCTCAATGGTGGTAGAAGCAGTGGGCTAGCGCTAAGAGGGAAAACATCACAAGCGAGGTCCCACTCTCACCTAATCTGAATGAGGTGAATTCCACCTGCCAGATTATTCAAAAGGATTATCTATCACAGGTAACTAAATTGAAAGAAACACAGAGTTAGTGGGTTATTATCATAACTTATCATAGGCTGAGACAAGACCACCACCATGACAAAAAACGAATATTGCAAAAATTAGCAGTTGTAACTTATGAGGATATAGGGAGCTAATGTTTAATTTATTGAAACAATTCAAACTAAATTTACGAAATCCTGAAGTCAGGGTTCAGGAAAAGGTTACGCATTTTAAGAAATACAAGAAATGATTCAGAAAGGTAAACTATGTTACACTTTCGGTGTTAGTTTACTCTTGCAGTGTATGTTTAGGACTAGTACGTTTTTCATCAGTGACTTTACAAGTAGTTTGTGAACAGTAAGTAATCCCTATACTTTTAAAAGTAGTTACTATTACTTACTACTAGTTAGTTACTTCTAAGTTTACTTAAGTTTACTTACTAATGGAAATGTTGCTGGTAGTTCTCTTAAACTGCAAGAGTGAACTTACACTAAAACTTACTTACACTAAAAGTGTAGTTTTACTTTGCCTTTGTGAATCAGGCCCTATACTGCAGACATTGTTCAACTAAGACTCCGCACCATGATGATGTTATCCCTTTCATGCCAGAATGGGTAAGTCGGGCTGGCATGAGCTATTGTACTGTTCAGGGAAGAGCAGATCCTGCAGAGAGTTGGTGTCACTTTCACCACATCTGCCACACCAAATGTGTGATCCATTTATATTGTAAATTTGTAAGTCACACCTAAATATATCACATAACCTGGAGGAAGACGGTTAGAGGTTTGATGGATGGGAACGATAGTTTGGAAAAGGTGTGACAAAAACAAACACAACAACAATATTCAACAGGTCAAATTGGGCTGTGCATCTGTATTCTTCCTGTTGGAATGTCCATCTTGTGGGCATGGCTGAACCGGTCCAGTAAGATAAGTAGGAGTATTATAAAGCTTTTGTGCAGGAGAAAAGAAGGCCTGTGGATTGCAAAACAGTAAAAGCCAATATTGTAGAGTCAAGGAGAAGGTGAGCGTCATGAGAACAAAGAGGCAGAACAAGAGCACAGGCTGACTCATGTGCGATTAAATGAGAACTGAGAACAAAATTACAACCAATCCCAGACAAATAGCTGTATGTGTCTGGCTAATCAATCTCACAAATGTGATTACATTTAGTTGAGTGCGTCGATCATGGGACATGTCTCCAGTTGCAGTTTCCCTCGACCACAACCACTTAATTAGAGAAGTTTGACATTTGATTCAGCGCACTACTCTGCATTTCTCAAATCAACACACCGCTCTCCAGTCCTCAGGTTGGAGTAGGTCTCTTTGTTAGTTTCCCTTTGGAGTGGATAGGCATTGTTCAGAATGTCCTTCTTCTGGCTGTTGAGGTAATCCCAACCTTGAGTCCTGACTCTGAGTCCCGACAACTGACCCAAATAAGATTGGGAGGGATAGACCTGTAATGCATTGCTGTTGATGAACAAGAGGAGCAAAATAATTTGAGAATTTTGTGTAGAATTGTTAAATAAACTGACTGGTCTGGTCTCTGAACAGAATTATGGATCGCTATAATGTGGAAGAACATTATATGAAGGTCCCGATAAGGATGTTGAACTCCTTGAAAACAGAGATTGATGCTCTCCTGATTACAGCTAGAGAGAATAACTGGATAGGGGAGAGTGAATTAAAATTCTTCCACAATGAGAATGCCATCATACCGGCCATATTTGGTCTCCCTAAAATCCATAAGAATTAAACTAATCCCCCCTTGAGACCCATTGTGAGCTGCATTGGCTTGATATTGGAACCCTTTAGAAAATAAATAGTGTTAGAACTGGCTATTTCTGGTAGGCTAAGGCTGACGCCAGAGACAGGCAGAAACCACCATTCTAGTCAGGGCAAGGGAGTCACACGCCAAGATAACCCCTGCTCACCCCCTTGGTAGCTTGGCACGAGCAGACAGGCTTATCCCGGAGGCAATGTGTAAAGCATTTGCACCAGCACACAACAGCAACAACATCCTAGGCACACCACAAATGCAACTCCACACAAGGTTATATAAAAATAACTTCTGTATTGTCAAAACACATCAGATAGAAATCACACATGTACATTGTGCCAACTGGCACGGGCAATATTCACAAGGGATTATGTACAAGACAGGGCCTCATGGGCCACTGTCAGAATCAGCACTTAGTAGAAATAGCACTTTTAGAACTTAGAATAAGTGTAACACAAAAGAACAATTATAGGTCACAACCAGTAACTACTGGTAAAGGTAGGTACACACTATGCAATGCTAATAACCATAGGCCTAGATCACGCATGGACACATAACCTCTCTAGTATAACTATACTAGGCAAAACACAACCACCTAAGAATAAAATACACTTAGGGGTATAAGCAAGAACACATTACACATGATGCATCACAACATTCAGCGGTGTAAGAACAAGGCACATGATGCATCAAAAACACATTCAGAGGTGCAGGGAAGGAAAACACATGATGCATAAAAATACATTCAGCGGCGTAAGAACAAGGAAAAACACATGATGCATAAAACATTCAGAGGTATAAGAACAAGGGAGACACATGATGCATAAAAACATTCAGAGGTGCCAGAACACAACTCAATAGCGCAAAAACACATGATGCCTGAAAACATTCAGAGGTGTAAGATAAAGGTGCGTAATCATATTATTAAGCATTACATTTCCTAGCACCACATCACATTGCGCAAAACTCACATTAGGCAATTACCATCATAAACATAGCAGGTAACCACATTGCGCAAACATCACCTTAGCAATTACTATCAAAAACATAGAAATCACATTGCGCAGAAATCACATACCAGCCCCCTGGCCAACTGGCAATCCAACAAGGGGACTCAAAAAGCCCTGTGTCCAGAATGTCAGGGCGCGCTACCAATGCAGCGCCAGTCAGGGGTGCGCCACCAGCGCAAAACCTAAACGTTGCAGGTGCCCATTACTTGCTGGGCACCTGAGGACAATCCCAAGCGCCTAAACGGTGCAGCTGCCCACTAATTGCTGGGCAGTTGGGATGCAAAACTGCAGCAGGGCCTTCACTGGCCCTCAAGACCAACTGTGCCGCAGGGGTCGGAGCCACACAGGCTCTGACATCAACAGAGGGATGTTGGAGCCATCTGGCTCTGTAACTGTGCCACATTGGAGCAACCTGGCTCTAAAACAAATACTGTGGCCAATTGCTGGAGCCCCACAGGCTCTAAAGACACTGTACCCCCGTAGACCACTGGCTCCTTAAATAAATATGTCCCCAAGAGTGGAGCCCTCCGGGGCAGAACACGGGCCCCTCTGGGCCCTCGGGGGCTCGAATTATAAAGATGCCCCCATGGTCGTTGGAGCCGCGGCAGGCTCTAAATAACCAATAATGCCCCCGTACAGGTAGAGCCTTATCAGGCAATAAACAACGTTGGGGCGGCCCCCTGCCATCCGGGCCGTCCTAAAGGCACCACCTTCCCAGGGCCGGACTCCGGCAGAACACATGAGCCCACTCGCCAGAGTTCCTCCTGGACGTCCCGGGCGGTGGTAGTACTACTCCAGCGGGGCTCCCCTGGACTCCGGGAACCCCGCACTGCTGTTGGCGGCCTCGGCTGCCCTTCCAGCTTCACTCCTCACCGGCCAGGACTCCATGCGGGTTGTGCGGAGGGGCAGGCACCGGCAATGTGCCTCGCGCCCCCTCCGCAGGACGAGAAGCCGCGCTACTTCCCCCGGGCCCCCCCCTTCGGGACCCGGGACTCTTCTCCCTCGTCTCCTGCCACCGTGGGGCTCCCGGGACTCACTACCCGGCATGCGAGGAGGCGGGGTGGGCTCCCGTCCTCCTCCTCACACAGCTTCCTTTTCCTGCCGGCTTTTCCTCTTCCGTCTTTGGCCCCGCCCACAACCAGGCGGGCCGCGGTGGCGGCCATTAATAAAAAAACTAGTTGGGCTGCGGCGGTGACTTCTTTCGGGGGTAAAGAGGGGTAGGCACCCTCGTAATCCAAATAAAAGGGCAGAAGCGAGGTAGGCACTCGCTAGGGCACCCTACACGGGGTAGCACCCGAACTATAAAAAAAATAGGCAAATAAGGTGCCGGGTGGGCACCGGCACTCGCACATAAAGCGCTCCCAAGCGCTAAAGGACAATCCCCAGCGCTCCTAGCGCTAGAAAACAGATAGAGCGCTCCCAGGTGCTCAGGGGGGAAATACAGCGCTTCCAGGTGCTATAAATACAAATCAAGCGCTCCCATGCACTAGCAGGCAAACAGAAGGTCCAAGTAAAAATAAAGCGCTCCCAGGCGCTAAGGGGACAGAGTCCATCAAGCCCCCAAGGCAGACTCCCATAGCAAGGGGGTCCCAGCAAAAAGTCCTTCACGGGTCCAGGACAAGCCCATCAGGTATCCAGGGGCTGGGCAGGGCCCAGGGGGGCAAGCCTTCCCCTGAGCCCAAGCAGCAGCACGCCCCTGGCAGGATTCAAGTTGGAAACAAGAACATTTTGTAAGGGGACACAGCCCCTTTTTATACTATAAAATCCTTTTTCTAAAGGGTGCAGGCAGTGTGAGAACCAGCTAGAACTCGTTATAGGGAACTCCTTTCAGTGTGAGGGGCAGAGGCGACAGCCGCCCAGCAGGAGGTGGAGCCAGCATTGTGGCAGGCAGGCACAGCCCTATTCACTCCCAGGTGCTATCTCCGCCCACCACTCTAGTTGCAGATGCAGTCATTCAACCAAGGGCTGACTCAGACAACCTCCTGGGGTCTCCCCAGCCCCTGTCATCCTCAAACCAGACAGTCAATCCACAAGCAGGCCCAGGCACTCCTGGGGCCAGGCTCCAGCCAATCACGTGCCAGCAGACTCACTACACATGCACACACATGTCTAGAAGTGGCACTTCCGCACTAGACACATTCATGCCACATACATCATTACGCAGCATTCAATCTCACGAGTTCGCACATACCAAACTCGACCCTGCACTCCCCACACAACAGGAACTACCATGGTCACACATATTCCCCATGCATTCCTATGGGAGGGCAGGTCACTCATAACACATACACAGAGAGCTCACGCACTTTACACTGTACCACAGTGAAAAAGTGCGCAAAGGCCTAAAATCACCAACACCAGGTCACAGAAACAGGCTAGGAAAAAGCAAAAAGTTTTGGGGTGAACCTGTCAAAAGGGCCAGGTCCAACACATAGATAGCTTCCCAAAACCCCTAGTGCAGAAACAGAAATCTTATATAAAAGATTCAGCACATATGATCACTATAATTGAGGGCACCAGTTTCAATATCAGTTCTGGGATACTGGTGACTCTCGACATTGATGCCCTATAAACAAATATACCCCAGGATCACACTATAGTTGTCATCAAGAACATCCTGGGGGAAATAGAGTGTAGAGGAGCAAATGTTGATTTTATTATTGAACGTCTAACATTGGTTTTGAAACATAATATGTTCTTGTTCAAAAACAGTTTTTATCTCCAACGTAAGGGGACCAGCATGGGGGCCACTTGTGCCCCCAGTCTGTCATGCCTCTATGTGGGGCAATTCGAGGAGAGACATATCTTCAATGAAGCTGCACCATTTTTAGAAAATGTGGCTAAATGGTACAGATTTATAGATGATATTGTATTCATTTGGGAAGGGTCAGAAGACCCTAACCCGAAGTTTACAGCTCAATATAATAACAAGACTGTAAGCTTTTTGGATCTTTGTATTAAGGATGTACATGGCAATTTAGAAGTAGAACTTTTTACGAAACCAACAGATAAAAATACTCTACTGCATTATACCAGTTACCATCCTAGAGCTCAGAGAGAAAACATCCCCTTTGGGCAATTCCTTCTGCTCCGAAGGAATTGCTCTTTGGTGGAAGATTTTTACAAACATTCAGAAACCGCAAAATGAAATTTAGGGATAGAGGCTACCCAAAGAAGTTAATCAATCATTCATTGAAACAAGCCCGATTCTATGATGGGAACTGTATGTTAGCAGACACTAATAGGAAGAAACAAGAGAAAAATAAGATAAAAACAATTGTGTTTGTCAGCCAATTTTCTAGAATTAGCAATGAGATAAAAAATATAATGAATTCCAATAGGAGTATCCTCAATGATAAGGGACAAAATGCCTTAGATCGGTCAAAGTTTGCATTCAAACGGAATAATATTTTTAAAAAATAACTGGTTCACACCTATAGAGACACATCTGAATTGGAGCAACGCACCAATTCAGGAACAAAAGGAAGAGGTAATTACAAATGCGGGAGCTGTATGATCTGTGACCAGTGCTCTGTGGGAAAAAGCATTATATACAATAAATGCACATTGACAGGAAAGATCTTAATAATTTAGGAAGTAGCAATATCATTTATTTGCTCACATGTCCGTGTGGTTTAGGGTATGTGGGAGAAACAGCCGGAGAGCTGAGAGTTCACCTTTTAGAACATACATCTGCAATAGAAAACAATAAAGATAATGCCCCTCTAGTGGACCATTTCAGAAAGGCAGGTCACTCCTCTACTGATTTTAAATGGTTTATTGTTGAAAAAATTAAAGGCAATAAGAGAGAGGGATTTTGGAAAAGGGGGTGGTGATGGACAGAGCTTCTGAATGATGCAGAATACTCTTACCAAGTCAAGAGATCATGGTTTTAATCCATCACCGTTTTTTAGCTCACTGCACCATCCCAGCTCAGAACTTGGCTATATGCAAATTAGTCTGTTCCTGTCCCAGTGCATGATGGGAACAGGGCAAACCAAACTACCAAGCCAATTCTTATACTGGGACACTGGGACAGGAACAGACTAATTCGCATATAGCCAGGTTCTGAGCTGGGATGGTGCAGTGAGCTAAAAAACGGTGATGGATTAAAACCATGATCTATTGACTTGGTAAGAGTATTCTGCATCATTCAGAAACTTTGTCCATCACCACCCCCCTTTTCCAAAATCGGTTTTATCCACACTATGTGTGGGAGGGTATACTCAGACGTGAGTCCCTTGCTCATTGCACCATCAGGATTCAAGCAAGCCGGGCCGAAGAAGGCTGTGATGCCAGAAACCGGTCCCCGGAAGCTTGTTTCCTTCCCAGTATAAGAATTGGCTTGGTAGTTTGGTTTGCCCTGTTCCCATCATGCACTGGGACAGGAACAGACTAATTTGCATATAGCCAGGTTCTGAGCTGGGATGGTGCAGTGAGCTAAAAAACGGTGATGGATTAAAACCATGATCTATTGACTTGGTAAGAGTATTCTGCATCATTCAGAAACTCTGTCCATCACCACCCCCCTTTTCCAAAATCGGTTTTATCCACACTATGTGTGGGAGGGTATACTCAGACGTGAGTCCATTGCTCATTGCACCATCAGGATTCAAGCAAGCCGGGCCGAAGAAGGCTGTGATGCCAGAAACCGGTCCCCAGAAGCTTGTTTCCTTCCCAGTATAAGAATTGGCTTGGTAGTTTGGTTTGCCCTGTTCCCATCATGCACTGGGACAGGAACAGACTAATTTGCATATAGCCAGGTTCTGAGCTGGGATGGTGCAGTGAGCTAAAAAACAGTGATGGATTAAAACCATGATCTATTGACTTGGTAAGAGTATTCTGCATCATTCAGAAACTCTGTCCATCACCACCCCCCTTTTCCAAAATCAATAAGAGAGAGGGAACCTCACAACCAAAAGAAAAAATAGAGAGCAATGGTACATCTCAAAACTGGACACAGTAAAACAGGTCTCAATTCCAAAGAAGATTGGATGAGACTAATCAATTGAATCAGTTCCTGAAACTAGGTCAATAGAATACACAGGGTGGAGGCGGTCCGCAGTGAAATTAGGTTAAAATAGGGATTGGTTTACATAGAGCGTAATGAGGATAGAACAAGGAATTATCCCCATGAATAGGGTTTAACATATAAGGATAATACGCTGATTGGTAATGCTCCAGTGAGAGGTTAAAAAATAGAAAAGAGATTTCTTTGGAACGCACTTCCGATTGCTTACTGATATACTGTATATTGTGGGCCATGTACCGAACAGGGCTGACTGCACAACGCTACATCTGGGGTGTATTCTAAGGATAATCTTATCTTTGATTTCATCCTTCTGTAAACCAGAATGTGTCTCTTTTGTAGAATAGAAGGGAGTTGGTCAGAACCAATGGCAAATATTAACCTGTTATACTACTGAGAATACTGCCATTGAGATCAATTCAATATGTTATCCCCTATTTTTGATGATTATATATTCATTTTAGGCTTGAACAATTTATATTTTCCCTGATTGTCAAGGCATTGCGTCTTATTCCAAGATGGCGACCGTTTGCGCCTTGTAATGGGAGAGATACAGTCTGCGATCGTCACGCAATAGACATTGTTAGCTGCGATGACACTCGCGCAGTGATGACGCATTGGCAAACACGGAACCAGGTGTTCACCATTAATGGTAGATACATAAGGCTGCACTCGGTGAGCGGTATTGTTTTTTTGCTCCTGATTGAGGATTGACGGTATTGCATGCCAAAAAAAGGATTTTTACGGTGAGATATAAGGAGGACTTTGTTGGGTATGGTTTGCTACATTGGGACACAGTGACTCATGTGCTTAAGTCACATAATGAGTCGATGGGTTTATTTATTTCCCTTTGCCCATGGTCACAAATAATTTGTGTGCTCATAGTAAAAAGAGCTTTAACATGGGGGTCTTAATTTATTTTGTTTGGTTTTCTTCTATCTTTCCTATAGCCCCGCTAAACATACCAAAATCGGCATTGGTGGTTCAGGAGATACAAAAAGCTGTTTAAAATAAGTGGAGGACTTATCAGTCTCCATTTTTGACGTATTTTTACCTGGAGGTAGGTGACTCCGCCTACATAATAGTTCTTTAATAAATACAGATGAAACAGTACATACATATCCTATAAGGGAGTATGGGCCACACAATACAGAGGTAAAATCTGGTACCTCTACTTCAATATGGAAGGGTGTTATGATAATGTACTATTTACTTATCATGATCATTAGAGGGATCAGTAGGAGATAGTTACAATGGAAGAGAGATGTATATGTCCCCTGGAAACCCTTGAAACAATTATGAATCATATCATATGTATAGAGTATTTATTGCATATATGAGGGCTACTGAATGTCTTTTTTTTAAATGTTTAGGCTGTCATGAAAGTAATATGTATT
This sequence comes from Lissotriton helveticus, assembly GCF_964261635.1. Lineage (NCBI taxonomy): Eukaryota > Metazoa > Chordata > Amphibia > Caudata > Salamandridae > Lissotriton > Lissotriton helveticus. Next base: position 553,058,006 of record NC_136063.1, read on the forward strand.
TTATTGTTTATGTTGTCTGCAATACAATATTGTGATATATATTTTCCTAAGCACCGAAAGGTTAATACAGGCATATACTAAATTATGGTATTATTAAGAGAGACATTAAGATTAAGAGTCCTGAAGACGTGGTTTAAAAAAGATTGTCCACCGAAACGCGTAAACGCTCTGGATTGTATTGTTAAATTCGAGGAACTTTGAAGTCTAACCACAAAAGAAATCACAGACTTCAGTAACATTGATTCATTCGAATTGACTTGGTTATGCATCCACAGAGCCAGAGCAGGCGGAAGATCATTCTCTCACATTGCAGCCAAGACCTAGAACGAGCTATGACAAACATCAGACGCACCCCTCCCTGGACACCTTCAGGAAGGCTCTAAAGACCTGGCTCTTCGGCTAAACGGATCTGCGTACCCCACCCCTTCAGCGCCTTGAGACCCTCACGGGTGAGTAGCGTGCTTACAATTCCCTGATTGATTGATTAATGATGATTACATTTTGTGTATGTGAGATTTTAAAAAAATGTGAAATATTCATTGCATTTATGAATTGTGTTTTAAATGATCAAAATTGTTTTTAAATAAATGTGCTTTTGTAACATACTGAAAAAAGCTTTATAATAGCTTTTTGGGTCTTGATTTGATAGCTGACTGAGGTTATTTGACTGATTCTTGAATGATTGAGTGTGGATTGTTCTTGATATTTTTCTTGATATTGTGATCCAAGAGAAATTCTTTTTTAATACATTATCTGGTCTCTGAAGAACCTGTAATAAAAAGTATAGCAAGGAGTGGACCATGTACGTAAATCGAGCTAAGTGTGAATTGAGCAATCACATTCAGGCTGGCTCACCCATTAGTCCCCAAACATTGCAAATTGTTGAAATCAAGTTTACAAATTAGTTGAACAACACCTTCACTGTCTGCCACCACATGACTGATCATCACTCATGCTCATTCAATATATATCACTCATTAGTGCAATAGCTACCTGTTCCAAGCATGGTGGTACACCTCTTTCTATTGTATCTCCTCTTTTCCCATTAAAGCAACAAACAACGGCAGTCTTTCTAAAATAATGGTCTTTACTGGGGCAGCCCATCTAGTGAATGAAATAAGAAGTATAGGGGTATGAGGCATTGTCTAAATGTCTTTTAAGCAAATGAGGAGGCTTGTTCTGTGCACATTGGTCCAACTCCAATCTAGTGTATACATGGGAATAAATGGTGGAGGTGCATAAGTCAGATACCAACTATATAAATGTTCCTCGAGCTATAACCATTTAAATTTGTTTGCAAAGCAGCTCAACAATAATTTGAATGTTCAATGGTAGCCTACTCAGTCAGGGAAGTAAAAATCATCCTCAAACTCAGGGGTTTCGCCCAGATGTTGAGTGTGACCAATTGCCATCTTCTTCCTCCTGTGCTGTTTCGGGAACAATGTAATCTTGTGGTATGAAGTGTTGGTTCCTTTTAATAATGGTCAATATCTCCATGTTTTGAGGCAAGAGACTTGTCCTTCTGACTGTGATAACTGTGCTAGCTGCACTGAACACACACCCAGCAGACACACTGGATACCGGACAAGCCAGATACGTTATTTCCAACCAACTGAGCTCTGGTCATTGGCACATGTTGGCATACCAATAGACTAATGGGTTTTGATCCAGGTAGACCTCTTTTGGGTCATCCAGATAGTCTTGGACTCTCCTCTGCATTGTCATTGGTGCTGCCACTTGCTCAGCCTCTGTTGTCTTCACCTCTACACTTGACGCAAGCCCTGCCACTTGAAACCAAGTATTGCAGAGGTTGTGTCCGATTTTTCTGTTGCTGATGTTGTTTCTTGTGCTGCTCCTGGTGTTGGTTGCTGTGAGACAACAGCACTGCCCTCGCCGGAGTTTGAAGGCTGCACACCAGAACTTTTTCCCAGGACTCTAACTCCCATCCATTCTTCTCTCCATGGCAAACATCGCTACTCTTGCATGCTGCTGAACACTCTTAAACCTTTCTTCATTGCTGAGACCTGCAGATCGATGTTGCCTAATCCCCACAAAAGAGATCCAGTGTGCAGTGATACACATGTAATCAGTTTCTTGACAACTGGCCCATGTCTGCCGTCAGGTGGATAGTTTGAAAAACACTCTGCTGCATAGTTGGCCAACCAATTGCAGCACATCATGATGGAGTGCTTGAACAGCAACTCTGGAAAAATCGGTCCAGCTGGAAACCTTTAGTTTCGGGCAGATGGCCACTACAAATTGTAGAAATTCCACTCCTTCCACAAAAGAAACAAGCATTTACAATGCAACGGTTTCGCCTTTGTAAAAGTTAGAGCTATTGGCATTGTAAATGACAAATTTTGTATTTATGTGTTGGTTTTGAAAACAGATAAATAAATGGCATTGTCATTTACAATGCCAATACCTTAATCTCTCACAAATGCGAGACCTATTGATTTTGCACACACACACAGAGCACAAACACACACACACCTGACACGTCAGGAAGCAGAAGTACGCCTGTGTCGTAAATTGCTGCCCAACCCGGCCGTCCCCGCAACCCTTCAGAAGAAATCTCTTAAAGCAGCATTAAGAAAGCACGCTGTAAAATGTCATCACAGCTACAGTTAATCATTCATCTGCTTGGCTTGGTATTGGTATTTCTAAATGTGATATACGGTCTGACGAGAAATATGATCCTAATGTAACACATGCGCTAATCGCATGGCTTTAAGTCGGCCGGGTCCTGCTGGTGCTCAGCACCGTCGATTCTAAATAGCAGGTGCGGTGCCAAAAAACGGGTCCCTATCGGGCTCTCCTTTTTTACCCTCACACTTAGGATGAAAAATAAATCAAAACTCTGCAGCAGTGCTATCCTTCACAGCCTTTGATGTAACTTCAAAGAGACTCGTTATGCACAGTCTCATCATTTCGAACTGAAGCATTGTCAAAGTTATATACAACAAAGGACAAAGCCATCGTTTTTGCTTATTTATCTTATGCAACTAACAACAATTGACAATGCCAATAGTCCTGGCTTGTTGTGTAATGTTTCTTGGTGTGTCATATATCTGGATGCACTGCAGTGACAGCAAAAATCAAAATACCAGTGCGGTGGCACACTATGCTCAGCAAAGATTTTTAGCTCAGGTGTTTTTAAGCCACACCCTTCATTATATCGACCACTCCCTCCCCTTTGAGAGACCCTCCAGTTTTTTCATCACACTTAAAGCCCTGGCTAATCGGATCACCGTGTTCTGGACTTTCATGTCGCAGCATTGTGCATAGAGGGAGTTTTTAGTTGGTTCTCTTGGACTAGGGGTCAGATTCAAATTCTATGCAATGTGGACCAAGGGCGCACCCTTTTCTTAAAATGCCTGGCATGTACCGGCTGTTACAGATGTAGGAGCTGCTGTGGCTTTTGCTGTTTGTGGGCAAACACGCGTTAAACTTGTAACTCGCAGCAGAGGATTCTGGGAAATGTAGTCCAGCTATCATTAGTAATCCCGAGGTTCATCGCGCACATTACTTAGGCATGTTGGCAACATTTCAAAAAGGCACAGGCGATGTTACACTATTTCATAACACTATGCTTGAGAGGATTTTGCGCTATGAAAGAAAATAAGACCAGGCACACAGAGTGCAGTGCTATATGATTCAATGCCACAACAACATAACTTTTCCAGTTCTGGACTTTTCCTCACAATTTTCAGGTGTGATAGGGAAAATGGTTGATTTGATTTACACCAAGATTAAAATTCTCAGAAAGAATTGATAGTGTAAACACAAATGGAAATTGGCGGACTCGGAGCGGAGGAGGTCCATGTGGTAAGTCGTGATGGGGTGACACCATGAGTTACTTGCACAGGGTGACACCAACCCTAGTGACGCCACTGTCCCTGAGTACCAGCGTGCTCCTGCAGCCTTATCTGAGTGCCTTGAACCGAACACTGCAAGGTGTCGGTGTGAACCCGCATGTGCTGCAGCATACCAGAAGCAACGTGCGCTCCCTCGTGATGTGGAGCAGGGGGAGGGGGGCGTCCCCCCACACATTCACTGAGAAACATGACAACACCTTGCTAACATTAATCGCAGAATTGACAGTATATACATTAACGCAGAGAAAGAAAGTAATTCCCCTGAAACAGCCAGAAATAAAGGGTTGAGTAGGACAGAGCTTGCTGAAGGTCGGGGTACGAGGTAGCAGCAAGTCAAAGCTGAGCGCCCTCTGTGGCTTTGTGTTCTTAAAACCTCTTAGGTGCTGCCATGAACTCCAGAAGACTTTTGTGTGAATTGACAGTGCTTGACAACACACTGGAAGCTGCGCGAGCCGGTGCCGACCAGGCAGATCAGGCTGGTGGTGTGGTGCAGAAGAAAGATGCGACGTTATTTTGGGAGCTTCACACACCCTTGTCACCCTCTTGCCTCAAAAATGCAGGTGAAGTCAGGCATTTCAGAGAGTGATGTGTGTTCCCTTTAAGGTCGACGGAGGATAGACACTTTTTTGAAGGGTGATATTGACTTGAATAGCAGGCAACTCTAGTGAAGTGTTTGGAAACATTTTGTTTGTTAGGCGGTGAAAAAACCTTGGCACAGGTCAGATGCGGGTGAGTTGACAAGTCTGCCAATGTGTGCACGTCTTCTCATTCTGGGAGCACTTTTTCATGGGCTGCCGAGTCGCAGAGAAGTGACTCCTTACTCCCATCTAGGAGCCCTCTGCACTTATTAAGAAATTGTCCCTGATGCTCAAATGTAAGGCGCTCCTCTCGAGGCATGCCACTCCATTTTGCAGCCCATCCAAGTCTGCTAATCAGCATCTTTTGTGAGTGGGAAGACAAGATATTCCAGACATAAGACATTATCGGTGATGTGCAATCTAAATTACTGTAGTACAAGCAGTTTGGGCACACATCTGGGCATACTATAGTACAAAAATCGACTAACCGATGCACTACTCACAAACGTTTGTGCACACGTCACGTCTGTGTAACTATGGTATGCTAAAAACAGGCAACGGAGAGTGAAAGGAGAGGGGGGCGGGAACGGGCACACGGGGAGGGGGCGGAACGGACACACGGGGAGGGGGTCGGAACAGACACACGGACAGCGGGAGGAGGGGGGGGGCGGGAAGGCAAGAATTAAGAAATTGTCCCTGATGCTCAAATGTAAGGCGCTCCTCTCGGGGCATGCCACTCCATTTTGCAGCCCATCCAAGTCTGCTAATCAGCATCTTTTGTGAGTGGGAAGACAAGATATTCCAGACATAAGACATTATCGGTGATGTGCAATCTAAATAACTGTAGTACAAGTAGTTTGGGCACACATCTGGGCATACTATAGTACAAAAATCGACTAACCGATGCACTACTCACAAACGTTTGTGCACACGTCTGTGTAACTATGGTATGCTAAAAACAAGCAACGGAGAGTGAAAGGGGAGGGGGGCGGGAATGGGCACACGGGGAGGGGGGCGGAACGGACACACAGGGAGGGGGGCGGAACAGACACACGGACAGCGGGAGGAGGGGGCGGGAAGGCAAGATTTAAAAACAAGCACTCACCTGGGCTTCCTCCGGCGGCCGTGGTCGGCATGGAATGACAAAAACTAACCCTAAAAAAAAAAAACGAAACTCCGCCCACCGCCGCGATGACGACATCACAGAGGCGGAGAGCGAAAAAATCTCGGGAACGCCCACGAATTTGGTCCGGCCATGACGGACAGATCTCTGTTCCAATGGCTAGCCTCCATTTATGGAGCTAGCCAATGGAACAGAGGGCGGGACTAAGCCCTACACTGTAGGGACATAAGATTTCTCCTGGGCGGAGCTAGGAGCTCCGACGCCAGGTGAAACCTAAAAAGGAGGAGGTCCTTCTCTAACATTTTAGCCAGCTTCCCATTGTACTAGCATGACATTGGGTGGTTGCATTCGTGGGGACCCTTCTGCCTAAACATGCCCTTAATAGTAGCTTGGATTTTTTTCTTTTGTGGTGCCACTAACACAGGCCAGGAGGTGGTAATCTCAATGTGCATCTTGCGGAAATCACTGCAAACAGTGGTGTCTGTATCTGAGTCTTGTGCATTTGGAGGTTGCTGATGTGGGTGATGGAACATATTGCACTGTTGTTCTCCTGACTGTTAATCATAAAGAAGTCCCAAACTGAGAGGCGAATTGCCTCTCTGCAGTGCGTACTCCGACTGAGATAGTGCCACCGCCCTCTGAGCAGGTTAAATAGAAGGAGTCATCTCAATGACCTATGAGCCACCTTCCAATCTGATAATCACTGTATTGTACTCATCACTGTCACTTACCATGATTCTAAGGCTTTCAGGAACTTTCATTTTCCCTTGTCTCTCATGGCGGGTCTCAGACTCAGCCAGTGTCCAATCCATGTCCAGATCATTAGAAGGGAGGCTTGGAGAAGATAGTGGCGTAACCTTTATTTTTCTTGCTGGAGATCATGAAACCAATGGTTCAAGAGCTACATCTTACTCAGCAGGAAGCTCAACCTGTTGCTCTGCTCCTAATTCAGGAAGAACTGTTGCTGGTTGCAGCTGCTGCTGTCCACTTTGCTCAGTTTCCTGTGATGATTGGGTACTTTGCAGCTAAGACAAATCCAATTCAGACTCACTGCTCGTCTTCATGATTGCAGTGGCTGCCTCGCTAAAAGACGAGGGCTTGGACTTTGTTTGGGTTGGTGCTGTTAATGCGGAAGGGCTGCTCCCAGCTTGCTCCCCAATGGACGGAGTGGTGAGCATACCACATTTCCTGAAAAAGGTGGAGGGTAGCAACACCATTGGTGGCAATCTGCTTCTTCTTCTCCTAGTCACTGGCCACTTTCTTGGCAGGAACACCTTCCTTTGAGGCCGTCTTAAAGTTCTGTCAGTTCACACCTACCTGCAAGAGTGAACGCAGAGGTGGACTCAGGTAGTGTGGGGTGGGTTAACTTTGTGATGGCCTTCTGTCTGGCAGTACTGTAGGTGATGTCTCTTGTGCACCTAAAAGCAAACAAACAACAAAAACATTCAGTGAAATGTGGCATTTTTACAGTTTGAATTATTCATACAGATATTGAGGTTATCCCAAATAATTAACAACAATAGTGTATCCATTCCAATCCAAACCCTAACATAATATTTCAATTAGGATAGCAACATACAGATTTACAAGTTTTCTTTATGAGCCTCTAAAGTGAGACACCAGTGGCAAGTGAGGTTGGGAAAAAGGAATAATCCTTAAACAATTAATGCTGGAGTGAGCCTATGACCTAAGAGACATATGGAAGACAAGTGGTGCAGGGGGAATAGTTTAAGCCTTAAAAAAGTTAAATGCTGGTGTCCGCCTATGTCAGGCAGGTGGTGCAGGGGAAAATTACATAATCATTAAAAATGAATGCTGGTGTGCACCTATGGCAGTGGTCTTCAAACTTTTAATTCCGCGCCCCCCCTCCCCCAGTGTAGAAAAACAATTCGCCGGGCCCCCCCTCAAAATATTTCACAATTATTCTATTTAACTGGCAATGTTTAAATATGTCTAGACTTATTTAAACTTTGCAGCTAAGTTCTGTCACTGCTTTAGAAATGCAAACAAATACATGATTTCCAAACATACTATTCAGGTGAGGCAGGCCTTGCTAAAGTGCAAAGGATCCACAGTGTGGTTATTCGAAATGGTAGTGTGGATCTTGGAGAAAATTTGAAGTCCCTTCCCTTTTGAAACCTTCTCCCAGCCAGGATTTAAATGACAAAGGATGTTAATGATGGCCCATTACAGACAGGCTTACTGCTGCTCATTTTTTTAGGCTCAAAACAAAGCCTAATGTTTCTTCTGGCCAGAGCTTGGCGCCCCCCCTGGGATCACTTGAGGCCCACCTAGGGGTGCCCGCCCCCCAGATTGAAGACCTCTGACCTATGGTCTAACAGACCTATGATAAGCAAGGGGTGCATTGTAAAATTGAATAATTCTTGAAAAACGAATGCTGGTGTGCGCCTATGGAAGGCAGGCGGTACGGGGGAAAATGGCATTGTTTAAAAAAAATTAATGCTGGTGTGCGCCTATGGCCTAAGAGACCTATGACAGGCAGGGAGTGTAGGAAAAGATTGAATAAACAAAATGAATGATGCTGTGCACCTATTGCTTAAGAGGCCTATGGCAGGCAGGGGTGCAGGGAGAAATCAAATGTAAAAAATAAGTTATTGCTGGTGTCTCACTAGGGACTAAGAGAAGTCCTTTGGGAGGCATTGAAGGGCAGAGGAAAATGGAAACAATGCATTTAATATTATATAAACACGGTGCATACACAGTACAATGATCCTCAAGCACATTAAACTTATATCAGGGTTAAATGTAAAAAGAAATGAATAACAAGGCATAGCCTTCTATCAATGCCCCTAGAAAATGGCTTTGAAAACTGGAGGAAAAAAAAAGGATGTAATACTCTGGCTGGCTAAACAAAAAGGCCACTGGTCAACTTGTTCAGACAACAAGAAGCAAGAAGGCATGGGTAATGAAAGAATACATGCAGGCATATGGCAACAGCACACTGGTTGGCTACACAAAATGGATGCCTTCCACATTTTCAAACAACAATAAGCATGAAGGGATGGACAACAAAGAACAAATGCAGGCCTATGGCGAAAGCACACTGGATGGCTACACATATTGGCCACTGGCCACATGTTCAAACAACAAGAAGGCATGGACAACAAAGGACACATGCTGGCTTATGATAAAAGCACACTGGCTGACTGTACAAAATGATCACCGAACACATGTTCAAACAACAGCAAGCAAGAAGGCATGGACAACAAAGAACACATGCAGGCCTATGGCAAAAGCACACTGGCTGGCTACACAAAATATCCGTCAGCCACATGTTCAAACAACAACAAGCAAGGAGGCATGGACAACAAAGAACAGATCCAGGCCTATGAACACTGACTACTCAAAATGGCAGCCGCCCTCATGGCATTGAGAACAAAGACAAAATGGTGGCCTAAGGCAAACTCACACACATTGCCCAGAGGTCTTGGTGCAAATAGGTATGTTCACGGTCATGAAGAGCCCAAATGCTTGATTTCAGCACCCTTGAGCCACACCATGGGCCCAGTACCTGAGAGGCACCACCCAAATGTGGGTGAGGACTTCACTACGTTTGGGTCCAGGGACTGGTGCAGGATGTTGGGTAACATTTTATGTCACTGAGGCTTAGATCATGAGGCCAGCAGATTAGCCCTTGGAATCACTCTGGGGTTCTGGTTTCAAGATGAAGTTGCAGGTCCAGTGCTTCTTCCCCAAGGAAGAGGGCAGCAGGCAGCAAGTTAGCACAGCAAGACAGCATTTCATTCAGAGCAGCAGCCCAGCAGAGTGTTAATCCTTTCAGCAGCACAGCAGCCCTTCTTCCTGGCAGAGTATCCACAGGTCCAGAAGTGTACTGAAGTGGTGGTGTCTGAAGTCCAGTATTTATACACAGTTGTGCCTTTAAAGTGGGGAGAAGATTCTAGAGGCATGCCTGTGAAGTGCACAGATGACATTGGTCGGGCAGCCTTTTTAGTGCTGCTCGACATGTCGGCCGCATTTGACACGGTCAGCCATTCCATCCTTATCAGTCGGCTGGAGGAGATTGGCACTGGACTGGCTAACTTCATATCTCCAGAATAGACACCAGGTGGTGGCTTTGCCTCCTTTTAGATCAGGAATCAAAAGAGTAGGGCAAGGTGTACCCCAAGGGTCAGCGATTAGCCCTATTTTATTTAATTTGTACCTCCGCCCTTTGATTAGCCTAATTAAGTCCTTCAGGATCTCAGTGATCAATTATGCTGACGACACTCAGCTTATCTTCTCCCTTGAAGGAGAAGACGCTGTGTCTAAGGAGACCTTTCAACAATGCATATCTGCTACGGCTGACTGGTTGAGAACCAATTCTCTCCAGTTTAATGGCTCAAAGACCGAGGTATTGTATTGTTCATCTGATCGTACCCCACGCCCCCTACCGGCTGATTTTTGGCCATCGTCCTCTATGGGCACAGTGGTGGCGGCGGATTCAGCTCGTAATCTGGGAGTCATATTCAGCCCCAATCTGCAGATGGATGGCTTTGTTAACAAGACCATTTCCACTTGTATGTTGTTATTACGCACTTTGCGTAAATTTCTTCCAATGCTTCCAGTGCAGGCTAGGCCAGAGGTGGTGCGTGGCATTATCCTAAGCAGGATTGATTATTGTAACACTTTACTTTTGGGCGCACCCAGCACTCTGATTAGTAGGCTGCAGCGCATTCAAAACATGGCAGCGAAGCTTGCTCTATCCAGGCCACGCGCTGCTTCTTCTTCCCTGGCGCTAAAATACCTTCACTGGCTACCTGTTCAGCAACGAATCTGTTTTAAAGCTTCCTGCCTGGCCTTTAAGGCACTGCATGACCAAGGACCCGTCTTGCTGCAGAAACTTTTTTCGTGGTACCGCTCAGCAAGACTGCTACGCTCTTCCTCGGCGTGTTTGGCGGTGGTCCCGAGAGTTCGGAGATTGCGAATGGGTGGCCGCTCCTTTAGATACTCAGCCGCTAAACTCTGGAACTCCCTCCCCCTTTCTTTGCAGAGTTTGAGGGTTTTCCATCTTTTAAAAAAGGTTTGAAGACCCACCTTTTTCCTAGAACAGTATAATGTGGTGACTGCGTACTTGGTTTAGTGGAGTCAAAGCGCCAGGATACCCTTTGGGTGACAGCTTGCGCTATATAAGTGTACAATACATACATACATACATACATGACTTGCCTCCCTGGACCTAGACTAACTGCAGGTGGTATCAGCCTTTTGTGTGGCTTTTCAAGTATAAGTGGGCTGTGTCTAGCTCTTTCCTCTCATCCTGCCAGTGATGGCCCATCCAGTGACACCCAAGCTCCCCATTAGGTGTGGCTATCTAGGAGGAATACACAAAGCCCAACTGTCAACTACACCCAGTTACAAGACCAGAGAAAGGCTGAAGTTACCAAATAACTAAGGCAAGAAAATGACAACTTTCTAGAAATTACATTTTCAGAAATGCAATTTAAAATCTGACTTCACCATATGTTTTAAAATGTGATTTCATAGACACCAAACATGAACCGGTTACCTATTCCCATTTGGAAATTACAGTTATAAAATAAAATATTTTAACTTTAATCATATGGGAGAGGTAGGCCTTGCAGTGGTGAAAAACAAATGTTAGAGTTTTTTAACTACCAGGACATGTAAAAATGAAACGTACATGTCATAGTTTTCTTAAATACATTGCAACCTGCTCTCTGGCATCCATGGCCTACACAGGGGGTGACTTATGTGTATTAAAAATGAAGTTTGGGCCTGGCAAAATGTTTACTTTATTCTAATGAAGAAGAACTGGCTCACACTCTTGAAGCTTGTTGTTTATGTGTGGGAAACCATTCGGTTTTTATGAAAACCGTCAACCACCAACTTAGTTGGTGGCATGCTTTATCATCGGGTCCCACCCAAGGTGCCGAGTGGGCCTCGGGTGTGCTACGACGCCTGAATTACAGCGGAGCAGGATTTTATGAGTGCAAAGTGGTGCAGTGAAAGTGATGTTAAAAACTGTCCACAGGGTCCCTTTTAATAAAGGTTAATTTTTAATGGTGGGCTCCTATGACAGGGTTAAAACTAAAGAAAGGCGAATATGTGTAGAGTTTATTATTATGCCTCTGATATCCTGGAAGAAAGGTCAACATGTTTCAACCAGGCTCCAATGTGTGCTGGCTTTCTTCAGGACATGTGTTTTAGTGTGTTTTAAAGAACGTGATGGTCAGGTATAGTCTACTTGGCCATTTGGAGTGACAAGTGTCGCACACGCTAAGGTGCGGTAAAGGAGGGAGATTGTATCCTCCTAGTGCTGCTGTAAAACCTGAAAAGGAATAAGACAGACAAAAAAACACATAAACATGGAGAAATGGTTGCTTCAGGATGATAAGATTTTGTACACCGTATTTTGGGTCATACGGTGGTGATAAAGGTGTCACCCGTGCATGTGTTGAGGCTGCTACCGGGATACATGCGCTATTGTAGTAACATCTGTAGTGGTTGTGGTTTCAGTAGTTATTAAAACAATGCTTACTATGGTGAACTCACCATGTACAGCATGAATCCTGCAATGGGGCAAGACCTGTAGTCACATGCTGAGGATATGGAAACAGAAAGGAGCAATAAGGTACTGAAGAGAATCTATTTCAGTGGGGACCCTTTCTTCTGATCCGGATTTGTGGGCCTGGGAGCCCTACTTACTTTATCTAGGTTGTCTGCCCTCTGCTCATACCTGTTGCGGCCTTTGGATTGTGATTCCATCGTTGTGGGGCAGTGTTTGGAGATCAGCGTTATACGTGAGAGCTCCCGCTATCTCTTGCCGGTAATTGGGAGTGACTGCGTCCTCACGCAAGAGCGTGGTCACGTCACTCGGGGTGTGACAATGGCCAAAGGATAGAAAGGAAGAATAGACTCTGCTTCCTTGATCAGGTCTTGTTGTGGCAGCAGGTTGCTTAACAGAGAATGTTTCACAAGGTTGTCGCAAATTAAAAAACATGTGTGATGTTTTAAAATTGTAAATTGCTCCGTGGGAGAGATCTGGGCAATTTTAGCAAATGCAAGTTAAGTGCTGGTATGGGTGTGCTCCTGATATTATTAAGTGTCTTGCGATAGATGCTGGTATGCCTATCTGAACTGTTTACACAAATAGGTACATTGACCCAAAATTAATGCGGCCCATCAGGGCAGTCTATTCGTGGGTCTGGCCCATATACATGTTAATTTTGCATATAGAGTTAAACAGATTTAAAAGGACTATGTCATCATCATTTTGAAAAATTGGAGTATTGCTTTTTTAGACCTTGGTGAGTCTCTCCCTATCCTATAATCAAGATTAGAGCTTGTGCTCGTGTATTTCTTTCTGTTGATTTGTTACTTTTGAGAACTTTCAATTTATTTTATTTATTTATTTATTTATTTTATTTTTAAAGTTTTATAGAGTGCGAACCAGACCCAAGCTAGGGTATCAGAGCGCTTTACGTAAGGCGTACCGTGATCACAATCAAAGGGAAACATTGCATACACAGAAAACATAATCTGAACTTAACAAAGTGTAGCAGCATTGAGTAGATTTGTTCTGCGCAGTAAAAGACCATTCACGTTTGTGGAGGTCTTCACTTCTCATGGCTGTATTGAGAAGAAATGTTCTGAGCAGTAATTTGGATACAACATTACAACTTTGGGATTATGAGTTTCTGAAAAATTAGCTCAATAAACCAAGTGTTTAGAAATTATATTCGTTTGACTCGATTTTTATGAACAATATTGGTTTAAATGTGTGCGTTTGTTTTTGTCTTGTTTATGAAAAAAGAAGTGTGTATTCTCTTTCTTCTTTTTTTATATATCATTAATGTTTTGATAGTATTTTTTGCCGAAAAAGTTTTTTTATGCTTTTAGGAATGATTAATGTGTTGTCTGGGTTAGTTTCACTAAAGTTATGTTTTATGTGCGCATTTTTTGACAGCCCTGAAGAAGTCCCATGAGGCTGGGACGAAACGCGTAGGCTGTGGATGTATCTTGTTATTTACATGCATTGTAATGAAGAATTATGTACAAAACAAAATAATAGGAAAAACGTATTCAAAACAAGAAGGTTGTCGTGTTGTCCTTGGTGTGAAAAAGATACTTCTATTCTTGTTTGTCTGAAAATTTTATTTTTCCTGTGATAGTTATTGATATCTTGATAGCCAGTATAGAAACTGTGCTCCTCTATTCTTGTTTTGCACTTTGTAAATATCTGGGTTTTTCTGAAACGGTTGACCCTAAGAGTGAGCACTGTGAAATATTTTGGAACAACAGTGTGCGACGATCTTATACCAAAACCGTTTTTGTCCTGTTTCATGGTGGTTGTGTCTTTTTTTTCTGCATTGGGGCAACCCTCACCCTCCATTAGTACATTCAGCCTCTGCATCAGACACATTGTTGCCTCTCCTCCCATTACAGTCAGTGCTCCTGCAGCTGCCCAAGACTCACCTTCGCCATAGCCTGGCCATGGAGGAGGAAGAGGAAGGATCCATTAACATCTCCTGGCTGCGGGTAAGTAACAGCACCGTCCTCCCTTTGCCCGGCATGCTCTGTGTGCCCCTTTCCTTCAGCACCCCCTAACTTCTTCGGAACCTCTTCTCCCTAGCCAGCCTGCTACCCATGCTCATTGCTCATGTAGCGGAACCTCCTCTCCAGGGGTAGTAGTGCCACACTTAATCGTAAAGCACTCCCCCCACCGGGTGGGGGAAACTGGAAGTCGTTCATGGAATCGGACGCTCCTGAAATTCAAGGGTGAGCACTCATGATTAACTCTTCCTCTTCATGTCTACAATGCCTACGAGTACTGAGGGGCTTTTATTGGAGCCTTAAAAATCATGCCCTGTCCTCACCCCACCTGATGATACGGCGCTGTGTTTTAAAATGTCAAGACCTTAACAACAACCCAGACTCCTGATATTCAAATAGGCAACTCCGAAGCACACCACATCGTGGCTATCCCATACTAGAACAATTCTGTCTAGCTGCAAAGCAGCAGTTCCTGAAACCTGCAATATTCGGACATTCAACCTTTGTTTTTATCTTAAACCAGCTCCCGCCCGCCGGTTGGGGTGAGGTTAAAATATCATGGGATGGTTCCAACCCGACGTAGCCAGTGCTCTTCCACCCCATCCCTAAGATTACTGTATAACATTACAGAAATACCCCATCTTCACAACTTCTGTCCATCCCTGACACCTCTGCCCATAAACGCTTTGTACATCCTAAAGCATCAGAGCTATATTATCTTCCTCCGTTTGCACCTGTAAGCACAAGTAGTTGTTCTTTACTTCACCGTACCCAATTTACAGCTACTTTACAGAATTGATGTACACTTATAATGCTGGTTATGTACATTGTCACACCCCTTCCATTTATCGAGTTAATGTCTCCTGCCAAAAATGCACTATAAATATATAAGGAGATACCCTCAAATCCAATAGGGGACAGGGTGCATAATCAGAAACAATTCACAAAAGTCCCTCAAACAAACTAATATTGGAGAATCACTAATACACTACTCCTGCCTGCCACAGTAACACTATGGGAGGTAAGGAGCTACTTTAGTTCAAGACACAATATTCTGTTTGGAACCAGTAACTCAACAATACACTTTAGGTCAACAAGAAAAACAAAAGCACACAACAAAAACTTCATCAGAGCACCTGATTGTGTATCCCAGGTCTTAGGTCGTAGGATATAGCCTCCCTGGGGTATGGTGTCCGCACGCTTCCAAGAGTCGGAAGGTGTCCTACGACCTAAGACCTGGGATACACAATCGGGTCTCTTATTTTAATGAGAAACAGAAGTTGAACCTTGGATGCCCACCAGGTCTCCAACTTCGTAAGGAATCTTTAAGCACGGTTTTGAGAAATTTCAAGTGCTAGATTGCAAACCATCATGTTTGTATATCCACAAGGGAGGTGAATTCCATTAATACCGCTTCCAGAATATCCAAGATAAATTGCCCATAAAGGGATTACACACATTGACCCACATCGGGATCCGATCACAGCGCAATTGATTAAACGACTGTTTGTTCATGAAGTACTAATACTAGTTCCCTAGAACTAGAGAAGAAACCGTCCTGAAGAAGGTGTCATATCTCCAATATAAGCACCGAAACGCTGCATCGACCTTTTTGTTTTCTCGTATTAACTGTATACTTTTGATATTTTAAATGTATATGGCTATATCTTGTTTTTATGAATAAAATGTGATAATTTTTAATTTATATTCCACTGCTTATGGTGTAATCAGTGCTCTGATGACGTTTTTGTTGTGTGCTTTTGTTTTTCTTGTTGACCTAAAGTGTATTGTTGAGTTACTGGTTCCAAACAGAATATTGTGTCTTGAACTAAAGTAGCTCCTTACCTCCCATACTGTTACTGTGGCAGACAGGAATAGTGTATTAGTGATTCTCCAATATTAGTTTGTTTGAGGGACTTTGTGAATTTTTTCTGATCCTGTCAAAAATGTACCTCCAGCTCCACAAGTAGGTCCCTGGTAGGGATGAGTCCTGTTTAACTTCCAAAAATGCTTTAAGGGAAATTGTGACCAAGACGGTGCTCCACCTGCTCCCACTTTAACAATTTTTTTCGGCAGTGAGTGCAGCTCATGCATGCATCTCATTTTTTTAGAAACCCTCTTCTTTCCATATTGATGACAGGTTAAGTTAGATTAGCTTTGCCTTATTATCCAAATAGTGGGCGCCAACTCCTTATTCACTTGTTTTTGTTTTCTTTTTTTTTCCTTTAATATTTTTGGCAGCCATAACATTAGGGACAGAAAAGCTTTACAGGTGCGCATTAACAGTGCACAGTAACTAGGACTTATGAGAACAATTAATATACATTATATTCTGATTTTGAGGCTGTAGTTTGTGGAGGTATGTGCAATGTTGTCATGGGATATGCTGAGGTGGCCTTGTATGCAAATTGGTTGGTACTCCTAATTGCCTCTTACCCACATTAGCTGCAAATGGCTACATACTCAAAATATTTAGTTATGCTTTTTTAGTCTCTCCTTTTTTCCCTCTTTCTCATACACTATTTCTGGTACTCTATCTAGACTTCATTCACCACTTTATATGCAAACTACCTATGCCTCTCAATCTTAATTTCTATCTATTTTATAAAAATCCCACCCCTTTCGATTCACCATACCTCATAAATCCGCTACACAAATACACAACATATCACACAATTCCACCACACACAATTCGACAACTAACAATTCAAATTCAAACCACATAAATCCACTACAAACAACATACATCCACTCCCCTACAAACAAAAAAACATTAGTAAAATACGTTATCTTTTACAACACCAATAGCTCTAACTTTCACAAATGCGAGACCTATTGCGTTGTAAATGCTTGTCTAAAATGAAAGCTACAACTTTTTTTAAAAAATTCAACCGCAAAGCAGCACAGCTAGAGAAAGAAATTGTGCATAATGGCAAATAGCACCCCAGTGCAATCAAGCGCAGACTACAATGAATAGCACTACCTGGGTCCTTGAGGTAATCCGGCTCTGGAATTTTGACG
Source organism: Lissotriton helveticus (assembly GCF_964261635.1). Classification (NCBI taxonomy): domain Eukaryota; kingdom Metazoa; phylum Chordata; class Amphibia; order Caudata; family Salamandridae; genus Lissotriton; species Lissotriton helveticus. The sequence continues at coordinate 553,075,141 of NC_136063.1, forward strand.
TCTTTAGTTAAAACTTCCTGCCAAATATTTTGTAAAGCTCCACTGGAATCTATTCGCTAAATGCTAATGCATTGTGGACAAAGAAATGTGTTTTTAAACTGCAGTTGTGATATATTTTAGTTCTCAGATAATGAAAACAAAAAATCTACAAAAAGAGTTTACATTTGAACTTGGCACCTCCCCAGAGTCTGTGTAGCATAGATTGCTTCTCTGAGCAACACTGGCCCATGTGTCTAAGAATGTAAAAGTCCTCAATTAAAGCTGAAAAGATTACTTTTTGGTTTCAGAGCAGTGGGCACAGATGTGTTTCCATGGTAAACCAAGCTGTGCACATCTATCTGTATCATATTTCATCTAACTTTTGTCACTCACCTTGTGTGACAGTCCCATGGCATGCAGACTCACAAGACATGGTGCCGGGTGAGAACCATGTTTGAGTCTTCCTTATATGTTCACTGTTCTGACCCAGGTGCTAAGATGTGAGGAATCTGAGATCAGATAAAAGGAGGCCTTGAGTTATGTTACATTGTGTGTATTTGTAAAGTGCAGTAGCACCTGCTAGGGTATTTGGTGTAGAGCAGGTGTGTTTGCCTATACCTGCCTATGGTAGCCTGGTTAATTGAAAAGGCTCTCACTGTATTCAAATAGAGGTGAAGATCCTCTGATGTGGAGCAAGAGGGTGTTCTATTCTATGGGAGCAATGTAAAATTCTTGTCCTCCTGATCTGCTTCTATGTATGCCTATGATGTGTGCAAGTAGGAGTCCAGCAGAGTGGCGGTGTCAGGATTGTTGGTGGAAGGGGATGCAGCTGTTTTGGTAGGAAGTCCTAAGTTGTGTACAGCCTTGAATGTGTGTGTGGGGTGTTTGAAATGAGTGTTTTTGCGTATCAGGAGCCGGTGGAGCTCCGTGAGGTGTGGTGTGAAAGGTTGACAATGAGTCTGGCTGCCAAGTTCTGAGTGGTTTGTAGTTTTCTAGTGAGTTACTTGGTGATCCCAGCATAGAGGGTGTAGCCGTAGTCCAACTTGCTGCTAACTAGAGCATGAGTGACAAATTTTTTTTAGTGTTGCTTTGGAGCCATTTAAATATCTTCCCCAGCATTTTCAGGGTGTGGAAGAAGGATGCAGTGACAGCGTTGACTTATGTGTTCATGTCCAGTTTACTGTCAAATATTTTTGGGAGATTCGTGGCATGGTTGCTTGGTATGGGTCCAATTTTGGCTGACCATGAGTGAGAGTCCCATGGTGAGGTGTTCTTCCTGAAGATCACTACTTCTGTCTTGTTGATGTTGAGCATGAGACAGCTGGCTTTTATCAAGATAGCGACTTCGGTCATACAGGCGGTGAACTTGTTTCTTGTTTTGGGGGGTCTTGCCCGAGAGGGAGAGTAGAAATTGTGTGTCATCTGCATAGGCGAGGATGTTGCTGTCATGTACATAGATGACGTTGGCCAGAGGGATCATGTATGTGTTGCAGAGTGTGGGGTTGAGCGATGAACCCTGAGACAATCCACAGATGAGTTTGTGGGCTTCCGAGGAGTACGTTACCAGGCTGATGACTTGTGTTCTATCCGTTAAGAATGAGAAGATTCAGAGGCAGGGACCTGATGAGGTATGCGACTGTGTGTTAAGACTACAGTAAAATGAGGACTGCCTTGTCTCACTTGTCAAGGATCATGCAGCTGTTGTCTGTGGCAGCGATGAGTGCTGTTTATGTACAGTGGTTCTGCCTGAATCTGGACGGTGTGGTGTTGAGGAGCTGGTGGTTGCTGACGTGGTCAGTGAGGAGTTGGTTGATTAGTTTCTTTGAGACCTTTGCGGGGAATGGTAGGAAAGTGATGGGTCTGGGCCCCACGAACTACAACATACCTGGCTCAAAACAAACACCAATCAAGACAAAATTCACCTACAGAAACTTAACAGATTATACAAGTCAGCAATAAAAAAAAGCAAAACATTTTTACTATTCAGACAGAATTCAAAATGGTAAAGGTGGGAATAAAGAATTGTAAACCAAATTTCCTAGAAGGAGCTCATCCCATTACTCAAGAATTCACAGACAAACTGGCAAATCATTACATGACCAAAGCAGACAGGTTGGACTGCGTAGCAAGTGGGGGTGGAGTGTGGTCAACCCCAGGCTGCACGAGTGTCAGGACTGCAGCCTCGCCCCACCCTCGCGGATGGCACAGGCAGGAATTGCCAGCACCTCTCTTGCTGTTACATGCTGCCGCAAGCGGCAAACATAGGGCGGGCGGACAGCTAAAGGTCTAGCTATGCCACTGCTGTGTCCATCACAAAACTTCTAGAAAATTCCTCTAACTGCCTCGGCTGCCACACCAGTAAGAAGAATCATCAACAATTTGTTAACTACAGGAATCTTTCCAGATGATCTCAAAAAGTCCTACATACGACCATTACTAAAGAAAACCTGGACCCGCTTTACCCCGACAACTACAGACCAATTACAAATGGACCTTTCCTGTGCAAACTGAAAAAAGAAGAGCAGCATTCGCCCAGATGTCACAATTCATTAAAGATAATTTCATGCTTTTAGACTTCCAAACAGGATTCTGTCTATGAAGAGGCACTGAATCTGCCCTTGTTACCATCTGGGATGACCTTAAAAACACAGTTCACCAGAACAGGGTTGCTGCACTACTTTTTTGGACCTCTCAGCTGCCTTTGACATGGTTGACCATGAAAATCTAATACAAAGACTCTATGTAGCCGGCATTGAGGGGACTGCTTTCGACTGGATGGCATCCTTCCTTCAAAACAGAACTAATGTCATCCATAGCCCCTTTCTCATCCAAACAATACTTCACAAAAGCAGGAGTCCCTCAAGGCATCGATCATCTCACCCATGCTTTTCAACATTTACATGAAGTCATTAACTTCACTGAAAAATCAATTTCACCTCACATGCTATAACTATGCAGATGACACACAAATACTCCTTTAACTGGGAAGCCCCAAAGACATTGAAAACTCACAAATGTGCAGTTATCTCAGAGCCGTGGATCAATGGATGATATGGAGTCATCTCAAATTGAATGCTTCCAAAACTGAAATACTCACATGTGGCGATTGGAAAACTTATGACCCACTCACCGCCTGGCCTGAGGATCTGGGAACACCACCTAAAGTATCAGAGGAAGTAAGAAACCTCTGAATTACCATGGAATTCAAGCTATCAATGAATGCTGAAGTGGAAAAACTGGCAAGATCAAGCTTCGTTACTATAAAAACTCTGCGACGCATCTTCCCCCATCTGGGATTTCCACACAAGGTCCAGGCTATTATCTCTTTTGTTCTGTCTAAACTGGATTATGCCAATAGCCTCTACCACAGATCATCTTTAACAACTATGAAAAGACTACAATGGATTCAGAATTCGGCTGCCAGACTACTCTTACATATAAAACCACAAGCCCACATCTCCCCTGCTTTGAAAGCCCTACATTAGTAACCGGTTTGCCAGAAGATCCACATTCAAACTGCTTTGTATCACCCCCAAAGCGATAGATGGAACAGGACTGCTCTTCATCAGGAATAAAATCAGCAAGTGAACCTCCACTCAAGATTGGCACCTTGCCTCAAAATCCTACCATACAAAAAAAACATAGGTGGCACATTCTTCTCTATTCAAGCAGCCAAACTATGGAACTCTTTATTCCCAAACATAAGATCCACGGATAACCACCTTATCTTCTGAAAATTACTCAAGAATTGGCTCTTCCCCACAAAACCACCACACTTAAAACATAAATACAGCATATCCCTCTGTATATAAGCATTTATTTGGACTACAGATGTGTACCTACATATATGTACTGTTTTGTATGAACGTGTTTAATAAGTAGGGGGCATATAATCAAGAAACTGCGTTAACATTATCGCCGCTTTAGCGGCAGAAAACTGCCACTAAAGCGGCGATAAGGGGCTTGATAATATGCCCTTGTGAATTCCCATAGAAGCCCATGTTCTGGTGTGAACATGGGCTTCTATGGGAATTCTCTACTGCGTATTATCAAGCCCATTATCGCTGTTTTAGCGGCAGTTTTCTGCCGCTAACGCGGTGATAATGTTAACGCCGTGCTTGATAATATTCCCCTCTGTTTTTAAATATAGAGATATTGATTAGTTCTGTTAAACAAATGTACATAATACTTATGGTTATATTATTCCATGTTTAACATGTATCAATTGCTTCACTATGGAATTCACTATGGAATTGGAAAAAAAGAAAAAAAGTTAACTTAAACTACAGCATTACTTGAAAGTCTGAGTTTATTAAATACAACTTAAATCTACATATATTACCTTCCTATACATATTTACCTTCCATGTACATATGTACCTTTATATGTATTACTTTGCTTATAATTCAACATCTCCAATGCACTACCCTATATCTCACCCTATACCGCTTTCAATATATCCTCTACCTCCACCCTCTGAATCACCCCAACCCCCATTTTACTACTTTGATCCCCAAAACAACCCTTTCTAGGCTCTTTCTTCCTCTACCCCTCATTGCATAATTGTGAGAAAGTGGCTCTATATGTACTGGACCAAAGTAAGGTACAGTGTGTATAAAGTCCACAATCCCCAGAGGTATAACAGAGGTTAAAGTCAGGTCTGACCTTACTCTCTAAAGTAGTAGTTTGGTCGAGCGGTAAAGCAGTACCAGAGGACAGTGTAAAGCATTTGTTGCACACACTTAGTCAGCAAAAGGTTTCACACACTCAAGAACTGAACTCTAGGCCAATTGTTTTTATATCCAAAGATATAGTTGTTTTATTTTTAGAACCAACATGTATCAAAATATACTTTTCTCAATATGAGTACTTTCATGTAATTACTTTGCAAAGAGGCAATAAACTTTGTAAACACAATAGGTACAATGGTTGCAGTGGGCAACACAATTCTAAACACAATTTAACATTGAGCTCAATGGGTTTTTCTACATAAATGCACTTGATTACTTTATAGATTACTTTTGTAACTTCATAACTGGACCCTAGATTCAGTCCTGGGGTCCAAGCTGAAAACAGTTTAGTAAAAACGTTTTAGTTATTGCAATGATTTCTAAAGAATATAAAGGTATTTTAAAAGTTGACACTTAGAAAATTTTTAGTGCAAAACCAGCAATGTTATCCAATGGAAGGAAATTCAAAGCACAGGTAAAGTAGGTTCTCGTTACTTTTGTAATTCAGTACTGGACTCCTAGGTTCAGCACTGGGGTATCTACCTAAGACAGGTAAGTAATTACGTTTTAGTAGTTGGTACGATTTTTAAGGAATATTTGTAACTTTCAAAAGTAGACAGGAAATTTCACAGAAAAACAGTCAATGGTTTCCTATGGACGAAATTTAGAATACTAGTAAACACGGTTGTGATTACTTTTGCGGTTCAGTACTGGGCTAAAAGATACAGCACTGGCTTCTCTCCTGATTACAGGTGAGTACTTCAGATTTCGATATTCGGCTTATTTTAGATGAATATTTTAACATTTCAAAACTTCACACTCTAGAAGAATTTTCACAGAAAAACAGTCAATGGTTTCCTACGGCAGAAATTTAGATTACTAGAAAACACGGTTGCGATTACTTTTGCGGTTCAGTACTGGGCTACAAGGTACAGTACTGGCTTCTCTCCTGATCCCAGATGAGTAATTTGAAATTTGTTATTCGGCTGATTTTAGATTAATGTTTTAAAGTTTCAAAACTTCACACTCGAGTCAAACTAGTCAATGTTATCCTATGGCAGGAAAGTGAGTCATCGGTTTTCAGGTGAGTACTCGACTGGTGAAGTTAAGGTTCCGGGCATAGAATCAGGGGTCCCCCAGGGTCAGGTAGGTGCAGTTGGTAAACCCTCAGTGGAACAGGGGTGGCCGGGTGCAGAGTTAGTTAGGCCCAATGATATCCAATGAGAGGCAGGGGACCTTCAGTTGGTGACTGCTGGCTAGCAGGCCACGCGGCTGTGGGAGCTGGGCTCCTGGTCACTCGTTCAGGGCAAATGGGGAAGTAGGAAAGGACAAAGGTTGCACTCCCAGGGGCAATTGGGCGGCGGGGTGCAGAGTGCTTTTGAGTCGTCGGGCGCTCAATGTTATTCAATGATGATCTTGAAAAGGGAACAAAGGCTGCAGGCTCGGGGACGGAGGATCTTCTGAAGCGACCAGCACTTTGAGGGGTAAGTTGAGATCTTGGAGGATAGGTAGACACCCAGGAGTGGGGCACAGGGGGCCGTGGGGCACCGGATGCAGGGGTGTCTTTTGAGGCTGGGAAATCTTACCCCCTACTGGTCCCGGTCAGAGGGGTCCTTTGTCCTGTGGCTGCAGGCGTCGTCGGGGTCGTCGAGGAGGGTGCTTGGGCACTGGATTCCAGGTAAGAATCGCCGGGGCGACGTCCTCAGGGTCTTGATTCACTCCGGCACAGGCCAGGCTTGGCGGGTGCAGAGTGTGCAGGGTTCGTGGTTCCGGGCTGATGCCAGGGCTTGTTACTTGCTTTGAGCAGTACCACTGCTCGTGGGAGACCCAGGTATTCAGAGACACAAGGCAGTCATGTCCTCCGGGGTTTTTGAAGTTGTTGACCACTGGAGATGCCGGGGTTTAACAGGAGCAGGTTTGAGGGTTGACAGGCCGGTAGGGCTGGGGCCAAATCAGTTGGTGTGTTCCTCTTTTTAGCAGCTGCACGGCAGGTCTTCGTGTTCCTTGATCTTCTTTCTTGTTTCGTAATCTGGATCTGTAGAAAAAGTTTCAGGATGCCCCTAAATACTAAATTTAGGGGCATTACAGGTAGGGCAAGGGCAGGGACCTATGGGTCCCTGTCCTGGGGTGGGTACACCCCCTAGCCTGCTCCTCTCCTGTTGGAGGGGGGCAGGAGCATAGCTGTGATAGGGCAGGGCTCCCCATCTTCAAGATGGCTGGAGCCCGGGGTCATGCATCACCTCACCTCTCCCACCTGAGGGGTGGAGTTGGCACAGGCTGGCACACCCCCCTTTCTGACGTAGGTTTTCCTGCCAGTCTTCCTGCCAGAGTGGGGGTCAGAACTGGTGGGGCCAGTTGCTGTGTACAGCAAGTGGTCTGGAGAAGCTCACAAAGGCGGAATGCCTTTGAAGCTTCCCCTGCCCATCTGGGGGGAGGAGGCCACTGGAGGATAGGCTCCTGACTGATCACCTACAGAAAAAAGCAATTTCGCTAACATACAAAAAGATAATAAACAATAGACCAGATCTTACAGAGACCCTGAAAGCTAAGTGGGAGCAAGAGGTAGGAGACATTGACGAGGCGGAATGGAGAGAGGCGCTTGCTTCCCCTAGGGAAGCAGCCATTCCTTCAAAGCTCCGATTAGTGCAGCTTAAAATTTTGCACCGCATGTATTATACAAGAGTACTCCTTCACAGAATAGAGAGGGCAGATACACCATACTGTCTCAGAGAATGTGGGGAAAGGGGAACGTTCTACCATATCATATGGAGTTGCCCCAAAATAGTAGGCTACTGGATGGCAGTGATGAGGACGCTATCCCAGGTGACGAAGATCACTGTGTTGCCAAGTTCGAGGTGCTGCCTTTTCAATATATGGGACCCAACAGACTTAAACACAACGGCCCATGACTGGGTGACCTTAGGTGTGACAATTGCAATAAGAAACATCGCGCAGCGCTGGGGTTCTCGGATTGGGCCCACCCTCGCTCAGTGGTGTAGAGACATGGACCTAGCGATGGTTGCAGAGCGTTCAGTCTATATATATAGGGGATGTCCAAAAAAGTGGGAGAGGGTGTGGGGGGAATGGAACACCTACCGAGGAGGCATATGTGAACCCCCGCAACCTGAAAATTCAGATTCTGATACGAGTGTTTGAGCAAACTATGATGTATAGTCTTATGAAATGTGCCCCCCGCGGGACAGGGAGGGTTGGAAAGGGGAAATGTGGTAAAAGTGTGGTTTTCTTTACACTATCGGCGACTGGACGAGTCTCTGGCTATAATGTGTTTACAAGATCAGTAAAGTCTATCGTCATTGAACTGCTCTGCAAACTGTTCAATAAAAATTGTTTTAAAAAAAAATAATTTGAGGCGCTGATATGAATGATCGCTTTTGATGGTATATTTAATGGAATAATCCTTTACTAATGTGAGCAGTGGCAGGGTGAGTATTGTGTAGTCTGTAGTTGACTGTGCTTTCACCCCATAGTATGTAAAGTTTGGAGGAGTATCACTCTGAGTTCTTCCATTAATTACTCTCATACCAAGGTGTTTTAGATTCGTCACTAAGTTCTGCCCATGCCGATCAATTCGCCTAAGGTGTGGTGCAGCTTGCGTTTTCACAGCCCAGATTTCATTTTCCGCATTTAAGTGACCATTTTCCTATGGTGCATATATTAAGTTAGAATTGAAATCACCTGTAATGATTATTTCACACTCAGGGTTCTTGAACCTTATTTCAGTTATTACACTAACTAATTTGCTAAATAGTGCCCTGTTCCTCTTGCTACTTGGATGGGCGTACAGATTTATAAGAATTATGGTATTCGCTACACTACGCTGCCCCAACCCAATGCTGATCAGCTGCATGTCAGCTGTTGTTGCCGGCAACTGCACAGATGCAGTATTTAATGCAGTAGAGATATAAACGGCTAGGCCACCCTTTGGCTTGCCATATCATTGAGTTTTCGTTGCCTCTACATGATGTAAGGTGTAACCTGCAACCTGTACCGGCGTGATCAGCCAGGTTTCCTGAAGGGCAATTAGATCAAAATGTTTCCAGTTGTCCGGTGCCGCATTATGCTGAAGTTCTTGTTTTACTCCAGCAATATTCCACGATAAAAGTTTTAAAGCCGGCTGGAATTCATAATTGCTGTCGTTATCATGTCATTCTCTTCGCTTAGCCATTCTAGTTCCATCATTTACCATATCAATTTTTCTTTGTGTTTCTGTCTCAAGGCCTCTCGAGTCGCCTCTTGCATTTTTTAGTACAGAATAAACTGAGGTTGCTCTTTGTGTATGTATACAAATATTAGTTACACCTAAGAGGGGTAAAGGATAACATCTCTTTGCAGGTTTGGAGAGGGTTATACCCCAGTCCTTAAACTGCTGGTCTGCTTTTAAAATTAATGAGACTGACTCGGATGACTTCCATGTAGAGAGAGTTTGCTCAGCTTGGTTCATTTTTCCCTGGTTGATAAACTCAATAGAGAGAAGATAGGTCGTGTTAAGGTGGTTTAGTGATGGGATAGCTGCCCTTAAACTTAAAATATTACCTCTGTTCAAACAATCCGGAGGACCTTGTGATATATTATATGGGTTGAATAAAATCTGGTTATTTGCATTCTGTATTTGGCCCTTATTTTTAACTGAATTAACTGATGTGTGGTCTGATCCATATTCATTGGGTGTTGTCCTAGTGATTGTTGCATCATGGTACTCTCAGATGGATTTATTTTAACTAGTAACCGCTCATTTAAATCCCGGCTTCATTGAGATGCATTGTGTAATACCACTTCCCGTTGTTTTACTTAAAGCTTATTATTTGGTTTATGGATTAGGGCTATGTCCAATTTTTTCTCCTCTTTCATTTCTTCAATTACTGTGGGCACTGTGTTTTGACCAATTGCGAGTGGGCCTACATGGGTTGTGAACTGGTTATTATATTCAATGTTACCATACCTTGTCATGGTCTGAGTCCTTTGATCAGTATCGGTCTTTGTTCCTTCTGGAAGGATCTTTATCGAAGAATTTGTGAGATTGACTGGTGATTCACATGTCTTTTTCACAGCCCTGATTTCTGTAATTGATTGTTCCTTTTGCATGGCATTCCCCATGGAGCATTTTCGTTCATCCCTAAGCTCCTGATTAATTAAGTTTTGCTCCTTGGGTTTTGGGGCAAATATTGGATAGAATCTATTCACCATTTGAATCACACTTCCTTTATATTGTTGCTTTTTCCTGGCCTTCCTATCACGTTTCTTCTGCCTTTTGGTCTGTTGAAAGTTTTGAAGTTTGCCTGAATCATCTTGTTGTAGTATCATTTTCTCAGCCAAGGCTGCTTTGCTAATAGTTGAAATACTTGACGTTGATGAATAAACGGATAACTTAAATGATTTCTGATACAACTTCACTAGGATAATTCAATGGGGTGAATCTCTTTGATTCCTGTATATTTGTTAATTCGTGTGTTTCTTGTGGCTTCGTTCTAGGGACATTTGCTATGTCGGAGCCGGAGGATGTGTTGGTCCAGGATTCCGTGAAGAAGGCGACATTGGGCGAGAGGGTGTTGATCAGGTCCCAGATCTCTAAGGCATGTCGGTGTAGGGAGCGGGTGTTGAGGAGGATGCATGTCGGGTTTCGGTGGTGCATGCATCCGGCGGGCCTTCTGCGATAGTGGGAGTTTTGTTGATGGTGAAGGATCTGAGACAGTGTCTGCACGAGAACTGTCCATGGGTGTCGCTCGGAGAGGATCTTTACTCATCCCAAACCTTTTCCTAACTGTTATGAGCTATAAAAAAAACACTTCCCTCTTTTATCCCTCCACTATCCTTTTCAATCCAAATAAAAGAATAACATATCCAACGCTCAAATAAATGTCATATTTCCCTATACTATTTCACCATTAATCCTTTTTGGGTTCCAGAGTAGCGTGCTACTCACCGAAAAAGCGCTTTGCCAGGGGTAGTAAGCACTTTATAAATGGATTTATAATTACAAGACTGACCATGCTTTCCAAAAAATGTGAGAGGACTCTCTTCATAACTTCCATTGGCTTACCAAATGGTAGTCACTCTTTAGTACTATGTAAAATAGGCACCTTTCATCACTTGCATTACACCTTCGGAGGTGTATGCTCTGGAGGGGGGAGGGATGCGATAACAAAAAGTCTGAAGCAGATGCATAAACATTAGAGCACGAGAATGGCGCACTCCACGACTTGCAAGAGAGGCAACAATGGACTGTGGGTGTTACGAGGAAAAATCAGTCGGAGATGCTAGTTTTTACACGCTTTGTGCAAGCGTGGAATCATCACCCACTAGAAATGCTCCCTGTGCTTAGGAGCCCAGGCACAGCCAAAGACTGTGGGGGTGAAGATTGGCGTAGCAATGCCAAGGGATGGCAGCCGGGCTGTGCTAGTCAGGGCTGGCAGCGGTGGCCGGCCTGGCTGCCTCTGGCCTCAGATGTGAGGCTGCCGAAGGCGGCTGCTGATGGAGAGGAGCGAGGCTTTGAAAGCCGTGCCAGTCTTCGCTGCCACCGGGAGACCAGAGGGGAAGAGGGCACAGACACGAGCAGCCGCGGGTTGGCAGCGGCCGCCTCCCTCGGCCCTAGGTACCCCGGCTGCCTGGCCGGGTGCCAGGTGCTGCATTCCTTCCCTTGGTGAGAGCAGGAGCCAGCGGGGGAGGGACCGTGGACCACGGGCATCGAGCCCAGCAGAGGGGGAAGAGACAGGCAGGGGACGGGCGGCGCACACCACAGCGGGACCCTCCGCCCCTCTCTCCTCTGCACCCACAGCACCTGCGCGAGCTCAGCAGCATCCACAGCCCCGGGAAGTGCGGAGCGCCGCGCAGGCCGACCTGAGGGAATCCGAAAAAGGTCACCCAGGAGCGCGGGATGAGAGAGACTGAACCCGGGGTGCAGAGCAGGGTCAGATATTCACGGGGCGCTGCCTCAGAGCCAGGGCACAGGTTTCAGTCACGGGGGTAGGGAGGGGAGCAGGTTCTGGCGAGTTTTCACTCTGGTTAGTGTGGGGGTGGCCCCAATTCCTCTTTGGCCAGACCGTGTGCGCTGACACAAGAGATCACACACGTTTGAGTAAGCGCGCCTGTGAATCTGCGGAGGTCGGGACTGCGCCCGAGCCTTCACACCCCTTGGACTGAATACCTCGAGATCGCACTAGGAGTGTCCAGGCTGGGAAGGAGTGTCCGGGCTGGGAAGGAGTGTCAGGGCTGGGTAGGAGTGTCCGGGTTGGGAATGCTCCTGGGATCCCGTTGTGGGCAGAGTGTGTTTTCCTGTATGGTTAGCAGAGTTAATACCACGGAGTCTGCATATTGTCTTGTCCCTGGCCCGCCTGGCCTGAAGCCAGCCAGTGCAGAGTTTGGGTGCATTGGGCATCAGTGAGTGAGTGCAAGGTGTGGTATTGACGTTGTCTTTACCGGGGTGGCTATCTCTAAAGTCTACACTGGCCTGGTGTTCGCTGGGGCCTGTAGGGAGTGACTTGCACACGAGTAAGCATTGGCTGGGGCTTCCTGGGGAATCCTGGAGCTGGACAGCAGGGTGGAGTATTGTCACAACTCCTGAAATTCGGCAGTGGGTGTGAGCAGCCCTCAGACTGCATATGGGATGTAGAGAGCAAAATCCTGAGTGAAGGCTTCGTGAGAGCTTCTGAGATTGCACAGCGGTAGTGGTGTGAGGGGACACATGTTGCACAGAGCTAGTCGTGTGAACGGTGCACAGAGTGCGCAGTGGCAGTGGTGTGAGGGGACACATTACACAGAGATAGTCGTGTGAACGGTGCACAGTGCGCAGTGGCAGTGGTGTGAGGGGACACATTGCACAGAGATAGTCGTGTGAACGGTGCACAGAGTGCGCAGTGGTGTGAGGGGACACATTGCACAGAGTTAGTCGTGTGAACGGTGCACAGAGTGCGCAGTGGAAGTGGAGTGAGGGGACACATTACACAGAGATAGTCGTGTGAACGGTGCACAGAGTGCGCAGTGGTGTGAGGGGACACATTACACAGAGATAGTTGTGTGAACGGTGCACAGAGTGCGCAGTGGCAGTGGTGTGAGGGGACACATTACACAGAGATAGTCGTGTGAACGGTGCACAGAGTGCGCAGTGGTGTGAGGGGACACATTACACAGAGATAGTTGTGTGAACGGTGCACAGAGTGCGCAGTGGCAGTGGTGTGAGGGGACACATTACACAGAGATAGTCGTGTGAACGGTGCACAGTGCGCAGTGGCAGTGGTGTGAGGGGACACATTACACAGAGATAGTTGTGTGAACGGTGCACAGAGTGCGCAGTGGCAGTGGTGTGAGGGGACACATTACACAGATAGTCGTGTGAACGGTGCACAGAGTGCGCAGTGCGCAGTGGTGTGAACGGGCACGGGTTGTATGCACAGTGTTCGTTGTGTGAACGGGGGCGGGGCACGGGTTGCCCAGTGGATTTAGCGTTGCTCAGACTGTATGGTGTGGGAGCCCCTCAGACCGCACAGCGGAGGTGGTGTGAACGGTGCTCGTACTGCGCAGTGTTTGCGGTGCGAGCCCCTTCCTTGGACCGCAGAGTGAAGGCAGAGTGGGCGGTGCACAGACTGCGTGGCGTGGGGAGCCTCTGAGACTTCACAGTGACAGTGGTAGGAGCGGCGCTCAGGGGGCAGTGTCCACCGTGTGAGAGTCCATTAGCCCGCACAGGGAGGAGTGTGTGCCGTGGTGGCAGTGTGTGAACCACTTGGACCACCCAGTAGCTGCGGTGTGAGAGCCCCTCGGACTTCCCGGGCCCTGATGCGTTCACCCCCCATGGCACCAAGCCTGCGCCCGCTGCTGCTTCTCCTCGCCCTCGCCAGGCTCTGGGGCTCGGCTGGGGCCGGGTGCGCCGAGGCCGGCAGGTGCTGCCCTGGCAGAGACCCCCAGTGTGCCACCCAGGGCTGGAGGCTGGACCGGGTCTACGGCACCTGCTTCTGCGACGAGGCGTGCCCGCGGGCCAGGGACTGCTGCTACGACTACACCCAGGCCTGCCCAGGTAGGTGGACGCTGCTTGTCACATTCACAGGGTGCGCAGGGGACTCTTTCTGCGCCTTCAAAAACACAGGCGGGCCGGGCAGGCAGAAGATGAGGGCGTTGTTGCAGATCACACAAAGTGTCAGAGGCCAGGCGTCCATAGCTCCAATCTGTACTCATGCATGCGCACCATATATATATATAACTCACATTCCTATACACAGGTGAAATGCTTTTGGGGGCTGTTATTTGATGCCGGACCTCAATTTCTCATCTTACTTATCCCCCTAAAGGCATCCACAGAACAGCTTTGCAGGTGTCCCACGGTCCACTGGCAGCCTCACGGCTCGGGCGTTTCCAAAGTAGGTTTCTGCTTTCAGAGCCCGGTGAGGTGCCATGCACAGCCATGCCACCGTGGTTCCTTTCTGGTGGTGGCCTACTGTAGCATGGGGCTGGTTTCAAGATGTGCCCAGGGCTGATTTAGATTTACAGTCCGTCTCTGACGGGTTGTTTTCTTCGGACCATATAACACTGGGGTTTCTGTCCTGACCTGCCGTTCTTATAAGCGATTAATTTTCAATTACGGTGCTTAGAAAATTGGAGAAAAAAACACACCAGAGTCAAATCGGAACGTAAGTAGTGACTGTGACTGAGCGCTGCAGCGGGTGCACGGCCAGCGGAACAAAGGCGGGGGAACCGGACCTTTAGAGTCGCTATTATAGCGGAGTGCGTTTTCTTTGGGGTGATACAAACGAACCTGCACCCCTGCGAGCTGCCCGCCTACACACTCTCTGCACAGCGGCACTGTGAATCAGAAGATGCAGGCGCGCGCTTCATCACACGCCATGAAGGCAGCAACCAGAGGGAGTTTTACTTTTACACTGTGAGGGGGCAGTAGTAACCCGTGTGTCACGTGCTAGGAAGGAACGGACTCCCTGACTTCTCTTCGAATTATAAAATACAGCAATAATTATAATTTAGTGAACCCTCCAGTCCTCTACGCCTAGGTGCCACTGCACCTGCTGTGTTAATGAAAGCCACGCCCCTGTGAGTTAGGAAGAAGTGCTGGCTATAGGTACAGGCAGGCCCGGCTCCAGGAATTTTTATTTGGGTGGTCCAAGGGTGCATTTGGGCGGGCCACGGCAGGCTCGATTTGTCGCATATAGGTCTGGGCAGGCCTGCTTCAGGGCCCTCCTTTATTAGGTTTTGCCTAGCGAAAGCTGCGCTCTGCGCAGCTTTTTCGCGCAGGCGAAATCCTGTTGAGAACTGTAGGGTGCTTTGGGTCGGCCCTCGTCATTGATTGGCTGGCTCCGTAAACGGAGCCTTGCCATTGGACGAGGGGCCTGTCCGTCAATGCCGGACCAGACACGGGGGCGTTCCTGACATTCTTTGCCTTTTGCCGACGTCACGCGACGCCGGGAACGCCCCCGAGTCTGGTCCGGCATTGCCGGCACTTCTGCGTCTCTCCTGCCCCGTGACTGGCCGGCCGGCCAATCCTAGCGCGGCCGGCCGGAAGTGCCCGCCCCCCGCAGCCCGGGGAAGAAGGAGAGGAAGACGGCAAGCACTATGGCGGCGCCCGCGGGGAGACCGGAGAAGTGCCTCTCCAACCTGCCGCTCTAGCTGATTCACAGCATCCCTCCAGCTCTCAGGCCGTGCAATCAGGCTCTCGACGCTGCCTGCCGCAGGTCACACCGCCCTCCCGACAGCCCAGCCCGCCTCAGATCGGAGTGAAGTGCAAATCAATATGGTAATTACATTCCCATGCTGAACCGCAGCCAGGCTGGTGTGGCGGGAGCTCCGAGCCTCAAGTCTTCGCTTCCAGGCGCTGCATTGCGGTTACACCTTTTCTGATCCATTCTCGGCAGGCAGCGCTTGGGGACATCTCAGAGTCCCCGGTCTCGCTTCAAGGCGCTGCATTGCATACATCCTCTCCTTACATAAGTATCTTTCGTTCCCTTTTTGTAGGGGAGGAGGTGCGAAGCCTCTCGAGGCGCTATGTTCCCGTCCTCCTGCGCTCTGAAAGTTGGTGATCTTCGCCCAGCCGAGCCCGTTTCGAGGCGCTGTATTGCCTTTTCTCCTTGCCCCCTCTTCTCATGGGCGGGTTGCGGCCGCTTCTCGAGGCACTGTGTCCCTGTCATTCTGTTCTCCGAGGGATAGTGATGTAGACACAACTGAGCCGGTTTCAAGGCGCTATGTCCCTGTCCTCCGCCTGTACTCTGAGGGTTGGTGATCTGCGCCCAGCTGAGCCGGCTTCAAGGCGCTGTGGCACCTCCGCCTCTTCTCTCGCCTCTCCCCCGTCCGCTCCACCCTCTCGGGGGTACCTCGGGGGTGGGGGGCGGGTACCCCCGAGGCCCGGAGCCCTCCCAGAGCCCTCCCGGAGCCCGCGGGGCTGGCCCGGCTCCAGGCACACCAGCGCCTCACAATCGCGGCTTGTAGCGAAGTGCCTCTCCAACCTGCCGCTCTAGCTGATTCACAGCATCCCTCCAGCTCTCAGGCCGTGCAATCAGGCTCTCGACGCTGCCTGCCGCAGGTCACACCGCCCTCCCGACAGCCCAGCCCGCCTCAGATCGGAGTGAAGTGCAAATCAATATGGTAATTACATTCCCATGCTGAACCGCAGCCAGGCTGGTGTGTAATAGGCTTCAACACATTGACAAAGCCAACAGCTCTTACATAGGCGGGACCTGGCTTTGCCAATGCTTGCTATATATTTTCAGTTTTATATAGGCTATCTCGACCGAAGGTATTGGAGCGCTTTATATGAGCAGCGGTGACATCACACGCGGTCACATCCTATTTCAGGCACAGGAGATATAGTGGTGTGCCGAGGATCACAGGATGTTGAGACGATGCGAGACTCGAACTTGTTTCTTCAGTGCCACAGTCAGCCGCTCTGGTCCTTAGGCCACGTCCTCGCGGTGTTGCCTTCCCATCCGATATTACTCTTGTGGATTGTGGGGTACGCTTCAAAGCGCTGCACGTACTCCTCCCCCCCCCCCCCCCCTCCTCCATGTCGTCCTGTGGATGTGGGCGACTCTGAAGCCCATGGTCCGCTTCAAGGCGCTGCACCAGGGTCTACAGACATGTCCAAGGTCAGAGTCAAGGTGACCCCGTTGAACCCGGCTCCCTGGCCGTCCTCCGCCGAAGCCTTAACCCCAGCCCTCTCCCCCCGCCCCCACCGCGTTGACAGGCCAGAGTCTGTCTTCAAGGCGCTGCATTAAGTGTATACCAACTTTGGCACTTTCTATGCAGAGGGTGGGTGTGGCGGGAGCTCCGAGCCTCAAGTCTTCGCTTCCAGGCGCTGCATTGCGGTTACACCTTTTCTGATCCATTCTCGGCAGGCAGCGCTTGGGGACATCTCAGAGTCCCCGGTCTCGCTTCAAGGCGCTGCATTGCATACATCCTCTCCTTACATAAGTATCTTTCGTTCCCTTTTTGTAGGGGAGGAGGTGCGAAGCCTCTCGAGGCGCTATGAAGATTAATAAATGTTTTATATTTTTTTACTTTCTATGTCTGTCTGTTACATGGTTACAAGACGGGGGATCTTAAATGATTTTATATCTATGTATTTTATGGTCCCTGCCCTTTCCCAGCCTGTCCTCTCCCAGCCTGTCCTCTCCCAGCCTGTCCATTTCCAGCCTGTCCTTTCCCAGCCTGTCCTTTCCCAGCCTTTAAACTTCCAGCCTGTCCACTTCCAGCCTGCCCTCTCCCAACCTGCCCTCTCCCAACCTGCCCTCTCCCAGCCTGCCCTCTCCCAGACTGTCCCCTCCCTGCCCTCTCCCAGCCTGTCCCCTCCCTGCTCTCTCCTAGCCTGTCCTCTCCCTGCCTGTTGTCGTGTCCCGGCGGCAGCAGGCAGCAGCGTGCACTGCGTCCCCGAAGTAACAGCCCTAAAGCAAGCAAGAAGTACGCCCCCCTCCCACCAATCCCTGTTAGGTAGTGGAAACTGTCCAAACTGGGGTGCAGACAGCCCCTCTCACCTTTCGGCCTGGTACCACTGCACCAGCCGCACTACTTCCCGAACTGACCGTTCTCCACTTCAGCCCCGTCTAAATTACAATTCATGCTTGTGACCCTTTTGCCTGCTTGTGCTTGTTTTCATGACCCTGTTGCCTGCTTGTGCCTCCGTGTGCCCCTGTTGCCTGCTTGTGCCTCCGTGTGCCCCTGTTGCCTGCTTGTGCCTCAGTGTGCCCCTGTTGCCTGCTTGTGCCTCCGTGTGCCCCTGTCGCCTGCTTGTGCCTCAGTTTTCGTGCCCCTGTTGCCTGCTTGTGCCCCTGTTGCATGCTTGTGCCTCCGTGTGCCCCTGTTGCCTGCTTGTGCCTCCGTGTGCCCCTGTTGCCTGCTTGTGCCTCTGTGTGCCCCTGTTGCCTGCTTGTGCCTCTGTGTGCCCCTGTTGCCTGCTTGTGCCTCCGTGTGCCCCTGTTGCCTGCTTGTGCCTCCGTTTTCGTGCCCCTGTTGCCTGCTTGTGCCTCCGTGTGCCCCTGTTGCCTGCTTGTGCCTCCGTGTGCGCCTGTTGCCTGCTTGTGCCTCCGTGTGCCCCTATTGCCTGCTTGAACCTCCGTGTGCCCCTATTGCCTGCTTGTGCCTCCGTGTGCCCCCGTTGCCTGCTTGTGCCTCCGTGTGCCCCTGTTGCCTGCTTGTGCCTCCGTGTGCCCTTGTTGCCTGCTTGTGCCTCCGTGTGCCCCTGTTGCCTGCTTGTGCCTCCGTGTGCCCCTGTTGCCTGCTTGTGCCTCCGTGTGCCCCTGTTGCCTGCTTGTGCCTCCATGTGCCCCTGTTGCCTGCTTGTGCTGTGTGGGTGTGTGTGGAGGGCTCTGTGTGGCTGTGTGTGTGGGGGGCTCTGTGTGGCTGTGTGTGTGGGGGGCTCTGTGTGGCTGTGTGTGTGGGGGGATCTGTGTGGGTGTGTGTGTGGGGGGGCTCTGTGTGTGTTTGTGTGTGTCATTTGCGAGAGATAAAGCTAGTGGCATTGTAAATGACAATGCCATTATTTATGTTAAAAAAACATAAATAAAAATAATGTCAAGAGCAATGCCAATAGCTCTAACTTTAACAAAGGCAAAACCATTGCATTGTAAATGCTTGTCTCTTCTTAGTCTTACAAGGCCCAGTAAAACGCACTCTTTTCCAAATCTCTTTCTAAATATTATCACTCTCAAAAAGTGTTTTTTCCATGTAATGTTCCTTTGATGGGAAGAGGAGGTTTCTGAAGTGGGAGTATCAGGCAAGTGACACTTCTCGGGCTCCCTCTGTGCGAGCCTTCAGGGAGAATCCATCTTCATTACTACTTCCACCTGCTACCCAACCCCACTTCAACAACTAAAATCATCAGAGGGCTTGTTGAGAGGCGCGAAAGGCCCAGAACACCAAAGCCCAAGAATTAGCAAAAATCAAGAGGAGAGGAAAATTACCATAACTTTCGTCCATCGAAGCAGGAAAACACACAGGGCAAAGGAAACTGAACCCAGCCGGAACCCGCCAATGTACGGCATGAACAAACTCATCCAAAGCTAAAACAATAGACTACAGGTGTAATATCTGCTCTTGGAATGTAAATGGCCTAAGCACAAAACTAGAAGATCCAGACTTCATGGAATTTTTCAACCAGCACAATTTAATCCTCTTTCAAGAGACATGGCAGACAAATTCTTCACCAATAGTAGGATACAAAGAATATCTTAACCCGGCCAAGAAAGACTCGAAATATGGAAGAGCTAAAGGAGGCCTTTCAATCTATGTCTCGACCCACATCTCTTAGCAGGCCTCGGAAGTGGATTTAGACACAACATGGATGCTATGTATCCAATTAACAGCCCCTAAATCCTTCAGTTTACTAATACTGAACATATACATTCACCCATCATCCAAACAAAAGAGATTGAATATCGATACCCTAGCAGCAACACTGGATACACTTAAACTTGCTCACCCACACTCCAATATTATTTTATCAGGAGATTTTAATATGAAATTACTAAATCTCAGGAAAGAAAGTCCAACAGGCCACGTTCCACCTAGCAAACAACGTGATACACATGGTAATAGGTGTGCTACCCTGTTGGAAGAACGCTCATTGGGCGTGTTAAACGGACAAGTGACATCAGAGAGCCATCCAGCATACACCCGGGTAACGCAGAAAACATGCTCAATCATCGATTATACATTAACAGACCTAGACCTTCTTCAACATATCACTAACTTTGAAATCAAAGATAGGTCAGAACGCGACCACCATCCTCAAACCTTTACTTTACTCCTAAATACGGCCGACTCAGTAAAAGACAAAGTGATGTCCCAACACACAAAATGTTACAACCTGAGACGTTTAATTTGGAAAAAGGAAAATATTGGCGAAATCATGGCCGCATGTATAGCCCTATCGGAGAGTTTTAAAGTGAATCCATCATGTATAAAGGCTTGGGAAACCTTCACTCAAGACCTAAACAAAGAATTCTCAAAAAATGTCCGTAAAGCAGGCAGACCGGCAGGGGTAGGGTGGTTCCCCAATAGTTTAAGGAAACAAAAAAATCAATTGAATAAACAGCTAAGGCATTTGAGAACTCGAGGCCCAGAATCTTCTCAGGACATTCGCTCACTAATATCAAAATTAACAAAAGACCTCAAAAGAGACCCCAAGGTGGCCAAGAAAGACTTCAGAGAAGATCTCTGGGCAAAACTTCTCTTTGCCAGTAACCAAAAAGACTCCAAGCTCTTCTGGGACATAATTAATCAGCTATCTAACGGCAAGAACCGGCATTTCAACTCTGATGTAATGGAGGACACCTGGAAAGCACACATTGAGCAAACATATAATGACATCCTACCCTCAGGAGTCACAAATCAAGAAATCCTGATTGCAGCAATAGTTTATGATACATCAAAGATTGAACTGCCAGAACCACTTCTCCAGATTTCTCAAGACCGGGTCCTTAAAACCATAAAAAACCTAAGGCCAGAGGGAGCTCCAGGACCTAACGGATTGCCTAATGCATTATTCCGGCACGACCCCTCATTCTGGTCCTACATCCTTACCCCATTATTCACACACACACTATTGTCAGGTACGGTTCCAGACTCCTGGAGAGGAAGCATCCTAAATCCCATATATAAATTGGGCCCACGTTCAGACGCTGCCAACTACAGATTGATCGCACTCATCGATGTTGAAGCCAAGATTTACGCCTCAAACCTGCTGGCAGATCTAGAAGACTGGGTGAGCTATACAAATTTGATGCCAAATACACAAACAGGATTCCGGGCAGGAATGGGCACCCTTACCAACATCTCAGTGGTCACACTCCTAGTTAATCAAGCTATGGCTAAATCCCGCTCCCTTTACGCCTGCTTTATTGACCTCAGAGCAGCATTCGATAAAGTACAGAGGGCAAAGCTATGGGTCTAAATGCAAAGCTTGGGGGCACCAACAAAACTTTTGGAGGCAATTATCAATCTTTACTCGGACACATGGGTCCAAATAAAAAAAGGAGACGGGCGCAGCATAACAAGTAAGATCCAAACTAAAAACGGGCTGAAACAGGGGTGCCTGCTGGCCCCTTGCCTCTTCAACATCTATACCGCCGACCTCGAGAAACACCTTCAACAAGTTCAAACCGACCTCCCAAAACTGGGCAAAACACTAATCACCAGCCTTCAATACGCAGATGATATCATCCTTCTATCACAAACACCGATAGGCCTGCAACAATCAATGACCCAACTAGGAGCCTATACCATCGCATCCCAATTAACAATTAATCTCAAGAAAACAAAGGTGCTGTGCTTCTCAAAACAACATAAAAAAGGGTCAAAAGGTAAATTTATCTGGAACCTAGGTGACAAACCAATAACCCGGTGGAAACTTACAAATACCTAGGGTTTCAACGGGATCAAACCTCTACTTCAAACATCAGCTGAATCAAGTGAGAACGAAAGCAAAACAACTTTTTTACGCCTTCAAAATTTTACACAGGAAATTAAAAGGCTGCTCAACAGGGCATCTGCTGAAGATAATCACAGCAAAATTCATACCAACTATATCATATGGGTTGGAAATAATGCATACAAAAGACTCAGCCGCCCTTAACCAAGCCCAATCAAGCTTCTTCAAAAGGTTGTTCTCAATTCCTTAGCACATTTCTCAAGCCCAGATTCGACTGGAATACGGGCTAAAAAACCAGAAACCAGCCAGACAAGGGGCGGTTGTTATGTTATGTTATGTAACATTTTTAATGCGCACAGATGCTCCAGCGAAGGAGCGTCCTGGCGCAGGGAAAGGCAAACACAACACAACACTAAAACCAGCAATAAAAAAGCAGAACACTTAAAACAGGGGAAGTTTTTAAAACAGGAAAGTTTTCAAAGCCCTACGGAAGGATATCAAATCATCCAAAAGGCGGATTTCCAAAGGGAGCGCATTCCAGAGGAGTGCCACTTTCACTCGAAAGGAGCGTCCCCCCATCCGACTAAGTCTGAACCGGGGAACAACCACCAAGGATTGTCCCAGGGAACGGAGTGAGCGAGTTGGCACATAGGGAGAAATCAATTTATTAAGCAACACAGGTGCCGACTCTCGAAGAATTTTAAAAACCAGGGTGAGGGCCTTAAATTGAATACGCTTAGTCATCGGAAGCCAGTGTAAGGACCGCAAAGTGTTGGAGGTAGGGCAGGTCCGGGGCAGGCCAACCACCGCCCTAGCCGCAGCGTTCTGGACTCGCTGTAAACGAAGTATCTCTGCTTGGTTCGCTCCTAAAAGGAGTGAACTAGCATAGTCCAGGCGAGAAATAATCATTGCTTGAATGACCAGCTGTCTTGTAGGAGCATCGAAGAATTTAAGCAGGGGTCTTAGCCCGCGTAATACTCCAAAACAGCAGGCCGCCACTCTCTTCGTGTGAGTCACAAAGCTTAACGTATGGTCAAGCCATACTCCCAAATTCCTGAGTTCCAGGACAGGGACTGGAGCTGTTCCCAGCTCAGAAGGCCACCATCCATCTCCCCAGAGGTCCGCATCCCTTCCAACGATCATCACCTCCGTTTTTGACGCGTTCAGCTGGAGACAGTTGTTATTCATCCAGCTGGCCACCTCTCTCAGTCCACTGCGGAACCTGAGGGCATCCTTCTTGGCATCCCCGCTGATCGTAACCGCCAGCTGAGTATCGTCGGCATAGGAAACCATGGTAAGGCCCCATTGCCTAGCGACTTCAGCCAGCGGTTGCACGTACAGATTAAACAGCGTGGGACTCAACGAGGAGCCCTGAGGCACCCCCAGGTCCAACGGATGGTATTTGGACATCAAATACTATTGGCAGATGAGGCAAGCAGAAGATAACACATTAGCCCACTCCTGCTGGGAAGAAATCGAAAAGCAAGCGAGGCTAAATAATTCCAACGCTACGGTCCTAAAAGGATCACTCAAGGACCTACACCTCGAGGGGGCATGGCATACAAACACCTCTTTCTCTGGTTTCAAAAAGGCAGTAAACAGCGCAACCAAACACATTTCGCAGCTAATGGATAAAACTGCATTCTCAAAGAAAAAACACGCTTGGGCAGTGATTCATTCTTATCAGTCGCTTAAACCACAAACATACTTGTTAGAACACTTTTCACAACACAAAAAGCATTATCTGACTATGTTACGGTTGGGGTCATTCCCCACGAAGGACCTAACTCCAAAATGAAAACAAGTATGGTTAACAAAAGAATGCCGGCTGTGTGGACAAGGAGAAGAGAGCCTCTTACATCTCCTATGCATCTGCCCCGCACTCCTAGAAATTCGTAAAAGGGTCCTCCGCAAGTTGTTGATAAAAAAACAGCTACGGACATGCAGAGCTGCAGTCATACAATGTCTTGGAGGTCACTCCATTGAACTATCTTGTAAAGCCATTATGCTTTGGAAAACGGCAGCCAAAGAACTAGAAAACAAACACAAATGAACTGGAGCGGTTCCGTAAAGACTGCTTGGACCCTTCTTCTTCTTCTTCTCCTGCACCAACATTATTTGTTGGTCTCCTTGTTTACAGTACCGCCTCTCACTGTTCAAAATGTCATTTTAATATGAAAGTTAATTTTATGTATTATCTATGGATGATTATCTAGGTCATAACAGTATTGTGTTTTCATCTTTTAGCACCTTTTTAATCCTCATCTATTTATCTATTTATGTATTTTCTTCAACATGTTTGTATTATTGAACATTTTCCACTCTTTTATGATTTTTAACGAGATCAAATAAAAGTATTTCTGAATGACTGACTGACTCCGGACTCTGCAACGCACTCATCCCCTTACAGGCTTGATTATCCACTACTCCTCTCCAGTGCACCTTATCTCACAGCTGACTTTGGGCCCCAGCCCCATATCAGGCACCATCGGGCTCCACTTTCATTTTTCTCGGTAAAAACATTAGTAAAATCACCTTGAAACTTAAAACATGGAATATAGCAGTAAATATAATTAGCACGCACTTTAAAGTATGTTCCACAGTAGCCCTTATGACCCGACTGCTAATTAAATAAACAAAAACAGAAAGTCCATGACAGGGCCAGCTTTAGCGCTGATGCAATCGTCTTTTTTGGCACCACACCAATTACCTCTTTCTCTGTAAATACCTTTACTACCACCTTCCAACAGGGCCCCTCATCCCTCCATGGCCCCCCCTATTGACCTCCTCCTCGGATTCCCTCACTGCCACACGCCACAAGTGCCCCTCATCTCCCCATAGCCCCTACCCCTCATGACGTCCTCCTCAGACTCCCTCACTATCACCCTCCACTAGTGCTTCTCATCTCTCCCTAGCTCCCCCTCCACCCCATGACCTCTTCCTCGGATTCCCTCACTGTCACCCTCCAACAGTGCCCCTCATCACTCCATAGCCCCTCCCACTAACTCCTCCTCGGATTCCCTCACTGCCACTCTACAACAGTGCCCCTCATCTTTAGGTAGCCGCTATCTCATATACATTTCATTTGTTGTATAGCGCTACTCATATCAGTGAAGGGTGTCACAGTAGTTTACACCACGCACACATTAATAAGAGACACTCAATCATACAAGTATGTAAATCAGTCTACAGGGAATGTCACATAAACTAATGAGGATTGCGAGGTGTAGGAATCACATGTCATCCATACTGGTGGGCAGTATATTTTAAGAGGGTTTGGTCTGGGGAAACACGACCTTAGGATTTAGAGAGTATTCCATGTGGGTCAGCTTTACTGATAAAAATGTATATCTGTCCAAAAATACTAATTTTAGCAACATTAAAATAATGAAAGACTGAGGAAGTTCTAACTATATCACAAAACAAAAAAGCGAAGTTCTAACTATACCATTCATGTTTGTATGCAGCTCTTTGGTGACAGTTCATTGGTCACTGTCCTATGTTAGGATTGTTACTTCTGAACTGCAAGTAACACAAGGATCTCTGTGACAAAGGCAGTAACCCACTGAGCTTCCACATAAAATACAGTTAATCTGAATTTAAAAACTACTAACAGACAAATGATTGCTCTCTTCAGCAAGATCATTAATCACCAGCGTTATCTGGGCATTTTGTATTGTCTTGTTGTCCTGCATCAGCCATGATAATGATAAAAACTGTTCAAATGAAGCACACACGAAGTATGTGTCCTACTGGGTCTATGCAGATTTAAAAAAGAAAAACAAATAGTAACACATTCTCTTACCTACTCCATAAAACAAACTTTGTGCCACAGTCTGATGTGATAAGCAGCTGCAGGGGTCAGGAAAGGTGAATAGGAATAAACAAACTTCTTTTCTCCTGCACTGCATTGAAAAAGAAATATCCACACAGCAGAACAGTAGGCAAAGGTAACCATTGTCTAAGAAAGGATTTGTCGCCCTTTGCCATGGGGAGATGAAGGGGTGAAAAAAAAACCAAAGCCTTGTTACCATATCAATGGTCTTTTAAAGACCTGTGAAGTACTCGGGTGCAGCTGCAATAATCTCTAAAACTGTCTGTGTGTGTGTGCGCCCGGGAAGCTGTCTCAGCCCGGGTGCACGCACACACAGACAACCCTTTGAGCCCAATGCCATTGCGTGCCTGCCTTCAAGCCCTCACTGCGAGGGCCAAGGCTCCTGTATGGGTAGGCCAGACTCAGGTTTGGGTGGGCCTGGCCCACCTGCTAGAACCGGGCATGGGTACAGGCGTCTCCCTCAGTAAACCTGACATGCTGTCCATAAAAAGTGAATAAGACCCTAGTGAGGCAGGATGAAATGCAGTATTGCCAAATTCAGGGGCCATGGTCACGCGAAATTCAAAACAGATCATAGACAATTGCAGAAACCTCCCTCTGTGCTAGCTAAATAGTGCTGCCCATGTTGTGCATAGTGTAATGCACAAAAGCGGATGGGAGGAATGCTTGCAATGTATCTATCTACTGGCACTCGCTCGGTGTAGCACCCCAACCCAGGGCTTTAAGTGGAATGAAAAAAACAGGGGGGCAATGTAATTAAGGGTGTGGTGTAAAAACACGTAAACTAAAAATCTGTGCTTAGCATAGGGTGTCTCCCGACTTGCATTTTGCTGTTTCTGTCATTGCATCCAGATATATGATACACCGAGTAACATCATACCTACAACAAGTCAGGACTTTTGGCTTTGTCAATGGTTGTTAGTTGCATAAGCTAAATAAGCAGCAACTGTGGCTTGTATATAATATTGAAAAAGCTTCCACTTAAAGCCCTGTGACACCACAACAATGTTGCTGCTCCTGAGTTTCAAACACAGAAGGGAACTCTAGAGAGAAAATGACTCTTTCTAAAGGTTTTCCCTTCCCCAACAACTCTCACCTGGCATGACGCCGTGCCGTAACTTCTCCACAAGTGATTGGTGAGCAGTGTGAACAGTGCACATCCACGTGCCTGCTGTCATTGCAGTCCAGAAAACAGACCGCCTGTGCCAGGGCTCAAAACAGACCTGATAGAGACCTGTTTCGAGGCCTCCTTTACAAAACTGCCGGTGCTCAGCACCAGTGGGACTCGGCCCACTTAAAGCCCTGCCCCAACCCTTAGTCCTTTTACTCACCATGCCACCTCAGTTTGTCCAGAGCAATATGCAAATGATTATTTACCCTGCTCCTCTTGGGAACAGTCCAGCCCGAACTACCAGGCCAGGTCCTCCCTGAACCGGAACACAAGCAACCGAGGACTGATTTTCCCTCGGTATGCCTTCATCAACTGGGTACAGCTTGGTTCCAGTGACATTGTGAGCATGGGACCCATGTTTGGTCATACTCATGCCACTTAGGGCAGTACATAAAACACAAAACGTTTCACTTCTTTTTTTACATTTCCTTATCATCTTTAACCCCTTCGCTGCAGGGCTGATTCCCCTGCTGTGCTGGGGAGGAGGAAGGGCGCACAGCGCCCCCATGCTCATGACGAGCTCAGCTCGTCATGAGCCACGGTGCTCGTGTGCTCATGAGGAGCTAAGCTCGTCACGACCACACCCGTTTGTGTAGAATGCTCGCACAGCAGGGGAATTAGCCCCGCAGGGAGAGTTCTAACGGTCATGAAGAGCTCTGCTCGTCATGAGCATGGGAGGGGTTAAAAAGGAAGGAACGAAAAAAAATCTATTTTGCACAGAGAGAAGAAAGCATTAGATTTGAGGTCTGCCAGTGCTACTGGAACACATCTCCCTGGCCTGGCACAATAGTACATGCCATCATGAAACTGTAAGGTTATGCATCGAAAGGGAGCTTAGGTATGCACAGGCATATGAAACTTAATAAGTCTAGAAAATGTTGTGGCTAACTGGGAGGAAGGGGGTGAGAGCAGAGAGTGGCTGGTAACTCTGACGGGAGAGAGAGTTTAAGGCTCCTGAATAGGAAGCCGGGGATATGGCCAATGGCAGAACGGGAGGGATACTTTGGACAGTGAATCCAGTGTTGTGGGGTGACCTGGATCAAAATAGATGGTAGGGGGATTATGAGAAATGGCAGGGCTCATCCAAATAAATTAATAGGAAGTTGCCATCAGGTCGGTGAGCAATCTATCCCACTCCTGGATGATGTTCCAGCGCTGTATGACCCTAGCCTCTTCCCTATGGAGCTGCCTCACCACTAGCCCATGTGCACAATGTCTGTCTCCAGGTTACAATAGAGGGGGCTGTGGGATTTTAATTTTTATAGTAATGGTGTGTTTTGCAATGATCAGGGCCAGGCCATTAAAGCACTACTTGGGGCATTTGTATAATACTAGGCTCTTATCTTCCAAGTGTCCACCCGCCATATCTTCATAATGTGCGTCAGCTTTTGAGACCCCTCAGCCTGAAAAGAGCCCAATCGAGGGCCATCCCAAAGCACATATTTAAATTCTCCTGCTGGGCATTTGCATATGGCACATGCGTCTAAAGCCTCAGGGAATATTCTGTGATGCCACTTAAGAGACAGGTAAACCCCGTTTAATATGTAAAATGGAATTCATTTTAGGTGAGTGTTTCTATAGATCTTGCGGGGATACTCCAGTACTTTCTTCCACTCTTTGTCATGTAAGGCTTTGCTAAATTCTTCCTCCCAGTTCTCTCTCAAGGATTGTAAGGAGATCTGAGTGTGCTACAACAGCTTTGTACAGACAGGATATGAGTGTGCGGCAATTGTCCATTGTTTCTAGGGTGTGTACAAGCTGGTGAGTGTTTGGTTCAGACTCTCCCACCATTCCTAAGTCTCTGAGGACTTGGCGCAGGAGACCATACATAAAGAACTGACCCTTGAGAAGGTCAAATTGCATTATCATTGTTGGAAATTGTAGGAAATGGTCATCTTGGAAAAGGTCACAGAGTGAGGAGATTCCAGCCTGAACCCAGAAACTCGACTCAGGGCTAGTGAGATACTATTGTTTTCTGGGGAGACCTAGGAAAGGTATGGAAATGGTGTAGGGAGTTAAGCCCATAGTAGCCAATAATCCCCTGTTTAGGCAAGGTAATTCCCCTCAGGGTGGGTGCTAGGGACCAAGCATTGGGATTTAAGCTAGGATTTAGGCTTGAGCAAGGGGGTGGGATTTCAGGGAGCTCATTTCCTTAAGGGAAAGCACTGATATCCATTGACGTTGGGGTTCTAAATAATAAAATTAAGAAATTGGGGGTCCTAAACTAGCCTTTGTCAGGAGGGAGTTACATTTTGGGAAGGGCCACTTAATGGTGTCCGTTTTACCAAATTAGTTTGCCCAATAATTTGTTGTGGTCCCTAAAGAATTTCAGAGGAAGTACTGACCGGAGATTGGCGCAGTGGTGCAAAACGCGAGAAAGCGTCACCATGTTCAAGACTGCAATGTGACCTGTTATTGATACAGCGAGGGATCACCAGATTGTGACTGGAGTGTGAAGGGAGGTCACTGCAACTGTAAGGTTGCCATACAGGAGATGGTGCTCTGAATAGACTATCCAGATTCCTCGGTCTTGAATGGAGTTACCCTCCCACTTTACCAGTCTAACTGTGCATGAATCACATTAGGGGACAAGGGGAAAAGGCAGACCTTACTCTAGCTCACTTGCAATATCAAAATAGATGCACAGGTGTCTAAGATGAGCGATGCTAGGGTCAACGTCTTATATGTCTTTGAGGTAAACTAACATGTCGTGTGCATATAGGGATACTGCATGTATCACGTCCTGTAAGGAAATTCCCACTCTCTCCCCTGGAGACATGCATGGGTCACTAGGGCCTCTATTGCTAATGCTAATAAGAGTGGAGAGAGGGGGCAACCCTGTCTAGTACTCCTGACTACTGGATGACTGTCCCATGGACCTGACTCTAATTGTGGGATCTGTGTAAAGTAGCCAGACCCGGTTGACGGTATGGCACATGTAACCGAATCTGGGCAGGACATGGAACAGGTAGGGGAATCGAGTGCCTTTTGTAGATCTAGGGTTAGGGCAGCAGCATAGGCCCAATGGACCCGCCTCAACTTCATGATTCAGAACAGTCACCAGATGTTGAATGCAGCATTTCTACCTGGGGTGTACCCATTTTGCTCACCATGTATCAAGTGGAAGAGAGCTTGTTAGATTTGATGGGCAAAAGTCTTTCTCATGATTTTGTAATCCATGTTTACAACTGCTATCAGGTGGTGAGATGATGGGTCCCTGGGTTCTTTTCCAGGCTTTAATAGTCACACCAGGGACACCTCGCGAAGGGAGGCTGGGCAGTGCCTGAATTCTAACTCTGTCTTATACAGTTTTGTCAGTTTGGGTGCCAGGGTGCTATCAAATTTATTGTAGAAGTCCATAGAGAGGCAATTGGTCACAGAAGTCTTTCCCGATGCTAGTTTGGTGATCGCTTCTTTCCCATCCTGGGTAATGATAGCTGCATCAATCTTGCCAGGATCTATTTGGGAAAGCCCAGGGGGGGGAATGGCCTGTAGAAAGGACCGAAAACTGGCACCTGGGAAATTAGAGGATGGGTGGTATAAGGTCTTGTAAAAGTTAGCAAATATTTCATGCATGTTTTACTTTGAGTACCGCAAGTTGCTGTCGCAATGGCAAAGCACTTTCACTGGGGGTTGTTTGGATTCTCTATTTACCAGCCACACCAAGAGAACACCTGACCTGTACCCTTCAGAGTGAGATTGGATCCTGAATGCTGCATTGCTGTGGCCCGTGGAGGGAGTTCTGTGGGGCAGACAAATTAATAAAATGCATTTCGTAGTGCACCCTGCTTCGCATTTTGCGCGCAACAAAATTAGTTTTATTTAATTTAATTGTTTACTTACCTGCAATCATCCATATTCCGGTGTTTACGACCACACACCCTGCCCCTCCCCCGCCCCGCCTGTCTGCCCCATGGAACTCCCTCCACGGGCCGCGATTGGATGTCTGGTGTGTTGAATTGGATTGGAGACTATTTGCCTCTCAACCGCAATGTACTCTTTTCCCATTGTAAGTAGTACTCAGGATAATATTGTTCCTTTATCCAGGGACGTGTGGCTACAGGTGCCTCTGATAACAACTTTGAAAGCCTCCCATCCCATGGCCGGGGAGGAAGCACTATCAGCATTAAGCTCAAAATATTCCCTAATTTAGTCGCCAGGGTTCTTCTGAAAGCAGAGTCCTAGAGGATCCATGGTTTTAGACACAAGGTAGGGATAGGGAAGGGAGTTCTACCCCAGCCTAGACCAAGCAAGAACGTATTATGGTCCAATAGTTCTATGCCGCGGTAATAAGGGGAGGAAACCAAGGAACAGAGAGTTTTTAAACATACAGTTCTGTCCACATGGGAATAAAGATCGTGGGCTTGATAATTAAATGAGTTGAAACAAACCATAAGGTTATGACGGCACCATGCATACCTTAAGGACATGTGTTGGAGCCATGAAACCAGGCTCTGTGATTTGGAGGTGGTGGGATCAATGAAAAAAAGGATGAGACACCTAATGAAGTGTCTAGAACACAGTTGAAGTCTCCTTCCACTACCAACCGAACATGTCCCCACTTTGCTGGGTAGAAATAGAGTCACTGTAAACCTTTGGGCTGGTCTGAATTGGCAGCGTAGATGCTGCCTAGTGTGAGCACAGAACCATCCAATTTAGTTTCATCTTTGGATAATATTGAGGATATGCTCTATTCCAGGTGAGAGTCCCCTTGTTATAAGCAGAATAACTGCTGGTGTGAATTTGACCCCTCCATCTCAATTGAAGTCTATCACCTTCTGACTGTTTGATATGGAATACTTTGTTTAGTGCTTTATGGATTTTATAGCGCTTGGATGGACTGTGCATCCCCATGAAATTCAGGAAGATTATTTGGAATGTTTGTGTGTTCAGCATTTATTTAGAATTGTATTACTAGCCCTTTCCTTGCGGGTATCAGGAGCCATCTCCCATTTGAGTTCTAGTGTGACCAGGTAGGGTCAAGAGAGGAAGGGTCTCCAGCTCTCGTAAAACTATACCTGGACGAACTGGAGCTGAACAAAACATTGTGTGAATACTAGAGGCAGAAGGCAATGTACCATCTGCCCAAACCTTCCATAACAATGTCCACAGGGAGGGTGGAGTTGAGACCCTAGCATCAAGGGTGCTAAGGCTCGCTGCTTGAAGGAGGTTATTCCAGGTGGCCCCAACCATTTCAGAAGGATGAAGGTAGGCACCAAGTGAGGCCCAAGGTTCTCCCAATGGGTGTCCCAGGGTTAGTATCAGTATAGGCCAGAGAATAACCTCCACCTAGCTTGGTAATCTGTCCACCAGAACTGACAATAAGATTGTCATTAAAAGGTTGGGGTAGTGAGGGCTGTTTACATTAACCTCAGCAGGATAGAGGAGAATATCCCTGAAAGGGGCAGCTCACAGGATCAAACCTCATGGGGATCTGGGATGGGGCATGGGTTGGAAATGTGGCCAGAGCAAGAGTTAGATAATATCTTCTACCAACTGAAGGGTCACCCTAGGAGGGGTCCTGGGTCATCCAGGATGCATAAGGAGGTAATCCCGTGATCTGAGTCATCAAAGAAAGTGCCAGAAGGGTCCCCCGGGGTCCCAGAAGGTCACCACCGTGCTGAGGGCTGATCATCTGCCAATCTGAACCTGTCTTGAGAAGAAATCATTGAGGAAATTGGAGCTTTAACAGTCTGTCACCATGCCCAGCAACATCTAGACAGTCAGGATGTCCACCTCTGGGCCCCCTCAGCCTAAGTAGAAGTGCCTCTGCTCTCAACACAGTCTGAGGCCTGTTTTCTTTTAATCCATAGCAATTTTAAACTTTGCTGGCAAAAGAACAGCATAACTGACACACATCTCCTCCAGCTTACGTTGGATTCCAAGGAAGGAGTCCCGTGGATGCTGGACCACCAGCGAGTAGTCCAGAAAAATTAAGATGCAGTGGTTATCTTTGAGTATAGGGTCTGATTGTCTTGCCATTTCTATGATTGTGTCCTCATTTTCGAAGTGGAGAATCTTGGCCACCAAGGGGAAGGGAGGGGCCACATTTGGATGACAACAAGCGGGCACTCTATGGGCTTTTTCTATTGAGAAGTATGGTGTTATTTCTTCGGTAGGTATCACATCTTTGAGACATTTTTCTAGATAGTCCACCATTTTGCTACCTTCAATGCCCTCCAGGAGGCCCACAATCCGTATATTGCTATGGCGGGAGTGACCCTTCACATCTTCAGTCCTGTTCTCAAGAAGGCAAACATGTTCAGTTAGGTTCCACAGATGCTGCTGTAATTGGTATTGCGAGGTTGGAGGTCTGATAGTGCTTTCTCTGATTACGTTACACGGTTTGCCAGTTTTCGATGCTCATCACGCAGAAGGTTGATGTCTACCCTATTGCATCTAATTTTGATTCTACAGAGATTCAAGATGTTTGGATTGCTTTAAGAATGATTTCAAACTAGTTGCGGTCCAACGATGAAGTGCTGGAAATGGCGAAAAGGGTGGTAATGCTGGCACAATGCTAGCTTTTAGAATCTTGGTGCATCCTCTAGCAAATTCTGGTGGTAAAAGGACAAAGAAGGAGGAGTGTTTTGGCCCACTTACTGTCACCTGAGTTTGAATAGATTGTCTGCTGGTGACATAGCATGAGTAGCCCAAATCTCTCCAGAGTTTGCTCTTTGCTCTCAGTGAACCAAGTGCAAAGACGTGTGGAAGATGACCGATCAAGACTCACCTAGCACTAGTAGCAGGCCGAAGAGTGGAAGGCGAGATCCCCAGGGGCTGAGGACTCCTCTGGGAAGAAACCAGGGGTGCACAACCAAGTCAGGTTGTAGAGTGGGAATGCTCTGGGGTACATTGTCCCTGTCCCGCCCACAGGCTGGTGCAGCAAAGTTTGGCATATCTATCCCCTCTTTTTGGTCTCGAGCCTCCCTGAATGCAGTGACCCCACCTCAAGTGCTCCACAGAGCCCTTGGAGTGCAGTCAGAGCAGACTGGGGAACAGGGCACCTCCAGGGAGGAGTAGGGTCAGTTGCCAACCATTACTGATGGCTCACCACTCGCCATCCCTGGCAAACCCCGCCCCAGGGGCTGAGCTCGCAGGCCAAGATACAAGCAAGGCGAGTAGACACGAGGTATAAGGTAAGCGAGGATGAGTCAGTCCTTGCTTGCTTAAGCTGTACCGCCAAACAGAACCAGGTGGGAGGATGTCATCCTCAATAGCAGCTGCATCCTCATAGAGAAATTGGCAGCCTCCAGTGCAAACCCACCCCGGGTCTGCCGGGCACAGTATCTAAACAGAGGCCCACCAAGCTCCCACCCCTAGAGGCACAGTAAAGCTCTGTAGGCCCATGTCGATTTAATTTTAGTGACCCCACAACAGTCATCGTATTCTAGCAATTTAAAATGAGGATATTGTATGGGGATGTTTGTTCTGTTCATGACATAACACCTAAATGCTGTGCACTAATCTGGCAAAAGAAATGAGTGTACTGTTCACCTAGATCAGCAAGCAGAGTCCCTCAGATGGAGGACAAAGGCCCTCATTCCCAGTTTTATCTAATTTGGAAGAGTTGTGTGCTTCATTTGAAGTAGGTTTGGCACATAGGGTAGGGGAGCAGTGTAACTTTGATGGGGGTGGTTTTTGTCAAGTAGGGCATGGCCCTCGTGCAGTGAAGCAGTGTTGTTGAGATTGTGCTTCAGTTTACCTCAGGACATAAGGCAATTTCCGTTCCATGTTGGTTTTTCTCCCCTAAAGTGGTCAAGTGATTTCTGTCAGAAGGCAGCACAGTAATATTCAATCATAGTGTTGGAGTAGTGATCATCACATGAAAGGAGTAATGTTCATCAGGAGGCGAAGCCTTTCTAATGTAGGCCAAAGCCAGTATTCTTGTGGCAGGGCAGTGCCTCTCAGGTGTAGAACAGATTCTTTCAGACAGTGGAGCAGTGCTTATGAATAACAGCAGTCATATTCCTCAGAGTGTGAAGCTGTGTTTGCAGAGCTTTGATTCTCAAGCTAGGCACATTCTGTTAAACCTGGCTTCCTTGGCCTGGGTTCCCCCATCTTTATGCCTCTACCTCCTGTATTTTTAGACTGTGTACTGGATTTTGTTTTTGCTGGTTTATGTGCTCTGGGCACTTTGCCACTGCTGATCAGTGCCAAAGTGCAAGTGCTCCCTGGGTAAATTGTGATTCTAATTGGTTATCCATGATTGGCATTTTTGATTTACTGGTAAGCCCCTAGTAAAGTGCAATGTGTGTGCCCAGTGCCTGTAAATCAAATGCTACTAGTGGGCCTGCAGTACTGGTTGTGCTGCCCACATGTAGCCCTGCAAGTGTGTCTCAGACCTGCCACTGTAGTGTCTGCGCACACAGTTTTCAACTGCCACGTCGACCCGGCAAGTGCACCCACTTGCCAGGCCTAACCTTACATTTTCTAACATGTAAGGCACCCCTCAGGTAGGCCCAAGGTACCCACATGGGCAGGGTGGAGTGTATGTGAAAGGTAGGACATGTGCTGGTGTGTTGTGCATGTCCTGATAGTAAAATACTGAGTACTTCGTCTTTTCACTATTGAGAGGGTGTTTGTCCTACAGATTAACTTGGGAGCTGTCTGCCTTGTAACATCTTACAAGTGCAGTATTCCATTAGGACAAGATATAGATTTGGAGTTTAGGCTCTCTGAATACAGAATTCAATGACCCACCTTTTAGTGAAGGTGGTTTTTAACTTGTGCCACTTTTAGAAAGTAGCAAACACAAGGAGATGATGGACGGAGCGCTGAAACTTTTCAGACACTCACCCCCAGTCACAGATCTAAGTTGAATCCTGGGAGGACCTAGCCTGGCAGTTCAGGCTGGACTGTTCCCATTGGGCACTGGGTCAAGACTGATTTGCCTGTGGCTGGGTTCAAACTGGAATGGCATGGTGAGCAAAAAAAACTATGGATTTAGGCCCAGAACTCTGTACTGGGGTGAATGTATGATATTTTTCTGCATTCTGTCCTTCAATTGTTCTTTTTGCACTTTTAGAAAGTAAGCATTTTCTTGTATAACCAACCATTGTGTGTGCCTCTGCCTGTTTGTGTATTCACCATCTGGTTTTGGAGTGATGGGAGCTGGGGATGTGCATTCACCGTAGACAGTAACAAGGGGGTGTGTCCTTCCTCTCCTAGGTGACTCATAGCCAGGCTGAATAGACATTTCTGCATTTAGAGAGGTTGGAGAAGTTTTCACGAGCACCTGGATAGGCTCTGTCTGCTCTGCTAAATGCTGTCTCCATGCCCTCTAGTGAAGGTATTCATCCTGTAGAGGCTACTGGTGTGCTGACCAGTGGGTGGCGCTGTTGACCACAGCACGGAGCACAGGAGCACAGCGGAGAGCATCGAGTTCGGGGAGAGGGTTGGCGGCGGCGGTGCGGAGCCGGTCGGCGAATCTGCTTTGGTACCGTGACCGAGGTGGGGCGGCGAAAAAACAGATCCCCGAACTCTGAGAGCCGCACAGGAGCCAAAAACTTAGGAACCCGGCACCCGGCTCTCGGAGCAAGGCACACGGAACCCTACCACGCGCACCGGTGCATCCGGAGCATCGTCAGGCTGTCGGTCCGGCTGCCTGCTGCCTGCAGAAGAAGCAGCAAGCGGTGGAGGAGCAGGCGGCAGCGGCGCGAGTGGCACGAGCAGGGGGACTGAAAAGCTGCAGTTCGCAGCCCATAGCCAACAGCCCTGCAGCCCAGCGCAGCCCAGCCCAGCGGGTCCGCCCTCCTTCCGCATCAGCCTCCTTCCGCAGCTGGGTCTCGAGACACGAGAAACAAGCTGAGCCAGGCAGCAACAGAGAGAGTGAGAGCAGCAGAGAGCCAGAGGAGAGGAGCAGTCCTTGCAGTCTGAAACAGTGAGCAGGGCGAGCTGGGCGAGCGGGGCGAGCAGGACGCCGCCTCCACCGCCGCTATCCACCAGGCGGCCAGTTTCGAGCGCAGAGGTCTTCATCCGCCAGGTGCCAAGCGCTAAGCGCCAAGCCGACTACCCGACTGCTGAGTGCCGAGCATACCGAGCATACCGGGAAAGGGGGGCAAAGGCATCACGGAGCAACAGAGGGACTTATAGAGGACAAACGCGGGGCTACGGCTTTGCTCCAACACGCCGGGACGCAACCGCCCTTCTGTTCCAGACTGCTCCAGCCGGCCCGGGTCCCGACACACGGGACACAACCCATCTGCCCGCGAGTGAAGGCGGGCGGCAGTGAGAACATCGTGGCGCTCGACGGGATTGCTGGCAACAATCGGGATCCGACCTTGACGACTACTGACGGTGGTGAGAGTGACCACGGCGGTGAGAGTGAGTACGTGAAATCCCTTACCCTTACTCTTACTCTCACTCTTCTCCCACACTCGCCCTAAAAAGTCCAAAACAATTAACTGATTAACTGATTCCCAACTACTCCCTACTGGTGTTCTGACGGCTGGCGGGTGAATTACTGAAGAGACTTGATCACCGCCAGCTTAGACATCCACCAGCCAGTGAGAGAAGTCAGCGAGAGAAGAGTGGAGAGTGGGGAGAGGTGGCGATAGGTAGGAGGCTGAGGCTCCCGGTGGCAGGCTCCCGGCAATAGCCCCCCTCCCCCCCTCTCCCCCACCCCCCGAGGCTGAGCAAACGTAACAGTGCGGTGGCTGCAGGAGAGGGTGAAAGACTACAGCCTACTGCTCACATCACACCACACTAACAGTCCACCTATAGCAAGCAAGTCTCTGCCCGGAAGCTGCTGCGGAGTGGCAAGGAGGGAGCGCCCGAGTCGCTGCAACCAACCGCAAATCACTGCAGTGCCAATAAGCACACAAACGGGGGTCCTCAGTAGCAGCAGCAACAGCACAGCCTCGGTGACAAAAGACACGGAGGCACGGAGACACAGTGAGACTCTGAGACTTGTAGACCCCCCGGAAGGAACTCGTCGGATCACCATGAGGTCGGGTAGAGAACGAAGACCTCCAATAAAGCAACCAGCCAAACGAAAAAGAAATAACACAACCACGAGTTCAGCGTCACCGGAAAAAAACAAGCGACCTACTAACAGCAACAAAGAAAAAGACAAAATAACAAGCGACATCACCCTGCCGGAAAACAGCCCCAAGGAAACCAATACTAGCACAACCGACGGTTCGCAAACCGGTGGACAGCAATCCGATAAGGACATCAATCACAGCCCAACCCTGCTTCCAGAACAACCCAGAAGCAACAAAAGGAAAAACACTCACCAATTAATCAATGTAGTGGGACAGCAAACGGAAATAAAACACAATTTTCAGCCGAAAATTTACACAAAATTTGCCTTCCTAAAAAAATCCAGGAAATGTCATCTTTTCCTCAAATGATTCCATCATGGGCCTCCAATCTCCACTACAACCCGTTAACGCAAACAACGCTCTGCCACAAACCAAAAACTACATAGTAGCAGAAATACACAAGGCACCGACCCTAAGGGAAAGAACGGAAGTTGTCGGAGGCGAAGCCGGCGCAGGGGACAACGGGCCAAAAGAAACCAGAAGGCAAGAGCCACTAGAATGCATCAACGGCCAAGCCCCGTTATCAGAGGAACCAATCGAGGGAACCATTGATGGACGCAATGAGAGAACAAACCAAACAAGTCCCTCACCAAAGGAGGACACACCAAGGAAACACCCTCCAGATCTGGAAGGGCCCCCGGAGCCTCATAGTAATAAAAAACATCCATCTCCAACCAAACCCTCCTCATACACACACCAAGGGGTGGCAGAAGCAATAACAAACCAAGAACCAGCATCCCCCCCAAGCAGCCAACACCCATCCAAAACTAGAACAAAAAACCCAAGGCCACACCATGGCTCCTGACACTCCGGGATCAAAACCCGACCCTGCAAATTCGTCACCAAACTTTGCAAGAGGGGATCAAAGCTCCCCAGACAGGGACATGACCTTCCTGGTATCCCAAGAATGGAGTGAGCTAGTGTAAGCATATAACGTAACAGGACCTACCAACGGAATCAGCGAAGAAAGCTCCTGTCAGGCCACAGAAGGGACCGGAGATCCCCTTAATTCCTTCTGGGCAACCCTACTTAACACAATACAGCTATCCTCAACGGCACTTCAGTATCAATCGGACAAGCTTGACTTACAACTGACAGTCTTACAAAGCCTAGCAGAGGCCACCATGGGGATCGACAGAAAATTAGCTGACCTTAACGGCCTAATAAAAAAGAGGACAGGAGTCAGCTAACTTAATTCAAATTGAAAGAACCAACTGCATCTGCTCGCCAATCATCGACAAACTATCATCCATACCCATGATGTTGGGAAATCTTCTGGAGGACATAAAAACAAACATCATAAAGCCTCCCCCAACGATTGAAGGGTACGATAAGACTAAAACAGATTCAACTACAACAAAACTTCTATCAACAGAGGGAAGGCCCGATACCCCTCACATCAAAGGGGCACCAGGAAACAGCAAAGACCCACACAAAACAAAAACAAGCATGCAGTGGTGCCAGCCCCCACCCACCACAAGCCTACCTGAAGAACCCCCTCGGAACATCCCCAACAGAGGACAAACTGAGCTACTGGAGAGCCCACCTAACGCCCGGGCCCGACGAAAGCAAAAAAGAAAGGGCCGGAATAAGAAAACAACAGAACCGGAAAGTAGAGAAGAGCACAGTCATCTCATCACACCGAGCGATAAGAAGCTGCCAGGTGATAGAAAGCATCAAAGAGAACTTACAAATCTCCCACCATCACCTACAAACCCATCGCAAACAAAGACGCTAACAGTAGCAGGAACAGGATCCTACACACTCTTAAAAGAGGCCCCTAGCCTCTACTTAGAGCAGAACCCCGCCGGCCAAACACTAAATCCGGCAACCAGAAAGCCATTAGATCAGGAACAAAAGGGGCAACGAGCCTGTCAAGCAGCAACAATACAACTAACCTCGGAAGTAAGTAGACAGTCCCGAGAGGATCCCAAACTAACCCAAACTGAAGTTACATCAAAACATCTCCCAGAAAAATGCAACTGCAATAAAAATGAGACCAGTACCAGTGAAACAACAAAGAATCGCCGATCAACAAGTGTTGCTCACTCAGAAAGCAGCCAGGCAAAGGAGAAATCGGAGGAGGTGACATCCAATAGCGGAACAACAACTTCGCACATCCACAAGCCACATGGGAATATCCATACCAAGCAACAAATGCACCAGCAAACACCCCCCTTGGGGAAATGGACTCGGACACAATCTTATTCATTCCCGAATTTATCTCCAGAGGAAGAGTGGACACCTTAAACAGGGGTAACATTTTAAAGCTAATTAATTCAATAGAGACAGTCCCGAGAGGATCCCAAACTAACCCAAACTGAAGTTACATCAAAACATCTCCCAGAAAAATGCAACTGCAATAAAAATGAGACCAGTACCAGTGAAACAACAAAGAATCGCCGATCAACAAGTGTTGCTCACTCAGAAAGCAGCCAGGCAAAGGAGAAATCGGAGGAGGTGACATCCAATAGCGGAACAACAACTTCGCACATCCACAAGCCACATGGGAATATCCATACCAAGCAACAAATGCACCAGCAAACACCCCCCCCTTGGGGAAATGGACTCGGACACAATCTTATTCATTCCCGAATTTATCTCCAGAGGAAGAGTGGACACCTTAAACAGGGGTAACATTTTAAAGCTAATTAATTCAGTAGAGAAAATAAAAAATATAAAAACCACCGATATGCTATCACTTGAATTCCAACCAGCCCCCCACCCACAAGGAAACGAAACAACAAAGACCATATGGTCATCAATGGAGGTAGCAAATTTAATTATGAACGAATCTCCTACATTTTCACAGTGGGGAATTAAGCTTGAAGCAGAAAAAAAGCCAGCCTACCCCACTCTGCTCCTTGAAGAAAGGAAACAAGAACGCACCCATCTGGCCAAATCAATACTGAAAGGAGCACTTAGCTACTCCCCAGGGTTGGATAAATATTCATCGTTTTCTCACAATCCCACCACTCAGCAATCAGCATCAAGTAGTCTAATAATTACTCGCACCATACCTGGAGGTGACCCCAACTGACAAAAAGTGTCATTCTTAACACCTGACTCTACGACCCCCTCCACTAAAATCAAAATATGCAGTTGGAACATTAATGGCCTTTCAGACAAACTGGAGGACCTAGACACATTAAATTACTTAAATAGTTTCGACCTGATCCTCCTCCAGGAAACATGGGAACTAAACGACATTCCTTTACAGGGCTACAC
Organism: Lissotriton helveticus; assembly: GCF_964261635.1. NCBI lineage: Eukaryota > Metazoa > Chordata > Amphibia > Caudata > Salamandridae > Lissotriton > Lissotriton helveticus. The sequence goes on from NC_136063.1 coordinate 553,116,005, forward strand.
TAGGCTGACTCATCCGGCAACCAGAGGTTCTCAATATGGCCGAAGCTCAGGGGGACTTGCAATACTCACCTCAATAACTACCATTGGTGCAGTGGAAGCAAAAAGAGCAAACATCACCCCACCAAATGAAATACAGCTCATATCACTCACAGTCAAAAACGAACAGGCCACCATACAGCTACACGTCATAAACACATACATTCACCCGAAGCACAAGAAATCTGGGTCAAGGGAACTTGTCAAAGAACTGACAAGGCTCATGGTCGAGGGGGATATGGAAAACATACTTGTGGCAGGAGACTTCAACCTCAACCTCTTCGGAGACAAAACCATGGACGAAATGACAAAAGAAATGGACACCATCTGGAAAATCCCAAGCCAATTTTTCCCCCCACGAAACAAACAAACCAAAACCTCAACCCAGTTAGTACAAGATCTTGAGCAATTAAACCTAAGAGTGCTCAACGGACGACTCATTGAGGATATCCCCCCAGCACCAACATATTTCTCATCAAGCACTTTTTCACACCTTGACTTCATGCTTGTATCACTTCCACTGTATGAGAAAATAAGCTCGTTCAAGATAGGAGAAAGCTCCCAAAGTGACCATCTGCTGCTAGAAACCAATCTAGGACTGACCTGCGTGAACAAAGCAGCTGCAAAAAGATACATTGTCACAGAACACACCACCAACTACAGAAGAATAAGATGCAAGCCCACCGAGCCTGAGAAACTTCTAAATAGCGCTAAAATAATTATACACCAGACATCCAGCTCAAACAATAACCCCCTTGACGCCTGGGTAGACTTCGTAACGGAACTAGGAGCCAAACACGCAACAGAGATAAAAACTCAAAAAGGCAACAACATCGCCAGGATCACACACGGCAAAATAACAACTGCAGAGACAAAAAACATAAAGCGAGAAATAAAAAAGACTCTTAAAGAACTCCGAAAACACCCAAAAGAATCTCCGCAAGCTAAAAGCACTGTTAAAAAAGAAGACCTGGGAAAGAAAAAGGCAACTAAATGAGGACCTCTGGGTAAAAATTCTTCACAACTCCAAACAGAAGAATAGTTCCGGCTTCTGGAAGATCATTCACAGCCTCCAACAACCAGGTCACAAAGGCATTAACTCCAACATCTCCGAATCTGACTGGGCTACCTACCTATCAGCTCACTTCAATAAAGCCGACCCTGCAAAGGTCGAGCCTACAGGGGGAGACAGGTCAGATGCAGTTCCCCGACAACCTTGGCATATTTTCCGACAATAAAATCCAAGCCCGCAGGCGGAAACCAACCAAGGACCAAAACCCAACTGAGGCTAAACGCCTACTACCAACATTCGACTCAACCGTACTTCGAGAAGAGAACTCATTCCAGGACACACCGGACAGATTAAGAAAACTAATTCTAAAGGGCAAACTTGAGGGGGCCCCCGGTCCCAACGGGATACCGCCCATACTATACAAGCAAGACACTGCCTTCTGGTGCAACACCCTGACACCAGTATTCCACGCAATAAGAGAAACAGCAACCATACCAACATCCTGGAGAGGCTCGATAATAAGCCCAATTTACAAAAAGGGAACCAGGAACGACCCAAGTAGCTACCGCCTTATAGCCCTAATCGATACAGAGGCAAAATACTACGCAGGCCTAATCTTGGAGGAATTAACATCCTGGGCAACAGTAAATAACATCATCCCAGCAACCCAAACTGGATTCCGCAGCGGCCAGGGCACCTCGACAAACATCATGGCGCTAACTCTTTTGTCCGACGCAGCAAAAGCTTCCAAGAGCTCTCTCTTCACGTGCTTTATTGACTACCGTGCTGCGTTTGACCACGTAGATCGAAAAAAACTCTGGCGGAAGTTGGACAAATGGGGAATCCCAGGCCCACTCTTACAGCAGCTGGTAATGTTATACACCGACACCTGGGTCAGGATCAAACTGGGTTCTGGCTCGCACCTCTCGAGACAAATCAAGACCATTAAAGGCCTGAAACAGGGCTGCGTGCTAGCCCCCACGATGTTCAACCTCTTTCTTGCAGACCTCCCTGGTGAACTGGAGACAGTTAAATCCCACGCCCCAAGACTAGGCAACATCTCCCTCTCAAACCTCCTCTATGCAGACGACCTAGTCCTCATCAGTCGATCCCCCGTCAGTCTCCAACATCTCCTTGACAAAACAAACGCATTTTCGAAAACCAACTCATTAACAATTAACTTAAACAAAACAAAAGTAATGACAATAAACTATCCCAAAAAAAACAGAAACCCGCATGGTTCCTGGACGGACAGAGGTTAGACCAGGTAGCCTCTTATAAATACCTAGGCATCACAATAGACGGCAATGGTTCCTTCAAACAACAACTAGAGGACATTCGTCGAAAGGGCACGACATTCTACCTATCGATAAAGCCTCTGCAGAAAGCACTCCCTGATCGATCACTGGGCCCTCTCCTACAGGTATTAAGAGCTCGCCTACAGCCCATGCTTACCTACGGTAGCGAATCCATGAGAGGCAAAGATGCAACAACACTAGATAAAACCATCAGTCGAGCATACAGGGCAATATTTCATCTCCCCACCAACTCATCACCCGCACAAATTCGCCTCGAATTCGGCCTCCAGAAACAAGCGGTGGAGAGAAGAGGCGCATATCTAAAAAGCTGGCGGAAAATCAGAGATGCCGACCACGGATCCTTAAACGCCCACCTTTGGACCGAACTAACCATCAGAGTCAATTCACCTGCAAGGACCTACTTAATGGAATCACTGAAGGTCTTAGGACTTGCAGACTTATGGGAGTCGGCAACTGACTGGTGGAGAAGTGTGGCTCACTGGTTAGAGGAGGCAGACCCGGAAGCCGAGATCAGACCCGGGACCAGGGTTCAATTCCCGACGCGGCAGGGTCTTGAGCCCAAAATGTGCACGGACTCGGTAATTCTCGCTTCAGTGCCTACTCAAATCACAGGTTCACACTCTGCAACTCTGGGCAATAGCTTGCTTAATCTCCACTACGGCCCCCTGCGGCGGGATGCCTGGCTTTCACCTTGGGGAACCCAGTAGGGGCTATCTCACAGGGAAAAACCAGGACGGGTTCCCAATGCAAAGCGCTTTGAGACCTGGCGGTGATATTGCGCTATATAAAAACCCATCCATCCATCCATCCACCTTGGCACCTTCAAAAAAGTGGTGTCAAAAGTCACCAAGATGGTCTCATCAATCGAGGACAAAGCCACCCTAGCTAAGAGAGCTCACGGATGGGTCGTGTTGAAAGGTTACAGGGCTCTAAAACCACAAGAGTATCTAACGACGGGCCTCACACAGAAGACAAAAAATAAGTTCCTTAATATGCGCATGGGCAGGATTCCTATAGCTCCGCACCTGGCTCCATGCACAAGGGAGAATCCCGCAAATCAATGCCGCCTCTGTCTTTCTGCGAAAGAGGACCTCATACACATTATCTGCATTTGCACAAACCTCCAGGACATAAGGCGCTCCTTGTTTCGGGCTCTAAGGAACCAGAAGGGCATAAGGAGCTGCAGGCAGGCCGTGCTGCTCTGTTTTAATCCAGACGAAACTCAGCTAAACTGCAGAACAACACATTTTTTTGATATAGTGGCCACAAGAATGAACGAAAAATCCAGAGGGTCTTCTCAAGCAAAAGAAAAACAATAACAGAGTAAACACCCCTGGCTATCACAGTCTTCGAATTTTGAAAAGTATCAAGGCCACGAAAACCCCACTGATTCTCATGCAACCAAAGCTGAGACTTTTATACTTTTTAACACTTGAGCTATTGCACCTTACTTGTTTTTAAGAAAACATTGACCTTTTAAAATGTGTATTTTTCAAAATTGTGAGTTTTTATTAACTGTACAATAAAAGAAACCTTAAACCTTAAACCTGTAGTGAAGCTGGACCAGGGGGGACAGAACTGGTTTTTACTGAGCTCAGAGACTTTTGCAAATAAGAGAACACAGAGAAAATGGGGTATAAATATTAAACCTAAAACCCCAGAACTTTAGATTACTTCTGGAATCAAGAGGAACCTCTGCCAAGGAAGAAGAGCTGAAGAGCTGTGAGGAGAATACTTCCCCTTTGCTGTGTGTTGCTTTGCTGGGTTGGCCCACAGTTGCTGCTTCTACCAAGGAGAGGACAAAGACTGGAACTTTGCTGTGAACCTGCTTGTGAAGAATCTCCAAGGACTTGTATGGGCTTGTCTCCTGTTCTAAAGTCTCAGGACACAAAGAACTCCTTTAACTCCACTTCTGGGGGTTCTGGCCTGCCAGGAGGTGCCTATTCCAGTCTGGTGCACTCAAGGTTCTACCTGTTGCTGGGAGCTGAAAAAGCTGAAGAAACCAAGAAAATCGTCTCACCGCTCTTCCAGGCCCTGTTTTTTCTGAAGCCGCACCGCCGTGCAGGAAGGATTTCCACACAAAACCGCCATGTGGTCAAAGAATCGATGCAGTACCTGTCAGCGACTAAAAAATCTGCCACATGCCAAGTTCAGTACACCAACCTCCGAAGTCCGAGATCACAGTAATGAATCCAACGGAGGCCCTGTTGTGCTGCTGAAAGTAGCGACGCATTGTAGGACAGCACAAGTCAGCACATGTTTCCCGCTGCCGCATCGACCTCCAGCACATCCAGGATTTCCACACATAAAACCTGTGCATCAAGTTTTCTGGAGCATCACCCGCAGACCATAACCGTCTTGGAATCTACGCATCACTTCCCCCTACAGTCCAGATTCGATGCATCACTTCTCCTGCATGCAGCAGAACTGTTGCTTCACCTCCCCAAGGCCTCAGGAATTGGGGCATCGCTGTGTTTTCGACACTTCCCTTCTCATTGCCTGTTTGGCAATGTTAATTTTTACACACCTAAAGGAACATTGTGTAAAATCAGTAAACCATAGATTTCCATGGACAGAATTGCTTAAAAGCTTTTAAAAGTCATATTTCGAATTGTGTATGTTGTTTTTTTATCATTTTGGGCTTGTTTTGTTTAGATAAAAATACTTTAGGGGCTATTTATAAGCCCCTTGCACCCCGGGTACGTCACTTTTTGCCTAATTAAATGTGGCACACCAGTGGTACAAGGGGCTTGTAAATAATCCCCTTGAGTTCTCTAAATTGGTGTAGTGTCCCTTTGTAGTGTTTTCACAGCGTTACTGTGTGTCTGGGTGCAAATTCTTTAAACATTGCCTTTGGGATAAGCCGGTTTGCTCATGCCAAGCTACCAAGGGGGTGAGCAGAGGTTACCTAAAGTGCGTAAGTCACTTATCCTGACTAAAAGGAAGGGTCCCTACTTGGGCAAGGTGCACACCTCTGCCAACTAGTGACCCCTATTTCTAACACATTCTATGATGTGGTGGTAATGCTTACAAGATGATTGAGTATTGCCTAGAGGTGGGTAGCCATTTCAAGCTTTAGCCAGGCTCCAGTCCAATGGTACGGGTTAATCTCGAGGTCTCTTTGTGTACCTGGAGCCCAAAACCAGCAGATCTTTCACTGAAGGTGATGTGACCTAGTGGTTACAGCTGATAATCATACAAAATGGGAAACCAGGTTTGAGTCCTGGCCTTGCCTCAGCGTCCTGTGAACCCCTTCAAATTTTCCTGTGTCGACAGTCTTTGTTTGATGTAAAGTGCTCTCATGTCTTTGGGCAATGTTTGCCCCATGCAAAACTGCCAAAGATAAAATGTGGATTTCAACTGTTGTCAACCACACTCTAACTCCATGCTAAACGAATCAATGACACTGCATTAAACTTTGATGTGAGAACAAGATACCCATGTAGTGGCTGAATCGTACCATGTGAAGCTGGAAAACCAGAGATCTATTCTGGCTTCTCTGCTTGACCAAAGTGTTTGTTCCTAGGCAAATAAAATATATCACTGAAAGTCCTTGTTATTCATTGTTATATATGTGAACACGTCCGAGTTCAGGCTGTGCATTGAAAAAAAACCTCTTTTGTGTTTGATTTAATTGCCTATAATATTGCTCCATCTGTAATAAGAGTCTGGACCATATATAGAGTACACCTAACAAAGGGCTTCCCTGTTAGAATCGTCATTAGGGTGGGGACAGGAATGGTTTTCAGTGCATGTTTAAAACGATAATATTTTACTAAATATTTCTCACTGCAGAGATATAATCTGATATAAAACGCTTCATCGTGTTGAAGAAATACACTTTTTTGAATTTTCAAGACACCACATCGTATTCTAACATGATGCTTGCTGCATGATTTACAGGCCCAATATTTTCAAGGTTTGGCTCGTGCACTGGCTCTTGGCCCCATTGACGACCCTTGGCTCGGCTCGGCTCTGATATTCCTGGTAGTGCGTCGCCTCTCCCACCTCCATTTCCCCTGCGGTGGGAGGTTGGGTAGACTAGTACCAATCAGTAGGGGGAGTGTTGCCAATCAGAAGTGTTTCCCTGGCCATTAAGTCCGCGAAACTGCTATTAACACGAGCGAGCACTGAATTGTGTTTCAAGCTTTCTTTGTCCTTGGCTGTTCGACTCCGACTAAAAGAATTCGAGGAAATGAGTGACTACATGCGTTTTCAGCTGAGCTCTGAAGCACTTCACTGTGTGGGTCTCGGTGCACGCCGTCCTCGGAGGAAGGAACACGGCGCATGCCACCATTACTGTGTTAGACAATTAACTGCATTGTTGTTAAGCACCCATGACTGTGGCTGTTGATTACCAGACATGCATCCAACAAAGCTGGGAATAGGTTGTTTTTCGACGACGTCCCGCTCTCGCTTTCCTGCTTCCAGTCTTTTGGGAGCCAGAGCTCGGGTGACAAACACCGGGGATGTGCTTGCTTGTTCCAAGGCACGGATTATGGCTGCAGGGAGGCGGCGGAGCTGTAATACTCCTGTGAATACGGAGCAGTGCTTGACTACAGCACGTGCTGCCGCCCTGAGCCGGCGCATGCGCATGACACGCAACTTTATAGCACCAGACTATTAGCCAATGCGAGACTTTGACGCTCGATACGTTATGTTAAAAATCCCTCCTTCCGCAGTAGTGTGAAACCAATGTTACTAACTGAAATGCACGTTTTCCCTAACTCAGTAGCCATTCGAGCAGCCAAAAAGTGCGTATCTAAAGTTGCTGCAGGCCTTCGTGAAAGACTGCATTATACAGAAGTTAAACACAGCACAAAACTTCTAGCCCCCTGCCACTACGAGTTAGTGTACATCTTAAACAAGTACAAATACTTCCCAAATGAAACCCCTCTCTCACCTCCCACCTTTAAACATTGGAACCTGAACTTTTAAGCTCAAAGTCATGGTCAAACCTTGGACCTCGGAGCTCATCCTAACACTCTCAGCCCCTCAAGGCCTCTATTCCGCCTTTAGAGCCACCTTCAAATTGTGAGCTTCATGGTCAATCAAGAGAGACCTCCAGCCAGGGCCAGTGCTGCATAAATAAAACATCTTCCCTCAAATGAGTGGTAGAGTGCTTTTCAGAGCAGAAACATACCCAACAGCTAAAGGCAGCTAGTATAAGCTTCAGTTGAGAAAGAGCACGTAGGTGCCATATTATGTGAATGTGGTACCATGTGCTATATAACAATATGTGGGGGTTCTTCGTGGATTTTGAAAAGAGCTCTGGGTTTGCCGTTCCCGCACCAGATCTGTTATTCAAAATCTGGGTCAAATAAGGAGCCCTAAAAATCGCCTTTCTCAAATAAGATCTTTGTCAGTAACAGAACCCAGCAGATTAATATGTTCAGATTTATAGCTCTGATTTGTGTCATGGATCTGCTAGCAGGCGCGGTTCGTCCATTGGGGCGTGGGGGCGTAGCCCCCCTGCCCGACGCCGCCCGCAGCTCCCTCATGACAATCATGTCAATGAATCAACATGACGTCAGACCGCCGGGCGGGCGTCATGTTGATTCATTGACATGTTTTTACGGACGGCAACACAAGTACGCATGCGTGGGGACGGAGGGTGAATTTTTACCCGTGCCCACGCATGCGCAATTGTGTTTTGGCGGCGTTGCGCATGCCCATCAGGAGCCCTAATGGGCGTGCTGCGGGCGAGAGGGTACCTGTGCCCCTGGCGCCAGGATTGGCCAGGGGCGCTGTGAGCCTGTGACGTGTGCGGGACCGGCAGCAAGGTAAGAGTGTGTGTTTTTCGGTGTTCAAGTAAACTAGCTTGCACAAATGACTTGAGATAGTTCAGTGTGTTAATGATGTATGGATGCAGGATGGGTGGGTGGATGCATGAATGATGTATGTATGGATGCATGCATGCATGATGGGTGGATGCATGATGGATGGATGGGTGGATGCATGAATGAATGATGTATGGATGCAGGGTGGGTGGGTGGATGGATGGGTGGATGCATGAATGATGTATGGATGTATGGATGGATGCATGCATGATGGGTGGATGCATGATGGATGGGTGTATGGATGGATGTGTGGGTGCATGAATGAATGATGTATGGATGCAGGATGGGTGGGTGGATGTATGGGTGGATGTATGAATGATGTATATATGCATGCATGCATGATGGGTGGATGCATGATGGATGGGTGGATGCATGAATGAATGATGTATGGATGCAGGGTGGGTGGGTGGATTGATGAGTGGATGCATGAATGATGTATGGATGGATGCATGGATGCATGCATGATGGGTGGATGCATGATGGATGCATGATGGATGGGTGGATGGATGGATGCATGAATGATGTATGGATGGATGCATGCATGGATGCATGCATGATGGGTGGATGCATGATGGATGGATGGGTGGATGGATGGGTGGGTGGGTGAATGAATGATGTATGGATGCAGGATGGGTGGGTGGATGTATGGGTGGATGTATGAATGATGTATGGGTGGATGCATGCATGATGTATGGATGCATGATGGATGGATGGGTGGATGCATGAATGAATGATGTATGGATGCAGGGTGGGTGGGTGGATAGATGGGTGGATGCATGAATGATGTATGGATGGATGCAAGGTGGTTCGGGCTGCGCTCGATCGCTGCGGTGCAATATGCAAATTAGTTTACGCCCTCCACTTTCAAATGTCACCAGCCGCCCCTGTCTGCTAGTTCAGGTGGCTATTTAGACTAGCAGTGTGCAACCTTGTTATTTTTTTCCTGGCGTACTGCAAAAACTATGTTAAGTAGGCAAAGTACAAGAGGTCTTCAGTACTCTGTTACTCACTAGAAAAATGCCCTCACTCACAAAAAGCTTATTTATGGGTTACCTAAATAGACATGCAGTGAGAGAAAATAACATAACAGCCATCCGGTTTCACTGTTCTCACAACCAAGTGTTGTTGAGGGAAAGCTACAAGATCAGTGTAGATGTGAAAAACACAGGAATCCACACACGTTTCGAGAGATGCAGAAAGTGGGATCTGTGCACTTGCATTACAAGATTTACACACAGGCCTACTTTACGCTCATCTTAAATTATTTAAGGGGAGCATAATGATGAATGTGGTGTGGGAAGGTATTCCAAATCGTAGAGGCATTGCCTGAGAGACAGTGCTTTAGGGTTGGCTCTTTCATGAACTTGAGGATTTCAAGTAAAAACAGAGATTTGTTTCCTGGGTCTTTACTTCTACCATATATAGTCTGTGCATCAGGAGTTTTCTAGTGTGCAGAAATAGTGAACTAACTGAGGCCAGAACTAGTGTAAAGTGATTGAATTTCTTCCTTCTAGAGTTGCCCGGGCAGCAGAGCATACAACTGTTTTGAGGAGTGCAAGTTGAACCTTGGTGTGACCTTTGAGTAACACTTTCCCATGTTCGATTCAAAGGATGGCCATAGCTTGGATTGTGTTCTTTAGATCATCTCTTGGGAGGAAATTATTGGGAGTCACTCCCAGTATAGTCCTTAAGCCCCAAAAGGAATCTAGGACCTTTGAGAGGAAGGAAAACTGGCAGATGTTTCTCACTCCTACCCCACTGAGTTATGCTCCTGTAGGCAGAAGTTCTAGGAAACTAACAGACCTGTCAACACATCTCTCATCTCTAGGTGGTAAGTACAGAGGCCCAACACATATCCTGAAATCAGTATGCACACCGAATAGTTAGAATTTTACACTATATGATTATTTATAATGTCCTATTTGTCTACAAATCATATGCATTAGAATGACCGTAAATATAAACAACTTAGGTGTTATTATGCAAATAAAGGGCAATGTTTAAAAAGGCCCCAATCAAACCTCAAATATCCCTATCCTATTAATTAAAATCCTCCCTAAACTATAACCAGTGATGTAACACTTGTTAGTTTTCATACTATGCCAATTCATGCCCGCATACTATAATGTCTGTGCCTGAACTCAGGGCCATATGTACAAGGAGTTAACGCTGCCGTAGCGTACATTTTTTGATGTTACAGTGACTTTTTTTTATCGCCGTATTTATAAGTTGCGGCTAACCGCAGTTAGCTGCAGTTTACCGGCGTAAATGTGAATTTTTAGGATTGCCACTTCTGTTAGCGGGACTTAACGAAAATGAGATGCAAGGTAGGCATTCCGGTGCAAAAACTGCTGCTAATCCCACTTTACAAGGAATTCCTTGTATGGTGGAAAACCCAAAAAACTGCCTCTAAATCCAGTTAGAGGCAGTTTTTTAAGACCAGACATTAGCTGGTCTTAAAAATGGTGCAAGCACTTGGGGCCTCATTGCAGAAGGTTTTGGTGCTGGACAGCGCTGCAAGGAATGTTGCTGCCCTGCAACAAAACTACAGGGCAGGAATGCGCACCATCAATAAGATATGTTGCATTCCTGGGTCTCATCCATGAAAAGTGTTGCATAGCTGCAACAAAACAGCGTTGCAACATGTTTCACTATGCCCTTCTTGTGACACCATGGATGTGCTGTATTCACTTTATAGCGCTCCATGTTGCAGTTAATGACAGACACGTCTGAAATCACACATTGCTGCTGTTGTATCACAAGCATGACGCAACTCCAAGAAAGCATGGGGCCAACCTATCCCTGTGGCAATGCGTCATCCTTACGCCTACCATGAGGCAGGCATAAGGTACTGACACAGTGGCGTCCTACATATGTTGCAGTGTAACCTGATGAATTTCACTGCGCCACTCCTATGATCCTTTGTTGCGTGGGAATGCCCACCCTGCATACATCATACCTGATGCAGGTATATTGTGGCACAGGGCTTTACAAAGTCACGCATATGCCTGGATGCGTCACTTTGCAAATATGTTGCAAGAATCACGCTGCATGTAGGGCAAGAAAATGACGTACAAGCAGGGTCAAACTGTCAGAAAGGGCTCATGAATAAGCTCTCCTTTCTTCTTCCTCTACGTTGGTACACAATGGCTGCCATGCACCAACATAGGCACCCCTGCACCATGGTGCAAGAGTGGCTGTGTTGCGGAGTTGATTGATGTTGTTGCTCCTTCTCTTCTAGAGATGTCGCAAGTGGGGCTGGACTAGTGGAGGGCAGGAGTTAACCAGTTGGCCTTATTGGCGTGTTGTTTGCCTGGTCTTTTCTTGAGGGGTGACAGGGTGTTGGCGCAGTTAGAGATCCATCGGTGGAGGTTGCACGCTGCAGTGTTGCCGTCTGTAAGCGTTGGCGTAGTGGTGGTACTGAGGGAGTTGACGGTGGCCGTGATCCAGCTGCAACGAGGGAACAATGATGGTGATGGTGCACGGTGGTCGTGGGGAAGGCGTGATGTAAACAATGATGGTCGGTACAGGAGAGTCCTGTGGTGTGTCTGCAGTTGAAGTTCCCACTGGTGGAGAAGATGGGCTTGAACGTGTGTCAGGCTATGTGGGTTGGTGCTGTGACAAGCTGCTTGAGACACAGGAGGGGGTGGTGTTCTAGTCACTGGGGTTTTCCAGGTAGAACTTGAGGTCTTCGAGTAGGATGTAGTCAGTGGATGGGAGAGCCTGGGGTGCGATGATGTCTACAATGGCATCATTGAATGGGGGTTCGTGGCCCGGAGGGCCTGTAGATGAGGGTGCCCTGGAGGGAGGTGTTGGGGTTGGTCCGGATCTAGAAGTGGAGGGGTTGCATGGTCACCGTTGGGTCATTAGAGTGCTTGGTCAGTCGGAGTGTGCTTTTTCAGACAATGGCAATGCCTCCCCCTGATCACTCGGGTTGGTCCGTGTGGGTGAATTTGTAGCCGCCATGGATGGCGATGTCTGGTCCACAGCAGAGGTTGGTCCAGGTTTTTGTGAAGAAGGCGATGTATGAAGGGGAAACATCACTTACAACGCAACTTTTACCACGCAATGCTTTTACATCGCAGCTTTTACAACGCATACCATTACAACGCATTGCGCTGGGGGGCGCTCTAGGATAGGGAATAGGTTAATTTACTATCCAATAACCTTCCCTAGTGTCCACGGGGACTGGAGTTAAAATAGTAAATTAAACTATTCACTATCCAGCACCCAAAAGCGCTATGCGTTGTAATGGTATGCGTTGTAAAAACCGCGATGTAAAAGCATGCGTGGTAAAAGCATGCGTTGTAATGTCGTACATCCGTATGAAGAGGTGGTGTTGAGGAGGTCCCAGATTTCTGTTGCATGTTTTGTGGAGGGACCACAGATTGAGGAGGATGCAGTTGAGCCAGTCGGCTGTGCTTTTGGTTGGCTGGGCAGCAGGAGGAGCTGGTGTGCTGATGTAGTAGAAGGTGCGTTTGCAGTTTTGACAGGCACAGGCTGCAAGAGAATTCTACAGTGTTGCTAAATGGCAGGCGGTGTGGCGTCCAGGATTGATGGTGAGGAGGGTGCTAGCGTTGTAGCGGTGGAGTGTCCAAGAGGAAGGGTCCTTGGTTCTGGGCGTGGTCAAGGGGCAGACAGACACAGGTGGGCTTGCCTGTGGTGCACCAGTGGTATGACTGCTGCGCATGGCTGCACAGCGGTTGCCATTATGTAGTGCTGCGGGGGGAATGGACAGCTAGGGAGGCGAGAAATCCGGGAAAGGACACTAGAGGGGGCGGGTGTTGTAAATATATATATTTTTAATTCTTACCCCGAGGCCCGTTCCCGCGTCTTGTGTGGTCCTGCCCTCCTGAGTCTGCTGCCAGGAACAGGAAGCAGGCAGCCAGGCTCCCTTCCCTAAGCCAATCACAACGCTGCAATGCAGCATTGTGATTGTTCTTAGAACGCCACAACAAGGCATTCAGCCAGGGGCTGGAGGGGTGGGCATGTTCTCCATGTAGGCTGTAATGCAGCCTGCATTGCAAAGAGGGATGTGCGCATGACTGCTTTGGGCAGCCTGTGTAGGCCGACCAAACAGTCATTGCGCACTTGAGTGGGCATACCACTCCACTCCTGCACCACGAGTAGAGCAGCCCCACCCACCCTCCCGTCCGCAAATGAGACAGCATGAGTACATCAGAAAGTTATCATTATGTTATGTTTCCTCTTCTTGCACTGCTTGAAAGCAGTGGGGCAACGCTCTTCCATCATAGCAGATGAGCCGCCACTGGGGGTGCGTAACCCACAGGTGCTAGGCCTGGGCTCGACTCAACCCCCAGGCCTCCTCCGCTACGTATACCACCTTCTCCTCACCTGGACATTGACACCGTGGTGTAATCCACTGCACTCTCTCCAAATCTGTGACTCAGCCAGCAGGAGCCTCAGCCAGGTGGGATTTCACAACCCTGGGTACAGCAGTTACCACCAAGTCAGTTGGGTAACCTTCCGATGCAGGTGATGCAACAGGGCCCCCTAAGGTGTGAAGTTGCAATGCTCCCACCACACAAGTTCGGCACAGCTCAGGGGCCTCACCCTCCACAGCATCCGGTCAGCGCAACATCCTCCAGCCTGTGATGCAGAGGCGTGGCCCACCATTCGTAATCTCCTCCGTACACCCTGATGTAGTGGTGGCACATGGTATGCGATGCAGACCTCCCTACGTTGGTTCACAGGGGCACCTCTACCATTCACAGGGCAAAGGGGCACCAGGCAGTCTTCTCACATAGGTCAGCAACGTGTCTCCAAGCGACCTGGCAGACTTCAACACCAGGTAAGGGCAATCGCCGACACCTAAATGTCTACCGCCACGGCCCAGCAACTCCACAGCACCTCTGCATCCCACTTTGGGTCCCAGACGCAGGCCCAGCTAGACCTCCAGGCCCCGGGGACTGTCCGCGCTTTCAAGGTTTTGGATGCCATGGTGATGCAAGGAGTGAGTAATGATAAGTGATGCATCACTGGTTTTGCCTGGTGATGCGCCTTTCATGGTTATAGCCCTGCATTTCATATTCCCTAGGACTCCGGCTGGTCATCCTGGCTGTTGGGGTGTTTGAGGGGGGGAGGGTTGATCTGTTCTGCACTTGGCCCTGGCTGCTCTATTCTGCATTCCATTGATTTAGTTTCTAATTTTTCATTGGAGGTGGACTTATAGGTTATAAGTCACGCTGACTAACATGAGTTTTTTTGCCGGTAATGGGCCTTTCGTCAGTTAACGCAGATTTTGTATCGCCTTCACAGTAGTGTAAATGGCAGTTTTCACCGTGGCTACCTGAAACTATCGCCATGTAGCGACGTATTGTAAATACATCGCTAACAAGGCAATAGTTTTTGTTGATAGGCCACGTTAAGAAAACTGCCGCTAACAAGCACTAGTGTTAGTTAGAGGCAGTTCTGGTACATATACCCCTCAATTTTTCAACATCCCATCCAGCAACCGGTCCAGAGGGTAACCCCATTCCTACACATGCATCTTATATAGCTTTGTTATGCGTGTTGTTCTAAGGAGCAAGAAGGGGCTGAATCAAGGAGTTGGCTTGAGGCGTGGCTCAGGCTCTGCTCCTGTATCTTTACAAAGTATACTGAATGGTGCTTCTTGTTAAATATATACTAATATGCAGAAGCGTACTGCTACTTTTCTTTTTACTTCCTACAAGATGGGACACACAAGGGCATCTCTTCTTGCAGCAACATTTCAGTTTCCACATTCATGAACAGTGAGTGAATCAGAAATTGGAAATTGTCCTTCTCTGAACATGATTTTATAAATTGACAATGAGGTCCGCATTTATTAGCCATATCTGCATGACTTGCTCCAGCTTTTTTTAAATGCATGAATAGCAGTAATCATGTTATCTAACAACCAGACTTGCACTGTGTGTAACATTAAAAATACATACAGTAGCCTTACCTACAGGCGTCAATGGTTAAGATTGCAATCTAGGGTCAGATATAGGGAATCTGCAATGGTGAATATTTTGGGTGAAAGACTTGATCCATTCCTGTGCTTAATGCAATCATTAGGAACATAGCAATGCTGTCTGGGAGAGAGAATAAGGAATACAGTTTTTGTGCTTTGATCTTTGGGGCCATATGTATCAAGCCAAATTGAGTTCGCAAACGCCGAAATTCGCAGAATTTCGGCGTTTGCGAATGCAATTTGGACAAATGGTATGCATAAAGGAAATCTGCATTAAAAATAAAGAATCGCAAAATATGCGATTCCTTATCTTGCGATTGCATTTAAGGAATCGCAAATTCTCAATTTGCGATTAGCAAATTGTGAATCGCACAGTTCCCCTTCATTCCTATGGGCCTCCTGGCCCATAGTAATGAATGGGAAATTATTCCTTAATTGCGATTAGCAATTTGCTAATCGCAATTAGGGAATATTAAGAAATCGCTAAAAAGAAGCGCATTTCTACATACACACCATTTTGCGATTTCTAAATAGCGATTCCTTAAAAATCGCTATTTAGGAATCGCAAAACGGAATGTTGATACATATGGCCCTTAATTTCATATATTTCATTCATGTTTGTACTTCAGAGGTGTCAGTGCATAGAGACAATTAGTGCAACCCATTCTCTGGTTTAGACTGCAATCTCTCTCTCCACTTAAGACAGCATTATTTTTTTCTACGCTCTAAGCATGAGCTAACAGGACTGTCACATCTTGTCATTGGCTGTTAAATCCTATCATCAAGGTAGTGCCAGAGTCCATTTATAACAATGATTAGACTGGGAAAGGCATGTTTTCGCAACAGCAACAGAGTATCCTTTCAGCCAACATATTGGTCTGCCTGTCCGATTTAAATACGGGGGGGACCTTTAGTGAAACTGCAGCATAGACTACTCTGTCTCTGCCTTGGTTGCACCCCTCAAAATGCCCAATCAAGTAACAAATGTCAGAGGTTGACCTGTATGTCCACTCATATAGTTTATGTGGACAGACATACAGGTAAGTTTTCACTACCCGTCACCTCAAGGAAAACCTTGGAAGTAAGGGGCAGTGAAAACTGCAAAATGCCCTCCTCGCCAATGAAGGATAACTGCAATGGTGAGGAGCATTGTTTTTTTTGTTTTGATTTTAAAAAACAAAATCCTGCTTTGGGGTTTTGTTTTTGATAATAAAACAAAATAATAATTGTGACTTATGACTCCATTATTTTAGATGGAGTAGTACGGCAAAGTTACAATACATTGGAAGAACTGCCTTGAAGGTAGTTCCTGTCAATGGTTGAAATGTTTGCAGGCCCAATGGACATTTCAAAATTTCTCAGTTGGGACTTCCACGAGGTTGACGGAGTAATGTACTTCATCGCACTGGCAGAGGACGGCCAGATCGCCAAATATTAAATCAAGCCCTCGGTCTACTTTGGGAATTCAATATTGCTCTTGATTCATCCCCTCATACGTCTTTCATATCTAAGGAATTTAAGGACTTCAGTCAAGTGAAACTGGAGGCATTGTCGGCAATTTCTTTTGTGAATGGTACCTCGACTCTTGAAATAAACAAACCTCAATAACTTTCTTCTCAGAAGTATTATACCATGTTCCTAAGGATGTGGTTGAAAAAAGGGCTCACATTTCATTCTTTTCGGTGGTCTTTTTTTCTGCTATAATAAATGGTTCTTGATGCAGAAACTCTCAAACTATTCAGAACTGGTCCAGTCCATGGATTCCAGTTGCAGCATGTTTCCTCACAAATCCAGTTCAGGTCCACAGGACATTGTCCAATTCAAACTTCTCCTTGGGATTTGTCTGCAGCAGCAGATGCTTAATTGTTCAGCAGGACTAACTGCATTCGCCGAACACAGGAAAAAAGTTCCAAAGGGACATGGACACGAAATCTCTACTTGTAACTCTTTTTTTTTTTATTGAAGTCCTTTAGTGACACCATTAACCATAACACAAAAACAAATGTAGCAAATTTCATATCATAAAACATGGTCAGCCGGGGAATACAAACACCCGTTGACATTCATTTTGATCTACAAAATCTTATAAACAATTATTTAAAATATGATCCCCAAATTTGTTCAAATTTTCTCACCCCCAATCCTCTGAGCATAACTTTGTTCGCTTTTTCTAACTCTTTTTATTTTCTGAAGCCATTCCAGCACAGAGGGAATCCGCTCTGAACGCCAATTCTACAATAGCAGCGATCTAGCCACCGCCATTGCGATATACACAAGTTTTGCCAACTGGTCTGGAAGCTTAAGATCCGGATCGAAACCATACAACATTAATTTAACATTCAAGAAAATCATAATCTTATAATAAGTTTGAAGAAAAACAAAGATTCCATCCCAGAATGCCTTAATTTTAGAACACTGGACCATTATGTGAGACCAGTTGGTCGGAGCATATTCTAAACATCTGAAGCAGTTAGATGGATTATTGGTATACATTTTAGTAATAGCCGCCGGTGTACGATACAGAAGCCATTTACTGAAAAATAACATTCTGCACTAGTTGGCTCCCCTTAATACACTAAAATTAAATTTATGAATGGTCTTCCAAATATTCAGAGATAACCCATGATTTTCTTGTTCCTGCCATTTTCTAATTGCTTTTAAACTTAGATCCCCCTCCCTACTCTCCGCTAAACAGCGTTTCCATTCCCCGGATTTCCTTACCCGTGAATCCACAAAAAGATCATTAGTCAATTGGATAGGTTGACTAATCTGTGTTGGGTCCATTTGCCCCAACATTTTATAAATCAAATTATAAGAACCTATCAGCAAAAAATTCCCATGGATTAAACGTTTTATCTCTGTCAGGGTTATCCACGATTCATTCCTTACAAAATCCATTAGCTTAGTAAACCCTGCCCGCCCCCAATTTTCAACTATCTCTGGTCCTATTTTAATCCCTATGAATGACTGATCAGGGGAGTTGTTAAATTAAAGAGGGGAAGAGAATATCTTTTAAGCATGACACAGCGCCTCTTAAAAAACCAGGTCAATGTCTTATAGCGAACAAATTTGGGTGATTTAAGTTCCTGCAGGAGGGAGGGTATCTGAATCTCAAGGCAAATTAAATAAAAAAAAAAAATTATAAATAAATTCTGCCCGTGGGTTTGGTTTTTCAATCTTGCCAGATACTGTGCAAAATATGCATTGTAATAATCCCTAAGATTTGGTAGGGAAAGGACTTCTTGATCCATATCCTCATAAAGAGTTCCTATTGCGATTCGAGGTGTCTTTTTTGCCCAAACAAAGGCTGAGAACAAAGATTCTACTTTAGAAAAAAACGCGCCGGGCAAAAAACAGGAGATGGTGGGGAACAAAAAATTAAATAAGGGGAGGACGGACATTTTTATCAGCGCGACCCGGCCAAGAATAGATAATGGCAATGAATTCCACCGTGCGAGCATTGTACAAACTTTTTAAAGAAGAGGATCAAAATTAAGTATATACAAATCTTTAACTGAAGCAGAGAAAAAGACCCCTAGATATCTTTTGGGTCTATTATTGATACAGCTGCCTATGTCAGGATGAAGTTCTGGATCTATACCACCACATACCAGAATTTCCGCTTTCTTTTTATTGATCCGATATCCCCCAAAGCATCGAATTCTTCAAAAATCTGCAGAGCCTGTACTTGAGATTGCATGTCAGGTTTGATTAACAACATGATGTCGTCAGCATATAATTTAATCTGGGCCATAGAGGTGACGGGGGAGAAATATTTACGCAATTCCGAATTGCAACTGCGAGAGGTTCAATGAAAAATGCAAAAAGAACAGGTGACAATGGGCATCCTTGCCTCGTGCCCTGCTTAACTAACACTGATCCCACCATGGCTGTATTGATAATGACATTGGCTTTGGCACCCGTGTAAAGATTCAGAATTAAGTTTGTGATTTTTTTCGGGATCCCAAAATGCTGCAAAATAATGAAAAGTGTCCCCCAAACCACCAAATCAAAAGCTTTTTCTGCATCTAATAACAAAATTACTGCAGGGACCCCCCGTGTGTCAAAATAATCTAAGGCCTCAATCAAAAAATGTGTATTAGTTATCAATTGTCGACCTGCGATGAAACCATTTTGATCAGGATGAATCAAATCTGCTGAAATAAAATTAAAACGTGTTGATAATAGTTTTGTGGTAATTTTATAATCAGAATTTAATAGTGTGATAGGTCTATATGAATTAGGATCTTTAGCTTCTTTCCCCTTCTTCAAAAAGCTCACCACGGTTCCTTCCCGAAAGGAATCTGGAATTGAACCGCCATCCAACATAGAATTTAATAATTGCAAAAAGAGATCGGAAAAGGAACTAAAAAAAAACCTTAAAAAACTCGTCAGGAAGCCCATCAGGGCCGCAAGCCTTACCATTTGGGAGGTCTTTCACCACCAGCTCTATTTCTTCCCTGGTAAATGGGCTCGCCATTATCAATTGGTCTGTTTGGGAGAGAGTAGGCAGTGCATGTTTACCTAAAAAATCAGTTAACTTTTGATGGTCTATATTAAGTTGCCTACTATAAATCTTATTGTAATGGGAAATCATTATTATCCCTATCTCAGCCGACTCTGATGTCTCAATATGAGTAACTGGGCACTTTAAGGAACGAATCAAATTTGCGGTGGCTTGTTCTCTAGCCTGCTAAGCTAAAAATTTCCCTGTAAAATTGCTTTCTTCGTAAATTTTTACGATTGCCTACGAAAAATCTCTTCACTCTGAGCAAAAAAATTTGCGCTAAGTTCCCGCTTGGCTTCATTTAATTGATTTTGAACACTTCCAGAGGGGTTCTGCTGCCTTAAGTCCGTTAGAACCTGTATTTTTTGTTGGAGCGAGTTCTTTATATTCCGAGCAGCAGACAGTTCTGCTGCATCTTTCCCTATAACTATACCCCGAATAAAGGCCTTCAAGGAATCCCAGACAATATTATCCCCTTCCATGCTCATGACGAGCTCAGCTCATCATGAGGTATACCTCTAGGGTGCTCATGACGAGCTGAGCTCATCATGACCACACCCATTTACAATGAGACCCAGCACAGGGGAAAAATCTGCCAAGCAGCCAAGGTGTTAAGGGGAGCCGTTTCAATGTTGCGGGCGATGAAATCTGTAATCTCTAATATTAATGATGCAACCCATGCTTCATCATACAAATATGTTTTATTGAACACCCATCGTTTGGGGACTTTCGTGTTTTCCCCCAAAGCAAACTCAATGGATAGCATTGTGTGATCAGAAAACCCATTATGCAAAGTTTTCTGATAGCAAAAATTAAGTTGTCTAGAAACAAGAAAAAAATCGATGCAGGAGGAGGACTTAAATCTACCTGACCAACAAGTATACTTTTTTTTAATGGGTTTTGCGTACGCCATGGGTCACAAAGATCAAGTACTGTCATGTAATTGGAATATTCAAAAGAACTTTGAAATCGCCTCCAATAACAATATCCCCTCCCAGCATCAGTAAAGATTGAAACAGGTCCTCATAAATCACAAAGTTATCATCTACTGGAGCATAGAAACTGACAAAGGTAATAGGTCTTAGTCTGTTTTTAATTTTACATGTAGCCCAGCACCAACGACCTCAACCACCCTCTTCTGTCTGTATAATTTCGGCATATATATTCTTATTTAGGAAAAGCGCAACCCCCCGCTGAGACTCAGTAAACGAGGAAAAGCCTCGATATGAAGCCCATGATTTAAACATAGAAAACTCTTCGATTTTTGTAACTGGAATATGAGTCTCCTGTAACAGTATTACAGCGGAGTTTTCCATCTTGATCCACATTTCTATAGCTTGCATTTTTTTCTTATTGTTTAAACCGTTGACGTTAAAGGAAATTATTTTCAGACCCATTCTAGTAGACATTCAAAATCATATAATCTTTAGAAAAAACATTGCAGAAACATTACACAATCTCTGTCTATCCACCCTTTTCTTTTGTCACTTGAAAACCGGCAAAAAAAACCCTCAGCCCAAAAAAAAAGGCTAACAAAAAATAGCACCAAGGACTTCATTTTTTTAGTTCTTTTTTCAACCCCCCAACCCGTGCCCCAACCCCCACAACCCCTCCCATCCTGTGGCCCTTCTACTACTACTACTTCCCTACCCCACGCTAGCCACAGAGCCTTAACCCCTAACATTGAGGTGTTGTGTTATTACACCCCTTAACCCCCCCGGAGCCCTTTCCCCTCACCCCTCCTTCTCCACGAGCCTCTAAGGACACATCTTAAGCATTTCAAATTTTTAAAAAAAATAATAATTTAGCTAGCTTAACAATATCTAGCCCTTCTAACCATGCGAAATCTCCTGCGCTTCATCGACATCTGACAAGATATAAAATTTGCCATTAACCAAAACTTTCAATTTCGATTGCTGGGCAATCGTGGCTTGGGCTCCCTTGGCTTTAAACAAATCGAGAATTTTAACGAACTCCTTCCTTCTACGAGCCGCGGTTGCGGACATATCGGAGAAGATTCGCCATTTAATAGTTTCATTTACTGCGAACTGTCTCTGTTGAATAGCCTTGAACAGAATTGTTTCTTTTATCCGGACATCTGAAAAGTTTAACAGAATTGTGCGGGGGAGTGTGGAATTAGGGAACGGCTGGGCCGGGACCCGATGAGCTCGAGTAATCGTTAAGTCACCCTTAAATTCTGGAATCACTTTCTGTTGTAGAAAAGAGGTGACCCAGTGGACCACATTAGATCCCTCTATTCCTTCTGGAACCCCCACTATTCTGGGATTAGATCTTCGATTGTAGTTTTCCAGATCGGCCAGTTTTGTTTCCAATGCCCTTGAGGTCTTAAACATAACTTTGACATCTTTCTTAACCTCTGTCATTTGATCCTCCAAATTAGAAATTCTGCCCTCAGCCTCTTGCTGACGAGCAGGGAAAGTCAACACTAAATCTTCAATTTTATCCAATCGCTGGTGTATTGAAGCCAGTTCAGCTTTTTGGAACCTTTTCATCTCCCTTACCTCATCTAAAATCAGATTTAGCATGTCTTTGACTGACATCTGCAACTCCCCCACAGTCTCGGTGTCCATATCAAGAATAGGGCTGAATGGGTCCACAGAACCCGCAGATCTAGGGTCAATTTGTAACACTGCGGCATTTACCAATTCATCCCCTCTTTGACCTACAAGTGGTGGACTTTTTTTGCCATGTGGTGAGGTGGTAGCGGACATTGTATTAGCTGCCAGATTTAAGACAGGACCCAAGTTGCCTGACAACACCGTAGCAGCTGATGTTTCTGAAGAGTGGCTTAGTCCCGAAAAAACAACAGGCTGAACCGGACTACTAGCAGAAATCATAATAGGCTTTTTCTCAAACAGAGGGAATTGCTTTGAAACTTTGAGGGCCCCCGGTGTCTTAACCTTTTTTGCTTCCTTCAGACCATCTTGAACGGATTGCCCAGTCTGAGCCACCTCCAAGCCAGTATTCATTTCCCCTGTCTCCACTAGCACCAAATTATCTCCTGGACTAATTTGAGTAGGTAAAACTGTAAGGGACCCCTCCAACTCATCTGAACTCTCAGAAGAAGAGTGTATAGAGGCCTCCTCCTTGCAATCGTCTTTACCCGCTAATTTAGCAGCTTCTGCTGCCTCTTTAGCCTGCTGACAGCGGGCCTTCGCCTTAATTCGCGCATTCAGAAGTTTGCCCATATTTTGGCTTCTCCAGCGGTAAGTCTCTGAGCAAAAATAAAAAAAAACAAAAAACAAAGGGGGAAGCAAAGGATTCTGGATGCTGAAGTCCTGAGCACAAAAATTCAGAAAGCTTGCTGACACCAAACCACCAGAGGCGTGGTAATCGAGGCGGGTAATCTAGGCAGTATATCCAAGTATATCGAAACACAGAAGAAATATTCACAGAAGAATTCTTCCACCTCCTTCACTCGTGCCCAAGCCCCGAGCCTGCCACTGCCACTGCCGCTGCGCACAAATTAATTATGTGCGATAATGTGTGAGACTCACCCAAAGCCGCCAATACTGAGGGATGGAAGTCGTTTGGGGCAGGGAGCGAGCCCACAAGTCCGCGGGACGGCAGTCAGCGGTCCACGTCTCTCATCTGCAAGTCCGAGGGTCTGTAGGGCTCAGGGCAGGCACGGAATAATCGCTGCCTTTTACCAATTTAGCCTCGGATATGGAGGTTTCACCGCTGCTACTACATACTGCCTCATAAACGCTTCTCCCAAGCGCCGAAAAGCACACAATCAATCACGGAGATCGGGAGCCTCCAAGACGCCAGCTACCTGCCGCCATCATCCTCGTGGAGGGGAAGAGCAAGGAACAAGGTGCACAGGTGCTACGTGGAGGTGTGGAACTCCACCGTAGCCGTCATCATCTCTACTTGTAACTCGTATTCTTCCAGATATGCACAGCTTCCTCTGTTACAGGCGTTTCTGCACCCAAGAGTAAAGCTCCATAGGAACAGACAGCCTCAATGCTAGGACCTGGAATCCTGTGTCTTCGGTCAGCAATAGGTCTGCACCAAAAGCCCTTGAACCGCTTTCTAGCGCAGAGATTCAAGACAGAGTTGAAGACATTTCTCTTCACTGACCATTTTTATGCCAGCTGGAATGATTCAGAGCGAAAATCCGGGAATTATTTTCTTCTTATGTTCCAGGGAGCAACCTGGGCCTAGACTCAAAGGGTGATTTAAAAGGTAAAATCAGTTAGCTATTAGTGGTGAGACTCGAGTGAATAGGACTCAGGGCTTATTTACAAGCCCCTTGCGCCACTTTTGCGTCACTTTTGTTTTTGCCTTTTTTTTTTAAGTCCTCATTTCACCGTAAGCATCTGCAAATTCGCATAGGAAAGTCCACCTTCCAAACTGGGCGCCCTGGGTCTATAATCTTGCATTCGCTTTTTCGGCCTACCAGGCCAGCTTCATTTGTGCGAGGCTTGGTGTAATCATTGGACCATATACACTTAGATTAACCTCATTTCAGTGCCCCAAGTGACTAGTGGCCCCCAGATGTTTCCCTCCCCTTGATCCAATCTCGCCATGCGCAACACTGCTCTTAACCAGGACTCATATTGCGGTGGCTCAGGATCTTTCCACAGCCTGCAGATCTCTCTACGGACTACTAATATCAAACACAAAAATAAACCAGTCGACTTATTAGATAGTTGGTATATAGGATTATTCTCGATACCGAATATAACTAGTGTCAGATTAAGATTAAACCTAACTTTAAAAACTCCCTCTAATGCCCTCCCCAAATTCCCCCAAAAGGTTCTTAAAGAAATACACTAAAAAAACATATGTATATCGTCAGCCTCTACTAAACCGCAGCTAGAACATTTAGGAGCTGATGTTGATATAAATCTAGCAATTTCTTTTGGGGGTATAATACAATCTATTTACCACAAAGAAATGTTTTTTCTGTAAAGAAGCTGATTTAACATAGTTATATAAATTATAAAGAGAGGGATAAAACAAATCAACAGAGACGTCTTCCAAATATGAAACACTCCATACCTTATAAGGAGGAGGAAGAGCTATCTCCTTTTTGCGTCACTTTTAACATGGGAAAAGTGACGCAAAAGTGGCGCAAGGGGCTTGTAAATCTGCCCCTAAATGTATTGGACTTCTGACTTCCAGGTTTTACAGCACTTTGACTCAGTCCCGGTCAAAGGATATGTTTTGAGGTGCAAAACTATCTGTGTTCTCTTAT
This sequence comes from Lissotriton helveticus, assembly GCF_964261635.1. NCBI lineage: Eukaryota > Metazoa > Chordata > Amphibia > Caudata > Salamandridae > Lissotriton > Lissotriton helveticus. The sequence continues at coordinate 553,140,901 of NC_136063.1, forward strand.
GCTAGGTTCTCCCGTCTTCTGTGTTTGTACCTTTACTCTTAGCAAGCATCAAATAAATTCATCCCCAAACTCCCTTTGTCACAGTCCTCTGGTGGCGTTTGGCTCCAGACATTTGTTTCTGTGTACCTTTTAAAGGCTGATGTGTCCTGGATTTTTCCTATGCTACCTTGATGTGTTGTTTGGCCTTCTTTAGAAGTGTCAGCTGCTGGCTCACCCAGTCGAAGGCAAGACGAGGTATGAATATTAGTAGTTCCACCAGGACAGTGAATGTTCATGTGTTGAGCTCTGCAGCTGAACTTGTGCATACTATATTTAATATCTTCAAAATTGATTATGCACATTAAGTAATATAATTAGACAACACCAAAGGTCTTTTCATACTAGATTGTGTGTACACAACAATTGTGGTTTGATGGCAATTTCATATCAAAGGTTCCCAAAATATAATTGTACTCGATGGCATGCATTGGTAATATGCTCTGCAGCCTTCCTGCAGAAAAAAATTGCTCTTTGTAAAACCACATCTAACATTTTTAGGTGCAAGTGGGAAAAGATTTTGCTTCACCCCTTAATACCATACCGTAGCTACATCTTGTACAACTCCTTGAAAGCTTTGCCCTCACACAGTTGAATTACCAAAATGGCAGGTATGCCATATTTAGTGTAAAAGTGTTTTGTGCAAGTCTCAACTATTACAGAGGTAAGCAAAACAATTGGGGTGAATGCAGCCCAATATTGAGCTTCTCACAAAAAGACTCATGGGAAAGCAACATTTGCAACCAGTAACAAAAAAGGCAAAAACTCCATTCCTAATCGTCTTGTAGGCAGCTGAGACTATTCCATTATTTGTGGTGGGTAGTCTTTCACTCGGAGACTCGGAGAACCCTAAACAAAGCAAGGGTGCCCACAATTTCTTTAAAAAAAATTTTTTAGGGGTTATGTTAGGGTGACCAACCATTTGTAAAATTCACGGACCGTCCGTAATTGGGACCTCAAGTCCGTTGTCCGTGAGGATCCCTTTTGCGGACGCCTTTTGTCCGTAATTTTGGCCATCACAGGAGAGCAGCACTGATCCCCAGTGAGAGGCCCCACCCCCCCCTAATGGGGCCGCCTGGCACTCCTCCTGAAGCAGAAGAGCAGCCCTACCCGCCCATTGTCATTCTGTGTGCCGGGTAAGTGCCACATACAGAATGTCAATGGGGCAGTCTGGGGTGTTAAAGCATGTGGTGGCCTCCTCCTGCCTCAGTGTACAGCAGGGCATTCTGTTAGATAAAAGGTAAAACGCCCATGCCTCAACGTTAGAGAACAGTTTATTTAAAGAAGCCTGCAAAACAAGTTAAAAAGAACGGGTTATCGTTCTTTCACTGTCTCGTCATTTTAGAACTGAAGTATTTTCAATATTATAATATTATATTCAACAAAGCCATGGTTCTGCTTTTTTATTTTAAAGAACTAGCAACCATTGACAAAGACAATTGTCCTGGCTTGTTGTTGGTGTAATGATACTTGCTGTATTATATATCTGGACGCAATGACAGAAATAACATAATACCAGTCGGGTGCAACTCTATGCTAAGCACAGATTTTTAGCCTAGGTGTTTTAAACCACGCTCTTAATTACATCAAACACCCCCTTTGAAGAGACCCCCCCCCCCCAGGTTTTACACCACTTAAAGCCCTGGAAACAACACCATGTCTCAGTCACCTCACATCCTGGCACTGTGCATCATGCATGACTTCTACGTTTTCAGTCTACCTAAGTGCAGGGGCATAGTGAACTCTCCCCCACCGCACCCCACTCCTTGCTTTCGGAACTACAGCAAGGTGAAGTTCTTGATGGGCTTCTTCTGTCTGCAACTCTGCAGACAAAGGCTCAGCTCATAATGTGAAAAGGTGGGTGAGTAAACAAGTGAAGGAATGTGTGAATGGCTGGATGGATTACTGAAAGGATGAATGAATAAATAAAAGGGGGAATGGATAGATAATGAAAGGATGGATGGATGGATTAGTGAATGAGTGGAAGTATGGATGAGAGAAAAGGTAAATAGATGGATGTATGGGTGGAAGGGTAGATGGATAGGTAAAAGGGTGGATGAGTGTGTGAAAGGATGGATGGATGAGTGAAAGGGTAGATGATGGGCGAGTGAATGGGTGGATGGATGAATTGATAAGTGAAAGGGTGAATGGATGGATGAGGGAATAGGTGGGTATAAGGATTGATGAGTGATTGAAAGGGGGTAGATGGACAAAAGGATGGGTAGATGAGTGAAGTGAAAGGGTGGATGGATGAGAGAATGGATGGCTGGATGAGTGAAAGGATAGATGAATAGTAGGATCAATGGATGGATTCCTGAATGGATGAGTAGATGGGTGGGTGGATGGATGGATAAGTGAAAGGGGGATGAAGAGAGAAAGGGAGGATGAATGACTGAAAGGGTGAATTGGTGGAAGGATAAGTGACTGGGTGGATGGATGAGTAAGTGAATGGGTGGATGGATGAGTAAGTGAATGGATGGCTGGATGGGTAAAAGGGCAAATGGCTGGATGGGTGAGTGACTAGATGGATGGGTGGAAGAGTGGATGGATGACTGTATGGATGGATGGGGTGAAAGGGTGGGTAGATTAATGGATGGATGAGTGAAAGGGTGGATGGAGGGATGGATGAGTGAAATGATGGATGGAAGTATATATGGTGAATAGGTTTGCAAATGGTTGAATATGTTTGGATATAGATGGGCACACAGATGGAAGGATAGAATGAATGGTGAAAGACTGAATGATGGATGAAAGAATGATTACACCTTGTAGCACCCATTATCTTAAGTAACATTTCCTATACATTGACTTTCATGTTAATATGAGTCATTGGCTCTATATAATGTGTGTGTGATGTAACGCACTCAGACACCCTGACCTACATACTTGGGATGAGCAACACTATAAAAGAAAGAAATACACCTGAGAGACCGTCTAAGTGAAGATGAGGGGCACCATTGGAGGGTGGTAGCAAGGTCGGACTGGCGAGACGGAGCATCAGGTGTTTCCCAGGGAGGCTGGAAAGGAGGGGGTGGTTTTGTTACTGTGGGCTGGCACTGCAAAGTTCCTTGTATATCCAGTAGTTTTCAATCAACAATAAAAGCGGCCTCACTTATATTCAGATGTGGTTCACCATTGTCTGGTGACTAATGTACCTGCTGGAGCGAGATGCGAATTTTGAATTGTCTAAGGTAGCAAGCTGCGGCCATACTGAAAAACCGTGAAGTGTATGATTGTCTCAACCTAATATAAACTTATTTGACTTGTACTTAGGTGGTTGTTTATTTACTTACTTATATACTATTGCACGACCACCTCTGACGTGTCTATAAAACGTACCTTTTGTCCCAAAGTTTTTGTCCTGAATTTCACCTTTTGTCCTGAATTTTTGTCCTGAATTTAGTCCCTCTGTCCTGAATTTTTACACCCACTGTCCTGAATTTGCACCTATGCCAGTTGGTCGCCCTAGGTTATGTGCACCTCAGGACTCAAAACAGTATAAATAGTCGTGAAGTGTGACTGCAAATGCATTTTTTACAAGCACTCTTTTACACAAACATTTGAATATACTACCTACTCAATCATAAAAACAGAACAACAGCATTCAAATGACTAAGTTAAAATGAAGTTCAAAATGTGAACAGGTGATTACAAACATTTAGGGGCCTATTATGATTGCGGTTTTTCCGCATCCTCCGGGCCGGCAGAAGCCACCGCCAGCCCAGAGGATGCGGAAAAACCGCAACGGACCCACCAAAGACCCACCGCCACATTAGGATGGCTGGTGGGTCCTGGTTTCCGTCCGCAGCTTTTCCGCCGCGGTTGGCTTACAACCGCGGCGGAAAAGCTCTAATATGGTGGCGGTGTCTCTCAGACACCGTCCACCATATTAGGAAGTGCTTGAAAAGATGCTTTTCCGCGGCGGATTTTCCACCGTGGAAAAGCATGTGGAACTTCACTGCGGGGGCCGTTGCGGGCCCCCTAGGTGAAGGGGGCGGTGGGGGTGCACATGGGGGGTACCTATGGTACCCCCCTGCATTTGTATGCAGAAATCGGCAGGCACCACGTGGTGCCTGCCGCTTTCTGCATACAAATGCAATGCATGCATTTTTAACATTGCGGCGGGTGCAGCTTGAAGCTGCACCCGCCGCAATGTTAAAGATAGAGGATGTGACCGCCACCCTGGAGGTCACATCCTAATCTTCACGGGGGGAACGCCGCTGCCCATGCGGACGTTCCCCCCTACTCTATGGTGGCGGACGGACTCAGGTCCGTCCGCCATCATAATCGGCCCCTTAGTGTTGTAACTGACTATAGCCCTTTGCTGCATTCACAGTTCGTATCCACTTTCCAGAAAACATGGGTTTTATAAACTAACAGCGGGGTGCCTTATATTTCCGATCAAGCAAACAAAACGTGTAACGGCTCCTGTTACCTCCTTTTACACAGTCTGTTTTGAACATGCAACTCCATCCACATTCTTAATCGTTGGCCAGGGAAGCCCTCCTAATTTAAACTTTGAATAAAAATGTCTGTCTTCGGCCTCCAGAGTGGCCTTAAGCTAGAACTATGAGAGACTTTGGATGGCTAATGTACATGTTGGGGAGAAAGGCTTGGCATTTGAACAATGCAGCATATCTAATCTAAAGATTTAATGCACGATACTTGATGTCAACACTTTATTCAAGTAAGCGAATGAGGAATAATCCAATACTATCTAACTGGGAAGACTCAACATCTGTAACACACAAATAATGACACGTTTACAGTCAACACATTCTCTCTCTGATCCCCATCAATTTGTAAAAACATCAAATGGTGAATGGAGCTGGCTTAGGCCAGAGAAAGTTGATAAAATGGCCTCTAACACTTTAGCATAGCCATGGTAGGTACAGCAATATAAACCCATCTTCAACCAATGACCTTCTTTAGACACCCACTCCGCATTGCTAAAGTCTTCCTTATTTTCTCCATTACAGAATTTAACATTGAGAGCAGCTGGGGAAGAGGGATCCACTCAACTCCATAAAGTACCATGAGTGGAATATTTGCCTCATAAACCTCCCTTAGTAACTGAAAACCGCTACCACTTGTTGATGCATCTAATGCCGATAGGCCGCTTCTCACAGCAATCAAAACCTTTTGTTTTTGAAAATGTACACACTGTTAGACCTGACATAATTGGCGTGGTATTCCCCCAAACATTTTGCCTTTACCACCCCTGTTTTGCTGAATTTGTTTCTGTTGGCTTTACCACTCTCTGCACTTTGCCACAGCTAGCATGTGCTAAAGTGCTGGTGCTCTATCCTAAAATATGATAAAATTGGCCTGCACCTAACTGGTGAATGTAATTTACTTGTAAGTTTCTAGTAAATGGCACTACACATATCGGGGGCCTGTAAATTAAATGCAACTGGTAGGTCTGCAACACTCATTGTGCCAGCCAGCAAAGTAGCCTGTATTGCAGTTGCAAAGTTAAAACCTTTCTTTTTAATACTTTTAAGTCACCACAACTAAGATAGGCCTTAAAGGCTCACAGGGCAGGGTGCATTGTATTTAAAAAGTAGGATATGTGTATTTAAGTTTTACATATCCTGGCAATGAAAATCTCCTTCAGTCATTTTTCACTGTTCCAAGGCCTATCTCTTCTCTCTTTTCAAAAAGAAACTCAAGATGTGGCTCTTTACACTCTAGGCTCCTTTTCCTTCCTGTTTTCCTACTCACTTCCGAGTGCCAGGACACTATTTGCTTCAAAGTTAAGTCTGACTTCTGATATGCCAAGCTACCAGAGGGTTAAGCACAGGTTAATGTAGTGACTTTTGTGGTTCACCATGGCTAGAATTGTGTTTGTTGCCCGAGTAGTGTTCCTACTCATCAACCAATAATTCAATTTCTTACACATGCCATATAAGTTTCAGGAGAAAATCATACCACAATTGTATATTGTTTACAACCTCCAGCAGATACTCTTACAGTGTGAGCTCAGCTTGGTGTTAACATACTTTGAAGTCTGGTTGAGATTATGCTGAACGACAATAGGGTACAGGTCCAGGAGCAACAGCTCATTCTCAAACATTAAAATAGCCGGTTCACTACCTGCAGGTCTAGGGAAGAAAGAACAACAAGGACTCACCAAGGACTCACCAAATTTGGAAGATTCCAAATGTAGAGGTATAAGAGAAGAGGGTGCAAAGGGCAGAGGCAGGAGCCAACCAAAGAAAAAATACAAACACCATTAATGGCAATGTTCCAAGGTTCTGAGGGGCCTTTATTGAATATACATGGGCAAAACTATATAGATAAACAACAGACAAACTCTCACCTCCACCCATCCAATTGTTGTCATCAGTGTTAAATGTTTCTTCAAGCCCTCGGAAATCCCCTTATGAGTATCCGATGATGGCAGGCTGGTAGACTGTAAAGTGGAGTCCAAGTCTTGGTAATTGGTTACATACTTTAGAAGGCGTGTCTAAGGAGAGGCGCCTACTAAAGAAATGCGAAGACACTTGCGTAAAGCAAAAGTTATCCTTTTTTTCTGCTCATAGCACAGGAAGGAAGAATTTCCTATCTAGACATAGTAATTTCCATTTCCTCTCAACTAATTTCTTCTCCCCAATTAACAGACATTGTTGCAATTTAAAGTATTTTCAAAAGTCGGGGTACCAAAATATTGTTTCAGAATATCATCTGACATGAATATTGTGTTTTGAATGTCTCCACAGTGGAATAGATAATCGCACATCTACACCTCACAGTATATTTTCTTGAACGATATTTAGGACACGGCATTCATGTCCTACGATATTTCCATATATGGTATTCTGACTTAAAGCCTTGCAAAGATTCTGGGTTAACAAGCCATTCCTGGCCATATAATGCTGGCAGATTTATTACCGCGAGCATCATGTAATGGATCAGGGAAGGGCACTGTCTGCAGTAAAGGTAATATTTTTGTCCATAGGTTAAAACTTGTATTTATGGTTTATTAATTGAAAGCCTCATGTAATGTAGCTGGTGCTATGTAAAGTGCTCTGATACCCGATTCGGGTCAAGTTCGCGCTATATAAAACTCTGTAAAATAAAAATAAAAAATTGTTATACACATCTACATTTATTTAAAGGCATCAGAATAGTATGGGTCTAAAACACCTGACCAAGCTACCCAGAGGCATGTCCCCTAAAGGTTGCTATCCCTGTGCCTTCACAGCAATGTGTTTATTCGTTGGGGCTTCTATTAAGAATGAAAAGGACACAAAAATACAATTTCAACATAAACATGTTTTCTGAAATGCATTCATCATAAACAATTATTAGCGTATGAGAACATATTGAATTTACTTATATATGCAGTATGCCATTTAATATTGTACGAAGTTATTCTGGGACTAGACACCTTAATTCAGTGAGGACAATAAAGTGTTGAGAATACTACATTGTGCCAGTGTGTGAAAGGAAGAAGGTTTACATTCCGGATGTACTGGTGCTTTCATCTTATGTGGGCCTTTCACACCCAGCCATGAAAATGTCACCCTTTGAGCAAAGTATACATTTCGCAAGGTAACCAAACCAACACAACACACAAGCTATATTTAGGCATTTTACAGGCACACCACCTACATTCTAGATTCCGTGTATGTGTGTTTCTTTTCCACACTAAAACTTGAGTGCACGAATTGTAAATGCGAGTTGTTCAGACCTGTAAGAAGGCGTCTGTCTTTCACTGAACAATTGTAACAAGTGGTAGGTCCCCGGAAACATTGGAAGGGGAAAGATGCTGAGAAATAGCAGGCCCGGGAAGAGACTTGAGTTGTGTTCACCAGTAAACAGCATCACGCATTGCCAGGTCATTGTATTGTTTATGGAACTTGGAGAATGTTGTTTTGCTATGTAAATCTGGTAAGAGTTTACCGATGCAATCTACAACGGTACCTTTGTAACACGTTTGACCTCTAGAGTAGTAAAAGGTGTTATGCACTGCTGTACACTGATTCTATTTACTTATGATTTTTAGGGTTCTCTTGGGCTTCTTTTTCTAACTATCTTCTGATATTGCCTAATTGTTAAACTTTGTATTATATGTCGTTTCCTGTAACTCTTTGTTTTTGTTTGCTTTCTGTATTTGTTTTATATAGGTTTTTGCTTCTTACAGTTTATCCATTTTGTTTCTTTTCTGCATGTGTTTGTCCTGTTTTGCTCTTCTTTTGGGATACATTCATGCTGGTTGGCATATGTTTCTAAGATTTTTACATGTCTGTTTTTCTTATAAAATCTTTTTGATGGGATTTTAGTATTTCACAAAAAGTGTTTTGTGAACTACAGATCCCTAGTCCAAATGTTGTATGATGTATCAAGTGATGCTCGGAGGTTGTATGTTGTCAACTCTTTTGTGTGCAAAGGAATCTTTTCGATTGTGTTGTGTTTAATGTTGCATGTGGTGCTTTGCATGGGGACGTCAGGATCCGCACAGCCATTTGTTGTTACACATCAGTATATCATGGCTGTGCTCAATGGATCAAAAATGCCATGGTAAGTGATATCCCACTAAACAATGTTTCTTTTAAACCAAAAACAGGGTAATATTGAATGTGTCTTTATTCTGATGTCTGTGTTGGCTTTTATCCCATCATGTCTCCAGATCAATACCAGACTCAGAGCTTGTTAGACCTGACACCTTTTGGCGTGGTTCTTCCCCCATCTTTTTGCCTCTGACTCATGTGTTTTGATGCTGTGCTGGGTTTCGTTTTTGCTGATTTAGATGTTTTGGACACTCTGCCACTGCTGATCAGTGTCAGAGTGTAAGTGCTCCTTCTGTAAATTGTGATATTGATTGAGTATACCTAATTGGCATATTTGTATCACCACGAAGTAGAAGGCACTGTGTGTGCCAGGGCTGGTGATGACAAAAGCTACTAGTGGGCCTGCAGCGCAGATTGCGCCACCCACATGAGTAGCTTTAAAAAGGCGACTCAGGCCTGCCAGCGCAGGGCCTGTGTGCAGTCAGTGACTGCCATGTCAGCCTGGCCAGTGTCCCCACTGGCTAGGCCTAATCCTTCCCTGTCTGTGCACATCAGTCACCCCTATGGAAGGCTCAAGGTACCCCCCTGGGCAGGGTGCAGTGTATGGATAAGGTAGAGCATGTGCTAGTGCAGGTACTATGCTCTGGTAGTGGGCTACAGCCATTTTGTGTGCTCACCGCTGTAAGGCTATCTTGCTCCATAGAGTAACATGGAGGGGGGCTAGGCCCATGTGATACCAGCCTATCTCCCCATAGGAACAAGATGGGACATAAGTGAAAGATATCCCTGGACTCAGAATTTAATGACACATCTTTTAGTGAAGGGTGTTTTTAAATCCTGTGTTGGAGAATAGCACTTTTAGAAAGTGGCTGTTCTCTTGTCTAAACCTTTCTGTGTGCCTGGGTTTGTGGAATGTCTGCCTGGTCTGGATGTGACAGGAAGGGGCTGCAGAGCCCCAGAGGAGAGGGTCGGAGCCATCCCGGGGATGAAAGGGCACATCTGCCTGCTTGGGAGGAGGGAGGAAGGAATGCCAGATAAGTGCTGGGCTGTGCCTGCCTACCTCCCCCACATTCGCTCTCTCCTGGTGGTCAACTGACCCCACTGGCCCTGAAGCTGACAGGAAGAAGAAAGCCAGAGACACCTCAGTGCTCCGCAACCCCCAGAACTGGTTTAGACTGGACCCAGGGCCTCCATGCACAAAGAACTTCAAAGACATTGGGGGGTATAAGGAAAGGACCCCTGTCTGCAGAGGATGAGATTCTGAAATTCTGCAAGCAAGAAGGAACCCTCGCTGGAAGGAGGACAGCTAGAGAACTGAAGGAAGACTGCCTTGCTGTGTGCTCTAAGGGCTGACTTGTTCTGCTGTCCACCTGGAAGCTAAGGAGAAGAAAGGGACTTTGCTGTGAGCTGTGACCCTGCCTACTTGAACTAAAAAGACTTTGCTGTGTGCTGTGTCTGCAACCCGAATCTCCAAGGGCCTGAGAAGAGCTGGCTCCCTGTCTGCAACCCAGGAACATAAAGGTTGCCCAAGGACCACAAGAATCTGCTGTGTCCCCTGAAGCTGCTGTGGGCTGAAGAGATCGTGAAGCCCTGCTGTTTGCCTGACCGTCGGCCCTCTGTTTGGCTGGAGGGTGCTGCGCTGTGCATTGTCTGCCCAACCGGCTGCTGTGCCGTGCTGTGAGGTCGCCGTGTTCATCGACACGTGTTAGGTGCAGACTGAAGGTTTGTGAGCCTTCCCCGAGCAGAGCGCACTAAAACAACCTGTGTGCAGCTTCACCACCGCGACCCGGGGTCAGTAAACCCCCGACGAAGGGCCCCGTACCTTGCTGGTACCAACGCGACCGAAAACGAGCCCGCTGCTCTCCGATTGGCCGAGAGAGCCGGGCCCCCTCACCAAACACCGCGACGGGATTGGCCCGTGCGGCGCAGCGTCATCACTGTTGCCGTGTGGTGATTGGCTAGGGCGAGGAGCGTCATCGCAGGCTTGACCCGGGAGCCGCACTGCCATAGGCTGACTCCCGGGTGCTGTGGAGGCTCGCCCGTTCTGCCGCGTCTGGATTGGCCCGCTCGACTGGAGGAGCCGAGAATTCACCGCGATCACCGCCGGGCCCGGGGAAGACTGACCTGACCTCGCCGAGGGACCTGAAAGAGTGCTCCAGCCCCCGGCCTGCCGTCTCTGCTCCCCGCTGCTCCCTGGAGAACCGAGAGCGGGCGGTGGAGCGTCCTGAGACCGGCCGGGCTGGAGCGCTAGTGAGCGCTCGCCGCGAGGTGCGCCTGGAAGGGAATCCCCCCTCCCAACAGCATTGCGGTGAGACGCGCTAGAAGCGCGAAGGGTTCCTGACGCTAGGGGCCGGGTCCCGTTTACGTTATACAACATTGGCATGATTCTTGGCTCATTTTTGAGGAGCGTTTCTAGCATAAAACATTGGCATGGTCCTTGGTTCGTTTTGAGAGCGAAGTGCATATAAATCAGTGGCCATATTCTTTTAAGTGCTGATTTGAGAGACTAGAGACTATTTTTATTTTTATGCTGAGAACTGCCTATTTACAAGACCTACTAAGAATTAAGTGCAACCTTTGAGCTAAAAATGCTATGTGTTTTAAAGAAGTGATTATCATGTGACTGCTTCATTTACATGCTGAAACTAGATAAAGTTATATTTTATATATACTTACCTGTGTGGTCTCAGTTTGTGGTGGATTGGGAATTATTGTTGTGTTAAGTGCAAATGTTATCCACATTGCCTCCGAGTTTAGCCTAGACTGCTCGCGCCATGCTACCTAGAGGGTGAGCAGGGGTTATCTCAGAGGGTTATTCCGTCACCCTGACCGGAGCTAGGGGTCCCTACTTGGGCCAAGGTACTTACCTTTGCCAACCAGAGACTCCCGGTTCTAACATTGGTGGCTCGCGGTGCGGATTTTGAACTAATAATTGCACTTGACCGGCAGTGATTTCTTGTACATCACTAGTCTAGTTTAGCGGAACAGGTTGCGCAGGATTTTTTCTTTTTGGTGAAACCTTTTTAGTTGAAAAAGGGTAGGAGGTACCATGTCTCAGAACGCGCAAAGCATGAATGCAGAAGGGGAAGTGGAATTTGAAGTCCAGGAGTTGCTCACCTATAACAAGGAGCAACTGAGAAAATTCTGCAGACAGCTTGAATGCCCAGTGAGGGGCGGCGCAAATAAGGAAGAGCTACGGACAGCTCTGAGGGCCTGGTGGGAGGCCAAACATGGTGACCTGGAAGCTGCTACTGGAGAGGGAGACACACCGGAAAACGGGTTTTTGCCCAGTGAATTGCCAGTGAGGAAGCCAGGGTCTAGGACCGGCAGCGACCACTCCAGTAGGGTTATGTCTCCAGAGGAAATAGAGGAGAATCAGCGAGTCAGGGCCCATGAGATTGAGCTCTTGAAGCTCAAGGCGGAAGCCGATGAGAAGAGACTGCGCCTGGAAGTTGAGAAAGAGGCGCAGGAGAGAGCGGCACAGGAGAGAAGGCATGCTCTCGCTTTGGAGGAAAAGAAGCTCCAATTGGCTCATGAGAGGAGCATGAAGGAGTTGGACTTCAAATATAAAGAGAGGGGGTCCAGTTCTAATGGTGGCAGCGCACAACCAGTACAGGCGGGTAAGGTATACATACCAAAGGATCTGGTACAGAATTATCAGAGGGGTGAGGATATTTATGCGTGGTTCAGAGCGTATGAACTTGCCTTAAAGATGAATGAGGTGCCTGAGAAGAATTGGGGAGCAGGATTGTGGAAGCATTTTGAGGCCTCAGGGAGGGATGTTTTGGCACCCTTAGACGCAAAGGATGCTTTATCCTACTCCGCCATGAAGGAGGCTTTGTGCCTCAGGTATGGGCTCACTGCTGAACAGTACCGCCAGAAGTTTAGGAACTTCAAGAAGCTTGATTCAAGTACTTGGGTGGAGTGTGTGAGTATGTACACGCGTGCACTGGAAGGTTGGATGAAGGGCAGCAAAGTTACTGATTATGTGGGGTTGTGTCACTTGATTAGTAGGGAGCACTTAAGTAGTTTGTGTGTCCCAGAGCTGCGCCAGCATCTTTTGGATAGTAAGTTAACTGATCCCAGTGAGCTTGCTAAAGAGGCGGACCGGTGGACTAGCACCAGGGTCCACAAGGGGGTGGTAAGTACCCCAGCCAAAGGTGGACAGGGTCCCCAGCAGAAGAGTGGGGGGGACACGGGTAATCAAAAGGAGTCTTCTAAAGGGCCCCAAAGTAGTTCCCAAGAGAAGGTGTCTCAACCCCCCAAGTCTAAGAAGTCCTGGCCCCATAAGGGCCCGCAGGACAAGAAGACCCTCACTTGCTATGCATGTAGGGAGGTGGGGCACATTGCTCCAAACTGTCCAAAGAAGAAATCTGCACCCACTGGTGCTCCAGCTCCAGCTCCGGCGATAGCCAGTGTAGCTTTGGGAGGGGATTTGATTTCTAGTGGGGAGGAGGGGTTAGCATTGATGACCCTTGTCTCTCTAGGAGACCGAGAGATGGCCCAGGAAACCTTGCTGCCCCAAAACACTAAGAAATACGGGCAGAAGGTGACCATCAATGGACAGGTGGTGGAGGCTCTGAGAGACACAGGGGCCAGCGTGACATCTGTTAGGTGTCAGTGGGTGTCTGAAGAGCAAATTGTTCCCCAGGTACTCCGGCCTGTGGTGGCAGCTGACAGTTCAGTGCGCTACTGCAGGCTGGCGAAAGTTCCATTTGAGTGGGGAGGAGTCTCCGGTATTTTGGAGATTGTTGTAAGTGATGCCTTGCCTGTAGATTGTCTATTAGGTAATGACCTGGAGAGCTCCCCATGGAAGGAGGTGGAGCACAGGACTCACTTGGAGATGTTGGGTTTGCCTGCGTGGATCTGTGTGTCCACCCGTGCAATGACAGCCAGAGAGGGCGGTCTAGCAAAACTGGAGCCTGGAACAGTGGCCCAGGGACCTGCCAAGAGAGGAAGGGGTAGAGGGCGCGGGAAACCGGCCCCCACTGTTCCCACGGTCCAGGAGGAGGCAGACCCAGAGGGGGATGCCCTGGAACCTACAGGGGAGCAGGTGGCCGAACTAGGGGAATTGCCTGAGCTGTCCCAGTGGCAGCAAGAGGGTGGTCCCTCCAGGGAGGAATTCTGCCAGGCTCAGAAGGAGTGCCCTTCTCTCATTGGTGTGCGGCAGCAGGCTGCCGACCAGGCCGCCGGCCTGGGGTCCAAGGAGCATTTGATCTATTGGGAGGATGACTTACTTTATAGTGAGCCTAAGTTCGCTGAGCCCGGTGCAGCCCGTGTGCTGGTGGTACCGGAGCGCTTCAGGAACTTCCTACTGGGTCTGGCTCATGACGTGCCTCTCGCAGGACATCTGGGGCAAGACAAGACCTATCACAGGCTTGTCACCCATTTCTACTGGCCCCAGATGAAGACGCACGTCTCTGCCTTTTGTAAGTCTTGTCAGACTTGTCAGGCCAGTGGCAAGAGTGGAGGGAAGCGCGTGGCACCCCTCCAACCCTTTCCCGTGGTGAGCACCCCTTTTGAGCGGGTGGGCATTGACATCGTGGGGCCCCTGGATCCCAAGACAGCCCTAGGCAACAGGTTTATCCTGGTCTTGGTGGACCATGCCACTCGGTACCCGGAAGCCCTTCCGCTCAGGACAGTCACCGCCCCAGTGGTGGGCCGTGCCCTGATGGGGATCTTTTCCCGGGTGGGATTTCCGAAGGAGGTCGTTTCGGACCGCGGGACAAACTTCATTTCTAAGTATATGAAGTCCCTGTGGAGTGAGTGTGGGGTGACCTACAAATTCACCACTCCTTACCACCCTCAAGGAAATGGTTTGGTTGAGAGATTCAACCGCACATTGAAGGGCATGATCATGGGCCTGGAGGAGCCCATGAGGCGGAAATGGGATGTCTTGTTGCCATGCCTGTTGTTTGCCTACAGGGAGGTGCCTCAGAAATCCTTAGGGTTCAGTCCCTTTGAGTTGCTGTATGGCCACCCTGTCAGAGGGCCTCTGGCTCTGGTGAAGGAGGGGTGGGAGAAATCCCGTGGGAAAACCCCTCAGGATGTGTTCAGCTATGTGCTGGCCATTCGCAACCAGACCAAGCGCTTCAGGAAGCTCGCTCAAGAGAACCTGGAGGCTAGCCAGGAGGAAATGAAGAGGTGGTATGACCAGAACACTTCTCTGGTTGAGTTCCAACCTGGTCAGAAGGTGTGGGTGATGGCGCCAGTGGAGCCTTGTGCGCTCCGTGACAAGTGGTCTGGCCCATATGAGGTGGTGGAGCGCAAGAGCGAGGTTACCTATTTGGTTAACCTGAAGACTCCCAGGCAGCCCCTGAGAGTGCTACATGTGAACCGCCTCAAACCCCACTTTGAGAGGACTGAAGTAACTATGCTCATGGCTACAGATGTTGGAGGGGAGGAGGATAGTGATCCTCTCCCTGACCTCATGGCAGTCAAGGAGCAAGATGGGTCAGTGGATGGTGTGGTCCTCTCCCCCACCCTGACCCCAGAACAGCAGGAGGACTGTCGCCAAGTCTTGGGTCAGTTCGCCCCACTGTTCTCCCTGACCCCAGGTGTCACCAAATGGTGCGTCCACGACGTGGACACTGGAGACAGCATGCCTGTGAAACAGAAGTTTTACAGGGTGGCTGACAAGGTCAGAGCTAGCATCAAAGAAGAGGTTTCCAAGATGTTGGCGCTTGGGGTTATTGAGCCCTCCAGCAGCCCCTGGGCTAGCCCAGTGGTCTTAGTGCCTAAGAAAGCTGCTACCCCCGGTGGCACCCCAGAACTTCGGTTCTGCGTGGACTACCGTGGGCTCAATGCGGTCACCAAGACTGACGCGCACCCCATCTCCAGAGCTGATGAGCTGGTGGATCGGTTGGGAGCTGCCCAGTACCTGAGTACTTTTGATTTGACTTCAGGGTACTGGCAGATTGCCTTGACTGACGGGGCAAAGGAGAGGTCAGCATTTTCAACGCCGGAAGGACACTTCCAGTTTCGTGTCATGCCCTTTGGGTTGAAAAATGCCCCCGCCACATTTCAGAGATTGGTCAACCAGGTACTGGCAGGGCTGGAGCAATTCAGCGCAGCCTACCTGGATGACATTGCGGTGTTCAGCTCCACTTGGGAGGAACACCTGCAACACCTCACTGAAGTGTTGAAGGCTCTGCAGAAGGCAGGCCTCACTATCAAGGCCAGTAAATGCCAGATAGGGCAGGGATCTGTGGTGTACTTGGGACACCAGGTGGGGAGCGGCAAGGTGGCGCCCCTACAGGCAAAAATTGATACCATTCTGGCTTGGGAACCCCCCAAGACCCAGACTGAGGTGAGAGCCTTTCTAGGTCTCACCGGGTATTACAGACGGTTTGTCAAGGGCTATGGCACCATTGTGGCCCCTTTGACAGAGCTGACATCTAGGAATCAGCCCAGGAAAGTGAATTGGACTGAGGCCTGTCAAACTGCTTTTGACACCCTCAAAACTGCCATGTGCACAGCACCGGTGCTTAAGGCACCTGACTTTTCAAGTGAGTTCATTGTGCAAACTGACGCTTCAGAGCAAGGCGTGGGAGCAGTGCTCTCACAGATCAATGATGAGGGAGGAGACCAACCTGTGGCTTTCATTAGCCGGAGGCTGATCCCCAGGGAACAAAAATGGAGTGCCATTGAAAGAGAAGCTTTCGCTGTGGTCTGGGCTCTGAAGAAGCTGAGGCCCTACCTGTTTGGGACTCACTTCCGTGTTCAGACCGACCACAGGCCCCTCAGATGGTTAATGCAGATGAGGGGTGAGAATCCAAAATTGTTGAGGTGGTCCATTTCCCTACAGGGGATGGACTTTACGGTGGAGCACCGCCCTGGTACAGAACACGCCAACGCTGACGGTCTGTCCAGATTCTTCCGCCTTAGTGATGAGGACTCCCAAGAGGTTGGGTAGTTCTCCCCACTTTCTGCTGGAGGGGACACGTGTTAGACCTGACACCTTTTGGCGTGGTTCTTCCCCCATCTTTTTGCCTCTGACTCATGTGTTTTGATGCTGTGCTGGATTTCGTTTTTGCTGATTTAGATGTTTTGGACACTCTGCCACTGCTGATCAGTGTCAGAGTGTAAGTGCTCCTTCTGTAAATTGTGATATTGATTGAGTATACCTAATTGGCATATTTGTATCACCACGAAGTAGAAGGCACTGTGTGTGCCAGGGCTGGTGATGACAAATGCTACTAGTGGGCCTGCAGCGCAGATTGCGCCACCCACATGAGTAGCTTTAAAAAGGCGACTCAGGCCTGCCAGCGCAGGGCCTGTGTGCAGTCAGTGACTGCCATGTCAGCCTGGCCAGTGTCCCCACTGGCTAGGCCTAATCCTTCCCTGTCTGTGCACATCAGTCACCCCTATGGAAGGCTCAAGGTACCCCCCTGGGCAGGGTGCAGTGTATGGATAAGGTAGAGCATGTGCTAGTGCAGGTACTATGCTCTGGTAGTGGGCTACAGCCATTTTGTGTGCTCACCGCTGTAAGGCTATCTTGCTCCATAGAGTAACATGGAGGGGGGCTAGGCCCATGTGATACCAGCCTATCTCCCCATAGGAACAAGATGGGACATAAGTGAAAGATATCCCTGGACTCAGAATTTAATGACACATCTTTTAGTGAAGGGTGTTTTTAAATCCTGTGTTGGAGAATAGCACTTTTAGAAAGTGGCTGTTCTCTTGTCTAAACCTTTCTGTGTGCCTGGGTTTGTGGAATGTCTGCCTGGTCTGGATGTGACAGGAAGGGGCTGCAGAGCCCCAGAGGAGAGGGTCGGAGCCATCCCGGGGATGAAAGGGCACATCTGCCTGCTTGGGAGGAGGGAGGAAGGAATGCCAGATAAGTGCTGGGCTGTGCCTGCCTACCTCCCCCACATTCGCTCTCTCCTGGTGGTCAACTGACCCCACTGGCCCTGAAGCTGACAGGAAGAAGAAAGCCAGAGACACCTCAGTGCTCCGCAACCCCCAGAACTGGTTTAGACTGGACCCAGGGTCTCCATGCACAAAGAACTTCAAAGACATTGGGGGGTATAAGGAAAGGACCCCTGTCTGCAGAGGATGAGATTCTGAAATTCTGCAAGCAAGAAGGAACCCTCGCTGGAAGGAGGACAGCTAGAGAACTGAAGGAAGACTGCCTTGCTGTGTGCTCTAAGGGCTGACTTGTTCTGCTGTCCACCTGGAAGCTAAGGAGAAGAAAGGGACTTTGCTGTGAGCTGTGACCCTGCCTACTTGAACTAAAAAGACTTTGCTGTGTGCTGTGTCTGCAACCCGAATCTCCAAGGGCCTGAGAAGAGCTGGCTCCCTGTCTGCAACCCAGGAACATAAAGGTTGCCCAAGGACCACAAGAATCTGCTGTGTCCCCTGAAGCTGCTGTGGGCTGAAGAGATCGTGAAGCCCTGCTGTTTGCCTGACCGTCGGCCCTCTGTTTGGCTGGAGGGTGCTGCGCTGTGCATTGTCTGCCCAACCTGCTGCTGTGCCGTGCTGTGAGGTCGCCGTGTTCATCGACACGTGTTAGGTGCAGACTGAAGGTTTGTGAGCCTTCCCCGAGCAGAGCGCACTAAAACAACCTGTGTGCAGCTTCACCACCGCGACCCGGGGTCAGTAAACCCCCGACGAAGGGCCCCGTACCTTGCTGGTACCAACGCGACCGAAAACGAGCCCGCTGCTCTCCGATTGGCCGAGAGAGCCGGGCCCCCTCACCAAACGCCGCGACGGGATTGGCCCGTGCGGCGCAGCGTCATCACTGTTGCCGTGTGGTGATTGGCTAGGGCGAGGAGCGTCATCGCAGGCTTGACCCGGGAGCCGCACTGCCATAGGCTGACTCCCGGGTGCTGTGGAGGCTCGCCCGTTCTGCCGCGTCTGGATTGGCCCGCTCGACTGGAGGAGCCGAGAATTCACCGCGATCACCGCCGGGCCCGGGGAAGACTGACCTGACCTCGCCGAGGGACCTGAAAGAGTGCTCCAGCCCCCGGCCTGCCGTCTCTGCTCCCCGCTGCTCCCTGGAGAACCGAGAGCGGGCGGTGGAGCATCCTGAGACCGGCCGGGCTGGAGCGCTAGTGAGCGCTCGCCGCGAGGTGCGCCTGGAAGGGAATCCCCCCTCCCAACAGCATTGCGGTGAGACGCGCTAGAAGCGCGAAGGGTCCCTGACGCTAGGGGCCGGGTCCCGTTTACGTTATACAACATTGGCATGATTCTTGGCTCATTTTTGAGGAGCGTTTCTAGCATAAAACATTGGCATGGTCCTTGGTTCGTTTTGAGAGCGAAGTGCATATAAATCAGTGGCCATATTCTTTTAAGTGCTGATTTGAGAGACTAGAGACTATTTTTATTTTTATGCTGAGAACTGCCTATTTACAAGACCTACTAAGAATTAAGTGCAACCTTTGAGCTAAAAATGCTATGTGTTTTAAAGAAGTGATTATCATGCGACTGCTTCATTTACATGCTGAAACTAGATAAAGTTATATTTTATATATACTTACCTGTGTGGTCTCAGTTTGTGGTGGATTGGGAATTATTGTTGTGTTAAGTGCAAATGTTATCCACATTGCCTCCGAGTTTAGCCTAGACTGCTCGCGCCATGCTACCTAGAGGGTGAGCAGGGGTTATCTCAGAGGGTTATTCCGTCGCCCTGACCGGAGCTAGGGGTCCCTACTTGGGCCAAGGTACTTACCTTTGCCAACCAGAGACTCCCGGTTCTAACAGAGCTTAAATGTCATATTGCACATACTTGATTGAAATAGATTTCTGTATTATGAAGAACAGCAAACTAATTTATTTGCAAGGATGGCATTAGGTTTTATTATCACATTTGTCTTGACATGTTGAGTACATCATGTTTATTTTTGAACTTCAGCCATCAAGTTTCTCCCTGTGTGCCTATGTACTTTTGGCTTCCTTCAGGCTTTGTCGGGAACAGTGAAAAGTCATTAGCCTGATGGTAAGTTGAAGATCAAAAATGTGTCAGTAAGTAGGTAGGAAATACCATGCGGTGTGCCAGTAAGACTGTGGTGCGCCCGGATGTGACAGTAGAATGCAGCGAAAGTTCAAAGGTGCAACAGAATCAACTCAAATTCTCAAGAAAAATGTGATAGTAAAACCTAATATCTCTCTTGCGAATCAATCTGATTTCTGTGTTTGATGTTTCTTCCTGAGCATTTGAAGCATTGATCGGAATTTGAGGACTGTGCTTGTAATTGCAAGGTTGCAAATGGTTTCCGTGCCCCTAAGCCAGTGTTTGGTCTTCTGAAAATGTTGTACCTGCTTATGCTCGGGCATTTTCGAGTGATCCTGGAAATGTTAAAGCTGTGAGTGGCACCCAAATTGTTGCCTAAGTATTTGAAGCTGTACCTGAATATTTAAAGCTGTTTCTGCAGATCTAAGACCATTTCTGGATATGTGAGACTTTCTCTTGGAATTTGAGATTGTGGCAGCACATTAGAAACTTTGCAGGCACATGATTGGGCCTCGGCATTTGAGGCTGTAATTGAACCTATGAGTCAGTGCTTCATCAGATGGCGACTAAATGTGACACATGATTTCTTTATTTGGGTATGGGATGCCTGTGCCTTTGATCTAAA
The DNA here is from genome assembly GCF_964261635.1 of Lissotriton helveticus. Classification (NCBI taxonomy): domain Eukaryota; kingdom Metazoa; phylum Chordata; class Amphibia; order Caudata; family Salamandridae; genus Lissotriton; species Lissotriton helveticus. The sequence goes on from NC_136063.1 coordinate 553,161,032, forward strand.
TGCCACGTCTGCAACACTGTATTATTATGGCAGCACACTATTTCTTATACAGTTAAAAAATGAAAAAGATACACCAGCTTCAGTAACGTTTTGGAGGGCTTTAACTTCAATGATCTGAGTCAGATTATCAACATTTGGCGCAATTCAACGCAGCGCAGCAAGACAGCTTGATGTGCTTTGTGCTATGACAAATGGAGAACAGGGATGTGCTATAATTACTACGCTATTGCGTACTCCTGCTTTCTCTCTCTATGCTGGCGCCTTATAGCTGCCAAGTGCCAACTCAGGCACCCTGGTGCCATGGTGCATGGGAGTCTGTGTTACGGAAGGATTGTTTTTGTGCAGAAAGGGACACCTTCCTGCGCAAAAAAAATCCTCAGAGGCATTTATGTGTTCTGCAGAATGCAGCTCACATAAAAAGAGGAAATAATGAGGGGAAATAAACATATTTCTCATCGTTATGCCTCACTTGGGAAAGTGTAGCATTTTGAGACATTTCCAGGATTACTAGTCCTAATAAATCTGAGAATGCACCAAACACCATGGGTGGATGCGTGGGAACACCCATGCTCCATCCATGTAATGCCTTCCCAACGCAGAGTAACGCAAGGCAGGGACTTGCGCTGCACTGTGTTACTCCATATTTACTATGCCACGCAAAGACACACAAAAGATGACAAGCCCTTGATAAATCTGTGCCTTAGGTGTTAGTTGTTAAGAAGCCATCATAGCTAGAGGTCATGTAACACTACCTCTTGTATTTTTGGGCTCAAATGTCATGTGATGTAGTTTCCTCAAATGTCACTTGGTAGTCAAAGGGTAAAAGATGTCACTTCCACAATCTCTTGCATTTTGGTATTCCCTTTGGGATCTGGCTAAAGGTATACAACAGTTGAGGATCCCTAATCGTCCCTGGCTACTCCCTTCTCTTCCCTTACCCCATTGCTCTATTATCCTTCCTTGGATGAATCCACCCCCTACAGCTCCTCTGTTGCTCCCATGTACCTCCCTTAGAAATCTTGGCGCACTTAAAAAAAAGTTACAAACATTTTTCTTCTGGGGAGGATGCCTGGCAGTGAAAATGTTTGCCAGGCCTCATCTTTTTATAAACGCACTTTGGCGCACATTTAAAATAAAGGTCCGCCATCTTGAAATTGTAAATAAAAATGTCAAAATGGCAGTTACATCATGCTATATGTATGCACATGTATGATGACGCATGTGAGCAATTACGTCATCATGTTGGGCCTTCATAGCATCATGCTGCATGTATGCGTACTTCATCATGCTTTTTTTGCCATTGCTAGCGTTTTGTGATAAGTCAAATTCAGCTGGTTATACTGTGGCCTGAAAGAAAAGAACACATGAACAAAATACTGTGACGATGTTCTTGTCTACTGAAAAACATTTCTTCAAAAGATAAGTGCTTCCTATCCTTCATTCTGTGTCCAGATCTGACAGTGAGAGCTGAAAGCAGCAATTCCCAGGGACTGGCAGGAATGTCTGTGAGAGTTACTCAAAGCTGACATTATGGGAAACTTGCCATCACCAAGACAACTAGAGTGACCACGCACCTTTTGAGAGACTTGTTTCCATGGACCCAAACTATACATTCAGGAAGTTGTATTTGTAATTGATTGGATCTATCCACAATTCTGAGTGTAATTGTATTGTAGTAGCCAGTTGGCTGTACACCAACAGCCACTGTTCTGCAAATAAGCTGGCAATTTGAGCATGTACACACATTTGCCATTTTATTCCAAAGACCTCTGAGAAACAGTGAAGAGGAAAACGCTGAACCAGAAACAGGAAGCATCGTTGTTTCTCATGAAGGGGAACATAATCCAGGACTGATAAAAAGACACACAGCCGTGGCCCGTGCAGGTAAGATCGGTGGGGCCAGGTTGGGGGTAGGTACGGGCATTTTGACAGATGAAGACGAAGAAAAATGTATTATTTATTTAATTTTCCCTCGTGGTTGTCTGTCGAATTCCCCCCAACTTGACTCCACCGCTCTTACCTAACCCTGGGCGGAGTTCGTGGAGTTGCACTACGCGGAGCTATACGAAGTGCAAAAACAACTCAGTAGCACTACGCGGAGCTCTGCAAGCAGTGGAGTACGGTAGAAAAATGCTGTTCACGCAGATTGCACAGTGCTGAATGCTTATCCGCACTGTGCAATCCTTGCGAACAGCACCATGTACAGCGCAAGCTTACCTTTTCTGCTCCTCGAGTAGATTTTTACTTGAGCAGCAGCTTTCTCAACACGAACGGGCAGTTTCTCAACGCGAGCGGTCCCGAGCATTTGCGACCACTCGCAATGAAAAACCTAACCCTCCGCGTTGAGAAATCTCGGCGGGAGGTTTATTTTCCACGCTTGCCAACTTGATGTTGGCAATCGTGAACAAGGAAAAATCTCACCGGGAGGTGTATTTTACTTGCTCGCGCTCGCCAACTTGATGTTGATGAACGCGGGTGAGATAAAAACTCTGCTCCACTGCGCAAAGCGGAGTTCTTCAGAACTCCGCGAGCTCCGCGTAACGCTGAATGAGGGAAACTCTGCAAACTCCACGACCGGAGTGGGGTTCACCGCCCAGTGTTACTCTTACCTGCACAGACCGCAGCTGAAGACACACTGTTGCTAAGGCATGGTCAAGGAGGAGACAGGCTGCTTTGTGTGTTCAGAACCTTTCTTGTTTGGACTAGAACTACAAGATCAGCTGCTCCAGGTGCAGCTGTGATTACAGTCGCCTTCCAGCTGGTATCTTTGGTCACAGACAAATTGAGCTCCAGCCCACTCTAAGATCGGCACTCCCCAAATCCTCTTTCTTCGAGAGAGGGCAGAAGCACTGCATTAGCAAGCTGACAGGTGACTGGGAGAAGAGTTTGAGAAGATTGTGGAGAGAGCGCATTATGTGGATACACCAGAGGCCCTCTTCCTTCCCCTTTTCTTTAGGAGCGAAGATCTTTACATGCTTCATCAACTTTTCCTGTCGGTCCAGGTGATGCGAGACAATGGTACTTGCATCCCTCAGCCGACCATGAGCATCAGTTTACTTTAAAACATTGTTGCATTGTTTATGAATAGCCAAACTGAATGACACTGAGCTGAGCTGAATGATCTGCCCAGATCACACAGACCAAACCCCAACCCTAGCATCTCATAGGCAAGCAGGAGTTCAAAAAGATAATGGTCAGAAATGATGTACATGAGGATTCAAGTGCATCAGCACAGCTGTCTTTGGGTCCAAGGTCTGGCATTGAAATGTATAAATAGGTTGGGATTGGGGACCAGTGACTTTGTTGGACCATCTGTCAGCTACTTCGCTTTGGGGCAAAATGGCCCAGTGCTGATGATTAATTGTTGGTTTTACATTTGTCACCCCGAGTGGGATGGGTATGCTCAGACGTGAGTCCCATGCTCTCCATGCCACTGGAATCAAGCTATTCTGGCTGATGACGGCTGATAGCCAGAAACCGGTCCTAGGATGCTTGATTCCAGTCCAGGGAAGATATGGCTTGGCAGTTCGGGCTGGACTGGTCCCATGAGGCACAGGGTCAAGACTGATTTGCATTTGGCCATGTCTGAACTGGGTGGGTGTGGTGAGCAAAATAACGATGGATTACACCCAGATCTGTGACTGGGGGTGAATGTTTTGCCATTGTGCAACATTCCATCCATTTGTTGTTTTTGCAATTGATGATGCATTGTAGGCTGCTGCCTCACCATATCAGCACATATGGCAACATCAGGTTGAGTTTGCTTCAAATGGCCTAAAGTCACCTTTCTGCTATGGGAAAAGGAGTATCCGAAATGCACTTGGGTTCCCAATACTAATATTATATTCTAACCTGGATAGAAGAGAGCCATTTGGGTGTCAGGGAACAAGTAATAGTGAGGAAGCTGAAAAATGTTATGAAAATTTACCACATAATAATAATACAGAAACATGCTTAAACATTAACACACAAATGCATCATAAAGTAGAAGCTATGAAATGTGCTTTTATTAAACATGTAAAAGTGGAAAATGCTGCTTAATTTTTGCAGAAAGGACTAATTTCTATTGTTCTCCAACTGCTAGGCTACACTATTCTTTTATTCTTCTCTATCCCTTTGAGAAAAATAAATGCCTTTTATAAATAGTGATTTAACGTTTTAACTGAATTATAGAGCCTGACCTTTCTGTGAAATGTGCTGTTTCCTGCAAAATGTGTTTCTCTTTTTCTCACACCATAGGACTTCACTGTATTTAGATTGTTTTCTTTTCCACATATTCATAATGAACAAGCGTATTAATGAAAAGAAAATGCCTGATGCAGCTTACATTTTGTGATCTAACCTGGACATACCAGAATTCAAATGTTTCATTCAGTAGAGTAGCTCATTGTTACACGATGGGACACCAAATTGATAATAGAGTAGGCTCGCAAAGGGTTCCCATGACAACATACTTAGAAGTAACTTTTGTAATACCACCTGAATAAGTTCATGTCGAAATGGATGTTTATCTGGGAATAGAGGACAAAGACAACAGACTATTGGAAGATCATCCTCCATTGGACGCTGATGACATATTCACCTGTTTTTGCAACGTGTTTAGTTGCTTTTCTATAGAGTACGTGTTCCTAGGTAAAACGTCAAGGCATTCTATGACTCCTACCCTGCCATGCTCCTTAGCGCTTTGTTGTGCGGGCTCAAATTGCCATAAGCTATTGCTGTTGGTGATTTCTATGATTTATCTTAACCAAATTGAGGAGTCTTTCTGTCTTTATGCTGATCATAGCCACTGCTGTGACCGTATGGATCCTGCACTCAGCGGTCGCTCCCACTCGCTCCCCCTCGAGCCCTGCCTGTCCAGAAAGTGCCTAGGAGATTTATAGCGCCTGGTATCGTTCGCACTGAAGAATTCACTCTTCTGTACTCAGTGCTCCTGCATAGCGCCTGATAGCGCCTGGTATCGTTAGCTCTGTTTAATTTATTCATTTATGCTCAGTGCTCCCGCATAGCGCCTGGTATTGTTTGCCTTATTAATTTAATAATTTGCGCTCAGTTCCCCTGCATAGCGGTAACATTATTTATTTAATCACGCGTGTACTGTATTTGGGCATTTAGAAGGACGACTGTACCCCTGTTTGGGCTCGCGCTACCCTACCGCCATTTTGCTGTTGTTGTGCTGTTTACCTGTCCCCGTGTCTCCTCCCCGCTCCCGCCTCCCAGCTGACCCTCCCACACACTAGTATCCCCTTGCAGGCCCCGTCCCCCTCTGCCTCTGTGACCGTCTGGATCCTGCACTCAGCGGTCGCTTCCACTCGCTCCCCCTCGAGCCCTGCCTGTCCAGAAAGTGCCTCGGAGATTTATAGCGCCTGGTATCGTTCGCACTGAAGAATTCACTCTTCTGTACTCAGTGCTCCTGCATGGCGCCTGATAGCGCCTGGTATCGTTAGCTCTGTTTAATTTATTCATTTATGCTTAGTGCTCCCGCATAGCGCCTGGTATCGTTTGCCTTATAATTTAATAATTTGCGCTCAGTTCCCCTGCATAGCGGTAACATTATTTATTTAATCACGCGTGTACTGTATTTGGGCATTTAGAAGGACGACTGTACCCCTGCTTGGGCTCGCGCTACCCTACCGCCATTTTGCTGTTGTTGTGCTGTTTACCTGTCCCCGTGTCTCCTCCCCGCTCCCGCCTCCCAGCTGACCCTCCCACACACTAGTATCCCCTTGCAGGCCCCGTCCCCCTCTGCCTCTGTGACCGTCTGGATCCTGCACTCAGCGGTCGCTCCCACTCGCTCCCCCTCGAGCCCTGCCTGTCCAGAAAGTGCCTCGGAGATTTATAGCGCCTGGTATCGTTCGCACTGAAGAATTCACTCTTCTGTACTCAGTGCTCCTGCATGGCGCCTGATAGCGCCTGGTATCGTTAGCTCTGTTTAATTTATTCATTTATGCTCAGTGCTCCCGCATAGCGCCTGGTATCGTTTGCCTTATAATTTAATAATTTGCGCTCAGTTCCCCTGCATAGCGGTAACATTATTTATTTAATCACGCGTGTACTGTATTTGGGCATTTAGAAGGACGACTGTACCCCTGCTTGGGCTCGCGCTACCCTACCGCCATTTTGCTGTTGTTGTGCTGTTTACCTGTCCCTGTGTCTCCTCCCCGCTCCCGCCTCCCAGCTGACCCTCCCACACACTAGTATCCCCTTGCAGGCCCCGTCCCCCTCTGCCTCTGTGACCGTCTGGATCCTGCACTCAGCGGTCGCTCCCACTCGCTCCCCCTCGAGCCCTGCCTGTCCAGAAAGTGCCTCGGAGATTTATAGCGCCTGGTATCGTTCGCACTGAAGAATTCACTCTTCTGTACTCAGTGCTCCTGCATAGCGCCTGATAGCGCCTGGTATCGTTAGCTCTGTTTAATTTATTCATTTATGCTCAGTGCTCCCGCATAGCGCCTGGTATCGTTTGCCTTATTAATTTAATAATTTGCGCTCAGTTCCCCTGCATAGCGGTAACATTATTTATTTAATCACGCGTGTACTGTATTTGGGCATTTAGAAGGACGACTGTACCCCTGCTTGGGCTCGCGCTACCCTACCGCCATTTTGCTGTTGTTGTGCTGTTTACCTGTCCCCGTGTCTCCTCCCCGCTCCCGCCTCCCAGCTGACCCTCCCACGCTCCGCCCCCCCGACACTCCATTTATGGACAGATGGACCTACGTGCAGCGTCCACGCGCTGCGGCCGCGCCGAAGGTGCGCCAAAGGTAAGCCCGTCTGCGCCCGTCCGCACCTGGACCGCGCCCAGCGCCAGACCCCCTGGCCCCTGTACCACTCATCCCACCCGCATTACATACGACCCCGCCACCCTCTTAGCCCTAAACCCAGGTCGACTCCCCAACTGCGCCCAAGCCACCCCTGGACACACCCATGGACCCTTCACATGCAACTCCTGCAAGTATGACAGCACCAAGACCAACTCCCCTTCCACTAACACCAAACAGATATCTGACACCAACCACCTACAATGCATCCTGCTCAACACTCGCTCGGTCCACAGACACGCCATCGACCTTTGGAATCTACTAGACACCATCTCCCCGGACGTCGCCTTCCTAACAGAAACATGGATGAACGCCTCCTCAGCCCCAGACATCACCATCGCCATCCCGGAAGGCTACAAGATCATCCGAAAAGACCGCACCAACCAAACAGGAGGAGGCATCGCTATCGTCCATAAGAATTCCATCCGCATCTCAACCAGCTCAGACGTCAACCTCGCTAACGCCGAACACCTTCACTTCCAGATCCACATCGACCCCAAGACCACACTCAGAGGCTCCCTCCTCTACAGGCCACCAGGACCCAGTGCACAATTCAGTGAAGACATCACTGACTTCATCACCCCACACGCCCTCCCCTCAGAGGACTACATTCTATTGGGAGACCTCAATTTCCACCTGGAGAAGAGCAACGACAACAACACCACCACCCTTCTGGACAATCTCGCCAACCTCGGACTCAAACAACTTGTTAATACCCCCACTCACTACGCAGGTCACACACTCGACCCTATCTTCACCTCCAGCAAACATATCTCCTTCAGTCACACCACAGCTCTCCATTGGACGGACCACAGCTGCGTTCACTTTATCTACAAAAAGACCACAACCCACAACCACCCTCAACCCACTCTGCGAAGAAACTGGAACAAAATCACCATCGACCAAATCTCCTCATCACTTCTTCAATACCCCCTGCCCACTCCTCAAACGCCAACCAAGCAGCCATTAACCTCACTCAATGGCTAACCAACAGCGCCGACAACCTGGCACCCCTGAAAAAACGTCAAATCAAACTAGACAGCAAATACGCCCCCGGGTTCAACGATGATCTTAAGAAATCCAAGAAACTCTGCCGCTCCCTTGAGAAGGCCTGGAAAAAAGACCCAAACACCAGCACCAGGGACGCCTTCAAAAGCGCCACCCGCAGACACCACCAACTGATCCGGACTGCCAAGAAAACCGCTTTCAAAGACCGACTTGACAACAACGCCCACAACAGCAAGGAATTATTCAACATCGTCAAAGAGTTTACCAACCCACAGCCAACTCCAACGATATCACTCCCTCTCAAGCCCTTTGCGACTCCCTAGCCTCGTTCTTCCACGACAAAATCGCAGACATCCACAACAGCTTTGGCAACCAACCCGGAGACCAACAACCCCAACCTTCTGCAGTACCTTCACCCCCCTTGAACATCCTTAAGGACTGGAACCCAATCTCCACTCAGGACACCATTCGCCTGATGAACTCCATCCACTCAGGATCCCCCACAGACCCATGCCCTCACCACATCTTCAACAAAGCAGATTCCATCATAGCTCCACACCTCCGAGACGTCATCAACTGCTCCCTCAACTCCGCCACATTCCCGGAAAGCTGGAAACACGCCGAACTCAGCGCCCTTCTGAAAAAACCCACAGCTGACCCCACCGAACTCAAAAACTATCGCCCCATCTCGCTCCTTCCATTCCCGGCCAAAGTCATCGAGAAAGCCGTCAACAACCAGCTCGCCGCCTTCCTCGAAACCAACAAATCCCTCAACTCCTCACAATCCGGCTTCCGGGCCAAACACAGCACTGAGACTGCACTCATCGCAGCAACAGATGACATTCGAACTCTACTGGACAATGGTGACACAGTCGCCCTCATCCTCCTCGACCTCTCCGCAGCCTTCGACACAGTCTGTAATAACACCCTGTTACAACGCCTCAGAAACATCGGAATCCAAGGAAAAGCACTGGAATGGATCACCTCGTTCCTTGCCGGAAGAACTCAGAGAGTCCGCCTCCCACCATTCAAGTCAGAGGCCACTGAAGTCATTTGCGGCGTACCACAAGGATCTTCACTCAGCCCCACCCTCTTCAACGTATACATGAGCCCCCTCGCGGCCATTGCATGCCAACACAACCTCAATATCATCTCCTACGCTGATGACACTCAACTGATCCTCTCACTCACCAAAGACCCTAACACCGCCAAAACAAACCTACATGAAGGGATGAAAGAAGTAGCCGAGTGGATGAAGCACAGCCGTCTGAAACTGAATTCAGACAAAACAGAAGTCCTTATCTTAGGTACTTCCCCCTCCGCCTGGGACGACTCTTGGTGGCCAGAGGCCCTTGGAAAAGCACCTATCCCGACGGACCACGCACGGAACCTGGGCGTCATCCTGGACACCTCACTCTCGATGACCAGACAAGTCAACGCCGTTTCATCATCTTGCTTCAACATTCTTCGCATGCTCAAAAAAACATTTCGCTGGATCCCCACCGAAACTAGAAAAACGGTCACCCACGCTCTGGTTACAAGCCGCCTGGACTACGGAAACACCCTATACGCCGGTACCACCGCAAAACTTCAGAAAAAACTCCAACGCATCCAGAACGCATCAGCCAGACTCATACTAGACATCCCGCGTAAAGACCACATTTCTGGCCACCTGAAAATCCTCCACTGGCTCCCCGTCAATAAGAGGATAACATTCCGCCTCCTAACCCACGCACACAAAGCACTTTACGAACTTGGACCCGAATGCCTCAACACACGACTTTCCTTCTACACCCCCTCCCGCCAGCTTCGCTCTTCCAACAAAGCCCTTGCTGCTGTACCTCGCATCAACAAAACCACCATGGGAGGAAGATCCTTCTCCTACCTGGCGGCTAAAACCTGGAACTCACTTCCCACTCACCTTCGCCTCACTCAGAACCACCTAGCATTCAGAAAACAACTTAAAACATGGATATTCGACAAGTAATCCCCCACCCTTCTTCAAGCGCCTTGAGACCCTCTGGGTATGTAGCGCGCTATATAAATTAATTGAATTGAATTGAATTGCTGTGATTTCTCAAGCCCTCTTTCCTGTTTAGACATTTGCTACTGCAACTGTTCGGAGTACTCAGCTGAGACTCCAGAACTATCTTCTATGGGGAGCTTGATCCTTTTCTTAGTTATCTGACTTTACTCCAGCGCTAGCGCTTTTCCAGATGGAATTCTTTTTGGGGTCTTGTTAGGATAGGATAGGTCTTTTAGTTTAGAACAGGGACTGTATTCTGAATGGAACTTGCTGTTATTTTCTATGATTGTTCTAACTAATCTATTTTGATTATTTCCGTAATTGATTTATTTGACTAATCTAAATAAAAAGTAACAAAAATACCAACTAATCTCTTAAAGAGAAAATAAACTTTTAAAACAAATAATGATGACTTTGTTGTGAAAAGGTTATTTTAAACAATTAAACAACCTGCCGATATTCTGTAGGAGATTGCAACTGGGGTCTCTAGCAACTACTTTTACCCCGGTCTCTGCAAAAGTCTGCAACTGAATTTTATTGGGCCATATACATTATGACCGAGCAGCTGAACTTTACAGAAATAAGTTTTATCATATTTGAAAATGTTACTTCGTTGTCTTGGCAATATAAATATTACACATTATTTTTGCACTACCTGTATCTGATGTCTTACCCCACACTACACTCCAAGAGTAAGCCTTGACTCTTTCACCATGCACTCCACTGAAAACCAAAGGTCAAAAAGGAGGTTCTTGGCCTCTTGGATTAGTATCTGATTCCTCTGGTTACAGGGGCAGCTGGCAATACCTGCCATGTGGAATACCCAATTGACCCTGAGTCACATATGCTCTCAAACACTAGCCTGTAAACTAGCCTTTACTGAGCATATGGGTCCATACCTGACAATATGAGGATTGACTTTCATATATGTGGTGGAAATGAGGGTATGTGTTAGTATATGAGCATTTGTGGGCTACACTTCAGCTTCTGGGGCTTTGTCTGCACATGTGAGGCTTCACTGGAGATATGTGGCTGTAACTGGGCATTTGTGATTGTTCTGGTGAAGGGATAATCCAGCCAATTACATTGGGCCCTGACATTCCACTAAGAAATGAAGAATGACTCGAAAATCGATAATTACATGTCCGATTCTCCAGATAGTTCCTCATTTTGGGCCATCTTACAGCTGGAGTTTTCATCTGCTTTTAGGAGCAGAACACTTCCGATGAAAGTAAAAATATATATAATTCAAATGGGGCAGGTAACTGTTGTTGCTGCCCTCATCAGAGTTATAATGAGTGCCTGTCAGGAATGGGATTATTAATTAGGGAAGTGGATACCCGTACCAATTTAGTAAAATCTTCTCTGCTTAGTTCAGAACACTGTTCGGAAAGAATCTATTGGTATCCCCTTGAAGCTGTGGCATAAGCACCAGGAAAACCCCAGATAAATGCTTGCTCTTCAGTTTACCTCAGTTATGTATGTTTCTGTACTGTCATCAGAGTCAAAGTTCACATTATGTATTTACTGTAATGACATTACTGCTACTTTGCATTGGCGGAAGGCTAACCATTTGCTTTGCAATGCGGATACAACTGAAATCATTTTGTTGGGCCATATAAAAGATGAATGGCTGTTTGGCTGTTGGCCCTCAGATTTGCCCCAGTGACTGGAGGTGAATGTTTGATTGGTTCAGCATTCCGTCCATAATCTGTTCTTTTTGCATTTGTCCCCTTAAGTGGGAAGGGTATGCCCTGGCGTGGGTCCCTTGCTTGCTATGCCACCAGATTCAAACTAAAACAGCTGATGAGGGGTGAAACTCTGAAACTGTCCCAGGATGCCTGTTTTAGGTCCAGGGGGGACCTTGCCTGGCAGTTCGGGCCAGACTATACCCATGGGGAGCAGGGTCAAGACTGATTTGCATATGGCTGGGTCTAAACTGGAATGGCATGGCTTGCAAAAAACAATTAATTTAATTCACATCTGTCATTGGGGTGACTGGTTCAGTATTACATCTATCATCTGTTCTTTTTGCATTTGTCGCACTAAGTGCAAAGGGTATGCCCAGATGTGGATCCTATTCTCGCTATGCCACCAGATTCAAGCCCTAAGTGGGAGGGGGATGCCCAGACGTGGGTCCCTTGCTCGCTACGCCACCAGATTTAAACGATAACAGCTGATATGGGGTGAAACCCCGAAACCGTCCCAGGGTGCCTGTTTGTGGTCCACGGGGGACCTTGCCTGGCAGTTCGGGCCGGACTATGTTGATAGTCCTACCCATAACAAAGGCCATACAATTGATCTAATTTTTTCTACCAGGCAGATTGTCGTGTCTACGCCACTTCCGGTGTTATGGTCGGATCATTTTATAATACATTTTTGTATCCCTTTTATAACCACGAATGGTCAGCGAGTGCAGAAGGGTGTGATCCGCCAATCTAGAGCTTTTCATCTAGTTACGGCGGAAATGCTGTTAGATGCGCTTCGTCGGTACCCTTGCGAGCTTACAGACGATCTGGATTCTAACATAGACATGGTTCATAAGTGGTTGAAAGCCAGATTTGACGAACTGGCACCAGCTAAGTCTGTTCTTGGCCATGTGTCCGCCCCATGGTTTACTCCATCTCTACGGAACATGCGCCAAGAATGTAAAAAGGCCGAAGGAGTGTGGCGGCGCAAATATGAGGTGGAGGACAAAATAAAATATCGCGATGCTATTAAGTCTTATCACAAATGTATTTCTGAAGGAAAAAAAGATTTTTAGAGCGCAGAATTGATGAAGCGGACAATATGAGTAGGGACCTCTTTAGAATAGTAAAGGAGTTTGTTTCTCCAGCTACTTGCTCACCCTCTCACTCTCATACAGAAGAGTGGATTAGTCAACTTGCAGATTTTTTCGTACTTAAAAATTAAGACTATTCAGGAGTCTTTTCCTATTGAGGACTCCAATGCGCTGACATTTGAACTAAGGTCTCTACCTTCATTACTGGAAGAGACAGGGCCCATATTATCGGTCTTTCCGCCAATGTCCTGCGCTACATCGCATGATCTGCTGTCCCGGCTTCGGTCTGGCTCACCTCTGGATCCATGCCCAGCGAAATGCTTGGGGAGAGTGGTTTCTGCAGTTAACATCTTGCTGAACCCCTTGCTCAATCTCTCCCTGAGTACGGGAGCGGTTCCGCGGGCATGGAAACATGCGCTGATTCTGCCGTTGCTCAAAAAGCCTACTCTGGATCCCCTGTTGCAGGCTAATTATAGGCCAATCTCCCTGCTTCCTGCTCTGGCGAAGGTGGTTGAGAAACATGTGCAGCTCTCGATTACCAACTTCATCGAGAGCAACAACATCCTCCATGAGTCTCAATCTGGTTTCCGTGCTAATTTCAGCACGGAGACAGCCCTTCTTGAGGTCACCGAAGCTATCAGGGAAATTCTCGATCTTGGGGGAAAGGCTATTTTCGTCATGCTCGATCTGTCGGCGGCCTTCGACACCGTCCCACATGACGGTCTCCTTTTAAGACTCTGGGAGATCGGGTTGAGAGGGACGGTGTTGGATTGGTTTAAATCCTTTTTATCGGGTAGTCGACAGGTGATCTGGGCACCTCCGTTCTCCGCTGAAATGCCACCGCTAGAGGTGGGGGTTCCACAAGGGTCCATTCTGAGCCCCACCCTTTTTAATATCTATATGGCCCCTCTGGCGGAGGTAGCGGAGGCTTTTGGTGCCCAGATCATATCTTACGCTGATGACACCCAGCTTCTGTTCACTTGCAGGAAGGGAGAGGCTTTTGATGGCGCCAGGATCAAAGACTGCTTAAGTGCGGTCTTTGCTTGGTTTCAACGGCACAGCCTAAAATGCAACTCAGATAAGTCTGAGTTGCTTTTCTTCGGATGTGCTCCTGATCCTTGCTGGAAATCTTGGTGGCCCCAAGACATGTTTCCCCCTGAGAAGGCGTCGACACAAGCTAAGAACCTTGGTGTCGTGTGTGATGACGGCCTCTCCTTCAGACCCCAAATTATGGGGCTGACCGGGAAATGTTTTGGCATCCTGAAGATGCTTAGAAAATTTCTTCCGCTACTTTCTTTGCAGTATAAAAAAATTATTGTGCAGGCGTTAATCGGGTCGCGACTCGACTACGCCAATGCCCTATATTTAGGATTGCCTAAATATTTGATGGCCAGGCTGCAAATAGTGCAGAATTCAGCGGCAAGAGCTATCTTTGGCCTTCCACGGAGAGCAGGAGCCTCGGATCTGCTTAAAAGGCTGCATTGGCTGCCCATCTCCAAAAGAATCGTATTTAAGATTCTTACTTTGGCGTTCAAGGCCCTTCATTCTGTTGGCCCGAACTACATCAGGAAGCGCATGGCTTTTTATGCGCCGCGGAGGATGTTGCGGTCGGCTGGGTTGGCTAAGGCCAATGTACCGCGCATTAGACTTGCCCGGATGGGAGGGCGGTCTTTCTGGTACTTGGCGGCATGCCATTGGAACGAGCTTCCAATTACTCTTCGGAAAGCCAACAATCTCCTCTCTTTTAGAAGGGAGTTGAAGACCTGGCTTTTTTCTGTTTAAATTCTTTAGATCACGGTGAGTTGTTGTGTGGTGTTTTTCAGCTTCAGGTCTCTTTGCCAAAGCGCCGGGACACCCTTTGGGGTAGCCGTGCGCTATAGAAGAGACAGTACATAACATAAAATAACATAACTATTCCCGTGGGGAGCAGGGTCAAGACTGATTTGCATATGGCTGGGTCTAAACTGGAATGGCATGGCTTTCAAAAAACGATGAATTTAATTCAGATCTGTGATTGGGGTGACTGATTCAGTATTCCATCCATCACTGTTCTTTTTGCATTTGTCACACTAAGTGCGAAGGGTATGCCCAGATGTGGATCCTATTATCGCTATGCTACCAGATTCAAGCAAACTTCGTTGATGAGGGGTGAAGCCTCAAAACCGGTCCCAGGATGCTTGTTTCTCGTCCGGGGAGGACCTTGTCTGGCAGTTCGGGCTGGGAACCACCAGATTCAAACTAACCTGGCTGATGAGGGATGAAACCCCGAAACCGGTCCCAGGATGCTTGTTTCAGGTCCAGGGAGGAACTGGCCTGGCAGTTAGGGCTGGACTGTTCCCATGGTCAAGGCTGATTTTCATATTGCTGGGTCTAAACTGGAGTGGCGTGGCGTACAAAAAAACAATGGATTTAACCCAGATCTGTCACTGAGGGTGAATGTTTGATTGGTCCAGCATTCCGTCTATCATCGGTTCTTTGTGCCAGTGTCGGACTGGCCTATGGTGCAAACAGGCAGTTTCTGGAGGCTGGTCTGACAGGTCAGTGGTGGGCTATTGTTTAGGCAATTTGTGGACCTGTTTTATGGTCTGGTGGGCCGGTTTTTACAGTTGATTATCCAGATAATGCCACAAACATTGCCTCTAACAAGCACAAATTCATGCATTCTGCCCTACCTTGCAAAGCACCGACACAACATGTTGTTACAAGTTCAAAACTGCCCCATTTGCAAATTTGGGTGACCTTTCTAACTATTTGGTTCTCTAATCGGAGTCACAACTATTTTGGTGCCTGGGCCTATTTTCTGTCCCAGTCCTACCTTGTTTGCTGCAGCCTTTGAAGCCTGCCTCTTCAGTAAGGAATTTAGGGCTAAAAAAATTGACAACAAACTGTCTTTTAACTCTCAAAATAATTCTGTTGCAGCTTCTTGTTTTTCCCTTCTGTGATTGTTATGCATGTGTTTTAATGTTTTGCTGATGCCTGCACGCAGATCTGTAGTGCTTGAGCTGATCGTATCCAGATTGGAATTTGCTAATGGACTTTATCTCGACCCACCAGATAAGCTGAATAAAAAGCTCCAGATTCCGCAAAATGCAGCAGCCCATTTTATCTTGGGCCTTTTCTGAAGAGATCATATTTCTCATCATCTGCAAAAATGACACTGGCTCCCATTAAACAAGAAAATCCCCTTGAAATGCTGTTAAAATCACCTACCATTCTCTTATTGTATTTTATTGATATATGCTAGCTAGGTTGTAATGCATATTACTCAATTTATTGTACTTTACTGCTATTTAATATATTTTTTTGTATTGTCCATTTTTATCACTTTTTCCAATTTCAATAAAATTATTCTGAACTAAAAATCACCTATCATGCTTTTCATCATAAAGGCCCAAAATATCTTATTTTGTGATTACAACACTGTGTGCCCAGTAGAGACTTACTTTCCACCACCGCCATGCTTCTATCCATCCCTCGATTCCGTTGGTCAACATGTGGAGGCTGTTCCATCTCTTTATTGGCTGGTGCTGCTTGGAATCGACTTCCGCTCTCGCTGCCCAGGATCCTTGAAGAACTAACCATCTGTAAAGCCATGAAAACTCACCTATTTACGTCCTAACTCAGTAACTCCCTGAACTTTAGTGCCGGGACATGCCTTGGAGTAGCTACAGGCTTTATAAATCTAATCATGCATCCATTCATGCATCCATCCATTCGTTCATTCCTCTTGTGAGAAAGTTAATTATTGGTTGTGGAGATTTGTCCACCATAAGTAATAAGGTCACTCTTCTTGTTAGGTGCAGTAAAGATTTCAGTAAATTAACCTGAACTCAACCCCTGGTAGCTGCGGTACTGAGCTGACAGGCTTAACTTAAGAAAATGTGTAAAGTCTTTAGGAGTACCAAAACTGTGAAAAAGTCAAAAATACAAGACAATAGCAATACCTCTCCAATCTATACAAATCGAGAACAATATAATAAACAAAATGAAGCCAAAACAACAAAAATCCTAAATGGGTAACCAGAGATATGAATTTTTAAAGTTTTAAAGGGGAAAAATGGCAAAAATTGTTGAGCACCAATATTGATCATCTGGTTTACTTGACTGAGACCTAGGCGCGATTTAATGTCAACCGTGATGGAGCGTGGGTCAGATATAGAAACCAGGGGGCATATGTAGGTAATCTCCATTTTGCGATTCTGAAATAGCGATTTTTAAGGAATTGCTATTTGAGAATCGCAAAATGGAATGTAGGTAATAATTCGCAATTGTTTTGCGATTACCTAATATTCCTTAATTGCAATTAGCAAATTGCGATTCGCAATTAAGGAATGAGTGTCCCATTCATTCCTATGGGCCAAGAGGCCCATAGGAATGAAGGGGGATACATTCTCAAATTGCGATTTTCTATGAGAAAATCGTAATTTGAGAATCGCAATTCCAAGGGTACCAGTGTGTCCAAAGGACACCTGTTGCACCCCTGGAATGTGCCTGTAAGTACATGTGGCGAACAGACATGCCCTAAGGGCATATCTGTGCGCCACATGGCACTTTGAATTAAAAAAAAAATGAATTTTTAAAGGAAATCGCAAAATACCATCTACTTGGAGTAGGTGGTATTTTGCGATTCCTTAAGCCTGAATCGCATTTTTTAATTGACTCCTACATAGCATTTAAGGAATCGCAAAATTGCGATTCCTTAAATGCTTGAACAAAATAAGGAATCGCACGCCGAAATTCGCCGAATTTCTGCGTTTCCGAATCGCAAACGCCTACCTACACATGCCCGCAGGTTCTTTGTGGTCAGATGTTTCCCTTCTAACTTTCTCTTTGAAATGGAAGTCAAAAGTCCTCAGCAGTGGAACAGAGGAATGCAGCAGGATGTGGCCAAGACGGGCTCCACAAGGCCAAATAGCCATTGGATGAAGTCCCGGTGAAGTTGTTGAGTTTTGGCTGAAAGCTCTGAGACAGAGAAATTCAAAAAAAATTCCAACCGGATACTTCTGGGACCTTCACTCAGCGAAGATTTCTCCCTTTAGACTTAGTCACTTTTTTGGAGCTCGGAATCCTTGAGCGGGACAAGGCAAAAAGCTTTAGCCGAACAGGGCTCCAAAAGGCCGATACCCTCTTGGTGATGTCCGGCTGAAACAGATTTGCTCCTGCAGAAAAGCAACAAGCAGGAGCAAACTGAATTTTTGGCTCAGGAGCAATGAACCTTCATCGAATTGACTTTGCAGGTTTGTCCCAGTTCCTCCCAAGATCTTTTGGAGACAAAAAAGTTCTAAGTCCCAGGTTTCTCAGGATGTTAGAAGGAGCACACTTTGATACTGCTAAGGGTCCCCAGACCTCAGGAGCATCTGTTGTGGGGTCAAGACTCACTCCAGCAGAAACCACTAGCAGGGTCCAGTGCAGGGCCTGTCTGGTCAGCTGGCCTCTTCAGGAAAAGGGCTGCTAGTAGCTTGTTTTGTCCATTTAGCTGACTCTTGGAGTCCACTTCTTTGTTCTGGGTACAAGTGGGAGCAGGTTCAGTCTTTCAGGTCTCTGCTCAGGTCTCAACAGCAGATGCAGCCTTTCTTCCATCTTCCAAAGGTCCATTAGTGTTCCGAAGAGGGTGCCCAGGGTTCCCACATGTATGCCTGGCACTAGTTTGTGGGTTTGTGGGCGGGAGTGACTCCTGGACCCTGCCTCACCAATAGGGAAAGTGTTTCCAGGGTTAATTCTATCAACTATTGCCGTAGTTCCTGTGTGCCTTACTGCAAAAACAGCACGCAATGCCCTTCTCTACCTATATCCTACATGGTAAAGCCTTTTTAAGCCTGTACATAGATCCTGTGCTCACCCTAGAGATGCCATACTGAAGCATAAAGAAAGGCATGGATGGAATGCTTAAATTAATCTCAGACACTGATAATTTCTGATGTTGCATCCCTAACAATTTCTGATGTTGCATCCCTAACCACCATTATTTTACACACTATGTCACCTTAGTCTGGAACCACTGATGTGGAATTCAGTCTTGACCCTGCTCCAATGGGACCAGTCCAGCTCGAACTGCTAGGTCAGGTCCTTCCTGAACCAGAACACAAGCAACCCAAGACCGGTTAGCAGAGTCCCAGTGCACCGTCAGAAAACCTGCAAGAAAATTGAGCACAAAATTGAGATGAGCTTGCAGAAAGGGGAAAAAAAGTGGAATTTTCCAACAACACCCAATGCTAATATGATGTCGCTACCTGTGATGTCAGCATGGGGGGGGGTTAAAGGGCACACAATAGCCCTTTTGATACCCGTGACATTTTGATGATTTGACTTTGATGAGGAAAAGCAGAGAGGAATGTAGCGAGATTAAACAATGAAGCTCATCAACATATAGAGATGTTCGGAATGGGGCTACTAAAGGGTGCTGCCAGTGACAAAGGAAAAAGCATTTTGTGCTATATCGCCTCTTTTGGCCTGTATTCATATAGTGCCCACACCGCCAGTGCTCGCCCCGCATTGCACATTATCCACTTACATACCAAAGGAAACTCATGAGACATATTTGTGGGGAAAGCAGTGCTGCAGGTTTATTTCGTACAACACAGGTAGCAGTTAAGGTGGGTCATCTTACAGGCGATCCAATGCGGCAGCCCCTCGCTGACCCGCATGCCCAAGGAGCCATCTTGCACGGCGAGACGATGCTCTGACGGTGCAGTAAATTACCATTTCGTTATGCTACCGCCCCCCCCCCCTGTCAGGGCGGAGTGATGAGGCACACCCCCGGTCGGTTCAGGCCCCCCGACCGCCCGAAGGACTAACGGGGCGCCGACGCTGTTTCCTGGAACCTCCTTCGGCTCCAGGTGCTTGGCTCAGGCACCCTTACTGTGCCAGGCAGAGGTATCTAGACTGTATCCTTCTGCCGCAGAGGTACCCTTACTGTCCATCTGCTTCCAGATCGCCCTGTGACTCCGCCTGCAAACACAAAACATGACCATTAAAATTTCACAACTTTACCCCGCCGCTCTGCAGCTGGGTCAGGGTTCAGGGTGGGATAAGCGCAGAGCCTACGGGAATCCTGGCGGGAAAGAGAGGCCGAGCCTGGTTGCTGGGCCGCTTTATACCATAGGGAACGCCCCTTCACCCAGGTGACCCCTCCCTATTGGCTGCTTGCGTAGGAGGTAGGCTCAGGGAGGGGTGCTGCGCAAAGGGCTCTGCTCGCCCGGCGTACGGGACTAGGGTGCTGCCCGCCCATGCTCCCCTGCGTGTCGCGCGGTCAGCGGCATAGTGCCCACACCGCCAGTGCTCGCCCCGCATTGCACATTATCCACTTACATACCAAAGGAAACTCATGAGACATATTTGTGGGGAAAGCAGTGCTGCAGGTTTATTTCGTACAACACAGGTAGCAGTTAAGGTGGGTCATCTTACAGGCGATCCAATGCGGCAGCCCCTCGCTGACCCGCATGCCCAAGGAGCCATCTTGCACGGCAAGACGATGCTCTGACGGTGCAGTAAATTACCATTTCGTTATGCTACCGCCCCCCCCTGTCAGGGCGGAGCGATGAGGCACACCCCCGGTCGGTTTAGGCCCCCCGACCGCCCGAAGGACTAACGGGGCGCCGACGCTGTTTCCTGGAACCTCCTTCGGCTCCAGGTGCTTGGCTCAGGCACCCTTACTGTGCCAGGCAGAGGTATCTAGACTGTATCCTTCTGCCGCAGAGGTACCCTTACTGTCCATCTGCTTCCAGATCGCCATGTACTCCGCCACAGCTCTGGAGGAGGCCCCCGTCGATGACAGAGCCCCCCACCCACCTAGCTACTTTCTGACGCTGCTTCGTGCACCTCTATCATGGTCCCCTTCACCACACCACTATGGACATTTCTTAGAACGGTTCTTAGGACACGCCCTTAGTTACATAAGCCGCACCTCAAATGAGGATTGCGTAGACACACCCTTAGTTACATACGCCGCACCTCTACTGGGAATTGCGTAGATGCGGTTCATAGGTCACGCCCTTAGCTACATAGCCACTCCTCTTACAGAGATTTCTCAGATACGGTTCTCGGGCCACACCTTTAGTTACATAGGCCACATCCCAACTTCATGGTGTACATATGGCATTGCTGCTAGATCCATTTCCAAGTACTGAAGCCACTCCCGATGTTCAATCTAATGCGGATGGTGCTAGCAGGATATTGGTAAACACTGATATGGGAGACATGAATGGGCACAGTTTCTCCAGTCGTGATAGTGCAATATGCCCATGGTTACCCCACCTCCTGTGGACGCCATTCGCAAGCCGAGTGACACGATGCCTATTTTGCATGCATTGTACTAGCACAATGGCATGACACAATGTTAAGAATATAGCTGGCATAGGGTTAGTGCCCCCCATGAAAAGCACATCATGTAACGTGCAGGTGACTGATTTGTATTTTGTAGCTTGTTACTTGATACAGGATATGCTTTGTGTTAGTACTATTCCATCGGGGGTGTGAATGGCTTTGAGTCCGCATTATTTTCAGGATTGCACAACTTCCACTCGCCCATGGGAATGTGCGTTTCATCAACTCCGCTGCAGATACTTCTTACCTATGGGAATCCCGGGAGAGTGGTAAATATCAGGTTACTGCTGTAAATACAGATCCTCACAAGCGTGTGGGTGCTGTTGTTATCCCTAGCTGAAGACAGAGGGCGGGTAGCGGGCGTGGCGACAGGCTGAAAGCATAACGCACCTCTGCCACTTGGTTGTTTTGCCAGGCCCAGCTGCGAATGAGATCGTTTACACGGTGGTGACATACAACCAATGGTGGCTTCCCAGGGATTCGCATTGAAAACTGAGACCCGTTGTTTGCTGGTTAGGCAGCCCATCTGTACAACAAAATTGTGAAACCTCTTGCCAGCTCGGTAATACAGTGTCACATATTGTACACCATGGCAGCTGACCCACTGAACAATCTGTTTCTAGTGGTTCTGCCTCTATTACATTAAGCGCTATGAAAAGAGTAATGCAATTCTGCAACCAGTGCTACATGTTTCTGAATATTTTCCAAATTTAGATGGACCAAGTTCATTCTGCCATTGCTGCTTTACTACTCACTTACTCTGAGACAGTGGTGACGAATATCATATTCATACATGGACATGCGCACTATACGAGGGCCTAATCCAACTTTCAAAGATGGGAAACGCGAGTATAATGCTATAGCATGTTATTGGCAGTTATAGAATACTCGCTCACCATAGGCTTCCTGGCGCATGAAGCGCCTGACCACGATCACCCGTGACAATCATTCCAGATTGTTTACACTGAACAACTCCCAACTCTCTTTTACAATGATAGTATCACTCTTCGATTTGCCAGTTGTTATCATTCCCTGACCCATGAATAACTGTTACATATATTTCGAGGGGGGAACACACTGCTTAAAACAAAATTAATAATAACCTCCCCCATCCAAGTCGCAAATCGTGCAACGACCTTGGGCGTACAGAGAGGAAGCATAACAGCTTTTGTACTTCTGACCGCAATTCCCACCCAATCTAAAAGTGGCATGGTGGTCAAAAGCCTAGCATTCCTCCCATCACCTTTGTGCGTGTGAGTAGCTCTTAACCTGCGCTCCCTTCGCCTGCCCCAAATAATAGGGGTACTGACATTCCAGGGGTTATAAGTATTTAAAGTTACCCCAGTTTGGAATTTAACACTCATGAATTCGCTTTCTGGCTCTTTTCCAAAAGTTATTCTTTGCTCGCCCGAATGGAAAACCTGTGATATTTGTCCCAGGACGCAAAGTGGTGGGAATGTGAAAGTTACCCTGTATTCAATACGATTTCTAGCTGTGTGAGCACAGCATACGTAGAATTATGTCAATGGATTTATAGTAAAATTGTCCTTCCAGTTTTCTGTTGTAAATATTGTATAATCGCCAGAGGCCTTACCAAGTTTTGAAG
The DNA here is from genome assembly GCF_964261635.1 of Lissotriton helveticus. Classification (NCBI taxonomy): domain Eukaryota; kingdom Metazoa; phylum Chordata; class Amphibia; order Caudata; family Salamandridae; genus Lissotriton; species Lissotriton helveticus. The sequence continues at coordinate 553,183,591 of NC_136063.1, forward strand.
CACCAATGTTAATAACATATCGTTTTTCAATGCCACCCCCCTACACCTCGAGAAATCCCCTGTTCATGGCGTTTCAGGTTTTCCAAAACAATGCATTAATGTTTTGCGAAGGCAGGGGTGGTAGTACATACTAAGGGTAACGCCATCTTAGAGCATATTCCTTCCCGTCTATACCCACCTTAAGTGCACACCTTACTGGAACAGCTGCACATCCAAACATTATTCTTGGGGATGGAGCTACCTCTTAATGTGACAAGAAAGATGTTGTAGTCAAATCAGGTGAAGGGTTTGCTATAGCCTTCACCTTGCAAACTCTATCCCAACCTAAACTGTATTACTTTCCATTGCGGGAGATGCCCTGGCATGCGCTTTGGAGCGTGTACCTGCAGAATTTCGTGAATCGCAATGTTCAAGTATATATATGAAATTGGCCATGTGCATGGCCCACTGGGCTGGTTGTATACCCTTGCGCTATGCAGTGATCCCACGTCATGTTGCATCCCTAACCACCATTATTTTACACACTATGTCACCTTAGTCTGGAACCACTGATGTGGAATTCAGTCTTGACCCTGCTCCAATGGGACCAGTCCAGCTCGAACTGCTAGGTCAGGTCCTTCCTGAACCAGAACACAAGCAACCCAAGACCGGTTAGCAGAGTCCCAGTGCACCGTCAGAAAACCTGCAAGAAAATTGAGCACACAATTGAGATGAGCTTGCAGAAAGGGGAAAAAAAGTGGAATTTTCCAACAACACTCAATGCTAATATGATGTCGCTACCTGTGATGTCAGCATGGGGGGGGGGGTTAAAGGGCACACAATAGCCCTTTTGATACCCGTGACATTTTGATGATTTGACTTTGATGAGGAAAAGCAGAGAGGAATGTAGCGAGATTAAACAATGAAGCTCATCAACATATAGAGATGTTCGGAATGGGGCTACTAAAGGGTGCTGCCAGTGACAAAGGAAAAAGCATTTTGTGCTATATCGCCTCTTTTGGCCTGTATTCATAGAGATGCAGTCAATGTTAAAGGAATGTATCTTTTTACGGCAATGGTTCTAGAGAACAGGATCTCTAAACATATGACCTTTTTACAAGACATCAGTTTAATGGTATTTAGGTTTGAAGACTTCATGCTATGTTTTTGAAGCAAATGTATGTAAGAACTGAAATGAGGATAGTCTATTCCTAGAAATTAAAGTCAGGAATTTTCTGCCTTCGGTTTTGGCTAACGTTCTATCATGTCTGGGAGCTACTGGCTGGAAATAAGCCCATATTCTTTCAGTGGCGTTTGATGTTTACTGTTTAGTTCATGCCCTTTTGGTGCAGCTGAATCACTTCATTGGAATGTTGAAGTCAGCCTCGAAGTGCGACACACTAGCCACAATTATGTTGCATGGAGAACACCCACGTTTTTGGCTAACGCACTGCCACTGCAGCATCTTAGAATTTCTGGGGGACAACACGCCCGTAAAATTGTGGTACACATAAAAATAGTGCTGCATCTGTGGTGTGGCAGGTTGAAATCACTGTTTTATGTGGAACTGCGTGGCTATGTTGATATTCCAGCCTAATTTGATCCCAGATGGCTCTGGAGCCCGGAAGTCATCTTGTACTCAGGTGGCATACTGGCAGCACCATTCAGAATAACAATGGAGAATGCCCACTTCTGTGGTGGGGGCAAGAGTCTCAGTGAAGAGGTCAAGTACTTAAAAAGTTAAATGAAGTGGAGCTAACGCCTACTCTGCAAAGGCTTTAAAGGTGCTGCAAAACCAAGAACAGAAAAGATTGAAATAGATGGTGTTCACCTATGGGTAAAAACTATTGTTTGGGAAGTTTTGTAACATGCTCCCAACTATCCTGTGCTGGCCTCCGAATGCTTAGTTGTAGGGGTGCATGTAAGAGGGAGTGGTGAGCTGAATTATGGTACGTTTGCTAGAACCCCTGGCTGGAAACCAGTCGATCGATCAGCAGGGATGTACAGTCCCTGGAGATAACCTTGTGTCAAATGTCCCTAAACAGATGGGAAAGCCTTAAGAAAGCCTGGTTGAAGAAGCGCTTGACCAGCAATTATTACAGGTGAAGTAAAAAAGATTCTCACAGCAGTTTCTTATCTTGTATACTCTTGGGAAAAATAGATCATTCTCTCCAGTGCTTTAGTACTAACTATGCAGAATTAATTATTTAGTCGTGAGTGAGCCAAATTAAAGCTGATTTGTGCACAGTCACACAATTTGGTTGTGTTGAGAAGCCAGGATGAGTGTTTGAGTCTAGTTTGCCCAGTCAACCTACACATCTCTTTAGATTTAGACAGAGTCAGCTCTCCTCCCAGGTTTCATCCCATTTAAATGCACTACCATAGGTATTGGAGGCACTACCTTTTAATTTATAGATGGCATCCTGTGGTGGCACAGACATTAGCATTGTAGTACAGCTACCACTATGATGTTATGTAAAGCTACATAAAGCAAATAAAAGACGGTGGCTAGAAGCAAAAAAAGGCCCGGTACCTAGGCTCCAAAGGCAATCATAATGTCAACCATCAAGTTAATGTTCCTAAAGAAAAGAGAGATCAAAGAAAAAGAAGGACTATTTAAAAAAATATAAATATAAGAGCATAAGGGTGAATGTTACGGATTATTTCTTATTGCCCTCAAACACCCCTAAGGTGTCCTGGTGCTATCAATTGTAAAACGGCCACAGAACCCCAAGATGAGAAAGCAGAAGTAACAGCTCTACAACCAAGTTTTAGGCGCCTTCATAAAGTGAAGTAAGTCAGGGACTGAATGTAAAGATAGGGGTAGACCATTCCATAGCCAGACAGCTGGCACAGAAAAGGCTTTGCCTCCCAGCCAAACAAGTCAAAATTTCATCCACACCAAAAGATTAGCTTCTGACAAAGATGGAGGCCAAAAAAGTAGCGCCAAAGTTTGAACTAAAAATAAACAGAGCTAGTATTACAGGAGCGGCTCCTTCATTTGAGCGGAGGGGTATCGCCCCACTGGTTAAAATGTCACTCCATGCCCCTGTAGTACTGGAAAAATATTGAGAAGGGCACACTTACCAATAGTCCAATAACTATTACCAAATAACCAGTCAGTTGGCAGTGAAGAAAAGGCAATCGTTTATTAACAAAAAGACTCTGCTCAGAGGAGCCTCCCCTCCACACCAAGTCAGTGCGCCCAGAAGACTGACGATTTACACATGAGACAAGTCATTTATACCATAGTTACATTACATGAAATACCCATATTTGGCAGCCTACCAATAGGTACAGGATCTAAAGGAAGGACCATATATGGCACACAAAGCCTGCTCAGAAGTCTGTTTCTGCTATTATGGGGGAAGTCAGAAAGGGTAACTCCCTTTCGTCTCGGTACATGGGAGTAACAGCCCGGCGCCGGCAAGAATGTGCTTATCACCTCCAAAGCCAGATGCAACCTTGGGCCTTGGAGCAGAGAAAACATCACAAATTCAGCTGTCTTGTAACTTAACTAATTGGAACTTGCTCGGTAACAGGGAAACAACACATGATCACTACGCAGGCCCGTTTCGACAAACGTAAAATGGCGTCAGTGTGGTTTCTCTAACTACTGTGCAACTTAACTTATAAGAAGGAACAAAGGCTACTTTCCGTTATTAACATTAAATGGTACATAACTATGAATAAACGTGTATGCAGCTACATCAGGCTAACAATTATCATGTTAGCAATTACAGAAGAAGGAATTCTGTACCACAGAACTGCCCTTTTAGCATGATGTAGCTAAATTAATCCTCAAAGATACCTTCATCTATCTGCATCAAATCTCGAATTTCCTGTTGTACCATCTGAGATTTTTCCTTCATCGAGGGTGGCGGTACCAGAGCAGAGGATACTATCCTGGCGCAATAGGAACAGCAGGCAGGCCCACAATGTATACATAAGCAACAAGTGAAAAGGACACCCACTATACCTACTAGTACCTTTAAGATCTTCCATCCCCAGGCTGACAGTAGGCCCCAAAACCAGCCGGAGAGGGACCAACTTCCTGTATCAGCATGTATTTCTGCTGCTAACCGGTGTAATTTCTGAATTGCTAAATGGACAGAGGGGGCGGAGTCAGGAATATATACACAACAGGAGCTACTGATGACCCGGCAAGCTCCTCCTCGATCTGCTAAGATGACGTCTAACACCATACGATTCTGAAGAGAGACGAGTCTCGTAGCTTGAAGCTCTACAGTCAAACTGGTCAATATACCGGCAGTGGTATTAATGACTCTTTCAACTACTCTGGATAATCGTCTCACCTCCTTACTGGATATTATGGGTCCCCAGATAGGAAACACTCCCTTTACTATGTCAACGAAATGCTGCTCTGGAGTATCAGTTTGATCTATTTCAGACATGTCCAATTCTCTTCTATCGTGTTTTATTAGTGACCCTTGTCTATCTAACCGATGATCCTTATGATAATTTGAGGGCGCTATATACACAGGTGGATATAGGAAGGATAAATAACAACGACCCATCCACCCCCGGGGAAACCAAGTATATGCGTTCTCTCCACAAACAAAATAAACATTCGGGGGTGTTATTAATGGCGGACTACTGAAGGTACGTAATCGATAGGTGTAATTGCACCGGCTGTCTCCTACAGGAATATGTCCTGTTCCTTGTACACAAAATGCAGAGGTACTGTTTAATATGGGCACCGGGATTGGCTTATCATCAGTAACATTTCGATCCTGGAAGTGTTGGAAATACTGGGTGAAATTAAATTCAACAAAATCCAATATCTCCGTTTGCAACCATGTGACATTCTCATATTCAGTATACATATTCATGCAAGCCTTGGGGTCCAGGGACCCCTTCCCATTATTCCCCTGCGGGTCAAAACCATGGCGTAATTCTATATAAGTCAAAATCATCTCTTAATCCCTCTCGGTATATCAAGATGTATCCACGGTGTAATGCAAATACATCATACTGAGCAATTTGAACCAGGCTTCACAACTGCCTAAATAAGATGATGGTAATGAGATAAAGAGATCGTGTTGATGCATTACGGAGGGTAACAGACCACAAACCCAACAGTTTGTCGTATTGGTAGCACTGTGAGTCTGATGCAGCATTTCCACAAATACATTCTTAACATATGTCTGACGATGTCTTTCCTTATGAGGAGCTAACGTAAAGAAATGATGCTCTATTGGTGGGGTAGGAGTCCCTATCACGGTATGCAGGGGGTGATGACATTCTAAGTATAAAAACACACTCATTATTATGATAAACAACATTGCAACAGTTATCACGAAGGCAACCTTCACTCAGGTTGTCCATGATGAAAACATAGGTACATAAATGGGCATATATCGAGGAGCAAGGGGACGCTCCTCCTCAGGAATAAATCGACCAAAAAGGTACATTCTAACTAAAGTCCAAACTATTCTAAACAAGTGCAGTCCGTCCTGCCAGAGGGTGCTTCTTTCCTGTGTCCGTCTAGAGCCTTAACAGGCAGGCTCCTATCGTTCATCAAAAGAACAAACCCTCTCGTTGGTTATTTTCTCCAACTACAACCTGGGCCACTTTTCTTTGCTTCTCAGTCTTTCTTTCTGAACAGAGCAACACAAAGTTCCAGCTCTCAACGGGTTCAGTCCAGTGTCTCGCTCAGTACCTCCAAGATTCTCTAGCAAGCCCCTATTACTAAAGTCTTTCCCTATCTCCTGCAATTATTGGGGGTACCGTGTCGGTTTCTGGGCAGCAGGTTGTATCGAGCCTGACCTGGCAATTCTTGATCATTAAATAAAACAGATGAGGAAGCATCCAAGGTGCCAAATTTTCCATGAACTTTTCGTTCAACCACTGGGGCAACAGATTCAGAGGCCAATTCTGCCCTTGGTGACGTGGCCTCTCTCGCGCCCTCGGCTCCCCTTTCTTGCCCTTCACTTTCCTGGGCGTCAGAAAAAGTAACCACGCAAGGAACTCTTTCACTTTCCTGGGTCAATATTCCTTCTGGATTCAGACGATCGAAAGGAAGAGGAAGAGGCACCTTTTTAACATGAGCAACATGGATCCAATGCTTCCGTCCAGCCACCTTCACCGCTGTTCGGGTGGCCAATAAAACTTGCACCGGTTCGGTCCACCTAGACTCAAGGCTCGATTTTCGCGGATAATTCTTCACCATTATCCATTGGCCGGGCTCCAAACGATGTCCCGAACCCTTCGGCAGGGGCTGCAATACATCAGATACCTGTTGGTGGATAGAACGAAGGTCTTTAGTCAATGCATACAAATAATCTGTCATCATTGGGTAATCTATTTCTCTAAAACTTCTCGGACGAGGAACGCCCCATACATTAGCTGGTCGTCCAAAAATAACCTCAAACGGGGACAGACCTGAACGGGAATGGGGGTCATGCGTAAAGACATCAGAGCCAAAGGCAACGTGTCCGGCCACCACAACCCGGTACTCTCCTGAATTTTAGCCATCTTTAACTTCAAACACCCATTATATTTTTCAACCAACCCAGCAGACTGAGGATGTCGCGCAGCATGAAATTTCTGTTTTATGTGTAATCCATTACAGATATGCCTGATAAGATCAGCATTAAAATGGGTCCTGTTGTCCGACCATATGACCCGAGGGACCCCGTATCTTGGGAAATATTCCTTGATTAGAGATTTAGCAGTTGCTAGTGCAGTATTTTCCTTGGTAAGGTAAACTTCTACCCACTTACTGAACGCACAAACCACCACCAAGACGTACTTCAGGTTATTCACTCTCTCCAGTTGGATATAATCCATTTGGAGCACCTCAAAAGGTAAAGAGGGTGGGGCAAAATTCCCACTAAGAACAGGCTCTCCTCCTCCAGGATTGTATCATAAACAAACCATACAGTGTTGAACCAGATGAGTGGAGATTTTAGAAATATTGGGATTATTCCAAACTGGGTCCAATAAATGACAAATTCCCTTTGCTCCTATATGTGCAGTCCCATGGGCCATGGTTACTACTGCATTAACAAAAGCATTGGGAAGCATCCATCGCTGCTTGTCCCTTAAATCAACCCAGCAACCATTATTGTCCAACCTCCCTACTTCATTCTCCCATCAGGCCAATTCAGCAGGGGTAGCTTCCTTCTGCATCTCTCGGACACTCTCATGGTATTATCAAACATATCAGACTCCTCCACCCGCCTAGCTGAATTTACATACATCAGGGACATTTTAGATTTAGCAGTGTCCTTTGCAATTTGGTCAGCGAAAGCATTTCCTTCTCCCACTGTATCCACTATGGTTTTATGGGCCCTACATTTAACAATTGCTACTTTCTGGGGCAAGGTTAACGCAGTTAACAACCTTAATATCAAAGGGCCATGTTGTATTCGTGGCCATGAGAAGTAAAGAATCCCCTTTCCGCCCACAGCTTCCCAAAACTATGAGCCACCCCAAAGGCATACTGGCTATCAGTATAAATGTTTACCTCCAGTCCCTCACTTAGCCCACATGCTCGTAATAGGGCTATTAGCTCAGCTGTCTGTGCAGAATGATAGGGAACTCGAGACGTTTCGACTACAGTACGCAGAGTGGTGATTGCGTATGCAGCTGTTGTCGTGCCATCTGGTAATTTAAAACAAGAGCCATCCACATAAAACTCCCCTTGGGGGTCAGATAGGGGTGTGTCTGTGAGGTCCACCCGTCCCGTCGTTTCTTCTTCTGTCCGAAATATACAGTCATGTATGTCATTATTTGGTTCATCCAAAGGGAGGGGTAGTAACGTGGCTGGATTCAGAGTGGCACACCTTTTTATAGTAATATGAGGGGCAAACAAAGTCAATTTGTATCCAGTAAGACGTGCACTAGTAAGATGCTGTGTCTTCGCTTTATTCAAGAGTGTGTCCACAGCATGCGGTACTATCACTGTGAGGTCAGAATTTAGCACAAGTCCTTCCGACTGCCTAATGGCCACCGCCACTGCGGCCGTAGCCCTCAGACAGCTAGGAAGTACTCTAGCGACGTGGTCCAATACTGCCGAAAAATAAGCACAAGGTCTTTGCTTACCACCAAATCCTTGCGTTAACACTGAAAGCGAACAACCGTCCACCTGGTGCACGTAAAGTACAAAAAGTTTTCGGTAGTCAGGAGTTCCTACGACAGATGCAGAACAAAGAGCAGTTTTCAAAGAGTCAAAAGCTTTCTGACACTCATCCGTCCAAGGTAAAGGTTCATGCACCTCTTTCGTAATCAAATATTACAATGGTTTAGTAAGAAGAGAAAAATTAGGTATCCACTGGCGACAGTAAGAGGTTATGCCAAGAAATGCATGAACGTCTCGTTGAGTACGAGGAACAGGCATGTTAAAAATAGCAGACACATGCTCGGGAGTCAACTTCCTCCCCTCTTTCAACAGTAGATGACCAAGATAGGTCACCTCCTGTCGACAATATTGAAATTTAGAAAGAGATACTTTATTTCCATTTGCTGCTAGATGGGACAATAGTTTAACAGTAGCCTCTTTGCAGCCCTCCTCCGTATCAGACGCCACCAATAGGTCATCGATATACTGATGAAGGACATTTCCTGGGGGTAGGGTCAATTCATCCAAAATTACCTTCAAAGCCTGACTATAAATACTAGGGCTCTCTGTATAGCCCTGAGGAGCACGGCAAAATCTAAAGCTACAGCCTGATAACAAGAAGCCGAAAATATGTCTGCTCTCAGGGTGTATAGGAATGCTAAAGAAAGCATTATTTAAATCAATATCTGAGAAAAATTTTGCAGTAGGGGGAATCATAGTAAGTATCGTTGTAATATCCGAGACCACTGGATATTGTGGTACTACCACCTTATTAACCTCTCGGAGGTCAATTACAAAGCGGTACGTATCAGCATAATCAGGACTGCTCCCTATAGGAGCCTTCTTCAAAATCGGTGATATGGGGCTGTTACATATGTTAGAAGCTGTCTCTTCCAGTACGCCCTTGTCTATCAAATCCTGTATTATCGACATTAATGCCTTTTCACCTGCTGGGGAGATTTTATACTGTGGAATATGAGGCAACCGGGCATTTGATTTTAACGTAATGGAAACTGGTGGAATATTCAATAAGCCCACATCAGTATCACCAGTTGCCCACAACGTAGAAGGAAGGGCCGCCAGCTCCGGAGGGAGCTGGTTGTTTTTCGTGAAATTCTGTTTAGTACATTGTTCTGGTGATTGAACTGTCAAATATACTCCATCCGGAGAACAATACATTTTAGCATGCATCTTTTTAACAGATCCAATCCAATAAGTTTTCCCCACATTGCGAAGTCAACAAAAATGGAGAATCTACTGTGACTTGGACCTATCGTGAATGAGAGTGGCTTCGAAATGGGCTTACTACTGGAATACCAGAAAATCCAACTGAAACATTATTATGCCCGGACAGAGCAGCCCCTGGGACCAATGAACGGCAATTGAACTATTCATTGCACCCGTGTCCACTAAGAGTTTTCAGAAACTCCCATTATTTGTCCTTTAACATAAGCCCCTTTTGGTCAACGGGTACTCACACTGGCCGCTTCTCTGTCCGTGGCTGTCCTATGCATAAAAATATCCATCTGATTTGTCCATTCCATAATCTTCATTGTAATACTGCTTCCATTGGTATTATCCAGATAATTCCCTCTGGAATCACCTCGTATTACTTTGTCTCTTTTCATGTCGCCACGATCGACACCACTCCCCCTCTACCTCTACCTCTGCCTCTCACAGCTCCGTTCTGTGCTAAAAGGAAAGGACACTGAGCTCGCCAGGGTGTCCTTCCTGCTTATATTAAGCACACTGATTTTGGCCCAAAGCAACGGCCGGACCTCATCTCCTCGTCCTATCCCTGCCCCTCTTGGAACAAACCCCCTTCCCTCCTCCTCCGTTCCTGCCATGTCCCCGGGCCACTTGTTGTAATAATACATGGCTTTAAGATCCTTAGTCTTTTTATTGGACTTGTCTTTACTCTCATTCTCCTATGCTCATAATATTGAGCCATACTCAATATAACTGAGGGAGTAGAGGTGATCCAAGTACTTTCGGCAGCCTGGAGCCCTGCTGATATTTCTGGCAATAAATTAGTCACAAAACGATTAACAAACAATATTATTCCCCCTTTTACCAATAAATACTGTCCACTGAAATCAATAAACACACCTTCGAATCGATTAAAGAAATCTGATACACTTTCATCCTTTTTCTGTTTACAAGCAGTCAGTTTATCCCAATCCACTTTTCGGGGTGGGATTAAAGTGTGCATATATGCAATAATTCGACCTGGCAGGGCCAAAATTTCGGCCCTAGGTTTATCTCCAGGTTCCGTTCCCCATCCCAAGCCTTAAATTGCTCCCACGTTCCCCCTAACTCAGCGTGAGGTTGGTCGTGTACCTGGCGCCACACATCAACTGGAACCAACAGTCCAAAAAATAGTTCTATTTCAGCCAAAGTCATCACAGCTGAAGAAGCCGCTTCAGTAAGCTCCTTATAATAGGCAGTGGGATTTTTGCGTGGATTGGGTAAATGGGATTTTAGGGAGAGGACTTCGCTCCTTTTCCAAGCAGAATATACCCACTGCTCTTGAAACCGTGCTTCAGCACGGGCCTGAATGACCTGATTGGCATTATGCTTAAGTTCCGGAATTTCGGGATGGTAAATGGGATGGACTTCTCGCATGGGATGCTGGGAATCCCATGTTGGATATTTTGTAAATAATCTTTGCCGATATCGCATAATGGTTACCAAATTTCCATACACATGTTCCTGTCCTAGTTCAAACTTATGGGCCCGGTCCACAATATCGTATAGGACCTGCGGGGCTCTCCCGTCCTCAAAGCACTGTTCCCATAAAGAAATCAACCGATTAGCCATAGTTTCTAAGGCATATTGCTGCATAACCGGTTCGTAATCCTTCATAGTTCCCCAAATGTCCACAATAGTGTAAATAGCATTCCGCACCCACTGGGAAGCCTGATCTATCACCATCTGCTTCTCCTTACATCCTACAACAGCACTTGTATATAATCGTCGAACGCCCCCCATTCCGGGAGCATGGGAGGTGGTCGAATCTATTCGAGCAGGAGTTGAAGTGGCTGACTGGGAAGGCCAAGCCGCAGAAGACGAAGGTGAGATCAATGTCATTGGGGACGTGACAGGAGTCAATGAATCGTCTGTCAATAAAGTAGCCATAGCAGGTATCGTAGAGGAAGGAGTAAAAATAGTTCCTGTTGACATAGTAGTAGCAGGAGTCACAGGGACCGTAGCTAACATAACAGGTGCACCGGGGGAACTAGCCAGAGGTATCGCAGGATACACTCGTTGCGAAGCATAAGGGGGCGGAGGGCGCGTATCTAATAAGTCCTCTATTTCATCCTCAGGTCAAGCTGTGTAACTTTTATCTTCCTGCAATCTGAACTGTCTGTCTAAACATTCTATATTTTTCTCAGTTTGTTCTTTATCATATGCTATAGCCTTTTGAGTTATGGTCTGACCATTCTGTATTTTTAACAACTTTTCTTCTCTGATTCGGCGACGTTTTGCCTCCTTCTGCCATAATCGCAAAGAATCAAACATTCCCTGTCAACTTCTTTTAGAGAACAAACGATCCTGTAAATACTGTATTTTCTTCTCATCAAAATACCCAGTCATGGGCCCTTGTAATTCTTCGTTATCCTTGGTATATTTATGCCATAGATTGCTAAATAAAATGGGCGTAAGGCCATGTTTTACATACATATCAAAATTTGAACTGCCTTCTGGTGGGGCAGGCTGACTCATCTAATCGTGTATTTTTCCGCCGACAACAACATCCGAAACATATGTTACTAAAACACGACATTTTAAAGTGATCACTCTTCACACTTCGTCACAAACAGTCAAAACATGGCCATGTTTCATTCACACTCTATTTTCGTTGACTCCATACCAACCATACACACAAATTTAAACACACAACCTTTCACATCAAAAGGGAAAACATTTTTCTTTTCAATTCTCGATCAATATGAAAGTACCAAAGAACGGAGCCCATCGACTCCCGTTCATAGAGAAGTTGTGAACCTCCCGCCATCGGACCAAACAGAAACAAAGAAAACAGGCAGTCCGGAGACTACCAAGAGGTCATCCGACAGGAATTAACCACAGACCGGCCTGTGGAAAAGTAAATTTTGCCATGTTCTGTGTCCCTACGCCTCATCCATCATATGTTATGTGTGCATGACCAATATGCATATGTTATTCCCCATGTCCGATTAATGACGCAATTACAGTTGTGTCCACCTCTAGTACGTTAGTTTCCAGTCCTCGTGAATACTACGAATATCAGGCCTATGTAAAGTTACGTTGCCACGTTTCCCAGTGTGCACGTTATTTCATTGTAAAGTCCCCGTTTCCAGGCCTCAACAGGGCCCGGACCCTAGATTCAGCTCCTGTCTCCTGAAGCCTCGCTGAGGAGCGATACAGCCCCCACCTGTATCCTCGACCCTTCACTTACTTCCTGCCTCGCAGTGCCCGGTGCAGCTTGGCTCTGCCTCTGAGTCTGCCAAAAGTATGTTATAGTTCCAGCTATCAGTTCAGTCCTCCTTCTCTGCATTCCTAAGCTACTGAACTGCATCAATAGTTTCCGTCATTGTCTAGCCTTCTCGGCTCCACGTTAGAGAAATACTGTATTTAATGGTCATTTAATATTCTTCATCACGTACTACATGTAGAATAATGCATGGTCCAGTCTTAGAAGCAAGTTAGCCTTTCCCCTCATGACTTCTAGTTTATATCAACATGTTCCCTAAACATCAGATACCAGATAGGGTTTAGGTACATGTCGCTCCGACCCTCCAGACTTTAGTCTCTGCTCCTAGCACAGAGTTCATAGCCCCCAGCTTCTCCTAGTAATACGTCATTGCCAGTTTACGCGCACCACCAGGTTAGAGGTCCCGGCTCCTTAGGTAGCCCCCTCCTATGTTTCCGCCCCGTTCATGACATATTCTGTTACGTTTGCACCACATGTCTATGTATACGCCCAGTTACACCTACTTTTACTGTTATCTTCCACCCACTGCTACGCCTACTGCAATGTAATGCTATGTGTTCGCGCTATGTATATAAGTTCATGTATTGTTATTAAAAGTTAGCGCGCTCATCCCAGACCCAGCCCCGGCAGCTGCCGGGCCTTGTCATTCTGTTCCCGTGCAGGTTGTCCTGATCCTGTCCTTATGCTGTAATAAACCTGCAGAAACTCCTACTACCTCGAATCTTGACTCTTATTTATTGAGCTATCTGTTATGATTTATGCCTAGTCAAAAATAGGGTATTATTTATTTATTTACCACATAATGGCGCCCGAATAGGGACTTGCCCTTTCCCCACGCGTCGGTGAAGCCACGCCGACCCCCTGACCCTCTGCAGTCGTGACGGAACCATACCGTGCACTGGCAGATATTTCTGCTCCAAGTATCCCTCAGGCCCACGGAGGAGACGGAGGAGGCGGTCCAGCATCCAAACGAGACGGTGGAGGAACGCGGCGAGTCCCGACCAGAGCCCAAGCCGAGAGTCCAAGGTCCGAGGTATCCGGAGGCCCACCCGTAACTGAAGTCCGAAGTTCATAGTTCGTCGTCGTAGAAGTCCAGTCCAGTCCGAGGCCTTCCGTTCCGTGCTGCCCGGTGAGTACCATTGCTGGGGTAGTATCTAGACAGGACCAATCTAAATTGACTCCTGGTCCGTGGGTTGGTGGTGCCCAGACTCACAAACGAAGTGTTCACCTAGGTGGATACGGGTCTTGATGCGTCCCTTTATGGGACCGGTATGTTCCGTACTGTTACAGCAGTGCATCCAGTAATTCTAGTCTGTTCCGTTCTCGAGAAAATTCTTGTATTTCTGTTTTCAGTATTCCAGGTCATATTCTGTTCGAACTGTTATTTACAATGTTCTTCATGTATTGTAATGTTGTGGTATGAGTGTGACGTGATTTCGTGTTTATTGTGTATTGTATTGTGTTCCGATTCAAGTTTACAATGCCGCTCTTTTCAAGATTACGTCAGCTAAAAACTAGAAAGGGTTTATTAGAAGAAGCAGTTCCTGTCCCGCCTAGGGACAGTCCAGGTCACTTTATGTATCAGAAACATGGCATAAGCGCCATATTGTATCTAGATTTATGGGTAGAGTATACCAAACAGTTAGAAGAAAAGTATAGATGGCCCGTATCGGGTACATGGGATGCCGAATGTATCATGCGAGTAGAAGAAGCATTATGGAAAAAGAAAGCCAGACAGTCACAGAAAGATGCCATCGAGTTATGGCGTAAAGAAGCGCATAAAAGAACGGAAAAGGAAGTCAGAAAGTCAGAGTTAAGTAGAGAATCCCAAGAACGAGCCCAAGAAAGAGAATTAATCGAGATAGGTGAACGAGTCAAAGCCGAACAGTCAGACAGACAGAGGCATGCCCTTATTAGGGGCATGTATCCTCTTCTTGCCGAGGGCTTGCCAAAAGCGACCCCAGAGGTATCTAGTAATTTCCCGCCACCATTAGTTCCGACCAAGCTACGTCACAAACAGACCGCAGCTGATATTTTTATTTCGTCCTATTTGGACGACACAGTCCCAGAATATGCAAATCCTGTTCGCGCTCCGCCAGTCCCTGTAAATCAGGCACTTCCCGCTTCTCTAGACACCGGAGTACCTGTTACGGTACCCCCGGTCCAGCCCGTCATACAAGTCCAGCCTACATTTCCATTTCCCACTCTGCCAGGACGTAGAGCCTCAGTAGACGACTCCAGTTTAGGGGCCGCAGGAGGAGGTCCTCCTCAAACCCCGCCGCCACACAAGCGTTTAACGTTAGCCGAATTACATGCACAAGCGTCACAGCGTACGCCTAGGTATCAGTCTGTTGCAGAAATAAGAAAATCCCTTGCCGAATGTTGCTATGATCCAGTCCCAGGCGAGGATAATATGGTTTTATATTCATTTCGCGTAAGAAAGGTGGCCGAGTATCTAGTCACCTTACCGAATATGAAAGAAGATCTAGACAGAATATATCGTTTCATCCGTACAGGGGATGATCCAGAAAGTATTAGCGAGACTATGTCTCAAAGGAAAGCCGAGATCCAGCTCATGATATTAAAGTTCCTGATCAATTGTCTAATAAGAGAACAAGATTACCCGTCTAAAGATCAAGCCGAAATGAGAATCCTGACAAGGTGGAGTGATAATATAGCCGAGGGTAAGCACAAGACCGTCGGTGCTATGGAGAGTATGTACAAGAAAATCCGTAAAGAGATAATAAAGATACACGAACAGCGTAAAGCAGCACAAGTAAGCGAGAAATAAAGTATCTCTGATCCTGAAGAGGAAGACGAGAATCCCGCCAGAATAGCGTATGTAGGAAAATCTAGATTTCCAGATCGCCATTTACGCCTAGAACACAAGTCTATTTTCCATCATCCAGCTCCAGAACAAGGTTCTCTAGAACAAGTATTTCAAGCTACCGATCACATTCTGAAATCACGAATCGGTTATAGTGAATTAAGTACCATGCATGAACAAGAACTAGCCCGATCAGCAGTCCGATGGATTACTGATTCTACCACTTTTCCAGACGAAATAGTGGCACAAATGTTCCTGAAATTGCCCCCAGCCGAGCAGCGACTGGTGGGTATGTATATGATTCAGCACCTCATTACTCTGTATGAGGGTCAACACTCTGATCCAGGTCCGTTACATGATATCCTGAACGAGTTACTCCAGTATAGATGGAAAGGTCTAGGTACCGATTTAATTAGTGTCATTCTAGAACAACGCCACAAATATAGAACGTTCTTGAACCCACATTTTGTTCATGTCTCACCCCCAGAAAGTAAACCATTCTACATAGACAGACAGAATCCGTTACGAGAAGTCCACCCAGTCAGAGGGACGGGTGGCGAAATGCAACGAGTATTTGTATACACTCCAATATCAAAGATGGAACTTCTTGAAATGAAGAAATTAATTCCCTGTCATGACAAAGATCCAGCAGGGTTCCATAGAGAATTAAAAGACATGCTCCGTATGGGAGAATACACTTACCCAGATATCATTAAAATGTTGAAGGTCCTGTTACCCGCAGGGGTGTATGAAAAGTTAAAGGAAAAAGAATGGGAGGTGGGAGAGAAAAAGATCGATTGGACAGCTCTAGAAGCTGAAGACAAGGCACGAGTACCAGGTACCGGTCTTGGAGATAAATGTAAAGAATTACCAGAATTATTGATTCAAGTTTTACCCAGATTATTGACAACTAGAAAAGAAGACTGGGATGCAATCTCAGCCTGTAAACAGAAACAAGACGAAGATATTAGTGATTTTTATTCTAGGTTTGAAAAATGTTTCAGTATCAACAGTGGTCTCAAGACAAGTAGTGAGTCATACCCTCACCTTTTCGTTACTAAATTAGTCGAGAATTCAAGTCCACAAATTAAAAATCGAGTTTTGAAAGTCGAAAGCACCTGGCAAGCAAATACTCCGTCCCAGATGCTCCAGATGCTCCAGTATCACCAGAATAGAATCAGGGAAGAGCAAGAACACGAGAGAAAACGTATGAAAGACACGAAAATGAAAGTACTAGTTGCACAATCCGTTCCTCAAGACAGTCAGAAGAGGGGTCCGAATCAAGCCAGTCATCCTGCAGCTCCCGTTAAAGGGAACTGCAATTATTGTAAACAGCCAGGTCATTTTATAAACGAGTGTGCAGTTCTGAAACACAACATAGCTACTGGTAAGACTAAAGAAAGACCACGTCCGCCGAGACAAGAACAAGTTTCACAGACTCCTCAGTCACAGAATGCACAGCAGACAGTTACAGTACCGCAGCCTATTGCTGCAACACAGCACGTTACATCACAGATGTACCAGTATGCACAGTCCGAGTATCCAGAGTACCAGTCATATTCATGAAACAGCCTAGAGAGGGAGGTAGGCTTGCCTCTCATCGAGATACCTGTAGATCAAGAAGGTCCCTATGTTCACAGTCAAGTATTAGGGAAAGACAGAAAGTTTTTGATCGATACAGGGGCAAGTAGGACCACAATTAGTCATGCCGAAGTTCCAGGGGCTCCGCTCTCAGGCTCAAGAAATGTTTCCCTTGGATTTTCAGGAAAACCCATTATAAATGAGATATCTAAGCCAGTTACTCTAGAAGTAGGTCCATTGTCCCGCACTACTGATCTGTTACTTACTAAGTCATGTCCAGAAAATCTATTAGGCATTAAGACACTGAAAGAGTTAGGTGCAGTCATTTGCTGTTCCCCAGAGGGAATACGTCTGTTCCTACGTGACTTTAAGGGTCACTATGTATTACGAGATTTTGATTCCAGACTGTCTAAAGTTCCGCAGCATTTATGGGCGCAAGGTCAACTGATGTAGGTTATATGCAAATCACACCCTATCGTGTGACTCTCAAACCAGGTGTAGTGTTACCCCGAATCAGACAGTACAGATTGCCACCTGAGGCTGTAGCAGCCTTATCCAAAATTATTGACGAGCTCATGGCTCAAGGAGTAGTTGTAGAAACTGACTCCAATGTATGTAATTCTCCGATCATTCCAGTCATGAAACGTACTGATCCAAATGCACCCCCAGTATATCGATTAGTGATTGATTTACGAGAGCTTAATAAATGTATTATTCCGCAGTACCCAGTTGTCCCAGATATCTCTTCCCTATTGACAGCCATTGATTCCGAAGCCATGTTCTTCACTGTCATAGACCTCAAGAATGCATTTTTTAGTGTTCCTATTCATCCAGACAGCCAGTTTCTTTTCGGATTCTGTTTAAATGGAAGGAGCTATATGTTTACACGCGCTCCTCAAGGTTTTACAGAAAGTCCTAGTATTTACAGTCAAGCACTCAAGAGACAACTAGACAATATTCACATGCCAACTGACACTGCCCTGCTCCAGTATGTCGATGATCTATTGATCACAGCCCGTTCTGAACGTGCTTGCGAGCGAGCATCACTTACAGTCTTGTATTTTCTAGCCGAGATGGGGCACAAGGTGTCCCCTTCGAAGCTTCAATTCTGTGTCCAGCAAGTGGTATACTTAGGACACTTACTGTCCAAGAGGGGTAGGCAGTTGACACCCGACCGTATCCAGTTAATAGCGAGTCTTCCCCAGCCCAGAACCCAGAAGGAGGTACGTGCCTTTATCGGCCTCACTTCTTATTGTAGGCAATGGATTCCCCAGTATGCATTTCTAGCCAAGCCACTGATACAGTTAACGACACAGGAGGCAGCCGTATCGACTGTCCTCCCTTGGACATCTGACCATACACTTAGTTTCAACAAGTTAAAGAAAGCCCTATGTCAAGCTCCAGTTCTAGCTACACCGAACTACAGTAAGCCTTTTACACTTTTCGTTACTGAACGTGAAGGTACAGCATTATCTGTTCTCACACAAGATCAAGCAGGACAATCCAAGCCCTGTGCTTATTTTTCTAGCACATTGGATCCAGTCGCCCAGGCGTTGCCTGTGTGCCTTAAGTCAGTTGCAGCCACCGCACTAGCTATCAGACAAAGTGATTCCATAGTTTTAGGACATTCCCTGACAGTACAAGTTCCACATTCCGTGGAAGTTCTTTTAAACCGAACACAAACTCAGCACTTGACAATTGCACGTTTAACAGGTTATGAATTGACACTGTTCCAGCCACCCATAGAAATTAGACGCTGCAACGTCCTGAATCCTGCTACACTGTTACCATCAGTCAGTTTGAACCCTGACCCACATGACTGTGTGGAAGTAGTTAACATTACGACAAAGCCAAGACAAGACCTGACAGATATTCCGTTACCAGATCCTGACCTGACACTTTATGTGGATGGTTCATGTATGAGAACTAGTACAGGAGAACTAGTCGCCGCGTATGCAGTGACTACTGACACCGAAGTTATTGAAACACACCGTATTGATACCCTGTCCGCTCAAGCAGCAGAGCTAGTCGCTCTGACACAAGCCTGTATACACGCCAAGAACTTGAAAGTTAATGTTTATACAGATTCACGTTACGCATTCGGAGTTGTACACGACTTCGGAGTGCTCTGGCAGGAGAGAGGTTTCATGACTTCTCATGGAACCAAGATTCAGCATGGTCTCCTTATTCAAGCCCTGTTAGATGCCATACACTTACCGACATCCATTGCTATCATGAAATGCAAAGCACATACGAAAGTCACTGACATTATTTCCCAAGGTAATGATCTAGCAGACCGCACAGCCAAGCTTACAGCACAGACTCTAGACATTCCAGTTAATCAGACACACACTCCAGATCCGACTACATGCATGACAGTTAAGGACCCTACTCAAGATGTCATAGATATCCAGTTACATGCTACTTCCGAGGAAATCAAGAAATGGTCCGAACAAGGAGGGGTCCAGACAGATCAAGGATGGTTAACAAAGGGTAGAGCCACATGGTTTCTCCCCGACTCTATGGTTCAAGTCATTATCAATACCGCACATAGTCCAGCACATTTAGGAGAAAAAGCTATGTTAGACAGTATCCAGAACATTTGGTTCAACAAACATTTACGAGCTGCAGCCAAGCAGAAAGTCCGTACCTGTATGATATGTTGTCAGTTTAATCCAGGTAAAAGTGTCCCGGTGGAACAAGGTGGTTTTCAGCCCCCTGACCACCCTTTTGAGGTCCTCCAGATGGATTATATTCAAATGGAGCGATGTCGAGGTTTATGTCCTTGTAGTTGTATGCGCTTTGTCCAGATGGACAGAAGCATATCCAGTCCCAGATTACACAGCCGCGACCACTGCCAAGCAGTTGGTTCGTGAATTCTTCCCTAGATATGGACTCCCTAGAGTCGTATATTCTGATAACGGTCAGCCATTCCGCATTGCAAAAGTCTGTAAAGAAAAAGGTGTGGACTGGCTAGTAGCTCTGCCAGTTGCTCTATTTTATATGCGCATGGTCGCACATTCCAGATCAGGTCTGTCCCCGTATGAGGTCGTATTCGGCCGCCCCCCTAACATGTGGGGTACTCCTAGACCCCGAAGTATTACCGATGTTTCATGTAATATGTTGACAGATTACCTAGCTTCCTTGATGTCTGCCCTCAACTCATGTCGTTCACAGGTTGCTGCCGCCTTTCCAGACAATACCGAGGTGGCACCGCATGAAATCGTTCCAGGTTCCCTTGTGATGGTCCGGAATTTTGACAGATCAAGTCCGCTGGAACCTCGTTGGAAAGAGCCACGTCAGGTCCTCTTGACCACCCGTACTGCCGTCAAGCTGGAAGGCAGGAAGGGGTGGGACCACCTTTCTCATGTAAAACTTTTCAATGGATTGAAACCCGTTTCTAAAAACATTTCCAAGGATTCCCAAGATTTTAAAGACTGCCAAGACATTGTTTTAAAGGACTGTCCCGCAAAAGACATTGACACAATCCCTTCCCTGTTAGAGAAAACTCCGCAACAGGAGTATAAGCTAAAACTACGGTCTAGTAAAATAAGTCAGTCAGTTTGATTGTATAAGTCCTCCCCTAGGTGAAACGGTTAGATTGTTTCTGACATGTATAAAATAGACCCCCATAGTGAGAGAGTCAGTCTAAACTCAATCAAATGTATCGTTTTTCTGAGTTTCATATTATTTCTCAGCATAATGATTTCCTGCACTAGCTACGCATTTTTCCTGTATTTTCCAGTTCCTCATGTAAATACGCCTTCTAATGTTACAGTAGAGCACACGTTTAGTGATCTGCCTCCTCACGAATATTCTTACCGCCTCGCTATGCGTAACAACACATTTATCCGTATGTTACATTACTCACACCAGACCAGCAATGCCACTAATTGTTGGGTGTGTGGTCGACTCCCCCCTTTCCAGACATCAAAGGGAGTTCTGCCACTGTTTCCTTATCCATTTTCACATAATGGTTCGTGTGGAGCATGGTCCACGTTAACGTCATCCGCAACAGATATGTCTTTTCTTAACAGTACATGTTTCCCAGACAAGCAAGGTTTCCCCCACAGAACAGGTTTAGATCTAGAAAATGAAGTGTATAATTTAGGTAATTATTCGTCGAATTTCATGGTCCTGAATGTTCAGTCTGATACTACTCCAGACTCACCTGCTATTTCAGTACTACCAGTCAAAGGCGAATTATGTGTCCGTAATTATGGTTCTGTACACGTAGGCCATAGTGAATGTACTACTGTTATTCAGTATAGTGACAGTGGGAAATCTATTTTCAAAGCTTCACGTCATTCTTATTTTGTTTGTGGTCAAACCGCATATGTTCGTCTGCCCCTCGATTGGGAGGGAACCTGTTACATTGCCTTCCTACTGCCACCTGTTTTCCTAGCCCCACCTGACTACCATAGGAATTCCTTCCTAGTACATACTAGACACAAAAGAAATCTCCCGATTGTCGATTATACTGAAACTGCCGCAGAGCAATTCATTGATATAGATAAAGGTGTTTTCCCTTATTTAGGTACAGTTGTAAACAGTAAGCTAATCCGTAGGTTAACAAGAACCCTTGAAGCAGTAGTAGATGAGACTGCCTCCGCTCTAGGTAACTTAACTGAAGAGCAATCCTTTATGAGAATTGTCGTTTTACAGAATCGTCTCGTCCTTGACGTCATACTGGCCGATAGGGGCGGGGCCTGTAGACTCATCGGATCTAGTTGTTGCATTTTCATTCCAAATAACGCGCCGTCTGTTTATTCAGCTATAACCAGACTCCATAAAATTGCCCATCTGTTACATCAAGATCCAGGCACCTGGACATGGTCCGGTTGGTTCTGGAATATAATTTCCGCATGGGGATGGAAATTCCTGTCCTTTCTAAGTATTGCAGTAGCGATCATATTTAGCTGCTGCCTCTGTATACAATGTGGCCCTGCGATTTGCAGCATGTGTGCTACCTCTTGTATTCCTAGTCCTAAGCCCCGTTCTAAATCCCGTTCCAAGATAATTCGAGACGAGCAAATGGTACTGTATGAAATGATAGATGGTATCATGAATATTGATGTTTCCTGATGGAAACGTAGTGACAAGGAGGGAATGTGGAAAAGTAAATTTTGCCATGTTCTGTGTCCCTACGCCTCATCCATCATATGTTATGTGTGCATGACCAATATGCATATGTTATTCCCCATGTCCGATTAATGACGCAATTACAGTTGTGTCCACCTCTAGTACGTTAGTTTCCAGTCCTCGTGAATACTACGAATATCAGGCCTATGTAAAGTTACGTTGCCACGTTTCCCAGTGTGCACGTTATTTCATTGTAAAGTCCCCGTTTCCAGGCCTCAACAGGGCCCGGACCCTAGATTCAGCTCCTGTCTCCTGAAGCCTCGCTGAGGAGCGATACAGCCCCCACCTGTATCCTCGACCCTTCACTTACTTCCTGCCTCGCAGTGCCCGGTGCAGCTTGGCTCTGCCTCTGAGTCTGCCAAAAGTATGTTATAGTTCCAGCTATCAGTTCAGTCCTCCTTCTCTGCATTCCTAAGCTACTGAACTGCATCAATAGTTTCCGTCATTGTCTAGCCTTCTCGGCTCCACGTTAGAGAAATACTGTATTTAATGGTCATTTAATATTCTTCATCACGTACTACATGTAGAATAATGCATGGTCCAGTCTTAGAAGCAAGTTAGCCTTTCCCCTCATGACTTCTAGTTTATATCAACATGTTCCCTAAACATCAGATACCAGATAGGGTTTAGGTACATATCGCTCCGACCCTCCAGACTTTAGTCTCTGCTCCTAGCACAGAGTTCATAGCCCCCAGCTTCTCCTAGTAATACGTCATTGCCAGTTTACGCGCACCACCAGGTTAGAGGTCCCGGCTCCTTAGGTAGCCCCCTCCTATGTTTCCGCCCCGTTCATGACATATTCTGTTACGTTTGCACCACATGTCTATGTATACGCCCAGTTACACCTACTTTTACTGTTATCTTCCACCCACTGCTACGCCTACTGCAATGTAATGCTATGTGTTCGCGCTATGTATATAAGTTCATGTATTGTTATTAAAAGTTAGCGCGCTCATCCCAGACCCAGCCCCGGCAGCTGCCGGGCCTTGTCATTCTGTTCCCGTGCAGGTTGTCCTGATCCTGTCCTTATGCTGTAATAAACCTGCAGAAACTCCTACTACCTCGAATCTTGACTCTTATTTATTGAGCTATCTGTTATGATTTATGCCTAGTCAAAAATAGGGTATTATTTATTTATTTACCACAGGCCTACAAACCATCCCGCAATATTCCTGGTTCACCTTCAGGACTATTCTGACTGAGCCCGCTACCTTAGCGCCGCTTCAGATGTGTCCAGAAGTCACCCAGGTACAACCACGGGCTTTTCCGAGGACAGTCCGGCCGGGTGTGCACTAGAAATGCCACACCGAGGCGTCAGATTGAAACCCCTATTATTCACCAAACAAATCCGCGGAGCATCTGCCCGTGCAGTCTCAATGCTGCCCCATCAGATCTCCAAAACTCCTCGTGGTACGCCGACCACCAAACCACCAAAATCAGTTAACTATTTCCAAAACTTCGCCCATCAGCACAATCCACAAACAACAAACTAATACACTCACCTGGTGCACTCAAGTAGGATTGCGAGTTCTCCACTGGCCCCTCCTGAAGATCAACTCAGATCAGTTCCTGGGTTACACCCGTAGGACTCCGGCGAGGGGTCACTAGCAGCTGGGGCTCTCTGATCGCGAGAGCGGAGTTCAGCCAAAATCGTTAGTCCGTCCACCCCCTCGACCAGAACAATCCTCCTAATGTCCTTATTTCACCCTGTATTACGGGAGGACGACCCCAAACGCAGAGTTCCAGCAGAGTCGCCAACTGTAGTACTGAAAAAAAATCGAGAAGGGCCACACTTACCAATAGCCCAATAACAATTACCAAATAACCAGTCAGTTGGCAGTGAAGAAAAGGCAATCGTTTATAAACAAAACGACTCTGCGCAGAGGAGACTCCCCGTCAACACCAAGTCAGTGCGCCCAGAAGACTGACGATTTACACATGAGACAAGTCATTTATACCATAGTTACATTACATGAAATAACCATATTTGACAGCCTACCAATAGATACAGGATCTTAAGGAAGGACCATATATGGCACACAAAGCCTGCTCAGAAGTCTGTTTCTGCTATTATGGGGAAGGTCAGAAAGGGTAACTCCCTTTCGCCTCGGTACATGGGAGTAACAGCCCAGCGCCGGCAAGAATATGCTTATCACCTCTAAAGCCAGATGCAACCTTGAGCCTTGGAGCAGAGAAAACATCACAAATTCAGCTGTCTTGTAACTTAACTAATTGGGACTTGCTCGGTAACAGGGAAACAACACGTGATCACTACGCAGGACCGTTTCGACAAATGTAAAATGGCGTTAGTGTGGTTTCTCTAACTACTGTGCAACTTAACTTATAAGAAGAAACAAAGGCTACTTTCCGTTATTAACATTAAATGGTACATAACTATGAATAAACGTGTATGCAGCTACATCAGGCTAACAATTAACATGTTAGCAATTACAGAAGAAGGAATTCTGTACCACACCCCAGAATTTAAAAATAGAATGAGGATAAAGTTGGTTTATTACCATTTTATTTTTCAATGTAACCCCGTCCTGACACTTGAATCAGGACAGGGGCAGGGACGCTGCTGAGTGACAGCAGCAGGGAGGAGGGTGGGCTTCTCTGGCACTTTTCAAAGTACGCATGCCTTTTTGGCTGGCTGTCTTGCTACGGCCAGCCAGACCTGCGCACTTTGAAACCTCTTACCCAGGTTAGAGTAATTGCAGGGCTCCAGTGTGCTTGGGAGTGGCAAGTGAGGCTGCTCCCTCGAATCAGGGCACTGCTCTCACACTTCTCAAGGGCTCGCACTGCAGGAGGAAGACGTGTAGCGAGGAAGGGGTCAAAATCAGACATGTCGCAGGTAAGTGTTTTTCATTTTTTATTTTTACCTACCATTTGCCCGCCCACCACTCCCCATGAATGCCAGTCGCCACTGATTATTACGTGGGTGCTGGAAGTTAGATCAGCATTCAAATTGCAAGCTTACTGCTGTGTGGGAGAAGAGCTTTTGTGTGTGTAGGGTAGGGTGCTCTCAGGGTGATACTAGCAGGTTTTGGGACTTGTCCCGGGGATGCAAAAGCATCAAGCATTACATTTTAATATAAAAATATAATCACCTAAGGTCAAAGATGAAGAGGTAGAAGTGTGAGCACTATTTACAAGATCAATGAGAGCAGAACAAGAGGACGCCAACCTGTTAAGATGACAAGAGATAGAACAATGTCCAAATAAACACCAAGGTTTCTGACTACACACAGTGGGGAAGAAGGAAATCCTTATGGTGAGGGCCAAACATCGCCAGGAAGTGAATGGGAGATCGAGTTCCTTGAGCAACAGAGCACATCAGTTTTGTCCCAATTAAACCGTATGCATTTTAACAACAAGGGGACCCTAAGGATTCGGCCATGGACCTTGGGAGTAATACTTTATCAACAACAGTGGTCCATTGCAAAAAGTGAGTTTGAAAAGAAACAATAAAATATAGACACAATCGTAGCTATATTTGATTTTAAGTCCAGCCCAGCCGGGCTAGGGTCTGAATGTATTTATGTAAAATAAATTTACAAGAATTTTAGACAATATTACAAAGTGGGGCACAAGCCTGTGGCCCACCGTTCACACTAAGACATATACATACAAACAAAACACAAGGGGCTTTTTTAGACAAAAAGCGGTTGGTTTGTAACACTTCCAATTCAATTCTGGCGAAGTATTACAAGACAGTAAACCATAACACCTTTACATTCCTATTATCATCTTTTGTACAGTATAAGATAGCCTTAATAGCCATGTCTCGTTTCCTCTTGATAACCGATATTTGGAGTACGAGCTCTGTCACGCCCGATGGCAGAGAGGTGTCACACCTCTCTGCCATCGGGCGTGACGGTCATTGGGAAGAGCTCGTACTCCAAATATCGGTTATCAAGAGGAAACGAGACATTAACATTAGGATCCGTACCTATCTAGGTACAGACCATTCTTCACACCGAAGGTCACGACGATATTGGTCCCCAACCGTGGCTATTAGGGCTATCTTTAGGCATAACCTCATGTCCTGATGATGATTCGCACGATCTAAAAATCGAAACGCCGTCGACACCCTTTTTAACACCTTATAATAAAAGAGGCGGTTGAGGTGGTAAGGGAACTTCCAAGATGTAAAGCTGCGGGGGAGGATGGCTACCCCTATGAATGTTACTTATTGATGATTAAATACTTAAAGAATCCCCTTACATAGCTGTTTAACCATGTTTTGAGAGGGAGACCATACTCCCTTTATTTAAGAGAGGAATCTTAATTTGTTTTCCCAAAAAGGAAAATAATCCTCTGCTCCAGCACATACTGGAAATCCTGAATGACTTTGGGGTTTATACAGGACTCTGTATCAACTGGAGCAAATCAGTGGCATTTCTCCGGTCAGACAAGGCAACCCCCCTGCCACACTACCCCCCAGTCCGCTGAGAGCCTCCGGGGTTTTGGTATCTGGGTATTTACGTGACTACCTGCGAGAAACTTGGGGAATATTTTGGAGGCCTATAAGAGAGATACAGGCCACTTTGTCGTTGATGGGCAGGGCAGCGCACTACAAAATGATATATCTGCCTACGTTTTTTACACCCTCAGAACACTCCATACATGGTGCCGGAAGGGTTCTTCAGTGAGGTAGACTAGTTTACCAGAGCTCTGCTATAGAATAGGAACCCTCCCAGAATTGCCCTGGCGACGCTGACCAGGAAAGCGTGGGACAGGGGTATCGCCCTGCCAAACCTGAAACTGTGTAACTGGGCAGCTCACTTGGTGGTAGTGAATGACCGGGTCTTCACCGACCAAAGGGAATCTGGCCTGAGGCATCTGTATGACCAGGGGAGAATAAGTTGCTCACCTCACCGACTGCACTCATGGTAGATACATGGCAGAATGCTATAGGGCTTATTAGTTGCGAGGGGAGTCTTACTCTGTCCAAGCCTTTGTGGAGTCCGAGACAGACAGGGAGCTGAGAGAGATTGAGGGTCACAGATGCTATGATTTACTGAATCTCGGTGGTGAGGGATGTCTGGAGGACTGGGCTGATTTCCTTCCCGGAGCTTCAGGTGGAGTATGATCTCTCAGTGGCTCAATATCTAAGATATGTGCAGATGCAGCACATCATTGGAAAGCACTAGGCTTAATTTTGTGGATCTACAGGAGGAGTCCCCTCTGGAGCTCCAGATACTGTCTTGCCCCTACATGCACATGCTATCTCCCAGATCTACACAATATTGTTGGCCCATAGTTTGCCCCCGCTGGTTACAGTAAGAGACAAGTGGGAGCCGGTCCTGGACAGGCTAGAGGAAGACGCATGGGTGGCAATACGAGCGGGTTCACACTTGGTGCAGCTGAATTTGCTACGTAGAGTGTACTATACGAGGGAGAGGTTGTACAAAACGGGGCATGGAGAATCTGCCTTATGCTTGAGGGGTTGCGGTCAGTGGGGGACCTTGCTGTATACATTGTGGGACTGCCCACCGGTGAGAAGATTCTGGGACCCGAGGTAGTGCCCTGGGTGCTTTAGACTTCAATTTTTTTGGGGGGGTCTTGGTGTGTTAGTGAATGGCTAAATCACAGTTGTTGTCTGCCTGGCCAAGTGTGAACATCCCAGGAGGAAATACAGCTCCCTCCTACGAGGTAGGTTAGGACTGGAGATGTGCTTTCATAGAGGTGCAGACCCTTTAAACATACCTATTTCAAAGTGTAATACTCTGCCAAAACAGTTTCCATTGATTGCAGGCTGAAAATGAATGATTATGAGTAAAATAAAGTGCCGGTAAATTTCCATATTTGTGCCACTAAATTTCCATATTTGTGCCGCTAAAGTTGCTAATCCATGCCACAATATCCTGGGGGGTCTGCATAATGGGGTCGTGCCTTCTCTATCACACATTTCTTCATTGAAGCTCTGGAATACTATGCAACTAACCAGATTCCAGCAGTAGTCTTGTTCGTGGATGCTGAAAAAGCTTTTGAATTGGTGAACTTAAAGGTTTTTTTTAGAACTCAGAAAACAATGGCATTTCTTGATCAACGTATTAAGACAATTGCCAGAATATGCCAAGGTTTCAAGGCACAACTGGCATTAAACAGGAAAATGTCAACCTATATATATATCTCTCTCGGGGCACAAGACAAGGGCGTCCATTGTCACCTTTATTGTTTGTGGTTTCTATTGAACCCCTTGCCTGTGCCCTGAGGCAGATGGAAGGTGTTTGAGCAACAGTACCAGACTCTCCTAAACTCATGCTATATATGAACAATTTGGTTCTATATATTCAATCAGACCCTGCAGTTTTTAAGAAAGTGTTTGAAGTTTTGGGACATTTTACAGCTGTTGCAGGTTATACCATAAACACTGCAATGACAGAGATACTGCTTTTCAACACAGATGTGAAGAACATGCCTGAAGTTCTTCGGAAGGTTTACAGTATTTGTCCCATTAGGTATCTGAGGATTATAGTTACAAAGGATCTTGATGATCTTTATAATCTGAATAATATCCCTTTATTTAGGGATATATTTCGATTGTTTGCAGGGTTGCAATGATTAAGATGCACATTTTGCCCTTATTGCATTTTCTATTTATGTCTATTCCAGTTCACCTAACTAATGCTTTTATTTCAAAACATAATGTGAGGATTTCTGAGTTTATATGGAATAAGGCCAATCCACGAATAAGCATTTCAAAGCTAAACTTTGCTGGAAAGTAGGGATGGCACTCCCAGATCGGAAAGCGTATTATTTGGCGCCTTTTAGAATCCCCAATATATCCAAGGTGTCAGTGGTAGACCATTTTTATATGGAAAAGATGCTAAAGGAGCTCTCACCATACCCATGGATACAAGACAATATATAACTATTTAAGCAGAAGCAAAAACAACTATGGAAATATCTTGGCGTCCCACCGATCCACGTAGTGCTTCTCCTCCAATTCTTATGTCACTCAGAATTAACAGCTAACACTAAGAAAGTAGGAAAGAGATAATCTGGGGGGGAATAGGAGATTTGTTTTTATTAATAATAATAATAATAATAATAATAATAATAATAATAATAATAATAATAATAAAATAATTTCTTAGGAATTAGGGCCATCAAGATCTCCCTTATCCCAGGTCTTTAATATCCTTAAATATCTTTAGATACAAAGCGTACTCAAGAAATTTCTCCAGCTTCAGCTAAAGAAACAAGGGAGAGAGCGAACGTACTATATAAATATAAAAATACAAAAAAAAAAAGCTTTGGCAATGGGTAAGATGGCTCCATATTTGTTACAAAGAAGCTGATGATATGTTTCATATTTCTCGAGAAAAGTGGAGGAAGGAGATTGGAGTGAATGTGGCTGAGAGGGACTGGTCTGAAATTTCAGTCTTTAATGCCTAGATGTTGAGCGAAGCTAATTTCAAACGTATGCAGATGTACTCATTGTGGTTAGTATGTAAAAGGATGGGCGGAGGCAAAAAGATGCTAAAGTTTAGCAATATTTCATTCGATATATGGAAAGCACTTTGGGAGGTAGAATTGAGAGCTCTGTATAGCAGCACTTTATTTGGATTTGATTGAAAAACGTGTGGATTGTATTTTAAAAAGATGAATTCAAGATAATGCACCTTTTCCAGCACTTCATATAGTAATGACGAGTGCATTTTCATTGCAATGCATTGTGGATTTTTATATAGATTATTTCGTATGGTCTCTAGTAGGATTGTTTAAACCTCTATTTTTGGGCAGGAAATACATTTTTGCGATGACCTGAAACTGTGAAAATAATTTAAATGAAATACAAAAAAGGATAATTTACAGGCATTTTGACATTCTTTGTAAGGCATTTCTCTAGCATGGTGAGGGTCTTGTGCCTGCCCCTTCCTTCTGCAACCCACGTGACCCTTTCTAATCACAGGGAGGGCACCAAACAGGGATCTGTTTTTTTTTCAAGTTCAAGAAGTCTTTATTCGATTAGTTCATCATAAAAGACATAAAATACAATATATACATACATGTAAAACAGTTAAAAAACAAGTATTAAATCATTTATAACTAATCAGCTTCTTGTACAAGTATACAAACATTTTATAAAAAGGTTTTAATACAACCATAAATCAATTTGAAACGAGTATGTAATTCGAACAATTATTACCAATGTGCTTGAGGTAGGAACAACATTAAACTTGTAATCTCATCACTGTGTGGTAGAAGGGCTTTGAGTGTTTGTAGGGAGGGGGCTCTCGTTGGGAAGATATTAAGCTACGGGGTTTCTCCTGGGGATGCAATGCAATGAAAACTATAAATAGAAACATGCTTCTGTCTCCTGAGTTTGCAATCTTGAATATGTGGCCGGAGTATTTTACTTATTTGATTCCTAAAGGAATGTTCCGGGGTAATAATAACAAGAGTGATGAAAAGAAAACACAGCTGCTTCTTCATTTTGCAAGCACTGAAGTAGTGGAAGTTATCCTTAGATTGTTAATGAGTCATTCCGATTGAGGCCAGAAGCTGAACAGTGGTCAGGTGATTAGGTGGGAAATGAGGGCTGCTATTGTGATATCCGGACCTCACTTCATCCACACACGTGCAGATGTGTGCAGGATCCGAGCAACTGATCAGCTTGTTTTAGTGGGGATGGTGTCTTGGAGAGAAACAGAAGGAATGCAATAGGTTATCAAAAGAGATGGTGTCTTGAATAGGAAATGAAGGGGTGCAGTTATCAGAAGGGATGGTGTCTTGGATTGGAGAGGAAGAAGTGCAGTACATTGACAGTAGGAATGCAGTTATCAGAAGGGATGGTGCCTTGGGTAGTTATAAGAAGGGATGGTGCCTTGGGTAGTTATAAGAAGGGATGGTGTCTTGGACAGGAAAAGAGGGAGTGCAGTTATCAGAAGGGATGGTGCCTTGGGTAGTTATAAGAAGGGATGGTGTCTTGGACAGGGACAGAGGGAGTGCAGTTATCAGAAGGGATGGTGCCTTGGGTAGTTATAAGAAGGTATGGTGCTTCAGACAGGAACAGAAGTTAACTGAAGGGATAGTGTCTTGTATAGGACCAGAAGGAGTGCTCTAAGTCATCAAAAGGGATGACGTCTTGGACAGGAACTGAAGCAGTGCAATACGTTATCAGGTGGTGTCTTGGATAGCAGAGGAAGTAGTGCAATAGGTTATCAGAAGGAGTGCAGTTATCAGAAGGTATGATGCCTTATATAGTTATCAGAAGCAATGGTTTCTTGGACAGGAACAGAAGGAGTTAAGTTATCCGAAGGGATATTGTCTTGGATAGGAACAGAAGGAGTGCAATAAGTTATCAGAAGGGATGATATTTTGGATCGGAACTGAAGGACTGCTAAACATTTTCTGAAAGGATGGTGTCTCGGATAGGAATATCAAAAGAGACGGTGTCTTCCATAGGAACTAAAGGAGTTGAACAGATTATCAGAAGGAATCGTGTCTTGGATAAGAACTGAAGAAGTGCAATAAATTATTGGAAGGGATGGTGTCTTTGATAGGAATCGAAAGAGTGCATAAAGTTCAGAAGAGATGGTGTCTTGGACAGAAATGGGAGTAGTGCAGTTATCAGAAGGGATGGTGCTACGGACAGGAACAGAAGTAGTGACGTTATCGAAGGGATAGTGTCTTGGATAGGAACAGAAGGAGTACACTAAGTCATCAGAAGGGATGGTGTCTTGGACAGGAACTGAAGCAGTGCAATAAACTATCAGCACTGATGGTGTCTTGGATAGGAACGGAAGTAGTACAATACGTTTTCAGAAGGAATAATGTCTTCGATAGAAATGACAGAAGGGAATGTGCATTGGATAGAAACTGAAGGAGTGCAATATGTTTTCAGAAGAGATAGTGTCTTGGACAGGAACAGAAGGAGTGCAATAAGTTATCATAAGAGATGGTGTTTTGGGTAGGAACAGAAGGAGTGCAGTTATCAGAAGTCATGGTGTCTTGAATAGGAGTGGAAAGAGTGCAATAAGTTATCAGAACAAATAATGCCTTGGACAAGAACAGAAGGAGTGCAATAGGTGGCATCTTGGATAGAATATCAAAGAGGGACGGTGTCCTGGATAGGAACTAAAGGAGAGCCATAAAATATCAGAAGGCGTGAGGTATTGGGTAGGACCTGAAGGAGTGCAATACATTTTCAGAAGGGATGGTGTCTTGGATAGGAATGGAAAGAGTGCAATACGTTATCAGAAGGGGTGCTGTCTTGGATAGTAATGAGAAGGGATGCTGTCTTGGGCAGGAACAGAATGAGTGAAATTATCGGAAGGGGTGGTGTCTTGGATTGGACCTGAAAGAGTGCAATACGTTATCAGAAGGGGTGCTGTCTTGGATAGTTATGAGAAGGGATGGTGTCTTGGACAGGAACAGAATGAGTGAAATTATCAGAAGGGGTGGTGTCTTGGATTGGACCTGAAGGAGTGCAATACATTTTGTGAAGGAATGGTGTCTTGGTTAGGAATATCAGAAGAGATTGTGTTTTGGAAATGAACTGTTGAACAAATCATCAGAAGGGATGGTGTCTTCAGCAATATTGGAAGTAGAACAATAAGTTTTCAGAAGGGATGGTGTCTTGGTTAGGAACTGAAGTAGCGAAATAACGTCTCAGATGAAAGGGTGTCTTCGATAGGAACTGAAGAAGTGCAATAAGATATCAAAAAGGATGGTTTCTTGGATAGGAATTGAAGGAGTGCAGTAAGTTAACTGAAGGGATGAGGTTGTGAATAGGAACTGAAGGAGTGCAATAAATATTAGAAGGAATTGTGTCATGGATATGAATAATAGTAGAGATGGTGTTGTGGATAGAACCTGAAAGAGTGCAATAAGTTATCAGAAGAAATGGTGTCTTGGATAGGAATGGAAAAGTGCAATAAGTTATCAGAAGGGATGCTGTCTTGATAGGAATGGAAGGAGTACTGTTATTAGAATTGATGTTGTCTTGGATAGTCATGAGAAGGGAGGGTGTTTTGGACAGGAACAGAATGAGTGAAGTTATCAGAAGGTGTGGTGTCTTAGATTGGACCTGAAGGAATGCAAAACATTTTTAGAAGGAATGGTGTCTTGGTTAGGAATATCAGAAGAGATGGTGTCTTGGATAGGAACTGAAGGAGTTCAACAAGTTATCAGAAGGGATGGTGTCTTGGGCAAAAACAGAAATAGAACAATAAGTTATCAGAAGGGATGGTGTCTTGGTAAGGAACTGAAGTAGCAAAATAACTTAGCAGATGTGCGGAATTTAGCAGAAGGGATGAGGTTGTGAATAGGAACTGAAGGAGTGAAATAAATATCAGAAGGAATTGTGTCTTGGATATGAATAATAGTAGAGATGGTGTTGTGGATAGAACCTGAAGGAATGCAATACGTTTTCAGAAGGAATGTTGTCTTGGATAGGAATAGAAGTAGTGCAATAAGTTATCATAATGGGTGATATGTTGATTAGGAAATAAAGGAGTGGAATAAGGTATTATAAGGAATGGTGTGTTGGCTAGGAAGTGAAGGAGTGCAATAAGATATAGAAAAGGATGGTGTCTTGGATAGGAAAGAAAGGAGTGCAATAAGTTATCAGAAAGGATGGTATCGTGAATAGGAACTGAAGGAGTGCAATAAATATCAGAAGGAATTGTGTCTTGGATAGGAATAATAGTAGAGATGGTGTTGTGGATAGAACCTGAAGGCATGCAATAAGTTATCAGAATGGATGGTGTCTTGGATAGGAACTAAAGGAGTGCAATACATTATCAAAAGAGTTGGTATCTTGGATAGGATTTAATGGAGTGCAGTTTTCTGAAGAGATGGTGTCTTGGATGGGAATTAAAGTAGTGCAACGTGTTATCAGAAAGGGATGGTGTCCTGGTTAGGAAGTGAATGCGTGCAATACGCTATCAGAAGGTATGGCATCTTTGATAGTAACATAAGTAGTACAATAAGTCATCTGAAAGGATGGTGTCCTGGATAGCAAAAAAATGTGTGCAATAAGTTATCAGTAGGGATGGTGTCTCGATAGGAACGGAAGGAGGGCAATAAGTTATCAGAAGGGACGGTATCTTGGATAGGAAATGAAGGAGTGTAATAAGGTTTCAGAAGGTATAGTGTCTCGGATAGGAACTGAAGAAGTGCAATAAGTTATCAAAAGAGATGGTGTCTGGATAGGAACAGAAGGAGTGCAGTACATTATCATAGAAGCAGTATATGATGCAGAGTGGGTGTGATTGTTTGAACACATGTGATCTGGTTCCAGTTAAGGTGATGGAACTGGAGGTGGTTACGGAGATCAATACATGCACACCCATCTGATAAAAGTAACAGCCATATAAGCAGCAGGAGGAGTGGTGAAGATGTGTTCCAAATGATCCTAGGAGCCCTGAGTGCAAGGAGAAAAAATATATGATATAGTCTATTACGTTTTGACCTATTGCTATATTTTGGTAATAACAACGCAGTAGGTTTCGGTTCGATCTTTTCCACCTTCTTCTTGCCCTTCCCAGGAGTCAGAATAAAGAGCAAACTCTTTCGTCCTGCGGTTG
Source organism: Lissotriton helveticus (assembly GCF_964261635.1). Taxonomy (NCBI): domain Eukaryota; kingdom Metazoa; phylum Chordata; class Amphibia; order Caudata; family Salamandridae; genus Lissotriton; species Lissotriton helveticus. The sequence continues at coordinate 553,218,228 of NC_136063.1, forward strand.
CGATGGTACATCTCTGCAGGACATGGTTATTTCACAATGTTTTGCCCATTTTATGATACACCTAGAAAATCCTTTTTAACTCCTCTTTAGAAACAGGCCAATTTCAGACAAGTACGGCCCGCCTTTCTCTTTCTTCAAATGTTGACGGGAAACACTGTTTTTTATGTGCTACCTTGTTCCACTAGCCTGTTTAACCAATAATTTGATTAAGTGCAAGGCTTTATTGCACCACCTAGAGTGTTTTGTTTAGCAGGTATTTTCAGTGTGTTTGTGGTGATTTGGCAACTATATATTTTTAAGTGCATATATATTATAATAATTTCTAAACTGTATATGACAATGTTTAAACTAGGGATGTTCCTATCTGGATTGTGCGTATCACATTTTATCCTGTGTTTTATATTGTGCTGGTTTTATCACATGAAACCGAATAAAGTTATTTGACTGGACTTGACAACGCAATAGTTTGGTATCAAAATAAGCATTATTCCTGAATTTGGAAGTAACAAATTTGATGAGTAGAAAATGTAACAGTACCGAAAGCATAATAAAGCTTGGTTAAAAATGTAAACTTATGAGAATAATATTTTACCACTTATGTTAAGAAAGAAGTGAGTGAGTATGGCTTAAAATATTTATAATGTGGCCTGTAGTGCTAATCAGTCATAGCATCTTGTTTCCATTGCTTTGCAGCTCAGCCTTGTGTGGTAAGTGAGTGGAGCCCCTGGAGTGGCTGTGCAGACCAATGCAAGCCAACTCTTAGAATGAGAAGGCGCAATGTGCAGCTGGAACCCAAAAATGGAGGCGAACCTTGTCCACCATTAGAGGAGAAAGCTGGATGTCTGGAATACACAACCTACCAGAGCAAAGAATGTGGACAGTCTTACGGTAGTTGTTAAGCATTATTTATTTACCATTGTATCACCATCTTTGTTGACTGTGGACATTTCCTATTTCAGATCATGAAGCATAATTTATATACAAAGATTTATGTTATAAATGTTGTGTGCTTTCTTTCAGAAGTTTTGTTTCTCTTTGTGTGTTTGGGGATGCATTCACTTGTGTCATAGCTCTACATCACAGTATGCATTGTGTTGAAGTCCAGTCAAGGTTTTGATGCCACGTAGTTTCATGGACTCTTAAAAAAAAGTCAAATCATGGCTCGTTTTAGAAAATGGATTTTGCTCAAGAATAAATCAGTCCCCTAGGAAAATGCAAATGTCCACCCTACATTGAACACCTATCAAACCTGTTTACTGTGGTGGAAGATTTGGCACTAGTGATCCAGTCTCCATTACAAAAGCACAAAGAATATACAAGTCTTTGGGAAATCAATAAATTGTGATTTTTCACATCCATTAGGATACAATGGATTATGGAGAAATCGGTTTGGTGGAAGCACTGGAGTAGGGGCTCAAATTGATCGCCACTCCCTGTCCTTTTTAAGTCTTCACTTACATACTGCTTTAGCTGTCTGTTATCAAAGACCAATTGTCTACAACACAATAAACATAGGGCCTTATTTATGAAGCCCTGCATCACATTTACGCCGCTGTTGCGTCACTTTTTGTGACACTGCGGCGGCGCAAATAATGCGCCACTTTGCGCCATATTTACAAAGTGACGCATCTAGGGAGATATGTCACTTCGTAAACCCCTGTGCTACATTATACCCGAGTCAGGTATAATGTATACAGGGTGGCCGCTCCCCCGCATCAAAGCCTTGTAGAAGTGGTTTATTAAAATCTATAGGATTTCAGTGCGCCACTTCTAGGACGCCATTGCGTCAAAACCCTACGTCTGCCTCATGGCAGGCGTTACGGGTGATGCAGGCCCTTTCACATGGGGCTTGGCCCATGTGAAAGGACACATTACTGGAGTTGTGTATCCTTTCAGACACACCCCAGCAATGCGTCACTTTTGACCCTACAGACACGTCAGTAATACTGAAGTATCTGTAACTCCTTGTGACGTGATGCGCTGTACTGTAAATATGCCGCATATATGGTGTCGCAAGGAGGACGCACTGAGAAGTGTTGCATTGCTGCTTTGTCATAGCGATGCAACACTTCTTATAAATAAGGCCCAAAGAGTGCAGCTGCGGCCAAAGCAGGTAAAAACAGTGAGGCCAGTTGGGGGGGATTTCGACAGACGATGATGAGGGAAAATTAATGATTTATTTAATTTGCCCTCGTCATCATCCGTCAAAATCCTCCCCCACCCGGCCCCACCGCTCTTACCGGCACGGGCGGCGGCTGATAGAGGGGCAAATTCATAAAGGGCCTCTGCACTTGCGAACGAGGCACCGCCGTCATGGCGAGAAGGCCTACAGTTGTGGCAGGGGCCCCGCAATGGGTAACTGCAGTATGGAAATTCTGCCACGACTGAGGGGCCTCTACCTCAAGTGCGGAAATCCTTAGTGAATATGGCCCAGAGTGTGCTTTGGGTCAGTTACTTGCTCATGGTTGCAGGGCTTTCCTACCTATATCAGGTCTCTGCTCCTAATTTGGTGGGTTTCCTCCCTATTCTTGGTTTCGCTCCTGTCCCTAGAGCATAGATTTTTCCCCATCAATTTGATTGGCTGGCTTATATCATTCCTCTGCTGACATACATATTGGGACTATTTTATCATTTCTCTTTAGGACTCAAGGGGAGTGCATGACTTACCTCCCTCTTTTGCCTGTCCCCACAACGCCATATTTTCTACTTATTGATTTTTAAGTCTGGCTTGACAACACTACAGTCATCTAACCATATGCGATTACCAAAAAACGATTTAAGAAGCAGTAGTGAGAGAAGGCCTCTACCCACATGTTGATCATCCACTCTTCAACCCTCAGATAAGTCAGCAGATGTGTTTTTTCACCGAAAAATTAGAGTGCTTGTTTTGCTTTTGGAGCAAGCTTATGCCCCTGCACAGTAGGTCTGTGCTTGGTTAATTTTACTATTTCTACTGCAGTCTAAGCAAGAGTAGGGAAAGTACTTCACTTCAAACACATTACATATATGAGTAACCCCATAAATGTAGATTTTTTTAAATTCTTAATATAAAACTTAATAATTAAAATGAAATATCAATAATTGTTATTCCATTATTAATTAACTTCCCACCCTATATCCTTACAAACCAACCAACCTGCACCTAAAATATAGCCAAAAAATAAGTATTTCATATTTTATATAATTAACAATCTATTAAATTACTAATTTATAACGCAATGTTAATAAATATTACTTAATTAACTTCCCACCCTAGACCTCTACATACCTAGCAGCATACAACTAAAATATAATTAAAATACATAAGTATTCCATACTTTACATGTTTAAAACTCAATTAATAATTTACAAATAATAATTAATAGTTAATTAATTATAACTTTTTAAAACTTTATCATTTTCTGAATAGCAAGAACAAATCAAACAGTAACCCCTGGTTGGAGGGATATTGCAACGAGAGTATCATGCATACATTGCGTAAGGGATACACATAGTACAGTAATAGTACAGTGGTGACGACAAGGTCATGAGGCAATGGGGGGTACATCATTAGGGTAATGATCAAATTGGGGGAGCCTCAGGGCAGTAGAGTCACAAAGTCCACTGAAGAAAAACACACCTAAAAAACCCAGGGGTAAAGCATCCTGCCCCGTGATCCACAAGTAGTTTCTTAGTAGATGCCAGTTATCTTTTGCCATAGAAGGGGGGGGCATACAGTTTACTGGGGGGGTCACAGTATATTAGACAATTCAACCTGGCTTTGGCAGTGGGTGGGAGTTTGCTAACCCGGTGAATGGCAATTTCGCGTTTAGCCAGGAGCAACACAAGCTCTATTTATCGTCGGTCACACTTCAGAATGTCCTGAACGTATCCCAGCATCGCTATCAGTGGGTCCGGTGACATCTCCATTTCAATCTGTTGGGCTAAGTGCGAGTGGACATTGACCCAAAAGGATCCTATAAGGCTACATGAACATGTCATATGCACGAAATGCGCCCCTTCAGCATGGCATTTAGGACATCTAGAGGACATAGTGGGGTTTAGTCGGGCTAGGGCGCTAGGTGTGGCATATGCTCTGCATAGAAATTTGTAATGGAGAAGATTGTGCAGAGGGTTAGGGGAAACAAGGTGAGTTTGGGGAGAGCAGGCATACCAGATTTTATCAGTTACTAGCTTACCCGTCGCGCGTTGCTGCGATCCCCGAAGAAAGGAAATTCAAGGAAACTCGTTATGATAACATTCGGGGTCCGGGGCTTACCTTTGTCCCTTTAAAGAAGGCTCACCACGTGTCCTGGAGACTGGAGATTTGCCAACTTCCGGGTTGCACCATGACCTTACCGTCAAGGCTCTGAACACGTGATGATCTTCCTGACCCTGATCACATGAGGAGATGTGTAATGCCCAGTTGGCTCCTGATGGTTTTATGATGATGTTTAACTAGATGGTTATTTGTGATTATTGATTAACCACAGCCACTCTCGGCAGCATTGTATTACACGCTCCCACAATACGGGAGCACGTAGAAAAGCATTTGACGAATTGACTTTTAAAGATAGCATGACTTAATATTAACCTTTTAAGGAATTGTTATTTATAGGTTACTAGCTTACCCGTCGCGCGTAGCTGCGATCTCCGAAGAAAGGAAATTCAATGAAACTCGTTATGATAACATTCAATTTACATTGTGTCATTTTTATTGAAACTTATTCATTTTAATATGGAAAACATTTCAAAGTGTTGCTTTAATTCTATTTATTTATTCGAGTGCTTGTGGATACACGATTTTTTGTTTTTCCGTCTGGTGCGTACATCAGTATTCGAAAGATTATGAGGGCCCTGGGGGGACGATATTTTAAATATTTTTATGCCAGAAACCTTTGCGGGAGTGTACTCAACAACTTTCCAAAGTTTCATGGCGATCAGATGAATGCTGTTTTAATTCTATTTATTTATTTGAGTGCATGTGGATACACGATTTTTTTTTCCGTCTGGTGCGTACATCAGTATTTGAAATATTATGAGGGCCCTGGGGTGCCGATATTTAAAAAAATGTTATGCCATAAACCTTCGCAGGAGTGTACTCAACAACTTCCCAAAGTTTCCTGAGGATCGGATGAATGCTTTTTTAATTCTATTTATTTATTCGAGTGCTTGTGGATACACAATTTTTTGTTTTTCCGTCTTGTGCGTACATCAGTATTCAAAAGATTATGAGGGCCCTGGGGGGCTGATATTTAAAAAAAAAATTATGCCAGAAACCTTCGCGGGAGTGTACTCAACAACTTCCCAAAGTTTCCTGGCGATCGGATGAATGCTGTTTTAATTCTATTTATTTATTCGGGTGCTTGTGGATACACAATTTTTTGGTTTTCCGTATGGTGCATACATCAGTATTCGAAAGATTATGAGGGCCCTGGGGGGCCGATATTTAAAAAATGTTTATGCCAGAAACCTTCGTGGGAGTGTACTCAACAACTTCCCAAAGTTTCATGGCGATCGGATGAATGGTGTAGTAATACATAAAGGACAAACAGACAGACATACATTTGTTTATATATATATAGATTGGGGGTCCCAGTTCTGCCTGCCATGAGTTTCCCATCCTGCGGGGCTCAAAATGCTATGCATGCTCCATACAGCCGAGAAACCAACCTACAGCCATCATCGTCCGTGACCACAAGTGTCAAACAGATGAATTTCTCCAGGGCCAATGGGTAAGGTGGTAGCAATGCTCGGAGGGCACTACGGAGGCGTCGGAAGACAAAGAGGTCCATGTGGATAACGTTGGGAAAACGTGACCATTGGGGAAAAGATCACCAAAAGTGTGAATGTCATGCCACGTGGACCAGCTTCTCCTGAGTCATACGGAACCACTGATTGCTCACCGATGGCAGCGCAGGAGAGTACAGAAGTCCCCCAGTTACCAGAGAAGTTTCTGCCAGGCCCAGCTGGTGGTAGAGAATTTTTCAATATCCGTAGGGTATAGGGGGATCCTTGCAGGAAGTAAAGAGCTCAGGGCCCTCGGTGCAACATGATCACACTCTGGTTTAGGTAGGGGAGATGCATGTTAGGATGGTACCAATAATGCACAAATTGGCACTGCGCTGCAATAGTATAAAAATGAAAATGTGAAACTCCAAACCCACCCTGCTGGTATGGGAGAATGAGGGTGTCCCATCCTATGTGAGGGTGCTTTCCTGCCCAGATCAGTCTCAATAAGACCCTCTGCAAGGAGGCAAAAAACAAATTGGTGAGAGGGATGGGTGTATTTAAAAACAGATAGAGAAAATGGGGGAGGACCACCATCTTTATGATCGTGATGTGCCCCGCCATTGAAAGAGAAGGTGCAGCCACCATTCCACTTGGGCAGCAGTCAGTTTCTCCATGGTGGGACCATAGTTCAGCAGAATTACTTTTTTTTTGTCACGGTGTAAGTATATCCCCAGGTATTTAACTGGTCTGTCACACTAGGACAGTGGGAATTCACTCTGTAAAGCCACAGTGGTGTCCATGAGGGGGAATAGCTTGGATCTTGACCAGTTGATGCGGATCTCAGATATGCCTCCGAAACGTACAATCCCAAGGAGGATCAGGGGAAGATTTCCGGCAGGTTGAAATCCAAATAGTAAAATGTTGTCTGCATTGAGCGAAAGTAGCAGGGGGCCAGGTTTAAATTGCAGTCCACGATGTAGGTGTCCATTGCTACATTATAAATAGCAGCAGGGACAGGGGGCAGCTCTGCCGCACCCCTCTAGTCATAGCAAAGGGAGAGGTGAGAGTCATTGGCCAGAATCTGAGCCATCGGTTGGGAGTATGGAAGCATGATCAACAAGAGGAAACCGCACAGAATGCATAGTTTAACAAGTGTGACCCGCAGGAGGGGCCACTTCAGGGAGTCAAAGGCCTTCTCTGCATCCAACAGGGCCATTGCAGCCGGGACCTCTGGGGAGATTTGGTTAAGCACCGAGAAGACCGTACGCAGATTCAGAGCTGTAGAACAGTGGGCGATGAAACCTGAATGAACGGGGGAAGCAAAGCGATCCACAAGCAGAGGCGGGTGGCAAGGATTTTTCCACGTATTTTATTTTCAAAATTAAGTAGCGATACAGGCCTGTACAAGCTACAGTGTCGAGGGTCCCTGCCACGTTTCAGAATTAGATTAATTACCACTTCACGAAAGGTCGGGGGAAGTACACCGGCCTCCAGCGATTCTGCATACATATCGAGCAGATATGGAGCTAAAACTAGCTTATAGGTTTTATAAAAGGCCCCAGTGAGTCCGTCCAGGCCAGGGACCTTGGACTCGTCGAGAGAATTGATTGCTTGTACCACCTCCTCACTAGAGATTGGATCACTGAGGCACTGCTTCTGAGCAAGACCATAGCTACCTCAGCCAAATATGAGGATAAGGCAGTAGCATTCCCCCGTCAGCTGGGATGTGTAAAGGTCAGTGTAGTAGTTGAGCAACCTGGCCGATATTTCATCATTGTTGGCTACCCTTATTCAAGCCACCTGTAGTAGCTCAGGAATGTAGGTTGCCCCCATAGGTGGGTGCAATAGTCTAGCCAATGTACGACCCCGTCATTCCCCCTTCCCGTAGTAATGGGCACTTGAGTATTTTCCTAATAAAATTGCTTCATAGTCAGCAAGATTGCGTTATTCAGCCAGCAGAGTGGTGCGCCTCAACAATTGTGGCTTGGGCCGCTGCTGAGCATCCTTCCAGTCTAAATCCATTAAATCAGCCTTCAAGCGAGCCAGGGTCCCACTCATATTGCAAAGCACCCCAGAATGCTTAGAAATGCTGATGCCTTGAATGTAGGCCTTGAAAGCCTCCCAGTGTGCAGCCTGCATGGTAAAAGAGCCACAGTGAAGCTCAAAGTATTCTACCACTGAGTGAAGCTCAGACTGGAACTCATCTTCAAGCAACACCATGCTTGGAAACCGCCACTGCCATTCTACTCCGCCGCGATCCGGGTTGTGTAAGGTCAACTGGACAGGGGAGTGTTCGGAGAATGTCCATGCAAGGTATGAGACACTGCCCAGCAACAGGGTGAGAGAGATAGAAAGAAGCCAGTAGTCAATACGGGTCCACGTGTTATGGTGCGCAGACTAAAACATGTACGCAGTTGAGGAAGAGTGTAACAGGCACCATGGGTTACAGAGCATATATGTGTCACAGAGTTTGTGCAGGACACAGAGAGTGGGCTTAGAGGATGCCACTGTCTCCGTACTGTCTAGCTGTGGATCTAAAAGCATGTTGAAGTCACCACCAAGTATGATGTGGTCTGCATCCATGCATCCCATCTGGGACATAAGCGACTGGAGCATCACAGTTCGGAGTGCATATGTTAACCCGCAGCACATGCAGCCCCACCCAGATACCTGAAACTATGATGTATCTACAGTCCTCATCGAGAATACTGTCCATGGGGTGGACTGGGAGGTTTTTGTGTATCAGTGTGGAAATTCCACGTGAATAAATGCTATCTCTCGAGAAATATCTATGCGGACTCAATGTGGAAGCTAAAGCATGAGAGGTCCCTGGGAGGAGGTGTGTTTTCTGCAGTAAGACCATGGTGGGCCATCCATTGAAGTACCAACTTCCATTAGTGAGGATTGTTGAGGCCCTTAACGTAGCACGAAAGGAACGAGATGCCAGCTATCAACCTCTCAGCAGCATTTGCAGGATGCCCGTGGTCCCTGCACGGGACCCCATAGGAGGGCAGGCCCCGTAGTATGGCCGTGGGCAGCCGGGCAGCCCATCCTCGAGGGGGGGGGGGTTTGGGGTGGTGCGGCACGAGCCATAGGGTGCGGGATAAGGGGTGGGGCCTAGGGAGGGCTTATATGGTGACCCCTCCTATCGCGCGCCCTCTTTGCTGCTGCTCCCCTCCATAGATAGGTCTCATCCCTGGCTGCTCCCCTCAGCAGTCCGGCCGTTAGGCAGCCCCCCTTCCCCGCCCGCACTCTAGACCCACTGTGCAAGGGCTGCCAGCAACCCTGATTCTCCTCGACTCGTCAGCAGCCTCTGATACAGTGGATTATAATTGCTCAGACAAGCCTAAATGCTAGGAATTAAAGAATAAGCCCTTGCGCTGTTCACCTTATTTTCGGCTGACAGGACACAGTCCGTAGCAATGGATGATTTTTAAATCAGCCCCTTATTCTTGTGGTTTTACAACACTATTTACACAAATAAAATAATGTAAGGGTCCCCGTTGGAAAGTGGATTATTAGTAGGGGCTAATATATATCTGCTGTTGGCAATAAGGCCTAGAACAAAGTACAGGGCGTAGAATAGGTCTTTAAAAATTATTCCCAGGCTCAACGCTTGGTAGCTTGGCTGCAAGCAGGCAGGCTTAACTTCAAAGACAGGTATTTTAAAAACATTTAAAACACCAATTCAGTAATTAATTGAGAGACAAGGCACAATAAAGAACTAACACCAATATATAAAAATAGGAATATTGTTATCTTTTAAAATGACACCAAACAACAAAATGCAATGTAGGGAACAGGAGATATGAATTTTCAAAGAGTTAGCATTATCTAGCACATAGAAACTATTGCGACTTTTCAGGACACCTGGTCACAATAGACCAGATCAAAGCAAAGTTTCAGGGCAACCGCAATAGAGCCCTGCGTGGCAACACCCACGGCAGGCCTCAGACAAAGTTTTTACATTCTGACTTAAAAAACGTTTCGGGAGCTTTTCTTCCGGAGGTCCCCCAAAGCTCTCAGCTACTCTGGATTCGGTAAGGGTTCGTCTGATTGCTCTGGGACAAGCTCCAGGTAAACTTGGGGATGTCCGACCCCTGGAGCATTCCAGGGGGACGATCCAAGGTTCCAGGCCAACATGCGATTGAAGGCAGGAAGCTGGGCTTTGTGGTTGCTCCCGGTCACCTTTTCTTCATTCGGACTTAGAAACTTTTTCCAAAGTTTTCTCGCGGGGTCCCTCGATGCCCTGCACCAGGCAAGCCCGGTCAAACGCTGGAAGCAGGACCAATGGAGCTTTTCAGCGGGACAAACTTGGCCGACTCGCAGTGAAGGCAGACGGCTTGGCTGGCCCGGTCGTGTCTGTCCTTTATGGAGCTTTGTTCCAAAGTTCTCCAAACTTTTGGAATTTTCCTGAAGTTCCCCAAGGGGTCCCAAAGTGTCTCAATCTCTATCCAATGTTCTGGATCTCCAAGATGGTCTTTGAAAGTTGAGGACTTCAGTTCCCACAAGCCACTTGGAAACCCCTTCCAAATGCACTGGTAGTTTTCCAGGTTGTCGATTCTTGGTGGTGAGGTTTCAGGCGAGCTCCGTTAACGTGTAGCTTGCAGGGAGTCCACTGTTTAGTTCTTTCACAGCTGGGTAGTTCACAGGGCTGTAGTTCGAGATGTTGCAGACGGTACAACCTTCAAATTGCAGGCCTTAGGATATGCACGCAAACTTCTCAATTTGTTATCCCGTCGCCTTTCTTAGGTTTCAAGAAGTAAATCTGAGAGGCTCTGACCTCTCAGATACTCCATGTTCTCTGGGCCAAGCAGGAGGTCACTCCTGTCCATTGGGGGTTGGGGACGCCCCTAAGCTGAGTTTACAGAGCAGTCTTAGAGTGAAAGACGCTAGAGGGCGTACAAAGCCAGCTGTTTGACCAGATGTAACGCTTTGAATACCACATAACAAGACTCGGTTAGGCCCGGGGGCCAAGCAAACGATATATTAAGAAAGGGGTCTAAGTACCAAGTTACGAAGGAAGGGAAGGCCTAGGGCCCAGGGAATGGCTTGGGCTCACTGATCTAACAATATCAGAAGTAGGATGCCACGGTAGGTGCGTTTAGTGCCTTCAGACACATGCAGGTTCCAATGCAATGTCAACGGGAACTTAGAAGTTAGAAGATGTAGGTCACTTAGATTAGATGAAGGTGGGTACAGATATAGAGTACATGCGCAACTTTACAACGGTGTCGGTGTACATATCTGTCGCGCATAAACGTATTCAGAGTGCGCCGAAGGTTCGTACCAGGAGGAATGTAGCCTCTATACAGATCCGGGTGCCCTCGAATGATCCCGTCTCAACAATTTTAGAAGTGCTGGCAATTAGTTTATACTGGAACATTATCAGTATGAAGGCCAGCCACTTGCTACAGTTTTAAGGGCTTACTTAAAGATTAGTAAGGCAATGTACATAACATATATCATAGGTAAAGTGACATGAACAGGCGCCAAGAAAGAATTTAATTTTCCATGGGATTTAGAGGTCCTCAGAATGTATCCAGGCGACTTGAATTGCAACACCGTCACAGAGCCGCCTGGGACTGATAGGCGGTCCTTGGTTAGGGGCGGCTTAGTTACAAAGACTAGGAAATATTCATTTGTTACAGGAGAAGCATAAAAAGAGGTAAAACAATGTTCTCGCTTTAGTTCACTGCTTATGCTGCCTTAGGAATAGGGCTTGCCAATTTTCACTCACACAGTTCATGCCTCTGGACCCCGGGCCGGTTACCTTGATGATCAAGTGTCCCGGCCTGGTCCCCCTAACATAAAGTTATTTAGGCACTTGTATTGAAGCCGACCATCTTTGTATTAATAGGGCCGGAGGTCGAATTGCTTGTCTCACTTTCTGGTTTGCTTGTCACAGAGATATGGCGGGTACTTGTAAACTGGAACTTGCTGCAAGTAAAGAATTAATTAACTAACAAGGTACTGGAAGGGGCAGCGTAGAAAGCAAGCACAGCCCAAAAATAAGATGCCAGTTCAAGGGTTTTTCGTCTATTAGTTACAATGAAAACTTGCCCCTCGGATGAGTATCAGCAAGATTGACAAGTGCTGCCTCTCAGCCGGCATTCATCCCATTCACCAGAGTCCGCTCAATGCAACACTCATACGTGCAAAATAATTTTAGAACGCCGTGCATGTACCCTACACCAAGCGAGTAACACATAGGTAATACACAGCTGGCCCTGCAAACACAGTGAGCCGGGATTGTGTGGCCTCTGGGGTCAGAGTTCACTCCCAGACCCTTATGGCATGGGGCGAGATTCCAAGAGGCGTTGGTAGTTGCCCGCAAGCGCGCAAACGCAGCCAAGCGCAAGTGCACGGAGATGCGGGGTTGGGTTTCATAAGGCACGGCCTTCTGCATGTGAAATGCTTTGCCAAAGCAACACTGGTCCAAGGTGGGCATGGTATATCCTTACCAGACTGGGGGAAGCTCGGGAAAAGCGGGGGGAAATAGATGAGAACTAGGGAGCTAAAGGTGGGGGCTCTGGGCGCAGCGGTCGCCACGCCCAGGGCTGTGGAGGAGTTACAGGGCGATCCCTATACAAGACAGGAGCAGGAACAGGACCTGAAGCCTCCAGTGCAAAGCGCACCGTGCAGAGTCATACATACTCCAAGGGGTCCTTCTTGGGAACTTGGGGTACGACGGCGCCCCGTTAGTCCTTAGGGCGGTTGTAAGCCTGAGCAACCGGGGGCTTGCCATATAGCGCTCCGCTCGGCTGGGGAAGGTGTGAGTTAACTCTCCCTTGCTCAGAGGGCACAGTGGGTGGACAATAGGTCCACCGGTGGGAGGAGTTTATCCTCCCAGGTACCACCCGGGCTATGGCCGATGGTGTTCTTTGGCTCAACTTCAGGTACCCTGCAACAAGGGGTTGCGGGGCGGACGGGGTCGCCTGTAAGATAACCCACCTTTTATTTGTACAACAAATAAACCTGCAGCTTCTTCATTCCAATAACTGGTGTCTGTGTGTTATTTTGGTTTGGGGGCTGTGGGCAACGGCGTACCGATGGAAATACTATGCAGGATGCCCGTGGACCCTGCAGGGGACCCCATAGGAGGGCAGGCCCCGTAGTATGGCCGTGGGCAGCCGGGCAGCCCATCCTCGAGGGGGGGGGGTGTGGGGTGGTGCGGCACGAGCCATAGGGGGCGGGATAAGGGGTGGGGCCTAGGGAGGGCTTATATGGTGGCCCCTCCTATCGCGCGCCCTCTTTGCTGCTGCCCCCCTCCATAGATAGGTCGCATCCCTGGCTGCTCCCCTCAGCAGTCCGGCCGTTAGGCAGCCCCCCTTCCCTGCCCGGACTCTAGACCCATTTTCATCTCCCCTCCCTACCACTCACCCGCTGAAAAGGGGGGAAGAGGGGAGGGGGACAGTATGATGTATTAATGATTGTCTCTGTTGCAGGAGGAGTTACAGGGCGATCCCTATACAAGACAGGCGCAGGAACAGGACCTGAAGCCTCCAGTGCAAAGCGCACCGTGCAGAGTCATACATACTCCAAGGGGTCCTTCTTGGGAACTTGGGGTACGACGGCGCCCCGTTAGTCCTTAGGGCGGTTGTAAGCCTGAGCAGCTGGGGGCTTCCCATATAGCGCTCCGCCCGGCTGGGGAAGGTGCCAGTTAACTCTCCCATGCTCAGAGGGCGCAGTGGGTGGACGAAAGGTCCACCGGTGGGAGGAGTTTATCCTCCCAGGTACCACTTGGGCTATGGCCGCTGGTGTTCTTTGGCTCAACTTCAGGTACCCTGCAACAAGGGGTTGCGGGGCGGACGGGGTCGCCTGTAAGATAACCCACCTTTTATTTGTACAACAAATAAACCTGCAGCTTCTTCATTCCAATAACTGGTGTCTGTGTGTTATTTTGGTTTGGGGGCTGTGGGCAACGGCGTACCGATGGAAATACTATGTCACCACCATGAAGCTGCCATCCTAATATGGGGAAATGATGTAGTCGCAATGCATCTCTTACTGTTAAACTGTATGGGCCAGTTATGCACCCATACTAACTGTGTCTGTGTGCTCCTTTATTGAGTATGTGGGCCCACCAACTCCACATTGGCTACGAGGATGGGATGTGCCCGCCCGTGTGTGGAGCAGCCTAGCAGATGGGGAAAAGGGGGAGAGAGCTGCCCGTGCGAAGGGCACCCCCTCTGAGTAGACGAGAAATGCCTAATCGCCTGCGGGGCATGTGAAGAGCCCCAAGCGAGAAGACGGTGACCAGGAGCCCACCCCGCACCGACGTGATGATCGCCGTGGGGTAGAGGAAGAGCCCCCAGCATGAGAAGGAGTTTGGGAGCCCACCCCACTCCTGAAGTGCCTGCAGCAAATGTGCCTTCCCCGTATCGAAGCACTGCACGCCCTGACTGTCTGCGGGCGTGTGAAGAGCACCGGGGGTGTGGAAGAGCCAAGCGGAGCCCACCCGCATCGAAGAGTTGACCAGCCGGTCCGAAGATGAGCCCGCTGCGAGGCAGATGGTGAGTGGAGTAGCTACCCACTCCTCCGTCCCCTGCGAGCAAAAGTGACTTGGGTCCGAGAGAGAGCTGGCCGGCGCCAGCCCATGCCCCAGCGTGGCGAAAGAAGGAGGTATCCTAAGGCGTCTGGCCGCCCATGGGTGTCCCGGGAGGCATGTGTGGGCAAAGGTGCTGATGGCAGTGGAGAGAGCAGCCAGAGGTGTGAGTGCCCAGGACGTAGCTCCGTCCCCCACCCCGCGCAGTGTGAGAATTGAATGAAGCTGCTGCGGGTGGGAAGGGAGCACAAAGAAGAAAGTGTGCGGCCTGCTGCGATCAAAGTGACATCAGAACACCCCCCCTCTCCCCCTGCGCAGCCCGTGAACTGAAAGGGCCTGCTGCGAGGGGCGGAAAGTAGGCGAAACGACCGTATGCGGCCAGCGCCTCTGAAAATAGTGAGGAGACTGCTGTGTGGGGCAGAGAGCACCAAAGGATGTTGTGCGCCCACTACCGCCAAAAGCGTGAGAGGCCCCATGCGGCCGCAAACAAGGTAGAGTGTTGCAAGGCCTGTGAACAGTAGCAGCAGAGAAGTGCCCGGCCACGTGTGCACACACAAAAAAAAGCATTTACACAAAGTGGATAGTCAAAAGTATGTAAAGCACCTACCCGGATGTGAGTGCCCGTGCCCGGTGGGAAAAGTGATAAGGAGCAGCCAAGCTTAGTGGTAGGATTCAGCTGGTGTGTCCCTCAGAGAGGAAAGCAGGAGAACCACCGAGGGGGAGATAGCGTGAAGACTGCAGCATGTAGAAAGCTGCCGGTGCGTTGAAAGGAGAGCAGCAGCACCGTCTAGTGGCCATCTCGCACAACTGCGCCCCTGAAGTAAAGGAAGTGCCCCAGAACTGAGACACTGGGAAAGAGTAACTAGGGAGCACAGGGGGCGATCAAGCAGAGGCAGCTCCAGCGTGATTGAGTAAAGAAAAGCAACACTTACTAGGACATGGCGAGGACTGCCAAATGCATAAAAGTGAATGCGCAAGGAAACTGCCATGCTAGAGTGATGCCAGTCACTACACAGTGAGATGGTGAGACAAGGCACACGAACGCGCCATAAGTACAAGAACACAGCACAGAGGCAACTGTGGCTATCCAAAGCAGATAATAAGGACAGCGAACAGGATTCGACTGAAGGGACAGGCAGACCCCTAAAACATTGTCATTCCGTTGGAAAGGAAGTAAGCAAGCCCCCCTTTGGCAAGGGAAAACCGGAGACGCCTGGGGATATCAAATGGAAGTATGAAAGGTAACTCACAGCTGAACAGAGACTGTCAGGGCCGAAGACGGAGAGTGCAGTGATGCCTAGTGGCCATAGATGATCACCGCAGAGGCAAGACTACAAGACAACCGCACGAAGCAGCATGTCACTAAAGGGACAGAAGAGCGCAGCCAGAAGCGTGCCAAAGCAATGCGACTGCGGAAAGAGGAAGAAGTGGTTGCGCGGACCACCAGAAGCACGAATACCCGACAAGGAGGAAGAAGCCGACCTGCCAGTTTGGTCGCAAGGAGGAAGAAGCCGACCTACCAGTTTGGTCGCAAGGAGAAACAAGCCAACCAGCCAGTTGGTCGCAAGGAGGAAGAAGCCGACCTACCAGTTTGGTCGCAAGGAGGAAGAAGCCGACCTGCCAGTTTGGTCGCAAGGAAAAAGAAGCCGACCTGCCAGTTTGGTCACAAGGAAGAAGAAGCCAACGTACCAGATGGTCACAAGGATGATGCTGACCTGCAAGAAGTCAGAGAGCGAAGTGATCTGACAAGAGGTCCGTGAAGAGGACCAGGAAGAGACAGAAGAGAAGTCTAATGACATCAACAAAAATTCAGAAGTAATCAAGCGAGAGAAGGTCGCGACGACAGGTCTAGTTACAGAGCGAAGTGAAGACAGTGTCCTAGTGCTTGGACACGACCAGGGGGAAACGTGTGGAGTGCACGCTAGACGGAGAAGCCTGGTTAGAGCGAACAGGCAAGAGAGAAGACCAGACCGCGAAAGAAAGCGAAGACAGAACTTGAGTGGCGAGACGCCATGGCGAAAGATGAAAAGGAGAGGAGAAGAGTAAAGAGGTGTGCGGGACAAGCCAACTCACACACCAGAAAGGAAAACACCTGAAGAAGAATGTGCGAAGGTGCAAGAACATCGGAACACGGTGCCTGGACAACATCAGCACCACTGGGAGTACACATCTACGTGCGAACCCAAAGGTCACCTTTTGACGACAGAGGCGAGCAGGCTGCTCCATTGGTAACAACCACCTCTGGGATGGAACTGACACAGGGCCACGGAAATCCAAGGGGCAGAGGCCTCTGGGACACCGGTGGCAGCTGGTCCCAACACGAGAGATATACTGTTGAAGCTCGCTCTGAAAATCCTGGGAGAACAAAGGTAGCATGCAAAGGAACAAGTGCCAACAACACTCTTTTCAGGTGGAGCTTCGGACACGGAGAGAGGACTCTTAGCGATTCCTCCAACGCTGTTGGAGCGACAATGCGGCAGCCCACCGATCCAGTGGTAGCCTGGCAGCAAAGGGCCTCCGGGTCGTCCGGTGAGAGGGGTCACCAACGAGAGAGGGGCATCCGTGAGAGGGAGGTCCTGCAACTGCGAATCCCGTTGGATGAAGAGAATCACCAGATGGAGAAAGCACTTCACCCAGGACTATAGAGTGGAAATAACACATAACTAATCCACCATTATTCATTCTGCACTTTCATTGGATGGGGAACAGGAATAGAGAGACATTAGATCCCACCTCCAGGTTGCAAATCCAAGAAAAGACTACATCCACAGAGCACCCTGACATCGTGCCAAGGAGAACTAGTGCTCCTGGAGGCAAGGACACCATCGTCAGCGGTTGACCAGCAGCGAAAGAGAGTACGTGGGAGTCATCATTATTGTGTTATGTTTTGATTGCAAATTGTATTCTCTCCCACAGGTTCGAACTTCATTTGTTTGGACCTTCCTTAAAGTTTGAGAGGGATGTAGTATCCGGCTGGATACACCCACCCACCACAGGCATCACCAGTCGGGTGACCCTGACAATAAAAGGGACAGAGCACACGTGCTCTGTGCCAGTTATGGACCCATACTAACTGTGTCTGTGTGCTCCTTTATTGAGTATGTGGGCCTAGCGCCCGCCAACTCCACACCAACCAACCAGACACCCACCTCCAACTCCCCACTCACACTAGGCAAAAGCAAGCCCAATACATCATAATAGAGCACAAATGGAAATAGAAAACCTCACAAGGTTAACAGAGTGGTATACACCTCGGGGGTAACACCACAGCGGACTGAACCCCGCAGGCTGCATAAGTTAAGAGGAGCGGAAGTGGAGATCAGTCAATATAGTGTAAGCAAAAGAGTTGGATCCAGGATGCAACAAAGCGGGGAGCCACCAAACAGTTCAGGCAATCAATTACGGAGGCCAACTTGTGGGGGCAGGGGAGGTGTCAAAGTAGAGCATAGGCACCGATAGGACATCTCAGTCTGGTGGGAACAGGTCATTGCTCAACATTGTATTGAGGTCAGGCAGGGTGCGCTTGGGTGCGTTGTGTCTAGAGGTGGAGTGAGCTTGCAGTATTGTTTTCACAATCAAGGGCATCGGCTGGGTTGACGAAGAGTCGTGGTTTGCCATTAACCTCCACCCACAAGCGGGCAGGGTAGCAGAGACCCAGTATTCACTGATTTAGCATCAGCAAACCTCCTGCACAGCCATGGTAAAGTCGGGAAATAGGGAGATCTCTGATCCCTGATATTGAAGTGGGCCTTGTTCATGTGTAAGCCTCAGGGTGATATCGCAGTCCAGGAAGTTCAGGAGCCTAACTAGAATAGGCCGCGGCAGAGCGCCAGGGAAAGGGAACTGGCCAATCGATCTATGAGCAAGTTCCACAACAAAAGTGAAGTGAATGCTTGACGGCCAAAGAGTTCAGAGAGCAAGCGTTCCACACAGAAGTCTAGGGGACTAGAGTTGGTCTATCTGCAATGCCTACTATGCAGAGATTATTGCGGCGGCTGCATGCTTTAAGATCGTCATTCTTGATGGCCATTGTTTTAAGGTGAAGTTCGAGCTTCTGCAGCATCTTAGTTGTCGAAGTATAAGTTACCATGAGGCTAAAAATTTGCTCTTCTGCGCCCTGCAGCAGCCATGCGGTCCAAGAAATTTGCAAGGGTGTCAAACTTGATGTCTATAGCCCGGAATCCATCCTTTAATTCCACCATGATAGCATCGGTGCCAGACAGCGCACCTGTGCTGGGAACCCAGTTGCACCCGCCTCCATATCAGACACAGACTCCGACGCGTCGACGACTTTGGACTTCTTGAATGACAGTTTACATTGCTTTGGTGCACCAGACTGGACAGCACTGCAGCCAGGCAGTCAGGTTAAGTGGGCTGGGAGGGGGTGGGGACGGAAGGGGGGGCTATCACTGCAATGTCAGGCACGCTTCTGGGTGTAGAGTGCAATTTGTCAGCAAGGGGGGGCACAGGGGCACAGGGGGAAGTGATCCCAGGACATGAGATATCCCTGTCCCAGAAGGCTTGCTAGCAACCCTGGTTCTCCTGTCAAAGTGAGATCAGAGACGGGTAGCTAATGCACCAGGTGGCCAGGCTGTAGGCAGCAGTAATGAAAAGATGTGGGCCATATATGTCAGAGGTAGGAGAGCATGCACTGGAGGGGCCCACAGTGCTAGGAGCTGCGGCTGCTCAGGGAGACCAATGGGCCACACTCATAGAGCAGGCAAGGGGAACAAGCAGGTGATGGGCGGTGGAAGGTTTTTCTGGGGTTTCTTGGGTGGTGAAGGCAGGTATTTTGTCCTCCCCAGGGCCCAGAAGGATGAGCAGGTAGTTCCCCTGTACAGCCCTGGACACGAGATCCGAACCATAAGCAGGGCTGCAAGCCAGGAAGGTGAAGGTCATCGATCACCGCTGGGGGATCCACAGGGTTAAGGTATCACCCGGAGGGCACCACCGGTCAGCAGGGGCCAGTCATCACATTCCAAGGCCGCAGTCCACCGGCCCCTCCAACACCGCGATGCTCAAGGCCCCACACCAGGCCTCTGGGCACCAAAGTAGAGGGAGGACAGTTGCTGAAGTGCTGCACAGATGTTGCCCACAGGCCACACAGGAATAGGCCGCTGGCCCCCCATGGGTAACAGGGGCCGAGGCAATGCAGCTCATTCCAGGAAAAGATCAGATGCAGGCCCACTCGGCTCTCCAGGACGCAGCCAACCAACAGTGGAGCATAGCGAGGGCATTCAGAGGTGCATGAGGCGGCCCAGCCAAGCAGCTCCGCCCCCCAGTCTAGGCTATTAATCATGTGGTACAAGCATGCCCCCCCCCCAGTACCAGGTATAATCCAGCAGTTGGTTTGGGGAAATCAGCTGCAGCAAAAATGTCAGCGACTCTCCGATGCAGCGGGCCACTCGGGCGGCGTCACAGGTCAGAGGGTCAGAGGCTGTGCCACGAGGCCGTAGCACTCAGGCCAGGCTCAGCGGCGATCATCAGACCATAACACTCACCCTAAAGCCGCCCAGTGGGTCATAGGTACGCAGGGGACAGCAGGTGGAAAGTCGCTGCACTTGGTGCTAGGGAGCGTGTGAGCCACCCAGTGGGCCCAGCAAGGCCCGTTGGCCTTTGACCTCAGGCTCACCCACGACACCTTTCACCGCGGGGCTTCCGAGATAGGCCGGCCTGCTAGGAGCCCATGACGATAAAGCAGTGCAGGGGTATTACGTTGCCTCCAATGCGCAGTATGTTGCAGCGGTAGCCACTGCGGTGGTAGTGGATGCACTCTGAGGACTCAAGGGAGGCAGATGCCACCCATATCTGGCTTGGCTGTCGGCTAGGCCACGCCGGTGTTATTTAATTATTGCTTAATTAGCTTCTCTTCTTATATTCCTACAAACCAAGCATCATGCAACTAAAATATAACTTCACGTTTGGAGAAGAGATTCAGTTTATGACAAGCATAGATTTCCCAAAGTACTCAAATTACCAAAATGAAAATAATCCACATAGTGGAATTCGGTGTGAGTAAATTATGCTTTGTTATGAACAAATAATGTTTCTTTTATTTGATCTCCACATGCAAAAGTATTATTCACTTACTACAAATCTGTTAGACAATCAGGTGTGCCCATCTTTTTCCCATCCTGGAAAGGCACTTACTCCTACCTTTTATTGGCTTTTGATTAAAAGCATATGAGTTTGTTGGTGTTCACTTATTTCTGAGGGTAGCTTAAACGGAACCTCCCCTGTCTCACATTAATTAAACTTTGGAGAAACACCAGCTTTAGTGATGCACGTTATAATCCTAAAATTCTTTGAATCAGGATGTAAAATTTACAATTACAACAGTTTTCTTCCTACAAAATATTTTTATTCTGGCCCTAGCTGCCTGGATTTATTCATATTAAACTAATTTTTGTAACTTTTATGTAGAATAACTTTACAAACGTTTTTTCAAAACTAAATGAGTTCATGGTGGAAACCGGTGCTAAATAAGTGTCAATCAATTCTTCTGTGTAAAGAGCTGTCAAGTACCCCATGTGATGAGTGATGCCTTTTGTCGAAGTTGATTTTGAGCCTCGATCACCTTTCATGCATGATTTTGTTTAGGATATATTGATAATGTTCAAAAGTACATTACAGATACCAGCAGGCACATGCATCAAACTCAAAAATAGCGGTTCCTAAATGCGAGAAATATGGAATCGCAATCTAGAAATTGCTATCCGCAATGCATGAAGCTGTTAGCGAAAATAAAATGATTTGCAAAAAATCGCTAACACGATTTGCGAGACCCCAAATGCAATGCGCTAAAATGGAAAAATACTATTTGCAATTTCGCTTTTAGCGAAATCGCTAATTGCGAGTTTGCATTGCATTGTGATTCTTTATTTGCTAATCGCTATTTGCGGTGGCTGTTGTTTGACTCGCTATTAAGGATTCGCATTATTGGTTATTGCAAATTTTGCGAGTCCTTATTTTTGCGATTTTGTTGGTTTTTGGGTATTTGGGTTCCTGCATTGGAAAGTGTTGTTTTGCGTTCGCTAACGGTCTATTTTAGTGATTTGCTATTTTTGCAGGGCATTTTTTGCTTGATGCATGTGCCTGCAGGAGTCTACACATCTTTGCTACAAAATCATGATTAGCTGAAGAAATAATCTGACAAAAAACATCGGGAGTAGTTAGGTGTATATATTAATTCTAAAGTTGCCAAAGGTTCAGTGCTTATGCCGCTTTTCAATTTAGCTGCACCTCTCTGGATCCGGTGGTTGTCCTCAGGGTCGTTTGTAGTTGCATGCTGAAGATCTCAGGAGCCAACATTGTTGCACCTCAAATATCTCCCAACTTTTTAGGAGAGGATTTAATCTGCATCTTTAAGAGACTAAGGGCCAGATGTAGGTAGCCAAATA
Source organism: Lissotriton helveticus (assembly GCF_964261635.1). Lineage (NCBI taxonomy): Eukaryota > Metazoa > Chordata > Amphibia > Caudata > Salamandridae > Lissotriton > Lissotriton helveticus. The sequence continues at coordinate 553,239,888 of NC_136063.1, forward strand.
CCGGTCGGTAACGGCCGAATACGGCCGTTACCGACCGGTATTTGGCTTTTGAGATGTAGGTGGGTAGTTATTTACAGAATCGGTATATTTACCGATTCGGTAAATTTACCACTTCGGTATTATACAGATTCGGTAAACATACCGATTCTGTAAATCCATATGTAGGTGACACTCCTAAGAGTGCCACAGGCCCTTAAGAGTCGGTATTTTACCACCCAATCCTATTGGGTGGTAAAATACCGAATTCAGGTGTGCATGCACATCTGTGCATGCACACCTGTGCAATGTGACACACAGACATGCCCTTAGGGCATGTATGTGTGCCACATGTCACACTAGCCTGTACTTGGGGTGCTAGAGGGTGTCAAAGTGACACCCCCTGCACCCTTGCAGGATTCGGTATTTACCGATTCTGTAAATACCGATTCTGTATTTCCCATTGATTCCTATGGGCTTCAAGGCCCATAGGGATCAATGGGAAATACAGAATCAGTATTTAGCAGAATCGGTAAATACCGACTCTTACAGATTCGGTAATTTTTTACCTACATCTGCCTCCTTCCAATTTACCGACTCTTAAATACCGATTCGGTATGAGTCGGTATTTAAGAGTCGGTAAATCGGAATTACCTACATCTGGCCCTTAACCACTTTACATAAGAACAGGAAGAAAATGATTCCATGCTAGTATTTGCTGTAATCTCTAGGTGCATTTCAACTTAAAAATGTAATCAATGAGTGCTAATATTGATGACTTGACCATACTGGCAACCCTTATTTCCAGTTGTGACACTGATTTGCTCAGGTCAGCTATATTTGTAACAAGCTCAATGTGCACTTTGAAATGTCATGGTGTGGGCTGCATTCTGGAGTTGCCCACGCTTCATGGGTTACAGAGCAATGGAAAGCATGAAGTTATTCACTTTCATTCTTCAGAAATCTTGTGAGGCACACCCTGGAATGTGGCATTCAGCTTGGAAATTTGGCAAAGTTGGTAAAAATAATATTCACAGACTTAATGCAAAGACAAGCACGCCTGTAAAGTGTTTCTTTCTCTTTAATTCTGCTTTTTACATGGCTCTGCTTCCAGATAATCCACTCTGCCCATGAATAGGGTGTTTTACAGATTTTCCGCAGCAGTTATCTAGCCCGGAACTGTCATACGTTTTAACATCTTGCTCCCTGCTCATGTGGGCTATGGCATCCTTTCTGTCTTGTGTTGGCCTGCTGCTCCTACCTTGCACCTCAACCTACTTACATATTAAACAGGTCCATGATTTCTTGACCGTGTGGTTTCCATACCTGCTCATCATATGTGTTATTTTTGTTATGATACTTAAAACCAAGTTCTGCCATCTTTCACTGGAATGCCACACTCTTCCATCAGCATCCTAAAGAACGTCTACCAAATGAAGGTGCAGGCCCTCAGGGTTCCTGGAAGGGGACATAGTTATAGCTCTGGTGGGAATTTCTTCATTTGTAAGTCTGGCTGAAGAAAGTTTTAGCTCTTCATGTCAGACTATTATAAGTAAAATAAAAGTGATCGTGCATATGCATATACACTTGAGTTTTCTGTAGTTCTGACTGGTGTATATGTTAGATCTAGCTTGTTGCAAAGTCATTCTGTGCCCTGGGCACCCCCGACTTTTTGTTGACTGGTACTGGTGATAACTGACTCTGACTGACCCTGGGCTCTGCCTAACCAGGCCCAGGGCCAGTGCTATGCTGAAAGAGACACTTAGAACACAGTGAAAACACCTACATACACTAGGGTACACTATGGGTTGGGGTTCCCCTGTGATTGGCACGACCTAGCCTATAAGGCCCTAGTACATAATAGGGCAGGGGGGATTGAAACTACCTCTCAGTCCCTACTATATAATCGGGCATGGCAGTTTAGACGCCAGCAGCCCTTTCTGCACTTGCATGTGTGCACTGACGAAGCCTGAGGTTAGTTTAAAAGTAGCCCTGTGTTGCAGGACTGCTTTTAAAAAGTAAATTGTGTGCAAACTCAACTTTGGTGTTTGGGTCACTTAAAAATGGATATCCTACAATATTTTGGCATATTAGGTACACCCATGGTCTCCCCTAGGTGTCCCAAGGGTGGGGAGTCAGATATTTATAAGGAGGACCCTTATAAAATGAGTTTTATATGCCCTGGGTTAAGTGAAATTGCACATTTCATTCCACACATTGTGATAAAGTGCTGCACAAACTCGCCTTTGATGCTAGGAGCACTATGGAGGAAGTATATGCAATATTGTTAGAATATGTAGCAAGGTCCCTACATGAGTCACAAAAAAGATCTCTACTAGCACTCGGTACCTCGTTGTTCTAAACAATACCAATCACACAGATTTTGTTACCTACGATGGGGTATGTGAGAATTAAAATTTCACCAGAATGGAGACACACTGTGTTATCAACTGGTTATATACATATTTATACATAGAGGCAAAATACCACAATCAAATAAATGATACAAAATAATAAAAAGGGAGATTTGTTGTGCAAGTTGGTACAAAATTTATTTAGTCATATTATCGTTTTTGTTACTATCACTGGTTAAATCATCACTTAAAATAAATACATTCAAGATACACATTTATAAAAACATCAAAAAAGCAATTGTTAAAAATGTTCATCAGAACAGAGGTCGACGCAGCGTTTCGGTTGTGGGTTTACATAAAAAACCTTCTTCAGGACCAGTTCTGAGGGTATTAAAAATTCCTCTGACTTGGATCAGTCAAGCAGCATATTAGGCGTTGAGATGAAGAATAGATTCAATCTCAGTGAATTATGAGTTCATATATCTTAACCGAGGTTAACTCGGATTGGAGCTTGTATGATAGGAGCCACCAAAGTCCGTACTTGTGGAAGACGGGGTAAGGCCAAAATGGTTTAATGTCAAAAACGATGTAGCCGCAGACTTCTGACTTGTCACTTTGGGCACCGTACTTTTTGGGGGTTGACCTCCCACTTCTCGTTCAGGGTCGGCCTCCCTGCTCCTATCGATACAGCGTTACCGGCGTCTTGGCAATAGCGCGATTATTGGATATGCAATATTGTTACCTATTCAGAACCCCTAAAGTCTCTCCTAGGTGTTCCAGGGGTGGGAGTCATGTAGATATAGGCAGAGTACTTATAAAATATGTTTTTATAAGCCCTGGTGCTGGAAAAATAGCCCAAGTCATTTTACCATTGCAAATCCCCTGTCACATAGGTTAACATGGCAAAAAGTTATTAACTAATAACTATTGAAAGGAGAAGGCTAAAAATACAATTCAAAGACTTCCCAGAATAGTATTAATAGACACAACAATATGATATTGTTGAATTTCTCCTAAAATGTACAGACAAGACGTTGTAAGACTTTCTTGTCTGTAAGCCCAGACTCAGCCTTCTAGTAGTCTGTCCTGATTGGTCAGAGTTAAGTGAATTAGCCAGGCTTCTTTGAAGAGGTGATAAAGAGCCCTTGGGGTTGACCAGCTCTGCTGGGAGGGCAGTGTTCTGTTACACAGGAATGCCAGGAGACATTGTAAACAATTGACTTCAAGGGAAGGGGAAGGCATCAGTGTCATTTACAACTCTACTCTTTTGAACCCAGACAGATGCTAGGCTTAAGGAAGGAATGAGCAGATGTAAGGGGGAGAGACTATGGATATTAGTCATCCTAGGGGTGTGTTTAGCCAGCTTTTCTCTCCCTGCTGGAAAATCAGCCTTTGTAAATTTGGAAGAATTGGTGCACTCTGGGACTAAATAGTGACACACTCTGCAGGAAGTGGGCATACCTTGGGGCGGTACCCTACACCCCATTGGACTGGAGTGACCTCCTGCTTGACCCAGAGAACGTGTAATAACTATCTGAGAGGGGCAGAGCCACTCATATCTGCTGCTTGAAACTTAAAAAAGCAAGACGGGCGATGCTGAGAAGTTTGATGGGTAATTACTAAGGCCTGCACTCTGAAGATTGCACCTTCTGCGCCATCTAGAACTACTGCCCTGTGGACTACCTTGCTGATAAAGGACTTTTGAGTGGACTCCCTAAAGGCTACAGGTTAACAGAGTTCACTTGGAACATCGCCACCAAGAATCCTCAACCTGGAGAACTTCTAGTGGATTTGTAAGGGTTTTGTCCACGTGGATTGTGGGAACTGAAGTCCTAAACTTTCAAGGACCATCTTGGAGATTCCAGAACCTTGACTGAGTTTGAGACACATTAGGACTCTTTGGGGAACTTCAGGAAGAAGTTTCAGAAGTTTGGAGAACTTTGGAGCCACTTTGGAAAAAAGCTACATAAGGGGACCGACTCAACCTGGCCAGCCAAGCCACCTGCCTTCAACTAAGAGTTGGCCTGCCGTCCATTTTTGTCGTGCTGAAAGGTTCCATAGGTCCTACTTCCTGAGTTTGACCAGGAGTAGTCAAACTCCGAGGCCGGAGAACCCTCACCAAATTCGGCCTGGTCAAGAGCATCGAGGGACCCCACGAGAAAATGCTCCGTAAAGGTTTCTAAGTCCAAACGAAGACAAGGTGATCGGGAGCAACCGCGAAAGCCAAGCCACCTGCCTTCAACCACGTCAGCCTGGATCCTTGGTTAATCCAGCTGGAACGCTCCTGAGGTTAGACTTCCCAAAGTTTGACCGGGAGCTTGTCTCAAGGCAATCCGGCAATCCCTCACCAAATCCGGACCAGCTGAGAGCTTCGAGAGACCCCGGAAAGAAAGCTCCAGAAAAGTTTCTAAGCCAGAAGGTAAAAACGTTGACTGAGACCTACCGTGTGGGGTAATCGCGCAAAGCTCCATTGCGGTTGGCCTGAAACTTTGACTTTGATCCGGTCTATCACGACCAGATGTCCTGATTAGGCTCTGTAGGTTTCTATGTGCTAGATAATGCTAAATCTCTGAAAATTCATATCTCAAATTCCCTACATTGGATTTGTGTCGTTTTGGTGTAATTTAAAGATACACATATTTGCTATTTTTATGAATTGGTGTTGGATTTTAGTGTAACTATGGCTGTGGATGAGCTGGTGCCTCCAGGGAGGTTGCTAGATGGTGAGTTTCACCAGGTGACCTATGCAGACAGCACTACCAAACTCTATCCTATGGCTGTGGTGGATTTGGAATGGGGAGGTGTGACAGGTCCTATGAAGGTAGCTGTGTCAAAGGTGCTCCCAGTCCAGTGATTACTGGGCAAGGATCTTGAAGCCTCTGAGTGGTCAGAGGTGGAGATAGGACTCCATATGGAGTTATTGGAGCTCCCTGAGTGGGTATGGGCTGTGACTAGGTCACAGACTAGCCAGAGGGAGGGTCTGGACACTTGGACCCTGGAACAAAAGGCCAAGCATCCAAGGACAAGGGTACTGGGCCTGGTGAGCCACCCCAGGGAACTCCAGAGGTACAGGAAGAATCTAACCCGGATGGGGAGGATCTGGCCTCTGAGGGAGGGACTCCATCCCTGCTAGAGCTGTCACATTTGGCAGAACTGACAGCAGCAGGTGGACCCTCCAGGGAGGAGTTCAGTAAGGGACAGAAAGACTGTCCCACCATTGAGAGCGTGAGGCCGATTGCCTCTAAGCAAGAGGAGGGGGATGACAGTGGGTTTCACAAAATCTACTAGGAAGATAGACTGTTTTATACTGAGGTCAGAACCCTCAAGGAGGGTGCCACCAAGAGGTTGGTGATGCCCCAGAAGTACAGAGAGTTTATCCTGACTTTGGATCATGATATCCCCTTGGCAGGACATTTGGGACAGACAAAGACATGGAACCGGTTGGTCAACCATTTCTACTGGCCTCATGTGACTGTCAGGCCAGTGGCAATGCAGGGCGCAAGACAAAGGCTCCCCTAATACCATTGCCAGTGGTTGGGGTTCCTTTTGACAGGGTGGGGATGGACATTGTTGGTCCCCTGGACCCACCTACTGCATCAGGGAATAGGTATATCTTTGTGGTAGTGGACTATGCTACTAGGTACCCTGAAAGCGAATGAGGATTGCGCACACCTATGATCTGATGTGAGTTCTCAATGTTCAATTGTTTGCAAAAATATTGCGTGCATCGTGTGAATCATGTTAACCTAACATGTAAGAGAACAGTGAAAGTAGTCAAGCCCCGACAGACGACCTGGGCTCACACGAGCACAGCATTAAAGGGTTAATACTAACATTATTATCAACAAATCTCAGTATTTGACATCATTTTCAATCAAGAAGTACAGTAGTCGCTTCATACAATTTTAATCATTGCATGATATGTAGTATTTTTCTTTTCGCTGAACATATTCAAAAGAAGCAAATATTATACATCTTTCATTACAGTTACAAACAATCAAAATACATTCAAAGCAATGTACAAAACAAAACAAAAAGCCCAATGCATTTCAAGACACCTGTCCCTTTGTCAGGGGCGAATCTGAAAGAATATTAAGACATCAATCATTGATACATTTTCAAAGCACTGAGGAAAACTGTAAACAATATCCAAGACACTTATTCAAACGATGTATAGGTCAAGTTAAACCCAAAACACTGAAATAGCTCATGTCAAGGGACTGGTTTGACCGCCCGCAGGACAACCACCCCCTGCAATCCAGCGTACCAAGCACAATTGCCGGAAACCCAACTCTGGCCCTTATACTCATGAGATTACCATCACCTAGACACCAAACAGGTGTGTAGCAACTTAAACTTGTGCCCAATCACCGCCATAGATAAGTACAAAGACTAGGGTCATAATGGAGGAAAACCTAGTGTGGTAAAAATGTATCTTAGATAACATGCAGCGCGTAATAGCTCCAGACAACTAAATAGCATCAAGACTCTGTAATAACAGAAGAAAATATAACAAACTATGACTGAATGCAATGCCTACAATCAGTATGCACAAGGAACTGAGTTATCACATGAAATGCCTACCTCTATGTAAAGGGACATACACAAGGGTACTCGTAATTGCGACCTCTGGAACCAATATCTAAAACCAACAGACACTCATTGAATGATCGTACCAACGGGGCTTGGTGATACATTAAACCAATAAAATCTCCAGTTGTTACCTAATGCTCCTAACTGCGCTGCTTGTACAATGACCGGCTGCATGACAAGCTGACTGTTACACAGTGGACTCCGCATCGTGTAGTGCTGCCGAAAATGAAATGCGAGGTCAGTATTCCGCACTAGAGACCCAAACGAGGCCTGCGGTTTAAAAAATAACAACCTACTTCTTACCTTATTAATGTGGTTACCAGGTGCTCGTTCTTTCGTCTTGCTTGTTTCTAGGAACGCAACCGCGGGACTAAAAATAACATGTCCGGGATAAGAGAAACCAACGAAGGACTACGCAAGGATCCGAGTTTCCAGAGCCGCCATGTTGGACTGGGACTCCAAACCTAAAATACATTAGCAAGAGTGGACACGATATGTATAAACCTCTCAATAATTTCTAACATGCCCAAATCCTCTTGGAGCCAATAACGTCTACATTAGCAAGCGTGGACAAGTATGTATAAACCTCTCTATAATTTTTAACATGCCCAACTCCTTAGTGCGAATAAAGACTAAGCGATTAAACTAGTAAATGATAGAGGCTAAGTTGGTAAAGCAACTGATCATCATTTTAACTCATCCTGGTTAGAAAAAAGAAGAAAAGAAGAAGAACATGTTCCTAAGGCTCGTGGACACTCAATAAAGCTGAATGCAAGGTGATCTATCCCTACAAGGGTTTCTAATAGAATCAATCATACCCGGAAAATAAGATTCCCTGAATAGGAAATCTCGTGCGTCAAACGAAAAGACTGCAACTAAGTGATCCAATAACTATGGTCTCATAAAGAACTTAGCATGATTGTGCTTGGTAAAAGGACCGGAATCACAGCCTGTGGCCGGCACGCGAAGCGGCGCCCACCGCCCCCACGCATGTGCCACCCTCAGTGTCTGGGTGTTTACATGAAAATGCTGTTAAACAACATCAAACCTCATTCTGAATACGCGCATAGTGGTATCTGCATATCCTAGTGCTACATTGTATAATTGAATAAAGTGTTTATGTGAACTCAACAGTTGTATGTGGCCATACTGATGGGCGTGACGACTAATGTCCATGAATGTGTGGAGTGACCAGAGAATAATGTATTATGGCGGTACTTTGTGGTGACTCTCTACAGGAAACATGCCATGTCTAGTTTATCATTAAGCCCGTTCGGCATTAGCATGTCCAATTTTTTGATCCAAAAGATCTCTCTTTGCAATAGAAGTTTCACATTGTCTACTCCCTGATGTATCTTAGTTTGCTCGATGATTTGAAATTGCACCTGAGCAATAGTATGTCTAGCTTCTTCCCAATGGACCACTAAACTCGAAGTGCTATTCTTATTTCTGATTCTGTTATTGTGTTCCGATAAGCGAGTTTTCATTTTTCTATCACTTTTACCTATCTATAGAGGACTGTCGAAAATCTGGACACAAACACTATCCTGTTGCTGGTCTTTTTAGCCCGTTTTTGTAAGAGCTCCATCCTTTTGCATTTTAGGGCTTGGTTGACATGTTGTGTCAATAGAACATCTGGATAACCCTGTGCTAGGTAATTCTTTTTCTGTTCTTCCATGGATTCCATGCTTACGACTGGATTCGTGGTGATTCGTTGGATTCTGAGGAACTGGGAATACGGGAGATTTTTGATGAAAGAAGGTGGATGAAAACTACTGAATTCCAACGTGTTGTTCTTATCGGTTTCCTTTCTATAAATTCTTGTAGAGATTTGTTGTTCCTCTATTTCAATCCATGTATCCAAAAAAAGCGATCCCGCTTTTTCTTATGATGCTCGTGAATTGAATTCTCTCATCAATAGAATTCAAATATGTGATGTTGCGGTTCAATGTATTTTCACTGTCTTTCCAAGTTAGGAAAATGTCGTCTATGTAACGTCTCAGGAAAACCAAGCCCTTTTGCCATTCGTTGTTGTTCATAATGTGCTCATCCTCAAATTTCGCTATAAAAGTATTGGCGTAGACGCTTGCCCCCGGAAAACCCATAGACGTTCCATTCAATTGCATGAAAAAGTCTTCCTTCCATTCAAAGTAGCTGCTCATCAAACAGAATTCAAGGAGTTCTAACACGAAACTGTTTTTATCGTTGTCATTCAATAAGAGTTTCTGTTGGTTTTAGATATTGGTTCCAGGGGTCGCAATTACGAGTACCCTTGTGGATGTCCCTTTACACAGAGGTAGGCATTTCATGTGATAACTCAGTTCCTTGAGCCTACTGATTGTAGACATTGCACTCAGTCATAGTTTGTTGTATTTTCTTCTGTTATTACAGAGTCTTGATGCTATTTAGTTGTCTGGAGCTGTTACGCGCTGAATGTTATCTAAGGTACCTTTTTACCACACTAGGTTTTCCTCCATTATGACCCTAGTCTTTGTACTTATCTATGGCGGTTATTGGGCACAAGTTTAAGTTGATACACACCTGTTTGGTGTCTAGGTGATGGTAATCTCATGAGTATAGGGCCAGAGTTGGGTTTCCAGCATTTGTGCTTGGTACGCTGGATTGCAGGTGTTTCTGGTTTAACTTGACCTGCACATCGTTTGAATAAGTGTCTTGGATGTTGTTTACAGTTTTCCTCTGTGCTTTGAAAACGTATCAATGATTGATGTCTTAATATTCTTTCAGATTCGCCCCTGAAGAAGGGACAGGTGTCCCGAAATGCATTGGGCTTTTTGTTTTGTTTTGTACATTGCTTTGAATGTATTTTGATTGTTTTTAATTGTAATGAAACATGTATAATAGTTGCTTCTTTTGAATATGTTCAGCGAAAAGAAAAATACTACATATCATGCAATGATTAAAATTTTATGAAGCGACTACTGTACTTCTTGATTGAAAATTGTGTCAAATACTGAGAATTGTTGATAATAACATTAGTATTAACCCTTTAATGCTGTGCTCGTGTGAGCCCAGGTCGCCTGTCGGGGCTTGGCCACTTTCACTAGGTACCCTGAAGCATTCCCTCTTAGAAACATTGATGCTCCTGCAGTGGCTAGAGCACTGCTTGTGTGTTCACCAGAGTGGGTTTTCCGAAAGAGGTGGTGTCAGATAGGGGCACAAACATTCTGTCCAACTGTGTGACTGCTATGTGGGATGAGTGTGGTGTCAACTACAAGTTCACCACACATTTTCACCTGCAAGCAAATGGTCTAGTAGAGATACCCCGGGAAGAAAAGCTCCAAAAAAGTTTCTAAGTGAGAAGGTAAAACCTTTGACCGAGACCTACCGCCAGGGGTAGCCGCGCAGAGCTCCATCGCGGTCAGCATGAAACTTTGACTTTGACCTGGTCTATCGCGAACAGATGTCCTGATAAAGTGCTATATGTTTCTATGTGCTCGATAATGCTACATTTTTTAAAATTCGTATCTCTTGTTCCCTACATTGGACTTTTGTCGTTTAGTGTCATTTTAAAGATAAAAATATTTCCTATTCTTATAAATTGGTGTTGGAATTTGATTGTGTATTGTGTCTTAATTATTTACTGAATTGGTATTTTAAAATGCTTTACATACCTGTCTTGGAAGATAAGCCTGCCTGCTCTCAGCCAAGCTACTAAGGGTTGAGCATAGGAATAATGTTCTAACCTACCACTCTGACCTGCATGCTAACAGGCAATCCTACTCTAGGCTTGTCTGCCAATGGGATGATGCACAGCTATGTTCAATGATCAAGAGGTAACTCGTCTCACTGGAGGATAGCCTCGCTGTGAGGAATTGCCTGTAACTAGTGAGTGACAGCTGTCCTACCAGCACTGAGTGAGGTGTAAATCAGATCAACATAGGATAACTTTGCTGTTTGAAGTTGGGGTGAGGAGGTCCATTGATATCTGTCACAATGGACAGATGTTTATTGTTACCCAACTCAATGGGACTCATTTTGTCGACCTCAGATGGTCGAAAGGCTGAGTGGACCCCTCAGGATTTGAACCTGTGACCATGAGGTCGTACACATGTCCCTGCAGTGGATGCATTAGTCCACTAAGCCACCAGACTCAGATTAAAATCAGCTGATCAAAGCATAGCTCTGGTGTTCAGAGATAGTTCTGCTCCAGGTGCAGCTGTTCTTTCCATCAAAAGTCAGGAAAAGCTCTGCTATATGTGTAGTGTCAGAGCTCAGTCTGCCACACAGTGGATGCTCTTCTGCCTACAGTGAGTGAGGGATTGCAATCATTGAAGAATAAATCAGTTTAGCAAAAGATATGTGTGGCGTCGAGAGATAGTTTTGTTTTGCTGTATTCAACGACTGCGGGGTAAATCTGCTGTTCTGATTATGAACGATACCTCCGCTGCACGAACAAGGCAAGGGTTAGGTCAGCTTAGACAGGGATTGCTCTGCTGCCTACGGCAATTGAATGATAAGTCTTCTACCTAGTCTGAGTGAGGGATGCAGGATAGCCAAGGGGCATGAAGGCACAGAGATGGATACATCTACTGTCAGTGCCAGGAATGGAATAGGTCTGCCTTCTAATGCCAGAGAAGAAATGATCTCAAACTCTCCTGGCGGGTGAAGCGTAGCTCTGATGTCTGCTGGAAGAGTGAGTGGCAGCTCTACTGTCGGCAGTAAATGAGACATAATGCTGCCGCTGTCTACAGAATGTTTTGTGAGGGCTGTCACTGGTGTCTGTGGTGAATGATAGCTCTGCTGTAAACATGAGGTGAGGAGCAGCTTAGCTGTTTGTACTGAGCAAGGAGTACGTAGCTGTGTTGTCCCTGCAGTGGGTAGCTGCCAATGCTGTAACACTACACTTTACCTTCAATGCGCACTGCAGGTATTACCAAAACAAAGTTCAGAGTAACAGGACAAGGGATCTCACACTTTTGGAGGGCGAGTTTAAGAGAGCTGCATTTCTATACAATAAGTAAGGCAGGGATCAGGTGCAAACTGATTGCCAGGGAGAAATCATAATTAGAACATTGGAATGTTGGGAGCTCCATTGCGGACAATGGAGTGCTCCCTGCTTCTACGGGCCGGTAAAGGCCCGCAGAGCAACATTCCAATGTTCTTCAAAGGCTTCTCGAAGCTTGAGGGTATTTATATCCCCTCGAGCTTCGAGAACCCTTTGTTTAATTTGTTAGAACATTCTGCCCTCTAGTGGCAGAATGTTCTAATAGCCTTTTAGCCCTTTGTAGCAGGGCTATACCGGCTATTAAAGTCCCGCTGTCTCGTTAAAGTCCCTCGCCTTCGGCTCAGGCCTTTAACGATTCAGTGGGCCTTTAATAGCCGGTATAGCCCGCTAACACATGTTCATATTCATATTTGTTATAAACATTCTAGCACCCCTACTCTTCTAAGTGCTTGCAAGATGGACAGACACATCCCTAAAGTATAAATGATGATTACATAGTAGCAGAAAGAATCACTGTCAACACCAATAGTGTAGAGAATTCTATTTCTTTACCAACTTTCAAAATATGTCCAGTTTCTTTGGTCCTCTGTGATTTATTTGAATAAAATGATAACTTCTAGAGCCATCACAGCCTTTTGATTACTTAATAATGTATTTATCCATTCCTTTGTGATGAATACTCCAACCTTGGTTGCGACAGGGCAATGATCATTTAAATCCTGTTTCCCCTGTCAGAATCACTGGGACTGCTGACTATGAATAGCCTTTCAGCCCTGCGGAAATGTCGTGTTAAGAGATGTCATCCTAAAACTCTAAATCATGCAGCTGAAATCTACCAAAATCATGATGCATTTTGATTAACTTCAAGCTCGTCAATGTCTACCAAGGACACTCATAGGCAACACCTGTAAATAGCTCATTTTAAAATGTTCTAATTAATTAACTTTGATGTAGTCGTTCAAACTAAGATATGTTTTTATAGACATTGACTATATAATTTTAAAAAATGATCAATTATTTTGTTTTCTTTTGCTCACAATTCAAAAAGGTTTGAAGCCAGTATATGTTCAGGCACGGTAGCGCAAATAATAATGAAAGGAGGTCTGAGCCGTAAAAGGAAATAAAAATGAAATGTCGAAATAACAGCCCTTTGTAGGATGACTCACTAGCTATGGGGGTTCAAATATATTCCTTTTAACTATTTAAGCCTTCAAAATATATATTATAATGTCAAAAACTATTACAACCCCTTACTTCTCCTCACATTTTTTAAATGGCTGTTTTCCTATCTGTATTAAGCATTCGCTGCTCATTTCCTTCAGAATACTCTAGCAAAAAACTATAAATTCAACGGCTCCTAATCAGGAAGGAACATGGCGTTCGGGTATGCCTTACATTTGTTATGAATGTAGAAAGATAGCACTCTAGTTGTTCAGTAGAGTGCAGCGGTGAAGTTGCAGTAGAACAATATGGAACCAATCTGGCAGACTGCTGCCGCTTGTGGAAGCACATCTTTTACTCAGCATTTCAGACTTTTTTTTCTCTCACATGGGTGAAGAAGAGATCTGTATATTTATATTAAATACCTCCTCATTTTAGCTTTGTTAGTAGCAACCTTAATTTCCATGAGAAAATCATGATTGTTCATGAAATTCCAGAAAATGATCAGCATCTTTCACATGTGAAATCAAGTACTCACTACAGTTCCAATAATTAATATGATTCCCTCAATAAAGGATTTTTATTTTGACAAAAATATATTAACGGGTTTTCCTTGTGCTCCATCTAGTGACACCCACAACCAGGCATTCACTACAATGCATTACAATGGGAAACAAATTGCTAGAACCTTAGCACAGAAAAAATAATTTATGTACTTTGTGTAACCTTCCACTTAAGTAGTACCATTAAAAAAACACGCTCCCAAACAAGTAATTTTTTTACTTTTTGCCCCAAAGAAAAATATAGGTCTAATTTACAATATTACTATTATCATAATGGGGGACACCCCCAGGAAGTTCTTGTCAGTTCCCAAGACACTGTAGCACAGAAAAGATCCCAACAATATCAAACTTAGAGTACATGGAAAACAGGGCAATAGAGAATACACGCATGCATAGGAAGGGAAAACACACAAACAGATCAGTTATATTGCTCCAGCCTCACTAGAACCTTAAATAGCAAGTCACTCTTTTAAGTCAATAGAGGCAGTGTTACTATAAAGATCTGCCTTATACACTGGCAGCCTGTCTGGCAACAGCGATTGTTACAACTCCTTCACTTAAGGTTCAGTTTGCACTCGGCCTACTCCTTCCATTACCTTTTTAGGTCTCGCCTGATCCAGCGCATGTGATGTTCTGGCCGAGACATTTAGTAGCTGCATTTAAAATTGCTACCTTGCCGGCCACCAGCTTGCTATTACGCGCACAAGAGCGCGCGCGACATGCACAGCTGCCATTTGGTTTCTTTGATTGCGTGCATGAATGCCATCTCCTACCCCCTGGCGTCTCCCACTCCCTCCTCGTCAGCTCTTCATTTTTGTTTCAGTTTCGCGCCACCCGGCCGTGCCACTTTCACGGCAACGTGGCCATTGCTTGTTTCAGTGCGTGGACTGTCCTTACTTCTCATTCAACAAGTTATACTTCTCATTTACAGCTGCAAAGTTGGATGGAAAGTGCTGAACAGGAATATTCTGTGTACTGAGCAGGAGCGCTACACTATGCTATCTCAGGAGCATGCAGATTTATGTTTGATGTCAGTTTGTGGCTCTCTGTGGCTATCACGCTTCCATTGCTTTTTTTGAGAAGCATCAATTGGCAGTCACTGGCTCTCAGCGGAAAACAGTTGTGGACGCCATCAGCAGGTATAATGAAGATGAAGGCTGCAAATGAACTAGCAATAAGTACTGTATATGGTCACGAGACTGCGAGGCTGTCCCCAAAAGATGCGTGGAAAAGCGAGTCACCCTTGATGTAGACGGGGCCGGAGGTGGACGTACGTTGTATTCCTGTCACTCACGTTTACGGTTCGGGGTCCGGGGCTTAGCTTTGTCCCTTTAAAGAAGGCTCACCCCGTGTCCTGGAGACTGGAGATTTGGCAACTTCCGGGTTGCACCATGACCTTACCGTCAAGACTCTGAACATGTGATGAGCTTCCTGACCCTGATCACATGACGAGGTCGACCAGCTTTCATGTCTGAGGAGACGTGTAATGCCCAGCTACCTCCTGATGGGTTTATGACGATGTTTAACACCTTGCGTGCGGTGCCGATTTCCCCCCGGTGCTGGACATTCCAGAACAGGGTGTGGTCGTGACGGAAACATTCCGTCATCAGCACAGCTCAACCG
The DNA here is from genome assembly GCF_964261635.1 of Lissotriton helveticus. NCBI lineage: Eukaryota > Metazoa > Chordata > Amphibia > Caudata > Salamandridae > Lissotriton > Lissotriton helveticus. The sequence continues at coordinate 553,255,124 of NC_136063.1, forward strand.
TGACTGATGACAGAATGGTTCCGTCACAAGCATCGAAGGGGTTAACTAGATGGTTATTTGTGATTATTGATTAACCACAGCCACTTTCTAAAGCATTGTATTACACGCTCCCACAATACGGGAGCACGTAGAAAAGAATTTGACGAATTGAATTTTAAAGATAGCATGTCTTAATATTAACCTTTTAAGGAATTGTTATTTATAGGTTATATAGGGAATTGTTATATTGTTATTTAGTTGCTAAAAATGTCTTCCACTCATGTAAACTCCTCTTTCATCCTTGTCCTTAGAGAGACATAACAGATTCCTGAAGACAGAGAATATCCACTTTGAGGTCATACATCATCCATGCATTAGACCGTTTTTCGATTTCACCTACATGGTGACCTGATTGCCAAATCCGGATACTGAGAGTTGAATTGATGGAAGGGACAGAATACTGATGTATACACTTTTCAAAAGTTTATCATACCATATATATAAGGTCAAGCCTATGCTACATGAAACAAGCATAGGCATAGCCAATAGGTCTCGCATTTGGGAACTTATAAGTGTTTAGTCATGCAATAGTTGGTGTGGTTGCACCAAGGATATTCTGCTGCATAACTAAATACTTATAGGGTCCAAAAAGCGAGACCTATTGGCAATGCCAATGCTTGTTTGGTTTTTACCTTCTGGTTCCTTCAGTTTCCTCGGCCCTTGACTTCCTATTGTCCACTATACCTGACTCATGGTGAGGCTACATTTTAATTCTCTCTTTTCAAAAAGGGCAGCAGAGCCAGTCCAGTCTTCTGTTGTTTGATTGCACACTTAGATATTGATGGAAAGTTTACACCAAACATTTATTAGATGAACTAGAAACATAGGAGGAGGAAAAGAAAATAATTTATTTTTACAAGCAGCATTCTAACACAATGTAACACATTTATGGTTTGCCAGGCTCTAGATCACAAAGGAGGTTCTCGCTTTGCCTGTTCATCGATAACTCCACCGCGTTCGACAGAGTTGATTATTTTGTTCTTTCAATAATTGATTGAATTGCGGCCAAACGCGCGCCCATGTTGAGTGCCGCAATTTCCCTGTACTCACATACCTGGATGAGCATTAATGTTGGCAATGGTTTAAGTGTATCAAAACGAATAAATATCAACGGAGAGCTCAGAAAGGGGTGCGTTTTAGACCCCTTGTTATTCATCCGTTAGAGGTTAGACAGTTCAGCTCTCTATAGGGTCAGATCATTTTTATTCAAGTATATCGAGTCAGCAGCTACAAATCCTACGAAATGCTGAGGCCATCGTCATGCTGGATCAAACATACATCTGTGTGTGGACAGCATTACATGAATTATATGCATATAAACTAGATAACAAGTTGGAAGCCAATCAGAATAAATCAAAGCCATGATTTTTCATAAATATACAAAAAAAAACTAAGAAATTGTGGAGTCTCAGCCCCTCCTCCCTGCGCTATTTTTCTGCGTATGATTACTTGGGAACCTGGGGCCATATGTAGAAACTTATTTTCTTATGGACACAGAATGGGTAAAACCCTTTGATACATCTGGCCCCTAGTTGACATATGGCTTTACTGAGGTACGACCTGTCAACCATAACGCACTGAGGTGCTACTCTAACATTTGTAGTGTCCAGAATCAATGCTAGATTACAGATCCCGTCAGATAGAGTGATCTTTAAAGTGGCAGATGCAAAACTCTTGCTTGCCTGAATGTACAGCCCCCTAGCGTTTCCTGGTCGTTTCTCGCCACCACTGCACCTGGTACAGTGCAAACAGTTTCAGGAAACTCTTTCACTTACCTCAGAGTACACACAGAGCACACATTTGACTGGAATTAGGACTGTACAGACAGGAGTTAGCATGTAGAAAGCCTTCCCGAAATATTGCTATCCTACAAAATATTGAAAAGCAGTATCTAAAATAATACCCCAACGGTCTCAGTACCTGCCTGCTGTTATTAAGGAAGTTCAAATAAATATAATTTGGAAGGATTATCCTTCAGTAATGGCTTTTAAGTGATCAACAAAATCACGACTGATGCTGCTCAGCCATGCTGCGATGTCACAGAGCTCAACAAATCTCGACATGCTAATCTAATTATTGATTAATATCACCCTATGTCTGCTCAGCATCATCTGAGGGAGCCAATACACAATCCAGGCCGACAATTACAGTCCATTTGCATGTTATGTTATACCTTATAGAAGAATTTATGTCACCGTGGAATAAACAACCTTTTATTAATCAGCAATGCCAGCTGTGTGATTATGAACATGAAACAATGTAGCATCTTTTATGTTGTTGCCTAGGGATTAAGACTGAGAGACACTTTTTTAAAACAGATTTTTCTTACTAACAGAATCTCACATGTATAATAATGTTAAAATAATACCAAAACACTGAACTATCTGAATGAAGTCCAGCTCCTAAAGTTTTAGAAAACGTTCTAATTTTCCCTAATAACCGTTTGAGTTGTTTTAGCCTTATCTAGTCTTCTAATTCAGTAAAGATTTGTCCTATTTTGAAATCAATTTACAAACTTAACTTATTCCCATGCTCTTGAAATATGTATTTGCAGCACAATTTATATAGGAAAATCATGTTGTTTTCAGTGCTGGGATATTCAGATTCACTTTTTGTATTTCCTTGTTTGTAATGATTTTAACTAATCTCACACAATAGTCTGCACTCACTCTGAATATTCTCTGACGAAAGCATTGATATCGCATATACTGTGTGCAGCACCAACTCAGTCATAAAGTATACACAAAGAGCAAGGCATTAGTAATCAGACATGAAAAACATACCCAAAGTTAAATTATAATCTGTGCACAGTCTTCCCTTTGTCATAATATCTATGCACCCCCAGGTGTTAGATCTGTGCAGTGTGAAAGATAGTTAGACGGTCCACTCTGAGACAGAGTTAACTCTGCTGTCCTGGCCAAGCGAGAGATAGCTCTGCTTCATACTTGTGCTGACTATGCCAATCAATGGTGAGCTCGGATCCCCATGTTAATGTGAGAGGTAGCTGAGGTGGGCAAGTGGCAGATATGCTGTATGCACCTAGTAAGCATAACTCTGCTAGCATATGCCCTTAATCTGTCATGGTGTTTGGAATAACACAACCCCAGAAGCAAAGAAGAGCAACAGAATGCTCTTAAAGCTCCACCTGCTAGTTAGAGCTGGCAGGTCTGCTGAATAAATTCCCCACCTGAGCAGGGTGTCAAATACTGGGCAGGGCAACAAGTGCTGTTAACGGAAACTGAGCCCCAGGAAAGAGAGACTCATGAACGGATCTTATAGTGAAACTCTGCAGTCTGGGAGTGCACCTGAAATAGTCCATCCCCTTATTACCAGGGGTTTTTACAAACGTTGACAGCCTCCAGCAAACCTGACGGTGGGACGTATCTGTGGGCCCAGACTAACTCAGTGCTAGCTCGTCAGTGCATTCAGTTTGTGAAGACTTGTTTTAGAGAAACTTTTCTCTCAATACCTGTTAGAAATCGGGTCTCTAGATGGCAGAGGTATACCCCCTGTCCAAGTAGGGACCAACCAGGGCCGGCTTTAGGGCAGTGCGACTGGTGCGACTGCACTGGGCGCCGACCTATGGAGGGGCGCTGAACTTGGGTGGAGCACTGTGTTTAGCAATAACTTATGATTGGAGAGATGAGGGGTACTTTAGCCCACTGGTGGTGAGAGAATCTGAAGAGGCAGTCCCAAGGTGTGGGGGCGTCAAAAATGATTGTCGCACCGAGCGCCACCAGCACTAAAGCCGGCCCTGGGGACCACCTCTTTAGTGAAGGTAAGTCATATACACACCCTTTATTAACCTGTGCATACCCTCTGTTAGCTTGGCACAGAGCAGTCAGACTTAACTTAAGAGGCAATGTGTAAAGCATTTGTGAGGCACTTAATACCATGAAACAGGGAAAACACCACACAACAATTAGCCACACCAGGTTAGGAAAATAGAGCTTAGTTTAATGAAAGAACAAACATCCAATAAGTAGAAACGGAGTCATGAATGTTTAAAGAAAATCTTGAATTACAGTGCTTAGAGTCATAAAGCAACTACAGAGGCTATCTGGTCACACTGGGCTAGATCAAATCTGAAAAAGTCAAGCTGACCATGATAGAGTGCATGTCACATACAGAAGCCACGCAGGCCGCGTTGAAACAATACATTCACAGAGAGAAAGCGTTGTTATCAAGGGGGATCTGCGTTGAGCGGAGGAGGCAATGCGTTGTCATCAATGCAAGGGATTGTAGGAGATACATCGGTTTTCGGGTCCCACGTCGCCGTTGAGCTCTGGGTGATGAAGGCAATGCGTAATCATCGATTGTTGAGCGGCATTGTTGATGCTGCAGAGTCCTTGAAGCGGTGATGCCTCGGCGTCGGAGGCAAATGCATCAGTTTCAACCGGGGCAGAGCAGGTGATATGTGAAATTTTACAGAAGCAGCCAGAAAAAAACACCTCCAAGGGTCCAGAGCTGGGTTGGCACCACTTGGCAAGGCAGGACACACAGGTGGCAGAGTCCAGAGGGTGCAGTAGGGTTGGATGAAGTCTTTGATGTCTCTGAGACTTCAGAACAGGAGGCAAGCCAGAAAACCCCAGGAGTCACTTGGTTCTGGGGATGTAGAGGTTTGGGTCCTGTCCTTCTCACCACCAGGCAAGGGGCAGCAGGCAGCAGAGCAGCACTCCAGCAAATCCAGCAGAGTCAGCAGGGTCAGTTGTTTCAGCAGCATAGCAGTCCTCCATCCTGGCAGAGTGTCCTCAGGTCCAGATTGTGCTGAGTTGGTGGTGTCATGGGTCCAGTACTTATACCCAGCTGTGCCTTTGAAGTGGGGGGTAATTCAAAGAGAGGCCTCTGAAGTCCACAAGCTCCCTGCCCTTCCTATCCTGGGTCCAAACTCACTACAGGGAGGTATGCAGCTCTTTGTGTGGGGACAGGCACAACCCTATTCAGGTGCAAGTGTCAGATCCCCCCTCCATCTAGCTCAGGAATGCCCATCAGCCTGGTGACTGGCCATCAGGATGTGAATGTCACACCTCAGCTCTCTTTGTGTGTGACTGTCCAGAGAGAATGCACCAAGCCGAGCTGACACCCATCCCAGATGTGTATTCAGAGACAGGCAGAGGAACAGAATGGGTAAAGTAAGAAAATAGCAACTTTTTGAAATTTGACAGCAACAAGGGGTTGGGCCAACTTAACTTCAGCAAGGCTAGGCCACTACATATTTTTGGAACATCTAAATGCCAATACTGACTCTACTTAACTAACACAATGTGTATTTGTGGTCACTGAAAACCAAAAAACGAGGGTCTCTACAGGCATTCCACTCAGTGCTCCTTTGGCTGTTTTGAAGTTCATGACATTTATTGGTACATGTTTTATATTGTTTTTGTGTTCTATGTAATAATTCATTTTTGCGGTAATGTAATAATGTTCTTTATTTGATGTGGGACACATAATGAATGTTATTTGATCCATTTCTTGACAATGTTGTTCCTCTGTTGATGACAGTTATATGCAAAATGAAAAGTATTTCCCAAATAATTATGAAAATAAATGGTGATCGCAGTAATTGAGTTTTGTGACCACAAATAGAAATCATTGTGTTGGTTAAGTAGAGTCAGTATTCGCATTTCTAACAGTGACATTTTTAGACTTACAATTTAAAATACGACTTCTCAATAAGTTGGAATTTTAAATTGTGAGTCCAGAGACACCAAACACAAAATTTCCATCTTGTCCCAATTGAAAATTACACTTGTAACATGAAATAAGGCAATCCCAATGTTAACCTATGGGCGAGATAATAGTAAAAAAAAGAATGTAAGAGTTTTTCACTACCTGGAAATGTAAAAATTAAAGTACATTTCCAACTTTTCACCGGGGCCTTCCTTAGGGGTGACATATATGTATTAAAAAGGAAGGGTTGGGCCTGGCCAGTGGGCTAACATGTCAGACCAACATGGCAGTTTAAACTGCACACACAGGCTTTGCAATAGTAGGCCTGAGACATGTATTAAAGGGCTCCTGTAGTGAGTCGCACAATTAGTGCTGCAGTCCCATTAGTAGCATTTAATTTACAGCCACTGCATTTGTAGTGCACTTTACTAGGTACTTATAAGTATATTAAATTTGGCCAATTATGGATAAGCCAATGCTACTTTGTTTTAGGCAAAGAGCACCTGCACTTTAGCACCAGTCTGCAGTGGTAAAGAGCCCAGAATCCTATAGTCAGCAAAAATGAAGTCAGCAAAACAGGAGGTCAGAAAGCAAAAAAAGTCAGGGGAAACCACACCAACGATGCCAGGTGTAACAAGGCTCTTTTATTTTTCAAACTGAAAGACATTCACCATGTGTTTGACAGGAAACGTGTGAATGCCATTAATGTTGAAAATATTTACCTTTTAGATGCCAAACTGCATTCCCACCTGTACTCGAACTTATCTCCTCTCCCTTTATATCTTTTAGAGTGAAAACAGAGACCCTGTAGGACCCAATAAATTCCTCTTCATTCCCAGGCCCTGGTCCAGGTTCATTTTCTTTCTTCGCCTGCTGTCCTGTCTGCTACTCTTTATTTTTCACATTTCAACCGTATGTTAGGGGGACTATACCGTAGCCCATCCACTGCTTCCACTGCAGTTGTTTCTTCCTCCTCTTTCTTGTCTCATCTTTATCGTCTTGCTCTTACTTCTGTATTTTGTCTATATTTCTCATTCCTGTCTCTCTATGCCTAATCATGGACACTGCTAAAGTCTGCCACATTTTTCTTCATCCCTCCTATTCTTTGTTCCTGTTGACCATCCAGTTCTCCTTCCTGTTCGGTCACCGGAGAAATTGACAAAAACACAACTGCATCCTATTTTTATTTACTGCTTCTATACACGTCTTTTTATTGTATTTGCAATCCCTAATGATTTAGCAAGTATCTGAAATGTTGTGTTTGGGTATCTTATACCACACCTAAAATTAATTTCCAATGCCAGGACTTCACGTTGACATGTTTTTAGGAATTTCTGGAAATTCATTTTCTTCATTTTAGTTATTGACCAAAATGAAGATCCACCAAACCCTGGGCCTTAAAGTTATGTTCTCCATTGTTGTTCCTACCAAAATGGGGTAGAGCCATCAGAACACCAAATGTTTTACTTTGCAAAAAGCAAATCTACTGGCTTTGCCTATGCTTCTTTTTTTATTTTTAGGTTTGGTAGTTGACAGGTTTAGCTGCCTAGAGGCACTTTTGTCATCAACACTTCAAAACATTACAATAAGTACTAGCACAAACCACAAGTGGGGTCTGAATTAGCCCCCTACACAGAGTGGTTTTCATGGCTTGTCATTGAATGGATGGGCTGTCCATCAAGGACATGGTATTTTGCAGATGGTTACATTTGGCCATCTGTATTTCCATTTGGTTTTGGTGATGAGGTATCAAGTAGTCCCTTTGTTAGACTACTGATGTAACATCAGAGCAAGTGTGTATTCTTCGATGTATTTACTTTCATGACATAACAATAAGTTTTTATTTGCTGTCATGTTGTTGGAATTACAGTTTTTTTTATCACAAAGAAAAGACTTGCACAATATCACCTTCCCTTTGTCAAATGTATATTCTACGCATTTTTTTGCTGTTTATGCTATTTACAATTTGTAAGTGGTTTTCACTCTGTGTATGCTTTTTAAATTCACTACTTACTCTTCTGACTCCTTTTCTTAACACTCTTTTTTAAGGGTACACCTAAAACTTCCTAATGCAATCTGTTTAGGAAAGGGACCCCACTCCCTGCTTTCATATAGTATAGCCTGAGATGGTACTTTATAAAGGGACTTTCCTTCTATGACGGTTGGGGCAACACACACATAGTCGCCCAACTATTATAAAACAGTACCACAAATAGAGACCTATCAGCTGTGACAGTGTTTATCAAATCAAATCAAAACACTTGTATGAAGTTGGTGGTAACTTGCGATTCCTTAAGCCAAAATTGCACAACTTGGGTGCTTCCTACATTGCATTTAAGGAATCGCAATTTGGGATTCCTTAAATGCATTTGCAAAATAAGGAATCGCTAATTTTGCGATTCCTTATTTTGCGTGTGGGTTTTTATGTGCTACATACCACCCTGGCCAAATTGCGATCGCAAACGCTGAAATTCTGCTAATTTCTGCATTTGCGATTGCAATTGGGTTACCTACATATGGCTCTTGGTTTAGTAGGCTGTGTCCTTTTTACGGGAAATGTTTCTCTGCGCTTCATCATTGTTTCTCCCGATCGCCTTGTAAATATGCACACAGCGCTGTGTTTATCGGGGGTGTGGCCATCGTTTGGACATACCTCTGGTGTCTAGGGCCTTTTAGATAGGAACCTTAAAACCGTCCAGCATGGCCCCTTAGTCCCAGATGCAGTGATACTCTGTGATTGCATAACAAACACTTTCTTTCACAAGCTACCGAGAGCTTAAAGCAAAAGATGTCACCACTATCTGTGAAGTTGACACAGGTCACGTGTTTCATTTACATCATGGTACTTTTCTGTTTGCAGTCCCTGCGTTCATTACAACCTCTGATTACAACAAGGAGAGAAAAAGACGCGCCTTATCTCCTATTCGGTCTTCCCTTGACGAGGATTCGCAGTAAGTACACTGTTTCCTTAGGACTTCTGTCGGCCTTTTCGTGTTGTTACCTCGGTTCCAACTTTTGGGTGTTATAGACTGTTTAAAATGAATTACTATCCTTTAAGTATTCGGTTAACAGGTGCAGGTTGATTCACAGGTGTTTTTTTATTTCAGATGTGTGATTTATTGTCAGAGGTGTTTGGGCGTTGATTTCAGCCTTCAGTGTGTTTACAGCTGTGGGAGTCTCGCCAACCACTTACTGCAGATACCAGCAGGGCAGGCATTCCTAAAGGCACACGAGCTGAGCAGTAAACGCTTATACAACATCTTGATTTGTTGCAAATCTGTCAGGATTATATAAACTAAGCCCATGCTTAAGGCGCGCTAAGGTTTATGCATGCCTTACACTGATGGAACACACAGATCCTTGGAGCCAGGCCCCTAGCGTTGTGTACACACTCTCCCAAGTCCATTACACCATGCGTGCTTAAACAATTCGAAAAGAGGGACCTTTATTATTATTATTATATGAGAATTGGGTATCAAATATACAAACTGTGCATCATTGAAGGGTATGACTCCTACACAAATTGCAGTTTGCTGATATTCGAACCTCAACACAGACACGTAAAGATAACATTCACAATGATTACAGGCGCCAAGTTACTTAAAAGTACAAATTCTCACCTCAGTGTGGGTTCTTGGCTAGATAACGTGAGCATTGTTACCTTGCTAGCACATCTCAATGCTTTTCCATGCTAAGAAATGCTGCCAACTTCATCTCATGGCAGGAAATGTGAGGCAGATCATGGACAAATGGCCTAACATCCACTTGGCAGTGGCCTACCAAGAGGAGGGGTTCACCCCAGGAGGCATGAGTTTTGGGGGCGGCCGCCTGCCCTCCACTCTGAACTGCAGCTGTCGTGGGCGGTGGCAAATGCAGGAATCGCCAGCACCCCCTAGCTCTTACATGCAGCTGACGCAGGGCGGCAAACGCATGCGTCAGGGTTGTGCCTAAAAAAGGATGCAACCCTGACGCAAAATGTGGGCCTCAACTTATATGTCTATTTTTTTTAACTCTGCCACAAGAAATTGGCAACAAGGAGAAATGTGGAAGAATATCTATTCTGCTAAATTGGTTGCAAAGTCTGCCTTTTTAAATATCTTATGGGCTCAAGGCACCTGCTGCAGAGATCTTTGTGTGCTCAGCAAATCCCAGGGAACAATAATAATGGTAAGATAACTTTGGAAGTTAATGCATTTTCTGGAGGGATCTGTAATTTGTCTAGCCCCAGTTTTGAATCAAAATAGCATAGTGGGTTAATGTATCTCCTGCAAAGCACATCATGTAACATGCAGGTGACAGATTTTTATTTTATGTAGCTAGGTAAGTGGGTCAGTGCTTTTAACACAAAGATCCTTGTTACTTGCAGTTCGTAAATTGTAATCGTTCTAATATAGCACAGTGAGCTAAAAGAAGCATGAGACTCCTACACATTGTGACCCTCGCTGTCTTATATAACACATCCTGTACATTGAATTATACACACATTGATTATTGTCAATGTATAATGTTTACGTATGATTTAAAGCGCTCTGACACCTTGCATTGGAATGAGTAGTGCTATAAAAGCAAAAAAACAAAACAGTGGTATTTACATTGTTATTTGTGTAAACACTGGGACAGACTAACGCATCTGACACTCTTGCAGTGCATTATATACTGAGACTGAACAAAGTAAAAAAACATGCCATGCTTAAGTACCTGTGAAGTGATCATCTGTGTGCTTTTGTTTCCTCCAATGAATCTAAGTGTGAGGTTCCATATAGCTTTCAGCCAGTATAATCAAACAAAAGGAGGCCTGATGGCCTCTTAACTTCGGCCTTTGTCCTGGGTCAGTAGGAATTTGAAATAAGAAAGCCCCCACCCGGCCTGCATGTTGCTGCTCGGGACGAATTCAGACAAACGTACTGGCGCTGCTGAAAGTGTCTGCTACACCGATAGGTGTAATACACAAAGCCCAATTGCCAACTACCCCCAGTCATGTGACCAGAGACAGGCTGCAGGCACCAAATGATTAAGGCAAGAAATGCCAACTTTATAAAAGTGGCATTTTCAGAATTGTAATTTAAATCCAACTCCACCATAAGTTAGTATTGTAAATTAAGATTCCATAGACACCAAACATGAATCAGTGATATCTTCCCATTTGGAAATGATGCTTATAAAATGTTATATGGTAATCCCAATGTTATCCTATGGGAGATATAGACCTTTCAGTAGTGAAAAACGAATTTAAGAGTTTTTCACTACCATTACATGCAAAATGTAAAAGTACATGACCTTCATTTTAAATGCATTGCACCCTGCCCTCTGGGCTTTCCAGGGGTTCACCTAGGGGTGACATATGGATAGAAAAGGTAGGTTTTCACCTGGCAAGACGTTTAACTTGCCAGGTCGACATGGCAGTTTCAAACTGCACACACAGGCTCTGCAATGGCAAGCCTGAGACATGTTTAAGGGCTACTTAAGAAGGTGGCACAATCCCTGCTTCAGGCCCACTAGTAGCATTTAATTAAAGCAAATTAAATATGCCAGTTGCGGATAGGTCAAAGTTACCATGTTTTAAGGAGACAGCATAGGCACTTTAGCACTGGTCAGCGTTGCAGAATCATCGGATGTTGAGCCTTTATTTTTTCCACTTTTCTTATTAGTTTTCTTTTGAGACAATCAGTGTTCCCACCAATCCTCAGTGGATGTCGCATGGATCAAGGGGTTCCTTTTATACACTTCCAATTACCCTCTATTAATAATATACCTCCAGAGTCATATAAATTAAGGCCATGGACACATAGCACATATCACACTGAAATTTTAAGGGGTCATTGTAGGCCCTCTAAACTCATGAAAACAGAACATAACTTCATGAGACGAATAGTCGGCCTTCCTAGTAGTACCCCCCTAGTCCCCCTCCGCTTGGATCTGGGCTTGTTACATATCGATGAGAAGATCGCCCTCAGGCCTATCACATTCTGGCATAGGCTCTGGGCAACACCAGAGCTGGCCTGCTATAGAGCCGAACTTAGAGAGGTCCTACATTGTTTACCTAACAAGAAAATCCTGTGGCTTAACCATATAAGGGACTTGAGTAATAAGATAGGAAGGCAAGACCTTTGGAAAACACCTGAATTATCGTGCCCACTGATAACCAGGGCAGACCTTGTGCGGCTCTACAGACTTTATAAATTGACAATCCTCCAAGAAAGATCGACCGGCGGCCGGTTGACACTAGAGTTTCTTCAAATAAAGACCGAATATAGAAAAGAAGAGTATTTGGATGTGATCCATCCTCCCCTGGCTAGGAAACTCTAGGCTCAATTTAGAATGGGGATACTTCCACTCATGTTATTCACCAGTAAATGGGACAAAGAGAAGAAGGAAGAATGTCCGGCGTGCAAATATAAGGTAGAGTCTGAAATTCACGTGTTCATCTGTCCTGCATATTCTGTACCTCGCAAACGATGGTTAGCCCCAATATGCAAAAACCTCGGGTTTAGGCGCTGTCTCCAGGCCTTTAGGATATTAAAACAAGACACACATCCTCCCATTGTTTTTTCTGTTTCGTGCTTCCTGAATGGAATGTGGTGTAAGCGCAGGGGCTTTTTGAAGTGATCAAGCAAAGAACTATAATCGTGCCCTCCTCTGATAAATCTATGGATGTTTACACAATGAGCACATTTGCTCTATCCATTAGTTTTTTCCATCTTAACCAGCAATTTTAAATGAATTGTATATTTGTATTTTATCAGATTTTAGGATAATCGCCAGCCAATATTTTTATAGTGTATCAAATGTAAACATATGATTGTATTGTCTGTTGTTATCTAATTTTTATCTTGTCGCCGGTGATTTTATGATTGTAATAATGCACTTTTATGACCCGAATGGCCGAAATAAAGTTATCTACTGACTGACTGAATCATATACATACTGAGACATATAGATTAAGGCCTTGGACACATAGCACATAGAACACTGAAATTTTATGATTGGTAAAAAAACATAAACTAGAAAAAGTTGATAACATGCCAACAGGTTATTGGGTGGTGGCAGAGGTGATCCTACTGCAAGATAGTACTTGGTAGCTGCTTAGACCACCACCAAATTTGGAGCAACAGAATGTAATAAATGCCTCGAATACTACATTACCACAAATCAATGCTTTTGTCGCAATAATTCACTGAATTGAAAAATGGGTTTGTCAGAGAATGTATAAACTTTACAGCTCAAAGCATGATTTAAGTTGAAGACTATGTAGTATTTGTTGCTTTTGAGGTAGAAAGACTTGTAACTGCTAGTTCACCACCCTATATGTTCTCAACATTAAAAAATAAGTGTCCTGACAGAGTTAAGAGTTGTAAGATTTTATTTCAAGAACAGGAAGCCCTTGGTGGAAGTTTCAGTTCATCAGTGACAAATGTTTTCTCCTGGATTTAGTTATGCGCATGGACTGTTGGGCATTATGCTATTTGAGCCAGAATTTCGGGCTTTCTGTTAAAAAAGTGACCACCTGTGTCCGTCCATACTATAAGATACTGAGTCACAGAAGCAGGGCCTTTGAAGATTGTGTTTATTATAACAGAAAATGCACTGGTACAGTAAATTATCCGCTGTGCTAAATTCAGCACTGGAGGCTGAAAATGCGCCTGAAAGAGAGGCTGTTCAAGTGCTTAATTTGAGCCAGTGGTTTCCGTGCTCGACACTGGCCTTTAATTCTTAACACAAGTTCTAATGACAATCTACCACACTGTGGCACTGTCTATCAGATTTTAAGGTGAGCGGTCTTCAAAACATACTGTTACGCCAGCCAGCTACAGTGGATGGCATACTGGCTATCAGGCAGAATTTGACAAGAAATAGGACTGTCACAGAGGGAGTGGGCTGGGGGTAAGGTACATAAGTTACTGATGCCAAACGTAAAGATACCACCGAATACACCTCCACTACTTAAAGTGACTCTACATTACTGGATGAAGGCGCTACAATATACTAACCAACAAAGACTGTACGCCCCGAATATTCCTTTGATGGGTATCCCTTGATCTATGGAGGTAGTATCCCACCGACGTAGCTCAGTCTGGCTGGAAGCACGAGTAGATACAATAGGCATGCTCTTTGTGGACGGTACACTGGTAGATCATGATATACTTATAAGAGAGCAAGGAGTACCAAATACACTTTTTTTGACGCACACACATATCCTTCGATTTATACGCAAGGGATGGGCGCCGTATGGACAAGAACCCCCAACGCACAAATTAGTGAACATGTTGTACCTAATGGGAAACGGCAGCCATCTAACAAAGTGGCTGGCACATGGGATCAAATCACATACGGCAACATCACTACAGTCTCTTAGAGAAAGGTGGACCACAGAAATAGGTAGGGATCTTACAGATAAGGAAACTGGGAACCCCACAACCCGCTTTCTTAATCTAATGCTACTAATAGCAAAAAGAACTATATTAATACGCTGGAAGGCGAGGAAAGGACCAGTGGTCCAGTATTGGTATAATGACGCACTCTGTTGGGGTACTGTATAGGGTACAGAAATTTAAAGAGAAGAAAGGCGTGGGCTGCGGAAAAAAAACAATTTCATTGGACTGGAATCTATTAATGGAAGAACTTAAAGAGACCGAATTTACAAAGTAACGTACAGAAAATGGTGTTAGCTGCAATTGAATGAATTAACAATACGGCCGAAAGGGTGGGAGGGGTGATGAGTTATTTCAGTTATCGTTGTTTTTTTTTTTAGGTAGTATAGAATGAGGGAAAGTTTGCTTGGCATGGTATAGAGATTACAAGATATACCAAGGATGCATAACATGACAAATTGTGCAAAATGCTTTTGTTTGCTCAAATATGTAAAAGAAAACACATGTAAGTTATAATGATACTGTACTAACAACCTTAGAACCGCTGCACTAATGGCTCTATAACAATTGAAAAGATGTATAGCAAAACACCAGTAAATGTTGATATGAAGACAAGTTGTACATTGTATGGATGTGAACCAACCCTAATAAAATATGTTTAAAAAAAAAAAAAGATACATTTGCAAATACGCCTTTCTGCACTCTTCGGGTGGATGGTCCCACATGCTGGAATACGTGTGGGGGTGCAGAATTACAAGGGAAATCAAGGACTCACAATGATTTCCATCCATGCTTCAGGGGAGCTTTGTGATTCATAGAAAAGTTAAACAATTCCCATATTTGCAATCTACATGGTAAATAAAAATGACAAGCGGAAACCAAGAGACACCATTACTCACCGTTATCCGATTGAAAGGTTTAATTTGGGATGAACATGAACTTTCTCTACAGTGATATATTACATGTCCCAAAACTGCAATGTCAATTACTAAAATTCCGTAGAAACCCTTTCTAAATGGTCGACTGAAATTTCCACCACTTCTTCTTCACAATAGATGGTTAATGGTTGTTATTCTTTATAATTAGAATTGCTTTTAATACTTTGGTCTCCCTGTCTCCAAACTAGGTTCTGTGTGGAATTTAAGATCGAGTCCCTATCCGTCTACTGCACAAGAGAAAGCCGGCCCTATGCTCGCTGGATGCAGTACCTGCGGGAGGGGTACACCGTGTGTGTGGCCTGCCAGTACCCAGCGATGAAAGATGGAAGCCAGCGGTGCACAGGGGATGGACTGGACACCGATGGGTAATATGTGGAATTATTATCTTCCTTTAGACACTGTAATATACAGTTTAACATGTTGACGATTCATTTATTTAACCCAAATATTTGTCACATTTCTTTTTATTTCATGCTTTAGTATTGATGGATAATAGTTGATGGTAGGGAATTTTCCTGTTTATAGCAGACATGAATTACTAAACACAGATTCCAAGTTTGATGCATACATAACCTTGAACATTCAACTTTGAGAATGAGCAGGATACTCTTCAAGATAACACACACATATTATTTAATTTTCTGGACTTAAGTGCAATTTCATGATTTCTTCCATGGCTTCTACTTTCCTTCTGTCATTTTGATCTTAGGAATCGAACACAATAAGGGGCATATTATCAAGTGCTGGCGATAACATTATCGCCGCTTTAGCCTCCGTTTTCGGGCGAAAAGTGGCGATGATTTTATCGCTTTATTAACAAGGACACGCTAGTGCGTGTTTCCTTGCCTTAGGGCATGGTTTCCTATCGCCTCGCCTCGCTAATGAGATGCAAGGTAGGCGTGCCGCTCACAACAACATTATAAAATATCGCCAATGGTGCTTCGCTGTGTTTACAACAAAGCCCCGTCCGGTTTAGCGCTGATTTCTTTAGCGCTAACTGGGCCTTAACGCTGGAATTGAACGTCTGTTAAATTCCAGACTAAGGCATACCTGACATGGGGGTGGATTGTGTGGCTAAGACAACAGGCCGTATCAGCAAGGATATCGCCGTTTTCCATGGAACATCACTGGAAAACCAACGTTGTTCCATGGATAAAAGGCGATATCCCTCTATCGTTGGAATTTTTTTCGCCTCAGTGATACGCGCTGGTAATAACGTGCTAACCGGGCGATACATTCCAGCGATAGACGGCGATAAGGAAATAAGCGCTAAGCGTGCTTTGCGATGTTTATAGCCGTCTATTGGTAATATGCCCCACAATTAAATCTTTGAATTTTACAGACCCACAACTAATTAATTGATAATATATATTGTTGGAGACTACTTTAATAAACATAGGGTAAACTGCTAATTCTGCATCCTAAATTTCATGTGACAACAGTGAAATCTTTGGAATTCACCCTTGACGTAGCCCTCCCAATTATCCCACATAAGCGTGTGCTGAAGAAAACACAGCAGCTAATTCTGCCCCACTATCTTATGAGGGCAGTGCAGCGGCCTGATTACATTTCAGGAACAGAACTGGCTGCAGTGCTACAATCACACTTATCAATTATAGGAAATGCTTGTAGAGCTTTAACAAAGGCGTAGAAAACTAAACACAAATAATGGAGCCAAAACGTATGTAAAATCAGCCGCCAACATCCTGTTATATTCTACCATAGTACAGAATGTAACCCAAATGACCCGAGCAGCCGCTGGCACGTCACTCCCTGTGCCAATGCCTGCCCTGGCTGCCCACTAGTAAAACAATCTCATTCAGTACTGTCTGTACCACCAAATGCCCTCATGCATGTACGGGGCATATTTCTTTTCAATCAAAACTCAGGCTCTGCTTTCTAAAGTGGAACCTTAGATCCAGAATAGCTCAACTTTTGACCATCTCTGCATTTAAAAAAATTCCAACATTGAGAAGGAAGCCATTTGCTGTGCCAAGGTGCACATTAAGGAACATGCTCTCAAAGGATAGGAGGACAATCAACAATGGGTTAATATTTCGAAGGGCATTAAAAGACCTGACTGCTTCCTGAAGTATAATATCATCTCGATCCAACCGACAAGATCTTACTTGTGTGTCTATGGAATTTGCAGTCTCATCACACTGTTTCACCACTTGCCTTCTCCATCACAAACCACACCAACACCCCTCCTCCATAGGCAGCACCAAAACTTTCCTTCTAGGCTACATAAGAAACGGAGTAAATAGTCACTTGTCCACTAGAAGGACGTTGGACCTCGCAAATTGGTAGGGAAATGCTACATTGATGACAATATAGCTCAGCTGCGTTTCATTTTAGTTAAATACACCTGTATCGTTACAGGCAGTGGAACACATATGCAAATAATTCTTGGATCCATACCGCAAGGGACAGTCACCCAACCTGCTTGTCCGTGCCTTCTGTGAATCTTTCATTTTTTTTAGGGCTCATAAAGAGGCGCCAATGTACCTTACACTACTAACAGGTGGCATCATACACATGTTGTCTAAACTTGCCGGATGGACTCCAACAAGCATGTGTAGTGTGCAGCCAGGTACACTTAGCTTTGCACCTAGGGTATACATTGGCAAATCACTCCCAGCAAAAGGCTTCTGGTAATACCGCATGTGTAACTGCAGCAAAACATGTGGTAATGTTTATTGTGGCAAATTATGTACGATTTATTATCACTGAAACCTAAATCAACGGATAATCCTGCAGCTCTCATGATCACAATAGCATGTTAAGTCTAGATAGTGTTCGTGACTCTGAGGTTCATTGGGTATGATGTCAATTTCCTCAATGTAAATTCAAGACAAAATTAACCGGTAGCTCTTATTAAAAGGAGCTATTGAGTTGGTTAAAGGAGCAGCTCCTGACCTCAGCATCCCACAGTAAATATGCCATGGCATCTTTGGAAAAAATGAACTGTTTGAGAGGGGCGCCTGTCTGTAATACAACGTGAACAGATACGTATTTGCTATTTCACATTTAGACTTGGAGCTGGTCAAGACATGGGTCACAACAAACGCCTTGATGGAATATTGGGGATCATCGGAAACTTTAGAATATTTTTGTTTCTATCTCCAAACCCAGCACCACCAATTACCTCCTCATTTTGCTTCCTTGCGCCACCCATTAAATAGTGCGGCTCTGACTCCTTCCAGACTCTTGAAGACCCAACTTCTGATTAAGTTGTCAAATTACGTTTCACCTCCTCTTGCCTCTCCCCTCCTAGGAAGCTTTCCCACAAAAAAGAAAGAACAGCTACATCTCTTGTTTTATTTAATGTGTCCTTTCAGAAAGATTATGGTTTTGTTGGCAATCGAAGCAAAACTCACTGAAAGCCAAGGGGGACGGTGTCCCAGGTCTCCTGGTGTGGATCTTTTTTCCTGCTTTCGAGACTCACTTGGAAGTAGACAGGAAAGTCAGGCAGCTCGTGAGCGAATGTAGAAGGCGGTCTGCTTCAGGGTCTTTGACTGAGAAATAATGTCCTCAGGATGGTAGGTAACGTTCTATTTGGTGTTTTTCTCTCCTTCAAATGGAGATTTATCCAAAGATGCCTACAGCATTGCAAAAGTCCACAAGGGTCAGATGGGGCAGTTCTCCATGAAGGTCTCGATCCCCATCACCTAGTCAGCACCGCTTCTCACTATCAATACGGCCCTCCATTCTCCCAACCATTTTGATCCAAGTGTGCCTTACTCTCAGATGGAATTAAGAGTTACTATCAGTGATGCTGTGGTAGAGGTTGTGTCTCAGGGGAGTATTCCTCCTCAACTTAGTCTATACCTTGTTCAAAGATTATGATACTGAAAGAGTTTCTCAGTTTAGATTTATGCCCAAAGAAACAGTGAAATTGATTCTGGAGCACGTGTGAGCCAATGTGGGACTTTCTTCAGCCAGGAGTCTTCCTGTTGCAGATGAGGATTTATGCTAAATATGACCAGCCAACAGGTTCTCAATTTCCTTCTCTTATCACTCTATGAGGTCTGTTATTCAGCGAAAGTGGAAGGACCCAATATGTTTCTTGCCTACGTTTATGGCCAAATTTCATCCAGTTCAGGAAGAGGAACTGATTCTCTCGGACAAAGTGCCTGTGGATTCTATATTGCCTAAGCCTGACTCCCAAGCAACAGATTGACTGTTGCCAGCTACTGGGACAGCTCGCCTCTCTGTTCTCCCTCACCCCTGGGCTTACAAACTTGTATACCCATGATATTGATCACTGGTTATGTTATGTTATGTTAAATGGGCTCTTCTATAGCGCACGGCTACTCCGAGGAGTGTCCCGGCGCTTTGGCGAAGAGAGAGACAAGGAGAGATACAGCATGACAGTGCTCCAGAAAAGACAGAATTTACAGAGAGAAAAGCCAGGTCTTTAGCTGCTTTCTAAAGGCAAGCAGATTGGTCTCCAATCTTAAGGATCGAGGGAGATCGTTCCAGCACCGAGGAGCAAGGTACCGAAAGGAGCGATCTCCGATTCGAGTGCGCCTGATGGAAGGAACCACGGCTTTGGCCTCAAAGGCAGACCTGAGAGCTCTTCTGGGGACATAGAAGGCGATCCGCCTGCGGAGATAGTTAGGGCCAATTCGGTGGAGCGCCTTAAAAGGCAGAGTCAGGATCTTAAAGGTGACTCTCTTGGCGATCGGAAGCCAATGAAGTTGCTCTAAAAGCTCCGAAGCCCGCGCCCTCCGGGGGAGTCCAAAGATGGCTCTGGCCGCCGAATTCTGCACCACCTGCAGACGGGCCATCAGATATTTAGGAAGGCCCAAATAGAGAGCGTTCACGTAATCGAGACGTGATCCTATCAGGGCCTGCACCGTAATTTTTTTGTGATGAAGGGACAGCAAAGGGAGAAATTTCCGTAGCATCTTGAGGATGCCGAAGCATTTCCCCGTCAGCCCGATGATCTGAGGTCTCAGGGAAAGGTCGACATCACACAAGAAGCCAAGATTTTTCGCCTTTACTGAAACAGTGCTAGGTGGAGACATAGCACACGGCCACCAAGACTTCCAGGCCGGATCGGGCGGGCAGCCGAAGAAGAGCAAAGACTGGTGACAGTCCCCCTGTCAAAAACAAAATCTACAGACTGCCAGATAAGGTGAGGACCAGCATCAAGACAGAGTACTCCAAGATGTTGAAGTTGGGAGTGATTGAGCATTCCAATATTCCCTGGTTTAGCCAAGTGGTGCTGGTTACACAGGCTGCCCTTTCAGGCACCACATCAAAACTTCAGTTCAATGTGGACTACAGGGGGGTTAGCTCAGTCACAAAGATTGATGCTCCCCCCCCCCATCCCCAAGCTGATGAGCTCATTGATCGAGGGGGGGGGGGGGGTGCCGAGTTCCTGAGTACTTTTGACTTAACATCAGGATACTGGCTGATTGCCCTAACTGAGGGTGCTAAAGAAAGGTGAGCATTCACCACACCAGAGGGCCACTTCCAATTTTACAGAAATTGCCTTTCACCCGAAAAATGTGCCTGCCACCTTCCACAGGCTGGTGAACCAGGTTTTGCCTGGAATGGAGGCCTTCAGCTCTGCTTACTTGGATGACATAACTGTCTTCAATAGCAACTGGGAGGACCACGTGTTTCACCTCCAGGAGGTGCTTCTGGCTCAGCAACAGGCAGGTCTGATTATTAGGGTCAGTAAGTTGCAGATAAGGCAGGGGTCTGTGGTGTGTACTTGGGATGCCAGATAGGCATGGGTAAGGTGCAGCCTCTTCAGGCCAAAATACAAACTATCATGGCCTCGGCACTTCTCAACATGCAGACAGAAGTGAGGGCCTTACTGGGCCTGAGTGGTTCCTATAGGAGGTTTGTTAAGGGGTACGGCACCAATGTTGTTCACTTGACTGTGCTGACTTCAAAGAAGCAGCCAAGAAAGGTGATCTGGACAGAGCCTGTCAGAAGGACTTTGACTCCTACAAACAGGCCATGTGCACAGTCCCTGCACTCAAGGCCCCTGACTTTTCCAAGACATTTATGGTGCAAAATAACACCTCAGAGCATGGTATAGGGGCAGTAGACCAGCCTGTAGCCTTCAGTAGAAGTAGGTTACTTCCCTGGGCACAGAGGCAGAGTGCTCTCGAGAGAAAACCCTTTTGTTGTGGTATTTGCACTGAAGAAGTTGAGACCATACATGTTTGGGTCTCCATTCCGAATTCAGACAGACCACAGGCCCCTCAGATGGCATGGTGCATTTTCGCAGAGGAGTCCATGCATGGAAACTAGACCTTTCTTAGAGCAATGTTTTTGTCTTGGCACTTCCTACATGTGCCTAAACGGCCAGTTGTATAAATTGAATGAGTGTGGGTACCGCACTCGGTTTTTACTTAGTTGAATATATTTAATCGGTAGGTGTGCTGCGCTGGATTAGTGCCTGCTCACTGTAAATATCAAAATGTATGGCCTGATCCCAAAGGGTGTCCAGGACTCTAGCGCGCACTACAAAAACAGTTCAGATTATTCCAATTTTCTGGTTACGAATATAAGTTTATCAAGAGTTCAACAATATTACACTTTGCTCATCTGTGCATTATATTTTGAACATTTTCACATAAACAAATAAATGAACAGTTACATTATTTGTATCACAAATGCATATTTACAAAACAATACGTTAAAAAACCCAATGCATTTCGGGGCTGAGGCCCCTTCGTCGGGGGTCTGTTAAAGGAAAGAAAGAAACTTCGTTACTAATGATGCCGTGGGGGCTGTATGCTTTAGATTTATCTATAATTATAGGGATTCTTACCTCTGACGCAAGGTAACTCGATAGCAATTATATTGAGAAGATAACAGTCGATCTAAAAAGAAAATAAAGGCTTCTTATTCAAAAAATATTGGCAGAGATCTTGTGTGTCTCATTGCGAGCGTATACTGGAGAATAAAAATCATCTTTATAAGCTCACCTGCAAGTTTAAGTTGAGTCGCTATGAACGGTTGTCCTAAGAAGATGGAAAGTACAGGAGTGTGACTAAGTATGTTATCTAATCCGAATTTCAGAGGTTCGTGAAGTTACAAAAAAACGTCATTTACCTGCGAGCCTTCGTTATCGTTCTAGAGGTCTCGCTGAAAGAATTAAGACGGTGCAGCTGAAAATAAGAGATAACCGCTTTTAATAAACAAAGCACGCGGTTCACCGGCTGCAGATGCTCACAAATGAGTCTGTTTAAAATCTTACCTGCGAGCATTCGTTATCGTTCTAGCGGTCTCGCTGAAAGAATTAAGACGGTGCAGCTGAAAATAAGAGATAACCGCTTTTAATTAACAAAGCACGCGGTTCACCGGCTGCAGAAGCTCACAAATGAGTCTGTTTAAAATCTTACCGGTAGTGAAAATAGTTTTATTTTATTTTATTTTATTTTTTTGAGTTCAACACTGCTTTATTACATAATACAAGCTAGAATACACAGCTTTTCGAGCCCACAACCCGGAGGCTGGCAGCGTGGTATAGTGATTTAAACACAGCCTTGTAGCCGGCATCCCTGAGGCCCGGCGGCAAAGTATAAGCATGAGAGATGATAGTAAATCAGCCAGCGTTGTGGGGCCCTTAGAGGATCAGCAGCAGTAGAACAGTGTTATCCATTTCAACATTCAGTGATAGAACAATAGCAACAAAAAAAAAAAAAAAATTACCAACATAAAATAAACTAAGAGGCATTTCGTTCTCCCTTGAAAATAAAAAGGAAATAAAACCTGTCAAATCAGCAAGGCAGTGGTGTAGGTAAGTAGTGCAGTGTAGTGCCCAGCGGCTATAGCTCCACACTTCGAACGGTTCTCCAGCAAGTCCGGAGGCGATGATATGTACCGTGTGTTGCATGTAGCGCCTTAGAGTGGAAGATGTGTCCGGGGGCATACAAGGTGTGGTGTGGGGGGCAGTGGTTCAACTCAGGGGGGGAAGAGTCCGGGGGGGGAGGGAAGGGGAGAAATTCGCTACCAAGTGGGGGGGAGCCTCAGTGGCAGGTACAGGGGCATCGGTAACGATAGTTGACTAGGCCAACCCGCCCGCAGTAGGTAAAGCACGACCCGGGCCAATTCCTGTGACATGTGGATGCTGCAGCTAACGTACAGGTCTGCTCTAGGGTCGTAATAATGTGGCCTCAGATAGGGGCAGTGTCCTTCTCAGGCGTGTCTTCCTCAACCGATCGCTGGAGCATGTAGCACACTAGGGGACCCCATATGTCTCTAGGTTTACAGGATGTAGGCAACAAGTCAGCAAATGTGTTATATTGATCTTGACAGTAGGTCAAGTCCGCTAGCCAGTCCTTAAATTTGGGTGCCCTGCCTCGGCCCCATCTACAGGCCACGCGACGTTTGGCCAACAGCAACGCAATGCCGACAAATTTCCGGCTAGAGCTAGGGATCTGCTGTGTATATTCAAGAATCGTGACCAAGGGGTCTACAGGCACCGTAGTGTTCGTCATGTCCGTAAGGGCATTTGTCACTTGTTGCCAATAGCGTGCCACCTGTGGGCATTCCCACGCTAAATGTAAAACATCCGCATGGCTTGCATGGCAACGTACGCATCGGTCGTCTTCCGCCAAGCCAAATCTGAGTTTGCGCACCGGGGTATAGTACATTCGTTGCAGGTATTCATAATGTATTATTTTAAATCTGCTGCTGGCAGATAGGCGGGAGGTGAGTGCACAGCAGTATTGCCACTGCGCATCAGTGATGTCAGTAGCCAATTCAGCTGCCCAGCGTGCTCCAGCATTGGAGTCCGGCATCTGCATAGCGGCCCTGAGCTGACGGTAGAGGCCAGATACCAAATGTGTCCCATCTCGGGAGTTCAACAGGAAGTGGAGCGGAGGCAAAATTTCAGGCTCGTCAGGAAAGTTGGGGAGTATGGCCCGCATCCCTGCACGTAGGCGCACGTAATAAAAGAGTTCTAGCGGAGTGTAGACGTGCGATTGGAAGAAAAGGTCCGCCGTTTTGAACTGACCATTGACAAACAAGTCGCCCCAACAGGAGATACGTAGTGCTGCGCACAGCGTGCGGAATCCCTGTTCCTGCAACAGGGTGAGTTCCGGATGGTAGGTAAGTGGCAACTTCGGTGAATATGGTAGTTGGCATAATAAGCTCCTGGCTATTCGCCGCCATGCATCCATCGTGCACGATACAGATGTATTCGGCGTGGTTATGGATGATTCCGGGCAGTGGAGTAGTCCCGACAGCGGGAGGGGTCGTACTATCCAATCCTCAACCGCAATATGCGGCATGTAAGGTGTAGGAGCCATCCAGTGGTAGGCAAAGTGTGCCTGAGCGCACTGGTAATATTTCTCGAAGTCCGGTATATCGAATCCCCCTTTGTCATAGGGCAAGGTAAGCGTGGACCATTGAAGCCGTGAGTTCTTACCTCCCCAAAAAAGTCTGCGCAGTGCAGCCTTTAGTGTCTTAAAGAAGAAAGCACCGGGAAAATAAGGAATGTTGATAAAGAGGTAGAGGAACCGAGGAAGGATAACCATTTTGATTAGGGACGCCCTACCGGACATAGAAAGCGGCAGAGTAAGCCAGCGATCCACGGAAGCGATTAGTTTTGTGATAGCCACTCCATAATTGGCTCGTAACGTCTCCTCCCTGTCCCGGGAAATGCGTATCCCCAGGTAGCGAAGGTCTGTCCGGCACCATTCCAACGGATAATCAAGGGAAAAGTCGCCCACCGCCTCAGTGAGGGGGAAAAATTGGGACTTGGACCAGTTGATGTGGACACCTGACATGCCGCCAAACACAAGGAACTCCCTGAGTAGAGGGTTAAGGTTTATTTCAGGGTGCTTGACATATAGTGTCATGTCATCTGCATACAGGGACACATCAATCTGTCGCTGCAAGCATTGAATCGCGCCATCTCGATGAAGCTGACGTAAGCGGCAGGCTAGCGGCTCAACAGCTATGGCAAACAATAAGGGCGATAGCGGGCATCCCTGGCGCGTGCCTCGGGTGATGTCAATAGACTGATATAAGCGACCATTGATCAGCACTCTCGCCGTAGGCCGGGTATAGAGCAGGCGGATCCAGGATATAAACAAGGGTGGGAATCCCATGCTTGTCAAGACAGAGAATAAATAGGGCCATTCAACTGAGTCAAAGGCTTTGGTCGCGTCGAGAAAAATCGCTGCGACTGGCGTTTCAGGATGCACGGTACGTAGGAGAGAGAACAGGGTACGAAGGTTGTGCGATGTGGATCGGCCAGCCACGAATCCAGACTGATCAGGCAGGACAATTCTGGTCATTAAC
Source organism: Lissotriton helveticus (assembly GCF_964261635.1). Taxonomy (NCBI): domain Eukaryota; kingdom Metazoa; phylum Chordata; class Amphibia; order Caudata; family Salamandridae; genus Lissotriton; species Lissotriton helveticus. The sequence continues at coordinate 553,280,421 of NC_136063.1, forward strand.
AGCGATAGCCGAGTAGCCAGAACTTTAGCAAGTATCTTGACATCGCAGTTGAGGAGGGAAAGTGGGCGATATGAATTGCAGGAGCTGGGGTCCTTATCGGGCTTCAGTAGGGAGGTGATGACAACCTCGCGCATAGAGCAGGGCAGAACGCCTTCATCAAGGGACTCCGAGTAAACCTCGCGCAAAACAGGGGCCATGATATCAATGTATGTTTTATAGAACTCGGCAGGAATGCCATCTAGGCCTGGGGCCTTGCCATTGTGAAGAGACATGATGGCATCCCGGATCTCCTCGAGCTCGAAAGGTGCAGCCAGAAAGGCCCTATCTCCATCGCTAAGCCAACATAATGCTACATCCTGCAGGTAATCGGTATAAGATGGTGTAGTCCCCACAGTGGAAGTGTATAATGACAGGTAGTGTGTCATGAAAGAGGTGAGAATTTCATCCGAGTTTCTGAGAGGGGCGCCATTGGTATCAGTAAGTTCGAATATGATATTGCGATCACGTGTTGGTTGAGTGAGTGCAGCAAGTACCCTCCCAGGCCTGTCTCCCTCACAATATTTTCGGGCCTGCCAATGCTTGCCTCGGAACTAACTTAGACTCCCTAGCAGCCTCTTCTTCATATTGTGACAGCGTTTCCCTAAAGGTAGCATGCAATTCAGGGTCAGGATCATCCACCATGCGGCGTTCTAGAACGCCCAGCTCATTCTCCAGTTTGCTAATAGTGCGACGGATATCACGTAGGACTCCACAGCTTTTGGAAATACAATAGCCCCTTATAGTTACTTTGAATGCCTCCCAAACATGCTCCACAGAGTCAACTGATCCCTTATTTCTGGGGAAAAAAGCAGCTATCTCCTCCCCCAGTTCGGTTCGAAACAGAGTGTCTAGCAGAATTTCTGGGCGAAGTCTCCAATGCGGTCGTTGGTTATCCCACCCAGGGACACGAAGGTGGAGGACAACAGGGCTGTGATCAGAGTGCGTCCTAGGTAGGTGAGACACCCCCTCCAGCTCCGCGGCAACCCCTTTGGTAATTAGAAAATAGTCCAAACGTGCCCATGTCCCCGTGTGCGAGGTGAAATGAGTGCCCTCTCTCCCCAACGGATGTAAGTGTCTCCAAGCATCCAGAAGTTCCCCTTCCGTAATCACTCCCTCCAGCGCCTCTCGAGCCCTAGGTTTATAGGAGCACACTCCATCAGCTCTATCTAAGTGTGGTACCAGTGCCAAATTGAAATCGCCTCCCCAAATGACGTGTCGGGAGCCCGCAGCCAGGATTTTGTGCCACAGTGTGGTGAAAAAGGTAGGTGTGTCCACATTCGGCGCATATACCACAACAAATGTGTAAGTGTCCCGGCCTAGTCTGCCCCACAAAAGTGCGTATCTCCCCTCTCTATCAGCAAGGTCCCCATATCTATGAAACGGCACATTCCGGGCCACAAGGATAGCTACCCCCCTCGCATACGTGGAATAAGAAGAAAAGACTCTGTCCCCAGCCCATCTACTGGCAAAGGTGATCCTATCTTGTGGCGGCAAGTGGGTTTCTTGTAACATAACCACCTGAGCGTGGTGTCTATCAAGGTAAGCAAGAACATTGCGACATTTTCTAGCATCATTCAGCCCCCGGACATTCCAGGACAAGCAATTTAAATGTACATTAGCAGTCGGTAGGGCCATTGTTCGGTTCTCAACAGAAACAGGAGAAGCAGCCAGAGTAATAAGCTCGGGTCTGCAGCGGCTTCCCGCCAGGGTCACACATACCTTCGTACTAGCTGCCTACAGAGTCCAAGGAAGTATAGCCTCAACATATAACAGTCCAACCCCCCTCCCACCCCAGCATCCCAATCATGCCAGTAGCCAATGAGTCCCACCCAGCATTTCCCACCCCACCCCACCAGTTCTAACCCACGTAGTAACCAAACAATCAGCAACAGCTGGAAGGGGAGCACCCTGTGGGGGTAAAACATAGAGTACGCACAGCCACCTCTCGGCTCATAACTCCAGTCTGTACTACCCTTGGTGGAGCCTAGAGCCAAGAGAGTGGGCCTTGGTTTACATTACCACAGGTGTGCAGAGGCCATGCGAGGTCGGTGTCCGTGTCTAGTGCAGGCACCATGGGCCACAGGATGAGCGATGTTCCAACATTGCAGGGAAAGCAGCCAACGCAATCTCTGGAGGCCAGTGTCATTCGTCCTGTTCCGGTGGCAGATCATCGCGTCCCAGCTCTTCTGCAGCACCCTGTTCCTCCTGTCGCGCTCTTCGGAGTGATTTCAGGAAGACCTCTACCTTTTGCGGGTTTGTGAAGAACCTTTGCCGTCCCTGATGAGTGATGCGCAGCTTCGCCGGGTATAAAAGGGCATAGTCCACTTGGGCTTCTCGCAGTTTTTTCTTCACGGGTAGGAATTTACGGCGCTCCTCCTGCACCATCGGCGTGAAGTCCGGATAGATGGAAAACTTGATGCCGTTGTACTGCAAGTCACGTTGAGTTCGGGCCGCTCTCAACGCTGCCTCGCGGTCGCGATAATTCAACAGTTTGGCAATAATAGGCCGAGGCGGCAATCCGGGCTTGGGTACAGGCGCAAGGGATCGATGCGCCCGCTCCACGATGAACTGGGTAGTGAAAGCATCTTCTCCGATTGACCCCTTAAGCAATTTCTCAATAAACAGTTCCATCCTACCCGTGTCCGTAGATTCCGGTACATTCGTGACGCGTATATTGCTGCGACGGCTGCGAGCCTCCAAATCCTCATTTTTCGCCGCTATGATTCGGAGCAGATTGTCCATCCGTGCCAGCTGCGTCGTGTGTGACGCGGCAGTATCTTCGGTAGTGGAGATTCGTTGTTCTGCAGCCGTCAGTCTTTCCTCATGACGATCCACCTTATGGACCAGGGCGTCCAGACGAGCAGTGACTCCATCAACTTTTTCAACCACTGTCGCAAACCCCTGCCTCATTTCCTGGAACAGGGCTTGAAAATCAAGGTCCGATGGGGGGGGTGTAGTGGCCGTCGGAGGTGTCCCACTGGGTCCAGGGCTACCAGTCACCGATTTCGCGCCCTTTTTAGCGCCATCAAAGCTCAGCTTCGCCTGCCGCCCATCAAGGCGTCCCATGGTCGTAGAAGGGAGCAGTCTGTCAATACTGTGGGCCTGGGAAGCTCTATGTGTCCCTGGAGGCCACGAGCAGGCCACCAGGCAGTGGGGGGTCCTAGTCAGCTCCGGCAGCCCTCGGTGAGGCAGCTTCTGGCAGGACGGTATATCGCAGTGATTATCAGGAGAAGGGTGCGAGCCTGACGCGCTCCCCACGGTCCCAAGTATGCCCGTGTCAGTGGAATAAGAGCAAAGGCAGAGTGAGGCTCTGTAGCCTAGATGGCCATGCAATAGTCCACAAAACACAGCGTAAGGAGATCAGCACCCAGGCCGCAGCCGGCCCACCAGGTAGGGCACTGAGTGGTCACGTACCTCTCCGTGGGTGGTGTCCAATGTGTGTCAGCACGGGCCCCGGGGGTGGTGTTGTCCTGTGGGGGTGTAACACATGAGGGGTGCCAGCAAAGAGTTCCTCACTCCGCGACATTTATGGGGCCCATGCGAGTGATGGCGTCCTCGTGTGTGCTACCCCCCAGTGCCCAGGTCATCAGGCATGCAGGTCCAGCTCGCGGTCCAGGGTAATCCCGGTGCACCCTACCGACACCAGCAGGTTAGCGTGGCGGCCGCCCCTCTAGGCGGCTCCTGGTCGTTGCGACACCCGCCTCCCCACCGGGCGGAGCGGGGAAGGCCCACCCCCGGACTTCGCGCCGGGGATCCACACCAACGAGGGGTCAGCACTGGCAGCGGGTCGATTGCAGCTCACCTCCGGCACAGGCTGCAGCGCAGGGCTCCTCCGTGAGTCTAGGCGGCCATCCGGAGGTGCGGCCCAGCCCCTCGTGGCCGACCGCGGCCTCGCGTAGGATGTCACCCCGGTAGTCACCGTCTGCTAGCTCCAGGGCAAAACCTCGGCAAATACGACGGCCGCGATATCTCCGGTCCTGAATCCTGCAGCGGCTCCAAAGTCGGAACGAGGGCAGAGGATGTTGGCCTGCGCACAGCGATGGGTTTTGCTGGCGATTCTGCACCCTGTAGTGTAGGATTATGAGAGGATTTAGTACCAAGGCGCGGGAGCTACTTGTTTAAGCGGCCATTCCGCTCGTGCGCCCTCTAGCGCCCCCCCCCGGTAGTGAAAATAATCGTGCTGGGTACAGCGTTAACGACTGATGCGTTCTCTGGCATTCAACCATTACGTTCGTAGTCTATTTTCTATGTTGCTAGCGCTGATGAGTTTGGCTAATCGCAATAGGCAAAGGACTGATGGAGGATGTTAAATGGTCGCCATTATTAAAAGTGAAAGCCTAATATTTTTATGGGGGTTCTATGGCTAATAGTGGTGATTATCCCTAAAACGGTGTGATTTTAGCGATACACTGGGAGCTCATAACTTTAACAAATGACTTTTTTTTAAAAAAGAGTAGATCGTTTTGCCAATAAAATATGATAATACATCAAAAACTCAATGAGTTGTAACATTTTTCTTGACAATACTATTGCAATTTTCTGCCTATTTACAATCTAATGATAACACTATTTCGCTGAAGCGCTTGTGTGTGTGAGGGTCATGTATTGTGTATATACATATCGCTGTGTGTTGGAAGGCCTTGAGAGTCCAAGGAACAAGAAATCATAGTTCAGAAATTCAAAGGAAACAAACCATTTCCATTTTGTCATTTAGCCCGTTCGGGGCCAGTGTCTGAAGTTTACGTATCCAAAAGGTTTCTCTTTGGAGCAAGGTTCTAGCATTATCGACTCCCAAACGCTGAGGAACAAGTTCAATGATCTGAAATCGTAATTGGGCTATTGTGTGACCCATTTCCATCCAATGTTTTGCAAGTGGGGATGTGTAATGTTTGTTACGAATGCGACTCTTATGTTCTGAAAGTCGTAGTTTCACTTTACGATCGGTCTTACCGATGTACAATAGTCCACACGGGCATTTAATTGAGTATACTACGTGTTCTGAATTACAATTGGTGGTGTACCTGAGATGGATTCCTTCTCCTGTACGAGGGTGTAATAAGGTGTCGCCTGGTATTACATTATTGCAATTTTTGCAATTGTAACATCGCATAGTTCCTTTATAGGTTTCGTGTTGTTGACTGATCTCCTCTTGTCCTGTTGCTTTGTTGAGTAGTTCCATGAGGTTCCGTGTTCTTTTGTAGGCAAATAAGGGTTTATCAATGAACAGTGAACCAAAATCATTCTCAACTTGCAAGATTTCCCATCTTTTCAGTATAATCCTTTTTTATGTCTCTCGAAGCTGTCGAGTATTTTGACACGAAAACCATCCTCTTGTTCACAGTTTTCACTTTCTTTTGCAGTAGTTCACTTCTTGGTGTTGCCTTTATTTTCTCAATGTGTGCTTCCAAAAGTTTTTTGGGGTAACCCCTGTCTAAATATCGCTGCTTCTGAACTTCTAGAGTTTTCTTGCATGTCTCGTCATCAGATGTGATTCTCTTTATCCTTATGAATTGTGAAACCGGAAGGTTGTTGATTAGATTAATTGAATGAAAACTACCGTATAAAAGTGCTGTATTCTTGTCAGTTGGCTTTTTGTACATTCTTGTTTGAATTGCATTATCGGTTAGTTCTACCAGAACATCCAAGAATGGTATTGAAGTTGCGCTCATGTTACTTGTGAACTGTATTCGTGAATTTGCTAAATTCAAACTTTCAATGTTCCGCTTGAGATCTAACTCAGATCGTTTCCAAATGATGAAAATATCATCTATGTATCATTTATAATACACGATGCCTTCTTGCCAGGTACTGTCCTCTAGAATGTAGTCAAGTTCAAACTTCGCCATAAATATATTAGCATAAATACATGCTCCGGGAAAAACCCATGGCGGTTCCACTAAGTTGGGTGTAGTATTCATGTTGCCATGTAAAGTAGCTGTTATTCTAACAGAATTCCAAGAGCTGCATTATCAGGTATTTCAGTTCATCTGGTTTGTCCGTTCTGAGTAGGGCCCATTTCATGGCCTCCATTCCTTGTTTATGAGGAAATGACGTGTATAGGGATACAACGTCTATGGTACATAGTAACCAGTCCATGCATCCTTCTAGTTTAATCATGGATAGACTTCTTAGGAAATCCGACGTGTCTTCTAGATATGTTGGCCATTGGTGAATGAAAGGTTGCATGTGTGCATCTATGAAGATACCCAAATTTTTAAAAATCGATGAACATCCGGACACTATCGGTCTCATGGGGGGATTGTGTAGATGTTTATGTACCTTTGGTAAAAAGTAAAGCCTTGGTCTTCTTGGATAGATTTGTCTCAAGTAGCGTTTCGTTGTGTTACTAATCCAGTTCAATTCTTCTGCCTTTTCTAAGATCTTGTCTAAAGTTTGCGAAATATCTACCGTTGGGTCATTTTCCAATTTAGCATATGTTTTTGCATCTTGAACATGTTCATTTCCCTTTTGCAGATAAAACTCTGAATCCATAATGACTAGGCCTCCCCCCTTGTCCGCCTTCTGGATAACTATTGTTTTGTTGTTAGCCAAAGCTTGTATCGTGCTGCGTTCAGCTTGTGTCAAATTGTTTAACTTGTTCTTATATTGTAGTTTATTCATGTCAGCTTTGACTAGTGTTTCAAATGTGTCGAGGCTCTTATGGGACACTGGAGCTATGAAGTTACTCTTGGGTTTAAACTGGTCTGTTGTATTGTCCATGGTTGCAATTGGATTTAATATAGTGAAGAAATGCTTTAATCTCAGGATTCTCATAAATTTATAGAATGCCACTTCCGTTTTGTGGAAAAGTCAGCCCATAACACACCTGATGCCCAGGCTGCTGGTGCAGGACGCCTCTTAGTTCCCATCTTGAACAATTACCAAATAAAGAGACGGGCGCTGGAAGCAGGAAAACAAGAACAGAGTTTATTTCTCATGAGGAGAGCCTGTCATTTCGGACACTCGCATAGTGTCTTCAGGAGGTGCTCTAACAAGTTTCTCTGAGGCTTCGTCTTTTATACACATGTTTATGATGCACAAACATTCCTTATTACAATAAAGACACTTTGAAGTAGGGAAAAAACATGCTTGGAATCCCAGCTTCAGGCCTATTCCCATACCAGTCGCTCAAATGTCATCCTCCCCTCCTGAATGTAACAAGAGATTGTGATCTCTCAGCCGGACATTCCTACCGGACACGAGGGCAGGAGGGGATGATCAGATCAAAGGTTGGGCAGGCGATAAGATCGGGCACGTTGGTTGGTGTATCACGGTTTTGTTATGCTGGGCAGGGAAAAGGGGGGGGTGTACATTCACGAGGCTTGGTCTTAGGACTTGGGACCGGGTCGAGAGGCCAAGTGCAGCCGGGGGGGGGGCTCGTCAGCTGAGGGGAAGGGTGTTCTCGGGAGGAAATGGGGGGTGTGGGTCAAGCAGGAGGGTTACTTCTAGAGCAGGGTCACGCAGAGGGAGAGGGTCTTGTGGCCGATGCATGAGCAGTGCGCGCGGGGAGGGGTGCCGGGAACAGATGGGCAGAGAGGCCATGGTGTCTAAAATGGCTGTCGTGTACGTGTGTGCATGGGTCTATGCTGGCGGGATAACACAGTCAGTGTTTAGTGATATCCATTCTGCTTACAACAAGGGGTACAGGGAACACAAATGAACGCCGCTTATGTACATATACATTGCCACTTTCAACAGTCGCCGCTTTTTTACATAAGCTAGTTCAGTTCTATACAGTCGATACGATAGGCGGAATGCGGTACATATGATTTTACATTTGTTGGGTTATTCCATACAAGTCTAGAGATCGGCATAATACTTAGTCGGGGTCAATCAAGAAAAATGTTCCGAAACATTATAGAATCAAGTTCAGACTTTCTCTCCGGTGACATCAACATACAGTAAAAAGTGCTCTGATACCTTCGGGTCTTGTCAGTGCTATAAGAGACTTTTGGAAAACTAAATACATGAGTGACCGATGAAACATTTTTGAAAGCAACACAAAATGGTTGAGGGAGGAATTCAGTTCGATACAAGCAATTAGTGAAGGGGTGGGCAGAAAGTTCAGGAAGGGGGGTCTTTGTCACAGTGTCTTTTTAACAGAGTCCGTCTTCTTTCGTTGGCGCTGTTGAGCACCGGCGGTGGAGCTATAGGTCCAGCTCGGATTCATCCTTACGCGTTGCAGGGTGCGATCAGTCCTCTGCTGTTAGATCACAGTCCTGTTTCCTAACTGATCTTCTTAGGGGTGCCTCATGCTGGGCACCTGCGTGTCTTTCTTCTTCCGTGGCAAAACCTTATTCTATCTAAATGTTGCTCTTCTTTTCTGAGTCAAAAGTTATGCGAAAAAGGGTGATGTTGTTGAATAATCGAGAGAAGAGAGGGCGGAGTGGGATCAGATCTTTGAGCACACCAAGGGACCAAAGGAGCAAAGGATGACGAGCAGGCAGGCCCATCAGTCGGGCTCAAAAGGGACGGGGACTTCAGGCACGAGTGGGTCAGCAAATCGAGGGCTTCAAGGCAGCCCTTCATTCCTTTATCTGCTGAGTTTGAGAGTGGTGCCTCGTCCCGCGTCTCGTTGCTCTGTGATTCCACCTTTGGTCGAGGTCACACGTGCTTCATGATCTGTGGCCAGGCTGTGCGTCACGTCCAGCTCCTCTCCTCCGGTGATTGTATCTTTGAATGGGTACAAAACAAGTTTTAGAAAAACTGGCAGGAGAAGACATTTATACATCTCAATTCCGTCCCCAATCCTAAGTAGGTGGGGGATATGTTCATCAGTCACAGTCAGAAGTCATCACTTATGGAGTATGTAGGAGGGTCATTTCTATTGAATTCGTATACCTATTTGGCGTTCATTCGTGACGTACGTGGACAGAAATCGGACTCCCATTAACAGTGTATTCTATCAAACTCGAAATCGAGTCCTTAGGTAGAGACTCGCCCTTTTTTCTAACCCAAGTACTGACAATCTTACATTTCCCTTCGGGGTCGGCTAACTCTTGCAAGCAGGGGTTATCATCATGAGGGGGGGGGGGGGCAGAGGTTAAACATGCTTTTCTTGGGGAGCGACGGCTAATCAAGGTCATCAATTACGCTTCGGGGATAGCAGATATGGAGCTGGGGTCAATCGAGGACGCTTTGGACAGGGAGCTGGGGTCAATCGAGGGAAGCGAGGACGCTTTGGACATCCGCACTTAAGTGCAGAGGGGTGAGGCTTGGGCATTGGGGATTGCATTTCTAACAAACTGAAAAACAGAAGACCATTGACGTTATAGTCCCCCTATAAAAAGGCCAGATTAGGGGACATCAGTCGTCTTACCTGTCCTTTCTTTCATTACCAACTTTGGGTTCTATCGTTTCGCAGAAAGGAGAGGTAGTAATATGGCAAGTTACAATCGTTTTAGTTTCTGTCAATTTTGCCGAACACCTTTGTGTTCGAAGAGACCCAATTAGGTTTGTGCCGGTGGGGCACAACGTTACCATACAAGGGAGGAGGGAACAGGGGGGGGGGGGGGGGGGGAGGAGAGAGAGAGAGAGAGAGAGAGAGAGAGAGAGAGAGAGAGAGAGAGAGAGAGAGAGAGAGAGAGAGAGAGAGAGAGAGAGAGAGAGAGAGAGAGAGAGAGAGACTGCACTCTAAACGAACCATTCGGTACACGTATGACATGGAGGGAGAGGGAGAGAGAGAGAGAGAGAAACGTGTACAATAATGGGCCATTCAGTGCGCACACAACACAGAACAGCAGGGGTCAAGTAATACGGAAACACAGGCAGAGGGACGACGTAGACCCATACATTACGTGCACACAAACTCAGGCAGGGGAGACAGTACATGTATTATGTACAAAAATCCAAGACAAAACATAGAACAGTTATTGGCCAAAATGATCTCTGCCTGTATGCTGCGCATCCTTAGCATCCTAAGCTCTTTTTACTTATTTCTTCTCTTTTATCGTCGGCTGCCTTTACCGGTGGCTTTAGTTATATACACTTATATGCCTTTGGCAATTGGTCAAGAACTAACCTTGTCGGGCTAGGATGTTTCCAGGCTTGAGGCAACAGTGGGTGTCAGTTGTGAGAACAACGGGGCAGCTTTGAGTTTCATGTCTATGAGGGTGCGAAAGGAGGTAGTAGATTTTAAACACTGGCAACATTCCTAGTTCTCCGAACGGAGGGTACTTGGGTAAACCTCACCTCGGAATATTCCTTAAACTTTCCCTATTTAGTTAAACGTAGGAATTCATTCATTAGTGCACGTCATTCCTGGTTGTATTATTCGGGGTGCCAAGCGAAGTCATATTTCGTAGTTTCCGCTTCAGTCTGTCCTCCCAAGCGCTAAGTTCAGGGAGAGAAATAGTCATGGTTCGCTCGTCGTGTGTAGGTACCATAATCGAACCCCTTTTTCCCATCTTTGTCCGCTAGATCACCATTTTCCTTTTCGTTCTTTAGTCGACGTTCCGATGTGACCTGCAGAAAGAGGGAAAAGAAGGGGGCGGGGGCATCATTTTAAAAACACATCAGCGCGCATAAACCCGAAAAGGCTTTTACTTACTACATACTCGGGCTATCTCCACTGGACGCAGTCCCTGCCAACTTGGCACTTAAGCCCAGGTGGACCATTCAGTGTGGGAGAGATGATTATCGGAAGCCTGTGGATAGCATAGGTCGCCCAAGTGTGGTATTACGGATCGTGCGCAGGGGGGGGGGGGTCAGAACAAAGGGCAGTCGGTGCAACGTGGGGGGGGGGCGAGCTCGTGCTCTCTTTTGAGGAAAAGTGATAACCTACAGGGGTACGGGGTCGTTTGTTGTTCGTACCAGGGGGGGGTCAGGTGGCACTCCTTTGGGGCGACTTAGGAGCAATTTTAAAACAACTTTCCTGATACAGGTAGCATATAACGTATAGGCTAAATACCAGGATTTTTAGCGGTTGCTTTAGGCTGTAGTAAAATGCAAAACACATACAACAAAAACCTGGACCGTTCATATTTGCAATATTTCTGCGTACAATACTTTTTAACCCTTAACTAGTCGAGCTGAGCCATTTCACCTGTAATCTGGTTATATCGGAAATAGTGGTCAGTTATTCGAAACTTACCAATTTACGAGTGACAACTACGTTTGCTTTTTCCAAAAATCTTTAATACAAATGCGGTGCATAAATACGGGCCTACAACCCCGTGGGCCGGCCAGAACTGTACATGTGGGGATACTTATTAGTGGAAAACCTAATGGAGTCGGTGGTCGTTGATTTCATAAAAAAGTGGGACAGGTGCAATAAAATCATATCGAAACTTCAGTGTGAGCGAGTATCATAAGTGTTGAAATTCAAACTTTCAATAATCATGATGCGCCAAAACTTACCAACAATTCATTGTCCGAATGTTCAATCAGTACCCATTTCACTTCAATTCATTGTCCGAACACATAATCAGTACCCATCCCATATCAATTCATTGTGTTTAAAAACTGCATACATATTTCATGACACCAAGGCTGAGCAATCGGGGTACAACAAGGAGTTGAAAGTTTCATTTGTACCAGCGCCATTTTGGGAGCAGCCAGGCAGATCTAGGCATAGTCAAAGTCTCCACCAATTCGTGGTTGGCCTAGAGGCTCTTTCGGCAGTCCAAAAGTTCCGTTAAAGGGCAACAGAAAGGATCGGCAGTATGAACCATCAGTCAAAAAGGGGGAGGGAGGCAGCAAATTTTTTCCTACCGGGTCATACTGGGTTTTTCACCGGAACTGATCCGAACTGTAGTCTGCAGGATTTTAGTCATTCAAACTGAGGCTGGCGTCAGCATGGGAGCGCCGACGTCTCGCGGCTACATTTTCATCGTTCCGCGGGTAATCATGGCAGTCATTCCCCATCGGGGGTGTCTGCGGGGGTCGGGGGCCCCCGTGGCTTTTATAGAATCTTCAAAGTCGAGGAGAACACTTTTGATTGTGGGACTCATTTCTTAATCAACAAGCAACCGGGCCATCTCTTCACGCCGGGCCCGCTCCAGCATGGTCGACCGCCATTTTACGAGTGGGCGAACCCTCGTCGGGTGAGTGGAGCGTTGGGGGTGCCACTGGGGGCCTCCACCTGGGGAGGTGGGAGAGGCTCGTTCGCGCCACCTCTCCCTCCCAGCGCACCCCACGCCGTTTTTCTCGGCGCTAATATTCATGATGGCCGGACCAGGCGATGAGAGGGGGGGGGTCGGAGGCATAGGCAACACATCCCCCCCCGGTGGCCTGCAAGGCGCCGCTTCAGGGCCGAACGGGGAGCTCATACCAAGCCTTGGCTGGACCAGGAGATGCGAGGGGGGGGGGGTCGGTGGCATGAGCAAGACATCCCCCCGTGTTGTCGCAGCCATTATTGAAGAAAGAAGAGGGGACGCCCGGATCCCGTCGGCCTCGGCTCCTCTTTTGGCCCACCTTACTCGACGACCTCCGGCCGGCGGCTGGCAGCAGGACCTGCCCTACACGTGCCGAAGATCTCGTCTTCCGGATGGGCGTAGCCGCGAACCTGTTGCACTTCGGGAGTTTCCAGAATGGGGGTAGGTATCTGTTAACTTGTATCTGTCTCATGTTACCGTTATTGGGGCGTGGCAGGCGGTGGGACAGACATGTGTGGAGCAGTGAGGGGTGGCGAAGCCTGGTTGCCTTGTGGCTGTCGTGATGTCAAGCTTGGCTTCTCTCACCATTTTCATGTTTCGTATTACGGACTTATTTCTTAACGTTTCTTTTTTCTAGCGAAATCATGTGTTTTATCGTCAGCTATTTCTAAGGTTTACTTATTCGTAGCGAAATCAAAAACTCATCAGTGGCCTACTGATTTTGCTTTCTTATTTCTTTCTTCCCTTTTTTTTTTTCCTAGCGTGTTTCATGCTAAAGTTTCTGTTAACAGGATACGGTTATTACTTCGTTATTGTTGCATATGTCCTTTTTATTAGGGGGTGCCCCCTGGTCGAGCCAGATGACCTACCTCTAATAAATGGTCCGGGTGGAACTAGTTTACCAATCAGTGGGGAGTAGATAGGCCCGAGAGATTACAACAGGGGACAAAGGTCCGCATTACCTACCCTTCACTTCTTGCAAAGATTAGACAGAATATTTCTTTTCTACGTTATTTGCAAACAGAGAATACCTCAAAAGAACTATTCCTTGAACAATAAATGTCCAGACAATCAATCAATCAGTGGGGAGAAAAACAGGCATGACGGATTACAACGGGGACAAAAATCTGCATTACCTATCCTTCACTATCTGCAAAGGGGGCAGAATATTTCTATTCTTCCCTGTTTGTAGACAGGGAATATCTCAAAGAGCAATAATCGATAAAAATCGAACGTCTGCATTACCTATCCTTAACTATTTGCAAAGAGAGAGGAACGTTCCTATTCATCGCTGTTTGCAAATGGAAAATGTCTCAAAGAGAACCAATACTTCAAATACAATCAATCAATCAATCAGATGGATAAAGCCATCCTACCAATCGGACGTAAAGACGTCCTACTTAACCTTACCCGGACCGGACCGTGTGGGCAATTCTTCGCCTTCCTTTTTCCAGCGCCCAATCGTTCTCTTTCTCCATGTTTTTACCGCTGCATTCCTGTGGGATTCCAGTCAGGACAGTAGGTCACTTGAGAGAGGTCCGTTCGGAATCGGTAAAGTTCATTCAATCGGCAGCCGGACGAGGGCCCCCTCAAGGCAGGTATACTCCAATCGTTTAGATGTTCACCCCATCGTCTGGACCTCTCTTACCGGACCTTATGTCGCTGATGGACCCCGCGTTGGGCGCCAATTGTGGAAAAGTCAGCCCATAACACACCTGATGCCCAGGCTGCTGGTGCAGGACGCCTCTTAGTTCCCATCTTGAACAATTACCAAATAAAGAGACGGGCGCTGGAAGCAGGAAAACAAGAACAGAGTTTATTTCTCATGAGGAGAGCCTGTCATTTCGGACACTCGCATAGTGTCTTCAGGAGGTGCTCTAACAAGTTTCTCTGAGGCTTCGTCTTTTATACACATGTTTATGATGCACAAACATTCCTTATTACAATAAAGACACTTTGAAGTAGGGAAAAAACATGCTTGGAATCCCAGCTTCAGGCCTATTCCCATACCAGTCGCTCAAATGTCATCCTCCCCTCCTGAATGTAACAAGAGATTGTGATCTCTCAGCCGGACATTCCTACCGGACACGAGGGCAGGAGGGGATGATCAGATCAAAGGTTGGGCAGGCGATAAGATCGGGCACGTTGGTTGGTGTATCACGGTTTTGTTATGCTGGGCAGGGAAAAGGGGGGGGTGTACATTCACGAGGCTTGGTCTTAGGACTTGGGACCGGGTCGAGAGGCCAAGTGCAGCCGGGGGGGGGGCTCGTCAGCTGATGGGAAGGGTGTTCTCGGGAGGAAATGGGGGGTGTGGGTCAAGCAGGAGGGTTACTTCTAGAGCAGGGTCACGCAGAGGGAGAGGGTCTTGTGGCCGATGCATGAGCAGTGCGCGCGGGGAGGGGTGCCGGGAACAGATGTCCAGAGAGGCCATGGTGTCTAAAATGGCTGTCGTGTACGTGTGTGCATGGGTCTATGCTGGCGGGATAACACAGTCAGTGTTTAGTGATATCCATTCTGCTTACAACAAGGGGTACAGGGAACACAAATGAACGCCGCTTATGTACATATACATTGCCACTTTCAACAGTTTCAAGTTCATTTGTGCGATATGTGCTTACAAAAGATCTGCCTTTGTTCAGCAAACGTTCTTCAAAATTAGATTGTGGGTATTTGGAGATGTTAATCACTAGGTTCTGCTCTGGCTCCGCAGGCCTGTCTTTTTGGCCTGTTCCTTTTCCTTTTCCTTTTCCTCTTCGCGTTTTTTGTCGCTCTGTTGTTCTGTGAGTTGGTCCGGGGGTTTGCTTGGTGCTTGGCCCTTCTCTAAAAAAGCATCAGATGATGATGTGGATGCTAGATCTATACTAGTTGTTACTTGCTGTCCTGGTTTGCGAAGTTGTTGTTGGATCAAAGGTTGTCTAGAGGTACTGACATCGCTGTCAGACACCACACTTTCTTGTGAGGAAGAAGCTTGTTGCTTTTTGCCAGTGTATCTTCTTGTGGCATATACTTCGGCCCAAGTGTAGGTTTCGTTTAACTTGTAATCGATTGTATCGCGTTTGAACTTGCGTAGTTTTGTTTCCTGAAGCTCCTTTCCATATTTATCCAATTTTATTTCTATTTCCTCTAGATATTTACTCCATGGCTCTGTTTCCATTTTGGCAGACAATTCCTTTTTGACATTAAATATTTCCTCCTCGAGATCTCTTATTGTTTTGGCTAGCTCTTCAATCAATAATAATATTAAATCCAAAGAACATTTGTTGAATATTTCAAACCATTTTTCCATAAATTGTGGGTTGTTATTCAATCTATAGAGCATTGGTCGAATCGCCAGCCTCAGACCTCTTGGTATTCCGTCTTAATTCCGTCTTAATTCTTTCAGCGAGACCGCTAGAACGATAACGAAGGCTCGCAGGTAAGATTTTAAACAGACTCATTTGTGAGCATCTGCAGCCGGTGAACCGCGTGCTTTGTTTATTAAAAGCGGTTATCTCTTATTTTCAGCTGCACCGTCTTAATTCTTTCAGCGAGACCTCTAGAACGATAACGAAGGCTCGCAGGTAAATGACGTTTTTTTGTAACTTCACGAACCTCTGAAATTCGGATTAGATAACATACTTAGTCACACTCCTGTACTTTCCATCTTCTTAGGACAACCGTTCATAGCGACTCAACTTAAACTTGCAGTTGAGCTTATAAAGATGATTTTTATTCTCCAGTATACGCTCGCAATGAGACACACAAGATCTCTGCCAATATTTTTTGAATAAGAAGCCTTTATTTTCTTTTTAGATTGACTGTTATCTTCTCGATATAATTGCTATCGAGTTACCTTGCGTCAGTGGTAAGAATCCCTATAATTATAGATAAATCTAAAGCATACAGCCCCCACGGCATCATTAGTAACGAAGTTTCTTTCTTTCCTTTAACGGACCCCCGACTCACTTTTGATTGTGAGACTCATTTCTTAATCAACAAGCAACCGGGCCATCTCTTCACGCCGGGCCCGCTCCAGCATGGTCGACCGCCATTTTACGAGTGGGCGAACCCTCGTCGGGTGAGTGGAGCGTTGGGGGTGCCACTGGGGGCCTCCACCTGGGGAGGTGGGAGAGGCTCGTTTGCGCCACCTCTCCCTCCCAGCGCACCCCACGCCGTTTTTCTCGGCGCTAATATTCATGATGGCCGGACCAGGCGATGAGAGGGGGGGGGGGGTCGGAGGCATAGGCAACACATCCCCCCCCGGTGGCCTGCAAGGCGCCGCTTCAGGGCCGAACGGGGAGCTCATACCAAGCAGTGGCTGGACCAGGAGATGCGAGGGGGGGGGGGTCGGTGGCATGAGCAAGACATCCCCCCGTGTTGTCGCAGCCATTATTGAAGAAAGAAGAGGGGACGCCCGGATCCCGTCGGCCTCGGCTCCTCTTTTGGCCCACCTTACTCGACGACCTCCGGCCGGCGGCTGGCAGCAGGACCCGCCCTATACGTGCCGAAGATCTCGTCTTCCGGATGGGCGTAGCCGCGAACCTGTTGCACTTCGGGAGTTTCCAGAATGGGGGTAGGTATCTGTTAACTTGTATCTGTCTCATGTTACCGTTATTGGGGCGTGGCAGGCGGTGGGACAGACATGTGTGGAGCAGTGAGGGGTGGCGAAGCCTGGTTGCCTTGTGGCTGTCGTGATGTCAAGCTTGGCTTCTCTCACCATTTTCATGTTTCGTATTACGGACTTATTTCTTAACGTTTCTTTTTTCTAGCGAAATCATGTGTTTTATCGTCAGCTATTTCTAAGGTTTACTTATTCGTAGCGAAATCAAAAACTCATCAGTGGCCTACTGATTTTGCTTTCTTATTTCTTTCTTCCCTTTTTTTTTTTCCTAGCGTGTTTCATGCTAAAGTTTCTGTTAACAGGATACGGTTATTACTTCGTTATTGTTGCATATGTCCTTTTTATTAGGGGGTGCCCTCTGGTCGAGCCAGATGACCTACCTCTAATAAATGGTCCGGGTGGAACTAGTTTACCAATCAGTGGGGAGTAGATAGGCCCGAGAGATTACAACGGGGGACAAAGGTCCGCATTACCTACCCTTCACTTCTTGCAAAGATTAGACAGAATATTTCTTTTCTACGTTATTTGCAAACAGAGAATACCTCAAAAGAACTATTCCTTGAACAATAAATGTCCAGACAATCAATCAATCAGTGGGGAGAAAAACAGGCATGACGGATTACAACGGGGACAAAAATCTGCATTACCTATCCTTCACTATCTGCAAAGGGGGCAGAATATTTCTATTCTTCCCTGTTTGTAGACAGGGAATATCTCAAAGAGCAATAATCGATAAAAATCGATAAACAATCAGTGGGGAGAAAAATAGGCATGACGGATTACAATAGGGGACAAACGTCTGCATTACCTATCCTTAACTATTTGCAAAGAGAGAGGAACGTTCCTATTCATCGCTGTTTGCAAATGGAAAATGTCTCAAAGAGAACCAATACTTCAAATACAATCAACCAATCAATCAGATGGATAAAGCCATCCTACCAATCGGACGTAAAGACGTCCTACTTAACCTTACCCGGACCGGACCGTGTGGGCAATTCTTCGCCTTCCTTTTTCCAGCGCCCAATCGTTCTCTTTCTCCATGTTTTTACCGCAGCATTCCTGTGGGATTCCAGTCAGGACAGTAGGTCACTTGAGAGAGGTCCGTTCGGAATCGGTGAAGTTCATTCAATCGGCAGCCGGACGAGGGCCCCCTCAAGGCAGGTATACTCCAATCGTTTAGATGTTCACCCCATCGTCTGGACCTCTCTTACCGGACCTTATGTCGCTGATGGACCCCGCGTTGGGCGCCAATTGTGGAAAAGTCAGCCCATAACACACCTGATGCCCAGGCTGCTGGTGCAGGACGCCTCTTAGTTCCCATCTTGAACAATTACCAAATAAAGAGACGGGCGCTGGAAGCAGGAAAACAAGAACAGAGTTTATTTCTCATGAGGAGAGCCTGTCATTTCGGACACTCGCATAGTGTCTTCAGGAGGTGCTCTAACAAGTTTCTCTGAGGCTTCGTCTTTTATACACATGTTTATGATGCACAAACATTCCTTATTACAATAAAGACACTTTGAAGTAGGGAAAAAACATGCTTGGAATCCCAGCTTCAGGCCTATTCCCATACCAGTCGCTCAAATGTCATCCTCCCCTCCTGAATGTAACAAGAGATTGTGATCTCTCAGCCGGACATTCCTACCGGACACGAGGGGATGATCAGATCAAAGGTTGGGCAGGCGATAAGATCGGGCACGTTGGTTGGTGTATCACGGTTTTGTTATGCTGGGCAGGGAAAAGGGGGGGGTGTACATTCACGAGGCTTGGTCTTAGGACTTGGGACCGGGTCGAGAGGCCAAGTGCAGCCGGGGGGGGGGGCTCGTCAGCTGAGGGGAAGGGTGTT
This sequence comes from Lissotriton helveticus, assembly GCF_964261635.1. NCBI lineage: Eukaryota > Metazoa > Chordata > Amphibia > Caudata > Salamandridae > Lissotriton > Lissotriton helveticus. The sequence continues at coordinate 553,299,001 of NC_136063.1, forward strand.
CTCGGGAGGAAATGGGGGGTGTGGGTCAAGCAGGAGGGTTACTTCTAGAGCAGGGTCACGCAGAGGGAGAGGGTCTTGTGGCCGATGTATGAGCAGTGCGCGCGGGGAGGGGTGCCGGGAACAGATGGGCAGAGAGGCCATGGTGTCTAAAATGGCTGTCGTGTACGTGTGTGCATGGGTCTATGCTGGCGGGATAACACAGTCAGTGTTTAGTGATATCCATTCTGCTTACAACAAGGGGTACAGGGAACACAAATGAACGCCGCTTATGTACATATACATTGCCACTTTCAACAGTTTCAAGTTCATTTGTGCGATATGTGCTTACAAAAGATCTGCCTTTGTTCAGCAAACGTTCTTCAAAATTAGATTGTGGGTATTTGGAGATGTTAGATTGCTAGAATAGTGGTAGTTTGTACTAGGTTAACGGCGCCACTGGGAGATGTGCACTTTTCTTATATACAAGTAATTGGGCAATGATTTTTCACGGTGCTAAAAGGAGAAGAGAACCACTTTCCCTCTTCTAGTTAGGCGATGCCACAAAAGTTTGTTGCTCCCTAGCACACGTTTAGTATTCTAATTAGTTGTTAAGTACAAGTGTTTTCACAATTCAATTCATACAGCAGAAAAAATAAATTTCTTAATCCTTTTGTTCAGGGTTTTGTCGTTGTTTATTGAAGGAGACGTCACAGCCAACACATGTTTCGTCGTTCTGGGGAATGTAACCCCCGACTTTTTCAAGGCTGTTTAAAGAAAATGGTAATGTTGTAGCACATTACTATAGAATACGACATTTGTTCAAATTTCATAAACAACATTAGATACTTGTTAAGATAAGGCGGTGGTGCAATAATCCATTTACATCTTTATAAGCATGCTGGTATTCAGTATTGTTGGTTACCACATTTGGTGCTTACTTATTGGTGTTGTTAAGGATTTGTGTACACGATGTTATTTCTCAACATCATCTAAAGTATGAGCCCATTAGAAGGTATGGAGAGACCGGTGAGGGTGTAATTATCATTATCTTGGGGGTGACATGCAGAATCTTATCCTTGTGATTATTTTTGTGAAATTTATCGTGGGTTCATGCTTATATAAGAACCATGCCATTTGATACCTATTCTCCGATTCTGTAGCTCGTTCTGTGAGAGGGAATATTGAGGCAAGATATAAGCTTGAAGTCGTCCTGGTTGGAACAGCTTATTTACACAAAGGCAATATTTTTATAAAATTTATAACTCTACTCACGTTGATTGAGGTGATACTTCCAACCCTCAGTGGGATTCTGTGAAAACAGAAATGTCTAAAGTGCAACCAACTAAAGTTTGTCATTAATTACAGCTTGCAGAGAGTGAACCATTATTTGGTGTTCACATCAACGAAGCTTGAGTAATACCAACGACATTAACACCAGAACCCCACTGAGGGTTGGAAGTATCACCTCAATCAACGTGAGTAGAGTTATAAATTTTATAAAAATATTGCCTTTGTGTAAATAAGCTGTTCCAACCAGGACGACTTCAAGCTTATATCTTGCCTCAATATTCCCTCTCACAGAACGAGCTACAGCATCGGAGAATAGGTATCAAATGGCATGGTTCTTATATAAGCATGAACCCACGATAAATTTCACAAAAATAATCACAAGGATAAGATTCTGCATGTCACCCCCAAGATAATGATAATTACACCCTCACCGGTATCTCCATACCTTCTAATGGGCTCATACTTTAGATGATGTTAAGAAATAACATCGTGTACACAAATCCTTAACAACACCAATAAGTAAGCACCAAATGTGGTAACCAACAATACTGAATACCACCATGCTTATAAAGATGTAAATGGATTATTGCACCACCGCCTTATCTTAACAAGTATCTAATGTTGTTTATGAAATTTTAACAAATGTCGTATTCTATAGTAATGTGCTACAACATTACCATTTTCTTTAAACAGCCTTGAAAAAGTCGGGGGTTACATTCCCCAGAACGACGAAACACGTGTTGGCTGTGACGTCTCCTTCAATAAACAACGACAAAACCCTGAACAAAAGGATTAAGAAATTTATTTTTTCTGCTGTATGAATTGAATTGTGAAAACACTTGTACTTAACAACTAATTAGAATACTAAACGTGTGCTAGGGAGCAACAAATATTTGGAGATGTTAATCACTAGGTTCTGCTCTGGCTCCTCAGGCCCGTCTTTTTGGCCTGTTCCTTTTCCTTTTCCTTTTCCTCTTCGCGTTTTTTGTCGCTCTGTTGTTCTGTGAGTTGGTCCGGGGGTTTGCTTGGTGCTTGGCCCTTCTCTAAAAAAGCATCAGATGATGATGTGGATGCTAGATCTATACTAGTTGTTACTTGCTGTCCTGGTTTGCGAAGTTGTTGTTGGATCAAAGGTTGTCTAGAGGTACTGACATCGCTGTCAGACACCACACTTTCTTGTGAGGAAGAAGCTTGTTGCTTTTTGCCAGTGTATCTTCTTGTGGCATATACTTCGGCCCAAGTGTAGGTTTCGTTTAACTTATAATCGATTGTATCGCGTTTGAACTTGCGTAGTTTTGTTTCCTGAAGCTCCTTTCCATATTTATCCAATTTTATTTCTATTTCCTCTAGATATTTACTCCATGGCTCTGTTTCCATTTTGGCAGACAATTCCTTTTTGACATTAAATATTTCCTCCTCGAGATCTCTTATTGTTTTGGCTAGCTCTTCAATCAATAATAATATTAAATCCAAAGAACATTTGTTCAATATTTCAAACCATTTTTCCATAAATTGTGGGTTGTTATTCAATCTATAGAGCATTGGTCGAATCGCCAGCCTCAGACCTCTTGGTATTCCGTCTTAATTCCGTCTTAATTCTTTCAGCGAGACCGCTAGAACGATAACGAAGGCTCGCAGGTAAGATTTTAAACAGACTCATTTGTGAGCATCTGCAGCCGGTGAACCGCGTGCTTTGTTTATTAAAAGCGGTTATCTCTTATTTTCAGCTGCACCGTCTTAATTCTTTCAGCGAGACCTCTAGAACGATAACGAAGGCTCGCAGGTAAATGACGTTTTTTTGTAACTTCACGAACCTCTGAAATTCGGATTAGATAACATACTTAGTCACACTCCTGTACTTTCCATCTTCTTAGGACAACCGTTCATAGCGACTCAACTTAAACTTGCAGGTGAGCTTATAAAGATGATTTTTATTCTCCAGTATACGCTCGCAATGAGACACACAAGATCTCTGCCAATATTTTTTGAATAAGAAGCCTTTATTTTATTTTTAGATTGACTGTTATCTTCTCGATATAATTGCTATCGAGTTACCTTGCGTCAGTGGTAAGAATCCCTATAATTATAGATAAATCTAAAGCATACAGCCCCCACGGCATCATTAGTAACGAAGTTTCTTTCTTTCCTTTAACGGACCCCCGACGAAGGGGCCTCAGACCCAAAATGCATTGGGTTTTTTAACGTATTGTTTTGTAAATATGCATTTGTGATACAAATAATGTAACTGTTCATTTATTTGTTTATGTGAAAATGTTCAAAATATAATGCACAGATGAGCAAAGTGTAATATTGTTGAACTCTTGATAAACTTATATTCGTAACCAGAAAATTGGAATAATCTGAACTGTTTTTGTAGTGCGCGCTAGAGTCCTGGACACCCTTTGGGACCAGGCCATACATTTCGATATAAACGGCCAGTTGGACCATTTGATCTTGAAAGGCTTAGGGATCAACAACGTGTTACCTCAAAGAATGACTAGCCATTTAACGAGGCTTAGCTATGTTGTGATTTCCATAATTTTTAAGAGGGACCACCTGGTATTGTCCAAAGAGTATTGTGGTGCTTGTGAGTTGTAGACACATCTCTTCTCTGGATGCCTGTCCTATCTCATCTATGGACATGAAGTCTGTGATATGAGGCAGACAAATTCTTCTTTAGAGAAGGTTAGAACCTGATCTTTGGATCTGTAGTCTGCCAGGTGATGAGAGGTAATCCACCAACTTGTCAGAACATAGTCTTCCCAGTACCACAAATGTATATTTCTGTAGCTGAAGAGGCCATTTTTGATCCTTGGTGGTGGGAGCTGAGACGTCCTCTGGATGCAAAAGCTTCATGGCTGTCATCAACCTTCTGATGATTGACACCTAACCAGTGGTTTAAGAATACATAGATTTAGCATTTTCCAAAGTAACGTGTCTAAATAGCTTTTATTCTGTCAGAGTGCTGCAGAGTCTCAGGTATTGTTGTGTAAGGATCAGAGCGTGAATAAGTATGTCCTCACTTGATGATGCTGATGTGGCCAGTTAAAGTTTCACTTATAGCGTTCTGGAATACATCGGTAGATGCAAATACTCTTACGCTATTATATCTTCTTAATCAAACTTGTTTTGAAAACTTTGTGATGTATCTACTGTTTTCAGAGAGCTTTAGTTTGTAGTATCCAGTGTCTGTGCTATATCTCAGATAATTTGCATAAAAAAGATTACGCACTTATGCGGGATCAGGACAGTGTTGTCTTCAAGAATAGATGAGGAAATGTGTCCCTATAGATAACGTTCAAAACAGCATTTCAGTAACTTTAATGAAATAATGATTGACTCAAAAAGGGCTCAAGATCAGTAAATTAGAAAACCATGAAGGCTTATTAATCTATTATAGTGCATTACACAAGGCGAAATATAGTTAGTCTCAATAAATCAGTCATAGGACTCAGAAAACAATTGCCATAAAGGCTCTTTGTATTCAAAATAGATGCTGCTTTGGGCAAATACGATAAATAGACCAAGTCCAGAGTGTGCATCAAATCAATAGAGAAATGGGCAGCATCCCTAGTAGAGATCCAAAACAAATTGGCTCACCTCCAAAATCATGTTTTTTATAATAAATTTTACAATTGAAAGCAATGGAAATTATTCAGTCAGCATAGGGTTAGAAAATGTATCAACAAATTGTCAAGTCACATTACAGCATTATTAAATGCCATATGATAGCACCAACCTAGCACTATCCCCTAAATGAATAATAATAAATTATCTATGAACTAACGTCATCGTAAGTGTTTGAACAAATCTAGTTACAACCATATCAGCAATATTTCATCTGTTGTCGGGTGTCGTGCCTCTCTATCTTAAGGCCAAATTGGGCTGTCTCATGTCTATGCCTAAGCATATGACATTAGGTTGTCTTGTCTTTGATGCAACTACCTTGGGTGAGATCCACGGCATGGAGCTAGTTACTTTTGCAATAACTCCCACCTGTTATAGTGTTGCAAAATTGACATTGCCGTTTGGGTGACAGTAAAGTAACACGCTACTGTGAATGACTCCGTCAATGTGTAGCTACACTGGCTTTGGCTTGAGTCACTTTAGTCTGTAAAACAGCTCCTGGAACACATTTAAAATATCGTATTGGTCTCTGATAATGTGGTTGAATGGGACGAGTCATAGTAGCCGTGACACAGCTGATGAGGGTTCTTGCACTACTGTATTCAACAAAGACCTTTCTTGGTCAGGTTGCTTTTGTGTGGAACTGTGGACTTGAAAACTCTGGAAAGAAGAAGAAATGGCGCTCCGTATGCATAGATGAAGGTGTCAGTGGGTAGTAGTGTTGGCTTCAGTTTGAGTTTCTGAAATGCTCCTTGTCCATGACTAGGTTCTCCTGTTTCAGTGTTTATTCTCTGTGAACTGCAGTGGATATTTTCCAGTATTCTCATAATTTTGGAATCAGTGGTTACCATTGTTTATATCTTCCAGCACCCCAAAAAGTCTCCAGAGACGGTTTTCTACTGTGTTTACAAACAAGTTCAATTATTGCAGTGCTTTCTATGGAACTTTCATCTCTCCATCACAGCTCCTCTCTTTCTCCATAAGGTCGCTTTCCTTAGAGAAGCCACCATTCAGAGCAATAGGCCTAATGGTGGTTCCTTCTCTACGGCACAAACATTAATCTCAAGGGGTGTGGGCCCCAACAGTTGAAGAAACAGAGGCAAGGTAGGTAGGTAAACTTCAGTAGAAGTCATTCCTTTGTGACAGCAGAGGAGTATTTAGGGGTCACAGAAATACCACTGATACAAGTAACTATTCTGCATCTTACAACTGAATGCCCTGCCTTGTTGTTAAATAACAGCATTTCCGGTAGAAACTTTCTGTTCATATTTCACCAGGTTTACAAGCAATTGCACCGGAGTCTCACTTTTACTTGTACTATAAACATTGTGGGGCAGATTTACAAGCCCTGTATGCCACATTTGCACCGCCGTTGTGTCACTTTTGTGACGCAGCGGCGGCGCAAAGCCAGCGCCATGCTGCGGGTATTTACAACTTGACGCATCTAGGGAGATGCATCACATTGTAAAGCCCTGCGCCACATGTGGGCGTTCCGGTACAGGGGGGGCGTTCCGGCGCAGGAACGCCTCCGAAAAGTGGCTGAGTGAAATCTACAAGATTTCACTCTGTCACTTTTACAGCCAAGTTTCGTAAAAACCCTGCACCTGCTTGAAGCAGGCGTAAGGATTGGCACAGCATGTTAGGAATAGGGGCACCCTGAGCCTTGCTGGAGCTGCGTCGCACTTGCAACGCGACTCCAGCAATGCGCCACCTTTCCGCCGGGGGATGCGACACGCATCTGCCTATCCGCGCGCCATGGTGCGCCGCATTGTAAATGCGGCGCATTAGTGGTGGCGCATGGGTGGGCAGATGCGTCGCAACTCTTCTGGCGCATTCCTGCTGATTAGCAGAGATGTGCCAGCAGTTGTAAATCTGCCCCTGTATCTCTTGGGATTCCGTAGTGCAAATCTGTCTCTAAAATAGTGAATGACAAATGTATAATTTTAAACTAAATTGCTGCAGACATACGAGATTGCATATTGTTTTATTTCCTGAGTTCTAGTTGCACTGTGATTCTAGAAATTGTTATAAAAATAAGTTAGCCTCAGGAGGAGAAATACACCAATTTCTCTGTATCTGTGCCTAGTAGGGCCCCTGTGATCAATCCGGGTCCCTTGTAATACCATGACCAGTACAGGGGTCCATGGGGCAGGTTTGGTGAGAAACCCCAACAACTGCTCTGAGCATTTATGTAGCAATTATACTCTTAGTGTTGTGCAGGGAATTAGTGTGAGGGGACTCTTGAATTGGCATAGCTAACTCTGTTCTACATCTGAGAGGTCTTCTTGGAGCACAGTAGATGCCTTCAAAATCATATTTTATTTTTGGGCTTCATGTTGGTGTGCTTGGCAGCACACATGTAAAGAGGAAAAAACAAGTAGAAATAAAAATATTTATCCTCGCTATCCCAGCCTCACTATTTGCATTGGTTAATAAATATAAATTTGTATTTTGTCAGTTCGGAGTTAAAAAGCAGAGCAACTCATTTGCAAAATCTTTGTAAATCTGGGTCTAATTTAGCCAACCCATCCTGACAGCCTGTTGGGGACAGCTGTTGCTGCAGCAGATAGCTCACTGAATGGTGTTTGAGTGAAAAACCCACTGCCTACATCTGTTGTGCGGCGTGCGGCGGCTGCTAGTGCCTGAGGTGGGCTGGGACAGGCACAAGTTGTGGTGCTGATGCAGTTGCCTCAACAGGAGCATTGTTGTCTTGGGCAACATCAACTATAACTCAATGGTGTGTAATAAGGGTGCGCAGAAATAACTTTATGAGCAGGATTACCTGTTTTTTTTAGAGTCATGTGTGGTGGGGCTTCACTTGCTGGCTTGAAGACCTGTGGTAAGTGAGGACAGTAGGAGTTAATAAGCTCCAGTCAGTGATTCACCCTTTTCATATGCCTGGTGATCTGGAGCCTCTTTCAAAATATTGTCTTTTGGTTGATTTTTTGGGTGGGCTGTTCTCTCTGCCGGCATCTGAAGATTCTCAGAGTGCTGGATTTTAAACATTGTGGTGCTTAAATACAGCTGCTAGGGAGTATGTGCGTATCGCTCTCACCCACCTGACAGCTGATGGGAAGATTGGAATTCTGCTAGCTCAATCGGGACTCCGCAACAGTAGGGAAGGGTGTGTTGTGTGGTGTTTTTCCATCAGGTAACTATAGTCTGGTTTGAGAGCACAGCTGAAATCAGAAACGTTTGTGAAAATCACCAGGAGAGGGGCTTTTGGGCCCACTTTGGGAGGCAGGAGTAAATGTTTTGGGTTGGCAGAGAATATGTACTTCCACAAAATATTACTGGTCTTCCACAGAGATGTGATAATTATGTTTATTTATCCAGCTGTCTGAGCTTTAACGTTCAGGAGCAGACACTCTACATTGCAATGCTATTAAAGTATCTTAGATTACTAGATCGTTTATGTTGTTTTTCCCTAGCAGCATGACAGATGGAAGGACTTAAGTAATTCAACTATATAGATTTTAAGGTCTAGCTTTACAGTGCAACTGTCACCTGACCTTTTAATCTACATCAATATTATTCTGCAGTTCCTTGCTTCCAAGCAAATACATATCCATTCCCATGCTGTTTACTTGTATTGCTTCACATTACCATAAACATTCCTTTAAAGCCAGACTTATTGGCATTGCCAATGCTTTTTTGGGTCATGATACTTACTGCTTGGGTGAGGTGCAGGGATGCGATAGCCACAGGTAAGTGTGAGCTGTATATCTTGCAGTCTCTTCTTAGGTTGTCTTTGGTGGTGGGCAGCTAGGATGTTTCAGTGGCGAGCTGTCCACCTGGGCTGGCCATGTGTAGCATGATAGTTAGGTGTATGTTTGACTACTAGGGGCCCATCTAGTCTCGTCACCAATGTGATATTTCGGTACTGCAGCACTAATGATACGCAGGACCCTTGATTTATTGCATCGAGGACTGTGCTCGACAGCGCCGCCAGCCCTTACATTATTAGTGTTGTGACAATACATCTGTTATCACCGTGTGTGCAAAATTTGTGTCAGATGGCACTTTCCAGCGCCAATGCTGAAGGCCATTACCATTTAAGTTCTGCCTTTGCATTTCCATTCCTTACCAACTAGGAGACGTATTGCGTATGGGGCGCATTTTCCTGGTTAGTGCTGGGCATACCTTTCAAAACCTGCTGCCAGGAAGATGTGCAGCATCATAGTGAATGTGCAGCCTCCAGGGCAGCGCATTCAGGTGAAAAATGGAGCGGCTGCTTTGAAGTTGCCCGTGCATCACAGTGCATGGGGCAACCCGCTTGCACTTTGAAGAGGGATTAGAGATCCCCTTCTAGGCAGGTATAGTGAATGACTGCACCCACCTGCAAGGGGATGTCTTTGGGACCTCCTTTCCCCCTCCAGAGGGATGCCATCAGGGGGCACACTGACAGTGCACCACCTTTTAGGTGGCACACTGTTAGTTCGTCTCCTGACAGCTTCTTTTCCTCTGCACCTACGTCTGCAACTCAGCACGGGCGCATAGGCAAAGGGATCACCCCATTTACATGGGGCCACGCCCCCCATTCAAATGAGGGAATACCCTCTGATGATAGTGCTGTCGCTTTATGTGTGCCTGCACTACTGGTATTACAAAAGGGGATGAACAAGCGTCTGCGGCCCCTTCTTTAATACTAAAGTGCCGGGGGTGGGGGGGTAGGGCAAAGCGGGCACAAACGCTTGTTGTGCCCCCAGGGAACACCGGTAATACGGCCCTAGTAGTGCCAGCGCGCAAGTGCTCCTCAGTGCTATCAGCCAAAATGTGTGCCAGTGTGAGTAAACATTAATACCATCACGCCTGGTGAGTATCAGTGCCAATTCCTAGAAGACCGCGGCATTATTGCTGTTTTCCAAGTCCCAGTTTCCAACAGAGGCTATTTAATGTACGTTCATTCCAAGTTCTCAAGTAAAGGTAAGTGTGCCCCTAGCCAAAAGAGGGTATGCTGGACTCCGTGGGTCACACAATATATGGGCATTTTGGGTACAAGAGAATCGACATTCTGCCAAAATGTTCTGTTTAGAACTACATTCCAGTTGTATGAGTTGCCGTGTTAACCTAGATTTAATTAGCATGAAATATAGTGGGGCTTATTCCAAAGACAGAAAACAGAAGAAAGTTTGCCTTCTTCCATTTTTCACAGTGAATAATGTAACTCTCGTCTTTCCGCAGCAACAGCGTCCTCCACTGGCAAGCAGTTGGCAATTCCCGGTGTCAAGGGACGTGGAGAAAGGTTCGGCGGGTGGAGCAGTGCTCCTGTCCTGTCGTGCACAGCTTCATTTTTACATGAAAGATGCAAGAACATTTCAGCAAAGATAAGATCTGGTTAGACTTTAAGGTGACTTCACAAGCAACAGGAACCAGAGGAAACCACAGATGTCTGCAAAACATACTCAGAACGGCTACATTATGCAGCAGTTATATGCCAAGGCCACGTGCATATGAACTCCGTTGTCTTAAAGTTCTCCTATTTATTATTTTGACATTCCAGCGAACATTGCAGGCCAGAAGAAAGCACTGGAGGAGGCTACTGCTCTTACCAAAGAGGCTCTAGGGGCGCTAGAGTCAAAGATATTGGTTACTTACAATTAAACCAGTCAACTGAATGCGAAAAAGGTCATATGGCTTCTTAGTAGGAAGAAGAGCAGAGCTGGATATAGGACGGGCTTTCCAACACGTGTTTCCATAAAATGAACTGATATTTACACTTGCTGACTCATTTATATGCAAAATATATGTTACGTTTCCTTCAACACTGGCTAAGTCCCCAGCAGCCTTTCCCAGTGACAGAAAGTGGCTGACACAAATAGTGTCTGGAGGTGGATCCATGTGAGGGCAACACACGTGCATCAGTGGATGTGATCCAGAGACCCCACACTAACCCCATGAATTCCTGTCCTGACTCAATCCTCTTACCGCACCCTGACGGCGGGGACGAAGCTATCAATAGTGCAGTTGGGGCAGTGACGTCCCTAGTGACGCACACAAGGGGCCACATATAAAATTGACAGAGCCACCTACAATTAGCGATTACATAGAATTAAGCATGGGTTATATAATTTCGATAACGACAACAGGTGTGGGTTTGATTAAAGAATGTATTCAATTATTTTATGAATCTCTGTGCATGAAACTGGCCAACGCGTTAAGGCAATGACTTTTAAATTGACCACACAGAGTTCTCTTGGTTTAAATCAGTCATTTAAAGTGCTTGTGAATAGTAATTTCACAATTTCTACAACGACTAGCGCATCCTCCTCACAATACATATGTGGCCAGATGGTACCACCATCTTCTTTATATGACTTCCTTTTCTCAAATAATACATTTGCATTTACATTCGCATACAATATCACCTCCTTCTATATAGGGTGAATATAAGCTAATCTATGATCGTACAAACAAGTACAAATACCAAAACTTGAGAGATTTCAATTACCACCATTGCTATTGAATTCTTTTCCTTTGTTTTCTATTTGTATGAACCAATTATGTCACAAACTGTTTAAACTGGCGCATTACCATGTTGGCGGAGGGAAATGTCTTTAAAATGCTACGTATGTCTCCAGTGTCTCAATGCTCATGGCCAGTCAAAAGGGGGATGCGAGACACAGTTATATTGTGAATTCCACTGCCATCAACCCATAATGACCTTTATTTCCATGATTATATTGAGGGTTTAGAGTATCTTTTTAAATAATTATTTGCCATTGTTACATTGATCAATCATATGAAATACGTAGTGTCCAACAGTAGTCAATGTCCCACTGTTCATGTAAAGTACATATGTTTAATTTTCCTTAGATCTCCGAAGATTCAATGGTGGTGACATAGATATATATTGACAAACACACTAACCTAAACCTTTGAAGCAGATTGCTAATAAAACGTTCCTATGGTCTGTGGAAGGTACAAGGTCTTCGGAGTGTCTCAATCACTCCTGTTCTCTTCACACCACTTCTTCTGTCGTCTCTTTGTTAGATATTTACACTTTTCTCTCTTTATATTTTTCTGAAACACTCAATCTGTATGTCTCACACCTCTTCTCCTTCTTCTTCATCACCCCTTTTACTCTCTCCTGCACACACTTCTTTGCAGCTCCTTCACTTCACTAATCCCTACACTCAATGCACCCTCTCAGATAGTACACACTGCGTTTTCCTTAACCATCGCCCTGTCAATATTTTGTCAGCTGTGTACCTCCTTCACACACTTTTTCATATAATCACAATTATAATTCGCACACCCGACGATTGCTCTGTGCGCTCTGCAAAGAGGCCAAGGATTGGCTGGCCCATGCACAGTCTTAAGTTACACAGCTACATATGAGCAATTCTTTTCACACTACTCACAATACATGAGAAATATGTTGAATGGAAAAAATACACAAGCACACCACCTAAAAAGCAAATACTCTGACAGAAGTTAAGAGTAGATAAAACATGAAATGTAAACAGGAGCAAAAATGCTGTTCCCAGGCTGAGTGGACAGTGTCTCATTTGCAGGCTGCCGCGGGTAGTGGGCACGACTGGGGTGTGGGACATGACATTTACAAATGTAGCACAGGTCTCATCAGGCCCCCACTTGCAATACTATTAGTATGATGGGCCAAAAGACCCTCAATTAGTGGCACATTTTTTTGGACTAGTAAACCAGAGGTTGTGGGCCCAAATTTCTTGCTTGCATTAGGGCCATGTTGGCCTTGCTATATGCTACTGTTAACAGGCTATAGCCACTACACCATCTGTTTAGCCTGGTAAGTTGTGGTGTGGCAAGGTGCCCACGGCACTCAGAGTGTACTTGCATTAGATTACTTAGATTTAATAATAGAAGACTTTATTCGAGACTCCAAACCAAGTCAAGAAATCAATTCACAGTTTAGGCCTCGGTGGAGTATGGGGTACTTCTTATTGTAAGGACATTTTAGGGTCTATCCGGACATAGTCATGTTTAATAAAAGTGATTTCAAAGCAGAAAGTGGGATGAGTTCATATTCCTAAACTGCATAAAAGTCAAATCAACCATTTTAATGTTGCCTTTTGACATGGGACATTACATAAAGCAATTGCAACCCATTTAACTGCATAGCTTATGTGTAAACAAATGCTGCAGTCTTTTACATAGGATCAAAATATATTTGCCTCGTACTCTTACAATCAGTTTTGCACAGGACCTGTAATGTATTACTGGTCTTACTACAGGGCTTGTAGAATGTTGGAAGGTAGTTTATTAGTAGGTGAAGGTAGGTGCCCACAACTAGTAATAACACCACAATCACAAATAAGGTCCAGTCAAGACTTACTAAATGAATCCTTGCTCAACCCTTGGTAGCTTCGTTCATGAGCCCTTAGGCTTAACTTAGGAGACACTCAAAACAATCAAAACAGTAAATAAGTAAGACACAACACACAATGAAGATCCAACACCAATTTATAAAAATAGGAAATATTTGTATCATTAAAATGACCCCACAAAACCAAAAATCCAAACAGGGAATCGGAGACATGAATTTTTAAAGATTAAATCTAAAGATCTGCTTTCCAGCGCCAATAAGTGAAAAGCGGCATCCGCGGCTAACTGGTCGCACTTGACTGGGACCAACTCAAAGTTTTCGCCCGACCGCCATGGAGTGTCGGTCAGATACGTTGGGTGGTTGGGGCCGGTCAAACTTTTCCCTTCTCACATAGTCATTTCTTTGGTTCTTTTTCCCTCAATGTCGAGCTAGCCTCTTCGGCACACCGCCTTTCAGTTCGACAACAGAGGCCTGCTTCAGCATGATGCCTCGGTGACTCATGTAGGTCTTAGTCTTCGTCATCGATGGCAAAGAGCTCCGGAGCTTTTAGCAGTGCAAACCTGGAATTCAGACCGAGTCACTGTTTGACGTCGCCGGCTTCATTCTCATCATCGGGGTCAGTCAACTTATGATGCTTTCTGACTAAATTGCCCAAAAGATTCCAAACATCTGTATCTTCTTCCAGAAGGTCTCCTTTGCGTCTTTGAGGGTCCACAACACCAGTCAAGGGTCCAGAAGCTCTTGGAGTTTTGAGACTACAATTTCAACAACTACAATTTATTATTCTGCTTCTGGAACAAACTGCCTGCTACCCTCAGGCTTTGCACAGATCATCTTGCATTTAGGAAACTGTTGAAAACTTTCTTGTTTCAAACTTAGCACCTCCTCTAGATCTTAAGAGCTTTGGCCTTCTATCTGTCAGTTGAATTTAGCGCAGAGATACTCCTCCAGGAGTCGATTCCAGCGCTATACAAACCTATAAATAAATGCACTTGGTCTAATCCTTTAAAGTCCAGGTAAAGCTGGTCAGCTGGGCTTGTCTTGGTGGAGTTGATGCAGGGGACTTTTAGAAGCTATTTTCTACCTGTTGCTTTCAGGGAGTCTACGCCTTAAACGTTTGAAACAAGGCAAAGGCCTCTTGTTTGAAGCCCAGAGTTTTCTGCAGGTGAAGTCCTTTAGAGTACTGTCCTTTCTTGGTGCAGACCAGGGGTTCAGCAGGGCATTCCTTCTTCTATTGATGTTTAAAGGCAGGAATCTGTCCTGCTGGGCAGTTCTCCATTATTTTTTTCATTTTCTGGGGTGGGGGGGGCGGGGGGGACCGCTGACCAATGGGGTGATAACAACTTCCTTAGAGGTATGGAATATTTTTGCCCCAGGAAGCACTTCTCAACAAAAAACAAAATGGAGAAAATGTCTCCTGGAGGTTCAGGTCTGGCTAATCCAACCCACAGGTGTGGCTAACGTTTCCCTACACTCTCCTTCCAACCCTTCTTCTAATTCAATTAAAGGGGCTCCCATCGGGACTGGGCGGCGAGTTTCTGTCCTCATTGTCTTTCTCCCTTTGAAAACCAGTTTGGATACCCAGCCCACTTCCTGTCCTGGCATCTGCAGCAGCAGATCTCCTCCCACCAGATGGTCTCTGTCTCAGCCCAGGCTACTTTACACCTAATCAAGGGAGCTTGGCTCAGCCTGTTAAAGGAAGGCCAATTAGAAGAGATTGCTACAAGGCTGATTTTATGTAATTTTGGGAAAGCAGTTCTGAAACTACTTTCCTGCAATAGTTATAGTAAATCTAACCTTGGTAAGTTGTTACAGTTATTGTAACTATTATTTTAATACTTTGAATTATTGTTCTAACTCACTCCTGTTAAAGTTTAATAACGCCTTCCCATGTTAGCCCATACTGCTAGCACACTACAATGGTGAAACACAAAAATTGCAGTTTCTATCTTCACCAGGGTATAAAAAGCATATTTTATAATGTCACTACGTATGATAACCATGCATCATACCCATGGGCACCTAGGGCAGACCTATGTAGTGAGTTATAAGTGAAAATAAGGTAATATAAGACTTTGGAAGTACTTTTAATTACAACGTCGAATTTAGACATACATTTTCTTAAGCAGCCTTTAAAGCAGAGTTGCTTTTTAAATGACATCAGGCACCACAACAGTGCACACTTAAGTGCATTAAATCCGCTGGGCTCACAAACCTACATGCCCTACCATATACTAGAGACTTTCAGGTAGGATGTCAGAATCAATTGTAATTACCATACACCTTTTAAACAGAGTACTGGCCCTGGTTAGCAGGGTCCAGGGCGCAATCTGCGAATCAGAGTCAGTAACCACCAGTATCAGTCAAAAATGGGGGTGATTAGGCCAAAAAGGTTAACATTCTCACATAGAACCTTAATAAATTCTCCTTATAGTTTGAATAGGTTGGAAATAATTCCATTGGACCACGTGTGATTCCATCGCTCCTGTCTTATATTCATTTTTTTTAAAGGTTGAGAGTGTACTAAGACTCACAGTACGATCCTTTTAGGAGTGATTCCTTAGAAAGATAAAAACTAGAGAAGAATTAATTGGTGGCTTGTTTAAGAGTATTATGTATGTGCAACAAAAATATTTGCATTTACTACAATACCGAAGTTGGCATCACTGGTGAATGCCTAATGTATATCATAATCGGCTAAATATATAGATGAGAAGCTATTAATAATGAGGTTGTTGCGTATGAATGTAGCCATTTCATGAGCATAAGTTTTGAAACCTTGTTATTCACAGTTCTGATGTCAGAGCAGTGAAACCCCAGACTCCAAAGCCAGTGCTCTCTCCAGAGCTTCTGCAGAATCAAGTTAAATGGGGAATCCCAAGTGCCCACCAGTCACCTTTCCCCCTCTTAGCCACAGGCCCTCAGCAGAAATTAAATTCAGTTAACAATTATGAACATCTATCACGGATCCGCAGTCAGCCCGATGCCAGCTCTCCTGAGAATGTGGATTTGACTAGAGAGGAGAGGAAATGTACTGAATGTGATGGGGTGGTTGACAGGCTACCACAGTTTTTCTGTTGGGGTGGGGAAAGGTATCACAGGGTGGACGGGCATGTTGGAAGGACACCAAGCAAGATTTTCTTTTTTTTTTTTACTAAATGGGAGAGGAGTGGAAAGCTGCGCATGGTGGGGGTGCAGTAGGACCCCAAGTGTTTTTAAAGTATAGCACACGCTGGTGAGCTGAGGGAGGTGTTGTGCATGGCTTTCCCAAGACTTCCATACTCCTGTGCTGCTAATCTTAGCAGGTGAAAAAACGTTTGGAAGGGGCCACACATAACATAAAATTGTACAGGGTTAGTTGTCAAGGATGCAGAGTTTTCCTCCTTGGGTTTCTAAGAGATATCATAGACAGCTCAAACTCTGATGCCACTTGGAACTCCTTTGTGGAAAAAAAACCTTTTGTTGAAAGGGCACCCATCCAAATCTCTATATATTTTTCACCATGAGGTTCTAAGTGACATCCAAGACAACCCGAGGAAAGTTTGAGTTGGGTATTGTGTGAAATGGTACAGCAAGGTGGAAAATTGCTTCTATGCCTGATCCCAACTAATACATTTAATCAGTTGGATGAATTGCCGTGTACAGTGTGGGCTGTTAAAAGAAGCAAAGTAAACTGGACATCCTGTAGCATCCCGGACCTATTCTTGTATTATGCAGCCATCCAGCGCCAACATGCAGTGAGTTGGTTTGATGATGATCCCAAATGGGAGACGGCTCTTCTGGCAGACATGCACAACAGTGGCGGCTGGTGGAATTTGAAACTAGTGGGGCGTAAGAGCAATTAATGAGCTTTGGGAAACATGTGAGCAAGCTGGAATTTGTTTTAGGAAAGTTTCTCCCGCAGAGAATCTTTATGGAAAAGGGTTGTAAAAAGGTGCATTGTCCAGCTCAATGTCTATAATAAATTACGAAAATGCATATTTCTTACAGGCATTTTTTTTATGGGCTTTAAAATAACATCATGAAAAGTGTCCTTGGTTTAGCATGACGCACATTTCATGAGGCTATTTGGTAGCTGTGTCCCATTTCTTTTACTACTACAAAGACATGCCCTTGAACTATGCACTTAGCTTTTAGGGGCTGTGAAGAAATGTTGCCTGTGTGATTGAAAAATGCAAGACGTAGTAGTGTTCTGCACTTTGCAAATGAATAGCATACAGAAATCTGTGTTAACTTGTGTCAGGGCTTGCTTGTCTCTTTGTATACTTTAATGCTACCAAGAAAGTCCTCAACATTCCAAGTACCTCCCGGCTAATTGTTCTCCTGCCTTGTGCCTCTTTTAATTTGGTACACCACTATGCTAGCATGGAGGGCCCAGATATCCCTTAAAGCAGGTTCTCTTTTTAGGGAGAGCTTGCCTACAATGAGATGATTCCCTGTCTGTCAGAACCCAGCACTCGGTGACCCCTGAGCATATGGCCATGTCTCAGACTCCAACTTCACAGAACTGGTGTCACAGGCTCCTAGATATCGTTACATGACAAGTGTCATAGGGTCCTGGCTGGTGGCACATGGCCAGTTTCAGATAACCTTCCCTGACTAACCTCACAGGGCCCTGGACTGTGTCACATGACCATAACAAGCACACAAGACCTTGACCAGTGCCCCAGTGTCCCGATCTGGCTAGTGTCACATGCCCCTGCCGAGGTGCAGTGAGTTCCATAAGGTGACACATGCCACTGACCAGAATTCTGTCCCGCTACTGTGGCTCTGACTTGGCAGAGCTTTTCACTGCTCTGAGCCCAGGCTCGTGCTGCAATAGCCAGATGCCAAGAGAAAGCCAGGTTTTGCGTTAGCATGCTTGATTTTTAATTACACGCTTCGATTTGATGTGCCCATTAGGATGAAATGCAGAGTTGGCAGGACCCTCGGTGACCCAACTCTTCCGCACTCACTTATTTGCTGATGTAACATTTGTTCTTGAAAGTGATAAATAAAAAAATACACACAGATGATTGACTCTGCTCGGGCACTGCTTTTTATTTTTGAATAATGCTGCACCTTCGTTTGAGTATTTTCACGATCCAACAGATTGAATGTGACTTATGCTTTTACTGGTGCTGCCTACACTGAATTGAACTTCACATAGGCCGGAGCATAAGATGAAAGGCAGCGCCATTTAACACTTTGAGACTGAAAATGTATCTTTCTCAAACCAAACGGTTAATCGGCGCGGTAATGGAAAAATACGTGAAGCTATGACTGGGGATGTACGTTTGAATTTATGCATAAAAGCAAACTGTTTGAACACTGAGTCCTGGCCGGGGGAGGCACTGATTCATGCATTGTGGGTAAGAACTCGCATGCCAACTCGCACATGCACTGTATAACATTAAGCCTCATCACTCACGATAATGTATTTCCACGGGTGCTGCTATTACTGTTACATATATCATCAGCAAAGGGAGTCTGCTGGTTACATATAAGCATGGTTATGGCGCCAACAATGCTTATATTTGACTGCATGCAATTTGCCGGCATGACGGGCGGGTGGGAGGTGGGGTGAAAGATTGGGGGGTCATCGCGGGAGAGATTGGGGGAGGCGGGAGGGGTTTAATTAAAGAAAACTATTAAAAAAACGTACTGTCCTGCTTCTGGGTGGGTCCCAAGTCCGACTCCCGCTCCCGCCGTTCACCATTTTCTAATTCAGACCTGCAGCCCTTGTCATAGAACAGCCTCCCTCCCTCCCCTCCACCAATCACAACGCTGTGCACCACATTGTTTCTGTGTCACTGCCAGCTACAAAATATAAATTATGTATATACTAACTATTAACTAAACTCACTCACTATGACTATGAGGAGGAATCCTCGCTCCATCCGTCTGACTAAGAGCTCAGCCGTATCAGGTTCAAGGGGGAGCGCGTGCCATCACTCTCCTCGTGACTCTGGTGTTCTTGTTGTAGCAGTCCTCCTGTCCACGCCAGGGCGTGGTGACGTTCCAACAGCGCCGGCCAATCATTGACTACATGGAGCAGGGCTAAAATTGCCCATAATGAGACCCGGCTCCCCCGGGTCTCTGCCTGTGTGAGTAAAAGGAGAGGAGGAGGAGGGAAGGGGCTACTGCGTGTGTGCGCAAGCGTGGGAAAGTCATAAAAATGACTTGTCCTAAATGCGCACACACTGCTGCTGCCCCCTGCCCTCCCTGCCACGCTGCTGCTAATCTGCTAGCCCAGCATGCCACTCACTGTCCCAGGCCCGCCCCCCACACCCTTCCGCGATGACGTCACTATAGTTAGTGACTCCGACCGACCTAGGCTTAAAATAAAGGCATTATGACTCGGTAATTGGTATGTATGCAGTGACGGTCGTCCATGGCTAGTGGGGCAACGTCCCAACGCCCCCAATGGACGAACCGCCACTGATGCACAATCCATACACCCTTCCAGACCAGTTTGTGATGGAGGAAAGGTGCTCCAAAATATTTTCTGTACCTCATTCTCTTTACCAGCAGCAGCTGGTGTGTATGGGCATGGAGGGCAGAGCTCCACTATTCATAGAAGGTGAGAAGGAAAAAGGTGGGAACGCATGAGCACCTCAGCAAAATGGTTGCTGTACCGTATCAAAAAGGGTTGAAGATGTATTTTTTGTGCAGGTGTGTTAATGGGCATTTTCAGGCAAGGGCTCCCCTCTATGCCGAAGCAAGGGCAGTGAGGTCAGCTGTAGCGTGTGTCTTTCTTTTAGTTCTATTGATTTTGTCTGCCCTGTGGCGTTGACTGCTGTTACTCAGGGCATAGTCAACATAGCGTATGACGAGCAGAGAGCGCTGTGGGAGGCAGGAGGCGGGGCTATGGTTTGGGTGGGTGGCCTCTGCGGGTTGGGTATGTGTTGTGATTTGCTATTTTCCCTGTGGAATATGGAGTGCATTACATCATAGAATGAGATGTAACATTCCAATGGAAAGAGATTCAGTTGAAGTACAGATCCTGTTGATGGTTGCATCAAATAAACTTGCTCTTGAAATACTAAAGAATTGAGCATTTTATCACTGGCGACGAAGGAAAAAGCTTGATTGAGGACAAGCACTCTCAACCATCAACTCCCCTGTGAATTGGATTGGATATTGGACTACAATTGACTTTACTAATTTTGAAGAGGAATCTACAGAACAAGAAGACTACCAACATTGGAACAAGAAGATTGGCAACACATGTTTTTGAGACTTTTTGTACTGGTACCACGCATATTTTCGACCCATGCTATGTGGTTTGGAAGGGTTTGAATCTGTGTGTACCGAGCATAAGAAACTTCAGAAGACGCTTGAAAAGATATGGTCGGCGGAATAGTTGAGAAGATCAATGCGAGAGGATCTGTGTATGTATTTTCTCTCACATAATTTTGGTATTTTTTTGTATATTCCAAACTTACTCGTAATGGCTGGTGTCGCTCGTGCCTTCACACGCGCATTGTTATGATTTGACTTTGCCGCGTGTGCTGGTCACTGCAGGAGGGTTCGCGAAGAACGTTCCATCTTCGAGTGTCAGAGTTGATGTGAGGAGGAGAATCTGCGTGACCTCACAGTGTCAACTCTGACCCCGACTTATGCGCACGCAGCGCACGACGTCCGACTACACAGTGGCCATATTGGTTACGTTTTGGACTCGTCCAGACATCTATCTGACGTTACAAGAAGCGGACGGACTTTTCAACATTTCTAAATACGCTGATCAGCTTTTAACTGGCAAACAACCTTACGGTCAGACTTCCACTTGTGTTTGTACATTGACGTATTCTATGCAGATATTTTTATTTTTACGTCATATCATTAGAAGGTAGTCACATTTATTCTTTTTGTGCCATTGTTGGAATCCAATTGAAGAAGAGTAGGAGGATACACATCAAGGATAAGAATAAACAACAACTCGGAAGCAGATCTTTTGATTTCTCTTTATTGTTATTGTACTTGTTGACATAATGACCACAGCTACTAGTATGTCGCAACCTCGACATTTCTCTCTGAAGAAGGAGAACCAATTCTTCCTTGGAAGGGATGGAGGAATTTATTTGATTCTTATTTGGTGGCCATTGGGGGGAGAAGTTTTCTGCATTTAGGAAACAAGCAATTTTGTTACACAATTTGGGTGTGGAAGGTAGGAATACTTATGATAGTATGGACCTTATACCCATTGGTGGAGGTGATGGAGAACCTGCGAACATATATGAGATGTCCATGACCATGCTGGAACGTTACTTTGGTCCCAGGATCAATGTTGTCCTTGAACGACACAGGTTCTTTACACGTGTACAAGGTCCTACTGAACGTGTTGGGACGTATATTGCTTCTCTTAAAACTCTGGCACGTACATGTGAGTTTGGAGAGTTGTCTGAGTCACTAGTGAGAGACCAACTTGTAAGATGCACGAACAGCTCAAGAGTTCAGGAAAAGCTGTTGCCTAAAAACCCTACATTGTCAGAAGCATTGGCCATTGTGGAGGGCATGGAGAATACTTCCTCTTGGGTCAAGGAAATAAGGAAAAACAGGGAAGATGGTAATCACATTAGTAGTGATAGCAAGAAGAAAAGCCAGGATAATGTGCATATTCTGGAAGACAGTGATATTATTGAATAGTTTCCTTAAGGAGTTGCCAAGGTGACTGTTAGTGCAAAGAATAAACTTGTGCAGAAAAACTTTCACTCTCAGAAGAACGCTTCGGACAGCCAATCTCGCCCTTCTTCTAGTAGAGAAGTTCCTCTGGTTAAGGAACGTGATGTTCGCCAACAACGCTCATCTGTTCATCAAAGAATACGATGTTATAGATGTGGAAGTTTTTTACACAGTTCGAATTTTCCCAACTGTTATGCAAGAGACATCATATGTAATAATTGTTGTGTTAAGGGGCACTATGCTCGTGTTTGTAAGTCATCTTGGAAAAAGGATGTGAATGATGATGTTTCAGATTTTATTCGTACAGTAGTGGTATCAAATGTGAAGGTGAGTGAAGAAAGGATTGATTCATAGCAGATCAGTATGCCCTTCTGTGACGTTGGAATAGATAACAAAGTATTTAAACTCATGGCAGATTCAGGGTCTCCCATTTACCTTGATAGGTAACAAAATTTGGGATGAAGTCGTGGGAATGGAGAATGTGTCACTCTTACCTCCAGACATTGCTCCTGTAAGCTGCGGTGGGTCAAAAATTGACATCCTGGGATATGTAGTAGCAAAGATCACATTCAAAGGAAAGGAGACAACTGGAAAGGTGTATATGCAGCGGTGAGGGGTGACAATCTCCTTGGCCGGAGACACCAACATGACTTGGGGATAGTTCTCAACCCAGGAGCTAAGAATCCTCAAAATCAAGTGGTGTTAATGGAAGAGTTAATTGGTGGTTTTCAATCTGCATCGGTTGATACGGTGTGTGACACAAACAGATATTTTAATGATTATCCCAATGTGTTTTCGGATACACTTGGTTGTTTGAAAGGGTTTGAACACAGAATTATTCTTAAGAAATCTGCCAAACCTTGCGTTCATAAGGTGCGAAGAGTACCTAATATGATGGTTGAACCCTTGAAGTTGGAGATTGAAAGGTTATTGAAGTTGGGGCTGATTGAGGAGATCGAATCTTCTGAATGGTTGGCTCTGGTGGTTTTGGCGCCCAAGGATGGTGGTAAGTCAGTGAGAATGTGTGTGGACTTGCGCGGATTGAATGAATGGATCTGGGTTGATCGCCAGCCGCTTCCCAACATTTCTGAGTCTATCAGTGTTATGAAAGGAGCAAAAATCTTTAGTGTGCTTGAACTTTCGTCGGCGTATCACCAAATCGTGCTCCACAAAGACTCGAGGCATTTAACATCCTTTGTTACCCCCCCTGGGAGCTTACCAGTTTTTGAGGATGCCTTTCGGGTTAGCCTCGGCAGCGGCTTGTTTTCAGAGGGTGATGAAGATGGTCCTTGGAAGTCTACGTAATGTGACGTTTTTCCAAGATGATATCTTGATCTTTGGGAAAGATATGTGTGAGAATGAAAGGGTGTTGAGATCTGTGTTGGATAAGTTGGGAGAAAGTGGACTCACAGTTAAAAAAGAAAAATGTCGAATTGGCCAAGAATCGGTTACATATCTTGGGCATGTGATATCAGGAAGTGGGATACAACCGAAGTTGGAACTTGCTGAAAGCATTTTTAGAGCCCCGGCCCCAGGAGATAAGGAACAAGTTAAATCATTTTTGGGTATGGCTGAGTTTTACTCTAAGTTTGTCAGAGGTTTTGCGAGTGTTGTTGAACCCATTAGAGCTCTTTTAAAAAAAGGTGTGTGATTTGCATGGTCAAGTGATTGTGAGAAGGCTTTTGACACCATAAAATTGGAAATTGGGAAAATGCCAACTTTAGGCCACTTTGACTCGAAGTTGAAAACCATCTTGACAACTGATGCCAGTCTTAACCACATCAATGCTATGCATTTTCCCGCTGTGTGCTGGAAAATGCAAAAACACATGTACCATGACGAGCTGGGCTCGTCATGTGCGTGCGAGGAGGCTACCTCATGACGAGCCCAGCTCGTCATGAGCGTGGAAGGGGTTAAGGGACTTGGGGCAGGCCTTTCTCAAGTGGTGAATGGGGAGGCGATTGTTGTAGCCTTTGCTTCAAGGGCTCTTAGAAAAGCGGAAACGAATTACTCTTGTATCGAGAGGGAAGCTTTGGGAGTATTTTGGGCAATTCATCATTTAAAATTTTATCTGTGGGGAATTCCGTTTGTTGTGAAGTCTGATCATCATCCTCTTGTGCAGATATTTTCATGTCATCACAATGATCATATGACTCCCAGATTTAATTTTCTTGTGCAATATATTCCAGGTCAGAACAATAAACCTGCTGATTGTTTGTCGCGCTTACCCATTGAAACAGAGCATACCTTAGAAGTTGTTGAAAGCTTGAATTGGGTGATTGAATCGTCTGTGTCCAGAGAAGAATGGTTGTCGTGTGTCAAGAATGACAAGGTCTTTCCATCCCTCAAAAGTGTCATTTCAAGAGGTTGGCCTGCTTATGAAGAACTTGATGGTGATTTGGAATTGTACTGGACAGTGAAGGATGATCTCACTTTTTGGCAAGATAATCTAATGAGAGGTGAGAGGGTAGTTCCACCTAGTGATTTAAGAGAAAGGATTGTCAACTTGGCCCATGACGGTCATTTGGGAAGAAGTCTCACTAAGGCACGAGTCAGGGAAAGGTATTGGTGGCCTGGGATGGACCGAATGGTTGAGTCGGTTGTTAAAGATTGTCATTTATGTGCTGCAAATGATAAATCACGCACCACTAATCAATCTCCCCTTTCGCCTGTGGAAGTTCCTGCTGCAGTTTGGACCAAAGTTGGTCTTGACATAGCCGGTCCTTTTGAGTTGATGCCTTCACATGAGAGATTTGTAATACTTTTGGTGGATTATACCTCAAAATGGGTGGTCTCGAAGTGCATAGGTGTGGTCAATTCTAAGGCTGTGATTGAGTTTCTTAAAGATGTATTTGTTTCAGAAGGGATTCCCAAGTACTTAGTCACGGATAACGGGGTACAATTTACCTCCAATGAGATGGATGTTTTTCTTAAGGATCTTAGAATTGTTCATCACAAGACAGCTTTATACTCGCCCGAGGCCAATGGTCTTACAGAGAGGATGAACAGGGTTGTGAAGAGTTGTGCTCAACGAGCTTTGGAATCTAAAGTTACGTTTGGCAGTGTGTTGAGGGAAACGTGGTGGGCACATCGCACTGTTCCTAATGCTATCATGCAGAAGTCTCCTTTTGAGGCCTTGAGGGGTAGAGTAGCAAATTCCAAACTCAACCCAGCTTGGCTTCCAGTGAGGATGGAGTGATTGGTGATTTGATGAGAAGGTATGTGTTAGCTAGGTATCAGCAAAAATACAAACAACGGTATGATGCTAGGATGGCAGTCAAAGTGAGGAAATGGAACTTAGGTGATCATGTGTTGGTGAAAAAACCTAAGCATGGTCACAAAGCTACCTCCAATTTCTGTGGTCCTTTCATCATTGTTGCAATAAGAAAGAATGTTGTAACGTTAGACAATGGCTGTACCTGGAACATGTCTAGGTTGACAAAGTTCACTGAACCTAAGGGTGATTCCACGGTTATTTCTCCAAACTTGAACACTAGCTTTGGGGTAAAAAGACAAACAATTGCCTGGAAAGTTCAAGGATTATGTCCTGTATTGATATTTTTGCTGTTTAACCTGTTTTTTTCTTTCATTATTAAGTTATGTTTATGTTCTGTTTTGTTTTATTGATTACTATGTGAGGGGGATGTGTTGTGATTTGCTATTTTCCCTGTGGGACATGGAGTGCCTACATCATAGAATGAGATGAAACATTCCAATGGAAAGAGATTCAGTTGAAGTACAGATCCCGTTGATGGTTGCATCAAATAAACTTGCTCTTGAAATACTAAAAAATTGAGCATTTTATCAGTATGGCTGCTGGAATTGTCCCATTATTATGCATTTATTACTGGTTAGATTTGCGAAGGGCTTAGGTGGAGTCACTGTTGGTATACACTCATGGGATTTCCGTAGTGCACGTGTGCGGCATCTTTTAATCCTTTCACTGGTAGGCACTCTCTGTGCACAGATCGTGAGTGCTTTGCGTACTGCTGATGTGACTGCTGTTTTTAAAACCAAATGTATCCATGGCATGAGATTTACCAGAATGTTTACAGCAGGTGTGTCATAACTGGGCTGTGTATGAATGTAATCAGTGCCATTCAGCCCTCTTTTGTGTCTGCTGCACAGTAGGCTATTTTCCCTTTAGCTGCCTACAGCACGGAGCACACCATGCATGACACTGTTCTGTAAATTGCAGTGGCTGAAAGACCATTGTCACACCTGGCGTCAAACTCTGTGCTAGAGTCAGTTAAGGGAGAAGAGAGCCTGCCATGCAGTAGACTAAATGAGTGCCGGCTGTCTAACTGACCTTGATATTTGATATTTGATATTTGTGGGTATTTATAAAGCACAGACGTTCGCTCCAAAGGGAGCATCTTGGCGCTGTGCAAGCATGCAGTAACTGATTAAGAGGTGATACATGGTGAAAACTGAAACTAGATAGCTGCCAATACAGAGGTGTCAGGTTGTTGGTATACCCATGTCTTAAGGAGTTTCCTAAAAAGACTCTCCTTTTCAATAAGTCTGAGGTGGATGGGTAGATTATTCCATGCCCTAGCTGCCAGAACATTAAAAGTTTTCCCACCTTTGGTTTTGTACTTAAATCTTGGAATTGTAATAAGATTTGTCCCAGATGATCTCAAACATCGCGAGGGGTTGTAACGCGTGAGACGGTTTGCTAGATAATGGGGCCCTGTGTTTTTCGTGGATTTGAAAACTGTAAGAAGAAGTTTAAAGAGAATTCTCTTATGTAGAGGTAACCAGTGCAAGGAATTTAGTGCTGCTGAGGCTGATGACCTTCTGGGGAGTTTTAAGACTAGTCTAGCGTGGACTTTTTCACTCCAGCCATTAATCCATTGCAGTAATCAAGTCGGGAGAGTATTAAGGCTACCGCGACTGATTTCCTGGCTGCAATGGGGAGGAAATCAAATTTTTTTTTTAAAGATTTAATGAGTCCAAAGCAGCGGCCGGCAGTAATCCTGACATGGTCGTCGAAGGAGAGGGATGAATCGAATTGCACACCCAGGTTCCGTGCTGATGATACTGTATTGGGTGGGGCCTCTGATCCTATGGGCCACCATTCTTTCGGACAGAAAGATAGATTTTTACCCAATGGTATAATTTCAGTCTTGGCACTATTGCATCTTAAATGAATTTTATTCAACCACTGAAATACATCGGAAAGACAATTTTGAAATCGTAAGTCAGCATCCGTACACTTTTTATCAATGGTGACGACAAGTTGTGTGTCGTCAGCATATGACGTGACGAGGATCCCATGGGATTCTATCACAGCGAGGAGGGGAGCCATATAGATGTTAAAAAAGAGAGGACTTAGTATAGACCCCTGGGGCACCCCTGATGTGATAGATTTTTCGCTGGATAGATAGGGACCCAAAGACACAGTCTGGGACCTATTAGATAGGAAAGATTTAACCCATGCCAAGACTGTGTCTGTTACGCCAATCTCTCGCATTCTATTAGTCAGGATGACATGCGAGATTGTGTCGAACGCTGCTGTTAGATCCAGCAGGATGAGGACGGCTTGCCTTCCATCATCCTGCAGGAATTTGATTGAATCAGCTAGTTCGATCAAAGCTGTTTCGGTCGAGTGACCGGAGCGAAATCCCGACTGCTGAGGATGCAGGATGTTGTGGGTTTCTACGAATGATTTTAGCTCTCCATGTACTAGCTGTTCCGTGATCTTACTAAGGACAGGTAGTAGTGAAATGGGGCGCATGTTGGCAAGATCGGTAGGTGATTTATTCTGCTTCTTCATCAGGGGCCTCACAATGGCCTTGATATGCATATAAGTGTGAGAGCAGGTGTGTGTGTGTGTTGGTGTGTAAGTCTGATCTTTCCATTGTCATACTTGCAAACGTGAAGAACAATTTCACTGCGTGAGGCAGAGGCGGGCCTTGAGGGGGCTGGGCCTCAGGCCGAGAAGTAGGTATGAGACACTTTTGAACCCCACCCTAACCCCAAGCTCCCTAATACCCCCCCCCAAAAAAAAGCTTGCTGGGGGCAATGCCCATGTCCTGTGGTGTTTTCACACCGCTAAATGGGAGTCGGAAGTTCAAAGCCTCAGAAAGGGAGCTACAAAAACACTATTTAATGTAGTTTTCAGCTTTTTTTCCCTGCCACCATGTGATATCGGCTCCTCGCTGGGAGACCGTGTGATGGGAGCTGATTTTGTGTGTCACACTGTGACACCGTGTGAGTTGGCAGGTATGGATTGTGCATGGCTCTCAATGAGTTCTTTGACTTGGGTAGAGTGCCTAAGTGAAGCATCGCTAAATACATTCAGATATACAAATGCAAAAGTACATTCTTCCTACATCAAAGTAGACCATGTAAGCAGTGATCATGTAAAGCAATACCTTCAGGTCGAGTTTACAATTTATAAAATAGCAAAAACAAAAAACAAACAATAGTTTATCTTACCTCTTGCACATAAAGAACACAGTGTGAGTTATTCAATGATGTGTTGTGAAGTCGTAGCAATAGGTGAAAGACAAACTTTTATGGGCTTCATTTATGAAAAGTGACGCATCGCTGCATTAAAACAGTGATGCGTCACTTTTCATTACGCCCTCCTTGCGACATGCTGGATGCATCATATTTACAGTAAGATGCATCATGTCGCAAGGAGTTCTGACGTATCTATAGGCGCAAACATGATGCATTGCTGGAGTGTGTCACGAAAGTAACGCAACTCCATCAATGGGTCATTTCACATGGGCAAGTCCAATTTCAAATGTGCCTGCGTCAGTCTTACGCCTGCTGTGAGGCAGGCGTAAGATATTGATGCATTTGTGTCCTAGAAGTGACTCAGTGAAATCTCATAGATTTCACTGCGTCACTTCTACGGTGCTCACTTGCAACAGAAACGCCCACCCTGCATACATTATACCTGGCGCAGGTATAATGTGCCGCAGGGGTTTACAAAGTGATGCATCTAAATAGATGTGTCACTTTGTAAATATGACGCAACCTGGCGCATTTTTTTACCCTGCTGGTGCGTCACAAAAAGTGATGCACTGGTGGCACAAACGTGACGCAAGGGCTCATAAATAAGCCCCTATATCTTTAATGCAGAGCAATTAAGTGTAAATTGAATCACTCATCCCCTGATATGACCTCCACAGAACTTGCTTTAAAAAAGGCAGTCATGTATCGACTGCGCCAGCCAGCTGTCTGATGCTCAAGCTCACCACAAACTGCAAGCATCGACCAGTAATAACTCAAGGTCATCATCAACAGAACAGGACATCCTTGTATTACACCCACCAGTGCACGCCCAAACCACCAAAACATAAATGACGCCAAATAAACAAGAGGACAGCAGGCACATGAAAACACATGGAGAAAGGTTTATGGTTATAGCCAGCATCAGTTGTGCGCTTTTGGTTTAATTGGCACTGATTCTATCTTTAATTAAACCAGCTCACTCAGTGGAATATTTATGACTTTTGTGGTGCAGGGTGGCGCAACAAGTGAACTTCCTGCGCTGTCCTGCAACACAGGAAAAGGGCAGGAATGCGCTGCATTTATCCAATATGGTGCATTCTGTGGTGTTTACCACATAAATCAGGAAGCAGGAGACATCAGATGTAGGTAAGTGGGTATTTATTAACCTCATCCACGAAGTCTCAAATATCAACTGACTTCCGAGGAAGTCTACATTCTAGAGCAGAACCCTAGAAGGATTCCAAGAATTAAAGGTACAGAGGAATAAAAGGAAAACAAGAAGGCTTATTATCACACATCTCCCTTCTTAACAAAACAAAAGAAAGAGAGAAGGAGCGAAAAAGGAAAAAAAAAAAACTAAACATAATCTTTTAAGTAAGAAGGAGGTCTACGTACTCTCTGACTCATAGTAGAAGAACACGGCAAACTAGTAGAACCAGGAGAACAGTAATGGAAATTGCCTGAAGTACCACAAACACCATGAGCAATATCAACAACAGGTAACTTTGAGCCAACTAAAACCACACGACTGTTATTCCATATCCTTCCATCATCCGTCTTGACAGCATTCTTGAAGATTTTCACCACAGAATGAACTTCAGTAAATTTAGACCACGGCCTACACCCCACAGGAGCTTTGATGCGAACAAGATCGCCAAGTTTTAACTTTTGAAACAATACAGACTTTGTACTATCAAAATATTCTTTCCTAGCAATCTGTTTGTCTAATTCTTTACGTCTCCAATCCCCAACACTATTATCAACTAAATCTTTGTTCAACTTCATCCAACCTGGACACCACAGAGTATTTGGAACTCTGCCCTGGAACAACTCAAAAGGAGATCTTCCAGTAGTGGAATGAGGAGCCATACGATAACTATTAATTCTGTCCTTAAGAGATACTTTCCAGTCCAAACCTGATGACCTTGCCAACTGAATAGCTTCTTTGAGAGTCTTGTTAACTCTCTCGACGGCACCATTCGACTCGGGATGATACAACGAACATCTCTGATGGCGTACACCACACTTCTTTAAATAATCCTCAAACAACCTCGAGCAAAACTGAGGCCCATTATCTGAAAGTAAGCTATTGGGAAAACTTTCCTTTAAAAAAACACCATCCAAGAATTTGATAACCGCATCTGAAGTTATGTCTCTTACAGCAGAAACCTCAATCCATCTCGAATATAAGTCAATCAACACAATTAAATATGGTGTATCAGAAACTCCAGATAAAGGACCAACAATGTCGATGGCAACCTCATCCCAAGGATGATTGGGTAAAGTCCTTTTCTTCATAGGCATCTGTCTAGTCTTTAAAATGTTATCACTTGCACAACATTCAGGACAATCTCTCATCATTCTCTCTATTTCTAGATCCATTCCAGGCCACCAGAACTGCAAACGGAGAATTTCCTTTGTCTTTACAATCCCTAAGTGTCCAGAATGAGCATGAGATAACAATTTTTTCCTAATACCACCTGGTGGAATCAACTTTGTCCCACGAGTGAGAAGACCATCATTAGTAATAGAAAGTTCATCCGAAACCAATAACCATGGTTTCTCTAAACGACCATGCTTCTTCAGGGAACAAATAACTTTAGAAATCTCTTCATCTTTCTCTAACTCAGTCCTCCACTCACATTCATCAACAGCTCCTTCAGTGACTTCACATACACTGATATTGTCATCTGTTACATAAGAATCTTCTTCTTGAAAATTCTCAACACAAACTAGTCTTGATAAACAATCCGCTGACTTGTTAGCCACACCAGGAATGTAATCTACCTCAAAATCAAACTCCTGTAATGAGATCACCCATTTTCTAATTCTTGAAGATATGGCATCCAAACCTTTCTTTGAAAATACCTCTCTTAAAGGCTTATGATCCGATAAAACACACACTTTGGATCCCCAAATTAAATTCCTGAATTTCTTCAAAGCCCAGAAAATGGCAAGAGACTCCTTCTCTATTATCGAGTAATTTGTTTCTGCACCCCTAAGACACCTTGATGAGCAACAAATCAATAAATCTCGCCCATCTTTTCTTTGTAGCAAAATAGCTCCGAGGCCTTTATCACTGGCATCAGTGAACACAAAAGTCGGAAGACCAGGAACAAATGCATGCAGAGAGGGAGCTTTGCTTAACTCCATCTTTATACCTTCAAATTCCTTTCTGCAGTCATCAGACCAATCAAAAACAATGTTCTTAGCAGTCAACTTCCTCAGATTATGTGTCTTTTCCGCAAAATTAGAGATAAACTTTCCATAAAACTCAACCATTCCCAAAAAAGAAAGTAATTCATCCTTATTAACAGGTTCGTTTATCTTTGAAATTGTCTCTACAAGTTCTTTTTTGGGGAAAACGCCCCCACCAATAATTCTATGTCCAAGATAATTTACTTCTTGTACCCCAAATTTGCATTTACTTTTCTTTAGGGACATACCAGCTTCACCCAAACGTTTAAGAACAAGACACACACGTTCATTATGCTCACACAAATCATTCCCAAATATCAACAAATCATCCTGATAGCACTTGACACCACACAAACCTTTCAAAATCTTAGCCATGATTCTTTGAAATACAGAAGCCGCCGAAACAAGACCAAAGGGCATTCTTTTGTATTTAAAAGTTCCCATAGGAGTGATGAAAGCCGTCAGCTCCTGGGAGGACTCATCCAGCTCTACCTGGTGGTAGGCAGATGCTAGATCAAGAGTGGTGAAGTATTTTGCTCCACCCAAAGTGCCAACCAACTCGTCAATATTTGGTAATGGGAACCTATCCACAACAACTTCCTTATTCAGTGACCTCAAATCAATGCAAAGCCGAATTTCACCTGTCGGTTTTTTTGCAACAACAATGGGAGCCAACCACTCAGTTGCCTCAACTGGCTCAATTATCCCATTACTAATCAGTTTGTCAATTTCTTCTTGAACTTTCGTTTGTTCCACCAAAGGGATTCTCCTCACTTTTGCTACAACAGGGATAGCGTTCTCTTTTAGCTTAATGTGATGTTTATAACCACGCAAACATCCCAAGTTTTCTTTAAAAACATCTGGAAATTTTCCTAAAAAAACTTTACACAAATCATCACTCCCACAACTGTCATCACTCTCATGCACCTCTTGAATTTGAACTTGAGGTGAGGCATTGGGATCAAGTTTCACACCGAGTTCCCTTTGATGTAACCACCCCAGTAATGCATCTCCTTTCTGTGCTACATATACTTTGCCAACAGTTATACGACTTCCCAATTCTATCCCACCCAAGAAATACCCTAGGATTTTAATAGGCTTGTCATTATATCCTAAAGGCGTTATATCAGATCTCATCAATTTAAAAAAAAATTTGGGGAAAAGTTTCCTTAAACAATTTCTCATCAATTATGGTAATGCGAGAACAAGAATCAAACGTAAAATTTATCATCCTATTCTCTACCTTCACTAAATGTGAAGGATGATCAGTCTTAGTACATTTTATCTCAAAACTCACAGTTCTGACTTGAGGTTGAGACCACTTTTTTTTCATTGCATCACCTTTAAACATTCTTGTCCTACAAAACTTTGCATAATGCCCTCTCTTTCCACATGAGTTACATAAAACTTTTAACGCAGGGCACGTTGAGGAATTTGCTAAATGTGAAGTTTGACCACATCTGAAACAAGAAAACGTATTGGCTTGAGAAGAATACAAAGTACCAGACATATTAGGATTCATCACATTTGTCATAGAACCCTGTTTTTCATGCCCAAGACCACCCTCCTGCTTCTTTACTTGACATACAACATCTTCCACCTTAGTTTCTTCTTTTGTTTCAGGCTTCTCTTTTCCTTTCTTTAATTCGCCTACACACTTAGTCATATGTTCCACTTGTTTTGCAATCATAATAACTTCCTCAAGTGGAGGTTCATCTTTCAACCATAACTCCTTTCTAATGTCGTCATGTGCACACCTTAAAACAAATTGATCACGTATTCTTTCGTCTAGAGTTTGTCCAAAGTTGCACGAAGAAGCTAATTTTCTTAGTGAAGATACATACTCCTCAACTGTCTCATCTTTCTTTTGTTCCCTCAAACCGAAATTATATTGTTCCATTATAGTGCTCAACCTTGGCAAGTAGTGACGATCTAATTGTACTATGGCAATCTCATATTCATTCAAATTTCTTTGCTCTGCTGCAGGTAAATCTGGCAGGTGTTCTAGAACATCTTGTCCTTCACCGCCAAGACAATGTAGAAGAAGAGAATGCTTCCTTTCCGCGCTCAAATTTGTACCACATACCCTGGCATAATTCGCAAAGATTTTTTTCCACTTTTTCCACTTTACATTTGGTTCTCCAGGGCTGACTAAAAAAAATGCAGGTTAAGTAACATTCTGCATTTTTTTTTTAAATTAAAAAAAATTTCTTTCTCTTTTTTTTTATATGCTTTTAGCTTTCTTCTTTTTCAAAAATTAATTTGATTATTATTATTAATTTTTTTTTTTTAAAGTACTTCGTCACATACAAGCTCTCTTCCTGTAAAATGTTGGAGTTTCTTTAATAAATTTCTCCCCCTTTTTTTTTTGAAAGAACAATTGCCTTTAACTTTATTCACTAAAGAATAAAAGAAGAAAAATGGTCTACACGCAGCTAGAACGGTTAATTGTCTTAGACAGGCAGAGAAATATCAGGTAACAATGCCCTCTCTCTTGTTTAGAGCCTGCAATAACTTGGAACGGAGGTATTGTGACGATTGCGCTATTCCACTGCCTCCTGGAACACGCTATTGTACTGTTTCCCTGAAAGCTGGAACGCACTGATGAAACGCAGATGATGTTAGAATGCGTAGCACGCTCTTCTGCTCGTGCCTCTCCTCAGCTCGTGCTCTTCACAGCTCGCGCTTCTTCTCAGCTCGCGCCTATCACTGCTCGCGCCAGTCACTGCTCGCGCCTGTCACTGCTCGCGCTCCGCTTCCCTCTTTTAAATTGTCACGGCTTGTGAAATAACAAATACATTTATATATTTGTGCCGAGACTAGTTTAAACCCACCGCTCTCCTCACCATATGATGACACGCAGGGAAATCGTGTCTAACGTCCTTTCTGCCGCCGAGAAGTCACCGCTTCACTTCTTTGAATTCAGCCGCTGGAGGAGGGGTGTTATTAATTCTTCTTCTTCTTCGTGTTGAGGTTTTCCCATCCTCGTCGCCAAATTAATGTGGTGTTTACCACATAAATCAGGAAGCAGGAGACATCAGATGTAGGTAAGTGGGTATTTATTAACCTCATCCACGAAGTCTCAAATATCAACTGACTTCCGAGGAAGTCTACATTCTAGAGCAGAACCCCTAGAAGGATTCCAAGAATTAAAGGTACAGAGGAATAAAAGGAAAACAAGAAGGCTTATTATCACACATTCCTGTCCTTTTCCCTTGCGCTGCCTAGTGTCAACGCATGCACCCGTCCACCATGGTGCAAGGGTGCCTGTGTTGTAGTTAGTATTGTTTTTGTGAAGAAAGGGGGGAACTTCCTACACAAAAACAATACTGAGAGGCTTTGTCCTCATTCTATGTGTGCTGCATTCTGCAGCACACATAAAAAGAGGAAAAAACAAGGAGAAATAAAGATATTTCTCCTCGTTACGCCTCTCATGGGGAGGTGTCTCTTTGGCACATTCTGAGGTTTAGAAGGTAAATTTGGGAATGCGTCAACAACCATGTGCGTTGCGCTTCGTTGCATTACTCGATACGTTTTGAGCCACTCAAAGCCACATAAAGTGGCTTTACGTGGCTTCAATAATCTGACTTAAAGTTTGCGTTGTTCTTGCACGACGTCGCATGGTGCAAGAGTGACAGAAACCGGGTCATAAATATGGCCCTTAGTGTACACCAGCATGGACAAACTGCTCCTAGGAGGCTTGTGACCCAATTTCTTCATAGCCGGGCCATTGTAATCTAATTCCACAGTGCATAACACTGGTCACTATCATCTGGAAATAAACCAAAAGTACTCCTGCAATCTGTAGAAAAAAATGCACTGTCTCAATATCACAAACGGGCAAAAAGTAATCCAACAAATGTAAAATAATACTGTTAAGTAAAGTGTAAACTGAAATGAAAATGACGCATCACTGTGCACACAACATTTGAAGGACCTATCTATATACTTCCTTGCCGAGTGAGTGCAGGGACAAAACCAGAGCTAAAGTGCTTGTGATCTCTCCTTAAAACCTGGTAAAATTGGCCTGCACCTGATTGGCACATTCATTTACATCTATGTTGCTAGTAAAGTGGTACAACAATACCCAGGATCTGTCAATTAAAAGCTACTAGTGGGCCTGGAACACATATTGTGCCAGACACTTGAGTAACCTTTCAAAATCTCAGACCTGCCAATGCAGCCAGTGTGCAGTTTTAAACTGTCAATTCGACCCTGCAAAGTAAACATTTCACCAGGCCTAAAACTTTGGTTCTCGAGGTCAAGATCTATAGCACACCAATGCCGAGACACGGCCTTCACAAGGACGTATCAAGGTCCTAGGCAATTTTGAGTATGTTTCATGTTCGTCATTACCTAATAAATGGGACTGGCAGCCGTTGTTCATGAACTAAGCACATTTTCGTCAGATCGTGAAAGAATGAACTAAACTTGTACCCCAGCATTACTAGTTTGTTCACTTTATATGAGCTTGAGACTTTTTGGCATTTGTGATTTATATCATCATATAAGAAGAATAACATATATCCCCACCAATTTCATTTTTCGAGATATACAGATATAGCCTTGAAAAAGTTCCAAGTAGGGACGATACTTGTGTCAGCTGAAATCATCTATGAAGTATTGTTATCAATACATCTGTAGTTATTGTTTGGTGGTTTAAATTGTACATGAAGTATTATTATTACAACAATGATATTGATTGATTTTTGTGGTACTAAGAAGTAAAAACATCGTCCATCAAAGTAGATGGAGTTCTGAATGATTTTCAGCCTGAACACATTGTGTAAGGAAAAAATAGTTTCTGCATATGACCCTGGGTTGCATCAATAGTCATACTAGGGGGCTTGGAGTAAACAGTAAATGTTTTATAACATTTGGAGTGCTCCGTTGTTTTATGGTTAAAATGCAGGGATAATACCCTTTCCTTTTATTAAATTATTACCTGAAGCACTTGCATCACGCTGCATAGAGGTTGAGAGCTAGAGTTTTCTGTTGATAAAAAATACCTTTGTGCATAAAGGCCTGTTACTCACTCACACACTTTTACAATATATACCTGGATCTTTCCGTGAATATGTATAAAGTAGTGCATTGCACATAGTATATGGTGAATGTTGCATAAGGCTAAATGTATGCCTAATTTATTTCATGATGTTTAATAAAGCACTAATAATTTGCATTCCCATCCCGTCAAATTACTATCCTATAGTTAGACTCATGTAGCCACTCATAAAATAAATCTATTTACATTTGCCTGCCTGGTGAATGGGAAACAATGTGCTTTGGAAATAGTCTATTTGTTCTGCCTAAAGTATTACAATCAGACAGAGTGCCACAATAAAAAAATATATTGAGACCAGTCTAAAATTTCATTGCTCACTCCTCTTCACCATCTTGGAGCCATAGGTTTTCATTTACTTCTCCTACTGACTTTAAGTTACTGCCACAGTCCTGGATTTTCTCTAATCCAAACTGTATTTTCAAGCTTTAGGTTTTTACATGAATTCTTTACCAAACGTATCTCGGTGAACTACCTGCCTTCCAGTGCACTAAACCCTCCTCTGAAAATTGGAAACAACTATAATGCCCCACAACTTTCAAAAGTCCCCAGTTGCCACTGTCCTTAAAAGAACAGATGTGGTAAAGAGTGGTTTGTTAACTAATTCTCAGGGCCCTCTTTGAGGAGGATATACCCCTCCAGTCACTGAAACCATTCTTTGCTCTGAGTGTAGATATTGCCTATACAAGATGGCGAGAGGGTGCCTGTGTATAACAAACCCCATTAATCCTGTTCCACCCAGCCTATAAATTACAATCCCATCCCGCCATGTGCCACATTTCTCCCATAGTTTCTGCCTAACTGACTACTTTTGTGGCTTTATTATTGTTCTTTCTTATACCGGCCATTAATCATGCAAATAAGCCTACTAGTATATGAATGGCCCAAGTCTTGCTGTTTATCTTCCCTAACCTTACCCTACACTGTCCTATAGCCAAAGGAAAACGTATATGTATGGCCCTAGGGGAAAAGCAATGATGTGCTACTGTACAATGGGTTGAGTACTACAATTCATGTTCTTTTCTTCAACAAAATGGAGCCTACTGCAGTGGAGTACCACAGGCTGGCAGTGCTCTAGGAGGTGAGGCTGGTGGTGCTGATGAGGCACCCTGCAAGCAGCCGGAGGACGACCGGCCACGCTATTGCCACCACTGCAGGTAGCCGAGGTACCCAGCCACCCAAACCACCCCCCAACCACCATCACCATCGCATCAACTCTACCATCCTCGACAACATTGTGCAGAACCTGGACGAGGTAAAGCGAGGCCAGCAGAAACCTTTGCACCAGGTGAAGGCTATGGAGGCCTATTTTAGGTCGAGCATGGGTTGCGCGTTCTCTGCTCTGCGAGGCATGCTGTACTGAGATAGGGACTCGAAGCTCCGCCCACATTTATCATTGGCTGTTCATTGGTCAAAAGGCTTAGTAGTCCCTCCTTAGTACTGCCTTGTCTCATTTTGTACCCTCTCATGGCGACACCCACTGTTGTTGCTCGGTAGGCTTTAATAACTGCCTCAGAGTACTATTTTCTCAAATAGCTTTGTCCTGCCTGCTGTTGCAGGCAGGACACTCTCTCCTAATTCTTAGCACACATTTGCAATGCAATAGGTCTAGCATTTGCGAGAGTTTCAGCTATTGGCATTTTAAACGACAATGTATTTTATTTAACTGTTTAAAAAGAACACATAAATAAAAGACATTGTCAATTACAATGCCAATAGCTCAAACTCTCATAAATGTGCGACCTGTTGCATTGCAAATGCTTGTTTTATAAGGAAGGACAGTTAGGATCAGGGTGTTTTTGGAGTAAGTTGGATTTGGATGAGAGGGTGGGCCTGCTGTTGGAGGAGAAGGTGGGAAGGACAGTTGAAGACAAGGTGCTTTGAGGTTGTGGGAGAAGAGGATGGGACTTTAATACGTTTCATTTTTGTTTAGTTCAATCAATGGGTTTTTGTTTAACGGGGCTCTCAGCACTTACCTGGGTGGAACGGTGACCTGTCCTACCCGCCCTGGTCCGACGCGGTAGCTAGTACCGTTGCGCGGAGGGTGTGGTAGGTAGAGACAGTCACTACCGTCTCCACTTCCGCTTTAGCAGGTTAGCGCTCTAGTTGCAGGGGAGAATCCTGCATAAATTCCACATGCCCCAGCGTCCACCCAGCTGGCGCACCGAAGGCACGCACAAGGCAAGCCCGTCTGCGCCCGGCCGCCCCCGGCCGGGGCCCGGGGCCAGGACCCCTGGAGGAGCTCAGGTAAGCATATCTT
Source organism: Lissotriton helveticus (assembly GCF_964261635.1). Classification (NCBI taxonomy): domain Eukaryota; kingdom Metazoa; phylum Chordata; class Amphibia; order Caudata; family Salamandridae; genus Lissotriton; species Lissotriton helveticus. Next base: position 553,337,857 of record NC_136063.1, read on the forward strand.
ATTCGCAACAGGAGCTGCTGGCTCTCCGTACTGGGGCAATGGTTAATTGTAGACATGTTATGGACCCTAGCGGGGCTGATCAAATTAAGGAGTGTAGGTACTGCCGGTTTTCTACTAATCCTTTTTTAGGGAGCTGTGAGACCAATAAAGAGCTCAGATGCGCCCTGATCAATTGCAGGTCACTTAAGAAACATAGGGTGGAAATACGTGACTACTTAGTCGATAGTCAGCTAGATATATTTTTGATTACTGAAACCTGGCTGGATGAGGATTTGGCTCCAGAAATATTGGATGCATTACCTTCAGGGTATGGGATATGTAGGCTGGATAGACCCTGCAGAAGGGGGGGAGGGATCGCTATGATACACAAGGGCAACATAAAGTGTACCTTCGTGCCAGCGATAATGTCTGACAGTGAAGCAGGTACCTTTTCCATAACACTGCCGAATAACTATATAATTAAGGGCCTTTTAGTCTATAGACTGCCGGGAGGAAATACTCAATTTACCGCGAGCCTCATTCAGAATTTAATGCCCCCCCGTCATGCGATATTAGAAGTTCATTCTGTTGGGTGATCTGAATTTGCACTTCGAGGATGCCTCTAATGTACCTGCCCAAGAGCTTCGACAGGACTTGCTAACCCTGCAATTATTATTAAAATCTGAGCTTCCTACACCTCGGATGGGACACCTTTTGGATCCTATTTTTTGCAATTGGGAAGCTCCCAAAATTGAACCTCCTACACCCATGGTCTGGACGGACCATTTTGTGGTTCCGATCCAAATTAATTATATTCCGGGTAGCACCGCTGGAAAAGCGGGAGGCACTAATAAAAGGCAGAGAAAATGGGCTAAGTTCTCTTCTGAGAACTTTTGCACTGCCTTGGCTCAGGGTGGGTCCCCGGGAAGTTTGGGCTTTCAGATTGATGGTGCGTGTGAGGCTCTGAACCATCGTATTCAGCTCGCTCTGGATAAAACAGCGCCTTGGTCTAGTACGGGCCCCACACGGCAAACTAAATCGTACGTGTGGTTTAATGCTAAATTAAGGGAGGCTAAGACTACTTGTAAGCGTCTGGAGAGAAGCTGGAGAAATGGTTATCCGCCTGCACCGGAGAGGGTATATAAATCCTACCTCAAGGAGTACCATGCCTTGATAAGGAAAACTCGATCGGCCTATTATGCAGAGCGGATTGATAAGGCGGATTGTTCCGCCAAAGAATTGTTCCTGGTATATAAGGAGTTATCCTCTCTGGCTCTATTAGGGAACCAGAGGTTGGCTCTGCGGAATCCTGCAATCAGATAGCAGAATTTTTTGCCACCAAAGTGAAGGATATTTACTCTACCTTCCCTAGGGAGCCTAGGGTTGGATCTGTTAGTGAGGAGATACCCATGGGTGGGTTAATGGAAGAAGATTGTCTGAAGGTGTTCAGGGTCCCTGACGCTGACCTGCTGCTTAAAGTTGCGAGGGCGTGAAATCCAGCTCACCTAAAGATCCCGCTCCAGCTAAAATCCTGGGAGGTAACTTTGAGATCTTAGCACCGTACATTAGATACCTGTTAGAGCTGTCTTTTGGATCTGGTACTGTGCCGTTAACTTGGAAAGAAGCGGTGGTTCTTCCTCTAAAGAAAAAACCACAGATTAGTATGGTGGACAAAATGATTCAGAAAAGGGGGTGGTGATGAACAGAGTGCCTGAATTAAGCAGACCACTCTTACCCAGTCCAAAGATCAGGGCTTGATCCATCACCGTTTTTTAGCTCACTGCACCATCCCAGCTCAGAACTTGGCTATATGCAAATTAGTCTGTTCCTGTCCCAGTGCATGATGGGAACAGGGCAAACCAAACTACCAAGCCAATTCTTATACTGGGAAGGAAACAAGCTTCCGGGGACCGGTTTCTGCCATTTCAGGCGTTGTCGGCCCGGCTTGCTTGAATCCTGATGGTGCAATGAGCAAGGGACTCACATCTGAGTATACCCTTCCACGCTTATGGTGGACAAAATGATTCAGAAAAGGGGGTGGTGATGAACAGAGTGCCCGAATTAAGCAGACCACTCTTACCCAGTCCAAAGATCAGGGCTTGATCCATCACCGTTTTTTAGCTCACTGCACCATCCCAGCTCAGAACTTGGCTATATGCAAATTAGTCTGTTCCTGTCCCAGTGCATGATGGGAACAGGGCAAACCAAACTACCAAGCCAATTCTTATACTGGGAAGGAAACAAGCTTCCGGGGACCGGTTTCTGCCATTTCAGGCGTCGTCTGCCCGGCTTGCTTGAATCCTGATGGTGCAATGAGCTGAGGAACTCACATCTGAGTATACCCTTCCACGCTTATGGTGGACAAAATGATTCAGAAAAGGGGGTGGTGATGAACAGAGTGCCTGAATTAAGCAGACCACTCTTACCCAGTCCAAAGATCAGGGCTTGATCCATCACCGTTTTTTAGCTCACTGCACCATCCCAGCTCAGAACTTGGCTATATGCAAATTAGTCTGTTCCTGTCCCAGTGCATGATGGGAACAGGGCAAACCAAACTACCAAGCCAATTCTTATACTGGGAAGGAAACAAGCTTCCGGGGACCGGTTTCTGCCATTTCAGGCGTTGTCGGCCCGGCTTGCTTGAATCCTGATGGTGCAATGAGCAAGGGACTCACATCTGAGTATACCCTTCCACGCTTATGGTGGACAAAATGATTCAGAAAAGGGGGTGGTGATGAACAGAGTGCCCGAATTAAGCAGACCACTCTTACCCAGTCCAAAGATCAGGGCTTGATCCATCACCGTTTTTTAGCTCACTGCACCATCCCAGCTCAGAACTTGGCTATATGCAAATTAGTCTGTTCCTGTCCCAGTGCATGATGGGAACAGGGCAAACCAAACTACCAAGCCAATTCTTATACTGGGAAGGAAACAAGCTTCCGGGGACCGGTTTCTGCCATTTCAGGCGTCGTCTGCCCGGCTTGCTTGAATCCTGATGGTGCAATGAGCTGAGGAACTCACATCTGAGTATACCCTTCCACGCTTATGGTGGACAAAATGATTCAGAAAAGGGGGTGGTGATGAACAGAGTGCCTGAATTAAGCAGACCACTCTTACCCAGTCCAAAGATCAGGGCTTGATCCATCACCGTTTTTTAGCTCACTGCACCATCCCAGCTCAGAACTTGGCTATATGCAAATTAGTCTGTTCCTGTCCCAGTGCATGATGGGAACAGGGCAAACCAAACTACCAAGCCAATTCTTATACTGGGAAGGAAACAAGCTTCCGGGGACCGGTTTCTGCCATTTCAGGCGTCGTCGGCCCGGCTTGCTTGAATCCTGATGGTGCAATGAGCAAGGGACTCACATCTGAGTATACCCTTCTACGCTTATGGTGGACAAAATGATTCAGAAGAGGGGGTGGTGATGAACAGAAGCTTGTCTCCTTTATGGCAGAAACCGGTCCCCGGAAGCTTGTCTCCTTTCTGGTGAAGAATTGGCTTGGTAGTTTGGTCTGCCCTGTTCCCATGATGCACTGGGCCAGGGACAGACTAATTTGCATATAGCCAGGTTCTGAGCTGGGATGGGGCAGTGAGCTAAATAACGGTGATGGATCAAGCCCTGATCTTTGGACTGGGTAAGAGTGGTCTGCTTAATTCAGACACTCTGTTCATCACCACCCCCTTTTCTGAATCATTTTGTCCACCATAAGCGTGGAAGGGTATACTCAGACTTGACTCCCTTGCTCACTGCTCCATCAGGATTCAAGCAAGCCGGGCCGACGACGCCTGAAATGGCAGAAACCGGTCCCCGGAAGCTTGTCTCCTTTCTGGTGAAGAATTGGCTTGGTAGTTTGGTCTGCCCTGTTCCCATGATGCACTGGGCCAGGGACAGACTAATTTGCATATAGCCAGGTTCTGAGCTGGGATGGGGCAGTGAGCTAAATAACGGTGATGGATCAAGCCCTGATCTTTGGACTGGATAAGAGTGGTCTGCTTAATTCAGACACTCTGTTCATCACCACCCCCTTTTCTGAATCATTTTGTCCACCATAAGCGTGGAAGGGTATACTCAGACATGAGTCACTTGCTCACTGCTCCATCAGGATTCAAGCAAGCCAGGCCGACGACGCCTGAAATGGCAGAAACCAGTCCCCGGAAGCTTGTCTCCTTTCTGGTGAAGAATTGGCTTGGTAGTTTGGTCTGCCCTGTTCCCATAATGCACTGGGCCAGGGACAGACTAATTTGCATATAGCCAGGTTCTGAGCTGGGATGGGGCAGTGAGCTAAATAACGGTGATGGATCAAGCCCTGATCTTTGGACTGGGTAAGAGTGGTCTGCTTAATTCAGACACTCTGTTCATCACCACCCCCTTTTCTGAATCATTTTGTCCACCATAAGCGTGGAAGGGTATGCTCAGACATGAGTCCCTTGCTCACTGCTCCATCAGGATTCAAGCAAGCCGGGCCGACGACGCCTGAAATGGCAGAAACCGGTCCCCGGAAGCTTGTCTCCTTTCTGGTGAAGAATTGGCTTGGTAGTTTGGTCTGCCCTGTTCCCATGATGCACTGGGCCAGGGACAGACTAATTTGCATATAGCCAGGTTCTGAGCTGGGATGGGGCAGTGAGCTAAATAACGGTGATGGATCAAGCCCTGATCTTTGGACTGGGTAAGAGTGGTCTGCTTAATTCAGACACTCTGTTCATCACCACCCCCTTTTCTGAATCATTTTGTCCACCATAAGCGTGGAAGGGTATACTCAGACATGAGTCCCTTGCTCACTGCTCCATCAGGATTCAAGCAAGCCGGGCCGACGACGCCTGAAATGGCAGAAACCGGTCCCCGGAAGCTTGTCTCCTTTCTGGTGAAGAATTGGCTTGGTAGTTTGGTCTGCCCTGTTCCCATGATGCACTGGGCCAGGGACAGACTAATTTGCATATAGCCAGGTTCTGAGCTGGGATGGGGCAGTGAGCTAAATAACGGTGATGGATCAAGCCCTGATCTTTGGACTGGGTAAGAGTGGTCTGCTTAATTCAGACACTCTGTTCATCACCACCCCCTTTTCTGAATCACAGATTAGTATGGATCAGCTGAGCAATCTGCGACCCATATCGCTCCTCCCATATTTTGCTAAAATAGCTGAAAAGCTGGTTAACCAGCAACTGACAGATCATATTGGAACCCATAGGCTCCTACATCCATCACAGTCGGGCTTCCGAGCCTGCCACTCTACGGAATCAGCTTTGTTCTTCTCCACAGAGGCCTTACGGAGACATGTGGACAAGGGTCAGACCACGGCACTGATTCTTCTTGATCTCAGTGCCGCGTTTGACACTGTGGCGCATCACACCTTGCTGCAGTGTCTAAGGTAGGGTGGTGTGGTAGGCAAGGCATGGGAATGGCTGGAATCATTTCTCCACGAGCGCAGTTTTCGTGTTGAGCAAGGTCCCCATAGGTCTAAGGCTATTAGCCTGGATTAGGGGGTCCCGCAAGGTTCCAGCCTGAGCCCCACCCTTTTTAATCTTTATGTGGCACCCGTGGCGCCAATAACTGAGCAATATGGGGTGGAAGTGGTGACTTACGCAGATGACGCGCAGCTGGTTGTGGCTTCGGCACAGCCCGCTGAGTGCGCAGTCAGCAATTTTGCGTCTTGTCTCCAAGACCTCGCTGGATGGATGGCAGATAATTGTCTCAGACTGAACGGCGATAAAACGGAAGTGCTGATTGTGTGCAAGACTCCGTCAGTCTGGACCTCGGCCTTGTGGCCCCAGTCTCTGGGTCCTCTACATGTTCCTAAAGATCAAGTTAAGAATCTTGGAGTCTGGATTGACTCTAAGATATCCTATGAGTATCACACCAGACGGGTGGCCGGAATCTGTTTCGGCAAACTGTGCAGTCTTAGAAAGACATTGGATCTGCTCCTTATGACAGCTAGGAAGGCCCTAGTTCATGCTTTGGTTACCTCCAGGCTGGACTATGGAAATTTCCTTTATTTAGGAGCCAATGTGAAATGTCTCCAGAGATTACAATATATCCAGAATGCGGCCGCCCGCCTGGTGCTGATGCTGCCTAAAAGAGCCGCCTCTAAAAAAGCTTTGGAATCGCTGCACTGGTTGCCTATTAGGGAGCGTGTTTTATTTAAAGCTCTCTGTGTTAGTCACAGAATAGCACAGGGTAAGGCCCTTGCTTCCTCCATAATCTGTTAACCTCTTACACCCAGACTCGGATGCTACGATCACAAGGGGCTGGTATGATGTATGTCCCTAAAATTAGAAGGACAAGAATGGGAGGTAGATCCTTGCGTTTTTTGGCTGCTAGGCACTGGAATGTCCTCCCCCATAGGCTTCGTGTTGAAGCTTCTGAGGTGGTTTTCCGTAAAGAACTGAAAACCCACCTATTCCCTAGGCACTAGTTCTACTGGGTCAGGCTGGGAGAAAATGATATAGTGTGTTGGTCGTGGGTCAAGAAACTAGCGCGGGGACACACTAGTTAATGTAACCAGGCGCTGTATAAATTCAGGATTATTATTATCATTATGAATATATGTCTTTGAATTAGTTAGTGTAGCCTCACACACCAAGCACTACTAACACAGTGATGACAGAGGCTGTTCTTCTCTGCACCTGTCCCATCGCAAAATCAATTGTCTCGCTGTGTCCATCACCTAATTCTTCCAAGTTTTTTATATTTCCCTTCCTGATCTCCCTTTCCATGTTATGTTAATTATTCTACTTACCTTACCTCAACCAGTCTAGAACCGCCCTGCAAACAGTGTTGTAAAACAGAATGAGTGGACTCACCATACACAACCCTCCCACACTTGCTTGATGAGGCTGAGAAGGACCTACTGCTCTGACCATACACATCTTTCCCACACTTGCTTGATGAGGCTGAAAAGGACCTACTGAGTGGTCTGACCATACACAACCTTACCACCCTTGCTTGATGAAGCTGAGCAGGATCGACTCTCACAGTGTCATTAATATCTGTATATTTTCTGTAACTAGTGGCCGCTAATGGTGTTGGTCAACAAAAAAGCAAAAACAACACCTCCTTCCTGATAGCTTTTTTTCTTACCTGAGTAGATAAAGCAATGTCTGCTACCTCTCGTATAATCAATTCATACCTTCGTTCAAGGTTTTCCAAAGGGTCTTCCTAATGCTAGTGGTAGTAGACCAATGGCACTAACAGGGACAACATCACAGGGAGTGAAACAGGACATTGCATATAAACCTGGTGAGGTGAACTAGTGCATCACAGCCACCAACTAGACTAAAAGAAACAGAATGAGTGGAAAATCCAAGACTGAGATTACCATGATAAAACAACAGTTAGCAACATAGTGTTGAGTTAGTTAAGTGTGCATTATTTCGACATCTCAGGAGGAGTCAAGAGGACTTAGTAGAAAGCTAATTCAGAGGAATACAAATACATGAGTTGTAGATTGTGAAAAAGTGCACACTGCCTATCCTTGGACATACATTGCTGTGATTAGATCTCTGCACTGTGAGGTCCCTTTTTATGCCTGGGTAGGATGGGGAGACTAGGGATATGTACATGTTGGCACAACTAATCACCCCCTGTAACAGTTGGTGTCGTTTTAACCACATCCTCCCCAAACCAAGGGTGAGATCTGTTGATGGTGGAGATTAACACAAAACTCAACTGGTCATACAACCTTGGTGACGAGGGTTAGGGTTTTTTAATGAATGGACTGGAAGGGGGAATTAGGGAAAGGTGAGATAGACAAACACAAATCTATCAAGTCGAATGCCTCATCACATCTGTTGTGGAAGGAAAATGACAGTTCAGTTACCAAAAGCAAAGCACTCATTCAGCCCCTAGACTCCCAGGTTAACTTATCAATTTGTTACCTATGGCTTGTAAAAATCAAAGAAGGGAGGACCCACACAGTTAAAAAAATAGTTGTAGTTAGTTATGAAAAGAAAAATTATACTGGGTACAAATTAATTGTGCACCTGCATTTTTCTGGCATTGTCCGCCGTGGGTGCGTGGGTGCATGGCGGCATCACAAAGCTGGAGCACTCTTCAGCAATTGTCTTACAGACAGGATGGCCTGTGGTGTGCAAAAATAAAATGTCAATATAGGACAGTCAAGGTAAGCATGATGGTGCCTAAGGAGCAAGAGGGCATAGGCTGGTAGAGTGCGGTGTGCCATTAGCGAGAAGAACCAATCTTGTACAACCAATCACAGACAACTTATTTCATGTACCTAGATGATCACCCTAACAATAACAAAATGTTGTTGTGTGCAGTAAAGCACACTACAAGTTGATCACTTAATTAGAGTTTGCGATTTGAGCCCCTACTCTGTATTTTCCCAACCAACGTTCCTCTTAAGTCCCCAGGGGTAGGCCCCTCCGAGTCCTATTGTTTCCCATTGAAGCATATTCTAGGCAATGGCTACTTTCCGGTCATTGTCAACAGTGTTCAGAATTTATTTCAGCTGAAAGAGATGGGCCTGTAGTGTTTATAGTGTTTATAAGAAAATGACAAGAATTTGGGGATGAAAACTTTTAGTTTATTCTTGGTGAATAAACTGACGGGTCTCAGAAGAGCCCAAAGATGATGGACTTAAGTTAACAAAAGGAAAATAAAAGTATTCATTCCGTTATGTCAAAAGCATGCAAAGATGCTAAACTGATTGCCCAAAAAATGCATTATCAAGTATAGCTTACCAGACCAGCACCATCCAAATCAACATGATTAATCTTATTTGGTAATAAGTAAGATACCTGCTCCAATTGTGTGGTGCCCCTGTGACTTCTGCATGGAAGCGAGGGAATGAAAGAAAGGATAGGCATGGGAGACAATCATATTCGGGCACATGCATCAACCTATTTAGGAAGTGCAAACGGTGCGAATCGGTAAATTCGGCCGTTTGCGCTTCCTAAATACGTTTTTGGGATGCATGAAACAGAGTTTCAAAATTCGCTATTTTTTGCATTTCTTAAAAATGCGAATGCATTTAAGGAATCGCATTTGTGCGATTCCTTAAATGCAATGCATCAACTTTTAAAAAATTGCGAATTTTGAAATAGGAAGTGCAAATTAACACGAGGTTGACCCTCGTGTTAATTTGCGAAAATCTTTAAAAAAGCAAAAAAATGCATTTTTTAAACTTTCATGTTACAGACACACATGTCCTTAGGACATGTGTGTGTGAAACATGCACTTTAAAAAACCTTTCAGGGGTGCAGGGGGGGTCCTTTGTACCCCCCTCTGCACCCTTGCAATGCATCAACAAATTGCGAGTGCAAAAAAAAAATGCAAAACGGCATTGATTCCTATGGGCCTCTAGGCCCATAGGAATCAATGTAATGCCATTCCTTAATTGCGATTCGCAATTAAGGAATCGCAATTTCCGAAAATGAAGAAATCCTAAAAACTTTTAGGATTTCTGGATGCATAGGATTTTGCAATTCCTAAATTGCGATTCCTTAATTTTTGCAATTTAGGAAGTGCAAAATCCTACAATGATGCTTGTGCCCATAAGTTCTTTAACTTCTTCTTGGAAAACTGAGGCTTTCTATTTCAGCAGACAGTCACCGTTTGCTAATTTCAAAGTCAACAGTTGAACCGAAGGTTAAATTAGTTTTTCTCGGCTCTCACCGCTCAGCCAGCCCGGGCCAAGTAATTATTGTGTCCTCCTTGCCATGCACACTGGACCACTATGATTACATTTATTAATTACAATTTGCTGTCTGTGTGAGTAAGCTGCACGCAGTGTATATATCAATATACATATTTTCTTAAGCATACTCCTATTTAACTTCTGTTGTATCACTCTGAAAAGTAGAGTTCATCCTCAAACTCAGTGGGGTCATCTGTAGGATTATCACTGACCAAACTTGAGATGTCAGACAAATAGCCCTCATGATTTATAATTAGGGCTTCTGGTTTTATGACACTTATATTATTAACATTTCCATCTGTATTTATCCATATTTGTTTTGGGCCATCTTTTTGTATTAATCCATAATTATGTTTTGTTTTGAGAATAATTGGAGTAATAAAATTGAATATTTATACATTTATCTAACTGATAAACATGCGCTCATACTTTGATGCCTGTCTCATTTTAGTAAAGTAAGCAGCCACATATAGCAAACACTATACCCATAGGTAAATATCAGCATTATACTACAAATATGTGTGAATATATGCCTGTGTTTAGGGAAGTGTCAACCAGTTTTTTAACTCCCCATGTTGCCTATCTTATCAGCTTTTGTCCTGGAATTCACGAAAAGACAGCATGGACAGTCTTTTATAAGAGGCAAAATGTTCAGTATTTTTCTGCATTTAAAAATAAATACAGACAGGAAACACTGTTTTCTATCTGTATTTATCTGTAACAATCAATAAAAATTGAAAAATGGAAGCCTTATTTATAATCCGTTCGAATTAAGTATTTGTTAATTTTAATAATCACCATTCTCTGGTTATTCTGACTGTGATAAATGTGTCAGCTACTTTAAAAACATGCTTCAAAGAAACATTGGTTACTTGGCATGCAACAGTCCTTATTTTTCTAGCCTCAGAGCCCTGGCCACTGTTCCCTCTTCCCATTCCAATAGAGCAACGGGGTTTGGTCCAGGTGCACCTATGTTGGGTCATCCGCACAATCTTGAACCATCTTCTGAATTGTCACTGGCGCGGTTACTTGCTGTGCCTGTGCCTCTGCACTTGACTCGAGCACGGCTGAACGAAACCAAACAATTGAAGAATTTGGCTGTGAATTTATTGCTGTGTGTTTTGGGATAATTGGCAGTGATGCTGGCTACTGATGCAGAGACTGCAAGCCAACAGCACCACCTTGTGTGGAGGATGAAAGTTACACTTCAGACCTTCTACCCAGCCTCAAATAGTCTGTCATCTTTTTCTAGATCAGTCTTTTCCTGCAATCCAAGTCTCGTTAACGAAGACATCTGTTTCAACAAAAGAAATTATAATAGCCAGCACTTTTTTTTTGTCATGGAACCAGTATTGTGGAAGAGATGTAGTTTTTGGAGACACCGCTTTTTTTTGCAGCCTTTGATTAGTGTTCAAACAAAGAATTACGCTATCTACCAAAGAAGTTGCTTCTTCATTGACACTGCTGAGCGTGTGTTCACCCTTTTCAACTGCCTATGTAGCAGATGCATTAATGCCATTGCTTAGCTCATGGGACTATATTCTTTGTTGACTTCTTGTGTCATAATCTCAAAAGGAAGTAGCATTTGTATCAGGCACTCAAGTAGCCCCCATTTGTCCCTCTCCATTGTCATGACTTTGGCAACTCCATCCCCTCTCCTATGAATTACATAATCATTGATATATTGGTATGGATGAAACAGAAGTTTCAACATGTTGCAGGTTGAAATCCTCCTGTACGTAGGCTATTATAGATAATTTATTAGCATGTTGAAGGATCCTCAATCACTTTCAGGCTTTGAATGAATTACTGAAAACATTAGTGCATAGTCTTTGGCAGGTGACCAGTGTGTTGCTGACTACTACTTCTTTTTTGAGAAAGTTCTGCACAATCATATTGATGTAATGCGTCAAACACAGGACTCTGAAATATTCATGGTCATCTATGGCTGTCACTATATTACTGCTATTGTCAGTGTGCGTCCTCTGGGTTTAAGTTCTTCATGGGCCTTTCTATTAAGCTTTTCCAAGATGTTGGTAGCTGTATGCGATTTCTCCATTTTGAAAATCGCAACTATTGCATGCTGCTGAATGCCCTAAAAAACATCATCCACAGTGAGACGGGCAGTTAGCATTTACCTAACTCCCTAGAAAGAGATGGATGGTCAGATTTATTGAGTTGTGTCACTCTTGTACCACGCATGGGGGCACGAGGGTGATGCAACTACTAAGTCAGATTTATTAAGCCACTCAAGGCCACTTGCGAAGCACTGCGTGACATGGTAAATCTAGACTAATGCAACGCAGTGCAAATCCCAGCATTTTGTTACTCTGACTCAGTAAGGCTTTCCATTGGTGTAGCATGGGTATTACCACACATCCACCCAGGCATTGTGGCTAATTCCCAGAGTTATCATTACTGGTAGACCTTGGAACAGGTCAAATTGCAATGCCTCCCCAGGTGAGGCATAACGAGGAGCAATTTCTGTATTTCTCCTCGTGTTTTCCTCTTTCTAGAAGTGCTGCATTCTGCCGTTTCATGAACAAATCTTGGCGCAATTGTGCGGCAGTGCAAAAAAAGGACAGGAATGCTCTGTATCATGTTAAGTACAGTGCATTCCTGCCCTTCCACGTAGCACAACGCAGCAAGGTGGCTTAATGGGCTGCGTGAAATAATGCTAAATATTCCTCATTGTGTGAAGTGATGCAAATGTCATCTGTTGCTGGACAACTGGTCCATATGTCTGTCGTGAGGTGAATGGACTGAACACCACTCTGTCTCATATTGTTGCCAACATTTGCAGCACTTCATGATACAGCACTGGAACAATCACTCTGGCAAAATAGCTCCAGCTAGGAACCTTCCACCTTTGGCAAAGAGCTTTCACAAATCCACTCCTTCCACAAAAGAAATAGGGAGGAGGTGAAGTGCTAATATTTTAGTCAGCTACCCATTGTAGAAACAGTCTTTTCGTAGGTACAGTGGTACAGTGCCTCCTTGATAAGCATAGAGTTCATAGAAGGCTGTTTTTCTGTGGTTCTGCTGCCATAAGCAACCTACATACAGCAGGAACAAGTAGGTTGCCCGGGTGCTTTGGGATAGGAGTTGCTGTATCCCGCAGTGCCTTGTGCAATGCAGAGGTTGCTGTGGGTGAGTCTTGTATACTATGGGAGAGGCCTAACGGGCTGCTTTGCATGCAGCTGTTGGCATCCTCTTCTTCCTCCCTCCCGACCGCCTTCTTCCATCACCTCAGCTGCTGGTTGTTGCTCACTACCAGCAGATGTGCTTTTAAAGAGCTCTTCCCACAAGATTGTGTGTTGCTTTTTCAAATGGGACAGTAGGACTCCATTATTGTATTGCCCGTCTAGCTTACCACAACAAACTTTCTTGCGGTGAGAGGAGCACATTGCAATGTTATTCTCATGTGGGCTAAGTATAAAGAAGTCCCGAAGAGGAGAGCTTTCGTATTGTCCCAAAGAACTAGAGGCAAAGATGAGTGGTTGTGTTGTTGTTGTGGACATGCTGCGGCTGTGGTAGGGGAGGTGGCTGCAGATTTCTGGGGTCTTGCAAATATAGGAGCCGAAGGTGTTGCTGGAACCGCATGAATCTAGCAGCTTGAATAGAAGTGATCTGTACCCCCTGTTGTGAAGTTAGCAGACTAGTGGTTGTGGGTGGAGACAGGGGGAGGGCAGGAAGAGGAGGAGCAGGAGCGAGGGAAGTCAGTTAGTGTAGGGACAGGGCAGGAGTAACAAGTGAGTAATAAAGCTCCAGTTAATACAAGTACATGTGTCTGTAGTTATTGTAGCAGGATGCTACAACTGGCGACGAGGGTGGGATACAGCAAGCCCCACTGTGTGCAGAGCCCCACGAAGACGCCCTGTCCCAAGCAGCTGTGAAAACGCTGCTGAACAGAACCACGCTGCCGCCCGAAGGTTGAGGCCAGCAGCTGTCGAGAGTGACCCCCCCAAAGTCGGTGAGGGAGCAGAGGGGCTGAAGAAACGTGCGCTGAACTGCTCGAGAGCAAAGCAGTTCGTCGCGCTGAAAGCGCGCCTCACACTGGAAGCGTGTGTCCTAAGTGCAGAGCCGGTGTGCAGGAATCGGGAGCCCACTCCGACCCTGTGGAGTGCCCAGAGAGGAAGAAGAAGTGCCCCAGAGGTGTGGACGGCATCCACAACGTACCGCAAGCAAGCGCTGCTGAGAGCGCTGCAATCCGAGCCCGGGCGACATCGGACGTCGGAAAACCTCACGCCCGATGCGTGAGGTTTGGGAGGCCATCGGCGAAACAAGAGCGGGAACTGCGGAGGCGAGCCGGGAGCCCACCCCGATCTCACCTGATGTCCGTGGTGGCGGTGGAGAAGTGAATCCTGGCGTGGACTGCCCCAGAAGCCGACCGCCGGTGAGTCCTGAGTGCCCCGAGTGAATGAGCCTGGAGAGCCAGCCTCGTGTGTGCCTGCAGGGACGGCGGCCATCTTAAAGTCAGGCGGCTGGGAAGGACAACCCTGTATAGAGCAAAGGCGGCCATTTTGAAGTCAGGCACTGATGATAAAACAAGCATTGGGGAAGAAACAAGCACTGGTACCTATAAACAAACAAGCATTGGTAAATAAACAAGCATTGATACCCGAAAATAAACAAGCATTGGTGAGTCCAAGTGAGTGTGACAAAGACACCTGCAAACCTTGCCAAGATGTCCGGTGATGAGAGAAATCAGCCTAAGGCTCCAGGTGGGTCGCACCTGCGAGCGCCTGAGCCCCTAAAAGTGACCACTGGGGGCACCATGGGTCCCAAATGGCAAGAATGGTTCGAAGAATTCGAGGATTATATCGAAGGATCAGAAGTGACTGAGGACAAAAAGAAGTTGATTGCCCTGCGTAACCTGGCGGGGCGAGAGATCGTTAAAATAATTAAGGACCTTCCTGCCACAGAGGCAGATACTTATGTCAAAGTGCGTGATGCTCTGAATAAGAGGTTCCTTCACAAAAAGAACGTCGACTATGAACGGCACACCTTCCACTCAGCACGTCAAGGGAAGGAAGAACCAATGAGCGCTTTCATGATGCGACTGAGGAGACTGGCCAGGCACTGTGCATTTGATAACTTCTCCACGGATGCTGCAGTAAAATCACAAATAATTGATGGATGTCACTCCGATCAACTGAGGAGACGGTTGCTGAGGAAAGAACACACACTAGACGAGATCGAGGAGATGACACGGATCTTTGATCAAGCAGAGGAGCATGCAGCTGCCATTGAAACAGGGCACAAAGGGAGTCGGGAGGTAGTGCAACGTGTGCACGCCAGAAGTGACCAGCGAAGAAGCTCGAGAGACAAGCAGTGGAGGTCACGCCCGTCTTCTCGTCGAGAACAATCGCGATATCAGCGGCGAGAACCATGGAAGAAAGAAAGGAGATCTGAAAATATAAGAAAGTGTTTCCGGTGTGGATATGACTACCCCCATGTGGACAGCTGCCCTGCCATGGGCCAGAAATGCCGGAACTGCGGCAGAACAATCATTTTGAAGCAATGTGTGGAGAGTACCACCAAGAGAGAAGAGGCGGAACAAACAAGACAGTGCAGCCTGAGCCACGAGGAGGCACCTCAAGAGTGTCCCGTTCTGACGGCCGAAGACACTATGCACAAGCGGTTCGAGATCAAACGGAGCTATCGTCAGGGTCGTCTCACTCCAGCAGGGAATCACGTCGGTCCAGGTGGGACCGGAGATCACCGTCCAGGGAGTCCAGGCCGTCATCCAGAGACTCTGTATACACCATTGAATATTTGAACTTAGCTGCGGATCCTGATCAGCTCAAAACATACCCAAGGCTGGACATCAAGGTCGGCAATCATGACACCAAATTTGTACTGGACTCAGGTGCGTCTCTGAACTATATTCCAGTCACTGAATACGAAAGAATGAGCCCGCGTCCCCCTCTGTCGTTTGCACCCGTCAGAGTTTTCACCTGGATGGCCAAGAAGCCACTTCCTTGCCTGGGGAAGTTCTCGACAACCCTTACACATGAAGACACAACCATCTCGGCAGTCATTCACGTCATCAAAGGCCCTGAAGCAGACTGTCTATTGAGCTTGCCCACAGCAGAACGCCTTCACCTTGTAGAAATTCTTTTCAAGGTCAGTGGCAACCGAGATGTGACCAGTCAATTCCCCAGCTTATTTCAAGGGCTAGGAAGTTGAAGGGCTGTCAAGTGCGGCTGCACATCAACGAACAAGTCAGGCCAGTTGCTCAGCATCCACGAAGGGTGCCGTTCCATTTGCAGACCGCAGTGGAAGAAGAACTCCAGGACCTATTAGCCGCTGACATCATCGAGCGCACTGAAGGCCCAACTCCATGGGTATCTCCAGTAGTCATTGTCCCTAAAAAGGGCACCGCCAACAAAGTCAGACTCTGTGTAGACATGCGGTTGCCCAACACTGCTATTGAAAGAGAGAGACACCCAGGACCGCACTTGAGCGACATGATCGCAGCTCTCAACGGAGCTAAGGTGTTCTCCAAATTGGACTTAAATAAGGGGTACCATCAACTGGAACTAGAGACGAAATCCAGATACATCACCACATTTGCAACCCATCTTGGGTTGTTTAGGTATAAGAGGCTCAGCTTTGGAGTTTCTTCAGCGGCTGAAATATTTCAAGAGGCTATCAGACAAGTCATCCAGAACATTCCTAACACGCTTAACTATAGCGATGACATTCTTGTGTATGGCTCTGATCTACAAGAACATGACATTGCACTCAATCGTGTCTGTCACGCACTACTGGAAGCTAACCTGACCCTGAACAAGGACAAATGTGAATTTCATCAGGACACATTAAAATTCTTTGGTCACATCTTCTCCAGTGCTGGCATGAAGCCTGACCCCGACAAAATTGGGACTCTGAACAACACCAAGAGTCC
Organism: Lissotriton helveticus; assembly: GCF_964261635.1. Taxonomy (NCBI): domain Eukaryota; kingdom Metazoa; phylum Chordata; class Amphibia; order Caudata; family Salamandridae; genus Lissotriton; species Lissotriton helveticus. Next base: position 553,354,403 of record NC_136063.1, read on the forward strand.
TCAAGACGTTAACGAGCTCCGGTCATTCCTCGGGATGGCCAGTTACTGTGCCCGGTATATCCAGGACTACGCAACGATCAGCCACCCCCTCCGCATCCTGACCAAACAGGGTCAACCATTTGAATGGACTCCACAATGTGAGACAGCATTCAAAGACATCAAGAAGGCAGTGGCTACAGCAGATCACCTGTCATACTTCAATCCACAACGGAAAACGGAAATAACTGGACGCCAGCCCCGTTGGGCTTGGGGCCATCCTGGCCCAGTATGACAACGATTCAGATCAACGTCGAATTATTGCTTATGCGAGTCGCAGTCTAACTGACCCAGAGAGGGCATACTCGCAGCCCGAGAAAGAAAGTCTTGCCGTAGTGTGGGCATGTGAACACTTTCATGTTTTCATATATGGTAAGCATTTCACTCTAATTACAGACCACCAAGCCCTTGTCACCATCTACGGAAATCCCCGGTCCAAGATGCCCCCAAGAATCGAGAGGTGGGGCCTAAGGTTACAGGAATACACATTTACAATAGTCCATAAGCCGGGGAAGTCAGAAAACCCGGCTGACTACATGTCCAGACATCCACTCATATCGTCAGCCTCTAATCCCTCTATTGCAGAAGAATATATACACTTTGTGACAGATCAAGCTCTCCCTCCTGCCATTCCAATGGACACCATCCGTGAATGTACGTCCCAAGATGTTGTCATGCAGAAGGTCTTGCGCCGCCTTCGACACAACAGGTGGAGGCATGATCCTACGGACACAGAGACTGATCCGCTCCTCAAACAGGAAATGCAAGCTTTCCAACATGTAAGTGGTGAACTGTCTGCCACCACTGATGGCATACTGCTGAGAGACCAGCGAATTGTGATCCCTACCAAGCTGAGACAAGGAGTAGTTGCACTTGCTCATGAAGGTCATCGGGGTATTGTATCAACCAAGCGTGCACTGAGAGAGCGAGTATGGTTTCCATACCTTGACCAAATGGTGGAAGCCACATTGAAGGATTGTCACCTCTGTCAGCTCACAAGCAAAAATGACCCTCCAGCACCATTGAACATGACCCCCCTTCCACCGGGAGTGTGGCAAGAGATTGCCATTGATTTCTATGGACCCCTGTCATCGGGCAAATACGTGTTGGCCATCATTGATGAACACTCCAGATATCCATTTGCACACTTTGTACCGTCAACCAATGCTGCGAGCACTCTCAAAGTGCTTGATGAAGTCTTTGCGGCTTGGGGAGTTCCCTCTAAAGTGAAGACAGAAAATGGGCCCCCATTCAATGGACAAGACTTTGCAGCGTTTGCAAAACACCTAGATTTTCACCACCGTAAGATCACGCCCCTTTGGCCACAGGCCAATGGAACAATCGAAAGATTCATGGCCACGCTCAAAAAGACTTTTCAGCATGCCACGGTTAAGGGAAAGGACTTACAAGTAGCCCTCAATGAGGTCCTCCGAGCCTATCGGACAACCCCTCATGCAACCACAGGGCAGTGCCCAGCGACTCTCATGCTGGGACGTCCCATGCGGAACCGCATTCCAACGTGGGAAGGGGCCTTACAACCATCAGTGTCACCTGCTCGAGAACATCAAGAGATGAGGGTGACTGACAAACACCGGAAAGACAAGATGAAGACATATGCAGATCGACGGAGAAGGGCAAGGTCGCTCTCGTTACATGAAGGGGACCAGGTACTTGTCAGACAAGAGCAGCAGAGGAAGACTGACTGCCCTTTCAAGGATGAACCGTTAGTAATCACGAAAAGGAAAGGAACTATGTTGACTGCCGAATCTGAGCAGCGACGCATCACCAGAAACATTTCACACTTCAAGAAACTATCGCAAGACACCCCCGAAACTGCATCCAGTGAAATAGCCATTCCTGGTTCGGCTGAACCATGGACAGCTGATTGTGAGAACATCAGTCCTGCCGATGAAACACCGAACAGCATTGGTCCGAGTGTCAAATCGCCGCGACCTCAGAGGAGTACACGTCCACCCAGGAGACTTATTGCAGAAATGGACTAAGAAGTCAGAGTTTCATTTGTTTTGTTACAAAGGGGGGAGATGTTGTGAAGTTAGCAGTTTAGTGGTTGTGGGTGGAGACAGGGGGAGGGCAGGAAGAGGAGGAGCAGGAGCGAGGGAAGTCAGTTAGTGTAGGGACAGGGCAGGAGTAACAAGTGAGTAATAAAGCTCCAGTTAATACAAGTACATGTGTCTGTAGTTATTGTAGCAGGATGCTACACCCCCTCTGTGTTACTGTCCACACTGATAACTGACTCATTGTCAACATTACCGCCTTCATTACTTGCAAGATTTTGAGGAAGCTTCCTGTACATTTGTCTCTTGGTTAAGATCCAATCCACATCCAGATCAACACAAGGGGGGGCGTGGAGAATATGGGGAGTACTTTTTCATCTTCTTGCTAGAGATCGTGAAGCTCTTGAAGCTGAACAGGAAGAGCAGTCTTCTCAACAATGTGTTGCTCAGCGAGAACCTCAACTTCTTGTTCTGCTCCTACATCTAGAAGATCAGTTTCCAATTGAGGCTCCTGTTGTCCACTTTCCTAGGATGATGTGTTTTTATGCCCAAGACAATTCAATTAAACCCAAAATAGAGCTCTTCTTCAGCGAGAATGCATTCAGTTTCCTCTTCTGTGATGCTTCGGGATTCTTTAAATGTGACCTTAGATGCCGAATCATTAAACAATGTCTAAAAAAATCACGCCATCAAACAATCCATACAATCCCTAGGAGCAGAAATTAAAAACAAAAAGGAAGCCTTCGGACATTCTAGCAGGAAAACCCTTCTACATGATATCAAACAGCTCAAGTATATTTATAATGCCATCGTCAGTAGACAAACTTCTTTATACGTTCTGACCCAAAAATCTAAACAACTCCTATTTTGCAATACAGCATGGAAAGCTCACGCACACTCAAATTCAAGAATTCAAATAACTAAATTACACATATCAGGCACAAGATGGATCCCTAAAAGATGAAACCAAGGAGAGACTTGAAGTATTTATAGACTTTTATGAAAAACTTTACATCCCTCAAAACACATATGATACAACAAAATGCCTGGAGCTTCTTAATTCCATTCCCACGGTTTCGGTCTCAGATTCCGAAACAGCACGTATAAATCAGCTAATAACTACAGAAAAGATTATTAAGACAATAAAGTTGATCCACTCAGGGAATGCACCAGGCCCTGATGGTTTTCCCATAACCTTTTATAAAACATTCACAGATTCAAACATCAGGCATCTTAAAAACACCTTTGATTATTTTGTTAGCAATTGCAGGGTGTCCGGAAGGGCATCAGATGCTACGATATTTGTTATTCCCAAGGAGGCTAAGGACCATTCAGACTCAAAAAAGTTCAGCCCCATTTCTAGGTTGAATATGGAGGCCAAAATGTTTGCCAAACTTCTTTCCAAACGATTTGAATCTCCCATCCCCAAACTTATCCACAAATGCCAAACAAGCTTCATTAATGGGCCACTCGCAAGAGACAGTATTGGTACATTTTGTCATATAATTGAAAAGGCATGCTCATCTCCTAAAGTGACAAAAAGGCCTTTGACAAGTCCTCTTGGACTTTCCTACAGGCGGTTCTTGAGTCCCATAACTTCGGTAGCGCATTCATTTACATGGTCATGGCCCTTCATGCCAACCCTAAGGTGAACATTAGAATAATGGCACCACCTCCACTTCCTTCAGTCTTCACGAAGGCAAGAGACCGGGGTGTCCCCTTTCCCCATTGCTCTTTCTTTACACTATTGATCCTTTACTAAGATTACTCAATTCATCCTCTGACATTAAATGAATACAATTTGGCTCTAAAGTCTATAAGTGGCAGCATATGCGGATGACATTCTTATTTTCACAGAGACATTGAGAATGTTATCCCAACTATCACTAACATAATTCAGGAATTCCCACAGATTTCTGGTACACACTAAACAAAGATAAAACTGAGGTATTCCCGCTGAACTCTTATTACTTCTCCTAATTTTTAGGCGACTAAAATGTCTTAAATATCTTGGATTTGGTTCTGTAATGATTTAACCACTACAATATAATGAATCCCAAACCATTACCAAAGTTAAAGATTTGCTTACCTCTGGCATGGAGTAGTTGGGATTACATGATGTGTGGAGAGAGCAGCACCCCGCACTACAGGAAAGCACGCACTCATCCACAGTACATAACAGTTGGTCAAGGCTAGACTACTGGTTACTGACAGATCGCGCATCCACCTGGGCCACAGATATTCAACATCTACCCAAGACATTATCGGACCATAAGCCAGTCACCATGTCCCTGAATGTCCCAACATATATGCCCCCCCCCCCTTTCGTGTGGCGTTTCAATGCCATGGCGTTGCTAGACCCCTTCTACAAGGTGACAATACGCCCTGCCATAGAGGACTTCTTTACCCAAAACGCCAAATCTGTAGACAGTGCAGGTACACTATGGGAGGCCTTCAAGGCAACGATACGAGGGATCTGCATTAGCACCTCTGCAGGGATACTGAAAGACATACGAACACAGTTGCAAAACTGCAAGAACAAAGTTCGTACACTAGAAGCGGAGTATGACTCTACACATAATGCGGTCACGCTAGGGACGCTGCGAGAGGAGGTCACACGTTACAACGCACTAGCTGATGATGAAATAAGATACACGTCGAGGCGTCATAGGGCACGTAGACTAGGAGAGAGGGGACGCCCTGGACGCGTCCTAGCGCAGAAAATACGTACAGAACACAAGCAACATACGATTACACTGATAGAGGATGAGATGGGACGAACACACTATGACACCCCGGGAATACTAGCTACCTTTGCGCAAACATATGGAAAATTCTACACCACCCAACATACAGCCACTGAGTCTGAAACACTACAGTATATCGAAGACATAGCGCTAGTGTGGCAGTCGGATGCCCACAGAGACTACCTTGCACAGCCCATAACAGAGGAGGAAACACTGGCAGCCATTAAGGCATTACCAAATGGGAAAGCACCGGGACCGGACGGGTTCACCGGGGAATTTTATAAAGCCTATTCGGAGGAGATAATTCCACATCTCCTCGAAATGTACGATGAGGCGTATGAAAATGGGACTCTTTCGCAGACATTGAGGGAAGCGCTCATAGTGGCGATTTTGAAACCAGACAAAAGTCCATCACAGCCGGAATCATATCGCCTCCTATCTTTGATAAATACAGACGTTAAGATACTAGCTAAGATTATAGCCTCTAGACTGCAATCCCTGATGTCCACGATTGTACTCCCCGACCAATCAGGTTTTATTCCTGACAGATCCACCACACACAACTTGAGTACGATCTTTGCCCTTTTACACCAACTGAACCCAGATCTTCGTGCCGTGGCGGTGTTACTGGACGCTGCCAAGGCCTTTGACTCTGTAGAGTGGCCATACATGTTTACAAATCTGCGACAGATTGGCCTTCCCACGCGACTTTTAACATGGATCACTCTCCTATACACAAACCCAAAAGCACGCATAAAAATTACTGGGCACATCTCAGACCCCGTACCTATTCAATGGGGCACCAGGCAGGGATGCCCGCTCTCCCCTCTCCTTTTTTCGATTGTATTGGAACCTCTGGCCTGTAAAATCCACCAACACTACGCCCATACTGCCCTTAGATTCCAGATGCGCCCCATTAGCATATCGCTTTATGCAGACGATATGGTCTTATAACTTCATGACCCTGAAAATAACCTGTCCCCACTGCTCCGAGAGTATGTGAAGTTCGCCCGACACTCTGGCCTCCATATAAACTGGAATACATCTGCTGTAATCCCCTTAACTGAAAGCACAGAAGCTCCACAACTAGACTTCCCCCTCGTCTGGCAAGATGACCCAATTAAATATTTGGGAATTTGGGTGCATAGAGATGCAGAATTAGTAATAAGACAAAACTATGGGACAGCCATTGACCACATTGAAGCACGGACACAGAGATGGATATCACTTCCTCTCTCGCTGGCCGACGGAATCTCCCTACTGAAAATGGTAATTCTACCCAAACTGCTCTATTTATTCATAAACATACTCATGCCTCCCCCCTCATCAGTGTTCGCTAGAGTTCGTACAGGCTTTGTAAAGTTAATATGGGCAGGGAAACTGTTGGACCCGGCCTCGTGGCGTGGTCCCGCTCCTCCCCGCATGGCGGGCCCTGGACTGCAACAAACCCTGGCCTCCTCGACGAACCTCCCTCTCCAACCATCAACGAGAGCCGCCACTCCTGGTGACCCCCGGCTCTCCCCCTCAGGAACACGGTGACCCCTACTCGCCCTACTCTGCTGGGCTGGCCCCTAACCTGGCCCGCCATCTCAGGCCCGACTCCATCTTGGGCCTTCCACGTCCTGACCACGTGGCCTCGGCCCGACCTCGGCCTCAGCAAAGCCCCGACATCGAGGCACCAAGATCCGACCAGGGGGTAAAACGGCCACTCGACGAATCAAGGAGGAGGAGAGTTTCGATGGCCCTCCAGCCGTCCCCGGACGCCTGGTTTCAATCGCCCTCCGGACTCCCTGGGCGCTGGCTCCACCCCCCTGCTGGGTGTCTGGACACCCTCATCCCGGCCCCTCTGACCCCCAGGCGCGAGGGTCCGGACATCAAAGGCCTCCAGACCTATATCTGGGGCAGCTCTGGATCAAGTCGGCAGTTGTATCCTGGAGTCGAGAGCCCTGCTGACGCTGTCGCGGCTGACCCCAAGAAGAACTCACTGCTCTGATCGCTGAAACCCTCTTTGGAGACCTGCTGGCGCTGCCGCGGCCCAACCTCGCTGAAACCAACTTGGAGTCCTGCTGGCGCTGCCGCGGCCCAACCTCGCTGAAACCATCTTTGGAGTCCTGCTGGCGCTGCCGCGGCCCAACCTCGCTGATACCACCTTTGGAGTCCTGCTGGCGCTGCCGCGGCCCAACCTCGCTGAAACCATCTTTGGAGTCCTGCTGGCGCTGCCGCGGCCCAACCTCGCTGAAACCATCTTTGGAGTCCTGCTGGCGCTGCCGTGGCCCAACCTCGCTGAAACCACCTCTGGAGTTCTGCTGGCGCTGCCGCGGCCCGACCTTACGGAACCCCCCAGCTCGAGGATTGAGAGCTGTGCGTAGGGTATCCCCGTACCAGGCTGGTACTACCACTGTCCCGCTATCCCTTTCCCCCAGAACCAAGACTTTACGGATCCCTCGATCCGCTTGTACATATTGCCGAGAGAACCCACCTTTACTGTTGATAAAGATCCTAAGAAGTTATCCTTTTGTGTGGTGTACCTTTGTAGTGGTGTGATTGCTCTGCTGTTACGATTCGAGGAGAGGAACCTCTCCCAGGAGGCCTCTCTACAAACGCTCGGCCATCTCCCGAAAGAGAGGGGGGTCCAGGGGTGGTCAGTCAGACATCTTCTGCCGCCCCGGGAACCGCCTTTCTAACAGACACAAGCTAGAATAAGTCTACACACGCTATCCCTCCCATATAGTGCAGGAGGCTGTGCAGTCCCTGATGTATACCTCTACTACCTATGTGCTCAGGCACACTTTGCATATTACTGGTAGCACCCGGTGCGGTACTTGCCCCACCTGGCAGTTGAGGATGGTGACGCTCACCCGATACCACTGACCAGCATATTGTCTCACAACCGACCGCACCTTCCCTTGAAGGAAATCAACACCGTGCGCACTACCTCTCAAGCATGGCAGCGGATTAGCCAGCTGGCTCACAAAACTCCCACATATGCCCCCAGTCTCCCATTACATTACCATCCGGGATTATCAGTTACGCTAGAAAAGAACAATATGGCTTTGCTAGAGCAAGTGGGCATCACTACGCTGGGTGACCTGTACCCGAATAATACCTTTCTTGCTCCTGAAGACCTAACGTACATAAACAACCAAACACTATTGTTTCGATTCACTTATCATAGACTGAGAGCTGCTGCCGGGGCATTTTACCCCTCCTTCCGAGAAGAACCCCCTACGCTACATTCACTACAAATGCTGCTGACATCGACCACTCATGCACATATCGTATCCCGACTATACAAACAGATCCAATCGGAGATTGGAGCAGACACAACAAAAGTGCGTAATAAATAATCCACCCTGCTAGGCACACCCCTCACGGAGGAAGACTGGATAGCCAGTTGCACACTGATTACGCTACTCACCCCCAATGGCAACCTTCGTATTATTCACTACAAGTATATTAATCAGATGTACCACACTCCGCTTAAACTGTGTAAATATAATTTGAGAGAAGACACTAAGTGTAGACGCTGTGGGACAGACCACGCAGACTTTGCACATTTGGCATGGTGCTGTGAGAAGGTGCAGCAATTCTGGACAATAGTCATAGACCATTTAGGGAAAATGGTGTCCTGCACACTGCCATGTACTCCCAGACTATGTTTGCTTGGTCTTGATGTGCCGCTGAAAGAAATAAGAAAGAAACTTGTGGCCATAATGTCGTTGATAGCAAAGCGCAGAGTATTTATGAACTGGGACTGCAAATGAGCCCCGATGCTTCAGGATTGGTTACTAGATGCCATTTACTGTAGGGATAACTTTATGCTATATACGGAGAAACTGTCGGCTGCTTCTAAGCCCTCGGACATCTGGGAGCTGCTGTCTGAGTATCTGCGTGCACATCCCGACCTGCTTAAGGCCCCTTCTAACCCACTGCTCTCAACGCTGTAATAATGTTCTATCCCATTATAATGCCACTGTCTATTCATATCTATGTTATACTCGATGTGCATGCTTGATGATCTGCCTGCCTTTTTTTTTAAATTTTATTTTTTATTATTATTATTTATATATATGCTTTGTACTTTGGATCACTTCATGATATTTTGCATCCTGACTATGTAACGATGGTGACTGAGTTTTAGTTTGTAGCTCTTGTCTTCTTTGTTAAAACTGATAAATAAAAATAAAAAAATAATTAAAAAAAGATTTGCTTACCTCTTGGTCACCTAGACACATTTCGTGTTGGGGTAGACTCCAAACGCTCAAGGTGATGATAACTTCAGTGGTGATCTTTGTTTCCACCATGCTGCTACAGAAACTCTCTCCATCTTTTGTTTCATGAAATAGACAGAATTACTTACAAATTTCTTTGGAGCGATAAAAGGGCAGGGATATATCCTATAAACTCCTCGGAAAGGGCTTTCTCAAGGGAGGCTGGGATCTCTCAGCTTGGAGCTTATATCAATCTTGTATCTGATACCCTGAATACCCCATGTTGGATCGAGATAGAACGAGAACTATATTATCCCTTCCATTTATCCTCCATCATTACTATGCCAAGTTTTAAAGCGCTGCACTCTCTCCGCATATTCACAGACACAGTGGCTGTATTAAAGTTCCTGGACAACCACATGTTGCTCTCTTTCCAAAATTATGTGATGGCATCACATTCCCTGGGCCTCCAAAGGCATCAAATAGATCAAAGATTTATACGATTCTTTAATAACAGCCCAATCTCTTTTTCTCAACTATCACAGATATTTAACCTTCTTAACCTAGACCTTTATAGTTTCTTAAAGATCAAAGTAAAACTTTCCATGTGTAGTCACTCTGTGCACCAACCCTTCCACGTTATCCTCCTTAGCCAATCCGTCTCAATAACAAACCTTTATCCTTCACTCAGAGTGGTCTAAGCATGGGGGCGCGGCTACGATGCGCTGTAAAATGTCCGCCTTCTGAAGGGGCGCTGCAGGCCAGGCTTCAATATCCTTTAAAATCACTGTTAAGACACGGACTCTGTCGGTGAAAAACCAAGCTACTGACAAAGGCTATCGGCTACGCTGTCTGTGCAAAGTTTTAACTGCTCAGCAACATCTGGAAATTGCTGAATCTTACCGGTGGGTGCCGCGATGGGACCAGAAGCTAGTAGCCTTCACACATTTAAGTGCCCCGTAGCAGCATTGATATAGCTGGAAGCTCCCTGAAGTGACACACAGCTTGTCCCTGCACTCTAGAGCACTATAGCGGCGGCTGGTGGCTGTTTGGGGTCGAACTCTGATCCCTGATCATCTGCGGCTCGACTCTCCCGGAGTGTGGCCGGCTGGGCGGAGTGAACACACACTCTCATGGCACCTGGAGCTGCGGTGTGGGCTGACAGAGATGGACCAGCTGATCGGCCTGCTGGAGGCCTTTGTCGAGATCCGGTGTGGCAAGGAGGACCTCCGACGCCAACCGTAGAGTCATGAGCCGGACGGAGCAGTGAGACAGTGCAGTGAGTGAGGGCTGGGGTGAAGGTTGGTGCGGAACCGGGTGAGGTCGCGTCATTTGGGCCCAGGCCCCGCTTCCCACCTGCTGGGAGCGGGCTGAAGGAGGGGTTCGGATCTGCTCATTCCCTACTCTACAGTGAGCCCGGGCATGCTCTCACATTGGGGTGTAGCCTGTTGTGGCGGCTGTGCGTGAATGTGGGGAACTGGCGTGGGCCTCTGCCATCTTGTCCGCTCCTCCCGCACTGTCTTCTAGAATGGCGGTTTTGGCTGTGCTGGGCCCCAACAGATCTCTCCCTCCCATCCAGTGGCTAGTGCCGGGCACCCCTTCCTGCCCTATTGACCCATGGGTCTTGACTAGGGTGACCAACTGGCATTGGTGCAAATTCAGGACGGTGAGTGTAAAAATTCAGGACAAAGGGTCAAAATTCAGGACACAAATTCAGGACAGGAGGTCAAAATTCAGGACAAAACTTCAGGACAATAGGTACGTTTTACAGACACATCAGAGGTCGTGCAATGATATATAAGTAAGCCCAGCCATTTCCAAACATATTCAACCATTTGCAAACCTATCCATCATGTATCTTCCATCTATCATTTCACTCATCCATCCCGATATCCATCCTTTCACTCATCCTCCATTATCCATCCATCCATCCATCCACCACCCTATCCATCTGTACACTTATCCATCCACTCTTCATCCCATCCATCCATTCACTCATCCATTCAGCCATTTACCCTTTCACCAATCCAGCCATCCTTTCACTTACTAATCCTTCCACCCATCCACTCTTTTAGTCATCCATCCATCCTCCCTTTCTCTCTCCATCGACCCTTTCACTTAGCCATCCTTCCTTCCATCCATCCATCCATCCACCCACCCATCCATCCATCTACGCATCCACTCATGAATCCATCCATTGACCCTATCACTCATCCATCATTTCACTCCTTCACACATCTATTCACCCTTTTGTCCATCTACCCTCCCTTTCACTCACTCATCCATCCTTACATCCACCCTTTCACTCATACGTCCATTCATTCACCCTTGCACTTATCAATCCATCAATCCATCCATCATTTCACTCATCCACCTACCCACCCATCATCCACCCAACCATCCACCCACCCACCATCCACCCACCCACTCATCCATCCATCCTTTCACCCACCCACTCATCGTCCATCCATCCTTTCACCAACCCACTCCCCATCCATCCATCCTTTCACCCACCCATCATCCATCCGTCCTTCCCCTCATCATCCATCCTTTTCCCTCATCATCCATCCATCCATCCTTCTACCCACCCACTCTCCATCCATCCATCCTTCTACCCACCCACTCTCCATCCATCCATCCTTTCACCCACCCATCATCCATCCGTCCATCCCATCATCCATCCATCCTTCCCCTCATCATCCATCCATCCTTTTCCCTCATCATCCATCCATCCTTTCACCCACCCACTCTCCATCCATTCATCCTTTCACCCATCCATCATCCATCCATCCATCCGTCCTTCCCCTCATCATCCATCCATCCTTTCACCCACCCCCTCTTCATCCATCCATTCCCTCATCATCCATCCATCCACCCTTCCCCTCATCATCCATCCATCCTTCCCCTCATCATCCATCCATCCACCCTTCCCCTCATCATCCATCCTTTCACCCACCCCCTCATCATCCATCCATCCCCACATCATCCATCCTCCCCCTCATCATCCATCCATCCATCCTTTCACCCACCCATCCATCCCCTCCATCCATCCCCTCATCCATCCATACTTCCCCTCATCCATCCATCCTTCCCCTCACCCATCCATCTATCCCATCCATTTATCCTTCCCCTCATCCATCCCATCCATCCTTCTCCTCATCCATCATGCTTCCCCTCATCCATCATCCAGCTACCCTTCCACCCATACATCCAGCTATTTACATTTTCTCTCCATCCTTCCCCTCACTCATCAATCCATCCATCCTCTCCCATTAGCCATTTATTCAATCTTTCATTCATCCATTCACCCTTTCACTAATTTATCCAGCCATTCACCCATCCCTTCACTTACTTACTCGCCCACCTTTCCATATTAATTTTGAGCGGAGCCCTTTTGAGAAGAGGCCCATCAAGAACTTCACCCTCGCTGCAGGGGCCGTTCCAGGACTGGGACAGAAGCCACCCAGGGCGGAGACAGGATCCACCACAGGGGGGGACAAGAGCCATCACAGGCGGGGGTGGACTGGAGCCACAACATGGGGGGACAGGAGCCATCACAGGCGGGGGGTTGAAGGTAGCCACCACATGGGGGGACAGGAGCCATCACTGAGGGGAGGGCAGGAGCCATCACAGGAGAGGGAACAGGATCCACCAGGGTGGGCACAGGGGTGGACATGAATTATTCTAGTATCATCTTGGGCTCCTCGCCCCCTCATAGACAAGACAGGCTCTCTGTCCAAAATGCCATCCCCCACTGTGATGTACAGTACTTACAGGAGATACTCTAAGAAAACTGATTGAACTGATTGTCCTCCATACTTTGTTGATCAGTGTGGGTGCGTATGTGCCATTTCTTTATTGTATTACATTATAGACTGCATGTTTGAAGAACCGAGGTTTGCTTACAATTTAGTGACAGTAATTAAGCTCGGTGAAGAGAAGCACATGCTGCCTCGGTGTAATCAGGGGTGTAATCTGGCCGAGTCTAGGATGTTTGGGGCCCTGGGCAGAAATGGAATGTGTGAGCCCCCCTCTAAATAGCAGAGACATGATGCATTCAGGGCTGTTTGCATGTGAATAGATGTCGCTGCTCCTGAACCTGCAGCCCCTCCCTCTCAGTCATCTTCGAAGCACCTCTAAACAGCTCATCAAGGGCTGGAGGTGTGAGGGTTGCCACCCCGCTGTGCCTCTCCATTGCTGCTGAGTATCTGATAAGCTTTGGTGCAGCATCGGAGTGAAGAAGGGAGGTGGGCGCAAGCTGTGCCGGCTTTAGGGTGAGGTAACCGGGGCCCGGTTAAAATGACGGACGAATGGCGTCCGTTAAAGAATCCTTCACGGACAAACGGCCGAAATTACGGACTGTCCGTGAAATTTACGGACGGTTGGTCACCCTAGTCTTGACTCCTGTTCCCCCCCCTAAAATTTGCAAAGTGTTTCTTGCCCTTAGGATTGCGAGGCGTGCCGCACTACCGCACCACATCAAATCACCTTGATACAGGGCGCAGTTGAACCACTGCATCACCTGCATTGTGGATGAATGAGGAACGCTCCAACTCAAATATCCTGGCAAGATTTTAGGTTTTCGCGGGATCGACCTGTGGTCACGCTTCGCATCTTGGTACCATGGGTAAGACAGACCCAAAGCAGCCAAAGCTTCCTTTTGAATGCAAAAGTCAAACCCCCACAACAGAGATGAGCTCTGAGCCGGACACTGCCCAGGGACCTAAAGACGTGATGGAACAACCGGAGGAAGACATGTGATCTATCCTGCTGGATGTGCGTTCAACCCTTTAAATAGACAATAAAATAGATACACTCACCTCAAGCCTGAACACTGTTAAAAAACGGATGGACGCTCACGAGACTCGTTTAGACATCCTGGAGAACAGACTGTCAGACACTCAAGACTCCCAGGCGGAATCCAGAATGCAAATATTAAACATGGAGAAAGTTCTTGCTGTGATTAAAGCTAAGAATTAAAATTTAGAGGCGCATTCTAGACGCAACAACTTAAGAATTATTGGCCTTCCAGAATCTACTGCAATCCTGAAAATGGGACCATTCATTGAGAGTCTGCTGCATGAACTGTTCGGCTCGGCTCTCTCACAGGTCATGATTGTGGAGCGCGCTCACTGGGCCCCCGACCTCCGCTGGGAGTGCGCCAAGTCCCATAATTGCATGTCTCTTAAATTATGGGGACAGAGATGCAGTTCTTAGGGAGGCCAGAGCTAAAAGTCCTATAACCCACCAGGGAAACCAACTATCCTTTTTTCCTGACTACACTCCTGCTGGTCAGGCCGCACGTAGGGAGTTTGCACCAGTGAAACACATTCTACAGAACGCCTCTATTCCGTATGCCATGTTGTATCCAGCTAAGCTAAAAATCACACATGATAGTCAATCTCACGTTTTTACGGACGCTAAGTCAGCATTAAAATACACCAATCATATTTGCCCGCAGAAGATGCCTCCTCGCTCTTCGCAACAACCCATTCTAAACTGAGCCTGAGTGATAATGACTGATAGATGGCAATTCCCCTACTCTTCATCACAAACTATTTCTGAACAGTAATTGATTGATTATGCTGGTATGTTTCTTTAATGGCTTTGATTCAGGCTATGTTCATTTTTATATATCTGCATTAGTCCTACTAATGGAGTACTGGCCATAGAGAGTAGTAGTATTTTGTTTATGGTTCAGGTTGATCACTAGCCTCTTACTTGGCAGATTCCGTTTCACATGCCAAAGCCTGGCCAGCCTGCCCTATGGCAGGTTAAAATCCGGTGTCCCAGGGCCCCACAGTGAGATCTCCCATGTGCCTATGTTCTTATTTTGTTACAGGGGTATCTCAAGGGAGGGTGGGTGGTTATCAGTCACAATCTAACTGGGAGGTTGCTGTGGGAGGAGGGTGGGACAGGGAGTTCAAAGTATTTACAGACACACAATCATTAACCGCACTGCATTTGCACAGGATAAATAGCAACTTAGGTTTTGATATAGACAGGTCAAATTCACCTCTATGCAAAATGGAGGTAGCAGTACTGACATCTCTTTACTCGATTATTGACGCTTTACAGTACATCCTCCCCATGCATGAAACATGCCACACTATCTTTCCTGCTAAACCATGCCTGAGACCAAATTCCTTACATGGAATGTGAGAGGGCTCAGTGATTTTAGAATATATATATATATATACGTATATATTTAAGCAGGCACCATATAGATGTATGTTTCCTCCAAGAGACTCACTTGAAGCACGCTACTGACCCTAAACTGAAACATAGATACTGGGAGAGATACACTCAGCTTCATACACCAACTATGCAGGTGGGGTCTTGATACTGATTAGACGAGGACTCGGCTGGTCAACTACACACACACACAAATAGACCTTGACAGATGCTATGTCATTCAAACGGGCACCCTCATGACGACACAGGTCACCTTGGTGGCAATCTATGGTCCAAATGTGGATGACCCACAATTCTTCCTCACTGTATGGACTAAGATAATGGCAACAGGTGGAAATACAGTCATCTGAACAATGACTGGGACAGGGTCGGTACCCCTCGCAATCCACATCTCAAGACAACCTTACAGCTAAACAACATCATACTTGAGCACAGGCTTACTGATGTCTGGCGTAACAGGCATCCAAGCACTAGAGAGGGCACCTGCAGCACATCATATCACAGTGCCTGGTCTAGACTAGACTACTGGCTTGTAACATGTGATGTTGCAGCTTGAACAGTGGATGTGCTACATCTATCACGCACACTATTTGACCATGCCCAGGTCGTGCTGCAATGGAGGATTCCACGTACATCCCTACGCGAGTTCAGTTGGCGACTTACCCCACATGCCCTTTTGGACGCAGAATTCAAAAAGGAAATTAGTAATGACATCAGACAGTATTTTTCCACTAATGAAGGTTCGGTGGACTCTCCTTCTACGTTATGGGAGGCTTTCAAGGTGGAAAAAAGAGGGGCCTGTATCTTCAAGCAATCAGGGGTACTTGGATCTATTCATTCTACTCTAAAAAAAAATAAACTGGAGCAAGAAATTAAATCTACTGAGCTTCTGTTATTTAACTCTAGAGACCCCAAGCAATTGGCTTCCATACGGAGCAAAATATCGGAATTCGAAACAGAGGCAGAAAGGGAGACCAGATTCTTGAGGAAAAATGCAAGAGCACAGAGCTATGGGGAGGGTGACAGGCCAGGCTAGACGCTAGCTAATGCGCTTAAACAACACACCTCCCCTAATTTTATAGCTGAGCTGTTAGATGAGAACTCCCCATTAGAGGACAAGTAGCCACTCATGAATATCTGACCAAATGCTATTCTTCATCAACAATGCACCTAACCCCGATTAATATTTGGACTCAATCAAGCTGCTCTGGCTCGGCGTGAACCACAGAGACTATTTAGATGAACCCTTGTGTAAATGTATAGGCATTTATATAGCGCACTACTTACCCGTAGGGTCCCAAGGCGCTTCGACCGCTGCGAAACCCTTCCTGGCTTCCCTGAGAGATGGTCCCTTAATGGGTATCTCCAGGGTGAGACCAGGCATCCCCGGCGGTCTGGTGGGGCCGTTAGTGAAGATGAGGCAAGCTAATGCCCAGAGTTGCCGAGTGTGATCGCTGATCAGAGTGGGAACCGAGGCGAGAGAATTATCGAGTCCGCTGACCCTGGTCCAGAAACCTGCCGCGCCGGGAATCGAACCCTGGTCCCGGGCCGCTCTCTGCTCTCGGGTCTGCCGCCTCTAACCAGTGAGCCACACTACTTCATCAACCCTTCACAGTTGAAGACATCACACAAGTCATTAGAAGCTTACCAGGCGAAAAGGCCCCGGGGCTAGATGGGCTGACTACCATATTTTATAAAACACTAGCTTACCCGTCGCGTGTTGCTGCGATCTCCGAAGAAAGGAAATTCAAGGAAACTCGTTATGATAACATTCAATTTACATTGTGTCATTTTTATTGAAACGTATTCATTTTAATATGGAAAACATTTCAAAGGGTCGTTTAAATTCTATTTATTTATTCGAGTGCTTGTGGATACACGATTTTTGTTTTTTCCGTCTGGTGCGTACATCAGTATTTGAAAGATTATGAGAGCCCTGGGGGACCGATATTTAAAAAAATGTTATGGCAGAAACCTTCGCGGGAGTGTACTCAACAACTTCCCAAAGTTTCCTGGCGATCGGATGAATGCTGTTTTAATTCTATTTATTTATTCGAGTGCTTATGGACACATTATTTTTTGTTTTTCCGTCTTGTGCGTACATCAGTATTCGAAAGATTATGAGGGCCCTGGGGGGGGGGGGCGATATTTAAAAATGTTTATGCCAGAAACCTCCGCGGGAGTGTACTCAACAACTTCCCAAAGTTTCATGGTGATCGGATGAATGGTGTTTTATTTCTATTTATTTATTCGAGTGCTTGTGGATACACGATTTTTTGTTTTTCCGCCTTGTGCGTACATCAGTATTTGAAAGATTATGAGGGCCCTGGGGGGCCGATATTTAAAAAAATGTTATGCCAGAGACCTTCGCGGGAGTGTACTCAACAACTTACCAAAGTTTCCTGGCGATCGGATGAATGCTGTTTTCATTCTATTTATTTATTCGAGTGCTTGTGGATACACGATTTTTTGTTTTTCCGTCTTGTGCGTACATCAGTATTCAAAAAATTATGAGGGCCCTGGGGGCCCGATATTTAAAAATGTTTATGCCAGAAACCTTCGCGGGAGTGTACTCAACAACTTCCCAAACTTTCACGGTACTCAGATGAATGGGGTTTTAATTCTATTTATTTGTTTGAGTGCTTGTGGATACACGATTTGTTGTTTTTCCGTCTGGTGCATACATCAGTATTCGAAAGATTATGAGGGCCCGGGGGGCCGATATTTAAAAAAAAAAATTATGCTAGAAACCTTCGCGGGAGTGTACTCAACAACTTCCCAAAGTTTCATGGGGATCGGATGAATGGTGTAGTAATGCATAAAGGACAGACAGACATACATTTGTTTATATATATATATATATATATATAGATATGCGCAATGACTGCTTTATGTATATCCACAACCGTTGGAAATTTGTGTACTACTGCCAACCATGCGGGAGGCAGTTATCATTTCCCTATTCAAATCAGATAAAGCAATAAATCTCTGTGACTCATACAGGCCTCTTTTGTTAATTACTGTTGATGCGAAGATCCTGGCCAAGCGGATCGTCAACAGACTACAGCCACTTTTGCCACTTATTGCAAGGCCTGACCAATCTGGGTTTATTCCGGGCAGGTCAACAGCCCATAATCTGCACAAAATCCACCAAATTGACCCTCAAATACCAGCCATTGCAGTGTTTCTGGACACAACTAAAGCGTTTGATTCTCTGGAGGGGCCCTTCTTGATTACCATCCTACCCAGGCTGGGCTTCAGTCCTAATTTTATTAAATTATTCAGCATGCTATATACCAAACCTACATCCCGGCTTAAAGTGAATGGCTTATTTTCGGAACCATTTCCTATCCCCCGTAGAACCAGGCAGGGCTGCCCCCTATCACCGATACTATTTGTGGTAGCATGGAGCCACTATCTGCTAGAATTCGCCAGCATCACTCCGCTTGTGGACTAGTTTTCACAGATAGAAACCTCATCTCAATGTACACTATACATTCGAAAACCAAGCGACAATTTAAACCCGGTACTAAGAGAAGTCCTCCGATATGGAGGAATGACCGGCATATAAATCAATTGGTCAAAATCCTCTATTCTACCTCTTACAGATTCCCCACTAGATACCACATTGGAATTTCCGCTTACATGGGCGGAAGATGCCATTAAATACCTTGGCGTGTGGCTAAGCAAAGAACTACAAGACATTTGGCGCTTAAAGTTCAGCAAATTACTAGACTTGCAGGAGGGCAAGTCGAAATTCTGGGCTGCTCTGCCTCTGACACTAGCTGGTAGGATTGCCATAGCTAAAATGACAGTTCTCCCTAAATTATTATACCTTTTTGATAATATACAATATGATATACCAATACCCTTAACCTTTTAAATCTTTGCGGTCAATCATGATTGCCCTGGTCTGGGCCAGGGTCCAGCCCCGGGTGAGCAGGGAATTGTTGACACATCCACTATTGAAGGGTGGAATGGGAGCTCCTGACTTTGAGCTCTATGAGTTATGCTTGCAAGTACAATTTGTTCACTTTTGGGTACACCCCATCCTGTCTAAGCCGTATGTGGTCACTGAGAAGGATGTAGCTGACCCAACCCCCCTACAAGCGGCTGTTTATAAACCCTATCGTAGAAGTACTAATGAAATAAACAGAGTCGAAACCCTATTTTGGGCTTGGGAAGGTCTGAGGAAGCAGACAGGAACCCACTGTTGTACGCACCCTTCACACTGCTTGCGTTCCACCCACAATTCCCCTTCCTGCATGACAAGGGCACAATCACACATGCCCGTAATATGCTCATCTCTACATTAGGCAACCTATATTCACAAGGCATGTTTTTGGAATCACCAACATGTCAGGGAGACACGCAGGTACCAATCCTGGAAATACTCCTATATTAAAAATTTCGGGCCACCTGCAAAACACTACACCCTACTTTTCCAACTTCTCCAGGTATTATGAAACCACTAGAACACATATTAACCACACTGACCTCTCGAAAACTGATAACCAGGCTATTTAATCTCACGCAAACAAATACCCAATGGGTTGCCCCAATGGCTATGGAACAGTGGAGGAACGACTTGGAAGATCTGCATACAGATGAACAATGGGCGTTTTGTTGCTCACAACTAAGATTTATCCCCTAACTACAAGCTGAGGCTTATACATTTTAAATTTCTACAACAGTACTATAGCAGGCCCCTCATAGTTCTATAAACTGAAGCTGCGCCCGGATTCTCGTTGCTGGAAGTGCAAACGTGAAGCAATCATCTTTCTACACATTACGTGAGATTGTCCTGTTACATCCAAATTCTGTGAGGAGGTACATGATACCATACAGGCCATCACTGGACTGTCGCTAGTATGTTCCTCATTGGTTGCATTGCTAGGCTCCGTGGAGGGGATCCCACCTGAGTCACGCCGTCTAACAGCTATGATGCTGCTGCATGCAAAGCGTAGATTAGCTATACATTGGGGAGCCCATAGAAACCCCTGAGTTTCTTAGTGGATCCGAGACATAGTTTATTGTCACGAGCAGCTGGCAGCATTTTGGGATCTCATGCCAACGGCATCTCGCCTGAAAGATATTTGGGAACCCTCACAATTTGGCTCAGGGAAAGCGATGTGTCGTCCCCCCCCCCTAATGACTCTAGACCAGAGACAGCTGTAACCCTGCAGAAGACACCCCAATAGTTGCATTAATACCTAACACCTTGGGCAAACTGCCCTTCCAAATAGGATGACCTCACCCCCTGTATTGCGCATTGTGATCGTGGGTCGATGATCCCTCTTTCCCCGACTCAGATGTCCTAGTGCCCCTAGACCTGCTCTGAACACATATATTGCAATCAAGTCTCAATAACCATTATTTTGTTGATTGCTCTAATGTATATGGAGTTGTAGTTGATCCTTGCAGTATGTACCTGTGAAATGTAATTATACTTTACAACTTATTGCTGCTTTACTTCACATGTAAAATGCCCAATCTGCAATCTGTTGTGCAATGCGTGTACATGGATCTGTTCTGCTATATATCTGTCTAAATAAAAACATTTTTTTTTTTTTCAAAGTGGGCCAAGCATTTTGACTCTGTTGTGTTTGACCAAATATCTGAAGAGACCTGGCAAAATATTAGCAAATTTGAGTTACATAATAAAATCACTCCATCACTTCTGCAATATACATTTTATACAATAAACTTACTCCATTGGCCCCATCCAGACTTCATACGCTAAATCTGCTATATAATGACGCCTGTTGGAACAAGTCTGGTTCACATCAACACATGTTTTTCCATTGCCCACTCCTTGACCCTTATTGGTTTCCCATGCAGAAGCAGCTCTCTGAGATTTTCAACATTCCCATTGTCCTTAATTTCCCCACGGTAGCTCTTGGTACCTGGGAATTTAGTCAATCACTGAAATTGTACCCCAATAATATGCCCCTACTCGACCTTCTACTGACAGTTTCAGTGAAAGGTATTCTCTCAGCACGGAAATCGTTCCACCATCTTTCCCGCCATACTTTGTGGGCATGGGTTTCGTTCCTCAGGAGTGCAGACAGAGCTCAGTCTACCCGCCTGGTGTACCCCCAAATTTCTAATGTGGCCTGGCACTCATTAGATAAATTCATTGCTCTAGACTCGATCATACCATAATCTTTCCTTGACTGATTTTACACCCCTGAGCACGGTCATATACTGTTACTTCCAGTATCCCACTACCCCTTCCTCCCCTCCCTATGTACTTCCCTGTTTTTCTTTCCCTCTACCCTATATTGGTATTGCAATACTTAAGCACAATACATTCCTTTTAGCTCCACTTTAACAGAGCCCTCAGGTTATACATCAGTCCTTTGCCCCATTGTTACATTGCATGTAGGTCCTGATGGGATTATTGAATATCTTGAATGTATCCTTGAATGTTTATGATTTGCAAACTTGGGTACTATGGTCATATCGAAAAGTTTTTGTATCGCATTGTCAGCTCGATATTTGTTTTATGTATGTCTGCTAGAAAACCAATAACAATTATAAAACAAAAAAGAAGTGCACCAAAACAGTAACAAACTCAAAATCACAACACAATAAAAATCCCTCTCCAATTTGTAAAAATTGAGAATAATTTAATGAACAAAAAGACTCCAAAATGGCAAAAATCCAATATGGGGATCAGAAGATATGAGTTTCTAAATGTTTAAATGTAAATAGCACCAACAAGTGTTAAGCTCCAAACACAATCACCTTGTTGCACTAGAATGGTACCTAGGCGTGAGTTAAGGCTGACAGAGAAGGAGTGTGGTTCAGATGGATGGACCAGGTTCATCCTGGTTGAAGGGTTACTATATACATTGGCATTCTTCAGTGAACGGCTAGTGTCTATGGAAGGGGTGTGTTGACAGATTTGGTGTCAGGATGAAGACTTGGTGAAACTATAGGTTTTAGGTGGGAGCATGTCTGGTGGGATAAGTTTCAAGTTTTCGCGCCCCACAGGTCTCCGACGTCAATATGTTCTCCTTTGATGGCAGCACCAATGAAGCTGTGTTTAGGAACCGATGAGGGCGCAGCGTCAATGGATTCCAACTCCAAGAAAAGAACATAGCAGAAACTACTGCAATGTCAGGTACCACTGTGTTGCATCCTTATCGGATCATCTGGGCAGGTTTGTCCTAGTCTCCCAATGGTACTCCAGATAAAAAAAGTTTTAAAGTTTCTAATGCAAAGTTCTGGTAGCAGTTCCTTCCACAGTGGGCGTGGTGCCTGGCAGACTAGAAGGATAAAGGAGAGGGCAGTGTGACAAGGTAGGCCTCTAGGAAGTAAATTAAAATGGTCATCTTGCCAGAGGAAAGGAACACCTCCTAACACCCTAAGCTTTATCTCGGCTCTGGGAGCAAGTTCACACCTCATCAAAGGGGATAATCAGCTTCTGGGTGACAGTAGGAAGGTCATGCAAATTGGCTTTTAGGGGCTCTAACCAGGTAAAAGGTGACTTCTTAATAGTACCTTTTGCAAAATATGTGTAACTGATACCACTTTACCAATTAATTGGGTTTGTAATGCATACTTTTAAAAGTCCAAGAATTAACATTGAAACTTTTTTTTAAGTGGAGATAACATTAGTAATTTTAAAGTTGCATCCCAGTGCTTTCCTTTGGTTCGCTAACCGTACTACAGTGAGGATTACTTTTAAGGTCTCTCCACTCTAAGGACATGCTTAACATTCACCTTTTACATTTCCTACTTTTAAATACTATACACCATACCCTATGGGCATTTAAGGACTACTTAGGGATGACTTAATTATTATTTATAAGGAGGGCTTAGACCTGTCGAAAGGGGCTTTTTTGGCAAGTCAAATTTGCAGTTTAAAACTGTACAGAGAGGTTACAGTGGTAGGCATGCATTCATGTTTTGCACTGGTACTCTAGTGGTGGCACAATGTGTGCTGCAGTCCCACCTTTACCTCCCAGCTTTGTAGACAATCTCATTCCTCGCCTGGAAAACACAAGCAATTAAGTTTTAGTTGATGATGAAATGAAAATTATCTTCACATACATTAGTGATGTTGGATGAAGCAGGCAATGTTTTTTGCTGTGGACCTTTGGAGACCAGTTTTCCTTCCTCTGTTCAATGCTAAGGTATCTTAGTGAAAGGAATGGAAGCATACTGTCAAGTTTGAATAAAGCTGTGAAGGACACTGGACACAAAGGATATGGCACATTTTCTTAGCTCAGTATACATTAAGATGTGTGTCGTATCCACTTGGCCAAAAATAAATATGTTATTGCATTCTGACACAATCACTTTCAGGATCCTGTAGTTAGGTCCTGCATGTGTCTTCTGATAAGTTCCTTGCAAGACTCTGACCCCAAGTTAACCAGTTCTTAAACTAAGACAGGAATGAAAGCATATTAAGAAATTTTGGATGTGAGAAGAAAGAAGGAAATCAAATTTCTTCAATGAAATAGGATTCAGATAAATGCTTTGGGATAAAAGAAAGGGAAGTCCTTACCATATCCATATAATTGGGTAGGAGGCTTACACAGCTTGGAATTCACGTATGCATCCGAATGATGATACTCCCACAAGAAACGCAATTTCGTGAAAGAAGAGTGTAGCTTCTCAGGAGGCCACCGGCTTCACATCATGTTCATCGAGTGTAAAAACAGTGGGTTGTTGTTGATGGTAAGAAAAATGCATGTGAGGTTCAAGGTGACTACTTCATATTGAGAAGGAATGTCTAGGCCTTTAACTTGCATCACCTACTCTTTTAATTTGCCTAGTTATAGATGGCTCAAAAAGGGGAGGGTTCAGGATTTAATTTCTTGTACAGATATTTTTTGTTCTTTAATAGCATACTCACTGAAGTGAGTCAGAATAGTAAAAGATAGGGCACCTTGATTCTTTCTTTACTTGAGGTAAGTAGGGAAAAATAAGTTAGTATTATCACTAAGGCAATGTGGCTAGTGTTTGATGGTGCCACCACCTATTGTCTGTGCAGAAATTCCAGATGCTCTAAAGTGTCATGGGTGTGCATTGAATAAGTAATTTGGTGCCTTGCATATGAAGGTTTAGGAGATGATAGTGAATCTTGATGATGACTTACACCTTCCCAACCAACAGTATTCTGGCTTATGCCTTGTGGACCCACCAGGGTGTTCCCTCCTTTCCCATCAACTCTGGGCCACCTGCCTGATACCATGACCTGGCCTCAGGATCACAGAGGGGAAGAATCTCTCAATTCTTTGTGCAAATTGCTCTTAAGGAGATGTAGTTTTGGAAAGCAGCCCATAGGATATCTTCTTCTGTCCTTTTGAATGGGTTAGGGGCTCATTTCGTTGGGATCTCCGTGCCTCTGTCTGCATCTTCTAGAGTCACTTGGGTGGACTTGAATCCATCTCTTTCCAGGTCTTTTGATATTGGGTCCTCATCTTCTCTCCTTACCTATCACCTTGCATTAAGTTATTTTTCTCGTGGGTCTGTTTGAATGACCTGTGGGCTGATTCTTTACATGTTACCTCAGACATCCATATCAATTGTCGTTGTATATTTGTTATCTGTCCAGTCTGTGTTTTTGAATACCCCATTCTGGTTGCCTTACTTTAGCCTTGGATTTGGAAGCCTAGGGGCTACACATTGGAATATGCACCAGGAAGGTACTTATTCATTTTCTCTGGGGGTGACATAAAAGAAAAGGGAGACAGAAAGGCCCTTCTGGGGACCCTGAAGCAGACTCCGTTCCACATCCCCCAGCCATTTCTCAGTCAGGCCAAGGGAAGGAAGACAAATGAGAAAAGAAAATCTGCTTCCATCTGAAGGTGCAGTGTCTGATAGTGGGCATCAAATGGGAATGGTTACAATACTAGGAACCATTGAATTAATAAGACTTGTGGCAGAACTGCACAAAAGGAGAGTTATTCATAAAAAGCATAAAGTACTATCCAAGTAAAAAGTACTGCAATGATTCAAGGGACCCTTTCACTGCCAGGCATTGTATTTCTATTGTGACTTCCAGAAGAGCGGTTTTAAAACTGTTGTTCAACCCTTAACCTATTGCATCTGGATCAGGGCAGGACTGGCCGTAGTGGGCACCGGGCGTTTCATCGGTGTGCCACCAGGGTCGGGGCGGGTTTTGGGTCCCTGGGGGCTGTTTTTTTATTACCGGGGGCCGGCAATATCGGCCCCGGTTGACAAAATTGTCCGAAACCGGCCCTAATCTGGATGGTGGCAATGTTCTGCAGACTCCAAACTGGCATCCCTTAACCACTTGGCTGCTAAGGCACATTATGCACTTCCATTGACTTTCCATTGAAATCAATGGAAACTCCATGACGAGTTACCCTTGTCATTAGCACTGAAGGGGTTAAGGGCATCCTACAAGCTATAGCATATCTCACCCAGGCACTGATTAAATATGATCATATTAATATCATCCCTATAGAACACCACTCTCTCATCCTGCCAGCCAGCACCATCTTCAAAACCAGCAGGATCATTTACAAAGCAATCAGCACTCTGGCTTATCTTGCATTCTATTATGGTTCTCAGCCCACCTACAGCTGGGACACTATCAGATAAAAAAGAAAATACAAGGCACCAGGACTTTTCCATCTATGCACCCAGGATCTGGATCAACATTCCCTTATTCATCAGGATTGCCCAAATGCTGCTGCAGTTATGCAAGGGTTGAACACTCACCTTTAAAAAAAATACTGCATGAAGGATCACCAACTTTGCTTGAATGCCTCCACTGCTTCGAAAATCATCTAGAAGATGCCAGATTTCTTATAGGTAAACCAGAAGCATTACTGAACATAAAAAGAAAAAAAGAAAACACAACCAGGAAGGACATTACCGCCCAAATTTGTTGGAGTTATCATTACCAATCTTTCAAGTACTTGAAATATTATTTTAGGTCACTCCTATTAAAAATTATACTTTATTTAAGTATTTCTATGTTGGCCTAGGGATCTAAAAAGCTACAATGAGGAAAACACAACATTGGCAGTTTTTCCCATTACCCGGGCATATAAAACGTCTTATAAAATGTCCCTGCTTATTTTTACATGTCACACTAACCTGTGGACACCTAGAGTAGATGTTAGGGGGGATTTATATGTAATAACTAAGGACGATTCATACTTTTTAAGTACCTTTAAATTCATAGTCGAATTTGCATATAATTTCAATTTTAAAGCAGCTTGCAACGCAGGGCTGACTTTTATAATGACAGCAGACCACACAGTAGTTCATACTTCAGTGCCTCAAAGCTGCCGGGCCTCTAAGCCTAAATGCCCTAACAGAGTAGGGACTCATGGGTACGTTGCCAGTGCCAATTGTAATCACACCTAATTACCATATACCTTTTTAATGAATTCAAAGTACTGAGCCAGGGCCTGGTTAGCAGAGTGCAGTCAGAGTCAGTTACCACCAGTATCAGTCAAAAAATGGGGATGATCCGGGAAAAAAGAACGACTTTCTCACATGCCCTCCCACAAAACGAAAGGTGATCGGTAGCTAACCTGCATCCGGCGAATCCTCATCAGCTAAGAGGAAAAACCTGGAGAGTCCATCCACATTGGCATGGACAGTGTCTGTGTTCCACTGTGAAGTCCATCCCCTGTAGAGAAATGGACCACCTCAATAGCTTTGGATTCTCCCTCCTCATCTGCACAAGCAATCTCAGAGGTCTGTGGTCAGTTTGAACACGGAGGTGTGTAGAAAACAGGTATGGTGTTAGCTTTATCTGGAACCAAACCACAGCAAAGGCTTCCCTCTCAATGGCACTCCACCTTTGTTCTCTGGGATAGATTTGCATGCTAATGAAGGCAACTTGCTGATCAAGACCCTCCTCGTTTACTTGTGTAAACACTTCACCAATCCCTTCTTCTGAAGTATCTGTCTGAACCACAAATTCCATTGTGTAGTCAAGGGCCAGTAACACTGGTGCTTGCAGAGTGCCAAAGACCTTCGAACACTCTAGCATCCGAATGACCTATGTTTCGCTGCTTTTTAGACAAGAGTTCTGTCGGGGGCAAAATAGTAATTCCAAACAAATCGACTATAACACCCAGTCAGACCAAGAAATACCCTGACGTGGGTCTGAGTTGTGGGAGTTACCCAATCCACAATGTTTTGTACTTTGGGTTGAAGAGGTTGTACATGGCCCCCACCTCCAAGGTGTCCCAGGTACACTATTGAACTCTGCGCTAGCTGGCACTTACTGGCCTTGATAGTGCGGCCTGCCTGTTGCAGGGCCTGAAGCACTCCCTCCATGTGATCCTGCCAGGTGGGACTGTACATAGCTCTATCATCAGGATAGGCTGACAGCACTGTTCCAGCCTAGAAAGGACCGTGTTCACTAAACTTTGGAAGGTGACCGAGGTCAATTCCTTAAGCCAAAGGGTATTACTTTGAACTGGTAATGTCCCTTCAGTGTGCAGGATGCTGGCCTCTCCTTTGTTTCTTGAGTGAGGGCAATCTGCCGGTAACCTGAGGTCAAATCAAATGTACTTAGAAACTTTGCCATCATTAACCTATCAATGAGCTCATCAACTCTAGGTATAGGGTGAGCATCAGTCTTAGTGACTGAATTCAATCCTCTGTAGTCCACACAACCTTAACTCATTCTTTCCACCTCGGGGATTAGGTTTGGGTACCAGCATCACTGGGCTGGCCCATGTCTGTCAGAGGACTCAATTACCCCCAGTTCCCGCATCTGAGCTACTTCCGCCTTGATGATGGTTCTGGCCTGGTCAGACAACCTGTATAACTTGTTCTTGACAGGTAGACTGCCACCATTGTCAATGTCAGCAACTGGTGATACCGGAGGTCAAAGAGAAAGAATTAGCAAACTGCTCCAGCACCCGCTTGCAGCCTCTGTGCTGTTGGTCTGTCAATTTGGGGGAAGAGTACCACTCTCTCCACTGACCCATCTTTCACATTGTGTGAGAGGAGATCTGGCATTGGCTCAGTATCCTCCTCTCTTCCCTAGTCAGTGACCATCAGCATGGTTATGTCTGCCGTGTCTTGGCAGGGTATCAATCTACTGACATGCAGGAACCTGTGGGGTATTCCCTTTTTCTCTAGGATTGGATAGAGCCCAGTCCACTTATCCTGGAGGGCCCTAGGAGTTACAGACTCCAACACTCGCACCAACCGTCCTGGAGTGTACTCAGTCATAGTCACCTTTAGGTCATGCAAAAGCTTCATGAGCTTTTGGCTGGCCTCCAGTTTCCTGCTTGCTTTGTAAGTATGGGCAGAAAATTCGTTCCACTCGCAGAATTTGAGAATTTTTGGCAATTTCGCGATCCGCGGGGCGCTAGAGGGCGCACATGCAGAATGGCCACACTTGAGTGAGGCTCCTGCACGCCTGGAATCATAATCCTTAATTTATCCTAGAAAACCAGCCTGGTAGCCAGATCGGAGCACATGAGAGGGTTCGGTATGCTGAGCTTTACACTCGGTGCAGGTTTTGTGCGAATCCGACCCGGTACTCTGAAGAAAACAGCGAAAACGCATCCAGCCGGCAGCAACGCCACAAAGTGAGAACGCGACAGGACGGCAGCCGAGAGCTACGATATCTCGCGCCTTCCGGCCGGAAGTACAGGCCTGATGAATGGCGCCACTGAAATGAACTAGATACGCGCTGCCTTTCATGCTATGACGGTTTAGAAAGCGCCAAAGCGACGCGACCAGGTGAGAACTGCCATCGACTGTCTCAAGGAAAAGGGTTTGTCGTCGGCAACAGACGACAGATACAACTGAGGGACAGATACATGTGATGCAGTTGGGAGCTGCGCTGGCGCTCACTGAGCGGCCATTAAGAGTGGAGTGGACTAGGCTTGCGGCGGAGTCGCGGTGGACAGCTGCGGCCTCGCACGAGCCTTGGGAAAATCCCACACGACGGAGGAGCTGCTGAACTGCTCTAAGTCGGGGCTGCCGTGAAGTTCGCCCCGGTAGGTCCTCCGCTGCCTAACTTGCGACCCCCCCTTCGGCAAAGACACCGCGCTTGGAGAGCTTCCCCTGGTCGCTAGTGCGGTTGGTGGATAGGACGTGGCAGCGCATGGTGGAGGCGAGGGGGCCGCTTCGGGGCTCGAGAAGTATAGCGCTTCGAGACTGCCCGGCCTGTACGGTGAGGCTGTGATGGCGCTACACGCAGAGGCAGTAGGATACGTGGCCTGATGGCGAGACTTGCTGATATGCTGCCTATGCAGACACGAGAGGAGAGCAGACACCTTTAAGGGGAAGCCACGCACAATGTGGGGTTCCGTTAGCCCAGATCGGAGATAAGCGCTACTCACATTCGCCAACTGATACCACTCGCTGGAGCCTGGTTCACAAATACCTTGCATCCCGCATAGGACATTTTCTCTGTGACGCTACGAGGTGGACATAGATATAGCGTTAGCGACTCACACTTCCATGCGGAGGCGGTCCCGACATAGCTGACATCAAGCACCTACCCGGAATGCAGATTCGTTGCACGACGATAGTACATCCCTGACCCACTTCTATTCGGACATACATCTGGATGATACCAGATAAGTAACCACAGGCTCTTTCCCATCTGCGACTCCTGGACTGGTTACTTGGTGTACACGACCATAAGCACCAGCCTTCACAGGGAGACACGTGTATAGCACACTCTATTTCCTACCACTAGTCCTGGACACGGACATACCATGGGCAAGCCGGATAATCGTCAGACTAAGTTGGCCTTTGATACCACGGCCCCCAAAAAAACGACGAGGAACATGACTGATTTAGGTGGATCGCAAAGCCCATCGACGACGGGTGCAGGTGCCAGCTCTTCCACCACGGATATGCAACAGCTTATGCAGGAAATGAGACAAGGCTTTGCCACTGTTGTAGACAAGATGGATCGCATGACATCACGAATGGACGCTATTGCACACAAGTTGGATGTCCACGAAGAACGACTCACGGACACTGAAAGGCACATTTCGGCCAGCGATGATACCACAGCATCCCATGCCACGCAGCTTACGAGAATGGACAATATCCTCAGAGTAATTGCCACCAAGAATGAGGAATTGGAGGCGCGCAGTAGGCGGAACAACATTCGCGTTATAGGAGTGCCGGAATCCACCAACACAGGGCGTATGGAGGATTATGTGGAGAAGATCCTCCTTGCTGCGGTTGGGCCCGATGCTTTTTCCAAGCAGTTTATTGTCGAGAGAGCACATCGTTCGCTTGGTCCACGTCCTAAGCCCGGTGCACCACCAAGACCCATCATTGCACGCCTCCTCAACTACCGAGACCGCGATGTGGCGTTGAGATCTGCGCGAGCCAACCCAAACCTATCATGCGAATGCGTTAATTTCTCCATTTATCCTGATTTCACACCAATTGTACAGGAGCAGAGACGTAAGTTTCTGGAGGTCAAAAAGAAGCTTCATACTCTGCAAATAGTCTACGCTCTCTTGTACCCAGCAAAATTGAGAGTGACTCACCAGGGAAAGTAGATTTTTTCATGAACCCGCAACAAGTAGAAGATTTCCTAAAAACTTTGCGACGAGCTCGTGCGAACAATGAAAATCGCGATGAAGGTGAGCAGGAGAATGACGATCTGCTGGCAGGCAACCTCTAACACTAAGTACTGGCACACGAGACACTGCGCTATCCTGGTGGCACTCACTGGGAGGACTCTATGTGAGCTGCTATCGTGTATGACAGATGCTGGAGAACCGAAATAGCGTGGACTGCTGTTGGACTGCTGGTGGTAATGTATTCCAGGCACCACCCATCTTCCCTAGAATGAGCCCACACAGGGCTACACGAGGCAAAGGGTAAAGGTGAAGGGGGTGGAAATGTGCATACCTTAGATGCCTCCATTAGGGTGTACCCCAATGTTGATGCTTGTTGCACTACTGTTATTGGGGTGTTTTCCAATGTTATGGGTGGGGGTGGGTTAGGAACTCTGGCAAGTTGGGGATGCTTCAGTGAGAGGGTGATGGGGAGGGTCTTTTCGAAAGTTGCATTGGAATGCTTAGGGACATGAAAAGTTATACAGTTTTTTCACAGGACAGACAGGGATGTAACGGACTGGAATACAAGGTGCGTAGATTACTGTATGATGGGCAGATGCTGCCAGGCGAAGTGGGGCACAGTACAAACCTATCTGTGCAAGTTTCCCTGGATTTTACTTTCACTGAACTGCACCAGTCCGCAGATGAGGGCGGGGTTGATAACAGGTACTATGAGGCAGAGGGCATGGCACACGTCACCACTATCAAACTTTCGGTGGACCGTGTGGGCGAATCCTAGGGAGAAATCAATGCTATAGTGCTTACCGTGATACTACTTGCTTATGGCTGTTAATAATGGAATGTCTCACCTAACTGTTATGTCTTGGAATGTCCGGGGGCTTAACGATGCGCGTAAGGGCCGAAATGTTATAGCTTACCTGGAACGCCAGCAACTGCACATAGCACTATTACAGGAATCTCATTTAGCACCTCGATTGAATCATGCTTTTGCGAGCAGATGGGCAGCGGTTAGGGTATTCGCTTCCTACTCCTCGTATTCCAGAGGCACTGTTATTTTAGTCAAGAAGGCGGTACAGTTTACAAAGCTTGGTGAACTCAGTGATGCAGAGGGCAGATATGCCATATTATGGGGGAGACTGGGCACCGATACAATTACCATTGTTAATTGCTATACTCCTAATGTCGACACACCAGAGTTTTTTACTATATTGTGGGGGAAAATTGTTGATATTGGTTCGAAGCACATACTTTGGGGCGGGGATTTCAATGTTGCACTGATACCTGCAATGGACAGAGCAGATGGCTATGCGCAATATAATAAGAAATCCAGAGACGTACTGAGTGCTATTATAGAAGAGGGAGGCTTACTTGACAGCTGGCGGTTTTTACATCCTGGTGAGAAAGAAGGTACACATTTCACATCCTATACCAACACATGGGCTCGGCTCGATTACTGTCTCCTCTCCAAAGGTCTAGGTGTAGAAATGGGCAAGGCCCTTCACCTAGCCAGGACTTACTCGGATCACTGCCCAGTGCTGGTTCAGCTGAAATTACCAGGTTACGATCGAGTTAGACCCACATGGAAATTGCAACCCACAGCCTTGCTGGATACTGTTTTCAGCGCGGAACTGGGAGAGGAAATTACTAGTTTCTTCCCCCGTAACAAAGGTTCAGTAAACAGTGTCGAAACAATATGGGAGGCGTTCAAGGTCACAGTAAGGGGGTTCTGTATCTCCAAAAGCTTTGGGATATTGAGAGACATTAGGAACACTATACGTACATTGGAGCGCGAGCTGAGGGCCTTGGAGGTGCAGATGGTGAGAACTAATAATGGTAGACTTCACAAAGACTTTAGGAAGAAGTTGTCGACTTAAGAAGAAGAAGCAAATAGAGAGGTGAAGTTTAGAGGGAAACATTGGGTTACTCGCAGGTACTGTGAAGGTGAGAGACCAGGCCGTGCACTCGCAGAAATTGTCAGGCATCCTAGGTTTGGAAATAATGTGCAAGAAGTAGTCACAAAGGATGGCGAATACTGTCGAGATATGGAGGGCATGCTCAGTACTTTTCACACGCATTATAAAAAGCTATACACGACTCAAGGGCACACGATAGATGGTAGCGAACAGTATTTTGAGGAAATAGCGCTGTGTTGGCTTGAGGATTGGCACAGGCAGTTCCTAGCGGCCCCCCCTAGAATTAAATGAGATTAGGGAAGCCATAATGTCCCTTAAAAATGGCAAAGCGTCGGGAAGCGATGGGCTGCCTGCCGAATTTTATAAACATTACATAGACATAATGGCACCAGTTCTTAAAGAGGTTTATGAAGAATCCCTGGAAGTGGGCATCTTGCCTTGCTCGATGCGGGAGGTGATTATTACCCAACTCCGAAAGCCAGGGAAAGATCCATCAGATTGCGACTCTTACCGTCCATTATCCTTAATCAATTGCGACGCCAAAATACTGGCTAAGGTACTCGCCACACGTCTCTCCTTGCTAATGACCAAAATAGTGCTCCCAGACCAGGCCGGATTTGTTCCGGGATGCTCCACAAGCCACAATCTGCACACCCTTTTCTCGCTAATCCAAACCATCGCACCTGACATTTCCTGTGGCAGCTGTGTTTCTGGATGCTACAAAGGCATTCGATTCGGTTGAATGGCATTACCTATTCACCGTATTAAACAGAATGGGGTTCCCCAACTTGTTCATAACATGGATCCGACTGTTATACACACAACCCACAGCTAGAGTCCTGATTAATGGCCGGTTGTCACCACAATTTTCCATCACGAGAGGCACTAGGCAGGGTTGCCCTCTCTCCCCTCTACTGTTTGCTATGGTAATAGAACCCCTTGCATGTCGTATACGACAATTACATACGGCAAGTGCGTTTAGATGTTTCCAGAGGCAAATAGGGCTATCGCTATATGCGGACGACTTAACACTATACGTTAAAGACCCCCAAATGAACCTCAATCCATTGCTGAGAGAGATTCTTGTATTTGGCGGGTTGTCAGGCATACAGGTAAATTGGAAAAAGTCACAATTCTTTCCCCTTACCACAGCTGTCACACGGTTTCAGCTGGATTACCCACTCGAGTGGTGTGACTCTGACCTCCGCTATCTGGGCATACAGATATCTTCGAACAGGGAAGAGACGCTACGTCTGAATTATGGGACGGCGATCACCAACCTACCGGACACAGTGACGCGCTGGATCTCACTGCGTTTTCGTTAGCGGGCAGAGCGCCTCTCATAAATATGATAGTTTTACCACGCTTCCTTTATCTGTTCTCAAATATACCCTATTACCCAGGCAGGTTCTTCTGCAACACACTACGCTCCGAATTAATACGCCTGTTTTGGGGAGGTAAACAGCCACGCCTTAAATGGACTACGGTCACATTGCCATATGATAGAGGAGGGTTTGACGTGCCGGATTTGGAAGTGTACTATTTGAGTGCACAAGCACAATATGCATTTCACTGGATGGTCCCAACACCATTCATGCCGCAATTAGCGGCAGAGGATTGGGTGGCACATCCGCTCCCATTATCTGGCCTTATACACAGCCCAGTTTCAGCTCTCGACACTAATCCCACTACGGTCTCATGTACGATAGATGCCTGGCAACGAATAGCACGTAAATTACAGGTGGAATTGCTATATTCCCCACACATGCCACTCATTTATCATCCACTGATGCCTCTCTTACAAGAATCAGGGTTTAAAGCGATGTGCAGACGCCTAGGGATTACTACATGGGGAGATCTATTTCACGAGGGGCTCCTTAAAAAGAGGGAACAAATGTTCCAGGGACTCCAGGTTACCCCACTAGAAGTGTTCTATTATATACGTCTCTCACAAGGACTGAGAAAGGTATTGCCGGATTACCCGACTGAACCTACGACAAGCGCCCCATTGGCTAAGATGTTGAGCTCGGGAGCAGATGGGCACTTAGTGTCCAATATATACAGGAATATAAGAATACACGGCCCGGAGGTTGACAGCCCGGCCCGTAAGAAATGGGAAGAGGATATTGAAGGTACAATCACTGACGATCAATGGCACTACTGCTGTGCAATGACCGCTCACATATCGGCAAGCTGCCGTCTAAAAGTGATACATTATAAGGTATAGCAACAGCTTTATTATACACCAGTACTGAAGCTTAGATTTCGATCATCAGAAGATGATAGATGCCTCAGATGCAAGGCGGAGGGGGAAGGATTCATACATTTAGCATGGGAATGCCCCGAGGTGTGGGCATACTGGACAGAAATCCATACGGCTCTTCATGCTTTTACTGGATGCTCCTTCGAAAAAGACCCACTGATTATGCTACTGGGATACACAATGCAGATACCCAAGCAACATCGGAAATTCGTATCCTTGGCACTGCTACTAGCCAAACGTAGAGTGGCGTGCCGGTGGGGGCGAGGAAGGGCGCCTAAATTTAAGGATTGGTTATTAGACCTCACATATAATCAGGAACAAACAGCGGTGTATGCAGACACATTACCAGTGAAATGCAGACCTAAAGATATATGGGGACCCTTCCAAGTATATTTACTGAGCACTACAGACATCTCTAATAATAATGAGGAGGTAACTGATGAGGACACTAACACACCCTCCGACCAATAACAGAGGAATCTCGGACACGATTCAATGTATGGTCTTCACACTAGCTTTGATAAACACACATGACATGTGCATCATACAGTCCCACTAGCAGAAAGTGAATTAAAGTACTGAGAGTCAGCTTACATAATTACTGTCCATAGACAAATTGTACTTCATGGTTCTTGTCGCCAGTTTTTAATGCTGGATGGCTATGCTGCAAGATATAAATGTAAAGGATGACTACCCCGCATCTCCTCCCTGCTCCTTTTTTTGGGGGGATTTACTCCTGGTCTCCTGCTGTTGTTTATTTTATTGCATGATGGTCTAAAAGCTATGTACTACACCTTTGCCGTAACTGCATTTTTGCCCTGTGCCCGCCTAACATGGAATTCCCATGTTTTTATGTATTATTGCAATGATGATGAATGTGCAATTGCCCTATTCATGTACCTGTTTCTGCATTGAATAAAAATATAAATAAAGTTTAAATAAAAAAAAAAATTGCGATCCGCAAATCGCATAAAATTGCCCAAAAATCCGCAATTCGCGAGTTGGCGGATTTTTTTTTCTTGTTCGCGCTTCAAAAATACAATCTCGCAGCATTGTTCTGCGCGGCATTGACTTAACATGATTCTGCGTTCGCTGATGAGTTTTCCTCCCTGTTCGCGTGCGCTGCGAGATTTTGGTAGCTGGCCGAGCGACGGCGCGATCGCGAACACGTCATTGCGACCCGAAACAGGAAATTGCGAACGCGAACACGTCATTGCGACCCGAAACAGGAAAAAGGCATCGCGAGCAGGCTGGTTAAGTGGAAACAACATGTTCGCGACTGTTGCAACCCCATGCGCAAGTTCTCGTTCCCGAACTGGCAAAAAAAAATCTTGCGAACTCGCAAAAAAAAATTTGCAAGCTCGTGGATTTTTGCGAATCGCGATTACGAATTTGCACGAATTCGCGTATCGCGAATTCGCAAATTCCGCCCATGCTTATTGCTTTGTACATTTACTCTGCCATGAGTGATTGTAGTCCTAGCACATAGTCCAACCCATTGTCCTTGGTCTCCTTGAGAGGATTTTCTCAAGACTCTCTCACAATGAGCCTCTTATGGGGAGCACATACAACAATTCAAAGGGGCTGAAACCAACCCTCTTTTGTGGGACCTCCCAGTATGCAAACAGTAAGCATGGGAGGAGAATATCCCATTGCCTCATGAGCTTGTCAGACAAACCCATGACCAAGCACTTCAGGGTATTATTGAACCTTTCCACCAGACCATTAATCTGGGGATGAAATGGGGTGGTGAACTTGAAGGTAACACTACATTCATCCCACATGGCTTCCAGATAGGCAGACATGACTTTCGTGCCCCTATCTGAAACCACCTCCTTTGGGAAACCCACTAAGTAGGGCCCTAGCCACTGAAGGAGCAATTACTGTTCTAAGGGGTATAGCATCAGGAAACCTTGTGGCATGGGTCTCTACCACCAAGATATATCTGTTCCCTGAAGCTGTGGGGCTTTGAGGGAATCAAAAATGTCCACCCCCACCCTTCCAAAGGGAGTCCTAACCACTGGTAATGGTATCAAGGCAGCCTTTGCCTTGCCCCCTGTCTTGCAACTGGCCTGACAAGTTGCACTGGAGCTGCAAAAGTCCTTTACTTTGACAGTCATATTGGGCCAATAGAAAGGGTTAACCAACCTTTTCCATGTCTTACTATAACCCAAAAAACCTGCCAAGCGGATTTCGTAGCTTAAAGTCTGGAGGAATTCGCTGCACTTCTGGGGGATCCACCAACCTCTTGGTAGCCCCTTCTTTGAGATCTCTAGCATCAGTATAGAGAACTTCAACCTCCCAATAGACTTTATCGAAGCCACTGATATCACCCTTCTCTTGCCTTGAGGCACACTGCCTTAGGCCCTCAAGAGTGGGACACTCTCTCTGTCCCTGACACAACTCCTCTCTGGAGGGTCTACCAATTCCCTGCAGTACTGCTAAGTTGGAAATATCTTGCAGGGGTAGAATCCCTACCTCAGAGGTCAGATTCTCCCCCTCAAGGTTAGATTCCTTGTGCACCTGTGAAGTTCTGTGGGCTGGCTCACCAGACCTGGTGCCCATTCTCTTGTCATTGGCTGATTATCCCATTGTTCCAGGGTTGAAGTGCCAAGCATGTTCCTTTTGTACAGTGCATACCCACTAAGGGAGATCCAGCATCCCCGCATGGACTATTCTCTCCACCCCTGACCAGTAACATGCTACAAGATCATTTTTCAGTAGACACACCACTGGAAGTGCAGGAGCCACAACTATCTTCTTAGTGCCTGTCACACCTCCCCATTCCAAAGTCACCATTGCCATGGTATGGAGTTTGGTTCTGTTGCCTGCATACATTGCTCGGTTAAACACCCCAAGTATGATCTGCTCTGAAAAACCAGTTTCTCTGTGACCATGATCACACTGGCTCCTGTATCTCTCAGAGCTTCAACTTCCATCCCCTTTGATTTTTTAGGCTGCTGTTTATTCCTCTCTATGCTGGTAGGCAAAGCTGACAGAGCTGCAATTTCCATCCCACACAGGGAAACTATTGTTGCCTCTGCAACCCCTTTCCCCATCTCTGGAACAACTTCTACCCCAACACCTACACTGACAATTCCTGTGGACTTCCCACCAGTGAGGGGCTTCTTTGTGCAGACAGCATCTCCTCTTCTGTATGCTGGCTGGTTATGGTTAAAACACCTACCCACCTTTGTGAGATCAAAGAACTTTTCAGGCTTCGCAGGGTCCCAAGACTTCCCTAGATATGCCCTTCCTTTGAAGCTGGAGTGGCTCGGGCCCCCCTGCTTGCACAGCTGTTTGTGGATCTTGTGTGGACTCTTTTGCTTTTAATCATCTTTCCTCTGGGATTTCCCCTGGGTGTGGGGGGGTGTCCTCTCTCCTTCTGATCACCCCACTGGTGTTGATTAGAAATCCTGGTACTCACACACTCATCAGCTGTCTCCCCCAGTTCCATGGGACTAGACACTTAGAGTCCACTAATTGCTGGAGTACCTTCTCTTCTATACAAAAGTCAGGATGTGCTCTTTATGAAATAAATTGTACAGCCCCTCATAAGTGTTCACTTGGCTACCTTGAATCCAGCCATCTAGTGCCTTCACTGAAGTGTTCTCAAAGTCCACCCAGGACTGTGTATTTACCTTTTGGGTGCCCAGAATTGCTCTGGGGTGAGATACAATTTCTTGACTCGACATTTTCTCATGGGTGGGTAGGATTCTGCCTCTGCCCCTCTAGGGTCAGGAGTTCATCCCTCAACTACTGGGATCGGCTTCCACAGGAGTGAACCCCAGTACTTGGAGTGGACCCTTTCAAATGCAATCCCATTTGTCAATGTCACCCCCCTCTACATACAGAGGTAACGATTCCCTTGGGAAGCTTGGGATCAAACCTACCACCTGTGGGCATCTCCTCTTTTTCTTCTACTTCGCTGCCACCATTTCTTTTCTCTTCCTCCCCTGCCCACCTCCTCTTAGCTAGGTCTAGCTTCCCCTTCTATGCTGCTATATAAGCAATTTGAGCTTTCAACTCTCTCTCTCTGAGGGACACCTCTGAGTTCTTGGTGAGAGCCTCCCCTCCCAGCATTGGCTGACTGTCTGGAACTAGTACTAGAAGCAATGGGCTTGATGTCATCCTCCACCTGGAGGTTGTTGGAGGGATGCTTTGACCCCTCCCCTTAAATCTCTGGAGCGGTCTCTGCCCAGGCCATAAGGGACCTAACCAACTCTGTTTTTCTGATCCTATTAGAAGCAGGTAGCCTTCGAGCCATACACTCTCTCCTCAGCTCAACTACTGTGAGGTTAGGTAGATTAGCCAGTTACAACTTCATGGCATTCCTAGCATTTTATGTCAAGAAAAAGCTTTGCAGGTAGATATAGAACACTTTTGGAAAATCAAATATTTAATCAAAAACACTTAAGTCCAAAGTTAAAAAACTAATGGCCGGGAGGAGGAGCCAAGATGGTGATCGGAACGGTCGCATAACCGCCTCGCTCCGTGATCTCTTCCTCCCCGCCACCTATCCTGTATTTTATCCTGCTCGGGGTATCCCGAATTTGGTCACTGAGGAAGAGCTGTCACTTACCATCCTTTTCTGGGGCTCTGGCGTGCAGTGATTCCGGCGTTCTGCTCTGGTCACTTTGTTGGCCTTCCCAGCCCTGACGCCGGGGCCTCGAGTGCTGTGCCTGCCCGGAGATGATCGGAGTGCCGGCGGTCCGGAACCGGTGGAGAGACCCGATGGTGGGAGCCTGAGAGCCGCGGGCCGGGACCCCCGGGGCAGACCCGCCCCCGCTGATGGGCCACCCCGCATGTCCGCCCGCCTACCGGCCCGAAGAAGAGAAGCCGCGCTGTCCGGCACCCCTCAAGTGAGAAACCCACTCCTGTTGTTAGTCCCGCCTGGGATCCGGTGCTGGGCTCCCCCCCGAGTGCTGTGGGGAGCACGCCCGTTCTTCTG
Source organism: Lissotriton helveticus (assembly GCF_964261635.1). NCBI lineage: Eukaryota > Metazoa > Chordata > Amphibia > Caudata > Salamandridae > Lissotriton > Lissotriton helveticus. The sequence goes on from NC_136063.1 coordinate 553,394,252, forward strand.
GTGACTCTCCTTTCTCCGCCGAGCGCCATCCGCCGCGGTTTGGCGGTGAGCCCTGGGGCCGCCGGTGCTCCTGATGGACTTGGAAGAACCTGCGGCGATGGCGGAGGGTGCTGTACTTAAGATGGCGGATGGCCCCTCGGGGTGTCTTTCTCCTGGAGACAGGGAGGTTGCCGCATTTGCTTTCTCCAGCCCTCGTTTGGTTTGGGCGGCCCCTACTCGGAGTGCTATCTGGTTTGCCCTGTCTGCTCTGCGGATCGACCTGTCCTTGAAATGTCGAGCCTTGGAGTTGCGGATAGCTGCCATGGTGGCTCCGCCATTTTGTGACGAAGTGTCGTCTCCCCGAATTGTACTGCCTGAAACTTCGCCGGCGGCTGTGCTGGGATCTCCGGCTGGGTGCTCGATTCTATGGGATCTAGCGGACCCGGTGCCGATGCTGCAGTGCTTTCTACATCCTGTTTTCTTTGCTTCGTGCTGGACGGCCCAGATACTGTGCTTGACCACGTGGATCTTTGAGGAACTTTTGCATTCTGACTGTTGCCGAGTTCTCCTGGTTGCTTCTAGTTTGCCGGGACGTTGTTTTGCGGAGATCCCACCGGCTTTTCCTGACTGGTATGGACCCACTGTGTTCTGCTGTTTTTTGGCTGTGGCGGGGTTGGGAAGCTCGACTCTTCATAAAAGTGGACAGGGGTGATCGTGCCCGGATGTCTGTGGGACCCTTTTTACATGGCATCTCCGGGCCTCGTTATTCTGGATGGTTCCTGTTTACATCCTGGTGTAGGCTTTTCTTGACTCTCCTTTTCGACCTCGATTAGTGAATTATTGTTGCGGGGGGGTAGTGTTTTATGTCTCGGTCGCTGGCTCCTCTCCTCTCTCTTTCTTCCTTTTCCTCTCCTTCCTTTTCTTATTCCCCTCTCTTTCTTTGTTATAATTCCCTTTCTCTTTTTCTATATTTCGGGTGACTCTGGGCGACAGGCACGCTGTTTAGTGGGGTAGGCCGTAGCCATTACAGTGATGTAGGGTGGGGGGGGTGTTTGTTATTTTAGTTTGTTTTATTCTATGGTCCCTTTTTTGCCTTTTCCAGGGGGTGGGCTATGTCCCTTGGTGTTTACTCCTCTGTTTCGCTAGCGTCTGCACTTTCTCCTTTTTCGGGGCGGGTGGGCTGTACGTGTGGCGTCCACTTTATTTGTTTGCTGGTATTCTTCCTCTATTCTGCACCTGGTATGGGCGTGTGAGGTCTTTGGGCTTTGCCCTACTGTGGTCGTATGCTTGCGTGGGGGGCTATTTCCCTCCCGCCCCCCCCCCCTTCTTTTCTGTATATGTTGCATGACGCGCTGGTAGATATGGTTGCTGCCTCCTTTATATAATGTAAAATGAAACCTCTTTTATCCTGGCGCTGGCGATGTAACGACTTTATTTGCATCCATCCTGTATTTACCCTATCGTTTACATTGCTTTGTTATTTTGATTCTCCTGACTTTGCGGCCGGCCCCTGTGGTTGTAGGCCAGCGCTTGTACTTATACGTGTCTTTCAATAAAGGTTTTTAAAAAAAAAAAAAAAAAAAAAAAAAAACTAATGGCCACATGCATCAACGGTTCCGTTTGCGATTCCTAAATTGCGAAAATTAAGGAATCGCAATTTAGAAATCGCAAACGGCAATGCATGAAAAAAATCGCAACTTTTTTTGCGATTCGGTATTTTTCCTTAATTGCGATTCACAATTTGCGAATCGCAATTAAGGAAAACCCTTCCCATTGATTCCTATGGGCCAAGAGGCCCATAGGAATCAATGGGAAGGCATTTACAATTTGCGATTTTCAATTTGCGAATCGCAAATTGAAAATGCAATTTCAAGGGTGCGGGGGGGGGGGGTCCAAAGAACCCCTCCCTGCACCCCTGAAATTAAACTTAAGTGCAATTTACACACACACATGTCCCAAGGACATGTGTGTGTGTAAAATGCAACTTTCAAAAATGCATTTTAGTGCAGGTTTGAAGGTTTTCGGTAAATTAGCATGAGGTTCAACCTCATGCTAATTTACTGCTTCCAAATGGCTAATTCGCAATTTAGAAATGATCATGCATTGTATTTAAGAAATCTGAAATTGCGATTTCTTAAATGCAATCGCAATTTTAAAAAACGCAACATGATTGCGATTCCTAAAATTGCGAAATACATGATGCATTCCAATTTTGATAATTGCATTCGCAAACGGCCGAAAATTGCGATTCGCACTGTTTGCGAATGCAATTATCGTTGATGCATGTGCCCGTAAAAGTTTTACTCTAAGTCAGTTTAGAAATGTTTTAAAGATCTTAGCTTAATTTACTGTATGGTGTAATTCAAACTGAAGTACGTATCTTCACTATTTAACACCGAATGTTGGAAGGGGGATTATTAGTAGGGGTAAGTATGCACCTACCACTTGCAATAAGGCTCCCAATGCAGTATGAGGCCCTGACAAGGTCTCAATAAACGATTCTCTTGCTCAATCCCTGATAACTGGCAACGAGCAGGCAGGCTTAACTTAGGAAACAGGTGTGTAAAGCATCTACAAAAATCAATACATTAAATAAGTAAGACACAACACAAAATAAAAATCCAACACCAATTTATAGAAATAGGAAATAGTTTTATCTTAAAAATGATACCAAAAACACAAAAAATCCAATGTAGGAAACTGGAGATATGCATTTATAAAGAATAAAAACTTTCTTGTGCCTAAAAACTAATAAAGTAAAAATTTTACCTTCGCACTTAGAAACTTTTCTGGAGGACTATCTCTAGACATACATCCACCTCTCCAGCAGGCTGGATTCACCACAGCTTCATTAGCTTGGTTCTTCAGGAGCCCCCGGTCAACTCCCGGAATTCTTGAGCTCAAGAGTTTTCAGTGAGAAGAACCTGAAATCCAGGCAGGATTGTGGTGCGAGGTAGTCGGCTTGACTCAACGTCGGGTCGGTCACCTTATTGAGCTTTTTTCAAAAGTTGCACCAAACTTCTCCAAACTGCTGGAACTTCTTCCTGAAGTTCCTCTTGTGGGTTTACAGTGTCCAAATCACAAATCCATGGTTCCAGAGTCTCTGACTTGCTATTCAGAAGTTGAAACTACAGTTCACACAACGCACCTGGTATCCTTTACAGTCCAGCTGGGTTTTCTTGCTGGAGATGATGCAGGTTAAGCTCTTTTAACTTGTTGCTTTCAGGGAGTCCACTCCTTCTCTCTTTGAAGTTTGAAGCAATGCAAAGTCCTTAGGGCTGTAGTTCCTTGGTGAGCAGCAGGCACAGTCTTTCATAGGGCAGACCTCTTGGTGGAGGCCAGGGTTCTTGCAGGGCTGTCTTTCTTCTTCTTGTAGTTTCAGGCAGCAGACGTGAGTTGCTGCGCAGCTCTCTCATTTATCCAATGTGCTGGGGTGACAAGTAGGGGGACACCCCTGTCCAATAGGAGGAGGGGGGGGCAGGGTGCCACCCAAGAGCATGACAGCTTACTCCAAAGTATGGTATATTATTGTCTCACAAAGCACTGCACTTTAACAATGAAGAATTTGTCTCCATGGAGAGCAGGCCTACCTAAGCCAACTTATTGGTGTGGTTAAACCCCCTTAACACTCCCCCTTTGAGACCCTCTGCAAATTCCATTCCTGGGGTCCCATCTGGCTGGGGGATAAAGGACATGGAGGTAGGCCTAGTTTGCATTTTCTATTTGAAGACTAGTTTGATTATTCAGCCCCCTTCCGGAGGTGCAGATCTCCCGCCGCACCAGATAACCTCTACCTCAATGCAGGCCACTTATCACCTCATCAAAGCAGTTTGGCTAAGCCTGTTAAGTGATGGCCATTGAGAGAGGCTGTTAGATGGCTGGATATTGACTCACAGTATAGAAGGCTGCATTACTTCTTTTCTGTACTAGTTATGATAAATTAAACAGTGGCAAGTTGTTGGAGTTACCAGTACCAATCTTTCAAGTTCTTGAAATAAAGTATTCACGTTAGCCTATGGAGCTAAAAGGCTAGAATGGGGGGTAAACAAAATTGTCAGTTTTTCCCCCACCAGGGCATATAAACATCTTATAAAATGTCCCTGCTTATTTTTACATGGCACCCTACCCTGTGAAGACCTAGGGTAGGCATTAGGGGTGACATGTGTAAGGATAAGGTTGTTTCATACTTTGGAAGTACCTTAAAATACAAAGTCCAATGTGCCTATAATTTCTGTTTAAAAGCAGCTTGCAACACAGGGCTGACTTTTAAGACAACAGTCCACACAGCAGTGCACACTTAAATACCTCAAAGCTGCTGAACTTCTAAACCTACATGCCCTACTGTATACTAGGGACTCACAGGTAGGTTTTCAGTTCCAATTGTAATTTCACCTAATTACCATATAACTTTTTAGTCAGAGCACTGACCCTGGGCCTGGTTAGCAGAGCTGAGGGCGCAGTCAGTTACCACCAGTATCAGTAAAAAAATTGGGGGTGATCAGGGCAAAAAATATGACTCTCACAAGTCACCTTAATTTCCACATGCCACTCTGCACAAGCACTTTTGTCACTTTTTGTACATTTAGAGCAACCTTCAGTACAGTGCCATTATACATGCTGTTTGCAGTAATCTAAATCCTGGTTGTGTTTTCTTATTTTTGTCTTATGTTGAGTAATGCTTCTGGTTTACCTTTAAGAAATGCTGGTTTCTCCAAGTGTACTTTGTTACCAACAGGACTATTTTGTTGACGGTACTAAACGATAGCCAGTTCACTGGGTCACCACATGTTACCGAAAATCATCTAGACCTGGAAGTCCAGCATCTATCTAAAGCTCAATCAAGACATAACTCATGTTATTTTTCATAGAACAACAAATGAGAAACAGTACAAACCTGGCTGAATGACAGGAGCCTTGATGGCTTTGAACCCTGACTTTCACTGAATGCCAAGTCAATTGGATCCATTCTGGACACCAACCTCACCTTTAAGAAACACGTTTCCAAAAAACAGACAGCCTGGTATCAGCTTTCTCTTCCAACTTTTTTATCCAGAATCACAATGCATTAAACATCCACAACCCAGCTACCTCTACTATCATTCATTGTTTGTTTTTGACCTAGCACTTCGCACCGCTGCCTATATAGAATAGGGATAATTCTATAAAAATATCATATGCATACACACACAGACACATACATACATATACATATAGACTGCTGAGTATGACCTTTACATTGTGGAATAACAAGTTTCAGCTTTCTTTTTTATTGATTAACACTAGAGAGCAATCTTCCCCTTCAGGTCTCTGTTTGAATAATACAGCCAAACCTAACCCCTCAGACATCAGTTTTGTAACAGTTGATCATGCTGAAGAGTGTTTTCCACGTTACAATTAGTGCGTTTTTAAGGTGAGAATGTATATACTTGAAAAGCATGGGCGCCACACAAGTGGGCTTTCCTGTTACCAGATATTAGTGGCTGCAGTCTCTTGCTGTGTGGCTGCTGTATTCAGCTGTAAGAGCAATTTGCAGGATTGGTTGGACATTTTCAGGCCATGTGTAGGAGAGATACAGGTTTTGGCTTTCACAGGTCCAAGGATCCCTAACGGCCTGGCCTATTCACAATTTGAAAAACACAGTGAATAACCAATAATACCAACATAAGTCTACCTGGTTTATGATTAGTCCAGTGGCTGGATGAGGAGTTTGAATAGGGGGAAGGAATAATGTGTCTCTCAACCAATGTGTGACTACAGAGGACATCATCTTCTCCCAGACCAGGTAGATGGTATTCCCTAACTTAGGGAATAACTAATCCCAAACGAGGTAAGACTCACCTTACCTTGGTATTATTGGTTATACACTGATTTTTAAAAGGGGTGTAGACCAGCCTGTTCGGGATTTTTGCTCCTGATGAATGTCTTTGAACTGAATAGGCAATTAACAAGGGCAGAAACATGTTGGCGTAGTGGGGATGGATTGAGCAATTGTGCTTACATTCTATCATAGTATTGGTTTTTATATGTACCAGAGGCTCCCAATAATAAAGACCACCTGGGTACTTCTAGGTATTTTTAGTTGTCTGGATCTCTCACTGTCAGGTAGTACTTTCTTTAAGAATGCCCTCCCCCTTATTGAGTCCACCCTTCTTGTACTATCCTACCAGGGTGGGGAGAGGTTGCCTATGATGAGGCATGCCATATGATGTGGGTGAGGTTTCCTCTTCCAAAGAGATTGGTCTTTTGCTAGGGATTTCCAAGCCCAAGTAGGGTACTGGTAAATTATGACCATTAATGGGGAAAACCCTTTCTGCAGCTACCTTACCAGTTGTGTGTGTGTTTTAAAAGTATTTGTGCAACATTTCAAACAGTAATAAAGGGAAAAACACCACCAAAAAGGATGCCACACCAAGTTAGAAAATGGAACTTTCTTTAATAAATAAAACAAGACCAAAACCACAACAATTCTGTCAGTAGAAACAGAGATATGCAATATTAAAGATTATAGTAAAAACTGTGCCAAAAAACACAAACCGCCAACTGTGGATATTTGGTTGCACCAGACTGGGAAAAAGGCACAAGTTTCCGAGATGCTGAGATGTGGGGTCCCGTGTCCTCATTGAGGCTGATGTGGATGGGAGATGCAAGGGCCTGCGCTGAGGATGCTTTGTGCACTGTGTTTCGGAAGGCAGTGCGGGCTGCGGTGCCGATGCGGGTGTCTGCGACGTGTCCAATCCACATAGCAGATGCATCGGTTCTGCTGGATCCACAGAGACAGGCTCACTTCAAAGGGCCCAGGACTGGGGTGACACTACTTGGCAGGGTATACTCACAGAGGGCTGAGTTTCAGTGCAAGGTTGTTTGAAGTATGTTGTGTCCCTGAGACTTCGGATCAGGAGGCCAGCCAACTAGCCCTTAGAGTCACTCTGGATTCTGGGTCCAAGAGATGCTGGCTCCACGCAAACCCAGAAAGGACCGGGAAATAGCACAATCAAAAAGAGAATTTCCTTTCTGTGTGTTTAGACTCTTATGCACAAATTAATTACAGAAAAACATTTGTTTAGACCAATTTCAGAATTAAACGGAGCCCTATATAGAATTCTGTTCATAACAAGACCTGTGTGTATCTTAGTAGTTTTTTATTATTTCGTATTAAAAGAAGTTAAAATAGATGCATATTTGTTCACAATACATTAAAAATCAGTTACATACATTATTCATAGTAACATTACGTACAATTTCTATACATTTTACATCAATACATATTTCACAATATACATCATTCTAAGAAAAAATGTCTTTATACATAAAAAAGTCTGTGTGTCGACACGTTTCGGTGCTTCGTTTTTATAGAACACCTTCCTCAGGACAATATCATTAAAAACATCAAATCTTTTTATTATTATTTCTCAGATGAGTATCCCTGGGGTCACAATAGATGAAGAACCTCAGATTCAGTTCTCTATTCCATCAGAGAATTGAATGCATCGTGTGCCGTGCTTCACTATAGATTACCACGGTCTTGGAATTCTCAGGCTTTATCAATTCTCGCCTTTGTTGGCAGGGGGGTATTCCTCCTCTGTCGTATCCCAAGTAGATCCCTTTTAAAGCTTTAAGTGTATCCTGCGTGCCTTCAGTGACTGCGGCAGCGGTTCTCCGTCCCGGTCTCTCTGGTAGCCAATATTTATATCTGAATAATAGAAGACAAATATGACAAAAATCAAACATATACCAGTCAAGATGTCGCTTTTAAAAGATTAAGCAAGTTAAGTCTATAAAAATCAATGGGTGCGTTTGTTTTAACAACAAAGTACCTTTGATATTCAAAAAATCAAAGATGGTGCAGTGATTGTAAGGTGCCAGAAAAGCAAAGTGACCTTACTACACAGGGGAGGGGACGCGTCTGTTCCTTTCTGTCAGGGGAGGTGATGTGTAAATCTTCAGACACATGACACAGGTTCTTTACTATGGAGAGCCGTGCATGAAATCTCATCGTCGAGGGATGATATGTTGAAATCCAGATGCATTGGTGCAACAGCAGGGAAACAGGAGCGGCGTCGATTTTCCAATCGCAAAGCTGAAGCAGCGTTGATTCCACAGCTGCCGACAAGGTGCAGAGTTGGAGTGGGAGTCACAGCTGTTGGTGACACAGTGCTCGGGACTTATGCTGCGGCAAAGGTTTGGGTCAGGCAAGTGGATGCACTTGCCAGGTCGAAATGGCAGTTTAAAACTACACACACACACACACAGACACTGTCTGAGACATTTTTGCAAGGCTACTCATGGGGGTGGCACAATCAGTGCTACAGGCCCACTAGTAGCATTTGAAATACAGACTCTTGGCACAACTGGTGCACTTTACTAGGGACTTACTAGTAAATCAAATATGCAAATCATGGGTAACCCAATCACCAATACAATTTAGACAGGAGGCATATGTTTTTTTAGCACTGGTTAGTTGGGGTAGGGTGCTCAGTATCCTGAAGCCAAAAAGAACAGGTCAGAAAAAAATAGAGGAAGAAGGCAAAAAGTTTGGGACTAACCCTGAAAAAAGGGCCAGGTCCAAGAGTATCCCACAGAAGGTGTGAGAGATATCGGTCTGGTTTATCTGCAGAGGAAAATGGATATATCTAAAACTCTGGGGGTGGGTAAATGTAACTTGGCATGTCCCAGGAAAACAGGTACATGCGGTGCGAACCAAGGCAATCTAAATCCCACAGGACTTGGTATTGTTGACCTCAATCTTCTACGGTCAAAAATGCAGCCTATAGAGCGCTGAGTTAGTGAACAAGAAACCAAGGGAAATTTCCATGAGAAACATTTCCTCGTAGCCAAGTCAATGTTGAGCTCATACTGTATCTGGCCAGTCTAATACATATGGAACGATGGGTGCTGGTGCGGGAATCCATTTCAATAAGACGGTTTAACATTTCTATCTCACACCAACAATTGTTGAAACCCGCTTGCGCCATTTCCCTTCATCTCCCATTGAGAGATATTTGCCCTCATTTATGAGAAGATCAGGAGCTGTACATCACATTAATTAAAATCACAATATTATTTCTGAGTTCAGTCAATAACAAGATTTAGGTGTAAGGTTAAGGGTTTTATTTTCATGTCTTATTAATTAGTTCAAAATTCTAAATGTTTTATGGTTCCCACTAGAAAAGGTAGTACTGCTTATTAGGACAACAAGACTTCAGAATACAGGGACTAAGTCCATCTACACCGTCAGAGACTGTTGGCCCAATTCCTAGCTAGCTCACAGGGCCTCACCCAAACCTCAAATCTTCCTGAGTTGGCACATGATTTTGGCATCCTCAAACATGACACTGATCTCCAAGAGAATCGTGAAAACATATGTTACCCCTTTCATTGTTTACTTACGCATGCAAATATGTGAATAAAGTTTTCAATGCATTTATTGAAACAATTGTAATCTTGCATAGAAACAATGAGCTGGGATTATAAAGCAGATAAAACAAAGCAGGGTAGTCAGAATTGTGAACATGGTGAAAAGAACAAACAGTTCAACCCTAGCAGTCTGATATATATATATATATATATATATATATATATATATATATATATATATATATATATATATATATATATATATGTATATATATATTTATTTATTTCCACTGACAATGGCAAAGCTTACAGGGATGTTCTAGTTAGGCTGACATTTCACTCATACAAAACCAGAGAAATTCAGCAGTTATAGATAGCTGAGCTGTGTCACTAACGTCTTCATGAGTGATGGAATATGTGAGATCGTAAGCAGTGCATTGCAGGGGCGCGAGTTATAGTTCGCTCGTATCTGCTGAATTTCTCTGGTTTTGTACGAGTGAAATGTCAGCCTAACTATAACGTCCCTGTAACCTTTGTTTTTTTTCAGTGAATTTCTAAGGCTTTTTAAAATCTATTTCCTAACTATAATGTCCCTGTAACCTTTGTTTTTTTCAGTGAATTTCTTATGATTTCAACTAGCAGTTCTCTGGAATCCCACTTTGTAGGACTTACAGGAGATACCAGGAGGGTTTCCTGGCCCCTCAAGAGTAAAGTGGGCTTCATTGCCAAACCATTAGTATACCATGAGCCACATTTGCAGAGTGTGGAGAAAAGGGGTGCAGTCTCCGAAGACCTCTTAGCAATCCTGCGGTGTGGGACTTACAGGAGAGGTAGTTCGCCCCTAAGGACGTCCTTGGAGGCCAACCAACCGTCCTGTTACCTCCAGTAAGTCTCACTCAGCAGGATACTTCAGACCTGGTAGGAGGCTATGCCCCTTTTCTCCACCACTCTGCAATGGGGTCTCCTGGCACACTACTAGTAGGAGGATGACGTCCCCTTGGCTTTTGAAGGTTCTTGGGGGCCAACTAACCCTCCTGTTACCTCCACAAAGTGTCACACAGTTGGATTGCTGAGAAGTATTCAGTGGCCACACACAGTTTCTCCGCCACTCTGCAAAATTGCTTTCGGGCACTCGACTAGTTGGTGGTTGAAGTCTCCTTGACACTAGACGGTCCTTGGGGTCCAAGTAGCCCTCCTATAAGCTCCAGTGACACCCACACAGCTGGATTGCTGAGAGGTCATCAGAGGCCAGGCCCCTTATTCCACTACTCTGCAAACGCATGTCCTGGCACACTCCTGGTTGGGGTAAGAAGTCCACTTTAGTCCTGAGGCCCTCAGGAGGGAAGGGGACCTCATCCCTCCAATAGCAGTGAGTAGAGAGGTACATTTGCAGAGTGGTATAGAAGGAGGGTGTTGCCTTTGACCAACTCTCAGCAATCCTGCTCTGTGGAGCTTACGGTTGGTACCAGAAAGTATTGCTGGCCGCTAAGGACCCTCAGCAGCCAAGAGGACAATTAAAATGGGAGGAGAGCCATCTGGCCCCCCTTCCCAGGAAGATTTCGGCCCCGGGGATCCCAACTCCCAGGGCCAGGCCATTTATTTTCTACTTTATTTAAAAGGTAGGAGGGTCGAACGCCCCCCTCACCCCCACTGGGCTATTTTTTGGCCCCAGGGACCCCATCCCCAGGGACCAGGCCGCTTTGCTGGGGACCGTGGGGGGAGCCTCTATGCCCGTGGTCTCTGCTAGCTCCCTGCGTACTTTGAGAGCCAGCATTGCTTTTGGACAGAGTTGCTAACATGCAGCTCTTTGTCCAAAAGCAGTTGTGCTCCGCTTCTAGTAACTGAGAGAATTTCTTTCTCTTGCTTATTAGAAGCGGAGCAGGTTTGCTATGGCAGCCATAGGAAACTGCAGTGTCCAAGGGTTTGCACCCAGGGACATTGTGAGAGTCGGCCCTGGGGAGTGTGAGTCCCCAGGGCCATATACCTCTCCAGGAGGTGGGCCGCAACCCCCCTTCTTTATAAATTAAACCCAGGGGAGGTGGTGGTCCCTGGGGTGGCTGGGGCCACACAGACTTGTATACAAAGAAGTGCCCCAGGGAGGTGGCACTCCCCAGGGTTGTGTGGGCGGCAGAGCCCCCCTACACATTAATAGTTTATTTAGCCTAGGGGAAGTGCTTGTTCCTGAGGTTGGGGTTCCACAAGGGACTCCCGTTATTAATGTATTTGAGTCCCGATGAGGTGGTGGTCCCCAGGACTGTGTGTGGGGGGCATAGCCTTCCGTTTCACTATTCTATTATAACCCTGGGGAGTTGGCAGTCCCCAGAGCTGCGGTGGTGGGCAGCGTGCCCTCCCCTGCATTTCTCAAAGCCTGTGGCAGGTGATGGTCCTCGGAGTAGCGATGGAGGCCATAAGCCGTCCCCCGCATTTTAAAATTAATTTTATGATGATGCCCCCGGGATATGACCTACCCGGGGTGATTGCTAATAAATCACAGGACCTCGTGCTTAGTTTTTTTTACAGGAGCCGTGCACCCAGCATGACAGTTAATGAAACTTTTGTAAAAAAAATAAAATAAAAAAAAGAATATATAATTATCTAACGATCAATGTATAATAGTTTTTAATTTAATTTTGTTTTACTTTAGACCCACACTGGGTCAGTGGATTTTGTAAAGCTGTAATGTTAGAGATAGATATACATTGGAACGTTTACATCCTTAGTTATAAAAGTGAAATTCCTCAGTAATACAAAAATAATGCATCAAGCACATATTTCCGCAATCCCATGAGTCTGAAAAACGTTCTAAATCAGTATATAGACATTTTAAATTGCAATAAATCATGAAGAGGTTTATTAACAATACAAAAAAAAATTGTTTTTAATAATTTGTCCAATAGATTATGATTTTATATATTTTAAGGAATCACACTCCCGGAACGGTGGGGTGTCACACCCCATATGACTAACCAAAAAAAAGAATTTGATTGGCATATCACCTTTCAATCACAGGAACTTCAACTTGTTTCTAGAAATCATTCTGATTTCTAAGTGTTAGGTAGCAGGCTGATTATTTTTTTGGGTCTGCTTATTTTGTTTGAGAAACACTGGCTGAATTTAGGAGAATCAGAATATACTGTCCCAAATGGATTATTTCTGTTGGAGTGGGGGAACAACCCTGGTTCAAACCATCAATGCACAGGGCATGGCCAAGCATCAATCCAAGATGGCCACGTAAAGTGAGGCTCTGACACCCTTCCCTTTCCCACGTCTATCCTGATCCATGATCCGACCCATCTGACGGCGGCCCCGTGTGTCGGGAAGGTAGCGATCACTAACCCGCCCATCCCGGCTTGCCTCCAATGTAGGAAACAGAAGATAAGGGACCCGGGGAGGTGAGGCCTATACACCGGACACAAGCCGGGACCCACAGTGCCAGGGGAAGCCTGGGAGAGGCCCGGTCAAAGAGACTACTTCGCAAGGTGGCGCCGGATCCTGGGGGCGCCGCTGCGGACAGAGGAGAGCTACGCTCTTGCGTGGCGACTGGGGTCCGATCAATTCAGCAGCGGTCGCGACCCAAAGTGAAGAACCAGTGAGGCAGGAGGGACCCAGACGTCTGTGTCAGCTTGTGCACATGCCTGCGGATTTCCAAATAGAGGCGGCGTGTATGTGAACCTTGTTGTGCCCTGCTCTGCTCCCCCCCCCCATCTGTTGCTATACTCAGTGACTTTGCCGGCCGGCCTCGGCCTCACGGGGTCCATCCGCATGAAAGCGGTGGCTTGCGGTACCCCAGAGGTTCAGGGGGTGATGTGGCAGGGCAGAGGGTCACCCATTTTGCGATAAGAGGCAAAACATAGCCCGCCACCGGTGAGGTGGAAGAGATCCTCCCAAGCGGACTGCGGAGGGCACAAAGCCAGGCTTATCTCAGATGCAGGCTAAAGCATGTTCAGTCTTTCCGAGCTTTCAGATCCAATCACCTTCGTCTTTTTCACCCTCCCCGTTTCTGCCGTTCCAGAACGGGGGCAGAGCTTTTACTGTTGTGGCTGCCAAACTGTGGAACAGCCTACCACTGTGTTTGCGGCTGATGGAATCTGAATCTCTGTTCCGGCGCAACATAAAAACCTGGCTGTTCTCTAACCTCTAGCCGTGACAGACTTCCCTGCTGCTCCTAGTCCGTAGCGCCGGGACACCCCCGTCGGGGGTAGCCGTGCACTTTATAAGCTTCAAAATAAATAAATAAATAGAGACGATATAGCCATAAGGAACTGTCCCGACCGGGACTGGTCGGTTCCCGGCGCTACCGCTGTCTCAGCGGACTGTGTTGAGGTGTGCATTCCCGCCAGATTTGGTGTTGGTCCCCCTAGTATCCAGACTCGAACATTGGTACCTTGATTGGCCTGCCAACCTATCACGTGCAGTGAGAGGATGAGCATCTGCTCGTCCCGAGTGCCCCAGGCCCATTGGAAGTAGACATTTGATGGCACAATGGAGAGCACTAAAGGCTCGGGGGCCCGAGGGCTAAAACCGGCGCAGGCCACCAAACTGGACCGTTACACCGTACCTAAAGAAGTGCAGCAGAATCGGTTGTCTAGAGATGCCACCCAGGAGGGCTTGGGTGAGGAGAAACAGGAACTATTGCTGAAGGATGTTATGGAAGCTATTACCGGAGTCAAAACCTCACTGGAGCACAAAATGGACACTATGGCGATCAACGTGAACCTTATCAGAGCAGATCTGGCGAAACTCAACGAGAAGGTCAAACAGGTTGGAATTACTGCCACCAGTCTCGTCGGTGATGTCACAAAACTGCAAGGGGAACTCCGCGAGCTCCAAGACTTTCGCAAACTGACTGACCTCAAACTAGACGACTATGAAGGCCGCCTCCAGCGCAACAACCTCCGCATTCTGGGTGTTCAGGAAAACCCCCCCTGATCTCTTTGTTAAAGACCTCATTCTCAAACATCTGCAGCCCAAAGGCCTCAGTAAATTCTTTGTCATCGAACAAGCTCACAGGGTCCCGGGCAGCCGTCCCAAATCGGGCGCTCCCCCGCAGCCCATGCTGGCTAGGGTCTGGATCTACCAAGACAGATATGTTAACCTGCAGAACTTCAGGGCAGGAGCCCCCCCTTCATTATGAAAACTCCGACATATCCTTTTTCCCGGACTTCACGCAGAGGGTATAGCGGCAAAGGAGGTCGTTCCTCTCTGTGAAACGTGACCTCAGAGAGAGGGGGCTGAAATACTCGATGCTGTTCCCGGCGCGTCTTCGGGTTGAAGCGGAGGGAAGAGCATGGTTCTTCGAACATCCGGAAGCAGTTGCAGAATGGATCGAAAATCATGGAATGAGGAGTCCAAGTGATCGCAATGGCAGGGAGTGTGCGGACAATCGACCTGCCTGAGATGGAGACTTGGCTGGCTGCTGCATTTGAACTGGGGCGTGGGGCGGGCCTGCGAGGGGGAGGGGGGTTCTTGTTTTGATCATTGGGAATAGTGGACTCATATGGACCCGAGGTGTCTACTTTTATGGCGATGTACATTTGACTTGGTTGGGGACAGGGAAACGAAGCTCTTTAATTTCCCCCTTTTCTTCTGTGTTGAGTTCTTTACGAGGACGACAGGCACTCTGCAAGTTTTCGATGGCCAGTTCTAGGCCCAGAGTGCAGGGCAGCGGGGTGGGGGGTTGTTGGCAGGTGGTGTTTTGTTATGTTTTTATTGTATTCATTACATCAGCGACTTCTGTTGGGGAAGTAGACAGGCATACTGCACTTTCCGTAATGGAGGTGAAGACATTTTTCAATCTGTCATGGCTACACAATGGGACAGTGGGATTAAATTGCTAAGCTGGAATGTCAACGGGTTGTGGGACAAGATAAAGCGTAGTGTTATCCTCCAATATATCAAGCGTCATGCCCCTGATTTTATATTGCTTCAGCAAACTCATTTTATTGGTAATACATGCAAGGCCTTGCACCGAGGGAGTTACATATTGTTGGCCCATGCAGGATTCACCTCTAGCTCACGAAGGGTGGGTATTAGGATGATGAAGAAATCCTTTCCCCTTGTGGTACAGCCGACCTGGATAGACGACCGGGGACGATACATTGGGACCTCAGGCACATGGGAAAGACACCCCATCACACTTCGGTTGGTTTATGTGCCCCCTGGCTTACAAGCTACTACCTTTAGAGACCTGGGGACAATATTGTTACCTATCCCAGAGGGTCTGTTAATATTAGGAGGGGACCTAAACTCAGTTGTCTCTGGTTCACTAGATCGCCATCCCCCCGTGAAGTTAGCTCCACCTCTTGTTGGCTCCCCGAATTCCTTGAGACTATGGGATTGGTAGATGGTATCACGTATAGATTATTTTCTGATCCCCGCGTCCCAAATTGCTCACATTCATTAGATTAAACATCTTGCTAGGGGTATCTCTGACCACTCGCCAGTTTTGCTCCACATGGTCCTCGATTATAAACAGGTGGGACGGGTGGCCCTCTTCAACCTGTGCTATTTCCGAGATCCTAAAATCCGCAAGGAACTCCTCACGGCAATAGATAATTGATAATGAGGGCTCAGTGGAATCCCCTCAGACACTGTGGGAGGCTTTTAAGACGGTGATCCAGGGTCAGGCCCTCTCTTTAATTTTGGGAAAGAAGAAAGATCACCAGAGGGAAATAGAGGCCATTGAGACAAAGATTAGCCAATTGGAAACTGACCTGGAATCAGACATCACACCCGACAAACTACACCATCTCAAACTCAAACAGCAGGAATATAGAGCGTTGGCGACTAACCAGGCTAAAGCCCTGGGGAGAGCAGCGCAAGGACGGTTGAATGAGGTGAGAGACAAAGCCGGGAAACTACTAGCGTGGATGGACAAGAAAGAGTGGGCTTGCCACCTAGTGCCGGAACTCCAGGGGCAGGGAGGTAGGCCCCTCACAGATCCCAAAGACATTGTGGACATGTTTGCGGCCGACTTTGGCGCGGTTTACTCTTCAGTTGCTCCCTATTCTATAGATGACTCCCGCCAGAGGTTAGCGGACATAACGTTGCCCAAGCTTTTAGCTGATGACCGTGACTTTCTGGATAGCAATATATCCAATGAAGAAATAGCAACAGCAATCAGATTCCTCAGTTCGGGTAAGGCCACGGGCCCTAATGGATTACCGATCAAACTCTACAAACGTTAACCAGACAGGCTGGCCCCATATCTCAGGACTATGTACGAGGATGCAAGGGACAAGGGGTACCTACTGATAGACCAAAGAACGGCAACCATAATCACAATTCACAAGGAGGGGAAACCCAAAACTGAGTGTGGGTCGTATTGGCCGATTTCCCTTTTGAATGCGTAGCCCAAGATTCTAGCTAAACTGCTGGCCAACCAGCTGATCACAGTGATCGAGATACTAGTTCATCCAGATCAATCTGGTTTTATTCCACATCGTAACACTGCACTTAACTTGCGTAGGGTGCATGGCGTGTTGGGCAGGGCGGCCTCCATCCTGGAGCCAGCTATCATAGTCTCTCCCTTGATGACACCATGGTATTCGACACCATTGAATGGCCGTATCTTTGGGCGGTGTTGGAGAAGATGGGGTTTGGCCCAAAATATATCCAATGGGTACAACTTTCATATGCTAAGCCTCTTGCCCAAGTGGTAGTCAATAACAAAAAGTCGGCCACCTTTGAGTTGGGTCGGGGGACCCGGCAGGGATGTCCGTTGTCCCCCCTTCTGTTTGCCCTAGCATTGGAGCCACTGGCAACCTGGATACGCAGAGACCCGATGATTCGGGGCATGCGCTGGTCTCCGGAATGGTAGGAGCTTATCTTCCTTTAAGCAGGTGATATTCTGCTTTGACATATCCGAGGCGGTCCTTGATTGCGGTCTTGGATATCCTCACTGCTTTCGGTAGATTTTTCGGATACTCTATTAATTGGAGTAAATCCCTGCTATTAGTGGTGGCAGGAGAGCCGCCGATCCCACAGCAGGGGTGTCCAATACAGATACGCGCTGAGGGCTTCAAATACCTGGGAATCTTTCTTTCCCGGGATCCTTCACTTCGTTATACCCAGAACCTGTCCCCCCTTAATCAGGCTGCGAAAAGACAAACAACTGGAAGTCACTCCCCCTTTCCCTACTGGAAAAAGTGGCCCTTTTTAAAATGATGTCCTTAACCCTGTTTTTATATGTCCTGCATAATTCTTTAGACCCGGTCCCGGCATCCTATTTCAGGGAGGTGGAAGGCCTCCAGCAAGATTTGTTATGGAATGGGAAGCCACGTATCGCTCTCAGCAAACTTTCCCTGAATTGGTAAGATGGGGGCATCAGCCTCCCCGACATTAAAAAGTACTATTGGGCGGCCCACGGCACCTACGCCCGACCCAGGGATCCAGGCTATAGTATGGACAGATGGCTCCTCTCTGGTGGGAACTACAATAGAGCCATTTACTCTAAACCACAACGTTTTCCACTTATGGGCCCCACCGAACATTCGATACATGTCTGGCACACGGCCATTAAAGGCCTGGGTTGGGAGCGCAGACTTACACTTGCGACACCGTTATGGGACTCGGAACAGCTGGGTAGCTTGTGGAAAATCAAGGGGTTTAACAAATGGGACCTCATAGGCCTCACGTATAGGTGATCTGTGGGACATGTCGGATATTAAGCCATTCACTCCACTGCAACAGCAATTCGAGTTGGCCAACTCAGAACTTTTCTGTTACAAACAGGTTAGGCACTCCTTGCGCTCCCATTTGCAGCGTGGTACCACCCCTCCTGAATCCTCCCCGCTGGAAGGTAGAGTGCTAGATGGCCACATGCCCGATAGGACTATTTCGTTGATATATAAAAAAGCTTATAAATAACATGCCAGACCCTCTTCAGCCACTTCGAGAGATATGGTCGAAATATGGTATCAA
Source organism: Lissotriton helveticus (assembly GCF_964261635.1). Taxonomy (NCBI): domain Eukaryota; kingdom Metazoa; phylum Chordata; class Amphibia; order Caudata; family Salamandridae; genus Lissotriton; species Lissotriton helveticus. The sequence goes on from NC_136063.1 coordinate 553,412,507, forward strand.
GATGGATGATGAGGAATGACAAGAGGCCGATTCCTCACCTAGCGTTGTGGCAATACCTGCTCGTCTCCGACTAGTCCAACTTAAAATTCTCCACAGAGTTTATGTGATGGGACCTCAGTTGGTACGGATGGGGAGATTGGACGGGGGTGATTGCAGACTGGGATGTGGCCAGGTGGGTACCTTTATGCACATAATTTGTGAATGCAAGCTTATTCAACCGTATTGGCGCCACATACACAACATCATTAATGCAGTCTTGTCCACACATCTCCACCTGGAAGCCCGTAGATGCTTATTAAATATTTGGGAGCCGACAGATCTAAGTGACTACACGACACAATGGGTCACTTTGGGGCTTATGCTCGCTAAGAGAAATATTGCCCAGCGGTGGGGAGTGCTACTCCCTCCTACAGTGGGAGCCTGGGGGAAAGATTTGGATTGGTCAATGTTTCGAGAAAAAACAGTATATACGGCCCGAGGTTAAGAAGTGGACACTCATATGGGGCTTGTGGAATTCCTATCGGGGGATATATGTCAACCACCCCTCGCCATCAGCAATGAAGACCCACCTCACCCTAGACTTTCCAAGCGATATTCTGTAATGTTCATCTTGCCTATTGTTACCATGATGCCGGAATTATTACTTCCTCTGTAATGTGATTGATAAGCTGATGTCTGTTAATAAAAAGATTTATAAAAAAAGGAAAAATATCAATGCATATTAGTGCTTACAAAAATATATTTTTGAAGCACAGATGTATTTTATTGTGCTTTGTTAAACTTTGTTTTCTTTATTTTTAAAAATAAAATAACAAAAAATTGTTACAAAATATTATTTAAAAAATTGTTTAAAAAAATAACAGTTCTCTTCAGAATCACCTATTCTGCTTAAAAGAAAGATTAATTATGTGTTAAATGTATGTCTATGTGTGAGTCTGTCATCCCTCCAATAGCAGTGAGTCGAGAGGTACATTTGCAGAGTAGTCTAGAAGGAGGGCGTTGCCTTTGACCAGCTCTCAGCAATCCTGCTGAGTAAAGAGCTTACGGTTGGTACCAGAAAGTATTGTTGGCCGCTAAGGACCCTCAGCAGCCAAGGGGACTTAAGCCCCCAACCAGCAGCGCGTTAGGAGGCGCGTTGGTAGAGTTGTGGGGAAAGGGGGTGAGGTCTCTGGCGAGTTGCCGGGAGTTTTCTATTAATTTTTTTTACTTTAGAAAGGGGGCCTTCTATGGACCACTTTTGCCCCGGGGACCCCATTCCAAAGTGTCAGGCCTTTTTTTTGTTTTGTTTTTAAAGTGAGGAAAGCCATCTGCCCCCCCCTCCCCCTCCCCTTTCCCAGGAAGCACAGATGGATTTTATTGTGCTTTGTTAAACTTTGTTTTCTTTATTTTTGAGAAATCAAATAAAATCACAAAAAAACAATTTACAAAATATTACAAAAAAAACTGGTTTAAAAACAGTTCTCTTCAGAACCACCTATTCTGCTTAATAGAAAGATTCATTATTTCTTAAATGTATGTCTATGTGTGAGTCTGTCACTGAGGGGTTATTTATAAGGGACCTGGTGGCACTTATGCACCATCACTGTGTCACTTTCTGATGCTTGGAGGTGTAAAAGTGCAGCAGCATATTTACAAGGCTAGGTAAAGCAACTTAACATGGCTTTTTCTCTCTTTGTAATATCTGCCCCTTTGATGCACAACACTGCCTGAAAGGAGTATTTCATGGTTGTTGCTGTGAGTGTCCCTACACAACACTCATGAAATCTGAACTGTTCCCAGATTTACGAAAATCATTAATCTGGGAATGTGTTAGAATCTAACACCAACCAAGGGCCTGATTCTGATGAGGTTAGGAAGGCCTCCTAACAGCATTTGCTCCGTCCAAATCGGATCGGGAATTTGTCTTTCCAATCGTCTCAGAAGGGATTTCAACCGACCCACTATGATACGAGTTAGGCATTAGGAATATCCCAATCTAAACTCGACTGTATTTGAAATGACCCAGCCATATGAAGCACAATTGTACGTCTCTAAGGGCTGCGTTTCCAAACAACCAAGTACGTTGCTGGATTTGGACAGCCTTTCCAAATGGTGCCATCCGACTCAAATCAGCAGTCGGTATCAGACTATGGGGGCCCCTAATGGGCCCCCTACACCTGGAGCCTTCCCAATCTGGCCCGTGTGGGTACCCCTGGAACTTCCCTTACCAGCCATGCACAGTGTGGCAGGCACCAGGGGGTGCCCGATTTTCCTCAGCCACCCCTTTCTTCAATGGGAGACTAAGCATTCAGTCAGAACAAAGACTCTCATTGAAGTCAATGGGAATCTGACCAAATCTTATCTGGAAGCATCCGGATGCATCATACTCGGTCGGTTGGACTCTCCCGATCTGATTCAGTTGGAAACCATTCCCAAACACATTTGGATGGGAAGCTTTCCAAACCGCATCAGACTCAGGCCCCAAGTGGTAACGTAAGAAAGGCACAGAAGAAGAAATGTTTTTATTTCCATTTTCTATGTGTGCTGTATTGTGCACTATATATTGAAAGAGGTACTTGCCTGAATTGATTGATTTTGTCCCGGCAGGTGTCCCTTCCAGCACAAAATGAATAACTTTAGAGCCTGATATAGAAGGCACTACCGGCAATTAAAGGCCAGCTTCACCGTTAAAGGCCCAAACCAAAGGTGAAGGTCTTTAACAAAGGAGCAGGCTTTTAATGACCGATTCTAAGGCCATTAGAATGTTATAATTACTACAAACAAAGGCCTCTCGGAGCCCAAAGCAGTTTGAATCACCTCGGAGTCCGATAGGCCGCTGTTCACAGCAACACCTGTGAAAGGAAAAAAACATAGTTCTGTTCCTGCTTTGGGATTCTACCATCCAATACATCCAACAACATGTTTTAAAGCTGAATTAGCTCTACCAGTTTCATTAACGAGTCAGAGCTCGCAATGCCAGACCTATGCCAAATGAAAGGCTGAATCCTGTCAAGCCACTCTTGTGAGTCTCAGATTCCTTCTAAAGACCTCAATGAGTGCGTCAGTGCCTTTTAGGCGTGGGATGATAAATCTAAAGTAGCCTTCAAGTATTAGATTACTTCTGTTTCAGAGCGCATGGTCTCCAAATGTGTGTATTAAAAGCTGCTTGGATCACTTTCTACTTATTATACAGGGCATGCCTGTATAATAGTGAAGCTGTGTGTTCAAGTACTTCTGTGACGCCTGCCTAACAGATCAGCGCTTTTGGGACAGAATGCTATAATGCAATATATGACCAAGGGAATAATAGACTGTACAGTTTATCAGATAGTGTCATCAGCTGCAGCACACGTGTGAGACTACACATACAAGTATAGACATACCAGAGACATAGTAGCTCAGGTCCCGTGCTCACTGCACCACTGGAGTCAAGCTATCCTGGCTGAAGACGGCTGATAGCCAGAAACCGGTCCTAGGATGCTTGATTCCAGTCCAGGAAAGACATGGCTTGGCAGTTCGGACTGGACTGGTCCCATGAGGCACAGGGTCAAGACTGATTTGCATATGGCCATGTCTGAACTGGGGTGGCTTGGTGAGCAAAATAACAATGGATTAAACCCAGATCTGTGACTGGGGGTGAATGTGTTGCCATTGTGCAACATTCCGTCCATCATCTTGTTTGTTTAGCGAGACATAGTAGCAGTCAGACATTGAAACTTGACAGCGTATGCTTTAAGTTTAAGGCACATACCTCACTATCTACGGCATTCTTGCAGTGTACCTTTTGCAAAGTTAAAGCGCACTACTCACCCGTGAGGGTTTCAAGGCGCTGAGGGTGGGGGGAGGGGAGAGGGGTGCTGCTACTGATCGAACAACCAGGTCTTGAGGTGTCTCCTGAAGGTGAGAAGGTCTTGGGTCAGTCGGAGGTGGGTGGGGAGGGAGTTCCAGGTCTTGGTGGCGAGGTAGGAGAAAGATCTGCCGCCTGTGTTTGTTCTTCTGGTGCGTGGTACAGTGGCGAGGGTGAGGATGGCTGAGCGGAGTTGGCGAGTCGGGGTGTAGAACGAGAGGCGTTTGTTGAGGTATTCGGGTCCGGCGTTGTGGAGCGCTCTGTGTGCGTGGGTGAGGAGCTTGAACGTGATCCTCTTGTTGACGGGGAGCCAGTGCAGGTCTCTCAGGTGGGTGGTGATGTGGCTGTGGATGTCCAGGATGAGGCGTGCGGAGGCATTCTGTATGCGTTGTAGTCTGTTCTGTAGCTTGGCCGTTGTCCCTGCATAGAGTGCGTTGCCATAGTCGAGTTGGCTTGTGACGAGGTCTTGGGTGACAGTCCTTCTTGTTTCCGTGGGGATCCATTTGAAGATCTTTTGTAGCAGGCGGAGGGTGTTGAAGGAGGAGGAGGAGATGCCGTTGACTTGCTTGGTCATAGTGAGCGATGAGTCCAGGACGAACCCAAGGTTGCGTACATGGTCGGTGGGAGTCTGTGCTGTGCCCAGGGCTGCGGGCCACCAGGAGTCGTTCCAGGCGGAGGGGGATGGTCCAAGGATGAGGACCTCCGTCTTGTCTGTGTTCAGTTTCAGGCGGCTGATCTTCATCAATTCGGCGACGGCCCTCATTCCTTCTTGGAAGTTGGATTTGGCGGTGACTGGGTCTTTGGTCAGGGAGAGGATCAGCTGGGTGTCGGCGTAGGAGATGATGTTGAGGTCGTGTGCGCGGACGATGTCGGCGAGGGGGCTCATGTAGATGTTGAAGAGCGTCGGGCTGAGTGATGAGCCTTGGGGTACGCCGCAGACGATCTTGGTGGCCTCTGAGTGGAACGGGGGTAGGTGGACTCTCTGGGTTCTGTCAGTGAGGAAGGAGGAGATCCAGTCCAGGGCCTTTCCCTGGATCCCTGTGTTGTGGAGACGTGTTTTTAGTGTGCGGTGGCAGACCGTGTCGAAGGCAGCTGAGAGGTCTAGGAGGTTGAGGGCTGCGGTTTCTCCGTTGTCGAGCAGGGTTCTGATGTCCACCAAAATGGGGTCACACACTGCTAACACACCAGCGGGATCGCCCCCAAGGACCATGGTAACTGTAGTACTGTTCTCTGCGATGCATCTTCTTTCGAATTCTCGCGTATCTTCCAATCTTCGCCATCCCTGTACACGTGTTTCGGGGTATTTACCCCTCATCAGCAGGGATTAGGCCATCTTCTTATCTTCTGGGGTTGCTGCGTGCTGCCAAATATTACCAGGTACAGTACCACACAGAGGCGCGCAGGTGCGGGGTCCCGAGCTCGTCAGCTCAAAGCTCCAAGGAGCATAAACATTCACCAAAATGGGGTCGCACACTGCTAACACACCAGCAGGATCGCCCCCAAGGACCATGGTAACTGTAGTACTGTTCTCTGCGATGCATCTTCTTTCGAATTCTCGCGTATCTTCCAATCCTCGCCATCCCTGTACACGTGTTTCGGGGTATTTACCCCTCATCAGCAGGGATTAGGCCATCTTCTTATCTTCTGGGGTTGCTGCGTGCTGCCAAATATTACCAGGTACAGTACCACACAAAGGCGCGCAGGTGCGGGGTCCTGAGCTTGTCAGCTCAAAGATCCAAGGAGCATAAACATTCACCAAAATGGGGTCGCACACTGCTAACACACCAGCGGGATCGCCCCCAAGGACCATGGTAACTGTAGTACTGTTCTCTGCGATGCATCTTCTTTCGAATTCTCACGTATCTTCCAATCTTCGCCATCCCTGTACACGTGTTTTGGGGTATTTACCCCTCATCAGCAGGAATTAGGCCATCTTCTTATCTTCTGGGGTTGCTGCGTGCTGCCAAATATTACCAGGTACAGTACCACACAAAGGCGCGCAGGTGCGGTGTCCCGAGCACGTCAGCTCAAAGCTCCAAGGAGCATAAACATTCACCAAAATGGGGTCGCACACTGCTAACACACCAGCGGGATCGCCCCCAAGGACCATGGTAACTGTAGTACTGTTCTCTGCGATGCATCTTCTTTCGAATTCTTGCGTATCTTCCAATCTTCGCCATCCCTGTACACGTGTTCTGATGTCCAAACAATTTCCTACGCACACAACATATCAATTTAAGTACAAAGTATTATTGGCATGCATCCATTTGGTTTAGTCCTAGAAATTAATATTTCACTTCTTCTTTTCTGAGCAATTTTTTGTCGTTTATTGCTCAAGAGATCTTACGCCAGCCGACACATGTTTCATCAGAGTACAGATTGCTCTGACTCTTCAGGGCTGGAAATGAAACAAAATATACATGATGTTGTGATTCTTGTCACACAGTTCACTATACTGTGCACTTCGAACAAAATATACATAGTGTTATGATACTTGTCACACAGTTCACTATACTGTGCATTTAGACATATAAATGGCAACATTTCAGAAGAGAATCTCAATGGTGTAATGAACAGCTTGTTTTTCAGCGTTCTATGCTTATTATACTTTAGAAGTCGGGATTTGAACATCTGAAAGGTCCTATTACTTAAAAACACATGGACCACATTTACCCAAAACTAGTTTTGATGAAAACATTTGTTATGCCTGCATGTTTCACTCGTGCGAACGGCATGCACATGCTCTGAGCGGTGAGAAAAACAAGTGACTAAAACACGGCGCATCACTCTATACAACCAATTTTGAATTTATCAAGGATCTTGTACTCATATTGAAAAAGGAAAAAAAGGAAACACATTCAAGATTGCTATGAACAAAGTTCTGGCAGATTGTTGTCAAGATATTTATAGATATATTGTGCTTTGTGAGGGTGAAAAATTCCTAGATGAATCTGCAATTCGTTATTTATTCCGTAAGAGACCGTAAAGAAAAGTAAAGTCCCTCCACACCTTAGTTGTGAGCCATGGTTCGGCATGTTTGAGCTCTTATCATGCTAACACATACCTTTGTTGCAATGATGGCGTGTGTTGTAATTCCTAATAAAAAAAATAAAAAAAAATAAAAAATTATAATATGATGATAGACTTATTTTCGAGATTATAGCAGTTCGAACGTATTTGTTCGTTTTGGGCTTTCAGAGTTGATGTATTTATGACAACACTTGCCACTTAACCGGTGATAATTCCAACCCGGTAAGGGTATCTTGTAAGTACACTTGTTAGACTCTTCTTCACTCGTGTCTTCCTTTATGAGGGCAGGTACCCGAAGTTGCGTTTACAATAATAACGAAAAGAAGAAAAAAACTTGATAAGCCAAAATAATTTACCTAGTATATTATGAAATGCTAATTGGAATGATGGAATTGATCTTAAAAAATAACTTCTTCTTATTTGACAATAAGTGGTACAAACAAAATAAGGGGGTGGCAATGGGATCTAAATTTTCACCCTCTTTTGCCAACTTGTACATGGGCTGCCTTGAAACCGACTACATATGGGGTACTGAGGGGTCGGCCTATATTGATCATATTGTATATTGGGGACGGTCCATTGATGACTGTTTACTCATATGGTCAGGCTCGGCTGTTGAATTGAACCAATTCAGCGAATATCTCAATAAGAACAAATATGGCATGCAGTTCACCATGGAACAAAGTACTGAGAGGATTAATTTTCTAGATATAGAACTGTACATTGAGAGTAACAAACTGAACACCAGACTTTTCAGAAAGGATACCTCGTGCAATTCTATACTGCACGCATCCAGTAGCCACCCCGTACATCAAATCAATACCATATGGGGAGTACCTACGAGCCAGACGAAATTGTAGTACAGACCAGGATTTTAAGGCACGTGTGAAAGATATGGAACAGAAGTTTAAAAATCGGGGATATGATAACACCACACTGTCAAGAGCAGCCCGTAGAGTAAAACAGATAACTAGAACAGAAACACTCAGAGGTAGAACAACATGCAAACCAGACGTAACCGCAGTACGCATGATCACAGAGTACAATGGAATGCATCAAACACTGAGAAAAACACTGAACAAACACTGGGGCATTCTTAAACGTGACAATATTTTGTCACAGGAAATACCGACTCGCCCGTTAATTACATTCAGGAAAGGGAGGACCTTACGCAACAGACTCAGCCCATCTTTGCCAAGAACACCACAGGTTAATACATGGCTAACACCACACAACATAGGTTTTTTCAAATGTGGTATGTGCAATATTTGTAAATGGGCCCTACACAACACCAAAGAATTCAAAGGACCAAACAACCTTTGCTATAAAATCAAACAGAACATCAACTGTACCACGAAATATGTAGTATACCTACTCATATGTAAATGTAACAAACAGTACGTGGGAAGCACCATCAGACCCCTCAAAGAGCGTATCACAGAACATGTAAGAGCTCTAAAAAATGGGAATCCCAGATATCCCGCAGCGATCCATGCTTCACTCTGCCCAGCCCAAGGCACCCATAAAGAAATTATGTTTTTTGGTATTGAGGTAATAGAACAGAACCCAAGGGGTGGAAATAGAGAACTGAGACTACGCAGGGCTGAGGCTTTATGGATAATGCGTTTGGAATCGGTCAAACGGGGTCTAAATTGCGATTCCGAAATGCAGTATTTTTTGGGATAAACATATACTAAAGCACAATAAGATGGACACCAGCACAACGTAACGTGTGTAATATGATGTAATATGCTTTATCAATATTTCATGAGAATACTGTGGTTAACAACAAGGGTTCATTAACGTAAAATTTCATGTAATGTATCGTAACATGACTAACCGATATTGTATAAGTACACTGCTGCAAGAACCAGTGTTCTGAGAAATGTAAACTCATGTGTATGCAATATATCACGTTTGCTTGTCACTGAGAATGTTTCACGGGGTGACCGCAACATAACTGACATACACAATATACACAATACTATGGCACATAAATAGGTTTCAAAGATAACACTTACTAGTAGCTATATTATGGATGTATCCTAGTGTGAGAAGGAGATTGCCGATATATATTTTGGTCAGATATCGGTTTCTTATGAATATTCCATAAAGATCTTTTTTCGTCGATCATATTTAACGGCGGGTATCTCTTGTCTACAACAAATGTTTTTTCGAGCAATTTTAATGTGCATTGATCACTCGTAATGTTTTAGGCTTTTCAAATTACGTCTGGTAATAATATAGATCTTTGTTACTGTCTCCACTTGGAGTGTAGTATTGTAGTCACATGGCCCCATATATTTAATATATATATCGTATAAATACGGGCAGGGTTCATTGTTATCCGAACAAACGCGTTGTTGCGTTCTATATTGTAGCTGAGATCCACTCGAGTTCAATCCTTTTCCGGTTTTACCCACTAAACGAAACCGGAAGTAGGGTCTACAGGTCTAGTCTTTATCATCAGTTGGAAGTATACAAAAATGGTTCGCGCGAGAACACTTTCTCTTCCACATTTTTTGATGCCACACTATTGAGGAGAGGACGCCGGACTCTCGGCTGGGCAGAACAGACGGGATGTAATTAGAAGTTCCTCGGGATACCTATGCTGGGGCGAACGTACGGAGGATTGTTTGGATTATTTCAATCTATTGTACTGATTTTAGGTCCAGGGACATTCGGATTTGATTTTGGATGCATAAACACGTCCCTTTGAAAACTTCTATGTCACACTGGAGCAGTTTTAATACAGTAAGCATAAAGGCTTTCTATTGGTATTTTTATGATAGCTTATAATAGTAATCAATTGATGCATGACACAGTGCTAGAATATATCGTGAAAATCTCTATACGTTTTTTTAGGAACTTGCGATTGGCGAATTGTAATCATTGCTGTGCTGCCCAGGCTTACTTAGATACGGCATTCTACGACAAATAATTGTCTTTAAAGGTGAGCTTTGATTACCATATTGACCAACCTTACTGCAGTTTGAGTAGGTCAACCGTCTAAGGCCATAAGCAACACTCGTATGAATTTGTTTTTCGACACGAGTAAGCTGTCGAGTCTAATAGGGTCCTGTGAATCTTAAGACCTTCAAGATCAGTTTATCAGGAGGCTAGATGCTCATAATGGTGTGTCGTTTTAGAGACATTTGGGAAGTCCAACGGAGACATAATTATCGTCCGATTTTAACCCAAAAAAAAAAAAGCAGTATGTAGAAATAAATTATATTACGCGGGAGTTAACAATTGTTTTGCTGAGTAATTATGTTTCTTTTGTAATTTCAATGATTAATATTTCTAGAAATCCTTCATCAACCAAAACCCTTAATAGTTTGGCGGTGATTTTTCTTTTCGCATAATATACTAGGTAAATTACTTTGGCTTATCAAGTTTTTTTCTTCTTTTCGTTATTATTGTAAACGCAACTTCGGGTACGTGCCCTCATAAAGGAAGACACGAGTGAAGAAGAGTCTAACAAGTGTACTTACAAGATACCCTTACCGGGTTGGAATTATCACCGGTTAAGTGGTAAGTGTTGTCATAAATACATCAACTCTGAAAGCCCAAAACGAACAAATACGTTCGAACTGCTATAATCTCGAAAATAAGTCTATCATCATATTATAATTATTTTTTTTATTTTTTTAATTAGGAATTACAAAACACGCCATCATTGCAACAAAGGTATGTGTTGGCATGATAAGGGCTCAAACATGCCGAACCATGGCTCACAACTAAGGTGGTGGAGTGACTTTACTTTTCTTTACGGTCTCTTACGGAATAAATAACGACTTGCAAATTCATCTAGGAATTTTTCACCCTAACAAAGCACAATATATCTATAAATATCTTGACAACAATCTGCCAGAACTTTGTTCATAGCAATCTTGAATGTGTTTCCTTTTTTCCTTTTTCAATACGAGTACAAGATCCTTGATAAATTCAAAATTGGTTGTATAGAGTGATGCGCCGTGTTTTAGTCACTTGTTTTTCTCACCGCTCAGAGCATGTGCATGCCATTCTCACGAGTGAAACATGCAGGCATAACAAATGTTTTCATCAAAACTAGTTTTGGGTAAATGTGGTCCATGTGTTTTTAAGTAATAGGACCTTTCAGATGTTCAAACCCCGACTTCTAAAGTATAATAAGCATAGAACGCTGAAAAACAAGCTGTTCATTACACCATTGAGATTCTCTTCTGAAATGTTGCCATTTATATGTCTAAATGCACAGTATAGTGAAATGTGTGACCAGTATCATAACACTATGTATATTTTGTTCGAAGTGCACAGTATAGTGAACTGTGTGACAAGAATCACAACATCATGTATATTTTGTTTCATTTCCAGCCCTGAAGAGTCAGAGCAATCTGTACTCTGATGAAACACGTGTCGGCTGGCGTAAGATCCCTTGAGCAATAAACGACAAAAAATTGCTCAGAAAAGAAGAAGTGAAATATTAATTTCTAGGACTAAACCAAATGGATGCATGCCAATAATACTTTGTACTTAAATTGATATGTTGTGTGCGTAGGAAATTGTTTGTACAAATTCTAGGTTTTGTTTTACAAAACCTTCCAAAGGGTTCAAAGGGTTTCCCTTTTCCTGTGGCACCACCAACTACATTTTTCCAACCAGACAGTTTGTCAGTAACTTAGCAGAGCGCAAGTATTCCCTGTAAACACAAAACCCATTTATCTTTGCGAATATACGTGTTCTTATGTCGTCGGTAGCGGCGATGAGGGCGATCTCGGTGCTGTGGTTGCTGCGAAAGCCAGACTGGGACGGGTCGAGGGAGCCGTTGGTTTCAAGGAAGTTGGTCAGTTGCTTGTTGACTACTTTCTCTGTGACCTTCGCCGGGAAGGGGAGCAGGGAGATGGGCCGAAAATTCTTGAGGTCCTTGGGGTCGGCTTCTTAAGGAGGGCGTTGATTTCAGTGTGTTTCCAACTCTCAGGGAAGGTGGCAGATTCGAAGGAGCTGTTGATGATGTCTCGGAGATGGGGTGCGATGATGGTGTCTGCTTTGTTGAAGATGTGGTGAGGGCAGGGGTCGGATGGAGAGCCGGAGTGGATGGTGTTCATGATCTGGGTGACGTCTTCGGTGTTGACAGGGGTCCAGCGACTGAGGAGGGCGTGGGGGGCGTTGGTTCTGCGGCTGGAGGAGGCGTCTAGTTTGCGAAGCTGTCGTGTATGTCGGCGATCTTGCGGTGGAAGAAGGCTGCGAGAGAGTCGCAGAGGTCCTGTGAGGGGGGATGTCGGAGTTGGAGCTTGGGTTGGAGAGTTTCTTCAGGATGCTGAAGAGCTCCTTGCTGTTGTGTGCGTTGTTGTCTATGCGCTCTCTGAAGGCCGTTCTCTTGGCGAAGCGGATGTGCGTTGCTGGTGTCTGCGTGTGGCGGTCTTAAGGGCCTCGAGGTTTTCCGCAGTCCGTTCTTGGCGTCAAGCTTTCTCTAGAGTTCGGAGGGATTTTTTGGAGTCCTTGAGGTCTGTGGTGAACCAGGTGGTTCTCCTGCTGTTGTGCTTGTTCGGAGGGTTCTTGATAGGGGCGAGGGTGTCGGCGCAGTTGCTGATCCACGGTGTGAGGTTTTGGGCAGCGGTGTTGGTGTCGAGGCATTGGCCGGGGGGCCCTGGGCGAGGGAGGCGGTCAGCTGGTCAGTGGTGACTTTGCTCCAGCTTTTTTGGGGGATCAGCAGTGGTTGGATGTGTGTGGTGAGTTTCTTGTAGGAGAAGTGGATGCATCGGTGGTTGGTCCAGTGGAGAGTGGCTGACCGTGATGTTGGTGGTGGCGGAGAAGATAGGGTCCAGCGTGTGGGCTGCGTGGTGTGTCGGGGTGTTCACTAGTTGCTTCAGTCCGAAGTTGGAGAGGTTTAGAGAGGTTTAGCTCGTAATGCCAGGCCTAAGCCAAAGTGAAACGCTGACATCCCATCATGCCACTCTTCTGAGTGTCAGCATCTTTCTAGAGACCTGAATGAGGGTGTCCGTGCCGCTTACGGCACAAGATGACGCACGTAAAGAAGCCTATAGGGAGCAGACTACATCAGTTTCACACTGCCTGCTCTGCAAATGTGTGTAGTAGAAGCAGCATGCATCACTTGCTGTTCAGAATACAGGGCAATCATGTATGAAGCTGTGTTCAAGTACTTCTGTGACTCCTGCCTAGCTAAGAGATCTGTGGTTGTAGGACTGAAGGCTGAAGTAACTCTGACAAAATGTATGCAGGGTATAATAGACTGTATAGTTTTTAAGGATCATTAGCTGTACCACACGTGTCAGACTACACGTAGGAAGGCAGACATACCCAGTTCATGATAACCAGGGTATGTGTAAAGCGCAAACTAATCACCATTAAGGGTCTCAGGGCGCTTGGGGCCGTCTGGGAGAATAAGCGAGGTATTGCCCAGATTCACAGGGTGATGGGCTAAGCTGCCACCGGCATCAGGAATTGAACAGTGAGCCCCGTGCCTGGAGTCAGCCGCCCTGGTCGCTGCACCACACCGCTCCCCGGAATGCTCTCCAAATGTGTGTAATAGAAGCCGCATGGATCGCTTTCTCGTCATCATACAGTGCAGCCAGGTATAAAGCTGTCTGTTCAAGTGCTTCTGTGACATCTGTCTAAGGAGTGAGAAATTCAAACTTTATACAGAACGCTTTCAGTTTAAAGCATACTCCTCGCTATGTACAACCTACTTGCAGTGTACCTTACCAGAGACTTATATGGACTAGGATACAGGTGAATACATGTGGCAACCTGTTTTAAAGCTCACTTTTATCTACCACTTTCATTAGAAAGGCAGAGCTCTCGATTACAGACCTAAACCAAAATGGAAGTCTGACTCCTGTCATGCCACTCTTCTGACTATCAGCATCTTTCTGGAGAGGTCAGTAAGTGTCAATGCCTTATTAGTGACAAGGTGACACATCAAAAAAAACTATAGGTACTAGACTACCTGTGTTTCACACAGCATCATCTCTAAATGTATGTAGAAGAAATTACAGGGGTCACTTTCTGCTCTTTAGACAGGGTTGCTGGGAATGAAGCTGTGTGTTCAAGTGCTTCCATGAGGTCTGCCTAGCTAAGAGGAGCGTCTGGGAGGGAGTCAGATGTGACTTTGGCATGTTGATAGAGAACCCCAGCAAATGCAGGAGGCTTGCCGTAGCCTGGAGGTGGGAGACGACTGCTTGGGGCGAGACCGCCTTCCACAACCAGTCATCAAGATAGGGGAAGACTGGAACCCTTGGTCTCCGCAGAAGGGCTGCGACCACCGCTATCACCTTTGTAAACACCAGAGGGGCTCTGGTAAGGCCAAAGGAGAACACTGAAAAGTGGAAGTACTTGTGACCCACAGTGAACCGCAGGTAGCGACGATAGGCAGGATGGGAACATGGAAATAGGCATCCTGCAAGTCCAGCACTACCATTCAGTCTCCTGAGTCCAAGGCAGACAGGACTTGAGCAGGAGTGAGCATTCTGAATTTCTCCTTTTTGAGGAAGTAATTGAGGGCTCTGAGGTCTAGGATAGGATGAAGGCCTCTGTCCTTCTATGGGACCAGGAAGTAGCAGGAATAACAACCAGTGCCTACTTTGGGCCCCGGAACCCTCTCTATAGCTCTCTTGGCCAAGAGAGTTGAGACTTCCTCACGGGGCAAAGCAAGGTGATCCTCCATCAGCCGATCATACACTGGAGGCATAGATGGAGGGGTAGTCTCAAAGGGGAGTACCTCTTCGGATGATTTGCAACACCCATCTGTCCGATGTAATGTTTTGTCATTGGTGGATATGATGGCGTATTCTGCCACTGACGGGTCAAGAGTGATCCTCAGAGATCAGACTAGGAAGGTTTAGCAGTAGAGGAGGGGATGGTGACATGGCTCGACTTCTGGTTCACTGACCAATGAGGCAGGGGTGAACTGCATCCACGACCACGCAGCGGTTGCTGAACTTGCAGGGCCCTCTGGCCGGTAGAGGGTTGGAGTGGCTGATAGCCCCTTCCGTAGCCACGAAAGCAGGGAAAATGAGATGAAGCCCAGGGGGCGGTTGTGAGGCCCAAAGACTTGGTTGTGAACTGTGAGTCTTTAAATCACTCAAGGGCAGCATTCGCCTTGTCTTTGTAGAGACAGGAGCAATCAAAGGGCAAGTCCATAAGGTTAGCCTGGGCATTCCTCAAAAAGCCAGAAGTTCTCAGTCAGGCGTGGCGACGAACTGCCACTGTAGTGGAAATTGCTCTACCTAGCGCGTCTGTCGTGTCCAAACCACATCTGATTGCGAACTTAGCTGCGTCCCTCCCATCTGATATACCTTGGAAGAGTTGCGCCCGATCCTTCTCCGAGACTCTGGACAGCACCTGCGCCCCATATCCCATATGGAATGTAGCAACAGTCCAAGAAGCACACGGTGTTCACAGACCGCAATGCTAGGCTGGCGGAAGACAATAATTAATTTCCGAAGTTTTTCAGCCTCTTGGATACCCTGTCCGGGGGTGCGGAATGAAATGCGCCACAAGAAATGGAAGCTTGAACCACAAAACTGTGAGGGATGGGGTGGGTGGAGAGGAAAAGTGGATTGCACGGGGCAGGGTGATGACAACGGGTGATCATCCTTTTCACAGGAGTCCCTGTGTTGGGTTTTGACCATGTCCCCAGTAGGACGTCTGTCAAGGCCTCATTGACAGGCAGTAGGGGTTCCGAACACGAGACCCCAGGCTGCAGTACCTCTGTCAAGACATTCGATATGACAGGCACTGTATCCCCCATGGCAAAAGATGCCCCCTTCTCTATAGCCAGGGCAGGAGGGGAAAGCATGCCAGAGTGTGGGGAGGTGTCCAGACCACTGGCTTCACCCAATTCCTTGTACCAGATCTGGTTGTTGCGGGATTTCTAAGGGATCCAGCTCTCCTCCTAACCCTTCAGATTAAGGCAGAAAAAACGTCATGGAGCCGTACGGCTCCAGTCTCGGCGTCGGATAACTCCAGACCGGCTACGTGTTGATAAGAATGAGGATCGGTGAGGTGCCGCCAGTGGGTGCCGGACGAGGTCGCTGTGGAGGTGCAACCGGCGACGGTCCGGACCCGGGAACGGATCAACTTGGAGGCCTGTGGTGCTCGAGCTGCCAGCTTGGGAACGACAGGGCCACTCCGTCTTCTGAGCCTGTAGGCCGGAAGCGCACCGGCAGGGTCTGGCTGGCCAAATATGGTGCACATGACATCATAAAATTCTTTCAGTTGGGCGGGGTGGCTCCTGGCCCTGGAAAGGGTGGGGAACCCAAAGCAGACGCAGGCACCCATCCGCAGAGCGGGGCCTCGAACTCAGCAGTTCCTTCGCCACGTCGTGAGACAGGTGGGGCGAAGGAAACATGCTTCGATGACTTTTGCTTTTTGTGGTGCCTCTTACCTGTCTTCTATGAAGA
Organism: Lissotriton helveticus; assembly: GCF_964261635.1. Lineage (NCBI taxonomy): Eukaryota > Metazoa > Chordata > Amphibia > Caudata > Salamandridae > Lissotriton > Lissotriton helveticus. The sequence goes on from NC_136063.1 coordinate 553,428,767, forward strand.
GGATTTCGATTCACGGGAGCGGTACTCGGACCTTCCTCTCGACCGGGAACGAAGAGGCGGCCTCCGCAATGTTGGACGGCAGGCCGAGAGAAGCTTTAGGGACCACTCCTTCAAAACCTTCGCCGCCATGGCTCGGCAGTCGGAGCACGACTTGGAGTCATGGTGGTGCTCCACGCATCAAAGGCAGACCAAATGGGGGTACGTGACCAACATGGCACGGTGAAAGGCGCCACACGGCTTGAACCTCAAACTCTTCTTACTCGACATGACTCCTAAACACACCAACGAAGTCAACAAAAAGTTGTCGGAAAAAACTGTCATAAAATGACAAGGGGTAGCTGTCTTCAACAGTCGCCGTTGACAGCAAGAGCTGACCACAGTGCGCCAGAGTGCCGGTTATATTGACGAAGCGGATGTCACAACAGTGACGAACACGACATCGACAATGTCATGCGGAGTCGACAGACGCCACTTACAGGTGCGCAGGGTTATTGCTGAGAAAAATCTTCCGGATCCAGCCTGACACCTGGAAGTTTAAAGGTAAGGAATCTGCAGGTAGATGTCTCTATCAGATTCCTCATTTTAGACATGGTTTCGTCACTCTGTGCGTTTGTGGATACATTTTACAATTGGGTCAAGAATATATTTTAGGCACAGTACGCCACAGACAACAAAAGGAACAGGCTTCAGTGTGGGGCACATTAGCAGATCTTTCACAATCCATCACCTGTGTTGGTTACTGCGCACAACAAGTCACTTTTGCACTGTTTGAAGCTAGCTGTCGTAGGTGTGCACCCACATAACTCCTACCAGATTCCACATCTACAGGTTCCATTACTAACTCAAAGGTAGTTTTAGAGACAGCATTGACGGTGTGGACGTGTGCGGTGCGACAGGATTTTGAGAAGGAATACAGCTGAAAGAAACAATGACCAACGAGCAGTTTGGAAGAAGTACTCTATAAAAAAAAGAAAGGGTAGACTGATTGCAGAAAAACACTAGCTGAGGAAGTCAATATAACAAACAAGGAGGATACACTTGTAAGAGAGTGAACAGTCAAAGAAAATTAAAAAGAAAAGCAACCCGTGTCCACCCATTGATTAAATCATGAGAAGTCTGAATAAGTTATAAAGCACAGTCGTGAAGTGATTATGAGCATATGGAAACATTTTGTACAGATTCCCTGATTGTGAGAATATAGAGGCGAAAAGTAAAATAATACTCCTGGGTGTAGAGTTTTCTATGCAATACTCTGACGGGTCCTGAAGAAGGGTGTTTCAACTATCGCTTATCCCACCGAAACGCGTTGACCAAGTCTATTGTTAAATCCTACGGAACGTAGCGTACCAACTGTGATTATTAGACAACCAACTGAAACGTGTTAACTCGTGCAGATGGAGTGTGTTGTGTGAATAGTATGTGTATGGAGTGTGTATGTATGATGTTGGTTGCATGTTTTCTCTACCCGGGCGTGTACAAAATTTAGTAGAAGTGGGTATTATATTGTAAAAATAATTTTTTGTAATGTGTATTTTTTGAAAAAAAAATTCTTGTCTGTTTTAAAATTTATTAAAAAAAAAAAGAAGTGAATGAAAAAAGAAAGAAATAATTGTCAAAATGATCATATAAAGATAACTAAATAAAAGGAAATAAGAAAGTAAAAGAAACAAATGGTTCTTGGTATTTGTTAGTGCCCTTGTTGAAATTCGAGATACGGATCCTTAAAAATAAATGGGTCGTGAGGGAGAGTTCTTATAGTAGAGACAGCATTGAGAACATCCCCATTAAAACCTTGTGGTTTTTGTGCAGACATAATTCAACAACAAACCACATAATTGTACTCAACAACACAATTACATAATACACATCCTTTCTATCCGCAAAAAAAACAAAATTCAACAGCACACCACAACATTCAGCAGCACACCACATAATTAAGCTCCACTACATAACAATCTACAATGCAAAATACCATTCCATATATTTACACTCCATGATATGCAATCCAACTCGATAAAATTACAATACAATCAATACCACATAATTTCTATCCACATAATTCAACAGAACACCATACTACATAATTCCACTACACAAATCCACTTGACACCACACAAAGCTACACCACACCATTTCAAACCAACACACAATATTCCACTACACACCACATACATCCACTCAGTAACATTTAGGTAAAACACATATACAACACCAATAGCTCTAACTCTCGTTTTATTTTATTTTATAAAGCACATGCTTTTTTTGCCCTAGGGAGTCCATATCAATTGCAAATCATGTGTTAATCCTGTTCGGGGGTAACTTTGGAGGCGTTATCGGTTAGTTCTTCTAAACTTAATATTGTTATTTGGAAAACAATGTAAAAGATTTAACTAAACAGGGTAAAAAAACAACATTTAAAACTTATAGCTGCAGTTGGTGTATTGGTGGGGGTTACTGCATATTAAATTTAACAAACATTCTTTATTTTACACCCACAATTGCACAGTTTCACATCACACAAATAAACTCAACACATTTCCATTACACACCACATAATTCAACAAGACACCACATAACACAAATCAACACAATTACATAAAACACCAGACATACAAACCACACCAGAAAATTCACCATCGCAGCACAAAATTACAACAGCACCCCACATAATAAAAGTCCAATACGTAACACTCCATAACACAATATAACATACCACAAAATTACTCTATATAAAACCCAATCCCACTCCATATCATTCCTATCCATTAAATACCACAAAATATCTATCCATATAATTCAACTGCACAACATACTACATAATTCCATTATACAGAGGAGTTGGCCTAACGCCTAGGGCGCTCGACCTCGGAATCTGGGTTCGAGTCTCGGTAACGACGCCAAAAACCTCCTGTGATTCTGGGCAAATCGCTTAATCTCCCCGTGCCTAAAAATGAATACGCGTCCTCATGTAACGTAACTGGTGCTATGTAAAGCGCTCTGATACCTGATTCAGTTCGGGTCTAGTTCGCGCTATATAAAACTCTACAAAAAACAAACAAAAAAAAAACACCACAGAAATCCACTCCACTTCAAAACACAAAGAAAAACATTTACAATTTCAATAGCTCTAACTCTCTCAAATGCGAAATCTATTGCATTGCAAAATGCTTAACTAGTAGTCTTGTTTGCAGAGTGTTGGAGAAAGGGGGCTGGGCATCAGACCACCTCTCAGCAATCCTCCTCTGTGGGTCTTACTGGAGGTAAAAGGGGGTCTTGTTGGTCCCCAAGGACCCTCAGCAGCTAAGGGGACTTCATTTCTTGCTTAGCAGTGCACCAGGAGGTTTTTGTTTTTCCTTCAGGAAGGCCACCCTGCCCTAGACCATTTGGACCCCCGGGCTCCACATCCCCAGGGCTATTTTTTTTTTTTCAAGTGAGGGTGGCCCCCTCCCTTGCAGATTTCAGCCCTGGATACCCCATTTCCCAGAATCCGGTCTTTATTATTATAATTTTTTCTATAATCAAAGGGAGGGGGGCCATTTTCGGCCTCGGAGTTGCCTATTTAAAAAAAAAAAAAAAGTTTGTTTGTTTTTTAAAAGGGAGGGGGCTCTCGCATCCTCTTTTCCCAGGCCGACTTCAGGCCTGGAGACCCATTCCCCCAGGGCCTGGCCTCAAGGCACCCATGTACTCTGCCAGCTCTCTGCGGGAGCTGGTACTGCTTTTGCATAGAGGGAGTTGCAACCATGCTCCCTCTGTCCAAAAGCAATTCTGCTCTGCTTCGAGGAAGCGGAGCAGTGTTTGCTAGGGCTTGGGACATGCCATATCAAACTGCAATTTTCCTGTGGCGGTCTCGAGGGCCATGGAGAGCTCCTGAAGGGAGGACCGCGCGGGCTCCCTATCATCTTCTATATAGCCCCGGGGAGGAGGTGGTGGTCCTGGGGGCCGAGAGAGCACACCGGACCCCCGTCATTACTTAATTTGTGCCCCGGTGAGGAGGTAGTCCCCGGAGCTGCGTGGGGAGGGGGGGGGGGGTGTTAGGGCCTCCGCATATAAATTTTTTAAAAATAATTAATGGTTGTTCCCTGGGGAGGTGGCCGTAGGCAGGGTAGGCAAGCAGGCATCCGCATAATTTGCTTATCTTTGCCCGGGGAAGTTGCAGTCTCCCCCTGCATCATTTGTTTATCTGTGCCCTAGGGAGGTGGCGGTCCCTGCGGGGTAGGAGGCCAAGTGGGCCTCCCCGCATCTGTAAGCAAAAGTGCCCCGGGGAGGTGGTGGTCCCCGGGACTGCGGAGGGCCAAGCAGGCCCCCGCATTTTCATTGTTATAGCCCCCAGGAGGTGGCAGTCTCCGGTACTTCTCATAAACCCAAGAGAGGGGCCCCGTGAGCCCACCTCATTCATGCCCCCAGGATTTTGCCCAACTGGGGCCTTACAAAAAAAAAAAAAAAAAAAAAAGAATGCAGGGAGACCGCAAGTCATGAGTGATGTCATGAGTGATGTCACTGACCAGGTCATGAGTGATGTAATATGTGACGTCATCAGCAGTGCATTACGGGGGCGCGAGTTATAGTTAGCTGAACTAACTAGAACAGGGGAATTTCTATGGTTTTGTACAACCGAAATTTCCAGCTTACTATAACGCCCCTGAAACCTATGGTTTTTTCAGTGAATTTCTAAGGTTTTTTAAATGCTAATTTCTAACTGTAACGTGCCAGAAACCTATGTTTTTTTTAAGTGAACTTCTAAGGTTTTTTATATGCTAGTTTCTAACTATGCCTACAGAGGTAGGAAAACACACAGAAAGAAAGAAAATAAATGCAGGAAGAAGCAACAGAAGTTTTCAAAGATGAAGAAAAGTGCAGGAAGAAGGAAGACTTGAAGAAAGAACAAACAGAGGAGCAGAAAGAGGCCTTGTTGCAAGATCATCCTGTACCCTCAACTTTTTATGGGGGGCCTGGTGGTAACTGATTCTGAGTAACCAGGCCTAGGGCCAGTGGTATGCTAAAAGACACTTAGTATACAGTGAAAACACCTACATACACCAGTGAACACTATGCATTGGGGTACCCCTGTGATTAGCATGACCTCCTCTGTAAGTCCTTAGTACATAATAGGGCAGGGGGATTAAAACTACCTCTTAAAACACACCACGGGTGCGTTTGCACACTGGTGAAGGAAGGGGGGAGCCTGAGGTGACGTGTGCAAACACGCGCTGTAGGCGGTTTAAGTTGGGGGGATGAAGTCCCCTTAAATCCCGATGGTCCCCTCTGGGCCCCCCATTACAATATTACGTTTGCCCCCGAGATTTGGCCTACCCGGGGGCTAAACAGGTACAAAGCGTGGGAAGCCGCGCTTCATTTTTTTTCCCTGCGGATCCTACGTGCATCCCGCGATTAAAAAAAAAAATACAATTTGGGGCCTGGGGGGTCCTTGTGGGACCCCCTGAGCAGGCCTAGGGGGTCAGGGTGTTTCTACCCTGCCCCCTTTTCGTTTTTTGCTCGTTTTTATTTCTGTTTTCTTGTGCCTCGGTTCTACCGAGACACAAGATGGCTGCCAACACTTCCTGAATTGGAGTGTTGACAGCCAATTAGCATGAAGCTCGTAATCAGGAGGGTGCGTGGATCCTCCGGGGCCATAGATATTGAAACTTTTTTAATTTTGATTTTCTCAGCAACTATTCAACGGATTTATACCATTTAACAAAAAGGGATCTTTCTGAACCAAGGGCTACCTTTTTGCTAAATTCGGTGTAATTCTGTTCAGCAGTTCGGGCTGTAGCCGTGTCTAAAGTTTCCTACAGAAAATTGGATGGGGAAAACACGTTTTGGGACCCCCCCTTTTTCTCTGCCCCTGCTTGATGAATCACCCTGACACTTAGAAGTGAAAGATGAGAGCGGACTGGAGCGCCCCACGAGTTTTTAAAATTTCGCAAAGATTAGTCAAACGGCGCCAAAGTTATTGGGAATAGAATGTTGCGATTTTCCTATGGAAAATAGGTCCTAACTATAACTATCTACTGGCAACCGACAGTAGATAATATATACACACACACACACCTATATATTCTGCTGTTTTCCACATATAAATGTTGTGTCAGTTCAATATAAATTTGCACATTAACATTGCATGTGTGTCTAACTATATTATTTTGTGTTTTAATAAAAGCTCTCTCACGGGCAAGGCAGAATAGGTAGGAGTGTGGAGTGGCTTTGTTAAGGGAAAGCGTTCTGCGCTCCGTCCTATCTTTTGGACTGTCTTAGGTGCTACAGATTGGGTTAGAAAGAATAAAAATGAGAAGAGGTAAGTAGACTACATAAAAAACAAATTAAATCCAAAATAAAGATGAAAAGGTAAAATTTGCTGAAATGTGTTTTTAATTGTTCTTTGCATTAAGGATCTGTGTATACATTACAAGTAATAATAGCATGACTTAAAATACTTCATTATTAACTATTTTATTTACTTCATGCTCTTTCTTCAATACAATTACTTAATAAACCCTTCACAAATTGCAATTGTGGCAATGTATAATGTTTAAGAATTAAGAAACTTCTTTAGAAACAAATTCAGTAGGGAACAGATATATGCAAAAGGGGTTTTCATGTATTTTCCCAGAAAATAAAAATGGATGATATAAAACATTTTTAGCAAGTACTTTTACAAAAAAAATTCCAAAATACAACCTTTCATTCTAGTGAAATACTTTGTTTTAATATTATTTGTGCTTGCAGCCAGTTATGCCTTGTCTTTCCATAGTCCGCCATCTGTCTTTTAACATTACGCCAGTCCGATTACCGAAGTTGTAATGAATAAGAATTTGACGCCAGTTCCCTACTCCAAATTCTTTCACACCTTTCTTCAGTAGTTCGTCTTCTTGTGGCTTCCAAAACTGTAGAGAGGAAACAAGTCAGTGTTCTTTTTTTACAGTAATAGCACTACATGAAAATAGAGCTCAAAAGTAGCCAAAATAACGGTACCCACATGTGGTGCACAGTTTTTGCACGATCTAGTCAGATATGGAACAACAGACGGAGATGAATAATTTATAATTAGGCAATCCTGTGCCTAGCATATGAAACACGCAAGGTGGGTTTCTTAATTCATTATGTTTGTCCATGGATAAATTACTACGTGTGAGATAGAGTAAAGCTTAAAACTATTCACATATTAACAGCCAATAACATCATGCACTTCGACAGTACTCCCTTGCAAAGGATACGCACTTGTGGGGAGATAACCCACACATTGCAGTTTCCCCAGTGATCATCTTCACACTCTCAACTTCTTGAATGGTACGACTTCACTGGCAGTTAACGGTTGGCATTACATCACATCTTCATCCGCATAAGGGCACCCTGGGGAGCAGGATACTGGCCACAGCCTGCTTTCGCCCCATGGGAATGAAAACTTCAGTGCTGAGAAGAATGCGAGGGCCTTTTCTTTTTTACGAGTGAACCCAGGTGTGTAAGCAGTTGCCTCTTGTCACTTAGCACACAGTTATTTAGGGGCAGTATTACCACGACTGAGCACAGCACCACACTCTTCACAAGTCTCAGTGGCTGCAAGAATGCATTCTACTAGATCATCAGGAGTGAAAAAGCCCAACACCAATGGCACAAGTGTACCTTTCTGCCACCTCATGCATTCATGTTATTCAATCAATCAATCACGACATTTATAAAGCGCGCTACTCACCCGGGAGGGTCTCAAGGCGCTGGGGGTGGGGGGGTGAGGGGGGTGTATGTTACTGCTCGAACAGCCAGGTCTTGAGCTGTTTCCTGAAGGAGAGATGGTCCTGGGTTCGCCGAAGGTGGGTGGGGAGTTCCAGGTTTTGGCTGCCAGGTAGGAGAAGGATCTTCCTCCGGCGGTGGCTCTGCGGATGCGTGGTACGGTGGCGAGGGCGTGGCTGGTTGATCGTAGCTGGCGGGTGGGCGTGTAGAAGGTCATGCGGTCGTTGAGGTACTTGGGGCCCAGGTCGTGGAGAGCCTTGTGTGCGTGGGTCAGGAGTCTGAACGTGATTCTCTTGCTGACGGGGAGCCAGTGCAGGTCTCTCAGGTGTCCGGTGATGTGGCTGTGTCTGGGGATGTCCAGGATGAGTCGTGCGGAGGTGTTCTGGATGCGGAGGAGTCTTTTTTGAAGTTTGGCTGTGGGTCCGGCGTAGAGGGTGTTCCCGTAGTCCAGTCGGCTGGTGACGAGTGCCTGGGTGACGGTCTTCCTGGTTTCGGTGGGGATCCATCTGAAGATCTCGCGGAGCATGCGCAGGGTGTTGTAGCACGAAGGTGAGACGGCGTTGACTTGTCTGGTCATCGACCGAGAGGAGTCCAGGATGAAGCCCAGGTTGCGTGCGTGGTCCGTTGGTTTGGGAGCAGTGCCCAGGGCCGGGGGCCACCAGGAGTCGTCCCAGGCGGAGGGTGATGATCCCAGGATGAGGACTTCCGTCTTGTCTGAGTTCAGTTTAAGGCGGCTGCTCCTCGTCCAGTCGGCGACGTCTTTCACCCCTTCGTGTAGGTTGGCTCTGGCGGTGGTGGGGTCGTTGGTGAGGGAGAGGATCAGCTGGGTGTCGTCGGCGTAGGAGATGATGTTGAGGTCATGTTGGCGTGCGATGGCTGCGAGGGGGCTCATGTAGACGTTGAAGAGGGTTGGACTGAGTGAAGATCCTTGTGGTACGCCGCAGATGACTTTGGTGGCCTCGGATCTGAACGGGGGGAGGCGGACTCTCTGGGTTCTTCCGGCGAGGAACGAGACGATCCACTCCAGTGCTTTCTCTTGGATTCTGACGTGGCTGAGGTGCTTCACTAGGGTGCGGTGGCAGACTGTGTCGAACGCCGCAGAGAGGTCCAAGAGGATGAGGGCCGCTGTTTCCCCGTTGTCGATCAGGGTTCTGATGTCGTCGGTGGCTGCGATTAGGGCGGTCTCGGTGCTGTGGTTGGCCCGAAACCCGGACTGCGAGGGGTCGAGGGATCCATTCGTCTCGAGGAAGGCGGCCAGCTGTCTGTTGACGGTCTTCTCGATGACTTTGGCCGGAAAAGGAAGGAGCGAGATGGGACGGTAGTTCTTGAGGTCGGTGGGGTCCGACGTTGGTTTCTTCAGGAGGGCGGTAAGCTCGGCGTGCTTCCAGCTCTCCGGGAAGCTGGCGGTGTGGAAGGAGGAGTTGATGATGTCCCGGAGGTGGGGTGCGATGATGGCGTCGGCTTTGTTGAAGATGTGGTGTGGGCAGGGGTCGGTCGGAGATCCGGAGTGGATGGAGTTCTTCGTGCGGGTGGTGTCTTCGGTGTTGATCGGGGTCCAGTTGCAGAGGGTGGTGGTGGCAGGCGTTGGTTCGGTGGTCGGGTGTGTGGTCTGTGCGTCGAAGCTGTTGTGTATGTCTGCGATCTTGCGGTGGAAGAACGAGGCGAGTGAGTCGCAGAGGTCTTGCGAGGGGGTGATGTCGTCGTTTCCGGCGCTGGGGTTGGAGAACTCTTTGACGATGCTGAAGAGTTCCTTGCTGTCGTGGGCGTTGTTGTCCAGTCGTTCTTTGAGTGCAGACTTCTTCCCCAACAAGAGTGGAATCAGATGGCCACAAAAAGACAAACTTCAGGTCTCAAAATCTGCTGTAATTCAACACCCTCTATTCTTCTAAATGTCAACAAAATTGTTAAACTTCCATGTTTAGCTCAAACCAGACTTTTAAAGATATGTAATACCTGGGATTCTGTAATCCCTGTACAAACAGCAGTCTCTCGTTTCTTGGCAAATCGGTGAATTGTGATGCACCCAGTCGCCGATTATAAAGAAAAGATGTCAGAAAGCAACTTTTAAAAGTTATTACAGTGGAGTACTGGCATCACAATGTCTACTGCCAGAGCCAGCAGCTGAGGGGAAAGGTAGGTCAGGTCACATAGCATAACTGAACCAGCTGTGAAAGGCTACTAAAACTGAACTTTGCTTTTCTTTCTTCTCATCTATTTCAATAGCTTAAAATGACTAGGAAAGAGAATACATTTATCTTTTGCACTCATTAGATAGACAAGCTAGAATCTTTCAGCGTGTTTCTACACATTCCGAGCTACTGTAGTCTTTTTTTTTTTTAAATAACTGACTTGTATTGAACTGTTTCGAATATCTATTTTCAGTAAATATCTAACAGGTTTTTGATGTGTTTGATTTGACACTAGAGGTTTTCTTTTCGTTCTTCGTGTTTGCAAACATGCTGGCTTTGTATATGAAAGAACGATTGATTGATTTATTAAACCGTTCGATTAAATAAAATTACAATAAAAAAATTAAAAAAATTAGAACCCCACCCACCCTTTCCACCCCCCTCCCGGTGCCTCCTGTGAAGAAAAAAAAAATAAAACCTTCCAACAGTCAATCTTGTGTTGCAGCGACCTTTCAGATTTCTATCCTGGTACTTAATTTTGATGCGGCTGGGTTCCAGGCAAAGCACTTGTAGTGATAAGTAGGCTCTTTGCCCCTTGGTGTTTGAGGGAAGCCATCAGTTGGCGCGTTTATCAACTCTGATTTTGAGAGCTTGAGGCCAGACCTTTTTTTTTGTTCTATAGCACCTAGAGCTTGTCCGATTTGAAAAATAAGTTTTGCTACTCTTGCAAGATGGTGCGTTTTTGTTTCCGAGAAACACCAATCTGATGCCTCCTTGCAAGTTCTGATACCATGAGCTCTTAGGATGGGATGGAGAAGCCTCTGTCGTTCATTGATGAGTTTCGGACAACAACACAATAAATGGAGCCAAGATTCCCGTTGGTAGTTACATAGGCAACATGAAACGGCTTCATCTGATCGTGCCCATGCTGGATTAAAGTCCCAAATTCTGAGGACCGTTGCCTCATGAACAGAATTTTCTTGCGGGCCTGGGCCCCTAGTGCTTCCGTTAGGTATGGTTGAACTTTCCCCAGGATGTAAGATTCATCCAATGCCTTCGTATGGTTGTTATTTCGGAGTGCGGTTAGATCCTTATCCTAGGAAACAGAGCAGACTTGCCATCTCATGGTGTTCAACCAGGCCTTATATGGGATTTCTGTTAGGGGAAGACTGTTTCGATCTATGTTTAATGTCTCTATTGCTTTGTCCAGCTTGGTGTGCCAGGGGGAGACCTCTTCTTTGAAGATTGTTGTCAAATGATGTTTTAGGGAGATGTGGGGTGCTTTAAGGACTCCAATGTAATACTTTAAGTCTCCCTGGAGGGCCAGTTCCGGTCTGGCAAGCCCTAGTTCCAGCCGTAATCTCATATTTCTAGCATTCCTGGGAGCTTGCAGCACGATCTTGTGGGCTTTGAGCTGCGCTGCAGCTATGAGTTTGTCTAGAGCTCCTGGAAATGCCAGGTGTCCGTAGTTGATGGCTGAAATTAGTTTTGTCCTGAGGACCTTTAGCATGGGTGTGGGGCTGGTCAGGCATTGGCTCAGTCGTTTTATTGAAAAAATTACTCTGTTGATTTTCGCAGTTCGATGTTTTGTGTGAGCTGCCGATGTTGCCCTCTCATTTAACCAAACTCCGAGGTAGTTGTAGGCTATGGTGGTCCCAATTTGCTGGTCTCCAATCTTCCAAACTGCTTGTTTTTTGTGCGGGTATCTGCCAAATATCATTATCTTTGTTTTACCTTGATTAACTTTCAGGTGATTTTCCTTGTTGTACTTCCCCAGCTCTTTAAGGGCTCTTTGGAGACCTACCCTTGTGTGGTCCATGACTACGGTGTCATCTGCGTACTGTAGGATTGCCAGTCTCGCCTTGCCCAGTCTCGGTGGAACTAAACTTGCCTCTTTTAGGGCTGCCCCCATGTCTGATGTATAAAGATTTAATAGAAGGGGGGCCAGGACGCAACCCTCCTTCAGTCCGTTGTCGGTTTCCACTTTTGTCGATAGAGTTGTGGGGTTTATCTTGACTTGTACCCAAGTCTCCTCGTGAAGGGACATGATGGCCTTCAGTAGCTTAGGAGATGCCCCCCAGGATGACAGTTTTCTCCAAAGTTTGCCCCTATCAACTCTGTCAAATGCTGTGCTGTAGTCGATGAAACAGCAAAACAGTGGCGGCTGCCTGACTTTCACAGCACGTTTTTGAGAGGTAGGCCAGGGCCATGATGTTGTCTGTTGCACTGTTTTTCCTAAAGCCAGTCGGGTAGAATGGGAGTAGATCGTTGTTAGTTACCCATTCCTCTCAATCTCTCAGTAGTAATTTAGCAAAAGCTTTGGCTTCTACATCCAGGAGGGCCACTAGCCTATAGTTTGCGGGGTTTGAGTGGTCTCCTTTCTTGTGAATTGGGAACAGGATGGATCCTTTCCATGAATGTGGAATTATTGCCGTTGCATATGAAAAGTTGTATAGGGAGGTGAGGGCTGTGGAGAAGATTGTTTGGGCTGTTTTAAAAACCATGGCTGGGATGCCGTTTGGGCCTGGCGCCCGTCATTCCTCATTTTCCTAATCTCCAATGTTATTTCAGCTTCAGTGAAACCAGCGCCCTCGTACTTCATTTGTCCTGCTTCGTCTGGGTGCTTGGGAAGAGTAGCTGTCTGGATGCTTGCTCCCCGGGTGTTCTTTGGTGGGGCTTGCTCTTTAACTGGAGTACCTCTGGTATATAAACCCCTTACGTGATCTTCCCACTCGTTGCTTGCAATATTGTTCTCTTTGCCCCTAGGTTGGGAGCTCACTCCTGTAGATTTTCTTCGAGAGAGTTTGTCCATTTTATTCTTCTAATGGCACTGAAACGTTCCTCCCCTGTGGTTTCTCCTAGCGTTTTCAGAAGCTCTGCTGCTTCCATTCTTAAATTAAATCTTGCACGTAGAGGCCTATGATCACTTTCTCTTATCATCAACCTGGAAATCTTCCAGTCTGTCCGCTGTTTTTCCGTTGATTAAGATGTAGTCTATGGTGGATATGTTCCGAAACGATGGTTTCGAGCACCACGAGGGTGAACGTAATTTCTTCAGGAAGTGGGTAGAGTAGAGTTTGACATTCTTAAGAAGACAAAGCAATTGGCTTGCCTTGTGCCCTTTCATTTGTTTTCCTGGGGCGCTTTCCAAGCCTCTCAAATTAAAATCTCCTGCGATGATTACGTGGTAGTGCTCGTATTTTATCAGTATATCTTCCAGCGTGTTGGTTAGAGATTCCATGCTGGCAATGGTCAAAGATGGGTTGATGTAGCAGTTTATGAGCAGCAGATTGAGTGGCAAGTGGCCCTCCCTTAGCCCAGCAATAGTCATGGCTTGCAGGTCGGGGGATTTTACTTTTATTTTTGTGGCCTTGAGTTTTTTCACATGGCTTATGAAAATGGAGTGACCCCCCCCCGATGCACGACCGAAGATGTTTCTTTTTGTCACATTAATACGATGTTCATGAAATCACACTATGGGTGTTGCCGTCATTGACCAGGTTTCTTGACAGCAAATGATGTCCCCTTTTGCAAAGTAATCCTGTACTTCCTTGATCCCTACTTTTTTGTTTAACCCTGCGATGTCCCATGATATAAGGGTTAGTTGTTCTGAGGGGTCCAAATTGTGGCCATGGGAGGGTCCTTCCTGCACCACAGTTGCCCTTCCTTCTCTGGCGAGCTCTTGATTTTGGCTAGGGGTGCTTTTGGAAGCGGTCGTTTCTTGTGGTCTGTTTCAGTGGCCCAGTTATCACTCTTCGCAGGTTGTCACTTTGAAATATAGAAATGTTTATTGGAGTTTTCAAGTGGTCATATATATGGTCTCTTCGTTTCCTGTTGTCGCTGATGCCTTTCAGGATTGATGTGTGCCCCAACTGGCTTTGTATATGAAAGAACTAGTGTGAGAAGTTGGCCTGATAGGTGATGTTTCCAATTCTGGAACCACCTATTATCAGACCAAACAATCCCTTATGGTGTCTGGTTGTAAGTCAACCTTATTAGACAAGCTATCCTAGGGGTAGCATGGACTAAGCAGCCTAAAGGCTTAACTTAAGAGGTCGTGTTAAGCGAGCTGTTTTACCACATACAATCCTGTAATATCAAATGAAAGGGCACCACACAAGTATATATTATAAAAATATATGTGTTTATTACTAAAAACAATCCCCAGTATTCTTTATGAATAAAGGGGCACAAGCGTTAAATCAAAAGCACTGTTTAAACATACAAGTTGCACAATTATGGATGAGGGCGGGTGGCCACTCAAACCATATACTAAACAAGTGGTATAAGAGATGCCACTCGAGCAGTGGTTAGGCCTAGGGCCTAGGGAATCGCTGGGAGCAGTCAGGACAAGCAATGCTGAAGTCGGGAATGGCCCTCGGGATTCGGGAGATGTGCGGAAAGCGCACGCATGCACCAATGTTAACCAATGGTGCGTAAAAGTCATAAAGTTAAAGTTTAAGGACACTTCCGCTGGACCTAGAGGAACAAAACTTAACACACAGACACTAGAGATGTGCACCAGTGTGGGAACACCGGCGGAGCAAAGTTACCTCACCCACAGGAAGTGGGTGCACAGGGTCGAAGTGGCGTCGGGTTTTGACACGCAGGCTCTTGGTGCTTGAAGCTGAAAGGGCTGCAGGCGGGTTGAAGATGAAGTGTCCGGTGGAGTCCAAGGGTGGACTCAAGTCGAAGGGTACCTGAAAGCAGAGGGGACAGAGTCTGGGTCACTCAGCAGTGACCAGGGTGGAACCAGGACGGAACCAGGCAATGTCGGGCGCAATCAGGTGGTCGTCGAGGAGCTTCTCTCCGCTGTCACGTGGGCTCTGGGGCATCTGCGACGTCCAGGAGCAGGTCACGATCTGTCCCACGCAGGCTCTCACCGTCGGTGCAGTCGGCTTCAAGTTTGGAGCAAACAAGCCTTGGCAAGAGCAATCCACGCGGGATCGGAAGATTGCTTCTCACTCGGACCAGGAAGGTCAGAGTCGGGGCTCCTTTTCAGGGGAGCTGGTGTGGATCTGGAGCAACCAGATTCACGAGTCTTCTTAGTAGTTTCGTCGGCACAGGGACCACTAGCCAGCTGGCAAGTGACCGGGCCAACGCGTTGAGCCAAATAGAGCAGAAGGGCCCCACGCAGCACTCGTCGAGTGTGGAGGGCTGAACTTCGGCTCAGGAGTAGCTCAGGGTGGGGGCTTCTCAAACCCCGGTGCATAGCTTCGAGGATCACTCGTGGGCTGCACGGTCAGCGTCTCGTGGTCAATTCAAGATGGCGTGCCCCACGCTTCCGGTCGCCTCCACGGGTCTCAGCTCTGCAGGGACTGTGGATCGGGCTGTTGGAAGGCAGGCAAGCTTGATCTCGTCGATCTCAGTCGCTCGAGTTCCGGCGGGAACTGCAACTAAGTAGACGTCGAGGGCTGGATGGTGCCTGCTGCTGCAGGGTGGTCACTCCTTGACCACAAGGGAGATTCTTCGGGCTTCCACGTTGAGATGGAGGTCCAAGGGTCCAGAGTTTCGTTTCTAATGTTTCTTCCAGGAAATCTGATGTGCATTGGCACTGCTCCCACTCTTATTCCAATCTGGGGGGCGTGATTACCTGCTAGGTCCCCCCCTATGGGTGGGACCCAGGAAGGGGGTGGATACACCCCTTTCCTTTGATCCAGGCCGCCCTGGCACGAGGGCTGGAGTGCCCCAGAACCGGTTTGGCCGGATTATGCAAGGGGCAGCCTTGTGCGCCCCAGGCAGTGTCTGGTTTCTTTCAGACCTCCCTGCTACAATCCACTATCTCCTGTCTGGAGGGCGGTGACACCCTCCTGTGACAGGAAACCCTTTGTCCAGGACCCATTTGGCCGAGTTTCGGTCAGCTGCAGGGGTCCAGACATTTGTCTGTGGCAGAGGCATCCATTTTGTGGATCTAAGGTCTTTGGAGAAATTAACCGCATTACAGTAAAGGAACATGTCTTACCCCTCTAGAGGGGTGGAATGCTATCCCCGTCGCCAGAACTGGCGAGGGGATAGTATTCCAAATCGTATGACACCTTACACGACATGTTTTGATAAAGCCAAACCAAAGTTGCTATTTAACCGCGAGGATTATAAGGCACTTAAGAGTATATGGTATGGCATTATCCTGAAACAGCTTAGGGAGTTGTTCCCGACAGCTGCAGACAGGCTCAGCTCACGCTAGAGCCCCATCTCACATAAAACCACGCACTCTGCCTCCAGGATTGATGAGGCCTTCCATAGGAGTGGCTCACAGGTTTACATGTGTCCAGATATAGGTTTAGATATAGGTATACTATATCTAAGCAAGCGGTGCTTACACCACCTTACCCCAGCTGAGTGATCAGCCAGTTGTGTCAATTTAAGAACCAGCCAGGGGTGGCAAAAGATATGCTGCATCCCCTGGTAGGCCTTGGTGGCCCCTATGCCCTGGGCACCTATAGTGCATTATACAGGGGCTGACAAGGAGTCCATTTCCAATTGGTATGTGCCTATAGCACATGTGTCAGTAATTTAGTGAGAGAACAGCAGGCTGGGGGTCTGATCAGCAGGCCCACAGCCTCAGTAGTCGAAAACCAGTGAAGCAAAAAGCAAAAATTTGGGGTGACCATAGGATAGCAGACCCTACTCTCCTACACAACCCCCCCCCAAACGCAGGGACATTAAACTAACCTTGACCAGATAAGTCTTCATGTTCTAAGTGGAAGTACCTGGAGAGACCATCTGCATTACCATGGTCAGTCCCTGGGCGGTGCTCCACTGTAAAGTCCATCCCCTGTAGGGAAATGGACCACCTGAGCAGTTTGGGATTTTCACCCTTCATCTGATTAAGCCATAAGAGGGGCTTATGGTCTGTCTGAACCAGGAAGTGAGTTCCAAACAAGTAGGACCTCAACTTCTTTAATGCCCAAACCACAGCAAAGGCCTCCCTCTCAATGGCTGACCAACGTTTCTCTCTGGGAGTCAGCCTCCTGCTAATGAAAGCAATAGGCTGGTCTTGACCATCTTGATTAAGTTGTGAGAGCACAGCTCCCACCCCCAACTCAGAAGCATCTGTCTGTACAATGAACTGTTTGGAGTAGTCAGGACTCTTCAGGATAGGTGCAGAGCACATGGCCTTCTTCAGGTCATCAAATGCCTTTTGACAGCTAACTGTCCACTGAACCTTTTTTGGCATCTTCTTGGATGTCAAGTCATTTAATGGTGTCACTATAGACCCATAGTTTTTCACAAACTTTCTGTAATACCCAGTCAGGCCCAAGAAGGCTCTGACTTGTGTCTGGGTAACTGGAGGAGCCCAGTCCTGTATGGCCTGGATTTTGCTTTCCAGTGGCTGAACCTGGCCTCCACCTACTAGGTGGCCCAGGTATACAACCTTACTCTGCCCTATCTGGCACTTAGTGGCCTTAATAGTTAGGCCTGCCTTTTGCAGGGCCTCCAAAACTTTCTTCAGGTGGATCAGGTGATCCTCCCAGGTGGAGCTAAAGACAGCAATATCATCTAGATATGCTGCACAAAAGTCATCCAACCCAGTAAGGACTTGGTTCACCAACCTTTGGAAAGTGGCAGGTGCATTCTTCAAACCAAAGGGCATTACCACAAATTGATAATGTCCACTAGGGGTAGAGAATGCTGTTTTGGCTTTTGACTCCTCAGCTAATCTGATTTGCCAGTAGCCAGCTGTCGGATCAAATGTGCTCAGAAACTTGGCAGAAGCCAATCTGTCAATGAGCTCATCTGCTCTTGGAATGGGGTGAGCATCTGTCCTAGTGACAGCATTGAGACCCCTGTAGTCCACGCAAAATCTCATTTCTCTCTTTCCATCTTGGGTATGAGGTTTTGGCACAAGGACTACTGGGCTGGCCCATGGGCTCTCTGATGGCTCAATCACTCCAAGCTCTAACATCTTTTGCACCTCAGCCTTGATGCAATCCCTGACATGGTCAGGTTGCCTGTAGATCTTATTCTTCACAGGCAGACTGTCACCAGTGTCCACTACATGGGTACACCAGTCAGTCTGGCTGGGTGTGAGTGAAAACAATTGCCTGTGGGCCTGCAAAACTTGTCTGCAGTCCATCTGTTGCTGGTCAGTGAGGCTGCCTGCCAAGGCTACTCCATCAACTGAACCATCATCAGGGTTCTGAGAAAGCAGGTCTGGGAGAGGGTCACTCTCTTCCTCCTGATCCCCATCTGTGGCCATGAGCAAGCTCATGTCCTCCCTGTCCACAAATGCTTTCAAGCGATTCACATGGATTACCCTGTGAGGGCTCCTGGGTGTTCCAAAGTCCACCAAGTAGGTGACTTCTCCCTTCTTTTCAATGATAGGATAGGGTCCACTCCATTTGTCCTGGAGTGCTGCTGGAGCCACTGGCTCCAGTAAGTGGCTCCAGTACCCACACCTTCTGTCCTGGTTGGAACTCTACCAGTACAGCCTTTTGGTCATGCCAAGCTTTCTGCAATTCTTGGCTGGCCTCCAGGTTTTTGGATGCTCTTTCCATGTATTCAGCCATCCTGGAGCGGAGACCAAGTACATAGTCCACTATGTCTAGTTTGGGCTTTTTGAGAGGTAACTCCCATCCTTCCTTCACCAAACACAATGGACCTCTCACAGGGTGGCCAAACAAAAGTTCAAAAGGGCTGTAGCCAACCCCCTTCTGTGGGACCTCTCTGTAAGCAAAGAGCAGGCAGGGTAAAAGAATGTCCCATTTCCGCCTGAGCTTCTCTGGTAATCCTTTTATCATGCCTTTAAGGGTCTTGTTAAATCTCTCCACAAGCCCATTGCATTGTGGATGATATGGGGTGGTAAACTTATAGTTTACTCCACATTCCTTCCACATTGCTTTCAGATAGCTGGACATAAAATTGGTGCCCCTATCTGATAACACCTCCTTTGGGAAGCCCACTCTTGAGAAAACTGCAATGAGGGCTTTTGCCACCACAGGTGCTGTGGTGGTCCTCAGGGGAATAGCCTCTGGATACCTGGTGGCATGATCCACTACCACCAGTATAAACCTGTTCCCAGATGCTGTTTGGGGGTCCATTGGACCCA
This sequence comes from Lissotriton helveticus, assembly GCF_964261635.1. NCBI lineage: Eukaryota > Metazoa > Chordata > Amphibia > Caudata > Salamandridae > Lissotriton > Lissotriton helveticus. Next base: position 553,447,670 of record NC_136063.1, read on the forward strand.
CAATATCAATTCCAACTCTTTCAAAGGGAACCCCCACCACAGGTAGTGGTATTAGGGGGGCCTTTGTTGTGCCACCTGACTTACCACTGGCTTGGCAAGTGACACAGGAGCGACAAAACTCCTTGACATCCTCTGACATGTGAGGCCAGTGAAAGTGTGAAACAAGCCTGTCCCACGTCTTGTTCTGGCCTAAGTGTCCTGCAAGGGGAATATCATGGGCCAAGGTAAGAAGGAACCCCCTAAACTGCAGAGGTATGGCCAACCTCCTGGTCATGCCAGGCTTGGGGTCTCTAGCCTCTGAGTAAAGGAGTCCATCATCCCAATACACAGTATGGGTACCTTGGGCATCCCCAGCAGCCTCAGCAGCAGCCTGCTGTCTGAGGGGTTCAAGGGAAGGGCAATCTAATTGAGCCTGCCTCAGGTCTGCCCTTGAGGGTCCCCCTGTCCCCAGAAACTCAACCTGGTCAGGTTCAAGCTCCTCAGAGACAGTCTCCTCTTGGACTGCAGAATCAGTTTCCTCTGAAACTTGATCCTCAACCTGGGGCAAGGTGGAAGGCTGAGCCTTTCCTCTCTTGCTCCTTCTCTTGGGTTGTGGTTGGTCTATTGTTTCAAGATCCACCACTGGTTCAGGAAGGCACTTCTTAGCCTGAGCCCTTGTCATGGCAAGGACATGCTCTGAAATCCCTAGCATTTCTGCATGAGTCCTGTACTCCACTTCTGACCATGCTGAGCTTTCAAGGTCATTGCCTAACAGACAGTCTACTGGTAGGTCTGCACTCACCACAACCTTCTTTAGGCCATCAACCCCTCCCCAGGAGAAGTTCACAACTGCCACACTATGGGAGGTAGTGGAGTTGCTGGCGTTGGTCACTAGGTAGCTCTCACCTAGTACAATCTGTCCAGGGTCCACAAAGCCAGGTGTCACCATTGTGACACTGGCACATGTGTCCCTGTAGGCTTGAGCCAGTTTCTCATTAATTAAGGGAGTCTGCCTGTATTTGCCCAGGTTACTGGGGCTTACTGCAGTGGGCAACTCAATGTCCACATCATACAGGAGAACGGCCTGTGTAGGGATTCTGACTAGGCCAGATCCTACTTCAATACCCAGGGTCAACCCAGCTACACCCTCGGACTGTGTTCCACCACTGCTTACTGTACTTGGGGTTGCAGTTGCTTTAGGAGCTGTAGTGGTGGGAACTGGATTTGCCTTGGTGCACTCACTGCCCCAGTGTGAAACTGATTTGCAGGTATTACACCAAGGTGTCTTTGGACCTTTGTTCTTCTTCTTCTTGTTTCCATTTTGGGAACCTTACTATTAGTTTGGGGGCCTGAAGACTTCTGGTCTTTTTCTTTATCTTTCTGATTCTGATTACCACCCTTCTGGTCTGTTTTCTTCTGGTCACCACCTTGGTTCTGGGGTTTCTGCTTAATCCTTGTTCTGACCCATTTGTCTGCCTTCTTTCCCAATTCTTGGGGAGAGGTCAGATCAGAGTCAATAAGGTATTGATGCAACAGCTGGTCTGTATAGTTATTAAGGATCTGTTCTCTCATCATAAGATTGTACAATCCTGTATAGTCTGAAACTTTACTTCCCTGCAACCAACCCTCCAAAGCCTTAGTGGCACACTCAACGAAATCAGTCCAGTCTTGAGTCTGTGCTTTTTGGGTGTCTCTGAACAACAACCTGTATTGCTCAGTGGTTAGGCCAAACCCTTCAATAAGAGCACTCTTCAAGACAGTGTAATTTTTGGCATCCTCAGGTCTAACTGTGAGGAGCCTGTCCCTCCCTTTCTCAGAAAAGGAGTACCATAAAATTGCAGCCCACTGATCCTCAGGAACCTGCTGTACCATGCAGGCTCTCTCAAGAGCAGTCATCCATTTGTGGATGTCATCCCCTTCTTTAAAGGGGGGCACAATTTTTGTCAGGTTTCTATTGTCATAGCCCCTGTCTTTTTCTCTTGGAAATTTGCTGCCACCAGTGGCATCTAAGCCACTTAATTTCTGCTCTCTTGCCAAGGCAAGTCTAGCTTGAGCCAAGGCTACCTCCTCCCTCTCTATCTGGAGTTTGACAGCCCTCATTCTGGCCCTATGCTCTAGCTTTTGAGAAGCAGTCATGCCTCTCTGTGATTCTCTGGAGGCACTAGAAATATGAGAGTCCCCTGAGGGAGATCTCACTCTTCTGTTGCCTGGGAGAATAACATTGTGGGATCTGGGGAGGTGCTGGCCCTCTCCATTCCCCAGTAGGTCTAAGTTGGCCTGGCTAAGCCTGGCAACTGGGACCTGGCTACCCCTCTGATCCTGATCTTCTAAGTCCTCAACTTCTGAGTCCTCCTCCTCCTCCTCTTCTTCTTCATCCTCTTCCTCCTGAGGGGGGTCAGTTACAGGGGGGTTCCCTCCATTTCCTGTTTCTAGGGAAGCTACCTTTGCCCTTTCTAAGTCATCCTGCTCTAGGATTTCTACCAGGATTTGGCAGGTGGGGCTTCTGCCCCTTTTTAACCCTCTTGCTTTGCACAAGGCAATCAAGTCTCTTCGGGTTAGTTTGTCATATCCAAAAGTTGCCTGGGTAAGGTCAACTGTCACAGGAGTAGACCCTGAGGCTTTTCCTGTGTCAGACATGGCTGCTAGTGAGGTGTAAGTGGTGCACTTACCTACACTAAGTGTTTTCCTACTGTACCTTGCTAGTGAGTTGTAGTCAGGGTGTGCTAATCCCTTTAATCTACAACTACTAAGTTCAGTAGAACTTAATATGCTAAGCTTTTGATTTATATGTACCTAGAGGTACTTGATGTGATCTTTCAATTTGATACAAAGATTGCAATGGTAAAACAACAGCAAGCTCAAATCCGCACCGCTGCTCACCAATGTGAGAAGTTGGCCTGATAGGTGATGTTTCCAATTCTGGAACCACCTATTATCAGACCAAACAATCCCTTATGGTGTCTGGTTGTAAGTCAACCTTATTAGACAAGCTATCCTAGGGGTAGCATGGACTAAGCAGCCTAAAGGCTTAACTTAAGAGGTCGTGTTAAGCGAGCTGTTTTACCACATACAATCCTGTAATATCAAATGAAAGGACACCACACAAGTATATATTATAAAAATATATGTGTTTATTACTAAAAACAATCCCCAGTATTCTTTATGAATAAAGGGGCACAAGCGTTAAATCAAAAGCACTGTTTAAACATACAAGTTGCACAATTATGGATGAGGGCGGGTGGCCACTCAAACCATATACTAAACAAGTGGTATAAGAGATGCCACTCGAGCAGTGGTTAGGCCTAGGGCCTAGGGAATCGCTGGGAGCAGTCAGGACAAGCAATGCTGAAGTCGGGAATGGCCCTCGGGATTCGGGAGATGTGCGGAAAGCGCACGCATGCACCAATGTTAACCAATGGTGCGTAAAAGTCATAAAGTTAAAGTTTAAGGACACTTCCGCTGGACCTAGAGGAACAAAACTTAACACACAGACACTAGAGATGTGCACCAGTGTGGGAACACCGGCGGAGCAAAGTTACCTCACCCACAGGAAGTGGGTGCACAGGGTCGAAGTGGCGTCGGGTTTTGACACGCAGGCTCTTGGTGCTTGAAGCTGAAAGGGCTGCAGGCGGGTTGAAGATGAAGTGTCCGGTGGAGTCCAAGGGTGGACTCAAGTCGAAGGGTACCTGAAAGCAGAGGGGACAGAGTCTGGGTCACTCAGCAGTGACCAGGGTGGAACCAGGACGGAACCAGGCAATGTCGGGCGCAATCAGGTGGTCGTCGAGGAGCTTCTCTCCGCTGTCACGTGGGCTCTGGGGCATCTGCGACGTCCAGGAGCAGGTCACGATCTGTCCCACGCAGGCTCTCACCGTCGGTGCAGTCGGCTTCAAGTTTGGAGCAAACAAGCCTTGGCAAGAGCAATCCACGCGGGATCGGAAGATTGCTTCTCACTCGGACCAGGAAGGTCAGAGTCGGGGCTCCTTTTCAGGGGAGCTGGTGTGGATCTGGAGCAACCAGATTCACGAGTCTTCTTAGTAGTTTCGTCGGCACAGGGACCACTAGCCAGCTGGCAAGTGACCGGGCCAACGCGTTGAGCCAAATAGAGCAGAAGGGCCCCACGCAGCACTCGTCGAGTGTGGAGGGCTGAACTTCGGCTCAGGAGTAGCTCAGGGTGGGGGCTTCTCAAACCCCGGTGCACAGCTTCGAGGATCACTCGTGGGCTGCACGGTCAGCGTCTCGTGGTCAATTCAAGATGGCGTGCCCCACGCTTCCGGTCGCCTCCACGGGTCTCAGCTCTGCAGGGACTGTGGATCGGGCTGTTGGAAGGCAGGCAAGCTTGATCTCGTCGATCTCAGTCGCTCGAGTTCCGGCGGGAACTGCAACTAAGTAGACGTCGAGGGCTGGATGGTGCCTGCTGCTGCAGGCTGGTCACTCCTTGACCACAAGGGAGATTCTTCGGGCTTCCACGTTGAGATGGAGGTCCAAGGGTCCAGAGTTTCGTTTCTAATGTTTCTTCCAGGAAATCTGATGTGCATTGGCACTGCTCCCACTCTTATTCCAATCTGGGGGGCGTGATTACCTGCTAGGTCCCCCCCTATGGGTGGGACCCAGGAAGGGGGTGGATACACCCCTTTCCTTTGATCCAGGCCGCCCTGGCACGAGGGCTGGAGTGCCCCAGAACCGGTTTGGCCGGATTATGCAAGGGGCAGCATTGTGCGCCCCAGGCAGTGTCTGGTTTCTTTCAGACCTCCCTGCTACAATCCACTATCTCCTGTCTGGAGGGCGGTGACACCCTCCTGTGACAGGAAACCCTTTGTCCAGGACCCATTTGGCCGAGTTTCGGTCAGCTGCAGGGGTCCAGACATTTGTCTGTGGCAGAGGCATCCATTTTGTGGATCTAAGGTCTTTGGAGAAATTAACCGCATTACAGTAAAGGAACATGTCTTACCCCTCTAGAGGGGTGGAATGCTATCCCCGTCGCCAGAACTGGCGAGGGGATAGTATTCCAAATCGTATGACACCTTACACGACATGTTTTGATAAAGCCAAACCAAAGTTGCTATTTAACCGCGAGGATTATAAGGCACTTAAGAGTATATGGTATGGCATTATCCTGAAACAGCTTAGGGAGTTGTTCCCGACAGCTGCAGACAGGCTCAGCTCACGCTAGAGCCCCATCTCACATAAAACCACGCACTCTGCCTCCAGGATTGATGAGGCCTTCCATAGGAGTGGCTCACAGGTTTACATGTGTCCAGATATAGGTTTAGATATAGGTATACTATATCTAAGCAAGGGGTGCTTACACCACCTTACCCCAGCTGAGTGATCAGCCAGTTGTGTCAATTTAAGAACCAGCCAGGGGTGGCAAAAGATATGCTGCAGCCCCTGGTAGGCCTTGGTGGCCCCTATGCCCTGGGCACCTATAGTGCATTATACAGGGGCTGACAAGGAGTCCATTTCCAATTGGTATGTGCCTATAGCACATGTGTCAGTAATTTAGTGAGAGAACAGCAGGCTGGGGGTCTGATCAGCAGGCCCACAGCCTCAGTAGTCGAAAACCAGTGAAGCAAAAAGCAAAAATTTGGGGTGACCATAGGATAGCAGACCCTACTCTCCTACAACTAGGCATCAAGGTTTTAAGTAGTTTGTAGGAAAGGTAATGGCGTACCCCCTGACGTACATGATAAGGATATTGCCTTGAACCTCATTCCTCTACATGGTTATGGAACTCCTCAGTGACTTGCAATATCCTTATAATGTACAGCAGGGGTACTTAATCCCTTATTTATTACACATGAACCCATCAAACCTTTTTAGTTATGGTTAGGACAGACTTCCATTGAAAAGGCATTATTGTTCTCTCATTTACTTTGGATTCCACAATACTGTGCGAAATAAATCCACTTTGGGTTATTTGTGGCAAGTTTTTGTTTAATATCGGTTTATTAAATTTAAAATACATGTCGCAGAAAATGAAGAGCAAGGGTGGGAGGGCAACTGAAGCTGGGCTACAAAATAAGCAATCAGTTCCGGGTCCCTTCAACAGAGCAACCCCATCGCCATAGACTTCAAAACACAAATGCAATGAAGGCAAGATGACCTCTCAAATCACAAGTGACAGCTTCAAAAAGGAAACCCTCGCCAGAACCAAAGGAGGGGCTATGGAGGGGACAAAAAGGCAGAAGCCAAGCTAGGGTTCCATTGTCCAATAGAGAGAGGACATAACATCACAGCCAAAGAGTCAAACAGGGGGTCAAGGCAAACAAGGCCCAAACCGAGGTGAAACCCCCACCCCGCATGAAGGAAACATTCCGTACTGCGACAATATTCATATACTTTACTTATTGTGGCAAGTTTTGAGCATATCAGTCAAGTGCAGGGCCAAAGTGACATTTTCCATTGTAATTTCCATAGGTCTCATCCTCCTCAATTCAGGAAAAAACGGCTGAATGGAGTTATACCAAATTTGTCCTGAAAGTAGAACTTCACTCAAGACCCTTTGCCTGGTGTAAACCCTTTCATCAGTTATTGAGAAATTAGAGTTTAAACATTGGCTTGGGTTGGGCTTGAAGAGGTTTCATTTTAGAGATGTCTGAACCGTTACTATGCAGAGTTCAGAGAACCTGGGACTGTAACCTGTGGACACCCCAAAATGTAAAAGATATTCAAATTCCATTGGACAAGGGAGCTTTTCTCCTGGTGTCAATATTGGGTCTGCAAACCTGGAATGATCTGACAGGCAGATGGCAACTTCAAGAAAAATTTTGAAAAATGTTTGGACCGCCCTTACAGGATGTAGGAATTTGGAAATTTTTAATGAATATATATTTCAAACCACAATATAAGCGGGAGCTTTTTCCTCCTGTTGCCAATTTCAGGTCCTGAACCCGGAACAATTTGATTGGCTGGCCACAACTTCGAAAAAAATTGTGGCTGCCATTGCAGGATGTGGGGGCTTGGACATTTTAAAGGGGTACATATGGGGCAGAGATTATGCAACAGTGTTCGATGTCGAATTCACGACGGACCTCAGTGCACACCCACCTTGAGATTCAAGTACCCAAGTGCGCTCTCCCTCCCCTTTCCCTGGATTAGCAGACCACAGGGTTCTCTCCATGATGCACAATGCCCAGTGAAGGCTGGCTGGGGTATGCGGTTTGCAGATCTAAAACCGTGTCTTTTAACAACAGTTAAAGCACAGGTCATTGCTACAAAAAATAAAACTACAAACCAATGAAATTCACCTTTTAAAGTTAGGGAAACTAATCATAACTCACGCCTCATCATGCACGTGGAGGCCAGCCTACAGTATGACTTGTGACAGCTGGTGACCTCCTCAATGATCTGGCCCAAAAATAGCAGATTGAACAACACACAAAAGTGTTTGAGATCCAGGTTGAGCTTCTTCAGCTGATCTATCTGTTCTGCCTTGAGGGAAGGCTGGAAACAACTTTTGGTTTAGGGACACAGGACTAATATCAACCTGGAAGAAATGGCCAGGTGATATGTGGTTGGTGGCCATCTTGGTTTCATGCTTATTTAACCATTTTCTTTGGCATGTCAAAGGACAGGTCTTACTGTGGCTCCTTGTCCTTATCAATCGTGGGTTTTATAGACAGTAGTAGTTGATTCACCCAACCCATCATAGCAGATGGAGGTGGTGCAAAGGACTGAAGCGATTACGGATGGATGAGAATTTTGCATAGAAGTTATTCATAAACTGTTAAGAATGTCATCTGGAGAGAGTTTGGGACCTAAACCTCTGTACATCCTGGATACCTAGACTCGTGCCTCAAAGGGTAACCTGGAAAGAAGTACATAATGCAGTAGCATTCAGTAGGTGTGCTGTAGGAAAAGAGTGCCCTATTCCCCTTAATCAGTATACATCTTCTTATGCCCTAGAGCTCTATCTGCCTGACTGAAGCCTCTGTGAAGTAAAGAGTATTTTCTCTTTTTCTAGGCTTCATTCTCTTCCTCCAGCATCTGCAATGGAGGCATCTCATAGACATACAAACAAAAGCTCAGACATTGACAGTCACTTGTCGATTGTCCACTGAACTCTATTTTGGATGAGACCATAAGAAAAAAAAAAGCATTTTGGCTTGGAATCCTGTATTCTTAAGGAGGAGACACCTGGTGCACGTGGCGGAGACTGTAACAAGCAGAACATTTGTGTGTGGCCCTGGCCAGGAATCAATGGGATAATTAGCTTAGGGACCGGACTGGACTAGCAATGAGATTTAACAGCGCCTTGAGTGAGTTTAGTTTCTTCCCTAGAAAGTGTGGAAGGTATAAATGTCATTGACACTGGAGGCCCTTGAAGGAGGTTTTTCATACATGACGTACAACTTACTTAAAAATCATTTTGTACACTTTGTACACTTAGAAACACAATCAATGATTTACACCTCATTTGGAATTTTCTCAAGTAACAAATTGGGTGGGAGTGAGGATTGACTTAAGATGCTGAGCTTGGACGATGAGGTGAATAAAGCACCTCAATTCAAGAATTACAGGAGTTCAGTTGTTATGGTGAACCACTGCTAACAAATTGTTTATCGCTCACTCCCATGGAACTTTATTTTAGCGCATTGCATGGTTTTTTGGGATGTTTTTGCTTTTTTCATATAGCGCTGCACGAGTGGGTGTTTTGGCATATGTTGCTGCTTGTATGGAAGTATGAAGGTGACCATCTTGGCTATGATGTTGATGAAGTTGACTTGGAAAGGCAAGTATGTTGGCGTAGAATAGTCGGTTGTTTATTCTTGCATAGGATGGTGGGCGTGAATCTGCCTTGTCCTTGTAGCTCCAACCATCTTCATCCTGTGTGACCCCATTCACACTGCAGTTCAAAAGCCATTTAACTGCCTTGCAACCTGTGAGCCCCCCAACTGTGAGTAAGCCTGTTGCTGCACTGCTTCAGCTCTACAGCTCCTCCATATGCCTTGACCCCCTGCAGCCCTTCTATGTGCCCGATGCCCTGAGCACCCCTGCATTCTCTGTGCACTACCCTGCAGCCCCACCGTGTTCCCCCACATCCCCAGCAGCCCTCCATGTGCCCCGTACTCTCTGCAAGCTTAGTGTGCCACAATGGTGCTGCTCCTTGAAACCCTTCTTCATGAAATAGCCCCACTGTGTTTGCTAGTTCTCCTGTGCAGCCACTCTTTGTGGCAATAAGCACTGCACACCTGTGTGTCCTTCGACTACCTTAGTTGTGTCTCCACCTCTGCAGCTCCTTGGTGCATAAAGTCCCCAGTGCAGTCTACCTACCGTTCCGCCCAATCCTTGCTTGCCCTCTGTGGGCCCCCTCACCTGGCGGCAGCCCCTGCCACCCCTTAATGTTCCACCCTGGCTTTGCTCTTTCAGCCCCTCAACATGTCTCTCCTCCTATACAGCCCTCTTAGTGGGCCTAACCTCTATTTGCTTTTGTCCCTGCAGCCCTTCCTCTGTGTCCCTCTGCCCCATGCAGCCCAGGGTTCTGTCCTGCAGTCTGTGTGTCCTTTTTTCCACGCTAAAGACTCTGGGTGCCCAACCTGCCATGCATCATCTCTTTGTGCCTTCTCTTCTCTGTAGCTCCTTGCATCCCATAGCTCTGCTCGACATTTAAGTGTCCCATCCCCATATACCTGTGTGCCAGTCTTCATTGAGGATGCAGCCCCTCTAAGTGCCCCCACAAACCTCTGCATGCTCCCTGCCTCCTCTAGGATGCCCTGCTCCTTCAACCTCTCTTTGTGAACCCCACTTACTTGCAGCTCCTATAGATGCCACTCTACCCCGCCCCATACTGCTGCTCTGTATGCATTTCCGACTGCGCGATTGACAAAAAGCAGGGCTGTATTGAACAAAAAATTCAAAAACATGAGTCTATGGCGCAAGTCGATAGTTCTTTCATGTCCCTCCAATCGGCAAACCTCTCCCGATGTTGACTTTTAGACCTCGGTCACACGAGATGAGAGCTATCATACTGTTGGCGCATTGTAATCACCGAGCAGTTACCACATTGGATACATATTATTACTACACTACCTGCTTTAGAATAGTTGAAAGCCTTACAGAAATAGTATGTCGTCATTTCCAAAATTATTATTCGAGTTGAATATCATTTTTGCCCTGATAAGTCGGGTCGTGAAACACATGTTGGCAAAAAAAAATTCTGATGCAACTCTGAAGGAACGTTATAAACTGTAATTCGAGACTTGAGCCAATTAATTGAGCGGTGTTAATCAACAATAATTCCATCAAAATATTTTTTAACAGGGAGGCTTTCAGATTTTGACACATGAAAATAACAAAATGAACTGATTTTCAAGATTGGATCAATGGATCGAGGACTAATATCTAACCTTTGTTCTACCAAAAGAATCAGTAATAAAAGGCCCTTTTGATTTTGAATCATGAAATACATGCATTGTTTTTTTTAATACTTGGTGCCTCCTTCTTATGTTTTTTTTTTTTTTTTTTTAAATAATCGTCTTCCATATTAGTACACATCAACAGAGATGTTCATATATGTTCCAAGAGTAAAAGTTCTGGGGGGTCATTAAAGGCCTCAACCGTTCCCAAACCTTACCCGAGGGCGGGAGGGGGCTTTCATTGATCATTATTACCCAAATACTAAGGAAACTCGTAGCGTATGACCTTGTCACCTCCTCCACCTTGCACAAAAGAGGTGGCAGGGTTGCTTAACTTAAGTACTCTTATCTTAACCGCGGGCAGCGGTACTATGAACTTGCACCCCCCTTCCCTGGACGTCCCCTTATTGACCAAGAAGGGTTTAAAAATAGAGTGGGTGGCAACAGATCTCTTGCTTTTTGGCCCGCAGCATTATGCATTCCAAGAAGCAGCAGATCAGCGGACCTTTACAACTGTTGCCAACTTCATATTCTGAGCAGTCGCTGGGGCAGTCTCCAACCACTTCTCTGTGGCTAGCAAAATGGCTTGAGCCGTAAAAAAGTGTGTTTGGCTGACAACCGCTCCTGTGCCCAGTTGTCACATGCCTTCTCCTTTGTTTTAAGCTGCTCTTGCCCTTGAGCAAGCTGAGGGAGGGTTGGGGGTATCCCCCCCTTGCCCATGGGCAAAACAAGGTAGTGGTCTGGGGATCCCCCTCTGCACTTAGCCAATAGAGGGGAAGTGGAGTGGGACATTCCCCAACGATCTTAGGAAAGGCAAAGGGGGGTGTAATTTCTGCCTCTTGGGAAAGGGAAGGGGATGCATGTACAAAACCCCCATGCACTTGGTCAAGGCGGAGAGGGGTCTTTTGCCATCCCCACTGGTGGAAGGGCACGGGGAGGGGAGTTATTTATAAAAAGTTTTTTTAAGCAATGTGAGGAGATCATTCCTCTCTCTCACTTTGGGCAGGTTTTTTTTTCTCAAGGATAAGCTCCACCATGTCCTTGAGCAAGGTTAAGGGAGTTTTTTGTAAACCCCTCGCCCTTCTGAAAGACCAGGGCCCCATGTTCTCCTTGACATCAGACAAAATAGGTGAGGAAATTTACTCCCATCAACACTTAGGCAAGGTAGTGGGATTGAAATAGGCCTACACTAATCCACTAAAACACAGAAGAAGTGAAGGAGCCTCTAATTATGTGGAAGTCAGAGTTTTAATTGGAATTTGTTTTGTTTTCTCAGTAACTTAACAAATGTGCATAAATCTTTTTTTAAGTTAAAAAACTGACTTTTTCTATTTTAACTTCAATAGAATGATGTTTTCCTGCATCGAAAAAAAATGGAAGTATAGAATTAAATCAAACGTGGCATGAAAGTAGAAGTTTAGTCAGGGAAGTGCCTTAACCTGGTTCTGCATTATAAAAATGTATTGGACAGGCTGTAATGGGTTAAAAAGTTAAAGATCTGTGGATCTTTAATCTGAGGATGGTCCAAGCCCATGGTACTTGGAGCATCTGCGGGCCCCAATTTAAAAAATAATTGATTTTGACTGGATGAGGGAAAAGATTTTCCCTGTCAACCCGAAACCTCTGATTGGATGGCCGCAACAAAGAAAAATCTATTGCAGCTGCAGTTGTAGGGCACAGGGCTTGTTCCATGCACCCACCCTTGAAAATAAATGTGATGGAGCCTTCAGAGACAGGCGAAGAATCCCTTGACCCAAGTGGAAGAGGGGGGAGGAAGACAAAAAGATCCCACCCCTTAGGGTCAAATGATAAGAAAGAACATTTTACTTCACAATTCAAAAACCTCCAGCAATACTACTATGTCCATCACACCTGCTTGGGGTCCATGAACCCCATAATAAGGGTTGTTGGACCATTTTTGGGCTCCTTCTCGGGTCAAAAGTCTTTAAGGGTCTGCAAATCCAACCCTCTCTCAGCCCCAATTAGTAGCCATGAACTCATGAAAACAAAAATAAAAAAAAATGAAATAAAGGTGGTCAGTCCCTGTTTGAAAACTGCATAGAAGGACCTCGCCCCCGCATCTAAATAGGTGCAGAGCTAACAGCTAGGCCTAGCAACCTACCCCCGTTGTGCACAACATTCACAATATTTATACAAATAAGAAACAGCTCTTAAATGCACAGTATCATTAGATCGATCATAGCACATACTTAAACCAATAAATAATTTTTTCTTCTCTCTCTCTCATCGTGTTTCCATAGGATATTTATTTTTTGTGTTGCTAATAACTTTGGCCCCATTTGACGAATGTCTGCAAAACTTTCCAAAATAGTGCTACTTTTTTACTATTTCGTGCATGGAAAGTTTCGGTGTGATGCATCCAGCAGGAGCCGAGAAAGGGGGAGGGTTAAAAGGATTTTCTCAGCCATTTTTCCATAGCAACCTCAGACACCGCTACAGGCCAAACCGCTGAACTGATTTACAATAGTTTGGCAAAAAGCTAGATCTTGGTCCAGAAAGTGTTTTTTGTGTTTTGGAGCAAATCTGTTCCGTAGTTTTGGAGCAATTATGGTTAAAAAAATTATTTTTCAAGTTTCATGCCACAGAGGATTTGTAGAGCCGACAGATGTCAAAGAGATCGGATTGGCTGCCACCACTTGAGGTGGTGACAGCCATCTTAACCCTCGGATCTGACTACAAAAAAAAAAAAAAAATCATGCAAAAATAAGCATAAGGGGGCATGGTACGGATATCCTAACCTACATAGGCCTGTTGGTGGGGGTTCCAGAAGGATCCTGCCTGGGGCCCCAAACATTTTTTTCTCTTACTTTTGCAACAAATTTGCAGACGATCCGGGAATCCCTGACAAAATGTAAAAAAATGTTTTTTAAAAAAATAAGCACTGTCCTATACTTCTTTTGTAATCCCCCACCCACCCCTGTGCGCACCAGGGCCCAGGGGGTTGTTTTTTTATGTTTGGAGGGCAGATGTTGCAAGTGGGACCCCTCCCAAGGCCATTTTCCGCCCGGGGATCCCATCCCCCAGTGTTGTAAATAAAACAACGGTATTATTAAGCATTAGCTGAAGCCATAATGCATCAGTCCAAATATCTAGTATAGGGATTCCATTTTGTATTTCGAGTCCGCCATTTTTCATGCCCTACATTGCCATGTGCTCAATGTTCTGATTGTCCTACCTCTCTGCCAGTTACACTGTGGATTCTACCTAGCAACAGTTATTATTAGTCCTTCTTGAGAGTGTAGCGCATGCTCAGCAGAAGTAACAGTTGTTCCTTATTAGCATAGCCCTCCCATGTTCTAGAAATACTGTTAGCTCCACCCACTGATATATTTGGAAATGTCCTTACATGGTTGTAACCTCTGTCTAAGCTGTAAACTGAACCCCTTCCACTGTGTATAAAAGGGGCCATGTGCTTGTATTCAGTGTGCTACTCTGTACAATACTGTAGAAGTGTTGTGGAGGTTGTATCACCACCTTTAAAGGTTTATTAAACTATGTTTTTGTATTTCCAGTTTCCTTGCCAACTTCATTTGTAAGTCTAAGGACTTTGTACACAGAAGGGCGGACCCTTTCGGTACCTTTGGGCCTTGCTGAGGCCTGAACTCATCACCAGGGCCGATGTAGTTTGTGGCACGCAGCCCCCTCCATGGACTGTTTTCGGCCTTAGAGACTTCATCCCCCGGCACCAGATGTATATGGGAAGGGGGGGGGGGGGGGGCATGTGGCCCCTCTCCCAAGGAAACGTTTGGCCTCCTAGCACCCCTTCAAAGGGGCCCGATGTTTTTCTTAGGGTGAGAAGCAGGTGGGCCCCCTTCCTGGACCACTTCTGGTTCCGGGGACCCCATCCTCCATGGCCCAATTCATTTTTTAAGGTAAGGAGGCTTAGTGGGCCCCCTCCACGTGCCTCTAAAGGCCCTGGGGGCGCTAAACTTTGTAAAAGGGTGGGGTGTCCATCCATCACGTTTGAGCCTTCTATGGTCCAAGGGACCCTATCTCCTGCTCACATGCTGTTTCATGGGTAGCCAATCCTGAGGTACAGCGATCTCCCTGGCCATACCAGCCCGGTCAGGGAAACTTGTGTTTGCTCCTACCTGCCAGTAATTTTTTCAAAACTCCCACCAAGTCGGAGCAAATACAAAGTCGGCTCCCAGACAGTGGGGGCTTTAAAAATGCTTTCACCAGCTGTTAACAGACTTTTGATCTGTTTTCCTGCCTGCACTGTTGTCCACCAATTTTGACGCTGTTTGACAATTCTGCATAAAACTTAAGATTTTTTTTTTTAAGCACATTCAATTCGGCTCCTTTATGGTAAGTTTCACATTGATTCGTCAAGCAGAGACCAAGGGAAATGGGGATCCCAAAATGTTGATTTTGCATGTTAATTCCCATGGGAAATTTCCATTCAGACCACACACTACCAGTGCTTACAGTTGGATTACCATGACATCAATGCTAAAAAGTGAAGTGGAGCTGGACTTCAGCAAGAAGGCTAAGTAGCAGGCGCGGTGCGTCCATAGGGGCGTAGCCCCCCCCCCCGCCCGCAGGAGACACAGAGGGAGAACTGACAATGCATGCCAGTCAGCATGACGTCGGGAGGCGTCATGTTGATTGGCATGATTGTCACCAGGCAGGCAGCAACACGAGTGCGCATGCGTGGGGACGGAGGGTGAATTTTTTACCCGTGCCCACGCATGCGCACTTGTGTTTGTGCTTTTTTGCGCATGCCCATTAGGAGCCCTTCGGTCTCCTAATGGGCGTGCTCTGGGCGTAGAGTAACCTGTGCCCCTGCAGCGCCAGGATTGTCTGAAATATGGAAACACTTAGTGCGGACATGGCAGCCAGTTGACACGAGCTGTGCAAAAGAGTGACCACACGCAAGTAAGGAGGAAAAAGTGTTTTGACGTGTTTTATTTGTTTAAGATGCCCAACAGCACTGCAGTGCTGAAAGAAGAAAAGCGTGCAGTCTTAAGTAAAGAGTGCACCCTGTACGGATGTGTGCAATGTGGCTATTAATCAACCGTAAAAAGTGTGAAAAAAGTTCAGTGGGGATGTAAATCACAAACTTATAGCCAGTTTCTCGCTGACTCCTGTCTGGTCAGTTTTCCTCCAAAGAGACCACGGATGTTTACAGTAAGGGTAAAATGAATGTGAATATATTAGATAGTGGAGTTGGGGGACCCAGCTTAAACGTGATTGGCCAGTTTCTAAGAGCCGCAGCAAATGAAATTGAACAGGGAGAGTGGGTGCATGGATGGATGCATGCATGATGGGTGGATGGATGCATGCATGATGAATGCAGGGTGGGTGGATGCATGAATGAATGATGTATGGATGGATGGATGCAGGATGGGTGGGTGGATGGATGGGTGGATGCATGAATGATGTATGGATGGATGCATGCATGATGGGTGGATGCATGATGGATGGATGGGTGGATGCATGAATGAATGATGTATGGATGCAGGATGGATGGGTGGATGCATGAATGAATGATGTATGGATGCAGGATGGATGGGTGGATGCATGAATGAATGATGTATGGATGCAGGGTGGGTGGGTGGATGAATGATGTATGGATGGATGGATGCAAGGTGGTTCGGGCTCGCTCGCTGCGGTGCAATATGCTAATTAGTTTACGCCCACCACTTTCAAATGTCACCAGCCGCCCCTGCTAAGTAGGTTAGGAAGATAAAGAGGTGTAGCATTCTCCTTTCTGCCGCTCTGTCCTGTCGATATGATAAACAAATAAATTGGTAGGTGTGTTTAGGAACAGAAGTAATTCTATCAAATTGGAAGGTGTGGCTGCTTTCTGCATCAAAGTTTTATTTTCAAAGTCATTATTTTAAACCCGATTTCTAGAACAAAGTAATAAATTAGATCTGTGACCACAAAGCTTTGTAGATGGTTAAAAATAAATCATTGGAAATGACAGCCTGTAGCACACATGGGAGAGCGCGTTTTGTAAATACATGTGAAAATTGCAGGAGTGTCGTCATGCAACAGAAAAAAACAAGCATATTAAAATCTGCCTTCATGCGAAGGACACTAATAAAAAAGTCGATAGTCCGTGATACTCAATGAAAATTCAAACTCTGAATGTAGAATGCAAAATAAACAAGCATTTACAATGCAACAGGTTTCGCATTTACACAAGTGTGAGCTATTGGCATTGTAAATGACAATCCCTTTTATTTATGTTTTGGTTTTTGAAACATAAATAAAACGCATTGTCATTTACAATGCCAATAGCTTAAACTCGCTTAAATGCGAGACGTTGCATTGCAAATGCATGTTATTGTAGATTGCATAATGTGCTTGTACTAACTAGCCTGTACCCACAGCACAGAGTCGACTGGCTGCATCAACCTGAAGTGAAACTCTGGGCCTAACAGTCAGAGGTCACCCCAGAAATCAGTGATGCAACCTCTCCCAGCTTTCCCAAACCACTATACCCAATAATTCTGACTGCCACTCAAAGCAACAGTAGCAGGAGAGGCACTATTGTTTGGATGGGGGCTTCAACACTCATACCTGCAAGGGGAGTTGCTGACATGTGGACTTTATCCTGGGAAAAACTGAAACAAAAAAGATAAAGCCACTCCTCGTCATAGCAGCTGTGGTCTAGTGCCCTGGGCCCGCAAATATCCAACAGATCTGAGAAACAAGTAAGACCCTAACTGTTCTGAAAGCTAGGGGTCCCTTTTCGCTACTAGTGGACAACTAAGCTATCTTGGCTAGAAGCCTCTGACTGGAATACTGATCACTGCCCTGTTTGGTTTGCATGCTGACAGTCAACTATTTATGATACCCCCCTCAGGCAGGTTTAATATCACGTGTAGATAGTTAGAATCAGGGGGAGTGAATCGGTTGGACGACAATCTACTCGCACTCCACATATAAACAGAGAGATATATTAACAAACACGCCAAATTGGAATGCTACACCTTCGTTATAGTATGAAGGGTCTACACTGGAGTGCCAAGAAAAACCAAGCATTTACAATGCAATAGGTCTCGCAAAGACATTATTTTGAGCTATTGAAATTGTAAATGGCAATGCCTTTAAAAAAATGAAAAGGCTTTGTTATTCACAATACAAAAAGCAACACCTATTGCATCATTGCATGGCGCGTTATCCATGAAAACAGCACCGCGCTTATTAAAGTGACAAAAAAAAGTGTGTTGGGGGCATAGAGAGAAGAAGAAATGACGAGGCTTGTGAGATGGGGAAATAAGGCACGGAGAAGTAAAAGTAAAAGATCCAGTCCCGGTGGACGGGGCCAAAAGGAGACAGGGCGGTGTTGCCTAGGAAACCCTGCCAGGTGAATGGTGGACTTCCTGGAAATTCAGCATGTGGCGACCAACACCGATTCCACAAATGCATACATACATTTAAACACACAGACATACCATCATACAAACACACACACACACACACACCCATATACATACATTTACACACACACACATACATAAACACACACATACATACATACATTCATACATCTCACTATAAAGGTGCTTGTGTTGATGCTGTCTGTTTCCCCTTTCTTCCTCCTGAATCTTTTTCGGTTTAAGACATTTTCAAATAACACATGAAGGCACTTTTTGCTGACTAATGAGCAGGGCATTCAGGCTGCTATCAAATTAGACAAATGGCACATTTTGGTGCACTTATGTGATAGGAAGCGATATTGCGATAGTCGGAAACGGTTGATATTGTAAGTACGTACTCTTGTACGACAGCAGCACTCTCCACAAAACATACCAATATATAACACTGGGCATTAAATCAAAAATGTGTTGTCAACGTTTGGAGCCAGTGCAAACTGGGAGACGGGGCGTTCCCCAGGCTAACCTGTTCCAGCCCCTGTGCCCACGGGCCAAGGGCATGGCTACCAATGTGCTGCGCAAAAACCGCTTAACAAAACGACACTAATAGGGGGCGAAGTTGTGCTCTATTGTGACAGTAGCAGCAGGGTGACAGGGACCAGAGGTGGTGGTAGGCCACCATGCTCCTTTCTCAACATTCCTCCAAAAATACGAATATCTCAGCTGCCACCGTTCAATTCATTTCACGGAAAAATGCAAGGGCAGTGCACGCGCAGAGCCTACCAGTTGAATTTTGATGGAAACACGCAGCCGTCTCCATGCGTGAAAATAGTACGCGCAAATCTGAAAGGAAGCAAGTTCAGGGGGTGTGTCTGCAAAGCATCCACATTGACTTTCAGAGGACAGCATTGTGCATTCTGTAGATTACCAGGCTCGTCGCCAAGCAACCCCCGGGGAACAACAAGCTAGGAGGGGTGGCAGGAGAGGTCCTGGGCTGGTCCTTTCATGGAGGCAAAAACACGGCCTTTGCGCTGTCTCTGGCGGAACGGCCAAGCTGCCGACTTCGGAGCTGGGGAATCATGTTCGAGTCTTGGGTTCGAGACTCCTGTGATTTTGGGCACATCAGTTCATCTCCTCATGCTTACCAAAAAAGAATGTGTCCTAGTCTAATGCAACTGGGGCTTGCACACCTTTGGAAGAGTCATTGACAGACGGGAAAGCCGCAAGAAAACCCGCAGGAATGCCTGAAGCGGGCAGCGTGTCCGAGATGCCACTTTCGCAGCTCTGCGCTCTTAGAGCACAAGCCCCTGGCACCAGCACTAATTAATGGCTGTTTTGCTGTAGCCCTGAGGGGAAGGGAGTGGTAATGATGCGGCCACCTCATGTTATAGTTGTGCACATACATTCAAAACGAGTGCACCCTCTTACCAAAAGACACAGTTTTTATTAAAAAGTCAAATAGAGCGCGGTGCAAAAATATAAATAAAGTGAGTGCGGTGTTTCTAGCGGACGCCGCGCTCAATAACATAATAAAAACAAGGTTCGGCCGCGAAACCGAAACCACGGTTGTAGCGCAGGAGACGCCGTCGCCGTGCTCGTGCTCGTTGGCTGTCCCTGCGCTAGCTGTGAGGAGAAGACACGCCGGAAGACACGCCGAGCCGAGGTATGGGATGTGTGTGTGAGCACCGGAGGGTTCTGTATGTATGTGTGTGTGCATGCGGGCTGCGGGGGGGGGGGAGTGGGGGGGCGTGGGGGGCAGGGGGTTCTCTATGTGTGTGCGTATGCGCGGCGGCGGCTGGGGGGGTTCTCTATGTGTGTGTGTATGCGCCGCGGCGGGGGGGTGAGGGGTTGGGGGGGCTCTCTATGTGTGTGTGTATGCGCGGCGGTGGGGGGGGTCTGTATGTGTACGTGTGAGTGCTGGGTGTGCCTGCTTCCAAGGAGCCATGGGAGACAGGAAGCGCGCGCGACTTGATCCCAGTTCGGAAGGTTGCGCGTGCACCTCACTTGTCTCCTGTCTCCCTTGACTCCTTGAAAGCAGAAACGATCACAATATGTTTCGCTGCGACGATCGCTTCGCGATCTTGCAGGGCGAAACCTAAAAAGGTACATGGTCTGTATGGGATAAGACACTAAACAATCCTCAGTTAGGAGTAGTTTATCACTAAAACAAATTGATTAAGATCACTCAAAGATTCTGTAATGTTAGACTGAGTACAATGTATGTGCCTGTCTTGTTAAATGTTGTAATTACGGGGTTACCCAATGCACTCTATCAATTTTAAAACTGTCTAGACGTGCTCTAGATTTCTTGCTCCCAGTAACAATTAGGAAAAGCGCAAAAATGTATGTGACCACACTAATTGTGGCTGTTCATGGGAAGCTAAACTTAATAACGGCATCTATAATGACACCAACATATGGCTTACCCCGATGTGAGGTAGACGTGGAGAAAAACGTCATGTGTCCTTGACAATGTTGAAAAGTTGAGTGGTCTCCTAGTTGCGTTCTAAAATTTAAGAAATGCATTCCAATCAGAAACTCGTCTGGCAAACTCTAGCACTCTGTAATAAGGACCATGAGTTAGCCGTAGTATATCTTACCTAAAGGAGTGTCTTGTCAAACACAGAATAGCCTGCAGTCGGGTACGACTTCAGTCGCTGTAGAGAGGACGCCAAACTCCGAGGAAGGACGTGAGAAGGTATGGGATTCCAGCTAACAAACAAGTAATTGCCGAAAACGAGCCAATGAATAGATATGGGATCCGAAAATCGAGCGCTTACCTAGTTTCACCGAGTGCGGTACTAAGCATGTACTCTCCCCGGGCCGTGTTCCTGTTTGGACACGTGACCCGGAAATTCGGCTAGTTAAAAAAGTACGCGTTCCAGTAGCGTAACGTAACGATAGAGCGCTGACCTCAGTCCAATTAACGGTAGTAAAGCGCAACATACAAATCCGTAGGTGAAGACTAGTGTTGATATGTACTCCATACTGTCCGTGTACAAAAAACGCTTAAATGACGGGCCTCTAGAAATAGTGGATGATTATTGCAATTGCCAGTGAGTGAACACAAACGTGCAGGTCCCACTCACACGTGACTTATATCAAGAATTTCTAGTCGAAATTATTTCTTGGATAAAAGGGGTCTCACAAAGGACCTAGACAAGTAACAGTTAATTTCATCCAATCATGCCGCATTATAAATTACAACAATGTAGTTCTTTTTAGTAAAATGTCTTAGGAATACATAAAACATAGAAAGTGTCATGTCCTGATAAAACATATGATAAGGATGATGGTATAATAACATCATGTGTAGGGAAAATAGCAGTGTGAACCTAAAGTTCAAAATTAATCCTTTCAGCTGAAAGATCATTCTCATAAGCAACAGTATGACCGTAGAAAAGTGAGAGATACAAATCCAATGTGCTATTGTGAGAATATAGACCGCGCCATCTTGTGTGATTAAGAGGTCTACGAGTATTCTTTACCCTGATTCACTTATTCACTTGGTCACCGACACATTTGATGAGACGGCGTCGTAGTTGCACTTCGACACGAATGATTGTGGTTGCACAAGGATGTAACAAGGTGTAATGCTGTTTGTTTTACACTAGTGGAAGCGGTGAAATTTTTTTTATGAGAACATGTAATGCTGCATCATTGTGATTGTACCCTCGCACCTGGAATGCCCCATTGTTACTTATTTGTATTTTCAGCCCTGAGGATTCGCAAAAGCGATGAAACACGTGTCCGCTGGCTGTTTGACACAATAAAGGACTCCAACGGACGACTCTCCTTCTGGAGATTCCTAGAACTTTCTGTCGCTTTGTTTTTTGTACTGAACTGTTATTTGTTACATAACAAAAGTTTTACCGTGATCGAGTGCATTGGGTAACCCCATAATTTCTGCAGTTGGTAGTTCAGTCTACTTACTTTTGAGTGGTTCTAAGGGCTCTCCACTCACCCTGTGCACCACCTGATAATAGCTAACCAGTATCCAGTGTGTTGAAATTAGGCTGTGCACCTTTTGTCTCTCTGACTACAAGCCCTTCGGGATTCTTACATTGTTAAATGTTGTAGTTCAAATATATATTTTTATGGTCCCCAAGCGCTGTTGTGCTCTGATGACTTCTTCAGAGTTATTCAGGTTTACACGTGGAACATGAGTTTCATTACAATAGAACTGCTTGATACAATATGCTGCTTTCTTTTATACTCGGGGCTTCTAGTGGTACTTGCATTATGCGTCTTTAGTGTCAGGAGTATCCATTTAAGAGCAGCTGTAGTCTGCTACAAGACCAATAATTAAACACACCCACAAAGCTGCAATGGAGACCCAAAGCAACCCTGGAAAAGGTTGGCCACAGCAGCCCCACAAGGCAAACAAACATTGGCATAGCCAAAAGGTCTCGCTTTTGGGACCTTATAAGTGTTTAGCCATGCAACATTTGATGTTGTTGCAGCAAGGATATTGTGCTGCATAACTAAATACTTATAAGGTCCCAAAAGCGAGACCTATTGGCTATGCCAATGCTTGTTTACTGTTAGTGCCCATTTTGTAACCATTAAGGTTTTATTGAATGTTTTTGGATGGACTGGTGGGGGAGGGGGGGCGGGCTGCAGGTCGTCCGCAATTTAAAAATAACATTGGCTGAAAGCTAAAGTATTGTTTCACATAGCACACATTACCATACTAGTCCCTGGCACTGAAGGAAATACTTTGCATAAGAAAGTAAGAGAGCAAGCAGAAGAGTGACATGAAATAAAAGCGAAGAAAGTCTTCAAATAAAGAGCAGCTGGGGGACCATGAAATAGCACTTAGTAATGATACCGAATTAGCATCTGGAATGGCTTAGCGAGAAAGTACGTACACTGAAACTGAGCAGACAAAAGACACCGAGCATAGGACTGAATGAAAGCGCACCAAAGTGATGAGGGAGATCACTGTGGAAATACGTGAAAGAGCAGGGAGGGGACATTTACACCTGAGAAAATGGAGATTGAAAGAGCCGGTGTTCCGTCGTTTTAATCTCCCCATCAGGATGATCTCCCCCTTCGCATAAGCCCCGACGGGGGAGAGCATCTAGTTAGCTGACTGCTGTATTTGTAAGCTCCCCTCTGAGTAGGGGGAGGCAAAACCAACGGGGGAGATCAACGAGTTAGAACAAGGGCCCTTTTGTAAGGGAGGGGGCATTTACAGCACAGTTTGTACACTTTAAAGAAGAAAACGGTACGTTTAAAAGACCGGTAGCGGGAGTTCATAGCTCGGGCAATAAGAGACTGTCATTTGTAATCGGTAGTCTTGTAGCCTGCTGTTCTCAGTAGACAAGACTTTGCTTTTAGGGGCAAATACAACCCGCGCTGAAAGAAAAACAAGCAGAGGTGATGAGAAGGGCGGGGGAAGGAGGGTGGGGTAGTGCATGCAGAGGAGCTTGAATAAAGCGGACGAGGAGGGAGGGGGAGGAGGAGGGGGAGGAGGGGGGGGAAAGGGAGGGGGAGTGCGAGCAGAGGAGCCATTCGAACAAGGCTTAATGAGATAAGAAAGGCAGATGGCTGCGTGCGTTCACGTGCACATGCAAGCAAGCTTTAGGCCAGGAGAAGCTTGCGGGTAGCACTTTGACAAGCTCCTTACTAAAAGTCGAGCATGCAGCGCATGCGCTGCTCTAGGCTAGACCTAAAAAAGGAGCAATCTACTCTGACCGCTTAAGAGATTCATCATCACGAGAACATTTAGAAGAAAATGTATTAGTCAACATATATTTCCATAATATCATGAGAAAACATGTTTTAAATCAGAGTTTAAAACCACAGTGCAGCATTCTCTCTACAGAAAGTAAAAAAATCCGGAGGCGCACCAACATTTGAATAACATGAGAAAATGTGAAGTAGACAGGGCAGGATTTTGGCAAGGGCGAGCTGGGCCCAGGCCACCTACAGGTTGAGGGACGCACAGGTAGCTGACCTTATGGGCTGCCTTGAATAAATCTGTTATTCCGACCACCACAGTTCATGGTCTTCAAGCGGTGTGTAAATCATGTTTTATTTCATTTTCTTACCATCCTTCCATTACCTCTCTCCCACAGCCCCTCCCAGGGACTCTCACCTTCAGTTTTAGCAACTGAATAGGCGATTAAGGTAGGGGGACCAAGTGCAAATGTGTGTTCAAAGGGGTCCCCTGGGCTTAGGTATTCAGCCAAGACGTGACATGTGAGCACAAAAGTGTCAACACTAGGATGACCAATGGGAGGGGGCGGATGGAAAAAGAGTGGAGGAGGAAGACCATGATGTGCACCAAATTGTGTTTTGCCTGGGCTATGTCTATGGAAATGGCAGCCCTGGATGTAGGCAACACATATTTACACCTGTAAAGGGTGGGGCTGCTTCTGCAACAGAAAACTGAAACAAGCATTAGCAAAGCCAATAGGTCTTGCTTTTGCAAGTTAGAGCCACTGGCTTTGTAAATGACATTGACTTTTACCCATGTGTTACGGAGTGGAATGGATGTATGTGGTGTGGAGTGGAGTCAAGTAGGTTGCATTGGAATTGTTAGTTGGGGAATTGTGTAGCGTGCGGCCTAGATAAATATGTTTTACTCTAGCACAGTGGGCCTACAATGTCTGCACCCTTTGACCTGCAGTGAGCTTTAATAGACAGCACTGATTAGAATAATAAAGAAAAAAAAGATAGGCACTGCAGATTCTTTTGGCAATCTTTCTTGAACATATTCTAATCAGGAGGACAGTGCTCTGTCAGCGGGCTTAACCTGCTGTGGAAACCAAAATACATAAAACTGCTAAAGTTAATAAGGCATTTGTGAAAAATATGTATTCAAACACAGCCAAACCGGTGGCTATTCAATCTTGACTGCAGAACAGAGCAGGTAGATGAATGTAGAAAACTGTAACTACTCTACTTCTTCCATAATGTTTGCCACGAAACGAGGTATGGTGATTGATAAATAGTGCATCAAACTTAGCAGATATCTCTAGCTTGTTGAGACATCACTAGTAGTTAATGCACCTGTTGCCGAAATGAAAGGGTCATATGTTTGATTCTCAGCAGGAGTAAATGGCTGAGCATCTCATTCGCATGATCAATAGACTGAGTACCATTGACTTAGTTAACCTGCAACTGGACAGCCTAGAGACTACAGCATAAAATGCCAACCATGTTAAAATTATTATAGAAATGTATGCTCTGCAAACATTTTTGTTTTCCTAACCTAATGCACAACCGAACTATAGTGAAAACATCTATAAATTAGATTCCAGCCAAAAACCATAGTAGTAAGTTTACACGAAGAACAAGACGCGCATAATTTAAACAAGCATTGAAAATGCAATAGGTCTCGCAATAGAAGAGTTTGACCTTTTTCGTTTTGCAAATGGATGAGTGGCGTTGCGTGGATGAGTGGCGTTGCGTGGATGAGTGGCGTTGCGTGGATGAGTGGTGTTGCGTGGATGAGTGGCGTTGCGTGGATGAGTGGCGTTGCGTGGATGAGTGGCGTTGCGTGGATGAGTGGCGTGTGTGAGTGGCGTTGCGTGTGTGAGTGGCGTTGCGTGTGTGAGTGGTGTTACCTGATGGATTAGCTTTGCACTTTGTTTAGGGTCACATTTTTTGCACAACTCATGGCAAACATGTCAAGCAATGTTCTTTAACTTAGTGTGCTCTGACCTATCTGTGTATAAATTATTGGAACATATTTAAAAAAAAACATTAAATGTCGAGTGTGATATTTCCATTTACACACAGTGGATTCAGATGTAATATACAGGAAAAATGCTTCCGTCTAGTGGGAAGGCATCTTTTTCGTACATATATCTTTAAGAATATTGCCCATATCTATATCTGCATGTGACCAATAATAGTTTAACACTGAATTTTAGTTATCTTTTTTTTTAATTAATGACATGTATTGAACATGTTTTTAATAACTGATGCCTTAGAGAAATGGTTATTAAAATTATACTTTAAGAATTGCGCAATAATTACGAGAAAACATCCTGTAATTTTCTTACTTCTTTTTTTCAAGGTACACATTTTGTTTGGGTACATTTTATTTTGAAAACCGTCTCCAATCGTGCATCCTTTGTTTTTCATGTAATCAAGAAACATTCTTGTCGAATTGTAAATGGTCACAATGGTTACATTTTGTAAACATGTAGACGTGTTTATATTGGAACCACTGTACGTAAAGCGAACTGTTTTTACTGTACTTCTTGCCTAAGAGTAGTTCCTACTAAAGACTTTGGGCACCAAAAGTGACATATTGCGAGTACGCTGGGATTGGAGGTAGAAGCAACGGATAGGCAAGCGACCTGCTCCATGAGATTAGTTGATCCGCGCTGTGCCTCGTCAAGAGGACCGCCGAGAACGGCAAAGAAAGCGCCTAAGAAGCCCAATCCGTTAGCTCTTGGTGTGATCCCCGATCTCAAAACAGAGTCAAAGCAGAGGCGCTAGAGCTGTTGCCGGGAGGCAGGCAGGCGAGCAAGTGGGCGGGTGGTAGCCGATAGGAGGAGCAGCCCACTTGTGGTGAGCATGAACTGTCGTGGACTGTGGCTACTAAAAGAGCAGAGCTGAGCTGAAAATACATTTTGTAAACATGTAGACGTGTTGATATTTCCTACTAAAGACTTTGGGCACCAAAAGTGACATATTGCGAGTACGCTGGGATTGGAGGTAGAAGCAACGGATAGGCAAGCGACCTGCTCCTTGAGATTAGTTGATCCGCGCTGTGCCTCGTCAAGAGGACCGCCGAGAACGGCAAAGAAAGCGCCTAAGAAGCCCAATCCGTTAGCTCTTGGTGTGATCCCCGATCCCAAAACAGAGTCAAAGCAGAGGCGCTAGAGCTGTTGCCGGGAGGCAGGCGGGCGAGCAAGTGGGCGGGTGGTAGCCGATAGGAGGAGCAGCCCACTTGTGGTGAGCATGAACTGTTGTGGACTGTGGCTACTAAAAGAGCAGAGCTGAGCTGACCGTGCAGAAGTGCAAGAAGTGTAAAAGAAGACCTGCCAACTTCATCAAACAAGTTTAAAAGGGAAGAGAGAGAAGGGGAGGGGAGGGGGGGAGGAGAAATGCGACACGGCGGGGAGGGGGCGGAGCGGGTAAAAAAAAAAAAAAAGACAGAGGGAAGGCAGAGAAGGGGAGGAGAAATGCGACACGGCGGGCAGGGGAGGGGGCGGAGCGGGGAGAGGTGCGACACGGCAGGCAGGGGAGGAGAGTAGGAGGAGGAGGGGGGAGGAGAGCACAATTTATTGAAAAGTTGTTGAAATGCTATTACATTTTTCGATTGGAAAAAAGCTGTGGTGTGGGTGGTGTTACGCATTTGTTCCTTGCTGGTGGTTATTAAAGATGGGAAACGTGTTATTGCCTTCTTTACCGAAAGTGCGAAATGTACGGGTTCGACCTATATGAACGGTCAATGAATAAACAAGAAACATGCTGAATTCTTTCCAGGGATGGTACACAACCAGCCATTTCCAGGATGGGGAAACAGTTGGCGCCTACAAATGAAGATATACACATCACAATTACACTGTCTGTACACATTGTCAGAGAGCATGCACGTTTTGGTACAAGGAGACGCACTTACACTATCCACATGCCTGTGATGGTGAATGCCGGCAGCGTAATCGGCAGCACCACGCAGGCATTTTGGATCCGGGCATCCAGGAGGGATGCTTTGCAAAGGGAGGCCGGGGCCTCCAGGTGTGGCCCTGAGTGTAGCAGGCCAGCTTTGGTGCATCGGCAGCAAGTCCCCAGTGGAAACAAGCTTCTGTGTTCTGCGACACGGCGGGCAGGGGAGGGGGCGGAGAGGGGAGAGGGGAGAGGGGAGAGGTGCGACACGGCAGGCAGGGGAGGAGAGTAGGAGGAAGAGGGGGAGGAGGGTAGGGGAGGCACGGCCTAGCGGCCGTGCAATCAAGAAGTGAGGGGGCGGAGCTGGGGGAGGCTGTGAGAGAGAGAGTGGGCAAGGCAGGCGGCTGGGGGCATGTGCACGCGCTTTTAAGCTCAATGCGCAGGCGCATTGAGCTTTTAAGCTCAATGCGCATGCGCATTGAGCTTAAATTTCACGGGCACTGCAAGGAATCGCCACGATTCCTTGCAAGTTGGTTAAAGAGTGTTTAAGCCCCCATAGTCTCGCAAGCTCGATGCGCATGCGCATCGACAGGCGAGACCTAAAAACAACTAAAAAAAAACCAAACAGAAGTGAATTTTTTTTTACATGGTTTCACATCTGTTATAGTTTTACGCCCATTCTATAATCCATGGACAAGCTTCCACACACACACAAATTGCTGACTAGCGGGTGATATAGATAAAGATCAGCTCAGTCCCCAGACATGAGAGAGGATATGGTGTTATGGCCAAACCTCCACTGCGATCCAGTCTCGGCGTCAGCTCAACATCCTGTGATTCTCGTCAAATCATTTATTTCACCCGTACCTCCAAAAAAAAATAAAAAAATAATGGTACCTTCTACAGCAAAACTGGTGAAAATGTAAAGCACTCCAATACCTTCGGATGGAGTTTGCGCTATATAAAACGGCAAACAAAGTGTTCCATAGCCTATCAGTAAAAACATCATGTCTGGTCGACTCAGCATGCCTTCCTCACTTCTAAGTTGAGAGAAAGGTGGAGTCATTTCAAAGACTTAACCAAAGAATTTTACGGTAGCCAGAGGATCACATGAAGTGCAGACTGCTTCATGCATAAGGCGCGGAGGGAAAACTTATTGTGTGCGGCCGCTTAAAGAGAACTATGGCTGGGGTATTAGGGCATCACGTTGGTTCATACAGTGTCAAAAGGTAGCTGCCTTCATTCACTTGCTATTTTCATAGCAAATCTGAATGGCATTTATTTGTCTATGCCGAAGAAGACACAAACCAGCCTGGAGGCTTACAGTAGGGGCTGTGCTGTGGGGGTATAATGTGCGCATTACAGGGAGGCAAAGTAGCGATGCTATAGCAAACGTTGCCGTCTGGGGTGTGTGAAAAGGGGCGACAGGCCAGTGCGTATTTTGCTTCTGTCGCCTATACCACAAATGCCGCCACTCTGGCCTTCCTCCACCCTGCAAAGCCTGGGGAGCCGGGAACACAGCCTCACTAAATGCCATTTTGGTCCCTATCTTGCATTGAGATCACCTCTGCCGTTCCAAATGGAAGCAGAGTGGCAAATGCCCATCAAGCCAGCCACCTCGCTAGCATTTCTTTCAGTATTAAAAGAAAAACAAGGAAGTAAAGGGGGCATAGTTAAAGCCACAACTACTGCAAATTGCTCTGCTTTGCAAGCCAAGCCAGGGGCTCAATGGGGGAGCAGATGTTCGAGTAGCAGAGGACAAGGGCAGCATGAATGCAAAAGAATTAAGGAGGCGAAAGGGAGGAATGCTGCAATAAAATGCAATCAGCTGTAGTGTATTTTGTAAATGTAGTGTATTTTGTAAAGCGCATAGCTGTCCCAACGGGGCATCCCGGCGCTGTATAATGCTGTGGAACCCTTCCTGGCTCTCCCTGTGAGAAGCCCCTCCTGGGCACCCCCAAGGTGAAGCCAGGCATCCCAGTGTTATAGGGGCCGTTGTGGAGATTAAGCAAGCTATTGCCCAGAGTTGCAGCGTGGGAGCCATGATTAGAGTAGGTGCCGAGGCGAGAAATATCGAGTCCGCGGACATTGAGCTCAAGACCCTGCCGCTACGGGACTTGAACCCTGGTCCCGATCTCTGCTTCAGAGTCTGCCGCTCTAACCAGTGAGCCACACTTCTCCACTATGGGCCTAAAGCTGCTTTATGGGCCTAAAGCAGCCATGGGCCTAAAGCTGAACGTGCACCAACAATGTAATACCAGCAGGAAAGAAATAATAAAATGAGTCCCCCAGAGCAACAGATACATAACCAAAGCCTAAAGATACAGTACTTGGTCCCTGCTTCGTGAGAGGAACGAAAAAGAAAAAGGAGGGACAAAGAGGCAGGACTAACCACTGGCAAGTATGGATTATTAAAGGACACAGAAACAAACAAATAAAAAGCAGGCTGATGGCTTGAAGTCTTGAATGCTCTGCCTAACTAAATGCAGGAAAGCGGCGATTCACCTGCAGACACTATAGAAAAGTAGTTTGAATCTGCCTCAGAACCTTGACAGCAAATACTACTATCAAACATCTAAATGATGCAAGTAGGGATGGAACGAGGAGAGAGAGCAACAAGAAGAGAAAAGAAGACAGATATTGGGGGCTGAGTGGAAAGAAGAAAGGAGAGAGGACAATGTAAATTCAAGAGGGAGAACAAAAAAAAATAGGAAATGAGAGATAAAAGAACTAGAAAACAGATTGTGCTAAAGAGATACAGAGCGAAAACAAATGAAAATGAAAGACCTAGAGCTGTGAAAATAAAATAAAGGACCGAAAATATATTAACTAATTATTATTTTTTTTAAACAGTTTAAGATTGCAATTTCTAAAATGGACTTGCATTATGTTTTGGGATAATATATTCGCAATGCTGGAATGTAGATTAAGAAATAAAAACAAAACATTTGTACCACCAAATTGTCCCTTTCAAGGAATTGATATTTAGTTGCAGTTAAATGTATATTTAAATGCCAGCATTTGTAAAGCGCACAGCTACCTCCGACGGAGGTGTCCCAGCGTTGGGGGCCGTCGGGACGATTAAGTAAGCTATTGCCCAGAGTCACAGGGATATTCTATATCAGAGGCTGCTTCTGTGAGCTGTATAAACTGTGTTTACTAGGGACTGTGCACTTCGTTTTTTGGCCAATAGAGGGAGTAAAGTTTTATTCAAACAGTATTGTTAGATTTCAAGTTAGTGAGGCCTTTACCTGCCGAAGTCCAAAGTGTGGATTGAGCCTGTGTCTCCTAGGAGATTCTGAACAGGAAAAGCAGCTTCCAACTCCCTGGCCAGCAAACCTTGTCTGAGGTCGCTGGGACCTTATATGGTCTGATATTGTTTGGTACATGTGTACCCTGATTGGTGGTTGTAGCTGATGTTTTTATTGGATTAGGGTTAGTGTCCTCATTAGTTGGGTATCTGAGTGTTCTGATTGGTTTCTGGGTCTGTGATTCAATCAATGTAGGGTTGGGGCTAGGGTTAGGATTTCTATTGGAAGTAGGGACTAGGGTTTCCTGTGTTATTGGTTGTAGGGACTAGGGCTAGGGTTAGACTTTTTATTGGAAGTAGCGATTAGGGCTTCTGATGTGATTGGTTGCTGGACTGGTTGTGGGACTAAGAGTAGGGTTAGGCTTTCTATTTGAAGTGGACAAGGGCTTGCTGTGCCACTGGTTGCTTGGACTTGGGGTGGGACTACTGGTAGGGCTAGGGCCTCTATTGTACGTAGAGATTAGGGTTTTCTGAACGGATTGGGTGCTTGGACTAGGGCTAAGATTGGCTGTAAGATCCTGGTCTCCTATTGGTTCTAGGTTTTTAGGGCTAGTGTTGTGATTGGATAGTGTTAGGGCTAGGGTTCCCATTGGCTGACAGGGTCATCTGATTACTAGGGCTATAAAAGACCAGGCTTAGGGCGTCTCAGCCTGGGCGTCGAGGCTATGGGCGGAGAGGACAAGGGCAGCTGCCTGTTTGAGCCTGTTAAGGGGGGAGAGGACAAGGGCAGTTGCCTGTTTGAGCCTGTTTAGGGTGGAGAGGACAAGGGCAGTTCGAGACTGACCAGGGCCAGGGCGAGAAATGCTGCCCAATATACATACCTCCATTATGCATCTATATACTTCTAATTTAGCATTTCCAATGCACTTCCCTATTTCTCAGGCTATACTACGCTCAATATATCCTCTACATCTACTCTCTCATTTAACCCCAAACCCCATACCACTACTATGACCCCCAAAATAACCCTTTCTAGACTCTCTCCAACTCTACCCCTCCTTGCATCATCTTACACATCTTTTACTATACAGATCCCCCAAAACAAACCTTTCTAAACTCTTCCATCTTTTCTACCCTCCCCAACCATTCTCAATCCAAATACCGGACTAACATATCCACCACTAAAATTACTTTCATATTTCACCATACTAATTCAACACTAATCCTGATGGGTTCCAGAGTAGCGTGCTACTTGCGCTTCAAAACCCCATCAGGGGTAGCAAGCGCTATATAAATATTTTATTTTATTTATTTTAGCGATTTGTAAAGCGCCTGGTGACCCGAGGGCATCCCCGCGCTGTAATCTTGAAGGCGAACCTGAGGGCAGAGGGGGGGATTGTTTTTTTTATTTTTTTTTATTTAGGGAACAACATCGTTTTCAATTTCTTCCTGAACATCAAGTGATTAGATTCCAGTCGAAGGGTACGGGGAAGAGCGTTCCATCTCGTGGATGCATTCATCGAGAAGCGGCGGCCTCCCGTACGTGTCTTCCTATATCTAGGGACAATGGCCAGGTTCTCCTTCTCCGACCGGAGCGACCTGGGGACTTTGTAAGGAGTAACCAGGTCTCTTAGGATATTTGGGCCGGAACCATTAAGCAGCTTGTGCGCAGTGCAGAGGGTCTTGAAATCGACCCTTTGGCGGATTGGAAACCAGTGAAGAGCCTGGATTGCTGGCCTGGCTGATACTCTGGAGGGGAGATTCCAAAGTAGCCGGGCGGCTGCATTCTGCGTTCGCTGGAGTTTGGACAGGGTAGCTTCTGGAGCTCCGAGGTATATCATGTTGCAATAGTCCAGCCGTGCGAGCACCAGGCCCTGGACTAGGAGTTTCCTGGATAGGGGCGGGAGTAGTGGGAGGATCTTCCGGATGGAGCGCATTAGACCAAAGCAGGTCCCCGCTGTCTTGGTAGCTTGAGACTTCATCGACAGCTCGGGCTCTAGCCATACTCCTAGGGTTTTAATTTCCTGTTTCGGGGTGGGGATTTCCCCGAAGACGGCTGGCCAAACCGAAGGAGGGATGGTGGACCACTGCTTGCCCAGCAATATGACCTCGGTCTTTGACCCGTTTCATTTTAGTGCTGATTCACACATCCAGGTGTGAATATTTTTAAGGCAGTTTTGTAGATTGTCAGGGTGTTTGTCCAGTTGGGAAAGTGAGACGACTAGTTGGGTGTCGTCTGCGTAGCTTACTATTTTAATCCCGAAGGGGGTGACCACATCTTCAAGGGGAGCCATGTAAGCATTGAATAAAGTTGGGCTTAATGAGGACCCCTGGGGGACCCCGCTCGTGAGGGGGAGGGTGGCAGAGTGGAAGTTGCCATCCCACACCTGGAACGAGCGCCCTGAGAGGAAAGACTATCCAATTGAGCGCCGAACTTGCAATCCCTGCCGCAGCTAGCCGATGAAGAAGGACACGATGGTTAACTGTGTCGAAGGCTGCGCTTAAATCCAGGAGGATCACTGCCACTGATCCTCCTGAATCCAGGATGCATCTCGCCTCCTCGATGACGGCGAGGAGAGCGGAGTCCGTGCCATGACCTGGGCGGAAACCCGTCTGGGACTGCCGTAGGATGTTATTGGCTTCTAAGTACCGTGACAGTTGGCCATTGACCAATTTCTCGGCCACCTTGCTGATACAGGGGAGGAGTGAAATGGGTCGGTAGTTCGCCATGTCTGTGGGGTCAAGTTGGGGTTTCTTTAGAAGTGCTTTAATGATTGCACTTTTCCAGCTGGGGGGGACCGAGCCTTGGGAGAGTGATATGTTTATGAGCTCCGTAATTGTGGGCACTACGACTGGGGCTACAGTTTTGAGAAATCTGATCGGAGCGGGATCTAAAGGGGATCCGCTTTTCATTTTGATCAAAGTGGATTCTACCTCGTCTCTTGTTACTGCTTTAAAGGAGGTGAGCTGGGGAGACAGACTGTTTTCTGAGTAATTAGTGGAATCCTCAGTGTTCATGTTGTTCGGTAGGCTAAGAGGGGGCAAAGATGTTAGGATGCGGTCGATTTTAGCATTGAAGTAGTTGGCCAGCTCATTACTTCTGTCCACCGGGGGTGTGTTAGACGAGGGTGGAACAGGTTTTTTCAGTAACTCTTTAACGATGAGATAGGATTCCCTAGCCGAGTTAGTAGCATTTTTAATCCTGGTGTCATAATGAGAGGCTTTAGCGAGTTTCAGAGAAACTTTGTATGTTCTCACCGATTGCTGATACGCAACTTTGCTTGCGTGCTGCCAGTCTTTCCTCCATATCCGTTCTGCTTTTTTACAGTGTTTACGGAGGGTCCGGAGTTCCGGAGTGTACCACGGGGCAGATCCTAGTTTATTGTTCTTATTCTCGCGGGTTTTTATTGGGAGGATGGAGTCTAGAGAAGTGGTAATCCATGCTCTGAATTTACTGTCCGCAGTGGTCGGGTCTTCCGAGGGGGTCGGGATAGATGAGTTCAGTATTCTGGCCCAATCCTTTGTGGATATTCTAGCCCATGCTCTATCCTTAATATAGGTGGTGGGTTTGTGGAGTTTCTTGGGGACTCCTGGGAGGCAGAAAGGAACCATGAAATGGTCCGTCCATGGGAGAGGGAGGGACTCCATGACTTGAAGAGTGATGTCATTCGTGAACACTGGATCAAGCAGATGGCCTTTGGAGTGCGTAGCACCGGAGTTAGTTAGGTGGAGGCCAAAAGCCGCCAGTTCTCCAATCAAGTCGACCACTACTATGTCTAGGGGGTCATCGAAATGGATGTTAAGGTCCCCTAGTATGGAGAAGTTGGGGGTGGAGTGTGCTTGAGATGCGATAGTCTCAAGGAGTGCTCTAGCAAAAGTGCTCGTATGGCCGGGGGGACGGTAGATTAGGAGTCCAGCTAGTGTGTGGGTCGGACCTACGTAGATGGTAAATTGGAGGCTTTCGGAGTCCGTGATATGGGCGTCGTTGATTCTGCAGGTGAGGTGGTAACGGTGAATAATCGCCAAGCCTCCTCCTCTACCCAAAGGGCGGGGCTGGGATTGCACCAGGAAGCCTGGGGGAGTAGCTAGAATGACGTCTGAGTCCGAGTGGTCTGTAAGCCATGTTTCAGAGAGAAACAGGATATCAAGCTCATGATCCTCTATAAGATGGTTAATTAGCAGTGCGTGTCTGGGGAGAGAACGACAGTTCAAAGTGGCTAGTTTAAGAGCTGTGGGCAAAGCAGGTCGGCTGGGGAGTATGAGCTGGGCAGGGCGGCAGCGAGTGCAGGTAGTGTATGGTCCTTCAAGATCATGTATATAATTGCATGCTGTGTCAGTGGGGGGTCTAAGGCTAAGGAAGTCCCGGCGTGAATAGTTTACCACAGAGGCAGCCAGTTCCGGCAGGGGTTCCGGCCCTAGGCCCGGCTGTGCGCGGACTGGCGCAGACGGGCTTGCCTTAGGCGCGCCTTCGGCGCGCAAACGGCGCTCCCGCTGCGCTCATCCGCTGCGCTTCCGGTGGCAGCACATGATGTAGGGGGCTGGGGGGCGTGGCCTTAAGGGGGCGTCGCCTGAGTTCTCGCCGGCTTGGCGTTTGTGGCAGGGAAATGTTCAAACAGCGAGAGAGCGCTAGGTCCGCTGCTCGCTGTGTTCCCAAGTGAAGGTGAATGCCCTGGCGCTTGTTAACGCGTGGTGAGATTAAAACACAAGTAATTCAGTGACAACAATTTTCTCAACAAGTTTAAAAACCTCCCGGCTTCCGCCTCAGGAGTGCGCGATCGATAGATCGATAAATACAAACCTTTTTCCCTTCACTATCCCGCCACCTACCCTTCTCTACCCAAAAAACTGAATAACATATCCACTACTCAGTTTTACTTCATATTTTATTATACTAATTTTCAACACTAATCCTTTATGAGTTCCGGAGTGGCGTGCTACTCACCAGAAAACCGCTTCAACATCCATCAAGGGTAACAAGTGCTATATGAATGCAAACTTTTCTTCCCCTTTTTATCCCTCCGCTATGCTTCTCACTTCAAATAACTAACTAATATTCACCACTGAAATTACTTTCATATTTCACCATATTAATTCACAACTAATCCTTTAGGGGCTTCCTGAATAGCATATTTCAACACCCCATTAGGGTTAACAAGCGCTATATAAATACAAACTTTTTTTTCCTCCTCTATCCTTCTGCTATCATTCCAAATCCAAATAACTGACTAACCTATCCACCACTTAAAATGTACTATACTAATTCAACACTAATCCTCTATGGGTCCCGGAGTAGCATGCTACCCGCCGAAAAAGCGCTTTGATGCCTCGTCAGGGGTAGTAAGCGCTATATAAATGCAATTACAATACAATGCAATACAATACATGGTGCTGCGCTAACCTGCTGCCGGAGCCGGGGATCGAACCCTGGACCTTGTGGTCCGGAGTCAGGCACCCTGGCCGCTGCGCCACAACTCTTCCACTTTTCATCTGTGTACAGAGCATTATGACTGCAGCAGTACCAGCCATGTCTAGGGTAAGTGTTAAAAGTGTTAAAGGGAAGGTTATTCAGCACTATACTTGTCCAAATTGGGCTGATTAAATTTGAAACTGGGGCCAAAAGAACCAAACTGAAAGGCACTGAGCGAGCAGTTAAACACTCAAACAAAAACAAAATCTAGCTGGGGCTAGGGGAAGCAGGGAATAGTTTCTCCCACAAAAAAATACTGATGTGAGACTATGTAAGGAGTCTATTCCTAGCCCAACAGAGGACATAAGCAAGCAATGGATAGGGTTGCTTATGCTCGTATTTTCCTGAAAATACAAGGAAGAACAGCACTTTAGCTCATACTATAAAAAGAATTGCAGGGGGAGTTGATTTCAAACATGCATTCACTTCATCATATTTTGATCCAACTAAACATCAGTTGAGGTGGTGTTGTTTGAATATACTACTTCAGAACAACATTTTCTCATGTAATTGGCAAGAGAAATATTGAAATTTAAAATACAGTAACAAAATTAAAATACGTTTCAAAGCTTTCACTGGCTTTCTAGAATCTAGTCATTCAAAGCACTAGTAACTTCGCTTACTGTGAAAAAAGGATCACCCATGTATTTGTCTAAGGCGCATGAAGCACCATTACAGATCTTTGTTAATCTGTGGGGATGGACTGGCCTGTAGGTCAATCAGGAAGGGACGAAAGGACTGGACTCATAGGCCAGTATGTGTGAGCCGGTCTTCTGACTGTTTGTAGGCCTGTTTTATGGTCTGTTGGGCTGGCTTTTACTGTTGATTTCCCGGT
The DNA here is from genome assembly GCF_964261635.1 of Lissotriton helveticus. Taxonomy (NCBI): domain Eukaryota; kingdom Metazoa; phylum Chordata; class Amphibia; order Caudata; family Salamandridae; genus Lissotriton; species Lissotriton helveticus. Next base: position 553,484,481 of record NC_136063.1, read on the forward strand.
TATTGAACCAACATTGCATGCAGCAAGGTCTAATCCACGCATTCCTCCATATCTTGCAAAACACTTACACAGCATGTCCTTGCAAGTTCAAAACTACCCCAATTTGCAAGCATGGGCCACTTTTTAGCTATGTAATTCACTAATGGGGGTTGCTTTTATTTTGGTGCCTAAGCCTATTTTCTGTCCCGCTTTCTAACCCGTTAATCTGTAAATAAAATATTATGGCGGAAGCTGGTGATGGCTTCTGATCACCCTGAAAGTTATGTTTGTCTCAACACAATGAAAGTATGCAGCCTGTTGTCTATTAAAGACTGACGAGGGACTGCCTCAAAAGGATCTCTTTCACTGAATAAGTGACACGGAACACGACTGCAAAATATTGAGCTTCATCGTACAATGAAAGCTCTGTGAGACCCAATTCTATTGGTGTGAAGGTATCACATCTGTGGCACCTTTCTCCTGATAATCAAGAGCTGGAAAAATGTAATCCCTAAGAGAGGATTCCCACACATGCACAATGTGTTTTTTTTTAGTTCAACATATTTTATTACAAGATTATTTTATATACAGTACAGTACCAGTATAGTGAGGGTAAAGCATGTAAGTTCAGACGCCGTTGGGGTTACATTAGGCGTGACATCAATGGTAAATAGTTAGTTAGGCAGCTGTTCCTCGCTCAAAAGTTCGGCGTATCCAATTAGCCTTAGTGTTGTTTTACCCTCCAGAGGAGAAAAAGAAGGTAAGGAGAAAAAGAAGGTAAGGAGAAAAAGAAGGTAAGGAGAAAAAGAAGGTAAGGAGACGAAGGGGGTAGGGGGAAGTGGCAGAGAGAGAGAGGGGGGGGGTCGAGTAGGTGTTCCGGCATTTGAGCACCAAGCCTTCAGAGCCTTCGGCTCTCCTTTGTGTCATCTAGGGGGGTTTGTGTGTTCCCAGAATCTTGTCTAGGTTGGCCCACATGCACATGTTTTTTCAATACTGCCTGCAGCCCAATGATGCTCAAAGGAAAGGTGAGGCAGGCAGGCCCCAATTACATGCAAGATTGAGGGAAACATTTTACAGGCCTGAAAATCAAATCCAGACGTTTTTACTGCACCTACCTAAAAAGCAATATTGGACTTATTGCCAGTATCCAGGCTGTAACAGCTGGAGACGTTCCAATGACAATTCTGAGGCTGTTGCCCTGCATATTCAACTTGCCCTCCCACCAGAACTGCACTGGCGAACTCTACATTTTGTGCAGTGAGCAGAATCTCCAGGCAGATGACAGTCTGAAGTATGGCACACAAACTTGGTGCAGTCAACATGCTACTGGCTTGTGGTGGTTTCACGCACCACCTGCCCTCGCCAGAGCAGACCAAAGGCCAAAAACAATGGCATTATTATTATTTTTTTTAAACCATTTTTATTATTTTTGGGGCTATACAGCCAGGAAAAACATATAACAAACATGTCAGTATCAAGCAATGCCCACACACCCACCTCTTCGCCTCCCTCATAGTCCAGGATCCACACATCATCCCAGTGTCCAGCCATCATAGTCCTCTGAGTCCAAATTGGTAACAGCTCCTGATCCTGCAGGCCCACCCCCTTCACGGCTATCTTACAGACAAATGTTCGCGATCATTTAGAGCCCCCCATCCAGTCCATGATATTGTCTCCATTTGCCCCAGACTCTGCGGAACTTCCTAGGGAATCCTCTTGCTTTGTAGGTGACCCTTTCGGCTGCCATGTATAGGTCCACCCCCCTCCTCCATTCCTCTAGCCGTGGTATGTCCGCCGCCCCCCACTTCCTGGCTACATCCCGTTTGGCCACTACCAGTGCGAGTCCTAGAAAAATCAGCAATGGGCGTGTTAAGTCCACATCATTGGTCATCCCCAGGAGTACTAGTTTTGGGTCTGAGGGGATGTCCATCTCCAGGACCTCTCCCAATTCAGAGAGGACTGCCCTCCAGTAATTTTGAATATTGGGACAGGACCAAATCGTGTGTAAGAAATCACCGCCATCGTGACCGCAGCGTAAGCAACTGGGGTCAGGTACCCTCCCCATTTTATGCAACCTCACTCTATCGAAGTAAGACCTATGTAAGATCTTAAATTGGATCAAACGGAGGCGTGATTTAATCGCAACCTCCCTATGGTGCATCAATACCGCCCCCCAGTCCGCCTCATCCATCTCTCCAACTTCCTGCTCCCAAGCGGTCCTGAGGCCCTCCAATCTGTTTGGTTTATTATTCATGATAGTTTTATATGTTAGGGAGACCGCCTTCCCGGGGATCTGTTCCTGTAGCAGGCGGCCTTCCAGAGGAGCATACTCAGGGAGTGCCTCCATCTTCGTCCCCTCTGCCCTCCACGCATGCCGCAGCTGCATATATTTAAAGAATTGGGAGCGGTGGAGGCCAAAATCTCTTTGTAGTGATGGGAAGGATTGCAGCGCCCCTTTTTTAATTATGTCTCCTAATGTGGAAATGCCTATGGCATCCCATCCCTGAAACCCTTTCAGTTTACTAAGTTCCGTCAACCAAGTGCAATTCCATAGTGGAGTTTGCTTTGTCGGTGTGTGTTCCCATTGAATTGCCTTCGTCGCCCTTTTCCATGCTCCTAGTGTGATCTTAGTAGCTGGTAGTAATCCGGCCTGTCCCTTTCCGCCGTAGATGTAGTATATACATGTGCGAGTGCCCATAATGTGCCGTTCTAATGCATAGGTGGTGTTGGAACCGGAGGTCTCTGGTTGGCACAGGTACGCACTTGTGACAAGCAGGGACCCTCAGCTCCACGTCAGGGCAAGGGAACTACTCCTTCGAATAACCCCATCTCACCCTCTAGGTAGTGTGGCGCGAGCAGACAAGGCTAATCCTCAGGGCGATAGTAAGTTAAGCATTTATGATCACACACAGTAAACCCACTAACCCACCACAAATGGACACCAGTCGTGTAGTTGTATCAAAAATACGTATACTTTATATAAAAGATAGATTTAAGCAGGATTATCACAAGACCAAATAACGTTTAGCGATTGGAGGCCACCAGATTACAATAGGCAAGTTAGTCTTTGAATGTTCGTGGTTCAGCAAGGTACGATGACAGGGAAATAAAAACGTTGCGGACCCTGGATCCGATATGAACTCGGGACGGAGTTCAAGTGTACCTTGCTTGTGGAAGTCCGAGGCGTTTCAGGCGCGGCTACTGGTGAGGGCGGACTCAGGACGAGGCCAACGGTTCTCCAGAGGATCTCTCCGGCTCGGGCCCCCTCGGGGGAGCAGGACTGTGGAGGGTTGTGGTGATCCGGGGTCGATGCAGCTCACGGGGCGAGGCGCCGTTCAGGCCTGCGGGACATACTACTTCTTAGCACGCCGGGTCGTACTCGTGGATCTGTGAGGGGCGTCACGTTCTATGGCAGACGGGTGCAACACCAGGCTTCCGGTACCACGGTACGGGGAGGCCTTTCTTGAGGTGCGGCACGGGTCTTGGTATGCACAGGGCACAGCGAGACAGTCGGGTACGTTACGACGTACGGACCGTCCGAGGCTATGGAAGGCGCTCTGTGCAGATTCCGAGAAACAACAGAAGATGCTGATGCTAGTCAATTTCAACGACAATCACTTCAGTCTGCAAACATTGGAATGAAACCAAATGTTTTGGATTTTTATTTTCTTCTTACTTCTTATGTTTTATTCAGTAATACTTTATACACATTGAATTATTTTACATTTCACTTGATTTTTTATACAAACATATTTTGACCTTATGTACAAGACCTAACTAATACTATTAAAAAACAATACAAAATATAACAAATTTGTTCAAACTCACAATCATACTCCACTCATACTCTTACAGATAAAATATAGCTGGAACTGAATTATTCACAGCGGTGCCATATACAAATTTTCAAAATTTAGAATCCCTTATTCAACCTCCTAATATATTCAGTCTTTTTAATGTGCAGATTCCGGCGGGAGAAGATGAGGAGGTGCACAACGCGCTCCGTTAGCGGCGAGGTGACAGGAGAGCGGGCGGCCCGGCACTGAAGCGGAGAGCGACTCAGGGATGAGCGGGGCTCTCTACGGCGGGGCAACCAGGCTCCGAGCTGTCACGACCTGGGAGGGGGCGAAGGCACCCAAGTCACAACTCTGGTGAGGGAATAAGAACTAGAATAAGAACTAAGGCCCAACAGCAGACGGGCACAAGCAGATAGAACCCAATGGTCCTGGGGTTCCGTTCAGGGGGCAAGCTCTCGATCAAGCCGTTGGAGATCGTTTCAGGCACAAGTCTACAAAGTCCTCTCTGGTCTTTTCCTCTCCGTTCTCAGCAAGGCACCACTGCAGGCCAGTCTTACAGGATTCAGACTGGTTTCCGTCCTTCAGCTTCTCTTGGTCCTTCTAGTCAGGCAGAGGTTCGTCGTAGTCAAAACAGGATCTTAGAAAGATGGAGCAGGCAGCTCCCAACAAAGGAAAATCCACCAGGCGTCCAGGGGCTGGGCAAGGCCCAGGGAGGCAAGCCTTCCCCTGGGCCCAAGCAGCAGCACACCCCTGGTAGTTTCAAGTTGGCAAACAAGAACATTTTGTAAGGAGACACAGCCCCTTTTTATACACTGAATCCCTTTGTCTAAAGGTGCAGGGTGGGGGAGAAACCAGTCGCAGCTGGTTTTGGAGTACTTTGTTTTCCCCAGCCACACTTTCCATTCACCAGGCAGGCTAGGGCCATCAGTCGCACCACAGGGGGGCGGAGCGAGCATTGTGTGGGAAAAGCCCAGCCCTATTCAGGACCCAGGTGCAGCCCCTCCCTCACATCAGCATGCTAATCTCTCCATTCACCACCAGGGCAGACCCATCCAGACATCCTGGAGCCAGGCCCACCAGCCAGCTCCAGCCAATCACGCGCCAGCACGCTCACTGCACACACACATCCATGTCTAGAAGTGGCACTTCCACACTAGACACATACAGGCCGCATACATCATCGCGCAGCATTCAATCTCACGAGTTCACACATACCAAACTCGAGCCTGCACTCCCCACGCATCCGGAACTAACATGGACACATACATTCCCCATGCATTCCTATGGGAGGGCAGGCCTATCTCTCCACACACAAAGTGCACACTCACTTTCCACTGGGACACAGTGAAAGTGCGCATAAACCAAGAACCACTAATACCATGTCACAATTAAAAAGCAAAAAGTTCAGGGGTGAACCTGCCAGAAGGGCCAAGTCCAACAGGTGGGGTGTGTGGCAGGTGCATGTATCCATTCATTAATGGGTGCCAGGTGTTCCGCCCAGTAGTAGGCCTCCAAGTCAGGCAATGAAATGCCCCCATCATATTGGTGTCGCTGGAGGGTCGATAACGCTATTCTAGGTTGTTTACCCAGCCATAGGTAGGACCGCAATACCACATGGATATCCCGGAAGACCTTACATTTCAGTGGGAAGTATTCATTCTGAAATGCATATAAAAATCTTGGAAGTGAGATCATTTTAAACATGGCTGCCCGCCCAAGGATCGTCAGAGGAAGAGATTGCCATCTGCTTGCGTCTTCAGTAAAACTGCGTACGACGTGACGAATGTTGCGTTCGTAGGAGAGATTGCTGTCTGTTGTGACATATATCCCCAGATACGTAAATCTCTGTCGAGTTGTCTGAAGTCTCTCAGGCAGGGTGGGCCACTCATCCCTTCCTTGGGGGTCGTAGAGCGTTGATTTGTGCCAATTGATCTGGTACCCAGATTGGGCTCCATATCTATTTAGCGTGGCAAACAAGGCCGGTATAGTACTGTCCGGCTGTGTAATATATAGCAGGACGTCATCAATGTATAAGGACAGTTTTTCTTCGCTTTCATCTGCTTGGCCTATCCGAAATCCCGTGATCCTTGCATTCTGTCTAACCGCGCAAGCCATCACCTCAATAGTGAGGGCGAACAAGAGGGGAGACAGAGGGCATCCCTGCCTGGTGCCCCTCCGTATAGGGAGGGCTTCCGATAATGTCCCGTTAACCCTGACTCTAGCACTTGGGCCGATGTATAGTAGAGCAATCTTACGCCTATATTTGGGCCCAAATCCCATGCGCTCTAGTACTCCTTCCAGAAAAGGCCAGGGGACGGCGTCGAACGCCTTCTCTGCATCCAAAGATACGAACCAATGCGGCTCCGTCCTGTTCTCCACCTCTCTGAGCCAGTTATGAGTCCGCCTTAAGTTATATCTGGTTGCCCTTTCCGGGATGAACCCCGTTTGGTCCAAGTGAACTAGCCCTGGTATAACCCGTCGCATGCGGAGCGCCAGAATCGTTGCGTATAATTCCGCCTCTACATTTAGCAGGGAAATGGGGCGGAAGGACGAGCAATCATCCGCCGGTTTCCCCTGCTTGTGGATTGGGACGATTGTGGCCTGTCTAAGGTCCAGCGGGAACTGTCCCTCTGCCTCGGCGTCTAGGAAGAGGCCCAGGAAGTGGCGGATCAGGAGATCTGCTGTTTTCTTGAAGAATTCGGCCGGGAAGCCATTGGGACCCGGAGCCTTTCCCGTGCGGAGCTTGGCCAGGGCCATCCTAATCTCTTCCTCAGTTATATCTGATTCCAAATCTCTTTGGTCAGCCTCTTCCAGCTCTGGGAGGACGATATCTGCCATGTACTGCAGTGCATCATCCTTTGAGCCTAAGGCTCGTGCGGCATAGAAGGCCTTATAGAACTCAGCGAAAGTATCTGCTATTCTGTCATCCGTACAGGCCCACACACACAGACCATCTTTCACCTTTTCCACCCATCTTTCGTCTCTCTCCTTTCTGTTTAGCCACGCAAGGAGCCTCCCAGATTTGTCTCCTACATTGTATAACCGGTGCAGGGATGCTAGAGCCTGCGATTTCGCCTCTCCTGTCACCAGTTGCCTATATTGAACTTGCAGGTCCGAAAGGCACCGAAGATGCCCCGGGTCCCGGGTTATCAGGTGTTTGTTTTCAATCGTCAGTATCCGTGCTTCCAGTTCCCTAATCTCAGCCTGGACTTTTTTCTTTTCCTCTGCCAGTCGACAGTGCACCCTATCTCGGAGCACCACTTTAAGTGCCTCCCAGAGGACTACCCGCAAGTCCACCGAGCCTACATTCTCAGCGAGGTATACCTTCACGTCCGCTCTCAGGCCCTTTAGGAGTTCCACATTCTCTAGATCCCATGCCGACAGTCGTAGTGTCTTGGGCCCCTCCTTCCTTCCCACCTCTAGCAGCAGTGGAGAGTGGTCAGACACTCCACGAGCACAGTATTCAGCCGTGTCTGATACCTGTAGTGTCTGTCGTGCCATATAAATGTAATCTAGGCGGGAATATACTTTGTGTGCTCCAGAGAAGAAGGAATATGCCTTGGTGTCCGGGTGAAGCCACCTACAAACATCAAGGAGACCGAGTGCGGCCATGGATTTGGCTAGTGGCGTCACACTTCGAGGCCTATCTCGGTCCCCGGTCCTATCTAGTATGGGGTTCATTACGTCATTGAAGTCTCCCCCAAGGATTTGAATAGTATCCGCTGTGTTAATGATAATGTCCGAAACTCCCTTCAGTGTACCTGCCTGAAGTGTAGGTGGGGCATAGGCGGAAATAAATGTGTACTCCTTCCTTCCCCATTTCCCGCGTACTCCTACATACGTTCCCTGTGGGTCTGTCCATACCTGTGCTACAGTCATAGGTGGGTGTTTTCTGATCATGATCGCCACTCCTCTGGAGCCCGAGGTAAGCCCCGCATGCGCCAGGACCTTGTAGAGCCCCCTCGCCAGGAAGGCACATCTAGTGCCCTGCAAGTGTTTCCTGGAGTAGTATGGCATCCGCCCTGGACCTTTTAACATAATTATTAGCCAGTCCCCGTTTGATCCTACAGCCCAACCCATTTACGTTCCAAGTTAGGACCTTTAAGCTATCTCTAGACCCTATTGCTCTGTCTGGGGCACCCATGAGCGTATTGTGTGATGATGTCTAATGACAACTGGCGTCCTACGGTGGGAAACTCCGTGAGGTGCGTGTATTTGCTTGACATGACATGATAAAAACAAACGTCCCTGTCCCTCCCCCCTACCCTCCCTTTCCAACTAAGTGGAGTCTGAAAGTGCGTGACTGCGTGTACATGACTGCCACTCTCCCCCCCAACCCACTCCCCCTCAACTGAACAGCTCCTCCCTCCCACGCCCGCCCCCCCACCTCCCAAACCTGAGGTAATGCAGAACTCCCCCCTCCCCTTCCAGTCCCATCCCCTCGCAAGGCAGAACTGTCAGTAGGAGAAGGTCTGTCGCCCTCCTGTGTATCCCCCCCCTTCAGCCTGCTCTAACCAACTTCTCGAAGAGCATGCAACACTACTTCCCCCAAACAAGCACAAATATTAAAGTAAGAGAATCGTGCAAATGTAAACAAGAACCAGCAGAAAACAATAAGTATAAGAGGGCGTGTCAACTTGCGTGCCCCCCATCAACGAGCTGCAGTCTCTATAGCCTGATCTGCCATCATTCAGGAATGGGAGTTCTGAGTGTCCGATCGGGGGACACTAGTCCGCCCCAAAGCGTCCTGTTCCAGGTCCCGGATCGCCTCTGCCAATGGGTGAATGGAGCGTGACCCCCCCTAGTCTTCTCCTCCCCCAGAAGTGCGGCTCCCAACCTCGTCGTCTTCCTCTCCCTCTGAGCGGGCATGTCTTCGTAGGCAGTTAAATCTGGATCCCGCCGTGTCTCTCCTTCCAGGCGAGGCCGAGTGTCCTTGCCGTCTACCCCCTGGGCTATGTCCCGGATAAGGTGTCGCCGGGGTTTGTCTCTTTGCCCTTTGGGACTTCAGTCTGAGCCTTCGGTAGCGCCCACTGGGGCCTCTGGAGCGTCGACCTGGCCGCCATTCCGCGTCCAACGTTCTCCCTACTGTGGAATATAGGACTTCTTCCAGCCATTGCCAAGCATCCTCCAGATGATTAAAGAAGTGTGTTTTTTCCTTGTAAATCACCTTCAGCTTCGCCGGGAAGAGGAGCATATAGGAGATATTCATGTCTCTCAATTTCGCCTTCACCGGGTCAAAGGAGCGGCGTTGTTTTTGCACCTCTTGGATGTAATCCGGGAATATCATAATGTTCGCGTTTTCCAGTCGGATCTCCCCCAACTTTCTGGCCTCTCGCAGAATCAAGTCCCGGTCTGCGAAGTTGAGGAAGCGTGCAATGACCGGTCTAGTTCTCGCACCCTCTGGCGGCTTTGCCAAGAGGGCCCTGTGAGCCCTTTCAATGATGAAGCAAGTCGAGAACTGCGCCGCCGGGAAGGTTTTGGTCAGCCAGGAGTGAAGGAATGCTGCCATGTTTGTCCCTTCAATTGCCTCTCTAAAACCTACGAAGCGCAGGTTGTTGCGTCGTGCCCTGTTTTCAGCATCGTCCACCTTCCACAGCAGTTGGCGATGGGATGCCTGGAGTTCCGCCATGTCTTTTCTCAGGGTGGAGATCGAGTCTTCCGCCTCGCCTATCCGTGTCTCAGCAGTAGTTACTCTTTCTCTTAACTTTCGGAAGTCTTGCCTCTGTAGCGTCACCTCCGACCCCACCTCACCGATTTCGACTTCTAGGGCAGCCCGAGACTCTTGAATGTCAGTCCGCGACGCTTGAATGGCACCCATCAGCGGGTCAGTATCTGAGCGCACACCGGGGGCAGCGGAGAGGGCATCCGCAGACTGTCTTGGCGCAGCAAAATTATCCATGGGCCCCTGCTTGGAGGTTTTGGGGATTGTATCCTTCTTCCCCATGGCTGAAGTTGCAATGTAGTCGCTCTCGCGGGGAGATTCGCTTTTCACACAGCCCCCGTCACACGGTCGGGGATCGGTGTGCTCCCTGGTCTGCCACAAGGGAGTGCAATGCGGCCACTCCGTACGGCTGCCACTGGAGGGTCAAGCTCGTCCTCTGCCTGTCCCCCCTTGGCCTCGGCTCGTGCAGTCGGCTGTGTTCCAGTACCGGCCTGTACCCCAACGCCTGTGCCGGCCCAGTGTCACAGACCTCGCCAAGTTCCCCACAGAGCATCCGGTACCGCCGCCCCAACACAGGGTCTAGTCAATGCAGGATGTATCGCCGCCCCCCCCCCCCCGGCCATATGACCGTAGGCCTGACCTCCAGGGTGTCCAGGTGTCCTCCTCGAGGGAGCAGGAGCTGCCCAGCAGGGTGTGGGGTGTCGAGGTCACCACCGGGAGACCGAGACCCGTGGAGGGTCTATGTGGGGCCGATCAAGCCCGAACAGCAACATGAGGCAGCAGGTTTTAGGATGCCTTCAGGTCCAGAGAGCGTGCACTCAGAGGCGAGGCTGGGCTGGGCTCAGTCCTAGAGCTCACAGGCTCCACATCTCGGCTCCGGCCGCCATATTGGTACAGTACTTGGGCCCTACCGGGAGTCCGAGTGGCTCAATGGGGGTTGTCCTCCGATTCCCTGTGGCCACGCGGGCCCCGCACAGCGCCTCCCTCGCACGCACCTTCACAGCGACAGGCCAGCGGCAGGACGATCCTAGGTCTCGATCTGTCCCCGCATCGCGGCACCGGCCGCCATCTTGGTGCAGTATGCGAGTCCTGCCGGGGGTCCGGACGCCGCAGCGGGGCCGTCCTCCGGTTCCCTTCGACAGCGCGGGCCCCACACAAAGCCCTCCTTGCCTGTATTCCCACAGCGACCGCCAGTTGCAGGACCGATGAGCCGGGCCTCACCGTGATCTTCAATCTCCGATCACAGCGGCCGCCACCTTGCCGCCGCCGGGCCTCCCAGATCGGTACCAGCAGGTCAGTGTTCTGCCGAGTTCAGTCACGATATCTTCGATGTCGTGGTCGGCACGGGGTCTGGGGTCCCCGTACCGACCCTCCCGTGGTTTTGGTGGAGTGGAGCTATGTAGAAAGTCGGATTTAGATGCAGCTCGCCGGGAGCTCTCGAGAAGCACGTCTTAGCAGGCCATGCTGTTGGCCACGCCCCCCAACAATGGCATTATTGACCTGAATGCCTGGTTGTCTCAATAGAGCTCGGTTCACCTTAGGCATCGATTTAGCAAAGACATTCCCTGGTTGAGAGGAAACACAGACACTTCCATGGCCTAATCTCAAGTGTACTTGAAGCGTGACTTTGAGAGGGTTAAACATGAATGCTCTCACCTTCCCCTATCCTCCTGGCAGAGGAAATATTCACAAGGGAAGCCATCTTTCACACAGTAAGTTTGAGGCTAGAGTTATGCAATGGACCAAGAAGCTTTGACATGAGGTATAGCAATAACATTCTGGACTTTCACTTAGACACAAGTCTACAATTAGGTGAAAACATATGAGGTATGGCCTTTGTGAGAGAAGTGGGTTAATAGCTGGGGTGGTATTAAGGTCTCAGCAAGTAATAATGTCACCATTCCGTATCAGGTCCAGTTACGTTTCTTTAAATCACACCATAACGGAGTCCTGGGTGGCTGTGGCACAGAAAGGTCCGGTTTAATGTAAAGGAACTCCGTGCAAAGCATTTAGCAGTACCAAAACATTAAATAACAAACACCACACAATAAAAACTCTACTTTAATTTTTTATTTTTTTATTTATATATTTGAATCTCCAAATGAACACCAAAACCACAAAAATCTGATAAAGGGAACCAGAGTTAACCAGAGTTATGACTTTTTAAAAGGTTTGCATAAGTCACTGCACATCACTCCAAAACATTTTATAAAATCACTGCTTTTTATTCGTATCAATAACTTATGATTCTCGAATGTGAGGCAACTGGCCAAAGAAACACCTAAACCCCTAATATCAAGCGAGAATTTCTCATCCTTCTGCGACAATATCTCTGCCCTAGGAAATGAACTTAAATTCGCAACTCACCACCAAAATCTGTCGGCTATACCTTTTCTCTCCGCGCTGTCTTCCCAAAACTCACTCAAAAATGAGCGCACTGGTCCAACTTTAAAACCTACGACAAGCACTATCTAGAGAATTCTAGCCTCCTTAAACCCAAACAATCACTTCAATGATCCTCTCCCCTCTAACTGCCTAGCTACCGCCTCTCAGGCTATCATCCCTTCCTGGACCTCAATAATCAACGCATCCCTCCTACAGGGTTCAATACCTGAATCTCTTAAAGCTGGCCAAGTCGTCCCCATCTTAAAAAAACCTGCGCTGGAACCTGCTTCCTACGCCAACTATAGACCGATATCCAACATCCCACTCATAGACAAAAATCTGGAAAAATGTGTGCAACAACAGCTGAGCCTACACATCACCAACTTCCACCTTCTAGATGACTGCCAATCCGGGTTCAGACCTGGACACAGCACAGAAACCACCCTCCTCCACATCATGGCTGACGCCCTCCAAGCCCTCAACCAAGGCAAAACCTGTCTTCTAATCCTCCTAGACCTATCTTCTGCCTTTGATACGGTTAACGATGAAATTCTCCTTGAACGCTTCAAACTCAGGATGGGTTTGGATGGCACCGTCCTTGAATAGTTTAGATGCTTCCTCCAAAACCGCTCACATAGAGTCCTCATCAACGGTTATCTATCCGCTCCTACTCCGGTCACGGTTGGAGTCCCCCAAGGATCAACCCACTCCGCTACCCTCTTCAAGCTTTACCTTGAACCACTCACAGAGGTGCTATGCTCTGCCAACATCTCCTACCTTATGTACGCCGACGATACACAGACCGACATCAACATCTCAATTTCCTGCCTGAATGAGGCCCTGAAGCAGACTGTCCACTGGCTCACCGCCAACCAGCTTAAACTTCAAGCAAATAAAACTGAATTTCTTCTAATCTCTCCACCCAAAACCAATCCGTACATCCAGGAATGGATCAAGTCTATCACAGCACTAAACTGCCCTCCTACCATTGTTGACTCTGCGAAATCCCTTAGAATAACCCTTGACGGCAGCTTGAACATGCGGGCCATATCAACTTGATGGCCAAAACTGCCAGATTCTACCTGAGTTACCTAAGAAACCTAAAACCCTTCCTCAATGCCTGACCTAAAAATGGCAATGCAGGCACTAATTATTTCCATACTAGAATATGGATGCTCTACTCTCGCAGGGCTACCGAAGAACTCTCTGGCTCCATTGAAAGCCTGCCTCAACGTCGCCGCCAGCTTCCTAACTGGCTCAAAGAAATTCGACCACATCCCTCCCCAGCTCAAAGCTCTGAACTGGCTTCCCCTAGAGGCCAGAATCCAACTTAAATTCGCCTGCATTACACACAAAGCTCTTTACTCTAATTCCCCTGCATTTATCGCCCAAAAACTTGTGATATTCGGAGGAGCCAAGACCTTTTGCTTCAACCAGCACGCTTCCGGAAGAAAAAAAACTACAATAGGGCCTTCTCTGGGGCTGCTCCAAGAATTTGGAACTCTCTCCCACCTGCCATCAGAAGAATTCCATCCTTGGCGCTGTGAGAAGTTGGCCTGGTATATGATGTTCACTATTCTAGTGAACACCTGCACCAGTCCAAACAACCCTTATGGTGATGGTTGTAAGTCAACCTTATAGACCAGCTATCCTAGTGGTAGCGTGGACAGAACAGTCTTAGGCTAAAAGGGCGTGTAAAGCCAGCTGTTTTACCATATGTAACCCCTTGAATATCAAATGAAAGGACCCCACACAGGATATATATAAAATATATATGTATTTATTTACTAACACACTCCTCTGAACTCTTTATGAGATCAGAGGCCAAAGCACATAACAAGTTACTTAATCAGAATACTTTAAGTTGCACAATTTACAGTTAGGCCCTAGGGGCGAAGCAAACCATATATTAAGAAAGTGGTATAAGTACCACGTCACGAGAAAAGGAAAGGCCTAGGGCATTGCTGGGGCTACACTATCTGAACCTTAGTTTAGAAGTGGGAGGCCCACAGGCGGCGCGTGCAGAGTCTTTACTCACACGCGGGAGTCAATGTAATGTAAAGTCAATGGGAACTTAGAATTTAGATAAAGAAGGATTTAGGATACTTCCGGTTTAGCTAGGAGGAAACAACTAAAAACCTAGACACTTGGACAGTCAATATCCCTGGGAGCACCAAAGTACTCGCGTTACCTCACCCACAGGAAGCGGGTGCATAGGTGTGAAGATGTGTCCGGTTTCGCCGATGAAGCCTATGGAGACCTGGAGGAAAGATGCTGCAGGCGACTAGGAGGAAGATGTCCGGGTGGATCCAAGGGCGGATCGAGGATGAAGAGGACCTGAAAGCAAAAGGGACAGAGTCTGGGTCACTAGCCAGTGACCGGGTGGAACCAAGAAGGAACCAGACGACGTCTAGGAGCAATCAGGTGCTGTCGTGAAGCTCGTCTCTTCAGCCACGTGGACCAGGAGGCGTCGAGGACGACCAGGTGCTGGAGAGGACCTGTCCCACGAAGGTTCTCGCAGAGTGAGGGTCGACTGCCGGACTGGAGTCAACAAGCCTTGGCAAAGGCAACCCACGCAGGATTCAAAGAAGGCTTCTGAAGCAGACCAGCAAGGTCTGAGGTGCCTCACCTTTGCATGGAAGCAAGCGCCAGTCTGGAGCAACCAGACCAGCGAGTTGGCTCAAAAGGATTGTCGTCACAGAGGCTACTAGCCAACGGGACAGCAACCGGACAACGCGTCTAGCAGAACACAAGCAGAAGGGCCCCACGCAGAACTCGTGGATTGTGGAGGGCTGATCTTCGGTGCAGGTGGAGCTCGGATTCGGGGTATCTCAGTCCCTAGTGCACAGCTTTGAGGATGCCTCAGGAGCTGCGCAGTTAGCAAGTTGCAGACTTTTCAAGATGTCCGGTCCCTCGTGTCTCGTCGCCTCCACGGATCTCAGCTATGCTGCAGACGTGAAGAGAGGGTCAGAGAGGTCTGAAAGTCTGGGTCTTGTCAGGCTCTGTGCTCGGGCCCCGGCGGGAGCGTCGACAAAGCAAGCCGTTGATTTGCTGGATGGTGCCTGGTTGCCCAGGGTGGTCACTCCTTGGCCACAAGGGAGATTCTTCAGTCTTCAGCTTCAGCAGAACGTCGAAGGTCCAGAGTTTCGTGTCAAGTTTTGATTCCAGGATTATTCTCAAGTCTCAGGACTCAGCTCCTACCTTTATACAACTAAAAGGGGCTGGATTACTTTCTAGGTCCCTCCTATGGGTGGGACCAGGAAGGGGGTGGTTACACCCCCTTTCCTTTGTCCAGTTTCGTGCCAGAGCTGGGGCTGGAGTGCCCCAGCAACCGGTTTGAACGGGGGTATGCATGGAGCACCTAGTGTGCCCCAGGCAGTGTCTCATTCTATTCAGCCCTCCCTGTCCCAATACACAAAGTCCTGTCTGGGGTGGTGCTCGCACCTCTCCAGGCAGGAAACCTATTGTCCAAACCTCCGTGACTGGAAGGACTCCCAGCAGCAGGAGGTCAGACTTGTGTCTGTGGCAGCAGCGTCCATTTTGTGACGCTGGGGCTCTGGTTAACTTTAACCGGGATAGTCCGCAACAACATGTCTTCTCCCTCTAGAAGGGTGGAATGCTACACCCGTCGCCAGAATTGGCGAGGGGGTAGTATTCCAAAGCGCATGACACCTTACACAACATGTTTAGATAAAGCCAAACCAAAGTTAGCATTCAATCGCGAGGATTATAATGCACTTAAGAGTATATGGTATGGCAATATCATAGAACAGCTATAAGGACATGGTTCCGAAAGCTGCAGACAGGCTCAGCTCATGCTAGAGCACCATCTCACACATAACCAAGCACTCTGCCTCCAGGATTGTTAAGGCCTGCCATAGGAGTGACTTACAGGTTACTGTGTGTCTATATATAAGGTTAGATATAGGAATACTATACCTAAGCAAGGGGTGATTACACGACCTTGCCCCAGCTGAGTGATCAGCCAGTTGTGTCAGTTTGAGTGGCCAGCCAGGGGTGGCATAATACATGCTGCAGCTCCTGGTAGGCCTTGGTTACACCTATGCCCTGAGTACCTAGGGTACACTTCTACAGGGGCTGACAAGGTGAACCAATTCCCAATTGTGGATGTACCTAGAGTACATGGTGTAAATTTAGAGAGAGTGCATCCAGGCTGTGGGTCTGATTAGCAGGCCCACAGCCACATCTAAGTCGAAAACCAGTAAAGCAAAAGCAAAAAGTGGGGGTGACCATAGGGCACTCTTTAAAAAGGAGACCAAAACGTTCCTATTGGGCAAATTCCTCTCCTAACGATCACATTACCTCAGCGACATGTTCCACCCTCCACTTTGGCATTATCCATGGCTTTTACGGATGAAACCTATCCTGCACTCCTGGGCAGCCCACCCAAGAGTTGAGACTGCGTGCCTTCTTTTATAATGTATCTACCTGTTTTTCTTTTTTATCCCATATGTAGCCGGGACCTTAGACTGTGTGCACTTTTTTCTTGTATAATGTATCTACCTATTTTACCCAACTGGTCCCTCCCTTCCTAACTCTTTGTATACCACCCTTAATCCTGTAATGCGCTCCGAAAACCTCACGGGTCTGGTTCGCGCTATATCAAACAATAAATTAAATAAATAAATAAAACCACATTTAAAGCTACATGTTAAAATACTTATAAAGCATGAACAGCAACCCACACTGGGTTTCCCAGCACTTTTAGCAACAGACAGTTTATCCCAGCTCAGACTGATTCAGACCAGCCACGTCTTGAGTTGTCTATGACAGGAAAGTAGGGAAGAACAAAATCTCAAATTATCTGGCTAAGTGTTCTGAAGCCTAGGATCCAGGAACCTCAAGGAGTGGTCTCCCATCCGGTTGAGTTTAATCTTGGAGACGGGGCACAGAGAGGTTGCGAGACCACAGATGGCGAGTAGGCTGACAGTTTTATCAAGCCATTGATGTGGTGAGGGGCAGTTCCAGCGCTTACCTTGAAAATACAGCACAAGGCCTTAAATTGAACACTTTTTTCTACATCCAGCCTATGGAGCTCACGATGAAAAGACGTAACAAAGGCATATTTTGGCAGTCTGTAAATGAGCTTGGCAGCTTCTGCACCACCTGCAAGCATCTCATAAAGGCTTTATCAGCCCCCAAGTAAAGAATGTTACCATAATCCAAACAAGATGAAATAAGGGCCTTGATGATGGTCCTTCGGGCGGGTACAGGGAGCATCCAGATGAATTTGTATAGCCATTTCA
Source organism: Lissotriton helveticus (assembly GCF_964261635.1). Lineage (NCBI taxonomy): Eukaryota > Metazoa > Chordata > Amphibia > Caudata > Salamandridae > Lissotriton > Lissotriton helveticus. The sequence continues at coordinate 553,501,571 of NC_136063.1, forward strand.
AAGTAGCAAAACATGTCCCAGAGACATTAGCCACCGGCGGCTTCATGAAGAGCTTGGAGTCCCCCTAGATAGTTAAGTTCTTTACTTTAGAAACAGAGATAGGGGTGCCACTCAAGACGGCCGACTAGTGCTGTGGCTCCCAGAGACAAGGGTTCCTCCCAAGGATCAGCATCTTAGTTTTTTCCCCATTCAGTTTTAGTGAGTTGCTCTTCCTCCATGGGGAAGCCTGAACCGAACAGTAGCTCAAGGACATGTGGCTGTGGTCCTGGGCAGATGATAGAGAGAAGATGATTTGGGTATAATGCACATAAGAGAATAAGACAATCCTGCAAACCAGCAAGAAGTGGAAGTAGGTGAGCCTCAGAGGTTTACCCCCAAACCACTATCTTTTGCTTTAGACTGACAAGTTGAGGTTCATGAAGGGAGAAAGAGTACACTCCAGCACCAGCAATGGGTCCAGAACCCGCGGGGCGCCCCTCGGAGCTAGGAGTCTATCTCATGGGATACACCAGCAGAGTCCAGTGCAAGGCCGGTGGCAACTGGCCTGCTGGGCCCTTTGCAGGTGCAGTGCTTCTTTAGCTTTTGTGCCACTGAAGATTAACAGGAGGCTTGCCAAAAGCTCTTGTGGTTCTCTTGCTTGTCCATGAAAGAATTGGGAGCAGGTACAACCCTTGTGTCTCTTTCCACGAAGTTAACAGCAGGAGGAACACTTGCTTTCTGAAGTCTGGTCTTGGTTCAGCAGGTGCAGTTTTTCTTGGTTCAGCCTTTACTTCTGAGGTCTACAGGTTCACAAGGTGCAGTACTTCTTCTGTTCTTTCTGAGTCAGTAGTGTTCTGAGGCTGGAAGCCTGGGGTGCCACTTTAATGCCAATTTTAAGTTTGAAGGTGTGGCGGGCTCCCTAATCAATGGGGACAACACTCCCAAAGGGTAACCCTATGGACTTTTACATTACTCCCTGTGGGGTTGGCATGAACAATTCCACAGTGCATCTCTGCCCAAATCCAAGATGGCACCACCCCTTTTCTCTGAGTCAGAGATATGGGCACTCCCCTGAGGTGTGTCCAGAATAATAAGCAACTCCCCCTGGAAAATCGTTTCTACATCAGCTTTTCCCTCTCTGGAAGAGATGTCAATCTGTCTACTCTCACAAAGCCACTGGGATTCTTAATTTCCTATCAGAGGTAGCTGACTCATTGAAGCTGGGCCATCTGTGGCCACAGCCCTCTGGCCATGCTTTTAGGAGGAGATTGCACCTCCTCCCACCAGCAGGTATTTTGTTTCCTGTTCTTGGGAGCCCTTTACACCTTCCGGTAGGCGAGCAGCAGGCTGCCTCGGGTTACAACGCCTGTAATTAATCAGAAATTACTATTAGAACATTTACGGGTGACTTTCTAAAGGCCCATTATATATTACAAGATACCTTACATTCAACTTCAGCAATAAGGAGGGTTTAACACTAAAATTACTTTGATACCTTGAAAAACTATGTTTGGTGGTCCCAAATGGAAGTTAGCATTTAGAGTTTGGGATAGTGTAACCCCATGTTAGCCAATGGGACTACCAGCCTTTATACAGTAAATCTGCTATATTTTACAAATAAACAGGCAGTCACAAGTTCAGTTATCTTGCAGTTACTAGGGTCATGAGTTGAATGGTGGAGCAGGTGCAGCGGCACCGGGCCCACATGTTGTGGAATGTTTTTCTTATGTTATGGCTGCACAGCGTTTACTGTTTACCAATACTGATCTTCTCCTGGTTGCACGTATTTAAAACATGCTTGCTTAACTCTGCTTTAGTGGGTGGAACGTTTAACTAATTTTCACGTACTTTATGATATTGTTTCGGCAATAAAATGTCATTTTTCTTCTGTCACATGTTTGTTGTTGGCGCATTATGTAGGGAAAACCCAAATTAAGTGCTTTACTTGAGCACGCTCCGTGGTGCTTTGAAGGGATGTTTTAACCTCCTTTACCCTCTGAGAGAGTTTCTGTATCTCATTACAGCGCCAGACAACTGCCGCAATGTTTTGGATTGTAACAGTCATGTGGCTGTTCTAAAGGTATTCCTCGAGTTTTGTGATTGCAGGAGGCTGTATAGCTTCAAGAGAAGTACATTTGAAAATTCTAGCTGATGGGCATTATTGTCGCATTGCGTTGAAGCTTGTCTTTGTGAGAAAGTGTGTTTGGTGACTGTATGGGAATTGAGCTGGTGTTCTTTTTTCGGAAGGTATCTATTGGTTTGGAACACTTTTACATTTTTAAAAAATACAGTTTTTTTCTTATTTGGTGCGAGTTCTCCACTTTTGGTTTTAAGCAGGTAGGTGGCAAGACCGGCTTTGTTTTCAGACTGGCCTTTACTGTGCAGATTGTATTGTTCTAGCACCAAAAACATGTCATATAGTTTGCTGCATTTTCCGTTGGCCATATGAATAAGCAACGTGGTAACTGAGTGATACTCTGTAAACTGTATTTTCATGGTTAAATAATATAAAGAACATCAACTGCACATTCTTAAAATAGGCAAACAATTCGTCTCATTTAGCTTGCTTTATGCCTGTTTTTAGCTTAATAATCGCTAAAAAGGTTTTGACTTCTCCAAAGTGATTTAAACAGCCCCCAGTATGTTTGCTGTTAAACAATATAAAGAACTCAAGTCAAGTCAAGTCGGAAATTTGTATAGCGCGCTACTCACCCAGAGGGTCTCAAGGCGCTTAGGGGAGAGGGGCTTGCTACTGATCGAACAGCCAGGTTTTGAGTTGCTTTCTGAAGGAGAGGTGGTTCTGTGTAAGACGGAGGAGGGTGGGGAGGGAGTTCCAGGTCTTGGCCGCCAAGTAGGAGAAGGATCTTCCTCCCATGGTGGCTCTTCGGATGCGTGGAATCGCGGCGAGGGCTTGGTTGGACGATCGTAGTTGGCGGGTGGGGGTGTAAAAGGTCAGGCGAGTGTTTAGGTATCTGGGTCCTAGGTCGTGGAGGGCCTTGTGTGCGTAGATGAGGAGACGGAACGTGATTCTCTTGTTGACGGGGAGCCAGTGCAGGTCTCTCAGGTGACCGGATATGTGGTTGTGGCGAGGTATGTCTAGGATGAGTCTAGCGGAGGCGTTCTGAATGCGTTGAAGTCTTTTCTGTAATTTGGTTGTGGTTCCGGCGTAGAGTGTGTTTCCGTAGTCCAGTCGACTGGTGACAAGTGCTTGGGTGACCGTCTTCCTTATTTCGGTGGGGATCCATCAGAGGATCTTTCGGAGCATGCGTAGGATGTTAAAACATGATGAGACGGCGTTGACTTGTCTGGTCATCGAGAGGGAGGAGTCTAGGATGCATCCCAAGTTGCGAGCATGGTCCGTTGGTTTGGGTGCGCTGCCTAGGGCCGGGGGCCACCATGAGTCGTCCCAGGCCGAGGGGGATGATCCTAGGATGAGGACTTCCGTCTTGTCTGAGTTCAGTTTTAGACAGCTGTTCTTCATCCACTCGGCTACTTCTTTCATCCCTTCGTGTAGGTTGGTTTTAACGGTGGTTGGGTCGTTGGTGAGGAAGAGGATCAGCTGGGTGTCGGCGGCATAGGAGATGATGTTGAGGTTGTGTTGGCGTGCGATGGGTGCGAGGGGACTCATGTAGACGTTGAAGAGGGTGGGGCTGAGCGATGATCCTTGTGGTACGCCGCAACTGACTTCGGTGGCCTCTGATCTGAAAGGGGGAGGCGGACTCTCTGGGTTCTTCCGGCGAGGAACGAGATGTTCCAATCCAAGGCCTTATCTTGTATCCCGACGTTCCTGAGGAGTTGTACAAGGGTGCGGTGGCAGACTGTGTTGAACGCTGCGGAGAGGTCTAGGAGGATGAGGGCCACTGTATCCCCGTTGTCGAGCAGTGTTCGGATGTCGTCTGTGGCTGCAATGAGGGCGGTCTCGGTGCTGTAGTTGGTTCGGAAACCGGACTGTGAGAGGTCGAGGGAGTTGTTGGACTCAAGGAAGGCGGCGAGCTGACTGTTGACGGTCTTCTCTATGACTTTGGCGGGGAATGGGATGAGCGAGATGGGGAGGTAGTTCTTAAGCTCGGTGGGGTCTGCTGTAGGTTTCTTCAGGAGGGCACGGAGTTCGGCATGTTTCCAGCATTCCGAGAAGGTAGCGGTGTTGAAGGAGCAGTTGATGATGTCCTGGAGCTGGGGGGCGATGATGGTGTCGGCCTTGTTGAAGATGTGATGGGGCATGGGTTGGTTGGTGATCCGGAGTGGGCAGTTCTTTTTGGAGTACTTGAGGTCGTCGTTGAACCAAGAGGCTTTTTTGCTTCCTAGCTTGTTGGGAGGGTTTTTCAAGGGTGCTAGTCCGTCAGCGCAGTGGGTGATCCATTGTGCGAGATTGATGGCTCCTTGATTTGGGTCCGTTGGTCTGGCGGGAGGGTTTTGTTTCAGAGATGTGGTGAGCTGGTCGGTGGTAATTTTCTTCCAACTTCTGCGAGGAACTTGTTGCGGGTGGTGGTCTTTCTGAAGCTGAAGTGGACGCAGCTGTGGTCTGTCCAGTGGAGTCCCGTGGCGTGATTGAAGGAGATGTGCTTGCTGGAGGAGAAGATTGGGTCGAGTGTGTGTCCGGCATAGTGGGTGGGGGTGTTCACTAGTTGTTTGAGTCCGAGATTGGCGAGGTTGTCCAGCAGGGTGGCGGTGTTGTTGTCGTTGTTATTCTCCAGGTGGAAATTGAGGTCCCCAAGTCATCGGAGGGGAGGGCGTGTGGGCTGACGAAGTCAGCGATGTCTTCGCTGAATTGTGTGCGGGGTCCTGGGGGTCTGTAGATGAGGGTGCCTCGGAGAGTGGTCTTGGGGTCGGTGTGTATCTGGAAGTGGAGATGTTCGGCGGCTATGAGGGTGTCGTCGGGGTTGGTCGTGATGCGGATGGTGTTCTTGTGGACGATGGCGATGCCTCCTCCTGTTTTGTTGATGCGGTCTCTTCGGATGATCTTGTATCCGTCCGGGATGGCTATGGCGATGTCGGGCGCTGATGAGGCGTTCATCCAGGTTTCCGTGAGGAAGGCGACGTCCGGAGTTGTGGTGTCGAGTAGGTTCCATAGTTCAATGGCGTGTTTGTGGATCGAGCGGGTGTTGAGCAGGATGCATTTCAGGTGGTTGTTGTTTGAGCTCTGTTTGGCGTTATTGGTTGTAGTGTGGGTCCTGATGCAGCAGAACTTGCAGGATTGGCAGGTGAAGGGTCCATGGGTACGTCCTGGTGCGGCTCGGTGGCAGTAGGGGAGTCGGCCAGTGTTAAGTGCAGTGAGGGATGCGGCGTCGTATGTTAGGCGGGAAGGGTGGTTTTTGCGGGGGGCAGGGGGTCTGGCGCTGGGCGCGGTCCAGGCGCGGACGGGCGTGGATGGGCTTACCTTTGGCACGCCTTCGGCGCGCATGGGGCGCGCCCGCTGCGCGTGAACGCTGCGCGTACGCGACTCTGCCATAAGTGGAGGGGGGCGGAGCGAGGGAGGAGCAGCTGGGAGGCGGGAGCGGGGTGGCGAGGGCAGAGGGTCGGAAGAAGCTGGAGGGAGCGGGGGTGGGGCCGCGGGGGAGCAGCGGCAGGGACGGGCTAAGGGCACAACAAAATGCAGGTCGCTGGCACAAATTAAATCAATGGCGCAAATGGCTGGCACAATTAATGACTAATAACAGTGAACGATACCAGGCAGCAACGAGATACCACACAGTGAACGATACCAGGCAGCAACAAGATACCACAATACCTGGCAGCAACAGGCAGGGAGGGACGAGCTGCGAGTGGAGCGACCGGTTCTGACCAGGTCAGGACGGTCACAGATCCTTGGCTCGCGGGCTCAACAAAATGCAGGTCGCTGGCACAAATTAAATCAATGGCGCAAATGGCTGGCACAATTAATGACTAATAACAGTGAACGATACCAGGCAGCAACGAGATACCACACAGTGAACGATACCAGGCAGCAACGAGATACCACGATACCAGGCAGCAACAGGCAGGGAGGGACGAGCTGCGAGTGGAGCGACCGGTTCTGACCAGGTCAGGACTCCAACTGCACATTCTTAAAACAGGCAAAGTGCAGCTATCTAGCAGGCACTCTGGTCCTTATTTCAAGGGTTCAGCATGTGCAGTGGCACTAGGACGTAATATAACAAATGCCTTGAAAGAAATATAGTAAGTGCTACCACATAAAAACTTCAAAGTATTTAGCCGAATAATAAAAAATGTGTTAGTGTACGGTTTAAATAAAGAAAAATTGTAATTCATAAGTTAACACACTGACAATGCAGGTGTAAATATTTACTATATGCTCATTATTGTTTCAGAGTTTATTTTCAACTTTTTTCACAACAATTAAAAAAAAATGCAATGCAAAATAAAAAACAGCCATGTGTATTTTCAATGTTCTATAATATAGAAAACAACAACTGCACATTCTTAAAACAGGCAAATGCTTTGTCTAATTTAGCTCGCTTTATGCGTGGTATTTTAGCTTAGTAATTGCTAAAAAGGGTTTGGGTTGTCCAAAGTAATTTAAATAGCCTCCAGTATTTTTGTTGTTCTAGAATATAAAGAACATCAACTGCACATTGTTAAAACAGGCCAAGTGCTGCTATCCATCAGGCACCAGGGTCATGATTTCTGTGGTGCAGCAGGTGCAGTGGCATTGGGACTTATAACAAATGCCTTGAAAAAATATACAGTATGTGTTCCAACATACAAACCTCAAAGTATATAGCAGAATAATTGAAAATGTCACAGTCTACTGTTTAAATAAAGACATTTTCAAACTATAAGTAACACAAGGCCAGTGACAATGCAAGTGCCAATATTGACTATATGCTCATTATCGTTTCAGAGTTTATGTTCATATTTAGGTTTTTTTTTTTTAAATATTACAAAAAATGCACATTGCAAAATAAAAGAAAAAACGTAGTAAGCAAAATCTGCAATTACAAAAAAAAAACGTGCCCGTCTCAAAAAACAATCTCACTTTCAGTGTGTTTCGTTCACTGATATTGCACAACTGCTTAAATGGTCATTTGAAAAATGTAAAGTTAATTTTCAGTTTGTTTAGCATAACAATAAACAATAACCAAACAACACCTTTTCATTTAGTTTTCATAATGTAACAAAACGGCACTTACGCTGTACTTGAATGGTTTTTCATTCACCTTTTACCTATTCTCCCCATAGCTGCCCCACTTTTAAGCCTACTTTGTTATCTTTGTCGTTCATCATTTACCGTATCTCCCCACTTTATAATACCACTCGTAACAGCACAATAGATTGCCTTTTTGTACATAAACAAGTCATTACGCTTTAACCTCTTCCACGCTCGTGACGGAACCGTTCCGTCACGAGCCACGGGTGGGCTGTGCTGGTGACGGAACGGTTCCGTCACGGCCCTGCCGCCTGCGCTAACGTTCTGAAGAACGGGCGGGGCCGTGACAGAACCGTTCCGTCACAAGCACAGCTCACCCGCGAGCCGTGACGGAGCGGTTCCGTCACAAGCACGGAACCGCCGCGCGGCCGCCCCACCCCCTTAGCGCTGCGGCGGAATAGCCGCAGCAGCGAAGGGGTTAATAGACTTTCTGTAACTTATATTGTATAACTATGCAGCAAGTTAGAACTTGCAACAAATATCAGCTTATTAGTCATCACATAGGCCAAACCTAATGCATCTACTAATGCTTGGTAATGTTTAGAACCCTGCCTTTGGGGTGTCTTGTAAATATTAAACCTTGGCAAAAAGATTTATTTTGCCACATCGGGTTGTCAGTTTAAAAAGTGCTCGACTAGACTTCCATTACAGACCTAGAGCCATGTTTTCACTTTCACTGCAGTAGTGGCAAAATTAAGTAATGAGGTACACTAATGATATTTATATTACCAGCCCTGGGTACACTCTGTACCATACACAAGAAACTTGTTGATAATTTAAATATGCCAATCTGGTATTAGACAACTGCATATATATTTTGAGGGGTCAGAGCACATGCACTGGGGGCTAGTTAGCAGGGCCTTGTGTACTTCAGAGTTGAAAACCCAACATCATCGGTCCAAAAACGATGCAAAAAGTGGGTTTAGTGATCCTCCAAAATATGGATGGGTGATTGCTGATGAGGGTGTTCGTGATGAGTAATTTGTTTTCAGTTGCACAACTGTGTTCCCTCACCCGTCCTTCTTTTTCTCCAGGTTGGATTATGTCATATTTCAGGGGAAGCTTTTTTGAGGTGTTTACTGACCGAGTACTGTCCCACTAGAATAAACAGCGACTCATAGTAGGGTCCTCAATAAACTCAGTGGTCCTGAAGAAACGCCTCGGATCCAGTCGGACCATCAGCGCGTGAAACATGTTGACCTGATCCAGCATCAACCACATTGCGTTTATGCTCCACTCACAAGACAGTTGTGCTCGCTAGCCCCGTACCGACAGCTACGTTTTTATTGTCCTGCTTTTAATCAACCCAAGGGACCCCAAATACACTCACTATAGAGTACCCTTCAGGTAATTTTAAACTCATTCAATTCCTTTATTTGGCCACCAGAAGTGTGGCTCACTGGTTAGAGGAGGCAGACCTGGAAGCAGAGGTCAGCCCGGGACCAGGGTTCAATTCCCGGCTCGGCGGGGTCTTGAGTCCTAAAAATGTCCATGGACTCGACAATTCTCGCTCCGGTGCCTACTCGATTCACGGGTTCACACTCTGCGACTCTGGGCAATAGCTTGCTTAATCTCCACAACGGCCCCTCGCGGTGGGATGCCTGGCTTTCACCTTGCGGATACCCTGCTGGGGTTATCTCACATGGGAATACCAGGACGGGTTCCCCAAGCAAGCGCTTAGAAACCGCTCGGTGATTTGCGCTATATAAATTCCTGTACATTTACATTTTTACATCTAAAAATACCATAAAAGTTAACACTTTATCCATAGGTTACAGTACAAACTTAATTTCTTTTAAAGGAACAATACAACAATTTTTAATCTACATGGTACAGATTAAATATATGTATCTTAAAAATAAACATCGCATGTAACGGGTCTCTCATGAAGCAACCCTATCTGCAGGTCTAGTTAACGCAACCCCATGTGGCCCTTAATCTGAAAGCAGTCCTTAAAAAGTTTGTGATACAGAAGAGTGTAAAGGCATCTGTGGCCAATTTCAAAAATGAAAGTGCCACCTGTGCTTGTTTAAATCTGGCTTTTTTAAGATACCCCTCAGAAAAGTTCTTCTTGGATCAGAATAAAAAGGGCAAAATAAAACAAAGTGAAGGGTGTCCTGTGGAGACCTATGGTCGCTGCCACGGGCCCCTTCAACTCTGGATGCACTGTGAATCCTGTCTGTTCTGCTAAAATGTGGTGCAAAAGGTTTAGCCTGAACTGAGTCATAAAAAATCTGTCATGGGCACTACTTACACAAGACAGGTATGGTTCAATGCTCTTGGTGGATCTGACAACTAAATGTTCTCTCACCGACGGTTAAAGTAACTCTGTCTTCCCGGTACACCGTTACGTACTTAAAGAACTGGTCCTTGACGAGAGCCCTATCCAGTATACTTATTTCCGAGGGTTAGCGAATAAATATGCACAACCAACTTTCACAAGGGACTCCTTTACATATTTTAGTCATGGAATTTTGAGCCCATGGTCCAGGGAGAGACAATCTTTTAAAGCCTGCCTACTTAGTGCGGCCTCCTCATTTGACCAGATCTTTACCCAGCAAACTAGGGGGTTGACAGCCCACCTATCCATGATATAATGGGCACCTAGTTCTTCATGTACAATGTGGGCTGGCGTGCCCTGAGGAACTTTTAACAGGCGCCTGAGATACTTGTTCTCGTCTATTTGTAATTGGTTCGCCTCAATAAATCCCCAAACCTTACTGCCGTACAGCACTTTGGCACAGCACATGGAGCTGTACAGTTTCAAAATCTGCTCTGGGAACCACAGTCCTAACTTTTGGGCAAAATTCATTATTAAACCGTTGCATTTGGCCATGGTGCAGCACTTCTACTCTAGTAGTGTTTAAAATGTAGACGCCCATCAAATAAAATCCGCAGATACGAGAAGGACTGCACCTTGCCTAGACAATGAGATCCAATTGTATATTTGTATAATTTGCCTGCCTTTTTGCCCACTTCCATGACATAATATTTTGCCAAATTGGGAGACAAGTCCAAGTTCTCCATAAAGGAAACAGATCCGTCTATTAGGATCTGCAGACCTTTGGGAGTGCGTGCAAGGAGTACCGCATCATCTACATAAAGCAGAACTGGAATTCCACGGGTACCTATCCTTGGAGTATCACCATGAAGAGTGCTTAGTGCGCGATCAAGACCATTTATGTATAATGTAAATAGAAAGGGAGCTGGTATGCAACCCTGTCTAATACCACTGGAGCATATAAAGGGTTCTGTTTTGTTTCCATCCTGGCAGTATCTAACCGTGTCAGTGTTGTTCAAATGCAAAGTTTTTAAGATATTACTAAGGCCAGGGTCCACGCCAAGCCCGTCTATTAATGCCCACAGTTTCCCTCTATTGACTCTGTCGAAGGCAGCGGTTAAGTCCATAAATGATAAATACATCGTCCCTGGACTTACCACTGTGTATTTGGCTGCAAAGAAGTACAGATTGAGGCATTGGTCAGTAGTAGATTTTCCTGGCCTAAAGCCAAATTGAACATCAGTTTTTTATGCTCATCAGCCCAGTCCATTAGTCTACTTAAAACCCCCCGCCCTAGTACTTTCGCTGACACATTGATAAGGGAAATCGGGCGGTAACATTGTGGGTCATCCTTATTACCCTTTTTAAAAATGGGGACGATCGTGGTGGTAGACCAGGATTCTGGCATTACTGTGTCCCCTGCTGCGTTAATAACCCTAGTCAGGATTGGGGCCCAGAGATCCACATTATTTATGAAAAGATCAGGTGGGATCCAGTCAGGGCCAGCAGCCTTGTTCCTAGTTAGGCCCTCAATTCCCTTTTTAATCTCACTCAGTGAGAATCTCACCGGGGGTGTACCCTGTTCCCCATTACATTCCTGGGGTAGATCAGCACTTGGATTGTAATTGTACAGCCCGTGAAAGTGCTCGTACCATTGCTCCAGCAGGATATTATTGCTCAGCCCGGGTTTGCTCGATTCTTGAAAACGAGTTATTTATGACTCTCCAGAAAGCAGCGGAGTATTTTAGTGTTATTGCCTCTGTCAAGTCATCCCAAGCTTGTTTTTTGCAATTGACGTTTACGTCCCTTGACAGCTAACTTATCATTTTTATGGCAAGCGGACACCCAAATCCTATCTCTTGGGGTGGTCTTTAGGGCATCTTTCAGCTCTCTGAGAGCGCGTGAACAATGGGGATCAAACCATCCCGGGCTATCTCTTATGACACTGGGCATAGGGGCTCGTAACAAGGAGTTAACTATTTGGGCCACCTGTTTAAAAGCCTCCACTAAATCTGTCCCTTCCACATCAAGATCTAAGCACCTTAAAATGACATGCTCTTTTAACAAGAATTTATAAAAGGCTTCTCGTTTAACCTGTGTCCACCGTAGCCTCCTGCCCTGATCCGTAGACCTGGCCACCCCCTCCCATGCCAGATGACTCGCGATAGTCGCAAACATCCGCCAAGGATAAGGCAAGGGGGTTATGATCACTAAACACACTGCAAATAATGCTAAAGCTGGACACACAGTTTTTAAGTGAAACCGAAACAAAAATCTAATCAATAAAAGAAGCACACCCTATGCCTTTAAATGTAGGGTGAACCGATTTATCCTGTTCGACATCAATCATGTCCATAGTGTGCATTAGCGCATGCATGTTTATTAAGCTACCTACCTCCCTGCCCTCCTTTGTATGTTCCAAGTGAGGGCCATCCTCAAGCATGCAAGTTGACCAATCACCACAGGATGCTTTTAAATTTGGGCTCAAATGACAATTGAAATCACCTACTAACACTAAATGAAGCCCCTTCTGCCCTAGCTCCTGCATTAGTCTAGCATCCAGCGCATGCATGCTTGCGAGACCCTGACCATGTGACATTGAGTTATAAACATTTATTAAACAAAGCCTGTAACCTTTAGTAAGAAAAAAAGAGCCCCTGCGCAACCTCAGAGACCCAGTCCAAATCTATTTATCTGCCTTGTATTGTAAGGTCAGCATAAATAACCAACCCTCCCATGGCTCTCCCTGCTGTGGCCTTTCGCGCCGGGCAAAAGAATGTTTTATATCCCTCTAGATGGAAATTAGTATTGACGGGTTCCCATGTTTCTTGCTGGCAAATAATCTGGAAATCCCGTATATAAGACCGCCATTCTACATCCTCAAATTTGTTAGAGAGCCCTGCTATGTTCCATGAGAGGATTTTAATTTCTTTCTCATTTGACCTTATTACACTATCAATTGCTTGGGTGCTATTTGACATGGGAACATTCGTGTTGAGGCCATTATCTGCATGGGCTTTTGCAGCTTGTAGGCCACAAATAATAATGCTTTCCTCTATCTCTGCGGTAGTCACTTCCTCCCTCCTACCTCAATCTGTCTTAATTATGGGAGTACCAGCGATTCTATCACCTTCCCTCAATGAACTAGTCAATCAATATTATTTAGGTCATTGAGGCCTCTAAGTGATGCAAAAACATTATTTAGCAAGAGTGCGTTGTCCCACCTCAATGCGCCCTCTTGTCGGCAAGCCTCTCTGGGATGTTGATTCATAAAGGGCAACGGTCTATAAAAAAAGCCCAACGGGAGCAGCTTAACCCCTTCAGTGCTAATGACAAGGGTAACTCGTCATGTAGGGCCCATTGATTTCAATGGAAAGTCAATGGACCTACATGCACACCCCTTAGCAGCCAAGTGGTTAACAAATGAATCCATTTCAGCTCGCTTAGGCCTTGTACTCTAAAAAAGAGTCTGGCGCATGAGATCAGGATGCCTAAGTGTCACTATCACACAGTCCCCTGGGAAGGCTTTCCTGGATCTACCGATCCAGGACACCCTCCTTGCCATCAAGATATGTATGTAGTCTCTAATGTTGAACCCCGCATTCCTACACAACTAACCCACCACTTTATTAATCAGTTGTGACGCTGGTTCCTCTTTTTGGCTTATGTGTGTTGGGACACCTGTTAAAACAATTGTATAAGGGCAAGATTCTGGCGGTAGGTCTAGGACGGGAAGGTCTGGTGTACTCTGTACACTTAAAGAGGACATCTCAGTAGGTAGTGACCGCACATGGTCTCCCCTTAACCCCCTTACTTGCCTTGCATTATCTATTAGAACTGATGAGGGGTTACGTATGTGCCCTGTCATTGGTTCACTTGCCCCCCTATCAATAGTGGTAGCATTAGGTCTCATTTCTTCTGCCTGTTCCTGTGGGATAACCTTTCTCCCATTAGCATATTCAGTATCCCCAACATTCCTCCCTTCATTCACACTCACGGGTAGAGGGGCTAGTACCACAGGTTCCTCCTGACCAACACATGAGCACCTACATACCCCTTGATGTGATGCAATACTCCCTAGATTCGCCAATGAAAGCAATTTGTCTTCAATTGAGCTGAGTCTACAGACTATAGGCCCCAAAAGAGCAGATATCAAAGTCTCCAGTCGCTCCCATTGGTCAGGGTCATCCCCAAACTCAACGCCAGTTTGATTGTGATTATCACCACTGTTATGAGTCTGATTCACGGCCAAACCCTTGACCAGTTCTGGAGCAGATTTCTCAGTGGGCCTACTGGCTACTTGAGGTTTTAATTTGGAGTTGTATTTTTGCTTTTGGGTGGCTCCTCCCCTTGGGCACTCGCGGGCGGCTCTCCATTACCCGCAGTTAAGGACTTTGACACATTGATTGTTTTTTCCCTGGCGATCCTTTTAGATCGAGTTATGACCTCCCCACAATCTACGCAAGAAGAATCTGCGTTGTGTCCCGTAGTACTGGGCAGTGAGTCTTCGACTAAAATATGTGACGGGTTGGGCAACAATGAGACCGTCCTGCACAAATGTGGTCTTCTCTGATACTACTAGCCAGTGGGGTCAATTAAATTGCCATTTTTTTGTGTGATGTACATGATTCACAGGTGCAGAGGGGACTTTGCCAAGACTATACTTCCCATTGAAGACCGTTTCTTGGCAGCAAAAGTAACCATTGAGAGTCTTTTTTCGGCGATTAGAATTTCATGAGTCAAAACCGATTCGGCTGTTGTTAAGAAAGCATCCAAAGTCCCCACAACCCCCCCCACCCCCCACCCCCCTGCCAATAGGCCTGTGGCCTTGCGTTTATTCATGCTGGTCATCTAACTATTACACTAACTTGGAGGCCCGCAAACTGCACTAACACAAAAATACCTTGTTTGTTAGCAAATATCCACCTTGTTGATCGCGTTTCTGTGACGAATCACAGGGGGATGGCACAGCCCCGCCTCTTCCTGTCTCTGACGGGCTCAGACGGGCCCGCCCTTGGCCCGGGCTTTGCCCATGCACGTCACGTGCTGTGGAGGACCGGCACGGCTTTAAAGCTCTGCCGTCTCCGCGTTACCCTGCGCCCGATGACCAGGGGTCGCTGGGAGATATGGTTTAATCGTTGGCCGTTCCCCTCACAGCCTAATGGCAAGAAGCAGGTGATAAGCGTTGGCCGTTCCCCTCACCTTAAAGGCAGTGTGGCAAGTATTGTCTGTTCCCCTCACAGCACCAGAATTTAAAAGGCTAGCGCGTCCCACGCTGCAGAGGACCGGCGTGGCTTTAAAGCTCCGCCCTCCCCGCGTCACCCAGCACCCAATGACCAGGGGCCACTGGGAGATGTGGTTTAATCGTCGGCCATTCTCCTCACGGCTTAATGGCAGTGTGGTAAGTATTGTCTATTCCCCTCACGACACCAGGATTCAAAAGGCACACTTTCACTCCGTGGCTCCCCAAACCCACCATCACGGATTCTGCTTTGAAATGATCTCCGCCAAAGAGCCCTCTCACGGGGCACGTGGGGCATTGCAGGGTCTGCCCCACTAGGAGGAAAAAGCCAGAGGATGAAGCATGACACCCACATTGGTGTGTGAGGGTATCACTTCCTAATTAAAAAGATCACCTCCACATCATCCCTAGCCAACCATCTTCGTACTAGCAATCCTTTTTTCCTCTCTTCTTGATACGAACAAGTACCTCACCAATGTTATTAGACTCACTGACCCCCTTTAGGAGCATGGGTATAGGACCTTTATAGTGCTCCTAGTCCACCTCTCATTTTAATATAGATAAAAAACTCCCTACAGGTAACCAGGTCAAGTGGAGTAAACCGAGCATCAATTACTCTGCTGAAGACCCCCAAGATTCGATGTATGGTCAGTAGCATACTTTTTCCCAGTCCGGGAGCTATGAAAAGACAAATATCCAAGGGATGACAAGAAGGAGCTCCTGGCCCAAAGGGGCAGCCCATTTTTTGGGCAGACGAACTATCTCCACTTTTTAATTGCATAACTCGCAGTAATAATATACCCCCTCATGGAACGGCTCCATATTTTCACAAATATATAAAGGAGACGAGCAATCCTAGAAAATACCGCTTGGTATCTTTAATCAAAATTAGGCTAAATATTTTGTTGGTCCACACTGGAGGAACCCGTTATGGACTGGAGACAATGCTATAATGCCACGGAATCATACAGGTTTCTCTAAAACCACAGGAACATCTACCAAAATCAAAGCCCTCTCCCTGCTGAAAGATTTTGCAATAACTTACAATCAATCGCTCCATCTATGCTTCATTGACGATAAAGCTGCATTTAACAGGGTTGACAGAGACATTATGGCACAAATTAGCAAAATGGGATAATCCACCGGGTCTGCTCATGGCGACACAGATGCTTAATAAAAACACACGGGTTCGGGTAAAACTGGGGAAGAATCCTACCTGTCAAGAGCTAAAGCAAGGTTATGTGCTTGTGTTCACCCTTTTAAATGCATTCCTTTCTGACTTCTCCCCAGAGCTAAACAAGATCAGCAGCCACGCCCCAAACGTAGATGACGTCCTACTATCCAACTTACTTTATGCTGACCTCGTGCTAGCCAGCAGAATGAAGGTGGGCATACAACAGCTTCTGGATGCAACCCAAGCTTACTCAGAGTAACGGGAGGATAAATAACATGAAAAAGACCAAAATCCTAAATATAAATAAATGAGGGGAGAAACATCACACTTGACATCTAGGTTCAGAAAAGCTGAAGGCTGTCAACGACTGTAAATAACTAGGGGAGATTGTTAACTTCAACCGTAAGGTCTCCAAAAGGCAGGGTAATTTCACGGCAGGTCTGGGAGCCTTGTACAGAAACCTGAGGGGTCCAACTTTAACACCACTACTGCAGGCTGCCCAAGAAAATTCTCCTCCACTCTGACATATGGGAGCGAAGCCCTGGGAGGGCGGGATGCTTCCACTCTGGACAAATTAATAACAAGTATATAAAGGAATATCTTCAAAATGCCACTGTATTGGTCTCCAGCCCAGATGAGACTAGAATTTGAACTTATCAGGCAATCCCTGTCTAGGCAGGCGTGTGAACTCCTGTCGTAACTTCAAACTTACAAGAGTGGGCACTCAAAATCATCATTTCTGGTTTGGAATACAAGATAGGCTCTCTCTTGCTGTTGATCGAGCCCTATCTAAATTCATCCATACCTTATTTGGATCTCTCCTCAACCTGGGACCAACCACTGGGCAAGGAAGAGCATAAAAAAATAACAAAATCAAACACCAACACTGCCACTCTCAAGAGACAACTCTGCCTTAGCAAGGAGAAGACATGGATGGCTAACTCCCAAACATTACACAAAGTTGAGGCCCAAGTGTCATCTTTGTGAACTTTACAACAACTCAATAAAGGAAAAATTCCAAGGAATCTGTCTGGGAGTCCTGCCTGCACTAATGCATGCTCCACCATGGCTTAGACATGAAGGCAAGGGCAACTACAGGCTGTGCGGACAGGGGATCGGCAACATGGCCCATGTGTTGTTCCTGTGTAAGTCCACCTTGGAGGATCCCCAATTAATCCTATGCAGGAAATTCAACGGAAGAGGAATAAGGTTCTGCAGAGAGGTCATTGTAGCCTGTTTCAATCGGAGTGATCTCTGGCTGAACTGCTTTGCTGTAAAATATCTCCAGAGGGTAGCGAAGAAGTTTTGCATTTTGCAACAGAAGCTAAAGCCAAGATACAAGACAAGGTGAGACGAGGCTAAATAATCACACCAACCTGTTAAACTAAAATATCCTCACACTCCATCCTAAAAATTGTGAAACGTGTACTTCGCGATATGCTTGGATGTTGTCACATTTAAACTGACATTAAGCTGAAGTCGAAATGACTAACTAAAGGACTGGCAAGGCAAACTCTTAGAATTCCTGGCATGATTGAGTTAGGAAGATGTAAGGCAAGAAAGCACTTTTATCCTACTGGGACTAATTCTTGCACTGTAGGGTCAATTTGTACTCAAGGCTCTTTATGGTCAGAGGTTGTTTCCCATCGATTTGTTTCATAATATGTTGCCACTGAATCTTTTGCGGTTGCTATGCACTGTATCGACAGCATCATGAAGAATTAAGGCACAACTGCACCGTACACTTTTTTTGGCCGAGTACATGCTCTGTCTTGCCAATCGTGGCATTATGGCTCACTTTATATGCCTCTTGTACCCCTTGCATTTTACAATAGTTTTAGAACATGATTACTGTGATTTGATTTCGGTTTTATCTATGTATTGACATGGTTTTAATTAATCAAGCAAATAAATAACATATATATGCACAATAGCCACTGTGGCTTTGAAAATGCTTTGCGATTGCCATAATAAGCGTGACATGGGCAAAAAGTATTTAAGATTATAGTATCACAGGGGAGGGACACAGCAAAGCTGCGTAACGGTTTAAGCTCCAATATTTCTTTTTTTTTTTATTTCAAAAGTTTTTATTGGAAGTTTCAGGGTTATATAGCATACAAATCAGAAATTGCAATGTACATACAATCAATACTTGTAATTATACATCATTTAGCATAGAAAGGCAGTATGTCCCATGGCGGTGTTCATGTCGTTCGGGAAGATCGAGGGCAATGTGGCAAACAACCATGAAGCCTTCCTAGGCTGTGCTATTGAAAGGCTATAGTATTATATATAGAACACAAGGGTACCCAAAGTTGCAATAAGCTAGGGACCTTGGGTGATTATGTATTAACAGAGACAGTGTCCCTAGACCAGAAGACAATGAATTTCAATAAATATAGACTGAATAGTTCTATATCAAATGTCCAGCCGGACAGTTTAATTTTCAATGCTTAAGATACATAAAAGTTAGGTGTGATACAAGTGGGACACCAGCCGGCGCCCAACTAACACACTCAAGAAAAGACAAACAAGAGATTTGTAGGCAAATTTATCTTGTGATTTATTATTTGCATATGTGTATCTTTTGGATTGTCTGTGTATGATTTACGATATTCAGACTGCCACAATTTGCCTAAAAATCTCGTTTTATTTTTGTTGTATATTTGTTTTATATTTATTGAAATTCATTGTCTTCTGGTCTAGGGACACTGTCTCTGTTAATATATTGAGAGGCTATAGATCAAAAGGAATTGGAAAGGAAAGGAACGGAGTAGATAGGAGGAAAAAGAAGAGAGTATGAAGAGAGCAAAGGCTAGAGGTAAGAGGTAAGAAGCAAGATGTAAGATGTAAGGTGTTAGATGGCCCACCACGATGCGGCTTAGCAGTTCAGGTTACGAATGACGAGCTATTTAAGCTGTGAGAAAGTATGGTCGGCCCTCAGGAAGCTGTGGGAAGGTATGGGGAGCAAGATGAATCACTGAGGTTTATGGGTTTTGAAGTAGATCTCCAGTGAGTTCCAAAGTTTCCTTTGTGAGGGTCGCCCTGGTGTGTTTTGTAAAGTGATGTTATCTGCTCCTCGGAGGTTAATCACCCAGTTTAGCCAGCAGGCATAGCTTGCCTTTTTGGTGTTTTTCCAATTGTTTAGAACGACTTTCACAGCCACCGTGAGGAGGAGGTCTAGGAGGGCCCTGTCTATTTCTGGGAGTTGGGTCTCTTTAGTAAAGCCGGAAGCAAGATAGGGGAGTTCTTTGGTAGGTGAGATATTAAATACTTTGTGGATGAAGCTAAATACCCTATCCCAAAACGGTGAGACACAGTCGCATTGGAGTATGAGGTGGTCTAAATCTCCTTCTGCACGCTTGCAGTTCTAGCAGAATGCGTCAGGGCTGAGTTTATGTGCATATAGGCGAGCCGGCGTCCAGAAGACTTTATGCATGAGCCAGAACTTTGCTTGTGATAATGTAGGGCTTACTATATGGCTCGTGCAAGATCTCCACGCCGTGGACCACTCCAGCTTTGAGATGGAGGAGGCGGCAATTGATGACCAGAACTGCGTTGTTTTGGTATTTAATGTTGATGACTGCGGGCTCAGTAATTTGTATAGCCTCGAGACCTGGTGACCAATTTTATTCAGAGAGGAGAGGAGTGATGTAAGAGCTGGTTGTTTGGATGTCAATCCCGCTTTTGTAATGGCTGTTTTAACGTTAAGGAATATGTAAAAGTCGGAACTATCAATCTCAAAGTTCGATTGGATTTTTGTAAAGGGCAGAGGGTAGCCATTGTTATTGAGTTGGTGGGGGAAAATGATTCCCTTCTTGATCCAGGTTGGGTTGAATAGTGGTTTACCTTTGTAGGTGATTGAGGGTTTTTTCCAAATCGCTTCCCACCTAGATTTTCTTATCGGTGAGTCTAGCAGTTTATCTACTCTTAGTAAAGCTATTTTGGTGTTGGTAAATATGGTCTTAGAACATGGGATCCGATTAGCTTTCATTGATTGGATCGAGAAGGGAGGCATGCCTTCCAGGAGCGCTTTTTCGATGTCTAACCATGCTGGCGAATAGTCCACTGGGGGGGGACAGCCAGTAGGATCCTTGTTTCGCTAAAAAGGCTATTTGATATCTCTTAAAGTCTGGAAGGTTGACTCCGCCAGTGGATTTATCTAATCTCAGTTTTTGTAGGCTATGTGCTTTTTTTCTTTTCCAGATGAAATTGTTAATAGTTTTATCTAATTTATTATGAAATTCTTGGGACAGCATTAAGGGGAGCATGGTAATTGGGTAGTTTACTAGCGGTGCAATCATCATGGTAATTAGGTAGTTTACTAGCGGTGCAATCATCATCTTGATGGTCTCTAGCCTGCCCCACCAAGTGATGAAGCGGGGTGACCATCCGTCTAGGTGAGTTTTTATTTTTTCGAGAGTGAGTTTTTCATTATGTAATAGGGTCTCTATGATGGAGCTTCCAAATTCTATACCCAGATACTTGATGCGATTGTTTTGCCAGACTAGACCTGATATGCCTAAAGATTCCTTATTGGTGAATATGTTGAGGGGTTTAACTTCAGATTTAGCCCGATTCAGTTTGTAGCCTGAATGTTTAGAGTAGGATTCTATAGAGTTCATCAGTGCGGCTATAGTGGTATCAGGATTCTCAGTGACTATCAGAATATCGTCTGCGTAAGCAGCAAATTTTACATTTTTATCGCCGAAGGTGATGCCACTAATATCTACGTTCTGTTGTATGTCGCGGAGGAGAGGTTCCATCGCCAGAAGGAATAGAGAGGGAGATAATGGGCATCCCTGTCTAGTTCCTTGTTCAAGAAGGAATGGTTCTGATAGCGAACTGTTAATGGCAATTCTAGCCGAAGGGGAGGCGTATAATGACATGATCATATTAATAAAAGTATCACCCATGTTGAATATATGCATGCATTGACGGAGAAAGGGCAACAACACCCTATCAAACGCCTTCTCCGCGTCCAGGGTGATTGCTACTGCGGGGGCATTTGATATTTTCGACTTCCCCAGCACATGGAATAGGAGTCTCGCATTGCCGTTAGAAAGGCGGTGTTTCAGGAACCCAACCTGTGAGTTATTTATTAAGGAGGGTAAAACTGCGTTTAGTCTGCATGCTAGAGCCTTCGCGTAAATCTTGCAGTCCAAATTTATGAGGGATATTGGTCTATAATTCTTAGGAAGTAGGGGGTCCTTCCCATCTTTGGGGATCACTATTATTGTCGCTTCACTCATCGTGGGGGTGATTCTGTTTGATAGTGAGCAGGATTGGAACAATTTGAGGAGTCTTGGGTTAAGTTGTTCTTCAAAGGTTTTATAAAAATTGGCCGTGAAGCCGCCAGGCCCCGGAGTTTTATTGTTCTTTAGTGTTTTGACGGCGGTAGAAATTTCTGCTATCGTCAGTGGGGCCCCTAGTTTGGTTTTGTCAGGGTCAGATAACCGTGGGAGTCTAATTGAGTTTAGATAATTGTTACATTCTTCCATGTTGAATTGGTTATTATTCTTATAGAGCTCCTCATAAAAGTACTGAAATGTGTGGAGAATGTCTTTGTTTGGTTTTGGTGGTATTGGACTGGTCCCTAATAGATGTTATATGGAATTGCTTCCTTTTGTGTTTAAGGTAGGAAGCAAGGAGTTTCCCTGCTTTGTTACCCTCACATAGTCTTAATGCCTTGAATTTGTTAATCCATACTCCTGCCCTTTTACTAAGGATGGCGTTGTATTTATATTTCAGGTTAATCAATTGGTCGATGGTAGCTTTATTGTTCAGATCACGGGAATGTTGCAACTCTAGCTGCTTGATTGTTTTCTCTAAAGAGTCCAGTTCGGAATTTAGTTCTTTATTCATACGAGCCCTGATACCTATCAGCGTACCTCTTAATGTGGCCTTGAACGCGTCCCATACTAAGGCGGGATCTGTTTCTGGCTGTGAGTTTATCTGGAAATATTCTTGTATGCATTGTTCTATGCTTAACTTGTTGTCTGGCACCGACAGTATCTCATCGTTGAATCTCCATCACCGGGGGGGGGGGGAATAAGAGAATGTGAGCCTGCCAATTTCATATGGATACCTGCATGGTCCGACACCAATATGGGGGCAATATCAGTTTCGTCGATGAGGTGTGTATGAGAGTCGGATATCAATAGGTAATCTATTCTTGAATAAGCATTGTGAGGAGGGGAATAGAAAGTATAGTCACGGCCATCCGGGTGTTGGAGGCGCCATGAGTCATGTAGGTGGAATTTGGCACACATTCGTTTCAATGCCTCGTGTGCGCGTGGGGGGTGGTATGTACTCTTGGATTGCCTGTCCAACAAGGGATCTAGTGGTAGGTTAAGATCTCCCCCGACCACTAGGAGCTCATCTTGTGGAATATTTTCAAGTTCTTTCGAGACATATTCCCAATTCAGGGAGGTCTGTATTAGGGCCATAGATATTTGCCACATAAATATGGTCCTCGTCTCTTTGTAGGTGTGCAATACTCAGTCTACCCTCGGAGTCTACCGAATGTGATATCAGGGCTAAGTTTGCTTTTTTAGCAACCAGGGTGATCACCACTCTTTTCTTTTGAGTCGCAGGGGAGTAACGAGTCAGTGAGATCCAGTTTTGTTTAAGATTATCAGCATCAGTCTGGGATAATTTGGTTTCCTGCATGAGAATTATATCCCCTTTAGTTTTGGCTAAGTAGTTTAAAAAAAAATTGCGCTTGACTGGGTGATTAAGCCCTTTAACTTTTAGCGAAACAATATGTAGAGGCGCTGCTAAGTTCTTATCCGAAGCCATGGGTATATGTTCGGATTAATGTGGTGATGGGCCGCCATGAGATTTTGTGTGAATATGGTCTTGCTGTAACGTGCATTTCCGCACACCTAGGTAGGCTGTGTTTTATAGAAACTCCATTAGGCAGCGCTGCAAGCCGAGTAAGGACCTGGAATGCGTGGCACACATCGCGGTGGTAGAGAGTAATTAGTAAGTAAGAGGTAGCTATGAAAGTGTGAGTAGAGAAAGAAAGGAAAGGAAGAAGAGTAAAGAATAGGTAACGAATATGCTACTTACCAGTATGCATCTGTTCTTGGCATGTAGGGCTGCTGACATTCATATCTTGTGCATAGATCGCCGCCTAATGTTGGGTCCGGATGATTGCACATTGTTGTCCTGGAAGAGTCTTCAAGTATCACGAGATAGGTGGCTCCTCCCCTGGAATACAGTGCGCATGGGCATCGACTCCATCCCCAGATTGTTTTTAGCCATTGTGGCAAAGATGGAGTGTAACACTGTGAGAGATGACCATGCTAAGAGTAATTGCAAGTGCTGCAGTCGCTACAGGCGCCGGGGAGGAGGGTGGGCGATATGAATGTCAGCAGCCCTACATGCCAAGAACAGATGCATACTGGTAAGTAGCATATTCGGTTCGAGGCATGTGGGCTGCTGAATTCATATCTTGTGCATAGAATACATAGCAGTCCCTCCATTAGCGGCGGCGGCCTGTGCCAGCTGCAGCAGTCTGAAAAAGTGTTTTGAGAACAGCCTGCCCTACAGCTGCCTGCTGTTTGGAGTGCACATCCACACAGTAGTGTTTTGTAAATGTGTGTGTGGTAGACCAAGTGGCTGCTCTACAAATGTCTTCTAAAGGAATATTTCCAAGGAAAGCCATGGAGACTCCCAACTTACGGGTTGAGTGGGCCCTTGGGAGGGGACCGATAAAGTGCGCTTTGCTTTTTGATAGCAAATATGAATACACTTAACGATTCACCTGGCTATACCCGCTTTGGAAATGGGGTTGCCCTTGTGTTGTGCTGAAAAAGCAACAAAGTTGTTTCGTCTTCCTAAAATCTTTAGTTCTATCAATGTAATACATCAAAGCTCTATTGACGTCAAGAGTGTGGAGAATTCTCTCCGCCACTGACTCAGGATTTTGGAAGAACACAGGCAGTTCAATAGTTTGATTGATATGGAACTGTGAAACCACCTTTGGAAGGAATTTAGGGTTAGTGCGCAGCACCACCCGGTTGGAGTGAATCTGTATGAATGGCTCTTGGATAGTTAGTGCCTGGAGTTCACTAACTCGCCGCAGTGATGTAATCGCTATCAGGAAAGCCACTTTCCACGTCAAGAACTGAATCTCGCATGAATGTAGAGGCTCAAAAGGTGGACCCATCAGTCGGGTGAGGACCACATTAAGGTTCCATTCAGGAGCTGGTGGGGTCCGTGGAGGAATGACTCGTTTGAGTCCTTCCAGAAAGGCTTTAAAGGCAGGTACTCTGAAAAGTGAGATATTCCGCCTGTTTTGTAGATAAGCAGCTATGGCGGACAAATGAATCCGAATGGAAGCATAGGCCAGATTGCATTTGTAAAGATGTAACAGATAACAAATGATGTTGTGCATAGACGCGTCTAGCGGGTTGATGTTGTGGTCTGCACAATAAATGACAAACCGCTTCCATTTTGCCGCATAGCATGCTCTGGTAGTGGGCTTTCTTGCTTCCCGTATGATATCCATGCAGGCGGGAGGCAAGTCGAGGTAGCCAAATTCTAAGACCTCAGGAGCCAGATCGCCAGGTTCAGCTGTTGCGGATCTGGGTGCTGAATGTCGCCATGGTTGTGCGTCAAAAGCCTGGGAGTGAGGCGCAGCCGTTGATGCGGTACCACGGAAAGTTCTAGAAACGTGGTGTACCATGGTTGGCGTGCCCACGTTGGAGCAACTAGGATGAGCGTCATCAAGTGTTGCTAAAGCTTGCGTGCCACCAGCGGTATTAGAGGTGCTGGGGGAAAAGCGTACGCAAATTTGCTTGACCAGTTCATCCATATCGCATTGCCCTGCGACTGTGGGTGCGGGAATGGGCGGCAAAGCTTTGGCATTTGGCGTTTTCCTTTGTGGCAAACAGGTCTATCTCTGGATGACCCCACTGCTGGAAGTACGGGTGGAGTACCGACGGATGTATCTCCCACTCGTGCACTTGGTGGCTGTACCTGCTGAGCAGGTCCGCCATCTGATTGTCTTTGCCTGGGAGGTGTTCCGCCATGAGGAAGATGTTCCTCTAAATGGCCCACTTCCACATGCTCTGAGCCAGATGAGACAACTGTGGAGAGTGTGTACCTCCCTGCTTCTGAATGTAGTACATGGCCGTCATGTTGTCCGTCCGGATCAACACGACCTTGTTGCACAGATGTACTTTGAATGCTTTTATTGCCAGGAAGATAGCCATCAGCTCTAGGAGGTTGATGTGCATCTTCTTTTGCTGCGTTGTCCATAGTCCCTGCACTGTGTAGTGGAGTACATGAGCTCCCCAACCCTGGAGAGATGCGTCCGTGGTTAGGATGATCTGTGGCACAGGCTCCTGGAACGGTCGTCCCTTGCAAAGGTTGTGTGGATTCCACCAATGCAGAGAGTTGTATGGACGACCGGTTACCAACACTAGGTCTTTCAACTGTCCGTGAGCCTGAGTCCACTGATGTGCTAAGCACTCCTGAAGCGGACGCATATGTAGTCTCGCATGCGGGACTATGAAGATGCAGGAGGCCATCATGCCTATCAACTGCATGAACACCCGTGCCGGAAGCGAGTGTTGCGGTCTGAATTTTTGTATCAGCAATTGAATGCTGTTGATCCTCACTGAATTTGGCTGTGCTTTGGCTGCCAGAGTGTCTATGGTCGTGCCCAGATACTGCCGTACGTGGGCGGGCTGAAGGTGTGATTTTGGGTAATTCAGTGAGAATCCCAGATCGTGTAGAAGGTGAATGGTTTGGGACATGCTGGTGGCGCACTGCTGGGCCGACTTTGCTTGGACAAGCCAGTCGTCCAGATAAGGGTAGACGTGAACGTTTTGTCTCCGTAGGTGTGCAGCCACCGTCGCCAGGCATTTTGTGAACACCCTGGGCGCTGTCGTCACTCCGAAAGGGAGGACTTTGAATTGGTAATGCTGATTTTGAATGGTGAATCTGAGGTATTTTCTGTGTGACGGATGTAGCGGAATGTGAAAATATGCATCCTTTAGATCTAATGTTACGAGGAAATCTCCCTGATTGAGCAACGGTAGAACCTGCTGCAGTGTTAGCATGTGAAAGTGTTCCGACAGAATGAATTGGTTTAGGGGTCTGAGGTCTAGTATGGGTCTGAGGGACCCGTCCTTTTTTGGGATTAAGAAGTACAGGGAGTACACACCTGTGCCTCTTTCTTCCACCGGCACGAGCTCTTTCTTCCACCGGCACGAGCTCTATCGCCCCTTTTTGCAGCATGACGAGTACCTCCTGCTGCAATAAGCGCAAATGTTTCGCGGACATAGGACGATGTTTTGGGGGTATGTTGGGTGGAGTGGATGTTAACTCCAGGCAATAACCGTACTGGATAAGCTTTATGACCCACCTGTCTGTGGTGATGGATTTCCAGACCGGCAGGAACTGTTGGAGTCTCCCCCCCGACTGGTGTGGTATGGTTGGGGGGCAGTGACAAGGCGTCACTGTTTGTTGGCGGCTGAGGATCGGGAGTTGTTGTTTCCACGACCTTTGCCTTTGGCGCTGTTTCCGCGATAGCCACCTCTACTTTGTTTGGTGTACGTGGTTTGCGCGCCACCTTTATTGTACTGTGTTTGCTGGGACAGCTGGCCTCTGGAAACACCTCTATTGCCTGAGCGACGAAAAGAACCACCCCTGAACTGCTGCGACTGGAGAGCCCCCATAGACTTCGCAGTTTCCGTGTCCTTTTTGATTTTCTCGAGGGTGGTGTCCACCTCAGGTCCAAATAAGTGATCAGGGTTTACAGGCTGATTTAGGATGGTGGTTTGTATCTCCGGCTAGAACCCGGAGATTCTCAGCCAGGCTTGTCGCCGTAACATCACACTGGTATTAATGGCCCTGGCCGCGGTGTCTGCCGCGTCCAGTGCACACTTAATAGAAGCATTTGAGATGAGCTTTCCTTCCTGTATGAGCATCTGTGCTGCCTCCTTATATTCATCTGGCAAGTGTTGTAACAGGGTCTCAAGTGTATCGTAATGGGCCCTGTCCTATCTGGCTAAGAGTGCCTGAGTGTTAGAAATGCGCCAGATATTGGCCGCTTGAGCCGCCACCCTTTTCCCTGATGCTTCTAGCACTTTAGATTCCTTGTCAGGGGGAGGAGCATCACCAGTAGTTTGTGAGTTTGCCCTCTTCCGGGCATTGGAAACAACCAGAGAGTCCAACGGCAACTGGCCCCTGATGTAGGTAGGGTCCCCAGGCGCCGGCTTGTACTTCTTCTCAATCCTGGGGTTTATAACCCTGGCTCTTGTGGGCACTTTAAAAATGTCTCCGGCATGTTTTAAGACACCCTTTAGCATTGGCAGAGTTTGTACAGTCCTCTCTGAGGTGGAAAAGGTATCAAACAAAAAGTCCACTTCAACAGGGTCAGCATGGAGCTGGACATCGTGATTTTTGGCTGCCCTCGCAATAAGCGCATTAAACGTCGCTGAGTCCTCAGTAGGCGATGTTTTTGCGGTATACACCTGAGCGTCTGGGGCAGATTGTGGATCTCATGGGTCAGCAGCATCTGCCCACGTGTCATGTTGATCTTCAGGATCAGTGTCGGCAGGGTAGTTGTACTCATCATAGTCACCTTCCCCAGCCTCCACATCCGAGTAAGTGGGCGAGATAGGAGCAGTGTCCTGGCCACGTGGAGCTATCAGTTCGACAAGAACGGGTGAAGTCGTGGAATCCTTCTTCAATGGAATTGTGTACGACTCCATAGGCTGTGCCGGGGCGATCTTTCGTTTGTAAATAGAAAGTTTCCCCGTGTCGGCGTCGATGAAGTGTTCCGACTGCTCTTCAAGCGAAGGATGTCGATGCTTTGCGCTCACAACCGCAGGTGTATGCTTCGGCGCCGTGGACACCTTTATAGACCCCTCGACGGCCGTCTTCGTGGCGAAGGCCTTCGGCACCACCTTCGGTGACAGTGACAACTGAATGGGCGCCGGCGACTTTTGAGGTTTGGTGGCAGGCTTCGGCGTGGAAGTATCTTTTGGACCGACAGCGGAAGCCTTCTACTTAATGCGTTTCAACGAGTCCGACACCTGCTTAGAGAAGGAGGCGGACTTGTGCGTCGACTCGACTGGATCCTTCGATCCACCGCCGGGCGCGGAGTCGAGGGCTGTACTGCTTTTGGCCTTGTCCAGCCGACGCGCAGGATCGACAACTTTTGGAGTTTCGAGTCCTTTGTCTGTGTCGACGGTCCTTGTCGCCGATTTCTTCGGGTCGACGACCTTGACCAGTGTTTTTGGTGTCCCAGTCTTCGGCTCGACACCCTTCAGCGACCCCACCGGGTCGATAACACTTTAGGCTTTGTCGGCGCCGATAGGCCAGAGGACTTCGAGCCGACCAAAGCAACACGCACTTTCGATTTCGATGGCGCCTCTAGTGCTTTCGGTTGCGTAGACACCGATGCTTTCTCTTTCGGTTTCGATTTCGCCTTTTGTGGCTCCTTAGAAGTGTTCGAAGCCGGGCCTGGAGGCGAGGCTGTAGAACTTGGTGTAAGATCATGGGTAAGGCCATGTGGCGATCCCTCGACCTGAGCCTTATGAACAGTTTGAACGTTTGGGCATAGTTCCTCGTTTGAGCTATCTTCCATGGCCCCATAGGCCTCATCGTCGTCTCCTACCTAGTCGACGACTTCTTCAGTATCAAGCATTTCAACATCAGCGTCATAGCTTTAGTCGACCTCCGCCGGCGGAGTGAACATCGGCTCTTGAACTTCCTGCTCGTCTGCCTCTTCTCCCTCTGTATCGAAAATGTTCACCGGGTCAGGTGCCGTCTGCTGGGCCTCCTGGTGTGCTGCGCGCCGAAGTCGAATCGTCTTCTTGGAGCGGAAACGAGAACAAGCCATACAGTTGGCTTCATCGTGATCCGGCGACAGGCACTTGTTGCACACCGGGTGGACGTCGATGTGAGGATACTTCGAGTTGCACACAGGGCACCTTTTGAACGGGCTCCGTTCCATGATGTTTCGTCGAAGAAGGCCTCTGGCGTCGATCGGCCTTCCGCGCCGAAGAGCCACGCGACTCCTCTGGATGTCCGATTCGGGAACTGAGCTGGAACAGAACTGGGCACCGATCGCAAGACAATACCGACGATATAGGAAAGGCCTTCTGGCCAAAAGAAAGTTTTCTATTGATTCCGAACTTGAGTGATCAAATACCAATGGCGGTAAAAAACAATCTGGGGATGGAGTCGATGCCCATGCGCACTGTAGTCCAGGGGAGGAGCCACCTATCTCGTGATACTTCGAAGACTCTTCCAAGACAACAATGTGCAATCATCCGGACCCAACACTAGGCGGCGATCTATGCACAAGATAGGAATTCAGCAGCCCACATGCCTCGAACAGAGTAGTACATAGTAGAGATACTCCTGAAACATCTGTCTTTACAACCCTACATCCCCCCACCCCCCCAACTGAGTCAGCCCCCCCTTACACCCCCTTCACTCCCTCCCCTCCCTCCCTCCCCGAAACTCGAACTGAAGAGCTGCGACAGCAGTGCTGTCGACGTTCGCACAGGGACATATGTAACAAAATGGTAGGTGACATATTGTGTGGTATCATTCTGATATGAATTTGTGTGAAAACATTTTGATAACGTTATGTTAACATTAAGAGATAAAGCAACTTTATGTACATTCAACTTATATCATTGAACTTAGCACTTTGGGCTCTCCGAGGGACGGATGACGTAACATCTTAATTGAAGAAAATTGCTTAAGTAATCAAAGAACATCTTATTTAGAGAGCCCCTCATATTTTGCATATGGTAGATAGAACTATTGCCAACAATTCCGGTTATGTATAGGTACATTTAGGCATTCAGGGAACTTACGGAAGGTACAGTCTTTTAAATGCAAACATAATAACGTATGTCTATATGTAAACAATAAAACATATGTCGCTTGCTTAAGGGTAAGTGAAGCAACTACATAGTAAATTAACCTCGTAAACATGGATTGAAATATTGTTTCAACACTTAAGCTTTTTATCGCTTAGAAAAGGCAAGTATGTGGCCTTGAAAGAAAAGTTATGCACAAAGCCTGTTCATTCTACATGCAGCATCAGTCTCGGTTTTGAGACCTTTTAAGGGACAAAAGGAATTGAAAATGCAAAGATGCACAGATTTTTAAGCTGTTGAAGTCCAACAGGCACTTTCAGATGACAGTGGTACACTCTGAAAGAGATATGGCCATTTAAAGCCTGCGATGTGTAATACCCATGTTTTAATTGGTTATTTCAGTTATATTAAAACGTGGAGAGTTTGGACATTACAATAGTAAGCAAAGAAATTCAATGCAAAATAGGTATATTGGTATATTATTTTACCTACACTGTACATTTCTTGAAAAATAACATACCCGTCTCCTTCTGTTTTCACAAGGAGAGTACTCTTTCTTTAACTCGCGCCAGCTTTTTCTACCTAAAGTAAAACAAAATTGTGAAACATGATAAGGATGGTATAAACTGTGATATGTATACATTTGCTTTGGGATAAACTACCGCTGTATAATTCAGAAAGTATCCCCTTACATACTGCATTGGATAGACAAAAGTGACATGACAGCTGTTCAGAATATGAAAGATTTGCATATATTGTTTTAATTAAGAGTGGTACAGGGGCCAAATCACAGAAGTGCCCCAGGGCGCAACAGGAATTTGTGCCCACTTTAGTGCCCCTGGGGCACTTTGGTATTACAGAAGGGGCCGTAGATGCTTGTGCGTCCCCTTCTGTAATACAGATAGTGCCGGTGCACATTATGCCAGTGGTATCATCAGAGGGTGTTCCCTGTTTTGCAAGAGGCCCAATGCAAATGAGGTAATCCCTCTGCGCCCACGCTGTATTACAGATGGGGGTGCAGAGGCAAAGAAGCTGCCAGGAGGCAAACTGACAGTGCACCATCTAAGAGGTGGCGCACTGTCAGTGTGCCCCCTGATGGTAGCCCTCTGAAGGGGGGAAAGGGGTACCATGGACCACCCAGACATCTCCTTGCAGGCGAGTGCAGTCACTCACAGCATCCCCCTGCAAGGGGATCTCTAATCCCCCTTAAAAGTACAGGCAGGTTTGCTACCTGCACTGTGAAAACATTGAGCGGCTTCAGGCAGCTTCTCCGTTTTTCACATGAATGTGTTGCCCCAGGACAGCGGAAGTTCGTGGCTGCCCTGGGGGCAGAGCATTCATCCTAATACGGCGCATTTTCCTTGTTTGCGCCAGGCACACCTTTTAAAAGGTGGGCACATGGCAAACAATGGCCCCTAATGTTTCTTTTCCACATTTTTGAAGTCTTCTAAATGCCGATTAATCTTAATTCTTTTATTACAGAAAGGCTCTCTCAGTGGTTTAATGAATCCCAAGGGATGAGTTTTGAATACAAAGTTTAGAAGTGTGTATTCCTGCAGGGCCAACTCAACCCTTCTTGCTGAGTGTTGGTGATGGCCACAGGTACTCACTCTCTCATTATCAACAAATGGAGCAGGAAAAGAAAATGCTGCTATAATTGCTAAGTAGAACGTTGTATGCCCAGTACTGGCTCCGGTACGTGTCAAAGGTGAGAAGACCCCCTTCACCCTGCACAACCTCACTAGTTACCCAGTCATATATTACTTTGTTCAATGTCGGAGTTGTTGGTGGAAGGCGCAATCGCTATAAAAATAACTTTAGCCAACTCATATAGCCCATCTCTCTCATTCCTAGCCTGTGGGTAGATTCTAGGCCACAGAGTAAAGAGGGAGGAGAGGAAAGCAGCTCTTGCCAACTTAGCCCCCGACAAACAGGTTTCATACAGCATAGAGCCTATGTATGTATGCCCACGTAGCCACTATCATTATCCAACAGGAACACATTTTGAGAATGTCACTTAAGGTACTTATCGCTGTGAGAGGGTGTACAGGCACTAAATGGAGGACATGTGGAGTATAGTAATAAGAAAGTGATCCACTCAGCCTCATTGACTCCAAAGTCCAATTTGATGGTCTCCAAAAGCAACAACACTATATTACATCGAAGAGGTGACAGTAAAAATCCCCCCAAAAACTCTTTCAATGTTAGTCAACTGAAGACATGTAATAGCTCATGCAAATATCTCAGGCGTGTTTATCCACAACACATTCCCTTGGGATTGGGGGTCTGGAAAAAGGCTTGAACATTGGACATATTTAGGTCTGGCCCAAGCCATGAACTTCTCATTTTATTTAAACTATACTTTTTATGTAATTACTTGTAGCACCTGTCCACTCCCTCTTCAACCATTGGTCTGTTGTGTCTTTTATGTTTAGCTTCCACCCGCCACACCATAAAGCCAAGAGTAATGGATCAGCCTACTTCAAAAACCCGCTCTCTTCAATGTCAATATGAGTGGTACCATTTTGCCCTTGTACATGTGCACATCTGCTTAAGTAGTCCACTTCAGTGCCAGGGCTAATAGGCCAATCGAAGGTTTAATTTATACATTCATTTTGTATTTCCTTTATTTTAGAGATTGGTTTTTTTATCCTGTTTTTTTTCCTCAAACCTAAGCACAGCACCTTTAGGCAATGGAACGTCTCCTTTTTTTAAATAATACATTTGTATTCTGTTTTCAAAGCAAAAACAGCAACACCAGCAAATCATTCAGGCATTACTTCTGAGTCAAACAGAATAAGGAGAAAAATCATCAGTTTCAATAATACCAATATAGAGTCGAAAAGACTCGGCACTATTCTCACCCTGAAAGGCAAACATTTAATCGGGTCCATGTGTTTCATGTTTTATAATATTTCTGCTGACACCCCCACGCTCCATGAACTGCTTTCTCTGCCAACTCACAAGTATCCCTACCCCCATTGCCATATGCCATTGTGGGAGGAGAGGGTGTTACTACTCCTCCAATGCCTAGCAAAATTGCATTTGGCTAGCATAAAACCGATGCCCGCCAAAGTCTTGGTATTATTGTTACCATCCCATTGATCCATAACCCCGAGAAACACAGCCTTGGGGCCTAGTCACCTGAAGGCCCTCTTCGCAACTATGTCTTTATGAATCAGCTGCCAATAAACCACTATGCATGGGCAGTCCCAGAAATGTGCCGCAAAGGTCACCGTAGTGTGGACAGGGGAGTTGGTATGCCTCACTTTTATTACCTTTACACTTTTAATGTTTGGCAAACATAGAAACTTGTTCTTCTGATGGACACTTTCAACTGTAGATTCCTCGTCTTTATAATGGATGTCACAGTAATACTCCCAAAGATGGAGGGTCCGATGAGAGGACTAAGAATACAAAGTCTCAGAAGACTGAAGGAGCAAAATGGCCATCCAGTCAGACCAGACTGTCAAGCCAGAAGTGTTTTGTGAATGTGTCTCTGATGCACGACACAGCCTAGCACATAACTACAGCCGGCATCCTCGTCGCCAATGGATTGTAGCAGCCTTGGTGGAATGGGTCTTCAGGGTGTTGTTTCTTGAGCAGCACGTAGCAGATCTTGATGTATGGAACTATCCAGCCAGAGTCCTTTTCTGCACCTCCTTTGCTCCCGAGAGCCTCAAGTAGCTTATCATCTACACAATGGTCTTTTGTGCAGTCAATGTAGCAAACACTGTCAGATTGATCGATTAGCTGATGTGACAAGTAGTCACAACTTTGGGAAAAGTTACACTGAAAGCACCTGCAGTTCAGTTATACTGCACGCACAGGTGATGAAAATCAGGAACACCGCCGTAATGATCAGTCACAGGGAGCAGCTGTGCATCAGCTCAAAAGGTGTGTGCATAAGAAATGTCAACACTAAGTTTGAATCCCATTGTGTCATGACGAACTGCTTCAAAGTAAACATATGAATGGGAATTTCAAAAAGCTCATCATAACTGGTGATGTAAATAGAGAAGGATCAATAGTTACAGAAAAAGATTTGAAAGATAACCCTTACCTCTGGCCAGTGTAAACCCTTGCTGGGCCAATGATAGAACAAATAATAACACATCTGAAGGGTTAGCTTGCAAAGGGTCAGTATGAGGAGCGGCACACCAGGCAACACAGTTCTCCCAGCCCTCAGCACAGACTGACTTTGTTAAAGGATGTCGGGCTGCAAGCATGACATCTGCTTCTGCATATCAAGCACATTGAAGTACCACTGATCAAGCTCTGTGGATTAAGGTATAGCTTGCAGAGAATGGGTGCAGGGCCCTCCCCTGTTGCTGAGACAGGAGCCATTTCTAAAGCGGTATCTGAATGAAAGGCAAATGTTAATGCGCAGAAGCACTGAACACCATGCTGGCCTAGCCAAGTCTGGGGGGAATCAAGGGGACTCAGTCCAGTTTGATCCTGATTTTGTTCAGTACAAGGAGTAGTGGCTGAAACATGCACAGGAGAGCCATGTCCAATCACAGTAGAAATGAGTCTCCATTGACTTTCTTGGAGGACACTTCAGAGTGCAGCGTTTTTGACTGTGCACACTCTCGATGGTGGCTAACAGATCTAACCATGGCATGCCCCACTGAACCAAGATGTCCCTTGCTACCTCACGATAGAGATGACACTGGTGATCCCCCAGCTGACATATGCTCAGCTCGTCTGTTCTGGCATTCAGAGATCTATTAGATGGTTGGCCACCAGAAAGATGCTCTGCTCGTCTAACCACCTCAAGGGATCTAATGCTTCTTGGCTTAGGATCCAGGACCTTGCTCCGTCCTGATGGTTGTAAAACCACTTGGCAGTCGTGTTGTCTGTGATGATCTCCAGCAGCCTTACTTTGCTGGATATCAGGAAGGATTTCAAGACCCAGAGTGTACCCAAAGCTCTAGAAGCAAGAAGGAGCTAGCTCTCCCAAGACCTGGGGCTTTTGAGAGTTGCTATTATGTGTGGCAGGAGAGGGAGGAATGTGGCAAAGGAGGAAATGAAAGGCATGGTATAACCACTGATAATGATATGCAGGACCCATCTGTCTGATGGGATAGATCTCCTGTTGGAGAGGACATGTCATATCCTGTCTCCCTCTGGTTCATTCTGGGCCTGTGAGTTGCAGTGGCTGCAGCAGGGGAAGGGGGGTTAGAGTAGAGAGATCCCTGCTGATGTTAATGCCTCAGTACTGTCACAATTTCTGCCCCAAAATGAATGAGTCTGCTGCAGCTGTGTAGGTTAGGAGGGTTGTTGCTATCTGTACACTAGGCCACTGAAATAACCCATACATTTTCAGTACTGTTGGTGGTACTGTTTTACGGGACAAAAGAGTCCAGGGGGTAGGTTGGAAAATAATTTATTGAAGGATTTTTGATAACATTATTAAATTTGGTCTACTTTCCACAGTAGGCAAATGTAAATCTAGCACTTATGCTGCACTACACACAACCACTGTGAAAGAGGCTCTTTCTTCCATCACTGGCCTAGGTGAGGAGTCCACTCAAGTCTTTAGAGATGTAACTAACCCACTTGCATTATGTAAATCTAGCAATAGCCTGTCTTCGGTATAAAAGAGCGGGAAATAGGTTGTCTGCCTCCTTATCATAATCAGTGTCGTGGGGAACATTTTGCATATCCAGAACTGCGCCGGACTTGGATCTGAATAAGGCCTCTAGCCTTTAATAGTCCTGGTGCTGAGGAGGAGGCAGAGGATTAGAGTCTGGCTGCAAACTGATGAGCTGCAATTTTGTAATTGCGCAGCACAACATAGGTATGGAGCAGGAAGACAAAGACTCAGGGTCAGAATGTGGCATCTGAGTTGGGTAGGTGACTTGCACAGCATGATGGCGAAAATGACTGGTGTGTAGCCGGGAGCAGAGTCTAAATCAGAATTGGTCCAGGCCAAGGAATGGCTGCCACAGGGTCAGTTGAAACAGAGGAAGTACTCACTGGCCGAAGTCAAACAAGAGATCCTTGGGACTCAATGGGGCCTGTATATGAGCCAGAGGTGGTCAAAAGCATCTGAAAGAGCTGCTAAATAGCTCACTTGAAGGTAGCAATTTACTGTGGGGTTGGCAATGGCCCGTTGAATCCAGGGCATGCCTGGACCAGTTGCAGGTTTGGCCCAAAAGCCAGAAAATGCTTGTGGATATGTGTCAGCAGAAGCGATAGGATGGCTATGAAGCAAGTTCCCAACTTTAACCCACCACCAGGACAGCCCAACAATATCAAAGCTACTCAAGGTGGGAAGAGAGGTTGGGAAGAGAAAAAAACATAGACCTCATGAAGACCAAGCAGGAAGGTAAGTGGTGGCCAGATATTTTCTCTTCACTGCCTCAGGATAAACAAAAGAAATGGAGAATCAGCGCTGT
This sequence comes from Lissotriton helveticus, assembly GCF_964261635.1. Taxonomy (NCBI): domain Eukaryota; kingdom Metazoa; phylum Chordata; class Amphibia; order Caudata; family Salamandridae; genus Lissotriton; species Lissotriton helveticus. The sequence continues at coordinate 553,537,657 of NC_136063.1, forward strand.
ATAAACCTATATGTGTATACACCACCCATCTGATACAATATACCCTTTTAGATATATATATATTCACTGAAAAAACCATAGGTTTCAGGGACGTTATAGTTATTTGACATTTCACTTATACAAAACGATAGAAATGTCCCCGTTATAGTTAGTTGAGCTAACTAACTCGCGCCCCCGCAATGCACTGCTGATGACGTCACATATTACATATTACTTGGCCACTGGATTCAAGATAGCCTGGCTGATGAGGATTATGAATCCGAAACCGGTCCCAGGATGCTCGTTTCCGGTCCAGGGAAGACGTGGCTTGGCAGTTCGGGCTGGACTGTTCCCATAAGGCACAGGGTCAGACTGATTTGCATATATACATACATACATACATACATACATACATACATACATATAGCCATGTCTGAACTGGGGTGGCTGAGTGAACTAAAGAATGGTGATGGATTAAACCCAGATCAGTTGACTGGGGGTGAGTGTTTGATTTGTTCAAACGCTCCGTTCATCATCCCCTTTCGTATCGCTTTGTTCGCCCTAAGTGTGGCAGGGTATACTCAGACGCGAGTCCCTTGTTCACTTGGCCACTGGATTAAGAATAGCCTGGCTGATGAGGATTATGAATCCGAAACCGGTCCCAGGATGCTTGTTTCCGGTCCAGGGAAGACATGGCTTGGCAGTTCGGGCTGGACTGTTCCCATAAGGCACAGGGTCAGACTGATTTGCATATAGCCATGTCTGAACTGGGGTGGCTGAGTGAACTAAAGAATGGTGATGGATTAAACCCAGATCAGTTGACTGGGGGTGAGTGTTTGATTTGTTCAAACGCTCCGTCCATCATCCCCTTTTGTATCGCTTTGTTCGCCCTAAGTGTGGCAGGGTATACTCAGACGTGAGTCCCTTGTTCACCTGGCCACTGGATTCAAGATAGCCTGGCTGATGAGGATTATGAATCCGAAACCGGTCCCAGGATGCTTGTTTCCGGTCCAGGGAAGACATGGCTTGGCAGTTCGGGCTGGACTGTTCCCATAAGGCACAGGGTCAGACTGATTTGCATATAGCCATGTCTGAACTGGGGTGGCTGAGTGAACTAAAGAATGGTGATGGATTAAACCCAGATCAGTTGACTGGGGGTGAGTGTTTGATTTGTTCAAACGCTCCGTCCATTACCCCCTTTTCTGTCACATATTACATCATTCATGACATGGTCAGTGACATCACTGATGACATCTCAAATGACATCACTGATGACATCATACAGTGAATGTGTGTTTCCATAAAATGTTAATATGTTTATATATATATGCCAAGGTGTATTGAAGAATGAATGGGTGTATAAGAGTCAGGATGGATGATTAAGTAAGTGTGTGACTGACAGTATAACAGTGATTAATTGGGTCTTGCTTAATGCATGTGTTAGCGACTGATACAGACATTCACACAGTTTAGGTTGTCAGTTGGTGTGTAAGCGGTTGCATGGTTTGGTTAGCAGCTAAATGAGGATCTATATGAGCCATTGATTGCTTGTCTGAGTATCTGTATGGGTGCCTGAGTGTCTGTGTGGGTGGGTGGGTGGGGGGTATGACACTGTGCATAGATGTGCGAGTGGATAATTCACTGGGTATATGTGTTCAAGTCTGTATCTGCGAAGGGCTGTATGGCTGGGTGACTATGTGTATGAGTGTCTTGGTGAGTGAATGGATGCCTCAGTGGTACATAAGTGAGTAACTGCATATGTGAAAGGCAGTATATATGAGTGTTGGACTGTATAAATGACTATATGTGAAAGTGAGTGATTGTGAGAGTGCCTGTATGGATCAGTGTGTGCTTGTATTAGTTAATGTATTAGAGTGTAAGTATGTGTTAGTATATGTTTAAATAAGTGAGGCGCTTGCACTTTATTGATCTAGAGGGTTGCACTACACATGGAGATGAATGCATGTTTCTCTTTTACAAATCAATAAAGATATTTAAACCATAAATAAGTGAAGTGGTATGTGTATAACTGTACAGGTGAGAAAATAGAAGTGTGATTCATTATTTCCATTACTGACTAGGTGTGTGAATAACTATGAATGCGAGGTGGTGTGTGAGTGTCTGCATAGATACGTGACTGGATATGATAATGCTGTATTGATGGCTGACTGTATGTATGAGTGACTGTATGGGTGAATGAAGGAATGTGTGTGTAGACCTAGGAATTAATGAGTGGATATGTACTAACTGGTATTGGTGTGTTCATGGTTTCGAAAATTATAGTCTGTATTTTAGAGTGGGTGTATCAAGTGTTATATTAGGGTTCTGATGCGGTGCATCAGATTTTCACGTGGATGATGTCATCAGTGATGTCATTTGAGATGTCATCAGTGATGTCACTGACCATGTCATGAATGATGTAATATGTGATGTCATCAGCAGTGCATTTCAGGGGTGCGAGTTATAGTTACCTCAACTAACTATAATGGCTGAATTGGTCTGGTTTTATAGGAGTGAAATGTCAAACTAACTATAAGGTCCCTGAAACCTATGGTTTTTTCAGTAAATTTCAAAGGTTTTTTAAATGCTAATTTCTAATTATAATGTTCATTAAACCATTTTTTTTGTGTTTTTAAATTATCATCCCATTCTCAACCTGGTGAACACTGCAAATCTCACCAGTTTTCCATCTATACCTTCCGCCCGAAAAAAAAACACGTCACATACGAGACCCACAACTAACGCTAATGATATGCAAAGTAAGCATTCCTGTGGAAACTAAAAACTAAAACACCACTTCCCCATATTTTCAACGACCAGCCAAATCTGCAATGCGATCCAAAAACAGGCGATAGGCCGAGTTACCAGTAACAAATTAACATCAACCTTTAACTGGTGTAAGGAGGTCGACTACTGCGTGAACTGGACCCAACTCATAGCCACATCTAAAGACCAACACGTGATAGAGCTACTGATCATGCACCTCCAACACCCAACAAAGCCACAACACACATCGCCGCCACCACCACCAGAACACCCCCACCCCACCCCCGGACCACCTCCACTACTACTACCGAGGCAGCGCAAAACAGGACAACAGACCTTCCCAAAATGCCAAGGCCCCTCAGCCGCACCATAGCTGAATGTCGGGAGATGTGGCAACCAAGTATGTGTGGAGGACGCAAGTCGCCCATCAATAATAATGCACGCAATGCCAAGTGTACCAGTGATATGCTGCACAGACGCACAGACCTCACTATGCAAAGCACAAACCTCTCTATGTGGAGATATAGTATTGATACTTGTAGTGTAGTGCACAGTGGACGCAACCATGTTCCCTCAAGAAATAGGGAAGATCTCGGTCATGTAGCTGTTTTGTCCCCCCCTGGAAACGGAAGCAGAGTGGGCTGGTCCAACGTACGCCACTCCAGCATAGGAGTATGAATAAATACGCCAGTCCCTGGGCGTGGTTCACTTGTGGGAAGACCGAGTCTGCAGAGCGGCAGCCCTCACCCTGCCACCTGGCTGCCGCCATGACCGCTGGCCTCCTCGACACGCCTGTGCGAACCCAGCGGCACAGCTCCGCAGACTTATGTCTGTACCGACTACTGCCTTTGATCTACACTGCGGACAGCAAGGCTCACAATTCAGATGCAGTGGCGATTGCAGATGACGCACTCCAGTACGTAAGACACATTGCTCCCAGTGTGGCCTGCACAGATCACATATCATTGCAGGCTGCACGCACGCTGTGTGCTTCAGGTGCTACTAACTTACTGCGCCACAAGTCCTCGCCACGTGGCTTTATTAAGGCAGAATTCATGAGACAAAAGACATTACTCCCAGTGCGGCGCGCCGGGACCACGTATCATCGCAGGGTGCACACACGCTGAGTTGTCCAGGCGCCACTAACTGTGCAGCTCAACTCAACACCCTGTGGCTGTGCGCCCATCTAGAACGCTACCCCCGGCCTACACTGGGGTTACCACGGTTCACAATTAAAGATTAGTAGCGACGCAAATTGTGTAAGACTATAATGGGTTAAGAAGAGCAAATACTCCCAATCTGTGCAGCTCAAGTCAACGTCACATGCCTGTGGGCCTTTGCTGACCGCTGCCTCCGGCCTACACTGCGGAAGACCGGCGACACGTGGTGCCAACTAACCCTGTTCAACACAAGCCGATCCCACAGGTGTAACTGGTTCCTGAGTCCTGAACGGCAGCAACCTCAACTTCGTGGCAGAGACCACAGCACCAAACTCCCTTCGATCAGTGAGGAGTATTTGGAAGGCTGGCGACACGTGGCGCCACTGAACCTGCACTACGCAGGCCGGTGGGGCCACCAACGTATGCACATGGCAGTGGGCCTTGCTCACCGCTGCCTCCGGCCTACACTGTGGAAGACTGGCGACATATGGTGCTTCTAACCGTCTTCAACATAACCCGATACCACATGTGTAATTGTGTCCCGAGTCCTGAATGTCAGTGACCCCAAATCTATGAGACAACCACAGCAGTAGACTCCCTTCGATGAGTGAGGCATATTTCCATATGCAACGGCGGCGACATATAGTGCCACTAACTCTGTTCAACTCAAGCCGATCCACCATGTGTAACTGTGTCCTGAGTCCTGAATGGCAGTGACCCAAAGTCGTGGCAGCGACCCCAGCACCATACTCCCTTCGATTTGTGAGGCATATTACGATATGCAAGCCGGCGACATATAGTCCCACTAACCCTCTAACACAAGCCGATCCCACATGTGTAACTGTGTCCTGAGTCCTGAATGGCAGTGACCCCAAGTCCGTGGCACCGATCACAGCACCATACTCCCTTCGATTTGTGAGGCATATTTCGATATGCAAGCCGGCGACACATAGTCCCACTAACCCTCTTTAACACAAGCCGATCCCACATGTATAACTGTGTCCTGAGTTCTGAATGGTAGTGACTCCATCTTCATGACAGTGACCACAGTACTTGACTCCATTCCGTTAGTGAGGAGTATTTGCATATGGAAGGCTGTCGACACGTGGTGCCAACTAACCCTGCACTACGCAGGCCGGTGGGGCCACCAACGTATGCACGTGGCAGTGGGCCTTGCTCACCGCTGCCTCCGGCCTACACTGTGGAAGACTGGCGACATATGGTGCTTCTAACCGTCTTCAACATAACCCGATACCACATGTGTAATTGTGTCCCGAGTCCTGAATGGCAGTGACCCCAAATCTATGAGACAACCACAGCAGCAGACTCCCTTCGATGAGTGAGGCATATTTCCATATGCAACGGCGGCGACATATAGTGCCACTAACTCTGTTCAACTCAAGCCGATCCACCATGTGTAACTGTGTCCTGAGTCCTGAATGGCAGTGACCCAAAGTCGTGGCAGCGACCCCAGCACCATACTCCCTTCGATTTGTGAGGCATATTACGATATGCAAGCCGGCGACATATAGTCCCACTAACCCTCTAACACAAGCCGATCCCACATGTGTAACTGTGTCCTGAGTCCTGAATGGCAGTGACCCAAAGTCCGTGGCACCGATCACAGCACCATACTCCCTTCGATTTGTGAGGCATATTTCGATATGCAAGCCGGCGACACATAGTCCCACTAACCCTCTTTAACACAAGCCGATCCCACATGTATAACTGTGTCCTGAGTTCTGAATGGTAGTGACTCCATCTTCATGACAGTGACCACAGTACTTGACTCCCTTCCGTTAGTGAGGAGTATTTACATATGGAAGGCCGTCGACACGTGGTGCCAACTAACCCTGCACTACGCAAGCCGGTGGGGCCACCAACGTATGCACATGGCTGTGGGCCCTTCCTCATCGCTACCTCCAACTTGCACTACGATCAACGGGCTCAAAATTCAGATACACTCCCAATTCCACATGACACACTCCAGTAGGCGACACACATTACTCCCAGTGAGGCCGTCCACACCAGGCACCATCACAGGCTCATACCGACTCAATGCTTCTATTACCACTAACTCTATTTAAACCCATTTAGAGGCCAAAGCCTGTGAACAAGTATTTGGTAGAGTGGGATGGGTTCAGGATGTATTATGCTCAAGGCAGAAAGGCTCCACTAGAGGGGTAGCAATAGTGGTTAGGGCAAATAAGGGGATTAAGGTTCAGAAATGAGATACAGATCAGTCTGGCAGATGGCTCGTGGCAACCCTCTCTATATGCAGCTCACTTTGACCTTGCGCTGTCTATTATGGTCCGAATGAGGACAATTCTGGTCCTCTTGAAACGTGGTGCCAGTTTATTACAGACCTCGGCCTCCGTAATACTCGGGGGAGATTTTAATTTGGTTTTTGATAATCTGTTGGACCAGACCTCCAGAGTGAAATACTGTGCTCCAACTAAAACTATCTCGACACTTAGGAATATTATGAAAGATTTTAACCTGCTAGACCTGTGGAGAGCTAAATATGGCGCCATAAGAGAATATTCTTTTTATAGCAAAAAGTACAAGCAATATTCCAGAATAGATTATTTCTTGGCTGATCAGGGATTGCTTGCAGACATAGTATCGGTTTGCCATATTCCGGTGGGGATTTCTGATCATTCAGTGGTCGAACTAGTATTTAATTTGGGGTCCAGGCCCACGGAGATCAGATGGACACTGGACAGAACACTCTTTCTGGATGAAAGTGAAGGTAGAGGTAAAAGAGAAAATAACTGATTTTTTTTATTTTAATATAGGTTCCTCTACTGAACAAATAGTCTGGGAGTCCTTTAAGGCTTACCTCCGGGTGTTATTGAGTTCACTGATGATTCATAGGAGGAAAACTATTAAGAAAAAAGAAATAGATCATCTTAAAGCAATAAAAGAAAAAGATCTAGAATTACAATCGGCTCCTCTGACAGCTAGGGAGAGTATCCCAAAGCTGGAGAAAGAGCTGCTAGATTTACAAGCAGCATTTAAAGCCACGAGTGATAAGATCATCAAGGAAAGGTGGGAGGTCAGTAGATTAAAGAACTTGGAGTATGGCGAAAAATGTGGGGCCCTCCTGGCATGGAAATCTAGGACGGCGAGGGTTAGGAATAATATTAAGTTGTTAATCCAAAGGGAGTCCGGCCTACCGATATCAGAGGATGTGTCATCAGGGAGGAGGCCAGGGGGTTTATGCAGGGTTTATATCAAGAAGGGAGTAGCCTTGGATTAGAGGAGTTCAGTGCGTGGGTGAATCAGAGATTTACCCCAGTTGTCTGAACCAAATAAGATTTATTTAGCCAGCGAAATTATGAGGGGGAAATAAGAGAACAACTTAGGAAAATGAGCTGAGGTAAAGCCGCCGGCCCAGATGGCTTGCCGGTTGAGATATACTCTGATATCTCAGAGTCAGTTGTTCTGGTGCTTAGGACACTTTTTAATAGTATTTTTATACAAGGTAACAGTATCCCTCTTTCCTGGTAGGAAGCTACCATAACTTTGATAGCTAAGCAAAATAAAGACCCACAAAAAATTGAGTCTTATAGACCAATTGCTCTGTTAAATTCATATCTGAAGATCTTTTCTGGGAGACTGGCTACTAGACTCGCCAGAATTATAAAAACAATCATACACCCAGATCAAAGAGGGTTTATACCGAGGAGGCAGCTTAATGAGCTAACGTTCCAGGTAATAGGGGCAATAGATTTTGCAAAGAGGGGGGTTGCCACTCGCCATCATAGCAATCGACACGGCCAAAGCGTTCGATCAGGTTAACTGGGCGTATTTCTGGGCTGCCATGACGAGGTTCAGGTTCCCATCGACCTTCATTGAAGGAGTTAAATCCTTATATCGGAACCCTCAAGCAAAAGTTCTGGTTAATGGAGGCTTATCAGAGTGGTTTAATATCTCCAGAGGTACTAGGCAGGGATGTCCCCTGTCCTCCTTATTGTTTGAAGTTTATATTGAGCCTTTTATTTGTACACTTAGAGCTGATAGTATTATTTCACCTTTCAAAATTGCAGATCTAGAGCTTAAAACTGCCCTGTATGCGGATGACCTTTTATATACTTCAAATCATGCTGAGGCAATCCCTCGGCTATTCGAACTGGCCGAGGAATTTGGAAGGGTATCTGGTTACAAAATTAATAAGGAGAAAACAGATATAATGGGTTGGAATAACTTATCTGTTATTCAGGGGGCTAGACAAAAGATTAGGTATTTGGGAATCCATCTAACTCAAAAATTGACTGATATCCCTAAAGTCAGTTGGCAGATAGTAGTGAAGGAAGTGTGCAAATTATTATTAAGTTGGGGAAGCTTGCCACTGAATTTATATGGGAGAGTCAATCTCGTGAAAATGACTATCCTCCCCAAAATAACCTTTCTTTTTAACACTATCCCGCTACCATTTACTCCTAAAGATATCGCTAGCCTTCAAGGGAAGATCGGATCTTTTATATGGGCCGCAAAATCACCCAGGATTGCCTGGAAGAAATTGAGGAGAGGGTTGAAGATAGGTGGTCTGGCCCTACCCGATTTATTTTTATACTGCCATGCCTTTCACTTTATGAATTTTAGAATATTGGCCAATAAATTAGATTCTTCTTCACAGGGCCGCCTCTTTCAGGCGATGTTGCATGATCAGCCACAGGGTCTGGAATTCTCTCTCTTCAAATTCGGGGACCACAGAATTACAAAAAAGTCCGCCTTAAGATCCTGCAGGCCGCACTTAAGAATTGGAGTTATATCCGGAGAACCTTGGGGATACCCTACTATAACATACAGGCCCCAATTTGGGATTCCCACAGCACCCCCGAATGTCTTTTAGATCAACTGTCACAGCCGCTTAAAGTGGCGGGTTTCAAGAGATGGGGGGATCTTTGTGTTAATTCTCGTCTTATGAATTGGGAGTCCCTAACTAATTTAACCAATAGTTCCTTAACCAGATTTAAATTTTACCAGCTCTCTGCATGGTGGTCAAGACAATCAGTGGGGACTGGAGTGGACACTGTGATTCTAGATTCTATCTGTAGGGACGGAGCTTGGAAACGGGAGGTCTCCTTTTGGTACGGGACGCTTGCGGGGGTAAAGGATACCTTGGACTCTGAACTGGCGAACCTCTGGGGTAATGTTTTATCCAGTAGCCCTGAGGAGGTTCAGCGAATATGGACGGATTCATTCTCTATGTCCCAGAGATTAATACAACCAGCAAATCTGAGGAGAAACCACCTGTTCACAGCTTACAGGGTTTATTGGACACCGGCTAAATTATCCAAGGTAACACTGGATGATTACTATTGTCCCAGATGTAAACATCCGGCAGCGGATGATCAACACATGTTTATATACTGCCCAGAGATTTCCAGATACTGGGCGACCGTTTGTAGTTTTTTAGAGGAGGTCTTATCAATCTCGATCATATGCTGTCCTAGACTGTTTTTTTCCGGTCTGCCACCTGGATACAATATGAACAACTTCGCTTCACAATTTTTATTTTATGTGATAGTTATTGCCAGGAGAGAAATATGTAGAGAATGGAAATAAGAGGCTCCTCCCAGATTTGCGGATTGTTTAAAAAATATCATGATGGTCCGTCAGTCAGACATGGCTTGTGATGAAGCGAGTGCCGACAGGGTCTGGTCCGCACTGGTGGCCTGGTTGAAGAACTAACATTGGTCCAATGATTATGCCAGAGGTTTGTGGTCCGGTCCTCCCTGGTACCCATGACGGTCCATCAAAGGGAATGGGAGTTGGACAAGGAGACAGCCTACCTCTGGGTGAACCCTGCATGCTGCACATAGACATCGGGGGCGGTAATCGAGTTTGTCTGTGTGGAAGGCACAGAGCGATCCCATCTAGAGTATATATCTTCTGGTGGCATGTATGAGGAATAAAAAAAAGAAAAAAAACTATTTAATACAAGCCGATCCCACATGTGTACCTGTGTCCCGAGTCCTGAATGGCAGTGACCCCAACTTTGTGGCAGCGACCACAGCACCAGACTCCCTTCAATTAGTGAGGAGTATTTTCATATTGAAGGCTGGCGACAAGTGGTGCCACTGAACCTGCACTATGCAGGCCGGTGGGTCCACTAACTTATGCACATGGCTGTGGGACCTTCCTCATCACTACCTCCAGCCTACACTATGGTCAGCACACCTGACAATTCAGATAGAGTCCTGATTCCACATGACGCAGTCCAGTAGGCAACACACATTGCTCCCAGTGAAGCCGTCCACACCAAGCACCATCACAGGCTCATACAGTCTCAATGCTTCTGGTGCCACTAATCCTATTTAACACAATCCGATCCCACATGTGTAACTGTGTCATGAGTCCTGAATGGCAGTGACCCCAACTTCGTGGCAGCAACCACAGCACCAGACTCCCTTCAGTCTTATTTCTTGTTCTTTTCTTTCAAATATTTGTTTTATATATAAATCTATACATGACTAAGATTCTTCTTTGTCCAACCGCACAGGGACACTTCTGGGCCCAAGAAGGTGTTACCTGCTAATGTGGGGAGAGGGAGCGTCAAAGGGGTATCTCTCACAGAAAGACCTCCCGATATGTTTTCACAGATGCCAGCTGACAGACTGAATTAGAAAATGATTCTTCAATACTCATGTAGCGTGAGCTATGAACAGTTCGCACCCAGGCTCGCAGAGGGACAGCTCCTGCCCGTCCGCTCAACTCACAGACGCAGTACTACGAGCCGTCCGCATCATTTTGGCTATCCCTACCCTGTTCCGTCGTACACCACGCCAGGCAACTGATTACGTTCCGACGTTGGCCCCACATAGCTACCCGTCGCAGGCGTACTCGCTGTTGATGTGCACGTCAGAGGTCTAGTTCTCAACATCTCACGGCCACTCCCTGAGGGCAGGTTTGCACGCACACCACACCCTTCCGGCACATGCGTCACAGGCCATATGACACCGCAAATATAATAGATAGACAGCGTCACATCCTTTATTGCCGTTGCTGACTAGCTGGCAGACGCTCCACGTGTCTCAACCATAAAGAGTCCATGAAAAGTTGCGCAGAAGGTTAGTCGCACCCTCAGCTGTAAAGCCGTCAGGGGCCTACCATCCCCTTGGCGCGGACTTCATATGCATAGGGTTAGTGCCACTCGAAACTCATGAGGCCATCATGGGCCTATCACCATGTAGCACGGACTTGAGTTCCACACGCTTAGCGGCACCAAACCCGGAGGTGGTTTCCGCCATTGATGACTCAGGACTCAGCAACATTGTGTGAGATTTGTCGGGCCGCGGAGAAGCTGATATTGTTTGCACCATTCAGGACTCAGCGACATCTGTCACATCCGCCCAGAATCTGATGTGGTCTCCGCCATTCAGGACTCAGCAACACCTCTGAGATCGGCAGGGATTTGACGGGCACGTGCAGTCTGCCCACTGCTGCACACTCCGCTGGCACCAGGTAATTATTTGCTCATGGATGCGTAGAGGCGACAGTCTCTATCTCTCTCTCACTTCCCTCTTTCTCTCACTCTCCATTTCTTTCCTTCGATCTCTCTATCCCTTCTCCCTTTCTCACTCCCTTTCTTTTGTTCCCTTTTTTTCCTCGCTCTGTTTCTCTCTCCTAGTCCTTTGATATGTGCATTACATACTTCCTTATATTGTGCTTTATTTTCCAGGCTCTGTCGTTGACATCCTTGGTCCCCACAGGAGTCTTCCCCATTGTTGTTTTCAATTATTTTTGTTAAATTGTGTTTATTAGTTTACTTTTTATATATGTTAATACAAAAATTAAATTAGAAAATAGTTTATGGTTTATATAGGTTTATAAAAAAATAAAGTTTGACAAAAAAAATGTACCTTTTGGGTTGTTTTCTTAACTGCTGTGTGACTCTTTCTTGTTCTTATTACTGTTATTTGGTGGTATCCCCCATAGTGTTACATTTTGGGGCACTTATCGAGTTTGCAACAACTTCTGAATACTGTGTTAGATTTATCTCAACTTTAGTTGCATTAAAGTTCTGATAATGAAATGCAGAGTAGCCGTTCCCGTGCAAAAGGACGCAAGGTGCACCTTTGCGATTTATTCTAAATACTAAAATCCTGTATTGAATTGCACTGAGGTAGTGGCTGCACTTACAGTGTACACACAAAATCAATGAAGAATTCTCAATGTATTTAGATTGATTGGGAATAGTGCGTCAGGTGCTGGATCTTGACGGGATACACTGCCCAGTTCGTATATTGCTCTGCACACGAAAAAATCATATCACAACTTTCACAACAACTGCAATGCGAAAGAAATTCCGACGATAAGACATGTTAGCACCATGAATTTGACACCTGGTTTCTGCTGGTGTTAAGCAGGACGACTACCTGCAGCATGAAAGGAAACACAGCCAAAAGCCACACCAGAACACCCACAGGTGCCATAGAGTCAAGGAGTATGATACAGGGATACCCATGAGGGCCGCAAGACTCATCGCAACAACCCCAGGACCGCCAACGACCCCCAAACCCGCATCTGAGCAAGTGCGTCCGTATGCTCATTGTGTTAGCATGATAGGCATGGGCCCTGCAACATCACAGTGTGCTGTCACCTCAGCGTTGGCAGTGACCCTGGACATTTAGCTATGCATGCATCCTCCTGCATGCAAAAGAGGCGTGTGCTGGTCCGGCATAGGGGTGTGCCTATCCGGCAAGGGAAACAGGGTGTCTCGCGCATGTCTGTGTGTAGGAAGTGCAGTAAGTGTGTCTCTGTGTTCTGGTGTGGCCTGCCTCAAGTGCCACAGCAGACGATGAGGTAAAGTGGCATGCACCACCACCAAATGGCACTCTCATGGTGTAGTTGGAATGCCGCAGGACAAGCCAGAATAGGCATTACAATGCTGTGCCGTACAAGTGCACGGGATACAACAACGCACCGTACAAACGTGTGGGGGCTCGTGAGATGGAGGAGCAGATGTTTGGCAACGTAACACAGTGAACCCGCCCACGTGCCACGTGCTGGGCATCTCATCCATGATGACTACAGTCGCAGACATTCCACAACACCAACGGCCGGCCTTTGTACACATCCTGTATGAATGCAGCATGGTTTTCCCTTCTATGCTCGTTCAGTGGTGTGATGTTGGCAGGTTGTGTGACTTGTGCTCCTTGTTGCTGTGCTTCATTTTGTCCATTGTTTGTCCATACTTGTGCTGTACTTGATTGTGCATGTGTGCCATTGTGCCCATCTCCCCCCGTCCCCCCACTCCCTGCTTCTTACTCATCCTGGTGCTGTTTCTATAATTGTGTTCCTCCACACAAATACATGCAAAGAACAAATTAGAATACTTCCTTGATTCTTTTACGTTTCAAAACTTCTCTCTATTAGTCTCTTTTTAATTTTCCATTTAAACAGTTTTTTTCATATTCAACGACACATAGAAGTCAGCAGTGCAACGTATTCTATCAATACACTTTCTAGAACATTCTACAACATGTGCAGGTTAAAAGTTCATAATTTTTTTTAAACCTAACGATATTTTTTTGCAACATTTTCTCGAACATTTAACGGCAGGTGCAGGTTAAAAGTTCACAATTGTTTTAAGTTCGAACAGTGCCTTCCAAATGCAAGTAGCAGTCGTGGTTGAGTTGAGCAAATTTTATCCTATGATATGTACTCCACGTTGAATCCGCTTTTTCTTAACCAATCACAAAGATGCTTTTCCACAAAACGAAAGTGCACCCTACTTTTAAAAAACAATGCTTTTCATCTCCCAATCAGGTATCATTTTGTATGGCAAAAAAAAGTACCCCCGCTTTAAACAGAGCTCTTATTCTACGAAGGAACTGCATGAGCTACAGACCTCTTTCCATACCTTCCAGCCATACCTTCAAAATGCTAGTGTGGATCGTAGGACATAGCTATATTTTCTGGTGCAAGAGGTATGCAGAACAGAGACGTATTGACTTAGACCTAGGTTTACAAAATGTGGACCTTAAATGGTTTGCACAGAGAGGATTGAAGTGGCACCAATTGTTGCCTTTGGTTAACACCTGTTTGCATCTCCAACACCCTGACCTCATGATTGTGCACTGTGGTGGAAACGACCAAGGCACATTGACTGGGGTAGGTTTGGAAATGCTTATGAAGGACACCTTTGGACAATTGATGTTACTTTTGCCTCAAACGGTCTTTGTATATTCCAATATATGTCAAAGACAGAAGTGAAAATGGTCAAACCAATTTTGTCCTCAGATTGAAAAATCTAGGAAGAAAGTCAAAGCTGTGTTTGCATACCTCAGAGACCACAAAATGGGGTCCATCTACAACAACAGCATACGTTTTGATATGGCTGATATCCACAGAAGTGATGGAGTACACTTCACAGATCAGGGAAATCGAGTTTTCCTGACTAACTTGAAGCTGTGCATCTGCATTTGTATGTAGCTCCAACTAATGAACACAAGGGCTCTTTTTAGAGCCACCCTATAACTGACAACTTAGGCCTGCTATTTTAGGGACGGGTAACGGCAACTCCCGGACCCTCTCCAAAATGTATTCTCCACACAGCTGTGGTGCAGCGGCCAGACCATCTGACTTTGCAACACAGAGCTCTTGCTTTGATCACCAGCTTTACCCACCCCTAGGGGTGGTAGTTTGCGCTTTACAAATACTGTATTGATTTACCTTCGCATTCCCTGTACACCACCACCTAAGCACCATATACAAGTTGGACAGGTGTGGCACAGCGCCCAGAGCACATGACTTCACAGAATAGTACACACAGTTTGGGCTCACAGTTTCATTGTTGAGTCCAGCAGCAGCTCAATTTAGCAGCATGACACTCTAGGCAATACCTCACTTAATTTCTGTACCCAGCACTTTCAGACCGGTAATGGTCAGTAGTTCAGCAGCTTTACCCAGAGTAGGTCAGCAGCTCAGCTTAGGCCCCCAGGGCCATCAGACCCGTAGGAGTGAGTAGTTTGCACTTTACAAATACCGAATTGATTTGATACGCAAGAATTTACCTTCAGACTCCCTGTATAACACCCCTTAAGGACCATACACAAGTTACAATGTTCGAAACAAAAGTTCCTCCGAGTAGGTATAAATACATGCAGACACTACTTGGACAGATGTGGCTCAGCCGCCAGAGCACATGACTTCACAGCATATGACACAATTTGGACTCACGCTTTTATCCCAGAGTCCAGCAGCAGCTCAGCTTAGCACCATGAGACTCTAGACAATACCTCACATATTTTCCGAACCCCAGGACTTTCAGACCAGTATGGGTCAGTAGTTCGTCCTAGTAGGTATATTCTCAAATATCGATATCTCTAAATTCCGATATTTCTCAAAATCTACTTAACGGATTTACACCAAATAAACAAAAGCGTGCTTTCTAGAACAAAACCCTTCTCCCTGCCAAACTTGGGGTAATTCCTTTTACCCCTTCGACCTGTAGCCTTGTCTGAAGTTTCCTATGGAAATGAACATGGAGAAAACACGTTTTGTGGCCCTTTTTTCTCACCCCCCACTTGACGAATCACCCCCAAACTTTCAACATAGGGGCTAATATGGCCAAAGAATTAGTTTGGAAAATTTCATGAAGATTCATCAAATGACGCCAAAGTTATAAGCAAAACATAAAATGTTCTTCCTATGGAAACTTGGTCCTAACTATAACTACCTACTGGCGACCGTGTAAATATATACACATACACACGCACACACACCTGAGTAAATCCCCTCTCCTGTATATAGAAAAATGACTACATACACAGAAGTAGTACACAATCTAAGAAAACAAAGCGCATAGATAGAAGTAAAGGCAAAATGTCTAGAACACCTTAGCTCGAATGATGTGGATGGTCTATATGCATACCTAATTTACTTCTGTGACAGATAGGGGAAGGCTAAGAAATGCAGACTAGACAAATATCAGGATATCCAAAGCCTATTTATTTTATTTATTTATTTAATTTGAAGGTTTTATATAGCGTGAACAAGACTCTTGTGAATAACAGAGCGCTTTACAAGTTAAATGTAAGAGAGAAAACAAAAGTAACAAAACAAGAGATATGCGAAGCAGAGTTACATAACTTATACAAGTACAGTCAACTATCTTGAGGGATCAAATGCCCGATGTTGAGCACAGAGACCACGATAGGTGTAATATACGGGAGGTTAGCAGAACTGGCAAAGTTTATGTGAATTGCGCCATGAGTATTGCTTTCACTTCTTTTTTGAAGGAGGTAGACGACGGGTTCGTTCTTGTTTCAGTGGGCAAAGCGTTCCAGATCCTGGGAGCCATACCAGAGATTGAACGAGTGTAAGTTTGTTTCTTGGCAAATCGTTGGGGTTTTAGAAGAAGTCTTGGCACTCCTGGAGGCTCTGTTGCCAGCAGAGAGCTCCAGTTTCTGAGCAAGGTAATGTGGGGAGTTGTGGTGAAGGGCCTTATGAGTCATACAGGCGATTTTAAGACGAATTTTAGCTTCAAACGGTAGCCAGTTGAGGGATCTGAGGTCAGGGAATATGTGAGAATTTCTCTTTGAGCCTGTGATGAGTCTCGCAGCTGAGCTAGATATGAATATGTTAACATACAATCTCCTCTTGTATATTTTTCTTATTTTACTAAGTAAAAAATAAAAAGATAGCAAAAAAAATGCATAGAACCTTATACAAGTCTTAGTAATATTTCTTAGAAGTGAAAAAACATTACACTAATGTTCTTTGCTAAAATGGTATCTCTCAGAAAGAACCTTCTGAGGCACAAAATCAGATTCTGGAAGGCAAATGAGCATATCCGATAAGTGTGATTTCTTATGCAAATAATGAGCATTTTAGCACAGCGTGCTGCAAATAATGAGCATTTTAGCACAGCGTGCGTGACCACCAGACTGCTCACGAAAACATGGATTCTTTACATTCCTCTTTTTTCTTTAACCCCTTCGACGCTCATGACTAGCTCAGCTCGTCATGAGGTACACCTCTCGTACGCTCATGACGAGCTGAGCTCGTCATGAACCGCGGGTTTTTAAAAACTTCAGCGCACAGCGAGGAAAATGTGCCGCACGCATGGAGTTAATTAGTTTTATTTTTGTGGGATTCTTGAAAGCGAAGCTGGAGCACAGAGAAGGAAGCAACGAACGCCATAAAGATCATAGAGAAAGCCACCAAACATCCACGCTGCCGACAGACACAAACACAACGTACTGTGACCGGAATACAGAAGGTGAGTTTTTCAACGGCAGGAGATTGCAGACATGTAAGCTAAAATACCAAGTAATCTCCTGAAGAGCGCCTTTATGTCTGAAGTGCCTCACCTCTGCTGCATCCCGAAACTAGGATGCAGAAAGCATGACAGTATGATCTTATGTTTAATGACCTTGTGCCTTTTCACCTGATTTCAAGTGGAAAGATGGGGTGGAGTCCCTTTTGGCTTTCTTGTAGTTATGGTGCATCTTTGTCTTACCAGAAGAATTTGAGCAGGGACGGAACTTCACGCCTTCAGGTACATTAGCAAAAAGAACAATCGATGGACAGAATGCAGAACAATGTCATATATTCACCCCAGTACAGACATCTGGGCCTAAAGCCATCATTTTTTTGCTCACCATGCTATTCTAGTTTGGACCCAGCCATATGCAAATCAGTCTTGACCCTGCGCCCAATGGAACAGTCCAGCCTGAACTGCCAGCCAGGTCCTACCTGGACTGGAAACAAGCATCCTAGGGCCGGTTTCGGGGTTTCACACCACATCAGCCAGGATAGCTTTACTCCAGTGGCATGGAGAGCACGGGACCCACGTTTGGGCATACCCGTCCCTCTCGGGGTGACAAATGCAAGAAGAACAATTGATGGACAGAATGCAGAACAATGTCATACATTCACTCCAGTACAGAGATCTGGGCTTAAATCCATCGTTTTTTTGCTCACTACGCCATTCCAGTTTGGACTCAGCCATCAATAGTGTGTCTTTTGCTTTCTCGCCCTAAGTGTGCTGGGTATGCCTAGACATGGGTCCCGAGCTCACTATGCCACTGGATTCATGCTATCCTGACTGAAGAGGGGTTAAACCCAGAGATTGGTCCTAGGATGCTTGCTTCTGGTCCAGGGAGGACCTGGCTTGGCAGTTCGGGCTGGATTGTTCCCATGAGGCACAGGGTCAAGCTGATATTCATATGACCAAGTCTAAACCGGGTGGCTTGGTGAGCAAAAGCATGATGGATTTAACTCCGATCTCTAGACTGTGGGTGAATGTTTTGATTTGTTTCGCATTTCATCCAACAATTATGTGTATTTTGCTTTCTCCCCCTAAGTGCGCAGGGTATGCCCAGACGTTGGTCCCGGACTCACTGTACCACTGGAATCCAGCTATCCTGGCTGATGAGGGGTGAAACCCCGAAACCGGTCCTAGGATGCTTGTTTCCGGTCCAGGTAGGACCTGGCTTGGCAGTTAGAGCTGGACTGTTCCCATGAAGCGCAGGGTCAAGACTGATTTGAATATGGCCAGGTCTGAACTGGGGTGGCAAAAGAATGATGGATTTAATCCAGATCTCTTGACTGGGGGTGAATGTTTTGATTTGTTCTGTATTCCATCCAACAATTGTGTCTTTTTTGCTTTCAGGTACATAAGGGTACATTTATCACATGGCTGAGTCATGACAAGAGCTTAAGCACCAAAGACACATGTCATGTTGGTCTGTGATTGACACCTGCTTCCCACAGTCATGGCACCACTTGAATCATCCCTGGCACACCGATTGAGCTACATTTTAAAGTTTTGGGGAAATTTAACAAAGTTAGGATCTTAGTTTTGGATCTGCATCAAAGATCGCACAGAAAGAAAGGAAATGCTGTCAGCACACAGGGATAGTGCTTGTATATGGCTCCGCAATTGCAATCACCCCAGATTCACACAGTGCCACCTACTGGCATCCATTGGGCTCTCTGCCTACTTTGGGAGTAAACTGGGGGTAAATGCTCCTATCGTCCCCCTCGAGGAGGGCAGTAAGACTACTGAAGCTTAACGGTTGGGGGAAGTGCATTGATACGTTAAGACCCCAACCTCATTCTTTTTTTTTTCTTTCTCAACATCCATGGGTTTAGCGGGCTCTCTGCCCCCAGTGGGGAGGGGTAAAAAAACTGGTGGGCCCATTATGGGCTACCCCACCCCCTTTAAAAAATATATATATTCCTGGTGTCTCACATGCTTTCTACCCATCTGGGGAGTGTGGGGAGGGCAGATACAGCTTGGGGTCATTAGGGGTTGGGGAAAATCCGGATGCCTAGGTGGGCTGCCTTCATGCCTACCACTCCTGTTTTGGATTGTTTTCACTGCGGTCTTGTGGTCTTTTTGCCTCTTCCTCCTGAAGGCTGGGGTGTGGGGTTTGGGCTGGTTGAGACTGAGGTGACCCCACCCCAAGCAGGGTTTAAATGCTTTTTGGCACAATATGTGGAGGGGCACCCCACCCATTTTTCCATATTATCCCTGGTATGTAATGGGCTTTCTGCCTCCCTGGGGTCAAAAATACTGCTGGGGCCATTACTGGGTGGGTCACTGGCAGATGCCTAGCTTGGCAGTGCTCATTCCTAATCCCACCACCACCTCGTGCAACAATCTTCCAGAGTAATGTAGAAAAACTGTTAGGCCAGTTATGACTCGCATCACATCGAGTGAATTTGAAAACAGACATTAGCCCTAACTGCTTTCACCTTGATCAGTGTCTGAGGGCATACCTCTGCATGCCAAGCACCTACCTAAGTGGACATTAGCTAGTTTCCGGAGGTATTTCTATGTAGTGGATCCCTGCTTGCTGTACTGCTCTTTCAATTGTCCTGAAAAGTACACAGCTCCAATCTATCAAATGCTTTACCAGCAACCAGATCATCTTTTACTTGCTACAACAAATGTAGAAGAGGCTGAAGATTATCGCTTAGGACTACGGGGCAAATCTACCAGCAAGGATTGTTGCAGGTATTTTAATATCACTATTTATAAGCCATTTGGGTCTATAGGCGATTCAAACAGGTGACCTACAACCCCTGCCTTCACTCCCTCAGCTTGGGTGTCTGTGTAACTAGTGCTTTGTTAAACTTTGGGTGCAAGCATCCCACTTACTTGGTCTCCAACTACTCTGCACAACATCTCTGAGATTTGGACTTTGTTATTTTTTGTTTCAATACTCTCATAAGAACCCATCTCGGCCGGGGGTCTCTCTGGCACACGTCTTCCATAACTATCTAAATTTCACCTTCCATTATGAAACCATGAGTGCTGCTTTTTGCTGTTTTGATAATATTGGTAAACAATGACTTGCAGGAGTCTATCCTCAAAGGCAAATGAGCCAATATTATTTTATTTATTTATTTATTCCATTTATATGACGCGACAGCTACCCTGAGGGTTTCCCGGCGCCTTAGATCTGTTCCACTTAGAGAGCGGAGTGAGCCACTATTGATTTAACAACCACGCTTTAACTCCCTTCCGAAAATGAAGGTAGCAAGGTTGCAAGCGAAGTTGGAGTGGAAGTGAATTCCACAGTACAGGGGCCAGATGGGTAAATGAGTGTCCGCCCAACCGTGCCCGTTTGAACCTAGGGACAGCAAATTTGGCCTGATACATGGATCGAAGAGTGCGGGAGGTAAAGTATTTTTGGGCCAGTTTACATAAATATGTCGGTGCTTCCCCTGTGCTAATCCTAAACATGTAGCACAGTGTTTTAAATTTTACCCTGTTAGCGATCCTCAACCAGTGTAACTTCTTGAGGTGTACTGACATACTCGTACGACCTGGGAGATTGAGGAGCAGTCTAGCTGCGGCATTTTGGATGACTTGAAGTCGGTTCAATGTATCTTTAGTGGCTCCTAAATAGAGGACATTCCCATAGTCCAATCTTGAGCCTACTAATGCCTGTAGGACTATTCTCTGAGCCCCCTCCGGTAATTGCCACAATATTTTTCTCAACCATTTAAGGATGAGAAAACACGTTGAGGCAGTTTTGGCTGTTTGGGCACGCATAGACAACTTATCAATTATTACCCCTAGGTTGCAAGCAGATTGTACCTCGATCGGGGATGGACCCATTTCTACCATCCAGTGGATCGGGCCCCAAAGGTCCTTTTGATTGCCAAAGATGAGCAACTCCGTTTTCTCCCCATTTAATTTTAACTTCTTTGAGTGTAGCCAATGTGCCATTTTCAAAAGTCCAGATCGAAGGGGAGACATTCCGGATTTGTCAGTGGAAGTAAGGGAGAACACTAATTGCGTGTCATCTGCGTATAAATAGATTGTGAGGCCCATTTCTTCTGCAATTTTGGCTAGCGGAGTGACATAAATATTAAAGAGCAACGGGCTCAATATTGAGCCCTGGGGTACCCCATAGGGGGAGTTCAGGACATTCGAAGTATTATTTCTTGAGAAGACCTGGAAAGTCCGATGTGAAAGGAACTGTTCCAGCCACTTCAGTGCCTTTCCGCTAACCCCTATATCTTTAAGTGCCTGAATCAGGGTTGTGTGGGAGATGGTGTCAAAGGCGGCACTCAAATCGAGAAGAATGAGTGCCGCCGTGCCACCGTTACCCAGTTCATGACGGATGACCTCAGTGACCCCGAGTAATGTAGACTCAGTAGAGTGACCCTTTCTGAAACCTGACTGAGAATGGTGTAGTAGCTTATTATCATTGACAAAATCTGCTAACTGTTTATTCACGTGTTTTTCCAGTACTTTTGAGAAAATTGGCAATAGGGATATAGGGCGGAAGTTGGAAAAAACCTCCGGGTCACCATTGGCCTTTTTTAGCAAAGGTACAACCATGGCGTGCTTCCAGTCTCCGGGTATCATAGCTTCCTCAAATGAGGCATTTAACAATGATCTAATTATCTCCAGGATGGATATATCCAGCTGTTTCATAACATGAGCTGGCATAGGGTCCTGAGGTGACCCTGATTTTATACTATTTAGTACTTCCCCAAACGTCTCGGTGTCCAGAGGGTAACACACCATTAGTACATTCTTGAGGGGATACTCCCTTTTATCGCTGTCAACACTAGGGATAATGGAAGGAGATGGAGAATCTGTAACATCACCATCTATGAGACAAGTCATGCAGTTTTCTATAAAAAGTGGTGATTTCATCTAGAATCTCTGTATGGTGGTTTAACAGGCGTTACTTGTGCCATGTATCCCTGAATACAGTGTATCCCGAGCAAAATCACAAAAATTATATAAAGCACATGTCAAAGTAAGACATCACGTTCCAATTCAGGTGTCAATTTTCTTCTTTAATGTTCGTTACAGCATCACTTTGATTGTTAGCCAACACGTGTTTCGTCTAATCATAGCAGTTTATGCATTTAGACTTCATCAGGGCTAAACAGTATGTCTGGCTTCACGACTAGTAACACCACCAACTTCTTTATCCAGTGGGGCAATTCAGTTGCTGTATAGCTTAGAGGATCGATAATTAATTCAACGAAGAAGTCACACCTCAGTGAAAAGAGATATCAACGAAACCCTCATCTGGGCAAATCCAGTAATAAAACCAAGTAGGTTTGTAGATCTTAGTAACGGCGGCAGCACGAGTACGGCGTCAGATGAGGGTTTTGTTGATATCTCTTTTCACTGAGGTGTGACTTCTTCGTTGAATTAATTATCGATCCTCTAAGCTATACAGCAACTGAATTGCGCCACTGGATAAAGAAGTTGGTGGTGTTACTAGTCGTGAAGCCAGACATACTGTTTAGCCCTGATGAAGTCTAAATGCATAAACTGCTATGATTAGACGAAACACGTGTTGGCTGACAATCAAAGTGATGCTGTAACGAACATTAAAGAAGAAGATTGACACCTGAATTGGAACGTGATGTCTTACTTTGACATGTGCTTTATATAATTTTTGTGATTTTGCTCGGGATACACTGTATGCAATTTGTTGATGTGGTTTTTTACTACATTGTTGATGACGAGTGATAGACGTCATTGTTATCCCTAGTAGCAATTCAAATAAGTTCTATTCATTACTGCTGACAATAGAGCACAAGCTTGTTACCTTCTATCAATTCTTCTTATTTCATGTATCCCTGAAGCTGCCTCTTTTTCCTTTTGTTGTAATGCTGGTAACCAATCGGCATCTAACGCTAATTCTTGATGCCTACCCTTCTGACATTGCTATGCTGTTTCTGCCTCTTTTGAGAAAACAGTTAAACTCAAACCTGGGGTATGATAAGTCATGTAAAAGTTGTATAGTTCATCAGCATAAGTCCTCTATCACATGTTTCACTTGCCACCGATGACCTCATGTCCGAGGTTACTGACCTAATCATAACGAAGTACCAAGGGAGAAGCTAAGGTAACCTCTGAATGTCTTTCAAACTCCAATTCAACTAGCTGAATCAAATGTACATCACATAAATAGGACAGTAGCTGTCTCCCACCCAGCGGGTGGCATGCTTTATCATAATGCGCCACATCACAGTTTATCAATGTGGGCTATGAACCTGAATAACAAGGTGCATTCGAAGGGTCAAAGAGTGGGGGCCCTAATGATGTTGCAGGTGTGGGTGTCGTCTTGATATGAACAGAGGGGACAGAAGAGTGGGATCTAAAACGATCTACTGGTGGACCAAACATTTTATTCATGTACCAGTGAGAAGAATTAGATAGAGGGGAATGGTTCAACCCTGTGCAAAGGCCAATCTGTTTCTGCCCTTTATTCAGCCCTAAAATGAAAAATGAATAGGCATTTTTGAGGCCCGACCCTCTCTGTATGGTGTTCACTAACTAGTACAAATTTGAGAGAGAAAACTAATAAATAGCACCAATACAAAGCTGGTGTATTCTTCGATTGGGTAAGACAAAACATTTTGCATGGCCTAAAAATTAGAGCAAATACTACATAGTTGCATACAGTCATGTAATATCTGCAAATAATGTGTGGTCCTCCGTTATAGGTGAGGACTACAGGCCTTTATCACTCCGAGCACACGCGGACAAACTGTCACTAGAAATACCCCGTTCCAGTGACTCACAACCAAAATGAATGGCAAACAGTGTGCCTTACCCCATACCCGGGGTATTGTTGCTGATCCTTTATTGTCTCTACAGAAATCTGCTAGGTGTGTTTGTAACAAACACATGTAGGCACAACGCATGCCGTTACAATGCGGCTGTAACAACTCAAGTGCTGTTAACCCGAATTACCATTACAACGCAAAAGTTTACCACACATATTACCTTTTACAACTAAAACAAATTTTGTTGTAATAGCATGACTGGTAAAGGCATATGAATGATCATGGTGCGATATATATATATATATATATATATATATATATAACAACGCAGCAGGAAAAACAGAAGTGCAAAAGAACGGAGAAAAGTCAGAAATTCCAAACTTTATAAAACGAGGCAGGGGGGGATAGAAGAAGTAACAATGGAGCAAAACGCAACAAAGGAGCCTGATAACACAGTAGTGAATCTTTCTGAGGAAACTTTGTCCAAGGCAGAAATCCAACTCTTAGCACTTAGTTTGTCATTTTGCCCTAAGAATTCATTTAATTATGTGCAGACCCTTATTGATGTTTTTAAGTTTATCAGAAAACCCAAGCTTAGGCAATATTTCAAACTGAATAAAGCTAAGGAGTTATCTGAAACCATCAATATTTCAACGCGACCAACATCTAAATTAGTAGTGAACGACACAAAGAGTCTAAATACAGTTTTTGCCTTAACATCAAGCGAAATTAAACGAATGAATTCCACACAGCAAGAATTGGAAATCATAGGGGTGAAAAGTAATATGCCATCTCAAAGTAACTTTAAACCACCTTCTACATTTATACCCTTGATGGCAAAGGATGCCATTGATACCTTTTCTGATGTAATTATAGAAGATCTTAAAGCTGTGCAACATATGTCGAAGAGGAAGAAAAACAGGCTTAGATATATGGAAAAACAGTACTCCAAACTTATGAAGAAACTTAGATCCAATTCTAACCTTATTATCAATAAGGCGGACAAAGGAGGAAATATTGTTATCTGGCCTCGATCAATGTATATGGAAGAAGCCCAAAAACATTTAAGTGACACTTTATGTTATCGAAAAGGAACCTAGAGCGATTTAAAGAACCTAAAAGAAACCGTCAACAAGGAACTGAATCAATGGAGAAGAGTTGGTTTATTAAGTAAACAAGAACTTGGCTTTCTTACCAATGAGTTTCCTATTACGCCGATTCTTTACTTCATACCTATGATTCATAAACAGTCATCTCCAGTTCCAGGTCGACCAATCATTTCGGCCCAGAGAAGTTTAATGGAACCTATATCTAAGTATGTAGATTATTTCTTACATGATGCGGTGGAAAATTTACCAAGCTTCATTAAGGAATTTTCTTTCTAAACTGTCTAATGTAAAGTGGGAAGAAGATTATGTTTTGATAGCCATGGATATTTGTGCACTGTATACCAGTATTCATCATACAGATGGTCTTTCAGCGGTAAAATACTTTTTGGATCAGCGTAATATCGAGTTTCGCCAGCATAATATTATGCTTTTGAGAATGATGGAGCTCTGTCTGGAAAACTATTATTTATTGTTTGACAATACCGTAAACCAGCAGTTGAGAGGTGTGGCCATGGGGGCGTGTTTTTCCCCCACCTATGCATGCTTGCATGTTGGGTGGTGGGTGGAACACGTCCTCATGGGTACACACAAAAATGTGTTTGATTCTCATGTTGTGCAATTTTGGCGATTCATAGACGATATATGTATGATCTGGAAGGGTACTATAGAATCAGCTGAAGAATTTGTTGAGTTGATTAATCAAAATGATTTGAATCTTCAATTTACAGCTGACATTAGTAGATGTAGGATTCAATTTTTGGATGTGGAAATGTACATTGATGGTCTAGGTATACAAAATAAAACTTTATCGCAAATTCACAGCAGGCAACTCTATACTGCATGCCAGCAGTGCACATCCAGGTCACCTGATAGAAAGTATACCTTATGGTGAATTTTTAAGAATGCATAGGATCTGTAGTTCACCTGTAGATCTGGAAATTTGTCAAACAGAAGCACTGAATAGATTTTTGGCTAGGGGGTATAACTTACATTATCTAAAAGAGTCATTGAACAAAGCTAACCATCATTCTAGAGAGGATTTCTTGAAATCTACCAGCTCTAGTAGTCATAAAAAAGGAATAGATGTTAGAGCTGACCCTACATCTATGGAACCGATCAGACTAATCACTACCTTTAATGTAGAAGAAAGGAAGGTGAGGACAACTGTTAATAAACATTGGCCCATTTTAAAAACTGACATTACGTTAGCACAAATACTCCCCCCCCCCCAACCATGCATCATCTTAGAAGGGGACCATCAATGAGGGATGCATTGGTAAGGTCAAGCCCAGAGGTAGTAAGTAAAAGTAATTGGTTGTCTACAAAGAGAGGATTCTTTAAATGCATTTCATGCATAGCTTGCATATTCGGGATCAACACTAGTGAATACCAATCTATACTAAAATCCACTCCTAGTAAGATTGATGGATTTTACACATGTCGTACAGACTATGTTGTATATGTACTACAATGTACATGTAAATTGAAGTATGTTGGGAGCACTAAGTTACAAGCGTATGTCCGAATTTTACAACACATAAGAGCTATTGTAAACTCAGATGATAACTACCCTGTAGCTCGCCATTTCAAGCTCGTGCATGCTAAAAACCTGAATGATCCGAGTTATTTTATTATTGACTCTGTACCCAAAAACATCAGGGGTGGAAACAGAGAGAAGCAACTCAGACAATTGGAGTCTACATATATTTTAATGCTAGATTCCAGAATCCCTAATGGGCTAAATATAGGGGATGACCTTCGTAATTTTCTGTAAGTTCTAGTAGTATATGCCCTTTGGAATTCAGTATAGATCAGTAAGATAAGGAAATATTTTTTTATAATTTTTATTTTTCTATCGTGATGAGCTATAGAAACGTGTGTGTATATATATGAATTGATTTCAATATAGGATTAAATTTCAGCTTCCCAATGAATTGTCTTTTCATGCACTTGCACTTTAGTACCGTCAGTAACATCTATGATTGAGCAGTCTAAGACCATGGTTTCTCATACAACATTTTATTATATTTTTTCTTACACTTTAATACTTTGTATCCTGGGATCTAATGATATGATTGTAAATATCATGTTTTGGTCCTTGATATTTTGCATACATTTTGCACTATGGAATATTCGTACCTTTATTTTGCACTAGCACTTTTTTTTTTAGGAGTTGATTGCATATTGCAAGTGAAACAGACACTATTTAATATTTTGTGTATATAAATGAGTGATTAATTCTTCATGGTTCAATCAATTATGGCCACTTGGCCGGTATACTATAAAATACAAAATATTGACAACAATATGAATTAACTCTGATTTTACAGTTTTAATATATTTGTTGTATATAGTTAATATTTTATCGTAATATATATACACTTGTTCTTAAAAATATATTTATATGTCTTTGAGCTAGTATTTACGATACACCATGTGGTTAGAATCCGGGACTCATTGTAACTGTAATAGTATTTGGTCTGTTTTTACTAGTAAGGCAATTTAGCACAGATCAAATCAATTCCATATGGTGAAATGGTAAGGACAAAGAGAAATTGTAGTGATGATAAGAAACTTGATGAGGAACTAACCATGGTAGAAAATAGATTCTTGGCCAGGGGCTACGGAGCAGATATCATCAATAAGGCCCGTAGTAAAATTAATCTGAGAGACAGAAGTTCGTTATTGAAACGTAAAGACACACAAAACATGTAAATAATAAGATCAGGTTTATAACACCCTTCAGTACGATCAGTACTGATATTTATAGAATACTGAACAAGCATTGGCATCTGCTTGTAGAAGACACCACTTTACAAGAAAAAATTGGTAATAAGCCAACTATTACCTTTCAAAAAGGGAAAACTCTCAGACAAGAACTCTGTCCGAGTTACATTCCACCAAAAAGACAGACTAACTGGTTTCCTCCAACATTAAAAGGTTTTTACAGAAGCGGCCTGTGCTGCATTTGTTGTTTTGCAATGAATAGGACTATTAAATTGCAATATAATAGCATGAAAACATATGAAATTAATCAATGTATTAATTGCAATACAACACATGTCGTGTACTGTTTAAAATGTATCTGTAATCAGATCTACATCGGCAGCACTACGAGGCCCTTAAAAGAGAGGATCCAAGAACACTTCCGGGCCATAAGGAATAACAATCCACAATATCCTTTTGCGACACACTTTAACACGATACTTAGGAATACAGAAATCCATAAAATAGGGTTTCATGGTATCGATGTAGTGCCAGTTAGTAGTAGAGGTGGGAATAGAACCTCCAAACTACGACAGAAGGAAAGCAAATGGATAATTTTATTGCGAGCCGTAGAAATGGGGATCAATGTAGATAAAGAGCTGGTGGAATTTCTGTAGTTCATGGAAATATTAAATTATTTTGCAAAGTGTAACCGGATTGCAATTTAAAAGATCATAAATAGCATATAAATAAAGTTATCCTTGATAGACTGTGAGAAAAAGTCGAACAAGGTACAATGAAAAGGATACATCAATGCTAAGAATGGTTTGAGGTAGTCTCTGACTCAATGAGGAAAAGAGGGGTTTGATAATTGCTGAAATGAATCTTGTATAAGATAGAGCGTTATGAATTTATGGACTGATGAGGTAGGCGATGTTTTTTACAATATATATGTTATTAGTGAGTGAACATGCATTCAATACACATGAAACATGTAAACAACACTATCTATTTATATGTTTGATTTATAGACAAGAAGTCTTATGGAGTCTGATATATATATATATATATATTAGTAGACAAAATGTTACAGAGACAAAGGTAACAAGTGTTGTCTGTATACATGTGGCTTAAATGAATATTGCACATTCGTAGAGGACATATATAATATTTATTTTTTTTAAAATGTTTTAAAATGATTGTCAGATGATGGAACACATGTGGGGTCGCGGTGATGTCTGCGCACTTTCCAAATTCATCCAACCTAACAGAAACACAGCTTGAGCCAACTGCAGGTAGGATATTATATGTATCAAAAGTTAACATTGAGAGATGGCCGCCGTGGTGGGCCGGTTTTCAAAGGACAAGTAGATGGAGTGTCCTTCGTCTATGTCGACGGTCGGAGTGGCGGGTAAAATAAAACTAACGCCAAGTGATGCGGAAGTAGATGCCGCCAGATTGCAGGGACGGTGTTCAAACGCGGATCGTTGGTTATGCTGAGGTAAGAATACTGGATAATGGGACTGTTACGGGATAAGTGTTGTGAGGCTTCAAATAATAAGTTAAAAATTCTACAGATTGAATGTAAGGCGTAATTGGTGATAATGGGGGTGTATGGAGTCGAAGCTGGCACATACACTTAAGTTGAAATGGAGCATATTATTGATGGTCATGGATACGAGTTATGAACTCGTAATGGTATACCCATATAAATTATGATGGAGCGTAACTATCGGTGGCGTAAAGTTTTGGATGATGTTTGTAGTATAGACATATAAGTAATAACTCTGTAGTAGCTAGCACCTGAAATTGGTCGATAGATATGAAAGTGCTAGATAATATATATAAATCGGGCACTTTTTCTGAAGTGATATGATATTTAACCAACAGGTTGTGGAACGTATCATGGCTCCACACTGAGATTATTTTTGGGAGAACTGAGATTTATGATTACACGACAAAAGCCTTGAGAAAGCCCGAAGCGGGTGAAACGTGCGTCGGCTGTGGATTATAGCGTTTGCAAAATAAAGGCTTGAATTTCCTACACCTTCTGGTTTTTTGGATTTGGCTTCTGATCAAGGATATGGACTATCTGTGAAACGCTACAATAGCGAAGGGATTAAAGTGACTATCTTGGAAGCGCACTGGTGTTATATTCTACATTGTGGTGACCTACGGCCCGAACGGATGTTTGGGAAGGTGGTCACGGTTTGATGCCCTAGGTGGATGTGCATCCAACGCCAAAGTAGCACTCCATATTGTGTATTGTGTGTGAAATCGAATTGACCCTTGACTAATGAAAACTAACATTGATGTGCGAGTCAAAATAGCAAATCCACCATTCTTTTGTATCTAATAGTATTATTTGCTGATTTAGCACTCAATAATCTCAATATACAACAAACATTGACATTCATCGATAGGAAATACCATCAGGAACAAGTGATTTAAGAATCAAAGAAACATTGATACATTTGGGATCAATAGTAACAATTACTGTTGTAGTAACTAGAGAGGCAACCTGTGCTATCTAAGTAATGGCCACCTTTGATGACAATAGGGACGCTCTATTAGAAGATTTATTCAGTACAAACCCTGGAAAAAGTAGCAACAACCCCAAGACAACCGCAAGTTTATCAGATTAGAACAAGTTAAAAAACAAGAACTCTCCCGTTGGTGGGACGCAACAGTCCTACGTAAATATATTGCTAAAGAACAAGTACCTAGGGGTCTACGTGTATTAATCTTTCCCTCGTTTGAGGATTTGGATAAGGGGCATCTGAAGGAGTGCGAGAAATTGTTATTACAGTCCTCATTAGGTATGATGGATATACTAATAAGGGATGCAGAACTGAAACGGGAGAAATTTCTCATAGAAATAGCCAATTTAGAAAAAGAAATACAGGATATCAACTTACCTGAAGTAGCAGACCGTAATTGGGCCATTCTGAAGGATGAGTTACAAAAACACCAAATGTATTTACGAGAGAAGAAATCCCAGAAAATTAAAAGAGACGAACGAGA
This sequence comes from Lissotriton helveticus, assembly GCF_964261635.1. Lineage (NCBI taxonomy): Eukaryota > Metazoa > Chordata > Amphibia > Caudata > Salamandridae > Lissotriton > Lissotriton helveticus. Next base: position 553,568,420 of record NC_136063.1, read on the forward strand.
TTACCGTAACGGTAGAGTATACACTTTCGCAAGAAAGTTTGATAACATCAAACCATACACAAATAAGGGAGGCTCTGATTGTACCTCACAATCAGCAGAGGTGTCTAGCATGTCTGGTGCATCAAGCATAAGTAGCTTGACCAGCAATGAGTCAGCCAGGGCACAAGATGGGGCGGTTGGAGGGGTCTCAGATCCATTTTTTTTTAGAACTCCAAAGGTTCAGAAAAGGCAACAAGCAGGCCTTCAAAAAAGATAGGAGTTCAAAAGAACAAGGAGGGGTAATACCAGAGCAGGACCCAAAGACAAAAACAGGGGTCACAACTCGCTCAGGGGCTCGCAACCAGAAGATGTAACTAATGTGGGGTCAAACACACAGGGTTTGGATGTATGTGATGGTATCAATGTTGTAAATCTCTCAGAGCATGTGTTGACGAATTGTGAAATAAATGTACTCAGCAAAGGACTTGGCTTTTGTCCCAGTGCTATACCTGATTTTTCACTGTTTCACATCAGTTGTTATAAATTTGTCAGAAACTTGAAATTGTGTAAATATTTTGTGGATAGACCACGGATGACTAACAAGAATCTCCTTATTGATAGTATGAATGATAATCCTTCTATCAAAGAAATAAGGGATGTACACTTGCTTCTTAGTTTGGATGATCAGGATGGGGTTCCAAGTCTGGAAGCTGTAGCAGCAGATTTAGATCTGGACACATTCGCCAACATAGATAGTGTTTGAAAACAAAATCAAGATTTACTCCACAAATACAAGGAAGAAACAACATTGATATATTTCAACAGAATGTAATGTCAGACTTGTACAAATTGGAAGACAGGTTTTACAGGAACCAGAAGTACAAAAAACAGAATATAACATCTGATGAACGCAAGGCCCTGTCCGATCTCAAGAATAAGGACTCCCTTGTCATCCGAGAGGCTGACAAGGGAGGAAATATAGTGCTGATGAATCATCCGGACTATATTAAGGAATTGGAAAGGCAACTCAGTGATACGATGACATATACCAAACTCAGTGGTAATCCCATTAAAGAAGTTAAGGATAAAATCTGGAGCCATTTAAAATTTTGGTATGACAAATGTTTAATCTCAGATATAGAAATGAAATATCTTTTTAATGATGTTCCCACCTATCCGTGTATATACTGCTTGCCTACGGTACATAAAAAGGGGGGGATTTCCCTCCGGGAAGACCAATTATAGCAGGTATAGGTTCTCCCACGGAAAAGATCTCGGAATATATTGACCTATTTCTTCAGCCATTGGTGATCAATTTACCTTCTTTTATTCAGGACACGGGTGATGTCTTGAATAAAATTGCTGATGTGGACTGGGTGCAAGGACACTTCTTGGTTACTATGGATGTGTGTTCATTATACACAAGTATTCCATACTAGCAGCCCGCCCCGACCTTGTCCGGGAGCAATCAGGCTTTCCCGACCCCCGCCCGCCCCGACATAGCAGCCCGTCCCGAAATTAGTGTTCAGGGCCCCCGTCCGCCCTGGCCCCCGCCTGCCCCCCGCCATGAGTGTTCGGAGCCTTACCTCAGCCGCCGCTCCTCCCCCGCGCTCCTCAGTTCACCGCTCCGCCGCTCCTCGCCGCTGGTCACCGCTCCTCCCCACCTGTCCACCGCTCCTCCCCGTTTGTCCGCCGCTCCTTCCCGCGCCATATCCGCCGCTCCTCCTCGCGCTCCTGGACGCCGCTCCTCCCCGCGCTCCTGACGTCAGCACACAGGTCATGGCCGGCGCATCTTCCACGGGACTACTTTTTTTTCGCAACATTTTTTAAATACCGTATATATTTTAACTTCATATAGCCTATGTCCATCTGCACACCCTGACGATTACAGCGATGTATCGGGTGTGTGAATTGGCGCTGTGGTCCCCGAGTTTACCCGCCTCAAAGGTTTAAAGTTCTTCCTTTATAATAGTAGTATAGATGAAGCAGGCTTGGTATTGATACGCCATTTTTTGGACACACGTCCTATTGAAACGTATGAACATTCCATAGTGCTTGTGTCCATGATAGAACTTGTACTCAATAGTAATGTATTCTTGCATAATGGCAGTTGGTTTCGCCAAATAAAAGCTGTGGCAATGGGTGCAAAATTTTCTCCATCCTTGGCCAACCTGTATATGGGATATTTTGAGCTCATACATAAATGGCGTAAGGGCCCAGCAGAATTTTTAGATAACATCTTGTATCTAGGTAGATACATTGACGATATGATCATGTTTTGGTCAGGGACAAATGAGGAGCTTGATGTATTTTTTGAATACATTAACAATGATCCATTTAACTTGAGTTTCACTAAAGAACAAAGTACCTCACATATCAATTTTTGGGATATTACCATAGTGGCAGAGGGTGGAAAACTATTATCTGGACCATATAGAAAATCGACGGCATGCAACGCAGTATTGCATGCGGAAAGTTTACATCCAACCTCACAGATCAAATCAATTCCATATGGTGAAATGGTAAGGACAAAGAGAAATTGTAGTGATGATAAGAAACTTGATGAGGAACTAACCATGGTAGAAAATAGATTCTTGGCCAGGGGCTACGGAGCAGATATCAATAAGGCCCGTAGTAAAATTAATCTGAGAGACAGAAGTTCGTTATTGAAACGTAAAAGACACACAAAACATGTAAATAATAAGATCAGGTTAATAACACCCTTCAGTACGGTCAGTACTGATATTTATAGAATACTGAACAAGCAATGGCATCTGCTTGTAGAAGACACCACTTTCCAAGAAAAAATAGGTAATAACCCAACTATTACCTTTCAAAAAGAGAAAACTCTCAAACAAGAACTCTGTCCGAGTTACATTCCACCAAAAAGACAGACTAACTGGTTTCCTCCAACATTAAAAGGTTTTTACAGATGCGGCCTGTGCTGCATTTGTTGTTTTGCAATGAATAGGACTATTACATTTCAATATAATAGCATGAAAACATATGAAATTAATCAATTTATTAATTGCAATACAACACATGTCGTGTACTGTTTAAAATGTATCTGTAATCAGATCTACATTGGCAGCACTACGAGGCCCTTAAAAGAGAGGATCCAAGAACACTTCCGGGCCATAAGGAATAACAATCCACAATATACTTTTGCGACACACTTTAACACGATACATAGGAATACAGAAATCCATAAAATAGGGTTTCATGGTATCGATGTAGTGCCAGTTAGTAGTAGAGGTGGGAATTAAACCTCCAAACTACGACAGAAGGAAAGCAAATGGATAATTTTATTGCGAGCCGTAGAAATGGGGATCAATGTAGATAAAGAGCTGGTGGAATATCTGTAGTTCATGGAAATATTAAATTATTTTGCAAAGTGTAACCGGATTGCAATTTAAAAGATCATAAATAGCATATAAATAAAGTTATCCTTGATATACTGTGAGAAAAAGTCGAACAAGGTACAATGAAAAGGATACATCAATGCTAAGAATGGTTTGAGGTAGTCTCTGACTCAATGAGGAAAAGAGGGGTTTGATAATTGCTGAAATGAATCTTGTATAAGATAGAGCGTTATGAATTTATGGAATGATGAGGTAGGCGATGTTTTTTACAATATATATGTTATTAGTGAGTGAACATGCATTCAATACACATGAAACATGTAAACAACACTATCTATTTATCTGTTTGATTTATAGACAAGAAGTCTTATGGAGTCTGATATATATTAGTAGACAAAATGTTACAGAGACAAAGGTAACAAGTGTTGTCTGTATACATGTGGCTTAAATGAATATTGCACATTGATAGGGGACATATGTAATATTTATTTATTTTTAAAAAAATGTTTTAAAATGATTGTCAGATGATGGAACACATGTGGGGTCGCGGTGATCTCTGCGCACTTTCCAAATTCATCCAACCTAACAGAAACACAGCTTGAGCCAACTGCAGGTTGGATATTATATGTATTAAAAGTTAACATTGAGAGATGGCCGCCGTGGTGGGCCGGTTTTCAAAGGACAAGTAGATGGAGTGTCCTTCGTCTATGTCGACGGTCGGAGTGGCGGGTAAAATAAAACTAACGCCAAGTGATGCGGAAGTTGATGCCGCCAGATTGCAGTGACGGTGTTCAAACGCGGATCGTTGGTTATGCTGAGGTAAGAATACTGGATAATGGGACTGTTACGGGATAAGTGTTGTGAGGCTTCAAATAATAAGTTAAAAATTCTACAGATTAAATGTAAGGCATAATTGGTGATAATGGGGGGGTGTATGGAGTCGAAGCCGGCACATACACTTAAGTTGAAATGGAGCATAATATTGATGGTCATGGATACGAGTTATGAACTCGTAATGGTATACCCACATAAATTATGATGGAGCGTAACTATCGGTGGCGTAAAGTTTTGGGTGATGATTGTAGTATAGACATATAAGTAATAACTCTGTAGTAGCTAGCACCTGAAATTGGTCGATAGATATGAAAGTGCTAGATATTATATATAAATCGGGCACTTTTTCTGAAGTGATATGATATTTAACCAACAGGTTGTGGAACGTATCATGGCTCCACACTGAGATTATTTTTGGGAGAACTGAGATTTATGATTACACGACAAAAGCCTTGAGAAAGCCCGAAGCGGGCGAAACGCGCGTCGGCTGTGGATTATAGCGTTTGCAAAATAAAGGCTTGAATTTCCTACACCTTCTGGTTTTTTGGATTTGGCTTCTGATCAAGGATATGGACTATCTGTGAAACGCTACAATAGCGAAGGGATTAAAGTGACTATCTTGGAAGTGCACTTGTGTTATATTCTACATTGTGGTGACCTACGGCCCGAACGGATGTTTGGGAAGGTGGTCAGAGTTTGATGCCCTAGGTGGATGTGCATCCAACGCCAAAGTAGCACTCCATATTTTGTATTGTGTGTGAAATCGAATTGACCCTTGACTAATGAAAACTAACATTGATGTGCGAGTCAAAATAGCAAATCCACCATTCTTTTGTATCTAATAGTATTATTTGCTGATTTAGCACTCAATCTCAATATACAACAAACATTGACATTCATCGATAGGAAATACCATCGGGAACAAGAGATATAAGAATCAAAAAACATTGATACATTTGGGATCAATAGTAACAATTACTGTTGTAGTAACTAGAGGCAACCTGTGCTATCTAAGTAATGGCCACCTTTGATGACAATAGGGACGCTCTATTAGAAGATTTATTCAGTACAAACCCTGGAAAAAGTAGCAACAACCCCAAGACAACCGCAAAAGAAGGTTTACGGCAAAAGTTTATCAGATTAGAACGAGTTAAAAAACAAGAACTCTCCCGTTGGTGGGACGCAACAGTCCTACGTAAATATATTGCTAAAGAACAAGTACCTAGGGGTCTACGTGTATTATTCTTTCCCTCGTTTGAGGATTTGGATAAGGGACATCTGAAGGAGTGGGAGAAATTGTTATTACAGTCCTCATTAGGTATGATGGATATACTAATAAGGGATGCAGAACTGAAACGGGAGAAACTTCTCATAGAAATAGCCAATTTAGAAAAAGAAATACAGGATATCAACTTACCTGAAGTAGCAGCCCGTAATTGGGCCATTCTGAAGGATGAGTTACAAAAACACCAAATGTATTTACGAGAGAAGAAATCCCAGAAAATTAAAAGAGACGAACGAGATTACCGTAACGGTAGAGTATACACTTTCGCAAGAAAGTTTGATAACATCAAACCATACACAAATAAGGCAGGCTCTGATTGTACCTCACAATCAGCAGAGGTGTCTAGCATGTCTGGTGCATCAAGCATAAGTAGCTTGACCAGCAATGAGTCAGCCAGGGCACAAGAAGGGGCGGTTGGAGGCATCTCAGATCCATTTTTTTTTAGAACTCCAAAGGTTCAGAAAAGGCAACAAGCAGGCCTTCAAAAAAGATACGAGTTCAAAAGAACAAGGAGGGGTAATACCAGAGCAGGACCCAAAGACAAAAACAGAGGTCACAACTCGCTCAGGGGCTCGCAACCAGAAGATGTAACTAATGTGGGGTCAAACACACAGGGTTTGGATGTATGTGATGGTATCAATGTCGTAAATCTCTCAGAGCATGTGTTGACGAATTGTGAAATAAATGTACTCAGCAAAGGACTTGGCTTTTGTCCCAGTGCTATACCTGATTTTTCACTGTTTCACATCAGTTGTTATAAATTTGTCAGAAACTTGAAATTGTGTAAATATTTTGTGGATAGACAACGGATGACTAACAAGAATCTCCTTATTGATAGTATGAATGATAATCCTTCTATCAAAGAAATAAGGGATGTACACTTGCTTCTTAGTTTGGATGATCAGGATGGGGTTCCAAGTCTGGAAGCTGTAGCAGCAGATTTAGATCTGGACACATTCGCCAACATAGATAGTGGTTTGAAAACAAAATCAAGATTTACTCCACAAATACAAGGAAGAAACAACATTGATATATTTCAACAGAATGTAATGTCAGACTCGTACAAATTGGAAGACAGGTTTTACAGGAACCAGAAGTACAAAAAACAGAATACAACATCTGATGAACGCAAGGCCCTGTCCGATCTCAAGAATAAGGACTCCCTTGTCATCCGAGAGGCTGACAAGGGAGGAAATATAGTGCTGATGAATCATCGGGACTATATTAAGGAATTGGATAGGCAAATCAGTGATACGATGACATATACCAAACTCAGTGGTAATCCCATTAAAGAAGTTAAGGATAAAATCTGGAGCCATTTAAAATTTTGGTATGACAAATGTTTAATCTCAGATATAGAAATGAAATATCTTTTTAAAGATGTTCCCACCTATCCGTGTACATACTGCTTGCCTAAGGTACATAAAAAGGGGGGATTTCCCTCCGGGAAAACCAATTTTAGCAGGTATAGGTTCTCCCACGGAAAAGATCTCGGAATATATTGACCTATTTCTTCAGCCATTGGTGATCAATTTACCTTCTTTTATTCAGGACACGGGTGATGTCTTGAATAAAATTGGTGATGTGGACTGGGTGCAAGGACACTTCTTGGTTACTATGGATGTGTGTTCATTATACACAAGTATTCCATATGAAGCAGGCTTGGTAGCGATATGCCATTTTTTGGACACACGTCCTATTGAAACGTAAGAACATTCCAAAATGCTTGTGTCCATGATAGAACTTGTACTCAATAGTAATATCTTTTTGCATAATGGCAGTTGGTTTCGCCAAATAAAAGGCGTGGCCATGGGTGCTAAATTTTCTCCATCCTTGGCCAACCTGTATATGGGATATTTTGAGCTCTTACATATCTGGCGTAAGGGCCCTTCAGAATTGTTAGATAACATCTTGTATCTAGGTAGATACATTGACGATATGATCATGTTTTGGTCAGGGACAAATGAGGAGCTTGATGTAATTTTTGAATACATTAACAATAATCCATTTAACTTGAGTTTCACTAAAGAACAAAGTACCTCATATATCAATTTTTTGGATATTACCATAGTGGCAGAGGGTGGAAAACTATTATCTGTACCATATAGAAAATCGACGGCATGCAACGCAGTATTGCATGCGGAAAGTTTACATCCAACCTCACAGATCAAATCAATTCCATATGGTGAAATGATAAGGACAAAGAGAAATTGTAGTGATGATAAGAAACTTGATGAGGAACTAACCATGGTAGAAAATAGATTCTTGGCCAGGGGCTACGGAGCAGATATCATCAATAAGGCCCGTAGTAAAATTAATCTGAGAGACAGAAGTTCGTTATTGAAACGTAAAAGACACACAAAACATGTAAATAATAAGATCAGGTTAATAACACCCTTCAGTACGGTCAGTACTGATATTTATAGAATACTGAACAAGCATTGGCATCTGCTTGTAGAAGACACCACTTTACAAGAAAAAATAGGTAATAAGCCAACTATTACCTTTCAAAAAGGGAAAACTCTCAGACAAGAACTCTGTCCGAGTTACATTCCGCCAAAAAGACAGACTAACTGGTTTCCTCCAACATTAAAAGGTTTTTACAGATGCGGCCTGTGCTGCATTTGTTGTTTTGCAATGAATAGGACTATTAAATTTCAATATAATAGCATGAAAACACATGAAACTAATCAATTTATTAATTGCAATACAACACATGTCGTGTACTGTTTAAAATGATTCTGTAATCAGATCTACATCGGCAGCACTACGAGGCCCTTAAAAGAGAGGATCCAAGAACACTTCCGGGCCATAAGGAATAACAATCCACAATATCCTTTTGCGACACACTTTAACACGATACATAGGAATACAGAAATCCATAAAATAGGGTTTCATGGTATCGATATAGTGTCAGTTAGTAGTAGAGGTCGGAATAGAACCTCCAAACTACGACAGAAGGAAAGCAAATGGATAATTTTATTACGAGACGTAGAAATGGGGATCAATGTAGATAAAGAGCTGGTGGAATTTCTGTAGTTCATGGAAATATTAAATTATTTTGCAAAGTGTAACCGGATTGCAATTTAAAAGATCATAAATAGTATATAAATAAAGTTATCCTTGATAGACTCTGTGAGAAAAAGTCGAACAAGGTACAATGAAAAGGATACATCAATGCTAAGAATGGTTTGTGTAGGATGTGGGTTTCTTAAATGGGTTCAGCTACTCTAAGCAGCCCCTATGGCCAGAATCAGAGTTGGAAGATTGCTGTCTAAACCGCTTGCTGTCTGTCGTGCCACCTGCCAGGGGTGCCCGCGGTCCCCACTTTTCTTCACGGTGGCTATGGAACCCTTGGCGGCCATCCAACGAGAGAGGTTGGGACCCTGGTCGATCAAGCTCGGTGAGACCAACCACATTGTCTCCCTATATGCTGATGACACATTGGTTTACCTCTGGCGCCCGGCGAATTTGGTAGCCATCCTCCTTGCGGTGTTTTGAAGGTTTGGAAAAGTCTTGAGTCTCCATATAAACCCTGGGGAATTTAAGTTTATTCCCATTGGCAGGATGGCAAAAATTCTACACACTGAGCTACCACAGGAGCAGCTACCATGGGTAGGCGAGGGAATGCGATATCTGGAGATACGACTAGCAAATACTGCTCTCTCCTACTTAGATCTCAACATTGGAAGAGTGATAGAAAGAATACGTGGTTCCATGCGATTTTGGCATGAACTGCCGTTATCCCTTATGGGTCGAATTGCAATTACAAAAATGATTATTCTACCCAGATGTTCACTCGTTTTACATTATCCTGCGCACTACTCCCAGACATTGAGTCACTTAGTGGCAGATCTCCTATGGGGCAACAAACATAGGAGAGTACAGCTGGCAATGTTGCAAAGAATATGGGCTAGAGGTTCACTGCTTAGAATTCTATTACATGGAATCCCAATTACAACATGCAATCCACTGGCTGGAAAGTGACGATAATTGGGAGAGACTGCTCCTGGAGTGCACACATTTGCGTCACCCGCTGACGGAGCTTTTGATGCTTGGACATGACCCCATACATTGTGCGGCATGTGGCCATAACATGGGAAAACGTGGTACATCAGGTGGTGCAGCGTGCCCCTTACGCAGTGATATGCCTTTATCGGTGCTACGCTCTTTCATCTGTATCTCTGAATCCATGTCGATGGAAGGAAGGAGGGAGTTTGTAAGACACTAGTGTAGTGAAGGCAGGGCCTTGCTTGCAACCATTGCCATGTTAGCATAGGCTTATTAGAAGTTTAAACGCCATTTTACCTTTCTGCGGTTTTTGCACACGAGTGCATGTAACTGTTGTTGTAGGTTAGACTGCTTGAACTTCTTCACATGAGAATGGCTTGTTTTCAACATCCCTAGACTTACATTGCGACCTTAGTCTGTACAGTGAGTGCAGATGCCTCCAAGGTTACCATAACAATGTTAGCTGTAATTCGGGCTGATCGGCCCACGCTCTAAACACAACATGCACACAGCTGCTGCTAACTGAAATTCTAGCGTCTTTAATATCACACTGCATGCATGATTAGGGCACTTGGAGAAAATCCTTTTCCAGAGAGAGAGAGAGAGAGAGCTTTTGCTGATCCATAGTGTGATCCACTTCTGCTGATCTTGGAGGTATGGTGTTCCCCATTCAAGCCCAAGAGACCTATTATTATACAACCTAGTTCCTAGCTGGGGAGGGTGGTACACAAGGCACTATAAGACCTGTTTCCACTATCATTATAAAATGATTTCTCCCTTTGTGTTTTATAGAATTGTAACAATGCTGATCGTATTATTTTTAATCATATGCCTGCTTATGTTAGCAAAAATACTGCATCTTAGAGCACGTCGTTAAAATAAATATTTTAAACTTTTCTGTGTCTCTATTTACGCACGTTGTGGACTGGTATGAGAATAACAAACAGAGTGTTCTTGATTCCCACCATTCCTGAGAGTAACCTAAGTCGTATGTTCTGGGGTTGTCTAATCATTGGTACGTTTGCTATAGGACGAAGAGCTAATGAGACACTGATGCTAGTCGGTTGGAGTTCTGGGTACTGAGGTGAGTTGTTTGGAACCCCACAATTCACTGAGGTCCTGGGTGTCTGTGTACAGTTCTGTGTATGAGCAGAATCCCCACAACACTAGAAGATCTGTACGCAAATGGGAAATTTATCACTCTCGAAGAAGCAGGGGCAGCCTTTAATTTAGGGACAGGACAATTTCTACAATATGAAAAGTTAGAGTGTGGCAAGGGAGATTTGGTTGGTATTCTCTGAAGAACCTCCACGCACTAATACACTAAAAGTGATGCTGTATACAGTGCAGGGTAGTTGACTGGTGTTCCATCTTTATAAAGCCTTAAGACACAAACTACCAGGTGGGATGCCACTGTTTTAATTCTATCTAGGACCCTAATTCGATATTCCTGATTTATGCCCTTATGTGGTTATAATAAATAATATCCTTATAAAGGCATAAGAATCATATCCATATTTAGTCGTAGCCCATGCGGTCAACATTAAGCAAAGGCTACTTCCCCAGGCTCCTAGAAAGTACAACGAGTTCTGTAAACAAACCAAACCTCCAGCAACCTGGGAATTCCCCATGGCTTTTGTTTTGATTTGTCCTAGAACTCCTGTGAGCACTCTAAGAATGGCCAGTTCTTGGTGACATCTTTATTGACGTCTTATGTCCAACCTTACGTCAAACCCGGCACCTTTCAGGTATAAATATACCAACGTTGCCTTAAGCAAACACACGGTGGTTTGGAGCAGAGCGGCTATCTACTTGCCCGAGAGCCCAGCTGATGCGGAGAGCCCACGGACGCCGCCCATCCCTTTAGACACACTGACAGAGACGCTGTCTTTTCTCCTGCCGAGAAATCCAGCTCCAGTGTTCTCAGCCGCCCTTGCGGGTTGCTGGGATATCAAGTCCTGAGAGAGATACCAGACCTCCTGCTTTCTATTACCCAGGTACGGAGCTGACTAAATCCTTAAAGAGAATTCTTGACTCAGATTCTTGGCAAAACCAACTTAACTTAAACTACTACTTACTTACTCCTTCCCAAGTATTAGGCTTAGGTCAGGTACACCGGGGTAGGCGTATTTAGAAGCACCAGTTGAGTACGTTAGTCAATGTATATATGTATGTATATATTTTATCCATTTTAAAGTATCATATGGCTAAGAAACCATATCAATGCTTTTACAGTATTATTTCTTAATACTCCTTTTACTGTACGCACTTTACTTTATGCTAAGTATTGCAATTCATTTCATTCAATTAATTTCTCTTGCATGAGAAAGAAGACTGCTCAATAAATAACACCTTTTATTGAAAACGCCCGTCTCTCTATTCTCTGCACTCTGGTGAAACTAAGTATGCACGATTGACTGAGTAAAATAGCTGTCTATTGTTTTCACACAACTCTAGAGATACACTCTTATTCTGAGGGAGCAAAGTTGTCATGTTTATGGTTGTCAGAAGCTAATCCCTTCTTGTCTATCCAGGGAGGTTAAACTCCTCCTTGTTTATTCGAGAAAGTTTCTAGTGACCTCTGAGCTAGCTGGCAAAACTAATTAAGTCTAATATAGTCAGTAGAGACCTAGTCGACCTCAGTCCTACGTCTACACTGCTGTTTATATTATTCCAATGCGAAGAGCCTATTGGGAATATAGGAACTACACTACACTACCAGTATAGGCAAAATGGGATGTGCTGGTAGAGAAGCCCCCGACGGAAGAAGTATGGGAGAAAATACATGAATGGGTACAGAAGGTGAGCTCCAATGCACGCTTCAAACTCCTTCAACATAATCTAGTGCCAAGAGGCGAGTCTTATTCACGTGGGAAGTAAGTTAAGTCCAAAAGTTAATATGTGGGTCAAGGATATGGTATACTGCCGCAAACAGCTAGAATTGTATGCGGAGGAATTGCCGGCAACGTCTAGACCCACAGATATCTGGACTCCGATGAGAGAATATTTTCTGAAGCAGAGCAAAGTGGATTCTGAGTAAATCACTACTGTGAAGGGCGTTTCCTAGAGACTCAAAATACCTGGACTACACATCTATGCGGTAAGACCAGAAAAAGACGTGTGCATGTATGCTATATGTGAATCACCAGGCGGTACCTGCGATTGGTTGCTTCAGTATTTATTATGTTTATTTCTACACCAAAGAGTGTTACTGTATTGTATTATTGGAATGTGTCTATTCTGTAGGATACTGCAAAAATTGCAATAAAAAAAATAAAAAAATAAAAAAAGCAATCTAGTGCACCAGGTATATCTCACCCCCGTACATACACATAATATATGTCCGTCCCGCAATGAATGCCCAAGGTGTATAGCATACGTGGCAGATTTTCTACACAAGGTCTGGGCCTGCCCGATGCTTCTCTCCTACTATGACGAGCTTGCATGTTTTCAGAGGGCCACAGGAGGGACAACCCCTAAAGAGATCCGACAAGTATTTTTAGTATTACTGCCCATGCTTAAGCGTAAGAAACTAAGCAGATGGATTATTCTTCTGGTGTTGGTTCTGACTAAAAGACGCATTGTTATTGCATGACTCCGACCCAGGACCCCACAGATTGAGGAATGGATGCGAGATATGTGCTATTGCGCAACCACAGAAATGGTCCGAATAAAATTTGTTTGAAAGGAAAAAAACAAGTTGTCACCAATCTCCAGGCATGGTGTTACATGCTAACAGAATAAAATGTGGTGCAGGCCTCATAGACACAACGGGCCTCAGGTGAAAGGGCATCAAGACCAGGGCTGCTTAGCTTCCAATAGGAACGAGACGAAGATACCATTTAAGCTGCACGATATGACCTCAGGTGATGATATACAATGTTTTTCGTGGATCTGTAATAGGACACTGAAGTGAGGGGGGATATGGGTGGGTGGGGGGAGTTAACAGACTATTGAGGTGTGATTTCCATAGACATGATGCAGAGGTGGACCACGTTGGGTCCATGTATTACTAGTAGGAAACCTTGACTGCAACATGGTTCATGTGTTCGTGTAATGATGTACGCGTAATTCAAAATGCCAATAAAGTTATTTATAAAAAAAGTTTAAAAAAGCAGTATGGGATTGCTGGAGTTCGCACTTCAAGGTGGTCTGGCTTGGCAGTTTAGATTGAGCCAGGCCAAATCTGATTTGCATGAGGCTGGACTCTATGGCAGAGTGGCCAAAAATAACTGTGGACAAGGGGCCAGATGTACTAATGTACAGGTTGCAAAAAAAGCATCAAATTACAATCAGAGCTTTTGTGCCGAGTGTGGAAGTATGCGCGTGAATTAATGTAGTAATAGGTCTGTTCCCACAATGTGTTCCTGAAAGTGGGTCACAATCCAACCTTCCTCAATAATATTCACAAGGCAGGTTGCAAATTGTAACTCACTCTGTTTGGTGGCTATCATAAGGATGGTGGCCTGCAAACATCAGCAGACCACCAGGTCTGGGATTTTTTAAATAAAGAAAACTGTAAAGCAACTAATTTTAATAAAGGTCAGAGTGTTTCTTTAGAAAAAAAATTATTTGTTTTTGTGAAAAATGAGAATGGGCAGTGGAACTCAAACATTTTTTTCAACAGTCACAAAGCAGAAGAGACCCAAATGTGACCCATTCTCTTTCGCGAACGAGTTACCATCACAACTTGAGTGGTAACTTCTCTTGCCCTTTTTAAAAAATGTTTTATTATTAGCAGGAGCCAGTGCTTTTTGTTAGAATTTTAATGAGGGGAATCCGCACAAATCTAGCTGTACCCTCCCCCCGCCTTTCTCAAAAGGAAGGAGTAGTTTCTGTCCTGTAACTCCAGTTCTGTAGTAGGGGTATCTCTGTTATAGTCATAATCTAGTGAATAGTCCCGCTCATGAGCGTGGACCCCGGAGCAATCAAAAATAATCTCTTAAAATGTCTAAAAATGCAGTCCTGCATTGACACTTAAGAGAGAATTTAAAGACATATACTGCAGCCTATATCCACAGGCTACACTGTCCAGTACTTCAACTAGACATTCCACCAAAACCACAAACAGCACAGCTTGCCAAGTTTTCTTCATAGAGAAAAACTTCCCCTTTTACCAACAAAGCCTCAGGAATGATAGAGAGGAAGGGGAGGACAGACAAGCCCCATAGGCTGCCATTATGTGGCTCAAAAAGGGATACCGTGCCTTTAAGGAAACTTTCTAGAACTTTCTCAGTATCCCAGAATGCCCAGCAGGTCCCATTTACTTTCAGTTCTTTTTGAAGGCGTATAACGCCAGACCTGTAGCATTCCAAACAAACGTTTTTCTCCACCGGGGAGGAGGGAGGGCGCTTATGACTATAACAGAGATACCCCTACTACAGAACTGGAGTTACAGGACAGAAACTACTCCTTCTGTAGTAGGGGATCTCTGTATATAGTCATAATCTAGTGAATAGAATGGCAAGCCCATCCCCACACAAAAGCGGCGGTGGAGAGAAAAAGTACCACACCACTACTGTGCGAACAGATTTCGCAGCGAAGCCTGCCCAACCTGAGCATCTGCCCTGGCATCAGTGTCCAGACAGTAATGCTTAGCAAAGGCATGGACCGATTTCCACGTGGCCGCCCTGCAGATTTCTGCAATGGGAACATTACGTAACGAATAGTTTCTTACTTGTCGGTGTAGTTTTGCAGCTTGAAGATCTTTCTGGATTCACTATGCTGTGCATATTCCGCAATCTGGTGGTTGGGTCCGGAATCGTAGTCTTTTTTCTCTCTCTTTTTTTTTTTTGTCGTAGCCCAGGTGGGCGTCGACGTCCCACCATTTGGTGTCCTTTCGGTGACGTCGGCGTGCTTCCGGCGGAAGCTACCACCCTTGGGCGCCATCTTCGGATTCTTTTTTCTGTCTCTTTTCCTTGTTTGTCTTTGTAGTGAATCCATGGCTATGTATGTTAATCGTTTTTTCAACGTTAGTGTTTCCACGTATTTTGTAATTGTTCCAACTTGCTTTCTTTTCCATGTTTTTCCACCCTCTTTTCCAGCCTCATCTTTCTGGCGGAGGCGGGTGGGTTCGCTAGTGAATCCAGAAAGATCTTCAAGCTGCAAAACTACACCGACAGGTAAGAAACTATTCGTTTTGCAGCGTGAATCTTTCTGGATTCACTATGCTGTGCATAGATTTTGTAGCGGTTTTCGTTACTTTTGTGGCGGCTGGGTGGAAGATGAGCGTTGGTTGCTAAAAATATGTTGAAGCACTTTTTGTCCCACTTGTGCTTCCTTGTTCATCTGTACATCCACGCAGTAGTGCTTCGTGAAAGTGTGTACTGAAGCCCATGTTGCCGCCAGGCATATATCCTGAATCGGTGTGTTGGCCAGGAAGGCAATTGTTGCTCCTTTCTTCCTGGTGGAGTGGGCTCGTGCCCCTCCTGTTAGCTCCTGGCCAGCTTGCTTGTGGCAGAACTGAATTGTCTGTGCGATCCATCGGGCTATGGTGTTTTTCGTAACTGGTTTGCCCATGTAACTGTTAGCGAAGGACACGAAGAACTGCTTCGTCTTCCTGTGGTCCTTCGTTCTTTCAATGTAGTGCATCACAGCCCTTCTTGCGTCTAGGGTGTGGAGCGACCTCTCAGCGCTTGTAGTGGGGTTTTGGAAGAAGCTAGGGATCTGAATACTCTGATTCATGTGGAACCTTGACACCACCTTTGGCATGAAGTGTGGGTCAGTTCTCATCACGACCCTGTCACTGTGTATCTGGATGTAGGGTTCCTGCAGTGTGAGTGCCTGCAGTTCGCTCACCCTTCGTAGTGAGGTGATCGCCACCAGGAAGGCCGTCTTCATTGTCAACATTTGCAGTGATGCTTTGTGGATGGGTTCGAAGGGTGCTTTCATGAGCTCCGTCAGTACCACGTTTAAGTTCCAGGCCGGTGGCGGCATTCTCTTTGGCGGCGCTATTCTTTTAGCCCCTTCCAGGAATCTTTTCACGACTTGAGATGTGAAGAAGCTTCTCCCTGTTTCTCCTCTTGTGTATGCCACAATCGCTGCTAGGTGCACTCTCAGTGAGGATGAGCTTAGCTTTGCCTTGATTAGGTGTGTGAGGTACCTTAGCACCGTGGACTCCTTGGTCAGTCTCCTTTGGAGTTGTTTCTTGCAACACCATTGAGTGAATCTTTTCCACTTTTCCCCATAGCACTTGCGTGTGCTGGGCCTTCTTGCCTCTCGCAGTACCCGCAGGGTGCTCTCTGGTAGTTTCAGGTGTGCAAATTCTAAGTCCTCAGGAGCCAGGCTGAGAGGTTGAGGCTCTCTGGCTCTGGGTGTAGGATTCCTCCGTTTTCCATGGAGAGTAGGTCTCTTCTTTTTGAGAACTTGTGGGGTGGCCCCTGCGCCATCTCCATTATCTGAGAGTACCAGGTCTGCCTGGCCCATTGTGGTGCCACTATGATGAGTGTCATGTTGCTCTTCATGCATTTGTTGAGCACCCTGGGGATCAGTGGTATTGGGGGAAAAGCGTAGGCAAATGTTTTTGACCAGCTTATCCATAGGGCATTCCCCTGGGACCGTGCCTCTAGTTGCCTGGATGCAAAGTATTGGCATTTTGCATTCCGGTGTGTTGCAAATAGGTCTATTGTTGGGGTGCCCCACTTCCTGAATAGACTCTGTTTCCTGGCTGTTGAGTTCCCACTCGTGGGATGCTGAAGTCTGCCTGCTGAGCCAATCCGCTTCCACATTGTCCTTCCCTGGCAGGTGTATGGCTAGCAGGTCTATTTTTAGTGGTATGGCCCATTTCCAGATCTCTTGTGCCAAGTTTGACAGCGGGAACGATTGAGTTCCCCCCTGTTTGTTTATGTAAAACATCGTTGTGGTGTTGTCTGTTTGTATTAGCACCTTCCGGTTGTGTAGGTGTTTCTGAAAGGCCTTGAGGGCTAGCAACACAGTTTTCAGTTCCAGGTAGTTGATGTGCCTGACTGCATCTGTAGGGCTCCACAGACCCCTCACTCTGAGCCTGTTCATGTGTGCGCCCCACCCCTTCTGGGATGCGTCTGTGGTGATGGTCACTGTTGGGTCCGGTGGTGTTAGAGGTTTTCCTTCCGTTATTCTCTCCTTGGTCCACCACCTTATCTCTTCCTGCACCCTGTGCGTTACAACCACTAGATCCTCCCAACTTCCTGTAGCTTGTGACCATTGTTGTTGCAGCCACTCTTGGAGTGGTCTCATTTGTAGGCGTGCATTGGGGACCAGATGGATGCATGATGCCATCATCCCCAAGATCTTGCTCACAGTCCTCACTGTCAGAGATCGCCCCTTCTGGTAGTGACGTTTCTCCCTCAGTAGGCTGAGCGTTCTCTTTTCGCTCGGTAAGACTCTGCATTGTATGGTGTCGATCTGGGCTCCCAGGAAGATCTTCACCTGCTCTGGTTCCATCGAGCTTTTGCCCCAGTGTATGGAGAACCCCAGGTTTGCTAGCATTCCTGTCACCTGTTCTGCATGCTCTTTGCATGTCCTGTAGCAGTTTGCCTTCACCAGCCAGTCGTCGAGGTAGGGGTACACGTGTATCCCCTTTCTCCTTAGGTGTGCGGCCACCGCCGCAAGGCATTTGGTGAACACCCTTGGTGCGGACTTTAGGCCGAAAGCTAGGGTCGTGAATTGGTAGTGATCCTTGTTTACAGCGAACCTTAGCATGTGCTTGTGCTACTTGTTCATGGGGATGTGCAGGTATGCATCTTTGAGGTCTATGGTAGACAAGAAGTCCCCTGCTTTTATCTGAGGAATGACCTCTTGTAGGGACGTCATTTTGAATTTTTGAGTTTTGACGTATTTGTTCAGGAACCGTAGATCCAGGATGGGTCTTAGGCTTTCGTCCACCTTTGGCACTAGGAAGTAGTTTGAGTACACTCCCATGTTGCGTTCTTTGAAGGGGACCCGTTCTATGGCCGCTTTGCGGAGGAGTTCTTGGGCTTCCTCTTGCAGTAGTTGCAGCTCTCTTCCTGAGTGCTGTCTTTTCTTTGGTTTTCTGTTTGGTGGCCTTTTTTCCAACTCTATGCAGTACCCGAACTGCATAATATTGAGTATCCACTTGTCTGTTGTTATTTTTCTCCACTCCTGGAGATAAAATCTCAATCTTCCTCCTACCGGAGTTGCATGTTCCTTTGTGTCTTGTCCGTGTAGCCCTCTCCTCTTTGTTTTCCCGTGCTCCTCCCCCGGAGGGTGTGGGTGGTAGAGCACCTTCTCTCGTGTGAAGTCACTTAGAGGGGGGCTGTTCGCCGCCTCTTCTTCTCTGGCCCCGTCCATTTCCTCTCGATCGAAAGGACTGGCCTCTGCCTTGGTAGTTCCAGTTTTGCCTCTGCTGCCCCTGGTGGCCTTGGCTGTCACTCTGTTGCCCCTGGTGGAAACTCTGGTGAGAATCTCCTTGCTGGCTTCCACCTCTGCCGTTCGGCCTCCGCGACGGAGTGCCCCTTCTCATCCCTCTGAACTGCAGGGCTCCCATGGACCTTGCCGTCTCGTTGTCCTTCTTCAGTTGGGTGAGCTTATCATCAACTGGGGCTCCGAACAATGTTTCACCGCTGAAGGGTGTGTTCAGGATGTTGTTCTGGACTTCAGCCTTGAATCCTGAGATCCTGAGCCATGCTTGCCTTCTTTAAGTGATGCCTATAGCCATCAGTCTGCTGGATGTTTCTGCACCGTCCAAGGCTGTCTTCAGGCATGAGTTGGCGATGCTCTTCCCTTCCTCTACCAGGTGTGCTCCTCTGTCACGGTATTGTTCCGGGAGATGTTTGAGCAACTGTCCCATCTCCTCCCAGTGCTGGTATTGATGCCTATTCACGAGGGCGTTGGAATTCGCCATCCGCCAGTGCGTTGCAGCGTTCCTCTCAATCTTCCTGCCCGTTAGGTCCATCCTCCTGCTTTCTTTGTCAGGTGGGGGTCCGGACGTTGTTGGGAGGTTTGCCCTTTTCCTGGCCGTTGCAGCGATGATAGAATCCGCTGTGACGGAACCCTTGATGTAAGCTGGGTCTTCGGAGGAGAATTTGTACTTCTTCTCGGTCCTCGGCGTTACAGATCTGCATGTAGCCGGGTCCTTGAAGGCCTCCTTTCCCTGGGCCGTGATACTCTTGAGCATGGGCAGGAACTGGCTCCTTGTCTGTATGGGGAGCAGTGTCTCGAGCAGGAAGTCTGCTTTTGGCTTCTCCTCTTCCAGCTTAATTCCATAAGCTGTTGCCGCCTTTCTTACCACCTCATTGTATGCCCCAATGTCATCCGGTGGCGAAGGCCTCGAGGGGTATATTTCTACCGCCTCCTCTGGGTTTTCGGCCTCGATGTCCTGCCATTCCTGGTCTTGGGCCGTCGAGGAACCAGAACCGTAGCTTGACTGCTGTTCCCCGTAATCCCCCTCTGTGTAGTAGAGGTCCTCCTCCTCTTCGTGCTCCGAAGGTTCCGGAGTTTTCGGCGGCTCTTCGATGTCGAACTCTTCGATCTCCTGTACCTCAGCGACGGTCTGTGCCGGCTTCGGGGGAATCTTGTAACTTTTCATTTTTTCGTCGAAGTCCTTCTTTCTCTGAAGGATGTTCTCCATTTCGGCCTCGAGCCTTCTCTTTTTTCTCTGCATTTCTGCGGCCTGTTCGTCGTCGAGCGTTTCGGCCACCCTTTTCGGCATCGTCGTCGTCGAAGCTTTCTTCGGCTCTTTTTCTTTCGACGTCGAAGTCGAAGGCCCTTTTTCGGGGGCTTGCTTCGATGACCTTTGCTTTTCGCTGGTCTTCTGCCTCCGGGAGTCCTTCTCGGAGGATCCGCTGGGCTCTTTTTCGGAGGATGCAGCTTCGGTCGTCGATTTGCTCGGCGCCGGTGCTCCTTTCGAGGCTCTGTGCTCTGACTTTCGAGAGTCTGCCTCATGTTTTCGAGGCCCTGTGGGAGTTTTCGGGGTCGTAGACTCTCCTACCTTATCAGGCGTACTCTTATCGGTCTCAGAGACCGTGAAGTCATCTGGTCCTTCGGCGATGTTGTCCTCATCGTCGGTGGAGAGGCCAAGTTCATAGAGCGTCGGGGCTTGGCCCTTGCCCTGCATCGTGTGGTGAGCCGTCCTCTGTCCTTCTCGAATTCGGAGTGTCTTCGGCTTGAAGACGGAGCAGGCGTTGCAGTCTCTGCTTTCGTGGTCGATTGGCAGGCAGAGGTTGCACACTGGGTGCTGGTCCTTCTGTGCGAACTTGTGGTGGCAGTTCTTGCAGAATTTAAACGGCGTCTTGTACATCCCTGCGCTCAGGGGGCCCCCTCTGTGCGCATTTCTTCAAGGAGGTCGAAGATTTCGAAGTTCTCTCCTTTGTTCGTCGTCTCCTCACTAAAGGTCCTCTTCTGTCGATGTTCTTAGGTCTTCACCTGTGAATTTCTGCTGTATTCTCTTCTTTCCTCCTCCAAAACTTCTGGAGCTTCACGCGACGATCCAGACCCAACGGCGGAAAAAAGAATCTGAAGATGGCGCCCAAGGGTGGTAGCTTCCGCCGGAAGCACGCCGACGTCACCAAAAGGACACCAAATGGTGGGACGTCGACGCCTACCTGGGCTACGACAAAAAAGAAAAGAGAAAAAAGACTACGATTCCGGACCCAACCACCAGATTGCGGAATATGCGCAGCATAGTGAATCCAGAAAGATTCACGCTGCAAAACAAAGTAGTCGTGGTAGCTTTGGCCCTGGTGGAATGAGCCTTAGGTTTACCCCCTAAGGTCTTATTAGCCTTTTGATAACACAATTGTATACAGGACAAAATCCACCTCGAAATGGACTGTTTAACTGTCCTGACTGACCCATAATTGATAAACAATTGGTCTGACCTACGAATATCTTTGGTTTTATCCAGATAAAATTTCAACACCCTCCTGACATCCAGGGAATGTAGAGACCTTTCCGCTGGAGAGGAAGGATTCTGAAAAAATGTAGGTAAAGTTATGGTCTGGTTAACATGGAAATCAGAAATAACCTTAGGAAGAAATTTAGGGTGAGTACGCATAACAACCTTAGCAGCATGAAATACAGTATAAGGTTCTTGGCAACACAACGCCTGAATTTCACTCACCCTGCAGGCCGATGTAATGGCCACGAGGAACGCCGCCTTCCAGGACAGGTGCTGTAGCGAAGCCTTATGAATGGGTTCAAAAGGTTCCTTCATCAATCTGGACAGCACCACATTCAATTCCCATGAAGGCGAAGGAAGCCGGACAGGAGGAAACACTTTCTTCAAGCCTTCCAAAAAATCTTTGATCACAGGGATCTGGAAGAAGGAGGTCTGTGAAGGGCATTTCCTGTAGGCAGTCAGCGCAGCGAGATAAACCTTAATGGAATGACAATGAAGGCCAGACTGCGCCAAATGTAAAAGGTATAGAAGGATGACATCTTCCTTACATGTCGTCGGATCATAGTTCTTGGACTTGCACCAGATGCAAAATCTCTTCCACTTGTACGCATATGAAGTCCTAGTGGAAGGTCTCTTGACTTCCTTCAGTGCGTCCATACAAACTGCAGGGAGATTCAAATGGCCATATTGCACTATCTCAGGAGCCATGCCGCCAAACTCAAAGACGAGAGGTTGGGGTGCACCATCTGCCCCACAAACTTCGTGTGAAGGTCCTGCCGGCATGGCAGCCGAATGTGAGCAAGGAGGGACCGGTAAAGCAGGTCCGTGAACCACCACTGCCTGGGCCATTCCGGGGCAATCCGGATCATCCGCGCCCTGGACTGGGGTAGTTTGATGAGCACCGCCGAAATCAGGGGAATGGGTGGAAAAGCGTACATAAAGCTGTTCGAGCAGTCGATCCATAACGCATTCCCCAGCGTTCCCTGCTGGTAGTACCTGGATGCGAAGTTTCGGCATTTGCTGTTTTCGCGGTGGCGAACAGATCCACGTCTGGAGTGCCCCACCTGTCGAAGACGTCTCCGAGTACTTAGTCGTTTAAGACCCATTCGTGGTTTTCCTGGATCAGCCTGCTCAGTGCGTCCGCCTGAACATTCTGCACACCTGGTAGATGAGTAGCCGTTTTCGTCAGTCCTCTGGCAAGAAGCCAGTGCCAGATCGCCTGCGCCTCCTGCGACAGGGTACGCGATCTCGAGCCCCCCCTGCTTGTTGATGTAATACATCGTGGTCGTATTGTCCGTCTATACAAGCAGAGAGTTGGTCTGGAAGGACGGATGAAAGGCCTTCAGTGCCAAGTGAACAGCTCTGAGTTCCAGAAAATTGATGTGATGCGTGGACTCCGTCTAGGACCACATTCCCTGGATCTGTAACTCCCAGGAATGCGCTCCCCAGCCATGGAGAGAAGCATCAGTCACGATAGTCTGAGTGGGAATGTCCTTGTGGAAGGGAACCCCCCTTGAGGAGATTCTCCGCTGAACACCACCATTTTAGAGACTGTAGAGCATGCAGAGACAGTCGTATCTTGTCGTCCCAGTTTCCTCTCCTCTGGTCCCACTGATCCTCCAGACACTCCTGCAGCGGTCTCATGTGTAGCCGTGCGTGTGGTGTGAGGAAGATACAGGAGGCCATCGACCCCAGTAGAGAAGACACCGTCCTCGCTGTCGTAGATGAAGCGGTCATAAGAGCCTGAGCCTTCCGAAGGAGTGATAAACGTCTTTCTTACCAAGGAGACACCCTTGCAGACAGCGTATTGATGGATGCTCCCAAGTACTGTAGGCATTTGGACTAGAGTCTGGACAGACTTGGACATGTTGATGTGCAACCCCAGCTTGTTCAAGAGAACGGACGTCTTCTGGAAGTGCGCTCGCGCTTCCGCGAAGGAGGATGCCTTGATCAACCAATCGTCCAGGTATGGGTAGACAAACACCTTGTTCTTTCTCAGGTGTGCCGCTACCACTGCCATGCATTTGGAAAAGATCCTGGGCGCTGACTTCAGCCCGAACGGTAACACTGTGTATTGATAGTGATTGGCGCCGACTTGGAATCGCAGGAACCTCCGGTGTTTCTGTGCGATGGGCACGTGGAAGTATGCATCTTGCAGGTCTATCGCGCACAGCCAGTCTCCCCTTTGCAGTTGAGGGTAAATCAGGTGTAAGGACAGCATGCGAAACTTTTCTCTGCGAATCCACTTGTTTGCTTGTCGCAAATCCAGAATAGGCCTGAACTCGTTCTTGTCCTTTTTGCGGACTAGAAAGAACCGTGAGTACAGACCTCTTCCCCTTTGAGACAGAGGGATGTCTTCTATCGCCCTTTTCCTTAACAGGGTATCGGCCTCCGCCTGCAGCTCGCGCAGCTGTAACTGCAGGCAAAACAGTGGCATTGCTGGAGGCGGGCTGATGAACCGAAGACTGTATCCATTGCAAACAATATTCAGCACCCACCTGTACTGAGTAATTTTTTTCCACTCTGCCAGAAAATATTGAACGCTTCCCCCCCACTGGAGTGGGTAACGGATGACGGGGAAGTAATCGCTCAGGGCCTAGACCCGGCCGGGCATTTGGTCGCAGCGGCAGACTGCTGCCCACCCCTGCCCCTCTGACGTTTCTGGAAGGGCTTCCTCTGGAACTGTTGCTGCTGCTGTCCAGACTGTTGACCTCGCCCTCTGCCCTGCCTGTACTGTCTCTGGAACGGGCGGTAGTTCTTCTTCTGGTCCTTGGGCTTCTCCAAGCCCACAGCCGTCAGAGTCTCGACCTCCGCCTTCATGCGGACCATCTCATCGTCGGCGTGTTTCCGAATAGGGTCTCGCCCGAGAAGGGCAGGTTGGCCACCATCTGCTCAGGCTTCAGTGACGTAAATCTGAGCCAAGCGTGGCGCCTCTGATTAACTCCATGGCAGTACCCGTGGGCTGCCAGGAGCGACGAGTCTGCAGCTGTGCTGATCAGCTGGTTCGACACCAGCAACCCCTCATTCAGGATCTCCATAAAATCCTCCTTTTCCCGTGGGAGGAGGTCGGTGAACTGTTGGAGGGACTCCCACAGCGCCCGATCATAGTGCCCCAACAGCGCAGATGCACTGGCAGCCTTCATGGAGGTAGCAGCCGTCCCGCACACCTTCCTGCCCGCTGAATCCAACCAGCGACTCTCCTTGTCCGGAGGCACATTGGAGGACGGGGTGGTGGCGTGTTGCTTCCTCGCCAGAGTCACAATTACGGAATCCGGGGTTGGATCCAATCAGAGGAAAGCCGGGTCCGCCTCAGGAGCTTTGTACTTCTTTTGTAGCCTGGACGGGGCTGCTTTCGTCACCGCCGGAGTGAGGAAGAGCTCCATGGCGGGCTCCACTAATCCAGGCACCAAGGGCAACAGAGGCCTAGATAGGTGCTTCTTGTGGAGAGTCTCAAATATTACGGAGGTCGTAGGCGTGGGTACAGTCAGTTGGATGCCCAGCTTGTTCGCACCCCTCAACAAGACTTCCTGAAAGGAGACGACGTCGTCCACAGGGGATACCCTCGTCCGAGGGGATTCTGATAGCGTTGGTGAATAATCCCTTGCGCTGGACGAATCTGTGCTGTACTTAGACCGACCCTTCCTATGGTGTCGTCTGGATCTCGTCGATGAGCGACGGCGTCTCCTTGATCTCCCTCCCTTTCCGGAGCGAGATCTAGGTCTTCTAGGTCTTGGGCGTTCCGCGGGTGCTTGCGGCGGAGCCTGCGGTGGTGGCCTGACCTCGGTCGAGGTGCCCCCTTAGGCGACGTAGGGAGGTGCGTCAGTGAGACCGACCTCGGAGGCCGTGGCGGTGCATGTGGAGGAACAGGAGGAGGTGGTGGCGAAGGAGTGCGCGGTGGCGGCTCCTTCGGCAGTGGAGGAGGAGGAGTAGGTGACTTCGGCTTGGGGGGAGAGTACACCACAGAGTACACCGAGCCCGGTGACTCCCTCATCTTCTTCCTCGGCATAGGCGATCGAGAGGCAGCACCCCCTGTCGGTGACCGACGTCGCCATCGTGCCCCTGAGGATCCGGAAGGACTCCTGGCGCCAGAACGCCTCCTGGAGGATGATCTCTTCCTCTTAGGCGCCGAGTGCCTCTTCGGCGTCGGAGAACGCCTCCTAGACACCAACGAACGCCGTCTCGGCGTCGACGACCTATGCCTCGACGGCGGGCTACGCTGCCTCGACGCTGAAGATCTGTGCCTCGACGTCGAACGCCTCCTTCTCGACGCTGACCGTCTAGTCGACGTCTAGGGTGAACGGCGGTGTCGCCTCGACGGAGAGCGGCGAATCGACGCAGAGGGCGAACGGCGGTGTCGCCTCGATGGAGAGCGCCGGCGCCGTCTATGATGATGACGCCGATGATGACTTCTTCGGCGGCGACCTCGACGGCGGTCTCGTCAGTCCCCTCGACGCCAAACAGACGTCGCCTCGACCCAGAGCCCTGGGGAGACGGGGAGCAGACCGCCGTCATGCCTCTCGACGCCGTCGTCGAGGGTATCGACGTCGACGGAGAACGGCGACGCTTTCTGGCCTTCTTGACGCTGGGGAGCCCCCCAGAGGCCTCAGCATGGGCAGAGGAAGCAGATCCAGCCTGCCCAGACCCACCTTGACTCTGCAGCCTTCTTTCTTCCAGTCCTTGGAGCCTGATCTTCTTTCTGTCTCTCAGGGTCCTGGAGGAGAAGGTCTGGCAAATCTCACACTTCTCAGGTAGATGAGTAGAAGGGAGGCACAGGATACACACAGGGTGTGGGTCCGACTTGGCCTTCATCCTAGAGCACTCCGGGCATTTATCAAATAATGCTGGCATTTTTTATAAAAGGACTCCTCAGAACACTAGAAGAGGAAGAGGGCACCAAAACACGTCGAGTGTAAACACTCACACACTTTAAAAGTGCAAAAAATTCTATAACAAACCCAAAAAAGGGAGAGCTCAATGCTCCAGGGTCCTGCTAGCAGGAGCCAGAAAAAAACTGAAAGTAAATGGGACCTGCTGGGCATTCTGGGATACTGAGAAAGTTTTCTTAAAGGCACGGTATCCCTTTTTGAGCCACATAATGGCAGCCTATGGGGCTTGTCTGTCCTCCCCTTCCTCTCTACCATTCCCGAGGCTTTGTTGGGAAAAGGGGAAGTTTTTCTTTATGAAGAAAACATGGCAAGCTGTGCTGTTTGTGGTTTTGGTGGAATGTCTAGTTAAAGTACTGGACAGTGTAGCCTGTGGATATAGGCTGCATTATATGTCTTTAAATTCTCTCTAAAGTGTCTATGCAGGACTGCATTTTTAGACAGCTTAAGAGATTATTTTTGATTGCTCCGGGGTCCACGCTCATGAGCGGGACTATTCACTAGATTATGATTATACACAGAGATAGATCCCCTACTACAGAAATCCTTTAACTGTAAATATTTTTCTAAAATCCCAAGGCCAGACATTAAATCTACCCACGGCCACCTCAAAAGACACAATCTGGTTCCCCACAAGTAGATCTCCAATCCTGTCAAGCAATCATCTTGAAATATTCCAGAAAGTTGATCATTCCTAACAAGGGGAGTATGTCTGCCCAACCCCAATTTTTTTCGAACCCCGCCCAGTTTTGAAATACAGAAATCAGTGTCTTGAATTGATCTCTTTTAAAGTAGCTTGACTCAAAAAACTTCAGCAGGCACCCGTTGGCGGCTGTCTCGATCAAAAGCTAGTACATTGAGGGCACATAGCCCGCTGGACCTCCATCAGTTACCTTTTAACTAAGTAACGGGCCATAGTATTGCAGAGCTGCAGCTAAATAATATAATCTAAAATTGGGGAGCCCCCCAGGAACCCCCTTTCTCTGGGTAAGGTCATAAATGCATTAGCCCTCCTGGTCTTTCAATAAGCCCAGACGAATCTAGCCACCAGTCAATTACTTTGAACCATTCATTACTAACCTCCAAAGGAATGGTGCAAAAAACATAACTTTGCCAGAAACATCATTTTAACCAATTTATATCTCCCCATAATAGACAAATTCAAATTGACCCAGCCGATAAAATCCTTTAGTTTGATTAATGATAGGGGTTAAATTTAAAATCGATAATATTTTCCACTTTTGACGTGATGCAGAATCAAAGATATGTAGCTTCCTCTACAATGCTGCAATCTGTATATTATTCAAAACCAGAGTTTTAGCTCTATTTAACAAAAACCTTGTCTCCCAAATTCCTCTGCTATACCTTTCACAAAGCACACAGCTCTGTCTGGGTCACTAGTGATTATTGTCACGCCATTGGCATAAGCCAGGGTTTTAGCATCCTAACCCTGCAGACTGTTGGAAAAGATCTTAAGAAAGGCTTCCAGCTGCCTGAGGAAGGGGTCAATGTACAATGCAAATAACAGGGGGGAGATGGGACAGCCCTGCCTTGTTTCTCTCTCTATCGAGAAGGTCTCTGACTCAACTAGGTGAGAGGAGTTGCTCTAACGGCTGGGGCGGTCGACCTCGGGCTGAGGAACCAGGTTAGAGTCTCGGAAGGGAGGCACAACATATTGTGATTCTGGGCAAATCACTTTATCTCCCCATGCCTAACAAAAGATTAATGTGTCCTCATGTAACATAACTGGCGCCCCTGTAGAGCGCTCTGATACCTGATGCCTTCGGGTCAAGTTCACGCTATATAAAACTTCGTAAAAAAAGAAAAGAAAAAACTCTCATAATTTGTAAGTGAGTTGTAGGTTTAAGATACATTGATTGCATTGCACGTATTGCATTTATAAACATCCCCTCCCCCAGGCCGTTTGCTTCCATAACCTGCCACAGGTTGGCAACTTTTCAATGGTTTGCAACCAGGATTCTGGATGCAAAACATTGATAGAAACAATACCACTTGGTAATGTGGGAGGCCTACAACACGCCCCTTCCAAATTGCGAGTCAGTAATCTTTTCAAATCCTGTTTTCAAAGTCGGTAAAAGTTTGACAGGGCTGAAGGATAAGTAATCCAAATCTTGTGTACGTGCACCAGTTGCACAGGTGTTTGTATTTGGGTATGTCTTTATGGACGAAACCAAACTGCATTTCAGCAGGATGACAAGGTGATCGAATTCTACAGTCAAGAGTCAAACTGTGAGGATGAAGGACTTGAGTTCGTAATGCAAGAGCTCACCTTATTTTAATGTACCAACCGGTAGATGAATGGAAGCTAGAGGGGAGGGAGCAGGATGGGGAACTGTTTTACTACCGAAAGTTGGTAAACTGTTACTTTTGATATTGCTGTATGTAGTACTATTATGTTATTGACAGTTGATAAACTGTAACTTAGTACCACTGTAGATGGAGGAGCCGAACCCTACTTTTCTATGTAAACTGTCATGCTCATTGAAATGCTAATAAAGAAATGAAGTAAAAATGTTACTTTATTCCTTTGGCAGACTGCTGGATAAATCTTGAAGCTGCACAGAAAACAGCCGAACTGTTGAAGATCAGTGAACTACTACGGTCTCGGTCACATGGTTCTTTCTGGACCTTGCTGATAACCTTGAGACAAGAGTGAAATGGAGGCAAAGATTTTCCACAATCTCATAAAAAAGCTTCCCTTGTCCCTCACAGTTACCAGCATGAGCTGCAAAAGAGACATTTCGTGCTCTGCTTTGTGGCAAAGAGGTCCCCCGTTAAGGTTGCCCCTGTAGTCGAAATATGGCCTGAATCAGGTCATGAGGCATGCCTCACTGGTGATGATCTGAATGTGATTGGCTAAGAGCCGCTGCCCAATTGTAGCTTAACCTTGGGAGGTGCTCTGCACAAAAAGTGACTATTGTACTAATCGCCCGAGGTGGTGTGCGCTATAGTTATTAACACTAATTAGCCTTGGATCTTTTAAAGGAAGGCTTGGAGGCCCAAGCAAATTGCCTTTAATTTCAAAAGGTTTATGTGCAAATTTATCTCACTAATCATGGCCCTCTGATATGTGGTTCTTGGAGAGGGTTTCCACACCCTTTTATTGGCGTGTTGGTTGCTAAAACCTATTGAGGACTGGGTCCTTTATACAGAAGTTAGACACTTCTGGTTTCAGGGATATATTGGGTTTGTAGGTTCTCCACGACACCAAGGTACCCACAGCCAACAATAGAGCCTCACAATACAATTGTTTTTCATTGTGTACTGAATATACACCAATTCATATAGTGAAATATGTAGAATGAAAAATGAGCGTCAAGTATGTATTTCTGAAATGAGCATATAAGAGGGAGTTTAGGAGCAGTGGCTATTTATTCATCTCTTAATTTGTCGGTACCTGTACTAGCATAGGATTTAGAGAGTATTTTTCAAAATGTCTTCTTTCTTACACACTGGCTTACATTGGAATGCTCAAATGCAGCCAAATCCAATTGGTAATAACAAATGTTCCACTGTTTTATGCTCCCACATATCGTCTGATAAAAACACTGCCTCACTTGTGCGGGTTGGCCTGGTGCAGGGTACAGGAAAAAGGCCAAACTACAACATGAAAACGGACTATTTTTTAAAGTGAGAAGCCGTGGATTTTGGCCCCTAGCCCAGCCAGCAGCTAGGGAAACCTAGTAAACCTGTAAAAAAAAATTAAACTAGACACCTAGGGGAATGCAGGGTGGGGTGACTTGCATGGCTCTCCCCAGGTTTGTTACCCAGAAACCTGGCAGGCCTCAAACTTTGACAAAAAACAACAACATTTTCTTCACATTTCTGTGATTTACACTTTTGGAATCTGAGGGGAGCTGCAAAATTCCTTCTCCCCAGCATTACCCCAAGTTTCCCAATACAAATGGTGCCTCTCTAGTAGGGAGGCCTAGGGCAAGCGATAGGAAACAGCCCAAACCCAACATGAATAAATCACATTTTTCCACCCAAAACTGACCATTTTTTGCAAACTGGTAACTGGGGATTTTGGGCCCAAGTTCAGCTGGCACCTAGGGAAAACTAGCAAATGTGCACATTTTGTAAAACCAGACAACTGGGAGAATCCAGGGTGTTGTGACTTGCATGGTTCACACCAGGTTTTTCCACCCAGAATCCCTTGAGATCAGACTTAAGAAAAAAAAGAAAAAGAAACACACATTTTCCTCATATTCCTGTGATGGAAAATTCTGGAACCAGCGGTAAGCTAAACACATCCTTCCACTGAGCATTCCTCTAAGTCACAGGTACTTCAAATTTGTCCACTCAAAACTGACCCTTTTCTTCCAATGTGGATGGCTTCGGATTTTGGTCCACATCTGTGGCAGGGCCCATAGCCTGCAATAGGAATGGATCAAACTAAGGTCAATGGGGCCCTTGCGAAGGGACTCCTATTGATCTCGGTTTGTTCATGTCACTAGGCCTAACCACACACTGGTTAGTGGAAGCCGATATTAGGAGCACTTTTTACTGTAGCATACTCTTATGAGGGAGCATCTCTAGAGAGGCCTGACTAAATGCAAAGAACAAGCACTTTTCTCTGTTTTAAAAATATGGGCTGGAAGTTTCTGCCCGTTTTTAAAAGAGCCGAGGATATATCTTGGGAACCAGCAAATAGGCATACTAAATGTAGCTCATCAGCATAGTTCACCTTTAAATAGTTGGTGGACCTTGGCCTACAGTAGATTTTTTTCACCTTGACAGAAATGTCAACCATGATGGAATAAAGTCATTGTCCTGTCCTGTGGTCTGCTAGGTTCACTGAAGCCTTGGCCTTTACTGGAGGAGCCTCGTCTGTAAGATATGGTGAGAATCTCTGTGATTAAAGTCAATCAGCTGATGTGGCTGCTGCTCTTTCATTAAACTTGAAAGCAGAGCTGGACGGATTGTTTTCTTTTGGCCAGCTCTCCTCATTTTCTTTCTGCAGCTGCTGAAAAGCCAAAAATAAATGTCTTTGGTGTGCAGTGAGTTCCCGCCCAATACTGCAAGGATATTTTCTAATTTTCCTTTTTTTGGACTGTCATGCCTCTCTAACTCTATCCACCCACTTCAGGAGAATGACTGACAGTACTGCCCCTAAACATTTTTTTTCAAAACAAATGTTATTTAATTTCTGCAATCCTGTTGTCCAATGGACCGTATCATTACTTACTGGTATACATGCATAGTGTCACATCATATAGCATAACAATGCAACTTTACAACAAGTCAACCCCAATGCATTAATTTCATATCAGTATTATATGATATAAATAAATAAATATAGACCATAGTCTAGTGAATACGTCTCACCAGGATGATGGGATTGGATACGAATAGTTATGCATGTAATAGAGTAATAGTGGGAGAGATACCATCTTGAATATTGACAACCTCCCATATAAGGAAAGTGGCAGCTCCTTCCAGAGTGGTATGTTAGTTCACATCTTTTCGGCGAGGTTTTGGGTGTCTGATAGAAATACGGCCACGTATACCAACCCGTCTGGCTTTTGTCAGGTTCTTGGCCCAGTTGTTGCACCCCGGGTGCCCCGTAGAGCCCTGATGGTTGACTTCCCGGGATGAATCTGCATTATCTGCAAAATTCTAGGGCCAGTTTTATGTGGATCTGTGAGGAAGAATAGCATATAGTTCGCGTATGGTGCAATACGATCTGATATATTCACTGTCTATTCAAATCCCCCGATCAGCGCATCTTTCCGGACCCATATGTCCAAAGGCTCAATGGCAATTGCAAAGAGGAGGGGGGACAGGGGACAGCACTCCCACATCCCACGTCCAATGGGGAAGGAAGCCGAAATACTGCTTGCTACTCAAACTGGTGCAGTTAAATTGGTACATAAGTGCTATGTGCCAAAGTTATAGCCTGTTATGAGAGCACATAAGTAGGTCCAGCTGATATAATCAAAGGCTTTATCCAGATCTGCCAGCAACAGGGCAGCAGGTCTGCCTAGGCGCTCTACTGCTGCTATCACGTTATGGGCTCTTCTAATGTTATGGCGGGTCGAGCGGTGAGGCATAAAACCGGCTTGATCTAGGTGGACTAGGTCTGACCTATGTGGTATGAGTCTATTCGCAAGGATTTTGGAGAGTATATTCACCTCAATATTTAGAAGGGATATAGAGGGATAGGAGGTGTGATGTTCAGGTGGCCTGCCAGGCTTGGAAAATACACTATTTCAGCATGCAAGCAGTCTGGTGGCAACCACATGGTTTTAAATGCTTCCTAAATTGTGTTCTAAATTGTGTTGAGGAGAGGAGGCCTTAGTTGGTCTACATACACCATGTAGAATTCGCTAGGGTAGCCGTTCGGGCCAGGGGCTCGGCCCGTTTGCAACTCTGATACAGCTGTTAGTTCTTCTAATGTAATGGGCATATAGAGGGACTTTCGTGTGTCATCTAATATAGCATGTAGTGTTAGATCATCGAGAAAGCTCTCTATTAACGAGATGCGTATGGCTTCTCCTGTATAGTTCCACATAAAAGTGAGCAACGTTACACGCAATGTCGGTCGGGTCTGTGAGGGTTCCCCCTTGTGCATCGCAAATAGGAGGGAGATGAGTGAATGTCAGAGCTTGTCTACATAGGCGGCAAAGTAACTTGCCAGATTTGTCCCCCCACTGATGGATTCTGCTCTGGGATGCCAACCATGTGAGCCGTGCCTCGTCCAGCAGCTCACTCAGATACTGTTGTTGGGTAAGCCATAGGTTTCTATGAGTTGTATGTGTGTCGCCGTCCCGTCCCTGTACCTCTAATATCATCATGTGGGCTTCTAAACGTGCAAGCTTATGCGTCTGGAGAGGACATTCTGCTGTGGTGTAACTAATATCTATCCTGCGTATGGTGGGTTTCACGACTTCTCATAATATTTCAAGGGATGGAGCTGTTTCTGAATTGGGGGTGAAATATTCTACTACTGCCTTACGAATGTGCGACCAGTATTTCTGCTCCTGCATATGCCAGGGGGAAAGTCTCCACTGGAATAGGTGGTGATGTGGGTCTATTGATAGTGGCATCGTGATTGGGGAATGACTAGATAACTCCCGAGCAGAATTAGGGCCTCTAATACTCTTTGGAGATAATTCTCTGGTATAAACATATAGTCTAGTCTCGATAGGGTTTCATGTACTGAGGAGTAGTATGTATAGTCTGTATCTTGTGGGTAGAGTGTTCTCCAAGTATCAACCCAACCAACCATGTTCGTGAGGGAATGAAGCTTTGACTCCCTGGGCCTCTCCATAGCCCTTGAGGGCCGCCCAGATCAACAAATATTTATCACATTATTCCAGTCACCTCCAAGCAATCAATAAAGGTCTGAGTAAGTGGGGCGGAACTTCCGGTTCGGTACGAGCAGAGCAGCGCGCACACAAGCAAGCTGAGGACGAGGCGCAATAGCCCGCTCCAAAATCTCTACCGACTGAAGGAAGTGTGCAAAAATAATGCGCGAGGTACCATAAGACCTCCAAGACATAGGAACAGGTCAATAACCTCTTTCCTTTCACTTCTTGACACTATATTTAACACATTTTTTGCACGTTACTTCACGGTCCTGATGAATGCCCGTAAGTCCTAGAACACAGGCTATTGAGGCAGAAACATGTCGACCAATTTTTAACTTCCTGTCACCAGTTTTTATTTTTATTATTCGATACTCAAAGTGCAACTACAACTCATTATCCAGTTAACAAGATGCACTATAATTGAGCTTACCAGACCCGAAACCAGACCTAATAAAAAATTTTGACTCCCTGGTTTTCGGTTTTTTAACGAATTCTTTATTTCTGGCTCACTACTGCACCAACCTTGGGTAACAACCTCCTGGTGGAGGCTGCATAACCTAATAGACCTAATGATTATGCACACACGTGAATTATAAGCGGAGAATCAAGATATACCGCTTAAGACACCACCACACCCATCACGTGCCTGAGGGTCTTAATATTGGGACTTCAACCCCCCCCCCCCCCCCCCCCCATCCTGTATACCTAAGGTTGATCAGGACAAGTGATCCTTTCTCCTGTGATTAGACTATATCTTTTGGAAAGTGAATGGATCAATATTCCATCTCCCCTACTTCTGATTAGAAGAGGAGCGTAAACACTACCAATTAAAATATGTTGCCCATATTGAGTACCTTGCACGATGATACATCTCCCGACTGGATCTACCCAGCGGCGTGAGATTATGAATGGAATTTGGTGATGTATTAGTATGGCCACCCCCTGGAGCCCCATGTAAACCCTGCAAGGAATACTTGTTGTAACCATAGCGGGCTAGGCAGGGTGTCTTGGTGCCCATAAGATGCGTCTCTTGCAGTAGCAGTATGTCTGCTTTAGACAGTTTTGTTTGACAGAGTATCGCACCCTGCTTGATTTTGCCTAGCAAACGCCGTACATTCCAACTCATTATTCGCATTTTACCCTGTGAGATTTTATCTGCTTGTGATGGCATTGACATGTGATGAGTGGTCATAAAATTGAAGTCGCATAATGGAAAGCCTATCTAGCATATCAGTGTCTAGGCATTGGGTTGAAACAAAGAACCCCACAAACCATACACCCCTCTCCTCTCCTCCCAGACCAACACCTCAGAACAATTTAAGCAACTGCCGCGGATGGAAAACCATATCCACCCCAACGGGTGGATATGGGTGCATGCAATGGGATTCTCCAGATGACGAGTCTGAGTCACGGTGTTGCGGGGTGTGTGGATTAGTTCTTATTTGTTCATCTGTCCAGTTAAAAACTGCTGCAGGTGTATTGAAAAACAAAGTACGAGAATTGTATACGACTCGTAAACAAGCAAGGAACTGGAATGAGTACGTGATTTTAAGCTCCCGCAGGCGTGCCTTGGCTGCTTGCAAAGATTGACGCTGCTGCAAGACCAATGTAGTGCAGGCTGGTAATATCATGATTCTTTGTTAGCCACCCTCAGCATCTGTAGCCTTGGCCAAAGTCCCTTTGTAGCGGTCCATGGTGCTTTGTTAAGGCGGGCCCACTGGCTGTCTCGTCTTTGGTCATGGTGAATCAGTGGATTTGTATGCTCCTGCGTATTTAAAGCTCTGCCAACAATCCTGGCCAGATACTAGATGGTAGGATTTGTCTTTTCCTGAAGGAGATCACTATAGGCCAGGGGAGGACCCATCATGCCACAAGCTGCACCTGAACTTAATCCGGCTGCTTTTGTGAGCGCAAGACGACAACCCCTCCCCCCATTGGGCACCACATCTCTGCTGCGCCCGCGCCCTGATGAAATATATACGGTTAGGCGGGGACGCTATTAATGGATCGCACCTTGGTAGGCCAGGAGTGATTTCACTGCAGGCTTCCTGTGGACCCTACTCCTCCTTGGGCCAGCCAGCGCCATTGTGTCAGCGCGCCCGGCTGGACCCAGCAGCAGAAGCTCCTGCGCTGCGATCCTGCAGCTCGTCACTTCAATTCTTGGCAGTCTAGGATTTCTGGCCAGCCTCGCCTGGTGTGTAATCTACGTTACCACCTGCCACGGCCTAGAACCACAGCAGATAGGCCTTACTCACTGCGCCATGCCGGGTCCAGTCTCAGCAGGCCCCCCGCAGCGAACGGGTGTCCTAGCCTGTCCATGAATCATGTAGGGCCTCGATGGTTCATCCCTCAAGATCCCTCTCACCTCCGATCCTCAACCGGAGCGAATTGCAGGTCCTTGGGTTCCTGGTCTGACACCTCCGTCTCCTGCCCTGCACGGACCTTGCGGCCGATCCCCGGCAGCGGATCATAGGCACCGACTTCGCTGCAGGATGGGGCTCCAGGGCACTGCCGCTTTGCCATGTAAAACACCATCGGGCACGTCTTCGTTATTTCCGCGTCTGCAAAAGCGATTTGTGATAGTTAGGCAGCAACTGACTCGGTTTCGGCTGGTCATCGGCTGGCGGAGCTGGCCTAAAGTGTGTCTGCCATGTTGGACCACTTTATCCTTAAACATTTTGTGCAAACATACTCCCCTAATATTGTGAAAAAGGATAGGTGTGGAAACAATGGATCCACAGAATATAATCAGAGCCCACCCTAAATTTATATATAAAAGCATCAGTCAGCATTCTTTCATCAATGGCGCAATGACAGATTGGTGAGGTCACAGAGCTATAACAGTACTAGATGAAGCAAGAGGAATACATGTTCTCCAGTCTACACATCACCCAAACAAAAATATAATGGGCCTAATTATCCTGGACAATGCCTAGAGCTATTTTGGTTCAGCCAATGTTTTTATTGAACCAAATGTGATGAGCATCATTTAACAAACAAGAAGCGAGCCCTTCGCCCACTTATGTGGTAGGTTTAATCTTCTGGTGTACTACTCACATGGTCCACGTAAGTAGCTTCTTGCCAGGTAAGGGCCAATATAGACACTCTCAGCAGAGATCTTTTGTAAGTACTCAAATGAACATTGTAAAGTGGAAACATCTATTTAATTTATAATTGTTCCTTGCAATAAGATTAAACTAAAAAATTGGGAAGTTAAGGTAAGCAACTGTCACTCTCATCCACAGGTCTATATATATATTACCAATGTTCCTACAGTCTCATAAGGAGTTGGTCGCTTTCATCAGGACCAAACAGTCCTAAGG
This sequence comes from Lissotriton helveticus, assembly GCF_964261635.1. NCBI lineage: Eukaryota > Metazoa > Chordata > Amphibia > Caudata > Salamandridae > Lissotriton > Lissotriton helveticus. Next base: position 553,605,267 of record NC_136063.1, read on the forward strand.
CTGCCAGCAAGTCATCATTCTACAATTTCTGCAGGGTCGCTTGAGGAAAAGGTTTAGCCGTTTCTACCCCTTAAGTTCTAAGGTTAGACCTCTTACGAAGCAGAAAATGTCCAAGAAGGTCTAAAACTGTCAGTTCTACCTTCCTTCATAACTAAAATTGGCTTAATAGGTGCCAGAGGTTGCATTCTTCAAACCATTGGAGGAAGTATTGTTAGAGTCCGATTCCTTGAATGCTTTTTCCCCCCAAGATCAACTATTGTATTTAAAACTTTGGTGTGTTCATGATCATTACTAGGCTTTTCTAAATGGCACATGCGTTTTATAGTCTTCCTCCTTAACATTATGTCAGCTAGAAAAAAGATATTGCTCCTGGATGTTTCTACCAGTATACTACTGCTGCTAACAGTTTATTAGAAGTGGGAAGACCCATAAAAGACTAAGGTAGGACAGCAGGTAACATGCCATAGCCTGGAAGGAGGTCTAAGAGATATCAATCTCGCAAAACTGTCAAGTAGCAACTTAAGTAGTTCAGCTGATGTTCTTCTAACATTATAGACTGCAGGTGGGAGAAAAGAGTTAACTACACTTTGGATGAAACATTTGGTCAATGGAGTAACACAAATTAAATGATGTTCGCGACTGCTAGATAATAATATAGAATACAGCATTTCAGGTGTGGTGCACTTTAACTCTGTGAGGCAGACCGAGTTAGAGTCAAAGCAGGTAATGTTGGGGTATATCGTCAAACAGCGAGGTGCAGAAAGAGGAAGGGGTCATACCTAGATTACCCAATGATACCCAATGATAATCTTCATTCCTTCTAGGCCCATTTCCAATTCTGCTCTGTCCTCAGGCTTACTCCAACAGAAGTTTCAACTGGTGTCTGGGTGCTGGCATACTCCAGAGCGGAGAAGCTTCGGCTCTGGAGCGATAAAGGTAATCAGCAAGTAATTTTACACATTTTTGATTTTGTACCTTTCAAATAATAAGAAAGCAGAGATTGCTTTGCAATCAAACACTATTGCTTTCTGGAGGTAATGCATTATCTAATTTTGCCTGTTCCAAGTCTCCATAGTCCCCATTACCTAAACACTTTAAATAATTAATCAATCTCAAGAAAAATCAGGCACTTTCTTTTCAAACCAAAATCAATACAAAAACATTAGATGTGATAAATAAACACCGCTAAAATATATTTTTTAAGATAATCCTTACTTCTACGATCATGTTTTTTACTTTTGGCCGATAGATTCTTGAAAGAACATTGTTGCTCTTGGCTGGACTCTTTTTTAACTTCTGTAGAAATCAGACGTTTGTGGTCTCTGAGCAAAGAAAAGCAATACAAAAATCAACAGCAGCCCCATAATCATAATCAATTTTTCTTAGTCATTATGATCATCTACATCAAAACAAGTTCAATTATACTCTATTTTACCTTAACTGGTAGTCGTTCTTCAGTAACTCAGTTTCAAAACTGGATTCTTCCATGATATTCCTTTTGACAAAACAAGAGCAAACTAAGGATAAGAAAACTAAGGGCTTACATTTTTTTCTTCATAGGCATTAAACGTGTTAACATTCTCAGTTTAATGTTTTAAAGCCTTGTGCAGCCTCATGCTACCTTCAAATGGTACACTTAGCGGGGAAACTAGGTTTCGCCTCTAGATATATGCCAATCATACACAACCTCCAAGCACCAAAGAGAACACAGCGTCACAGTTACACATACTCCCACAGGCAGGACAGTGGTGAAAGATAGAAGGAAAGGAAGTAGGCTACCTGAAAGACAGACAACCCTACAGCCATGCACACAATTTCAATGTACTTATGACTCTAAGGCCCCGGCTGGATTCTCAAATACAGGAATCAGAAGCAATTCAGTAAACACTCATAACCTCTCTTCAGTCTTCAGCATAAAAGAGGCGAGAATGGCATTTTCCCTTCCCTATCCCGGCTCAGGAACAAGCAGAAAGGAACAGAGCCTGGTTTAAAGAAAGGGTGAATCTTCCCAGCCCAAGCATGTCCTCATTCCAATTAGGGCTCACAAAACCTCGAACAAGGAAGGAGCTTAACAACCTGAATCTTTCAGAACACATGGATGAATGACAGCAGAGGTGGGGTCTGGACCTTCCCTTATAGAAAGAGCCTAACCATCTCAGTCGAGGAGAAGCTGACAGAGGATGTAGCGTTGACTACTACTTTATTTTAGGCAAGTTGGGAACAACTGTTAGTGTACCAAATGGAGAGGTGGAAGCTGATCAAGTGAGAGGATGCAGGGTGACTGCTAACTCATTCAGTCAGGATGAATGGGAAGTTAGCCTAAGAAAGCAGCAGTATCTAGCCTGGTGCTGAGAACCTTGTTTTGTAAACAAGGTAGCAATGTAAAGCGGGACTGGGATACACGATTGGGAAAAATACTTTAAGAGATAAGTCGTTAAATAAATTAGGGCATGAAAAATGCATGCGGTGAAGAAAATGGTCTTTACAGACTGAAGTTACTTATGAGGCAATAAACTGCCAAGCTGTTAAGACTGAAAATGGGCCTTCCTCAGTCTTAGAAGCATGAGATTTCACAGACCTTGACTAAGAAAACAGTCTGCATTCAGATTTAAGGCCTTATTTACAGTTTGATGAAAGGGACAAGCATTGCCAACACTAACAGAGCTAGGGAAAAGAATAGCAATGTTTTAACTAAGTAGGAAAAGGCTCCACATCTACTAGGTGCACACTGCACAATATTTAATTTGAAATCACAAAAGGATATAATAGGGTAAACAGCACCAGCCCCATCACAAATTTGGTTCATCCAGCAGAGTGAGATGGCCTCGCACACAACAAACCTAAAGAACAAATTATTTATCTTTGGGTAAAAGTTCTTTCTGGTGAATGCTCTACCGCAATTCCTCACCTTTAGAATATTTCTCAGGTGCTAGATTGGATTGGCATGTTTCTGTAACAGCCTTTTTGAATTATACTAAATGCTGTTGTGTGGCACCACATGGACCTCATTCCTCCCCTTATGTGACAGAGTGGAGCTGCATATAGGCCCCATTGCTGTGCCCGAACACCAGTTTCTTGATCGACTCCTTACGCACCATTGGACGCAGAGCACAAAACAATTGTGGTACAAGTGTGCAGCTAGACTTTTAAAAAAAAAGACCCTTCCACAGAACAGGGAGGTAAGTAGGACAGTGAGGAATCTGTAGTTAGAGTATCCACAAGATAAAACGTTACTAGAAGTAAGCAACTTATTCCTCTGAAGAATACGCCTAATTGCAGATTCTTCATCTTTAGAAAAGATACAAAAGCAGTATCTACCAAGATCGAGGGTCTAGGGGTGTGGACACTGACCAAAACGTCCTGCAGTACAGAGCGGGCGAAATGTCATTACTGCTGGACCTGGCTGTCAACGCATTGGTGCTTTGTGCACATATGCACCACTATCTGCAAGGCTGCGATGTAGACGTCAATGATTGACTTCCATGTGCTAACGCAGAGGTAGCATTCTCAGCCCTGGCGGAACGGCTCTCAAACCTTCCACCAGCTGCTTCTTAGCAAAAGCCAATCTTAATGTAGTGGTTAATACACCTCAACGGGGTCTCCTTCAGGGCAGCCTTCGCATTTTCTGCCCCAAAATACACAAAATAAACTTATTGTCCACACAATGGCCCTTGGTACTATCAACATAAAAGCTAAAAACCCTTCTGGCAAAAGACTGATGGAGCCTCTACCCCTCTTTCAAAGGGCGGAAGATGGGGGTCAAGGTGAAGAACGCTGGCAGGGTGATAGATTGCATGACGTGCAAAGGAGTAACAACTTCAGGCAAGAAGATCCCTTGAGTACTCAGCACCAGTTTTTCAGGAAAAAGGTGTAGGTGTCCTATCGATTAGTACCAACAGATATGTACTATCTACAACACTAACGTAACAACTCAAGCCGGCAGGAGAAATGACCCGTAGTAGTCCAACCACTCCCCATGGCGCTCTCTCAGAACTAGGTACTGGTACTGGTACTGGTCCCCATAACAAGTGCACACAAGGGAATGGGGAGTGGAGAAAACAAACGTCAGCCTGTGGAGATACGGAGGACAGGAAGTGCCTCCCAAACAGCCTTGTCTTCGATTCGGTATGCGTTTCCACAGATAAAATGAATCAGTCTCACTGGTGTTATCTAGAATGTGACAAACGAGATACAGGTACTCTAACTAAATGCTCATTCCATACCCCCACAAACACAATCATGCACTTCTAAGAATCACTCACATGCACTACATAGGCTGTTTACTGTAAATGCAGAGTTGATCGCAAAAGGAGTTAATGAAAATCACTCCTTTATTTTGCCAATAAAGGGATGATACGTCTCATCAATAGTTTTTTTAAACTAATTTTATTGATTTTGATCAATGCAGACAGTATTACATCAATTATAGTAGTTGGTGACAATCTACATCACATTGCAGGTTCACACAGAGTCCTGATACCCTTAACGATGGCATCAAGCATGCCAGAAGGTATTGGTACAAAACATTACATAAATCAACAAACTTGTAACACTATTACAACCGGCAGATCATACCAGTCACAAACAATCAAGATTACTGCACAAATAATATATGGGCATAGCGGCACTTCTTGGCGAGATCCTTAGGGCCAATATCAAAATGAGAGTTAAGTAATTAAGCAAAACTTAAACAGTAGGATAATACGACTGCAGACATTATGTGCGAACCAAGAAACAACAGGGGAGGAGACAGGTCAAGGAAGGGGGACACAGCATTACCCCATTTTAGGGAGGCTGCATACCAATAAGGTAGTCCAGGATGGTGCGCACCTTTACACTTTATTGCAATGGGTCTTTTAGCTATGTGTAATGCTGGGTCTATGAATTGGTTAGTGGTGCTTCCCACCTTTCCGCGTCTGTATAGCCCCAATAAACCTGTTTCCATAATGTATAAGTCCTCTCTGCACATGATGGTTGTCAGTACTTCTCATCATAATAATAGTAATAAATGCAGGTATTCTGCTAATTCCAGAAAAGTACATCAACCAGAATATTCATCATAACATAGTTATATCCGTTAGCACAGAATGTCACAGTTAACCAATAAAATACAGTATAGGTACGCACACACAAACAGACGGATCCCTTACTTTTAATCCAGACAGCTTTAGTAAACTGTGCCAATCGTAAATAGGTTACCGGGATGCAGCGCGGTAGCGCTGCATGAGTCCAATAGCAGCGGGTCGCCAGCGGCAGCTGAAAGACTAATACGCAGCTGGGTGATGGGAGCCAGCACACCAACCCAACAGGTTGGTGAAGGCAGCTGACGTCAAGTGACAGCTAGCTAATCCCCCAAGAGCTTCTCCTATGGCACCAGCAGGGTTCGGATATGACAGGAGCTCAAGGTTCTTCGACATAGGAAATGTGCCAAGACAGAATCGGCTGGAGACGCTATCGATCAGCAACTAGGATGTTTGGCAAGTGAAGACGCAATCAAGGGGAGTGGCTTAAATACCCGCGTAAACCAAAAGACCACCAAGGTTTATGCCACTCTTAATTGCGTCTAGCTATCCTGTAGTGCTTTTTCACTATAGAGCAGACAGTAGTGACTCCATTCACACCACTTTCTTCCGTACCATCGTGTGAAACGGACTGATCAAACATCCAACAATTTGGCTGAAAGATTACAATCTTTCAGATACCACAGAGGCCATAAATGTCTCCCAGCACCTGGTATAAATGGACAGGAAGGTGAACAATGCCTGGTTGTGAGGATGACATCCACCACTTCAGATGGCAGATCAAAAATAGTAAACTGCTACCAATCTATCTCCATGCATGGTGGTGTAGATTGCACAAGTTCAGGTGAAGGACTTGGGTCTGATGCCGCGAAAGAAGACCCTCACAAAGTGGTTGCCTGATCAGATGACTGATGGTCATGCTAGGACTACACTCTCTTGGCCCAATCAGAGGCCACTGGGAGTCTGGGAAAGAGGAGCAGAGGAGGTAAGACGTACAGGTGTCCTTGCTCCATTCCAACCAGAATGCATCTCCTAGAGAGAGTTCTTTAAGAAACTCTGACGTACAAAACCTTTAAAACTGCATCTTCTGGACAGTGAAAAAAAGATCTAGCCAGGGTTTGCATTTATGGAAGCTGACCTGCACCACTGCCGGATGTAGCTACCATTTGTGGTCTGTCAGACGCTGCCTGCTTAGCTCGTCCACTCTGGCATTGAATGATCCTGGTTCGCGATCAGGTAAATGCCCGGATGTTCCATCCATCTCCAAAGGTGCAAAGCCTTCTGGCACAGAACCGATCATGCCATTCTGCCCTGTTTATTGCAGTACTATGTGGCAATGGTTTTGTCCACGGGATCCTGCACACCCTCCCCTTTATGGATGACAGGAAGGATTTCAGAACTTAGGGGCCTATTAGGATGGCGGACGGACCTGCGTCTGTCCGCCACCCCCGAGGTGGAGGGACCGTTCACAGGGGCAGCGGCGGTCCCTCCGTGCAATTAGGATGTGATTGCCACCCTGGCGGTCACATCCGTATCTTTAACCTTGCGGCGGGTGCTGCTTAAAGCAGCACCCGCCTCAAGGTTAAAATGCATGCTTTACATTTACATTGCCTGCCGCTTTGTGCATGTAAATGCTGGGGGGTACCATAGGTACCCCCCATGTGCACCCCCCACCCCCGACACCCTGGGGGTCCGCAACGTGCCCCCAAACACAAAAGACCACATGCTTTTCCACGGCAGAAAAGCCGCTGTGGAAAAGCATGTTTCCGCCTGCATCCTAATATGGCTGGCGGTGTCTTGCAGACACCGCCACCATATTTGCCAGCATACACCGCGGATCAGCCGTGGACGGACCTGCCGTCCGCCGCTGATCCCACCGCAAACCTAATGTGGTGGTGGGTGTTTCCAATGTCCGCGGCGGTGAATCCGCATCCTCCAGGCCGGCGGTGGCTTCCACCGGCCCGGAGGATGTGGATTCACCGCCACCCTAATCGGCCCCTTAGCCAATAGCCTGCAAACTTAACAGATTGATATGAAGCTAGATTTTTGTAGAAGACCAGAGTACTTTACATAGCTGCCAAGGTTACAGATTGCTATGTGTGACATTTTTTATAATTTTAGTTTAATTATGAGTGACAGTTCAACAACTATGATTGACACTTTCTTCGGAGTAAAATTAAGCAGTGAAGAGTAATACTGAAGTCTGGAAACGAAGGATAAGCATATTAGCGAGTGATGTGATTTACTCCTGATGTATCATTCTTCTTTATTTGTGTTTTTTTATAGCCGCTTTATGTATGTACGCATCGGCCAAAGTGATCAAATGAAAATTTCACAAAAAAATTATAAAAACAACTTCCAACCTGTATTGCTATATTGGATGCCTTCCATCAGTCACCATCTCAATCCACCTTCTGCTGCTTTCCCGATTAACCTAAACACTCCTGGATCACTTCCTGTTCATCCATCTGTTCATCCATCCCAAGCCTTTATATAGATGTAATACTCTAAGATCACTCATGGTATTAATGACATAAAATGCCACATAACATAATACTTACCTTTGCATAATTGATTCTTGGCATGCGTGTCATTGATTAAATTCTACTATAACACATTAGAAACGGAAAATTAATTTTTAGCCATCTTTTATATGGCTTAACTTTCCAAATGAATGAATTAATGTCACACAATAAACTGCTGTAAGGCGCCAGAACACATTCCAGACTAAGACCTTAATTATTCAGCTTTGCGAAGTTATAATACAACACTGTTTTACAAGGATAAGCGTAAATACAATATGGAAATCAGTTTTCATGTAAATGCCTTTCCGTTATCGTGCGGCCGACTACGCAATGTGTTCCACTGGCAACTTGTCAAGACAAGAATTCAATAAATAAGTAAATGATGAAAAAAACACTTGTATTGCTAAGAAATACTGTACCCTTGGGGGAAATGAAGAAATGACAATTGGCAAGATGCCCGGAGAAGATAAAGTTTATCCCGCACAATGAAAAAGCATACACAACATAAACAACCATTCACTGCTGTGTAGCCTTGTCTGACCCTCAAATTATTAGCTGACGGGACAGCTCAGAAAGCCCAGCTCCCAAGAAGTGTGCCAAGCAGCGCGCACCATGCCTGTGCCACTAGTGTTATTATAATAACAGCTGGCAGTGCTCAGCGCACAGCACTGGACAGGCATAAGCATTTACAATGAGTGACTTCGCATTTCAGTGCGGTGATGCGGACCACCACACTTAAATGTGTTAGTCTAATGTCTGATGCGTGTACTTGGCAGGGCCGACTCTAATCTCCAGCTCCCCAAGATAACCTCCCTAAAGCAGTAGTGACACGTCCTTCAACACCGTCAGCTCTGCGTGCGGAAGGGAGAGGGGCCTGCAGTTGGGTAATTGCGTTCATACAGCCACCACTGCAGATGGAGCCGTTTCCTTTGAAATCCTGATGGTTTCGGGTTGATTTAGTGGATGCTGTGCCCACTAGAACTTCAGATTTTGTAGTAGAGGAAACATGTGCAACCTGGAGTAGTAGACAAGGAGCATAGGAGGCTAAGTGGCCAAGAAACATCAAAGCTGCTCTCACTGAGACAGGAGTCCAAGGCTGAAACATAGATTGAATGTCCTGGACTCGTCGTGGCGGAGGGAAAGCCTTGAACTGCACTGTATCCAAGAGAGCTTCAAAGTATGGCAGTCTCGGTGGAGGAGTCAGGAAGGACTTAGATTCGCTGCTTGCGAATGTCAACGATGGCAGGAGGTTTGCCATAGTCTAGAGGTTATCTACAACTGACTGGTGAGCCTGCCTTCAACAGCTAGTCATCGAGGTAGGGGAAAACTAGTATCCTCGATCTCTAAGGTGGTCTGTCACTGCTGCCATCACTTTCATGAACACTCGTAGGGCATTGGTGAGGCCTAATGGGATCATAACAAACAGAGCCTTAAACTGAAGGTAATGTCTGCGGGACTGCAGGACGGGCACATGAAAATACACATACTGCAGTCCAAAGTCACTTTCCAGTTCCCAGAGTTCACAGTAGACAAGATCTGGGGCAGAAGGTGTCAAGCGTTAGTCTTCTGGGCAACACTTGTAGTGACTTGTTGGTTCTAAGAAAGGGCCGCTTACCCTCAGAGGCAGTACCAGACTCCAGGTTGGAACACAATGTCTAGCAATGCGCAAGAAAATATTTTGTGCAAAAAATTATAGTGCTCCATGGACTGATAATATCAAAGTCAGTTTCAATAAACCAAATGGTTACTTCTGTTATATTTAAATAAATATTTTTGCTAAAAACATCAGTGACGTCGCAGCGGTCATTGAGAAACATGATTGGTGCTCTTATAAACATTACTAGTGATCAAGAACATGTACCAAAAGACAAAAACAACACAGTCCATTTCCTATATAGACAGTTGCTAAAGGGTTCCTGATAGGGTTGAGGTTTCAATTCCTTCGAAGAATATATGGACCATAATCAGGACTCTCATTCTGATTGAGCCAGAGAAAATGAGGAAATAGACTAAAGTAGACTAACACATAAAACAAACATAATTCAAAGAGAATAATGATGCAAATAAAGTGTGAGGTTCAGACAAAAACTGTAAAGATATTCACAGGGTGAGGATCAGGATAGACCCTTAAGCGATAATAGATAGGGCACACCTGAAATGGAGGATATTTATGCGAACAGGCAGTACACCTGGGTCTTGAACTATGATCGGGTAGGAGGAGTCATTAATTATGTTAATGTGGAAGTCCCTAGAAGAAGTGAAAGCAATAATAATGGGAAGGAAATTGGATCTAAATGAGCCCAATACTGCCAGGAATTGAAATATCCATGAATATCGGTCTGAAATGGTGCAACCTTAGGTTATGACCCAACCCAAACAATAAGGAAATTAGGTTTCTCTCTAATGAGGGTAAGAAATCATGGCTATCCAATCATACCTGGCTCCACGAGATCCAGTGAGCGAGAAATGTAGCAGAAATAATTGCAACACAACTGGACTAGAAAAACATCTAAGCCCTTATATAGAAGAGAACATGTTATCACTCTAAAGGGAAGGATTTAGCTATCTGGTATTGGGAAGAAGTAAAAAAAAAGTGTCATATATAATATTTCTCATAAATAACCACCTACAGGGCCGCCTGAATTATCAGGTAGTGGTAAATGTTCTGCATTTTCCTCCTCAGCTTTACCACATCTAGGAGGTGCCTAACTTCAATATGGCTGACAGCGAGGACACCATAACGTCTTCGCAGATGGAAGAGTTGGCACTACCAGAAAATGCCAGGATAGAAGACACGCAGCACAGGAGGAGGAAAGCAGTTGCCATGACAGAGCCAAAGCCTAAACATAAGGTAGGGAGAAACTCAGTACCGCAGGAGCATTTTGAATTTGTCCTTCACTAATCTCAATCCCAGGCTAGCAGAGGAGAACATTCCAAGAGCCTCAAATCCTCTTGAATTCCCTACTCGGAGGAGTTGTGGGGAATGAACTGAAGTTCAACTATTTAAAGAGAAAATGAGGCTCAAAAGGAGACAGCCTGTGAGGCTTAGCCCAGTGGCCAAACCATGGCTTTGAAGTACTCACAAGGTATCAGTGAGAGCCTCTTTAAAGGGGAGCAGGCGCTGAGAAGTGTGTGTCCCAGGCAGCAACATTTAAGTAGGGCTTTTATTCTGGTCTCAACTAAAGCTAGCCGCAAATCCAGGACCTCACCTCCCACTGGACCACTATGGCAAATGATGTACTCTCTTCCATTGGTGGTGCATGTGGCGAGTCACAATCCATTTCACTGGAGGTTCCAAGCCCACTAGCTTCTTGCTAGTCCATGTAAAATCTGTCACTTGTATAGTGAAGGGGAGAAAACTCTCCTCCTTCCCACCAGTATCCACATCTGGGGGTGCACCCTGTTCAGAGACAAACAGATAATGAAGCCTCTGCTGGTACATTTGCCTGGTAGAGGCAATGGTTCAGAGTCAGGCTGAATGACTACCAGTAGAGCGTTTATAATTTCGTAGCGAAACAATGGGGATTGGGGGGGGGGGGGGCGCGTTGGGCTGAAGTCACTTTTGTGTCAGGCATTGGAATCAGAACAATATTCTCTTCTGATGCAGGTTGACTAGGAAAGGCATAGCACAGATCTTGGAACTGTAGTGGACCTTGGTACTGATCTCAGGCCAATGACCAATTAGAAGCATCACAGACAAGTATTCTTAGCCTGTGAGACTGGAGGAGAGTTGCTCAAGGAGCTGGCACTTTAGGGTTGAGGTGATGTACCAGGGTTGACCATCTTGTTGATATTTAATTGGAGGTGCGCTGCACCTTGAAGCGGCTATCTACCTGGCAACTCTTAAAGGTACCTTGTGAACAGAAATAAAGATTCTCAAACACCAGGTGCAACTATCTCTACCCTGCGAGAACGTAGTGGGCCACACCCAGGAAAGTAATCCTCTAGTCCTAGAAGAAACAATCTCCATCCTGGAACTCTGTGGTGGACAGTACCAAGGAGTGGTAGTGCTGTAAAGCCCAGGAGAAGCTATCCCTGTTGAGGCAAATGCTTGCATTGTTGTCTGAGGTTACAGAGCCAGAATTTCTGGCCCTAGTCCCTTTAGAGCCCTGAACAGGGAAGAGACAGCAGGAAGATACCCTGAAGTTGTTGCCCAATACCTAGATGCCTAGGATGAAAGATGTGGAGGGTGGGGTTAGTTGATGCTGCATTAGGTGACCAGGTTAAGCCTTTGAGTATTAACCTGTAGTGCATAGGATACAGGACACTACACTGCCATGATTGTTGTATATGGCAGTTGTTTTGTCAGTTAGGACCTTTGAATGTCGGATTCTTTGAAGCACTAAAAGATGGATATGGAGATGGCTCTTCACTGGATATCAGAAGCTTCAGATCACTACTCACTCAAGGCGGCCTCTCCAACCCAGTTACGATGCACCTGCTATAACTATCACATTCAGGTGGGGAAAGGGAGAGAAGCATGTCAATCGGCAAGTTGGCACTCGTCTGCCACCACATCAGCTCTCAAGCCATCTACTGCAAAATGTGCACAAGTGTGGAGATGCAACCCCTGAGCTGGGCCCACTGAAATCCTAAGGTCCTTTGCAGGGCCTGCGTATGCCATCAGTTGTGCAGGAAGAGAAGGAGGCACAAGGCCTGGAGCCCAAGACTCCCAATGGCCATCCTGGAAATCAAGGACAGAGCCTGAAAGGACGGGGTCATATCCTGAATATTCTAGACTTATTTCGGTAGTGGAAAGGCCTTGAATGCTCCTGTGTCCGGGATACCCCAAGGAGATCAACAAGTAGGACAAGATGACCGGTATATAAAAATATGCATCCTACAAGTCCAGGGATACTTTCTAGTCCCCTGGATCAACAGCAGAGAGGACCTGAGTCAGTGTCGAGACAGATGAGGGGTCGACAGGAAAAACACTCTGGTGTGGGGAAGAAGCGGTGGAAACAACTTGCAGAACTGTTTGGTCTGAGGTGATAGATTTCAAGCTGGGAGGAAATACTGAAATCTGCCCCCCAATGTTTGACGGTGCGCCTGGGAGGGCAAATCACAACATCCTGGGAGCCCCTGGCACAGATGATTAAGAGTTAGAAAAGTGCTGTGTTTGCTAGAATGAATGGCCTTGACTGCCACCAAACCCCCTGTACTGAAATTTCTGTTTGAAGGTTAAAGCTGCCGAAAAGATAGGCCTTTGGCGTAGCCACTAAGCTTTCAAGACTAGCGGTGGAAATGTTTGGCTGGGGACAATAACCCTAGGGATCAAGCGGTGGTGCAATTAGATCTGAATTGTGCAGAATCAGACTTCTCTTTGAACAGTTTAGATCCACAGAAGAGTATGTCCAAAAGGGACAATTGAAAATCCCCTGGAAAGCTGGTTATTCGTGTATGGGAGTGCCTTTAAAGCACTACATAGGTGTCAATGACATGGCTATTGCTGTCTGTGGAGTCCTGTATGCAACACATACTTTGCTGCATTGTACCAGTACTGTATTGTTTGGGCAACTGACTTCATGTGATCCTATGGAATGGAAAGCAAAGTCTCGCTGGCCATGTCTCATAAGAGATAGGTGTACCAGCCCATACGGAATGCCACATTCAAAGAGTGTAAAACCAGGTTAACTGAGCAAAGAATGCTCTTGTCTTCAGATCAATATGTTTCAACTGCCTATCCAGGAGGGTTCAAAGGAAAAGCATTTGCATAGACTTTATGTGTGGATGCTTGCACCAAGAGATTTTCAGTTGTAGCGTGTCTAATAAATAAAAATCGGGGATGGCAGGGGCTGTCTTGAGCCATCTGACAACAAACTGACTGACCAGAGGGTCTGAGCATAACTTAGCCAAAGGGCAGGAGGGGGGAGAGAGTCCCTAATGGTAACAGTGCCTCCGATGAAGTTTGACTCAGTTGATGAATTTCAGTCAAACATTGCTTTGGTTTCCAAAATAGGCAACAGCAAGTCCAGCATGTCTGCTGCCTCTTCGCACTACTACAGCAACAGAGGCACTTTCTTCAATTGGCCGGTGAGGTGGTGAGTCTAGCTCAGCCTCTGGTGAGGTATCTATCCCACTGGTATTTTGCAAGTCTAAGTCCAGCTATTCATCAATGTCATGAGGGGGAGCAGACTGTCACCCTCCTTATCATCATGGTTGAAAGGGACACTAGGAATGCCCTGGACCACATCAATTGGAGGAGAAAAAGGTCTCTATCCTCTGATAGTACTAGCATTGAGGCTGAAGGTCTGGCTGCACAACCACCAAGGGCTCCTTCGTTTTTTCATATCGCAAGATAGGCCTGGGGCAATCAACATAACCTTGGGGTAAGAAATACACTGCAATTGATCCAGTACCAACAGCAGCATCAGCATGCCAGGATCTAAAGTGGATAATGCGGCTGGAGTGGAAGTCTGGGCTGACTTCACTATGGGTTCCGAGATAGCAGTCCGAGCTGAAGAGTCCCACCTGTGGATGTTCATATGGGGGCCCTGAGGCTCCGTGGTCCCGAATGCATGCCAGAGGAAGTCAGCAGCATCTGGAAAATTTCCAGCACTGCTTCCTTGAAGGCTGCAGTTAGTTTATTTAGGAAGTTTTTTATAGCGCTGCTGGACCCAAGAGTATCAGAGCGCTTTACAAGGTAGGTAGACATATTAAGAAATAATAAACAAATTTACAATGTGCAGAAAAATTCACAAAGGTAAAAATTTGAATTAAATGCTAGAGGGGGGGCAGCAAAACAACGGGATAATAAGAGGGATAAAAGGGAGTTGACATTAGGGAGAGAAGGGGGTGTGGAGAAGGGGAGTGAGAGAATGGAAGGAGGGAGAGGGGGTGGGTAAAAAGTGAATCATAGTGGGGCGGTAATAAGCGGGGTCAGAGTCAAAAGCATTAGGAACCCCAGTGCTTGTTGAGGAGAAGTTCTTTGAGTCTTTTTTTGAAGAGACGGTAAGAGGGGTTGCAGCGAAAGTCTTTGGGGAGAGAATTCCAAATCGTCGGACCAGTACCAGAGAATGCACGAGATTGGGTATTTTTACGTTTTAGTTTAGGAGGGATCAGCGTAAGGGAGTTAGTACTCCTCGGGGACCTAGAGCATCCTGCTTTTTGAAGTTTGCTTGAAAGGTAAGAAGGGGTGTTTTGGTGAAGGGCTTTGTGCGTGATACAAGCAATCTTATATGTGGATCGTCCTTCAATTGGAAGCCAGTTTAGGTTTTTGAGGACAGGGGAGATATGGTCAAATTTCTTACAATCAGAAAGGAGTCTGGCGGCAAGGTTGAGAACAGATTTGATCGGCGCATGGTGGACTTTAGGGGTTCCAGCAAGAGTGGCATTGCCATAGTCAATCTTGGAAAGGACAAGTGATTGTACAACACATTTGAATTCATCAGCTGGAATAAAAAGGTTTAATTTTTTTGAGGTGGTGAAGGGTAAAAATAGCACTTTTGGCTGCATTTTTAATGTGGGGGATGAGATTAAGGTTTTGGTCGATGCTGATGCCTAGGGATTTGACAGAATTTATAGGTGGAGAGGGTGCAATTAAGTGCTGTGATATCCTTAAATTAGAGTTGAGTGGGAAGGGGGTTATTTTTGGGAGTGCAAAGGATAATTTCTGTTTTTATAGGATTAAGTTTGAGATGGTTGAGATGGAACCAGGTTTGGACTTTCATCAGAGTGTCATTGAGGTGAAGGATGTCCTTGTGGGATTTAATCTTGTAGTTAAGTTGAGTATCATCGGCAAAGAGGTGATAACTGATTTTGGCTTGTTTGAGAATGAGGGTGAGTGGTTCCATGAAAAGATTGACTAGGGTAGGGGAAAGGATCGATCCTTGTGGGACACCGAGTGAGATAGGTTGAGGTTTGGAGAGGCAGTGACCAAGCTTAATTTGTTGAGATCTATTTTGGAGGCACGAGGAGAACCATTTCCAAAGCGATCTTTGAGGGTATTAAGAAGGGTGGGATGGTGGACAGTATCAAATGCAGCCGAGAGATCAAGGAGGATTAGTAGAGTGGATTCACCTTTGTCTAGAGAGCAATGAATGTCGTCAGTAATATTGAGCATAGCAGTTTCGGTACTGCATCCCTTTCTAAAGCCAGATTGGAAAATGTCGAGGAGATTGAAGGAGCTGATATGGTTATCTAATAAAAGTGCTTTAGAGAGGAAGGTTAGAGATAGGGCGCAGATTGTTAAGGTCATTAGGGTCAGCAGAGGGGTTTTTAAGAATAGGGGAGATTTGCCCTAGCTGAAGGGAGTCAGGAACACAGCCAGTGGAAAGTGAGGAGTTGATGATGTCGGTCCAAAATGGGGCTATGATCAATTTAAGATCTTGAACTAAATGGGAGGGAAGAGGGTCTTTGGAGCGTGAGGATGGTTTGAGTTTAGAAATGATGTTAATGATCGTGGTTTCAGAAATTGGACTAAATTCACTCCATGCAGCCTTGTTTTTCAAAAAGAGCCCTGAGCGAGATGGAGATGAATCAAGATGGGGGAGGGCAGGGATGCTGAGAGGGGTCAAGATGTGGTGGAGGGGAGGGTGAAAGTGAGTTAGGAATGTTAGGGAGGATGCATTGGTTAAGGGGGGGTTGGCGAGAGAGAGGGGGGGAAGAGAAGGATAATTCGATGTTTATTTATTTATTATTTATTTATTATTGCTATTTATTAAGCGCGAACGAATACCCATAGGCGTTTCGGCGTTAAAAACCAACTACGTAAGTCTCAGTAAGTGCCGCTATGGTATTATTGGTTAAAAAGCCAAGTCTTTAACTGTTCGCGAAAAAGCAAAAGTTTAGGACTTGTCCTGATTGACTGTGGCAGTGTGTTCCATAACTTGGGAGCAGAAACCAAAAAACGACGGTCACCCCAAGAAACTGTTTTTGTGCAGGGCACCACTAGTTGATTCAAGGTGGTAGAACGGAGTTGTCTGGTGGGAATATAGGGAATCAATTGATCCTTAAGGAACTGCGGTCCCTGATTGTGGAGTGCTTTATAGACTATACATAAAGTCTTGAACTTAATCCGATTACGGATTGTCAGCCAGTGATAATTCCTTATTGTTTCTGAGATAGATTTAAATGTAGGTGTTCTAGACAGGAGTCTGGCTGCTGCATTCTGTATAGTTTGCATTTTATTAGTAACACGAATCTGGGCATTTACAAATAAACTGTTACAATAATCCAGGCAGGATAGGACTAGGGAGCTTAGAAGAGTTTTTCCAGCAGTGTCAGGTAAAAAAGGAATAATTTTCCTCATTAGTTTAAGTTTGTGACAGGCTATGGCTGCTGTTTTATTAGCATGGGCCATAAAATTGAGGCCTTCATCAAAAACCACTCCCAAGTTCCTCACCTTAGAAACCGGTTTAGGGGGAGCTCCGAAGGATGAAGGCCACCAGACTGAGGACCAGCCTGGTGAGAGTGGTCCGAAGATGACAACCTCCGTTTTTTCAGAGTTAAGTTTAAGACAATTGGAGGCCATCCACTCTCCAATTGCTAACATACCTCCTTGAAAACGATTTGCCACCTTGTCTCCATCACTATTTATTGCCAGAACCAACTGCGTGTCATCTGCGTAGGAGGTTAGGCTCACACCATGGGCTTTGATGACTTTGGCCAGGTCCGACACATAGATATTAAACAGTGTCGGACTTAGGGATGAGCCTTGAGGAACCCCGCATGGCAATGACAGCTAGGATGATTGAAAAGGTCCCAGGGAAATCGCCTGAGTTCTCCCAGCCAAAAATGAGGCGAGCAAATTTTTTGCAATCCCTTGAGTACCCATTTTTCCGACACGGTCGACCACGATCTTATGATCGACCGTGTCGAAGGCTGCGGACAAATCAAGCATTACCAGGACAGCTGTTCCTCCCTGATCCCGGATGGCTCCAATATCATCAGCTGCTTTAATTAAAGCTGTTTCCGTACCATGGAATTTTCGAAATCCAAATTGGGTACTATCCAGCTGATGTTTCTCGATGAAATCTGATAGCTGGTGGTTCATAGCTTTTTCAGCTACTTTTGCTAGAAATGGGAGACTCGCTGTGGGTCGATAATTTCTTAGCTCATCCTTATCCAGGAGCGGCTTTTTTAAGGGGGGTTTTAAAAGAGTCTTTTTCAGTATATCGGGGTAGATCCCAGATCTAAACATGGAGTTGCAAACTTGTGTAATAACCGTAACAAGAGAGTCCATCACCGGGGGCAGGACTTTGAAAGGACAGGGGTCCAAAGCTGATCCAGTTTTAATGGATGTAATAATCTCCATTGTTTGGTCATCCATAAGATCAGTAAAGTACGTAAATAGAAGGTGAGAAGGGATGTTACTAGTAGAGTTTAAGATGACATCTATTTTAGAGGAGAAAGCTAGATATATATCGTTTACTTTTGTAAAAAAGAAATTTGCGAGCGCATCACAAAGTGATTGGGAAGGTGGAGGTATTAAATCAGGAACATTTCCAACAAGCTGCCTTGAGATCTCATAAAGTTGCTTACTAGAGTTTTTCGCCTTCTCAATTCGTTCGGCAAAGAACTTCTTCTTTGCCTCTACAATCATAGATTGATAGGTTGCGAGAATTTCCTTGTAACTAGCTTTACTCTCTAAGTTGTAGGATTTTCGCCAATGCCTTTCCCTATTCCTACATAGTTGTTTCGGTTTCCTTAAATCGTCAGTGATCCATGGGGCCGAGGGGTGGCCCTATTTCTTGACAATGTTTTAGTAGGTACTAGTGAGTGAGTAGCATACCCTAGCCAGTCCTGATGTTGAAGAGAGGCAGTATTAGGATCAGTGGCTAAAGTGGGGTGAGTACCGTCCAGTAACTTTTTTAAGTCTGTCTTATTTATACCTTTCCAGACCTTTAACGATTCTGGCCTGGAGATGATGGCTCTGTGAATGGGGCTCTCCGTAATTGTAATTCTGCTTAAGATGGCATGGTGGTCAGACCATGGCATAGGGAGGATTTGTTGATTTTATTCATAAAGAAGCTGGCGATTTCTTCGCATCTATTCACAGAGGATGCTAAGTTTGGAGGGCCAAAGGTAGTTTGTTTTTTAACGATATTAAAGAGTTCTCTGGGGCGGTTTCTACCTGGTCAAGTTGAGACCGGAGAAAGGAGGCCTTTTCGTTGAAGATATGTTTTTTGTATTGGGCTCTAGTAGTTCTCAGGAGAGCCAGGTTATCAGAGGAGGGTTGACTCCTCCAGGCACGTTCAGATTGTCTGAGGGTCCGCCTTTCATAGTTAAGTTCGGCATTGAACCAGGACCTGGGAGGGATGTGTTTTTGTTTTTTAAGTTTGATTGGGGCAATTAGGTTGAGGGCTTCACAAATGGAATTATTGTAATGGTCGGTAAAGTCATTAGTGTTAAGGGAGGGAGGGGGGAGAAGTAAGTGAGTTTTGATTGTAGATTCCAGTTCGCCAGGTGGAATGAGGTGAAGGCTGCGAGTAGGTTTCATAGGTAAAGTGATCACGGTGGAGGGGCGTGTAGTAGGGCTATTCAGGGTGAAGAGGATAAGGTGGTGATCAGACCAGTCTACAGGGAGTATATTGGAGAGAGAGGCCAGATCCTTGCTCGTCAAAATCGCATCAAGGGTGGCACCTTTAGAGTGAGTCGGAGCATGGCAAAGTTGGGTCAAGTCAGTGATGTCTAGGGCTTCATTAAATAGGGTGACAGCAGGGTCATCAGTTTTGTTCCAGTGAATGTTGTAATCTCCGAGGAAAAGATTTTTGGAATGGGAGAGAGATGCTTGAATGATAAGCTCAGTCATCTCTTCCGTAAAGGGGAGGCAATTTCTGGGGGGTGGTAAATAGTGTGTAGCCAAGTTGTGGGGAAGCCAGGACGTGTGAGGTCAGCGCAAAGGTATTCAAAAGATGTGGGGTCTTGGAGCTGAATAAGTGAGATGTCAAGTTCATCTTTAAAGATTAGGGCCAGGCCTCCTCCTATTTGATCGATTCTATCTTTCTTAATGATAGAGTAGCCTGGTGGAATGAGCAAGTCGAGGATAGGGATGGAGTGGGCTTTGAGCCAGGTTTCAGTAAGGAATGCGATGTCAATGTTTTGGTTCAGAATGGTTTCAGCAATCTCAGTTGCGTGGCAGGAGGCGGATTTGCAGTTTATCAACATACAGCAGCGGGGAGAGGGGACAGGTAATGGGGTGGGGGACAGGGGGGGATAGGTATAAGTAGTTGGGGGGGTCTGGGAGAGGTCAGAAGAGGGGGGGTCTGTTCATTCCTAAGAGAACTGGGATAGTGGATTGACTAGTAGGGAGATAGTGAATGAGGCAAAGGCGGGAGAGACAGGTCTGAGTATTTGGGGGGGTCTAGGAGAGGTCAGAAGAGGGGGTGGGTCTGTTCATTCCTAAAAGAACTGGAATAGTGGATTGGCTGGTAGGGGGGATAGTGGATAAGGCAGAGGCGGAGATATACGGGGGTTCGTAGACAAGTTAGCTCCCGAGGTTATAGAGCAAATATCACTTTGAGGAGGGGAGATCGTATTGATCTTGTAGGGTGGGGCGCTTAAGGAGGGTTCAGTGTGTTTAGATCTGATAGTGTGGTTACCAGGGAGGGGGCGAGTGTCAGTATTGGTGATACAAATATGAGGTCTATAAGTGGGTGGATTGAGATGAGTGTCGATGAGCGACGGTCAGGTGTGTAGTGAGGCGGTCGATGTGTGGACAAGATCTGAGGAGAGGGATTTAACAAGGCGTGAGGTATTGTTTCTGAGAGAGGAGAATTCTAAAACGAGGGATGAAAGGAGAAGTTCGACCTTAAGGAGTAATTGAGTAGGAATTGATGGGAAAAGTATCAGTAGTTGTCGGGAGGTTGTTAAGGTAACGGTTATCGAGGGGTGGGATGTTCAGGGGGGGAACGGGGGAAATCCTGGAGGAGGGGTGAGAGGAGAATTGAAATGGGGGAGGGGGAGCATCATTTTTGGGGGTAGGGGGTATGCAGGATGTAGGTTTACGAGTGGCATTCAATTTAGGAGAACATAAAGTAGAATGAGGTGGAGAGACAGTAGGGGTTGGCATGTCTAGTGTATTGTGGGATGTTAGGCCGAATGAAGGAGTGTGTGAAGGTGGTGTCGGTGGGGGATGAGGGGGGGCTGTAGGGGAGGTGAGGGGGATGGTTAATCGAGGGGAGAGAGTATGAAGTACAGCAGAGGGTGAGGTGGAGTGGGAGTAAGAGGGAGGTAGGAGAATAGAAGAGAGAAAGTTAATAGAATGGGGGGATATAAGGGGGTAATTGGGGGAGGCAGGGGGCATCACTGGGGCGTTGTATGGGGTGGAGGAAAGAGGGAATTGTTCAGGAGGAGATCAACAGGAGGGGAGCGTGTATCCGAGCATAGGGAATTCAGGGTTAAAGAGGTAGCCTGAGTAGGCATGGGGGCATCAAGGGAGTTTGGCAGTTTGGAGGAGTCAATAGGTGGAGGAGTCAATAGGTGGGGTGGGAGAGTCATGGGTGGAGGGGGAAGAAAGGGGGACGTATACATTGTAGGACTGGGAGACATTAAAGGGTTGGGAGACATTAGGGGACAGGGAGACAACGGTGTCGTAACAAGTTATAATGTTGAGAGCGAGGGAGGTAAGTAGAGATTGAGAGAAATCAACTTGATTGGGTGAAGAGGAGTGTGAGATGGTGAGAGAGGATAAAGGTGGAAGAGGGTGAAGGGAATCAGTGTTGGTAAGGGAGATGGGGTCAGGGGATGTTAAATGTTGTTGTTGGGTAGGGGTAGCGATGTGGGGTGTACAAGAGGGGGTGGGTAGGTTAGGGAGAGGAGATAGGGGGGTAGGGGAGATAATGGAGGGTGAAGGGGGAGCTGAGGGATGGGGTAAGTCCAAGGGAGGCGACAGGGGGGCAAGGCTTAAGATGGAAGGAGTTGGGTTTAGGGGTTCAGGAGGAAGGATGGAAGGATTGAGGGTTTGTGTGAGGGATTGGGAAAGCGAGCTGAAGTAGGATTCAAAGATGTGGAGGTGATTTTCAGATGCCTGGATGAGAATGTTTCCAGATTTGAAGATGGAGATATCAATTTCACCCGGAAAGGAAGGGGAGGGAGTGGTGGAGAGTTTCAGACCATATGGGATATTGTGGGAATTCGTGATAGGGAGGTGACGGAGGGATAAGCTTTTCCATTTCGATGTGCGTTTGGTGAAGAAGATGTAGTTGGTGATAATGGAGGAGTTAAGGCTATTATGGTGATCAGCGAATAAGGTTTCTGGGTAGAGACAGAGAAGTTTATGTTTGAATTTCTTCTTACCATGTTTGGAGAGATGGGAGGAGTAGAGGATAGACCAAGAGTTAGGGCCGAGTTTAGAAATGTGTGAAGCTGAGATAGTGGGTGGAAGTGAGCGGGGAGGCATGATTAGGGGTACAGATAAAAAAGCGGAATGGGGGGGGGGGTAGGAAGAGTGAAGTCAAAGCAGGTTCAAATAGTGAGGGACATGGGTGAGGCCAGACAGAAGGACACCTTGTGGAGGGGTAGCGTAAACAAAACTAATATACAAGGCAATCTCACAAATGGGCAGCCAAGGAATAGAAGGAGGAGGAGGAAGGGAAAGGGAGAATATAGTTACATTTAGACAATGCAGAAATGGCAGAAAATGTGATAATTCAAACAGATATACTCTAAAAACCTAAGATACAACATAAAAATAGAACACATAAAATGAAAAAGGGACTCATCGTACATTAAATACAAAAAAGCTAAAATGTAAACGAGAGGAGTATAAAAAAAATTAGTACAGACACAATGTGAGCTCATGGACGTGAATAAATGTCACTGGAGTCAAATATAAGCTGCGAAGGTAGAGCAATATAGTATAAGTGAGAGAAATCAAACAACATGTATAAACAATCAAACAGCATGTATAAACAATTAAACCCCCATGGTATAAGAAAATAATAAAAAATGAATAATGCACAACAAAAAGAGGGGGGATATAAATATGTATAACCAATATGTAAGGACAAAAAGCGAAAGATTTAGATTAGAAGGGAAGAGTAGAATGGAGCAACAATGAGAGGGGTGGAAAGTTTAAGGAAGAAGGCAAGCGCAAGAAAAATGTAGGGCGAGTAGGACTAGACAACAAAATGCTAAAGTGAGGAAGATTATTTAAGAGTGCAAAATTAATATTACACATTACAGTTTCAGCAGATAAGCATACAGTTATAAATAGCTTTTAGATATGTTAAGATGTAGATAGTAAGTAGGATTAATAATGGCCAATAATAAATATCACAAAATAACATGAAAAAGGCAAGGTGAAGTGAGTCAATGCGAGAAAAACATACGGAGGTATGGAGATCAAGGGCGCAAACAGGAATCAGACAAGAGCTGGACCATTGTTATGGAGCTAGACCAATGTGGCCACATCAAGAGGAGTGTACATCATATTCGTCAAGACAGTCTTGTGACTCTTTTCCATTGGAAGGGACGATCCAGTTGTAGTTCTTTTTCAATTTCCAAAGTTCGGATTGGATATTTATTCCCAAGTGTGGGCTTGAGAGGTGGTTAGAACATGGATAACTACCCAACGGTAATCACCAAATCAGGAACTCCTGTGGGAGGATCCTATTCGACGTCGCACACTCACCAGATTGTTGGGTTCTCAGCATCTTTAAGTGTAGGTAGTTAGGCACAGCAGCAAATCGGATTAATAACAGACAGCTCCCTATGTCTGGGCAAGCGAGCTCGGAGAACAACCAAAAGCAGGAGGGTTCAAGGGCATCAGATACACTCTTTTGAAGAAGGACTCAGGAAGGGGGCGCCCTCTTCAGGGTCTAAGGCAGGGGGACAAAGTGGCAGCCTAATCAAAGCAATAAGCCATACACCCTACCAAGTACAAAATGGGCACTGGCAAGTGAACATATCCGCCCAAAAGGAGCCACAAAAATAAGCCCAGTTCGAGTGGCAGCCAGGAATCGCACAGGTTACAAATAAGGGTCGAGGCAGAAGAGGAAGCAGCGGGGGGAGGGACATCTAGGCCCCCAGGGATTTAATGGCGAGAGGCCAGCAGACCTACATCCGAGCGTCACTGGCTACGGGCCACTCAGATCAACCACAACCTATCTGACCCAGCCGTCTCACCATGTGTGAGAGTCGGCACCTGCGCGCTGTGGTCTAAAGTTTAGGTGAAGTGACCACTCCAAGATGGCCACCATAGGAATGCAAGTGGCACAGGCCTCTTTCTCTTTCCATGGCCAGCATAGCATTGAGACCAGGGAAGATATTGCTCCCCTTAGATTTTATGACAAGAGGACAAAATGGGTGCCCCTCAACAACATGAAACGACAAAACAAAATGGGTGCCAATCAATGTAACAATTGTGGCTCAGGGACGACCCATCCAATCCACAACAATTCAAAATTAATCTCATGAACCGATCAGGGATGCGTGTAACTCACAGTCTGTGACAAGGAAAAAGCAGGCGATGCCTGCATGCAGGCCAGATCATTAGCATCTAGCACTGAGGAGCAGCGGTAGCTTGGCAGCCCCTGCACCCTCCTCTCCCCTCCCCAAATACGGGAGAATGAATGAAACCGAAACATGCTGGAGCATCCGGGACCTTAGAAATTAATTAAGTAAGTCCTGGGAAAGAGCTTCACCCAGCAGCCTTCGCCGGCAGTATGGGAAACACTCATTGTGTCACTCGAACAGTCCGGGCTGTGTTACTTACGTTAGAACGAGCACTCGAAAGACCCCCGTTCGGAGGCAGGATGTTGCCTCGAGGAGTTTCAACGCCTTGAGAACAGCCCCACTGGACCCGAGCATCCCTTGGAGATCCACGCCGGTAACAAGCACATCAAATCGCAGCTCATGAGGCCCGGAAACTCAGTTCAATTGTGTGGTGGCAAGAGTCAGCACCGCAGGATCACGGCGGCGGGCGTGGGGTGTTCAACCCAACAGTATTGTGGCAGGGGGCTGCATCGGAGGGGCAGAACGGGAAATACAGGGTGTACCAGGACAAAACTCAGAACTGTCTCCGAGTCAGAAGATGCTGGTCACTTTGAGTAGTCCTCTTGCGATTTCTCAACAGACTTTAAGCACCTGGATGGAGACAAGTCCAGCTTTGCTTGCTTTCCTTATGACTTTTTAGACGTTGAATCAACAGAAGAAATTAAGCTGGAAAGGGACTTAATGCAAACCAACGTTGTGAAATTGAGCATCCCAGTTACAAGTGTGACATCTTCCCAGACACACTGTCTGTGGTAATGTCTGGAGTCATCACCGAACCGACCAAGGAAGAAGTTGAGGTCAGATCCATGTTGAAAGGTGCGGAAAGAGGAACTGACAGCAGCATTCAGAGTGGAGCTTATATGTGGCTGCACTGCATCACTTCTGCGGTGGTATGAAATCACCACAGACACATATGGTGCCACCGACTGGAGCACAGGAGTATTACTGAAAAAATCTGCAGATCCAGTGTGGTGCCTGAGAATGTTTTACAGAAGTATCCGCCACTTAAAGCAGTGTCCCATTTCGTTATGGTTTATGAATATATTTATAACTAACATATGTTAAAAAACACAGGAGAGAAACATAAATAAGAAATTACCCTGTTTTCTATTGCTATAGGTTTTTAAAAGGCAATACAAATTCCACATAATCACTAACTTTCCAATGCCAAGTCACCTTTCTACTTCCAATCTTTGCTACCATAGCTACCACTCCATACCTGCTTCTCGTGCTCTTTCCATCTTTATTCTCTTTACTCTACATCTGCTCTCACACTTTTATCACCTTGCTTTCTATTACCTTTCTACAAGTAACATCTGTCTCAAATCTTATCAAAGTAGTCAAAACTTGTCATAGTCTACTTACAAAACTCCGATAAATATGCGAAAATATTACAGACATGCAGTGGTGAGGTTTACCCTAAATATAGTTTTGCAAACAGTAGAAATAATACTGACCACAAAAGATAATTTAGTGTTGAAATTGTGACAACAATGTAACAAGTGGACAAAGCAAAATGGCACTTACTGAGCGGCATGCAGCCTTTTTTTGTTTTTCCTCAAATATTGTACATCTTTGCTTTCGTTATCATTTGTATCTTTCTTTTCAATTAAATCGCTCTCTTTTTTTAAATTGGAGGTTGAGACATAATCACTGCTACTACACCTACAGTAAAAGTAAAGCACAAAATATATATTCAGAGTATGAAGACTGTAATTCTCAGCTCACAATAGAACCGTGAAATGGGCGATTTAACATGTTGAAAACTGAGCATGACACTAGATAAAAATAAAATCTAAGGGCATAGACTCTGGAATGCACTTTTGTGACCCACCACATACTAAAATTTCTAACATGGCAGAGCGCATGAGCTTTCTGGGAGTTTCGGGACAACATTAAAGAAGACAGTGTATGTAAAATAATGCATTTGTTAACTGGGACGACAGACCCAAACCCAATACAACCTGACCATTTCATTACACATTACAGAAACTAGATACTTTACTAAGTTAATGTAAGATGTCTCTACAGTCAGCCAACTCTAATTTGTAGACTGATGCAGAAATCTTCTTTATCGCTATTAATGTTTAAAGCATATATAAATCACGTTCTACGGCATTGTGAGTCTCTCAGGGTAGATCATATATATGCTCTACGATTAGGCTGATGTACAACTCAAGAGAGTTTATGACAACTTACACATAAATCAAAGTTTGTGGGCAACCAAGGTTTGTGTAAAATTTTCTTTATGCTTGTGAAATGTCCTCATTCGCAAAATTCAATACATTTTGCTCTATGTGAAATTCCATGAATTTTGAGCATACAAAGTTTAATAATATTTTGCAAGAGACTTGTCAGGAAAGAAAATGCTTCACTAGGGCGGAGATTTCTTGTGGGGGACATTTTCTCCTAATACCAGTATCCTGAGTGTATCACATAACTTTTGAACACAAGGCATGCCATTGCGTTCAATTTTCGAGGACAAAACAGAAAATCTAGTTACAAAAAATGTAAGGTAATTTTTGCACATTTTAGGGAAACAAAGGCCCACATGCATCAAGCATTTTTGGAGTCGCAAACGGTGCGATTCCTTAAAATCGGCCGTTTGCGATTCCAAAAGTGCTTGTTGGGATGCATGAAGCAATTTTAGAATTCGTAACATTTTTGCGAGTTCTAAAATTGCGATTGCTTTTAAGAAGTCGCAGATGTGCGATTTCTTAAAAGCAATGCATCATTACTTTTAAAAGTGCAAAATCGCAATTAGGGTGTCAAATTTACCGAGTGTTTGAACCACTCGGTAAATTTGGAAAAAGTGTTTAAAATGCTGAAAATGTTTTTTTTTCAACATTCATGTTTCACACACACATGTCCTTAGGACATGTGTGTGTGAAACATGATGCGAACATGATGCGAAAAATACATTTCAGGGGTGCATGGGGGGGTCCTTTGGACCCCCCCCCTACACCCATGAAATTTTCAAAGTGCCACTCGCAATTTGCTAATGCCTTCCCATTTACTCCTATGGGCCTTTTGGCCCATAGGGATCAATGGGAATTGCGAAAATTAACTTAAGAATTCGGTATTTATTTGGGATTCGGTAAATATTGCGATTTTTACCGAATCACAAATGAATACCGAAAATAATGATGCATACCATTTTGCACTTCTTAATTTGCGAATCCTTATTTTTCGCAAATTAAGAAGTGCAAAATGTCTCAAAGATGCATGTGGGCCTAAGAATCACATACACCTTCTTGAATGCACTAAAGATAAAAGGCTTGAGTAGTGGGTTACTCCATGCCCAGACCTTTTTCCCAAAATTGCAAAATAGACAAGATTAGTACATAGGATTCTCATGTTGACCAAAGTTAAGAGTATTTATTGCAGTCTTTATCAGCTGCATTCACAATGGATGCCTAATTGCAAACGTGCATGCTGGTTTTGATTGTGATTTTGGATTAGTAATGGATGAAAGTGTTTTTATCTGAGGAATTCCAGACTATGACTGAGATTTATAATGGAGCCAAATTTGACTAATTGTTACACTTTAAATCTAGTCTGTAGAAGATAAAGAACGCTCTGATGCTTTGGAACAATGCATTGTGTTTTGTGACAAAATCTAATAATTCAATAATCCAAAATCCTTTGGATAGCACAAAAAACTCATAGTAAAACATTGCACAATTATACAGTTATTTTTAAATGGGTCCATTTCTCTTTATTTCAATGAACAAAATGGAGGCTGTACAAAGAGTTGCTATTCAAAAGTACTAGGACAGTGGAAATCTTTGCAGTACTCTAGTGGGATATCCACAGCTTGCTGTATTCCAAAAAACATTAAAGAATTGACTCTTCAAAATTCAATTTCAATACATTTTTCAATGTTATGATGTGGATGAAGCAGAACACTCATTGTTTAGCTAGCTCCTGAGACTAAGGGGCGCCTTAAGTGCCATAGAAGAAATCACAATTATGGGCCCGATGTAGGTAAATCTTTTTTACCACTTCTTAAATACCGATTCATACCGAATCGGTATTTAAGAAGTGGTAAAAAAGAGGAGGGGAGATGTAGGTATTTCAGATTCGGTAAATACTGAATCGTTAAGATTCGGTATTTACCGATTCTGTAAATACCGAATCGGTAATGCCCATTGATTCCTATGGGCATTGAAGCCCATAGGAATCAATGGGCATTACCGAATCTGTATTTACAGATTCGGTAAATACCGATTTCAGCAAGGGTGCAGGGGGTGTCACTTAGACACCCTCTAGCACCCCCAATACAGGCATGTGTGCCATGTGGCACACAGACATGCCCTAGAGGCATGTCTGTGTGTCACATGGCACAGGTGTGCATGCACAGATTTGCATGCACACCTGAATTCGGTATTTTACCACCCAATAGGATTGGGTGGTAAAATACCGAATTCTGAAGGTCTGTGGCACTCTGACATGTGCCAGCTACATCTGCATTTACAGAATCGGTATTTTACCGAGTCTGTATTTACCGAATCGGTAATTTTACCGAATCGGTAAATACAGAATCGGTAAAATACCGATTCTGTAAATGCATGCCCTACATCTGAAAACCCTAATACCGGTCGGAAACGGCCAAAATCGGCCGTTTCCGACCGGTATTAGGGCTCCTACATCTGGCCCTATATCTCTATAGGTCTAAACCCTGTCTGCTGCCCAACATTCACAATAACTGGCAATTCTCAATTTAGACCTGTTTTTGGATATCATATAGAAATAAAATTATATTTAGGTGAAGAAACGTGAACTAGTTTTTCAATTGTTTTTTAATTGCACACAAGTTAGAGGATTTAGTTCTCACAGAATAAATATCAATTTACATCACAGCATGGGTTCCTCTAAGAAAAGCTTTATTTAGATACAGAATACATACAACTATGCATCTTGAGGCTAAATTAAATGTGTGCTATGCACCAAGATAGCTAATGCAACTTAAATATCTTTAAACACAAACCTTTTCTTTTTCTCACAATTAATTTCGCTTTCCGCTGCGATGTCATTTTTAGTTTCATCACATTGTGCCACCGGTGGCACTCTAGATGCTTCAACAACTCTTGCAGCAACCTTTAATATAAAAAAAAGTTTTATTTCAAACAGCCACCACATTAACTTCAAATACATTTTGTAGGTCAAGTGATGGTATTCATGCAAAAGGAGGTGACTTGTATGGTTATACAACACAAACTGAGTATCACATAAGAACTTCAAAGTAGTGCTTGGGAAATTTAAAACTGCATCAATTCATTCAACCGTTCCAATTTTCTGCTGATCCGAAACAACCCCATAGAGCTAGTAAATATTTTAGAATCAAGCGGTCATAAATAAAAGATATTTAATTAAGATCTCTAATCTTAGAATGCATTTTAAAAAACTTTCATTGACATTTTAGCAAATTCAGCAAAATGTTAGCGAATAACATACTAACAAAGAACACCTGTGTGGGGGTGGCTTGATAAAAGCGTAAACAATCTGAATATTAGTATTAAGTGAAATGTAGTTACCATAGTGGCACATGTATAAATAACAAGCCCCTCTTCCATCAGACTCATGAGTTGTTCCTGCTGGCATGGTGCAGGACTGCACCAGGTTTTGTACAGAAAAAGGCATTTGGATGCCAGGTGCATGAAATGGTTCCTACAATGCCTGGGCCACATTTCCTTCCCCCACCTCTTGACAAATCCTTCATGTTCCCATACCTTCAAGCCTTTCTCTTCATAAATATTGAAGGTACACATATACAAGCAGAAAGAGTAACAAGCATTGGCATAGCCAATAGATCTCGCCTTTGGGACCTTATAAGTATTTAATCATGCAGCCCAATATCCTTGGAACAACATCAACTGTTGCATGGCTAAATACTTATAATGTCTCAAAGGCGAGACCTATTGGCTATGCCAATGCTTGTTTTAATAAAACTTTCCCGAAGCAGTGTTTTGCGGAAAGGCAATACGCAAATGTGGACCACTTTTTTGGGCGTGCCTGGGCCGATTTTTAATCCCAATCCAACCCTGGTCTGGGACGAATAGGTTCTGGTACCAGGAAGCACCTGGACTGCATGGGGTAAAGCTGCGGCAGGACCCAATCCATGCCACTCCTACAAACTGCCGCCTCCAAGCAGGGCAGCCATATTTCTACCCGTTACATTAACACAACTGCTCTGCAGGTCAGCCTTGCTGGCAAAATAGCTTAGTACTTCCCAGGAGGACATTGAAATTACTTAGAACAGTGATGTCTAAAGAAGGTTTTTTTTAGACTAGGGATTGCGCAGGTTCTCCTCCATTCTGACGACACGGTCACACAAAAACCATAACCATCACACCAGCTTGCCAAGGCGAGACCTATTGGCTTTAGCAAGGCAAGTGTGCACCCATTCAGCAGTGCATGGCTGGGACTTTGGTGACGTCACAGCAGGCTGGCACGAGGCACCTTGAGAGATAATAGCTGAACGTTCTTGACAAGTCATTGCTAATCAGGATGTTTTTATTTTATATTTATGTGGTGGCGGTAACATTTCGAAAAGAAGCATTGTACTGAGGACAGTCACTCAGGAAAGGTGCAACGGCGAGCAGAGGGAGGTTAGCTCAAGCTAAATTCAGGAATGGTTGTCTGCAAGGACGACACTGCATTGATGAACAGCAAAGACAGTTATATGACATGAGCCATCGCGGAGCACTTAACACATCAGACCAGGCTACTCTGTTGGAAGCCCTGGCACGAGCCCCGCCATCACTGTTGGGAAACTAAGCTGCTGAAATGGCTCTGATGGCTGAAGGGCGGCAGAGATCTGGGAGCCACTGCCCTGCAAGCTAGAGACTAAATACAGCGAAGCCGGGTCCACCTTTCTTCCTCCTGAAGTCGATAAACTGGGTTGAATATTAACAAGTCCTAGTATTCCAGCCCATAGAGGAGATTCGGCGTGAATTGTGCACGCTACATAAAGGTAGAAATCGCAGTTCCGAAGTTCCTTCAGTAGATCTTTAAGGGTATGATGAGGCGTAGAAGAGGCATAGAACAGACTGCGGGACAACCTGGAGGACAGTCCGTCTCTTGGAGGGAGGGAGTGATGGGGGTAGGCACGGTTACGTGACCGATACCAGGGCCTGTGAGACAGAATGGGCCACTGAGGAGCAGCACACCTGAAGTCGCTCACCCCCGGCACATTCAGAGTCCGATGAGTAACTCCTCAAACAGCAAACAGCGGGGGAATGTCTGACAGAGAAAACAAGCAGGCGAGTGGTGCGTGCGCGCCACAGATAAACATCTGTTTTGAATTATTGCGCACGCGTCTGGGCACGATAATTCAAAACAGATGGTGCCTGTGCGGGTAACCGCAAGCAATAGGCCATGGGCGGAGCACAGGCGGACATGCACCCGCCTTTTCCCAATTGAGTGCGGTCTTTCTTAGAAAGACACACGCACAAGTCTGTGGTGAGCTTGGTGAGCTTTCTGAAGCCCCATACTAAAAGTCTCAAAAGCAGCGCATGCACGCTGCTCTAGGTTTGACCGAAAAAGGAAGCACTGGGCAAGCGAGAAAAGAAGCCTAATAGACTAAAGATGTCTCAACAGCAGCAAGATTGTCCCTGTTCATTACACTGTTTTGAAGGAGATATACAGGTAGAATTTGAGGTTGCCATTTGAGAATATGCTATCTGTGAGAACCATCTATAACCTTCAGTAATTTCAATGTATTGGTTGCCCTATGAGCTGCAGTAGATATGCATGTCAGGAGGGAAGAAAATCGTATTCGCACATAAACAAGAAAACAGAACTTGAATCTTGCTAATCCTCTGGGTGGTGTGTGGCGACTAAGAAAAATATTTTCCAAGAACGATTATGTGGGGGTACTTTAGTACATTTGTGCAAATGGAGAGCTTACCAAATTAGAAAGGCCATTCAGCAGTTCCCCAAAAGAGGACATAGGGGTTATAGACTTACCATAGGAGAGGAGATCATTTGGCAAATGATATAAAAACATTTGAATAAGCATGTTTAAGAACATCATTTTCTGTAGGTCATACGAGCAGATTTATTGGAGGAATTCCTCCTCTCTGCAGGCTACTCAGAATCACTTTTCTTGGGGTGCAGCTCAAACTCCCGCAGGGTGCTGCTCATTTTGACGTAGGATTACAAGTTAGTAACTTTTCCTTTTCCATCATGGAATATTCACTCTTATTCATGAGCAATGAATAGAATATTATTCTTATCTGATAGATGTGCAAACATGGATTTGTGAGAGTGGACATGAGATGGCCAGCCAATAGATTATTGCTAATTAACCTAACAGGTTACACACACAGGTTTTGCACAGGTTGCCTTATGTTCCGGAATAAGAATCTAAGCCGTAGTGTTCCACCAACATGCAAACAGATCTTCACTGTTTAGCAATGGCAGTTGTAAAGCTTCTTCAGGTCCTCCAGAGAGATGTTTGATTTGTCTCTTGATAGTTGTGCATTATACAAGAAACAAAAACAGCCGATACAAGGAAGCGGTCATCCTTATATTGATGGGACCATAAATAATGAACAACTGATAACAATTTGCTTTTTGTTTTAATCTTGGCAACACAATAACTGACCGCTCTCCAAACATCGGAGAACGAAGGCTACCTGCTGGAGATAACAGGTTTAGAAAAAAATAGCCAGTGATATGCTTTGATTTATATGGAAATCTAAGCTATCCTTAGGGGGAAATGTAAGGTGTATTCTTCAAGCTACTTTGCTCCTTCAGGAAACCGTGGAGCATTTGTGAGAGCACAGTTCCTGGATTTCACTAATCCTGCATGTAGAAGTGATGGCCTCTCATAA
The DNA here is from genome assembly GCF_964261635.1 of Lissotriton helveticus. Lineage (NCBI taxonomy): Eukaryota > Metazoa > Chordata > Amphibia > Caudata > Salamandridae > Lissotriton > Lissotriton helveticus. The sequence goes on from NC_136063.1 coordinate 553,638,090, forward strand.
AGTTACTTTTCAAGATACTTTGAAGGGTGGCTCTGTGCCTAGTGTCAAAATAGGAACATAAAAGTGAAATTCTAATGGGGAGTAGTTATTCTAATTCAAGAAAATATTTTCCTAACTAAAAAGTTCTAATAAATGAGCAGGTAAACAGAGAGGTTTGTGAAGGCTTTTACCAGTTGTCAGGACCATCCTCTCTGTGGGGAAAATATAAACTGGATTTTGCCAAACACAAACATAGATTCATATAGTTTCTGTCTTATACACAACATATGATGGACTGTTCTCCATACAAATCAGACACAGAACCTTTTCTACTTCAATATGCAAGATAATCTGGTTAAAAAACAAAATCTGATTCTTTAAGAATGCTCATGCAATATTAGGGGTCTATATTTTAGAAATTCAGAAGCCAGGTCACTTAGCTCAAAGTAAAATGCAAAACATTGTAGTGCAGGTTCCTGACTTACGCTCTTAACAGGAGTTTCTATCTACACTGGAATATCCTATGATAATTGTCGTATGAGCAAACTAAATCTGTAAACCACAGGTAGGCTAACTCATCCGGGTATTCGCCTGCATGAACTTGAAAGTTAGTTTCATGATCAGGGAACATGTGAGAAAAGCGCAGACAAATATATTAGACCAGTTAGTTTAACATGCATTTTACCTAGATTCTGGTTCACGTCCCTCTATTCAAACTCTTAGTATTTGGCAATTTTTGCTCTTTTGGAAAAGTCTACTGGACTCTACATGTGCGCGGGAAGATTTTTTCTAGAATGTCGCAGCATTTGTGAATTTCAGAAGAGCCTCTGCGCAGTAGCATAAAACACCCTCAAGAGGGTTCTTGGATTGGTTTATTCTTGTTCTGGTAGTACACGGGTTTGTGTCTATATAAACACTACTACTGTTCAGTGCTGGCTGACATGTTTTAAGATGTGGTGTACAGATCCACTTCATAGACTGCAAGTGATGCAAATTTGTTTTGGGACGTAATGTACTTTGTCTGCGGCTCAAAGTATGCTCCCCACTCAAGACAAGAAGATTGAATATGGTTGTAATTTTCATTGTCTGCTGTATGAGCGTTGGCTAGTCCTTCATGTGGTGGTCCCACAGGCAGCCTTTCATTTGGCACTGTGCAAATTCAGGAGACCTTCAATCCAAGGCGATACAAGATCGTTTTTAGGTAGAGTCTAGCGGCAGCGCGCATTCACTGCTCGCTCTGCGAGGCATGCTGTAGTAGAGTATGCTGTGGAAGACTCGTCCACTCTCCGCCCATATTTGTCATTGGCTTTGTGTCATTGTCCTTATTAAATGCTGGCTTCTGATTGGTAAATAGGCTTGTTATTCCCTCCTTGGTACCACCTTGTCTCCATTTGTTACCACCCATAAGGACTGGGCCTTTTACTGGTCATGCTACACGGTCTGCTTTATCATGGCTAAGAGCACTATTTTGTTTATTTATTTATTTTATTTGCTGCGCGTGCGCTTTCACTTTAGCAGCCGCACTTGCTTATTTTATGAATTTGCAGTGAGGGCCGCTTTCACTTTTGCGGCCGCGCTGGTTTATTTAATTAATTTGCAGTGCGGTACGCACACTTTAGCGGCTGCGCTTGTTTAATTAATTAATTTGCTGTTTTCGTCTGCGTGTACTTTGTTTTGACTCCTTCACTTCAAAATGGCCTCTTATGTATTTCTGTCTTACTCGCTTTCTGCCTCAGAAACACATACTCCTATAAAATCCTAATTACAACCCGCACATAAGTGTGGTCTGGAGAGAGGCTAGGGACTGGATGTGCATGAATTAAGATCACTCAGTGTCCCGAACAACACTGCACAGGCTCAGCCTCGGCAGGCTTCACAGTCCCCCCCCCCTCCAAGTTCAGATGAGGGGTCAGAGGCGGGGCTGGGGTCAGAGGCGGGGCTAGAGCCAGGCGCGTCACATAAGGCTTAGTTCTGTTGTATTGATAGGTAGGTAATTTTCCCTAAACAAGCAGTTGCAATGCAATAGGTCTTGAATTTACGCGAGTTTGAGCTATTGATATTGCAAATGACAATGCCCGTTATTTTTGTTTTCGTTTTAAAAAAATAAATAAAAGGCATTGTCATTTACAAAGCCAATAGCTTAAACTCGCATAAATGCGAGACCTATTGTATTGCAAATGCGTGTTATTTCGCTCACTTAAGCTTTCTGTACTGTGCATGATATTTCTGAAATACCATCTCTCATCTGAAATATAAATTTTGGCTAAACACAGGTCTTTAGCAACTCCTGAGTGGCGGATTCATAACTGAAGGGAACAATAGACTTGCTGATTTGATGTGGGGCTACAGATTTTGCATCCTATTGTATTGTACCACTTCTACAGTGCTTTCCTATCTCTTGAAGAAGCCTCAAATAGTTTTTTGGTTGGTGTGGAAGGCAGGTATTCAGTTTAATTAGCAATGTTGCAAGAAAATGTTGACTGAGGTGCCAAATGCCAGTTGTGTTTTTTCGTGTCATGATGCCTCGAAATATACTCCATATTTGGTGCAGCGATATGTATCAGATCTTTCCAAATGAAGCGCTAGGCCATTGGAGTGTGAGGTGCAGTTATGCAAATCTCTGGAAACTTCTGGGCCTTCAAGTAATTGGGATGTGAAAGTATAGGTCTAGTAAATTTACAGCACAATTACAGTACTTGCCTGGAGACCGCAGACCAATCTGGTGAAGAGAGAGCACATTCAACGTACTTTTTTTTTTTTTGCAAAATGGTTCTCTTGTCCCTTGTGTGGTCCATTTTATGTGCACTAGGAAGGTATCTCAAGTAGACGCATTTTTTCTTGTGAGACCATGTTATTAATCAATATGCTGAAGTGAGAGGACTTCTTACAGCAGTAGATGATGATGATGATGAAACTTGTGAGTGTTCTTTTTAGATGTGATGATTTGAAACTTATAGCGTAGCCACAATTCACAATATCCATTTGCAAGGTTAATTTTTGCCACTCTTTCAAGTAATTGTCAATGCCTGCCAACGTAGGTACCAGTGGGGGAGGAGAGAAGATTGCTTGCTTCTAAATTGCAGCAGCGTTCCTGCTACTGAATACTAGCCTTGCCTGCACTTTGATCTTCCCCTCTGGAACAACTAAGTCTTCTATTGCGGCTGCTGCTGTTGTGATTTCCCCTGACAGCAGTGGTAAAAAAAACACAGTGGACAGAACAGTAGCATTCAGAAGTCCTGTAGCAGAGTCAAGAATTTTCCTTCTTTCTTCCTCTTAACTTGTATCTCCGTCAGGGTATATGTGCTCCTCTTTGTCTTGTGCATCTCGCCATCACTGTGACAGCTAAAAAGAGTAGTAAATGAAAATAGTAAATTCAAGATTTTTGCCTGGCATCTGGTTGTAGTCATGATTAGCACCTCATTGAGATGCCACATGGGCTAAGACAATTATCACATACCCTTAATCACTATCTAGTCAAATCTTTATTTCATAAGCCAAGTTGCAGCAAATACCATTTCTCGCATATCCCAGTTAGATCTTCCCAATACTGTTGTAGAGATAGCGGCCATCATTGTAACAGAGGAAGTGTAGATTAAGTGCCACTGCATTTAATTTGTGGCAGCATTTTTAATTAGGCATGGAGTTGCATCCAGACTTAATATTATTTCAAAAGTACCCAAGAATCTAACTGAGAAAGCTTGAACGGGATGTTGAGTTCTATTTGTTTCATCACCAGACTCTGTTGAAAGGTTAAGATCATATGACTATATGGTAGTCTATGTGGGGATTTGTATGGAAAACTAACCGCCCCAGCCCCCCGCCCCCTCCCCCTCCCCCAAACCAAAAAAACCAACTCTGGTCATGCCATGCCTGGAGGTGTTGGTTTTCTCACAACACAAACGGGTGCGTTCTGGACAAGGGGTGTATGAATGGGCATTCAATGTAAGGATCCAGAAGGTGTAGGTGTCAATGTCTTCCTTGATGTGGCTTTCCTTGGTGTTAGCATTGTCCTTTACTGCTCCTCAGTCAGTTGTCTTCTTGGCAGGACGTCAAAGGTCACAGGAGCAAACAAGACCAATTTTATGCTCATGGCATTGACAGGGGGCCTCAAAGAGGCTTGCCTTGATGTCAAATCTTTCATTGGTGCTTAGCTCTTCAAAGGGCATGCATCAGTCATCTTCTGTAACTTTAAGCTCCCTCACATCCAATAATTTTACAACAATGATTGAGAACAATAGGCCTGTATTACTTCTTAGACATCTGCTTTAATGTCTGACCTGCTGAACTCAAGGGCAAATGGTCGAAGGGAGTGATGTAATCAATATTCTTTATGTTTTTTTCTGGATATCTTAGCTGGCACACCTAAACTGTTCTGGGCCATTACCCACCGGCCATAGGCCGTGAGGAAGTTGTAAAATGTTCAGGGGAGACCTTTCCTGATCTCTCAACATCCTTCTGGGCATCGTTTGAAAACACGGATTCTCCTTAGTCTGAAAAGTTAAACAGTGCAAGTATATTTATGTTGTATTCTCTTATTTTGTTGTAGTGTGCATTTCACTTTATATGGAACATTCTAACTTTACTGATCTCATGATGCAACTTGGTGCTCTCGTGTTTCTAGACTGTCAGTCGCTTCTTAGCCTTTGATGGGAACACCAGTTTTACTCTGTTACTTATAATAAATAACATCAACAATTCCAATGGTATTCTTGGCTGTTTAACTTCGGTTACATCAATTTACTGTGGTGTAAAAACGTACTAAATAACCATTACCTCAAAGAAAAGACCGGGAGTGTAACAGTACATTATAAGCGTTGAAACTTTTGTCCTCAAACCTGCATAAAATCGGACAATTTAAAAAAGAGCTACTACCACTGTGCTCTCTGGAATGGCAAAGTGAACATGAGACATCCAAAGTCCATATTTTATCTTTGTAAAACTGTGCTGGCTATCTGCCAGTTTGATTCAGTTTACAGTTTAATACAGAAAACACACAGTTCATTGAGAGACTGCTGCTTCTGTTTTCTCCGGTTTATAAATTGGCCATATTGATAGAAATAAAATGAGCCTTGATATAAAAGAGCTGTAAATGCTCCAGGTTCTCACAACTAGGTCCAGCTATTAGGTGTTGATGAAAGTATTGTTGGCATGCTCCGGTGTAACATTTTAAAGTAAGAAAATGGTCAGGGGTTGATTGGCTAAAAAGGAAGCTAAGAATTTGGACTTTTGCTTTTAGCTGCCAATCCTGTAAGGTCAAATGAATAGGGTTTTTAGTTTAACCTATCAAATATTTACCCAAGTTAAAATGTTACATTAATCAAAATTAAAATACACATACAAATGTACTAACCTTAAAGCAAGGAAATGCAGAAACTCTTGGATTGAATTAAAAAGCTATTTTCAACAGATGACAGAGGGGGGCTGACAACCCATGAAAGTTTTACCTCTCCAAACAAAATGTTCACAAAATAATTGATGAAATGTTCCTAGCAGATCGTGCAAAGTGTTGCATAATCATAATATATTGATGAAATACATACCTTTAACAAAAAGTTTTTTGGTCTTTCACTTAGGAAAATATCAATAAAAGACGTGATTTTATTTAACATCTGCTCGTAAGTGAATCCCTGAAGAATCCGATGATATGGATCTTTTTTGCTGATGATCATGGACAACTTCATTTGTATAGACTAAAGATAGAAGAAAAAGAAATAAAGCAATCATAAATGATTCAAATTTTAATTAACAGAATGATCTATAACGAATGTGTGCAATTTGTGACATTTTGCTGTGCAGCTCTTCTGTAGTTATGGTTACATTAGTTTTTTTTCTTTTCTATTTATTCAATATTTAGATAGCAAATCAATTTACTACTAACAGAAAATACAACGTGACAATATAATAAGCAGAAAAGAACTTAATCATTTAGGTCCAGTGAGCAATAAAGGGGAAAGAGATGGTGAAGGTTGAGGAAGACCGAGCAATCTAAGAGAGCGGCATAAGTTCATCAACAGTCTTTCAAGTTTTATATAGGTGGTTTTTCAAATTTCTTGAGGGAGAGTAGGGACTCTTTCAAGTTAAAATTTCCAGAGAGATTGTTCCATAGTCTATGGGACAAAAGCGGCCAAGCAGGGAAAGGCTTGGTTCAGAGTTATTTGTTCTTCACTTTTGAAATCTCTACCAGTGGTCAAGCTTCATTCATGAAGTTTCTTTCTCCTCCAGTGAGTAGCAGTTTATTATTTAGGTAGGAAAATTGTCCGAATAATAAGCATTGTAAGTTAAGCAATCTTGAAATATATTCGCCCCCCATAAGCAGACAATGGTGGAGTTTCAGTATGAAGGTGATGTTGTCTAACTTCTTTGCTCAACTGACAAGATAAGCAGCTGCATGCAAGGTGGCTCTGAGAGGTGTTAGAGGGTTTTGTCCAGTTTGCTGATATGTACCACCATGGTAATATTTAGAAACAGGGGAAGCCTAGAGATATTGATGAAGAGACTAGGGATGTGGTGAAACTCAACTCATTAAGATTTGAGAACCAGACTTGGACGGAAGATGGGCTTGTTAATGAGTGAAGAAGTAGAAATGTAGTTTCAACAAGGTTTAGTTTAGGGAAAAGCATTCATACAGATTGAGGGATGTTCCAGAAATATTTGTAGGTATTCAATGACTTCCGAGTAAGACTATGTCCGATATCCTCAGTGAATTCTATGATCTGAATAGATCGATTTTCACAAATTGAATTCTACAAGTGATAACACATTTGTACCTATTTAGCAATGTGCCTTTCATTCCTACTCTGGTAAAGTGCACATCTAGCAGTATATCATGGTCAAGGATGTCAATTTCTGCTTATACAACCAGCAGTACCAGCAGACAAGCATCACCACATTTTAACCTGCAAAGAATATACTTGATGACTTTTAGGTGCGTTGACTCTGTGCTATAGTCTGGGTGAAAGCTTGAGTGGTACGAGTTTCAAAAAAGTTGCTCAGTATGTGTGACTTAAGGATAAATCGAGACCATTTTCTTAAGCAGATTTTCAAGAAACGGTAGTGTTAATATTAAAGCAAACACAAGGAGATGATGGATGGAGCGCTGAAACGTTTCAGGTATTCACCCCCAGTCAGTCAGAGATCTGGGTTGAATCGATCACCGTTCTTTAGCTCACTTTGCCACCCCAGTTCAGACCCAGCCATATGCAAATCAGTCTTGACCCTGTCCCTGATGGAAACAGTCCAGCCCGAACTGCCAAACCAGGTCTTTCCTGGACCGAAAACATGCATCCTGGGACCTGTTTCCGGGTATATTGAGATAGTGGCTGTAGTATTGAACCGATACTGGACACAATAGGTCTTCCAGGTGGGGGCATCCTTCCTTTATAGAGTTCAGGAATGGTATAGAAACGTGGTGTTCTAGGTTTGGTTGTGCTGATGAAGTCCTTTTCTTTCTTTGTTATCCAGCCTTTTTCACTTGCTTCCTCCACAAGATTGCGGATTCTTTTCTGTATTCGGCTGGTGGGGTCAGCAGGGAGAATAGAATAGTGCCTGTTATCCTGCAGTAAGGTTAGGCAAGCTGGTCTGTAGTCTTCTTTATTCTGTAGGACAACTGCTAGGCCCTTATCGGCTGGTTTTATGATGTGATCCGTTTTGCTGAGGGCATTTAGCGCTTTGGTCTCATATCTTGATAGATTCTGGTATGTCGTTTTATTGGGTTGATATGTCTCTATATCTTTAATTACCTAATTACTGCCTCTTCAAAGGCGCACACTTCCAGGTGTATTGTTGAAGGTGGGAGATTAAAGTTAGATTTCTTTTTCAAGGTGGTGTAACCTTCAGTGGTATCCATAGGGGGGTTGCTTTGAAAAAATAGTTTAATACAGAATTTTCTGAAACATTCCGCCAGTTCAGATCTTATCTTGAATTTGTACAGGTCTGTAGTTGGGACATATCCTAGACCTTTATTCAGAACTCTTATCTCATCTTCTGTCAGTACTTCATTCAAGAGGTTGACTACCATATTCATTGATTGCTCGGGCCTGGTTGTTGCAGGTCCCAGGTCCAGTTCAATGTGTTGGCTCCTTCCAGGTCTTCGTTGTTCCATTGGACACGTCTACCTCTTCTTCGTCTTCTACTCCCTCTCCTGCCACCTCTCTCTAAAAAATGTTGGTTAGGGTGGAACAAGGGTATTTGTTGTGGTGGTGGAGGGCCTGGATATGGTTGGGGGCCGTAATTACCTGGCCAAAACATCAATTGTGGTTGGTGGTAGGTGGCATAGGGAAGACTCCCTCTCCTATTTCTATTGGAGTTGGAGCTTAACCAGTCATCTGTTTCGAAGGATGTAGATCCTGTGTCACTCCTTCATGTTGAGTCAGTAATGGCCTCATTTGTCTTGTTGCAGTCATCTTTGATGTTGGAATATACCCGTTCATGTGAAAATATTTTAGGTATGTTTGGGGATTTTGCTCTGCAATAGGACATATTTATGTTCTGTATTTTCTTTGTTGATTTCTTCCAATTTCTTTTAGTAAATGATGATCTTGTAGTAAGGCATCGGATAGGCATTCTGCGGATAATACAGATTGGATCCTGAGTCCACTAGTAACACAGGCCAGATCTTACATAAAAGATACCAAACATCAACTGCCCGCACTAAAAGAAATAGAGTATGACCCTACACATGAAACATTACTAAGCCTCGAAGTAGAGGCTCTATACACAAGCATTCCACAGGAAGAAAGTCACGGGTCATTAAGGACCTCCTACAGGAACAAGACTGGAGATGCAGTTGGGTCATGGAGCTAGCAAAACTGGCATCAATAGAGAACTTTTTCAGCTATAAAAACCTACTTACAATGACAAGGGACATCAATGGGCAGTACTTTTGCCCCAAGTATAGCCTGCCTGTATATGAGCTGGTTCGAAAAACAGTACATATGGACCAATAACCAGTTTACAGACAAAATACGTTTTGGGAGGCGATACATCGACATTTTGGTGATCTGGTGCGATAACAATATTACTTCTGAAATGTTTAATACATGGATCAACTAAAGAAATCCAGACCTAAGGTTTACCATGACCTCGAACAAAAGACAGGTGGCCTTTCTAGATATTTACATTATAGCCGAAGACAGACTGAGAACCTCCCTCTACACAAAACCCACAGACCATAATAGTCTATTACACTTTAACAGAGCTCATCCATGAGAGAAAATTTACTAGTAGGCCAATTCTTACGTATCAGACACAACTGCTCTAATGTACAAGACTACACGAAAGAAGCAAATAACCTTTCAAAAAATCTGAAAGAACTTTAATTCCCCGGAAAGCAATGTCGCCAAAGCACAAAAAAAGAGCACATAACATCCCGAGAGAAGCACTGCTAGAGACCACAACCAAGTCAGAGCCAAAATCACTGATCTGTGTAAGCACATATAATTCATCATCCAACATGATTAAACGCATCATAAACAAATACTGGCGTATCTTAACATCCAACCAATTGACGTTTTCAAAAACACTCTTCTCTTTCATAAGAATGTAACAGAAGCAATCAAGACAGACTGGTACATGGTAACAGTACACAAGGCAACAAGCATTGCCAAACCACACTAAGGGATTAACCCCCTGTCACTGGACATTTCCTATGTGGAAATTGCTCAGCCTGTCCCTTCATGTCCCATACTAAGACTATGGACCTCAGAATCACCACTCTGGGAACAGAGAATACACAAAAATCGCAACAGTAGTAATGTAATATGCATTATCTCCTGTCCCTATGACCTCAAATACTTGGGCATAACGACCAGGGAAATTAAAACACGCATTAGCGAACATAGGAAAACCATCAGATTTCAGAGAGCGACAACTAAACTCACAGCCCACTTTCTTACAAATAAACATAGTGATACGGATACATCCTGGTCAATAACGGCGAAAGTTATACCCCAGATTGGGGGCAGCAGCACCCTCTTCATGAAAGAACAACGTTGGGTATATAGATTAAAACACATAAAAAAGGACTGAATGATGACATTCCCTGGAACCAACTTAGTTCTGTATCATGAACAGTTACATTGATTTATGTTCCATCCACTAAAAGTGCAGACTCTCCTGATCGCATGCCATGAAGCTATATAATGGACCTGGTGTCTCAATCAACAATACCTGTAGCATTAGATCTCAGTGGATGACGCCAGGCACTGCGTAAACGTAGGTGCACTTGCGTAAGCCGCCAGGGAAGAGCTACACACCTGGTAGCCCGGCCTCCCTATGCAAACTGTTGATACTAGACCCCTGCCCACAGACAAGCCTCCCCAAGAGGCGTATGAGCACTCTGTGAGTTACAAGGGGCATCTCTACGTGCGCAGGCGAAACTGGTCACAAACACAGGGCTGACCCATAACCAAAGAATATTTAACACACATTGCCTCGGCCATCCGCCGACCGAAAGCAGGGGAGCAGAGCCTCAACTAGGTAGACAGACGGGATGGGACCTTTGACAAAGTAAGTATATTTCAAGCCCCTCAGAACTTGGTACAACCTACATTTTACCTCTAGGAGGAACCTTATACTTCTATTTCTATTTTACTTCACCCCCGCCCAATGGAGTGTGACTACAAGGCCTCCCACTCATGCCCATGAGAGCATTTTTTCCACACAAGTTGGGTGTGTTTCCTATAATGAATTTCACAAAAAATGTTCTTTCGTAATACATTCCTTTATGCGGCGATCAAGCATGGTGGTTGATTTAAATGAGATAGCAAGGTATAAATTCACAATAGGGTCGTAACCAGCAGGGATGATTTAGCGGCGTAAACTCTTTTTGTCGCTAAACTATATGTAAATATGATGATAGTCAATATGCCTAAATAATGCATTAGTGTATAAATGTATGAATGAGATCACAAATGATGATATGATCTCTTACATAGTTATTTATGAGCTACAAGAATGAAAGTACCCCAGGGACCTTATTGGTATAAATCACTATTTAGGATACACACTGTAATTTCACGAAAAATGCAGTAACCATGGCTGCATTAATTGTTCTTGTTGCAGGTAATTCCCAACAGCTGCAAGTACACACTTTATGAACCTTATGCATGCTATTTGCATGCCATTAACAAAGTACTACGAGTTAGTCACGTCATGGAGGGAGTGACCTCTTCGCTACCCACCGAGGAAAGCCCAGGGTCTCACACAGTCCGATAAAACAGGGCTGAAACATGCTGGTGAACTAGGGTCATATTTATTTGATTTGTAAAGCGCCCGAATCACCCCAACCGGGGTATCTCCGCGCTGTGACTGCCAGTACCAACCAAGGGGAAGATGAATCGGAACAGCGTTGTTTTCAGCATCGTTCTGAGGAACAGGAAGTTGGTGCATTGACGCAAGTGGATAGGAAGTTGGTTCCAATAAAGTGGAGCCAGGTGGGAGAAACTAGGGTCATAGGACCATCATATCCTCATACCCGAAAGTATATTTTATTTTCTTCCCGCCAACTCAATTTATAAAGGATACTTTAGGAGTAGGTGAGGAATTGTATCTTTAAAGTTACGCCCCCTTACACCCTATGGTCACAAGTGCTCCCTGAAATACGGCTGAGCCCACCCTGACCTTTAGGAGTCTGGGAGAACCCGATGATGAAGCATGCCAGTATTAGAATGAATGAGAGCTATTTAAAGAAAAGGGATCTTTTCCCTTCCCACCCCTAAAATAGTGGCTGTGTTATTTGGTGGTGTACAAGTGGTCCTACTGTAGCTTCCAAGGGGCCATTGTGCTCCGGGATGGATAGTTATTGTCTCACAGTATGATGATGCTTTAGCCTCTTGTAGCTTCATGCTTTCTTATAAGCACCTTGGATGTGCCAGCACCTAATCCGATTAAAGAACGGCCAGCACTTCTTCACAATTTTAAAATAAGGGAGAAAGAAGTGTAAATTGGAGAACACGTTCTCTGAAAAGTCAAGAAGAGTAAACGGTGGTCAAACAAACAAAAATGATTGTACGACAGGATTGAAAAAGATGTAAACAGAATCCTGGCTCATTCCTTGATTGGTAGAGGCAAATATTCAGAAGAATTTTGTTTTCATCAGCTAAGAAGACTAGTACTCAATGAAAGACTTTTCCAGACTACTACGGCTGTACAGATATCCTCTTGGTACTGGAGGACAGCCTTCCATCAGACTAGAAAGAAGGAAACGTTTGACTATGGTGGAAAGCAAAGTCGCATCAAATAAATGTTTTTTCTTTGCATATCATGCATAAACAAACTGTTCAAAAGAGATTCTTGTTTAACTTCGGTGTAATATATTCATTAGATTTTGTTGTATATGAATTAAAATAAAGTGTTGGGTGGGCTTTCTAGGATTAATCCTATGTACTTCAACTATTAGGTTCAGTAACGGTTCTTGGAGAATAAAACTACTCAAAAGTATGTGGGAACTAAATGACTAAGGAACTGAACATTATGCTGCTTTACCTGGAATTTTGTGCTGTTGATTGAGGTCTGAGAACTGTTGTGAATCCAACAGAAACTGCTATTTTTGTGCTATGTGTGTAAGGTGAGCTTCCGCCACCCTGGTGAGGGTAGTGCACCAACGACATCCCGCCGTCGAAAGCCTCGTGCGACGCCCCCGCCACCTTCTTCCACCACAAAATCACCAACATCCACAACAGCTTCAACCCCCGAATGAACCCGACGTACCCTTTCACTACGAACACACCCAACCCCAACAACCACGTCTCTCTGACCACATGGACGTAAGCACCGAGGACATAATCAACACCACATCGCACCATCCACTCAGGCTCCCCGTCGGACCCTCTCCGCCCACCACATCGCCAACAAAGTCAACAGCCTCATCGCACCCCACCTACGCAACGTCGTCAACCTCTCCTTCGAATCCGCCACCTTTCCCGGGGCCTGGAAGCATGCCGAGATCAACACCCTACTTAAGAAGCCCAAGGCGAACCCGAGCGACCTCAAGAACTTCCGGCCCATCTCCCTGCTTCCGTTCCCAGCTAAAGTCATCGAAAAAACCGTCAACACCCAACTCACCCGCTACCTAGAAGACAACAACATCCTGGACCCCTCCCAATCTGGTTTCCGCAGCAACCACAGCACCGAGACCGCCCTCATCGCCGCCACAGACGACATCAGAATCCTACTCGACAACGGCGAGACAGCAGCCCTCATCCTCCTCGACCTCTCCGCCACCTTCGACACCGTCTGCCACCACACACTTCGCACACGCCTCTACGCCGCAGGGATCAGAGACAAGGCCCTGGACTGGACCACCTCCTTCCTCACCGAGAGAACCCAGAGAGTCCTCCTCCCCCGTTACAATCCGGAACCACCAAAAACATCTGCGGCGTCCCTCAGGGATCCTCCCTCAGTCCGACGCGGTTCAACGTCTACATGGCTCCCCTCGCTCGCATCGCCAGACTACACAACCTCAACATAATCTCCTACGCCAACAACACCCAACTCATCCTCTCCCTCACCAAAGACCCCCTCACCGCCAAATCCAACCTGCACCTTGGAATGAAGGCCGTCGCAGACTGGATGGAAGCAAGCTGGCTCAAGTTGAACACGGACAAGACGGAGATCCTCATCCTTGGGCCCAACCCCTCAACATGGGACGACTCCTTGTGGCCCCATCTCTGTGGCCCCATCTCTGGGACCTCCCCCCCCCCCGGCACCCACCAACCACGCACGCAACCTGGGAGTCATCCCCGACTCCAAGCTCAGCATGACCAGCCAAGTCAACGTAGTCTTCTCCGCCTGCTCCGCAAGATCTACAGATGGATCCCGACGAACACTCGGAAAACCGTCACCCGCGCCCTCATCAGCAGCCATCTCGACTAGAAAACGCCCTCTCCGGCCAAACTCATCAGCAGACTCCAAAGAATCCAGAACGCTTCCGCATGACTGGTCCTAGACGTCCCACGCAGAGACCACATCACCTCGCACCTCAGAGAACTGCACTGGCTCCCCGTTGACAAAAGAATCACTTTCAAATTCATGATCCAGGCACCCAAAGCACTCCACAAGATCGGCCCTGCCTACCTCAACAGCAGACTCTCCTTCTACGTACCCAACAGGAAACTCCGCTCCGCTGACCTATCCCTGGCCGCCGTCCCACGCATCCACAGAACCACTTCCGGAGGTAGATCCTTCTCCCACCGCGACGCCAAGAGCTGGAACACTCTCCCCCTCCACCTACGACAGACCACAAACCTCCTGGCATTCAGAAAACTGCTCAAGACCTGGCTCTTCGACCACTAGCTGCAGCCCCCCACCTCCTCCCAGCGCCTTGAGACCCTAGCGGGTATGTAGCGTGCTTTACAAATTTCTTGATTGATTGTGATCTCCAGAGAGATTGAAATGCCCACTGATGGTAGAAAACACATACAAGAGCATGTAAATAACCCATGAAAATGCTGCAAGGTTTTACTGCCGAAGTAAAGCTATGGGCTCATTACTGGAGCTCTCTACCCTTTATCCCAAACACTAACCCTTCTACTAATGTCTACCACTTATACAAACCTTTTCATTTTGAAGTTTTGTAGAGTGTTATGCGTCACTTTAGAGAAACGTTAGAGCACAGCAACTATTGTAAGGCACACAAAGGCCGCATTTCACGTACATTTTGGCACTTCTAAACACTGGTGCTCCTTGCAGTAAAAGCAGCATTATGTGTGGCTTATAACTTTATCATTGCATGACAAGTCTGTCGAAAGCCTTCCAAAAATAAAATGTCAAAGACCATGCCCCACGGCAGCAGTTCATCATCATCATCATCATAGTATGCGAGGCAGGGCAAGCTCTGTAGAAAGACAATGGGTGCAGGACTTTCCTCAAGTTCAAACCCTACACCGAGAGCCCATGGCGCATGAGAATAAGTAAGACATGTGCAGGGGGAAAGGTGGGTAGAGTATAGTGCAAAGAGACACATCCTGCAGCAATAGCCTGCTGAATGATTGCGAGATAAAGGTTGTATGCAGTCGGGTCTTTGGAAGGAAGGTGCACTGGGCATAACGCATGGCAGTAGGCCATGCACTGCACCCACAACATGCTGCACATGATCTTCCACTGTACGCAGTAGTCTTGAGAGGAAGAGGAACTGCAAACCCAGAGACTTCAGATTATGTGCACAAAACTAAAATGAATACCTGGAAAAACTTCCCTTAAAGAAAGTGATGAGTCTTTCTTGAAACCACCAAATAAACATAAAATAAACAAATTAGAGCAATTAATATAGAAAATAAATCTTCAGTTAAAGGGAAATTATGAATCGACACCTAGAACCTCCTGCGAGCTGCCAATTATGGCTAACCAAGCAGACATGACTTCTTCCCAGGCTGCAAATAACATCACACATGACAACTGTTGTGGGTTGCAATAAGACACGAGAAACTTGAGTGTAGTTGGTTGGTGAGTTTATTCTCAGAGAAACGAGCCACCGCACCATACACTGGCACGGGAAGACACCAACTGACAATATGTAGAACTAGAACATCAGTAGCACCATGACAACATTGCAAGTTCCATGAAAGGAACATAAAAGCATTAGCAAATACAACATTATCTTTTTTTTCCCAAAGGAAAGTAAAGAGAAATCTGAGAAAAGGAAAACAAAAACAAAATAAAAAAAACAGAAGAAAAAGAAAGAAAAAGAAATGAATATACTCAAACTAACGAAGTTTCCAAGGAAGACGGGTTACACGTGTGGACTTCCTTACAGTACCATCTTCCAAAGGAGACACATCAGAGTTACAACCCAGAGA
The DNA here is from genome assembly GCF_964261635.1 of Lissotriton helveticus. NCBI lineage: Eukaryota > Metazoa > Chordata > Amphibia > Caudata > Salamandridae > Lissotriton > Lissotriton helveticus. The sequence continues at coordinate 553,653,863 of NC_136063.1, forward strand.
AGGAGGAATCGGTTTCACTTCAGAACAAGTAAACTCAGGTTGAGACACGTGATCAGGACAGGTGCCACAGTTACTCACTTTCACCTTAATAACTTTACACAGATTCCACCAATGATCACCTTCCACCATAACGGCATTTCCACACACTTTCTCAACACGAATAGGTTCGCCAAAAGAGTCAGAACCTTTCTTAACAGATCTATAATTCTTCACACGTACCATATCTCCAGGAGAAATGTTCACACATTTTGTTGCTTTTTTTTCATTAAACCTAAAAGCCATTTTGTCCTGAGCATTTTTAACACGCGTCTGCAACTCATCATGATCAACAAAAAGAGGAGAAATATTTTGTGCAACAGTTCTCAAGAGCCAGGCAGGATAAAGTGTTGACGTAGGCAATCTACCCCTGAGGGAAACAAAGGGAGCGACCTTTGTTACTGAATGTGGGGTAGTGCGATAGAACCAAATCATGGATCTCACAGCATTCTCCACATCAAAATTGTTTCTTTTGGCCCACTTTATACATTCCACAAGCACACGATTCATTCTCTCAACTTGACCATTAGTTTGAGGATGTCCCACTGAACTCCTCAAGTGCTTAACTCCAGATTCTGACAAAAAGACACGCATTTCGGCATTAACAAATTGAACGCCATTGTCAGAAACAAGTGGCTCAGGAAAACCTTCTCTCATAAAAATTTCTCTCAGGAAGAGAATAGCAGTACTGGCAGAGGGATTAGAGCAAAATTTAACCTCAGGCCATTTACTATGAAAATCCATAAGCACAAAAGCAAACCTTAAGTGAGAAGGGAGAAAGTTGAATGGACCAACCATGTCAATACCCATTTTCAACCAGGGTTTAGAAGGAAAAGGAATAGGCTGCAATGGTGGAACAGAAACTTTCAAACCTTTCTCAGCAGAAGCACAGACACAACAGCGCTTAACTCTTTCCTCCACATCACCATCCATAGAAGGCCACCAATAGTGTAATCTCAATCGTCTCTTGGTCATGGTGAGCCCAAGGTGTCCATCGTGAGCCCTGTCTATCAATCTCACACGAAGATTCAGAGGAGGTATACACCCTGTCGTCTCTCATGACAACTCTATCCTCTATAGAAAGTTCATCAGAAACTTTCCAAAAGGGTTGAATTTGAAAAGGAAGACTTTTTTCTCTAGGCCATCCCGCAACAATATAATCCTTGACTTTCAACAAAGTTGCGTCAGAGTTCATGGCATCCAACCATTCACTTTCAGAACAACCAACACAATCAACAGCATCCAAAGTAGCAATAAAACAATCCTCTCTATCTTCATCCAAATCAGTACCTTCAATTTCTTGTAAAGGTAATCTAGAGAGCATGTCGGCAGTACAATTTTCTTTCCCAGGAATGTGTTTAGCAACAAACTGATACTGCAACAATTTAGTAGTAAGGCGGGCTATACGTGGTGTAGCATACTTAACGCGATCACCAGACAAAATGTAGACCAGAGGCTTATGGTCAGTCTGAATAACAAACGTTCTTCCCCAAATATAGGTGCGGAACTTTTCACAAGCCCAATAGCATGCTAGCAACTCTTTTTCGATCACTGAATAATTAATTTCAGGATCTCTTAAAACCCTTGAGGCATAACTAATAGTGACTTCTTTATCTTCAATGATTTGAGTGAGGACTGCTCCTAAACCATAACTACTTGCGTCAACAGTGATAATACAGCTGACACTGGGGTCATAAGCCTTCAAGATCTTAGCATTAACTAACTCAGATTTAACCAATTCAAAAGTTGACTGACAAACCTCATCCCAAACAAAAGAAACCTTGGACCTGAGCATATTAGACCAGGACTTCATCTTACTGGCATAGTCTGGGATAAAACGTGAATAAAATTCACACAGACCCAAGAAAGACCGCAGCTCATCCTTATTTTTGGGTACAGGACAATCCACAACGGCCTTAACCAACCCAGGTCTAGGGGAAACTCCCAAACTAGACACCAAATGACCCAGAAATTCAACTTCTCCTTTCCAAAATTCACATTTGTTCTTTTTAACCACAATACCTTTATCATCAAACTTCTTGAGAACAGACCTGAGAATGAAATCGTGTTGATCTAAAAATGTATCAAAGATTAAAACATCGTCTTGAAAAATCACTACTCCTTTGATATCCTTCAAAACAATCTGCATGATTCTCTGAAAAACAGAAGCAGCAGAGGCTAGCCCAAAAGGCATTCTACAGAACTGAAAAGTCCCAAAGGGAGAATTGAAGGCCGTGTAATGTCTGGAATCCTCCTCCAGCACAATTTGGTGGTATGCAGAGGCTAAATCAATTTTAGAAAACCACTGCGCATCTCTCAACTCTTCCAACAAATCATCAATCTTTGGAAGTGGGTGGGCGTCCACCCAAATCTCCTTATTAAGACTCCTCAGTTCACAACAAAGACTAATTTCCCCATTTTTTTTTACGTGCAACCACCAAAGGACTAAGCCACAAACTATATTCAATAGGTTCTATGATACCATTCCTCTCTAATTTCTCAAGTTCAGCTTTAAGATCAGCTCTCAAACTAAAAGGTACAGACCTAACCTTATGTTTCACAGGAATGGCATCACTCTTAACCTTGATCCTATGTTTAAATCCAACAATTTCACCAAGTGAATCTGAAAAAACTCTGGGGAACTCCTTCTCAAGAGATAAAGAATCAGGCATATCCAGCACAACAAGTACCTGTTCTTTTGCACCAGGTCTCAACAACATTCCAAAAAGACCCTAATGGTACCATCCCAAAATGTTCAATCCACGCACTGCCACATATATCTTTCCCTGAATTTTCCTATCCTTAACCACTTCAGCGCTAATGACAAGGGTAACTCGTCATGGACTTTCCATTGATTTCAATGGAAAGTCAATGGAAGCTCATCAGGTGCCTTAGCAGCCAAGTGGTTAAACTGCTTAATGTCTTCAATGTAGCCTTCCAAAACTATCTTGCGACCCTCATAGGAAACGGGTGCCCTGTCAGGTGGAAACAATTCTCTGTTAGACCAAGATTGCTTAAATAATTCTAAAGAAATCATGGTTATCCTGGCCCCAAAATCTGCAAGAAGTTTCAAGCATACATCACCTACAAAAATATCCACATACGGATCTACACATTCTTCAGGATTGCCAATTACAACACCATCGTCAGTGACAGTAACGATCATGTCCTTAAATTCTTTCACCATTTCACACTCCGAGACATGCTCATTCTCCAGCACACAACTGACCTTTTCAGGTTTACTCAAACTGGCTTGGCAAACTTTAGCCAAATGACCAAATGTCCCACATTTATAACACTTGGCATTTTTCCCTGGACAAAAACTGTTTTGTTTGGAGTGTGGAGTATAACCACATCTATAGCACATATTTTTCTTAAAAGAACTCTTTTCATTAAACTTTTCTTTCTTAGTTAAATTAGACCTAGATGTGGAAGACACAACAGCATTTACATTCTCTTTATGCACATCAGTGTTACATAACTCCTTAATAGAAGTTTGAGCCAGTTAAAGACTCTTAGCTTTAATAATTTCTTCTAAAGAAGGATTACCCATGGTAAGTAGCTTCTGTTGGATATGTTTGTCACTACAATGAACAATGAATTGATCCCTCACCAACTGATCCTTGAAATCGCCAAATTGACATTCTGCACAAAGTTTACGTAATGCACTTAAATAGGAATCGACATCTTCACCCTGAAGTTGCGCTCTCTTGAAAAACTTGTGCCTTAATACCACCAAACTAGGTTGGACATCGAATTTGATAACAAGCTTCTTTATCGTTTCTTGATATTCGTCACTAATCTCTCCCTCAGCAAGAACCAAATCAGGCAAATGTTTGTATACTTCCCTACCCTCAAATCCTAAACAATTTAAAAGTAAAAATGTATTTCTTGCAGCCCTGTATTTTGAGGCGCCAATGGCACCAATGTAGGTTTCAAACCCATCAAACCACTGCCTCCACTGAATTTGTGGGGTACCTGGATTTTCTAAAAAGGGGGGAGGTTGGTTCACAGATTGCATTTTGAGGAAAATATAATTCCAAACGAAATATAAAGGAGAAAGGAGAAACACTCTCACTTACAATATATTAAATGTGAAGCTTAAAACGTTTACAAATAGAACTAAATGAAAGATAAAGGTCAATGAATTCGAGTCAGTCTTACTGCTGATTGCCCATTTTCATCCGATGTCACCCTGCGAAGAAAAACGTTATGAAGATAACAAAACGTGTCATAAACAATGACACACTCGCTGTGAACACGATGAAACAGAAATGGGGCTTTGTTTGTAAACGATGACACATATGCCGTGAACAGGGTGTGGCTCAGGGGTTAGAGGCAGCAGACCCCGAGATCCGTCCTGGACCAGGGTTCAATTCCCCGCCTCGGTGGGTCTTGGGCTAAAAATTCCACGGACTCGATAATTCTCGCCCCGGTGCCTCCTCGACTCACGGTTTCACACTCTGCGACTCTGGGCAATAGCTTGCTTAATCTCCACAACGGCCCCTCGCGGCGGGATGCTTGACTTTCACCTTGTGGATACCCTGCTATCTCACAGGGGAATACCAGGAAGGGTTCCCTAAGCAAGCGCCGGGAAACCCACTGCGGGTAGCTGTGCGCTATATAAGCTCAACTACATTTACAACTACATATGAATGACGTTTTGCCTCTTCTTTTAAAGAACTCTCTCCGATGACGCCTTGATCCTTCGTCGAAAGACGCTTCAGTAAAACCGGAATGATGCTTCAATTAGTTCCAGAACTTCCTGAGATGACACACTGAGCTCACGTCGGTTTACGCGATACGTAAACACTGACAGTCTCTATGACGCGCTGTCAGATCACCAACCCCTGTTGAACATTCTGTAACGTCATCATTTGCAGGAAGCACTCAAACAGAGACGATCTCGCTGCAGAACGAACGCTCGAAAACAGTCACTACCCCTGAGGTAAGAACTTGAAAGTTACGGGGGAGGCACTTAAAGTGAAAGTCTGATATAGCAGAAAAACACAGAAACGTCTCTGCAGAGCAATTCAAACGCGTCTTCACCGTCCAATTAAATATGACCCACCCTACAACCTCCTCACCTTTTAAAATTGACTGAAGAAACTGCCGCTGGGAAAAATCAATTCCCTTTAAGCTTACTGCCGCTGGAGAAGGAAGTAGGGTCAGGCGGTTGAACAGCAGATGAAAGAAAGAAAGGAGAGGTTTAAATAAAATCTTGATCGTAGAAACTCATCTTTCATTTATTTATTTTTTTAAACTCGAAGCAGTGGCTCGCTTTCTTGTTGACTAGAAGTCCTCATCGCCAAAATAATGTTGTGGGTTGCAAGAAGACACGAGAAACTTGAGTGTAGTTGGTTGGTGAGTTTATTCTCAGGGAAACGAGCCACCGCACCATACACTGGCACAGGAAGACACCAACTGACAATATGTAGAACTAGAACATCAGTAGCACCATGACAACATTGCAAGTTCCATGAAAGGAACATAAAAGCATTAGCAAATACAACAACAACGATGAGAGAAGTGCCTGGTTGATGGTCGAGGCATGTGGACGGGATTCATTTGGCTCTGCTGAAGACCATACTCAGAATTACCTATGGAGATGTGGTGATAATCAAGAAAGGGCCCAGGGCCAGATGCTGCACCGAGAGTCTGTTGATCAGGGTCAAAGGTTAAGCACAGCAGGCTCGGGGGCAGTGATGGAGGGCAGGTCCTACTTCAAGGACAATTCCACAGATAAGCCAGTGGTCCAGTCACAAGGGTTTTACCAAGGTACGAAGAGCCTCGTTAAATAACTTTGCAGATCTGAAGACAAATGTAAGATAGGATTGACATTAATGTTCTATTATGACTATATATAATCCAGATATTCAATAATTGGCTAAGGAAGTTAAGGTACAGTAAGTCCCTATTATCATAATTACCAATGAACTCTGTTGGAACACAGCTGTAGATAAGAAATTGACAAAGGAAATGGCCGTGTGATAAGAGTTTATCGAAACGTGTAGTCCTTGGAACTCTGTAGGAATGGGTATTAACCACACGGAGTGTGCAAAGCCAACAAAGCAGGAAAAAAAGGCTCAGCCTTGAGAACTCTAGGGTGAAGGGGAGTTAACCCACTTTAGTGATCTCATTGATGAGGACAATGGTAATGTGACGTGTGAGATCATCATGGACGTTAACCCTTCAGTTAAACCTATGATACAGTTGCGACCCAATCCTTAGAAAGCAACTGAAATGTGCAAGCTAGGTAAACCATGAAGTTAATTTCCTAACCGGTCAGGCACTACTAATCACATCTCAGATACCATCATGAATTCTATCCATATCACTGAGTACTAGTAAGACATGGTAGTGGCAGCTCCACGCTTTATAAATGCTTGATAACAAATTTCACAAGTGACATGAATCATCATGCAATAAATAGGTTTATGGAAGTAAGGTGTTAGAATAAGGAGTTTGTATTATTCACGCTCTTTCGGAGGCTTAGAGTATTGGAATGTATCTTAAACCCACTGTAAAGGCATAATTAAATACAGATATATCAATTTTACATAGCAAAAAAGACCAGAGCAGAAGAAATTATACGCCACTCAAAAAGAATGATGATAATCGGCTTGAGATGGACAGGTAAGTGAGTAGTTGACAGAGTTAAGTGTGAACATATGTGAAAGACGTATAGGCCACACGTCTAGTCGTGGCATTTTTTTGCAAGTGTAAGCCACAAAAGAACTGAAATGTAGTTGTCACATGCTTGCACTAAGAAGTGGAAAGTTAAAAAATTTTCACTAATGTTGCTGCTTTAGTATTGAGATTTTTAAATAAGCTTTTCAATTGTGCTGTGCATTCTAAAATTTTTTGTGGAGATGAGAATAAATCTTCACACAACAGAGTACTCAAACTGAAGGCGCCTAAAAACGTCACTTAAATATTTTATACGTTTAAAGCGCTAATTAATTGAGGTTTCAGAAGACCCATCTTCAAGGTACTATGTGTTTGTCCCTGGCCTATAAAGGATATGACTGGTGTTCCATGCTGGGTACTACTTTGGCTCCAAGGGGGTGGCCATACTCCAGCGCAAAACCTTGCCCATGGTGGTCTCAAGGGTCTCCCCATAAGAATATGGACACTATGTAATTCTTGAGGGGTCTCTGGAGGGTCCCCCTTTTAATACGATCTGTATGCATGCACAGTCCACCTGCACTGACCCGTTCCACATAGGTGAGCCTTAAAGGACTTATCGTGGCCCTGCCACATAGGCTAACAATAATTAAGGAGGGTTGGACTTTTACAATATTATGACCAACCACGACTGGCAAGGGCCCATCGAAGCTTCACAGTGGATGGGAAGATGCCTGTCCAATTGAGACTTGGGGCTGGGACTTACTGACGTTTGGAGACTTTGGCCCCCTGTGAAAATGGAATATACCTAAACCTAGGCAGCACATGGTTCAATTGACTACCTATTTCTCTTGGCAACTGACCTAATACACACAAATAATTCATAGATACTCCCACTGGAGAGCTCTGATCTCACCCCGGTGACATTACATTTGGGGGTCCCCGCAGAAAGAAAACGGCCTATATGTCGCCTGAGCGTTTGAATTCTAACGGAAGAAGCCTTCTCTTCCTATCTATCAGATAGACTTCAGGCGCTCCTAGATATAAACAAGGGTACCGTGCCACTTCGAGTTTTCTGTGGGGGACTTGCAAGGCATCCATGTGGGTGCTCGCCCACTTTTTAGGTCTCTGCCTGATCCAGCGCATGCGCTGCCCTTGGCCGAGACATTTTGGGGCTCTGAGAAATGCTACTTTGCCGGCGATCAGCTTGCTAGAACGCGCACAAGAGCACACGTGGGCATGCGCATTATAGCAAGCTGATCGCCGGCAAGGTAGCACTTGCGGTGACGCGAGTGCGCACCACGCGCATTTTGCTGGTTACTTTTGCCAATCAATCTCTTTTAGTTAGTTTGCTGTGCATCTTCACCATCAAGCCGTTTTTAAAAGTCACCAGGGGGACAAGCACGCTTAGGGAACTTGACAAAGTGACCTTCTTACTATCCACCAAGCTTTAGTTGTTGTTTAGGTTTTTGTTTTCATTTAGTTTTAGTTTGAGGAATGTACTTATTGCGGTTGTCTCACTTTTAATAAAATAGTAGGCTTTTAGTTTCAATCAAACCCGGTCCACAGTATAGTGCTTGCCTTTCATTAATGCCGGTCTTACAGATAGCTTTTAGGAGTACAGTTGTTTTATGTTCCTTTCATTTTTATAATTCCAAAAGTAAGCATTCTCTCACGTCGGCTCTGTACTTTCACAGCTGGTCAATAAATGTACTCCATAAATTAATGTATCTTTGAATGCACTCAGTAATACATTTTTGATACTTCTTCATTATTAGGAGCAGTGAATTTTGATTAATAATTTTGCAGCAATATGCCAGCAACTGTGATTGTTAAACAGTTGCCAGTGTTTGATAGATGAGATAAAACATAAATTTGCACTTTGTGCGATCAGGAAGGTGATGTTGCTTTTACAGCAATCTAGCACCAAACGTCTGGCACTCTGCTGAAGCGAAGCAGCCTACTTTAATGTTGGTATTGTGGTAAGGGAAAAATGACTTTTTGCATCTCCGAAAAAAATAAGATTTTCTCTTATTCCATTCAGGCGAGGTCCTCTCAGGTTAATATGCTTGGGTTATGTGTATGCCTAGGATAAGTACTCTCTGGACCTATGTTTTTTGAGCTCCCTACAGGTTTCTAATACTGCAAAATGTGCTTATGGCATGAAGCCCACCTCCTTGGCCTCACTCTTCCTCAGTACAGTACTTATCTAAGCATCACAAACTAACATAAAACACTTCCGCTCACACATACAAATACTTCTGAATATAGGACAAATCTAGCTTCCGAGAGCCACCATTTACAAGGTCTCCTAGCATCAATTTCAGCAATCTGCCTAGTACAGAAATGGACTTCCTCTCGCCCATGGATCCAGCCTACATTTCTGAAAACCCTGTCTTTCAATAAGAATAGAATACTGAAAGAAACCTTCTCTGGATATGCTCCTATGATGAGGACACAACCAGTCGTTCTGTAGAAAGTTCAAAGAGCAGACATGCCTTTCAACGACGTTACCACCTTAATCAATTGTACATTGCATGTAGAAAAGCTTCCCAAACCTGCAATGTTGCCAGGATCTATTGCAATATACTTTTTGTTCGTAGCTTTAGGCATCAGAAGTTCACTCCATCCATTCTATGAACATGTTGCTTCTGGCTTGCTTCACAATTTGAAGTTTCTAGCTACAGCCATCACTGTCCAAGAATGTCAATTTGGTTCTTCTTGAAGATGCCATTTGAGTGTCAAAGTCTCTAAATACACTTTGATATGCCAGATACGAATGGTCTGTACAATTGTAGCTTACCACAAGCAATCCGCAATAAATGAGTATGTATAAAGTGTAAGGGTTCACTTCTCTATGTGCTTTTACAGCCGTCAGAAGTGCTGGAGCCACCATTTTTTCCACTTACAACAAAGGGCAGACATCCTTCCCATACATTATATTTTAATCTCATTGCTCCGAGGTAGGAGCTCTTCGCGAATTCTTTTAAAATGCTTGTTTTTATTTCTTACTGCGTCTGAAGGGGTAACTACTGCAACCGTTTCTGGATCTCCGGACTGTATTTTCATGGCATGGTACTGAGGCGATTATTAATCATCAAATATGTTAAGTTGTGTTATGTGCTAGTTCTCTCTTGCTAAAGTTTCAATTTCTTGACCCCATCAGTCTTCTTGGTGCTGCTCTCGTAGTACATCTTAAGTGTAATTCTACATCGTTCACAAAGTTTGCACATCAGCACCAGCTTTCTTTATTCAGTTTCCAATGAAACTGACAGATGTTTAAAGACTGACGCCATCTAGCATACTTTGCTAAAACTTATGGTGATCGACTGGATGTGAGAGCTATTGGCTTTGTTAATGTCTTTTACCCATGCCAGCCAAGAGCACACAATTTAAGCAGGTAACCTGTGATTTATCCTTGTTTTCTGGGTTTCCGAGGCAGATCTGTGAATGTTTCAAACCGAATCCTTTTCCTCCCTGCCTACCCTCAGTTGTGATCTCAATGCGAGCAGCAAGCACCGGTATAATAAATAATTGCTAAATGCTGCAGTCATATGGGAAAATGTAACAGTCCTTGTTTAAAGGGGATCTCAAAAGTGCTACCCAGTCTTTGCTGGCTGGCTGGCTGGCTATAAGCATGAGTGCACGCACGGCCACCTGCTTTTTATGCAATCTGCTTTTCCTGCATCCTTTGCGGTCATTGCGCCTCTCACACCTGCCCTCCCTCTGCCCCACCACAAAGCAGCCTCAGGCTCAAATTCCTGAATGTCTCACATCCGAGACTTAATTGGTGGGTTCATAGAGGGTGGTGTACTACAACGAAAAGCCAGATCACCAGTGGAAAGCGAAGCACTAAGAGGAGCCTGTACCGAAAGGCCAATGCCTTCCGATTCCACAAGAGAGCTTGCTGTCCTGGGTTCTACAACTCGTGCCCCTGTGCACGGACAACAATACGAAGTCCTGGTCTCCATCCCGTACCACACTGCGAAAACTAGCATGGCGTGGGCAATACTGGCACATTGCCCAGGGGTATAAAACGCAAACTTTACATAAGAATCCCCCACTCCCCCTCTCTGACACACAACCACACACACAGACACACAACCACACACACAAAACCACACACACAAAACCACACACACAAAACCACACACACAAAACCACACACAACCGCACACATTTACACAACCACAAACACACACGGCCACACACATTTACACAACCACACACATTTACACAACCACACAGCCACACACAACCAACCACAAGTACACACACACACAACTACACACACACACACACACACATACAACTACACACACACACCCACAACTACACAAACAACCACACACATTTACACAACCGCACACACAGCCACAACCATCCGCGCACACACACACAACCAACCGCACACACCCACTCATCCACACACACACACATCCACACACACACACACACACCCACAACCCCACACACACACACACACACACACACCACACAAAACCACACACACAACACAACCCCACACACACACACCCCCACACACACAAACCACACCCAACCCCACACAACCCCACACTCACACAACCCCACACACACACAACCCCACACACACACAACCCCACACACACACAACCCCACACACACACAACCCCACACACACACAACCCCACACACACACAACCCCACACACACACAAGCCCACACACACACAACCCCACACACACAACCCCACACACACAACCCCACACACACAACCCCACACACACACAACCCCACACAACCCCACACACACACACAACCCCACACACACACACAACCCCACACACACACAACCCCACACACACCCCCACACACACACACACAACCCCACACACACACACAACCCCACACACACACACAACCCAACACACACACACACACAACCCCACACACACACACAACCCCCCCCACACACACACACACAACCCCACACACACACACAACCCCACACACACAACCCCACACACACAACCCCACACACACAACCCCACACACACACACAACCCCACACACACACACACACAACCCCACACAACACACAACACAACCACACAACCCCACACTCACACATCCATACAACCACACACAACCCCACAACCACACACACACAACCCCACAACCACACACACACAACCCCACACACACAACCCCACAACCACACACACAACCCCACAGAAACACAACCACAGCCACACACACAGCCACACACACAGCCACACACACAGCCACACACACAGCCACACACAGCCACACACACAACCACACACACACACCACCCTCACACACACCACACACAACCACACACAAAACACAACCACACACACAAAACACCACAACCACACACACAAAACACACCCACACAAAACATAATCCCACACAACCACACACACACAACCACACACACACACAACCACACACACACAACCACACACACACAACCACACACACACAACCACACACACACAACCACACACACACAACCACACACACACACAACCACACACACACACAACCACACACACACACAACCACACACACACACAACCACACACACAACCACACACACAACCACACACACAACCACACACACAACCACACACACAACCACACACACAACCACACACACAACCACACACACAACCACACACACAACCACACACAACCCACACACAACCCACACACAACCACACACACAACCACACACACACAACCACAACATACACCCAACCACAACACATACACAACCACAACACACACCCAACCAACCACACAAACACCCAACCACACAAACACCCAACCACACAAACACCCAACCACACAAACACCCAAACACCCAACCACACAAACACCCAAACACCCAACCACACAAACACCCAACCACACAAACACCCAACCACACAAACACCCAACCACACCACACAAACACCCAACCACACAAACACCCAACCACACAAACACCCAACCACACAAACACCCAACCACACAAACACCCAACCACACACACACACCCAACCACACACACACCCAACCACACACACACACAACCACACACACAAACCCCACACCCACAACCCCACACAACCCCACACACAACCACACAACACATACAACCCCACACACACACACACACAACCCCCCCCCACACACACAACCCCACACACACACAACCCCCCCCCCCCACACACACAACCCCCCCCACACACACAACCCCCCACACACACACAACCCCCCACACACACACAACCCCCCCACACACACACAACCCCCCCACACACACAACCCCCCCACACACACACAACCCCCCCTCACACACAAAACCCCCCACACACACAACCCCCCCACACACACAACCCCCCCCACACACACACAACCCCCCCACACACACACACACAACCGCCCCCCCACACACAACCCCCCCACACACACAACCCCCCCACACACACACAACCCCCACACACACACACAACCCCCACACACACAACCCCCCCACACACACACAACCCCCATACACACACAACCCCCCCCACACACACACAACCGCCCCCACACACACACACAACCGCCCCACACACACACACATCCCCCCCACACACACACACCCCCACACACAACCCCCCCCCACACACACAACCCCCCCACACACACACAACCCCCCCACACACACACCCCCCACACACACACCCCCCCACACACAACCCCCCCACACACACACCCCCCCCCACACACACACCCCCACACACACACACACCCCCACACACACACACCCCCACACACCCCCACCCCCCCCCCACACACACACAACCCCACACACACACACACAACCCCACACACACAAAACACATACAAACAACCACACACAACCACAACCACACACACGACCACCACACACACCACCACACCCAGCCACACACACCCAACCACACACACCCAACCACAACCAACTACACACACACACACCCAACTACACACCCACACCCACACCCACAACCACACACCCACAACCACACCCACAACCACACCCACACACACCCACAACCACACCCACACACACCCACACACACCCACACACACCCACAACCCCACACACCCACACACAGCAACACACACAGCAACACACAACCACACACACATATAACCGCACACACAACCACACACAAAAACAGACAACCACACACAACCACACACATACACAACCACACCCAACCACACACACACAATCATACCGTCAGTGCACACTTTCACCAGGCACAGACACCACCAGCCATCAGTGCACGCTTTCAACAGGCACACACACACACACACACCATCAGCCATCAGTCCACGCTTCCACCAGGAACACACACCACCAGCCATCAGTGCACACATCAATTGTTAATGCATCCACAATTAACTATTGTAGCAATTGCAGTATGGCGCACTTTACTTTTAAACATATTCCTCTAAAGCGCAGCATGCCACCATTGCTACAAAAATAAATACACATTTTTTGGCCTACAATTAATAGACTTTTGTTGCAATTGGTGTTGCAATATTTAGCAATGCCAATAGATCAAACTTAATTAATGCGAGACCTATTGCATTGCAAATGCTTGTTTTGTTTTGGGTTTGAGCGCAATCAACTTGCAAATATTGCTGACATCAAGACTTCTATATTGGCCCTGAAGCAGTGGTCACTGGACCAACAGAAGGAGCGCAGATGTCGCCTAGCATTGGATAAGGCCTCCCTGCACAAGCACTCCCACAACAAGGCCTACAATTGTTGGAAGGCCTCTGCCCAACGAGTGAACAAATCGAAAGACAATTGGGCAATTTACGTTACTAACTGGCCACCAGGACGCGGAGACCAGGATAGTTCCTAAAACTCGGGATGAGAACAGGGTGGTGGTGGAGACAGCTACTGCAATTGCCTCTGCTCATTTTTATAGCAACCTATACACAGAATGGCTGTTTAGGGCGTGTCAGACCGATACCCCATTAGTAGCCGATATCCTGCAGCACTATTTAACGAGGTTGGACAGGGAGAACTTCGATCAACTGTGCACTCTTAAAGAGGTAGGGTAAGTGCTTAATGATATGAACTCGGGCAGGAGCCCAGGGTCGGACTGCTTTCCGATGCTGTACTTCTTGGAAATACGCACTGAGCTACTACCCCGTACCTCCCACTCATCCTGGACATGTTTACATAGGCAGTTCACAGGGGACGCATCCCATTGGCGATTTATCAGACTATGCTGGTGGTCATGCCTAAACCAGGCCGTCCTTCAAACCTGTGTACATTGTACAACCCAATCTGCCTCATTAACATAGAGCAAAAGACACACAGATGATGGACAGAATGTAAAGCAAATGAAACATTCACCCCCAGTCAAGAAATCTGGGTTAAATCAATCGTTCTTTTCTCACCATCCCACCCCAGTTTAAACCCAGCCATATGCAATTCAGTCTTGACCATGTGCCTCGTGGGAACAGTCCAGCCTGAATTGCCAAGCCATGTCCTGCCTGGACTGGAAAAAAGCATCCGGTTCAGGGAAGATCTGGTTCGGCAGTTCAGGCTGGACTGTTCCCATGAGGCACAGGGTCAAGACGGTTTTGCATATAGCTGGTTCTGAACTGTGGTAGCGAAGTGAGCTGAAGGAGGATGGATTCAACCCAGATCAGTTACTGGGGGTGGGTGTCTGAAAAGTTTCCGCTCTCCGTCAATTATCTTCTTGTGTTTGCTTCATTAACACAGATGTCAAGATCTATGCTAAACTACCGGCTAACAGAATATTGAAAGTGCTGTCCTACCTAGTGCATCCAGACCAACGTGGTTTTATTCCACACCGATGCACAAGACAATGCATTTGGAACGTCAACCTGGCTCTAGCCTGCATCTGTTCCTTGGGAGGGTCGGTAATGCTGCTGCTTATCGGCTTTACGAAAGCATTTGATACCCTACACTGGTCGTTTTTGGAGTAAACTCAAATAAAGATGAGTGCGGACCGGGTGCTGTATGCAGCTCCTGAGACCCAGGTGAGCATAAATGGAGTGGTCTCCCTCACATTTTCCTTCCGGAGTAGTATGAAGGACTGTCCCCTGTCCCCCTTCTGTTTACACCAGCCATTGAGCCACTGGTGGTCTGGATCCGCTGTGACGTACAGGTGTGGGGCTTCTACTGGCGAGTGAAGACGGATGATAGGATTGCTTTGTAAGCAGACAACATCCTTCTGTTCCTCTTGTGCACCGCAGATATGTTGCTCCTGTTGATTAGCATCTCAACTAAGTTTAGCTCTGCTCCCGGGCTGAGGGTTAATTGGAACAAATCCCTTCTGATGCTCCTAAGGGGAAACAGCCAAGATGAGATCTGGTACCTGGGATACATGTATACCACCCTAACTTCCTGTACCTGTCAGTACATGTATTTTGGGTGCCAGAGCTCACTTGGGGCCTCATTGGCATGACTGCCCTATTTAAGAAAATGACACCTCCTCAGTTTATTTATGCGCTACAAAATGTCCCCCTTCAGATTCCACAGACCTGGTGTGGTCATGTAGTTTCAACAAATCCCTAGGACTTCCACGTTTGTGGACAACATAAACTTTAGGTTGAGGTGCCTAGACTGATTCCAAACATCCCCTCAGGATATGTTGGCCTAGCGACCAGCTAGCTCACAGTTCCCCCATAAGTCCCCCTAACCCAAGCAGGGAGCAAACGGTTTCTCGCAACCACTGAACATGGCAACCTTGACCCCGCAGGGATCATGGTAACAGATCAGAACCCTTCCGCCCAGTCACTCATGCTCTTGTTCTCAGAGAAATACACAGAGAATATATTCAATATATTTATTGAGCAAGCGTTACTCTGGTATAGAATACATATGCTGTGATAATCGTTCGACAGAAGCAGATGAAAGCGATTACAAACACCAAAAGAGTAAATGGATGATACAGTTCCACGATGGTGCTAAGACATTGTATATATGCAGTCATATAAGACAAGGTAGTAATCAGGCGATCTCCTACTAGGCAATCCCTAAGCTGTGTATGTCTAGTAGGTGCTGAGCCAAGAATCCCCTCATGGGATGATTCAACCCCATTACCTTGTAAGAAAGAATATAGGACCCAGACTTGGTCATGAATTGGACAAACCTCATGGAGATGTCAGTCATCAGCTCTGCAAAGCCATAGCATGCAGGACCTTTCGATGTCAGTGGAAGGGTCTCCTCTGCCAACCCCCAGTAATTCTTCCTTATTTATAATAGAAAGCATCCTTGTGAGGTACACGCAGATTACCATTTGGTGTGGATATAGAGATAGCTCCGACAGCCCGTGGATGAAGATAGAAAGACATTTGTACATCGTGTGTAAAGGCCTTGTACTCCTTGTTCAAGGCATCATGATAATTTTGTGCGAAGCCAGATGTATAAGCAAAGCAGTTTCAGAGAAACAAATCCAACATTGTCACACATGTGAATATGTTCAAAAGGTCACAGAAACAATGTTATTGTACAGAAAAGAGGACAATGTAAACAAGCATTTACAATGCAATGGTCTCAGCATTATTAAAGGTAGAGCTATTGGCATTGCTCATGACTTTTTTTATTCCTTTTTTTTAAAACATAAATAAATGGTATTGTCATTTACAATGGCAATAGGTGAGCATTAGAGAGTAGTGGAGAGTATTCGCTGACAGAGCCACGGACACAGAGCCACACAGAGCTCCCCCACACACACAGAGCTCCCCCACACACACAGAGCCCCCCCACACACACACAGAGCCCCCCCACACACACACAGAGCCCCCCCACACACACACAGAGCCCCCCCCACACACACAGAGCCCCCCACACACACACAGAGCCCCCCCACACACACACAGAGCCACACACACACACACACAGAGCCCCACACACACACACACAGAGCCCCACACACACAGAGCCACACACACACACACAGAGCCCCCCACACACACACAGAGCCCCCCACACACACACAGAGCCCCCCACACACACACAGAGCCCCACACACACACACAGAGCCCCACACACACACACAGAGCCCCACACACACACACAGAGCCCCCCACA
The DNA here is from genome assembly GCF_964261635.1 of Lissotriton helveticus. Lineage (NCBI taxonomy): Eukaryota > Metazoa > Chordata > Amphibia > Caudata > Salamandridae > Lissotriton > Lissotriton helveticus. The sequence continues at coordinate 553,671,636 of NC_136063.1, forward strand.
CACACACAGAGCCCCCCACACACACACAGAGCCCCCCACACACACACAGAGCCCCCCACACACACACAGAGCCCCCCCCACACACACAGAGCCCCCCCACACACACAGAGCCCCCCACACACACGCAGAGACACACACGCAGAGCCACACACACAGAGCCCCTCCCACACACACAGAGCCCCTCCCACACACACAGAGCCCCTCCCACACACACACAGAGCCCCACACATACACCCAGAGCCCCACACATACACACCCAGAGCCCCACACATACACACCCAGAGCCCCTCCCACACACACCCAGAGCCCCACACACACACCCAGAGCCCCCCACACACACCCAGAGCCCCCCACACACACCCAGAGCCCCCCACACACATCCAGAGCCCCCCACACACATCCAGAGCCCCCCACACACATCCAGAGCCCCCCACACACATCCAGAGCCCCCCACACACATCCAGAGCCCCCCACACACATCCAGAGCCCCCCACACACATCCAGAGCCACACACACACATCCAGAGCCACACACACACATCCAGAGCCACACACACACAGAGCCCCCCCCACACACACACAGAGCCCCCCACACACACACAGAGCCCCCCACACACACACAGAGCCCCCCACACACACACAGAGCCCCCCCACACACACAGAGCCCCCCCCCACACACACAGAGCCCCCCACACACACAGAGCCCCCCCCCACACACACAGAGCCCCCCCCCACACACAGAGCCCCCCCACACACACAGAGCCCCCCCCACACACACAGAGCCCCCCCCACACACACAGAGCCCCCCCCACACACAGAGCCCCCCCCACACACACAGAGCCCCCCCCACACACAGAGCCCCCCCCACACACAGAGCCCCCCCACACACAGAGCCCCACACACACACAGAGCCCCACACACACACAGAGCCCCACACACACACAGAGCCCCGCACATACACACACAGAGCCCCGCACATACACACACAGAGCCCCGCACATACACACACAGAGCCCCGCACACACACACCCAGAGCCCCACACACACACACACACCCAGAGCCCCACACACACACACACACCCAGAGCCCCACACACACACACACACCCAGAGCCCCCCACACACACACACACACACAGAGCCCCACACACACACAGAGCCCCACACACACACAGAGCCCCGCACATACACACACAGAGCCCCGCACATACACACACAGAGCCCCGCACATACACACACACAGAGCCCCGCACACACACACACACACACAGAGCCCCGCACACACACACACACCCAGAGCCCCACACACACACACACACCCAGAGCCCCACACACACACACACACCCAGAGCCCCACACACACACACACACCCAGAGCCCCACACACACACACACACACCCAGAGCCCCACACACACACACACACACCCAGAGCCCCACACACACACACACACACCCAGAGCCCCACACACACACACACACACACACCCAGAGCCCCACACACACACACCCAGAGCCCCACACACACACACCCAGAGCCCCACACACACACACCCAGAGCCCCACACACACACACCCAGAGCCCCACACACACACACCCAGAGCCCCACACACCCAGAGCCCCACACACCCAGAGCCCCACACACCCAGAGCCCCACACACCCAGAGCCCCACACACCCAGAGCCCCACACACCCAGAGCCCCACACACCCAGAGCCCCACACACCCAGAGCCCCACACACCCAGAGCCCCACACACCCAGAGCCCCACACCCAGAGCCCCACACACCCAGAGCCCCACACACCCAGAGCCCCACACACCCAGAGCCCCACACACCCAGAGCCCCACACACCCAGAGCCCCACACACACACACCCAGAGCCCCACACACACACACCCAGAGCCCCACACACACACCCAGAGCCCCACACACACACACACCCAGAGCCCCACACACACACACCCAGAGCCCCACACACACACACAGAGCCCCACACACACACACCCAGAGCCCCACACACACACACCCAGAGCCCCACACACACACACACACCCAGAGCCCCACACACACACACACACCCAGAGCCCCACACACACACACACACACCCAGAGCCCCACACACACACACACACACCCAGAGCCCCACACACACACACACACCCCCAGAGCCCCACACACACACACCCAGAGCCCCCCACACACACACCCAGAGCCCCACACACACACACCCAGAGCCCCACACACACACACCCAGAGCCCCACACACACACACCCAGAGCCCCACACACACACACCCAGAGCCACACACACACACCCAGAGCCACACACACACACACCCAGAGCCACACACACACACACACACCCAGAGCCCCACACACACACACCCAGAGCCCCACACACACACACCCAGAGCCCCCCACACACACACCCAGAGCCCCCCACACACACACACCCAGAGCCCCACATACCCAGAGCCCCACACACACACACACCCAGAGCCTCACACACAGATCTCCACACACACACACACTCAGAGCCCCCCCCACACACACACAGCAAGTCCCACACACACACACAGAGCCCCACATACACACAGAGCCCCACATACACACAGAGCCCCCCACACACACTGAGCCCTATTCTATGCAGATTAGAGAGACATTGGGTGACTTTTCTTCTAATCACGTCGACCCCTACAAGACAATGGAGTCTGTTTGCATGCTGCCTTTATAATCCTATTGGAAACAACAGAAACAAACACAATACAGGGATAGAACAGATATATTATTAACAGAGCAGTCGTATTGGAAACAACACGTACAAACAACATACAGGCATATAATGGATATGTCATTAACAGGGTCCTATGTGACCGTCTGTTAAGTACAATCCTTGCTTTGCAACAACATCAATATTTTGCTAATAAAGTCGCCACAGCCCTGGCCCACTACAGGGTCGAACTAACCCATGGGGCAATCATGCAGTGCCAGATGGGGTGGTCTGACAGGTCAGTGGGTGTGTGGGGGTCGGTTGTTTGACTGTTTGTAGGCCTGTTTTGTGTTGTAGTTTGGCGATTTTTTTTTTTACTGTAGATTTGCCTGATATTACCGCAAACTTTGCCTGTAGCAGGCACAAATGCTGACAGTCTACCATACGTTGTAAAATACCTACAGAGCGTGACTTCACAGGTTCAAACCTACGTGGGCCAATCTTTAGCTATCTGATTCTGTAATGTGGGCCACATTTACTTTGATGTCCGGGCCTATTTACTGTTCCAGTCCAACCGTGGCCACTACACGTGAAGAGCACGGCTCGCTCCCACGTTACCTCACGGAGTAAAGTGTATTACTTTTAGACAGACCAGCCTATGGCCGCATTTTGTGTACTGCTCACTTTAGGGAGTACTGAAGTACATCTCTTATCCATGGAGTTACTCTCTCATCTGTGCTCTTGATCACCCCCAGCTCTCTGCGTATTAGAAATATGGTGTCAACATTTCCACATTCTTGTTTATAGCCGCTGGTCATGTTACGTGTGAAGGTAGCGGCATATAGTAAAGGATCTAGACTGCAGCCGCTAGAGGGCGCCCTGAAGCAAGAACCGTGTCCATTGCCTTAAAAACTAGAATTATAAATGCTTAATGCAGACACGTTCTCTGTTGAATATACGCATGTGGAATCAATCAACTCGTCATTGCTCTAATCCTCCACATGGTTTAATATCTATTTATACTTGTTACTATATGCAACTCAAGATCATTACATGCGGGAAATGACAGCTAAAGATGTTCCTTACCTCATTAGAGCGCACTTTGGTGTGGCGCCGGTTAACCCAAGCAGTGTGTGCTTCTTGGCGCTAGTATAAGGACCAGTGAGCGGAGTCCACATTCCCACGTCTTGGAGGCAGCGTTATCCTCCCCCCCCCCCCCCCCCCCCCAAGTTCGCACTCCTGGTGTCATACTGCGGTCATCTTTAAGAGTACATGCAGTGACAGGCAGAGCAGCAACTAAATATTCGACTTTCTTCCGAAGGCTCGGCTGGGTCCCTGGACCACGGTTTCTTTCCCTCAAGCCATCACGCCCTGCTCACAGCCATGCCACATAGTAGAGAACTGGAGGGGCCGTTCCTATTTAGGAGGGGACGTCGCAGGGATCCGTACACCCCAGAGGTAGCAGCACTCTGAAAGAACTGTGGCAGAACGGAATGTCCCTCTGAAAGCCGCAGGCACGCTCGTCTGTTATCTCCCAGCCACGGGAGGCTGCTTCGGCTGCCCCTGCCTTCCACTAAGGTGCTAGTGGCTGCTTTCACAACTGCTCCTGCATGCGGTCAGGCAGCTCCTCCTCTCAGCTCCCAGCCCAGCCGATCAGTGCCTAGCCAGAGGATGAGGAGTGGCACTGCTGCAGTTAAAAATTTCTTTTTCATCCTGAGGGTGAGGGCAAAAAGGAAGGGCCCGATAGGAACCCGTCTAAGCACCTGCTTTTAAGAATTGCCGGTGCTGAGGACCAGTAGGACCTCGCCCACTTAAAGCCCTGGGCAAACTGTATGCCGATGTCCTGAGAAGATGCAGCAGGCGCATTAACCCACCAAACCATTCTGTCAGCAATAAACTGCATCATCGCCTCTATAAAATTCGCTATTTTAAAAGTACACTGGATCTGACAATCGTGAGCAGAACACAATACTTTCAGTCATGTGCGCCGCGAAAGAGGTCTCCAACGCAGATGTGACGCTCTCCAAAACAGGACACCCACGCCTGGGACATTGTTGAGGTCAGAGTGGGCATCCTTCCAAGGGGCTGACACTTTCCAGACTCCTGCAGGCATGGCTCGTCACGGAGGAAGCCCTTTGCCTGTCTGGGTGGAATATACGTAGTAGGGGTTAGGAGAGAGGGCGCAGGAGATTGTAGGTGGGTAACGAGGAACACGGGCAGGGGATATGACAGGGCAGGCAGAGGGGGATCTGACAGGGCAGGCAGAGAGGGATCGGACAGGCAAGGGGAGGAGGGAATAGACAGGCAGACGAAAGGTACAGGGAAGAACAATAAAAAAACACGGCAGAGGCGGGACACACCCGGGTGCTGGGAGGAGTCTGCAGGGGAGGAACAGGGACACGCGGCCAGTAAAAAAGTGAGAGTTGGGCAGTGAGAAGGAGGGGGAGGAGGGCACAGGAGGGAGGGGGCATCCACCCGAGGAGGGAAACCCAGCGCTCCATGGTCTCTGCACGAAGCGGAGATTGTATTGTGGCCCTACCTCCTGCAGGAGTTTGCGGAAGCGGCTGCGGTGAGGTCTGGATGTGACTTTCCCTTCAGCCGGCCGAGGGACAGTGTAAGTACGGACGGTGCCCCTGGCAGGAATTCAAGCGAGAGACTGGGTGGCAGTGAGTGACATCACCGGGGCTGTCAGTAGCAGCAGGTACCTCAGGGGAAGAGATGGAGTGCCCTGGCACCGCACGTGCGGGCACAAAGAGCCCTTCGCTGGAGCAGGGCTCCCCTCTAACTTCTGATTGCAATCACAACTCGAAGACAGATTTATTTAGGTCTTATGCATTCTTCTTATCCAACGGTGTAGCACAAAATTAAGTCCCTTCAAACCATTAAGAGGGCTCCTAAAAATCCTTGAGTCACACAACCTCACACAGTTGCCCCTGAGGTGAAAGGTGACCGACCCCCCCCCTTAGAGTTGACCTCTGCGTGGGAGTAGGGAGCGGGCTTATGTTTCTGCCTTTTAAAACTCTAGTATGTCAAGCAGGGTCCTAACTATGAATTGTGCAGGAGGTACAGTGGCGCTGGGTCCAGATTTACAAGGGGCCCTCATCACGACAGTAATGCCTGTATTTTAGTCTCCAGGCATGGGACTGGACCCATTTCCTTACTTGCATTAGGGCCCATGGCATCTTCGTTAAGCCACTGTTGTCAACGCAGTTCAAAGGAAATCGTCTTTCATTATTTTAATCTGCGCTCCGCCTTTCACCTTTCTAATGCTGATTAGTGCGTTGTTGATAGAAGATGAAGTGTCGTCTGGCGGACTGTCTCGGGGCTGCGAGGCAGGGCTACAGGAGGGCTATTTTTACCTCAGCCCATTGCATAGATCCCGAACTTAGTTTCACTGGAGAAAAACTGGAGGTGGGAGGGAGCGCCAACTACGAGCGAGCCTAAGAGCACCAGGAAAGAGCAGTAAGCGCCCAATGCCGCATAAAGATCAGGTTACATTCACGCAGGTTCGATAACTCCCGAATCACTGTTTCACGAAGAGTTCACGGCAAATCCAATAAAGTATCACAACTTCCCGCCTTCTCGCTGTTTTTTAGTTTTCACTTATGTTTTTTTTCCACTTCAAAACCTCGCTCTCTGTTTTCACGGCTAAAATCACTCCCATCCATTCCTAAAGTGCTTAGTAAACGAGAGCAGGTTCCTGCCCCCGGCACACGCCGCGCGCTCCTAGAGTTAGCGGCATACCTTGAGGGTAATTAGCATGTTAAAGTTTCCAAAAGCTCCTCTCATTTCGCTTCCGTTTCCATTAGATGTCGGGTCACGTGTCTGCGAAGTGAGTGAAAATAAGAAAAACGGCACGAAAAAAAAATAGCGGCCGCAAGCTTCTGAAATTTTCTGAATCGGGGGCGTGTTTTGGCGTTCTGAGTGACGGATGACGTCACAGTCGAAAGAACGCAAAAAAACACGCCCCCGAATCCTTAAGAGACGGGGCTTTATTGAAGTGACTCCCCTCTCCTCCAATGGCTGGCCTCCGTTTAGGAAGCCAGCCAATGGAGGAGAATGGAGTAGAGAGGCGGGTTCAAGCCCCCATACTCCAAATCATTAAATCTCCTCCCGGAGACTGCGCAAGCGCAGCCTTCGGTCCTCGACCTAAAAATGTGCAGCACATGGGCCTAACTCATGTAACGCATTGGCGTCACTCATGCGATGATTCCTTTAAGGTGAGATGTGCACCGCCCCCTCTGCCCCCCTCACCTCTTTTCGGGTTCTATTCGACAAACGCGTACAGGAAAAATATGAACAGGATTTCCCCTGGCGGAGATCCGTCTATAGTACTGGGCGTTGCAACTCCCGATTGTAAATGAATGGTTACAGGGGGGCTGAGAGGACCCGACATACTGGGGAAAACCGCACTAATTGGGTTGGAGAACATAACACACATTTTATATGGAGCACCAATCCCCGCACACCTTCCCGAACTAAACAGAAAGATCTTCCGGATTTGGAGGGTGGCACAGCGCTGGACAGGCTGGGACCGCATACTTACTTTGGAGACAACCCTGCTGGCTGGCAAAGGTGGCAAATCTCGAGGGGTTCTAGGGTTGGGTTCAGGTTGGCATCTCACATTTTGGAGATGTGTGGGCCACGGACCATATTCACTCATTCCAAGACCTGCTGACTGAATTGCACATGCACAAATCCCAATGTTTCCGTTACCTACAGCTCAGGCACGCCTCCTATTAGTTTCAGGTTCGCCTTAGGGATATCCCAGAGTATAGCCTGTTTGGGGGCAGATGGGTCTGCTGAGGGAAGGAGGGATCTCACAAATATACAACACCCTGACCACATACTCACCAGTCCAATTGGATGTCTCTGGGAGGGTGGGAAGGGCTGGGAGGAGTAGGATGGCCTACTTGATGAAGCGGACGGGAGGGACGCCTGCATGGCTCCTCGCACGTGGCTATTTCAGCACAACTATGCCTCGTCCAGTTTAAATACTTACACTAGGCTTCTCTCACACCCTATTACCTCTGGAGGGCTAGGGTGAGCCCCACACCAGTGTGCTTATGCTGCGCGGGGCCTGGGGGTGGGGGGGGGGGGCCTTCTACCATGTGGTATGGGATTGTCCATTTATACAGCACTACTGGACATAGGTCATCTTCATACAGTCTAGGGTGGTGGGACAGTAAATTGAGACTAACTCTAGGCTTGCAATACTGGGCATCCTTGAGCATATGGGCGGACCCCGTGGGGCAGGATACTGGTGGGGAGAGGGACAATGTTGGCTAAAAGAGACATTGTTAAACGCTGTAGGTCCTCTACCACACCCTCTCTGCCAACTTGGAGGAAGGGTATGGACTGGTGTGCAAAGGTGGAGGATACAATTTATACTGCATATGGATGCCCAGAGTTTGGGACAAATGGTGGGCCCATTACAGTCTGGAAGGACAGGACTGGAGAAACAGGAACCACGCAAGGTGTGGCACCAGGGGTTCTAATGTGGCAGGTGGGCACATTGGAAAAACATTGTAATCGTTGTGCGGTTTGGGGAGAGCAATGTTAGCTTGTAAAAATCAATAAAAATATTCGTATAACAAAAACGAAAAAGTAGAAGGAAACTTAATGCAAAGCCATCATCATGGAAGTTACAAAACGCCCGGCTCAATTTGTTTCACTCCCTTGTGGCAGTGTTGCGGCTTTGGAAGTCTACAACCGATAGGAAGTTTACTGGCACAAGAAGTGAAGCTTGGCTCACCGTTGCAAGTACTGCAGAGGGTTTTACTAAATATGTCCCTATAGACCACACGGCCTACCCCTTTGAGATGAAGCTTGGAATCTATCAGACACTAAGGCAAAAAGGTACTAATACATAATCAGAAATACGGGTGCCTATAGTGTTGCAGCATCGGACGGTAGTTTCCATTACTGTAGAAAGTCATCGTAGTACAAGGACAAATCATTCTCTAGTAAGAGCCTACCTCAGGCTGAGTAACAATAGAACAACATATATAAGAGCTGGTGAACCTACGTGGATGATTGTTAAGCCAGCCACGTTCCTTACAAAGGCTTTTTCTGTACCCCTACGATTAGATGAACATTGTTTGATACAAGAAGGTCCTAAAGAATGTGGTCTGTACAAGGTTTTTTTCACCGAAACACGCGACCACGTTGTATGCGCTCAGCACATGACAGGAAATCAGAATAAACAAACAATATCCCAAGTGGACTTATAAAAGACAATTAAGCATGTATGCATAAAGCATTACAGAAACAGAAACAAGGAGACAATGATTTTTTAGGAGTTCTCATGGCATCGTATAATTAAAGTACAAGGAAAAAACGAGGTACAGTTGTAGCAGCACTGTAAGTAAATAAATACCAAAACAACCCAAATTGCACTTGGTGCTAGGCATGTGCAGGTGACACAAAGGTGGCGACGCAAGTGACAATTGTGTTCAGCATATATGGCGCAAAGTGACTGGTGCATGAATATGTACAGTGAATAACAAAAAACAATGTGGCTTCAGGTAATATACAAAGATACATTTTCAAAGTTTTTGCAGGATTGGTTTAGATAAGCCACATATGGGGATGCGCCATTTATTGCGCTGGACTATCGACGACGTTTCGATCCTCTTTGTTTGGGATCATCTTCAAGACCGGGTTGTGCTAAGGAAGCGGTGCTGAGAGGGTCTCGCCAGTAATTGGAAGACGATGGCAGATCGGATAGAGGGGGGCGCACCCAAGGAGATCCAGAGGGCGGGGGAGCGAGGAAGGTCGCGTCCAGTGCGAGCCTGGCCCAGATGACTGATCGTCAGAGGTCCGAAGGTCGATAGGAGTGGATCAGTCCGGGGGGTGGCAAGAATTTGAACACCCAGCACTGAGTGAAGCAACGGCAGACGGCTGCGACTACGAACGCCTGGTTGCCATGAAAACCGGAAAAAATCTTTACCTTCCGACTGGATTGTGCATGGGTGTTGATGGTTAATCTGGATGGTGTGGTTGTGAGTGTATGTAAACCATTTTGAATTATTTTTGTATTATTATTGTGTAGATAGGGGTTCACTTTTGGTCGTACATGTTTGTATACAGTAATATAGTATTTTTTATGTGTTAAAAAAAGAAAAAACAATATATATATAAAACAAATATATGTCGTCATAGAATGTGTGTTTTTAGGCAATTCTCAGTTTTTTATGTATTGATGAAATAAAATAAATAAGTATAAATATTATGAAATAGCAATAATACCTGAAATAAAAGGTTGATAAGAAATAGAACAGGTCTTAAAATATACTTTTTACTAATAGCCTGATTGGAGTATATTTTGCCCTTGTACAAAGCAATAGAGGTCAAGTTATAAGTGTGTTTATTAATTTGGTTATTGTGTATCCCTCCGTTTTCTCCCAGACCTAATTCCCGTTCTCAGTGACGGAAACTTAATCACCATCTACCTGGAACCCCAAAAAGGCACGGAAAATAAGTAGGGGGTGTAGATAACAAACAAAATAAATTAAATTAAAAGCACACTTTAAGCAAAGTTGGTCAGTAAAGAGAGAAAGGAACAATTTAAGGCAGATGTGAACACGCACTTATGCAGTTACTCAAAGTGAAGGAAGACAATGGGTAAAGCAGACGGTCCCCCTGCCCCAGTGCTGTATGCTGTGGTGGGCAGAAGCAAACGTGAATAACAATTTAACATGCCAATGATTAAGCCCTCTGAACAAAGCCCTTTTAGGGAAGTATATTATGGATTCTTTTTTAGAACGAGAAAAAAAAATCCACCGATTCAGATCTAGCTGTGTCAAAGGCCAGACCGAAAAATGACAGAATTGCCTCGTTCTGATTGGGATTAAGTCTTAACAGAATAACTTAATTGCATAGATGTACATTACTGAGTGCAAATTAATCTATCAAAAGCTACTGAATAGTAATAGTAATAATACACTTTATTTCACCCATTAAAGTGCATAACTGAAATACATGATCCTCCTTTTTAAAAACTATAATGGAAGCACATTGGATATCTGGATGTTAAAACTACAGTACAGAGAAATGCGATAGCAGCAAAATATTGTTGTCATATTACAATGCAAGTTTCCGGTTCTCTAGAACCCGATCAATCTCGTACAAAGCCTAAACATGCAAAAGCAACATATGGGGAATTTAAAAATTAAACAGTCTTAGAAAGCGACAATTGGCAAAAGGCTGGTTGAAACAATCAATCTCTAACACCAGATTTAAAAATAAAAAAGTGTATGATACAGGACTAAGTAACACTGAAAATTTAAGAATTCTGGAGAATGTAAATCTTGCTAAATGCTTTTGTTTGCTATTCGAAAACCTGTGCTTCCCAAAAAAGCCTTGCTCTCTTGATAGGCAACTGCTTTATAGAATTGTAAACAAAGTGCAGTGGAAAAGGTCAATGGCCCAGAAGATACAGGTAAAGTGCATAAGGTGCAGCATCAACAAGTTCATAAAGACATATGGTGCATAGTAAAAGGACGCAATGGATTTGAGAGGATCTGAGACGTATGAATCCTACTAGGAGTAATTAATTACTGTTACTATACCAGGGCTTCTAGGGAATTACTTCCCTTGCTCAGTAAACACCTATAACATGCAATCGTTATCATAAGAGTGCAGTGGGAAGAGACAATGTCCCAATAATCACAGATAAAGTGCCCAAGGTGCATCAGCAACACGTTTAGGAGGATCTGGAAAGTATAATTCATGCAGAAAAGAAGTGTTTGCTATCAGGGAACAAACACAACACTCCTTGAAGTAGCTGAAATAAGGATCCTATGGGCATTTAAATAACTTTTTAGGTCCAAGTTAAGTCACAGGGGCTGGATCCATTGTGCCTAGATCCAGCAAAACAGGTGCAAAAAAAATGGTCGATGTCCTTATACCCACACTTGCAGCACTTAATGGAGGTTGAGGAACTTGTCGACCATTTATTAGTAAAAGCATTTAGAGGTAAGACACCAAATTAGAATTTAATAAAAAGACTTTCCGCAATGAGAGGAAATATCTGATAAAAAAATGCTTTCAATTTGGGGAGAGGTTTGTGGGATAAAATTAGATCAGAAAGGGATCTTAAATTACTGGAAAGATACCACTGAGTCACTACAAAGTCCCAGTGAGTTTTTATTATGAGAACTTTTGTGTTAGATCTTATAGCCTCAGGGGGTGTGTATATTGTCTGGCGACCCAGTTTGAAAAACCATACCTTTAAGGGCAAGACCCGCTTAAGTGTATTACCAGTATTAAAGTTTTCAACTTCTAGGAGATCCATTCTGTACTGGTCTAGTTCTTCGTGAAACCATAGCCTTACCCAATATAAGAGAGGTTTAAGGGCAGTAACATGTTCAACTCCCTTGAAAGCGGTATCAAGGATTACAGGTATAGTCACTGTACTCAACGGGAGATTATGTAATGTTTTGATGAACGGGAGTTCTTAGGTCATCAGAGGCGTAGAGTTGGAGACAACCTATAACTCTTCTCCATAGAGTGTGCTGCTTTCCTTTCTGGGTTTTGTCCCGGTAGACCTTCAATGCTGGAATAAACACCTGAATTTAGGAAGAACTATGCATTCTTAAAATGTAGAATGATCAAGCTGCTTTTAATAATCTGAGGTGACCAAGAGAGGGAGTTGGCAACCGTTATCTCTAGGTAGTTGAAGGTCTTAACAGGCACTAGTAAAATATTGCCTAGGCTGAATTTATTCTTGCTTTTTTATGCAGTTTAAATATCATTAGTTCGGCCTTCTGCATACTAATTTCAAGACCCCATGTATTACAAAATTCCTTGAATTCTGGTAAACTATTTTGAAGACCGGATGGGGTTCTGTACAGAAGGAGGGTTTTGCAGGCAAAGAGGGGCACAGGTATCTTGTTCCCACAACTTCAGGGCGTCGGGAATCCTTGTGTTAAGATGGTCCACAAACCATTGACATATGGGGAGAACAATGATGGTGCCAACACACACTCTTGGCGAACACCCCTACGTACAGGAATGGGCTCTGTAAATTCTGCTCCCCCATTTGACTGGAGTGCAATTTGATTGATATAGCCTAGTAATGGTATCTAATATAGGATACGGCACTCCCATATCACCAAGGACTTCACAGAGGATAGGACTAGGAACGAAGCGGACCCAAGGTCAACAAAGGCCACATATAATGATATAGGGAGCGGTTACTGGTCAAACAACCATGTCTTCAACAGTTTCCTGAACTGGAGAAGAAAGTGACTTAATCTACTTATTTTACTTATCCAGAGAGGCTCCGGATACTTCCTGGAATGGCTTAATGGATTCCTTTCATATAGTTCTAATTCAGGAAACTTGGACAGTTTCCCTGCTCTACAGAGTAGAGTAAATTTCCTTTGGTAGTAATGCAATTCCATCTACTAGTGGCAGACACTCTGGCGGTCTGATAGTCTGGCTCAAGCTATCTCTCCAGTGCCACATTAAAAACCTAGATATTTCTTCCCCCCCCCCCCCCCCCAATATCTTGGGGGTTTAACAGGCCCCAGGACCTAATGCTGTCCATGGTGATCTTTATAAATCGGAGATGGACATTGGAGCCCCCTTCATCAGTCGCCTTTCGAATGAATTATCTGGCACTGTTTTATAAGCAACCTAGGCAGGGGCTCACATTATCCCCATTTATAAGAAAGGTGATAGGAGCAATCCTAAGAATTACAGACCTATAAGTCTACTTGATAACTTGCAAAAAAACTTTTTTCTCAGCTACTTACAAACTCCAGGAGTGGGTGGATGACTCCAAAAATTCTCTCCCCTTTCCAGGCAAGTTTCTGCCGCATGATTAGCCCTATCAATCAAGCTTTATGATTCTCCCCTATCACCTGGAAATACGTCACCCTTTTGAAAGATCACATCTCACGGCAACTCGCCGAAGGTTCTGCAACAGTAAATTAAGTTCAGATAGATTAGGATAAACATTCAAAAACTGATAAAACCGAATAGAATGCTCATTACTTAAGTTAGCAGTACACTCCAGTGAAAAGTCTCAATCTATGTTCTTAAGAGACCCACTGGGGACAGGCATAGAAGAAAGCGTAGGTGTGATCAACAGATTGCACACATTAGAGAGTTCCTGGTCAGCCTGTGGACTGTGGGGTTGAGATCTAGTTGGTTGGCTGCTGGAGAGAACATAAGAGGCGAGAGGCATATCTTTCACCAAAGATGTAATTTAAATTACAAGATGAGGAAGAACGACTTTGAAGGTCGGGCCTGATCTTTTGAAAGATGTTAAGCTTGAAAAAGATTGGGGCCACAGAAGGTGCAATAGACCTCACATCCATGTTCACTTTACCAAGTGATCCTCAACAAGCTCTGGGGAAATGTAGTCATGAAGAATAGCACGAAACAATATCCTTTGGGCATGAATAATGTTTGAGTGAATAATTGAAACTCAATCCCTCTGGGTTCTGATCCAGTAGATAACCTTATTAACAATGGAGTCGCCTTCTCCGTAAGCTCTGGGCCGGACTTTGGGGACGTTGATCATATAGACCTTGGCACCCTTGCGACTGTGGCGAACAGGAGACTGTGTAGGTTTAGTATACAAGCGATCAGTTGACGAGCTACAGAGGAAGGGCTCACAGGTTGAAATCCTAGTTGAGATCTGGCCCCATTGGGCAAGGGGATGAAAGGCCACTCAATAAACGTTCTCTTCTTCGTTTTTCGGCATTAAAGGGTACAAACCCCTCCCTCCTATGATGGAAATTTGAATGAGAGGGAGGGTAGTAGAGGGACATCAAATATTGAAAAAATAGTTTGAGGGGTTCGATCAAATAGAGCATCTGTCATAGTTGATTGGTTCACAGATACTCTTGTGGTGCAATAGCAGCCCACAGCTGGCAAAACCCTCAGTGGGCAGTTCTGGTCCGGCAGTGACGGTTTTGTACCTAGGGCTTTAAGTTGGACGTTCTCCTCTTTTAGGACACTTATGGCAAGGAGAATATTTCTTGTTAAAGAATAATCATGAGTAGCAGGGTCTCCAATATCACAAAGTTCAGGTGGGTCTGCCTGGTTAGCCAATTGACTGCCCACTATATTTTGTAGCAAGGAAAACCTATTGCTACACAAAATTTGGTGGTTAGAAGATTCTCTTTCCCTATTGGTAATGAAAACTTCAGAAAAGGTTGAAGGGCCTGGCTCTGGTGTGGGGTTTGGTGAATAATAAGGGACAGGGATTGGAAGGGGTGCAGATAAAGTGTTTTTATCAGGTTTGTTAATAAAGAAAAGTGTGATCTTCGGTTTGCCCTTCTGAGGTTTTCCCTCACGGATTAGTGATTCAACTTCTTCCTTGAACGTGAAAGTTTCTGCTGCATGTCTAGGACTTTTTGTTTTAGCTTAGGTGGGCCAGGGGACCCTCCTCCGTTTTTTTATTACCCATATTTACTCTATTATAAGGCTACAAAAGTTTTAAACAGCTAAAATCAAAACATTTACACTAAACCCCTTGTGTAATCAACAACTTAGTTAAAGAAGAAAAAATGATAACACTAGAATACGGGAAAACCAGCCCACTGGGCAACAAAAATAGAACATTGATAGCTCCAAAGGAGGTCACTGGGCCTCTGAACGAAGCCCAGTAGATTTGTGGCACTGAAAACAAAGGGAGGCTATCACAAAAGCTACTAAGTAAATATGATAAGTAACAAAAAGCCAACACTTGAAAATAAAAAATAAAAATCAAGGGAGGTGGCCCAGCCCGGCCTCTTTCGGTCAATGAATGGCCTGAACTTGGCACAGGTTTTTCACGGGCATGTCCTGCGCTGCAAGAAGCCATTTAAGCGAGTTATGCTCACCAGCATTACTCACCAGTATTCAGGGGAAGCAGGAAGTGCAGGAATGATGTGGAAAGGAGTCCCATCACAGCCAACGGCAAGTTCCTATCCAGCGCTCGACTTCCTTGAGGGGGGCGCTGGATGTCTGAATAGTATAGTTTTGTGGCAGTTCAGAAGGAGGGACACGGAAACCAGAGTGAGGTAAATGAGGTTTTATTGTAATGAAGGTTTTTGATAGAGATGCAGGATCCAAGGTGTCTGCAAGGCCGCGGGATCTTCTAGGACTGATTCGCCTCTGCTCTGCCTCTGATGTCACCCGTTCGTCTTCTCTCGTGGGGTTCCAGCGCCACATGCGGGAAGGAAAAGAGAGGACTCTTAGCTTTCTTGTTCCGGATAGTACGTTCCCCAGGGGGACCAGGGTAGTGAGGACACCGGTGATGGAGTGCTTTACCCTGGTGGATATTCCCTCGCAGCGGACGCAAGCGCTGACGCGGGCAGGTGAAATTGATTGCCGCCATCGCCCCCCAAGCCCTTCGGCCACGCCCACTCACGGGAGGCCACGCCCCTTTTAGAAACTGATAAAGGCGCGCTGAATACTAGCTCGCGCCAGAGGACACAAACTCCTGAGGCGGAAGCCGGGAGAAATGCTCGTGTGTTGTAAAACTGTATTCTTTTAAAATATTGCTCCTACCTGATTTTTAATCTTTGTTGGGCACGTCTCACCCTAAGCCCTGGTGGATATTCCCTCGCAGCGGACGCGGGCAGGTGAAATTGATTGCCGCCATCGCCCCCCAAGCCCTTTGGCCACGCCCACTCACCGGAGGCCACGCCCGCCTCTCACCTCATTATAATGTGCAACCCCCGGACGAGCGCAGCGGGCGCGCGCCAAAGGCGCCCTAAGGCAAGCCCGTCTGCGCCCGTCCGCGGTCGGACGGGGTCAGGGGCACTGCACTCTGCCCATTTGGTTTCTTATACCCCCGAAACACTGTGCGCCTACCAAGGCCCATGGAATTTTAAGCAAGCCGTACTGGACCATATTGCTGAGGTCGGGATCTCAAGTCCTTTCCCTCTCCCCTCCTCACCTTCCAATCTACCCTCATTAGTTCGACTTCCCGCCCGCTCTGACTCTCCTACCCCTCAAATAAGCGATACACCGACCATCTCTGCTTTCCTATTGAACACTCGGTCAGCAGTAAAACACCACCTTGATCTGTTTATCTTTCTGGACACTCAGAAACCTACACTACTGTTCCTTACGGAAACCTGGTTCTGCCAGGACTCTCTGCCTAACGTGCTTGCGGCCTTGCCTTCCTCTTACTATGCACTCCGGGCTGATCGACCTCCCGGCAAAGCAGGTGGGGGAGTGGCTTTGATTATTCGCTCCGATTTACACTTCCAACTATTACCCCATTCTCCCATCCCAGCGGTTGACTATCTAGTCGCACGCTCTAATTCCTCTCAGACACCTATCACATGTGTTCTGATGTATCGTCCTCCCAACAATATGTCACATTTCCTTTCAGCTTTCCAGGACCTGCTCGCCACATTAGCTGTGAACAACTCAGCGGTCCTGGTACTTGGAGACTTCAATTTTTGGCCTTCGGATCCAGCTGAAGATGCCCTCTCCCGTGACTTTACGGAATCACTTCTCAGCCTTAACTTTATATCTCACATTCACACCCCAACCCACATTCAGGGTCATATTTTGGACCAAGTTTGGTCCCTTAACATCCCTATTCACGCACCTAGTGTTACCCCTTGTCTGTGGTCCGACCACTATCTAATCTCCTTCTCATTGGATCTTAGTCTGACCACAAAACTTTCCCTGCCCAAGAACATCTGGGCCCGTAACAGGGGCAAAGCCGATATCCCGGCACTTTGCTCCTCCCTACTAGCATCTAGTCCTTCCTTGGAGGGACTTACCACATTACGTCAGGCCGAGACTCTTAATACTTGGCTGACTAACGCCTGTGACCAACTGGCCCCCTTAAAACACATCAAGGTAAGACGTGCTCACGACGTCAACAAATGGTTCAGCCCAGAACTTAAGGAGAAAAAACTGGCTGTCCGTCGCGCCGAACGTGCATGGAGACGCACCTACTGCACTGCCTCCAAACTACTGTACTCCTCCGTCCAGGCAGAGTACAAAAAAGCCATCTTAGACGCCAAAACCTCCTATTTTTCGAATAAGATCCTCCGGGCCGAGAACCAACCCAGGGAAATTTTCGCAACAGTATTCAAACTGGCCTCCTCGGACAGGACCACATCCAAGCCAGTACCCTCCCAGATCCTGTGCGACTCGCTGAACAATTTTTTCACCAATAAAATTTCAGACATCAAGGCCAACATTATCCCTCCTTCCCCAGCATTTTTAAACCCTGATCCCCCACCCAACACTTATCACCTAGACCATTTAGCTCCGTTGTCTAAAGAAACTTTCCTCCCTCTGCTATCTAGCGTCAAGTCGGGATCCCCTTCTGATCCCTGCCCGGCCCATATCCTGCGAGATATCTTTCTAACTTGCCCTTCCCCTCCCCCACCTTCCTTAATGAGGTCCTCAAATCAGGTACCGTCCCCACCTGTCACAAAGCTGCCACCATTATCCCTATTTTAAAAAAAACAGGCGCAGATCCCACAGTGCTTGCAAATTTTCGGCCGATTTCTCTCCTCCCCTATCTAGCCAAATGCTTAGAACGCCACGTCACTAAAGTCCTCAGCTCTTTCATCGAGGACAGCGGTTACCTTGCATCTCGCCAAGCTGGATTCCGCCCTCTCCATTCCACTGAAAAAGTGGTTGTATCTGTCTTAGACACACTTAGAGAGGGACAGGACACGAATCTCCCCCAGGCATTGGTTCTGCTCGATTTGTCGGCCGCCTTCGACACGGTGGACCATACCATTCTCCTCTCCCGTGTCGAGGCGGCAGGCATCGGAGGCTCTGCCTTGGCCTGGTTAAGATCATTTTTGAGCGATCGCTCACAGGCAGTCAATCTGGCGAACTTCTCCTCCCAGGCCCGCAAAGTTCAATGTGGCGTCCCCCAGGGATCTTCTCTCTCCCCCCTTCTTTTTAATTTATATCTGTCCCCTCATTTTTGCACTTCAGGGGATGGAGGTCACGGTGTTTAATTACGCCGATGACCTCCAGCTCATTTTTAATCTCTCTGATTCCCCTGACTCTATTTCTAATTTCAAATCAGTGATGGTCTTTGTCAGGGATTGGATGAGCTCTAACCATCTTAAGCTCAACCCTGACAAGACCGAGCTTCTTCTCACTGGTGATAAACTCAACCCCGGGTCTCCTTCTTTCTGGCCCCCCTCTCTTGGTCCCTCCCCTTCCCCTTCTTCCTCTGTTAAGACCTTGGGGATCACCCTTAACCATCAACTCACTCTACACTCCCAGATCAGCACGGTGGTTTCTTCCTGTTTTTTTACCTTGCGTACCATCCGGAAGGTCTCACTTTTTTTTCTCTCTCAGCCCTCAAACTGATCGTGATAGCTATGGTTCTCTCTCGTTTAGATTACGGGAATGTCCTGTACAATGGCGCCCCTGCATACTCCATCCGACGGCTTCACTTGGTGCAGAACCAAGCCGCCCGCCTGGTACATGGCTTACCCAAATCACACCACACCACTCCCCTCTTAAGATCCCTCCATTGGCTCCCTATTAGAGAAAGGGCCCTTTTTAAAATGGGATGTATGACTTTCCAGGCCCTCGCGGGAACAGCGCCTTCTTTCATTAGGTCCAAAATCGTACCCTATATCCCTAGCAGGCAATTGCGTTCCTCTTCCTTGTCCCTTTTGGTGGTGCCCAGGTTCAAGAAGAGTAGGATGGGAGGCTCCAAGTTTCTACGCCCTGGCGCCGCAATTTTGGAACTCTCTTCCTCTCCTTATGAGATCTACATCATCTTATCCGGAGTTCCGCAGCACCCTAAAAACTCATTTGTTTTCACAGGCTTTTAAAATCTAACCCTCCCCTTCCACCCAGGAACCATTCTCTTTCCTCAACAGCGCCATGAAGCCGCCTGGTGTACGAGCGCTTAACAAATATTTTTAAATTCAAATTCAAATTTACAAGGTCTCACGTGGTGTATCTGGTGAAGGTTTGGAGGGGAGGAAAGGAGGTACAAAAGGGGGGAAGGAATGATCCGATAAGGAATGATATGACGCTATATACACTATCTACACTGCGTTGCCACGCCTCCCCAGCCAACCCGATATGCGGTGACGCACCTGTGTGAGCCACAACTCCGTGAGTATGGCTGGGCGATGCTTGGTAACGTTGGCCTCCAGGCACTGCTTCTGCCGTCCTCCACTCCTCTCCGCTCTCCTTGTTCGCTCCTTCTCCGTTCTCCCCGCACTCCGCTCGCTCTCTTCTCTTCTCCCAGGTGTTGGGACACACCGTTTCTTCCTCTTCTGGCTTCTTGTCCACTCCTCGAGACAGCACGTCACAGGGGGGCGTGCCTTGTTCCTCCAAGCTGCTCACTCGGCCCAGTAGCGCGTCGTAGGTGGGTGTGTCTTCTCCTGTATACTCGGCCCCATTAAAGGAACAGTCCGCACTTCGTGTGGGAAGTTGATTCCACCACGCTTCGGACTCAGTTTCCCAGGTGTCCTGAAGCGGTGAAAGAGAGGGGGTGGAAGGGTTATTAGTAGTCCACCAGTCCATATCGGTAGTGCTCCCCACCACCTTGCTACACTCCTCCCCCCAGCGCCTATGCCAGTGTCGGACGTGTCTGTAGCTACCATAAAGGGTTTGTCAAAGTCTGGGGCTATTAAGATGGGACTGGTGGTTATTGCTTCCTTCAGGTCTTTGAACGCCCTCTTTGCCTCATCAGGTGGATACTGTATCTGTTTTGGACTCACCCCCTTCTGGAGGAGAGTAGTCAGGGGACTAGCCATTTCCGCAAAGTTGGCAAGGAACCGTCGGTAGTAACCTATAAGGCCTAGGAAGGCTCTCAGTTCTTTTTTTGTGCTGGGAAATGGCGTGTCTCTTATTGCTTTAACGTTCTCCTCATGGGGCGCTATGGCTCCCTCATTGAGCATGTACCCCAGATATTTGACCTTAGTATATGCAGCTCTGGACTTCTTGGCATTTATATGCAACCCGGCGTCTGTTAGTGCCAGCAATATGGTCTGGAGGTGGTTCAGGTGAGTCTGCCAGGACTCCCTGAAAATGACGATGTCGTCCAAATACACGGAGCAGAAGGCTCGGAAAGGAAAGAGAATCTTGTGCATTAACCTTTGGAATGTGGCTGGTGCTCCGTGTAATCCGAATGGCAACACGTTAAATTCAAAAAGTCCTTCGTCCGTAGAGAAGGCCGTTTTGTGTCTGTCCTCCTCCGTTAGAGGCACTTGCCAGTACCCCTTTGTTAGGTCTAATGTTGTTATGAAACGAGCTTCCCCAATGCGCTCGATTAACTCGTCTACCCTTGGTATGGGGTACGCATCAAATGAGGAAATGGAATTGAGTGCTCTAAAATCCATACAGAACCTCATGGTCCCGTCCGGTTTAGGCACCATTACAATTGGTGATGACCAGCTGCTACGTGATGGTCTGATTACTCCTAGGCGCAACATCTCCTGTACCTCTTTCCTCACGGACTCCCGCCTAGCAGCTGGAATCCGAAACGGTCGTATTTTCACAGTCTTCCCCGGCTCAGTGTCTATTCTGTGTTCTATCAAGGTGGTACTACCTGGTTGATCTGAAAATAGGTCTGCAAAAGGAATGAGGGTGTCTACTAGTTCCTGTTTCATATCGGCACTGATTTCCTGGTTGATGGGTAGTGCTTCAAGGCTGGTGGCATCTATAGTGGATGGCAAAATGAACTGGGCGTTCCTGGGTGTAGGTCCTAACCACTTCTTCAGCATGTTTATATGAAAGCATTGTTTTCTGGCCGTAGATATCTGGAGTCTATAGGTTTTTGTTCCGATTACTTCAACAACCGGATACGGCCCCTTCCATTCTCTCTGGAATTTTTGTGCTGTCCTTGGCAGTAGGACCAAAGCCCAATCCCCTATCTTTAGCGTTCTCCATTTTTTTCCTCTGTCATATGTTTTTTTCTGGCGTAGCTGGCTACATTCGATGTTGGAATAAGCCAGGTCCCTCAATTTCCCTATCTTGCGTCGCCGGAGCCGAGTATACTCTAGGAGAGACCTGGATTCTTCTTGTTCTTCTCTTTCCCAGGCCTCTCGGGTTTTTTCGAGTAGTGATCTAGGCTGTCTTCCATAAAGCAGTTCGAAAGCAGAATACCCAGTGGAGCTTTGTACTTGTGCCCGCAAGACATATAGGGCCAATGGGAGTAGACGGTCCCAGTCTCGATTTTCTAGGGATAACATTTTCCTCAATGTGGTTTTGAGTGAACGATTGTGACGCTCCACTAACCCGTCTGTCTGCGGGTGATAAGCAGATGTGCGTATTTGTTGGATATTTAATGACTTGGTGACCTCTTTCATTAGCTTAGAAACTAATGGAGTCCCTTGGTCGGTTACAACCTCTTTAGGGAACCCTACTCGAGCAAACAGTTCTAAGAACTTCTCCGCTATGTTTTTTGTTGTGGGTGATTTGAGGGCGAAAGCTTCGGGGAATCTGGTGGCGTAATCTACAATCACTAGCGCGTAGGTGTTCCCTTTGGAAGAACGTGGCAGAGGCCCAATGAGGTCCATGCCAACCCTCTCAAAGGGTTGGCCTATGATAGGCATTGGTTGTAAGGGAACAGCTGGGGGTCTCTAAGTTCCTCCGCTGGCAAACCTCACAGGTCCAACAAAAGGCCGTTGCTTCCTTGTACAGGCCAGGCCAAAAAAACACTTTAATATGTTCTGTAGTGTTTTCTCCGCCCCAATGTGACCAGCAGTTAAGTGTGTATGGGCATAATATAAGACCTGCTCTCTGAACTCTTTGGGTACTAACAATTGCTTTGGATCACCCTCTTTCCCTCCCGGTATAGTAAATCCTTTTCTATAATGAATCTGGGTATGGTGCCTGAGGTTCTCCCTGTCCGGTGTGGGCAGACTCCCACGAGTTGTAAAGTGTGGCGTCGTTTGCTTGGGCGAATCTAAAGTTGCGATCTAGAGCCCATGGTTCTGCTACTATAAGGGAGTTTGTTGTCCTCCGTCCCGGTTCCTGCGTCTGTTTCTTGAACAGGGCTACAAAGTCGGGGTTGTCGACCCCCAAGATCAGGTCTTCAGGAAGAGTGTCGACTGCTCCTACCTTAACCTTACAAGGGTTCCTATCCACGGGTTGTATCATAAGTTCGGCCAGGGTACAGGGTTTCACATCCCCGTGGACACATCGGATAAACACCTGGGAACTGGGTATGAGTTGGTGTGGGAGTATCAAGGATTTTTGTATAACCGACTGTCGGCGGCCTGAATCTAGCAACGTCCTAAGCCACCTCTGGTTAACCATAGCTCTTACATAAAAGGATGGGCCCATTTTGGCGGTATACATGACGGCTCTAGGAGCATAGCCCACTTCCATTGGTTCTTCGCTTTGTTTCTTTCTTGGGCACATCCGGGCTATGTGGCCCCACTCTCCGCAATCGAAGCACTGGGGCCCCCTCATCACTGGGTACTCGACTCGGTGTGGTTTTTTGCTTGGAGGGCTCCAGTCCGGGCTTTCCCTTTCTCTCTGGTTTGGAAGTCATCTGTGTTTTTGGTTTCTCGGATTCCCAGGGGTAAACTTTTGGTTGTGCTCTAGAATACGTAGAGGCCATTTTAATCGCCTGAGCTGGCTTTAGCCCTGCATGCTGCCTTAACCACCTCTGGGTCGCGTAGGGCAAAGCTTCCATGAACTGTTCGAGGTATATGCAGTCCATAATCTCTTCTTTAGTTTTGCTCTCAGGCTGAATCCACTGATCAGCCGCGTTCTTTAAGCGAAAAAACAAAGTTTTCGGATTTTCGCCTGCCAACCCTTTTTCTTTGCGGAAGCGGACTCGGTAGGCTTCTGAGTCCATACCTAGGTGATCCATTATTATAGTCTTTATCTGTGGATAACGAGTGATCCCGGTAGCGTTCGCTACTAGGTACGCCACCTGCGCTACGCCTGACAGCAGGGGAGCCAGGAAGAATGGCCATTTGTCTTCCGGCCACCCACAGGCTCTGGCAGCCCTCTGAAAGTTCGTTAAAAAGGCGTCCGGGTCCTCGCCAGGGTTGTATTTTTGAAGCGATACCCCTGACGGATGAGGTACTGGAGTTCTCCGTTCTGTCATGGGTGCGCTACCAGGCTCTTGCAAAGCTTTCTGTAGTCCCTCCATCTGAGCAGTCATGGCTGCCTTGAACGTTTCTCGATCAGCCTGGGCTGAGGACATCTGTCGTTCGACCGCCCATTCCAGCTTCTCTTGGCCCTTTATTATGTGTTGTATTAATTGGTCCATCTCTACAGTCGGGATGGAAGGCTCAGATCCCACTTCTGACACCAGTTGTGGCAGTTCAGAAGGAGGGACACGGAAACCAGAGTGAGGTAAATGAGGTTTTATTCTAATGAAGGCTTTTGTCTTCCGCTGGGTTAGTATCTCTCTTGCTAGAGATGCAGGATCCAAGGTGTCTGCAAGGCCGCGGGATCTTCTAGGACTGATCCGCCTCTGCTCTGCCTCTGATGTCACCCGTTCGTCTTCTCTCGTGGGGTTCCAGCGCCACATGCGGGAAGGAAAAGAGAGGACTCTTAGCTTTCTTGTTCCGGATAGTACGTTCCCCAGGGGGACCAGGGTAGTGAGGACACCGGTAATGGAGTGCTTTACAAGGTCTCACGTGGTCTATCTGGTGAAGGTTTGGAGGTGAGGAAAGGAGGTACAAAAGGGGGGGAATGATCCGATAAGGAATGATATGACGCTATATACACTATCTACACTGTGTTGCCACGCCTCCCCAGCCAACCAGATACGCGGTGACGCACCTGTGTGAGCCACACTCCTTCGTGAGTATGGCTGGGCGATGCTTGGTAACGTTGGCCTCCAGGCACTGCTTCCACCGTCCTCCGCTCCTCTCCGCTCTCCTTGTTCGCTCCTTCTCCGTTCTCCCCGCACTCCGATCGCTCTCTTCTCTTCTCCCAGGTTTCGGGACACACCGTTTCTTCCTCTTCCGGCTTCTTGTCCACTCCTCGAGACAGCACGTCACAGGGGGGCGTGCCTTGTTTCACCAAGCTGCTCACTCGGCCCAGTAGCGCGTCGTAGGTGGGTGTGTCTTCTCCTGTATACTCGGCCCCATTAAAGGAACAGTCCGCACTTCGTGTGGGAAGTTGATTCCACCACGCTTCGGACTCAGTTTCCCAGGTGTCCTGAAGCGGTGAAAGAGAGGGGGTGGAAGGGTTATCAGTAGTCCACCAGTCCATATCGGTAGTTCTCCCCACCACCTTGCTACAAGTTTACTATTTCAACTCCAGTCGGTGCAACAGTAGAGAGGGTGTTGGATTTTAAATCAAACACCTTCTGACCCCTCGGCAAGTCGTTGTTATGACTTGCGGGGGAAATGGTATGCGTTATTACAACTTGGTCGTTGTAACGACCACGCTGTAATAGCCTGCGGGGAAAAGGATTTGTGGTAAACGATGTTTACCATCCTGGTTATGGCGGAGGTCGCAAAAGCATCTGGGCTTTAATCTCTCCTGAAGTACTGTCAGAGTGGGCCCAGAGGGCCATTATCTTTTTGGGGAATGTGAACTGTGCCACTCGACCGAAAGGTGCCACTCACTTCTCATAAAAGGTAGACCCCAAACTGGGGGACATCGCCATCTCAGAAGCTGGCCCTCTAACCCAAGGTGGACTTTTTGGCGACCTGTTAATTTTTGAATTGGGGAAATATGTAGCGACATTAAACTCACTAACTGAGGCGTCAATTAAGCAGATATTTATGCCCTGGGTTTTCATCGGGGCTGGCCAAGGAAGGGGGGCGCTTGGCCGGCCACTCTCGACCTCCAGGCCCTAGCAGAGGCTACAGCAGTAGAAGGAGCAGTACTAGGATACCTCAAAGTACAGCAACTTCTACACCACCAGAAGCTACCCCAGAAACAGAGCAATACTAGGATACCTCAAAGTACAGCAACTTCTAAACCACCAGAGGCTACCCCAGAAACCGGGGATTGCGAGGTAGCCACAGGGGCGGTGGCAAATAATGTTTGGTTCAAGTTGAGTGTTCACCCCGTTCCCGAACAACTCCTGGGGGTGAGTAGGGGGCAGGTTACTGATGTTTGTTTACCACTGGCCGGCTACAACTTCAGACTCTTGGGTATTTCAGACCACGCAAACTTTTTGTATAGAGTTCTACAGCTAACCTACCCAAAGGGAGCCTCCTACCCCACTGGTCTTTTTAGACGCAGATGTTGCATTGATGGATGCAGAGGTGGCAGAGTTACTCACCAAAGATGCCTTTGTACAGATGTCCTCTGACCAATTTTTTTACTCAGCAATCTCTTCCTGGTGGAGAATAAGGATGGTGGCCAGTAATCAATCTGAAGGAATTCAATGAGTGGCTGGGTTTTCACCTCTTGAGATACCTCCTTATAAACCCAAGAGCAGGTTGGTGCGCCTCAACCTCAAGGACACATATCTGACCATCCCAATTTTTCCACCCAATCATTGATTCTATGTCCGGACCGGAGGCTCCGATTAAGCTTTTCTTCCTTCGCTTTAATTCTTATGCAAAAACACAGCAGCCAGAAAAGCAGTAAAAATGACTTTTTCTGACAAAGAAAGACATCATTGATCTCACAAAATCAAGTAAGTCCAGTCCATAAACAGCAACTCCCATAAGTCCCAGGGATAACAGTAATGGAGTCCTTCCACACTGTCCACGACTCCTAGAAAGCTCCACCATCTTGTGAAACCCTCCTCTTTCTTTGCTGCTGCGCAGCTCGATAAGTGCCTTTCTTTCTCTTGTGTTTGATCTTTTAATGTTTGAGGTTAATTGTGCCTTGTTACATAATTTGGGTCAACATTGAGGGGATTGCTGTGTTTGCGCATTATATTGTCCGTTTACTTTACAGATTCCCCTCTTTTGTTATATGCCACGGGAGCGCTTTCGCTCCTTACGCTGCAGGTCCAATTGCGGCGAGCACTGTAGCCGCCAGGGGGCGCTCGCACATCTCGTTGCTCCTGCAGCGCAGTGACTTCAAAGCGCAGCCACGCTGAGTGAGAGACGAGTCCGCCAGAGCCTGACCCCCAGCCGCCAAACCTGAACATCCTACGGGGTCTGTATTGCCCTTATTCGCACTGCTTTCATGCCCGCTGGGGTCCGTAATCAGGGAGTTTTCCCGCTTTACTTGCCGACGGCGAGATTGTACACTGGTTCCTGGGGAGCGCACTTGGTGGCGGCTAGGCCGCGTCAGTCTGACTGACGGCCTCCTTGCTCAGGGCGCTGTGTACAGCCCATAGTGGAGTTCCTTCAGCACCAAAATTAATTTGTAGCTCTTCGATCTGCCCATAAACCTCCGGCTAGTTGAGGGGTCCCACTCTGACTGCTTGTCCAGTCATCCCATAGTTCTGTATGCTGGGTTGTTGGGTGTGTTAACCCTGCGCTAGGGGAGCTAACCCTTGCCTGTCAAGGGCCTTGGTGACATTACAGCTGGCCAGTCATACCGGAGTGCTGCCTGCTGGGTTCTTGAGTGGGTTAACCCTGAGATGGGAGAGTTAAGCCTTGCCTGCCGAGTGCCTGTGAGCCATGGAACAGGGAAGGTATTACGAGGAGGAAGAGGCTACTCAGTACCTACCTCTTTATGACAATTTCTTCAAGGCGGTAGATACCTCCATCCTCAGATATGTGAATGAGGTAGTGGCTCTTATGGAGGAGCGCCTGACTAGCCGCATTATAGCAGAGTGCGCTAGGTTGGCTCCGGCTCACGGGGGGACTGTCGCCCCGCGCCAATTCCCATATCAGCAGAGGGTTCCCCGCCGCCAAAGAAGGTATGCGTGGAAGGTGGCGCGGAGGGGGCGCAAAGTGTGGACAAGGATGCCTTTGAGCGCTTGAAGAGTGCCTCCCCCTTCTGCGCCTCCCCCGCCACCGGAGCCCACAGTGTCCACAGCACCTCCTTCCCCATCTCAAGATGGGGGTTCCCCTACTGACACAGACGACGATGAGGGGTCGTCGCATTCTTGGTGTCCGGCTAGTTCCACGGCGCTTTGCCCCAGGACGCTTTCGGTATGCTGGATCCGGATGAAATTATCCATCCACGCTCTGCAGCCTGAGGACAAGGTGGCCAAGTTCGTGACGGGACGCCTCCACAAGCCTCTGGAAAAGGAAGCTCGGGATGCCTTAGGGCGAATGTCCACGTCCCATATTAGAGGGGAAAGTGGCCTTTACTCCCGAATTGGACTAAGAAATGGCAACATTCCTTGCGAAGTACATAAAAGACCCTCGCAAGAGAATATACGCTCCTGGCGATCCTGCCAGGATAAACTTTTTGACGCCATTGGCCCAATGACGAAGATCTTGGACATGGCAGAGGAGGCGAAGGATAGAGGGTCGGTCATCTCACCCAACGTGCTGTGCTGTCCAACTGGGCGCAGAGCTACCAGGACTGCTTCTGACATGGCACTGTCACCAAGTTTAGAGTCAACTTTGATGAGCAGAGACCTGCTTCTCCCACCTTCTCTGTCATTTTCAAAATCTTTGTGAGTTGGCCTGCTAAATCCAGCGGTTTACCCGGGCAAGCCCAACAGGACCTATTGATGTCCTTTTTAGGGTCCTTGACAAACGTTGTCTGAAACATGGCCATCATACTGTGCTCTTGGCCCAAGGGAATCTAACCCTTCAGAGTTAGACAGGGCATTCTGTGTGTAGGTGATGCCTGCACTTTTTGTCCCAGGCTTTCCGGAGTCAGCTGCCCCATATTGGGCATCTTTGAGTCCTTTCCAAAGATATGGGTTAATGTCCTCAGTGTCAAACATATCCGTATGGGTTTTTGACAGTTGGGCCACTTCTTCTCCTTCTGCCTTTTTGGGTCAGAAGATGGACATGAAGGTCTGCTAGGATGAAGCTCATTGTTCAAATCCCCTTCGCAATCCAGATAGGTAAAAATGATCAGGGCAAGCCCAGAGTTCTTTGTGACATTGTCACCAGAAGTACCAGGAGGAAGTTCAAAGATCCCACAAAGTGGAGCCAACTCTTCCCTATGAGTGAAAGGAACCAAGACACCGTCACAAAGACACCGTTCACCACCCTCTGTATAGTAGTGCCTACCCAGGTGAGGAGTTCTTCTTTCTCCTCCTCATAGCAATTATGCTCTCCTTACATGTTCAAGATGAGGAATTGGTGAGAATATATATCCACTTACCCAAGGCAAGGACAGTTACAGAGAGTAGTATAGTACAACAGGAAAGGGACACCCAAACACCCTCCAATCTATGGGTAGCTTGTGCCCTCAGTGTATTCTCAAGGGGTAAATATCACTGTAGGTACATACTAACAGTACTGTAAGCCCGATTATTGTCACGGCAAAACAAATACCCAGTTCTGGGGCATTACTGACTCCAATCTGGAATGTCAAGCTACAGGCTGGCTAATATCATCAAGGGCTAAAGGGAAATTTGGAGGAGCGGGTCTGAAATGCTGCAAGTGAGCAAACCGATACTCCACAGAGTTCTGAAGTGCACATGCTACTGTTGTGCTTGTCGTTATGAATAGAGGGGTCCCAGTGAGGGAGAGCAAATTATTTAGAAGAACAATCGAGTAAATCTCATGAACAAAAAATACCTCTATAATGTTTTATTCACACTATAGGAAAACGAGCATTGTTGAGTATTCATGAAGTATATACAATTGTGATGGTACAGGTGCCCCGGGGGGATGGAGGGGAAGTGATATAGTGAAGGTAAGGTGCTACGATATACACTCTTCCCAAAATCCATAAGGATATGTCCAATCCACCTGGACGCCCGATTGTCTCGGGTTGTGGTTCCATACTAGAACCACTTGGTAGATATATTGACTTTTTTCTCAAACCTTTGGCAGAGGCGACCGGAACATATCTAAGGGATACTCTACAAACGATAAACCTAGTTGAAACCTTACCCTTTGACCCTGTGGAACAATTACTGGTTACATGTGACGTAGTATCTTTATATACTAGCATCCCGCAAGAGGAAGCTCTAACAGTCATTATGAGATACTTGGAATCCAGACCAGCACCCATGCGAGTACCATCTGAATTCATTATATCCCTACTTCGGATTGCAATGACTAGGAACTTTTTCACCTTCAAGAATGAATTCTTTCTACAAACTCAGGGGGTGGCTATGGGGGCTCCCTTTGCCCCGGATGTAGCCATTCTATATATGGCAGCCTTCGAGGATAACA
The DNA here is from genome assembly GCF_964261635.1 of Lissotriton helveticus. Taxonomy (NCBI): domain Eukaryota; kingdom Metazoa; phylum Chordata; class Amphibia; order Caudata; family Salamandridae; genus Lissotriton; species Lissotriton helveticus. Next base: position 553,701,444 of record NC_136063.1, read on the forward strand.
ATATACTGAACACCAACAATCCTTTTTACAACCATCTCCACATCTGGGTTCGTTATATAGACGATATTTTAATAATTTGGAAAGGTGACTCTGCCACACTTAATGAATTCCATCACTGGCTGAATCAACAATCACAGCACCTACAATTCACCATTCAATCGGATAACCAGAGTATAAATTTCTTGGACATTACTATCTACCAACACCAGGGGCAACTTTTGACTACATTGTACAGAAAACCATCTGAGAGGAACTCCCTTCTGCAGTACAATAGTCACCATCCTCGGGCTCTACGAGACAACCTTCCATTTGGCCAGTTTTTACGTGTCCGTAGAAACTGCTCCACTAAGGAACATTACTTCCAACAGTCTGAAGATCTTGCTGACCGTTTAAAAGCCCGTGGTTACCCTAAAAGACTCGTGACCAAAGCACGGAAAAGAGCATGGTTCTACCCACGTGAGGAACTCTTAAAGACTAAAGATCCCACTAACACACAGGAAGATCGGATTGTATGTGTGACGACCTTCTCAACCAAGAGTAATCTAATTAAAAAGATTGTCAACCATCACTGGCAATTGGTTGCGGATGACATCAACCATCCTGGCACCCCACTACATGCCTTCAAGAAATCTAAGAGTGTGAAGGATTATCTGGTACGTTCGCTCCTTACAACGAGGGAGGAGCCGACCATCAGATCCCTCTGGAATCTGGAACCAGCTACTGGCCACTTCAAATGCGGTCAGTGCAAAGCTTGTGACAGTTGCATACAGACAAAAGAATTCGTGCACAACTCGACAAAATCCGATTGAAGACTTTAACCAATTGCAACACATCGACGGTGATCTACGCGATTGTTTGCCCCTGTAATTCTATCTATATTGGGCAAACCCAACAGAAAATCAAGCAGCGGGTCCTACAACATATGAGCCGCATCAGATGTGAAGTACTGGGTGCACCACTAGTTGAGCACTTTAGATCAGCCCAACACCTACCTGAGAGTCTTAAATGGGCCGTGATTGAGAAAATCAATCTTGGTCCCAGGGGGGGAAACATTTCCAACATACTGAATATCAGGGAATTGAAGTGGATGTTTTATTTCGACTCTATTCAATCAGGGTTGAATGAACATGATAGTTCTTTCTCACAACTTGCAACCTTACTCTGAATAGAATCACTAACTTCTGTATCATGTTTAGTGACCCTTTAGCATAATCATCAATGGTGAGATTATTTATTTATTGACCCTGTAATGTACACATCCATTGTATTATGTTTCCTCTCTCCAACTTATGATTCTAGTTCGATACACACACAGAATGTAACTGCTTATACCGTCATGTGACAGGTACGCGGTATAATGTTGATGCATAGACTGACTCCCAATGATTTAGTTGGGACGGCACTTATATGTTTTTAACATTTTTTGGACATGATATGCTTTTATATTGATTAATAATTGATGACACAAACCGCCTTACCATCATGTGATAGACACGCAGTATGGTGTCAATGTAAACATCATAATACGTGACCGTTGATTTACCATCATACTTGCTGCCCGCTAAATGTTATTCACGCAAATATGTTGCAATGATAATATGAATGTATTACTAATGCTAATTCTCATGTGTCACTCAATCGGTCACTACCGACTATACCGGGGAGTCACCGCTTTTTGCTCTGTATGCTCTCCCAATCATTACGGACTTTATCTGACTTACTCTCTATGGGGCCACACAATAATAATATCTTCAATAATGTTGCTGCCCCTCATAAACAATTCCCAGTCTCGTAATTAGAAGCCTCGAATTTGTCACCACGTAGACACTTGCGTCTCTTGCTGTTAGCTATCCGGTTACCTAGGTAACGGACCAACTCCACGAGTCTGTCTTCCAGGTCTACCACACGTGACCTTGGTTGCCATGACTTCTAAAATACTAGGAAGTTCCTCGGCCGCCTCGAGGATCCCAGATTAAGACGCCGAGCTGCTTGCCGACTGGTAAGCGCGCCTACCCAAATGTTCTCAACTTTTTGAGATGAGATCCATCGTCACACGCCCAATATCGTTAATGACGCCTGTTATGTCCATTCACCCCTCAGATACTTCACCTGATTTATTCAGCGTTTCATCAATAAACGAGCGGACTTCCAACTCACCCGGTAAGTCCCGCTCTTACATAATGTGATAATCGAGCCCCGGTACTTGGCGGCCTGTATCTAAACGATGTTCCCCCCTTCCAGATGGTTTGTTCGAGTGGTCCCCCGTCCAGCAACTGGATCCATTACGGGAATTCCGGACTTTACTTCATTAGTAAGTCCCTGACTTTCTCCTTATAAATTGTTGGATTTGATCGTCATCCTTTAATTCTAATGGTTATTAATATGATTCCTTCTTAAGGTAATTGAACTTGTGTCACCGACCTTCACTGGGAATAATTTCATCCCCATACCGATGTACTCAGGTACGTCCCTGTTTACCCTACCCGCTTAAACTAGATTGAGACTTGTCCATTATACAATTAACTTACTTCCCCTCCCTTTTAAAAATAGGTTGGCTGCCCCTACCGTATTGCCCGTCCTGAAGAAGACCCACTTGCAAGGAATCTTACTCATCCTGCTTATTAGGGTCGAAACGTCGACGCACGTCCCCTCGACAGCCCCGTTCAACCCACCATTCGTTATCATGATGGACATTGGGGCATGTTTCTTGAAACTCTGTCATTGAGTAATCATTTGCTTTGTATATTGTTTAACATTGGTATCCTAATAATACTGGATAAATATCGTGTTTTTTATTGTCACAAAGGAACCCTCCCCACCTTACCTTCACTATATCACTTCCCCTCCATCCCCCCGGGGCACCTGTACCATCATAATTGTATATACTTCATGAATACTCAACAATGCTCGTTTTCCTATAGTGTGAATAAAACATTATAGAGGTATTTTTTGTTCATGAGATTTACTCAATTGTTCTTCTAAATAATTTGCTCTCCCTCACTGGGACCCCTCTATTCATAACGATAGCTACCCAGGTCCCAGCGACTTATTTGGGTTAACCCTTGTCACATATAACGCACTGTTGTGCTTGTCAGCAGGATTTTAAAGCAGTGAGAAAAAGTTGCAGGAGCACTCTCTCCCCATCCAATGGTCGGCGATCCTCACTGCACCCCATCACTCATCACAGAATTCACGAGATAGGGCCACCTAGGCTAAAACCAGACCACAGCGCAGACTGGCAACAAATAGCAGTACATTTAATTAAGAATCACCAGTATAATACAAGCAGTCATCAGATAGCACAAAATAAAAGGTTCAAAGGGGAAAGACTACTTATATTGTGCAGGAGCAGTGAGAAAGAAGGGAGATGCTGAGCAGGAACGATTAAATATGTGAATATGAATTGTCATTGCTTATAATGGACTTCAATACCTTGTGGTGAATGTAGTTACGATAGGTTTGTTCATGGTGGCTGCTGGGCAGTAAGTGAGGAAAGAGACGCATAACTCCTAGCCTCCATAACCGACATTGGATGTATAACCACTGCTCTTACTCATGAATCAGGGGGAAGGAAAGAGGGTGATTTTTCACAACAATAAAAAAAAAATTAAATAAAAATTTCCGTAGTGAATAACGAGAAACCCTAAATATGATGCTTTGTGCTGGACCTCTGATTTAGAGGTAATTGAAGAAAAGGATAGAGAAAGGTCACAGGCTGGGCAAATGCCTCACATGATTGTGTGTGGAGAAGCATTCATTTTTAAATCTTGACAAGCAAATTCTAAGCTACTAAGAGATGCAAATCTGAAGAATGTAGCACACATGAATTCACTAAACATATTTACCTTATTTGAATCTTCTCTCCCAAAGAGTCTTTCAAGGACCTCCGTCGCTTGCATGTACTGCCCCTTCTCTATACAAACACTAACAGCCTGAACAATTCAGAAAAACATAAATACAGTAAAATTATTAAAATGTAAATTGCATTTATGTATTATCATGCAAACACCTTAATAAATTTTATAATTCTTCCCCTTTAAAGCTCTTCAACCACATACCATGTTCTCATTTTCACAACTATCCCAGGTGATTTACCTAATTTCATCAATGTTCAGAATGTCACCTATTTATTCCAATCGTATGAGAGCCAACTCAGTTCACATATCCATAAACAAATCCATTCCTCTGTTGGAAAACTGCTCCTGATAAGAAGCCCTATTGTCTTCATATGTCAATCCACGTGGGTCAGACATCAATGGTTAGATAATGAAGACGTATTTCACAGTCCTCGCCAGGTACGCCATACATTACATCCATCTTATGGCAATTTTCGTAATTTCGAATGGATATGTGAACGGAGTATATTGTGAGCCCTGATGAAGCTCAGAGAGCGAAACATTTGAATAAAGAAGAATAATTTTGATACATTATGACACTTGAAGACTCTCTGCGATGGACTCTATATGTTAAATAAATAGTTTTTGGGAGTTAAACCATTTCAATTGATACTTTTATATTTTTTGCTCAACGTCAAATAAGATTGTTGCGATATTCAAATTACCCATTTAATTACCTCTCTATTAATGACAAGTGATTATATTCTGGGATGAAGACCAGCAAACCTTTAGAGGTGAGAAACAGTTTGGACAGTGTAGAGGAGATTCATCAGTAGTGCAGTACGTTTGTCCTTAGCTGTTCAGCAGGGTATTTAATAGATCCGATATGACCTGTGGTCCCCATTCAGCCAGTGAGCCCTGTGCAGGGTCTTAACTCCGGCTCAAGCCCATCCTTAGCTTGGCCACACCTACAAAGGCCAGGTGAGCCAAAGCATGGCGACAGAGACCCATCAGACCAGCTCTGAGAGATACACCACTCTCCTAAGTAGCCATCTGATAGCCAGAGCTGTCACATTATCACTGATTTGGCTGCTAAGGAAGTCAAGAAGAACTGCTGGCTTGTGCTCAGCTAGAAGAGAAGGAGCAGAGGAGGAGCAAAGCAGCGGCCTTAAAGTGCCGACCAAGCACAGATCAAGAGACTTGTGGGTAAGAAACATTGAACTGGAAAAATAAGGTGCGGAATAACAGAAGTATGGGGGCATTCTGCACACGAGCCTAATCATGCAAGGTATTATCCAAGGAGGCAACCACCTGATACATAAGGTGAGGACTGGGAAAAATAGAAGGAAGCTAAACACTAAATTGCATTGTGAACATTTTCATATGTGTTGTATTTGATTAATTGAAGTACTTTTCTTCTCAAAATTCAAGCACTGGGTCTGACAATCATGTATTGTACTAACATGCATTTGTTCAGTGCCGAGCTCCCCTCCTCCCCCTCCACACTACTGGTCTGAGAAACCTGTGACTTTTTGCTATCACTAACCGTGACAGTCAAATGCTTAAGGGGCTGCACTTTGCCGAGTCATAATAGGATGGGCCCTCGGATGTCAGACGAAAGTAACCTGAACTCCGACGCCCGAGACCCAGTACCTACCTCCTGCTTGCCATACTCCACAAACAGGATTTGAATATATTCAAACATTAAAAATGAAACCCTCCAAGAAAATGTTTGCAACTTCCTGCTGTTCAAGGGATAAACAATAATTTATTGAAATCAGGTGATTCTGTAGCAAACAGCTCTATATGTGACAGTTGCACTTTCTGCAATTTTTGAATCCCCGTACCTAGAAAAAAGGAAAACTGGTATACAGATCACTTAGAAACCTGCATCAAAATCCACAAGAATAAAATGCTGCTTTTGTTATGCATACATACTTGAACTTGAACCAGAAGCTGAATTTCTTCATGCAGATTTCCAAAGCTTCCTGGCTCTCCTTCTATGGACTTCCATATCATTGAAGCTGCTTCCAAAGGTGTAATTTTGTCATCTTTTTCAAACTGGGCGTCTTAAAGTCATAAAACATAAATAACAAAACATCATAAAACAAATAACAACAACACAATCATAACCCAACTATTTTTCAATGTATATTTTTTCTTCGATGCAATTTACGTCTAGCCTAATATACCTAATTGGATACAGTTGTGTTAAAAAAAAAATGCAAATACCATCATAATACACAAAAAATACAAAGACACCAAAAACGGCAACATACAATTTGATAATCAGTATGTACCTATAGGGAAATTGATGTAGTTTTTTCTTGCCACTCCTAAGGCTCACCCCAATATCGCCTTTAGCGCTGCCCAGACATTCCCACTACTATTGCTTTCCAGTGTCTGTATCAGTGTTTTGCTAAATAATTACGTTCTTTTTAACTGGGTTCAAAAGCAAATAGGAACCTTACCAACAGGTTGCTCTGTAATGTTGCACTAATGAGCAACAAACGGACACCTCTTTTGTGTCACTGTACATCTATACAGATGTACTCTTTATACTTAATGGTTATCTGTATAACGCTTGTATTTTATCTTGCCATCCTATTTTAAATTAATAGACTACTCTGTGTCCGGGCAAAACAATGTACACTTTGAATTACTCTAACCTCTGTGTTAAAGGGCCATGCATGTGTCAAATGTCATCAGGTGTGTCTTTGATTTCTCCCCCCCCCCCCCCACTGCAACTATGTATATTTGTGGAAGTACTGAACAGACTGAAAGTGCACTACAGACCTAGTTGTAGAAAGACATTCTGTGATCGTGTGAGAGAGACATACATAGGGCACTTGCTCTCACCTTTTCAACCGTTGCTAAGGGAATTGGAGTGCCTTTCCCAGGTCATGAGTCAATGCCAGGCCGTTTGAGCCGCCTTAAAGAGGCTTGGAGATCTTGTTCCATCCTTCTTAAGACAACATATGATGCTGCTTCAGGACTGTTTGATGCTACTGAAGGGAAAATAGGAAAGGGGGGGCTGTATGTAGTACTCCTGGCTACAACATGTTGATAGATGCCTTGTACTGACAAATAGTCCCAGTGATCAGCGATTCATGTCATAGACACATCGGTCACTACTGATTATAAAGTACTTTGTTTTTGGGAGGACACTCAGAGTGCAAGAAGGAAATCCAAAAGCTGCAGAGGTCAATCGAAGCTTGTGGTCCCAGTACCTTAACTTTGGGTTTTATTTATCTTTTCGATATTGTTAAGGAATCCTTAGTCAAACATCAAACAATATGAAAATACAGGATGCCAGTGTTCAAAAGAGAAGGATTTGCTCTGCGGTCAGTCTCAGACTGGATTCAAGAAACAAACCATTCTAGTGGACAGAAAGTATTCTTTTCTCCAGGTACTTTTGTGTCTACGCAACTCCCCAGTATCGAACTGCCTGTCATGGGAAAGGTGCTGATTTTTTCAGACAGATCCCCAAATATTCATGGCCTTCAGTGGATGTTCAAGCAACAGAGAAAATGGTCAAGGTCTCAGATCTACTACCAATGTCATGCCTCTCAAAGTGAAAAAATGCCACAAACGTTCTTACTTTCTACTGCTAAGCAATCTCTTACCAACACATTATGTAACCGGGAATAATATGTCTTAGACAAAACTAATACAATTCAATCTGGCGTAATTTACATTTTCTTTTGTCTCCGTGAGTAATACAGAGGCATGAGCAAGAAGGTTTCTAGTGTAGGGTCCAGAAAACCAAGTAGAAACAGGGAGTGAATTTTGAGGGAGGAAGCGCCCCTCTCGGAATGAACTTGTGCTCTTCTCAAGTCCAAAAGTCTTTCTGACACTCCAGAGGCAGATTGGAGTTTGTTACCACAAATGAGGTACCATTTTTTATCAGGAGACATGTGGAAATACAGAGTAGTAGAACATTTGTTATTATCCATTATATTTCGGTGCATTTGAGCCTTCCAAATGTAAGCTGGTGTGTAAGAAAGATAACATTTAGAAAAATCCCTCTGAATCACATGCTAGTAGGGGACCCACAAATTCAGAGATGTACAAATAACCACTGTTCCTAAACTCCATATCTGGTGCCAATTACAGAAATACATAGGTTTCCTTGATACCATTTTTCCCTCTTTATATTTTACCACATGAATTGCTCTATACTAAATACACAATGAAAAACCATTGCAAGGTGCAGTTCAGTAGTTGGTTCGGGGTCCCTCAGGTTCTTGGAAAACCCACAAACCCTATATATCCTGCGAACTAGAATGTCATAGCGGACATAATGGCATATGGAGTTATCAGGTCATCTACCACTAACCAGCTTCAAATCCCCAGATTCAGGTTAACGACCAAAGGAGGAAAATATCTTGCTGTCATCGGAGCAAAGGCCTGGAACAACCTCCCCTTGTCTCTACGCCATAACTCAACAGAACTTAGTTTCAGGAAAAACCTAAAAACCTGGATCTATTCCCTTTCAGAATCAGACTACAAAGCATTGGTATAATCATCACCCTGCACGCTCACTAAATCATCATTACCTCTCATCTCTATTAACCATCTTGGAATCGCAGCGCCAAGATACTCCTTGGAGTGGTAGTGCGCTATATAAGAACACAATCACAATCACAATCACAATCACAATCACATTAAATCGCCCATTGTGACAAGAAGTTACAAATGAAAACGTCACAAATTGATGCTTTTTCCTACTCATTTTCAATATTCTTTTTATTTCAGCAGTTAGTTTCTTTGGGAAAACCTTGAGGGCTGTACACAAATTACCCCTAAACTCAGAATATGATCTACTTTTCAGAAATCTATAGCATAGCGTCCTGGTGCACGATACGCATGTTCAACTGTTTCATTGTGGCTTTCACCTTGATTTTAGTTTGAGGGAGCTCAGCTCTGCTTATTTATTTTAATTTTCCCATTTGACTACACAGCATTATTTTTGCATTCCCACTTTCCAATGCTCTGTACCATTTGCACGTTTCCTCTGTGTCGTAGACAAGTAAGGTCACTCCCCTGTGCAAGCCACGACCCCAAGTGACTCCACTGAGACTACCGGTCTACATCTGCAGGTACTGAGAACGCAAGATGCCGTGTCCATGATGCAGGCCACCAAAGGCAAGTCCGTCCAGGCCCACAGGGATGGTAGCCATCTACTACCCTGAAGTACTGTGCGAGTTAAACTCAGTCATCCTGAAGCTACCTGCCTATTATTATTATTATTATTTTGAGGCTTGTAGAGCGCACAGCTACCCCCAACGGGGGTGTCCCGGCGCTAAAGACAACAGCTAGTGAGGTTCGATGAAGTCCAGGGAGATTAAGTGGGTTAGATCAGGGAGAAGAGCCATGTCTTAAGTTTCTTTCGAAACAGTTGCTCTGATGTAAGGAATCTAAGTTCCAGTGGTAAATGATTCCAAAGTCTGGAGGTGGCCACTGAGAAGGCCCGTACGCGCAAGACGAAATCGGGGACAAAACATTATGCGAAGATGGTTAGATCTGAGATTGCGCGTTGCTTGAGAGAGCTTCAGTCTGTGTCTCAGGTAAGCAGGGCCGCGTCCATTGAGAGCTCTAAAAGCAATGGTCAGAGATTTGAATTGGATACCTAGTCTCACTGGGAGCCAGTGCAGTTTGATAAGATGGGGAGAGATAGAGTGGCGTTAGGGGATATTGCAGATCAGCCTGGCCGCTGAGTTCTGTACTGCCTGAAGCCGATTAATGAGATACATCGGGGCTCCCACATACAGGCTATTGGCGTAGTCCAAGTGGGATGTTATGAGGGCATGGACTACTATTTTACGAGAATCGAATGGTAGGAAAGGGATAATTTTTTATATCATGCGGAGTTTTCCGAAACAGGACGCCAAAACTTTATTAATTTGGGTTTTGCAGGAGAGGGCTGAGTCAAATTGGAAGCCAAGGTTACGGGCAGATTGGACGGGTACAGGGGGAGGATCCTGTTCAGCTGGCCACCAGAGGCCAGTAGGGATGGGGGATTTCTGATAAGACTTCTGTCTTATACGTGTTTAGTTTTAAGTTATTTGAGGACATCCAAGAGGCGATATTCACCAAACAGTGGCGAAAATTTGACAGAGAGCTTTCAGAGTGATCTTTAATGGAAAAAACAAGCTGAGTGTCGTCAGCATAAAAGATCACTCTGACGCTCCATGATTCTACCACTTTTGCCAAAGGCTTCAGGTATACATTGAACAGGAGAGGGCTGAGAGCAGATCCCTGCGGAATCCCCATGTCAACGGTTTCTTGGTGGAGAAGGAGCCCAGCATCACTTGTTGAAATCGATCCGTCGGGAAAGACTTGACCCAGGCCAGCGGGATCCCACCAACTCCCACCTCCTGAAGACGAGTTATCAGAGTTTCATGGGAGATGGTATCAAATGCTGCAGATAGGTCGAGGAGGACCAACATGGCCTCCTCTCCCCTATCCGTGCACTCCCGAATAGACTCGGACACTTCTAGTAAGGCTGATTCCGTACTGAAGTCCGGCCTAAAACCTGACTGAGAGTCATGGAACAGCAGATTTGATTCAAGATAGTCGGACAGTTGTTCTTGTACCGCTTTCGCGAGTACTTTGGCTGGCTTGGGGAGGAGAGAAATTGGTCGGTAGTTGCTAACACACATTGGATCGACACCAGCTTTTTTTTTTAATAGGAATCAGCAGCGCGTGTTTCCATAAAGAAGGGACAACACCCGATTGCAGGGAGGTATTCCAGATTTCAAGCATGGGATTAATGACTAGCGGGGCAATGTCATTTAGGATCAGTGCCGGGGCTGGATCAAGGGGTGAACCTGATTTACATTTTAGAAATAGAGTCAGGGCATGCTCTTTGGTCAGGGGTTTAAAGGAAGTAAATGCTTTAGCACAGGAGGAGTCAGGATCCAAACTAACTTCTGTACGATTCAGAAGAATTGTTGACGTAATATTGGCAATTTTTTCAGAGAAGAAGTCTGATAGGCCTTTACTGAGCAGTTGGCTGGGGGTGACAGGAACGGACAGAGCAGCAGGGTTAGTGAACTCTTTAACAATGTTGAAGAGGGTCTTAGTGGCGTTTTTCGCACCAATGATTTTTTCTGCGAAGTGTTGACTCATAGTATTGCATTTGAGTTTATGAAACTCTTTAAGAGCCCGTCTATAGAGGGATTTGGCTGCCGGGTCGTAGGTACGGCGCCATAGGCGCTCCAGTTTTTTGCACCTGCTTCGATTTTCCCTTAATTCCTAAGTAACCCAGGGAGCTGACGGTTTAGATCTGCGGGAGGTGAGGGTCTGCAAGGGAGCGACTCGCTCAATGGCGGCCGTGAGGTCTTTATTAAATATAGATACCGCTTCATTGAGGTCGTCAGGGAATGAGTATAAATTATTCTTATACGTTTGCTCCAGGGCATTAAGTGAGACCTTATGCCATTTACTGCCTTGTTCTCTAATGGCAGATTCCCTCTTAGAAGGCTGGGAAATGGACACTTTGAACGGGATCAGAAAGTGATCACACCAAGTCAAAGGTGTGGAGGGGAGGATCTTAAGCTCTGTCCAGTTAGAGAAAATCAGATCAAGGGTGTGTCCTGCAGAGTGTGTGGGGCCACTAACCCATTGGTCAGGTTCAAACTTTGCATGGAATCTAAAAGATGAATGGCTCGAGAGCAGTCAGGTACGTCCACATGATGGTTAAAGATTCCCAGTACCATGAAATGCGGGTGTTTAAGAGAGAGATCAGCAATAACTGCTAATAGTGCCGATATGGCAGGCTGAGGAGGACAATATACCAGGACCCCCGAAAAGATGGCCGTGATGGTATCCGAGATGGAAAAGTATAGTGCCTCTATGGGCCCTAAATTTGGGATTTTCCTGGACGTGATTGTCAGATTGGGCTGTAAGATAACCGCGATTCCGCCTCCGGGCTTAGAGCCTTCACGGCTTACTCCTGTGAGGCGATATCCCGGGGGCAAAGCAAGAGAAATGTCTGGGTTGGATGAGTCCTTGATCCATGTCTCGGTAAGAAAGAGTAAATCCCAGGACGTTGATGAAAGCAGCAGTCAAATGTCACTAGAGTGACATGGCAAAGAACGACAATTCAATAATCCCATAGAGAAGGTTCGTATAGGTGAGGGGAAGATTTTTGTCGATAAAAGGGAACATTTTATGTGAGGAATGAGGGAGAAAGGACAGCTGTTACATTTAAAATAGGGGGGACTAGTCAGTGGGAGATTGCACCGTGCCGATTGAGTGCAAATTTTCACTCTTAAATCCAAAAGCTGCGATCTAGACCAAGTCTGCCTCTGTATGGGATGGGAACCGGCAGCATGGCTGGCCCTAGGCCCGGAGCAGGCGCGGACGGGCGCAAACAGGCTTGCCTTAGGCACGTCCGATAGATACACATGGTTTATAGGTGAGGGGGGACGTGGGGGGCATGGCTTAGAGATGGTGGGTGTGGCCTGAGGGATCCCAGGTGATGGCGGCAAAAGTTAGTTTGTAGCCCGCGGCAGCGTTAAGATCCGCTGCGCTGGGATGCCCAGTGAGTGGCGAACAAGTAATAGTAAGTGCCCAGGGGGAGAGGGTCAGGAAGGTAAAATACACAATATCACACTCAAATATTTAAAATGCAAGCGATCGTTCTCCCGGCTTCCGCCTCAGGAGATTGCGGTCTCTGGCTCGCGCTAGCGTTCAGCGCGTCTTAAATGCTTTCGGCGGGGGTCGTGGCCTAGCGATGGTGGGCGTGGCCTGAGGGATCCCAGGTGATGGCGGCAAAAGTTAGGTTGTAGCCGGTGGCAGCGTTAACATCCGCTGCGCGAGGATGCCCAGTGAGTGGCAAACAAGTAATAGTAAGTGCCCAGGGGGAGAGGGTCAGGAAGGTAAAATACACAATATCACACTCAAATATTTAAAATGCAAGCGATCGTTCTCCCGGCTTCCGCCTCAGGAGATTGCTGTCTACAAGGCAAGCCACCTAAAGTTTCCTGATGTGCATACTCATCCACTTGAGTGGCACATTAGTACCAATGGCCCGGGCCCGTACGTCACTTTTAAGCTAGCAATGATCATTACCCGATCCCGTCCAGAGCATGCTCTTGAAATTAGGGATTTGACATGTGACAGGGACTTCAACTTGTTCTGTGTAAAAGAAACAAGGCTCAAAGACCAGTCACATGATGCTTTCGTTCAAGCAATATCTCGGGGATATCACATAATTAGAAATGACTGCCAAGGCGAAAAGATTGAAGGCGGGGTAGCCATTATAGTGAAAACATAGATCACGTTCAACAACATTCATGTACACTCTTAGAAGATGCACATCTCAATTCCACCTTTTGCAATGGAGGTCTTTCCTGCTCCTTCCTTATTTTTCGCGTTTTGTTCACCAAATTGTGAAGCCTCACTGAATAAGGATATAGATATATAAATATATATATATATTCACTGAAAAAACCATAGGTTTCACACCAGTTATAGTTAGCTGAACATTTTACTCGCATAAAACCATTGAAATTCCCACGTTATAGTTAGTTGGACTCACTATAACTTGCGCGTGCAATGCACTGCTGATGACATCACATATTACATCACTCATTATGAGACGTATCGCGTAGCCGCGAGATGCGTCTTATGACGCATCGCGTAAGCGCACCCGGAAGCGCATACGATCGCGTAATGTAAGCGCCCCGACGCGCTTACGCTACGCGCCCGGGACGCGCCCCAGGGCGCGTAGCGTAAGCGCATCAAGCCATGTGACTTCAAAATAACACTTTTCATTGGTTCAGAACTTTTTTTTTCAAAATTTTGAGAAACCCACCCATTTCTCTCACTATTGCTTTGTACTTGGAGAGAGCAAGAGCTGTTCTGTGTATTGTCTTCTTTTCCTAATTTTCCTGATCTACAGCAATGGCTGCAAGGGAGTCATCCAGCAGTGATTCAGATGAATTTTTGGATGAGGACCCCCCTCACCAGAAACAAAAGAACCACTTCATCTGGAAATTTTATGACATCCCTGAAGGACAAAAAAAAGTTAATGCTGCAAAAATAACCTGCAAAATATGTGGCAGTATTTTATCCAGAGGCAATCCTCTAAAAAAATATAGTTTTGGAAATGCCAATTTAATTAGGCATGTCAAGAGAAGACACCCAATCTACTTTGCCAGGGAGAGTGTCAGGGAGCTGGCACGGAATTTACCAACAGATGGTGGCAGCACCTCCACTGGTGGAGCAACACCTTCAGGACCACCACGTGGAAGAATGGTCCCTAACATACAGCCGGTGTTTGCAGGCATCAAATTTCTGTGCACGCAGTGTGACGAACTCCTCTGCTATGGGCAGCAGAGTGTTGAACTCATTGCTATAAAGAAACAGGATCACCGCTGCCCTCCCCGTCCCTAAATTTTCAAATTTTTTTGCTCCTGTTGAGCAGTTTTTGAATCCCTGTTTTTGTTTTTCCCCTGAAAAAAAATCCCAAAAAAAATATAAAACAACAAAAACAAAAAAAAGTTCTTTTCAGAACTACCTCCAATTTATAAAAAAATGCTATTTTTAAATGCTATTTTAAAAAAAAAAAGTCTGTCATTCTTTTATCTCCATGGTACACTCCCTGGTACGCTCCCCGGTGCGCGTACCGGGCGCTCCCACACCCCCCCGCCCCCCGCCCCGCGAAAATCGACCCTTTTATGGCCCCCACATCAAAACTAGGGGCTCAGGGGGGATGTACCCTGCCCCCTTTTGCTCATTTCCCCCTTTGATTTTTGCCACCTCTTGTGTCTCGATCCTAACGAGACACAAGATGGCGGCCGCTGCGGACTGTTTCGAATGTATACAGACACCCGAGAGCCAATCAGCTTGCCGTGCGCAAGTCACGTGGCGCGCCCCCCGGTACGCGTACCGGGGCGCGGCTCTAGATATATAAATTTTTTTGAACCTAAATTAATCAAAATCCTCTGGAGCACATATCTTGAGACATAGCAAAGGCACATCGGGCTACCAGTCCCTACAATTTTGCCAAGTTTGGTGAAAATCCATTCAGCCGTTCGAGCTAAAAGTGCGACAGACCGCCCTATGGAAATTAACATGGGGAAAACACGTTTTGGGACCCCCCTTTTATCTCGGCCCCCGCTTGACGAATCCCCCTTAAACTTTCAGGGAAGGAGCGGAGCACCGCGAGGCAAAGTTGCTGAAAAGTTCAGGGTGATTTCTCAACCGGCGCCAAAGTTATTCCAAATAGAATGTTGCGATTTCCCTATGGAAATCAATCCTAACTATAACTACCTACTGGCGACCGCCAGTAGGAAATATATATATATATTTTTTTTTTTTTACTTTATTTAGCATTTTCACATATATTGATCAATTGAATGAAACGTGTAGTTATCAAGTCACATAGCAATATGTAAGCTATAGTCTAGGTAGATATGCAGTTTACTACACGCAGTCATGGTAGGATAATAAAAAATAAAAAAAAATTCTCATACCGCACATCCATCTTATCCTCAGGGGGTGCTGCGTGACGAAGAATGTGACAATTCCAACTAGTATGCCAATCATGTCTCCACAGGCACAACCCGTAACACAACAATTATAACTTTGTATTTCAACAAGAGGGGAAGGCATAGATAGTGGTGTTTACCCAACTCCTGTAGGGACAATGCCTTGTTCCAGCTGTGTAGTGGGGAATGTTTGCTGCACGTCTAAATAAAGTCTAAACGGTGGCCATATGTCTTTGGGTCTGGATGAGGGAGGGGTAGTGATTGCATATCATTCATTTAGTAGGAAGATAAAATATTCAGCCAACCTTTCAATGATGGCACGGCTTTCTCACCCCAATAAAAGACAACTTCTCTTTTAGCCCGTAACAGGCTGATGACGACAAACCTACGAATCTTGGAAGGAAACTGCACTCATATCCCAGCAGAGCGATTTCAGGTAGAGGAACCATCGGGATCTTCACCATAGTGCTTATTATGTTGTGAACTTGAACCCAGAATGCGTGTATACGTGGGCAGGTCCATGCCAGGTGGGGGAAATCCGCTTCGGGGGAGCTGCATTTGGAGCAGTGATGGGACCTAGACGGGTCTATTCTATGTATTCTTACTGGGGTAATGTACGTTCTTCGGAAAAATTTTAAGTGTATTCGTTTGTGACGGCTGTTAATCGAAACATTTTTGGTGACTGTGCAGCAGAAAGACCATTGCTCATCTGTGATTTGAGTACCTAGGTCCGTTTCCCACGCGGTACGAATTCTAGCATCATCAACTGCGATGATAGCTGCGCAGGTTTTGTAAAGTTTGGATATCAAGTGTATCCGTCTCCCGCTTTCTTTTACCATGGTTAGTGGAGTGAATGATGGAGGTTCAAGCGGAAAGTCGGGAGATATAACACGTAATGCAGAGCGCAATACCATTATAACAAATGTATCCACAAATGTAGTCTCGGGGAATCTGGACTCATCCGTAGGGTCAAATATATGGCCTTCAGGAAATAAATCACCCATTTTGACGATATTTAACTTGGCTCATGTGCGCTGTACAAGAGTTTCACTTGTGATAGTAAGCCACTTTGCATTCGGGAGTGGAAGTGCAGAGGAATAAAGTATAGCGGTGCAGGAGATACGCCACAGTTTCTCCCATGCCCAACTGGTCGTTGATACTGTTTGGATATCCTTAGGGTCTCTGGGGAAACCTGTAGGCAGGATTGATGCCAATGTGTCGGGGAGGACCAGGTCTGCTTCTGGGCGCCAATAGGGAATTCTGGCTTCAGGGTGGTACCACGTCTGTGCAAAGCTGTACTGAGCCACCAAATAATATAACTGCAGATCTGGGACTACATATCCCCCTATATCACAAGGTAACGTCATGGTTTGCCATTTAACCAGGGCTCCCGGTCCTCTACGAGTCCCTGCATTTGCGGCCTGCTTCCTCCCGCTGGGTCTCACTGTAAGGTAACGGCCTGGGCCCACCGCTGCTGAAAGACTGCCTCCCCTGCTTGGCCCCCGCTACCCAGTGCGATCCACCGTCCTGCAGCCCAACACCTGCGGAAATCAATGCTGTGCCCGTACGCGGAGGTGAGAGGCCCCCTGTCAGTGCCCTCCTGACGCCCGGAATCCCGCCTGGGCCTTGCCGGCCCCCGACGTGATCCTGCATGTGCGGCCTTCCTCCTCCCTCTGGCCTCCTCCCTCTGGGCCCCTCTGGGAAACATCGGCCCAAGCCTACTGCGACCTATAAACTGCCTCCCCTGCTCGGCCCCCATCACCCTGGACACATCGCCTTCATAAGCTCCGCATCGCCGCCACCTCTGGGGCCCTGAACACTGACCACCACGAGGCCGCGTTGATCAAGGCTGACCCGGTTCCCCCCATGTGGCATATTGCCCGGAGTGGCTGCGTGCTCATGACTGCCCTTGCATTCCCAGTTTGCCACCCAACGCACATAACCCTCCGCATCAGGCCGAAGCTACCCAGGGCGAGGGGTCACTTCCCCCTTTGAGCCCCCCCCCCTTTTTTTTTTTTGCCGCACGAGCTGCCACCCTGGGGACAATCTACACCGCCCACGTGGATATATTGTGATAAGCCCATAACAACTCCGCACTGCACCAGGGACGCCCTTGAGCACGGACACACTTTGGCAGTTACAGCGGCATTTTCCCAGGACTTGAGCTACTACTCGCCGCACCCGCTTCGCGGGTGCCGCATCGCCTGTTTGGACACCGGGGTACCGCTGAAGGACTGCAGCAGCCTACCGGGTGAGTGTGGTCAGCGGGGCTGCGAGCGTGCAGGGGACTCCATTGCCCAGGAGTCCCTGCAAGACCATCTTCCAACTTCCGGTCCGCTCTCCCCGCTGCCGCCCCCCGCCTCTCTGCAGTACTAAAGCCCTTACCACTCCTCCACCTGTGGGACGCCCTTGAGCACGGACACACTTTGGCAGTTACAGCGGCATTTTCCCAGGACTTGAGCTACTACTCGCCGCACCCGCTTCGCGGGTGCCGCATCGCCTGTTTGGACACCGGGGTACCGCTGAAGGACTGCAGCAGCCTACCGGGTGAGTGTGGTCAGCGGGGCTGCGAGCGTGCAGGGGACTCCATTGCCCAGGAGTCCCTGCAAGACCATCTTCCAACTTCCGGTCCGCTCTCCCCGCTGCCGCCCCCCGCCTCTCTGCAGTACTAAAGCCCTTACCACTCCTCCACCTGTGGGACGCCCTTGAGCACGGACACACTTTGGCAGTTACAGCGGCATTTTCCCAGGACTTGAGCTACTACTCGCCGCACCCGCTTCGCGGGTGCCGCATCGCCTGTTTGGACACCGGGGTACCGCTGAAGGACTGCAGCAGCCTACCGGGTGAGTGTGGTCAGCGGGGCTGCGAGCGTGCAGGGGACTCCATTGCCCAGGAGTCCCTGCAAGACCATCTTCCAACTTCCGGTCCGCTCTCCCCGCTGCCGCCCCCCGCCTCTCTGCAGTACTAAAGCCCTTACCACTCCTCCACCTGTGGGACGCCCTTGAGCACGGACACACTTTGGCAGTTACAGCGGCATTTTCCCAGGACTTGAGCTACTACTCGCCGCACCCGCTTCGCGGGTGCCGCATCGCCTGTTTGGACACCGGGGTACCGCTGAAGGACTGCAGCAGCCTACCGGGTGAGTGTGGTCAGCGGGGCTGCGAGCGTGCAGGGGACTCCATTGCCCAGGAGTCCCTGCAAGACCATCTTCCAACTTCCGGTCCGCTCTCCCCGCTGCCACGCCCCCCTGTCTTACCCGGCCACCTACTTATTTTCCCAGTATTCCCGCAGCGCGGGACGCAGCCCGGGCGAAGACAGGGCAAAGACTGGGCCGTTTGAGGCCGTTCGAGGTCTAAGAGGGCTGGGCTGGGCCACCCCCCCTTATGTTTTTAGTCTTTTGTGGCACATCTTACAGTTTTATTGTTGTGTGTATATTTATTGACCTGTACTCTGTAATATGTGTTCACGGGGTAGCCGGAGCAAAACCCTCATGGCTGCTGGCAATTCCAACAGGTCCATAGATGATTTCCTAGTCAAAACCAATTTGGCTATTGACGAGGAAATCAGTAAAATGCAGCACAAGGTCTCCTTAGAACTTGATGCTGCACGTAGGCTGTCAGCGCATATTGCCAGCTCCAAAAAATCTTCCCTGGGGAATATTGCATCTGCCCGTACCCCTGATCGTTCCACCGTTCTACAGCCCCTATTAACAACGGTAGTAATGCATCCTGCTCCCCCTATCATTCCTTTACATTCCCCTCCAATCTCCCAACCTAATCCAGTACAACAAAACATTGGCCCTGCTCCCCTATTTAGCATCGCAGGCTCTTTTCCGCTTCCCAAAGCAACGGAAGCAGTAAGCCATTGTAGTGCTAAGAAAGCGGCAGCATACAAAAAGAAATGCCTTGCGAGAACTATACACGCTAGGAAAAAAGCCAGAATAGCGAGGTTAAAGTTCTTTAATAGCAGACGGGCCATGGGGTCTCTTGGGGTGAAAGATGTTAACCCCAAACCGATTCAAAGTATTCTTAATGGGGAAGCTACTCCGGAAATACCTAGTTTGGTGGAAGATGATATTCTTATCATCTCTCCTAGTCAGAATAGCACAAACATTCTGGAGGGTCGGGCGAGCGGTCCCGTGCACGTCAAGGAGGGTGACAGCGAATTTCTCCAACTAGTCTGGGGTACGTTAAAGCAGCTACTTTCTCCCCTAGAATTAAGGCTTTCTCGTATAGAGAATAACCTCCTTGAAATGGATAGGACCATAGTCACTCTGGCCAGCTTGAGCCTAAAGGAAATGGATGCTAAGCTTTTATGTGCGACTGAACCCACTCCCCAGCCCTTAGAAATAGTACCCGTTCAACCCCCTTCACAACTAGCCCAAATTATTCCTGAGATCCTACCTATATTAAAACCCATTCCAAAACCCCGTACCACCATCGCAAAAACTATCGTACCCACCCCTAGCCCAGCAGTTCCAAAACCCTCCCATCCGCATAAACCAGTATACAGGCCGAACACTGATTCCAGGGCATCAGCCAACCACCCCCCTAGGCCACCCTTGGTGCGCAATCCAACACGTCAGGCCAGTCGCCACAACTTTCGCGGAGGGTTTATTGACCTCCCGCCAGAAGCAGGGTCGTACGTCATTATTTTAGCCGGTGTTCCAGAGTTGGATCAACGATCACAGGAGAATGATCTTTCTCTAAAAAATAAAGTCATTCACTGGCTGAATTCCAACAAACAGCTCCCCGACCATCAAAGAAGTAGTGTACTCATGGTCCGGAGAGTCCCTTGGATTGGCCGTACCCACAAGTCCATAGCCGGTGACTGTGTGGTGGTATCATTTTCTGATCCCCACACAGCCCAGTATCTATGTGCATGGCCATCTTTTGAGGCCAATTCCACAATAGTGGTGAGGCCTCTCACTTTTTTCTATCCTCCTAGACAACAACTAGCGAGTGAGGGGTCATGGACCACTGTTAGGAATGCTACTCGTCCGACACATAGTTTTGTTGGACAAAATCAACCTAACTGGTGGCAAGGGTTTTCAACCTCCAATAGATTTGGCTGCCTGGAGGAGGGGGATTGACTTGGGAGGTCTGGAGACTTATCTCCCCCCAAGATTACTCCCCACCAACGGAGGCCTCCATCCCTAAATCCATCTCTTGCCGGCCCACCGTTGTCTAACAATCTGGGCGTACCCTCAGACCCGGTATACATTACTGCGTTGGCCACGAATGTAGTAAAGGGCGTGGCACAATCATCATGTGCACTAACTACGGACTGCCCATTAAGAGTAATCTCTTGGAATATTGCGGTGCTACGGGGACGCCTGGAGAATGACGATTGGGCCAACTTTATTGATTCATATGATATCGTCATCTTCCAGGAAACCTGGTCAACTGTCCCATTGTATAGGTTGGGTTACCTTAATTTTTCCAAACCCGCAATTAAGAGCCCTAAGGGTAGGGCCTCTGGAGGCCTTACTATTTGGATAAAAAATAATTTGGGCTTCCATGGTAGGGAAACACTGGTGGCGTGTGCGGATCTCTTATGTATCAGCCTGAGTAAACCTAACACCCCAGACATTCTTTTAGTTGATATTTATGCCCGGGGCATGCCAGGGTGGGAAAAAACAAGCAGTCCTGGACGATCTTGATCTTCTATTTAAGAATTTCGGGACCGACCAGATAGTAATCGTAGCGGGAGACTTGAATACCCCCATTGAGCCCATCTCCTCCTTGGCAGAGGATGTGGGTTCTGAAGAGGACACTGTTTGGGCAATCCCCCCGCTTACCATTGCAAAGGGCAGCCTTACATTGGCTGGGCTTTTGTTTAGAATGGGGCCTACGGGCCGTCAATGGGCGCACTCGATCCGATTGCCTTGGGTCCAACACTTTCGATAACGGTTTGTGCTCAAGCCGTATCGATTATATATTGATTAAAATTGAGTGTTGGTCCATCGTACAAGACATGGTGATAGAGCCTCGCCCAGAGAGTGACCATAATCCCCTTTCACTTGAGATTTTGGTCCCAGGCATGGGGGCACCTGTCAGGAGCACTAATAGTCTAACATCTGATGTAATTCTGTGCGATAACAGGCGCCGCGTAAAATGGCCCAGGGTTCTGGAGGACCCTACACTTATTTCAAAGATTGAGGAAGAGGTATGGGGCGTGTGGAGTAGGATGCTTTTGTTATCACCTGCTGGCAACGCAGACTCCATAATTACTAATCTCCATGAGGAGTGTTTTTCGACCCTGAAAAACCTTCTCACGAAACCATCCAGGCCTGCTAATACCAGAGTATATAAAAAATGGTATAATAAGAAATGTAGAGCTGCCCACAGCAACTTATTAGCTGCTGTGAAGGCCCGGAACTCCGATGCCATTAGGACAGCAAGGCAATGCTACAAGCGTACCATCCAGGCTGCTAAGCGAGATTGGGACGACTCTTATTGGCTTGACCTCCTTGGTGCATGTGATTCCCCCAACCTAGCAGATTTCTGGTTGATTATAAGGAGGGGAAAGGATCCTGCCGCCCAGATTCCAGTAAATCATGTCTCCGCTCAATTGTGGGTGGAATTCTATACCGCTCAGTTTAATGATCCAAATGTAGTGGAGGATTTGACGATAAAAACTACACTGCCGTGCCAACCCCTACATACAGGAGACAGACTCTTGTTTTTGGAATCTGACACCGCACTTGCTCTCGAGTTAGTTCAGCCGGGTAAAGCTCCTGGCATTGATGCTATTCCCGCTGACCTTTTTAAACTCAAACCTGACCTTTGGATCCCTTATATCACTTTACTGGCAAATAACATAGCTGCCGGGGCCGAGATTCCCCCTTCATGGAAGGGGGCAGAAATTTTGCCAGTATACAAGAAGGGTGACCGCTCCCTCCCCAACAACTATCGGCCCATTAGCTTGATCGATTCAATCCAGAAAATTGTGTCGAGAATGATCCTAGCTCGAATTCTGGATTGGATCGATTCAAATAACATACTTTCCCCTATGCAGGCGGGCTTCAGGTTTGGGACTAGTACTGTTGACCAAGTCTTCCGTTTTACATTACTCTTTTGGAAGGTGGTCCTGTTGGGTGGCGGTATGTTATATGCTGCATTCGTTGACCTTAAGTCGGCCTTCGACTTGGTGCCTAGGAAGAAGTTGTGGGAGGCCCTTAGTCGCATGGGCTTCCCGCCTGAGCTCTTGATCCTAGTCCAGCGACTTCATGAGGACAATTATGCCCAGGTTAGGTGGGGTAGTCAGGGGCAGGTGACTAAACAATTCCCCGTACAACGAGGGGTGCGCCAAGGCTGTGTCCTAGCCCCCACGTTGTTTCTCTTATTTATTAATCAGGTCACCCAACATTTCATTAATACCCAGTCGGATGCTCCCATGTTGGGTGGTCGAAAGTACCCCATGCTAATCTTTGCAGATGACACCCTCCTCCTTTCTAAAACTAGAGCCGGGCTCCAGGTAGCCCTGAATAGATTTTCCGAGTTTTGCACTATGAATGACTTGCAAATAAATGTGGATAAAACCAAATTCATGGTTTTTTGCAAGAAAAATCCCCCTAAGTGTACTGTTTCCTTAAACGGAGCCCAAATTGAGCAGGTTAGGGTCATGACATATCTTGGTGTGACCCTAGATCACCAACTCAACTGGAATCCCCAAGTGGAAACGTCTAAACTCAAATTTAATAGGTTGGCCGGCTGTTTGATCCATGAACAGAGGAACTCCCTAACTAGGTGTGTCACCCCTGCCTTAAAAATCTATGAGGCGAAGGTCATTTCTGCTACCCTCTACGGAGCCGAAGTTTGGGGCCATAAGAATCTCTCCAGTTTGGCAACTGCGCAGAACAGGTTCCTACGGAATCTGGTTAGTCTCCCTCAGTCCACCCCAACTAAACCCCTACTGTTGGATCTTGGTTGCAGACCAATCGACGAGATGGCCCAGTATCGTCTGGTGGCCTTTTGGCGCCGCCTCTGGACCACTCCTGAGCTTGGTCTGTTTACCCAAGAGTTGGAGGAAGTAAAACTCATGTGGGGACACACAAAATACAATGGTTTTGGGTAGTTAGAAATGTATTGAACCTGATGGGTCTCTCGGAGCTTTGGTCCAACCCAGGGGGGGCAACATTTCCATCTAAACTTGAGTTTAAGGCGCTCTTTTGGGCTTGGAGAAAATCTATTCTTGTAAACCAATCCTTGGACGCTAATATAACTGGCTCCTTTTTAGTGTACAAGGCTGTTCCCTCACTAGAACAGTATTGGGACCTAATCACAAGCGTATTAGATCGTAAATTATACCACCAGTTTCGAGTCGGCACCTTGCCCATCAATTCTTTCACAGCAAAATGGGACACGTCTACAGGGAATAAATGCCACTGGTGTCCAGACCAGGAAGAAAGTGTTGGCCACTTCTTCTTTGGTTGTCCTGTTTATCGAGCACCAAGAAACAAGTGGTTAAGACCGATCTGCTTGACCTTGAATAGTGGTGGTTCCCGAGATGCACTCCTCAAACTCCGTGTTATTAGATCGGAAATCGTAGTGGTATGTGTTGCCAAATTTTTGAGATGGGCCTGGCTAATCCGATCCAAGAAATTGGGTATCACTGTACGTTGAATGTCCTTATCTACCTATATATAGCGCCCTGTATGGTTCTTAGTGGTACCAACTTATGTGCATGTTACTTGTGTCCTATCTGTTTTAATATACATATGTGTAAAGTATTTTATTGTTCGTAGGAATAATCTGTGTATAATATTATTATATTGCTGGACTGTTTTTTTTAACATATTGTGTATGATTGTTCATTGTCTTTTATGAATTTCTTATTCGAAATAAAGACTTATCGAATCGTTTCGCACCAGGGACAATTGAGTGGCGCGATCCTGCATGTGCGGCCTTTATCCTCCAGCTGGGCCCCACTGAGAAATATCGGCCCAGGCCCACTGCGGCCTAGAAACTGCCTCCCCTGCTTGGCCCCCCACCACCCTGTGCGCACCGCCTTCCTGAAGCTCCGCGCCGCCGCCGCCTCCGGGGCCCTGACTGCTGACAACCACGTGGCCGCAAAGACCAAGGCAGTCCCGGACCCCCCCACTCGGCATATCGCCCGGAGTGGATGCGTGTTCACGATCGACCGCGCACTACCAGACTGCCACCCAACGCACTTAGGCCTCTGCACCGGGCTGCCGCTTCCCAGGACAAGCGGTCCCTGACCCCATTGTCCCTTGTTGCCACGCGGGCTGCCACTCTGGGGACAAGCTGCGTCGAATGCGCGGACATACCGTAGTGGACCCATAACGACTCCGCGCTGCTCCGGGGGACAAATTGAGATGACGTGTGGCGCGAATTGGCAGCCATGGGGTCTTATCACGTCCATCCCTCCAAACCGCATCTCCTTCATTGAGATACTGCAGCCCCGCTGCGCGCCTCCGCCTGCGTGATCACCGCTCTTTCGGGTTCTGTGTCCCTGGTGCCGCCGACTATATCTAACACGAGGCGGTCAAACGCTCTGCACAGCGGCCCTCTCCTCCTCGCCAAGTGTTGGTGGTGCGCTATCCGCTCCCATGGATCTGTCTGGATCTCTCCGGAAGCAGCGCTAAAACCCACGGGTCCCCTTGGGCGAGAACCCACCGTGCCGCCTTAAGGGGCATCAGAACAGTCGGATACCCGCCACACGCAGGGTTCACGCCCCGCGTCCTGCACCGGCCTGGCGACCTCACAATCTACGCCTCTGAAGGTTCCCAGATGCGAAATGGTCCAAGATCCCGTTTGAGGCCAGGAGGACCCCTAAATCAACGCCGGAGGGTGGCCCCACCATGAGCGTCTCTCCGGAGGAGGACTGGAGGGCTTTACTCCTCGGCATGCAACAGAGCCTCACGTCCATAGACGCCAAAATTGGCACTATCAATCTGCGGATGGACTCTGTGGTCGCCAAGCTGGACCAACATGACACCCGCCTCAAGGACGCCGAAAGCCATATTTCCGAATTAGAAGATGGTGCCTCCTCTCATGTCACGCAGATGGACAGGCTGCTCAAAATTATTGCGGACAAAAACGAGGACATAGAAGCTCGGTCTCGCCGCAACAATGTCTGCATCCTTGGCCTGGCGGAATCCACCAACACTGGCAAAATGGAGAACTTCATAGAGAATCTGGTGGTCGAACTGTTCGGGAAAGAATCTTTTTCCGCCCACCTCATCGTGGAGAGAGCTCATAGATCCCTGAATGCCCGACTGCCACCTGGGGCACAGCCGCGACCCATCATTGCACACTTCCTAAACTACAGGGACCTGGACGCTGTGTTCAGACGGGCGCGGGAGATGGGCACGGTCGGATACTGCAACACCACACTATCGTTCTTCCCCGATTTCACCCCAGCGGTGCAGGATGCCAGGCGCAAATTTGCGGGGGTAAAGAAGAAACTACAGGCCCAGGAAATTCCGTACGCAATGCTTTACCCCGCAAAGTTGAAAATCTCTCACCAAGGCAAATCTCACATCTTCACTACCCCGCAGCAAGCTGAGGACTACCTTAAGCAACATAGGAAAGACATTGCCAAGGAAGAAGCCGCGAGACGCCGCTCCAGATCCCAGTCACCAATGTCGCAACCAGAATGACCAGCCGCCCCCAGCGGTTTGCTGTGACGTGTCATCTATGTGGCTACTGTGGGGTCGACTTGCACCATGGCTCCTGTAAGGTACTTTTTACTTCATGCCCGACTCATTGGGTCTATAATGCACTGTTGGCTCGGCACCCACCCCCGTCCCATGTCTGTCTACCTAGCAGTGAGCTGGGTGTCCTGTGGGTGCAAATGGGAAGGTGGAGGGCAGGTCGGGTGCCCCTTGTGACTTATTCCCCCTATGGGCAAGCCCCTCAATTCCCCTCACCCTTGTGGAGGGTGGGATGTGTTTGCATGTATTTGGTTGTTTTTTGTAGGGTGGGAACTGCATTCCTGGTGGGTTGGGGTTGCCGGTGTGGGAGGGGGGGTCGTTCAAATTCATTCTTGTCACTGCTATGACGCCAGGAATTACTATTTTGGTTCCTTGTGGGTGGGTGGGTTTTTTTACCCGGCTTGTTGAGGTTGCCGGTGTGGGAGGGTGGTCCATCCAACTCACCACTGTGACTGTTGAAGCATCAGTAGCGCTTATGTGGGTTTGGATTGCCAGGGTGGGAATTGGGATTTCTTGTTGCACTTATGACAATGTTTGCTATGTGAACTTTGATGCCATATTTACATGCCATACCTTTCTGTACCTCTGGGAATGGGTGACATAACAGACACACAATCGGCTCAACAATTTCAGCTGGTCTCATGAAATGTGCGCGGGCTGAATATCCCGAGGAAAAAAAGGCAGACCCTGGGTTACCTGGACAGACAGGGAGTGTCCATTGCCATCCTCCAAGAAACGCACTTCATGCCAGGTGGCTCCCCTTTATTCGCATCTCGCTGGGCCTCATGTAGAGTGTTCTCATCCTATTCAAATTACTCTAAGGGAGTGACAATCCTGGTCAGGCGGGGGGTGCGTTTTACGCCAGTAGGGACTGATGCTGACATGAGTGGCAGATACTGCATGGTGTGGGGCAGACTCATCTCACACACAGTTGTATATGCGTGTTACTATGGCCCCAATACTGACGACCCGGCCACACTTCTCACAACGTGGGGTAAAATTCAATCATTGGGTATAGCTCACGTTATACTAGTAGGTGACTTTAACACTGCACTTAGGCCCAGCCTAGACAGATCTCACCCGCAGGCGTTACACTATACACATACTCAGCGCACTTTATTGGATATCGTAGAGGAACACCATTTGATTGACGCATGGAGGCACGTACACCCCTCTCTCAAGCAAGGCACACATTACTCTGCAGTACACTCCACCGATAAATTTACACACTTATCTTGACGACACTGCAATTGCGTGGTTAGGACCTGCCCAGCAGAAATTCCTCCATCACGAACTCGAATTGGACGAAATAACTGATGCGATTATGTGCATGAAATCGGGCAAATCGCCGGGATCTGATGGGTTGCCGATTGATTTTTATAAAGCCTATATCCATCTTCTGGCCCCAATATTGAAACAAGTATATTATTCGGCACTGGAGGAGGGCACCCTACCGACCACTATGCGCGAAGCCCTTATAACATTCCTACTAAAACCGGGAAAGCCACCGGAGCAATGCGACTCGTACAGACCCCTATCCCTGCTGAATACTGACATTAAAATATTGGCGAAGGTACTAGCAACGCGCCTCAATCTTTTGATGGAACGACTGGTCTTACCGGATCAGGCTGGGTTTGTCCCAAACCGTTCGACTTCCCATAACCTGCGCACTCTTCAGGCTGTACTGCAAGACATAGATCCCAGATGTGAGGCAGCCGCTATTTTCCTCGATGCCACGAAGGCGTTCGATTCATTAGAATGGGACTACCTTCTGGCACTATTGGAGCGTATGGGACTACCTTCAGCTTTCTTGATTTGATCCGGCTGCTATATCACCAGCCCCGGGCGTCGGTGTTGCTGAACGGCTCCCGCTCGGCCCCCTTTGAGATTCGTAGGGGTACCCGGCAGGGATGTCTGCTATCCCCGGTTCTATTTGCGATTGCTATTGAACCTTTAGCGGCCAAGCTCGGACAACATCACAACCACCGCTCCCTTATATATCCAGAAAGGCTGTTGCTTATTGCATTATATGCCGATGACATGACTCTCTACGTACACAAGCCCCAGGAAAATCTAAACCCACTTTTGCGTGAGATCACCAGATTTGGGGGTATTGAGGGGATACAAATAAACTGTTCAAAATTAGCCCTGTTCCCCCTGACTGATAGGACCCCACAATTCCCTCTTGACTATCCCTTGATATGGGAGTCGGATGAGATAAAGTACCTAGGCATCAGAGTGACAAGGAACCGTGAGGCTCATCAGGGCAAATTACGGCACAGTTCTGGACAAACTGACTGACAACATCACTAAGTGGATTCATCTCCCGCTATCAATGGTGGGACGTATCTCCCTGATTAAGATGGTGGTGCTCCCCAAGATGCTGTATCTTTTTACTAATATCCCGTATAGCCCGGGCTCGCACTTTTTCCGTGCCCTTAACTCCCAACTGTCAAGGCTCATCTGGGGTGGTAAGCAGGCTAGGATTGGATTGCGGACGCTTATGCTACCCTATCACCAGGGAGGTTTCGATGGTCCCCAACTTTCAGCGCTATTACGATTGTGCTCAAGGCCACTTCGCTGCTTACTGGTTTCACCCTCCTCCTTTCATGGCACATCTTGCCGTGGAAGATGGTTATATGAGGCCCGAACCACCATCGGGCTATCTTTATTCTGAAGCCCGGATAACGGATCGAGATCCCACCACAGTTGACTGCACGGTGCGTGCCTGGAGGCGCCTAGCTGAGGCTATGGAGGCGACATGCTTATATTCACCATGCATGACCCTGGCACACGACCCAAGATTAAGTGTAACCCGCGAGGAAATCGGTCGTAAAATGCTTTCGAGACTAGCGATTCATACATGGGGCGATCTATACCTCCAGGGCCGCTTCCGCACATCGGCTCAATTCTTTGGGGACAGTACCCCCTCCGTTATGGACACATTTCTTTATACGTGCCTAAGGCAGAGTGTCAAAGCGGTCACTCCCAACTTCCCGGACGAGCCGGATACGGTGGCGCCCCTACACACTCTGCTTCAGGCAGACACTCCGAGACACGTAGTTTCCATGCTTTATAAACATGTGCAAGCAGCTCCATCGCCCCCCTCCCTTAGAGCCCGACGCGACTGGGACGGTGACTTCGGTGTCCCGTTGACGGATGACCAATGGGAGGAAAGCTGCTCTCATACCAATGCAGTGACGGGTAATACACGTCTCAGGTTGGTCCATTTTAAATTTTTACATCGACTCTATTATACCCCGGCCAAACTGTATCGCATCCGTCTTCGCGACAATGACCGCTGTCTTCGTTGTAAGAGCGAGGGAGCGGACTTCCTGCACTTAGCATGGTTATGCCAGGCTGTAGCGACATACTGGGATGAGGTGTTTGCGGCCATGTCGGACATGATTGGTACAGTAGTTGCACCTTGTCCAAAGATGTCTCTGCTGGGTCTCGCGAGCCCAGCTGTGAAGTCTCACCGAAGATTTCTAGCGCTGGGTCTATTACTGGCAAAGCGTCACGTGGCGTGTAGATGGGGGAGGGGTCGTGCACCCAAATTCAAGATCTGGCTGACAACAATGACCACATGGCAAGACCAACTGCATAACTATGCTGAGCTCTTGCCGCACAAATCACGACCCAAGGACCTTTGGGGTCCCCTCACCACATTCCTTCTTCGGATACAAGACGCTGCTTTGTCTGAAGGGGAAGGCAATGGGGATACATGCCAGGGAGGTCCTTTTGCGACGCCCCGTTCTGAACTCAATTCCCAAACAGCGCCGTCTAGTTGATCCACTTCACTGCAGGTGCCTTATTCTCCCCTCGAGAAGAAATACACGGCGGGGCCTGGCGGGACTCTTATAGGACACTGCCACTACCCGTTTCACACCCATGAGACACGAACACACACAATACACCAGCTACACTAGTCGGGATGGCGGCGACCTTGCCGCTCTCCCCGTTCTCAGGTTGCGGATACCCTACTCCAGGGTAACACACATGGCATGACATCAAGGGAAAAAGTTCTTTATTGAGTTCACTGATCTGATCATAAGTTATACCCCCCCCATGCTATTTGGATTGGTCTATCGGGTGCAGAGTAATTTCATTTCCAGCAATGGTGAATTAATGTTGCTGCCGGTACCACACTGAAGCTCTGCACCGAAGGGTCCTTTACCCCACATACTAAGTATGGTGGTCACACCATGGGCGGGAACAGTTTGCACTAGATTTGAACGTTTGGTATGATTGAAAAAGAAACCTCAAGCATTCACTGTTTGGATATGCCTTGTTAACTTGCTAAACAATGCACTCTTACGCAGCTCTCGTTAGTCTATATCGCGGCCGGCCCATATGGGTTGTAGGCGGCATGCTGTGTTAGCTAAATGTTCCTTTCTAGCGAGTAAATTACACTCATGACATTGATTGATGTTGCTGCCGGCCTGTTTTTTCAGGTTGTAGGCGAGATGCTGTGTACTCCTTATCTGTCATCAATAAAGGTTTGGGGAAAAAAAACAAAAAAAAACCCTGTCTTGTATCCCGTAAAAGGGTGAAAGGAGTAGACAGTGTACTGTTAAATCTCAGTCTGGCCGTCAGTTGGCTGTATAGTAGCACCGTTGTGGCTATAAAGCCCGCCGGCATCCCCATACGTTGCATAATAGATATTATAAAAGGCCATTCTAGATAATAAAATGCCTTTTTAGTATCTAATAGGAAGACAGTAACTGGGATCTCAGGGCTTATTCTGTGAAGAGTATTGAACAAGGTATGCAAATTGAAGGAGGTCGAACGATGGGGAATAAAGCCAGATTGTGTCAGTGATATTATGGATTCCATCAATAGGGAAAATCTGTTGGATGTTTAGTATTTTGTAATCCAGGTTCAGAAGGGAGAGCGGGCGATAAGAGCCACACAGGAGTGGATCTTTCCCAGGTTTAGGGAGAAGGATAATAACCGCCTCACGTAACGTAGGGGGCAAGATCTGTATGTCCAGTGCCTCAGCGTAGACCTCAAGAAGTTGTGGGATCAATAAATCTTTGAAGGCTTTGTAGAAAGCTCCCGTGAAGCCACTTAAGCCTGGGGCCGAAGATGATTTGAGGGAGGCAATGGCTTCATCTATATCCGTCTCGGATATGGGCTCCGCAAGGAAGTCCTGCATGTATCTCTCGAGGTATAGAAGAGCCATTTCAGAGAGATACGTTTCCTGACCTGTCCGATCATGCCCCACTCTAGAGGTGTATAATCTCTTAAAATGCGTCAAGAATTCCCCCTGAATGTCAAGTGGGTCCGTGAGATGTTGCCCTGTGTCCGTTTGTAGTTGAGCTATATATGCATTTTGTAAGGAGGTCTAATCATCTGGGCCAAGACCCTGCCCGGGCGTTCACTTTCACCGTATTGCAGGGCAGTTTGATACTTCACCATAAACAGGATTTCTTTGTCAGCCGTGTCTCTATAGTCGGCAAGAAGCGACAGTCGCGGTTTATCGATTTCAGGGCTTTGTGTCAGGAGTTGTCTGGAATCCAGAGTCGCAAGGTCTTTTTCTATCCTAGCCAAAGTTCTACGCAAATCTTGCAACCCCCCTGCATATTTGGATATGAATACATCTCTTAAATAGGCTTTAAAGCCCTTCCAAGATATTGCTGCAGAATCTACAGAGCCAGTATTGATTGCGAATGTTAGAACTGGGGGTCTCTAGTTGGCAGAGGTAGGTACCACTGGCCAAATAGGGACCCTTGCTTCTAGTCAGAATAAGAAGGATGCACTCTTTAGATAACCCCTACTCACCCCCTTGGTAGCTTGGCACGAGCAGTCAGGCTTATCAAATGCAATGTGCTAAGTATTTGTACCAACATTCACAGTAACACAGTGAAAACACCACAAACTGACTCCACATCAGTTTAGAAAAATAAAGGTATTTAATCTAAACTACACAAGACCAAAATGACAAAAATCCAACATACACAGTTCAAGATATGTTTTTTTAAAGAGTTCTTAGTGGTTGCGTCAAAATAATCCACAGTTGCGTTAGAATAGTTCACAGTTGCGTCAGGTTTAGACAACAGTACCTTTAGATGCGACAAAGTTCCAAAACAGAAGCTGGTGCGGTGGAAAACAAGCGATGCGTCACTCCTGAGACCCTGGGGAGGCGATGCGACAGCCCCGCTGGACGCAGCGGGAGTGTTGCGACGAATCCGGTCTGTATGGGAAGGGAGGCAATACCTTGTATGGATTCCGGTGCGAAGGTTCTGTAGGGAGCGCCTCGCAAAGGCACTATGCGACGATCTTCGGGACTGCGATGATCTCAGGTACGGCGGCGATGCATGGCGCAGCGTCGCGTCGATCTTCTCCTCTCGCGGCCCCTCAATACTATGGCTCTGCAACGATACTCGCAGTGCGTGATGCAGCCCGCAAGCAAGCGGTGCGGCGATCTCACCCAGCGATGACAGGCTCTGCGATGATACTCGCAGCGATGGTACTTTCCCAGCACCGGAGCGATGAGTTACGCAAGCGAAGGATGCGTCGGTTCTTGCAGTGGCAACAGGCGCTGTGACAATCTCGATCTTCGTGGTGGCGGGAATTTCCTCGCACTGACTGGGATGCACTCCGCAAGCAAGCGATGCATGAAAATTTGCAGATAGTCTTAGTTTCTTGTTCTCCAGCTTTCCAAACAGCAGGCCACCATTTCCAGATGCCCCTCAGTCGGATTCAGCCCTCAGGAAGGGCAGAACTCTCTCAGCAGGAGGCCAGCTCACAACAGGCCCTTGGAGATCTCTTCAAGCAAGGGGACAAAGCACCAACAAAGTCCATCCCCCTCACCTTGGCAGCAAAGAAACTGCAGGTCAGTCCAGCAAAGCAACAGCAGGACTGTCTTCAGTCTTCCAGCTTTCTCCTTGGCAGAGGTTCCTTCTTGATTCCAGGATGATCTAATTTTCTGTAGTCTGGGGTCCTGTACTTATACCCCTAAAAGTCTTTGTTCCCTTTGTGCAGGAGGGCTCTGAGCCCAGTCTGAACCAGTTTGGGTGTTACTTGAGCACTATGTTTATCCTGGCGTCACCTTTCCTTTCAGAGAGAGGGGCAGGGCCGTCAGCCGCCCAGCAGGAGGTGGAGCCAGCATTGTGGAGGGAAAGCACAGCCCTGGAGCACTTTGTTGACATGATTCCTTCTCTCCTTTCACAGTGCAGGGCAGAGACATCAGACGCACGACAGGGGGTGGAGCCAGCACTGTGGGGGGGCAGGCACAGTCCTATTCAGGTCCCAGGTGCAACTCCTCCCTCCCATCTAAATGCAGATCTCTCTATTCACCACTGGGCGGACTCATTCTGTCTCTTGGAATCCCCCAGCCCCGTCACTCACAAAGCAGACAGTCAATTCACAAACAGCCAAAGGCACACAGAAAGGTCGCACAAGAAAGCAGCCACTTTCTAAAAGTGCCGCTTTCAAACACAGGATTTAAAAACCATCCTTCCTAAAAGATGTGTTATGAAATTCTGAGTTCAGGGATACCAGACTTATGTCCTACCTTGCTGCTATGGGAAGATACGCTGGTAGCCACTGTAGCCAGCATTCCCCATGACAGCCTATGGGCAAGGTAGCCTTACAATAGTGAAAAAAGAAAATGGCTGTCATTCACTACCAGAGCATGTCACCTGCACTAGTACATGCTCTACCTTTCACATACACTGCACCCTGCCCAAGGGGGTACCTTGGGCCTTCCATAGGGGAACAGAAATGTGTACAGAAAGGGAAGGGTTAGGCCTGGTCAGTGGAGACACTGACCAGGAGGACATGGCAGTTCACAGACTGCATACAGGAACTCCGGTGGCAAGCCTGAGACACCATTTTAGGGCTACTCAGGTGGGTGGCACAATCAGTGCTGGAGGCCCACTAGTAGCATTTGAATCAACAGCCCTGGCACACTCAGTGCACTTTATTAGGGACTTCTTGGTAATACAAATATGCCAATCATGGATAACCAATCACAATAACAATTTACACAGAGAGCATATGCACTTTAGCACTGATCAGCAGTGGTAAAGTGCCCAGAGTCCTATTGCCAACAACCACAGGTCAGAAAAAACCTAAAGCCAGGAAGCCTCGATGGAATTCCTTGCTTAAGGCGATAGAACACTGAAACTGGCCCAAACAGCAGGGCACTATTCCTGTTCTACGCCATCCTGAACCCAGTTGGATCACTCTATCCATTCTCTCAAGGTCCACCACACCAATCCATGGGGAACCCTTCTCCTCACCTGTGGACACCATCTGTGCAGCACCTAAACTTAACTTGCTCACTGGTGTGTCCCAACACACAGACAGCAAGCCACAGTGGTCAGGGATGAGACCCAGGCCTTATGCCTCTCAGGGCTCTCAAACCCCTGTGACGTCAGAGGGTGGGGGGCAGTAGCCCCAGGTGCTTGGCACCCTTTGTCCACTCTCCCTCCTGTCAGGTCAGGCCTGACATCCTGGCACTGACCCACCAGTCCCGGATCTGTATCCGGCGGCTGGACAGGAGGCTGGGGTGGGCTTCCCCACACCCGGTCCTCCTCTTCCTTGGGGCTCTGTACCCTCCCACCTGGAGCGGTACCCCCTTCTAGAATAGTCAGGGCACCTGTGGCAGGTGTCCTGCACCATTCACCCACCAGTTCAGGGGTTCTATCCTGCAACTGGGATTCTAGGTCAGGGGTGACACCCCAGACCTGGCTCTCCAACCTAGGCTCCAAAGCCTCCTGGTCCTGCAACACCTGAACCTGGCTTCCCCACCCAGGGACCAACCCATGCAGTTGAACACTTGCCTGGCACACCAGGACTTTTGGGGACTCACACAGTACCCACCTGGCCAACACAACGGTGTGGCCCAGTCCACCCCCTGGGTGTGACTCCTGCCCCCCTTTCAGGGGCAACACTGTCCCCCAGGACAACCAGCCACATAGACCCACTTACAGCTGTCAGTGATGAGAGCCAGGCCGCATGCCTGTCAGGACTCTCTAACCTCTGCGGCGCCAGAGAGTGGGGGGCAGTAGCCCCATGTGCCTGGCACCTTTCCTCCACTCTCCCTCTTGCCAAGTCAGGTAGGGCATCCTGACACTGGGCCGCCAGCCCAGGGCCTGTACCCTCAGACTGACCAGAGGCTCTCCTCCCCCTACCTCTCCTTCTGGGGTCCTTCCCTCTCCATCCAGGAGAGGAACCCACAGAACACAAATCTCCCACCAGTTCAGGACCTCTCTCCAGCAACTGGTCTCCCAACCTAGGGTCTAAACCCTCAGGTTGTACCGGGGTCAGAGGCGAAGCCTCCCTCCCTCTGCACCCCCTTCCAGAGCACTGCACCCTCCCTTTTGGAGGGGTACCCCTGGAAGCCAAACTGGTGAGGACACTGGTTACAGATACCCTTCCTACCAGGTCAGGTAGATCCTGAACCTGGTCTCTCAACCCAGGGACCAATACCTGCAGTTGTGCACTTGCCAGGCACGCCAGGACTTCTGGGGACCCACACAGTACCCCCTTGAGGGTGACACATAACTCATGTGTCCTGTGACAGTCTGCCTGGCGCAGATCTCTCGACCCCTGTCCACCTGACAGTGCCCGAAGATCCCCCAGGACAGAAGTGGTGTCGCCATGGTCACTCCTGGGAGACTCAGCCCTTCTTGCTGGTCCCTGACCCACTGGTACTCCTACTGGGGACTCCTTCCCCCTCTCACCCCTCAGTCTGGACTTCTGCACCCTCCCAAATGGAGTGCCACGGCCAGACACCAGAACTGATGGAGGCCTGGTTTCAGGCACTCCCTGTTCAACAGACACTAGGAGATCCTCCTTAAATGGCCTACTAGCACCTTCTAGGCCCCAACCTGGTGTTCCCTTAAGGAGCTCCCCATGCCCCGAGACTGGGTTTCAGGCACCGTGAGCCACACTGTCCAACACTCACTCCTTCTCCACAGAGTGGACATGAGCCCCTACACCCCTCTTACTACACTGGGACCTAACTGGGCTACACTGAACCCCTTCCACCTCACAGGTCTGGAAGATATCTGTGCCACTCCTTTTGGGATCACTCCCCAATGCCTCCTCAGACTCTCTGGAATCCACCAAGAGGTCTGCCTCCAACGCAAGCTCTCTGGGGTCAGAGAACTCACACTCCACCGGGTGTTGGTATAGCTCTGGAAAACAGGGACTTAAACTATGCTCTCCAACAAATGAATCACACAGCCCCCCACAGTTGTTAACCAAGCTACCCTTTGCCTCACCCTCCAGTGCCTCACACAAGTACCAGACACCACTCTCCTGAGATTGGCAAGACAGTGTCCTACTGTCTGTCACACAACCCACACTTCTCTGGCTGGTCTTCACACTCACACACCAAGGTTTCTACCATAGGGGAACCCCTCTCCCTGCACCTCTCATCTAGAGTCAGTAGAGTGTCCCTCCCACCACTAGGAATATGGTCTACTGTGCCAGTCTCCCAATCTACTTCAGGGACACTGCACTCCACTGTGACTACATCATAAATAAGGCTCCCGGTTTTCTGTTTAAACGGATTTTTACATATAAATACAGACGGAAAAATATTTTTCTTCCGTCTGTATTTATAAATAGAAGCGGAAAAATACAACTAAATTGGATTCTCTGATTCCGAGAGTTGTTTGACAATCTGTGCTCCAGCCCAGGGTTGCCTGCCACACCCTCTTCCTGATTCTGCTGTTTGCCTGGTCACATTAACACCTGCTGGGCCATTAATCTCTCGTAGGCGCGGGAAATTCCTTCCATGGTGTGTCTTGCATTGACTTGTGACCTGCCCACCATAGCCCTGATAACGCTACGTTCCCCATTAGCTCACCCTGCTTGAGGAAATCCATTTGCCGAACGACTGATGTCACTTGCTTTCACCCCTCGGACTGGCCGCCTGCCCAGCAATCAGCTGTTCCTTCGACATCTCCGGAGCGCTGGCCATCTAGTGAGCACTGCGCAGGCACCCCATTCAGTTTTAGGTCACAGGTAAGGGTGGGGGTGGACTTGTATTTGAACCACTACAGCTGTACAAATTTGGGGAGGCGGGGACGTGGTTCATAGCGCGAGTACTTGGCACTTATGGAAGACCGGCAGAAATGTGTAACCCAGAAAGGTCAGAAAGACCGGCTGAATAAACACATTAGGGAAATTTGCCACATTAGTTTTCATATACATTTAGACCTTAAATTGACATTTTCCCTCCGTGCTGCAGGAAGAAACAAAAACATTTCTGAGAAAGAGACATCCCTTTTTCAAGTTAAATCGTTTTTTGGTTTTTTTGCACTGTGCAAGGAAGAACTGTGGGCACAGCTACACTGTGTGGTAGTACAGTACTTAGTCTCTAACTAACGCATATTTGTGAAATATGCACATCCCCGCAAGAACTGTACATTGTCAACTTGGCAGGGCTAGACTGAGCTAATAAAACTCTCCCGGTAAAGCCCTTTCTTCTGCCTCATGCAAGTGGCAGGCTGAGGTATTTTTTTTTTACGCATGGGATGAATCCGACAGACTCTCTGACCACTGGATGGCACTGGACCAGAGACTCCCCTTTGCTTGCACTAAATTCATTTGTTGGCAACCTTGTGTGCTGGGCAAACTCTAGGTTACCTTCCCCAGCAGTGACTTGATACTCCTGAAGAGGAGAGGCAGGGAACATGCTCCACAAGACTGCCCCAAACAGGCTCATATCGCTTTACAGGACAATAAGACACCACATGTGTTCGGTAGACTTTAAGTGAAGAATGTCGTTTTTTAAAGAGTAAGGGAGATGAAGTGGCCGGAATAATCCAGATAATCTCGAGTTTGAAAGTGCAAACTTTTTTGTTTGTCTTTCAATTCTCCCCAGAATTTAAAAGATCACTAATATTTTTTGGGGAAATGGGTATTTTCTGACATTCAAACTTTGTTATCCTGGTAAAAAAAGTGTCACTCAAAGTATCAGACATAATACTTTGGAATGTCCACAGTAAACCTGTAATTATCACCTATAAACAAACCAGGACCTTGGCAGCTATGGCTACGATCCTGCGTGATTTGGCGTCTGGGGCCACAGCCTTGAATGTACAATTGGCTCTACATTCCGCAGCACAGGAGATGCAGCGCTTGCCACCTTAGGCACAACCAGACAGGCATCAGGATTGTTGTCAGGAGGATATTTTTTTTTTTAAAAGATGCCTGTGCATGGCATTATTCAAGGCATCTAAAACGAGAGCAGTGCTTTATTTTTAAAAAATCCATTTAAAACACTGTTTTAATTTAATAATTAAATTAAAGCAGATAGTGCACATGGTTGTTATGGGTTTAGCTATCTATTTAAATAAATGTGGAAAAATACTAGCTGGAATGTCTTTTTTTGCTTGCGACAAAAATAAATACAGATATATACAGATAAAACGACATAAAAATAAATATGGATAAATACAGACGGAAATGGTAAAAAAATAAATACCATAAAACCGGGAGCCCTAATCATAAACCTGAATCCTCTGGTGTATGTCAACCCCCTCCCTCAAGTTAGGCGCCACATCTCTGGGTGTTTGTACCTTTCTCTCAGCACTAAAAAATACAATCTTGCTGCCACCATCTGAGCTGGACTCCACCTCCAACTCAGCAAAGGTCACCTCTTGAGCTACCCATTTTTCTTCTTCAGCTGAGACACTCATGGCCTCAAGCCTCTCGAGCTCCAAATCAAGCTCCCATATTCTCAATTCATGGGCCAAGGTCAACGTCAATTCTTCCAAGGCACGGGCATTTTTGCTCTCCTCCGCCGCACTTTCTCTCTCTTTCTCCATTTGCTTCGGCTTCAATTCAAGCCTCAACAATTCTAACTTATGATCTCTAGCCCTTTGATTTTCCTCCAACTCCTCTGGGGAAAAACTTTCAGCTGAATGGTTGCTGCAAGCCCTGGAGGCTGCTCTGGACAAAGGCAGATCCTGTGACCTGAAACCATCCCTTTCTGTATCCTCCTCCACTTCTGCACCAACTGTCTCCCCAGCCACTTTGGTCTCCCACCAAGCCCTTAAGGCCTGCTGTAGCTCCTCCTTCTTAGAGCGGCGCTTCATGGGGCATCCAAAGCTCCTGCAGAACTGCTTGAGTTGACCTACTTTGTAATCACTTAACATTTCAATATCAAACTCCAGTTTGCAACCTAACTTGCTGGTTCAGAGACATGATGCTTGGATTCTTTCAGGGTTACGATAAAAAATAGAAACAAAACAAAAAACGCAACCGTAGTATGCGGTGACGTAGTGGTCCACACTCACTAGTGATGTACACCAGTCACTGTGGGTCTAGTACAAATACAAGTTCAAAATCCCACAGTTGACCAACAATGTTAGAACTGAGGGTCTCTAGTTGGCAGAGGTAGGTACCACTGTCCAAATAGGGACCCTTGCTTCTAGTCAGGATAAGAAGGATGCACTCTTTAGATGACCCCTGCTCACCCCCTTGGTAGCTTGGCACGAGCAGTCAGGCTTATCAAATGCAATGTGCTAAGTATTTGTACCAACATTCACAGTAACACTGTGAAAACACCACAAACTGACTCCACATCAGTTTAGAAAAATAAAGGAATTTAATCTAAACTACACAAGACCAAAACAACAAAAATCCAACATACACAGTTCAAGATATGGTTTTTAAAGAGTTCTTAGTGGTTGTGTCAAAATAATCCACAGTTGCGTTAGAATAGTTCAGTCGCGCCACGTTTAGCCAACAGTACCTTTAGATGCGACAAAGTTCCAAAACAGAAGCTGGTGCGGTGGAAAACAAGCGGTGTCACTCCTGAGACCCTGGGGAGGCGATGCGACAGCCCCGCTGGACGCAGCGGACGTGTTGCGATGAATTCAGTCTGTATAGGAAGGGAGGCAATACCTTGTATGAATTCCGGTGCGTAGGTTCCGTAGGGAGCGTCTCGCAAAGGCACGATACGACGATCTTCGTGACGGCGATCATCTCGGGTGCGGCAGCGATGCGCGGTGCAGCGTCGATCTTCTCCTCTGGCGGCCCCTCGATGCGATGGCTCTGCGTCGATAATTGCAGCGACGAGTTGCAGCCCGCAAGCAAGCGGTGCGACGATCTCACCCATCGATGACAGGCTCTGCAACGATACTCACAGCGATGGTACTTTTCCCGCACTGGAGCGATGAGTTCCGCAAGTGAAGGATGCGTCGGTTCTTGCAGCGGCAACAGCAACGATCTAGATCTTCGTGGTGGCGGGAATTTCCTCGCACTGACGGGGATGCGCTCCGCAAGCGAGCGATGCGTGAAAATTAGCCGATAGTCTTAGTTTCTTGTTCTCCAGCTTTCTAAACAGCAGGCCACCATTTCCAGATGCCTCTCAGTCGGATTCAGCACTCAGGAAGGGCAGAACTCTCTCAGCAGAATTCAGGGAAAGCTGGGGGTGAAGTCCTTCTGTTCCTGGGACTTCTTAACAGGAGGCCAGCTCACAACAAGCCCTTGGAGATCTCGTCAAGCAAGGGGACAAAGCAACAACAAAGTCCTTTCCCTATCCTTGGCAGCAAAGCAACTGCAGGTCAGTCCAGCAAAGCAACAGCAAGACAGTCTTCCTTCTTCAGTCTTCCAGCTTTCTCCTTGGCAAAGGTTCCTTCTTGATTGCAGGATGATCTAATTGTCTGTAGTCTAGGGTCCTGTACTTATAACCCTAAAAGTCTTTCTTCCCTTTGTGCAGGAGGGCTCTGAGCCCGGTCTGAACCAGTTCTGGGTGTTCCTTGAGCACTTTGTTTTCCTGGTCTCTCCTTTCCTTTCAGAGAGAGGGGCAGGGTCGTCAACCGCCCAGCAGGAGGTGGAGCCAGCATTGTGAAGGGAAAGCACAGCCCTGGAGCACTTTGTTGACATGATTCCTTCTCTCCTTTCACAGTGCAGGGCAGAGACATCAGACGCACCACATGGGGTGGCGCCAGCACTGTGGGGGGCAGGCACAGTCCTATTCAGGTCCCAGGTGCAACTCCTCCCTCCCATCTAGATGCAGATCTCTCTATCACCACTGGGCGGACTCATTCGGTCTCCTGGAATCCCCCAGCCCTGTCACTCACAAACCAGACAGTCAATTCACAAACAGCCAAAGGCACACAGAAAGGTCAGACAAGAAAACAGCCACTTTCTAAAAGTGCCGCTTTCAAACACAGGATTTAAAAAACATCCTTCCTAAAATATGTGTTATTCAATTCAGAGTTCAGGGATACCAGACTTGTATGTCCTACCTTGCTACTATGGGAAGATATGCTGGTAGCCACTGTAGCCAGCATTCCCCATGATAGCCTATAGGCAAGGTAGCCTTACAATAGTGAACAACGAAAATGGCTGTCATTCACTACCAGAGCTTGTCACCTGCACTAGTACATGCTCTACCTTTCACATACACTGCACCCTGCCCAATGGGGTACCTTGGGCCTTCCATAGGGGTGACCAATGTGTACAGAAAGGGAAGGGTTAGGCCTGGTCAGTGGGGACACGGACCAGGAGGACATGGCAGTTCACAGACTGCATAAAGGTACTGCGGTGGCAGGTATGAAAAACCATTTTAGGGCTACTCAGGTGGGTGCCACAATCAGTGCTGTAGGCCCACTAGTAGCATTTGAATCAACAGCCCT
Organism: Lissotriton helveticus; assembly: GCF_964261635.1. NCBI lineage: Eukaryota > Metazoa > Chordata > Amphibia > Caudata > Salamandridae > Lissotriton > Lissotriton helveticus. The sequence continues at coordinate 553,743,079 of NC_136063.1, forward strand.
GGCACACTTAATGCACTTTACTAGGGACTTCTTGGTAATACAAATATGCCAATCATGGATAACCAATCACAATAACAATTTACACAGAGAGCATATGCTCTTTAGCACTGATCAGCAGTGGTAAAGTGCCCAGAGTCCTATTGCCAACAACCACAAGTCAGGAATAACAAGGGAGGAAGAAGCAAAAAGTTTGGGGATAACCCTGCAAAAAGGACCATTTCCAACAGCGAAATATTCCTCTATCGCTTCCCGAACGTCGTTTTGGAATAACTCATCTTCCAATGCTCGATTTGGGAACCGCCACTGTCTCTCGCAGCCTTCAGGGCGAGGGACTTCGTGTTAATAATACCGGAGAGTGATCAGAATACGTACGCGGGAGCGTTTGGATGGCACAACACCATCTATATATACCAGGGGAGGCCAATGTGTAGTCTATCCGTGTCCACGTGTTATGAGAGCTGGTTTAGTGTGTATAGTCTGTGTGCTGTGGGTTGTGGGCGCGACTCACATCTACTAAAGAGAATTGTTTGTTTAAGGAGTTCAAAGCCCTGCGCATGCGAGGCTTGGGATCTGGTGCGCTAGAGGTACTATCCGAGATTGGATCAGGCCTGATATTAAAGTCTCCCTCAATCAAAAGAAATGTCGGACCAAGTTGCATGAGGAGGGAAAGTAGGGAATAAAAAAAAAAATTAGGGGAAATCGGTATTAGGGCCATAGATGCAGACTAGCGCTATCTTATGTCCCATCAGCGTGCCCTGCACCACCATGTATCTGCCCTCACTGTCCCTAGTTTCAGAATGGAAGGAAAAGGGGACCTTTTTGTATATAAGGATGGCCGTGCCTCTTGCATAATTGCTGTAGTTAGCGAAATAACTATTTGTGCCCCAGCTCGAGGCAAAGCGATTTTGGTCAGTTTTGGCCATGTGGGTCTCCTGCAGGAAGGCTATGTCAATACCGTGTCTAAGAAGGTAATGGAGTATTTGACGTTTTTTGCGTGTATCATTTAGGCAGCAAATGTTCCATGTCACCACAGACAGCTTCGAGGGGGCAGAGTTATGTCCTATCTGATCTATGTATATACTGACTTAGTCAAACTATCTTGCAACAATCGAAGATGCCTATTATTCCTGACTGCATTAGACTGTGTAACTTTTACAACGACAATGAACAAAAACCAAATCCCCCCCCCCCCTCCCACTCCCACCCAGACTCCCAACCCATTCCGAGAGGCAATCCCTACATTATGGAATAGGAAAAATGTTCCAGACGGAACAATACTACCAAGAACAAATCTTGTAAAATGTGCAATAACATATCAGTAAACGTTTAGACGGTGTTCACCTGGGGAGGGGGTGGGGGGGGACGCTCAGTCGGCCATTAGGCAATGAATTGTAATGTAGCATAAACTATGTCCCATAAGCTGTAAATACCAGCTTGCAGCAAAATCTATATGAGGAGTCAACCATGTCCTGATCTCGAGAAAAGTTCTATACTGGCGTCAGATCCGCTTTGTGGTGGTGAGAGTCAATGTTCATCATTAGAGCGAGCATCGTGGGGCTATCAAAAACGTGGGTCTTTCCGTTGGATTCAACTCTGAGCCGTGCTGGGTACAACATACCGTATTTCAACCCGAGGTTCCTCAGAGTGGCCTTCATTCCGTTGTATTTCTGTCTGGCTTCCTGTACCATGATGGTGAAATCCGTGAACAGCGATAGTTTGGAGCCCTGCCGTATTGTTTCGCCACGTTCACGTGACATACGAAGCGCAGTATCACGGTTCCTGAAGTTCATAATCCGGGCTATAACTGGTTGAGGAGGACAACCTGGATTTGGCCTAGGTCCCAGGGACCGGTGAGCGCGCTCCACCACAAAACCCGCCGTGAATGCATCCCTACCAAATAAATCAATTAGAATCGTTTCCAAGAAGGTGTCGATGCGCCCAGTAGCAGTGGGCTCCGGCACACCAAGAATGAGCACGTTGTTTCTGCGACTACGCGATTCCAAGTCCTCAGTTTTTATAGCAACGTCCTTCAGGATGCGCTCGAGCCTTTTAAGTGTCTGTGCAGTGCAGTGCCATCTTCGAGATCTGAGGTGCGGGATTCCACAACATCCAGGCGCCGATCATGTGCCTGAATCTTAACCCCCATGTCTGCCATGTGTTTATCTAAGGAGTCAAAGCGGACATCCAGTGCCTTGAAGCCAGCACGCATCTCCTGCAGGAGAGAGCCAATCTGAGTGGTGGATTCATCAGGAGCAGACGTTTTCTCCCCTCCCTCCGCCATATCGCCAAGTTGGTCCTGTATTGAATCAGACAATTTGTCAAATGGGAGTAGGCATTGTTTCGGATCCTTACGGCCCGCAAACTAACAGTCACCACAGGACTTGAGGCGCAGTTGCAGGGCGCGTATATTGCAAGCAGGGAGTACCAGGCCCGCCAATAGCTGGAAACAATGGCAGCCTTTCCTTCACTGTACAGTGTGGCGATTTATATGGTTAGTTGATAGAAAGCCAGAGCTGAGGGCAAGCAGCAGGGACCAGACTGCAGGGAGCCAGTCACGTCATCACGCTGTCCTTCCTGGTATCAAGCGTTATCCAAATGACCATGGGCTGCAGAGTGATTTGAAGACAGCAGGTGCCCAACACAGACAGGAGCGCAGCAGGTAACGGGAGAGGGGGCAAATGCAATCCGCTGTCCACAGTTCACGCCGCGGTGGGGAGCAGTGTTGGAGCGTGCACACCCGATGGTGGGAGGGAAGGAGAGCACAGCAGGGGGGGGGGCAAAACTGGGCGCCGATAGAATTACAAATAGAGTGCCCCCGTAGGCACCTGCTGTTGGGGACACACACCAGCCAAACGGGCAGGAAAATATGCTCGCAGGCCCTGTCCCTGCGAGTTGCTGCGTGTGTTGGTTTCCTCCGCCTGGGGGCCGCCCTTGAGCACGTCCGCCAGAGGCCTACGGACCTTCTCCCTAATTTGGAGAATTTTGTGTTACACCTGCTACATGAAATTATGCCACGATGCCAGTTGTGTCAATATGATTCCATTTGCACAAAAAATATAGTAAAGGAACACCACAAACAATCAGAACTAAAGCAGCTGTTCACAGTAGTCACATTTTTCAAGTTTTTTTGCGAAAAAACTAATCCTTGGATCAAGAATTTACTCGTGGATATTTTTAGAACTAAAGTAAAGAGCTAAATGGTGGCAGTGTATTACATATAATTATGTATACTTTCCCAAATATTTTGAGTACTAAAGTAGATGCAAACTATGTGAATTTCGCAAAACCCCTACAACTGGATTTACCAACAGCCACGCCGAGTTTGAGCCAAAATGGTTATACCATTCCATACTTTGCCAAGCATTTATGTCAACTAGGGATTCAAAACTGTCCGTCAATGTGAAAAAGGTTTACAGTTGAAGTTAGTATCCACAGTCTCTCTTTATGGCGGAGGCTTTTGATTTCAACAACCGTAGTAATATATATTTGGTTTACTGCTCTTTGATTTCATCTGCTTTAGACAAAATAGCCCCATTGAAGGTAAGAACGTTCCTTCATAAACCTTGGCCACCCCATGTTTCTACAATTCTCTAAAAATTCTGAAACGGTCTACAAGGACATCAAAAAGGTACGTGCAGCCAAATAGGACTATAGATTGAAATACAAAGCACAGCTTAATCAGAATAAGTTTTGTATTAAACAAGCTTCCTGTGTGTTTAACTCTGACAGGTAAAAAACAACCCACCCCCCCCCCCACACACCAACAAAAAGAAACATTCAAGAAAACATAAGAACTCACGACCTCTGAGCAACTGGGTTATTTCTTTGGTAGCAACACTGGTTTGAGCACGGATGGCCATGAATCAATTAATCAGTAACATGCCTCCTCCTAAGTCCACTGTTTGTTTGACCTGGGAACAGTTTGAGTTCTGTCTAAATCTCAAGCATTGTTACCCATAAGCCAATGTAAATCTGGTTGCCCTTTATGTCCTCTTAATTTCAAATAGGTCTGTTTAGGAATGGATTAACAAAATTGGAACTCAAACGTCTTCAGTGCATTCAGAATCAGGCTGAAATATTAGTCATTTCTGCTGCAAACTTTGCCACAGACGTCCCTCTACCATATCGACTGTATTGGCTCAGAGTCTTGAACACAGTCCAGATTGAGGAGAAGTCTCGTTCATCGAGAAATATTTTAATCTACTACTCGACATCCGGCCTCTATACCTTTTACATTCTTGCGCTCCTTCTACAAATTCCTCATATAAAGTAAATCACTATTGGAGGGTAAGGCCTTTATTATCTGGTCCCAAAGATTTGAATGGGCCCCCAGGGGGACTGGGCAAAGCCGATGTCCCCCTGGGGTATTTCGCGCGAGGGACGACCTCACGCAACCTGATTGGATGGCGGGAGGGTGGGAGGGGCTGTGTCCAAGCGCGGGGAGGGTGAGGGAGGGTTGACGTCACTCTGAGCGAGTGAAGGAGCGGTGGTGTCGCGTTTGACAGGAGCACCTGTGAGGTATTCCTGTCAGCGCTGTCAATCGTTCTGTGAGCTGTTTTTTCGACGTCTCCTTGTCATCGGTTGAATCATGGCTGCTGACGAAATTGCCAGAGAGGCAATCCGAGCGCTGGTGGCGGTGGGACGGAGAGATTTGTTACGTCCTGGAGCTGTGGTGGACACTTCGGTCGCAGTGAAGCGTCATCGTCGCCTAGCAGCGGAGGGAGTCATGCGCGCTGTTGCCGCCTGCAGGTCTGTGGCAAGTACTTTCACTGAGGCTGCGGGTGCTGGAAAGGTGACAGCTGTGCGAGCCAGGAGAGCGCGTTCGGTGAGCAGAGGAGGCCGAGGGAAGAAGCCCCCACCCCTGCGCTCAGCGTCGGCTCCATGTGTTGTGCAGGGAAGTCGAGTGGTTTTTCCATCACAAGCCAGAAAACGGGTTGGTCGGCGCGGAGGCAGAGTTGGCGGTGTTTTTGACATGCGTGTGTCTCATATCCAGCTGAATGAAAGGGCTGATGACAGTGTTTTCAATGAAGGAATGGACATCGCGTCACAGGCGCCAGAGGTGGCAATGGTGCAGTCAAACATGGCAGTGTCGAAGGATACGCCTCAAAGGTCAGAGGGTGTCTAAAAGGTCGGCAGTAGAATTGAAATAGCACCTCAAGTTTCCTTCGAAGGTCAGAAGCATAATTTAGTTGATTATTCCAGTGATAGCGAGGTGGATGACTACGGACATTCAGGAGCTGGGGAAGGCGAAGATTACATGGGCGGTGAGCAAGAGTTGGCTGACCTAATGCAGCAGAATGAGTTTATGGACTGCCAAGACATTGTGGTGCCTCAGCCTAGAGGTCCCCCGAAGCAATTCATTGATGCGGATGTAGTGGGGGATGAAGCATATTCTCCGTGTATCATACAGGATGATCAAGTGGTGGGGGGTGCTGTTTGGAATCAACGAGTTGGGCTTTACAGGAGAGGGAGGGGGGGGAATCGGGGTGGCAGAGGGTTTGGGGGGCAAGTCATGGAAAATGGTGCATTGTTTCCAGAATCTAGGCCTCCGCCTAGGCATCCTCAGGTGGATTTTGACTCGGGAGCTGGGTCACAGCAGGGCCAATGGGTTTGGGTTGAGCACGCTGAGATGCCAATGAAACAAGGGTCGGGAACTTCAGCTCAACAGGTACCAGGTAGGTATGGAGCGGTTCCTTGCTGGAGCGGCGGGAACTTTACAGAGGCTGCAGGTTTGGCTCCGGATGTGCAGATTTCTTTTTCTCAAACAGCGAAGCAAAGTGCGGCTTTCGGGGGATGGGTAGTTTCGAGAAGCGGATCTGGTGCGGATTTTAGGCCTGCGACTGGGCGCTTTACACGGAGGCCTGAGTCTGAGGTAAATTATCAGGATATCAATGTGGCGTCTGGCACTAGGACAGGTGCAAGTTTTGAAATTACTGAAGTTGGAAAGGTACATGAGGATGATGATGAAGAGTTTGATAAAGAAAATGATATCTATCTAAGAAGTGGGTTGTTTTCTGAAGTGGCGGGTGGTTTGGGTGGACGGGCGTCTGATGGGAGGGGGGTAGGACAATTAACCTCTGCCAGTGTATTTCAGAGATCTGACAGGTGGTTCAGGTGTTGCGCCTGCGGAGGGTGGACATGGGGTATTGGCGCGGGGTCAGGAGTTAGGGACAAGGGCAGTGGAGAGGCCGCAATCCACTTCAGGGCCTGGAGGGCAGAAGGACAAAGAGGGAGGAGGGAGCCCCGTTTCATCAGTAGCTAGTTCAGTACACAGTGAAACTCCGAGAATTAGCAGTACCAAATTGCCATATATGGGGGTGGCTATGCACTTGGGTATCCATTTGTCCCAGAGAACTAGGCAGAGAATTTGGAGCCACGATTATGTGGATATTTTCCGCCTGCTCCATAGAGATTTACAAGCCAGGGAAGGGTCTAAGGAGGAGGAGTTGGAGTTGTCTCGACGCCCCAAAGTGCCAAAAACAATTGAGAATTGGACGGCGGCATTCCGTATTTATGCCAGCGTTTATTGTGAGCGTTACCCTGAAAGGGCGGTTTCACTGTTTAAATACATCGATATCATCAGAAGGGCGCATTTACAGGCGGGAGGATATGCTTGGTTGAATTACGACGAGGAGTTTCGGGCGAGGGTGAGTTTAGTTAATGATAAACCGTGGGGAGAAGTTGATCAAGAGTTGTGGTTGCAATGGTTGTCAGGACATTCGACTTCTAACACAATTCATACGGCAAGTGGTTTACCAATATCTTATCGGCCCTTTTCACAGCGTCCCGCCACAATGGGGGCGGGTGGTTTTGGAAGGGGTCAGTTGCCTACAACAGGAGCTTGTTGGGGTTTCAATAGAGGCTCCTGTGTGCGTCAATACTGTAAGTTCAAACATGAATGCGCACAGTGTGGGGGTAGACATGCCATCTTTCAGTGCTTTCCTAACCAGCAATTCGGAGACCATGGGAGGGGGCAGAGGGGACGTGGGGCATTGCCACCCCTTATTCCAAAAGGCTCCTACCCCAATTAAGTTGCAAGCGATGATGAGCTACCTGGAGATTTACACAGACACTGAGGCGGCAGTTAAGTTGTTTTGGGGTTTTCGGCTGGGCTTTCGAATTGGCTATCAAGGTCCTAGAGTATTGCGCTGGGCGGATAACCTCAGATCGGCGAAGGAATTGCCTACGGTGGTGCGGAGTAAGTTGCAAAAGGAGTTGGACGTAGGTAGAATAGTTGGACCTTTTTCACGCTGCCCCTTGCCAAATTTGATGGTGTCACCTCTTGGCGTTATTCCAAAGAAGGCTCAAGGTGAGTTTCGGCTTATTCATCATCTGTCTTGGCCGGAAGGGCAGTCAGTAAATGACTTTATCTCGACGAATGACTCTGCTGTGTCATATTCGTCAGTTGACGATGCTCTACAGATGGTGCGCAAGGCTGGGGCAGGAGCAGACCTAGCGAAATGCGATATTCAGGCAGCTTTTCGTCTTTTACCCATACATCCAGTGGATTTTGAGTTACTGGGTATGTATTTTGAGGAAGCGTACTATGTGGACCGTGTGTTACCCATGGGTTGTGCTATTTCCTGCTCACTATTTGAAACATTTAGCACATTTTTGGAGTGGTGTGTCATTCGGCGATCAGAACATGCTGCAGTCTGTAACTACTTAGACGATTTTTTGTTTGTGGGAAAGGCTGGTACTGACCAATGTGCTAAGGTTTTGGCCTGTTTTCAGGATATGGCAAGCGGATTTGGTGTGCCATTGGCGAAGGACAAGACGGAAGGTCCGACAACAACATTGGTCTTTTTGGGTATAGAAATCGATACCACGGCAATGGTGGCTCGCTTGCCTTTGGCTAAAGTACAAGAGATCAGGCTTTTTCTTCGGGAAGTGATTGGTGCCAAGAAAGTGCAACTGAGGCAGGTCCAGAGGCTTCTGGGTTACTTGACGTTTGCATGCAGAGTGGTCAGAGCAGGTAGGACCTTTTGCAGGCGCCTGGGTTTTGCAATGGCCGGGGCGGTATTGCCCCACCATCACATACGCTTGACAACCAAAATCAAGGAGGATTTGCTTATATGGTTGAGATTTTTGGAGAAGTTCAATGGAGTGTGTCAATTTTGTGGCTGAAGACACGGTATGGCAAGTGCAAATTTTCTCAGATGCTTCTGGAGCCATGGGTTTTGGGTTGTTCTGGGAAGGAAGGTGGTGTGCGGAGCTGTGGCCGCCACATTGGTTAGAGCAAGGTCGTAGCATCGCCTTTTTGGAATTCTTCCCACTTTTGGTGGCGCTACATGTTTGGGGCGAGGAATTCAAGGACCGCTGCGTTTTGTTTCATATAGATAACATGGCAGTGGTAAGTCTGGTCAATGGGCAACGGGCAAAGGATGTGCGGGTGCTACAGTTGTTGAGGACGTTCATGTTGCGTGTCCTTCAGTTGAATATTGTTTTTAAGGCACAACACATTCCTGGAGTGAACAACTCAATTGCCGACGCTTTATCTCGTTGTCAGTGGCAGAGGTTTCGGGAGTTGGCACCCAGAGCAGACAGACACAAGACATCGATCCCTTCGAGCATGTGGGACCTGGGGAACTGAGGATTGCAGAGCTGGTTGAGCAGTCATTAGCGGGCTCCACGAGACGCAGTTGCCAGCTGGCATGGTCTGGTTTTTTAGGCTATGCTTCTCAGCGCGGCATGAACGGTACAGCGGTGCAAAATGAACAGTTTATGTTGGAGTTTGTGTTATATTTGATGGATAAAGGTTTGTCCCATTCGACGATTTCAGGCAAGTTAGCGGGTATTTCCTTTTACAGCCAATTGTTGTTGGGGCGCGAGGTTCGGATGGGCTTCCGTTTGAGAAAAATGTTTAAAGGCTTTGGAAGAACCACTTGGCATGCTAAACAGTTGAGAGATCCCATTACTTTTACTTTACTACAAAAACTGTTAGGTGTCCTGCCCGTTTGTTGTTATAATGAATGGGAATTGTTTCGTTTTAAGTTATGTATGGTATGGTTGTTCTTTGGAGCTTTTCGTATATCGGAGTTACTTGGGTTGCGTAATCAGGTGGGGATCCAGTCATCGGATATTCAGGTTCTGGGAAGTGGGATTTTGCAGATTAAGTTGAGGCAGTCAAAGACAGACCAAAAGGGGAGTGGGATGATGGTGAGAGTTGGAAGGAGTGGGGTGGGGGGTTGTTGCCCGGTGGGGGAGTGGGAATCATTTGTTCAGTCTGCAGTGTTTCAAGAAGGAACGATATTTTGCCATAAGAATAAAGTCCAGTTGATTTGTTTCCAATTTTTGGCAGTTTTGAGAAAAACATTGGCATTGGTGGAGGAAAACCCCGAAAAGTTTTGGGAGGCACTCTTTTAGAATAGGTGCGGCTACTGAAGCTGCTAGGTTGGGTTGGGGGAAGGAAGAATTACAGCACATAGGGAGATGGAAATCTAATTGTTGCTATAGATATGTCAGATTGTAATTTAAAAAAAATATATATATAAATAAATCTCTGTGTATAGTATTAATGTTAGTTTTTGTATCACAGGTCGAGTTGCGGATTTCCCTCGAAAAAAAGAGGACTTGGATTGTTGGTCACTCAATAGTAAAATGGGCAGCAATTTTTGCTGAACAGCAGCTTTGTGGGCGAGGTCTAGGTTTGTATAGCAATAACCATGAGGTGATATGGAAAGGTGTAGGGGGGATGAAATGGAAGGAGTTATTTCCTGCGCTATCCAAGCTGGCTGCGGCTTGGGGTATTCCAGATTTATTAATACTGCACTTGGGCGAAAACGATCTGGTGGACTTGTCCGGATTAGCTCTAATTAAACAAATGAAACTGGACTTAGCGGTAATTAAAGACAAGTGGGTGGGTACTCGGGTAGTTTGGACAGAATTTTTGTACAGAAGTCAATGGAAGGGTGCCCGGGTACATGCGGCTGTGGAACGAGCTCGCCGCAAAGTTAATAGAGCTTTAAAAACCTTCTGTACAGCAATGGGCATCACGGTGCTGGCTCATGAGCATTTTAACAGCGAAATGCTGCATTTGTTGAGAAGTGATGGCGTACACCTCTCACAGATGGGTCAGTCATACTACCTCATGGAACTGCGAGATGCATTGGCTAACTTGTGGTGTGTGGATCTGTGGTGCTCACAGAAAGACATCTAAACAAAACAATAAAGAGAAGTGAGCTTTACTCGCATGAGGTCAACTGGCAGATCAAGTGGGCCACTTTGGTTGGGGTGGGGTTTGGGTGGGGCAGGAAAACTCAGAAGGTTTTCCTGGGTGGCGTGTTTTAAGGGATAGGATAATCTAGAGCGGATTCATCCTTTCTCTAGGGGGAGGGGTTGGGAGGGTAGGTGGGGAAGAAAAGGAAAGATGGAAACCATACTGATGGTTATGGAAAACAAGTTATGGATTGTTGCGAAGAATAAAGCATTGGGGAAAAGAAATGTATTCTATGGAAAAGGTTTTGGGGAAAATAATGCAAAGTATTGTTGGGAAAAGTTAATGTTGCGGGGTCTGTCTTTGGCTGTCCTGGTAATAAAGGTGACCTTTTATGCTAATATGCAGAGTTGTGTGAGAGTCCTTATTTGCGCGAAGACGCTCCAAGTGAACTTTACAATAACCATCTTGCACTGCGAGATTAGGAGGAAAAGAAACCCTTTTTGTTTTCTTAATAACCTGATCCTGTCACCAAGAACTCCATATAGAGGCAAGATATACTAGGGTATATGAGCACTTAATAAACCGAATTACTAAAAACACTACCAGGACTGGCGCCAAGGATACCAAGGAAGACACCACAAGGTTTAAGGAAGCCATGTTGCCACTAGTGACAGTGAAAACAATGACGCTCCTCTTAGTACTGCACATGCGATTAGGGAGGTTGGGGACGTAGAGGACATCCAAAGGCAGCTAGCTGGCCTAATTAGTTCTGTTTTCCCAACACAAAATAACCCTTCTGCCCTTGGTATCTATGCCCATTTGAGTATAGCACCATCAAAGCACCACGTTCAGAAGGAAGACAACCCCCGGCTAGGGTACGTTATATTTTTCACTGGGACCGCATGCACTTTCCAATCGGATCCATAGGGAACACAAAAGAGTGCTGTATAAAGCCAAGACATACTTTTAGGCCCTGGGGTCAGAGCATAAGTACCTAAAGGAAAATTGCATGCCTCTTGGAAGAGTCCCTGGAGAAGCAGTAAAACACAATGCCTTTGGGCCCGGAAAGAGATGATAATGGCGTGCAGAGCGACACCCATGTGCAGCTGTTCGAGCACCATGACACACCCATGTGCAGCTGTTCGAGCACCATGACCTGCCCATTTGTGCCTCTCTATCTGCAATCTCAACCTGTAACAAGGAAGTTATCCCTGCTCTTTTGAATTCAGGCTCCGGGGGCTTTGGAGACGGCATTTTTAAAGAAATCAACTGTGGCATGAAGAGATAAAAAAAACACAGGGCAAAACTTAGCTTCTGGTGCTTGACTCCAGGGAACGACCACACCCACTGCCTCACAAAGGTTCTGTAATGAGGAACCAGTGCAATGTCTACACAAACAAAGCACCCGAGCTGACAAATGCATAACAGAATCCAACAAACGGATCAACTTTGAGGTTTGGATGTTGGCTGTGTTAACACCGACAATTGTATTGTCTATTACCATACTAAACAGCAAGTACTGCAACATATTTTCTTTTGCAATTTCCATAACCCTTAATATGCAAAACGTCTTGAAAAACAAAAGTAGCGTTATCATTGGCATCTGTCACAAAATGTTGACCCATCTTGGCCATTGTATTAAAACAAGAAAACAGTTAAGGAAGCTGCAGAGCATTGTTCATATGAATTTTATTTGCCAAATCATTTTTTTAGTAAATAATCATACTAAAAAATTATAGGACTAACTGTGAAACAAAAGTGACGATTTAAATACGTTAGCCACACTGTAGATGCCATGTTAACTGAAAAATAATGTATTAACATTGAAAGGGCTGTTTTTTCACACTGAATAGTTGTTTGCACACATTGTTTTTCTTTTTGTTGCAGATTTATTTTCCTGAAGCCTTCTGGTAGCTAGTGAATAGATATTTGTTTTCAATTAGGCAACTGATAGTGAGTTCTCATCGGGAGGAGAGGAAGGGACCGGAAGGATGATTCATAGGAAGAACTGTCTGGACCTCAAATAATTCACTTTATAGACCAAACTAAAAGTGTTTTAGGATTTACTGTTACGCAGATGATTGCTCCTTACTACTCTTCGTCAAAGAGCAAAAAGGTCAGTACGACCAGTGGCAGGGGTTATTTAATGATTACATCTGAAGATTAGAAAGAGGAATCCCCACTCCCTCAGAGCCAATCACATTTTTTTGTATTTCTTCACAATGAAGATTCCAAGGTGATGGATCGCCACCCTGTAAATATGTTGACGCCCAAAATACAGAATTATACAAAGTCACAAGGACTAGTGATGCTGAAGAAATAGGGTGATTCTTTCATTTTGTTTCAACCTGTGAAATGGAGCCTAATTAAGCATTTTATCCTGCAAAAAGTTTGGGTGAATGCTAGAGAAAAGTGAATCCATCAACCTTCCAAAGCTGAAAGCACAGAACACATAATGGTACATATGTTCAGAAGCCTATCCTTTGCTTTCATGCAAATTGTCCCCTCTATTTAAGCTCTGGAACTGCAAGAACCACCGCTACCTATATAGAAAAGCATGACAACTTCTCATTGCTTCAACACCATCCAAGGTGCATGGACGAGAAGCAGCTAAACAGTCTAACTCATGTTTACTTTACTGGTATCAGCCATTTTTAATGTAACTCAGGAATAGATTCCAGTGCTGTACCTTGGTTGACATACCATGGTGGTTATGATAAGGAAAATAAACACAAAATGTAACATTACATTTTAAAAACAGACATTAAAGAAATCGAGAGCTAATGCTGCACCACGATTCTGCTGAGCTTCCCCAGACAAACACAGCAATTTTTAAATGCATTAATCAAGGAAGCTAAAAATACACAGAAAATGGAGAATACCAAGATTTCGCCCTTCAGCAACACGCGACAAAAACTGGCACAGGCGGACGGCTTTCAGCTGTTGGAATTCTAATTTATGTAATCCTTGAAGAAGAGCTGAAACATAGTAAGTGAGAAAAACAATATCAAAATTGATTCAACAGTGCCACTGTCAGGTTAATCGAGAAATATGTGCGCCCTGATTTAGTGATACTTCGACTATGATATTAAGAAGGCAGAGATTATGACACACAGATTTACCATATGGACGCAGGGTACAGTTCCTTCTATGCAGTTTCTTAGTAGAACATATCTTACCACTCCACAGAAAACTTCTAGTGCCTTGTGCAGAATATGGTGATGTCAGAATACCCGGTTTATCCCAGTGAAAGAGCAAGCGCTGGCAATGTCCAAAGGCCTGATTCATAATTGTAAGTGCTGCTTCAGTCACTGATTAACTGTGCACTCAATAGGTCATCATGCATGCACTTTGTTTCTCATCCTTGCACTCAACATCCATTCATTCACCCACCCAATGATCCATTCTTGTATTTACCCGCGGCCCGTTTGCAATACAACAGACATACAACCTCAGCTAGCATTTCAAAGATAAATTAAAATAATAAAAAGTAGGGGCGCGGTCTAGCAGCGAACCGGGATGGCTGCCTAACTCCACAGCTACGTGATCCACACATTCCCCGAGTCTATCCGCTGCCCTGATCCGTCATCCCCAAGGGGTGTAAAGCACACCGGAGGACCTGCGGAGCAGTCTTCAGCAAATCCCGCTCTCGGACGGAGATTTCGGGATCAGCCGCCCAAGGCCTATACTCCTCCCTGAAGCCGGGACCCACAGTAGTTCTGGGTGCTGCGGCTGAGACAAGGCGGACCCGTTCGATCCTTGTACGTTCCCGGGATCTGGACGGCGGTCTATCAGACCCATTTGCCTGGCCCAGCAGTGAAGGTGGGGACTTGGTGCACACGGCCGGGCCTGGGGAGAGAGGCGCACAGCAACTTGAAGTTTGAACCAGGGATGAGTGTACAGCGCCTGGGCGGGGCGCCACTACCCCATATTATCAGCCCCTTAAACAGCGACGCAAGTCGTGAGGAGCGGCTAGGTACTTTCAGAGTCCAGACCTTGCTGAATGACTCATGCATATTGAACATCGACGCGTGAATTTGGGGGCCCCCCTGAACATTAAAGATACACGATCAGCAGACTGGTATGGTTGGTGTGTTAGCCTCCCTTCTACCTTGAGAGTGCGGATATCCAGACCTTCCGGGGTACTTTAACGGGTCCCTGGCATCAGCGTCCATCATTTTTCTACCCAACCCCTCGGAGCCATCTAATACGCGCTTACCCAACGTCGCCCCCCCCCGCACTCCTTGACTTGCTGGTCTCCCCAAACTGCCTGGGAGGGGAGCGGCCCTTCTCCCTTGTGGCTCCCCCTGTTGCGGTCAGACCAAGACACAATCGGCAACTTGCACAGTGAGGAATGGCTACCATGGAGAGGAATAAGTCCTCAGGCCCAAAACAACGCAGACCAACAAATTTGCCCGATGCACTCTGCCCAAAGACATGATTCAGAGCAGCCAGTCTAGAGGTGCCTCCCTGGGGGCACAAGGGGATGAAGAACATGAACTTTCACTGAAAGACGTCATGGAAGCGATCACAAGTGTGAAAACCTCCCTTGAGGACAAGATGGATACTATCGCTATTGACGTCAATTTGATCAGAGCAGATCTTACCAAATTGAATGAGAAGGTCAAGCAGGACGAAATCGTTACTGCCAGTCTGACGGGAGATGTCACGCAGCTCCAAGGGGAGGTCCTGGACCTACAAAATGTTTGCAAATTCACTGAAATGAAGCTAGATGATTATGAAGGACGCCTTCGGCGCAACAACTTACGCATTTTGGGAGTTCCGGAGAGGGTGGGATGGCAGTCGCCTGTTGAAGACCTGATACTAAAACACCTCCTACCTAAGGGGCTTAGCAAATTCTTGGTCATTGAGCGGGCCCACAGAGTACCGGGGAGGGCGTCAAACCCAGGGCCCCTCCACGGCCGACGCTAGTGAGTGTTGAATTTCCGAGACAGGGATGTTATTCTTCAAAATGTAAGACAGGGGCCCCGCTCCGATAAGAAAATGCAGATATCTCCTTCTTCCCAGACGTTACGCAGAGGGTGCAGAAGCAGAGATGGACTTTCATCGCAGTGAAGAGAGGACTTAGGGAACAAGGCTTGAGGTACTCTATGCTGTTTCCTGCGCGTCTTCGGGTTGAGGCGGAGGGGAGAACTTGGTTCTTCGAACAGCCTGAGGAGGCAACAGACTGGATTGAGAGCTGGAAAACTTGGAGCCCGCAGGATCGTCACCCCGGGAACGACGTGGTACTCCAGCCAACTGAATGAAGGCACGCGGAATAGAGGTGATGCCAGCCCAGGCTTTCCTGTGCCAGAAAGGGACTGCGTCAGGTACTGGGTGATTATGCGGTTCATGATCGGGGAATCACTTCTCAATGACTGTCGTAATCCAAGACTTTGATGTGTGATTTTTCCCTTGGGGTGCTACAGTTTTACTTTGGAAAGGGGTGCTGGAGAACGGCGAGCTGCACCACCCCTCTTTTTTCTCCTTTTAGTTTTTCGCTAGGGCGACAGGCACTCTCCAAGTTTAGAATGGGCAGTTCCACCCCCAGAGTGCAGGGCAGCAGGGTGGGGGGGTTGTTGGGAGGGGGACAATTTGCTGGTTTATTGTTGTATTTGTTACATCGGTACGATATATGGGTTCACCCACAGAAGGGGTACCATATGTGTTAATATGGAGGTTTCCAAGACTTACAAACTGAATGACAAGTACACTGGGGGATAAAAATGTTGTTACAATTCTGAGTTGGAAGGTCAACGGGCTCGGGGACAAAATTAAACTCAGTGTGGTCTTCCAATACATTAAAAGGCATGCACCGGATGTTATCCTGCTCCAAGAGACGCACCTGATTGGAAATTTGTGCAAGGCAATGTATAGAGGGGGTTATAAGATGGTCGCACATGCAGGGTTTACCTCTGGCTCCAGAGGTGTGGGTATCATGGTGAAAAACACGGTCCCACTCGTCATAAGTTCCACATGGGTAGATGATTGGGGTACATATGTTGGTGTTTCCAGGATGTGGGAGGGCCGACCGGTCACCTTTATGTCAGTATACGTCCCCCCGGGCCTGCAGGGCACTACTTTTGCTGATTTAGGTGCTGTCCTTTTCACCATTCCGGATGGCCTTTTATTCCTTGGGGGTGACTTTAATGCCGTGGTCTCGGGCATTTTAGATAGATATCCCCTGCGGGAGGTGGGGCCTGCCGCTTGTTGGCTACCAGACTTTCTTGAAGCTATGGGACTGATTGATGGATGGAGAGCTTATCATCCAGACCAGATACAGTGCACTTTTCATTCTGGGGCGCACCACAGCCTCACCCCCTTAGACTATTGTCTTGTACCAGCAGCCCAAGTGACTTACATAAATGAAATCAACCACTTGGCTAGAGGCAACTCAGATCACTCACCAATATGGGGTTCACATTCTCTTTAACCAGAGCAAAGTAGGCAGACTGGCCCCAATTAACCCTTGGCACCTCCGTAACCCTAAAATCCGTAAGGACCTTATTACAGCCATAGATTAAGATTTCGCCGACATTGTGGGGTCCGTATCCTCCTCCCAGACCCTATGGGAAGCCTTAAAGATTGTTATTCGGGGGCAGGCTTTATCATTGATTTCTGGCTCCAAAAAAGAAAAACAAAAAGACACCCGAGAAGCTCCATTTGCTGAGCATCAAACAGCACGATTACAAGCCTCTAGTCTCTGATAGGGCCAAGACCCTAAGTAGGGAACAAAAAGGTAGGATCTACGACCTGGGTGATAAAGCAGGGAAGCTTATAGCGTGGCTGGACAGGAGGGAATGGGCGAGTAGGCTGGTGCCAGAGCTTAGGGTGGAAGGAGGCACCCCAATCACGGAACCACTGGAAATAGTCGACAGGTTTGCCAGTCATTTCCAGACTGTATACACAACAGTGGCTCCACACACGGAGTTGGATTCTCAAGAATTGCTGCGGGATATTAAGCTCCCCTGCCTCTTCCTTGAAGACCGAGATTATATGGATAGTGCCTTGACAACGGATGAGATAGCGTTAGCAATTCGCTCTTTGAACTCCAGAAAATCTCTGGGCCTAATGGCCTCCCCATTGAACTATACAAACTACGACCGGATAAACTCGCCCTACATTTGAAATCTATGTTTGAAGAGTCCAGAGAGGTAGGGGTATTGTCCAGGGAGCAGAGGAGAGCCACCATTGTCGCTATTCCTAAAGAAGGAAAACCTAAAACAGAATGTGCCTCATATAGGCCAATTTCCCTCCTCAATGCGGAGCCTAAAATACCAGCTAAACTCTTGGCCAATCGTTTGATTAAAGTGATTAGTGGCTTAATACATCCAGATCAATCCGGCTTGATACCATTGAGTGGCCTTACCTTTGGGCGGTTCTGGCAAAGATGGGATTCGGCCCGAAGTACATCCAATGGCTGCGTCTTCTATACGCTGAACCTCTGGCTCAAGTGGTGATAAACAACAAATTGTCGGCTTCATTTCTGCTAGCCGGGGAACCCGTCAGGGTTGCTCGCTGTCCCCTCTTCTTTTCTCCCTGGCCCTGGAACCACTGGCAGCCTGGCTCCATTGGGACCCAATGATACAGGGGTTGAGATGGTCCCCCGGCTGGGAGGGCTGCATCTCCCTCTGTACGGACAACATTTTACATTATTTGGCCTCCCCTAAAAAAAATCTCTTGTAGTAGTTCAGGACATTCTCGCAGTGTTTGGTAGATTCTCTGGATTTTCCGTCAATTGGGGAAAGTCCCTGTTATCTGTTCTAAGGGGCGACCCACCCATCCCTCCTAGAGACTGCCCAATGCAAATCAACACCGCTGGGGTTAAATATTTGGGGGATTTTCATCTCACTTGTACCCTCAGTTCACTATCCCCAAAACCTCCTTCCACCTCTCCGCAAACTAAAAAAAGGATATTGCCGGCTGGAAAATACTCCCTCCCCCCCCCCTCTTTCTTTTGGGCAGAGCCGCCCTATTCAAGATGATGTCCCTTCCAAGGTTCCTTTATGCCCTCCAAAACACCCTTGATCCAGTTCCGGCACACTATTTTAAGGAGATTGAGGGCCTGCGGAGAGAACTGCTCTGGGATGGTAAACCTCTGATTGCCCTGAGTAAATGAACACTAAATTGATATGATGGAGGCATGAGCCTCCCGGATTTAAAAAAATACTATTGGGAGTCCCATCTGGCAGCCGTCAACCATGGCACGTATGGTCGCCCCGATGATCCCGGCTACGCCATGGCTAGATGGCTTCTTCTAGGTGGCAATTACAATAAAGCGTTGTACTCCCGACCTAAACGATTTGCCTTAACTGGCCCAACTAAACACTATGTTCAAATTTGGCATGACGCCAGTAACTCTCTTGGATAGAGACAGAGACTGACATTAGCCACCCCACTTTGGGGTTCTGAACAACTTGGCAATTTGTGGACCACGAAGGGGTTTGACAGGTGGGACCTTATTGGCATTTCATATATTAAGGTTGTTTGGAGGGGTGGAAAGATCAAGGCCTTGGATATGCTTCAGACTGAATATGAACTCGCAGACACAGAACGCTTTCGCTATGCACAGATCCTACACTCCCTCCAGTCCTCTTTGCCTAAAGAAACTGCTCCCCCAGAGGCCTTCCCCCTGGAAGATAGTATTATCGGGACGGTGACCATCCAAGATTCTATCTACTTAATTTATAAAAAAATAATCAACCACATGATAGACCCCCTCCAGATATTAGGGGATAAGTGGGTGAAAGATGGGGTCGAGCTAGATGACGAGGACTGGCAGGTTGCGGTATCCTCTCCCAGAGTTGTGGCTATTCCAGCACGCCTGCGATTGGTACAGCTGAAGATCCTTCATAGGATATACATTACGGAGCCTCGATTAGTACACATGGGGTGGTCTGACACTGGAGAGTGCAAACGGCGGTGTGGCCTCCTGGACACGTTCATACACATTATTTGGAAGTGTGAACACATTAACTCCTTTTGGCTCAGGATACATGACACGATCAATGAGGTGCTGCATGTCTCTCTCTGCCCGGAGGAGAGGCGATGCCTCTTGAATATTTGGGAACACACGGACCTCAACACTCACAAGACACAGTGGGCCACACTAGGGTTCATGCTGGCGAAAATAAATATTGCCCAATTATGGGGGCAAATCACCCAGCCACACTAGAGGCCTGGGAAAGGAACCTTGAATGGTGCATGCTTAGAGAAAAGACAGTGTACTTGGCAAGGGAATGCTCTAAAAAGTGGTCTTGTATATGGGGCCCGTGGAATACCTACCTAGGTGAGATCTGTGCACCACCTCGATGCAATGATCGGGATGACCTACCTTCCCCAGTGACTTTCCTCTCTTATGTAATGATTTTCTGATCCTGTGTATTGTCTTATCTACACCGATGTCTGTTTAATAAAAAGAATTATACAAAAAATAATAAAAGTAGAAAAAATGATACATCTTAAGTTTAAGTTATTTGCAATAAACAAAAACAAAATTCATTATAGCAGAGATGTCGCCTTGCAACTGTATTGTGTATAGTGTATTGTGCTTTCAAGTTTTAAGACAGGTGCCACATTAACAATGGCGATCTTAGGATGGTAAAAAGAATGATTCATTATGCATAATACCATTCCAAGATGGCCAGCCAGTATAGATTGCAGTGGGTTGGCATCTTCAAATTAAAATACATATGCTCTATCACTCTTGCACGGCTGTATGACATTACAATGCATGTCTTTACCACACATGCCTTTTTCCATGCAGTCTTTACCATTCATGGTAAGTATATTTAGGATAAGACCCATACCCATAGAATTTTAATATATTTTTATTTTTTGGGGGGGGGGGGGGAATCCCCTTTTTATTTCATTTCCAACCTTCCTTTGCCGCTACCCACCTCTGAACCCTACATTTACCATAGCTCCCTTTACCACCACCCACCCCATAACCTTAAATGTAATATTGAATTATTGTCTTTTTTGAGAGAACACTCAAGCCTCTCCCCTTTGGTTTTTAAGGTACTCCTAACCCTTCTTTATCACTACCTATTTCTAAACCCTAAAGATGTCATTCCACCCTTCATCACGGTCACTCTTAAATCCTGTAATTACTCCTAGCTCCCTTTATTATTGCCGCCAACCCTAAAATTACCTTTACCTCCCTTTACCACTACCCACCACTGAACCCTAAGTATCCCCCTTTAAAAATTGTTATTTAAAATATATGTACTTATCTGACCTGTACTTATGTGTAGTAAAGGTGTCCGCTTGGTAAAGGCATGTGCTATAAAGGATGTTTCTCTTATTGCACTCATTCACGGTGGCCAACATAATGCTTCTAAACATGCTGGCTATCTTGGAACAGTGGAAGAATGGTGCACTATGGACGATACATTCCAAGATGGAAGCCAGGTTTAGCAGTAGTGGCTGCACTGGATGCAACACATGGCAGATGAAAGGAGAGGAATGCAAGCGGTCCAGTAGATCTTACTGGGGAGCTGCAGAATGTTGCAAAATAAGGGAAAGGGAACCTAGCTTGGATTTGACTCCTAACGTATTATAAAGAGAATTTTATTTTTTGTAACACTTTAAAGGTTGATAATTCTTACATAAATGCTATGCCAATGAAAATTGAGACCAAGCACTGGCAAAGCCAATACACGTGACTAATCAGGGAATGGCTGTCTCTGTATGTGCAGCTCTAACATTTAAAGAAAGAAACCCCCCTAATGAAGAAACTTTCTGTGAATACAGCCCTTTTACACAACAGTGTATTAACAAAGTTGGTCTACACCATCGACAAAGAAAATGATTCCGAAGATTTAGTGCCAGATTTAGATTTCGGCAGATGGGTTACTGCATCACAACGGTGAAAGATAGCCTGACTGTTAAAATATAAATCTCATAATATCTTATATTTTGGCAGACAGAATATCCGTCACCATTGTGATGGAGTAATGTAAATCAGGCCCTAAGATTGCAGTGTAAGTGAGTAATACAAAATGCTTACACAACAAAATACTGCACAGTAGACACTTTTGACAAAGGGACAGTATTTTTGTTGCACCTTTAAAACAACCAAACTTTGTGCATGTCTTTGCTTGCCTAAAGAAAGGATAGCAAATGAAAACCAACACATGCACAAAAACAGTCTGTTTATAGCACTGTGCCTTTAGGACCGGTTAAGCGGTACAAAAGGGGGTGGTGGGAAAGGGGGTGGTGATGGACGGAGCATCGGAACCAATCAGACACTCACACCCAGTCAACAGATCTGGGTTTAATCCATCACGTTCTTTAGCCCACTCTGCCACCCCAGTTCAGTCATGGCCATATGCAAATCAGTCTGACCCTGTGCCTCATGGGAACAGTCCAGCCCAAACAGCCAAGCCATGCCTTCCCTGGACCGGAAACAAGCTTCCTAGGACCGGTTTCTGGCATTACAGCCGTCTTCAGCCAGGCTTGCTTGAATCCAGTGGCAAAGTGAGCAAGGGACTCACGTCCGAGCATACCCTGCCAACTTATGGCGCACAAAGCGGTACAAAAGGGGGTGGTGATGGACGGAGCATCTGAACCAATTAAACACTCCCACCCAGTCAACAGATCTGGATTTAATCCATCACCGTTCTTTAGCCCACTCTGCCACCCCAGTTCAGACATGGCCATATGCAAATCAGTCTGACCCTGTGCCTCATGGGAACAGTCCAGCCCGAACTGCCAAGCCATGCCTTCCCTGGACCGGAATCAAGCTTCCTTGGACTGCCTTTTGTACCGCTTTAGGACCGGTTAAGGCATCCAAAGAGTAGATTTTCTTAACCCTTTGCATGAGCGGCAAATTTTCGTGCTGTGCAGGTTATTAACATATTGGGCAGGATTCGGACAGCCCCGGCTGTCGTGAGCACATGCCCACCGTGACTCATGACGGCTGGGGGCGTCATGAGCATGCAAGGGGTGAAACAAAACCATAAATGAGCAATTAAAATGTCCCCAAAGAAAGGTAGATATAGCAAAGAACAAACCTTGGTTATCAATTACAAGCACCACATCCTGGTGTATCTGTAGTTTAACAAAAGGAGTACATGAATCTGCTTCTCTAAAGCTTAATGGGATAATGTAACTTTCCACAAAATGCCAAGGCCATGAAACACAACTCATCGAAGCAATGGTAGTCAATGTTTCCAATGGAGCTCCCAACATTCCAATGTTCTAATGCCCAATAAGGCCTTGAGCACAGCTCTTTGGAATTTGAGCCCACTGGGTACCAGTGGTGAGCTTGAACATCTGATTCACAAGGTTTTGCTTCCAAAGGTTGAGTGAGGTTTGGGAAGCCTCACTTTGCACCCTTTGCATCCTGCCAGTACATTTCTTGGGCAGGCAAGTGTATATCCTGTTGCAATAGTCAAATAGATGTCATTATCAAACAGGGCTCGATAAATCCGAAAAATGGTACTAGTCCTGCAGGTCTAGTACCTCGGAAAATTCCCTCGACCCAACTGCAACCTAGTTGACCTCCGTCTCTGAAAACAGGAGCAAAAGTTACAAGTTAACAAGATTTAAAGGCATCTTTATTGCTCATTTCATTTGGGAGCAATAAAAATGCCTTTAAATCTTGTTATCTTGTCACTTTTGCTCCGTTTTCAAAGACAGGACAAAAGTTAGTTTGTCTTCCTACTCGCCAGAAATGGCGACTAGGACCTAGGACTAGGACCTGAAAATAGCTTGTCCTCATCAATTCTCCCTCGCAAATGCGAGCGGGCGAGTGCATTTGATGAGCCCTGTCAAGGCTTATATGATCTCTACTTTAAACATGGCTGAAAGAGAGGTAGGGTCTTTCTTAATATTAATAGATGGAATTTGATTTCTTGAACTACTGCATATGTATTTACTGCATACATTTTAAGAAGGATTCGATAGTTGATCAGTACTTGAGCCAGTAGTAGGATGTACATACAGAATAGTCTTATGCTTCCACCCTGATCTGCCCCACCCACAACATTTCTCTCTGAGCCTCACCCTCTTCAACATCTACAGGTTTCTCCTAGCTAGCATTATTTGCTCCAGTGGATTCAACATAATCTACTATGCTGGCAAGCCTAAGCCCATCATCTCCCTATCAGAAGATACCTCCCCCACCCAAGTCAACTTCATCAGATGCATATCCTTGGTATCAGACATTTAACCCCTGTTGAGCGCTTGGTGCGCTCCTTTGACAACTCCAGGGGCTTAATTTCTCATACATATCAAGTCCAACACTCGCAGCGGATTTCCCCACATGTTTATCAGTCACGGTGGCAGTTGGACGCAGGTACCGAAATCACACCCACACAATAGGATCACCTGTGGCCGGATATCCCGAAAGTCTTCCGTAGCATACCTCAGCGGGAAGCCGCGTATAAGGTCATGACACATGATAGTACACTCCCCATAGCCTACACAAAATGTTTCCTACCTCTTCACCTCTCTGCTGTCGCTGTTCAGGAGCCCCAGGAGACTTTCTGCATATCTGGTGGACGTGCCCACTCTTGACCATCTACTGGAAGGAGATTCGTAGCCATATCAGACTGGTACTTGGATATCCGTTGCAGGATAAGCCGACCACGGTCATTTTGGGCCTCCGACCGATGAACCTATGTGACATGACTCGCCAAGACTGGCACTTAAGTCTCCATATGATTGACGCTGCCAAGCAAATCATTGATCTCTATTAGAAAAAGGCCGCAACTCCTTCGATCACTGTCTGGTTCACTCGCCTTGGCACATAATGGCAATGGAGTTGCTCACGGCCCGACTGCAGCTTCGAGACACTAACTTCACCAAACTCTTGCAGCCGTTCGTAGATTACTTTTGCAAGATGGAACATTCCTGCCTCCAGCCCCCGAAGCTCCGGGCTTTACGCCTCTTTGAAGACGCTGTATGCCCCCCCGGATGCCGATACCCTCTGGGGAACCACTAGAGTTACTATCCCCGTCCTCGGTACAGCAGCTCTGCCCTTCACTTGAGCCACACCTGTGACAAGCGCTGACCTTTGATAATACGCAAAAGGAACAATTGATGGACGGAATGCTGGACAATGCAAACATTCACCCCCAGTCACAAGGATCTGGGTTAAATCCATCAATCTTTCGCTCACCACACCACCCCAGTTTGGACCCAGCCATATGCAAAGCATGCTTGAACCTGCTCCTTGTGAGAACACTCCGGACAGATCTGCCAAGCAAGGTCCTCCCTGGACCAGAAACAAACATCCTGGGACCGGTTTCAGGGCATCACCCTTCACCAGCCAGGCTAGCTTGAATCCAGTGGTGTGGTGAGCACGGGACCCACGTCTGGGAATACCCTTCCCACTTAGGGCGACATATGCAAAAGAAACAATTGATGGACGGAATGCTGAACAATGCAAACATTCACCCCGGGCCTAAAAAAACGATGGATTTAGGCCCAGATCTCTGTACTGGGGTGCATGTATGACATTGTTCTGCATTTGGTCCATCAATTGTTCTTTTTGCATTTGTCACACAGAGTGGAAGGGTACGCCCAGACGTGGGTCCAGTGCTCTCCATGTCACTGGAGTCAAGCTATCCTGGCTGATGAGGGCTGAAAGCCCGAAACCAGTTCTAGGATGCTTGTTTCCAGTCCAGGGAGGAACTGGCAGTTCGGGCTGGACTGTTCCCATTGGGCGCAGGGTCAAGACTAATTTGCATATGGCTGGGTCCAAACTGGAATGGCATGGTGAGCAAAAAAACAATGGATTTAGGCCCAGATCCCTGTACTAGGGTGAATGTATGACATTGTTCTGCATTCTGTCCATCAATTGTTCTTTTTGACCCTTGTTAATACAGCACCTCTGCTTTGCTGCCATATTTCTTTCTGTTAGCATTTAGAGGACGCCGACCACCTCCCGCCCTACCTCTCCTCTATCTCTTTGCCCTCTTCTCTTACATCTCTCTCTTTACTTATTTTGGTTTATACGTTGCCTATGTGGGCTATTCTGTTCTTAACCCGAATTGTGATCCCGATGAGCAGCCTTGAAATGTATGGCAATATGCAAGGGGCTGTTCTGTTGGAGCCCGCCTAGAGATATGCTGAACTGGCTGACACTTATAGATATACAAGGTTTGGGGATCACGGTCCAGTAGGTCCTGTCTTGTTCATTTAGCGGTATTCAAGAACACTAAGCTCTGTTAAGTACACAGCATCTTCTATTGCTTAAGCCGAATATGGTGAGTCTGAACACTGTGCGATAGACCCTGTGTTACTGCTGGAGCGTCTTATTGTAATACAAGGGGGGTACGGAAGATAGCATTGTCTGTAACTGCTCATGGGTGATCACTTTAAATGACAATAAAAATATGTTTAACACAATGCTTTCAAACATTGTTTAACCTGCTGCAGGCTCTGTTTTTAGTAAGCCCCATCCCTTGCCCACCCATATCCCTTACCACCAGTTATCACACATCATCCCTCATCCCCAAACAGCTTGGCGGCAGCATGATGGAACTCAGCAGTGAGTGATTTAGGTGAGTTGGGAGATATGTTTTTAAAGGGCAGACACTGCTCTTATTAAATCAGTGAGGTATTGGAATGAGAGCACAAACAGGGTCCCCTTGCTGCCTCATTTTTATTTATCCAGCAGCAGCTAAGACACCAATTTTTTTTGCCCAGGGCACTGTCTGAGCAAGGACTGGCACGGAGTGGGAGCTAAGAGTGTTACAGTTGGAAGGAGAATGGAGCTGTGACTGAATGTACCTGGTGTTTCTTGAACCTAAAGTCCTTACATGAAGAATGTTCTTTTACCCAAGTGATTCCAGACTCTAGTATAAAAACCTTACCCTTGGACTTCAAGACTGCCTCTGCTAGGACTGAGCAGCCTCTTGACCCACCCTCTGCGACTGAGCAGCTGTTTAACTCACCCCTGAGATTGAGCAGCCGATTGAAACGTTCCTCTGCGACTAAGTAGCGACTTGCCACTTTCGGGTACGATTACTCAGTTCTGGCTACAACATTTGTACGGATGCTGTCCCAAACCAATATAGTCATTACACCGAACCGTCTGCACACCCTCAGAAACGAAGTCAAATGCTGCAAGTAGTGGTGAAAATTTGCAGCCCAATGTGGTTGGTTAGCACAGTCAACCGGTTTCTGCCCCTGCTGCTGAACTGTTGCTGTCCCTCTAGTAAATTTGGTGTTGCACGATCCCCCCACCTACCCGATGAACATCACCCTCTTGTCCCTCAATGCGTATTCGTGCAAATGGTGCAACTCCGGTTTAGCATATTTTTGCAGCACATCGAAAAATTATGTTATGTATGTTAGAAGGTGGTTCTGACACTCTGAGCCACCCTGATTTTTTGATTTTTGAGCACCTATTTGTTGAGCTTTTACTGTGGGAGAGCCTCATAAGTTGAGACTCACCCACAGTGAACTCCTGATGAAAGAGACTACATGTGGATTTTACTGGTGTCCCCCTAGCTGGACTAGGCCGCTGCGCAGCAGCTGGAATAAGGGGCACCGGGCTGGCAGACATGTGTAAATGCATGAGCACACGTGTACGGGCTGGCAGGGGAGATTCCTGGCGTGCGCAGCACAAGAGCAGCTACAAAGTGAATGGTGTGGCAGGACTTATGCAGAATTGGGTGGTGACATGGAATAGGGCTTTATACAGTGGGAGGAAACATGCCAGGGAAAGTCAGTGTGTTTTACTGTTTTCACTTCATTATTCTCCTATGTGGATATGGAGCCTATGTGCTAGTTTCACCAACCTGAGGCCTACCAATTCCAGACACGCACTAAAGTCCACTGTAACTTGTGTAAGTAGAAGTATTCTGCAGAGTCCAAAGTCATATTTGTACTACTTTTGGGTCATCCAGAAAGGTCATATTTCTCAGAGTTAGGCCATACCCCGGCCCTGGCTGGGGGCTGACCCCAGCAGGCTGGATTAATGACCTTCCTTCCAAGAGCAGAGGCCTCCTCTCCAAAGAAGAGAAGATGGGTGGAGCTACAGGCTCATCCATCAGTAGCCATCACCGGGTGCCAGGCAGCTGCACAAGGGAGAAGGCTGCGCGGGAAGGGGCTTTCAGACACCATGTGGAAGGAGACCCCTTGACGACGCCATCTTGAACCAACCCAGACGCCTGGGCAGGAGGGAGGGAGCAGGAGAAGTGAAGTGATGTGTCGCTGTTCGATAGGGCAAACAGAGACTTCCCGTCAGCCCCCTTCCCAATTTTAACAAGGATTTAAAATGCAATATGTCTCGCCTTTCATTAAGTTAAAGACATTTGCTTTGCTATACAATACCATTAGCAAAGCAAATGGCTTTAACTTAATCAAAGGCGAGACCTATTGCATTTTCAATGCTTGTTTTTCATGTGGGAGCAGACAAAGCCTCGCTCTCCATGGTGTGCTTCTTGAAGCTCTTTTGGTTGATCACATATTGTATTCCTAGAAAGGGTCAGATAACAAGCGTATATTATCATGTTATATTCAGCTACCACGGAGTTCAGTGCCATGGCATGTCGCCTGGCCCTGTGTGATGTCATTTTTGGCTGGCTGGATAGCCTCCAGTGACATCAGACTCGACCTCGCCTCCAATGACGTCAAACTGGGCCTGCTGTCTCGGCTCCAATGAGGTCAGGCTGGGCCTGGTGCCTGGCCTCCAGTGAGGGCAGAATCAGCCATTGGCATACATCTCTGTACTGCCCGGGTCGGCCTGCGGCCCCTCCAGGTTGTAGCTTCACCTACTATGGTGGCCTGTGGACTCTGCCTCTATGATGCAACAAAACTATGCGGCTTGATACTGGATAACACACAGTTGCTTGTGCGTTGTCCCATATTTAATGCACCTATAACCAGACATGGAGTGTAGAGGCACATTTCACTGAAGCACACATTATTTGATAAGTCCGTAATTCCGACTTGTACGTCTGGTTTCAGACAGCCTGACTTCTTTCATAACTGCCTCAGGGCTCTGTGTCTGGCTGACCTTTCCACCTCGGCCAAGAGTTCTTGTCACTGCGCTTATCTCCCGCCCTCAGGGCACAGACATGAAGCCAGGGCATGGATTATGAAGCGCACTCATCTCCAGGTAAAAGTGCCACGCCCACTGACTGACTCCAGACTGGAATCAGTACTTCTGGTTCCGGATACAAGCGCCTTCAAACATGGGCATCTGCAGAAATGTTTCCAGGGGGCGGCGCTAACCTGGCAAATGAAGGGGCGTGGCTAATGTTAATCAATAGGGGTGGGGCTAAAATGGCAGACAATCAGGATCGGGTAATGCTCAGGCCAAGCTGAGGAAAAAAAGTGGTGAATTCTGCATTTGAAACTGGACAACAATTGGAGCACACATATGAACCCTAATATTACACCCTGGCCCCTTAAAACTCATACATTCCCTACTCCCTGAAATTAGCCCCCTGGCACCACAAAACCCATAACCCATACCCGCCCTGACCCCTAAAAATTGTCCCCCTGGTACCCCAAAACCCATACCCGCCCTGAACCTTAAAATGTCCCCCCCTTGCAACCCAAAACCCATACCCACCCTGAACCCTAAAATTACCCCCTGGTACCACAAAACCCATACCCACCCTGAACCCAAAAATGACCCATGCCCCCCCCAAAATGCATACCCGCCCTGAACCCTAACATTACCCCTGGCACCCCAAAACCCATATCCACCCTGAACCCTAACATTTCCCCTAGCACCCCAAACCCCATACTCGCCCTGAACCCTCAAATTACCCCTGGCACCACAAAACTCATACCCACCTTGAACCCTAAAATTATCCCTGCCACCCCAAAACCCATACCCAACCTAAAATTACCCCACTGGCATGCCAAAAGCTGAACGCTATGGGGCAGATTTACAAGCCCCTGCGTCACTTTTGT
This sequence comes from Lissotriton helveticus, assembly GCF_964261635.1. Lineage (NCBI taxonomy): Eukaryota > Metazoa > Chordata > Amphibia > Caudata > Salamandridae > Lissotriton > Lissotriton helveticus. The sequence goes on from NC_136063.1 coordinate 553,772,123, forward strand.
GTCACTTTTAACATGGGAAAAGTGTCGCAAAAGTGGCCCAAGGGGCTTGTACATCTACCCCTACAAGCTTACACTACATTCGCATATTCGGAGGGGACTGTCCTCCTTGAGGTTTCCATGCATGTAAGTCTAAAACACTGTAACCTAGATATGCAGCCAGTAGGTAATGCTGGTGATGCTGCAGAATGCATTAAAGTTACTGGAACTTACTTAAAAACTGCTGCCTGCTCTTCTGATACTATTCGGTGGAGTCGGGCTGATCAGCAGCACTGTTTTCCTGGCATCCAGCCCCTCCCGAAGATCTCACTTTCTAGATAGGTGTCGGTCAAATGTCTCCTGGATTCTCCTTGCCTTGGCCTCCTCTGCTTCTTGTCTGTGCCCTTGGATGCAAAAAGAGACAGATCCATGGCCCTGTTCACCATTAATCTGGTGAGCAGCGCCATGGATGTGTATTCCATACAAGTGCACAGACAGCAGGGTGAAAGGGATGGCAGTGCAGGTGACGCTTTTCCTTTGTAAAGTCATTCCTGCCGGCGTCATAGCCCATGGTTTGCTGTGTGTGCACTTGTATGGATACACACCTATACAAGTGCACAGACAGCAAACCCTGGGCTATGATGCCAGCAGAAATTCCTATACAAGAGAAAAGCGTCACCATCCCTTTCCCCTTGCTGTGCACATCTTCCCACTCCCACGCCATGACCAGGCAGCTAGAAGTGGTGATTTGTCATTCTGAGGGGTGTGAATGTTATAAGAATGTGTGTGCCCGGCTGAGACAGCTTCCCGGCACACCACACACACACAGCCGCACCAGAGTACTTCACACAGGTCTTTAAAAGACCATTTACTTGGTAATGAGGCTTGGTTGTGTTTTCACCCCTACTTAGAGCCCCTGCATCTCCACTCTGCACATGGCTTTGGCTGGATGAATTAGCCCCCTCCCTCCCGAAATTTGAGGGAGAGGAGTTGACGTGAGGTTTAAAAGAGGGGTGAACAAGGGATTGAAGACACTGAGTGGTGACCGTGATGAGGCAGGCATTTAATGCAGTTTCCTTTACAAATTATTGTACAAATCTAATTTGACAAACTCTCAGTCAGCAAATGCTGCTGCCTTTCCATGGTGTCTGAAAGTTTTTTTCAGGAAGTTGGGTCGACGAGCTGATCAGGTTCTTTTCTTCCTTCATGTGGTGGTGATGAGTGGGTTGCAGGGTGCCTGCACTTGTCGCCTCTGTCATTGGTAGCCCCCTCCATCTGAACGCCAAGGATCACTGCCCCCCCAACCACCGGCACCTGGAGGGGCCGCTGTGATGCCTAGAGTGACCAACTGGCATGGGTTCAAATTCAGGAGAGTGAGTGTAAAAATTCAGGACAAAGAGTCAAAATTCAGGACAAAAAGTCAAGACAGGAGGTCAAAATTCAGGAAAAAAGGTAAGGTTTAAAGACACATCAGAGAAGGTTGCGCAATAGTATATATGTAAGTAAATAGACAACCACTAAAGTACAAGTGAAAATAAGTTTATATTAGGTTGAGACAATTGTGCACTTCATGGTTTGTCAGTATACGCGCAGCTTTAAGCAAATGTGCAGGTCTTTTTATGGTAACAAAACCGCCCCCACCTTTCCAGCTCCCAGGGAAAACGCCTGATGCCCGTTCTGGCCAGTCTAGCCTTGATACCACCATCCAATGGCGCCCCTCATCTTCACATAGACCCTCTCTCATGTGTATTTAATTTCTTGTATAGTGCTACTCATCCCAATCCATATGTGGGGCAGAGTTTTGGAGTGTATTACAACACATACATATTATATAGAGACAATCACTCATAAATGAGAAAGTCAATATATAGGAAATGTTGCTTAAGATAATGTGTAATCATACTTTCATCCATCATTCAGTCTTTCATGATTCATTCTATCCTTCCATCTGTGTGCCGATCCATGTCCATATTCATCCATTTACAAACCTATCCATCACGTTTCCTTCCATCCATCTGTACACTGATCCATCCACTCTTCCACACATCCATCCATTAACTCATCCATCCAGCCATTCACCTGTTCAGTCATCCATTTACACATCCCCCTTCCTCTTTCAATTACCCTTTCACTTAGCCATCCATCCTCCCATCCACCCACCCGTCCATCTACTCATCCACTCAAGAATCCATCCATTGAACCTATCATTCATCTATCCTTTCTCTCATCCATCCACCCTTTCACTCCTTCACCCATCTATCCATCCTTTTGTCCATCTACCCGCCCTTTCACTCACTCATCCAGCCTTAGATCCACCCTTAGATCCACCCTTTCACTCATCCGTCCATCCATTCACCCTTTCACTTATCAATTCATTAATCCACCCTTTCACTTATCAATTCATCAATCCATCCATCCATCATTTCACTCATCCATCCACCCATTCACTCACCCTTCATCCACCCTTTCACTCATCCATCCATCATTTCACTCATCTATCCAGCCATCCATCCATCCATCCATCCATCCATCCATCCACTCATCCCTTAACTTACTTACTCACTCACTCACCTTTTCACATTAATTATGAGACCCATCAAGGACTCCACCCTCGCTATAGTTCCTAAAGTATGGGGTGGGGTGGGGTGGAGCAGGGTTCACTATGCCCCTGCACATAGGCAATCTGAAAAAGTGGAAGGCATGAGTCATGCATGATGCGCAGGGCCTTGACGTGGGGCGACTGTGACATGGTGTTGTTTCCAGAGCTTTAAGTGGGATGAGAAAACTAGGGGATCTCTTCAAAAGGGTGTTTGATGTAACAAAATGCGTGCCTTAACACATAAGCTAAAATTCTGTGCTTAATATAATGTGCCGCCTGACTGGTATTTTTGTTGGGTTTCGCCTGCCGAAAGGCTGCGCTCTGCGCAGGTTTTCAGCGCAGGTGAAATCCTTTGTTGACTATAAGGAGTTCGGGAACGTCCCCCGGCTCTCATTGGCTAGCTCCATAAATGGAGGCTAGCCATTGAGTGCCGGATCTGTCCGTCAAGGCCGGACCAGATTCGGGGGCGTTCCCGAGATTTTTTCCCTGGGCGGAGTTACGTTTTTTCCGTTCCCTCCCCTTTCACTGAAAGTGATTTCAGATGCGCTGTCCATTCCCGCCCCCTCTGCTGCTGTCCTGCCTTGTGTCCCTCCTCCCGCCGTCCCCCCTCCCCCCTCCTCGCTGTCCTGTTATGGCCCGATCGAGTGGCCACCTCGATTGTTAACTAACTGAAGAGCCGGTGCCCACCCGGCATTGCCCCGTGTTCTCACCGCTGCGGCCCGGGGGCCTGAAAGTGATCAGAAGCTGAAGCGAGAGAAACGAAGGGGCCGCGACCTGATTGGTCCTCTGTTGACAGGAGGCGCGCTCTGATTGGCCGTTTGCAGTAGGCCTGTCCCGAGAGCCGCGCTCTGATTCGATGCCTTGCCCACAGAAGCTGGGCGTGTATGGAGGCTCGACGCAGGAGCCGCGACCGGATTGGGCCGCAGCAGTGGAGCCGCCCCAGCGAGGATCCGGAAGCCGAGTCAGCCGTTCGACCCCGTCCTCGCCGAGGGAATCTCCGAAGTGCCGGGTAATCACCGCCGGGTCCGGGGAGAAGAGGAGGAAGAGTGATGGCAGCTGGACTGCAGGGCCCCCGTGAGCGGAGGGAGCCCTGCGGCGAGAGGAGCGGCCTTCAGAACGAGCGGAGGGGGCGCGAAGCACATTGCCGGTGCCTGCCCCCCCCCCGTGAGGCTCCCCGACTGGAGGGAGAGCCCCGAGTGAAGAGAGAGCCGCCGGCCGGTGAGTGAGCCGACGAAAGGGAGGGGCGCCGGGACACATTGCCGGTGTCCGCCCCTCCCCCGCAGTAGCGCAAGCTCGCGTTCCTTGGGTGTGTGAAGCCACGAGGGCTTCAAGGGCGGCCCCGGTTGGCAGTGGGTCGCCCCAACGCTGAAGAGAGCCTGTTGAGGCTCAGAGGGGCCATTTTTCAGGACGTCGAGCCCCAGAGGGGGGCTCCAACGACCCCATATTTATAGCTGGTGAATGCTTTTCCCTCGCAGCTGAGGTAAGGGGAAAAATGCTTTTATATATATGTATGTTGTGTGCGTGCTGGCAGTTTTAAGTGTGTTTATGTAAGAGTGTAAATGAGTAGGCAGAGTGTGTGTTTGTATATGTATAAATATGTATGTGTAAGTGAAGGTCAAGCCCCTCCCCCGCAGTAGCGCGAGCTCGCGTTCCTTGGGTGTGTGAAGCCACGAGGGCTTCAAGGGCGGCCCCGGTTGGCAGTGGGTCGCCCCAACGTGCACAGAGTCCGGAGAGGCTCCCCGCCCCATTTTTTTGTATTTAGAGCCCTGAGAGGCTCTGGGGGGCATTTGGTGAAGTAAATGGAGAGTCAGGGCGGCCCCGGATGGCAGTGGGTCGCCCCAACGCTGAAGAGAGCCTGTTGAGGCTCAGAGGGGCCATTTTTCAGGACGTCGATTCCCAGAGGGGGGCTCCAACGACCCCATATTTATAGCTGGTGAATGCTTTTCCCTCGCAGCTGAGGTAAGGGGAAAAATGCTTTTATATATATGTATGTTGTGTGCGTGCTGGCAGTTTTAAGTGTGTTTATGTAAGAGTGTAAATGAGTAGGCAGAGTGTGTGTTTGTATATGTATAAATATGTATGTGTAAGTGAAGGTCAAGTGGAATGTAAAGGCACTTCCGCTACCCCAGGCATTTTGGTGAATTGACCTTGGAGCCGCATCTTTAGCGGACTGCAGGCCACAGGGACTAGGGTGACGCAAGCAATGCTGGAGAGCGGTCAGCAACCCGGAGAGTGACATCAGCAGAACGCAATCCACCCAACGAGTCCCCATCATGGGGTGTGCCCTTACTTGACCCATCAGGCGTAGATAAACGTGTGAGTGTGTGCTCTGAGACCCCTGTGTATGGTGAGGTGAGCTGGGCGCCTCGCGTCCTTTTGACCTTTCTTCTTTCTTACTCCTGGCCTCTTTCATCCCTTCCCTTTTATTTCTGCCCTCTCTCTTGCTCTCCCACTCTTTTCTGCCCTCCCACTACTTCTTACACTTTCTCATTCCTACACTACCTCTGTATCCTGTCCTCTCCTCTTTGCATATGCCCTCTCAACATGCGCTATCACTGCACACAGCCTCTCTACACACGGCCTCTCTGCACATGCCTCTCTCCATATGATCTCTCTGCACAGGTCCATGTATAGAGAGGGCAAGTGAAGAGAAGGCATGAGTAAAGAGGGCGTGTGCAGAGAGGGTGTTTTCCGGACAGGGCAAGTACAGAGAGATCAAGTGCAAATAGTGCATGTTTAAAAGGGCATGTGTAGAGGCTATAAGTTGACCAGTGCTTATGATGAGAAAGTGAGTGCAGGTGACAACAAATCTGCAAACTCCAATGGTGTTCCTTATGTGATGAGAACACATCTGCAAACTGCTATTGTGTTGCTTTCCTGAGGCACTGTCAACTTTTTCACACATTTTTTCCTCTTTCTGTCTACATTACTACACTAATACCTGCCCCCTCTCTCCCTTCTACCCTCTCTCTTTCTTGCCCTACATCCTTCCTTCTCACTCCCTCCCTTTCCCTCTCTCCCACTCTCTCCCTTTCCACCTCTCTTCTGATCTCTTTCACTTTACTGTCCTCAATCTCTTTTATCTCTCTCCTTTGTTTCAATCTCACTTCCTTTCGCCCTCCCTCTACATCTCTCACACTCCTGCCTTTCACTCTCCATCTACATCCACATTTTCTCTACACTTTCTATCCCGCACTCCTTATCTTTTCTTTCAACACTCTCTCGCTTCTGCCCTCCTTCCTGCTCTATTCTTTCCTGACCTCCCTATCTCTTCTGCCTTCTCTCACTCTATTACCTCTGCCCTTCTCTCTACTGTTATCCCTCTCTCTCTTCTGCCTTCTTAGTCTCTACTGCCCTCCCTTTCCACCTCTCTCTTCTGCTCTCTTTCACCTTCTTGTCCTCCATCTCTCTCCTCCTTCTCCTTCCCGCACTCCCTCTAACCTGCTGCCCTCTCCTTTCTGCCTTTCTCACACCCTCCTACCTTCCCTCATGCCCTCACACTCCTTTATGCCCTTTCTCTCTCTCTTCTGCCTCTATTCCTTCCTTCCTGCCCTCCCTCTCTATCCTGCCCTCGCTTCCTTTTGACCTTTCTTCTTTCTTACTCCTGGCCTCTTTCATCCCTTCCCTTTTATTTCTGCCCTCTCTCTTGCTCTCCCACTCTTTTCTGCTCTCCCACTACTTCTTGCACTTTCTTATTCCTGCACTACCTCTGTATCCTGTCCTCTCCTCTTTGCATATGCCCTCTCAACATGCGCTATCACTGCACACAGCCTCTCTACACACGGCCTCTCTGCACATGCCTCTCTCCATATGATCTCTCTGCACAGGTCCATGTGTAGAGAGGGCAAGTGAAGAGAAGGGACTGCAAAAAAAAAAGGTAATGGCAATGTACATGACAATGCCATTTACTTATCTGTTTTAGAAACAAAAACATAAATACAAATTTTGGCATATACAATGCCAATAACTAACTTTTCCAAAGGCGAAACCATTGCATTGTAAATGCTTGTTTCTTCTGTCATTGCATCCAGATATATAATACAAGTAACGTTACACTTAGAACAAGTAACGTTAAACCTACAACAAGCCAGAACTACTGGCTTCGTCTATGGTGGTTAGTTGAATAAAATAAAAAAGCAGCAATCATGGTTGCTGTACTAAAAACTATAATCCTTTTCTTTCACCGCCTTCCTTTGGCTAACTTGATTCTCACCTAGCAGCATCATGGGCGTTTTTTCACTTTCATGTGACAGAATGCCCTGCCCTGGACCGAGGCTGGATTAGGCACCTACATGCTGTGCCAGCCCAGACTGACCCATTGTCATTCTGTATGGGGCAATCAGCCCCACACAGAATGACAATGGGCGGGGTGGGGCTGCTCTTGTGCTCAGCGGAGTGCGAGGCGCCCACTCAGGGAGCGGAGGCCTTTTGCAGGGGAATAGCTCTGTTCCCTGCAATGCTTAAAAGCCCCAGCGTCAGGCCTCACTCCTGGATGCATTTGTACAGATGGGCTTGCGCACACGAGGGCAAGGAGAGGCGCTCCAGGGGGGGCAAGCGCCCCTCCCTGCCCCCCTGCGGACGCCCATGCCTTCAAACACTGCAGCAAGAAAGGCCTGCACTCTGTGTCACTTACAGGCTCCACAAGCAGTGGTACAGAGGGAGGCCACGGGCCCGGGATGATTGGGGCAGATGTGGAGACACTTGTGAATCCATTGTGCAACACGGGACTTGAAATCTGTCACGCGAATAAAATCAGATTGGAACAGACATGCCTTGTGGATAGTCTGTACTTTATTGCAGGCTATTCATCCATCTAATTCACACTCATTCACTTCATTCGAGACGAAGACAGGGAGCATCACTATCCTTGGCGTCCTGTCTCGTGACGCACAAAGGTGCCTACTCGGGAAGCGAAGGTGTAACTTCCCATTCAAAACATCACTTCCTGCGCCTCCCTCGCAGCCCTGTTCCAAGTAAGGGCTGTCAGAATTTAGATCTCTTACCCCGGTCTTATATGAATGTGATAATACACATCGCAGAGGTGCATGTGTTCCACGGGTATACACCTGCACATTTACAAGGCCCACCTACAATAAATGTGGGTATACACTACACACATGGGCATGTGTTCCATGGGTATACACCAGCGCATCTATATGGCCCACCTACAATAAATGTGGTAACCCACTACACACAGGGGCATGTGTTCCACGGGTATACACCTGCACATTTACATGGCCCACCTACAATAAATGTGGGAACACACTACACACAGGGGCATGTGTTCCATGGGTATACACCTGCATGTCTACATGGCCCCACCTTCAACAAATGTAGTAACACACAAGAAGGAAGTGCGTGTGTTCCACATCTACAGGGCCCACCTACAATAAATGTGGTAACACCCTATGCAGGGGTGCATGTGCTCCACAGGTACACACATGCATGTCTACATGGCCCGCCTACAACTGATGTAACACCCTACGCAGAGGAGCATGTGTTACCCAGGTATACTCCTGCACACCTATATAAAATACACTTGCACATCTATGTGGCCCATCAAAAATAAATGCAACACTACGCAGAGGTACATGTGTTCCACAGGTATACTCCTGCCACGTACAATTAACATGGTTATTCATAACGCAGAGGTAGAAGTTACTCAAGAAGACCTCCTGGTACATGTATGACGTTACACCAGGCAGTGGTACATGTATTCTTTATACATGTATGTGTCTTTATGTCTAGATGGACCACCTGGACTAAAGTAGTGTGATACACTTTCTATGGGGTCCATTTATTTTAACAAGTGAACACATGCATAGCTATATGGACCTGGTGGCATAAATGCGATATTCATGATATCTACCGGTGCTCGTATTTCAAAAATATACATTACCATATGGATAGGTACTAGGTCGTACAAGTGTGTTATCATACTAGAAAATGTGCATAATGACCAGATGGCTTTAGAGTTATATTACACACTCACTCCGACATAGCTGCCAAGGTTTCAGATTGCTATGTGTGACATTTTCATAATTTAGGTGTAATTATGAGTGACATTTCAACAACTATGAGTGACACTTTTTTGCGAGCAAAATCAAGCAACGAAGACGATAGAAACATATACATATCATAAATTACACCCATTTGAACAAAGTGACTGCGCCAGGAAAGGCATATTTTCACAGCATAGGAAGTCAGTGAAACGGAGGGAGATCATGACTTACACCATCACCTCCAAGTTTTCAAATTGGTTGTGTATGACATTTCCATTGTTTCAATGCACTTCTGAGTGGCATTGAACTGCAAATCAGTGAAACTGACAATGATATTGAAAAAGCTAAAATACAAGATTCTTCAAACTATTGAGTAGTGAGAAGGCTTAAAAAATACTTGACACTAATGCAAAACTCCTGAAAACCGCTTTCTGAGTTGATTAAATAAAAACAGTTGAGGCACCATTGTTCATCTTAAGTAAGTAACTGCTGTATCAGCCAGTATAGACAAAGCTGAAGGAGACGTGTTTTGCATAAGTTGCACTCTGTCCATTTAGGCTTGCTGCCATAATTATTTTTGATCCGAACAAAAATCATGAGTTTAACCCAGCACACCTACGCACGCCCAACAGGCCCACAAATAGACTTAAATAATCACCCCATATATTTACTGACCTGCTGTCTCGAGACTGGCGGCGGATGGCAGCGGAACAGCAACAGAAGGGAAAGCTGCAACCTGTAACAACCGTGTCTCAGGGGTAAAATCTGCTATTTATGCATGAAAAGGCTTGTTAACAGTGTAGGCCTAGGAAATCAGCTTACTTTACTGAAATGAGAACGAGCCGACAGCAATTGGCGGATGCAAGCTATACGAAATTGACACCGTCGTGGACTTTCACTTACAGAGTGACGACCCGACTGCTGGACAATTACTGCACTGCTGCAACGCCACGATGTGCACTCTGCCTCGGCTTCATGACCCAGGCAGCTTCTGGCCACACTCAAGTCAACACCTCGGCCCACGGCCCCGGCACGGCCGCTCGCAGTCCTGGCCAGAGATGACTGTCGCCGGCTCAGCTGCCAGGTCAAGGTGGCGTAGATGGCTGCCCGCCACAATTGATCATTCATTCCCCCTCTTGCGCGACGGCAGGCGGCCATGAGAGAGACTCTAGTCTAGTGCAGCCTTGCAGTGCACTCCACCGACTCGGATTCCCCCGCCGCTTTTGCCTACTTCCTCCCGGACATGACATCCGGATTTTAATCCCGACCCCCATGGTACCACAGTGATTGCCAGCACAGATTAGATTAAGAGGGCAGCCCCCCGCCCTCCCCCCCCCTAGTTAGAGCAGTGCGAGTCTGAGTGAGCCGTGCGGCGCGCTGGCGCCACAACCTATTGCCCGCATTCATTGTTTGCAGAGTGCAGAGTTACATTGTAGCGATCGCAGCCGCTCCACAGAGCTGAGCGCGCCACAGATCTTTTAACTACAAGCAGCACGTCTCTCTCTCAGAGCAGCAGAGAGCCCAGGCATTTTGCCACCTGGCAGGCACGCTGGTGGCGCGCCTGGCAGGTGTCAAAATGCGTGACAATGCATTTCAGTGCGGTGATGCGGAACACCGCACTGAAATGCGTGAGCGTCACACCCGATGCGTGAAGCTTGGCAGGACTGCTCAGACTATTTAACACATGCACACTAGCACATCTATGGGGGGTTGGAGGGGTAGAACAGGTGTATAATCAAAAAAAGAAAAACTTTTAGGTTTGAGAGGGATCGTACTGATTACCTGAATGGACAAGTCTTCACTTTTGCTCGCCGGTATGATGCTGTCAAAGCGAGAACCAACAAATTACAATAAAGAAAAACAAGTGAAATGATGACGATGTCCATGTCAGCTTCGGATCTCAGTTCAGCCACAGAAAGCGATCCTGAAGGGGATGTCGCCACAGCTCAAAATTTGGGGTTTACCAAGCTATCTCTGGCAGAAGAAGTGAATTGCCTATGCCAGGACCGGCGGAACACTGCGTCCCCGATTACCTGCTGGAAATACAATCAAGAAAAAATGACAAGCGCGGCCAGAGGCGCAGAAGCAACAAAAGAAAGTGGAACCGGAGGAAAAAAGGTGGCAAGGGGCCGTTGGAATAGATTCCAAAACCGCAACATGCCCCAGACAACAACCCCAACGCAGTAATCAATTTAACAGATTTGAAGTTGACCCCAGGAGAGGAATCAGTCCTAGGACTATCCTATGTCCTCCCTGCAACTTTAATTACGCAGACACCAGAATGGACACTTTTAGGTTTGCCAGAAAACTCAAACTTAGTAAATTTCATCGCCTACTACCAAAAAAGAAGGTACCCTCTGAAGCCATCATGAGTCCTTCCCTTCTTACTGTAGGGGATCGAGAAGTATTCGAAGAAATATGGTCTTTTCAAAATGAACAGGGGGAAATTACCAATGAGGCAGAAAGATATGATATATGTTATTTGATATGATATGACATTTATATAGCGCACTATCACTCCAAGGAGCATCTTGGCGCTCATACTCAAACCAGCCGAATGATAGATCGCAGCCGTACTGTCCACAGAAGGAATAGACCTTACACTAATGATTTGCATACTGGATCCGAGAGGCTGTAAATCCAGGTCTGAAACGATTTCCTGAAACCTTGTTCGGAGGCGATCTGGTGCAGATGGTGAGGGAGTTTGTTCCACGCCCTAGCGCCCATCACTGCCAGGGATTTACCTCCTTTCGTAAAAAGTCTGAATTTGAGAACAATGAGAAGGTTGGCTGTGGCGGACCTAAGATTACGGGAGGGATGATATCGTGTAAAGCTTTTGCAGAGGTATATCGGACCCTGCATATGAAAGGCCCTATAGGTGATGATTAGTACCTTAAACAGAATACGTTTGTGGATAGGGAGCCAGTGAAGGGCATCCAGTGCAGCCGAAGCAGAGGACTTTCTGAGCCATCTAAGTACCAGGCGGGCGGCGGCGTGCTGGACCATCTGAGGCTTGTGAAGGGCCGCTTTATTTGACCCTGCATACAAGCTGTTACAGTAGTCCAGTCTTGATGTAATTAATGCCACTGCGCGCCTGGCTTCCAAGGGAAGCAGGTCGAAAAATTTCCTTAGACCCTTTATGATGTTGAAGCAGGTCCTGCTACTGCCCCTGCTTCCTGTTTAAATGAGAGGGTGTCATCAAATGAAATCCCTAAATTTCGTGCAGCACTAATAGTGCTAGGAGGAGCTTCCACATTCTCTGGCCACCATTTCTGAGGGGAGAATAGGTTGTTATGTCCAAATGGCAGTATTTCCGTTTTGGCGGAATTGCACTTCAGGTGGTTGTTTTTCATCCAAGTGAATGTCGCTGCTAGACAGTTTTTAAGGTTTTGTTCTGCATTCGCCATGTCCTTATCAAGGACTAGAACCAACTGCGTGTCATCAGCATACGCAATCGTGCTGATATCAAAGGAAGAAATTAACTTAATCAGGGGGACCATATAAAGATTGAAAAGTGTTGGGCTCAAACTTGAGCCCTAAGGTACCCCTGTCTTCAATACTTTTTCCCCTGAGCAGAAATGCCCTAAAGTAGTTACTTGACGCCTATGGGTCAGGAAGTTCTTGAGCCACTCTAATACGGTTCCCGCTATGCCAGCAAAAGCCAGGCGATCTAAAAGGATAGCATGGGACATCGTATCAAAGGCTGCGGAAAGGTCTAAAAGGATCAAGACAGCCTTTTTCCCCTGATCCATGGCAGCTCGTATAGTTTCAGTTGTAAACAGAAGGGCAGACTCCGTGGAGTGCTGTGCTCTGAAGCCCGCTTGATTAGCGTGAAGTATATTATTCCCTTCTAAAAATGCGGTAAGCTGTCTGTTTACAAACGTTTCCGTCAGTTTACAGAGTGCTGGGAGAAGTGAAATAGGGCGCAAATTGGACAGAGTCGTGGGATCCTGTAAAATCTTCTTCTGGAGCGGTTTTACGGCTGCGAGTTTCCATTGTGCTGGAATCTCAGCTGAGAGGAGTGAAAAATTAATAATAGAATTTATCACTGGGGTTGCCTCCTCTATCATGGCTTTTAACAAAACCGGTGGGCATGGGTCAAAAGGGGATCCTGACTTAATTAGGGATATGGCATGGCGGGTATCCTCCATAGTAAATCGGGGAAAAGGCCTTCAGGCAGGCCATATTTGTGTCGGCCTTAATAATTTCTTCTGAATCAACTAGCTCGAATTGGGGAAAATCCTTAGTAAGGTTGTGTATTTTTTGTTCAAAATAGCTGGCTATGGAGTCGCAAAGAGACTGGGATGGTGGAATTTCCTGAGTCAGGAATTTAGGATTTCTGAAACTGTTGACAATTCTAATGATTTCCTTCTGCTTATTTTTTGTAGATTCGATAGCTGCTGTGTAAAAGTCTGCCTTTGCACATTTAATAAGAGCGTTATAGTGTCTCCTGGCCGTCTTGTACACATCGTGTTCTTTTCCATCGTAATTACGGCGCCATCTGCGTTCTAACTTCACCTAGTGTTACTATTAAAGTTATCGAGAACCAGGGCGACGATTTCTTCTGAGGGCGGGGTCTGCAATCTGAGTCTAAGGGTTTCATCCGATTCCCTAAGTCACTGATCCATTCCCCAAACCGCTGATTGTCTGTGGTGGTATTCCCTGTCAGGATGGGTTTGCCCTCCTTCACCCATCTCAGAAAGTCAGGGTGATCTATAATTTTACCCCAACGTGGTGAGTTCCTCCCACAGCTTTGTACCTCCTTCTTTATTACCCCCTACTGTCCACTAGGATGCTGAACGCGATGAGTTTGTGATCTGACCAGGTTTGTCTCAAGGGGGGCTCTACTTTAATCAAATCTAAGTTGGAACAAATACAGTCCAGGATATGGCCCGCTCTGTGGGTCGGGTCTACAGTTCTCAAGGTTAGCCCTAGAACATTCATTATGTCTCTGAAACAGATTACAGTCAGATCGGTGCTGTCATCCAGGTGGAGATTCAGGTCTCCCAATAATGTAAAGTTAGAGAACTTGAGTGTCAGGTTGCTCAGCACTTCCCCCAGGCTTTCCAAAAACTGAGTTTGCTGAACCGGTGGGCGATATACTAGAGCCCCAGCGAAAGTAAACGAATCATGGAGTTGAAGGCAGAAACAGATACTTTGTGCTCCTTTAATGTCAACTAGCTCTGTGATCTTACATGATAAAGATTCTCAGTGAATAATCGCAAAGCCTCCACCACGCTGTACTGGTCTATCCAATCTCTGGATTGAGAACCCTGGGGGGAGAGCATGTACAATGTCCGGATTTGACCATTCTTTTAACCATGTCTCGGTGATGAACAGACAGTCCAGCTCCCCCTCTACTATTAGGTCATGCACATGTAGTGCATTTTTGCACATAGATCTTGCATTTATAAGTCCGCCAGTTATAGTCTTGAGTGCCCCTTGTCTCTTCGGTCTTTGGTAGGGTTCGAGTACCTGTTTACAGCCATAGCAGCTAACAGACCCTACCCAGGTATCTACGTTAAGAGCCTGATGACAACAATTGGGCTGCTTGTTCAATAACATTATGAGGTCTCTAGACAATTGATTGGTGGAGATTACCTGAGCAGCGTGCTCGGCCCATGGCTCGTCCTCTACACGGACGGGCGCAGATGGGCAGGACTTTGGCTTGACTTTGGCACGACAAAGGCGCGCCCGCTGATCGCGTCCGCTACGCAGAGGCATGCCCGTCTGCTTTTATACTGTCGCCTAGAGTGCTAGAGCGCTGGGCATTTACTCCCCTAAGATGGCCGCTATTCTGATTCAGCGCCTCAGTCTCCTTCAGCCTCAGCGCCTATCTAGGCTGGGTGAAGGGTGTCTGCGGGGTGAGCACGATTAAAATCCGGCGAAAAATCTAAGTAATCAAAGTATTTAACAGGTAAAGTTACAACAGCATACAGTATGTCTCCCGGCTTTCCGCCTCAGGAGGTCAGTCGAGATCAGTGGCTGATGACACAAGCAAATGTATAACCCCCTTCAAGCCAAAGTCAGTCTTCCAGCCAGTCACGGTACATGACAATCTAGATGTCTACCAGGATATGGTCATCCAGGACCTCATAACATTGTACATTGCAACCAACAAAAAGCGATTTGCCATCAGTAAACAAAATCGATGCTACACAAAACTAGTTGGCAAGCTTGAATCTGACTGCAACATCATAGCCAGACAAGCAGACAAAGGTGGTAATATAGTTTTGTGGCCCGTCAACTCTACCTAGAGGAAGCTGAATCCCAACTGGGGGACACTTTGTGCTATAGAAAAAGCAACATTCAAATAGTGAAGGCCACTTGGATGGATCAGCGTTCAAAACTCAAGGCTTGGAGGAGCCAAGCTCGCGAGCGTAATGGTCGCCTTGTAGCTCGGCTCCGTCAGCCCTCTGGCCTGCCTCGCCTATCCTGTTGTATATCCTGCCCAGAGACGACACAATTCCGAAGAAATAGTAATGCAACGTTTCGCTCTTACTCACCGTTTGGCCTGGAGACTCCGGCGTGCTACGGTTCCGAAGTTGTGCCCCCCGAAGGGATCTGGGCCCTCGTGGTGTTGAGACCGGGGCCTCGCCTATCGGATCCGGCCTGGCGTTGTGGTGACCGTCGGCCCCGGCCGAGAGACTGCGCCACTGGTGAGAGCCGTTGTGAGACCGTCCCGGTGACCCTGATCCGGGCCCGCCTTGACGGCCGTGAGGCTGGTGCGGGGCGCGGTGCTCCTTGGACTGATCGTGGGAAGGGGTCCCCCCGCCGCTGCTCCGTCCATCGACCCTGGACCCTGGTCTTCGGACTCTGTTTGAGAGGAGCGCCAGCGATATTGCAGACGGCCCCCCGCCTTGGGCGAATCTCCTTTTTTCACCGAGGCTGCCATTGCTGGGTCCCCCCGGAATCTGTAAAGGCCCGCATTTGTGTACTGTTCCGAGACTCGCGGAGGGTGGTGAGGAGGCTGAATTCACAAAATGGCTACCGACGACCTGTGCTGTGGGTCTCCTCGTGATGACGACCTTGGGTTGCTGGACTGTACGGGGCCTGGACGTGTGTGCGTGAGCCTACGATTGGCGACGTTCTTGATGCCTTACGATCCTTACGCGCGGCCCTGGCCCCCGGTGCTCCGGAAGACTCGATTCGTTCCACCGCCATCTTGGGTGATCGCTCCTTCATGGTCCCCTCTTGCCTCAGTGATGCCACCGCCTCGCCTCCCCAGGTTGCTACGTGGGATATTGTCGCTATCCATCGACGGGTCTGCTGGCCGGTGGATTTGGAACCTCCTGCTCTTCGATGTTTGGAGTTTGGGGACTTGGAAGCCGTGCGGGGATCCGATCCTCCCCGGGTGCCTGAGACCAATGGTGGATCACTGCCTGTTGTTGCCTTGATGAGGTCGTGTTTCTATTTTGCAGGGAAATCCCCGCTTTTCCTAACAGCGAGACTGAACTCCTGTCTATTATTGCCCTTGTTGCTATTGCTGAGACATTTGAACTGCCTATTTGAACTTTTGCCCGCTTGCTTATTGATTGCCCTCCCTGGCCTACGTTTTGCTCGTACTCTCTTTCAATTGTGTGCTTGCCTCGCATCGTGTTGTTTACCTCACACTGTCCTGTGGTGGGTGGTAACTATGGTTAGGAAGGGACTAGGGTGAGATGCACGGCTCCCGGCGATTTATTGATGTACGGATCTGTGGCGACGTTGCTCATAATTCTTGTGCTGTGGGAGACCCCCCCGTACGTTTTTTTGGCGCTCGAGATTGTGTCGTTCTGGTTCACATGTAATATGATCGTATGGTTGGGTGGAGGGCTGTAGCCGACCGTATTTGTTTCTGCCTTTTTGCTCCTCCCTCCCATTTATTTCCTTTGTTTTGATGTCTTTTTTTGTCTCTATATTCTTCCTTTCTCTTGTCTCTACTACATTTCGGGTTCTGGTTTAGGGCGACAGGCGCGCTGTTTGGAGGGTAGGCCGTAGCCTTCTGCAGGGGTGCTGGGTGGGATAGGTGGGGTGGGTCTTATTTGATGTCTTATTTTCCTCAGTTCTATGGCCCTTTTGTATCTCTTTATTGGAGTGCCGCGTCTGTCCTTGCCTTCCGTGGTATGATTGGAGTGGGGTCTGTAATGTCGCTGTTCTCCTTTTTGTATTTCTGCTGCTTTCCATTGAGACTCCCATGCCCTTCTCGTTGTTGATATTATTGCCTTTTATGTGTTCCTTGCTGCGGGGCGCTTGTTTAGGCGCGGCAGTCTTCTCTTTCAGTTTGTGTTTTCCTTTCCCTCTCTTCTTTCCTCTTTCCCCCCCCCCCTCCCTCCCTTTTTCCTTCTCTCCCAAGGGTAGTATGACGGGTTAGTCTTGGTGTTGTCGCTATTCCAGCCCCTTTATTCTGTTTCCGATGTGCTACTGGGTGGTGGGGATGCAAAGTTGTTCTTAATTATATACTGACTTGTGTTCACGGCCCTGTTTTTATACTGATATATACAGTGCTGACATTCCTGCATGGCTGCCCTTTAGCCGTTCTGTTACCGATGGTTTGATTTGGGAATCCGGATTCTTCTATATTGTCGCCGAGCCTGTCATATTCCTTCTCGCCCTATTATAAAAAATAACCTTCTTTGCTCCTGTTTGCTGGCCGTTTGGATCCTCTCTCCTCCCCCCCCCTTTTTAAGATTGTATTGCTTACGTTCCTCTAGGATTGATTCTGTAACTCCATTCTGGACTTTTGACTGCTTTCACGTATTATGGCCGGCCAGTTTGGTTGTAGGCCCAGATTTGTATATCCTTTCTATACCAATAAAGGTTTACAAAAAAAAAAAAAAACTCAAGGCTTGGAGAAGTGGGGGTTTGATTTCCGAGGAGGAGAGTTTTGCTTCCTAAGAAAAGAACACCCAGTCATCCCCACATTTTACCTGATCCCAAAATACACAAAAACATTTTTAAAAAACCCAGTAGACCGATTATTTCGGCTATCAATAGTTCAATGGAGAACACTACCAGATACATTGATTATTTCCTACAGGACTGGGTCAAAGGATTGATGTCATATGTGCAGAACACATCTGATTTTATACGTAAGATAGAACATGTGACTTGGGGTCCAGACATGTTTTTAATGACTTTGGATGTATCTGCCCTATATACATCGATCAGGCACCATGATGGATTGAAAGCTATTGAACACTTCTTAACAAACGACCGATGAATTTTGCAGCACACAACGAAATGTTACTTACTATGGTGCAAATGTGCTTAGAGCAGATTTTTTTCCTCTTTCACAATCACATTTTTCAACAAATCAGGGGAGTTGCCTTGGGGGCCTTGTTACTCCCCCAGTTACGCATGTTTACACATGGGGCTGTGGGAGGAACAGGTCCTCATGCGACAACTCAGAGATTGTGGAACACAACATAATTCTGTACCTTCGGTACATAGATGATTTGTTTTTTGTTTGGAGGGGTTCGGAAGAAAGTGCCAGGGCATTTGTTAATGAGTTAAACAACAACATTCTAAATTTAAAATTTACATCCAATATTGATGCTACTTCTATTTGTTTCCTAGATGTGGAGATTTATGTAGAGAACAACATCTAGGCTACTAAACTACATAGGAAACCAACTGCCAGAAATACCATTCTGCATGCGGCTAGTCATCATCCCCACCACTTTATCCGCGGCATCCCCTATGGGGAGATGCTGCGCATTAGGAGGATATGTAGTTCGGAGGTCGAATGTGCGGCTGCACAGGAGGCCAGTAGAATTAGGTTCCTAGCCAGGGGATGTTCCAGTGAAATCCTTGAGTCTGTTATTAATCGGACTCAGAATATGCCTAGACAAGTAGCATTAATTTCTAAAGTCAAAGAAAGATATAATGGTCTTAGTGATTCTGGGACTCAGTCACGCATAATTCTATCTTACAGCAGCAACACTCAGATTTAAGGAAAATCTTCAACAGAAATTGGAATCTCATTAAAGGAGATCCTGTTATTGGTCAGAGTGTAGCAGATAAACTAGCACTCACTTTCAGAAAGTCCCCCTCAATGGCTAAAGCATTGGTCAAAAATAGTTTAGAACCCTCCATTTCCAGAACATGGATGTCCCTCAGTAAAGGGTTTAAGAAGTGTCCTCAGTGTAAAGCCTGTCGCTATGGTTGTAACAAGACTAGCTACAGCAGCCCGTTTATACAAAACCCAATGAAAATTACCAAAAGACTGACTTGTAAAACTGACTATGCAGTCTATGTGCTGGAGTGTCTGTGTGGGTTGAGGTATGTTGGTAGCACCAGGTTACCCGCCCACAAACGGATACTCCAGCACATCAGGGCTATTGCTAGCAAGCATCAGGCTTACCCAGTATCTAGACACTTCGAAATCGCACATGAAGCGAATCCAGCCCATCTCCAGTATTACGTTATCAACACGGTGTTACCTTTAAAACGAGGAGGGGATCGTGAAACCAAATTACGCCTCCTCGAAACCCGTTACATACTGGAGCTAGGCAGTAAGAATCCGAATTGGCTGAATGCCAGCGAAGACCTTTATACATGTTTGTAAGATTTCAATATGAGGGCTTTCTTGTTACAATCTGCACTATACAATACGGGTATTAACTGTACTAATATACCAATCATTATGATTATCATGACAACTGCATAATTTTAGTAATTCGCCTCTGGTCTTTTCTATAGTTTTAATGTGTATTATTGGATATGAGATTTGGATTTGTTTATGATTTATATTTGCACTTGCATTTTTGCACATTGGGTACACCACATTGCACATTTGATCATTCAGGACTATCTATATTGAAATGTTTAAAACAGAGTTAAAAGACAGTGCACTTTATTCTTTGCCCACTTGGGCTATATTAGGTTGTATGGCAACTCCTGGAATTACTACTAGATGTAGCTACATATGGTCATTAGTTTTGCACTATGCAGATATTTTGCACTGAATGGGCTGTACACATTTAAGATCTTATCAAGGTATTTTAAAAACATTTTAAATCAAAGATGTGATTTGTTTTAAATGTGAACTTGTTTTTTAAATATTGAATATTAAGTATGTAATTTTTTGTTTACATGCCCCATGTAATGTCAGATTCAGGCGTTACCAATAGCTACCAAACAATGTAGTGTTTCTTTTATGTTTATGCCTACAATGCAATGATTGAGTCTTACTCGAATGCACTAGCACTATAAGTAGTGGTCCTGATCACTCGCAACATGTCATGTGATCAAGCTTCAAGGGAAGCGAAACGCGTCATGGCGGACAGGTTGGGCACGAATAAAGTACTTTAAAAGTTTGCACCAAGAATTAGGTCTGCTCATCGTCATTTTCTGTGTGGGAGAGCAGCTGGTGGTGTTATATTATATATATATTTCACAAATACATACTGGCACATTTCTAGGCACTAGTAATACCAGTATCCAGAGGTAAAGGTATTGCAAAAGCAGACATCGGCACATATACACGGTACAGCCGGACTACCGTGACGTCACTTTATACGAAGTTACCCAGGATCGGCAGATGACTGTTCGCACTTCCAGTTAAGCACAGCCAATATAGTATTTAGAAAGGAGTTTTCTATAGGTACCGTACCCCCCCCCCCCCCCCCATTGCACTTTAAGCAGACCGCAGGGGGTACGACGATGTGCCAGCCCATAAAAAGTGCATACACTCTCCATGTGCACACCTGAAACCTCACTGTATGGACGTATAGGTCCACTCCTGCACCGCTTTTCATCATAGCGCCTCCTTATTTACAGACATCTGCTCAGCGCCTCGTTTCAGTTTTAACCGGATAGGTACTGAGTAAATACACTTTATTTGGCAAGCAGAGTGCCAGCACAAGGCCCGGATGCAATGGTTATAAAACGGAAGAGCGCAAGAGCACTGTAACAAGAGTGCATGCAATTTCATATTTTCCTTAGAAACCCTCGGCGCATCCTTCTGTTTTCGGCATGTTTGTCTCTGCACCTCTTTTCACGTGTGGGGTTCGTCCGAAAAGACCGATCACACTCCCAGGTTCCAAAACACATCACCCACTGAAGAAGCGCTAAACACCGACTCCCCAAGGCTGTGGCTACACCCCTTGCTCCCTGGGTGCGGGTTACAGCTCTGGGCTGTATCGAAACCCCCTGTAGTAAAGACCGAGACATTGAGTTGGTGAGTCACCCACCCCTCCCTTTCAGGGGCGTCCTTTCCCCATCAGCCCCTATGCAGGCACCTCAGACAGCCAGATAAGAACCTTTTGCGGATTGCAATTATATCCCTGGGCAGATACGGCTCGGGTTTTCTCGTTTTTATTGCTCGTTGATTTTACAGTCACCAAATTGTTGTATCCTATCAGTGTATAATCTGGCACAGGGAGCCAGGCGACCTGCAGTTTCAGTAAGTTGTATTGGGGGGGGGGGGGGGGAGGGGGGGGAGACGCAAGGGCACATATCCCTCCACTGTTCCGGCTTTGGGAAGGTTCCTCACTAGTTCGCCCTGTAGGTGACACCATGTGTCACCAACGCAAGGGCCACTTCACGCCACGACCCCCTTCCGGAAAAAAAAAACGCTGCTCCCCCCCCCCCCACCACCCAATTACACCTCTAGTGTTTCAGACGACAACGCTCTCCAGTTCCAGAAGTGTATTAGGTAGCCTGGCAGACTTGTGTGCCTGCGGCAGAGCTATTATTGTCTCTTCCACAGCTCAGTGGGTTGACGGACCTTGCCGTCCACTAAACTGTTATCCTCAGAACAGATGTGTCAACAGCACATCGGAGCGGCAAGCACCTCAACACAGGCCCTTGCTGTTGACGAGAAGTGGCCCATACCACAGCTCTGATGAGGACCCAGCACCATATGGAAAATAAAATAAAACAAGCAGGCTGTCAGAGAGCTACACCAGGCTCTGCTGACTGTAACGCCACTGTGTCACTGCTAAAAGTAATTTGTTGGACCGGCATCACAGTCTCAATCATGATCTGAGTGGTTCAAAACGAGATTAGTACTGCGACTAGAAAATCGGTTGCGCAGCTCTTTCGTTGCTGAAAAGTCGCAAAGACTGACTGCAGAACTTCAGCTGAAATAGAGGTAGCTTACGAGCGCGCGTTAAGTGACGTTATAATTTACAAAGCCCATTTTTTATTATTAGAAGTAGCAGAGTGACAGCTAGCTCACTGCAGCCACGGACTCACTTTACTTACTTCAGAAACGCCGACCGCCCGGGCGGGATTAAGACTCTCGGACTCAGCAGCAGCTGCACAATGGTGTGCTCTGCGCCACCAAGGGCGATGGGTTGGGTTATTTTTCATGTCAAATTTACTGAGGTGCCACTGGCTGCAGCCTCCCACAACTTAATCCCCAGAACTGCAGCCACTCGCTAACACCGCCGAACTCAGAGTCCCTGCCTGGGCGGATTGCTTTGCTAACGGCGAGTGAGGACGGAGGATGCAGCCCGGGGCAGATGGTGCCAGTGCCTTCATTCACGCACTGAAATTATATTTAATAAAATGCACTTGCTTAGCAAAAAAAAGATGTCGGCGTTGGGAAAAATATAGAGCAAAGCAGATAATGAATGGGTCACGGCGCAAGTGAGAGATTCAATCCCGGTGGAAGGGGCTAAAAGGAGACATGGCGGCAACAAGGAGGGACTAAGAAGCCTCCTTTTCAATGGTGAGCATACGTTTTGCATGCAGGATGACGCCAGCAATTGAGGAAGATGGGAGGGGCTTCAACTCCGCCTCTGAGAGCTTTGGAATCTGTATTGATTCCAAGAAGCTCTCGTATGACGAGAGCAGCGAATGCGCGCTGCTTTTGCCAGGCCGAGACCTAAAAAGTGTTTGCACAGGAAGAGAAGCTCTCTCTGTGGTGTGGTCTGCTGAGGAAGACTGGTGCTGGAACCTAGCGCCATGGGCAGTTGGAAGGAGGAACCCCCCCGACTGTCCCACGATCCTGAACAGCGTCAGGAGAAGAGACCTGGACCAGTGCGCAGAAGCAGGGCCTCTGGCCAGGGAGAAGAGAGGCCCATGGGGCCTGTGAAGACAGCTCCCTGCTGAACCCACCCTCTGTGACACCCAGAGGGCGAAAGAGTGCCCCCAGAGGCTGGGGAGCGCCACAAGGAGCAAGAAGTGACCAGAATCACGAAGATCGGTTCCCTGGGGGCTGAGAAATGCC
Organism: Lissotriton helveticus; assembly: GCF_964261635.1. Taxonomy (NCBI): domain Eukaryota; kingdom Metazoa; phylum Chordata; class Amphibia; order Caudata; family Salamandridae; genus Lissotriton; species Lissotriton helveticus. The sequence continues at coordinate 553,794,861 of NC_136063.1, forward strand.
CACCAGAATGTAGGCGACCTTTAACCTCTGGCAGGCCGACGATGCACGTGGGGCTCCGCCACCGGTCTTGGATATGCCATGGGGTGGGTCAGGTCCCGGGGGCTGCCCATACAAGAAGAAAAGTCGAGAAGCGCTATCGCGCTCCCGTGAAAAATGCCCCCACGGGGTGCCAGGAGCCAACCCTGGCCCTGCCAAAACTGGAGGCAGGGGAGCGCCGTAGCGCCCCCCTGGGAATGGGGGGAGGGTCCGGAATCCAGCCGAAGTTGCCGTGGAGAATGGAGTTGAAACGGAGGGGGGCGTGCTGTCGCGCAACCCCCCTCAAGGCTGCAAGAAAAGCTGGGGAGCGGCGTCATGCTCCCCGTGAAACTGGGCAAGCGGGGTACCAGGAGCCCAACCTGGCCCCGACAAAAAGGCGAAAGTCAGGGGCGCCATCTCCGGGCTCCAATTAGGAGGAAGACAAGTCGGGGAGTCCCGTCGCGCTCCCCGTGAAGATGTCCCCGGTGTGCAGCTGGAAGGAGGGGGCGGGGGTGGGAGTGCCGTCGCACTCCACCGAGGCCTCGCTTGGCCAGCAGCAGTCTCAGGGTCCCCCGGCCGGAGCAGGGAGACCAGAAGAGGAGTGCCGGCTCCCGCAGCAGCGTGGGAGAGTGCTGGCCGGACGGCTATCCAACGGACAAGCAAAGTGAAGGCGCCTGGGTCCCGGGTGGGACCGGGCCCCCGAACATGGGCAGGAGCACCAGGGTGGGCTCCACAAGCTGCTCGAAGAAATCACTCACCTGGCATGAGTGGTCCGGGTGGGACCTGACCCCCAACGGCCTGAAGACGCAGCGTGAGGCTGCCAGCTGTGCCATTGCAGCTCTCCTCAAGCAGCAAGGGAGCCGGTGCTATGTTATGCACGACAACGAGGAGAATCGACTCATAATGCCTTGCAGGCCTGGAAAGGGAAGGGGAAAACAGCGTTCTCTCGGTTTGTGGTGGCCCCAGGAGCACTGTGTCACTACCACATGTGTGACGAGGCGCAGTGGGAGCTGCAGAAGAGCATAGACTCCCCCAGCACGAAGAAGAGGAGTCCCTCCCCAAGTCTCATTGGGAATTGAAAAGAAAAAACCCCTCAAGAGCTCAGTCAGCATTTTAACACCTCCTGGGCTGGAAATGTTGTTCTACAGCTGGGGGTGTACTGAGAAGTGCACCAAGTGATGAAAGTCTGAGCTGGGGATGTCTGGAGAAGGGCATCCCCAGGAGGTGAAGCTGTGTAATTGCACCAGAACTGCATTTACTAACGTTATTTCTTTTAGAGGGACTGAAAGTCACATGTGTAAAGTACCTATGTAAGGTGATGTCATAAGCCAAATGGGGTTATGTTGCCAGATAGTCCTGCTAGGGTGTCTGGCTGTATATGCTTAATCCTGTGATTTCATCTATGATGCCTTTAGGGGCTGCAATTGCAATGCATTCAAATGGTCCACACATGTGATGAGTACTGTCTTTCTAAAGTGATGCTCAAACATGTATTCTTGCTGCTGCACTTAGGTGAAGAACCCACACTGTTAGCCCTTAAGATGTAGAGGTTTATACTTCATGGTCAGTAGGAAATGCTCAGTCAGGGTTGTCTGTCATCAGGGCAGGTGTGCCTATTTTAAATGCTTGTTGAGGTAATGAGGTAATGAGGTAATGAGGTAATGCGGTGAGTCGCCACTGGGATGAGGCCAGTGCGCAGGGCCCTCGCTCCAGGTTATGTTCAACTAACTGCATTTGGGGGCACAGAGCGCCCTCTCTCCACCTCCTGCCCCCATTCCTGCAATCACAGGCTGCGAGAAGCTCACCCTCACCACACACACTCTTCAAGAGCGCCCGACCAGACTGGGCAGCTGTACCCCGCCCCCCCTTTCCAGCTCGAAACACATCCCCTCGGTCACCGGCTGCAGTCCCAGCCCATGCAACATGTCCTAGGAGCCCCCGCTATTTAGGAAAAACATTGGACTATGACTTGCATGAAAAGAGATTGGGTGATGGACAGAAATAGCCTGCAATTATGTTATTAAAGAGCGGGAGCTCTTTGGGTCTAGGCAGCCGAAAATAAATTGCTTAATTTGTATGTGGACGAGGGTGGTGGGTCAGGCACATATTTTTAGGGCTGAGGCTACTTCTCGTTAGCAAACTTTGGCACAGGAGGAGAGAAAGAAAAGGAAAGAGAAAGGTAGGAAAACAGTGACAAAGGGGAAAAGGCAGGAATAGAAAACCAATTTTAAGAGGGAGATAAAGGGACAGGGCGTATAGGGTGGTGGAAGAAAGAGGTGCAAACTGGAGTAAAATCTAGGCAGCCTTGGCATAGGGAAACCCTGGCATTCAGCATCACCGGAAGTGGGGCTCCTAAGAAAAACAATTGTCATTATGCACTTATTTCTTTACACATTATTGACGTGCAGTAGGTAACGACTCGATTACATTTATGTGACTGTGATGGCTGCCGCGACGCTACTTCCACAGAGTTATTTGCTCATGCATCTTCAAGTAGAATTTATGATGGGATGACCTTTATCCTGAATAATGCTCCTTCAACTTCAGTCAGGGCCACTTGAAATATGCAATTGTGCAGCTGCAGCGTTTTGTACATAATTATGGATGCATAATTTGCTAATTTTGACCCCCAAAAATTGGTTCTGGCTCAAAGGGTCAAAAGTTACTAAAAACACAGCTACAAGTGTTGCCACACAGCTGAAAGTCAGTCGCAAATTTTGACTGGTTACTTTTCAGATGTTTATTGCTGCATTTGGGTGTTAAACTAGTACTAATAATGTGGACCCTTTTCCCAGACAATGTTAACATTTGTAAAAATAACTCCAACTCGTGGCATCAGCCGTGTTATCTACATCATGATTGTTAAATAGGGAAGTATAAGGTTAAAATCTATCAATAAATGTGAGACAAGAGCGCAGAACCTGAGGAATAATTCTCAAATTCCTTGGCACTCCCTTGTAACCTTTTACATGTAACTTCCATCACATTCTTAAGTGAAGTGCCCTGTAGATCTTCCTGTACTTTTCGGCATTACATAAGATTACAGAATTCATGGTTCAAGGAAACAATGCGCACCTGAGCACCTTTGATAAGAGATCACAGTGGCAGGACACTCTGAGCCTCAATTATCTCCCCCCCACCCCGTGTTTCACACCTGGTAAACTGAGGCGCCAGGGTGTGGTATTCTCTCCCCTTTATGAGTTTCATAGTAAGAACAAAGAGTTAACAAGGTAATAGTGCACGTTTCCCACACTTAGCACTGCAAAAATAGTCAGGAATTCTAGGTAAAATGTGTTGGGAGAAGCACTCCTACAACCATGCAAATGCAGGGCCCCAAGTGGGATGAAAATAACCGGAGGGGGGTGTCTCAAAGTGCGTGGCCGATGCAACAAAGGGCGTGGCCTAAAAAACTCAAGCCAAAAATCTGTGCCTAGCACAGTGCTCTGCCAGACCCACCGGCAAAAAAATGGTGGGGAGCCACAGCCAACCGCCAACCCGGACAAGGGAGCCACGGGTCAAAATAGTTTGGGAACCACTGATTTAATGTTTCCTATATGTGAGTATGCTTCTCTGCTGCATCTTCTGGATTGTTTTGCATTTATATAGCACTACATACTGCGGACGTCTTGGAAGTACGGTTAGAGTATGCAACGTGTTTCGCAAGGATAGTAGAGGATATGTTTTTAGTGTGAGCTATGTTGGAAATGTCAGTTGTTGTGTCTGTGGCCTACTCCATTTGAGTTTCTGTGGATTTTGCACTGTGCTTGCACACATCTAAGAGACTCACATGTCCACTGCGCAAATTAATTTCATATTTCGCTATACTAATTCATCAAAAATAATGTTTGGGTTCCGGAGTCGAGTGCTGCTCCCCGAAAAGCGTGTTGATGCCTAATCAGGGGAACCAAGCCTATATAAATGCAAACCACTCCCTCTTACATCCCGCCAGTATGCTTTACAACCCAAATAACAGACTCACATGCCCCCCGCTCAAATTAATTTCATTTTTCCTTAATGTAATTCACCACTAATCCTTTTTGGGTTCCAGAGTAGTGTGCTACTCGCCAAAGAGTGGTTTGACACCTCGATAGGGGTAGTAAGCGCTATATAAATACAATTACATTTATACTAGTTTACCCGTACTTCCGCTTTCATCTATTGATTTAATAAAAGGATATTTACTTAGCACAGGAAAAATGTTTTTAAAAAAATCTTTTCTGTTTATTGTTAAATGAAAGAGCAGGAAAGTCAAGGTCTATAGATTTTTAGGTTTTGCCAGCACAGCACTTGGACCGGGCTTGTAAAATCTATTGTTCTTAATATAAACTTAAAAGGGGCTTACGCACCATCCCCGCTTTCATAGCTTTTCATTGCTTCCTGTGCTTGCCATTTTTATTTACTCTATTTCTACTGGCTGTGGCATATTTTCCTGCATTTACCAATGCTCGTTCCTAGTCTGCTTCTCTTATCAGTTTCCCGTAGCCGAAACACTGTTAACACCCGCTTTGGTGGAACTATTTTTTAATAACGTTTCATCTTGAAGCAGATTTATATAGTGCAACTTATCACCCAGAGAGGTTACGCGATTTGCTCACAATCACAAGATGTTGCACTGCTGCGCCTCTAATTGGAATGCCCATCTTGCAAGTCAGCAGCTCTGGCTACTACACCACATCCTCTCCACTCTTGTGATACTGGTCAGGGAGCCCTTTCCTTCGTCCCGGACAGTGATTGATAAAGACATTCATTTATTCATCACACAGGCGAAACCGATGCATTACCAATGCTTCTTTATATTAACTTTAAATATCGGCTACTTATTTGGCCTACTATTCACATTACCAGGTACATGCCGATTTGTTTTCTGTCTATTTTTAAGGTTTCGCCTGCACATCACTTGCGCTGTGCTTGAGAATTCTATTGTATTTAATATAAATCTTAAAAGGAGCATACAACCCACCTCCTTGCTTTTTATTGGTTCCTGTGCCTCCATTTCTAGTGGCTGGAGCATACTGTTTCCTGCATCTATCAATGCCGGTTCCTGTGTGCTTCTCTATCAGTTTCACATTACCAAAGTACTGTTTACATCCGCTTTTGGGGCACTTTTAAAAAAATGCTTTCCCTGCACAGAAGCTGTGCTGTTTACCTAATTTCCCCTGTACAGCGCGTTTACATAATCATGGTCACCCTGGCTGCACACATTTGAAGTGTGCATACCGGCTCTGTTTATTTTTTTCTTTCATTAATTATTACACAAGACTTGAAACGCATTGTGCTCCAAGCCTCACTTTCAGCCCTGAACTCCACCCTCCGCAAAGCCTAAAAGGTATTTGTTCTCCCTGCTTGCTCACTTTTCTTGTGGTGTATGTCAAATATATTATTGCAATTGAGGGTGAAACAAGTCATGCTCCAACAGTAGACATTTTTAGAGATGTACTGTCATAGAACTGCTGGAAAAAAATCTGCTTTCACCAGCATATTTTGTTACACTCAAAAACACAATTTGCATTTTGGAGAGAGTTGCAAATATTTATGCAAGTAAGAAACACACGACCCCTCACGTGCCCCGGAAGTAATCCTGCTGCGATTTCCAAAGTCTGACATAGGAGAGTGTTCGAGGCAGTCCGTTGTCAGTGTCCCTTGCATGCTGCCTGATGTCTGTTGGAGGACCCACCTGTAAACCGGTCCATGCTCTTCGCAGTCAGCTCACCCAACAGCCAGAAATAGTGGAAACCTTAAACTTCAGACGGGCTAATTAACAACAATCCGGTTTACCGGGGAGACTCCTGGAGAGGAGAATCGGGTAAGATATCTCTGCAGGGCACAGGGACTCAGGTCTGGGCATACCCTGCGGGCGGGTCTCGTGTTGTTCCTCTTGTTTTCAATAACAACACACACTAGAATGTGTTCATTCGTTTATTGTGTTTTACTGATGATTCGCTTTGTTCTCTTCTGTATAAGAGGCAAATTGTGCACGCATCATGTGCTTTGCATTTTGCGCCAGAATATGGTGTACATGTTTAGCCAATTTAGCCACAGCAGTGTTTCTCTCTGCTCTGTGATTAAGCCTCATTTGTATACATGGGTTTATGGCATCTCCAAGTGTGCTTCCGTTCTCAGGAGCCAGGTAGTTGGAATAAGCATTTGAGGTGTTGCCCTGAAATTTGAGGTCACTTTCCATGTGAAAATGCTTGTGGCGACGAACAGACTTCCGCTCCAGCTGCAACTAGGCGCAATGGCATACCATGAATATGGCCTGCAACCAGTCTTGGTTTTTCAGGCAGCGGCATTAGGTATTCTGGAACTTTTAGGCCAATGCTTACACAGTGGGGAGCATGCTTTGTTTCACCATTAACTGATATGCCTATACTTTCTAGAAGCCCACCATGATAACACAGGGGCCTTTTGAAGTGTGTACTACTACAGTGACTTTCAAAGATCTGCCATGCATGCACTGTTAATGCATGTTTTAATTTAGCCACATGGGTCAGCAGACACACATCGTGACTTTATCGGACGCCTATAACATGCATTCTTAATAGAGCAATTCCCTACGTGCATTGCAGCACCTTGTCTAGACATTACAAACACGCTCTGGATTTAAGTTTGTTGCAAGTTTCAAGCTTCCAAGAGAAGCTTGAAATCGGGATCCCCCTGTGACATACTGTCCATCTCAGTTTTGCGACAAATTGACCCACATTCTCTCACTCACGTTCTTCAATTGCTTAACACTTCTGCCTTTAAGCTGGAAGCATGCAATGGTGGTCCCATTGTTGAAAAAAAATTATGCTGATCCTGTCCTTCTTTCCAATATTCACCCTATTTCTCTTTTACCTGCCCTCTCCAAGATTCTTGAGATATATTAATGGACACTTGTCCAAATTCATTGAGACTAATGGGCTTCTACATCCGACCCAATCCGGCTTCAGGACCAGTTATTCCACCGAGTCTACTCTGCTCGGGGTCACTGAACATCGATGAGGGCAAAACCATGGCCTTAGTGCTACTTGACCTGAGCACGGCCTTCGATACGGTCTCCCATATCGTACTCATAAAGGCCCTCCAATGCTCAGGTGTTACAGGGACCGCCTTGAGTAGGCTGAGCTTGTTCCTCTCAGACCGCACCTTGCAGGTCTTTTAATCTACCTCTAAATCCAAATCTCATCCCTTGCCCTATGGCAGGGCTCGACAAATCCGAAAAATGGTTTTAGTCCTGCAGGTCTAGTACCATGGAAAATCCCCTCGACCTGACTCCAACCCACTTGACCTCCGTCTCTGAAAACGGAGCAAAAGTGACAAGATAACAAGATTCAAAGGCATGTTTATTGCTCATTTCCTTTGTGAGCAATAAAAATGCCTTTAAATCGTGTTATCTTGTTACTTTTGCTCTGTTTTTAAAGACAGAAGACAAAAGTTAGTTTGATTTCCTACTCGCCAGAAAGGGCGAGTAGGACCTAAAAATAGCTCGTCCTCCTCCATTCTCCCTCGCAAATGCGAGCGGGCGAGTGGATTTGTCGAGCCCTGCCTATGGGGTCCCCCAGGGCTCAACTCCCAGCCCTTTGCTGTTCAATATTTACATCAAACCGCTGCCAGCTATAGTGGAGGAATCTGGGCTGTCGCTCTTTTCATACGCTGACGACACCCAGATCCTCTTCTCGCTGTCAGCAGACAAACAATCTGAGCCCTCGGCACTTAGATCCGGCCTCAGTAAAGTTATGGTTAGGATGAACGCCAACTTTTTGAAACTCAATGGCGATAAAATTGAGGTTTTGATCCTTGGCAAGGACCGCAGTCTCTGGGGCCCTCAACATTGGCCTCCAGAAATAGGTGCGCTAACTCAGCCTGCCACCCAGGTGCACAACCTTGGCGTTATTGTGGAGGACTCTCTCTCCATGCGGTATCAAGCTACAAAGGATGCGGCCACCTGTTTCACCATTTTGAAATGGTTAAAGAAGATTGTGTGGATGCTTCCATCTCACACCCAGCGTACCGTGGTCCAGGCTCTGGTGACTTCCAGGCTGGACTACGGGAATATTCTTTACCTGGGTGTTAACAAAGAAATAAAACGCAAACTGCAGCGAGTACAAAACTCAGCCGCAAGAATACTCTGCCGAGTTCCCAAAACGGTTTCTACGTCCAGGTCTTTGACCGATCTCTACTGGCTTTCAGTGGAGAATTGAGTCAAGTTCAAAGCCCTCACGTACATGTTCCGCATTAAGCATGCTAAGGCCCCCGACTACGTACAACGGCTGGCCGCCCCTTATGTCCCCTCCCGCACTGTCAGATCCTCTACTCAAGAAAAATTCTGAGTCCCGAGAGTTAGACTGTCTCGTAAGGGAGGACGTTCTTTCTCTTACCTTGGCCCCACTTTGTGGAATGCACTTCCATTGTCCCTCCGATTACAATCTGATCTACTGTCTTTCCGAAGATCCCTTAAAACTTGGCTCTTCAGCCAATAGGCCCTTCTTTCCTCAGTTGTTCTCTGTCTGCGCCGGGAAACCCCTTGGGGTTGCTGCGCGCTGTTATATAAATTTAAATAAATAAATAAATAGCCACAATAAAGGTTACGGTTTAAACACAATACTTATATACTTTTGTTGGCGGCAAGATTTTGGTTCGTTCAATGTCTTTTATTTAATGTCCTTGTGTCAGGACACATATTTTAGGTTTCGCCTGCACATCGCTCGCGCTGTGCTGGTTTGGTTTTTCTTCCGCCCTTTACCCAAGCTCATCATAGCTGTACCCATTTTAAGCGAACTTATCTGGGGGAATGTTTTTTTTTCTTTTCTTTGTCCTCCGCCATTTACCTAATCTCCCTGGTTTATGGTATCATGAGTAACAGCACAATATTTTTATTTCCCAATAAGCAAGTCATAATACTTTCACTTAATTTTGGTAACTCATATTGCACACCTGCTCACCAAACTACAACTTACAACAAAAAAGCAGGTTACTATGAATAACATACATAGGGTGACCGTATTTTGAGAAGCAAAAACCGGGACAGGCTAGGCATAAAAGTAGGACAAAAGACTTCAACATTACTTCTATGTCTGGCCTGATCGGATTTTTGCACACACACATAAAAAAAATCTCCCACTTAGCTATTGAAAGACATCTAGACTCTACTCTGCGTACCACTGCTCTCAGGGCATAAGTCCTAAAAACATAAGTGGGGGGACTAACCTAGTTAATCAGCATGCAAGCGACATCACGACGTGTGACATCACAGTGTGTGACATCATAAGAAGTGACATCAGATCTTATGCCTTCGTATATAACAGGTCTATCATGAGTACATTGGAGCACAATTCAAGTATACAGGGAAGCCTTCCTGATCTAGGCAGAAGATTCACGCTTTTGTGAGCTACACATAAAACAATGTTGCCTTTAGTCAGCGTAAACTTCCTCTACCCATAGTGCTTTACAAGAAAAAATTGTGATATTTAAATTATTACAACGCCTCCTTAGGGGTAGTAAGCACTATATATGCTATTTATTGTGTGTAAATACTGGGAAAGACCAACACATCTGATATTCTTACAGTGCATGCATATCTTCTAAACAGGGACTGAACAAACAAGGTGTGAGCCTTTGTTTACCCTCTGCTGCACTAGCATCAGGTGTGAGGGTCCAGACTGCTCCCAGCCAAGAGACTCCAATAAAAGGATGCCGGATGACCCCTCAGATTCGGCCTTTGTAATGTGCCCAGCAGGAGTCTGAACTAAGAAAGCCCCATTAGTCCCCACCGGCATTTTGTCGCGGATCGAAAGCAGACAAAGTGCAGGCACTGCTGAATGTGTCCCGGTGTTTGTAAATTACACCAGTACGAACTCAGCATATTTTTTAGTGGGGCCCAACTGCTTGGCAGAGTGGACGGCGTCCACTCTGTGAAAATAGTGGGTGGACACCGTCCATCCACGTGTACCCCCGACTTGTGCCCAGCCTGCTCTCCTCTCCGTCTCCCCTCTGCTGCAGCAGGCGTGAACCTGTGCTGCCTGAAACAGATACATTATTTGATGAAAGCATACCTCATAATTTTCCTTTGCAGGATGACTTGCCCTTTGTCCCAAAAACCAGAACATGCATTTAAATTTAAGGAAAGCGTCGGGACACCCATGTGAAAACCGGGAGTGCCTACTGTAATCTGGGACAGCTAGTCACCCTACACATAGATGAAACTGTATGCATTTACCAATGCTTGTTTAGAATTGAATTGGTTGTGTTGTCATCGGTACACTTGCTGCTCATATCTTATAACTCTCTGCTGGTCAAGAATGCTCATATTGCACAACTGCTCACCAAGCTAAAACTTACAACAAAAATATTATTAATCACATAGGCGAAACCGAATGCATTTACCAGTATGTGGCCTACTAACAACTAATTTATTTAATCTGTTTCTAGGAGTCTGCAATGGTAGCTTTTCAGGTCTCGCCTAGCAACACAGCGCATGCGCTGTCGCCTTGGCGAGATCTATTGTCGTGGCTTTTTCAGCAAAAGGGGGACAGGACATGTGCATGCGTACAGCGTTAGCACAAGACCCAGCAGATGTGCGCGTACAGAGGACAGGAGATGTGCACCCGCACAGCTTGCGGCATTAGCACAACTCCTGCTCGCTCGCTACCTCTCTCCCTCCCCGTCTACGCACAAGCGCCTACATTTTACTGGTGGTGGAACAGATAACTAGCGCTGCCACTTTGTGAAAAATACCGGCCATCTGTTGTGTTTTAAGAGCCTGCAATGGCCCGAACATGTTACTAAATTGTACATTAACCAAAATCGTAACAGGACTTTGCTGCCTTTGTTTACTTTAATTAACAGGGACTGTAAACGCATCACTGGAGCACATCTAAAAGTTTGTTGTAATTACATTTGTTGTTTGAATTACGCACAGATAAAGGGTAAAAATACCGGCTTTGGATAATTTGGTTTACTTTTGTTCCAGCCAGGGCAGGAAAAAAAACAGCAGGTGGCAACTCTACAAACAACATATAAAGCTTGCCAGCTACATACTTCCCTTGCTCAATATGGGTCACCTTGCGGTCTTTCGTTCGATCCACACCCAATAGTTTCCTATATCCTGTCATCTCAGAAACCCCGCCCGCTCTCTCTACTGCCACCTCACATTTCCGTCTCCTTCTACTACAAATGAACTACACTTCCCGCCGTGCGCTTTGGTTGTGTTATTCTGTGTCATCACGTATTGCCGGATGAAGATGGCAGCACACTGGAACAGTGAGAATGTGGTGGTCGAATTCAGGGACACTCAGGTGAGTTAGGGGCGGGCCTGGGACTTCGGGATAAGGAGAACCTACTGCATTGTGTCTTATGCATATCCTCATACATTTTCCATTTTAACTGCATTTCGTTCTATCCTGTTCACTCTTATGTCACTCTCAGTCAGCATAGAGTTTATGATGTGCAGTTTGTAGATTTGTTACTTTTAACCTTTACGCGTTTGGGGTGAGACGTTCGAATGTTTGCGGGTAAAGGGAATGAATCATATTCGATCTGTTGTTGCTTCTCCATCTGCTGTGCTCTCAAGTTTAGGGTTTCATCTCCCACCGTTTACTGTTGGACTGTCTCTTGAGTGCCCCATGCAAACTAGTTCAAAAGTAAAGATGCCCATTTCGAGCTCAGAGCTTCTCTTCTTTCTGTTGCTGAGTGCACGTTGTTTGCGGTGCCCCCATCCTCATTTCACCTGTTCTTGGCTGTCCTCAATGTTTGGCCGTATACACGAAGATCCTTTACAAACAAATTAGGTTTTGCCTGGCCCAGCTCACGCTCTGACATTGACAGAATGTACCTGATTGTGTCTTCTGCGACTGCTTGAGCTTTAATGTAATTAAAGTATTTATTTGTGTTCCTCTCATGCCACAGCTGCCAACAATATACCAGGAATACCAACCCTACACCAGGGAAAGCATGTTAGGGTAATCATCATCATAAAATGCACGCGCTCAGTATGTAATGAATTGCCACCATAATATGGTGGCTTGCATTATAGGTAGTGTTATGTGTATATATTTTTTTTAATAAACTTTATTGGGTTTCAGTGACACCATATCCTGCGTAAAGGATTATGCCATACTACAGTGTGCAGTTTCTATAAACATATATATATATAAATACACACACACACACCTCAAATCCAGCGTATAACTCTATACATAGGAGTTACCTCTAAGTGCATCAAGAAAAAACAAAACGCCATGACAGTTTCCACATAGGAAAGTATAAATTATAATAGGAGAGCACCAAAAAGGACAGTTATGTCAGAACCACAGTTTTGACAGTAACAGTCAGCCCTTCATACCTGGACCCATTAAACTAGCAACTGAACATCTGCACCCTCACTATCGTGCGCATTCCCCTTACCCAGCTGCTAGTATGATAGAATTTCAAGGTAAAGGGTTCATAGCCGTCTGTGGAGCACCTACTCATTAAGGGGTTATATGTGTATATAACGTGTACTATCACTGGCTTATGTCCTTGTCGGAATCGAGTTTCCAAATGTTTGCATCTTGTACGGTTATAGAAGCAACAATGGTTTAACAAATGAATAAAAGGCATTGTCATTTACAATGCCAGTAGCTCCAACTCTCGGAAATACGAGACCTATTGTATTGCAAATATTTGTTGTAAACAGGACACATTAGGGCCTCCTCCAATTACTTTAGACCCGGACTGCTCAATGACTGGTGCAACCAGGATAGCGTAAATAAAGTCATTAGCCTTCGCCCCAAAAACACAGGCTCCCCCCACCACGGGCACACTCACCTTCCATTGCGTCCCGACTTCGTTCGAAGTCTTCTGTATGCTGTTGCTTAAAGTGCTGGCACATGCAACAGAACACAAAGTCCAACATCCACCCGGTGGCGACCTCCACTGACGCCATGCAAAGACCACTCGCTGGACACTGCCCCCCGCACACCTCGCATATCACTGGTCTTTCCAAAGTATCCATCGGGGTGTCGGTTCGTTCAGTCTCTGATGCGTTTTCCGCCTTTATTGCCAGCCTATAAGTATCTTCGCCTGCTCCAGGCAAAGTAGGCATTACTTGGACAGTTGACATTTTCGAAGAAGCGCGCTGTACTGACCCCTCTTTAGCGGCGGCCATCTTAAGTCCAGGCAATAGTTCAAAATAAACGCACGAAACTACTATGAGAGGGCGGGGCATGGGCAAAAATGTTTGCTGCCCATGTGTTAGATTAGTAAAGCGCATTGCCTGGACTGTGACGCCATATGGCCACTGTTACTGACTGCACGTGACGGTTTTTGTTCCATGAGCACTTCGGTGTTGCAGTAATTGGTGTGTTATGCTGGCGTCCCCTTACAGCAGCAGGTTTGGCATTTCAGTGCTGTCAATGCCGTTCCAATTTTTGCTGGGTGGATTTTACCGCGCTCCTTCGTTATTGGATGCATTTAATGTACGATCATATTTTGGTGAAAACTAGTACTCGATCTGTCCTTCACATACAAAATATCTGTTTAAGGAAAAACACGCATGAAAGATGCACGTGTGAGGTACAGAGAAAATGTTATTGGATTTTATTTGATAACAGACAGCGCTATCTAAGAACAATCATTGGCAAAGTCAATAAGTTTTGTATGTGTGAAATCCTTTGGGGTTGTCAGTTTTTTAGGTCGAGCCTAGCTGAAGCGCGCATGCACTACACACCACGGCCGGTGGTAGGTGTAACTGCAGGGCGGTGACGTAGGGAGGGGGGTTGTAATGTATGGATTACGGACTTTAACAGGTAAGTAAACATATAAATAAATAAAACGAATTTCGTTGTGTGCACTGCATCACCAAATGCGATGCAGTGCACGCACCAAAATTCGTTTTATTTATTTATGTTTACTTATCTGTTAATGTCAGTAATCCATATATTACAACCCCCCACCCTGCCCCTCCCCCTCCCTACATCACCGCCCTGCAGTTACACCTTGTTGTAGCCATTAATAACAGCCGGAGGCACCTTGGAGGTACAGGTTAGTTTTATTGACATAGCACAACACCAGCGCGCCCGTTCACTTCCGCCAGCGAAGCCTCACTGACGGAGAACCGGCGGCGATCACATTAGAACGTTCGGACATGGGACATTCCACTGAGGCGCAGGGGTGCGACCACAGTGAAGTCACAACATACCCCCCTTTCCTCTACTCGCAGGTAGGGAGTTGAGTGATAAACAATGAAAGTACAGAATTATTGAGAGGAGGGGACAGGGAGATAAACAACAATTCAGCCAACAAGAAAATCATTCAAATGTGGAGGAAGTCTCCTGATCCGTAAGGGTGTCTGATGGGCTTGAGCCCCATGAAGGTTCTGAAATGCATCACTTGAGTTGGTTGCCCTTTGATCAATCCCCAAGTTGTCCCCTCCAGGGCCTGGTGCCCTCGTCTCTGTACCTGTGCGGGCACCGTCAAGCAATTGGCGATCCTGAGCTAACATGTACCCTGAGCAAGTATCTTTGATGATAGCATTTCTATTAAAGGTTTCAGGAGAGTGGTCTCCAGAGCTGTACTTTGCCACCCTGCGCAAGTTCCATTTATCTCCATTCTCCAATACCACATAGAAGGGATGCACTTCTTTCACCTTGAATGGTCCTTGAAATTTACGCATGCCTCTGACCCAACGCCCAGACCTGACTTTGACACAATCACCAACCAGAATGTTAGGATAGTTTTTCCCCATTCCTTGAACCTTCCTGGAACCATGCGCGGGAATTCTCACATCACACTCACTGCCATTCTTTCCTTCCAGCATCTCCCGGATCCACGGAGGCACCAGTTTGGAGGTAGGTTTTCTGCCCCGCATGGCTACGAAGGGAACCACGCCGGTGGTGGAATTTTCTGTCGTGCGATAAGCCCACACTAACTCGTTAAGAGTTTTTTCAATGTCGAGATTATTTGCGAGTGCCAGACTTATCGCGCCCTTGATCATTCGATTGGCTCGCTCTACAATCCCGTTGGATTGTGGGTTGTACAGAGTGGTGAACACATGTTTTATTCCACATTCACTCAGGAATCCCCTCATCTCATTTGAGGATAATTGGGTCCCGTTGTCCGTGATAAGGATCGCGGGATAGCCTTCCTCCTTAAAAATCGTGCGCAAAACTTTGATAGTAATGCGGGTAGTTATTTCTGGAAGGAGATAAGCAATGAGCCATCGAGTATTCACATCCATAACTACTAGACCAAATCTCTTGCTGGGGTGGACACCGGGCATAGGTCCAATAAAGTCAAGGCATATACTATGCCACACCACACCCGGATCCTGGATGGAACTAGGGGTGGATTGGGGTCCCACTCTAAGCCGTTTTTCAGATTCACAGCAATCACTGCACCTCTCCACCCACCTAATCACATCACCATCCATTCCTGGCCACCAGAACTCGTTTCTCAGCCTTTTCCTTGTTATGGTTTGGCCTAGATGCCCTTCATGAGCCAAGTCAAACAGTTTTTTCCGCACATCAACAGGGGGAATTAACTTATCTTCACGCATGATAGACAGTTCATCAATGACTGCGTTATAGGACCGGACACTGATAGGCAAGGTACTTTCCCTGCGCCTGCCTTTAGAAATGAGATTCTTGACATTCTTCAAAACCTCATCATGCAACATGGCCTCTGCCCACTCTTCCTTGCTGACCGCGCCACAACTCCACAGAACTACCTCATTCACACACGAGATAGCTCCTTCGCACTCCTTCTTAGCCTCTCCTGTTTTGTCCACATCCTCCCATTTCAAGGACAAACGTGACATGCAATCAGCCTGAACGTTGCGCCAGCCCGAAATGAACTCCAGATCAAAGTTGTACTCCTGTAATCTTGAGGCTAACCTGGCTAGCCTGGCTGACCCCTTTCCTGTTCCACCTGGAGAGAGTATCTTCAACAAGGGCTTGTGGTCAGTACGAAGTTTAAACCTTTGCCCCCACACATACATTCTGAAATACTCTACACCCCAAGCAGCTGCTAAAGTCTCTTTTTCTATTACTGAATAGCATCGTTCAGTAGTAATCAAAGTGCGGGATGCAAACGCTACTGTTTTTTCGCTATTTCCGTCACTTTGTGACAACACAGCTCCTAAGCCGGTGTCACTAGCATCAACTGTGAAGATGGTCTTCTCCTCTACAGCAAACGGCACTAGAATGCCAGCATTGCAAATCTCGAATTTGATTTCATTAAAACATTTCTCTTGTTCATCCCCCCAACTGAATTTGGCACCTTTCCTCAAGAGCACCTTTAGTGGTTCAGTTTTGCTTGCAAAGTTCTTCACGAACTTCGAGTAGTACTCGATAAGCCCAATAAATGAGCGTACCTGGTCCTTATTTATAGGACCAGGAGCCAACTTTATTGAAGCCAAAAGATCTCTCTTTGGTTTCACACCCTCTGACGAGATAGAATGCCCTAGATACTCCACCTCTGTTGCTAAAAATGAGCATTTCTCCCTGCGCAATGTCAAGCCAGATTCAAGAATTTTCGCAAGAGCATTCTTTAAGGCAGCATTATGGTCACTCACACTCTCACCAAACACTAAAATGTCATCCTGAAAATAGATTAAATTTTTTACACCTTTGAAAACCTCTGTGACCATCCGTTGGAATACACTTGCAGCTGAACATAATCCGAAGGGCATCCTCGTGAATTGAAATATGCCTTCGTTGGTGATAAAAGCTGTCAAGTGTTTGGAAGATGCGTGTAAACGTATTTGGTGGTAGGCATGACGAAGATCAAGCTTAGAAAAGTACTTCGCCCCTTTAAGTAAAACCATCATTTCGTTTATGTTTGGCAGGGGAAACGTGTCAGGGATCACATTCTGGTTCAAGCTTCTGAGGTCCACACAGAAGCGTAGACTACCATCAGCTTTCTGTGAAATCACAACCGGAGAAATCCATGAAGAACATTCAATAGGCTCTATGACTCCACTGGACAGCATCTCCTCCAACATCACCTTCACCTCCCCCCTCACTGCAATGGGGACCATTCTCAGTTTGTGTTGTATAGGGACAGCATTGGGTTTAAGCTTAATTTTGTGTACATAACCTTCAAGGTTGCCTAGTTGTTCTCTGAATACACCTTTACCGCCTTCCAAGATGTCTCCTATTGAGAGGTCATCCACTACCATAACCTGCTCAATTGCACGTGGGTCAATTTTGATGTGGAGATCAAATTGATGATACCATCCTAATATGGTGGGTCCAGACTCTGCCACATACACGTTCCCCTTCACAGATCTCTCTTTAAACACAATATTAGTTGCCATGTACCCTAAAATGTCTATTTGTTCACCCTGATACCCACCAGGATTTATGTCTTTGGGCATCAGCTTCGTGTTGGGCCACTCCTGCTTGAAAATTCTTTTAGGAACAATAGTATACAGCGATCCTGAATCAACCATAAGCTCAACGCTCTTTCCACCAATGATAAATCCTGCTTTGGGCCTGTGTTTCCTCCTTACATCTGAGTCATGAGACTCGGTGAAAAGGACCTCATCACTCTCACTTCCATCATATGATGATGGTTCCACACGCAAGATTCTGTCTGGGATGTAAGGAATGGTAGGTTGCTTGGATAACAGCGCTACTTTGCCCTTGGTAATATCTCTGCACATCCTTGCGAAATGACCTTTACGGCCATACTTTAAACACTCTTTCCCAATAGCCCAACATTGTCTTGAGTCGGGCGCATGGTAAGCGCTCCCACACTTTCCACACGTTTTGTTACCAGCCCTATTGGGGAATTTCCTTTCCACAGGGGCGTTCCTCATGCCTCTAAACCTTGTTGAAGCAGCCACTTCCCCTTCACAACCCTGCCCCACAGAAGTTTCACTTTCACCTGACAAATTGACCTTAACCTCTCTACGATCCATTTCTTTCATGCATGAATCAGACTCCTCAATTATTTTGGCAATATCAATAGCGTCCTTGAGAGATGGGTCCTTGGCAGCCCATAACCGTTCCTGAGTCTTTCTGCTCCTACAATGAACAATGAGTTGGTCTCTAATCATTTCTTCAGTCATGGGTCCAAATCTGCACTTTAGTGAAAGTTCTCGAAGTCTAGTGATGAACTCATCTATAGACTCGCCTGCTCTCTGTGGCTGGGTATAAAACTTATATCTCCTCAGCGCTATGTTTATTTCTTTCGCAAACCTCAGTTCTAACCTTTTTCGCGCCTCCTCATACACATCTGCAATAGGCTGGCCTCTCTCATCATTAGCTACAGGCAAATATTTAAAGATGTGTTGGCCTTCTTTCCCAAGATTAGTGAGCAAGATTGCTTTCTTTCTACTACTAGCGTAATCCTGGGCATCTAAGGCCTCTAGATAATTGTCAAACATTTCAATCCACTCATCCCATTCTATGCTTGGATTCCCTGGCTGGTTTAGGAAATGAGGGGGTGTGGACACAGCAGAGAGATCAAGTGCATTTACATCCATTTTGCCGTGGCGTTTACCCTAAACTGCTATACTAAAATGTCTTGGTGCTCTACTCTCTCTTTTACCACTATGCAGTTTGAAACAAAAGCAAGGTACTGAAATAGAACGCAACTTTGTCGCAAAATTATTACTTCCCTACTTTGTGCATAAGCTTCTATTGTGCCTTCAGAGACCAGCATATGCTACTCAGCCCCATGACAACGCCACTTCATGAACGAGAGCACCTTTCCTACGTTAGAGTTTATGCTAGGGTAAGTGCGTTGACTCTGCTGCTCACATTACAGATCTAATTGTGCCAAATGTTTTTTTTTCCAATACCATAAATAGCACGTATGTACCACTTTATGCCCTTAGGTGGCAGTGTAACATCAAGAACCCTGCACTTCCCTTAAGAGTTCGACTATACACACCGTCTCTGATGAAAACAATTACAGTCTAAAAGTGACTGGTTCTTTCCCCAATACTGGTAGCATAGCGTTTCAAGTTCAATACGCCATGAAGCTCTTCACAGTCAACTTTATTCTGCTGTGTGACTCTCACAGAGGCATAACCTGCTCCTCACATTCGCTTCGTAGTCCATGCTCTTTCCACCACTCCTGACAGGAGTACGCCTTGGTTGACAGGGTTGGTAGCCTCAGTGAAATACACTTTTGTTTAAACAGAGTTCACGCGTTGCTCCGTGCCACAAATATTCCTGTCACTCCTGTCGAGCCTTTTTGCGACTTAGTTTCCCTCTTGGACACTAATCAGCTGGCATTCATCTCCTCAGCTGTCATCAGGCATTTCCCACAGCGCCGCTCGAGCGTCTGAATGACTCAGCTATCACGCTTTAGTCAGCCTGCATTCCTCCCATGAGCTGTCACACGGCTTTCCTCCTCAGCGCCGCCCATTAACTTCAGAAGCACTGCAAATGGGTTGCCTAGTTCGCTCAATTCCTTACAGCTGTGAACACTTCAGCTGTCATCAATCATCTCTTCTCTGCGCCGCTCTTCTTATCTCTCATAGGGAATGCGCACGTCCTCCTCACACCAACAAGTAGTCATTCCTTCTTACTTGTACATACCATAACATGTGGGAGGTTTTCACCGCTGCGCTTCCTCCTCGTGTGAATTTCACTTCATTGTGCTTCATCTGCCATCAATCTCCTCGCTGTGTGCTGTGCTCCCCGCTGTCGGAAGACCGTCCTCGTTGCCAATTTATGTTGTAGCCATTAATAACAGCCGGAGGCACCTTGGAGGTACAGGTAAGTTTTATTGACATAGCACAACACCAGCGCGCCCGTTCACTTCCGCCAGCGAAGCCTCACTGACGGAGAACCGGCGGCGCTCACATTAGAACGTTCGGACATGGGACATTTCACTGTGGCGCAGGGGTGCGACCACAGTGAAGTCACAACACACCTACCACCGGCCGTGGCTGCTGCACACTGCACACTGTGCAAGGCATACCATAAGAGTATGCAGTGGGAGCCCTGCCCACACTCCGCCCATTTTTTGTCATTGGCTTTGTGTTATTGTCCTTCTTAAATGCTGGCTTCTGATTCGTAAATAGGCTTTTTAGTCCCTCTTTGGTACCACCTTATTTGCATTTGTTGCCGCCCATAACTATTGGACCTTTTACTTGGTTTGTTACACTGTCTGCATTATAAGTGGGTGAGCACTATTATGTTTATTGACACTAATTGGGACAATGGCAGTTGCTTTTTTTTGTATTTGCACGCTGCGCACGGCGCCCACTTTAGGGACACTGCACTCAGTTTACATCTTATTTTTAAAACGATATTGAGCTTTAGGGACACTGCACTCAGTTTAATTTTTATTTTTAAAACGATATTGAGCCCGGCGCCCACTTCAGGGACACCGCGCTCTGTTTATTTATTCATTTTTTAAACTTTTAATACTGAGCGCTGCGCCCACTTCAGGGACACTACAATCTTTCTTTTTTTTTAAACTTTAATAATGAGCGCGTCACCCGCTTCACGGACACTGCGCTCTGCAATACAATAGGTATTGCTTTTGCAAAGCTTTGAACTATTGGTATTGTAAATGACCATGCCTTTTAATTTTTTATATTTTTATAAAAGGCATTGCCATTTACAATGCCAGTAGCTCAAAAACTCGCAGTTGCGAGACCAATTGCATTGTAAATGCTTGTTTAGCCATGTTGTACAGGAGCATGGCTGCTGTGCAACATGGCTGAAAGTAAAAACTAGTTTCAACCATGTTGCTTTGCCACATGGCAAAAATATTGACAAAGAAAAATCGCTTTAGTAGTTGCCTTTGGTGATATTGTCAATCCATGTTGTGTGCAGCAATCATGGTTGAAAGTAAAAACAAAAAAACGCATTAGCACAGCCAGTATTGTCTTTCTTTTTACATTCAAAGCATATGGATACAAGAGAACTCTGGGCTCTTCCAATGCTTGTTTTCCTTACCTCGCATGGGCAGCTCCTTCTCATTTACCATTGTCTTAGTCTCCGAATGCTATGACCAGCCAGAAACAACAAGGGCTTAGTTGCTCTGATGGAGCAAGGTGGCAAAACTAAATTTTGTGTACCCCTTGCAAAATCAATGTTCCATAACGTTAACATTTACTAATGGTGTGTTGTGGTGAAATAATCAACAATAGTATAAGATGCACACAAATACACACCTGGGAATACTAATTTTGCCTGCATGAAGCAATATAATTAACTAATTTGTATTGTTATTGTGAAGTGAATTAATGCACAGCTTAAATAT
Source organism: Lissotriton helveticus (assembly GCF_964261635.1). NCBI lineage: Eukaryota > Metazoa > Chordata > Amphibia > Caudata > Salamandridae > Lissotriton > Lissotriton helveticus. The sequence continues at coordinate 553,816,062 of NC_136063.1, forward strand.
AAATAAACGCAGCATGAATGTGCTTATTGTACATGTTATTGTGCCAGAAAGTCGTCGGATATGTAAGTATGAAACGCATTTATGTGGCTTACTTGCTAGGTAATAACTAATGGGGAAACATTAGTACGGTGGGAGGTAAACAGAAGGGCTTTAGTTCCATATTTAACATGAATTTGTGTTTTTTTCTATGATAGTTCCAAAAGTGGCCTCTGAGACCTAGTGAAAACATGGCTGCTCTGGTAAACTGCGAGCAAGTGCCGGACTGCGCATGTGCGCCCAAAGCCTGCAAGTGAGAGTGAACTGCCTGTGCTCGGATGGGAAGTTCAAGGCTACTGTGCCCTGGAAGTCAGGATGGTTGCCAAAACGTGGACAGTCGAGTGTTCTGAACGTGGGAAAGAAACGTGAAGTTACCAGTCAAGGAAGTTACTAGGCCAAAGACTGTCCTAAAGAATACCCTTTTATTAAATTGCTGATTCACCGTGAATATGATGTTGTAATGGTGAGGAGATGCTCACCTATCCCAAATTCATCCAATCAGAACCCGAGTTGGTGATGTTAGATACTTTTTAGATAGATTAAGTTAGGAAATTAGTGTATAAAAACCCCTGATTTTGCTTAGAGGGGGTCGCTCTTTTCGATTTCATCTCGAAGTGCTGTAGGATTGCAGATTGATTCCTGGATGTAAGGTACTTTGATTTATTTCTTGTTTGCTTTGCAGGACTGAAGGATAAGATGAGAGCGTTAGTTAGGGATGTTAGGAGAGAGTGAATTTGGAACTATCTGTTCTTTGCTAAACTTTCCAAACTGATCTATAAAATAAATGTCTATTTTCCGAGCTTTAAAATAAAATGATCATTCTGAAATAAAGTTTAAGATTTTTACTGAATAAAGAATTAATTAATGCATAAATGTCAGACATACTAAAAGTTTGCTTTAATAAAGAATTGGGAAATGGAAGATTAAAGCTGGTCTTGTGATTTTCCTACGCCTATTTTTCTTTCTAGCAGATCCATTGCCACTATGGTGGTGTGTCTGAATACAATTAACATTTGTTGAAAACTATGGTAAAACGTTTAGAACTGCAGGTGTAAATAATAACTAGTTGAATAGGTTTAGACATTCCACCAATGTTACAGCGGTACTCCTTTGTATTTCACCAATCCTTGAAGTCGAATTAAATGAGTCAGAGAAAGTGTGCAGTGTTATGGGCCCCACTGGTGAATGAATGCGTGTCCGGATATTACAGGGCAATAGTGATATTGATTTAGAAATTATTTTGGAGTTCCGCTGCAGCTGCTCGTGTTCACTAATTTTTCCACCAGTATTCCTTTAGCATTTAAGGTCTTGCAAGTGCTACTGACACCTAGCCAATAAAGTCCTGTCTAGTGCAAAATTGATAGGAATTAGGCAGAATTTGAGCTGCTGTGCAGAGATGGGGGAGGCTGCTTAAGAAGAATTTGTGTTAGCGGCATGCCTGATGCTGGAGGTGTGTTTTTTCTCTCCGCTTTAGATATCAAAACTTGTATATTACTGCCCCAGGTAACTTTATGAGGTCCCTGGAGGACTGTAAAGCCACCTAGGCGAGTAATGGCAGAATAATTTAAAACGCCCGTGAAGTCAATAGGCTGCTAACCCTGGCAGATAAAAGGAGAAAGAGCACTATGATGCAGCCAGCACTGGCACCACCATAGTGGTTTTATTGCCTATTACGGAGGGAGAGGGGCTACTTTGACTACGCAGGATGGGCTGGAGGGCTGTGGGCCAACACAGACAATGGAGGGAGGGGCTGGGAATAAGCACGTGGACTAACTGAGGGCACTAAAGAGGGGGTGGGGTAAGCACCACAAAGACATCAATGGAGTGAAAGTGTGAACAGGCAACACGGGTGAGGGAGGGACACAAAGGTGAGAGAAGTACACAAGGGGGCTTACTGAAAATGCTGCACATACAGTACTTAAGCCCAAAGTAGTGCTACAGAAATGGTAGGTGGCAGGACACAAGTAATGCAACCATGCTCCATGTGAGGTACAAACACACATAGAGTGAAGGAGACAACACCAGATGACCTATAAGAAGCTAGTACATGCGAGTGACAATGAAGCCAACCAGTAGTAAGTAGTGGGCAGTCTAGAAAGCCTACTGCTAGAAAACAAAGTATCTTGAAGAGATAGAGTATGTGCTGTCTAGGCGAGACCTGAAAAGGTGGGGAAATGGATGACTCCAAAAGAGGCGCGCCAAAGAAAGAGGGTCGTAATTACTTCCATGAAATTTGGTCTATATAATTAAGGGTGTGGTTTGAAGTATACAACCTATTGTTAAAATAAAACAACTCTATGCTACACATAGTACAGTATGCCACCTTCCTCAGCGTGTTTTGGGTGGCTTATTATTCGTTTTCTGTAATAGTACCTAGACATATTACAGCACAACATGCATGCTAGTCAAATAAGCTAGACCTACTTGTTAGGCCAGTGATTGTTAGCAGCATCATGTAAATGATTAATATTGATTTTGTTTTAAATAACACAATTTCACAATTTTTCAAATTTTGAAAAAATAAGATTATGAATTATACTTTACTAAGGTCCGTTATGTGGTAGTGTACTTTGAATTGTCCCAGTCGCTTCTGTTCTCCCATTTAGGCTGCTTTCTTCTGCAGTCACTCAAACTGTTTGTCAAACCCTTTTTCTCCCCACATCCTGCTGAAACACTTCCATTTCAATATTCCACACTTAATCTCCTTCAGTTTCATCACTGTCTTTTGTCCTGCACGTATTTCCTTCCTTCACCTCCCTTTCCAATGCTCCCTCATTCTCACATACCCTGCTTTCTATCACCTGTTAACAAAGCATTTCCCTTTTGAGGTTTCGCCTGCACAGCGCTTGGGTTGTGCTTGCAAAATCTCTTGTTTTCAAACAAAAGAAATCTTAAAAGGGGCTTAGAACCGGACCAATACTGCTGGACTGGTGATCCATTTAAATAAAAACTAGAAAGAAACTCTACCTCACGCCAACAGGGTCGATCCCCGCTCAGGTGTTTGTCTTTTACATCTCTGTGACAGACCTTTGCCCTAATTTATGAAAAGATCAGGTGCTAAGCATCACAAAAATCACAATACTATTTCTAAGTTCAGTCAATTATGAGGATTTTGATTAGTTTTAAGTGTTTTATTTTCATTACAAGTTTATTAAATTGTGTTTCTTTTTATTCAATTTGTCAAATGTATTAGTCAAATTACAAAATGGTTGGAACAAATCTTAACAAATAATGCATTCAGCGTGTTCCATACAGGAAAGACTCCCTATTATAGAGAATGGGGCAAAATGGTGTTAGTAGGAACCCATAAAGAGTTCAAGTTTGAGAGTCAAGAGTGAGATAGAGCATGAAGCTCAAAATTCAATCAGTCAGTTATAGCTGAACTTCCCATAAAGAGAGATTCACCAAAGTCAGTAGAGTCTCAGCAATGAAGTAAAATAGCCATGCAGTAGCAGAAGCAACTGCAATCAGCAATCCGGTCCGGTCAGAAATGTGATGGCACATCAGTGCTCAGCCATCAGCATTGCGCGGTTAACATTCAGCTTTAGAATGGCTCTGGCGTATAGGTAGGAGCATAAAGGAAAAAGAGTTGAGCTTTAAAAGTATAGGATGAAAGTGTTAACCTACTCTAGGAACACACACTTATATAAACAGTCAAGAAGAAATGTTGCAATTTGTGCTACATTATCTTCTCTTCTTGTCCAATCAGCTTTCAGTGTTCTTCAGAAAACAGACTCACCTCTGCCATTCTCAGGAGGCCTCAAATTGACCTTACCAAGAATCATCACAAAATATGAAACATTATTGAAACTACCGTATTTTCCGGCGTATAAGAGGACTTTTTAACCCCTTAAAATGTTCTGGAAAGTCGGGGGTCGTCTTATACGCCGGGTACAAAATTTGAAGGTATGTTTTCATGTGTTTTTACATAGCGCGGACTTCACCCGAAGGTGTCAGACCGCTTCTCAATAGGAAATGGGCATTACAGGAGGAAAAAGTTACATGTGTGCAAGTAGAGGTACGGTATAGGAGGGCACTCAAACACAAGAACTAACGTTACGTAGGCGATGGTGGCACTATGGAAGTATCAAAAGCAAACCCACTGAAAGCGGTTCTGAAAAAGGGTAATAAATTACAGTTACGTGACGGTAATCCGCCAAAAACATCAAATTTTCCTTAATGCATCCAGCAGCATATCCACCCTATTAATTGTTCTCGAGACTCGGGGGAAATCATCTGGCTCCACCAAAGGCTATGCTAATGAACAGAAGTAATTTCCACCGCAAACCACCATGCATATGAGTAACAAAACTACCCTAATGTGGATAATGGCAAACCACCATGCATATGAGTACGTAACAATACTAATGTGGATAATGGCGATGGTGGCACTGTGCACTGCGTTGGAAGTGTGGGTAGTCTTATACGGCGAGTATAGCACGAAACCTACATTTTATCAAGAAAAGTAGGGGGTCGTCTTATACGCCGGAAAATACGGTAAGTCTATGTATGAGGCCTTATGATTCTCAGTCCTCCTTTCCCATGGGTATGACCACATTCTTAACCTTCTAATGAAATAAATTGTATGTTAGCTAAACAATAGTTTTTTTGAAATATAGACATCAGCTGTAACTAATTACACATTAACGTTGCACATGTGACTTTAACTGGATTATTTTGCATTTTAATAAAAACTTTCTTTCAATAGTTACCCGAACTTATCATTCATTCATTTCGACACTGCTCTAATTTATATACTTCTGATTGGTCAGCACACTGTCTGCTTTCTCTTTCTGCTTTGCTTTGCTGTCCATGTTGTGGCGTGGATCTTGGCCCAAGTACAGCTTCCTGTTCCTGGCCACTGGCTACTGGCTACTGGATTGTGTCCTTCCACTGATGACTCACTCAGAAGGTATATTTTTTTATCATTTCTGAATGAGCACTCCCTACGAGTTCATGTGTTTGTCATGTTTCTTGTCTTCCTGCACCTTTGTTGGCACACTTTTGTAGTGGAGTGCTTTACACGAGCCCCACTTACATTTCACAGGGACACTTAACAAACCCACGTTTTCTGCAATCCTTTCTCTCCCATTCACAGTTATCCCACCACAACCCCTCTGGAGTGCCCCAATTTCTACTGCTCCTTCTCAACGGTTTCCTCCAGCTCACTTACTATCCTTCTTTGTTGCAAATCCTACATCTTAGCTGCCTCCTCACACCCATGGTTACGTTCCCATTGCTGCTACTACACCCCAAATCCTGTGTGCCTTCACTCGGTAGCCACAGTTTGCTATCTCTGCTTAATATTTACCCCTTTATGTATGCATTTATGTAGCTCAAACATGACCATGAACTGTTGGAGTGGAAATTACATTTCACAGGGAGACTTAGCGAGCACTCCATAATAGTGCATCTGCAGCCATCTTCTGTCCATGCTGGGGTGTAAATGCACCACACCCGCCGTTGTTTGGAATGACCCCCCTTTCGGTTTTAACCCAACACGTCCTCCTCCCTCCTCCATGCTCCCGAAACCTCCCTCGTTACTACCACCCTCCTCCCTCATGTCCCCCACTCTCCTCCCTCATGTCCATTCAGCTTGTGCTGCTGTGTAATATGTCTAACAAAACATTGACAAAACCAATAGAATTTGCAGGGGCGAAACCTATAGGCTTTGTCAATGTTTGTTCCTATTTTGACAGCTTCCACATAAAAATGATAATTAAATTTATTAAACATGTGGTGATTACTCTGTGTGCTCTGCAGAGAGTCCCAGAACTGGATGAGCATATAGTCTCAACACTTTTATGACCCACTGACAGGAACTGTGAAAAACTCGCACTGTCTTCCGCCTGAACGTCAGAGCTCACAATTGTGCCCCTACATGCACACCCATTCACAACCTGAACCCACCCAGACACAGTCCCCAATATGCAATCAACAAGTCATATGTTGCGTGGAAAAATCTACAGAAACACTTCACCTGGAAAAAGCAATTACCTGTACATCCCATGCAGGCCCGGACTGGCCGTTGTAGGCACCGGGCAATCCCCCGGTCGGCCGCATGGTTGGGGGCCGGTTTTGGGCCCCAGGGGGCCGTTTTTGTTGCAGGGCCGTTTTTGCAGCATAGCAAAGAGTGCGGTCGCACCCCCAGGGTAGAGGGGGGGCCGGCTGAGCACTTTGCCAGGGCCGATTTCGGTTCCCAGTCCGGCGGCCTCATTCCCAAGCCTTGAGACAGGAACAAACAGGAGTGATACACTGGAGGAGCAAGTATCATTTGCAAACAAAAATGCTGTTTATTATAAATGTGCAAAGCCTATGTTTAAATAGCAAAATAAACTACATGCAAAAGTTAATAGTAGTTAATCATACTTAAATGTTATAAGCCTGCAAGTGAGATAAATAAGTGCTGATTTAAGTTAGCCTAACTCTCAATGCCATATTAACTGAAAATAAAGCATTAACATTCAAAGACCTGTTTTCACTTTCAGTCATTATGTTCCACAAGATGTTTTTCTTCTCTTTTTCTGCAGAAGTTTTAACTTTCTAAAAGCCTTCTGGTAGTTTGTTAATAGGCATTTGTTTTGCATTAAACAGCTGATAGGTACTCAATGGGGGGAGAGGAGACAACAGGAAGGTGATTCATGAGAAGAACAGTCTGAATTGAAGAATGTGAACAATGTATCTTTTCAAGGTCGCACGTCTATGGACTATTTTATGACTATAAAAAAAGAGGAGTTTGCTTATTCCCAGGAGTTTACTGAAACCCTATTGGAGGATGAAGAAGACAAATACAATATGTTGCTATTTAGAATATTGTGTGTTTATATTAGTGCATGTTCCTAGAGTAGCGGGCGGATTCCTTCTCCGACTCTCTGACAAGAGAATTATCTTTGAATTTCTAATAATTCTTTACATGAGAAGTTGTTTAGCCTATTTCTTTGACGTCTGCTGATTTTTACCTGAGAATACTTTCCAGCTTGACGTGCAATGGCTTTATGTCTATGCATTGATTCTCTCATCAGAACTCTTTATTGGGTATCTGATTTGACACCTTACTCTATTTTATACCATTTTATGGAACACGCTGGTAATATTTCAATTTTAATTATAATGCTGACTACTATTATATTTTACCTTATATTGATATATCAATTATTGGATCATGTTCATTTCAATGCTGATTCTTAAGAGACTAATTCTTCCTGAATAAATAAAACCCTTTATCTCACACAAATTCTCATTATTGGCTGTATTGTAGGCCTTTAATGATTTAGGAACTTATTGGAATGATGTAGACCTTTGCTCTTTTTTTTTAAATCTCCTTGTTGACGAACAAAGATCCATACGACCTGTGACAGGGGTTATTTAATGATTATATACAACCATTAAGATATAGAAAACCCTGCTCTACCAAAATCAAGCCCTATTCACCCTTAGCTGGGCTCCATAATAGGACTGTCATCACCAGAACCTTCTTCTTGCATACAGGGCAGCATTTTAGAAGACAAAAGTGGGAACTTTTAAAGAAATAATCAGGAGAATGCATTCACCCATTGACTTCTATTGAAGGAAAGGTTAATTCTTGACTGAGATGAGGACTTCGAGAGGTGTGAGGTTTTTGCCAGGCTTAGGCCCCCATTGGAGTTATCTGGAATCCACTCCTGCCAGGCTTGGGTGGAACCAGGAAACCAACCAGAAAGTAGCAAACCGAGTTAGTGTGGATAAGCTCTCTAGTCAGAGCACAGTAGAGCACTGCAGAGTTTGGCATGGAGGCTCCTTACCAAGCTCCTGAGATACATCTTGTTGTGTTGCTTCCCGTAAGCCTGGTAGAAGTGATCCTTTTTTGCAGGTTAAGGAATATATACAGCACATGCGCAGGCTTTCAGTTTGGGATGCAGGTCGTTAGTAGGTTTTGGCTTTCATGGATGGATAAGTGTTCACCACAAAGAATTTTTTATTGTTGCCAAGAACTTGCTTGTGATAGTACTGGATTATTCTTTAGCCATATTAGCGAACGTGGATTTGTGATTCTACAGAAATCCTGGCAGACTCCTTGCATTTTGTTTCTGGGGAAACATTCTTCAAAAACAAGACACCTGTCCCCTTAAAATATTAGGCACTTTCAGACCCCCCTCCTTCCTTTCCAAGAGATCAAGGCAGGGCAGAGATAGTGAGGAAGAAAACAGGATAAGAAAGATCATTGTTGAATCTCTGGAAATCTTAAAGAAGACAGAAGCTTAAACTAACAACTCTAATGAATATGGCAAGTTATAATGAATTCTTTCAGAATCAGAGTAAAGTGAACTATCTACTATCTGGTGACCTGAGAGGCAAACATATTACTAAGGAAACGCTTCCTGAACTCGTGTTCCATTTTAGAGAGAATGGGTATTTTCCTTCTGCTGACATGCAAGGAACTTCAGAAAAGACTGATTGTAGCAGTTCCAGAAAACAATCCGTGTTGGGGTTCCCGTCCTTCAGCGTGTTGTTGATGTTGTATTAAACACAAGGAAAGCTCCTGATATGATTAATTTTACCAATATGTATGGCACACTTCTATATGCGAGATGATGTGGAGAACAAATTACTAGAGACGGTACATGTTTACTCTGTGGTTGTCAGTCTTGTCATTAGATCATCAATGGCACTATAAATTGTTTTGAAAGATCCAGTACAGAAGAAGGTGGTCTCAGCCTTGAAAAAGATGTACTCAGGGTCTCATTTAGCATTTTGTGCTTGTATCTGTGGAGCCTTCATGATTTAGTCATTGACTACTGACTGCAAAGCTCTATTCAGAGCAGTTACAGCAAGAAATGAAACAATAAGTGGAACGGTTTCAGCATTTTTTTTTAATGTTGTAAGAGGCTCAGACCAGTCAGTGATGTGTTTATTGTAGTGGGGCGAAACCTTTTTCTGAAGGACTTTAACATTAATGCGGCTCACAGGTCAGCAGCCCTTTACATGCCTTGAAATGATCTAGGCGGGTTGGTCCAGAACTGAAAGACAAGCTACATTACGTCTTCAAGAATTGGAAAAATGTATATTCTTTCACGAAGCATGAGGGCATGCCTTCTGGTTCCTCTAAGCAGACATTTTCCTTTAGGCAGCCATCAAGAAGACAACTGTCTGCAAAACAGTCTTCAAAATATCAAGGGAGGTTCTTTTCTGGTAAATTTCTTATGAGACAGAAACATGCCACAACTACAAAAATCCCAGCTCCTGGCTATGCTGAATATCAGGAAAGAGATAGTCAAGAATTACTGAATGGGGCTCGTATTCACCATTTGTTCACGAATGGGGAAAAAAGAGGCGATGAGGTGAAAGCAATTCTGTGATTATTCTGCTCATACTGTGCCCAATTACTGGGATAATGGGGTGTTAAAGCGATGATGTGCTAGTATCAAAGGTACTTGGTGTTATGTATAAAATAATAAACAAATATAATAAAAAAATACATGTTTGCAAAAAGATTGGGGGGAAAAGTATTCAGATATACAGATACTGGACAATATACGGAGAGGTTACAAAATAGAATTTCTGATGCTCCCTCTGGACTCATGGATCATACCACTGCCATCAAAATGTCAGGAGAGAGGAAATCTCTTCTACGAAGGTGTTTCTGCATTACTGCAGTGATTCTTTGCATGTGTCTGGGGACCCGTTGGATCTGCAACATGTACTTAAGGGGGCCACCGCATTAGAGAAATTAAATAATATTAGCAGATGAATAGTAAATATTCATAAAAAGTAAAATTAAAAATGTAAGACTAAATGTGAAGGAATTTAAAATTGGAGGGTAAAAATTCAGATGGTATATTTAACTTGATTCTTGGAAGCAACACAAGTACGGCAAACAGAATTTATTAGAGAAGGATGGTCACAATTTAAACATGGGTATGTGCTTACAAAAAGAGAGCATGCATGACAAGCTAAAATAGACAAAGTGAAATGCTAGAATCTAGCATATTGCTTCGATTTAAAAAAAAAAAAAGCTACATTTTGAAAGGCTCCAACTTTCCCATTAAAATTAACATGTAAACTTGTTTCTGATTTTTTGTGTGTTATTTTGAGATCATATCGTAGCTGTTGCTAAAATCTGTGCCTCTGCTTTCCAGTAGTGATTCAGTGACGAGGTTCACAGAAGTCAAAAGGTTAAGAACCACTGCACTATTGAAAAAGAAGACCAATGTTCTAGTACCAGAAGCTCCCACAATCATAGGTAGTGTCTCGTTTGTGATAAAAATTAAAGAGAGTAAAGAAGTACATGAAGCGCACCCCATTCAAAATGGAGGATTTCTAAAGAATCATTCCTCTGATTTCTCTGAATTAGTGCATGTTCAAAATGTATTTGATGGATGCCTAATTTCTTATTTGTATTGGAAGAAATGCTAGAGGTTTCTAACGCTCTGCATCCAAGACCAGGTTTTGGCAATTTAAGTTTTTCATTTACAGACTTCAGTCTGCACCACGAGTTTTTACAAAAGTGATGGCTCATATCAAGATGATTGGATGATTCATGCCTTATCAGAAGAGAAGATTTTACAAATGCTGGAAAAAACAAGATCATCCCTATGTCATCATGGATTTCAGTTGAATTTTCCAAACGTCATTTCCATCCATGAATTTCACTAGAGCCCGAATCAGGATGAATGTGGGTGTTTCTTCCAGAAATAAATGCTGGTTGTCCTTGCCTCCTATCATCCACATTATGATCTCTTTATAAAGCCCATGTAAGGAAAAGGATGGAGGTGCCATGACGCTGAGAAGGGGAACAACCCTGAAGTCCCATGCAAACCAAGCCAATTGGAATTTGGTAGAGAGTCTAAAGTCTTAGAATTGGAGGACGCCTATAGTGGTGTTAAGGGTGTTACTTTAGTTCCAACAGCAGATACATCTTTGCAATGGTCTAGTCGGATCAGACAATACTGTGAATGGCCTACATCATTCATCAGGTGAGTGCCCAATCCAAGGTGTTGATTGAGGTATCAGTCCAGCTAGACTGTTGAGTAGAGACCTGCCGCGTGGCAATCTCAGCGATTCATATCAAAAGACATGATAATACATAAGTGGGTCAATGAGCAGACTGATTTCCTCCTCACATAATTTGTCATTACCATTAAACATTCAGAGGGTTTGCAGGAGATTTGGCACCCCTTTCCTGGATCTGTTTGTCAGATTTTGATCTCGCTATCCAGAGGAGGAAGCGATGGAAACTGAAGCACTGTTGGTGAAGTATCCCAAGATGGTAATATATGTGCTTTCCCTCCGTCTTTTATCCTAACATATCTGGCCTAAATTCAGGACGAGGGAGAGGAGATGACAGTAATAGTTCCCATGTGACCACACAGATCCGGGTTCTCTGTGCTTCAGGCTCTAGCTACCCATACCTCTTGGATTGTTCCAGTTGTCACATCTCCTCTAAAATGTCCAGTTCTTATTTTGCATTCAGACTATCTCTGTCAGCCAGAAAGTGGTTTATTTGTTAGTATCCAATTTTAACCATCTGAAGGACTAGCAGCTCGTCGGTCCTGTTGGATACATTTTATCAAGCAGGTATGTTTTGCCTCCTTAGACATCCATAGACACAGTTTCAGCTCTTGACATTCTTCAAATCATCCTGTTGCATATTTTTACATTCAAAGTTTTGGACTTGTTTATTTGTTTCAGAGCTTTCTTCTTGAGGAATCGGTTACCACACTAAATATCTCTTTTTGAGAAAGGCCGTCACTGTACAAGGTAAACATGTAGTCCATTTGGTTCGTTGTAAACATCTTTTCACATTTAAGGATGTACATAGTGAGTAATGGAAAGTTTTTCGTCCCTTTGCTTTTCTGCTTCGGTACACCTCTCTAGAAACCCACAGATGCATCCTGGTTGACGAGTATAAATCCTTGATGATACAAGATCCTTTTTCGACCTGTGTTATTTAAAAAGCTTATGTGTCTGCATACATATGCTGGACATACTTGGTAATATATCTTTGCTACTTTTGTCATGTCAGAAATATTTTTAAACCTCAGCATTTTGTACCTTTCGTGCACATTTTGATCACCATATATGTTTTCCTCTATAGAATACTTATCCTGGAGAATATCTTTTCATTCATCTTCCACTCAGGGACGCTAATTATCTTTCCTTGGTAAGAGGTTTTGGTACTGCCAATTTAGAATTCACACAAAGAGTGTAGATCACTAGTAACAGTGACTATTTGTATGTCTGCAATGTCATATGTTTTTGGAGATTTGTTTATATGTTTGTATTTATGTCAATTTTTTGTCAGGCTCTTTCTCTTTTCTCTTTATAAAAAGACAATGTGAGATATTATCTCTTAGTGTAATCGTGGGTCATTACCACAAATATGAAATCATTATATCAATTTACAATAGTGACACTTAAAATTAAAAATTACATTTATAGGTATGTGATGTATATAATATTCCTTACAGAGCACAACATTCTGAGGTGGAACTCCTGATGAAGACAGTGTTTCTGTTGAAACGCGCGTAGAGTCAGTTTGGAAACCACCTAAAAGAGCCAGTCATTCATCAAAGTGCTGTTATTGTTTGTTCGCTACATCCTTTATACACTCTATCATGTTTGACGAAAAGATCATATATATCAATATGATTATGTGTATGTAGTATGTTTGTGGTTGTGAATGAATGTGGTCAGAATGTTGTGTATATTTGCTAGTCTCTGTATGAATTTTTTCTACTTCTAATATATGTTTTTATAATGAACCAAAAAAAAAGATGAAGATAACTAACAAATAAACTCTATTATATTTTTCTAATTTTTTAGTGTCACTATTGTTTGTTCTTCTCCTCATAATGGTTTGAGGGATTTAATGGTCTGAAGTAGCCCTAGAGTATTTACATTAATGAGGGAGAGGAGATGACAGTAATAGTTCCCATTTGACCACACAGATCCTGGTTCTCTGTGCTTCAGGCTCTAGCTACCCATACCCCTTGGATTGTTCCAGTTGTTACATCTCCTCTAAAATGCCCAGTTCTTATTTTCCACTCAGACTATCTCTGTCAGCAGAAAGGGGAGAGGTTACATTCACATTGAAAGGGTTTTCCTATTCATATAGCACTGGCAATGCAATCCTCTAGTAGTCCATCAACTCTGAAAATATACTCCAGTCATTGGGCATCTTTTATCACTCACTATCAAAAGTTTCATGTACTTTACTGTCATTATCTACACTAAAAACTCAGTGGGTGGCAATTAAGTTATTCCGGAAGTTTGATACAATCTTTTAAGGACGTTGAAGCCTGATTGTCTAAATTATGTAAACTTTTTTCTATCACTAGATCTACAAGAGGAGAAGTTTATATTTTGTAGGTGTTTTGTTCTTTTTTCACCTCTGGTTAAAGTCATATAAATAACGCACACACTAGATGAAAAATAAATGTGTTGGTATTTACAGTCCAGTGAAAATCGCAATTTGCATTGGATTGTAACCAAATGTAATGGAAGGTTGTGCAGTGCTCCTCTAGACCCCCGATTTACTAATGCTTTGCGATGGGTCTGCATTACTTTTGTAACACAAACTCAACACGAAGTGTTATACTGGCATGGGAAGACATGGCTTGGCAGTTCGGGCTGGACTGTTCCCATGAGGCACAGGGTCAAGGCTGATTTGCATATGGCCATGTCTGAACTGGGGTGGTGTGGTGAGCAAAAAAACGACAGATTTAGGCCCAGATCTCTGTACTGGGGTGAATGTATGACATTGTTCTGCATTCTGTCCATCAACTGTTGTTTTTTTTTATTTTTATTTTTTTTAATTACATTTTTATTGAAAAGAAACAGACATACAGAAAAACAAACCAAACCTCACAAGGCAGAAACATAATAATACATTGTCGTGGGTCCGTGCGGGCAGAGCTCAAAGGCTAGATGAATACAATGCAATCGGATAGGACGGGGACAGGGGCGGACAAGGAAACAAGCGGAAATATTGACCATACATGATGAGTGAATGCCAATCAGGGGGACGAAGACACATCAATGGTTACATCCTGCGGGGGAGTACATATATTACCACGATAAGCGTTCCATTGGGACCATATTCTACCCCATTTCCTGGGCCGTCCCCGGGAAAGGTACACAGTCTTCTCCCGGAACATGCACCAGTCCATGTTTTCTTTCCACTTGGATAAGGTAGGTGGTCTATGTGAACCCCAGAGCTGGGCAATGTCCCTCTTCGCGACCATATTTCCGAGGGTCGCCCATATGATCTGTGCTGAGCTGTAGTCATTAGGCTCCTGTTAGACCTGGCATCATTGGCATGAGTCTCTCCTCCATTTTTTCTGTTTGCCTCCTCTGTTTACGATGTTTTTGCTGGTAAATGCTTTGGGCACTGTGCCACTGCTGATCAGTGCCACAGTGCAAGTGCTCCCTATGTGAAATTGCTGTATTGATTGAATTCCATGTTTGGCTTATTTGGTTTACTGTCAGTCCCTAGTAGAGTGCACCAGGAGTGCCAGGGCTTGTAAATACAAATGCTGCTAGTGGGCCTGCAGCACGTGTTGTGCCACCCACAAGAGCGGCCTAGTAAAAGTATGTCTGAAGGTCTACCATTGCTAGACCACGTGCAGTCTGGTACTGTCACGCAGACTGCGCAAGTACACCTACTTGCCAGTCCCTAAACCTTCCCTTAACTTCATGTTAGTCACCCCTATGGTAGGCCCACGGGCAGGGTGCATTGTAAGCATAAGGTAGGACAAGCCTGACAAGGTTGGCATGTCCTAATAGTGAATTACAGCCATATTCGTTTTTCACTATTGTAGGGTTACCTGCTCTCCATCAGTTAGAATGGGCTGCCAGGATTATTAATGCTATAATCCTAGCGGGCTCGGGGAGCATGGTGCAATGTCGAGTTTGGTATCCCTGAACTCAGGGTTTAATAACGCATCCTTTTGTGTGGATGGTTTTTGGACTCTGTGTTTGAAAATAGCACTTTTAGAAAGTAGCTATTTTCTTGTCTAACTGTCTACCGGTCTCTGCTGGTTCTGGTGTGCGTGTGACAGGAGCTGGGTGGCTCCAGAGGTCTGAATGAGTCAGTGTGGGGTGAGTGGGGCATTTGCATTGAGAGTAGGGGAAGAGTAGCTCCTGATAGCCTGCCCTGCCTGATACAATGCTGGCTCCGCCCCCCTGCCAGGCGACTGATGACTCTGTGCCTGCCTGGGACTTTCCTGGCCCACCTCCTGCCGGGCAACTGATGGCCCTGCCCCTGCCAGTGACAATGCTGGCTCCGCTCCTGCTGGGCGGCTGAAGACTCTGCCCTGCACAGTGAATAGGCCAGGTGCTTCGGCCTGGCAACACCCACAACAAACCCAAGATGGGGGGAAATTCCCCTGCATGGACAAAGGGATCAAAGCCAAAAAGGGGTATAAGAGAAGGACCCCTGAACCAAGAATTTAGATCACTTCTGACAAGGAAACCTGAACCAAGGACAAGAAGCCTGCTGATCTAAGGACTGCCTACCCCTTCTGCCAGAGTGCTGTTTGTTGGGGGAATCCTGCATTGCTTCTTTATTTTTGCCAAGGAACCAGGAGAGAGGAACTGTGTGTGTACTCTCAATCTTTGCTAAGAAAATCTCCAAGGGCTGGAAGATTGCCAGCCTCCTGTTGAAGTCACAGGGCTAAAGGACTTCCTCTATTTGCTAAAAGTGCTTGTTGCTGGAACTTGTAAATCCCGCACCTCTGAAGAATCCAGCAATCTCGACGCCGACGGACGCCGCCGAATCCAGCTCGACATCGTGAGTAACGGCTCCAGTGTCCCGCACTTTCGACGCCGGCCGCTGGGCCCGATCGACGCCAGTAGCGACGCCAGTGAGTAGCGAGTTCGGCTCCAGCTCCAAGTGACCCTGTGTCGACGCCGCTGCTGATCGCATCAACATCGAGCCCTCTCGACGCCGTGAGCGCTGCTCACTCTTGCAACATCGACATCGACGACGCCGTATCCTGCTTCATCTCGTGAGCGCTGCTCCTGCCTGACTTCGGTCGACGCCGCTGCAGATCGCCCCGACTCCGAGGCCCGATCGACGCCGAAGACGCGACGCCGGACATCTCGACGCCGCTGATCATCGAGTGCTTCACTTTTCCAAGGTACTGTGTTGTGGGGGTCTGTGCGACTCCGGGCTCGACGTAGCGCTCCTCGCGGTCGACGCCGAACCTTTTGATTAACTTTGCCTCGACGTCGTGTGACTCCCGTGTGGGTTACATTGTTGCCAATAACTGTGTTTTAAAGAAGAAGAGTTGCTTTTGATACTAAAGACTGTGTGCTAAGAAGAAACTACGCTTGAACTATTATTTTTCCTTCCAAGAGTATTTATTAAGATTGTGGTATATTTTTGTCGTTATTTGGTCTTGTGCTAAGCCTTATATAAAAATCCTTATTTTTATAATACTACTGTGTCGTGTCCATTTGTAGTGTATTCACTTTATTACTGTATGTGGTCATAAATGCTTAACGCACTGCCTCTGAGATAAGCCTGTCTGCTTTGCCAAGCTACCAAGGGGGTGAGCAGGGGTTATCTAAGTGTTTGATCCCCTTGCCCTGACTAGAAAAGGTATGTCCCTATTTGTCAGAAGTGTATACCTCTGCCAACTAGAGACAGCCGCTTCTAACATTGGTGGGTCAGCGGTGAGGATTTGAACTTTGCATTTATGACCCATGTGCAGTGATTAGTGTGCACTACATAGTGAAAGCAGACCATAGCGCAGCCACAATCTGTTTTGGTTGGATATTCTATTTTTGTTCTCCAAATTTCCTGAAGCTTGATTTTGGAAACTGCCAGTTTTGACCATGAGTAATGCTGGAGGTTGTTGAGGAGGAATTTGATAGGAGTAAGATCAAAGACTATCAGTTAAAGGATCTGAAATCCTTTTGCAAGCAATTTAAAGTTCCTACCAGTGGCTGCAAAAACAAACCAGAATATCTCAAAGCATTGCAGGCCTGGGTAGAGGCCAGAGATCCCTCTGATGCGGTGGTGGTACCGCCAGGGGAAGGGGAGGAGGAGGTGCCAGTGAATGGGTCCGCATCCTCTCCTGGCAGCAGTGTTTCCTCCAAAGGTCTTTCTCCTGAAGAAAGAGAAGAAAGGGCGAAGGAGCGAGTATACAACATGGAAATGGCAAAACTTAAGATAAATGGGCAGTTGGAAATAGAGAATGCAAGAGGCAGGAGAGAAGCTGATATGGAGATCAAAAGGTTAGAGTTTGAAAGAGAGAAGTTAGCTTTTGAGCGTGATACCAGGATGAGGGAGTTGGAGCTCAAAGCTAAAGAGTTAGAATTGAATCCCTCTGGTGGCAGCATCCCATCTGCGCCTGCAGAAAGTAGGTTTTATTTTCCCAAAGATGTGATCAAAGATTTTCAGAAGAATGAGGATATTGGTCAATGGTTTAAAGCATATGAGTTAGCATTGTTGGCCCACCGGGTCCCTGAGAAGGATTGGGGAGCGGGGTTGTGGGGTCGCTTTGTGAATGAGGGAAGAGATACCCTGTTAGACATGCCTGTTGAGGATAGGATGTCTTATACTCATATGAAAGATGCTTTAATGTTAAGGTATGGCCTAACCCCAGAAAAGTACAGACAGGCCTTTAGAGAATGTAAGAAGTTGCCTGGTACCACGTGGGTGGAATATGTGTCATATTTTTGCAGAGCCATGGATGGTTGGGTAAAGGGCAGCAAAGTGGAAAGTTATGATGCTCTTTATGATTTGTTTGCTTGGGAGCACTTGTCTAATAACTGTTTTCCAGAGCTGCGCCAGCACCTTATTGATAGCAAGATATCTAACCCTAGAAAACTTGCTGAGGAGGCGGACCGCTGGGTCAGTACCAGGGTCCACAAGGGTCCAGTGGGAGACTCAGCCAAAGGTGGGCAGGGTCCCCAGCAGAAGAGTGGGGGGGACAAGGGTAAACAGAGGGAGTTCCAGAAAGGGCCCCAAAGTAATCCCCAAGGGAACCAAGGGAAGGGTTCCCAGTCTCCCCCAGAGAAGAAATCAGAGGCCCTGACAGGTAAACCTGTTCGTAGGGGCCCAATGACCTGCTTCGCTTGTAAGCAGGTGCGACACCGGTTTTATGATCCCCAGTGTCCCTTGAAGAACTCTAGTGCACCACCCGTGCCGCCCCCCGTCAGTTGGCGAGTGTAGCCCTGGGAGGGGAGGAGATGGTTGCCCATGGTGGGGAGGGTCCCGCAGAGATGTCCCTGGTCTCTCTAGGAGACATGGAATTGGTCCCTCCACCCCCGCTGCCTAGTAACACTAAGAAATATAGGCAGTGAGTGACCATTAATGGCCATAGAGTGGAAGCTCTCAGAGACACCGGAGCGAGTGTGACAGCTGTCAAGTGTCACTTGGTGTCCAGAGAGCAGGTTGTTCCCCACGCATTCTACCCTGTGATAGCTGCTGACAACTCCCAGAGAGCTTGTGAGGTAGCTCAGGTTCCCTTTGAATGGGGGGGAGTTTCAGGTACTCTTCAGGTTGCTGTAAGGCCCGCCATGCCTGTTGATTGTCTCCTGGGCAATGATTTGGAAGACTCCCCTTGGGCTAAGGTGGAGAGGGAGATACATTTGAAAATGTTGGGTGTGCCAGAGTGGGTGTGTGCAACCACTCGATCCATGACAGCAAGTAAGGGTGTTGATGGGGTTCTGGAGCCTGAAAGTATGGCCCAGGACCCAGCTGTGAAGAGAAGAGGCAGGGGGCGCGGGAAACCGTCCCCCGTAGTTCCCGTGGTCCAGGAGGAGGCAGACCTTGAGGGGTATGCCCTGGAACCCACAGGTGAACAAGTTGCTGAACTGGGAGACCTGCCCGAGCTGACCCACTGGCAGCAGGATGGTGGTCCCTCCAGGGAGGAATTCTGTGCAGAACAGAAAGTGTGCCCTTCTCTTGTGGGTATGAGGCAGCAGGCCTCAGCCCAAACCTCAGGTGATCAGTCAGGGTCACATTTTGTTTACTGGGAGAACGACCTCCTGTATAGCGAGCCTAAGGCTGCTGAGCCTGGGTCAGCCCGTGTGCTGGTGGTACCCCAGCGCTTCAGAGCCTTCCTACTGGGTTTGGCTCATGACGTTCCTTTAGCTGGACATCTGGGGCAGGACAAGACCTATGACAGGCTTGTCACCCATTTTTATTGGCCTCAGATGAGAAGGGATACAGATATCCATTGCAAGACCTGTCAAACTTGCCAGGCAAGTGGGAAAAGCGGGCGGAAGCAGAAGGCTCCCCTCCAACCTTTTCCCGTGGTCAGTACCCCCTTTGACCGGGTGGGGATTGACATTGTTGGGCCCCTGGACCCCAAGACAGCCCTGGGCAACAGGTTCATCCTGGTCTTGGTGGACCATGCCACACGGTACCCGGAAGCCATCCCTCTCAGAACAGTGACGGCCCCCGTGGTGGGACGGGCACTGATGGGTGTTTTTTCCCGAATGGGGTTCCCCATAGAGGTGGTGTCAGACCGGGGCACCAACTTCATTTCCAACTATATGAAGTCTTTGTGGAGGGAGTGTGGGGTAACTTACAAGTTCACCACTCCTTACCACCCTCAAGGTAATGGGTTGGTTGAAAGATTCAACCGTACCCTTAAAGGCATGATTATGGGTCTTGAAGAACCAATGAGGCGTAAATGGGACGTCCTCTTGCCATGCCTGTTGTTTGCTTACCATGAGGTGCCACAAAAGTCTCTAGGGTTCAGCCCCTTTGAGCTCTTGTATGGTCACCCGGTAAGAGGACCTTTGAGTCTGGTCAAAGAAGGCTGGGAGCAATCTCCCAGGAAACCTCCCCAGGATGTATACAGTTACATGCTGGCCTTTAGGAACCAGACCAGGCGCTTCAGAGATCTTGCTCAGGCAAATCTGGAGGCCAGCCAGGAGGAGATGAAGCGGTGGTACGACCAGAAGGCCACTCTGGTAGAGCTTCAGCCTGGACAGAAAGTTTGGGTCATGTCCCCTGTGGAACCTTGTGCGCTCAAGGACAGGTGGACTGGACCTTTTGAGGTTGTGGAGAAAAAGAGCGATGTCACCTACATGGTGGACTTGAAGTCTCCCAGGAACCCCTTGCGGGTCCTGCATGCCAACCGTTTAAAGCTCCACTTAGAAAGGTCCGAAGTGGGCATGCTCCTAGCTACAGATGCTGGAATAGAGGAGGAGAGTGAGCCTCTTCCTGACCTCCTGTATGCAAAAGAGCAAGATGGGTCAGTGGATGGTGTTGTCCTCTCTGACACACTGACCCCTGAGCAGCAGCAGGATTGTCGCCAATTGTTGGGACAATTCCCTGATCTGTTTTCCTTGATTCCTGGTGTCACTCAGTGGTGTGTCCATGATGTGGACACCGGGGACAGCACTCCTGTGAAGCACAAGGCTTACAGAGTGACTGACAAGGTCAGAGCATACATCAAGGAGGAGGTCTCCAAAATGTTTGCCTTAGGGGTGGTTGAGTCCTCTAGCAGTCCTTGGGCCAGCCCAGTGGTCTTGGTCCCAAAGGCTGCAGCGCCTGGTGCTTCACCGGAACTTCGGTTCTGTGTGGATTAACGAGGACTCAATTCAGTCACAAAGACTGACGCGCACCCCATCCCCAGAGCTGATGAGCTCATAGATCGGTTAGGGGCTGCCCGGTACCTTAGTACGTTTGACCTAACGTCTGGGTACTGGCAGATCGCCTTGACTGATGGGGCAAAAGAGAGGTCAGCATTCTCCACACCAGATGGGCACTACCAATTCCGGGTTATGCCCTTTGGGATGAAGAATGCCCCTGCCACCTTCCAGAGGTTGGTCAACCAGGTCTTGGCTGGACTGGAGGATTTCAGTGCCGCCTACCTGGACGACATCGCAGTGTTCAGCGCCAGCTGGGAGGAACACTTGCGCCACCTCCAGGAAGTGTTGTTGGCCCTGCGCAGAGCAGGCCTCACAATCAAAGTCAGTAAGTGCCAGATTGGGCAGGGTTCAGTGGTGTACTTGGGGCACCAAGTAGGGAGCGGCAAGGTGGCCCCCCTACAACCCAAGATTGATACCATCCTGGCATGGGCACCGCCCAAAACCCAGACTCAGGTGAGAGCCTTCTTGGGTCTCACGGGTTATTACAGGAGGTTCGTCAAGGATTATGGTAACATTGTGCACCCCTTGACTTCGCTGACTTCCCGGAAGCAGCCACGACTTGTGATCTGGACTGACGCCTGTCAGACGGCCTTTGACACCCTGAAAACTGCAATGTGCACAGCACCCATACTCCAGGCACCCGACTTTTCTAAAGAATTTGTTGTCCAGACGGACGCTTCAGAGCATGGCGTGGGGGCTGTTCTAGCTCAGGTGAATGAAGAGGGCCGAGACTTACCTGTAGCCTTCATCAGTAGGAGGTTACTTCCCAGGGAACAGAGGTGGAGTGCGATAGAGAGAGAAGCATTTGCTGTGGTCTGGGCGCTGAAGAAGCTAAGACCCTACCTGTTTGGGACTCACTTCCGGGTTCAGACAGACCACAGGCCCCTCAGATGGTTGATGCAGATGAGGGGTGAAAATCCAAAGCTGTTGAGGTGGTCCATTTCCCTACAGGGGATGGACTTCACGGTGGAACACCGTCCTGGCACAGATCACGCCAATGCTGATGGTCTGTCCAGATTTTTCCGCCTTAGTGATGAGGACTCCCTAGGGTAAGGGTAGTTCTCCCCACATTTCAGCTGGAGGGGACACGTGTTAGACCTGGCATCATTGGCATGAGTCTCTCCTCCATTTTTTCTGTTTGCCTCCTCTGTTTACGATGTTTTTGCTGGTAAATGCTTTGGGCACTGTGCCACTGCTGATCAGTGCCACAGTGCAAGTGCTCCCTATGTGAAATTGCTGTATTGATTGAATTCCATGTTTGGCTTATTTGGTTTACTGTCAGTCCCTAGTAGAGTGCACGAGGAGTGCCAGGGCTTGTAAATACAAATGCTGCTAGTGGGCCTGCAGCACGTGTTGTGCCACCCACAAGAGCGGCCTAGTAAAAGTATGTCTGAAGGTCTACCATTGCTAGACCATGTGCAGTCTGGTACTGTCACGCAGACTGCACAAGTACACCTACTTGCCTGTCCCTAAACCTTCCCTTAACTTCATGTTAGTCACCCCTATGGTAGGCCCACGGGCAGGGTGCATTGTAAGCATAAGGTAGGACAAGCCTGACAAGGTTGGCATGTCCTAATAGTGAATTACAGCCATATTCGTTTTTCACTATTGTAGGGTTACCTGCTCTCCATCAGTTAGAATGGGCTGCCAGGATTATTAATGCTATAATCCTAGCGGGCTCGGGGAGCATGGTGCAATGTCGAGTTTGGTATCCCTGAACTCAGGGTTTAATAACGCATCCTTTTGTGTGGATGGTTTTTGGACTCTGTGTTTGAAAATAGCACTTTTAGAAAGTAGCTATTTTCTTGTCTAACTGTCTACCGGTCTCTGCTGGTTCTGGTGTGCGTGTGACAGGAGCTGGGTGGCTCCAGAGGTCTGAATGAGTCAGTGTGGGGTGAGTGGGGCATTTGCATTGAGAGTAGGGGAAGAGTAGCTCCTGATAGCCTGCCCTGCCTGATACAATGCTGGCTCTGCCCCCCTGCCAGGCGACTGATGACTCTGTGCCTACCTGGGACTTTCCTGGCCCACCTCCTGCCGGGCAACTGATGGCCCTGCCCCTGCCAGTGACAATGCTGGCTCCGCTCCTGCTGGGCGGCTGAAGACTCTGCCCTGCACAGTGAATAGGCCAGGTGCTTCGGCCTGGCAACACCCACAACAAACCCAAGATGGGGGGAAATTCCCCTGCATGGACAAAGGGATCAAAGCCAAAAAGGGGTATAAGAGAAGGACCCCTGAACCAAGAATTTAGATCACTTCTGACAAGGAAACCTGAACCAAGGACAAGAAGCCTGCTGATCTAAGGACTGCCTACCCCTTCTGCCAGAGTGCTGTTTGTTGGGGGAATCCTGCATTGCTTCTTTATTTTTGCCAAGGAACCAGGAGAGAGGAACTGTGTGTGTACTCTCAATCTTTGCTAAGAAAATCTCCAAGGGCTGGAAGAGTGCCAGCCTCCTGTTGAAGTCACAGGGCTAAAGGACTTCATCTATTTGCTAAAAGTGCTTGTTGCTGGAACTTGTAAATCCCGCACCTCTGAAGAATCCAGCAATCTCGACGCCGACGGACGCCGCCGAATCCAGCTCGACATCGTGAGTAACGGCTCCAGTGTCCCGCACCTTCGACGCCGGCCGCCGGGCCCGATCGACGCCAGTAGCGACGCCAGTGAGTAGCGAGTTCGGCTCCAGCTCCAAGTGACCCTGTGTCGACGGCGCTGCTGATCGCATCAACATCGAGCCCTCTCGACGCCGTGAGCGCTGCTCACTCTTGCAACATCGACATCGACGACGCCGTATCCTGCTTCATCTCGTGAGCGCTGCTCCTGCCTGACTTTGGTCGACGCCGCTTCAGATCGCCCGACTCCGAGGCCCGATCGACGCCGAAGACGCGACGCCGGACATCTCGACGCCGCTGATCATCGAGTGCTTCACTTTTCCAAGGTACTGTGTTGTGGGGGTCTGTGCGACTCCGGGCTCGACGTAGCGCTCCTCGCGGTCGACGCCGAACCTTTGGATTAACTTTGCCTCGACGTCGTGTGACTCCCGTGTGGGTTACATTGTTGCCAAGAACTGTGTTTTAAAGAAGAAGAGTTGCTTTTGATACTAAAGACTGTGTGCTAAGAAGAAACTACGCTTGAACTAATATTTTTCCTTCCAAGAGTATTTATTAAGATTGTGGTATATTTTTGTCGTTATTTGGTCTTGTGCTAAGCCTTATATAAAAATCCTTATTTTTATAATACTACTGTGTCGTGTCCATTTGTAGTGTATTCACTTTATTACTGTATGTGGTCATAAATGCTTAACGCACTGCCTCTGAGATAAGCCTGTCTGCTTTGCCAAGCTACCAAGGGGGTGAGCAGGGGTTATCTAAGTGTGTGATCCCCTTGCCCTGACTAGAAAAGGTGTGTCCCTATTTGTCAGAAGTGTATACCTCTGCCAACTAGAGACAGCCGCTTCTAACAGCTCCCAAACATTCGGCAAACAACGCCTGGCCTCGGGCAGCAGGCACACACCCGTGACAGCTTCCATGACATCATGTACTCGGGACCAGAACCGAACCATCTCCGGGCATTCCCACAATATGTGGAGAAAGGAACCAGACATCCCACAGCCACGCTTACATAATCCATCCAAGGAAAAACCCATTCAAACCAGACAAGGCCCCGTTACATACACTCGGTGAAGTATCTTAAGTTGGACGAACCTCAAACGAGCAGGAATGGCGACTTCCTTGGGCGAGGACAAAGCAGATTGCCAGTGCTCATCGTCCAAGTCAAGTCCGTCCGCACACCACGCAGCCCGGAGGCGGACCAGCAAGTCAGCTCTGTTGTTGATGAGTTTCTTATAAAACAATGAGATCGTGCTGTCGGGCACATGACCATCCAAAATGCGGTCCTCCAGAGGGGAAGACTCAGAAATATCAGCACCCGCAGCAAACACAGACAACAGAGCATGACGGATCTGGGCGTACCTAAAGAATTCATTGTCACCGAGCTCATACTCCACTCGCAGCACATCAAAGGACTTGACAGTACCCTTCGACCACAGATCGCCCACTCTGCTGATACCAATCATATCCCATTTATCAAAGCCTTTCGTTTTCCACAGATGGCCCAAGCATTCGGAATCATACAAAGGGGTGGCCCGAGTAAACCTGCCACACCAACCCAAGGCCGCATTCGCATCACGCCACACTCTCACTGCAATCTTAGTGGGACCGGTCAGCGTTCTTCGGAGACCACCAGAGTACAACGCTCTGCTAAAGGCCCCCCCTGGCAAAATGAATCTATCCATTGAGAACGCCGGGGCAGGGCCCGGTGCGTAGGTCGCATGATTAATCGCACTTAACTGGGAGGCCCAGTAATAACGTCTGATGTCCGGGAGGGCTATACCGCCGTCATACCACGGAAGCGTGAGTTTAGAAAAAGCAATGCGGGCACGCCCGTCCCAGACCAGCTGTCTCTGTAGGCTCTCCACTTCACGAAAATAGCCTGAGGCAATCGGGTCAAAGGAATTCTGAAGTGCGTACAAAAATTGAGGCAGAGACATCATTTTGAAAAGCGCCGCTCTACAGAGGGGCGACAACGGCAACCTACGCCAGCGAGCCACATCAAGAGTGAGCCACTGAAGGGGGGGGTAATAAATTAAGCTCATAACGCCTGGAGGAGTCCAAGGAAACATAAATCCCCAAGTACTTGAAACCGGTCTCCGTCACGTGAATCGGAAATCTACGCGGCAGTGGAGGAAGGTCTCCGGCCAAAACGTAGATGCAGGATTTAGCCCAATTGATAACAAGACCGGAGTTCTTTCCGAAAGAAGTAAGAACATCGAAAAGTACATAAAGGGACTTTCAGGGGAAGTGAGATATAAGAAGATGTCGTCCGCGTAGAGCGAGACCCGATCCTCAAAATCAGGAGACCATCGGATGCCTCGCATAGATGGTTCCCAGCGGAGTCACTCTGCCAAAGGTTCGAGAGCGAGAGCAAAAAGCAAAGGGGACAGTGGACAGCCCTGCCGGGTACCCCATCCAAGCGTAAAAACGCGAGACACTCTTCGATTAACAACCACCTGGGCCAGGGGACTCTCATAAAGAAGTTTCACCCAGGCTATGAAGCCCGACCCAAACCCGAACTTCTAGAGGGCCGCCCAAAGGTAGGGCCACTCGATAGTGTCGAAGGCCATGGTAGCGTCAAGAGAAGCCAAAATGGCCGGTTCAGTAAGCGCCTCAGCTCTCGCGAGAACCCCGTGGAGTCTGCGCAGATTCAAAGCAGTGTTGCGGTGCAGGATAAAACCGGATTGATCTGGATGGATCAAGTCCCCGATCACAGTTACTAAGCGATTAGCCAATAGTTTAGCCAAAATTTTGGGTTCGGCATTGAGTAAAGAAATGGGTCTGTACGAAGTACAACGATCCCGGGGCTTACCCTCCTTGGGAATGACGACGATAGTAGCGAGTCGTTGGTCCAAGGGGAGGGAGCCAGACTCAAGGGCTTCAAGGAACATGTCCCGTAAATAAGGCGCCAGTTTGTCGGGTCGCAGCTTGTACAATTCAATGGGCAAGCCATTGGGGCCCATCGCCTTACCCGAACGGAGGGAATGAATAGCCACCGCAATTTCATCTACAGAAAGCGGAGCATCCATGAGGACTCTGTCAGAGTCAGAGAAGCGAGGCAAAGCAATGACCCGCAACAGCAATCGGGAGTCTTCCTCATCCCTATCAGAAACGGAGGTGTACACTGTCTCGAAGTGATCCGTAAAACACTGAACGATCCCCGCTGGGTCAGTGACACACTCACCACCAGGCCGCTCAATCACGGGGACCACACGATTTACTCTCTCTTTCTTGTCCAACCACGCAAGCAATTTACCCGCTTTATCACCCACATCATACATTCGTCCCTGCTGCTCCCTATACATCACTTTCGCAGCATCCGTTACAAGAGCCTTGTAGTCAGCTTGTTTCAAAGCAAGGGAGTGCAACTTGGCACTGGAGACGCCCATCCGAAGGTCGTCCTCCAAAGCGGCTATCTCAGATTCCAAGCGCACAACCTCCACATTTGCAGCCTTCTTAGCAGCGACAATCAAGGATAAAGACTGACCACGTATAACAGTTTTAAATGCTTCCCATAACGAAACAGCAGAAGAAACAGACCCCACATTGTCTTCGAAATAATGCTCGATAGCTTTAACAAGGTCCGAGCGGGTCTTGGGGTTACAAAAGTACCACGGGTTAATAGGAGCAACTCTACCCTCATCGCCCGCCCCTACCTCATACCGGAGCCACAAGGGGGAGTGATCGGAAATACCCCTAGGGAGCTGACGAATTTCTCTGATGGAGGAGGATTGGACCGCTGGCATTAAGAAATAGTCTAATCTAGAAAGGCTGCCGTGTGCCCCAGAGTGGAAAGTGTACTGCAACTGTGTAGGGTGTAGTAGCCTCCAGGCGTCTACAAGCCCAAAGGTCTCCAACAAATCACTCAACCACCTTTGCGCCCTGGGTAGATCCCTGGGAGGATGACGATCAGAGGTGCCAGAAACCACCGAATTCAAATCCCCACCCAGAATCAGGAGCCCCTCGGGGAGGTCCAAAAGGGCTCTACACAGATCGACATAGGTTAAAGCCTGCAGACCCGGGGGGACATAGACTGAAAGTATGGACAGTGTCTTCCCCTCCCACCTGCCAGTGAGCACCGCATAGCGCCACCTGTCGTCAAGTCTCACCCCGTCAATTGCAAAAGGAAGAGAGGACCGAATGAAAATACCAGCCCCCCTCGACCCAGAAGTAAACCCCGCGTGGGCCACCAACCGATAACCGCGCCTATTCATTGCCTGACAAGCGTTGCCTATTAAATGCGTCTCCTGTAGGAGGACAATATCGGGGGAATGACGCCTAAGGAATCGCAAAACAATACTTCGCTTAATTCTGTCCCCTAATCCATTGACATTCCAGGATAACAGTCTCAACTCGCCACCCCCATCCCCGAAAAGTAGAAAGAGCAGGACCCAGATAGAACCACACGATCAGTACAAGTGAGAAAAACAATACGATGCCTCGTGAGTACACAAAAACACACACACACCCTCCCACCTCCCCCAACTTGAACATGTTACTCCCCCCACCCTGCACCTCTGCGTAAGACTAATAAGCCACCCCAACTTGCAGTGTGCCTGTCGCCCCATTACTAAACTAAGCTACGCAAAGAACCCAGGAGGAGGAAGAGTCCCCATTCACCCCCCGCCACCCCCAGGCTGATCTAGGCCTAACAAAAGACCCAAGTCCAGACTCAGCTGAAACAGCAGAAAAGTTCAGACGCCGGGATCCACAAGTGAAGTCCTCATTCCGCCACACCCCCGTCGGCGCCTCCGGGGTGCCCAGTATGTTCCTTTCTTGTAGGCAGAGAGTCAAGCCAGTCACTGACATTTTCAGGGCAATCAAAAAAGAACACACATTCCCGATATTCAATCCGGAGCCTGGTAGGGAACAACAAGGAGTACTTGAGACCCATGTCTCGCAATCGCTTCTTAACTCCCTGAAATCCAAGTCTTTGTTTTTGGACTAGCGGCGAAAAGTCAGGATAAAAAGAAACGGAGGCATTTTCAAAGTTCACTGGGCCCTTGTCCCGTGAGGCCTGTAGGACAGCGTCCCGGTCCCGAAAGTGAAACAACCTGGCAATAATAAGCCTCGTGGGGGCACCTGGCTTAGCCTTCCCGCCGGGGACACGATGAGCGCGCTCAACCGCAAAGAACTTGCTGAGTCCAGCGGGAGAAAGATAGTTGGCAATCAAGTCCTCCACCAAGAGGTCGCCCCCCATAATCTCGGGATTCTCCGGGACACCAATAAGGCGCACATTGTTACGACGGGCCCTGTTTTCGTAGTCCTCGAGACGACGAGCCAGTATGTCATGCGAGGAACGCAGATTGCCGATCTCAGTCTGGGCCTCTGTGACATCCGCAGTAAGACTAGAAGTCTTCAAGCCCAATGACTCAACCCTTTCATTGGTCTTCGAGAGATCCGCTCTAATCTGCGTAATGTCAACGGCCACAGTGTCGATCTTGGAGGCTAAGGCCTCGTACTGCTGTCCCATAGAGGCCTGCATGTTGGCTATGGCTCCCATGACGTCCTGCAAGGATGGGTCTGAAGACGCTGAAAAGAGGGTCTTAGGGTTATCTGATG
Source organism: Lissotriton helveticus (assembly GCF_964261635.1). Taxonomy (NCBI): domain Eukaryota; kingdom Metazoa; phylum Chordata; class Amphibia; order Caudata; family Salamandridae; genus Lissotriton; species Lissotriton helveticus. The sequence continues at coordinate 553,844,862 of NC_136063.1, forward strand.
CACGGCCCGCAGCGCCGGGCGACCCCCTGACCTGCAAGTGATCCATGATGGTGGTCTGATTTTGGCCACCATGGAGAGGTGCCTTAGTCTTGCACTTCTCAAGAGGCTGTCCGGTGGCCATTTTGGGATCTGCGATCTGGTGAAAATGGCCGGGCGCGGAGTGTCCAGACAGTCAATAAGACTAGTTCCGATGATTGTAGACACAAAAGGGCTGAGTTGTAGGCAGTTAGCCGGGCCAGTACCAGAGAGCAAGGAGACAACAGGCCAGCTGAAGGTGGTGCAAGGCTTCACCCCTGCCAATCAGAGCCGGGAGCAGAAACCGAAACCGAAAGTCAGGAGGGGTCGACCAGAGGGGACCCCTGCAGCCGTTGTTGATCAACTACTCCACGGCCCGCACAGCAACTGAGCCCCAGGTCCGCCTCGGGGTGGGCCTCAAAAAGTAGAGACGATGCAAAAGTGGACCCCAGCGTCCAAATTTGATTTTTCAAAGTGTATGAAGATCAGCAAGGATGTGCGAACAAAAGCCCGTCCTCGAAATCAGGATGTTGTCAGGATTTTAGTGAAGGGCGGCGCGGTTCCGGGGAGCTCTGTGCTCACGCGACCATCTTGGATGCCCGCAAAGCTCCTCCCCCTCAACTGTTGTTTTTGCATTTGTCACCCCGAGTGGGACGGGTATGCTCAGACGTGAGTCCCGTGCTCTCCATGCCACTGGAATTAAGCTATCCAGGCTGATGAGGGCTGATAGCCAGAAACCGGTTCTAGGATGCTTGATTCCAGTCCAGGGAAGACATGGCTTGGCAGTTTGGGCTGGACTGTTCCCATGAGGCACAGGGTCAAGGCTGATTTGCATATGGCAATTTCAGAACTGGGGTGGTGTGGTGTGGTGAGCAAAAAAACGATGGGGCAGATTTATGTTGGGAATGCGCCACGTTTGCGTCACGCAACTGCGGCGTAAACGTGGCGCATCCCTATGACCCATTTACAACGTGACGCATCTAGGCAGATGCGTCACGTTGTAAAGCCCTGCGCCACTAGTGGGCGTTCCGGCGCAGGGTGGGCGTTCCGGGGCAGGTGCGCCTCGCAAGAGTGGCTGAGTGAAATCTATAAGATTTCACTCAGTCACTTTCAGGCCAATGCTGCGTCAAAACCCTGCGCCTGCTTGAAGCAGGCGTAGGTCTTGACGCAGCATTGTAAAGATGGGGCACCCCCAAGCCTTGCTGGAGCTGCGTCGCGCTTGCGACGCAACTCCAGCAATGCGCCACCTTTACGGCACAGATGCGTCACGCATCTGTGCCGTTTTTGCCCCATGGTGCGCCGCATTGTAAATGTGGGGCACCATGGGTGGCGGAGCAGCGGCGCAAAATAACTGGCGCATCCCTGGGGATGCCCCAGTTATCATAAATCTGCCCGGATGGATTTAGGCCCAGATCTCTGTACTGGGGTGAATGTATGACATTGTTCTGCATTCTGTCCATCAACTGTTGTTTTTGCATTTGTCACCCCGAGTGGGACGGGTATGCTCAGACATGAGTCCCGTGCTCTCCACACCACTGGAGTCAAGCTATCCTGGCTGAAGACGGCTGATAGCCAGAAACTGGCCCTAAGATGCTTGATTCCGGTCCAGGAAAGACATGGCTTGGCAGTTCGAGCTGGACTGTTCCCATGAGACACAGGGTCAAGGCTGATTTGCATATGGCCATGTCTGAACTGGGGTGGTGTGGTGAGCAAAATAACGATGGATTTAGGCCCAGATCTCTGTACTGGGGTGAATGTATGACATTGTTCTGCATTCTATCCATCAACTGTTGTTTTTGCATTTGTCACCCCGAGTGGGACGGGTATGCTCAGATGTGAATCCCGTGCTCTCCACGCCACTGGAGTCAGCTATCCTGGCTGAAGACGGCTGATAGCCAGAAACCGGTCCTAGGATGCTTGATTCCGGTCCAGGGAAGACATGGCTTGGCAGTTTGGGCTGGACTGTTCCCATGAGGCACAGGGTCAAGGCTGATTTGCATATGGCCATGTCTGAACTGGGGTGGTGTGGTGAGTAAAAACACGATGGATTTAGGCCCAGATCTCTGTACTGGGGTGAATGTATGACATTGTTCTGCATTCTGTCCATCAACTGTTGTTTTTGCATTTGTCACTCCGATTGGGACGGGTATGCTCAAACATGAGCCCCGTGCTCTCCACGCCACTGGAGTCAAGCTATCCTGGCTGAAGACAGCTGATAGCCAGAAACCGGTCCTAGGATGCTTGATTCCTGTCCAGGGAAGACATGGCTTGGCAGTTTGGGCTGGACTGTTCCCATGAGGCACAAGGTCAAGGCTAATATGCATATGGCCATGTCTGAACTGGGGTGGTGTGGTGAGCAAAAAAGCGATGGATTTAGGCCCAGATCTCTGTCTGGGGTGAATGTATGACATTGTTCTGCATTCTGTCCATCAACTGTTGTTTTGGCATTTATAATACAACACAAATTAGGATTTGCGTTAGATAGTTTTCCAAAGTAACCCAAAGTTGCGCTACGTGCTGGCTTGTGTTACTTTCCATTGCACATGGGCGTTCGCATGCAACCACCATGAGGTTTTGATACAAAGCCCTGTCTACAAACAATTGTCACTGGGGATTTGCTCCAAAATTCTGAGCCCCCTTGAGGCAGGCTTAATGATGAGAAATGTTTTAATTTCTCTTAGTTTTTCCCTCTTTGCATGCGTGCTAGATTGTACAGTGAGAATATAAAGTGTAAAATACCTCCCTTTATAATTTTAGTACAGGAAGAGACCTATTCCTGTAGAAATATGCTGATCACAACACATACACCCTTGCACTAGGGCGCAATGATGTTTGCATTAGTGAATGGCAGCATAAAGTGCACCAGTGCAGGGAGATAACAAAACAGCGACACATCTCTGTTCTGCTATCACCCATTCAAATGTGCTTGCTGCACTTCATTGTGTGAATTCTTAGTAAATTTAGGCCTCAGTATTTAAAACAATACAAGTGCTTCCAAAATATCTATTTTAAGAATACATAATCAAACTGTATACATAATCAGACTGTACCTAGTACCAACATTTCTAAAAGTGTCCACTGAAAGGACTCATTTCAGAACTCAGTTCATAACTCTCTTGCATTATCTCTCAGAAAGAATAAATCTATGTCACAATAAATCTTCAAATCGCTCCATCAAAGTAAAGCCAATACTGGTTTCCAAGCGGCCTTTACATTGAGGATTGACCAACTGCACACATTTACATTTCTTTCAGGTAGCAGGCCCCCTGGTGAGAGGGACTGTTTCTTCTTTAGCTCTCTGTCCCTCTCTGGGCGTCACAGCACAGGAGACCTGCCCCCTTTCTCTTTCAGCAATAAACACCATAAGGCCCACATTAACATTTCAAGGACAGTATGGATGTCTTTTAACTAAAAAGTATGAAAACTGTTTGGACAAAGTAAAAAAAAAACATGTGCACGTGGGTCACCATAGTTATCGCCTTGTACCACCTCTGTTCACATACAGATTTTCCTTGCTATCATTTAGGCGCATGTCACCCTTGCTACACAGGTCCCAAGCAAAATGGGGGCAAAAGAGATGAGGGTCTTTTTTTTAACCTTTTTGTTTTTTACACAAGGGGGCAGACAGCCTTTCTTGGGTCTTAGGTCTTGGTAGGATGGCCCAGTGGTATGGACAGAGGAAACAGCCTTTAGGGATCATTTTGCTGCAGGTGCAGTAGTACCCGAGTCCAAGTGTGTGAAAGTACATCTAAACCCAAAGTATGGCTTTTTTACTATCGTTCCTTTCTTGCATTAGGACCCAGTGCTCCCTTGCAATGCCACTGGTGCTTGGGGCCTCGGGCAATGTCCCAATGTGGGGGGATATTGATTCAGAGGAGAAACCTTAGCTTGGGCCTCAAAGATATAGTAGGGATAGGGGTGGGGCAAAACAGGGGCCCATGATTTTAACTAAGGGCACAGAAAACAGCCTACTTGCAAGGCAGTAGCTATCATTAATGACGCAGGTGCAATGGCACAGTGGCCCAGGAGATTGTGGTGCCCACTGCATCACAATTATGATGGTCTTACTTTACAAAAGGGGCACCAGGGGCTCATACTCTTTACTATCATTATAGCTGAGGGCATGCTTACTGCAGAGGGGGCATCATATGGGAGCTAATCTTTTTCTGAAAATTACCGAGAGCCTGTTTCAAGATTTGAGTAATGGCCAGGCATAGTGCGGAAGAGTTGAAAGAGGCAAAGGAGACAACCTGCTACTCAGGGGCACACCAATGCAGCTGGCTCACAACACCCCCATTGTGCCTAGTCTAACTTGCTCGTGTTCTACTCATTATGACTTCCCCGTCCTTCGTCCAGGCCTTTGACAGTGCTTAGAAAAATTGAGTAGGCTGCTGGGAACGCTGGCCCCATTATGGTGTCCAACTGATCGTGCCTGGTGCTGGGGCTTGCACTCCTGTTTGTTTTCTGTCTTGGGATGGAATTCACCTTACAAGTAAGGACTGGGACAAGGATGAGTTGGATTACGAGCAATGAAATTTGCTGGTTAGTAATGGGGCCAGTACTCTCAGGGAATGCAACATGAAGTAAAATGTGAAATGTAAAGAGGAGAGGCATGGGTGTCAAGGATTACCTTGAGGGTTTTTAAGTCATTGTTGAGAAACTGAACAGTGTTTTGTCCTGTACAATTGAGGAAATGAATACAGGGCCCAGTAGGGATCCTTTTCAATGTCAGTTTTTATTTCCTGCTGCATCTGAGACCTGGCATGGGTTGCCTTGCTTAAGTCTCTGTGAACAGAGAGTATCAATAACTCACTGGTACCAGAGGAATTCAAAATACAGCAGTAGGACAGCTTCTGCACCCTAAGATTCCCACCAGATCTCAGCAGCTGTGAAAGCTCTACACTGGCTGTCTGTTGACATAAATCTATCATCAGACTGCTGTGCATAACGAAAAAAGGCAATAAACGAAACTGGACATTTATTTACAAATGAAACTCAAGAAATACTCCCAGAAAAAGACACTATGCTGCAGATTGGCATTATAATGAATTGTTACCACATATAAAAAGAAAACCATGGGTGATAAAACCTTCTCCGTCTAAACTGCCAAACTAGGGCGCTACCATAAATCTATAATCATGGCTTTTCTCTACTGAATCTAAAAATCAAAATTGAGTAAAGATCTCAATGTCAACAGAAATTAGGGACTTAAAGTAACATAGAGTAACTGGTAAGGTCACACAGTCCTGGCCCTAAAGAAAATATGATGGTTTCCCAGGGCAGCATAATTAACAGAATATCAAACATATCATATTTAATACTAGGCTCCATCTGGAAATAATGAAAACCTGCTTTTATCCACAAGCTAAGGAGACCCCAAACAGCATCAAAGAAATTCTGACAATTTCAGCACTTAACAGATCGTGAATGAGACAGCATTGTGATTACATATAAAAAGATAAAAAAGCTTGTTAAAAAGAACTTCTTGTAATTTTACTCCTGGCATGATACGTCATGGAGTCAATGAAAAAAAATAACATAAATTGCATAACAAACTTGTTCCCTACTCTTACTGACTTTATACATGTCAGTCTATGTCTCCTTTCTGTTCTATATTGCATGAACTTTCAGACTGCATCCAGCTAAGCTCTCTCCCGGTCTCACGGACATGTCCTGTATAAGAATGTACTAAAATACATATATCTGTTTTGTTTAACACACTGCTCCCATCTGATAGCACAGTTGCACATTCAATTGAATGCCCCCTTTTCCTCAAATCACACAGCTGCTACTAGGAATGTCATATTATGTGTAACGTAAGCATCTGCATAAGTAACAACTAACTTTCCTGTAGACTAGAAACTGCACACAACTAATCAGTACACCAATTCTGATACAGCCTAATATGTGACTGACTGCAACACTTACAAAGACCACTAGAAGCTAACTGTGGACTACTCAGAGTAGTGTGCTACCCATCCACAAAGCCCTTCAACACCTGGTCAGGTTTAGCAAACGCTACACAAATGTACAACGGGGGAATGTGGCTACCTGCTAAGATGGCGGCCCCAAAATTCTGCGCTCTGCCACCGGCACTGGTGCAATCCGGCATAATCCTGCGTTAGTTGACCCAGGCTGAGGTGGAAACGCGAGGAATAGTATTGTTGTTTCCTCTAACTGCAAGCAGTCTCCTTTGGGGCCCACCAGTAGGAGGGGGGGGGGGGCACTAACCACAGACACAGGAATGGTGTGATAAAGGCTGCTTTATTGGAATCAGGTGCACCCTGCCTAATCCCAATCTTGGCCAGCGCCGCACAAAACTATGTCTCACTAAATAGTGAATGCCTAACAACCCCCCTTCCACCACCCCTAAATGGATCCCCAACCTTGCAAACTCATACAACATCATATAAAATCCCGTCTGCAACCTAACCCCCTGCCTACAACTGCAAAAGACCTCAGGTCCCCCACCACCTACAACAAGCCAACCCAGGCCTCTTCTAATACCCCCACTACCCCCTTTTTAACTAGGAGAAGCGCCAATGACAAAGGCAGAATACCAGCACCTGATCCAGCGACAACACAGCTGTTCCCTACTACCTTCACCACCTGTGCACCATCATCCAAGAAAACATCCTCCAAACAACTACAATCCCCCCGGTGAACCCCCCGCACCCCCCCTTGACTCCCCCCTTACACTGGGCGGGCAAAAACAAGGCCCCAACGTTTTTAACTGACTGCTGTGTCACTGTCCACAAAATGGTGGACAGTGACACACACTTACAGGCTATATCCACCCCCAAGGCCAAAAAAGCCCAAAAATAGCCCAACTTCCCTCCCCCAGCCCAAAAACAGCCCAACAGTCCTTCCTGTCCGTCCTGGTCCTGTGTCCCCCTCCCCTCCTACCGGCCCCAAAAACCCCGTAGGGGCAAGCCTCCTGCTGGTCGGCTGCCCCCCCAAATCCCCATTGGGACCCACCAGTAGGAGGGGGGGGGCATGACCACAGACACAGGAATGGTGTGATAAATGCTGCTTTATTGGAATCAGGTGCACCCTGACTAGTCCCAACCTTGGCCTGCGCCGCACAAAACTATGTCTCACTAAATAGTGAATGCCTAACAACCCCCCCCACCACCACCCCTAAATGGATCCCCAGCCTTGCAAACTCATACAACATCATATAACATCCCGTCTGCAACCTACCCCCCTGCCTACAACTGCAAAAGACCTCAGGTCCCCCACCGCCTACAACAAGCCAACCCAGGCCTCTTCCAATACCCCCACTACCCCCTTTTAAACTAGGAGAAGCGCCACTCGAAAGCCGCATTAGCGTCTTTCGACCCCGCCCCCCCCGGGACTACAGCCTCCTCGGGTACCTGCTCACCCCCAATGCCGCATCCAGTGCCTCCTTCAGCTGAACGATGTATAGCTCCATCCCATACCGTGAGAGATGAACCCCATCCTCCCAAAAGAAATACACCGCCCCGTATCTAAGCTCGGGATGCTCCATCCTGCCTATCCCCTCCCTTGGCAACTATATTAAGTATAGTCTGATCTTTGGACCATAGGAGTCTTTGTAAAATACTTTCCATTACACTTTTGGAATACAATGTATTGTTAACTGTGTAAAAGTTATTTTGGTGTACATATTTCAACTGTTTGTCTTTTCTGTGATTTTTTTCTTTATTGTTGTGCAATCTGTTTGATCAAATGTAAATTGGATTTATATTGTATTTGTGATAGCATATGAATGTACTTTTTGTGTAGTAGACTATGTGTTCTTTTTTGAAATTTATTACAACATGAAGAATAAATTAAACTAATCAGCCAAAATTGATGGCTAAGAAAAACGCATTTATTTTCGTTTTTCTAAACAGTATTAATAACTTCTTAAAGAATTTGAGGTGAGGGTACATTCATTTTTTCTTATCCCCTCCCTGGCACAGAAATCCTTCATCTCCCTGTTGATCTTTCTCCTCGTCCTGTCAATAGCTCCGGGCGCTCAGCTCCCCTCCAACACCTCCTGGGGATAAAATCCGACCAAATCAAATGACATCCTGACCACTGTCTCTTAATCTCTAACAAATCGCGTTTTATCTGCTTGACCAGTGCCAAACCTTTACATTGCACTAGGTCATTTTTCACCCAGATGTACAACTACCACATCCGGGCACACCCCCCCCTGACCACATTATTCAGCAAGGGCATCAACTCATGCCAACGCATTCCCCCCTTTCCCCGCCAATGACATCTAAACAATCTGTCATCCAATTCTAAGTTGAGCGTCCGGTGTTTGTCCCATTCAGCCCTCTCAGCCCACTTGACAAATGAGTGTCCCACAATGTAAATGTTCAGAAGCGCCACCTCCGGCCCCGCCACAGCACCTGCAAAGACACACATGTAAGAGGGCGAAACACAAAGTTCAGACCGTCCCCTCTACCCCCCTCATTCTGACATATCGCCTGTAACAGTCAGACTTCCACCGCCCCAGCCGCTTGATCTCCTCCGTCCCCCACCCACACCGCGCTGCCTCCGTCGCCGCCCCGATTCTAAAGAATGCGTCATAAACGCCTTCGGGTCCTCACCCATAGTCCGTAGGGCGTGCCGCAGAACCCACAAAGCCTGAGCCGCCATCACCCTGCCGCCTTCTTTCCGACCGAAGACCTCGTCATCCGTCGCACGTCAACCCGCCGCCAGACGGCGACCCCACATTGCCGGACACACCCTATTCCGACCCCCCGGTCCCAACACCACCCACGTCCCCACGCCCCTTTGATCCGCCTTCGAGCGTCGCAAGCGCACCGCCACTTCCCGGGCCCGCATCTCCACGTCCTCCCACCGGAGACCCCGCCCTCCTTTCACACCCACTAGCTCCGACACCCGAAAAGCTCCAAAAAACAGCCAGGACATGAGTGTGGAAAACAACACCGTCTCCTCCCCATTGTGACACACCGACGGCAGCGCAGCAATCAAGTCCCCCAGCAAAACCCCAGTGATCGGCCAACGCTGTGCCACGCCCGCTCCCCTCTCCCTGGCCCACCCTTCCAGTAAACGAGTTCCCAGCTCACCCGCCGATGGTGGATACCCCCACCACAACTTCCCCATGAACGCTACCGCCGCCAACTTGCCCGCAATCGTGACCCGCGACAAACCTCTGTCCATCAAGCTCAACACGAATCGCACCACCTGCTCCTCCCACCGCCAGGGATCCCCCCGCCTTACCGCAACAGAGAGCCGAAACTCCTCCCACGCCAGCTCATATGCCTTCCACGTGGACGTAGCCACAGATGCCCTCACCAGCTGAACGACCCGGTGTCTCCCACCGACCAGAGATCCCCCGGGATCGGCGTCTTGACCGTCTCCGCCGCCGAGGCTAGCCCATGGAACCTCTGCCACTGTGAACGAGACAAGGCATCCGCAATGTCATTGTCCACTCCTATCACGTGGCGCGCATGAAACATAATGTCATTCTCTAAACAGCGCAGCACAAAAACTCTCATCAGCTTCAACACCTGGGGGTCCCGTGCCGACTGCCTGTTCACCACATGTAGCACCGACATGTTATCCACCCGGAACAACACCCGCTTGTGCGCCAACTCAGCTGCCCACACCGTGACCGCCACCAACAACGGAAACAACTCCAGGAAAGCAATGCTCCGTCCCCCCGCCTGCCAATGTGTCAGCCATTGCTCCGCGCACCATCTCCCGTCCCAATACAGGCCAAAACCGCCGACACCCGCCGCATCTGAGTACAGCGTCACGTCCCACTCCATGTCCTCCGACGGCGCCATTGGCACACCATTGAAGCATTCCAGGAAACTCCGCCACATCCGCAAATCCTCCTTCAACCCCGCCGAGAGACGCACGTGATGGTGGGGCAGCATTAAGCCCGACAGAGCCAGACCCAGCCGCCGACAGAAGGTTCGACCCGCTCGCACCACGCGACATGCAAAGTTAAGATGCCCCAGGAGAACCTGCACCTCCCTCACCAACACCTTCTGTTTTCCTAGCATGTCGCCCACCAACGCCAACATCACCGACCTCTTGTCCTCTGGCAGGTGTGCTTCCATGGCCGCTAAGTCGAGCTTTACACCGAGTAAGGACAACACCGTACTGGGACCGTGCGTCTTCTCCGGTGCCAGGGGAACCCCAAATTCCTCCATCATCCTTGCCAAACTGTCCAGCAACTGCTGGCAGTCCGTCGCACCGGATCACCCAACCAGGAAGAAGTCATCCAGGTAGTGCGTCACCATCTCAGAGCCTGTGCGCCTGGAAAAAGCCCACTGCAAAAAGAAACTGAAGCGCTTAAACAGCGCGCAGGAGATGGAACACCCCATCGGCAGTGCCTTGTCCACAAAAAAGCCACCGTCAAACTGGATCCCCAGTAACTGGTGGTCCTCCGGGTGTACCGGGAGCAAGCGGAACGCCAACTAAATGTCACACTTCGCCATCATAGCGTCCCGCCTCACCCCTGACACGAGCTTCCGCGCCACATCCACCGAGGAGTAGGACACCGACGCCATGTCCGACGCAATGAAATCGTTGACTGACCCACCTGCCGGCCACGACAGGTGTTGAATCTGCCGGAATTGCCCCGGCTCCTTCTTGGGCACCACCCCTATCGGGGATATGATCAACCCCGGCAGCGGCCGCTCCGCAAATGGGCCCACCATGCGGCCCTCCTTGACCTCCTTGAACAGCTTCTCCCTCACAATACCCCTGTGAGCCTGTACTGATTTCAGATTGTCCGCCCAGCGCTCAATCCACGGGCCCTCATAGCCAAGCCGAAAACCATCCCGAAACCCACTTCGCATGAGCCCTTTCCCAAAGTCCCAGACCCCCCCCCCGGCCACCTCCCCGCCTCCCGCTCTGTGACCCCCCGCCCTGCAATCCGCCTTGTGCGGGCTGCTGTCCTGGCGGCCCGTGACACCCCAGCAGCGTACCACCGGGTGTCGCCGCCTGCCCTTGGAGCACTTGTGCCGGAAACGGCACACCTGCCGGCCACATGACCCCTTGTTGAAGTCCCAACAGGCCCCGATTGTGCTCTGACCTTTGGGCTCACCCTGACCCACCCCCCTGCAGGTGGGGCGGGCTGAAAAGGGGGCCGGCGCGTGCGGCAAACCGCTGGCCGTATAGACGGTGCGACCAAACTTGGCGCCACCCATCGTCTGCTAGTAAAGGTCAGAATCCAGCTCCTCCCACTTCGCCTCCGGGTCGGCCTCCATCCGCGCCCAGAACTCCTTGTCATAATGGGACCAGGCGGACCCCCCATACGTCACCTACGCCCTCCGCACCACGTCCATGTACTTGAATAGCGCGATGGACCGATCTGGGACTTTTTCACAATATTCGCTGGCGTATATTAGAAAATCCGCTGACCAATTGTCGATCGTCAACGGGACCTTGGGCGCCGAGCCAACTCCTGCTCTTCCTCCTTGGACCCCTCCTTCGGAGTCAGTTCCCTATGCAACAGCTTCAGAATGTCAATGTACTCCCCTTTCCAGATCTTCTCCCTCGTCGCCAGCGACAAGTGCGCCCCCAGCGGCTTGGTCACCCCCATGTAGGGAAGCTTCCGCATCGGCACCACCAACTCTCCTTGCTCCCCGCCGTGGCCGCCCCCGCCACCGCACCCCCGACGCCGCACCAGCGCACGACCCGACCGCGCTCGCTGGTGCTCCGCTATCCGTTTCCAACCCTGTGTCTTTGACATACCGACCTTTCACCAGCCGTCCCACCTCATCCCCCCAGGTATCCGTCCTCACCGACAGCTGCACACAGCGCCTCTTGCCCACACCACTCCCCATTCCGTCTCCAACCTTACCAGGCGTCAAGGTCGGCGTCCGAGCTGGATCCCGCCGCCTAACCAGTGGAGCTGAGGGGGCCGTCACCCTGGGCGCGTCCTGCTGCGGCCGGACCTGCAACACACTGCCAACAACATTACTAGATCCCCCCTCCCGTATCTCCCCCTCCTCTTCAGACTTCCCATCCCCAACCTCCTGTAGCCCCCGGCCGTCCCTACTGGACTCCAGCCGGCTCAACCCCGCCTTCTCTCTGCACACCCGCATCAGATCCACCAGATCCACGCACTCGCACTCGCCCCCTCCCGCCACCGCACTCGTACCAACAGCCAAAGTAACAGGAGCTGGATGCACTCCCCTACCTCTGGCTGTTGAGTAGTCACGAGAGTCACTCCAGTCGTTTCCTCTTGTTGCCCCAAACTCCCAACTCCCTCAAGGATCAACCAACACAATCAGGAAAGAAACTCTGACTATGTCAACTACTCCCTAAGGGAAAGGGGAAGTGGAGAGAGAAACAAACAACAAAAACAAACACTGCTTCCAGCTGTTGTCTCTCTTAAAAGTGTTCCAGGCCGTAGTTTTCTATTGCGCAATTCTGGACTCACGTAATCCTGTAGTACAGTGTATTAAATTAACAATTCTACTTCTTTAGGCAATTTTACCTCATAAATATTTAATAACACTTTTGGAATACTGACCATTTGAATCTACGGCCCTTGTTCACACTTTTCTGGGTCTTGAGTCAAGCGCAGCCGATAAACTTAACTGACTCCTTTAGATAAAGTTGAAATAATTCAATACAACTTTAAAATATTAACTTGAAAATTAGTATGTTAATTTGATTGGACTAATTTAACTTAAAAACTCATGCACATGCTCATACCTGAAGATCCAGCCATTCTTCTGTTCTATGGGGTTCTGTAGTTTAAGAAAGAAGAAAGAACAAGACAGCAACCTATTCCATAGATTACTAGCTTCTAAAATATCAGGTTTCTACCCCAGAGTTAAATCACTTTTGATTCCAAAACGTTTTCGACCTTTAGTGTCAATTAACCCTCTTCGTAAAATGTACACTAATATTATATGAGCAGCTAACCCAGTTGCTTTTGCCAAGTCTTGTTTAAGTTCAGCAATCTGTCACTTGACAATTGATTTTAGTTCAGTCTGTGCGAACCCTAGCAACTCGATCAATCTATTAGTTCCTGCTCAGTCTCAGAAAACTATTTACATACGTTCTCGTATTTACAAAATCTTACTGTCCCTTTTCTCTTTGCGGACTCAGTTCAGCGGTGATGACGAGTTCCAGATTGCCTTTCACCGTGAGGTAAATGCTGTCATCGGCGCTCGTTGCTCTTCAATGAAATCCTTTGGTCTTCTACTCGACGGACGGGAAAACGGGAAATTACTAATCAAGAATTCAAAGCGGGCAAGGTGGCGGGAATTAGATGAGGGACTACGTTAATGAAGTCTCGCTCGTTATGAGGAAAGAAAGGGTTTTTGAATCAAGTTCAAATCACAGACGATTCTGCAGGACTGAAGCGCTCTTCGTAACGTCAACAAGAGACGAAGCGCAGAGCCGTTGGCGAGGGTTTCTTATATAGACTTCGCTCGCGTGAACCTGCGCGTGCAACACTCACAGCATGCTCACGCGCAGAGTTAAGATCTCTTCCAGGCAGGTGAATTACAAGCATTGGCTAAGACAAATTAATAATACAGAGTTGAGGACTGAATTGGCCCTTGTTAATATTCTTTCCAGTTAAGATCTATTTACAGTGAATAAACAGTTTAACTTGATTATAATGATCCACTGGAAACTTGAACAGAGCCAATGCACCACAGTATTACGTGGGAAGACCAGTTGCGATGGGAACACCCTTAACACCGGAGGCCGATGTGACCCTTCGGGGGGGCTGGCGGTGACTCCTCCTGTCGCCGCCCAACGCCGTCCCATGCCATGTCCCACGTTGGAGCGCGACCGCCCGTACAAGGCAGAGCAGGCCCATCCCCTCGGTGGAACGGAGCCGCATGCTACTCACCCGAGCCCCTCGCCAACATGTCCTGCCAATGAAAAAAGGTGGAGTCCAGCATGCTGGGGAAAAAAGGCCCTTTCTGCCCCCCCACGCGCTGCCCCGTCCCAACCCCACTGTGCCCCTCGGCCCCACCGCGCAGAGTGTCCCCCCCTCTGCGCCGGGCACCCCCAGCTTCTGCCCCACCCCCCTGACCTCCAACCCCACCCCTCCTCCCATCCCGGCCACTGCGGGCCCGCCCCACCCCCCACCCCCGGACCCCCATCCCGGTCCCACCACCAAACCATCCCCCCCCACTCCCCGTCTCCTCCCCCCCGTCCCCACCCACCAACCGAGTTCCCCCCACCACCTCAGCACCCCCCCGCCCCTCCCCATGGCACCCGGCCCCCCGGCACCCATCCCCCCATCCCCCTCCCCAGTGACGGGGACCTGCTCGGGCCCACCACGCTCGCCACCTCCCCGGACGATGACCCCCAGTCCAGCTCACTCTCCGCGCCCCCTAGCTCCCCCCTACCCCCGTCCACCCCCTCTCCCCTCCCCTCCCCGCCCACCACCTCCTCCATATCTGACTCTTCTATTAATAGGGGTGACCCTGCCCCTCCTTCCCTCCCCGATTTTGGAAAAGGGGGTGGTGATGGACAGAGTTTCTGAATGATGCAGAATACTCTTACCAAGTCAAGAGATCATGGTTTTAATCCATCACCGTTTTTTAGCTCACTGCACCATCCCAGCTCAGAACCTGGCTATATGCAAATTAGTCTGTTCCTGTCCCAGTGCATGATGGGAACAGGGCAAACCAAACTACCAAGCCAATTCTTATACTGGGAAGGAAACAAGCTCCCGGGGACCGGTTTCTGGCATCACAGCCTTCTTCGGCCCGGTTTGCTTGAATCCTGATGGTGCAATGAGCAAGGGACTCACGTCTGAGTATACCCTCCCACACATAGTGTGGATAAAACCGATTTTGGAAAAGGGCGTGGTGATGGACAGAGTTTCTGAATGATGCAGAATACTCTTACCAAGTCAAGAGATCATGGTTTTAATCCATCACCGTTTTTTAGCTCACTGCACCATCCCAGCTCAGAACCTGGCTATATGCAAATTAGTCTGTTCCTGTCCCAGTGCATGATGGGAACAGGGCAAACCAAACTACCAAGCCAATTCTTATACTGGGAAGGAAACAAGCTCCCGGGGACCGGTTTCTGGCATCACAGCCTTCTTCGGCCCGGTTTGCTTGAATCCTGATGGTGCAATGAGCAAGGGACTCACGTCTGAGTATACCCTCCCACACATAGTGTGGATAAAACCGATTTTGGAAAAGGGGGTGGTGATGGACAGAGTTTCTGAATGATGCAGAATACTCTTACCAAGTCAAGAGATTATGGTTTTAATCCATCACCGTTTTTTAGCTCACTGCACCATCCCAGCTCAGAACCTGGCTATATGCAAATTAGTCTGTTCCTGTCTCAGTGCATGATAGGAACAGGGCAAACCAAACTACCAAGCCAATTCTTATACTTGGAAGGAAACAAGCTCCCGGGGACCGGTTTCTGGCATCACAGCCTTCTTCGGCCCGGTTTGATTGAATCCTGATGGTGCAATGAGCAAGGGACTCACGTCTGAGTATACCCTCCCACACATAGTGTGGATAAAACCGATTTTGGAAAAGGGGGTGGTGATGGACAGAGTTTCTGAATGATGCAGAATACTCTTACCAAGTCAAGAGATCATGGTTTTAATCCATCACCGTTTTTTAGCTCACTGCACCATCCCAGCTCAGAACCTGGCTATATGCAAATTAGTCTGTTCCTGTCCCAGTGCATGATGGGAACAGGGCAAACCAAACTACCAAGCCAATTCTTATACTGGGAAGGAAACAAGCTCCCGGGGACCGGTTTCTGGCATCACAGCCTTCTTCGGCCCGGTTTGCTTGAATCCTGATGGTGCAATGAGCAAGGGACTCACGTCTGAGTATACCCTCCTTCCCCCCCCCACCCTCCTGCAGCACCCCAGCACCCCTCCCCAGGCCCTCCCCGGCTCCTGCTGCCTGGCCCCCACCCACCACTCCTGGCGCTCCCCCCCTGCCAACCTCCGAGGCCCCCGCCCCCCTGTTAGGGACTGCACCGCCGTCTCCCCCAGCCCCCTCCCGCCCCCCCTGCCCCACCCACAAATTGCAACGTAGGGCGTCCCTGAAGGGCTCCAGCCCCCTTCGCACTCTTCGCGCTTTACCGCGCCTCGCGGCCTTGCCCCGGCGGCCACCGCCTCCCGCCTCCCTCCCACCCCTCCCACATCCTGGGGCCCTCTGCGGTCGGGACCGCGGAGACCCACAGGCGATCACCGCTGCCGCGGCACCGTTGGCAGCGCGCCAAGGCAGCCTTACCTGGAGGTCGGGCCGCACCAGGTCCATGCGGCCCGCCTCCCCTAGCAGCCTCAGTGCCTCCTGGACCCGGGGGTCACCCAACGCCGCTATTTCCTCCGTCCTCACCGCTGTGAAGAGCCTCTGACACTAGGCACTACCGCTGCCTGACGCGACGCCAAACCACCGACCAAAACACACCAAAACAAGCAAAAACAAGGCCCCAACGTTTTTAACTGGCTGCTGTGTCACTGTCCACAAAATGGTGGACAGTGACACACACTTACAGGCTATATCCACCCCCCAGCCCAAAAAAAGCCCAAAAATAGCCCAACTGCCCTCCCCCAGCCCAACAGTCCTTCCTGTCCGTCCTGGTCCTGTGTCCCCCTCCCCTCCTACCGGCCCCAAAAAACCCCATGGGGGCAAGCCTCCCGCTGGTCGGCTGCCCCCCCAAATCCCCATTCCCAGAGAGAGGTGCGACAGTGCAGCCACATACGGGTGCCGCTGTGCAGGCAACAAGGTGTCAGGTGAGCAGCGAGAGAAGAGGGCACAGTCTCTTTAAGTTAAGACCAGGAGCTTTCCCGGTGTAACATGAGGGCCCTCGAGCTGTGGGACGTTGCTGAAGCTGGCAAAAAGTTGACCATGCATCAAGAGGAGCAGACACAGGTGCTTTGAGGCCAGCTGCATTTCCCGAGGAGTGCAAGTGGCCTGGAGCCAAGGCCTCTTGTTGATGCATCAACACTAGGGCCTCAGGTAGTGGGGGAGTCAGAGGACAAACTGTGGGTCCCACCGATGAGAAAGGTGAGGGGTAAGGCGAGTGATGCCTAATTGACCTGACAGTGAGGAGAGCAGTGGGCAGTAAATGCACCTGACTCCGGCGGCAGAAGGTTGAATATCATGACACCTCTGTATTCAGAGACAGAGCCTGGAGTTGAGGAGCACCCCCCAGTTGAACACAGCTTTAGGGGCCTGGGCCTTGGTGTTAGCAATGGCGGCTGCCCTGTGATCAAACTGGGGCCCGGCTAGCTCAAGTAGTTGGTGAGCCTGCCCGCATTGGAGAGGCAACATCAAAGGGGGATGGGGGGTTTCCCTCCAAACAAGCAGCAGCTGCATACTGGACCACTGAGTAGGACAGCACCCCTGGGGAGTGGCCACCTGCAAAGCCCCACAAATTCACTACAATCAATCTCACTGGACTGGCAAGACACCATGGGCAAAGAAAGGGTGGCAGTTCCTACCCAGGGAAAGTCCAGTAGATGCACAGGAGATAAACAAGAGAGTCATGGGGGAGGGGGGTATTGCCTGACAGTGCTCAACCAGACCCGACCACCTTCATACTTCGGGCCATTCATGATTCTAGAATTTCCCCTTAGGGCAAGATTGAGGAACTGAGTCTAGACCTGCCCCTGCTCTGCCAGGACCTCCACAACACGGTCAAGCAGATAAATGACACAGTGTGGTGGCTTTCTGAAGTTGAAGACACAACTAAAACCATACAAACCAAGCTGGTGGGACTTCAACACAAAGTGGGACCATTTGAGGCGGGTTGAAGACCTCGGAGTGCAGGTAGAGAAGGAACATCCGCATAGTTGGGGTCCCTGAGGGTACTGAAGGGCCTCAACCCACCAGCTTTGTATTGAATTGGCTCCAATCATGGCTCCCAAAAGGGGAATCATCACAATGGTTTGTGGTGGAGCATGTACACAAGACTTTGGCAGCTAGGTCACCCCGGGGACTCTGAGACTAATTATTGCAAAGATCCCAAACTTTGTGGACAGAGATGTCCCTCTCAGAGAAGCTCAGAAGTTAGGCAAGCTGCAGCGTGGTGGGGCCCCAGTCATGCTTTTCCCATACTACACATTGCAAAGTTCAGCAACAGAGCAGCACCTTCCAAACAGTCATGGAGAAACTAAGAGCCATGCAAGTAAAGTACATGCTGCAATATCAGCACACCTTAAAGTAATCTACAATAACTAGACATTGTTTTTTTTTTTTTACACCCCGAGAGTGCCTGGTCCTGGGCGAAGGAACACACGGATTTTGGCAGAGGTGGATACTCGCCTCTGGCTGTCCATGTAGAGACCCATCCAACGCGATAGGCGGTGAGGGCTAGGAGGTGTGCGCACTGGTGTGTAATACCGGTTAGTCAATTAGGTAGTTCATACACACTCAACTTTCAATCGGCCACTAATCAACAAGAAGTCATAACCTATCCTGAAAGGAGTGCCTCGGTTCACAATGTTCACTAATCTATTATTCAATTAATGGTTTTGTGCAAACAAAAGGTTCGTAGGCATTCTTTGATGAATTTCAAACATTGTGGTTTATTTAGAAAACCTTTCAAATTGTTAGATCCATACAATATAGTAACAAATCAATCAGCCAACACGTTTTGTCCCCACTTGGACATCATCAGGGCTGTAAATTAAAAAGAAAACACAATATATCAATGAACCCATTACTGGGGTCTCTCTTTTTGAAAAACAAGAATTCATCAGTGGAGGGGGCGTAGCTAGCAGCTGAGGGAGATGGCTGCTGCCTAAACGAGCTCTCGCCCTTACATGGCGAGTTAACAGATTTACCACCGACAAAGACCAGGTGCACGCAGTTGAAAGCTTGGGGCATTGCTATGGTGTCCCCTCCCTGCTGAAAATAAGCCCAGGAGGGCCCTTGAGGGGCAGGACGACGCTGGGAGAGCCGGGGCCAAAGACGCGGTGATTTCTGAATGGCGGCACCGGCCTGTGCTGGCTGGTGACGGAGCCTGGCGTCTTTTTGTGCACGGTGTCTGTGGAGGCGTTGGAGGGCCGGTGCAAGACTCGGGTGAGGAGGGGGGGCCAGAGAGGAGATCGCTGTGTGTCGCATGGCCCCTGGCCCCTCTAGAGGATGATGTGCACGCTGCGACGCCAGGGCCTGCCCTAATCGAGGCCCTGGCTTCTGGGCCTACACGCTGCTGGTGCGGTGGATCAGGCAGCGGAGAAGTGGGGACAGTCCTGAGGAGCGCACCTTCCCCCCCCCCCGTCATTGGGTCCAGGAGGTGAATTGTTGGCTGCCGAGTGGCCGGGCAGCGAGGGGACTTGTGGGAGCGGGGCTGGGCCGCTCGTCGTCCCGTAGAGCTGCCACACGTCAGGACACTGTTGAAATTGAGGCCCTAGCTTTGGGCCTGGTCGGCCCTCTTGCTGGGTCCGCCGCGGGGCTCCCCCCCCACCCCTGAGGAGGAATAAGATATATTTGGAGCTTGAGCGGAGGGGGAGAGAGATAGATACGGGGGACACGGCTTGTTGGGGGGTGCTCCCCCCACTGGACTATTGGAGCACGAGGCGTGGTGCACTGGGTGGATGTGCATGCGGTAATCAGCGAGTCTGGACCTTGGCGGAAGAACGTTGAGGGGCTGAAGGGAGACCAATGGGACGATGAGGTGTGGCGCTTGGTCCCCTGGAGATCCCTGACTGTGGCTGGATGTTAATGGAAGTGCTGGGGCCTATATAACTCTGCTGAAACACATTACTGGACTGTTTATTGCATTTGGACCTGGATGCCAGAGCTTATGTGTGATATCTGAAGAGCGACCTACCCAGTGGAGAGACAGAGTGCATAGTGAGTGCTAGGTGGGCGGATTGTGGTTACTTCGGAGCCCCAGGCGGCCGCCACCCTGATTGATCGGCGGAGAATGCTGCAATAAGAGTCACGGCGTTCGTATTGCACGTAGGAGGCTACACAAAAGTAAACGCGTGTGCTGCCGCTGACGACCCTGCTGCCTGCGTGGGTTTACAGCTCCTCCAGCAATGGCAACCGGGGGCAGAGGGGTGAGGGCCAATGCCCAGAATAAGTTAGCAAAACTTGCCTGGGCTAAAAGAGGGGAGAAAGGAGAGTCGCCAGGATCGAATAAGGAGAGTTCGATAGTGGGAAACTCGACAGCTGCGGAGTCAACTCTACATGATGTTATGGCGGCAATTGGGGGAGTCCGAGCATCAGTGGATTCTGTCACGGTTGAGGTCTCACTACTCAGGGCCGATTTTAGAAAAATGGACGAGAAGGTGAAGGAATTGAGGATCGTGACGACTGCTCTACAAACAGATACCTCTGAATTACAAAGCCAGATGCTCGAGATGCAAAAGAAGCAGGACAGGATGGCGCAGCAACTGGACGATTATGAAGGTAGGGCCCGCCGAAACAATATTCGGATACTAGGTGTTCCGGAGCAGACGGAGGAGCCGGCGGCGGACCTATTCGTGGAGGAATTAGTCACAAAACATTTGAAACCAAAGACGCTGTCCAGATACTTTTCTATTGAGCGAGCTCACAGAGTGCCTGGAGGTAAGCCTAAAGTAGGAGCTCCCCCGAGACCGCTGATCGCCAGAGTGTTCAACTATCGGGACAGAGATATCATATTACAGGCATCCAGGTCCGCTCTGCCATTGAAGATCGACAACTACACAGCGACTTTCTTTCCGGATTTTACGGCTAAAGTCCAGGCGCAGAGACGGAGTTTCCAAGCAGTAAAACGAGAACTGAGAGACCGAGAAGTGAAATATTCCATGTTCTTTCCGGCGAGACTACGCGTGGAATCAAAAGTGAAAATCGTGGTTCTTCGATTCACCGGAGCCAGTCTGGGACTGGATGGAGGGCTGGACCACGGTGGAACGTCGGAGAGGGACTCTGCCTCGTCAACCAGGAGGACACAATGATGATTGCACGGTTACAGCACTCACGGAGACGGCCGTGGAGTCTAGCAGGCTGGAGGATCAGGACTAAAATTGCCCGTATGCTGAACTGAGACGGCCTCCTTGGTGCACGATGAGCAAGTAATGGGGTGGGGGGGGGACTCTTTGAACCTAGTGATATATTTCCTCAATGCGTCACTTGGGATTGATGATGTGGGATATCTATAGTATAGACTGATGTGATATGATATTGTACGAATTTATCTAGAGCAAAGTCGGTGGTAGTTGTAAATGATAAGTTTAGAATAGCCGTGGTTGGGGGGAGAGTGGTTCCTCCTGCATTTCTAGCATGTTCAATGGGGTGAGAGGCACTCTGCAGCGTTTGGGGGTGGGTAGTTCTAAATCCACAGGCAGGGTAGCAGGGTGGGGGGTAGTTAATGGGATTGGGGGGGTGAATGGGGATTGGGACGGGTGCTGTTGTTGTTGCCGTAATATTGCTCAAACTGTTTGGTTCTATGCCACGACTCAAGAGGACAGACAATGTTGTGCACGCAGACCGATATATGGTTCCTTGGCTCTGCGCTCCTGCTTGGATGGTGGAGTGCTAGCTGTTGTTGATTTTGTCATATATACAGAGCCACTGATACTGTTAACCCTATTTCCGGCCTACAATGTGATGTTGATGATTGTACTTAATGGTAGTGGATCGTGAATCGGTGCTCTCCGTCCTAATTTGGAATGTTAATGGGATAGGAGATAGAATTAAGAGGGGGATAGTCCAACAATATCTGAAAACGCAATCCCCAGACTTAGTTCTTCTGCAGGAAACTCACCTGGTTGGCAACAAGTGTAAGGCTCTAATAGGTGGGGATATAGGCTTTTAGTGCATGCGGATTACACTACAGGGTCTAGAGGCACATGTATTTTGGTTAGGAAAAATGTCCCCCTGATTGTTCTTAAAACAAGGACTGATGCCGCTGGTAGGATTGCAGTGGTTGAGGCCCAATGGGAGGGAAGAGCCCTCAATATTACATCAGTCTATCTACCGCCGGCGTTAGGAAGGGTGGCCTTAACTGAATTAGGCCGGATACTCACGGATCTCCCTGACGGGACCTTAATAATGGGGGGCGACTATAACATAACGATGAATGACCTAACAGATAGACGTCCAGTAAGTCAAACTGCACGGCCAAATCAACTTATGTCGGACTTCACTACGGCGTTAGGACTTATAGACGTGGGACGAGAATTGCGGGACGACCCCATAGACTATACCTATTTCTCCAGTGTACATGGTAGCCTCTCCCGGATTGACTACTTCTTAACATATGCAGTCTCAGTGGGTAATTTCAGGAGACCCAGGACGTATCCCAGAGGACTATCAGATCACTCCCCTGTAGGGATAGACTTCACACACGGGGCTAGACAACAAAGCCGAACTATTGTCATTAATCCATGGCTATTTAAGATCCCCGATATAAGAGAAGAACTGACTGTACAGACTGGCTACTTTTTTGAAGAAAATGTGGGGTCCGTGAACTCCGCACAAACGATCTGGGAAGCCTATAAAGTAGTGTTGAAAGGATACGCTCTCTCGTTGAAGACGCAATATGTTGCAAAACACCAGGAGATACTGACAAAGCTTGAAGACGAGCTCAGGGATCTAGAGACAAGATGTGCACTCCACCACTCGGAGGAGTTGGTCCATGCCATGCCACTCAAAAGGAGTGAATACAACCTGAAGGCACAAGAGCATACGATTGCTACGCAGACAGCTATGCATCATAGATTATACGAACTAGGCGCTAGGGCTGGGAAGACACTCGCCTGGTTGGAAAGGAAGGAGCAGGGTGCGAGGTGGGTACCTAGGATACGGGCGACTAACAGAGACATGGTAACCTGCCCTGGAGATATAGCTGAGGCATTTGCTGACCACTTTGAGGAAGTGTACTCACCGTCAGCCATATATACAGCTGAGGAATCACGTCAGCTTTTGGAAGAGTGTGTGTTGCCTGCTCTGTCTGCTGACAATAGGGATTCCCTGGAGGCTGATCTCTCTGATGAGGAAATCCAAACGGCTATCGGCCGAATAAAGTCAGGGAAGGCTATGGGACCCAATGGTACCCCGGTGGAATTTCTTAAAGTAACGGCCGCCCTGGTGGTCCCACATTTACGGGCCATGTATCAGGAAAGCTGGAAAAAAGGTGTTATGCCCCCTGACCAGCGACTGGCAAGTATTGTGGTAATCTACAAGTCGGGCAAACCAGTAGATGACTGTCGCTCTTATAGACAGATCTCATTAATCAATGTGGAGGTGAAAATCTTGGCGAAGGTTCTAGCCACAAGACTGGGGACGGTTATGAATGAATGAATGAGGGATGACTTGTAATGCGCAGACTTAACCCAAGGGCATCAAGGCGCAGGAAACATATATTAACAGGCAGCTTATACCACAGAATTTAGTAAACCTGGGAGAAAAGCCAGGTCTTCAGAAGTTTACGGAATATCGCAAGAGATGGTTGGCTGGAAAGTTCAGGGGGGAGCGAGTTCCATAATTTAGGTGCCAGGGTGGAGAAGGCTTTTCCTCCCCATCTCGCCCTTTTGAATCTAGGGACAGTAAGCAAATTTCTGGAGGACGAGCGTTGCCATTGAACGCCTAGGGAGGTTTACGACCATCCTGGCTGCAGCATTCTGAACTACCTGGAGGCGCTGAAGTGATTTCTTGTTTATGCCCACGTATAACGCGTTACAATAATCTAGCCTGGAGACGACCAGGGCAACAGTTGATTGTCTACGGGCATCAGGTGACAGATAAGGGGCAATCTTTTTTAACGTCCTAATGATAGCACAACATGTGGACACTGTTCTGTTGACATGAAGGTCAAATGAGAGGGCTGGGTCTATAAGTACTCCCAGATTCCTGGCCGAGAAGGTCGGCTGGGGGCAGTCCCCTAAGGAAGCAGGCCACCAGTCCCCAGACCACAAGTCATGGCTCCCTCCAAAGACCAAGACTTCCGTCTTTTCTCCGTTCAACTTGAGGTAGTTGCGAATCATCCATTGCGCAACTGCCTCCATGCAGGTTCGAAATTTGAGGGCGGAGTCTTTTATTGACCCGGTGGTGGAGACGATGATCTGGGTATCGTCGGCATACGACAAAACCTGGTAACCAAAAGATCGTACAATTTCGGCAAGTGGGGTCACGTAGATGTTTAACAATAGCGGGTTCAAAGAAGAGCCCTGAGGGACCCCACATTGCACAGCCTGAGATGGTGAACAAAATTTGCCCAGTTTTACTCTCTGTCGTCTCTGATGGAGGAAGGAGGAAAGCAAATTTAAGGCACTGCCCCCACCCCTATCCCTTTTAGCCGGTCAACCAGGATTGAAGGGGACAGGGTGTCGAAAGCTGCTGTTAGATCCAACAGCACCAACGAGGTCTGTCCTCTGTCGACCTCTGATCTGATATTATTGATCACGACTGTGAGGGCAGACTCGGTGCTGTGAGCAGCACGAAACCCATGTTGGGAGCCGTCCAGCAAATTCGCACTCTCCAGATGAGCGGCCAGATGGCGATTTAAGTGGGCCTCCAGTATTTTGGCAGGGGCTGGAAGCAAAGAGATGGGCCGAAAAGTTTTTTAAGACTTCCGGGTTCAGAGAGGACTTTTTTAGAAGAGGTTTCACCACTGCAGTTTTCCAGGATCCAGGAAAGATCCCTTCTGTGATGGCCATATTCATGACCTCCAACAGAGGGGGGAGAACAACCTGTCTACATGCCTTGAGCGTTTTTAACGGGCAGGGGTCCAGGGGCGAACAGGACTTAGTAGCGTCAAGAAGACAATTAAGATCTTCTAATGACAGCCGAGGGAAACTTGCCAAGCAGGGGCGGGAGCCTAATTCGGAAACCTCAATCAGGGCATGCGCTGAAGATTGGGGCAAGGATGCCTGAATTGTGTCCAACTCCAGATTTAAGGATTCAAGGGAGCTGTGTATGTCAGCGATTTTAGTATGGAAAAAACTCGCAATGTTGTCACATAGCTCTTGTGTCTCAACAACAGAGTTAGCCGTTTTGGGAGTTGACAGGGTGTTAATAATTTGAAAAAAGCTCTCTGGATGATTTAAGCGAGGCGGAGATATTGCTGAAGCAGCCCATCTTTTCCTCTGCTATCGCCTTTTTGTATTCTTTTATTGCCTGTTTATGTTGGATTTTCCCGAAGGCGTCGGGTTTGGCAGTCCAAAATCTTTCCTTTTGTCTACACTTCTGTCGTAGGAGTCTCAAACGGTCAGAATACCACGGTGCTGAGGGGCTTTTCCTGGTCGAATAGTGTTTTTTGGGCGGTGCAAGATTGTCCATAGCGTTATTGAGAGCGTTGGACAGACTACAT
This sequence comes from Lissotriton helveticus, assembly GCF_964261635.1. Lineage (NCBI taxonomy): Eukaryota > Metazoa > Chordata > Amphibia > Caudata > Salamandridae > Lissotriton > Lissotriton helveticus. The sequence goes on from NC_136063.1 coordinate 553,870,098, forward strand.
GCAGCGGCATTAGGCTCTGACGGTAGGGGGAGATTGACCTCCGCTAGAAATGGGGCTAGAGAGCTGTTACAGACCGCTCTATAGTTTCTTCTAGTTTCCCATACTTTTCTATTAGCTTGGTTAGGGGCTGGGGAGGTGATGTTTAAGTGGAAAGGAACTGCCCGATGGTCTGACCAGGATAGAGGAATCGGGGTTCCTGTCACCAACCTGGTGTCGTTGGAAAAGATGCCATCTAGCGTATGCCCGGCTAGGTGTGTAGGGCCTACAACTAATTGGCTAAATCCACAGGCAGTCAGACCATCAACCAGCGCCATCGTGTCTCTATCATCTGTTGCTTCCAGATGAAAGTTAAAGTCGCCAAGGAGGGTTAAATTAGGCTTATTAATAAAAGGCTCCAGAATTTCGAGTAAGTCATGGGAAAAGGAGGCCCTGGGGCTAGGAGGCCTATAACAGAGAATGCCCGAAAAGGAAGCGGTGGGGGCGAACTGTATGGAGAAGTAAAGTGCCTCAAATTTATCCAGAGATGAAGAAAGGGGGTCAGTGCGACACAAAAAGCTGTCTCTGCACAGAATTCCTAGCCCCCCACCTCTGCGTCCAATTCGGTCCATTCTAACCAGGGCATAGCCCTCGGGAACAGCATCGACCAAATCAGGGCCGGCGGCCTCTGATCCCCAAGTCTCCGTAATGAAGACCCAGGGGGGACTCCTCTGTGCTACAAAATCTTTTAGGGCTACATTATTCTTAATCAGTGACCTGGCATTAATGAGAAAACCGCGTCCATTACCGAACTGTCTGGCACCCTAACTACTGATGCCCCAGTCCGATGTTTCCTGGACTGTCCTATACCAGTAGGTATATTACAACCACAGAAAGTATCTTCCGGAGATCTTGTGTAATGGCATGGTAATGGGGGAGGTCTGACCGAGAGTAGGGTAGACAGGGAATATAACTCACAGTCTGCAGGGAGTAGGAAACGAGGTTCAGCCTCCCTGGGCCCTGGCGCTTCCTTGGTGCTGACGGGCGCAGACGGGCAGGACTCAGGCACGACTCCGGGGCAGGTCCGGCGCGTCCGCTGATCGCGTCCACTGCGCGGAGGCATGCCCGTCCCCTTTTATGCTCCGAGCTAGACTGCGCCAATGTCTTCCTCCCAACCCAAGATGGCCGCTCCAAAGCTATCCCCGGGACCGGCCAACTCAGCACCTCACTCGGCTGAGAGCTGGCCCAAAAAGCGGGGGATGCGGGAGTGCTAGCTCCTATATTGTGAACGCTCAATATTGGAGACAAAGTGCAAGGGCAAGTAAGGGATGAGTAAAATTCCTAAAAGCGAGTTTTACAATTCGTGGCACAACAGGGGAAGGGTACACAAAGATAGGCAGTGACACAACAGAGCAACCTCCCGGATTCCGCCTCAGGAGGAAAAAACAAACACACAGCAAGGATTGCGCCCAGCCGAAAATGCCCCTTTTATGCTCCGAGCTAGACTGCGCCAATGTCTTCCTCCCTACCCAAGATGGCCACTCCAAAGCTATCCCCGGGACCGGCCGACTCAGCACCTCACTCGGCTGAGAGCTGGACCAATAAGCGGGGGATGCAGGAGTGCTAGCTCCTATATTATGAACGCTCAATATTGGAGACAAAGTGCAAGTGCAAGTAAGGGATGAGTAAAATTCCTAAAAGCAAGTTTTAAAATTCGTGGCACAACCGGGGAAGTATACACAAAGATAGGCAGTGACACAACAGAGCAACCTCCCGGCTTCCGCCTCAGGAGGAAAAAACAAACACACAGCAAGGATTGCGCCCAGCCGAAAATGCCCCTTTTATGCTCCAAGCTAGACTGCGCCAATGTCTTCCTCCCAACCCAAGATGGCCGCTCCAAAGCTATCCCCGGGACCGGCCGACTCAGCACCTCACTCGGCTGAGAGCTGGCCCAAAAAGCGGGGGATGCGGGAGTGCTAGCTCCTATATTGTGAACGCTCAATATTGGAGACAAAGTGCAAGTGCAAGTAAGGGATGAGTAAAATTCCTAAAAGCAAGTTTTAAAATTCGTGGCACAACAGGGGAAGGGTAGGGGGCGTGGCTTGGACGCCGATCGGGATGGCGGCGTGAGCTCGTAGCTCCGCGCAGAATCCCGTTAATTCTCCTGTTTTCGGAACCCTAGGCGGCCCGGAGACGACGCTCCTGCCCTCTGAAGTGTGAGGGGATAGCTGGACACTATTGGTGAGCCGCTGGGGGACTGCAGGCCCCGAGGAGACCGAGTCGAAGAAGCGGCTGAGGTGTTGCCGAGGGTGCGAAGAAAATGGCGGCGTGGAGTTCGGCGGGCCCCGAACTTCAGCTCTGAGCCGAGTTGTCGCCGACTGGCGAGGGATGCTGGCGGGAGATCCTGCACTCAGCTGATCGAGGCACTGGGGTCGGCGGTGCTATGCCTTGGGGCCGAGTGACGCTGCCTTGACTCGCCAGGAGCTTGGGGACCCTGACTGGCTGCCGCCCGGAGACTCATCCTTTCCCCCTCAGGCTCCCGAGGGGGGCGGCGGAGCGGAGTGTACCTAGCTGGTCGTTGCTCCTGTGAGTTTCAGTGGAGACATTGCTCTGCCCGGTGCCCGACGACCGGCACTAGCCTACGGGCGCTGACGACAGCGGGCTCCGGGACCTGTGACGCAGCACCCTGGAATGGCGGCGACTGGAGGGCCGATGGCCGGGAGATGCACTGAGGAGGGCTCGGCGACATCGACTCGGCTGGGCGAGGGTCCCTCCCCGGAGCTTGACCGAGAACAGCGGCTGAACCGGCGATTGGATGCCATACTTGATGCGATCGCCTCGACTAAGGACGCGTTGCACCAGGACATCGCCCAAGTGGCCACGGGCCTAGGGCTGCTCCGCGCGGATCATGCGAAGCTAGCGGACAGAGTTAAGGACCATGACCAACTGTTGCTGGACCTGAAACCATCGGTGGTGGCCGCGGAGCATAGGATTGCGGACATGTTGGCCCGGCTGGACTCGCTGGAGCGGAGGGCGGAGGATGCCGAAGGCCGCAATAGGCGGAACAACGTGCGGGTCGTCGGCCTTCCGGAACGAATTGAGGGGGAGGATGCGGTGGCCTATATGGAGACCTGGTTCCGCACTGTGGTGGCGCCGGAGGGGCTCACTCCTTTTTTCACGCTGGAGCGGGCCCACCGGGTACCTGCTCGCCCGCCGGGGATTGGCCGCCCCCCCGACCGATGGTGGTGAGGCTCCTCCACTACAAGGACCGAGATCTCCTCATTCAGCGGGCCAGGATGTCGGGCCCTTATGAGGTGGAGAACAGTAGGGTTACGATCTTCCCGGACTACACCCAAGCGGTCCAGAAAAACCGGGCATCATTCTTGGCGGTGAAGAAAGAACTCAGGGAGGAAGGCGTTCAGTATTCCTTGCTCTACCCGGCTAAGTTGCGGATCATCATGGATGGGGCTACGCACTTTTTTCAGACTCCGGACGAGGTTTGGCATTGGCTGGAGTCGTATAGAGCGGGGACGGACAGATCGCATAAAAGCAGACGTGATGACCCCAAGCGGCCCCGGGTGAGGCAATCGCAACGCATCAGATCCCGCAACAGGCGCCAGCGGGAGAAACGGGAGGCTCAAATGGCGGCGGAGAAGAGGGATGCACTCGCAGCGACGGCGGCCATTACAGGGTCGCAACAGAACAGTGAACGGGCAGAAACGGACTCGGGAGGGGAAGGCAGCAAGACGGGCGAGGAACTCTCGGAGGCGGAAAGCTCGAAGGGGCCGACGGTGACCCCACAGACTTCAGATGGTATCTTTTGCGGCTGAGATTGGACTGGGCTAGTTCGAGACTTCATGGTAGGGTGGTATCCTGCTGTTGGGGGACGGGATGCCGGGAGGGGAGGCTGTGTGCTTCGGGAGGGATGGAGGCGCGGGGTGCGGGCTCCGCTTGCTGGGGTCGGCGGCGACTCACCCCCTTGGGCCCTTAAGGCCGACTGTGGTGGAGACCACAGGGTAAGAGTGTGTGAAGCTGGTTCAAGGTTTGGATGGGGGCGGACATTGGGTTCGTGTGCTCTGTCCTGGGGAGTGGGGTTTGGGGAGTTTTTCTGTTTTGGGGGTGTTCGGGGGGGGACAACTGCATTGGGGGGGCTGTGAACATTCGTTATTTGATTTGGACTGTACGAAGTTGGAATGGGGACGTTACCTAATCTGAAATGCCTGACGTGGAATGTCCGGGGGCTGCGAACTATGGTGAAACGTCATAAGGTCCATGCATATCTAGTACGCAGGGGGGTTCAGATTGCCATGCTCCAGGAGACTCATCTCACTAAGAAAGAGTGTACTGCCTTGCAGAAACGATGGAGGGGCCAGGTGTTTGGCACCACTTACTCAGCGTATGCCAGGGGGGTGCTGATCTGGGTGAGGGCGGGGATACCCTTTCAATTACTGAATCAAGTTGTGGATCCGGATGGCAGGTTTGTGGCGGTGGAGGGGAGGTTATATGGACGGGATGTGGTTTTCTGCTGTATGTATGCGCCGAACACTGATCAAGCTCGATATTTTGATAGCCTCTCGGGGTCTTTGGCCTCTTTCCTGGCGGCCCCAATAGTGCTAGGGGGGGACTTTAACTCGATCACGGATGTGGCTCTGGATAGGTCCCATCCCCCCCTGGTGGACTCCCCGGTGCGCAGGTTAGCCGCGCACAGGAAGGACTGGCAGGATAGATGGGGGTTGTTGGATGTCTGGAGGGAGCGGCACAGGGAAACCAGGGATTATTCCTTTTACTCTGCTCTTCATGACCTGCATGTCAGGATTGATTCGGTGCTCTGCAGTGGATCCCTAGCCCCGCTGATCTCCCATGCGGAGTACTTGGCTAGGACGATCTCAGATCATAACCCCCTATTGGTGCACATTCAGTGGCAGAGAGAGCGCTCAGTAATTCCAACGTGGCGGCTTCGGCCGGAAACGCTTGAAGATCCTGTGTTCACTGATGCGGTTCGACAAGGCATTGATAGCTATTTCGGAGTGAATGAGGGCACGGCCACGAGTAGGTCCACTGAATGGGATGCAATGAAAGTGGTGGTGAGAGGAGTGTGTTTGGGTAGGTTTTCGAATGCTCGCACGGCTGTGTTGACTGACCTCATGAAAGCGGAAGAAAGGTTGAGGGATTTGGAGCGCCGCAGGCCAGCTAGGCCGGACTTACAGGCCCAGCTCTTAGAAGCGAAAGAAGTGGTCGCCACCGAGACGGAACGTTTACGATGCTATGATCACAGGCAATATATCATCAGGGCGCATGCGGAAAGAGACAAGGTGGGTACCCTCTTGGCCAGACTGGCTAATCCGGTACTTAGGGGCTCCCCGATCCTCGGCATTCGTACTGCGCAGGGAGAGATGGTATACACCCAAGCAGCGGTATTGGAATGTTTTAGGGGGTACTATGAGGAACTGTATCAGGGCCAACTGGGAGTGGGGGTCCAGGACATTGCGGAATACTTGGGGGCGAGGCAGCTTCCGGTCCTAGATGAGGAGGACGCGAAGGAACTGGGCGGCCCGATCACGCTCTCAGAAATACGAGCGGCCATTAAGCATATGGCCCGCAATAAAACGCCCGGGGTGGACGGATTACCGATTGAATTTTATCAGCGGTATGCGGACAGTTTGGCGCCCAGGCTGCTGGCGGTGTACGCTGAAGCCTTCGAGGCTGGGGTATTGCCTGGGTCCATGCGGGAGGCCTTGATTGTGCCGCTCCTAAAGCCTGGCCGGGATGCTGCGGATGTGAGGTCTTACCGCCCGCTATCCATGCTGACGGTGGATTATAAGATTCTGAGCCGAATACTGGCCACCAGGCTGGCCCCATATATGACGGGCCTGGTACATAGGGACCAGGCCGGGTTCATACCCACGAGGAGCACGGCCCTGAATATTCGCCGCCTGGTGGGGATAATGGACGCCATCTTGGACGAGGAGGGAGCCCCGGCGGTCCTATCCGTGGACATCGAGAAAGCCTTTGATAGCCTGGAATGGCCGTTCCTGGACGGAGTTTTGGAGAGGTTTGGCATGGGCGAGGGGTTCCGCAGGTGGACAGGGGTCTTGTATGCTTCGGCGGCGGCGAGGGTGCGTTTGGGCGGCCTGGTGTCTGCGGCGTACCCGGTGGGCAGGGGCACGCGGCAAGGATGCTCTCTGTCCCCCCTGTTGTTTGCTCTGGCGATGGAACCTTTGGCGGTCCATGCGAGGTCGGGTGTCAGATACGCGGGGATAGCGAGAGGCGGGCAGTGGCATTATATATCGCTGTATGCGGATGACTTGCTCCTGTACCTGGCTGACACCTCGCGGGCGTTGGCCGGTGCGATGGAGCTGTTGTCGGAGTTCGGCCGGCTGTCGGGCCTTAAGGTCAATTGGGCGAAGACTTGTGTGTTCCCGCTGCGAGCGGGCTCGCCCGTTCCTAGTGGCGACTTGGGCGTGGTGTGGGAGCCATCTTGTTTCACCTATCTGGGTGTTCGCATCTACCACGCGACTGCGGACCTCTTGGAGGGCAACATTGGTCGCTGTGTCCGGGCACTGAGGGGCAGCTTGTCTTTCTGGTCGACCCTCCCGCTGACGGTTCTGGGTAGGATTGCACTTTTGAAGATGGTGGCGCTCCCCCGCTTCCTCTATTATTTCCGAACGCTGCCGGTCTGGATTCCCCAAGGGGTCTTCAGAGACCTGAGATCGATGATAATTGGCTTCTTATGGGGACACGGCCGCCGTAGAGTGGCCCTGAGCACGCTCCTTCGCCCTAAGGTTGAAGGGGGCATGGCTGTGCCTGACTTCGAGCTGTATTATCTAGCGGCGCAGCTGCAGGTTCTTACACAGAACGTAGCTAGGGTGTTCCGGGGTCCAGAGGAGGACCGGGACCGAGGGATACGACGCCACGTGCTGTCTTATATTGTCATGCAGCAGAGGCTTGAGTTGCGGGCCCTCACTATGGAGGAAAGGACGCTCCGGCTGTGTTGGCAGAGGAGCCTTAGGAGAGCGAGGGCTTCGCGGCCTTATGCGCCGGAGATCCCGATCGGCATGCTGACGGCCTTGCCGCACGGGGGAGATTGGTCCCCGTTGCTGGATTGGGAGGAGGCGGGACTACAGGTGGTAGGCGACTTGTACATAGATGGGGCTTTGGCACCGTTCGAGGCGCTCCGGGACCAGTTCGGGCTGCCCGACGGGGGGTTCCTCCTGCACGCGGCAGTGGTGGCTGCCATACAGAAGCACTGGAAAGGGGGGCTCGTAGAACCCACGACGACTATGGCGTGCCAATATGTGGTGATGGCAGCAGGCACGGTCAAAGCTGTGACGTGCCTCCATAATAGGATGCTGAATGAGGGACTGGAGCCACTCCTGGGGCTCAAGGCTAAATGGGAGGAGAGTGTGGGCCGGCACATACCGGATACGGCTTGGGGACACATCCTGCGGCGCACGTGGAAGGGCACGAGAAACGCGCGCTTTCAGCAAGTGCATTTCTATGTGCTTCATAGGGCCTATTTAACTCCAGAGAAATTACAGCGGTACTTCCAGGTGCCGGATGCCCGATGCCCACGGTGTTCGTCTCTGGGAGCGGACATGGATCACTTGTTCTGGAAGTGCCCGCACTTGGGGACCTATTGGGCGGAGGTAGGGGGACTCCTGAATGCAGTGACAGATAGGGAGGTGGAATTCGATATGGCGGCGTGCCTGCTGCTCTGGTTCCCGCACACTAAACGCACCAAGGTGACGAGCAAGTTCCTTGATCTGGGTCTGATATTGGCGCAGAGGGAGATATCGTGGCATTGGAAGTCCAGGGGGGGGCCCTCGCTGCGTAGATGGAAGAATGAATTGCTGCGGTGGTCTGCCTGCGAGAGTGTGCTCCGGATGCGGCAGGCTGTTAAGATGGGGAATGAGAAGGTTTTGGATGCGGCGCGTGCATGGGAGCTAGTGGTGCAGGCCTTGCGTGATTCTTTTGTGGACGACGAGGATGGGGAGAACTAAGCCAGTGGACACCACGGGGCGAACACAGAAGTGCTATATTCCGCACTGTGGTGGTTCCATCTAACTCGACAGGACGAGGCGTACGCCCAGCAGTTGCCGGGGGGGGGGGGCCTTGGGGGGGACTGGTTCATGGGGGTTCGGGGTGGGACGGAAGCCACTGGATGGTAGCCGCCTGGGTGCCTTGACTCTACTAGGATGGTTGGCACAGTGTGGAGTATGAAAGGGCTGGAGGGAGCAGCCAGGCGAGATAGAACGATAGCACCTAGGGTAGGCCCCGATATGTCACTGCTTTACCTCTGGGATGGCTGACGGAGATGTTGTTGTGGGTGGGGGGGATAAAAGCAGATACGTACAACGACTTTTCGACCATGGTCCCCGTGGGACGTGCACCGTGCTTTTCCTATTGAATGTAATAACATGCCGCCCGGCCCCCGGGATGCGGGCTGAATGGCTGTGTACAGTTTGGACTTCTTAGTGGACGAGGGGATGTCACGAGAGCACTGGTTGATTGATTGTATCCTGTGGTTTCTAATTCTGCAATAAAAATATATTTGAAAAAAAAAAAAACAACAGGGGAAGGGTACACAAAGATAGGCAGTGACACAACAGAGCAACCTCCCGGCTTCCGCCTCAGGAGGAAAAAACAAACACACAGCAAGGATTGCGCCCAGCCGAAAATGCGCCTTTTATGCTCTGAGCTAGACTGCACCAATGTCTTCCTCCCAACCCAAGATGGCCTCTCCAAAGCTATCCCCGGGACCGGCCGACTCAGCACCTCACTCGGCTGAGAGCTGGCCCAAAAAGCGGGGGATGCGGGAGTGCTAGCTCCTATATTGTGAACGCTCAATATTGGAGACAAAGTGCAAGTGCAAGTAAGGGATGAGTAAAATGCCTAAAAGCAAGTTTTAAAATTCGTGGCACAACAGGGGAAGGGTACACAAAGATAGGCAGTGACACAATAGAGCAACCTCCCGGCTTCCGCCTCAGGAGGAAAAAACAAACACACACCCCCCTGGTACACCCGGATCAGTCCGGCTTTATGCCAGGAAGAAATACGGCCCTTAATATTCGTCGTTTACACAACGTGCTGGCCCGGAAGGACTATTTAGAAGAAGACGCTGCTATATTATCCTTAGACGCCTCTATGGCCTTTGATTCAATAGAATGGTCCCATATGTTTGAAGTGTTAGTGAGAGCGGGACGAGGCCCCAAATTCATACGATGGGTGCGATTGCTTTACACTGACATATCCGGACAGGTTAGAGTGAATAATTACACGTCCAGACAGTTTTCACTTCGTAGAGGTACAAGGCAGGGGTGTCCCCTGTCACTGTTATTATTTGCATTAATGATGGAGCCCCTAGCAACATGGATAAGGAAAGACGTGATGACTAGAGGCCTGAGATGGTCCTCTGAATAGGAAGATAGAATATCACTCTATGCAGATGATATAGTGTTGTACCTGGCATATCCCTATAGATCCATTTGGGTGGTCCTGGACATCTTTACTAACTTTGGGAAGTATTCTGGATACGCTATTAACTGGGGCAAATCGATTTTATACATGCTTCATGAACAGACTCCGCGTCTTCCAAATGACTGCGCACTAATGGTAGCGGCAGACGGCTTTAGGTACCTAGGGATCTTTGTTACATCGGATCCAGCTCTTTTCCACAAGAGCAATCTGACACCGTTGCTTGCCCGACTGAGAGCGGATGTCCAGCATTGGAGATCGCTTCCACTGTCCTTGGTTGGCCGGGCTGCCCTGCATGATATGTTCTCACCAGGCAGTCATGGGCACCAGGTGCACAGTATAGAATTATTGTTATGTTGGTACAAGGGAACTTTATACCCTTGGAACCAGGGTGGATTCAAAGATTGGATATAGGCAGGCATTACTGTTTAAGAATTGAGTTAATGTAATAATTGTGGGGAATTCTTTAAAAAAAAAAAAAAAAGAGGAACACCAATAATTTGTTCATTGATGTATTGTGTTTTCTTTTGATTTACAGCCCTGATGATGTCCAAGTGTGGACGAAATGCGTTGGCTGATTGATTTGTTACTATATTATGTGGATCTAACAATTTGAAACGTTTTTTTAAATAAACCAAAGAGTTTGAAATTCATCAAAGACTGCCTATGAACCTTATTTTTGCATGAAACCATTACTTGAATAATAGATTTGTGTAATTTGTGAACCGAGGCGAGCCTTTCAGGTTAGGTTATGAATTCATGTAGAAACTCATCTACCACTTCATGGTGGCAGTCACCCAGGAGAAACAGGCGAAGACACAGATCGAAGGAGGCAACACCATATTGACCTAAGCAACTTTGACCGACATTGTTGGAAGGCTCCCCCAGACAAGCAGCAGAAAAGAAGGCAGAATAATCTCCATTTGCTGAATGGGCCCTTCGCGCCCTTCATAAACTGTAGACACAGCGTATTGATTGGGCACTACCCATGGGGGGAGATAAGAAGCCTACCCCCCTGACTTTTTCTTAATTGTTGGTAGGTGTTAATGTTGAGTTTTTCTTTTAGGCAACAGATGCATCATGGGGGAAGTGTAGGGCGGTGGGTTGAGAGTGGGTTCAGTTGCCGCCGGTTGAGGCACAGCATTGGGTTTTAGTTTGGGTCCTTTGGTTCTGTTCACCACCGTTCTGGCCCTATTTCAGGTCCATCTTCAGGCATACTTCTTGCAACATCACTTACAATGGCCTCAGTTATGGTGATGGGACCCTCTGGGGGGCACACCAAAGTCGATATGAACGGGCTCAGTGATAAAAGTAAATGGGGGGATATCCTCACTTATGCTAAATGACATTGCCCAGTGGTTCTTATGTTACTGGAGATAAACTTGCTGGGTAGAGAATGCTCCATCTTAGGAAGACATGGCTACTTTACGGTATATTTCTCAGGATACATTACGGGCTCTAGAGGAGTGGCAATATTGCTCAAGAGTACGTTTCACTAGGTGGTACACGAAGTCTACAGGGACTACCCATGGGCGCTTTGTGCTGACATTAGGAACTAAGGAGAGGTTGGCCTGGTCGCTTGGCAGTGTTTACGCTCCCCCCACATGCTAGACTCAACACTGGAGGCACTATCACCACTGCTAGCTACCGCTACACCAGGCTTTACTCTGATAGGGGGGCACTTTAATGTGGGGATGGATCCACTGCAGGACATGAATTCTGTTTCATGGGCTTCCAGTCCACGTGCCTCTGGTCATGGGCAGACGCAATCAGTCTGGCGGAGGTCTGGCGACTCCACTACCAAGCAGAACAACAAAATACATCCTACTCCTCCCCCATTGTACCTTTTCCCGAATAGACTACTTCCTGATCCGTTTATTAGATGTTTGACCTGTCATGCAGGCATGTATTCTCTCAAGCGACCTTTTGGCCCCCTCACCAGTGTTGGTGATAGGGGGCAGGGCCGATGGGGTAAAGAAGTTTGGAGTGGCTAAATGCCAGGTAGTTCCTAGATGTAACTTAGGGAACAGCTCCAAACTACAATTATTAGGTACTTTGAGCTTAATAAGGGTACTGCCTCCTCATTGACCATGCTCTGGGAGTCTTTAGAGCAGTCTTTAGAGGGAGTGCATTTGCATGCATCAGCAGCAAAACTAAACGCAGGAAGAATGAACTTCTCTGCCTTGAGAATGAGATCATACAACCAGACTGGGTGATGCTAGCCTCCCCCCCCGGACGCGCTTCACATTACGATAGAAGCTCTTAGACACAGCACAACTGGATTGGCTCCACTCCCAAGGGTGAGGGGGGTATATGAGATGGGAGATGAAGCGGGCAAAGGGCCTTATTGTCTTGCAACAGCTAACCGCACTGGTAGCTTGGTGGCTGAGCTGCCAATCCCAGAAGATCTGACAGTTAGAGGGGCTGACCACCAGGCAAGGGAGTTGGTCTGGCACTTTAAAGCATTGGACACTCGGAGTGAACCTATCATCCAGGATCCGCCACTGCGATCTCTTTGGGTGGAGGAGAGCAAGGACTTAGATCTTCCAATTACTGCAAATGAGATCCAGCAAGCGATCTCATCTATGCCATCCGGGAACACTCGGGCCCAGATGTGTCACCCTCAAGCTCTTCAAACGAAACTCCTCCCTATTGATCCTACACTTCCTGGAGCTGTGTGAGGATGCATTTGAACGGGGAAGCTTCCCAGAGACCTTCAGGGGGCAACAAACCCCCAGAGGACTATGGTTCTTATAACCCCATGTCCCTTGTTAACCTGGAAGTCAAAATCCTTGCTATGGGATTGGCCACCCACCTGGTGCGATCTATGGTTCATGCCAACCAGAACGGGTTTATGCCTAACAGAAGCACAAGACACTGTCTCCTTTGCCTGCATCTAGCTTTAGCCCGCATGGACGAACTATCAGAGTATGTTGCGCTTCTCCTAGTGGACAAAGAATGGGCATTTGATACGGTACACTGGCCCTACCTACTTGCGGCCCTGCACAAAATGCGCTTTGGACCCAGGTTTCGGTGCTGGGTGTCTCTCTTGTACATGCACTTATGGGCTCAGGTGGTGTGCTCCGTGGTTCATGCTGACCAGAATGGCTTAATACCTAACAGGACCACCAGCCACTGTCTCCACCGCCTGAATCTATCTTTAGCCCGCGTGGATGAACTATCAGAGGATGCCGCACTAGTGGACATAGAATTGGCATTTGATACGGTACACTGGCCCTACCTACTTATGGTACTCCACAAAATTTTCTTTGGACCCAGGTTTTGGTGCTGGGTGTCTCTCTTCTACAAGCACATAAGGGCCCAGGTTCATATTAATGTATCCCTATCACCTACGTTCCACATAGAATGAGGCATCCGATTTGGTTGCTCCTCTTTCCCCTTATTTTTTAAAGATGTGCTGGAACCCTCTGCAGAGCTCATCTGGGTGGATGCTAGACTCAGTTGATTCAGGTGGGAGGGAGGAGTTGAAGACAGTGCGTCCTTGTACACAGATGATATGCTTCTCTTCATTCTGAGAACGTGGGACACAATCGCACAGCTCATGGAAATCCTTCCAATCTATGGTGATACGTCGGGACTCAAGGTTAACTGGCAGAATTTGGCAACTGTACCCCTCAATGGGGCATCATGCTGGGAGGTGGTTGATTCCAGGTTGAGGGTGGTGGGTGACAGCTTTCGCTTACTGAGCATGAACGGTAGACCTCCCCCAACAATAATAATGGAATCTCAACATTCCCACTCTGCTGACTAGGGCAAGATGTGACATGAAGGAATGGGATAAGCTACCACTATCCATGACAGGAAGGGGGGGAACGCTATTCAAAATGGTATACCTCCCTCATTTCCTCTATGTTTTACAGCACTTACCCTACCTGCTTTCACCCACCTTTTTCACTGAAGCACCAGTTTTCTCTGGGCAAGGACAAAAGCCAGGGTCTCCTTCGAAAAATGTTGTTATTCTCCCTATGAGGAGGGGCTGTGCAGGCGTCAATCTGTACTATTGGGCCTCACAACTAGTTATGACTGGATACAGGCAGACAGAGGCAACCACGTTCATAGATTAGAATTGGACCTGCTGCATCCACATGTATTTATTTATTTATTTTCAGGAATTTTATATAGCGCTAGCTTGACCCTAGGGTATCAGAGCGCTTCACAGCATGTACAATTATGTGCAAATATACAGTACAGACAGTGTGGTAGAACATGAGGGTTCGAGCCGGGTATAGATCGGACAAAGGAGCGAACGAGAAAAGGGGCGTGTAGGTTGCCGATCAAACAAGTCGAGCATCCAAAATGTTTCTTTATTCAAACAGGATGGGTGACCAAAAAGTTTACTAGATCCGACTCAGTGTCAACAGTCACAAAATTAGGGTAAGATGGAGAGCTGGGAATTGTGCTTCCTTTGCTCTTATCGGTTCGCTCGAGAGCGATCGAGGAAGAGGACTTTGAGCAGGATCTTGAATTTTGGAAATAAGGGGATTGTTCTGATGTGGGGGGGTGGAGTTCCAAATTTTTGGGGCGTTTCCAGCAAATAATTTGGCTGCGGTTTTTTTGCTTACGAGTTTTCAGTGGGATGAGTAGCAGAGTATTGGAGCTCCTGAGGTTCCTGGACTGGCCGGCCCTTTTGATTTTGGCAGCCAAGTATTCCGGTTTGCCTGTGTGCAGGGCATTTTTGCGTGAGGCAGGTTGTTCTAAATCTGGCTCGCAATTCAATTGGGAGCCATTTAAGTTCCCTGAGTGTCACCAGGCAGGTCGCTCCCCTCGCCACCACACAGCCCTCCTGTGTGCCCACTGCTGCCGCTCGCACTGGTCTCTGCCCGCTGTTCCTGTTGCTGCATATTCTCCCACTTGGGACTGCGCTATCTGCCTGCCTGCCTGCCTGGATTTCCTTGCTCTGTGCCCCCCACTTTTGCCTTCTGTACCACCCGCCCGCTCCCCCCTTCATTGTTTCCCGCTGCTGCGTCCCCTGCGGCCCCACCCCCTACACTCCCATTTGCACCCCGCTCCCGCCTCTCAGCTGCTCCTCCCTCCCATTCCCCCTCATATGGAGGCCGCGCAGTGGTAAGGAGAGCGGCCCTTGACCCTGTCACCAGGCAGGTCGCTCACCTCGCCACCACACAGCCCTCCTGTGTGCCCGCTACTGCCGCTCGCACTGGTCTCTGCCCGCTGTTCCTGTTGCAGCGTATTTTCCCACTTGGGAATGCGCTATCTGCCTGCCTGCCTGCCTGTATTTCCTTGCTCTGTTTCGATTGTTTTCACTATATTTTTTCCCCTCTGTGCCCCCCACTTTTGCCTTTTGTACCACCCGCCCGCTCCCCCCTTCGTTGTTTCCCGCCGCTGCGTCCCCTGCGGCCCGCCCCCTACACTCCCATTCGCCACCCCGCTCCCGCCTCCCAGCTGCTCCTCCCTCCCATTCCCCCTCATATGGAGGCCGTGCAGTGGTAAGGAGAGCGACCCTTGACCCTGTCACGAGGCAGGTCGCTCCCCTCGCCACCACACAGTCCTCCTGTGTGTCCGCTGCTGCCGCTCGCACTGGTCTCTGCCCGCTGTTCCTGTTGGCGCATATTCTCCCACTTGGGACTGCGCTATCTGCCTGCCTGCCTGTATTTCCTTGCTCTGTTTTGATTGTTTTCACTATATTTTTTCCCTCTTTGCCCCCCACTTTTGCCTTCTGTACCACCCGCCCGCTCCCCCCTTTGTTGTTTCCCGCGCTGCATCCCCTGCGGCCTCGGCCCCCTACACTCCCATTCGCCACCCCGCTCCAGCCTCCCAGCTGCTCCTCACTCCCATTCCCCCTCATATGGAGGCCGCGCGCAGTGGGCGCGCCTAAGGCAAGCCCGTCTGTGCCCGTCCGTGCCTGGACCGCGCCCAGCACCAGGACGCCTGGCCCCCGCACTCATCACGACGCCCGCTCGCCCCCGCTACTACTCCAGCACTTTCCACGCACTCAACGCTGGACGGTCACGCACCTGCTGCCTGGCCACTCCGAAGCATACACAAGGACCCTTCTCCTGCCGGAGCTGCAGCTTCACCAGCATGTGGCCCGCCAACCCATCCACCAAAGAACCCAACTTCCTCAGATGCATCCTGCTCAACACCCGCTCCACCCGCAAACACGCCGTCGAACTCTGGGACCTACTCGACACCAATGCCCCAGACGTCGCTTTCCTGACGGAGACCTGGCTGACCCCCACCTCGGCGCCCGACATCGCCATAGCCATCCCAGAAGGCTACAAGATCACCCGCAAGGACTGCATCAACGGAGTAGGTGGAGGAATTGCCATTGTCCATAGAAACACCCTCAAAATCTCGACAGACGCCAACAACACCCTCAGCACCGCCGAACACCTGCACTTCAAGATCCACACCGACCCCACCACCCTCAGAGGAACCCTAGTCTACAGACCCCCGGACCCCTACCACAGTTCTGCGACTCCATCGCCGACTTCGTCAGCACACACGACCTCGCCTCTACGGACTACATCCTCCTCGGTAACCTGAACTTCCACCTCGAGAACAACAATGACTCCAACACCTCCACTCTGATCGGCAACCTTGGACTCAGACAACTTGTCACAGCACCCACTCACTCCGCCGGCTACACGCTTGACCTCATCTTCTCAGCTAGCACCCACGTCTCCTTCAACCGCACCACCGAACTCCACTGGACCGACCACCACTGCATCCACTTCACCTTTCCGGAAACCCACCACCACATCCAGCCGATGCCTCGCCGCAGCTTGGGCAAGATCACCGAGGACCAGCTAACCACCGCCCGACGTCGCAGCCCGCAACCTCAGACAATGGGTCAACGACTGCGCCAACTCCCTCGCCCCACTCAAGAAGCCCCCCAAAACCCATACCAGCAAGAAAGCCAGCTGGTTCTCCAAAGACCTCCAGGCCTCCAAGCGAACCTGCCGAAAACTAGAAACAAACTGAACCCGCGAAAGAACACCAGAAAGCTACACAGCCCACCGTAACGCCACCTGCCGACATCACCAACTCATCAGATCCGCCAAAAGGACCACCTTCAGAGACAGCATAGACAACAACACACACAACAGCAAAGAGCTCTTCAGCATCGTGAAAGAGCTCTCCAACCCCAGTTCCAACACCAACGACATGCCACCGTCACAAGACCTGTGCGACTCACTGGCCAACTTCTACTATCGCAAGATCACAGACATCCATGACAGCTTCGACACCGCCATCCCCCCGGCAACCGCCGGCACCCCCGCCCCCACGGCCACCACCCGCACCAACCGCCTGCTCGCCTGGACCAACATCACGGATGACGACACCATCAAGATCATGAACACCGTCCACTCCTGATCCCCAGAAGACCCCTGCCCACACCACATCTTCAACAAAGCCAGCAGCACCATTGCCCCCATCTCCGGAAAACCATCAACATCTCCTTCAAGTCAGCGACCTTCCAGGAGAGCTGTAAACACGCAGAGATCAACGCCTTACTCAAGAAACCCAAGGGGGATCCCAAGGACCTAAAGAACTTCCGACCCATCTCCCTGCTCCCGTTACCGGCGAAGGTCATCGAAAAGGCCGTCAACAAACAACTGACCAGCTTCCTCGAAGAGAACAACAGCCTGGACGCGTCCCAATCCGGATTCCGCAGCAACCACAGCACCAAAACTGCCCTCATCGCCGCCACCGATGACATCAGATCATGCTCGACAACGGAGAAACCGCGGCCCTCATCCTCCTGGACCTGTCAGTCGCTTTCGACACAGTCTGCCACCGCACACTAAAAGCATGCCTCCACGACGCAGGAATACAAGAGAAGGCCCTGGACTGGACCACCTCCTTCCTCACCGGGAGAACCCAGAGCGTCCGCCTCCCCCCCTTCTGCTCCAAAACCACCGAGATCATCTGCGGCGCACCCCAAGGATCATCCCTCAGCCCAACGTTATTCAACGTATACATGGCACCACTCGCCCACGTTGCCCAACGACACTACCTAAACATCATCTCCTATGCTGACGACACCCAGCTGATCCTTTTGCTCACCAAGGACCCCCACACCGCCAAAACCAACCGCCACGAAGGAATGAAGGCCGTCGCCAACTGGATGAGGAACATCCATCTGAAGCTGAACTCGGACAAGACAGAGGTCTTCCTCCTTTGGTCCACCCCCTCAGCCTGGGATGACTCGTGGTAGCCGACGGCACTTGGAGCACCCCCTACACCCACCGGCCATGTGCAAAACCTGTGGGTCATCCTCGACTCCACACTCTCCATGACAAAGTAGGTCAACGCCGTCTCCTCCTCCGGCTTCACCGCCCTCCGCATGCTTCGCAGGATCATCACAACTAGAAGGTCACCCAGGCCCTCGTCAGCAGTAGACTGAACTACGGCAACACACTCTTCGCAGGAGCCCCGGCTAAACTCCTGAACTGGCTCCAACGCATCCAGAACGCCTCTGCACACCTGATCCTCGACATCCCGAGCCGCAGCCACATCACACCCCACCTAAGAGACCTGCACTGGCTCCCCATCAATAAGGGGATAACCTTCAAGCTCCTCACCCACGCACACAAGGCACTCCACGACACCGGACCAGCGTACCTCAACAGCCGACTCAGCCTCTACACCCCATCCCGCCTACTCCACTCAGAAGACCGCGCCCTCGCCACCATCCCCCGCATCCGAAGAGTGACTGCGGTCGGCAGATCATTCTCTCACCTCGCCACCAAGACGTGGAACACCCTCCCCATCCGCCTACGGCAGACCGAAGACCTCCTAACCTTCAGGAGACTCCTCAAGGCCTGGCTCTTTGAACAGTAGCAGCGTCCCTCCCCCAGCGCCTTGAGATCCTCACGGGTATGTAGTGCACTTTACAAATGCTATGATTGATTGACTGAGTGCAGGAGAGATGTGATCGAATTTCTTAGTTCCGATGACCATTCTGGCTGCAGCATTGAAGGTTGTTTTCAGGGGGGCGAGGTGCGATTTTGCTGTCCCAGTCATGGTGTAGTCACTTTGCTATGCAGCAAATATCACCCTAATTCATTTTCCCCTAGCACCCTTCTCCCCATAGGATACTTACACACGGCTCTCTGCCATACAAAATGGTTGGGCATCATCACCGGTGCAAACCCCCTATGGCAGGGGACATGGTTGTTGGAAATGGTGGGCTTGATGGGTTTTCAACCATGGGACCTTATAGGTATATCCACATTGGGAGATGTCTGGGTTGCAGGCAATCTGAACTCGTTCCAGGAACTAGTGACTCAATTACACCTACACTAATCTCAGTTTTACCAGGATCTACAACTATAGCACGTTCTGGAAGTTGATAAAGAAAAAACGGAGAGTGCTCCTTGAGTTCAGGCCCTTGGAATGTAAACTAATAACTGAGGATGTGGGAAAGGGGGGTATCTTGTATCTTTACAAATCCTTAGTCATCAAACCACCATACCCCCTGATGAGCCTGAGGGCATGGTGGGAAGCGGACGTGGGTACCCTTGGTGATGAGGAGTGGATCAAGGTGAAAATGTATCAAATTCCTTATCCGTTCGCCTCATACAATTTAAGTATTTACACTGGATTTAGTACACCCCAGCCCAGTTTTGCTGTAAGGGATGTGCCCGGTGTACCAAATGCCTTTGGTGCTGCCTGTCCCCAGGCTCATTCTACCATATAATTTGTGAATAACCTGATGTGCAAATCTATTGGGAAGGGAGCAACAAAATTGTTGGATGTGTGATTGGGAGGCCAATAACCCTGAATCTAAAATTACACTTCTGGGTATCATGGATGCATTAGGGGTGCTTCACGCTAATTCCTCTCAATGGCCTACCTGGCAGAAAAGAGAGACTTAGCCAGGCATTGGAAGGAGAGGTACCCCCAAGAACTCACCCCCTTTTGAATGTAGAAGGATCGAGATGTGCCCAAGTAATAGGAAAATATATAGGCCCCATGGACTCAAAATTCTGGGAGCCTATACTAACAGGGAACTTGTTACGAGAAGAGGGACGCACTGCAATATATCTGTATATATACTGGATACGGTGGATTATGTAACCGCTAAAAAGATGGTACTGATTGTACTAACTAACTAGCACACAAATGCTCTATATGGTTTGTATTTACATTCAATACTAATGAAATGTGTTAGAATTTTTTACAACACAATGCAATCTTCCACTGGTTGCAAGTTTGTGTTGCGCATATTGCATATTTATTATCAACAGGTTATGTGTCGCACACATAGCAACTATAGTGCAGTATAATCTAGCAGTACAATCACAAATACGTATACCTCTGTGCTAAGTGACTGCATCTGCTGAAAGAAAGTAAATGATTGGTTTGTAAATGAACAAATGAATAAACAACTAGCTATGGCCTGCTGAGTCAGTTTTAAACACCATTTACAGAGTTTTATTTTTTAAATAGTTGCATACATAGTATTTCCTGGTCAACAGTATCTATTCAGGAACAAAAAAGTGCATTTTCTTCTTGACAAGTCCATGAAGTAAAAATTCTGTGCTGGAGTGAAAGTTACTTGACAGCATTGCATATTTACAATGCATGCTCGCATTTGTCCAGCTATCGTTTTATGCCTTAATGCTAAGGGGCAGATTTACAAGCCCCTTGTGACACTTTTGAGCCACCGTTGCATCACTTTTTGTGACGCAGCGGCAGCGTAAACAATGTGCCACATTGCAGCCCATGTACAACGTGACGCATCTAGGGAAGTGCGTCATGTTGTAAAGCCATGCGTCACATTATACCTGCGTCAGGTATAAATAAGAAAGCAAAATAAGAGGCAAGAAGTCAATCAGTCAAATTGTCATATCGTAGTATGAAACTCAGATTAAAAATGCAATAGCAATAGTGGAATGATCGGATCTGCTTATCCCATGGTGGCACACTCCTCTCCTTTCCTTTCCCTTTTCTTCTCCTTTTTCTTCTCTTCTTTTCTTTTCTTCATTTCTTCTCTATCCTCTTCTCATGTAGGACTAATCTCTCATCCTTTTTCCTCTTCCTATTGAACCCTGTAACAATGAGGCCTTTTAAATTTGTTGAGATACAAGCAAAATGTCCGGGCACATCCGTATGTAATAACGCCCATCATAGTTATACTTTCTCCTACTTAGTCAACCGTATTCAGCCAAATGCTCTTCTATCTATTCAGATGTACCTCCAACAGCACATTTAATGTTTCTCAATGTATAATTTTGTTGTACTGAAATTTTCAATAAAATTATTGAAATTAAAAAAAATGCAATAGCAGTACGAAGTATAATTCAGATCAGGTAAATAAGTCTTAAATCAGATATCAGACTGACTGAGTGTCACCTTTAAAAGATCAGGGGAGAGTGAGTGCAACACTATGCCGAAAGGGTATCTTTTATAATGAAAAATACAAAAGAAACAATGCATGAATAAAATAACATTAGGATCTCACATTTTGAACCAATCTGGTTAAAGAATGAATGATACAGTTTCTGAATGTACATTATTCAATGCTATCCTCCAGATTCACATAATACATTTCCCATCCCCTCTGTTCCTAAGCCACTTTGATAGTTAGTGTAAATATCGCTCGAAATAAAGGCTAAGTTCTCATGAGAATCTGATCTTGGGCGTAATAGAGGAGACCTTGGAAAACATTCACTATGCTAAAAAGAAGCGTGAGAACCAAGCTCATTTACAAAATTCAGTGGTGGATTCTCCGTTATGGGGGATGAGCATCACCCCGCCCGCTGCGAGCACAGCAGGCACACACATTAATAAAATGGTAAAATGTACCATTTTATTAATGTGTCGCTATTACAGTGCGAGGGCAGGCGGCGGGGCTGATTAGTGCAATTGCACTATTGCTTCTGCTCCTGCCAGTCCGCATGTAAGATAGGCCGGCTGTTTACAGTCGGTCAATCTCACATGCGCACTTCAGAGCCTCCAATTTCAAGGCTGAAAAACAGCTGAGGTCCAGCCGCAGGCCTTTAACTTCAAAATAAGCGCTCAGTCAACCTTCTCCAGCCAATCTTGGATTGGCTGGTTTCGCACTGTACAAGAGAGGAAGTCCTTCCCCTTCCTCCATTGTTACCACCGATGGAGGAGCGTGCCAGGAGGAGAGAAAGAAGGCAGCCGGAACGGACCCTCCAGCAAAGGCAACATGCATATGGTAAGTTTTTGGGGCATCGTGCACCACCATATTTAAATGTTGCTGGCCGCCGCTGACAAATTTACTAAGGTGGGCTGAATACACGGAGAAAGGGCAGAGATGGCTGCATGCAGTGAAAGGTGACTGCCGACAGCAATTACCATTCTGAAATCAAGACCTACATTTTCGACGTAAAATAAATACGTCTCACAGAATATCTTAACTTCATTATGTGTTAATTATATCACGTTAACACATCTATGCATTTTACTCAAATCCCTCTTTCAGGTTTTATGCATGCTTCTGAAGTCTGGGGGCAGATTCTGATCCAGGGTAGAATTACTTCATCTCAGAGGGCACTAAACTGATCACATTTTGATTTTACCATTGTATATGCTTTTTTCACAGCTCTAAGACGCTGCAAACAATGCGTCTGCATGTTCTATCTAGGTGCACGTTATTACTGTCATTTTGAAAAATAATCCCCTAAAGACGAAAATAACACCATGTAAAGTGTTTTGGTTATTGTCCTTCAGGCCCCCCTCGCCCCCCGTAAGACAAAGCAGGCCTAACTTGAAGTCATGGACATGTTTAACGAGTTTAATTTGCCTCTAGTGAAAATACATCTTAGAACATTGATGATACGTATACTCGTCTAGATACATATGTTTAGGTATCATGAGTTAGACTGTTTGATGTTGGTGACAATCTCACACCTCACCTCCCCTCCAGTGGCCTTTGTTGTGCCACGTCAAACTGTTGAAAGAGAGTTTATAATTAAGTGCACCACAGTATTAACCTGATATGATTAACATGTGGTTGAAACAAAGCCATTATGCTGAGGAACCTGCACTTATCCTAGCGTTGGCCAATGAAGGCCTTGATTTCAAAATGGCTGGTGCTACTTGCAGCCATAGTTTTACTATCCAATCATCTTTTTGTCTCTGTCTCACCCTGCACGCAGCCGATTCATGCATATGCATATTTGTAAACAATGTTGTGAAATGTAGTGTCACTTTTCCATCCACAATGATGTTTATTTCCTTTACTGCTCAGTAACACAATGCTTCCCTGGGAGTGATATTTCACACGTCCTCACTTATTGGGACCATCATGTGATTTTTCATGAGAACTTGTCATTGTATATTGAGTCACAGCATTTGTTTTAACAATTTAGGTGTGTAAAGGGCACCAGGGATGGGAACCGCATTATGTGAATGTGTGTGGGTGTTTACACAGAATATCAGAACCAAAAATATTGTGTGAAACAATATCATATTAAGAATATCGAGGACAAAAATATTGTGAAGGTAGGATTCTATAGGTAAGTAACGTTTACTCTCTCTCTCTCTCTCTCTCTCTCTCTCTCTCTCTCTCTCTCTCTCTCTCTCTCTCTCTCTATATATATATATATATATATATATATATATATATATATATATATAGCTCCACATATATATACCTTGACAATCTTCAAGGTACGTAGATGTGGAGTTAAAAATAGTAATTCAATACTTACCTCTTTGCACTCACCTTCCCGATATTTTGGTCCTCGATATTTTTTAATCGATATTCTGTCCACACAAAATATTCTTTATTCCGATATTCTGTCAGTGAGCCTGTGTGGAGTAATGTTGAAACTGTCAACTCAGAAATTGTATTGTCTCCCTTTAATATTATTGGTCTAAACCATGTGACACTTATACATCATTTAACACATTATAAAAATGTGGTGGTGAGCTCACTCTTCCCTTGATTTTAGGAAGCAGTACCACACTGGTTTGTAGACTGATGTATGACTTTGATTTATTTACTAGAACCAAACTTTACTTGGTTCTGTTTAATAATTTTATGCATTTTACTAGAGCTTCATGCTATATTCTGATATACATGACTTATTGACTGACTTTAACTATTCAGTTTGCTTTCTGCAATGATTTGAACCTGAAATAAACCTTTGTGGTTTTATTACTTTATTTTTGCCATTTTCATTGTAAAGCCCAGTGTGCTTTACAGCTTGCATTGTAATTTGTTTACCAGATCGGTTGAGGAGCAACACAACCTTGGGGGATTAATACTGCTACCAGTCAGAAGCGCTTTGTTTTGAGATATAAAGAAAAAAAGCTCCATCACTCTAAATCTGCTTTTGTATAAACAAAAACTGTTCGGTTTTTACCAGTGGGCCTCAAGGACTCTTCTACAGGGGTGGCTCCTCCGCTATGGCGGAGGAGCGTTGCCCCCCCCAGCCAGCATTTAAATAAAGTAAAAAATAAAACGATAATAAAACGGATTTAAAACCCATTTTATTATAGTTTTTTTTAGCTTGGGGCAGGGCCTGGGTTATGATAAGCAGGAGGGGGAGTGGCGGGCTCTACCTACATTGCACATGTGCGTTTTGGCCAGGGGGTCTCAGGCTGGCCAAAAACCACATGACCAGTGACCCTTCTCCAACTCAAGCTGCATTGCTAAGGCTGGAGAGAGCAGGCAGAGACTTCCAGTCAGTCCTGGAGCGCACATCATCAGCTGTCAGGCCAATCTTGAAGCTGGTTTGGCCGCAAGGCAGGCAGGCAGCATGTGCCTGCTTGCAGCGGCAGAGAGGAGCGGAAGAGCGCAACACGATGCTGGAGCAGGTAAGTACAAGTTTTTATTTGTTGTCCCGTTCACCACTTGTCTCCTTTGTAATTTTTTTACCTCTTTTGTTCCCTGTCCACTCTCCCCCCTGCCCCCTCCGCCAGCACGCCGCTTCTCCCCAATACGAGCCACTCCTGCGCTCCTAACCTACTGACAATACAACTGAACAGGTTCCACACACCAGGATTGCGGCCATTAGAAGGTAGCTGGAGTCTTCAGACCCAGAACTTACTCCTTCAAATGCCCCCCGCTGCAAATGCTGGGAACCCATTAGGAGCTTGATGGTAATTATCTGCTAGAGAATGATGTGACCTTGACCTACCACCGGAGTGTAAGTTGTCTGTCCTTGATTCCCAGAAAGTCTGACATTTGTAACTTAAGTGCCAGAACCACCTATCCCACCTGTGGTGTGCGAGGTCAGGGCCTCGCACGTGGCAATACTAGATCAATAATAGTCACACACACGCTAGCTGGAGGGTATGCCGGAAAGACCCCGAGCGGTCTTCCGCGCTTTTATTATATACCTCGGGGCGTGCCCGTCCCAAGGGTGCGTGTGTGTGTGTTTGTTACATTGTTGTTTAGAGGCCGGGTGGCTCTCTACATCCCTCCTTCAATTTAGTTCATCTGACGAACTGCTCTTTCCCTTATCTATGGGGAAGTCCACACAAAGTCTCGCAGCCTTTGACTGGGGCCGGGATTGGGCCTTAGGTGATATCGGTGATTGTGGCGGACAGGAGATCCAGCAGCCCCGGCCGGGGTTGTGTCACCGTCACTGGCTGAGGGGGTATGCTCAGATGCTTCACTTCGGGGACTGATGGGTTGACGTCTGTATTCGCCTGACCTGTCGGGGTTCGGGTGGGACACCGAGCCTTGGTCCCCTGGTCCTACGTCGTCCGGACGGCCTGAGTCTGCCTCGGCTGTTTCTTCAGTGTCTCTGGGATTACCATCCGGTCTCCCTATTCTTTTGAAGCAAGACACGTTGCGGGTGCCAGTCTGTTGGCCGAGGCGGGCGGTCACCATCGTTCCTCGAATCTTTTCAACGGTCCATCTTTCCGGTTCAAATGGGGTCCTGAACTTCCACCCTGGGTGGCGATCTTGCACCACCACGGTGTCCCCTTCCTGTAGCCCAGGTCGTCTGGCATGTCGCCCCTCGCTTGCTTTTTGATTTGTGACGGTTCTCCTAGACTGGATCGCATCACTGTCCCTTATTTCCGGTGTCCAGGTGGAGGACGTGGGGATGTTTCCCCTTGGGGCCCTTTTGAACAGGACGTGTGCGGGTGCACATTGTGTGGTACTATGGGGAGTCTGCCGGTATGCACTTAGAAATTGGTCTAAAGCGGCCTCTGGGTCTTTGCCGTCGTTGACGGCGATGCGGAGGGCCCTATTGAGGGTCCGCATGAGTCTTTCCACTTTGCCGTTCGCTTGCGGCCACAAGGGTGTGATTCTCCGGTGTTTAATCCGTAGTCCTTCCAGATAAGCTTGGAATTCTCTCCCTTGAAAAGGCGGCCCATTGTCCAATTTCACTTCATCTGGGAGCCCCATTGTGGCAAAGATGTGGTCCAGCGCCTTTTTGACTTGCCCGAACGCTGTGGAGGTGAGCAATTCCACGACAGGGAATTTTGAAAACGAGTCTACCACCACCAACGTGTGTCGACCATCCGGGAAGCTCCCGAAGTCGATGCTCAGCTGAGACCAGGGGGTCGTCGCCGCCTCTTCCGTGATGACTGGGGCCGGAGCAGGATCCGAACCAGTAATGGTGCATGCGTGACAGGATCGCACCATGTCGTCCACCATGCGATCCATGGCTGGAAACCACACTTTGTTGCGCAATCGGGCTTTTGTCTTGGCCATCCCTTGGTGGCCCACGTGCGCTAACGTGAGCATGTGTTGCTGGAGGCTCGCGGGCACAACGATGAGGTGTCCTCGCAGTACGATCCCTTCGTCTCCGATGCTTAACTCATGGCGTATCTGCCATAGCTGTTGTCGGGCGTGGCTCACTTCCGGTCGCAGTCCTTGTGCTCCATCCAGGAATCGAGTCCAGCTTCCATTTTCAAGGGCTTTCTTGACTCGGGTCAGAGTCTCGTCGGCAGCGGTGGCTTCCCCTATTTCCGGCAGGGTGAGTGTGTCCGGGCAGGCAGCCATGGACACCATGTGTACAAACTCTTCCACGACTTGCCCATCTGCAAAATGGATCGCCTTTCTGGTCACATCTGGGTGTCTGGACAGATAGTCCGCCGGATTGTGGGCGCCCGGCCGAAAGACCAGGGTAAAGTTGTAGCCTTGCAGCTGGACTGCCCATCGCTCAATTCGCGGGGGAGCGAGCCTGGAGGATCCTGTGAACAGTGGCAGGAGTGGTTTGTGGTCGGTGACGATGGTGAAGTTCTGGCCGCAGAGGTATAAATGAAAGTGGTGGCAGGCCCACTTGATGGCTAGCGCCTCTCGCTCGATCTGAGCGTACCGAGTTTCAGTGTCTGTGAGGGCCTTGCTCGCGTACGCCACAGGCCTCCACTCGTCCCGGCCATATTCTTGTAGCAGGACTGCACCGAGGCCTACCGGGCTGGCGTCTACGATTAGTTCGGTTTTCCTGCGCGGTTGGAAGTAGGCCATCGTGCCCTTATCCAGAAGGCTTGCCTTGATGTCCTGGAAGGCCTGGTTTGCCGCGCATGTCCACTCCCACTCCTGATCCTGTTTTGTGAGTGTTCGGAGGGGCTCGGCCAGATCTGCTAAATTGGGTATGAATCGGCCACAGTACGTGGCCATCCCGAGGAAACTTCTTACTTCAGATGCGTTCCTGGGCGTGCTTGCATTCTGGATGGCTTCTGCTTTCTTCGGGTCAATCCGGAGCCCTTCACGCGTGAACCTGTAGCCAAAGAAGTCGACGGCTTCCTGATAGAATGAGCATTTCGCTCGGTGGAGAGTTAACCCGTGTTCTTGGAGTCTCTGTAGGGTGGCCCTTAGATGGGCGTGGTGTTCCTCCAGCGTGTTTGAGTAAATGAGGATGTCATCGCTCAGATTGATGACCCCACTCAGCCCAGATAGAACTTCCCGAATCGCGTTTTGAAATACCTCGGCCGCTGATGATACTCCGAAGCTCAGCCTCTTGTATCGTCGGAGTCCGACATGAGTAGAGAAAGTTGTGATATATCGGCTGCTTTGTTCAAGTTCCAACTGGTGGTATCCCGCATTAAGGTCAAGTTTTGAGAACCATTTCGCCCCATTGAGGTCGGCGACGATGTCATCCATGGTGGGCGTGATGTGACGCTCCCTTTTCACGGCAGCGTTTGGCAGTCTCATGTCGACACACAGCCTGATGGCGCCAGGCTGCTTGGGTTTGGGGGCCACCACCAGCGGGGATACCCAGGGAGTCGGTCCCGACACCTTCTCGATGACGTCTAGATCCTCAAGCCTCTTCAGCTCCTCTTCCACCTGAGGGCGGAGGTTGAATGGCACTCTTCGGTGTCTCAGCGCGACAGGACGTATGGAGGAGTCTATGTGCAGTTTGACTTTCTTGCCTTTGAGCTTTCCAAGGCCACTGAATAATGCAGGGAATTCTTGTAGCATGTTGTCGGCGTGTGATTGATGGACCTGGTTGGCGAAGAAAACCAGTCCCAGAGTTTCGGCTGTGTTACAGCTGAGCAGTGTGCCCTTCTTCCCTTCGGTAATGTGGAATCGTGCCTCTGTAGTGTATTCTCCATTGCTGATGGTGGTGCTAATGACTCCGCGCAGCGGCAGGGGTTCTGTGCCCCCATAGGTGTATATTCGGTCGTTTGACGGGGCAAGTGGAGGTCTGGGCGACATTTGTTCATATTGATCAGAGTCCATGACATTCACTGAAGCTCCAGTGTCAATGAGTGCTCTGATTTCCGAGCCTTCCACGGATATCGTGCACATGGGGGGGTGGTCTTTTCCGGGTGGAGATCCGGCTGACATACGATATCACATACACTTCGTCGTCATCCTCATCTTCATAATGCGGCCTCCTGTCTTGGGCATGCGTGTCAGGAGGTGGGTGTTCTGGTTCCAGCGATAGTTGTCTCACCCTTGAGGTCATCGACCGAGGCCCGTACCCGCCTCGTGACCTCGGGGCATTGGGCCTGTATCTCCCTCCTTGGCACACGGCGGCAAAGTGATTGAGCCTGCCACACTTCGAGCAGATCTTTCCTTTCGCGTTGCACACAGCTGTCGCTGCGTGGTCTCCGCCGCAGTATGCGCATTGAGCATCCCGGGGTTGCCACTGTCGTGCTCGTCCACCCGCTGGTCTTCTTTGTATCGCGTCAACTGTTTCTTCTTTGATGGGCGCCATTTTGGGCGTGGCTGGTGGGGCCATGGGGGACCGGAGCGCCAGCTCCATTTCGTCCGCTCTTGAGTCTGACAGTTCATGGGAGCGAGCGAGGACAAGGATGGCGTCCAACGTGATTCCCGGTTGTCTAAGGATGAGCTTTCTGAGTAGTTTCGACCTACACCCCACAATGATTTGGTCCCTTATCTCCTCACGCGGGTCGGTGAATGGGCAGCTGCTGGCCAGCCGACGCAGCCTAGCGTAGTACATGTCCACAGATTCAGCATCAGTTTGCCACGCCCGCTTAAATTTAAATTTTTCATAGTCGGTGTTCACTTGGGGGTCGAAATGGGCATTCAGCGCGGCCACCGCCGCGTCGTAGTCATCCTCCTCTCCGGTGTTCGGGAGGGACTCGAAGAGGTCGTATATTGCTGGGCCTCCATAGAGGATCAAGAGCGATCTCTTCACGGTGTTGTCTATTTCTCGGGTCCCTTTGAAATATAGATTCAGACGCCCCAGCCACGCCTTCCACCGCGGTGCCGCAGTTGCGGGGTCTGCTGTTTCACTGAAAGGTGGAATGGGGGCCACCCCGGTATGGGCATGACTGATTACGTGCGTGTCGGCGTCGCGGCATGGAGGTGGGCCAGCGGGCCCTGGTTGGGCGGCATTGGTGGCAGGCACTGCGGCCGCGCCTCCTGTAGCGTTGTCATTCATGTTTGTGTCCCCTCTCTGGACTCACTCCTCCCTTACACTGACCGTGTTACTTGGTATGGGGCAGGGGTAGTGCCTTGGCAGGCGTCCAATGCACTGTGTTATCACTATGCCGTCCGATGGTGCCCTCAGGTGCTGTGGGCTTTGCCAGTGTTCGTTTGTTTGCCTTGAACTGGCGCGAGACGGTGTGCCACTTGTCTTGTCTCTGCCCCCCTTCGGAATGCTCCGCTATTTTTCCAGTATTTGTTTTTTTCTTTTCTCTTTTCGTTTCCAAAGCAGAGCAGGAGACAGCGTGGGAGGGTGCAGGGCAGGGCGGGCGTTGGAGGCTCCGCGTGGCCGGAACCTCGGGGCTGACGTGCAGCGTCTCCCCCACTTCACCCCTCCCCCGCCGGGGCAGCACGCCTCACGAAGCGCGCGCGCTCGCGCTACACGCCGGGGCGGAGGGCGAGCCCCCAGGCAGTGACGCGCGTAGCGCGGGGGGGGGGCCCAGGCAGGGCCGCAGGGACAGCGCACTCACCCGGCACCAGGAACAAAGCAGGCACAGCTCCCGCCGGCTGAACACGCTCCGCGACAGGAGGCGCGTGGGCGGGAGCCTCCAGCGAGCACAGGCAGCAGGCCGGCGGACGAGCTCCGCGGCCAGGGACGGCACCAGGCAGCCACAGCCAGCAGAAGGCAGCAGGTAGGGGGCGGTACCGGCCTCGTCGCCAATGTGGTGTGCGAGGTCAGGGCCTCGCACGTGGCAATACTAGATCAATAATAGTCACACACACGCTAGCTGGAGGGTATGCCGGAAAGACCCCGAGCGGTCTTCCGCGCTTTTATTATATACCTCGGGGCGTGCCCGTCCCGAGGGTGAAGGCATGCGTGTGTGTGTGTTTGTTACATTGTTGTTTAGAGGCCGGGTGGCTCTCTACACCACCCAAGCTACTCAGGCCAGAACCTCTGGTTCCCTCACTGGGCTCGCTCCCTCAAGCCTGCTTCTTCTACCTGCTTGCTCTGCATCAGTGGCAGCAGATACAGGCCCACGCTTACATCACAAATAGTGAGCGCCAGGCTAGTAAAATGAAAAAGCGCGGGAGAGCGTACATGCCAATATTTGAGGGAGATTTACAAGCAGAAATCGGCCTAGTGCTACTTTTCCTATTATTTTTTAACATTTTATTTAGCATTTAGATACAAATAAAGCAGTACACTGGGACCAATAAAATCTTTTGGTAAGTACATGAAGGTATAATATACATTTCCTGTTATACAGTCCACAATGCTATGTGGTCGCATGCCACCCCAAAGCGTGTTCCTCGAATCCCCAAATCCCCAAAGCGCCAGCCATTGCAATCACATGATTAACAGAAGTGGTGTATACACTCAAGGCCTGAACACATATCAACTGTGATAATGAGCACAGAGTACAATGGGGGTGGTAAGTAGTAATATGTGTCTTGTGACAACTTAGCCCACATCGGTAGGAACTATACCGTGGTCAGCCTGTCTGGGGGGGGACTTGTTGCTGTGCCTGAAGATATGCCCTGAAAGGTCCCCAGATATCTTTGGGCCTGGAAGTAAGGGGGAGCGATGTTGCATAAATGTCACTGTTTGTAGAGCAAGACGCCATGCTCTTCAGCCATCCTTTTACCGAGGGCAGTGTTCTGCACTGTGGTGGAAATGACTGTGTATTGGTATCTACTTGTAGGTACCTAAATCAGCCACAGAACCCAAAAGCTCTTTTCAGAGCTACCCTACCTCTGATCACTCCAAATGATTATCTTTTTCTAACTTTTTTCACAATTTTTCACCAAAGTACGCTCCCCGGTACGCTCCCCGGTGCGCGTACCGGGCGCTCCCCCCGCAAAAAAATTTCAAAAACCATTTTTGGGCCTATATCGGCCTCCTAAGACCCCCTCACAAAACCTAGAGGGTCAGGGAGTGCCTACCGTGCCCCCTTATACCCATTCCCAACGTTGTTTGTCCACCATTTTCTGACTCAAATCTACCGAAACACAAATAGAGGACTCCCGGGCGCGCACCTGGAAGCGCTCCCAAAAATTTTAAAAGTTAATTTACATAAAAAACTCTGGAGACACTTTCACCAAATATAGAATAGGCCATACTACACACCAGTCCCTACCATTTTCCCAAATTTGGTGGAATTCCATTGAGCCATTTGAGCTGTAGCACTGTCTAAATATCCTGAGGTAAATTACATGACAAAAACACATCTCAAGTGTTAGAATTTACAACCAATTAAAATGTTACTTTCATTTTCTACTTTTTTTTCCTGACATTTGATTGGTTATGTACATGAATATAAATGAAAAATGAGAGGGAAACACGGCCATTTTGACTACAACTACCTGAGGTACATCTTGAAAGGATTTCGCATTTTTTCTTCTCCACCTCTATGAAAAGTAAGTTGATAATTTGTAAGGGGCACTTTAAGTTAATACACAGTCTTAAATTCAGGAGGAATATTCTATTCCCCTCATCTGAGAAGTGCACACCATCTCCTCTGTAGATATCTTGCATGTTGTAACGCAAGTTGTTGTTGTATATTGAACCTATTCCATAGTCTCTCATGTAAGCAGAAACAGATTTATTCACATGTTTCCGTGCTTTCTCAAATTGTGGGCAAAATTGGTTGGACCAGTTCCATTTCTGTCTTTGGCATATATTGGAAAATACCAAGGCAGTTTGAGGATAAAGTGCCATCAATTGCCCAAAGGTGTCCTTTAAAAGCATTTCCAGACCTACCCCAGTCAAAGTGCCTAAGTCAAGTGCCACGCCAGCGAATTGCCACTTCTCTTTTGGCCAGAAGTAACCTAATAGCAACAATTTGCGGGTTGCTTGCGGGAACTGTATGACATATCCCAGCAAAGCAATCTCAGGCAATGGGGTCATTGGTACCTTAATCATGGCGCTCACTATCTCAGGTATGACCACCCAGTATGAGTGTACGATCGGACAATTCCAGGCAAGATGAGCGAAGTCAGCATTGGGAGCGTGGCATCTGGTGCAATCTGGTAGGGTCTATTCTATGGGGTCTGGCGGGGGTAATGTACATCCTACGAAGAAACTTAAAGTGAATTATTTTGTGCCGGCTGTTGATGGAGACTCTTTTCGTGACCGCACAGCAGGTATCCCATTGTTTGTCCGAGATCGGATTACCCAAGTCCTCCTCCCATGCTTTGCGAATTCTGTCATCATTGACAGGCACAGTAGCAGCACACGCCCTATGGAGCTGTGACACTATGTGTATCCCTCTCTCGCTGCCAATCACCTTAGTAAGCGGGAGGAAGGAAGGGGGTTCCAGAGGGTAGTCTAGGAATGTAGCCCGTAGAGCAGAACGTATTCGCAGAAGGACGAATCTGCCCATGAATGTGGTGTCAGAAAAAAGAGACTCATCATCTGGGTCAAAGACATGCCCATTTGGAAATAGATCACCCATCTTAGTAATGCCAAATTTATGGCAAGTTTACTGTATTAACTTTTCGCTAGGTATGTGTGTCATTTTAGGGTTTGGGAGTGGGAGATCTGAGGAGTAGAGTAATAGTGTGTGTGTAACCCTACGCAGTTGTTCCCAAGCCCAGCTAGTGGTCGATGCGGGTTGGATATCGTTGGGGTCTTTGGGAAAACCCTTCGGCAATTTTCCTGCTAGTGTGTCTGGTAGGACTAAGTCTGACTCTGGTCGAAGATATGGGATTCTGGCGTTGGGGTGGTACCACCCCTGTGCAAAACTACACTGTGCTGCTAAATAGTATAGTCTAAGATCTGGGACCCCGAAGCCTCTTCTATCGCAGGGGAGCATCATCACCCTCCAGTTGACCCTGGGGTGTCCACGCCCCCATACCAACCTTATTAAATGGGAACAAAGAGTTAAAAATAATTTCTTTGTGAGTGGAATAGGGATGTTTTGAAATAAATATAAAAATGTAGGCAGCACGGCCATTTTAATGCGGGAAACTCAACCCTCCATTTACAGTGGGAATTGCAACCATTTCTCGATGTGTGTCTCCAATTTAGTAACGGCTGTGCCGTAATTACGGCAAATAATCTGCTCCGTGTTGGAATGTATCTGTATGCCTAGATATTTGACCGAATCAGTATTCCATTCCAGAGGGAACTCCAGGTCCCATTGGACTGTACTGGCCGTGAGCGGAAATATTACAGATTTGTGCCAGTTGATTCCCAGGCCGGAATACCCACCAAAACGCAATATTTCCCGGATGAGGGGTTCATAGTTAATCTGGGGGTTGCGAACATATAAAATTGTATCATCTGCATATAATGAGATTAACAACGAACCTGTACGAAACTGCAACCCTCTATTCAAGTGTTTTTCTTGAAAATGCCTTATAAGGGGGTCCATGGCTAAAATGAACAGCAGCGGTGACAGCGGGCAACCCTGTCTGGTGCCGCTTGTTAGCACGAAGGAGGGAGTCAGCACGCAGTTTAGCCTGAGCCGGGCCGTCGGCTGACTATATAGCAGAGAAGTTGTGGCAATGAAACCAAATGTTATTCCCATGCGCTGCATGATGGATAAAATGAAAGGCCATTCAAGGGAATCAAATGCCTTTTCCGTATCTAATAGTATAGCCGCAGCAGGGTTTTCAGGGTTGATTCTGTGTAATGTGTTAAACAAACTACGTAGATTGAATGCAGTCGATCGGTGAGGGATGAATCCAGAATGGGCCGGAGAGATTATAGACTCTATTAATAGAGACAGTCGGCACGCCAGAGCCTTTGCCAGTATTTTGTAGTCTAAGTTTAGTAGTGATAATGGTCGTTAAGAACCACATAATAGGGGGTCCTTGCCCGGCTTGGGGAGTAAAATAATGACCGCCTCCCGTAGGGTGGGAGGTAGTGTCTGCCACTCTAGGGCCTCCGCATACATTTCAAGAAGCCGGGGAATCAATACATCTTTATAGGCCTTATAAAAGTCTGCTGTGAAACCATCGAGCCCCTGTGCAGAGGAACTCCTCAGGGCAGAGATGGCCTCATCTATGCTTTCCTCCGATATGGGTACATCAGAAAGTCCTGCATGAACTTGTCAAGGTATACTAACGCCACTTCGGATAGGTGATTCTCTTGATCCAATCTATCCGTGCCCAATTTAGTGGTGTTTAAAGCCTTAAAGTAGGAAAGAAATTCCCCCTGGATGTCTAGTGCTCCGAGATTCGTTGCCTCAATGGGGTTGTCAACTCTGGGATGCATGCCTTACTATAGGGGGGTCGAATCATTTGAGCTAGTATTTGACCTGGTCTCTCACCCTCGCCGTACACCCTGGCGTTATGATATTTTCCCATAAAAAGTATTTCCCTCTCAGCGGTGTCTCTGAATTCTGTAAGCAGGGAAAGCCTACGCTCGTCTAGGTTAAGGCCAGTCGCCTGGAGCTGTTCCGTGTCTAATATTCTTAATTCCTGTTCCACCCGGGCTAACGTGTTGCGCAAATCCCGCAACACGCCGGAGTTCTTGGATATACATACCCCCCCTCATGTAGGCTTTGAAACCCTCCCATAACATTGCCAAGGTGTCTACTGAGCCAGTGTTAAGGGTAAAGTAGTCTTCTATGGCCTCCTGTAGCTCCCCTTGAAATACTTCATCATCAAGCGCGCGGTTAGGGAATCTCCACTGCCTTTCAAAATCCTCAGGTTGCGGTACCTTCAAAGTTAACAACACTGGAGAGTGATCTGAGAATGTTCGTGGGAGTGTCTTGACTGCCTGGCACCAGCTGGTTGATTCTGGGGAGACCAGCCAATAGTCCAGCCTCGCCCATGTGTTATGACAGCTAGTGTAGTGAGTGAAGTCGGTGTGGTGTGGGCTCAGCGTCCTACCTATGTCATGTGGAGCAAAGTGTTCTCAAAGAAAGCTCAGTGCCTTTCTCACCCGTGGTTTGGGATCAGGGGCGTTAGAGGTAGTGTCACGTGCCAAATCCTGGACAATGTTAAAGTCACCTCCTACCAAAAGGTGAACCGGGCCTAGCTGTGATAATTTGGAAAGCATGGTGTAATAAAAGTCAGGGGAGTCATTGTTGTGCTCGTATACACAGACCAACACTAATTTGCGTCCCATTAAGGCGCCCAGCACAGTAATATATCTGCCTTCGCTGTCACGGAGTACTGAGTTCAAATGGAACGGGAGTTGCTTGTGGATGAGTATAGCTGTGCCCCTTGCATAGTTACTGTAGTTCACAAAATATCTGTCTGTTCCCCAGCTTGCGGCAAAGCGGGACTGATCGGTGGGAGGCAGATGAGTTTCTTGTAAAAAAAACACGTCTACCTTGTGAGGTAGTAGATACTGTGTTTACTGCCTTTTCTTACGAGTGCTGCTCAGTCCGCGGACATTACAGGTAGCCAAAACTACTTCAGAGGGGCCAGCGTTATGCCCTATCTGCGCCATAGTGGAGTAGAGAATGAGTGCTGGATGTAAACCGACCACATGTACCTATCGCAATTGCCAAACCGTGTACTTGAAGATGTCCCAGCAAAACTAAACAGTGTCCCCCCCTATACCCCTATCCCCCCACCCAGCCTCCCCGCCCAACCAGAGAGGCAGAACCATTGCTAAGAATTAACAGTGCAGTACCAAGTTTTCCTCTATAGCGCTGAAAAGTAACCATAAATGGTACTCGCTAAATTCACACATCAATCGTAAGGTGAACACCCTTAGGGGTGGTAGCAGCGCCCCCAAAAATGACATGGCAAATGACATATAAAACTAGAAAATGATTTAACGAAATCCTAGCAAATTTGAATTCTCCACATAACGCAATGCAATAGAATAGGATCAACCATGACCAGATCCCGAAAACAGCTCCATGCTGGCATCAGAACCATTCTTCGAAGGGGGAGCCTGTTATCCTCAATAGGGCGTTTGTTATTCAGTTTGTGCTTATGGTAGAACTTCTGCACCTCACGGGATTGTCAAAAACACGTGCTCGTCCCTCCACCTCAACCCGTAGCTGAGCAGTATATAGCATGCCATGTTTCCATCCTAAATTTCTAAGCGTCACCTAGACTCTATTGGTCTTTCGCCTTGCGTCTTGCACCGTGGCGGTAAAGTCCGGGTAGAGGGATAACTTAGAGCCCTGCCATAGCGTTTCACCCCGCTCCCTTGCCAGTCGAAGAGCAGTGTCGCGATCCCTGAAGTTCTTGATCCACGCAATTATGGGCCTGGGCGGGCAACCAGGGTTGGGTCGTGGGCCCAATGATCTATGAGCGCGTTCAATCACAAAGCCCACAGTGAAGGCTTCCCTGCCGAACAGGTCTGTCAGGATAGTCTCTACCAAGGTATCCATGCGACCAGCTGCTGTAGATTCCGGCACTCCTAGGATGCGCACGTTGTTCCAGCGACTGCGCGCCTCCAAGTCCTCATTCTTGATCGCGACTTCTTTGAGGATGCGTTCCATTCGGTCAAGCCTTTTCAAGGATTGCGCCGTCCCATCTTCTAAATCTGATGTGCGACATTCCACCACGTCCAGGTGTTGGTCGTGAACCTGGATCTTTGACCCCCAACTCAGCCATGTGCTTGTCCAGGGTGTCAAAACGTACATCTAGGGCTTTAAACCCGGCTCTCATTTCTTGCAGCAGGGAGCCTAGCTGGGTAGAGTCCCCCTCTGGCGCTACATCTTTCTGGCCACCCTCAGCCATGGTGTCAGTGGTGTCTTGGGCTGTGTCAGAGACCTTTTCGAAGGGGAGAAGGCGTTGCTTGGGATCTTTGAGGCCCATTCCGCTGTTCCCTCCGCTAGGTGTTAAAGTGGCCTAAGATCAGTGTTTTACTAGTTATGGCTGCAATGGGGACGTGAGGGCTGGCGGGTAAGTATAAAAAATCAGGGGAGATGGCGAACAGGATCGGGCCGTGTGCACACTGGCCTGGAAGCTGTTGAGGCCTATGCTGCTGCTCAAGCGTATCCCCCTGTGCAGTGCATGGAGTAGCAGCAGTTCAGATAGAGTGTTCCCACAGGGCCTGCTGCTCAGAAAACAAGGAATGTGCAGTTGGCTAGTGTCTCTGTTCCTGCAGGGTGGGGATGGATGCAGGATGTAAACTTGCGGTACCCCCTAAATTAGATAGCATGGGGCTGTAAAGAGAGAGCCACAGTATGCCAGTGGTGGCTTCAGCGTGGATGACAATGTAATTTGGGGCTAAACGGCATCCCTGTAGGCCCGTTAAGGCAAACGCTGGCAGCTGCGTTGGCTGTGTGTGCTTAAAATGAGGACTGGTGCTCATTCCAGGAGCCGCATTGCAGCGTGTGTGATGGCGGACCGGCCGTGCAGAGGGAGAGGGGGAGAGCTGCACGGGCCGCAGGAGAGCAGGAGCACTTTTGGGAGGGGGGACTCCAGGGTGCTCTAGAAGTATCGCGCCCGGTCTGGCCAAGGCGGCAGTGCAGGCCATGTCCCTGAACGCTACCGCGCCCCCAAGTTCGCGTAGCGCTCAGGGAGCCGGAGGTCGAACAGACCACCCACAGTAAGGAGCGCTGCGCAGCTGGTATATTGCCGCTCACTTCGCCGGTCCACACCCGCAGACTCACCGCATCCCCGTCGTGGTCACAGGCTCCCAGCCGTGTCACTGGATACTCCGCTCTCCGCCGGAACCGCCATCTTGGATTTCAGCCACCCGCTGTACAATCGCCGCAATTCACCTCAAAGCCGCATTTTTCCGCTTCGGCCGGGGGTGCAAGCAGATCAGGACCCCTACCGCTGCATCCTGATGTCTTTTCCCCGTTCGGCAGAGTAGCTGTAGGGTGGGAGATCACATATGAGCCACGTCGATCGTCGGATCTTCAACGCCGGGCGACCATCTCGGTCTCCGGCTTGGCCACGCCCCCTCTACTTTTCCTATTTCTTAAGATTAGATGAACTTTTAGGAAGTTTTCAACAGTTTTAGCCAATAAGGCATCTCCTGTGTTTAGAGTGTTGGCATGTATAGGGATGTAGTAATCAGGAGTGAATGAATGAGCCTAGGTGGAGTGAGCACCCATCTGTAATTGCCATTTGATAGTTAGGAGGCAAGTATGAGTCTTCAGTGGTAAACTTTGATATTTTCCTGGCCATACATTTTCATGTCACCGGAGCGAGCAGGGTTCCTGAATTGTCAGTTCCACACAATGGTCTCTGCTTCTGCTAGATTCGCTCTATATAAACCCCCACATATATATATGTATAGGTGATCCTGTTTGAGTGAGATGCTTGTATCTCAAATGCCAGTGCTGTATCC
Source organism: Lissotriton helveticus (assembly GCF_964261635.1). Lineage (NCBI taxonomy): Eukaryota > Metazoa > Chordata > Amphibia > Caudata > Salamandridae > Lissotriton > Lissotriton helveticus. Next base: position 553,908,527 of record NC_136063.1, read on the forward strand.
TCTTAAAACATCTTGCTTTGCTACCTACCATGCATTGCCTGTTGTCGGTGAGAGAGGAAGGAAAGCTTTCAGTAATTCTGTCCTTGTTGTTCATGTTATATCTCAAGAATATGGCTTTACTGCAGCTGTGGCATACCTCTTTTGTGTAGAAAAAGATGTCGCTCTGCCTGTGACATACCTGTTGTGTTTGGTGGAAGCTTGCAGTGGTGCTTTCTGTGCTGTATCTGGACAAGTGTGGGAGGAAGACAAACCCTTCTGCATCTGTCCTAACCCTGCTGTAGCTTAGTATGCGGTACTCGTGCCAAGTTGTCAGTACATCATGTGCTGCTACCTATACTATATCTGTTTTGAGTTTGTGAGTGATGATTGTTTAGCTGCTGCTGTACTGTGCCTGTGAACCCTACACTGGTGCTGCACTGGTGCTGCACTGGCCCAGTGGTGTGATTGTTACTGAAGTTTGAACTCCTGCAGAGATGTTACTATACCTGTTGTTTATGTGAGCAACTTGCTCTGTGCCACCCATGCTGTGCTTGTAGTGTCTGAGGAATACTTGTGTTACTGCTTCTCATGCTTTGTCTCCAAGAGTGTTGGGGTGCCTGCATTCTTATTCTCTATGCTTTACCTTGCCTATTCTGTTCTGGCATAACTTTTTTCAGCATTAATGAAAAAGCTGCATATTTGTTCAAACGTTAGCAGCATTTCTGCTGTCATTATGTTGTCTGGGGCTGTCATGGAGATTTTGCCCTAGGCCTCACAAAATCTCTTGATAGACCTGTCAGGCTCAGGATTTAACAGCCGACTAAAGGCTGATCAGATCTTGGTAGGACTACCACCGTTCCACAGCAGCTGCAGTCCCGAGTACTCCGTCAAGCTGACAGCGGTCCGCTCATCGTATCTAGATGTTGCAGCAATTGATAGGAATCACCGGTGTGGTGGTCTTCTTTGCTGGCTAACAGTACTCTGTCGCTGTCATGCCGGTGGGTTTGGGCCAAGCGGATTTAGATATTCCCGCTGTGCTGGCGGTGGTGTCCTGATGGAGTGAGGCCATGGTGGTCTGGAGACAGGTAAGTGTTTCTCAGTATTATCTTGCTACACATATGCGTTGTAAATGTGTCATAAATTATATGTAGGTAATGGGCTATGTCCCTTTTTAGTACATATTGCCTGCCACACAAACAATATACATACACTATTGAATGCACACCCACAAGCCCCACAACAACCAGACTTTTTTCTAAGTACCAGTACAAGTGTGTTAATTTTACATTGATGAGTAGGAAAATGACCACTACTGTATTACACCTAAGTAAAATGCTGTATGTACGAGCAAAGCAGAAGTACACAAAGCTACAGCAATTGTCAATAAATTATACATTGGACAAATAGCTTACCATAGATTTTGACAACAATGGAGTCGTTTGACGTTGTGGTGGAGTATGTGCAGCAAAGGAGGGACCAGGACGACAGGGTACCAGAGAGTGTGCATGCACACAAGTATCTGCACAGCATGGACTTAATAGTCCATGCCTTGCGGGAACTGTTTTTGGTGTTCCCATTGCAGTGTCCATTTTTAGAGGCACCGCCATGGGAAAGCAATAAAAAAGCCCACCAAACAGGAGGAAACTTGTAGTCTGGTGGATGCCCTTACCAAGGGTTTGGCTGTGCTGGAATAGGCAGCCGGCATGGTGGTCCGCTCCTGCACCGCTAAACTCATAATCTGGCCCAGCATGCACTCCGAGGAAGGAGGAGCTGCAATAAAAACCGCAGCAGAGAGGAAACTCGTAATACGCTTTGCTGTACCGCGGCGGTTCAGCCAAGCATATTGCTGCCCTTAAACCGCAGCGCCAGTGCCAGGGAGCAGCGGTTCTGTGGCAGCATCTGTGCAGCAATGGCGGTCTGACTGCCCTAGTTGTAATAGGGCAGTCGGAGCGACATGTGGCAGTGGCTGGGCTGCAACCGACGCGCCTCCTCAAGTTTTTTTTAATCAGTCCCTAAATCTAGCTCCCCTATGCACCTGGGCCCACCACATGTATTGCAATTGGTCTCCAGCGCGATTGCGGTCCAGCTTGATAAACTCCTAAATAACGTGATGATTTCAGGGCTTTTTCCAGTAGCAGGGAAAAATGGTGTGTCCTATTCTAATAAAAACTTCCCAGAATCCTGCTGATGTTAAAAACTACAGGCCCATTTCTCATCTAGTGCATTTTGCAAAAACTTTAGAAAAGGCTATGAATGCCTTTCGGAGGCTAAAAACATTCTGTACCTATTGCAACATGGCTTCAGGCTGTAGCGCTGTACCGAAGTATCCTTAGTAATCACTTCTGAAGAGATTCGAAGACAGATGGACAACGGAGGAAGGGCTGCACTGATCCTGCTTGACCTCTCAGCCAGGTTTGATATGGTTAACCATCTAGTGCTTATCAACTGGCTAGAAAGTGTGGGGATCGGAGGTACAGCTCTGACCATCCTCAGCTCCTCTGACCATCCTCAGCTCCTTCCTATCAAACAGAGAACATACTGTGGCGTTTGGAGGTTACACCTCTAATCCTTTCTCGCTTCCTTGTGGCGTGACTCAGGGTTCTTCCTTATACCCATCATTATTTAACATATACCCCTTGGCAATTTTTTTTCGATCTCATGGATTCTCTATAAAATCCTAAGTTGATGATAAACACATTGTCAAATCAATCACATCTGATGTTGACACCGTCACGGAAGAATTTAACAACTGCCTGGCAAATATCACAATCTGGATGCAAGAAAACTGCCTTAAGTTAAACACAGAGGTCCCTAACAAGTAAGTAATGATTTTAGAATGAATATAGATTTGAAATCAAAGTCTATATAAACTGTCCAGCCGGACAGAGTTTAATAACAAAATCGTTGAATTCGTAAGTCAATTAGATACAATATCAAAAGTGGGACACAACCTGTGCCCTACTACTGTATTACAAACAATTGTGACACGTATAGACATAAATGAGGCAAGAAAGGCAGTCTGCTTGCATTACAAATTTTGCAGACAAATATTTGCACAAGAAACCACTGCTGTGATTCAACTAATCATGAAATCAAATCATCCAGTGCGAAAGTGTCGACGGCGTTTCGATCCCCATAAGGTATGGTGGGATCATCATCAGGACATTCAAATTACATGCCTTATCATACGTCACGGTATCAGGGGAGACCTTGATACTGTTTGGATTTAATTACAGCAGAGCCGTGGTTAAGGGCTTGCGGGGGGCGGGGAACGAATTCGTCCCGTGGTTAAGGGCTTGCGGGGGGCGGGGAACGAATTCGTCCCGAAAGTGACCGCCGGTGCGGACCCTACAGTGGGGTTCCGTGTGCCAGAGTCGATGCTCACGAGCATCGACTCTGGCACACGGAACCCATAAGGTATGGTGGGATCATCATCAGGACATTCAAATTACATGCCTTATCATACGTCACGGTATCAGGGGAAACCTTGATACTGTTTGGATTTAATTACAGCAGAGCCGTGGTTAAGGGCTTGCGGGGGGCGGGGAACGAATTCGTCCCGAAAGTGACCGCCGGTGCGGACCCTGCAGTGGGGTTCCGTGTGCCAGAGTCGATGAGCATCGACTCTGGCACACGGAACCCCACTGCAGGGTCCGCACCGGCGGTCACTTTCGGGACGAATTCGTTCCCCGCCCCCCGCAAGCCCTTAACCACGGGACGAATTCGTTCCCCGCCCCCCGCAAGCCCTTAACCACGGCTCTGCTGTAATTAAATCCAAACAGTATCAAGGTCTCCCCTGATACCGTGACATATGATAAGGCATGTAATTTGAATGTCCTGATGATGATCCCACCATACCTTAGGGGATCGAAACGCCGTCGACACTTTCGCACTGGATGATTTGATTTCATGATTAGTTGAATCACAGCAGTGGTTTCTTGTGCAAATATTTGTCTGCAAAATTTGTAATGCAAGCAGACTGCCTTTCTTGCCTCATTTATGTCTTTACGTGTCACAATTGTTTGTAATACAGTAGTAGGGCACAGGTTGTGTCCCACTTTTGATATTGTATCTAATTGACTTACGAATTCAACGATTTTGTTATTAAACTCTGTCCGGCTGGACAGTTTATATAGACTTTGATTTCAAATCTATATTCATTCTAAAATCATTACTTACTTGTTAGGGACCTCTGTTCCTTGAAACGATACATGCACCCAAGGTCCCTTACCTATTGCTCCTTTGGGTTTCCCTTGTACTTCAAAATATTAAGTTAAACACAGAGCAAACAGAGGTGATACTCTTTGGGAATTTCCTTCATGAATGATTCTTCTTGGCCTATTAATCTAGGTCTGCCTCCATCCCCAGTTCGGAAAGTTAAAAATCTCGGGGTCATGTTTGATGGTCAACTCTGTTTCTCTGAACAGATCAATCATATTACATCTTCATGTTTCTATCTTCTGAAGATTCTTAAAAAGCTCCTCCCATTTATTTCATTAGACATGCACAAAAATGGTAGTGATTGCCTTGATTCTAACCCAGATAGAGTATTGTAATGCATTTTATTTGGGAATTCACAAACGTCTTCAATCGAATCTACAATCAATTAGTCAACAGACGACGGGATAGTTAAAATTAAAGAAAAAAATAAATAAAACAACTGACCTTGCGCTTGTTGCATCGCTGCATATTTAATTTTACCTATCATGTTGTCTGTCAAGTCCCACCCCACCACCTCGCTTTGCCTCACCGCTCTTACCTGTGCCAGCCGCGCCTGACTGACTGAAAAGCAACTGGTACCACTTTTTCAATTTCATCTAATTTAATACATTTATAATATTAAAGCAACAATACAAATCAACACCCTATGACAAGGTGTGCAAGCAATATGGAAATTTCAAGTTGAATGGAAAGAGAGCCCACAACTAAGAAGTGTATTTGTCTTGCAGAGAATTTGGTAGTACCCAGTATATTTCTCTTGGACTCCATCTTCCAAGGTGTACCCACCAGCAATATGGAATAGAAAACTACAGCAGGTACTCCATGACCCCTCCTTCGTACCTTACTGGAAGAAATGCCCATATTGGGATGGACAGTAAGCACTTCCAGTGACTCAGCAGGTTATTAGTGAGTTTGTTTTGGCCTTCCTCCTAGTTAGTGCACTTACCAAACCATATGAATTCCTACAGCAAAGGCTTTTATTGTGCTTCAACCTGCTGCAGAATATATTTAGCAAAATGGTAATGAAAATCACAAATATTCTGGCAATAGCAAACATTAGGAAATCATATTGAATGAAGAATCAGCTTCATATTTTCAGTGATGACAGGTGGTGTCAGAACTGTTTCAAGAGCCACAAAGCACAGGGGGCGGAGCTTGCCTGGCCACTTCCTAAGTGAGCTCCTTCGGCCGCGGAACACATCCTTTACCATCCTGTGCCAAAAATAACTGGCAGCACTCTCTACAACTCGAACTAGTATGCATAAATGTCCCCGGCGTAGCTGGAAACTGAAATAAGCCTCAATAAACTGGGCTGAGCTGGAGAACTTGTGAGTCATCAAGAACTGTGTGGTGACTGCGGCCTGACTTGAAGACCAGGAAGGGAGAGCCCGACGCAACAACATCCAGGTGGTGGGAGTACCGGAGGGAATGGAAGGTCCGTCCATGGAACTCTTCCTGGAGGACTTATTCCTCAATAAGTTGAAGCCCAAGCATATGTCCAATTTTTTAAAAATTGAGCGAGCCCATCGTGCGCTGGGTGGCCGACCTCGCCCAGGAGCGGCTCCGCGCACGATGATAGCCAGGATACCTAATTTCAGGGACAGAGATACCTATCCCCTGAAAGCATTGACTTGAGTGCTTCTTTTCTCGGGTCTGGGTTTGATGGGGAGGTTTCCTCAATGATCCAGGTGGCGGGAGTTTACTCATCGAAATTGAGGGCTGTAGAGACGTTAGTGGCGTTATTCTATAAGACTTTACCCTGGTAACAGGGGATGCATATGCAAGGACTAGGTTACTACTGAGATTTCCTTTAAGGGTTTAGCTGAATCCTACAGCGGTTCGTTTATGCTTTGCGCTGGTGGCTGGCACGCTGCCCTTCTATATTGTTGGTTATAACACTATTTGGGCAACAGGCACTCTGTGTGTTTGGGAGATGGCAGGTTTATTGCTCAACTAACAGGGTTGCAGGGTGGGGGTGTTTGGGAATGTTATTTAATGTTCATTTTGCATGTTTGCATACGTGCTCCCGACCACAAATAGGTACAGTAGGTTGCTACGAAATGGCTCAGCGAGAGGGGAGGACTCCTGGGGGGGGGGCGCTCTACGCTTTATATCATGGGGGAACAGTCTAACATAAGGGTGTGGACCTGGAATGTTTACGAATTGTGCAATAAAATGAATCGCACCCTTGTCCTACAGCACATTAAGAGCGCTCCCCTGAAGTAGTCTTAGTTCAAGAGGCACATCTAAAGGGTAGAAGATGTAAAGCCCTTGACAGATTTGGGTACAGGCTGGTAGCCCATTCTGGATACTCCCCGCGTGCTCAGGAAGTCAGAATTCTGGTTTGTAACACGCTCCAGCTAACCATAACCAATGTGTGGGAGGACGAAGCAGGATGCTTCACGGCAGTGGAAGGGAAATGGCAGGGGCTCACCATTGTGATCTTTTCAATTTACGTACCCCATGGGGCTGCATGAGATAACCCTCCCGAAGGTCAGTTCCCTCTTGCTTGAGTTGCCCTTGGACACTCTACTAGTGGGTGGAGATACAAATGCCTTCATGGTTCCAGAACTGGATGGCTCTAGCTCTCGAGCAGGCAGGAGGGGAAAGCATGATTTGGCGGGCTTCATGACTGCCATGGGTATAGTAGATATATGGCGCATAAACAACCCCTCGATTAAGCAATACACGTACTACTCTGAGCGACATGGCTCCTTCTCCAGGATTATTCATCTCTTCACACGGACTGACAAAATTGATGAGTTTACAGACCCAAGACATATGGCTCGGGGCATTTCCGATCACTCTTCGGTGGTGGTGACCATTAGGGGACCGCTTCTGAGTAGGGCAGCCTATCCGAGGATTGACCCCTGGCGTTTACGAGACCCGGAACTCCGAGACTGGCTCCGAGAGGGCTCGGAGCTCTACTTTTAGGAAAACAAAGGGTCAGTGGCCTCACACATAACAATAAGGGAGGCATAGAAAACGGTGTTGAGAGGGCAGGCACAGGCTCTGATTGGCCCAAAAAAGAAGGAAGAGTTGCTTCAAATTAGATCTTTGGAGCTGGAGATAGTCAAGTTGGAAAGGGATGCAACTACCAACACCTCTGGTGAAATGAAGCAGCGTGAGCTACGACCGATAGCGGACAGTGAAGCGAGAGCGTATGCCCTTGCGACCCAACACAGGGTATACGATATAGGGGACAAGGCGTCAAAACTCCTGGTCTGGCTGGATAAACGGGATAGAGAGCGCTCATGGGTGACAGGGTGATGGACAGGAAAGGGACACTGCAGACTACAAGCTCAGATATAGCGGAAGTCTTTGCTGCACACTTTGAGAGGATATGTGCGCCCCTCAGTACCAGAACAGACACCGATTGCGAGAAATTCTTAAGGGACTTCTCCCTTCCCACATTATCTGACAAAGCGAGGGCCGCACTGGATGATGACCTCACGGAGGAAGAGTTGGGAGGGGCCCTGGGTCACCTCAACTCTGGGAAGGCAGCTGGGCCCAATGACCTACCAGTTGAGATATATAAAAGTCAGGCCTCCATAATAGTGCCGCCACTCCTGGATATGTTGGTAGAGGCCCGAGAACAGGAGCAGCTCCCGTCTGACCAACATGTGGCCACAATAGTGGTCATACATAAGGCTGGGAAACCTCCGAGCCAGTGCGCGACCTATTGCTGAATCTCATTAATTAAACAGAAACTACTGCTAAGCCCACGACCTCCTCCCCATTAGCCCAATTCAAACCCGGATATATGCATATGGCAGCAAAGAACCGCTGGCCTTAGTGGGCACAACGGACGTACAGGACCAGCAAAAAGAACATGAGGTGGGGGCTCACTTCCATGTCACGGAGGAGGGACAAGGCACATTACACAGACACGACACCTCAGAAGATTTAGGCCTAGTATTCCTCGCGAAAGAAATTCTTGGTCTACAAGTAGAGGATATCTTTGAGCAATTCTGAGAACTATTTATACGATAAGGGAGCCACAAGGGGCCCCAGGAAAATTGCACACCGACGTGTGCCCTCCCACTTACAACACCAATTGGAAGAGGAGCTAGAGAAGCTCAAAAAGATGGATGTAATTTAAAAAGTATCTGGTCCAACACCATGGGTAGCTCCTCTTACATTTACTGAGAAACCCAAGCAGTCAGTAGCTATCTGGCTCTGTATTGACATGAGGTTATCGACCCACGTAATCCGCAGGAAAAGACTCATAACACCAACGATGGATGATAGCATTGCAGACTTAAACGGTGCAAAATGGTTCCCCAAGCTGGACTTGCATGCTGGGTACCATCAGCTAGTGCTCCAACCAACACCAGATACATTACCATGTTCACGACCCACCTAGGACTACACTGATACAAATGGCGCAACTTTGGAATTTCCTCAGCCATAGATCTCTTCCAAAATGCAATCAGAGAGATGTTGTCAGGTCTCGAAGGGGTACTTAATATCAGTGACGCTATTCTCATCTTCGCATCCACCCTGGCAGAACATCACAAATGTCTGAAAGCCACACTGCACCGCCTGAAGGAAAGTGGGCTGACATTGCACAAAGACAAATGCTTGTTCTTTGTAGAGTTTGACTTTGTGTTGTCGGAAGAGGGGCTTCAAGGAGACCCCCAAAAGACAGCAGCAATCAAGGAAAAATCAAAAAAATCTAACGGAAATTCACCGTTTCCTGGGCATGGCAACAGATTGTGCACAGTTCTTGCCAAACCTGGCCAGCCTTTCAGAACCAGTCAGAGTGCTTAGCAAAACCGGAGGTAAGAATGCTTGGGGGCCCTGCCGAGCAAGAAGCACTTGACAGCATCAAGAATGCCCTTCTAACGGATGCCACCATGTTGTACTTCAATCTGTAAAAATCCACGAAGTTAGTGGTGGGTGCAAGCCCAGTAGGTCTAGGGGCAATGTTGACCCAAGAGCATGAGCCTGGGGTCTGGAATTCTCTTGCTTTTGCTAGCCGCGCACTGACCACTACCGAAGCATGCTACGCCAAGATTGAGCTTGAAGCTTTGGCAATAAGTCATCACTTTCACCTATACATCTATGGATGTGGAATCAAAGTTATCATAGACCACAAACCCCTTGGGCGCCTGTTTGTGGGGACCGGTCCCCACTCACCCCCGCGGATCAAACACTGGGCGGTGCAGCTACTACCTTATCAATTCATAGCTATGTACCTTCTAGGAGCCAGCAATCTTGCAGATTTTCTTTCAAGACATCCAAACACAGCACACGAGGCTAGAGACAATGACAGTGAAGGTACAGAATAACTTACACATCTAGTGACTGAAGCTGCATGTCCAAAGGCTCGCACCATGGAAGATATTAGGCAAGCGATGGCCATGGACAATTGACTGCAAAAGATGGAAGAATCCATCATCAACAATGACTGGTGTCTATTCCTGAAAGATCCAAACCAATGGCACCCAGACAAAAACCATAGGCTTACATAGTTGGCAGGTAGAGTCATCATGAGAGGGGATCGCATAGTAATCCCAGGAGAGCTCAAATACCTTGGCTCATGAGGGACATCAAGGCGTTGATAAGACAAAGACCAGAATTAGAAGTATAGTATGGTTCTCTGGCATGGACCGCAAAGTGGAGGAAGTTGTCCAAATGTGTCCCCCAGCTCCTAGGGAATCCTGTGGTCCTGCACCAGTCTTAACCGAGGATGCACCCAGACACACCTGGCAAAGGATCCGATTCGACTTAAGAAGTTTCCCGGATGGGAGGCAAACATGGTGGCTGACTGATTCAAATACCCCATAGTGGAGTTGGTACCATTTACTGCATTCAACCAAGCAAAACCCTTGCTGGGAAAAACTTTTGCGACATTTGGCATTCCATCAGTCATCAAAACTAGCAATGGTCCACCCTTCCAATGAGCAGACTTTGTCTAGTATCTCTTGACGTTAGGCATCAAGCTCAGGAAGATAACACAGCAGTGACCCCAGTCAAATGGCACAGGTGAGAGGTTCATGAGAACACTGACTAGAGTACACAGAAGTGCAGTATATCAAAATCAGGACTATGAGTGGTAGATTCACAAGTTTCTGTGTGCTTATTGCAATATAACGCATTCCAGCCTAAAGGCCCGATTCAGATGCGGTTAGGAGGGCCTTTAGTCTGGAATTAGGCGTTAGGAATATCCCAATCTGTACCTGACAGCATTCAGAATGACCGAGCTGTACAGACCAGAATCATACGTCTCTATGGGCCGCATGTCTGAACGACCGATTACAATGCTGGATTCAGACAGCCTTTCCGAATCGTGCTGAAGGACTCGAATCAGCAGTCGGAATCAGACTTTCGGGGCCTGTAGCAGAGGACAGTGACAGCGGTGAAAGCAGCAATGATTATGGCCCACTGAGGCAGAGACACCACCACCAGGAACATTCCGTGGTCTAGGCCCAGTCGGAACCTAGGCCATGATGAAACAGAGAATGACGACAGTCTGGCCGAGCTTGTCCTGATGATGGCGGAAACATCTGACCCTGGCATCACTCCAGCCAAATGTTTTTCCAGCCCATCTGTGACTGCTCCAGGGCCAATTCAACCTGCCAGAGTGACCTGGCCCCAACAGAATGAGCCGGCAGGAAACACCAACTCCCAACTCCAAGCTGGTCATCGGTATGGACTCAGTCAAGGGGGGCGTGGCTTGAGCGCTGATGGGGACGGTAGCGCGAGCCGGCGGCTCCGCGCCTAAAACCCCGATATTATCCTGTAAATTGATCCTGATTGTGGCTTACAGCGGCCGGGCACACATCGGAATACCAGGGGCACATCCCGGGACCAATATTGCGGCATGAGAGGGCTCCGCTGTTCTACAAGGGCTGACTGAAGTGCCGAAGGGGCGGCAGGCTGACCGACAAAATGGCGACTGCGGTCGGAAGTCCGGAATGAACTGCTGCTAAGGGGTCCGCTGCTGGCAACTGGAGCCTGAAAGCTGTGAACTGAGAAGTGCCTGTAGCGATGAGCGATCGGCGATTTTACTTCCAAGGCTGGAGATTTGCGGGAGGCGAGCGGGCGAGATCGGACTTGACCCGGGAGGAGGATGTCGGCGAGATGGCCTAAAATGGTGGCCACTGGGCGGATTGCATGAACTAAATAGCCCCGTAGTCTTGCGATCGGAGGATCCGTGGTCAGGTTGCGGCATAGACAGACACTGGACTGGTGCTGCGTCGGCTGGGCGTTCACTTTAAGGAGCCCCGGAACTACTGGAGGATCTGTGCGTGGCCAGGACATAGGCTGAGCACCGTTGTGGGCTGCATGCTGGGACGGCCCGATACCCTGCGGACAGGCGGAGGAAGCAGAGAGTGAAGAGGGCCGTGCCGAGAACGACAGCTGGCTGGAGGGAGGGCATCCCTGGTGGCCCTGGAGGGTGCGGGGCTGCGGACCTGTGCCCGGTGCAGTTGAGGAGGGGGCCGGGGCAGGCCTGTGGCGCTGCACGGACGGCGAGTGCGGCTTCCCTGAGGCCGGTGTGAGATTACAGACACCCGGGAGAGGAGTGCACGCTGACCGATTTAAGCACCTGGGCGGCAGGGCGCTGAAAGTGAGGTGCTGGGAGTAGGAGCGGCGCTTGTTTTTGTGACATGTAAGCGCACTGGACCCACTTTGCTCACCTGGACCTGGCCGGGGATACGGAGAGGCCCCCGGAGGAGAGCTGCAAGGGGGACCTGAAGGGTGGTGCAAAGACCGGGCATAACACACCCCTGCAGGCCCTTCAAAGCGGAATACGGAGGAGAGGCACGACCGGGAGGCCGGAGACCCCCTGTCCCGGGAGGTGAGAGGACACGGGTCGGCTGAGGGAGCTCAATTTTTCGCCAGTGGCTGGTGTAAGGCGGTGAATGGTTGGAATACCACCTGGTGGAAAGAGTGCGGGACAGAGAGCAGTGGCGATAATCATACCCTCAGTCTACTGACATGTTATGCCCCCATTGATTGACTGCGCGCACCAGGGCTCACGCGCAGTGCGGATATTGGGGAAAGCAGCACAAGAGACCTGAATGGTGGCGAAGGGGTTGAGCTCTGGAGGTTCACTTTGACCATTTGTTGGCATGAGGGTCTCTTGACTCCAGAGTTGACCCGGGTCGAGGTCACTGAGGACTTTAGGGGCTGAAGGTGCGGCCGATTTGGAGCTGTAAATTGCTGCTGAACACTAAATTGGGCGATCTGGCACGAGCTGACACATACTAGTGGCTATACCAACCCGGACACGCCTTGGGTGCTCCCTGTGGCGCGGGCAGCTCTTTCTGTGGGTTGGGCGGATGCTATTGGCCATAATGAAGCCGAAGACAAAGGCGGAGGGTGCTGGGGCGCAGGCTGACACCCAGGACGATGGAAGAGACTGTGAGGGCTCAGGGGTGGAACGAAGGCTGAACGAACGACTGGACAAAATTCTAGAAGCGATCACAGCGTCAAAGGAGTCCTTACATAATGACATCCCGCAGATTGCGACAGGACTGGGACTCCTGAAAGCCGACCACTCGAAACTGGTGGACAGGGTGAAGGAAACGGAGCTGGTGGTTCAGGACCTTAGACCGGCAGTGGTGACGGTAGAACGCAAATTGGAGGATGCCCTGCAGCGCCTGGCGACGCTGGAGAAGAGGACTGAGGACGCAGAAAGTCGAAACCGTCGAAACAACGTGAGAGTGGTCGGTTTGCCCGAAAAAGTGGAGAGAACGGACATGGTGGCTTACTTGGAGAACTGGTTCCGAACGCAGGTTGCCCCAGAAGGCCTTTCCCCCTTTTTCACGCTCGAACGGGCGCACAGGGTCCCGGCCAAACCACCCTTGCAGGGCCGTCCACCTCGACCTGTGGTCGCTAGAGTCCTTCATTTTAAAGATAGGGACTTATTGATCCAGAATGCACGCACGACGGGCCCTTCAGGGTGGAGAATGGTACTGTCACGCTTTTGCCGGATTATACACAGGACGTACAGCGTAGTAGGGCCTCCTTCCTAGCCGTCAAGAAGGAACTCAAGATGAGGGAATCCAATACTCGCTGTTGTTCCCAGCTAAACTGCGAGTCATTCTAAATGAGTCGACCCACTTCTTCCTGACCCCTGACGACGCCTGGACATGGTTGGACTCGTACAGGGCTGGCACTGATCGCGGGGACAGGAGGGACCGAGGACACCCGAAACCGCCAAGAATACGCAAATCGCAACGTATCCGGAAGTTGAACAAACACCAACAGGCACCTCTGCAGGCGCAACTGGCAGCTAACAAGCGGTGTGCTCTGGCGGTGACAGCGGTGATAACGGGGTCGCAGAAAGAGGACTCGAACAAAGGCTCCGATTCGGAGGAAGATAAGAGACATTCGAGGTCTGAACTGTCGGACGTGGACAGTACCATGGGGCCGGAAGTGACACCAAGGTCGGCGGATGATCTATAGTCGTACTATGCCGCTCTATGCCTATGGACTGCAATCTGAGGGGATGGAGCCCCTGGTAATGTATCAGATTGGTATAGCTGTACATGCTGCTGCTTGGGGTTGTAGGGCCGGGGGCTGGGGCGGGAGCTGCTGACCGTCGGGGCTGACCACATCCCTATTGCCCTTAAGGCGGCCTGTAGTGACTACTGCAGGGTAGCACAGTATGTTTGTTATATCTGTTTGGATGAGATCTGATAACTTGGGTCCTGTCCTGGGGGGGTGGGTGAGGGGGTTTGTTGGGGTGTTGAGTTTTTGGGGTTTAACAATGGTGTGGGCGCTGCTACTGTGATGAGAGAGGGGGAGCGAGGCTACAGTGATGGGGACGTTACGTGAGTTGAAATGCATCACTTGGAATGTGCGAGGCTTACATACTATGACCAGACAACAAAGTCCATGCTTATTTATTGCGAAGGGTGGTGCACATAGCTCTGTTGCAGGAGACACATCTTACCAGGGTGGAGAGTCAGGCATTACAACGGAGATGGCGGGGACAGGTCTTCAGTACAGCTTGCTCTGCGTTTGCCAGGGGGGTACTCATTTGGATACGGGCAGGAGTGCCATTTCAGGTCACTAAACAGGTGTTAGATCAAGAAGGCAGATATGTAGCTGTAGAAGGTAGGTTGTATGGTAGAGATGTTGTGTTGTGCAGTGTATATGCCCCGAATACTGAGCAGGCTCGCTTCCTGGCTACGCTATCAGGTGCGCTGGCGCCCCTATTAGCTGGCCCGGCCATTGTGGGAGGGGATTTTAATGCTATCTCGAATGTGGACATGGATAGGTCACATCCTCCTCTGGCGGCAACACCGGTTAGGAACCTGGCTAAATCTAGATCCGATTGGCAGAACCATTGGGGTTTCATTGATGTGTGGAGGGCTCACCACCCTCATGATAGGGACTATTCGTTCTTTTTGGCTGTGCATGACCTACACGTACGCATTGACGCTATATTGTGCTCCCCCTTGATAGCACATATGGCGGCGCGTACCGAGTACCTTGCTCGAACTATCTCAGACCACAACCCGCTGGTGATGTCACTGGATTGGCAGAGGGCGAGGACAACGATACCGACGTGGCGTCTACGCCCTGAGACTCTGGAAGACCAGGTATTTCAGACGGAAGTGGGAGAGGGTATTAGTAACTACTTTCGGGAGAATTGGGGTACGGCAAGCTCGAGGGCATTGAAATGGGATGCCTTTAAGGTTGTTGTCCGGGGGTTATGCATCAGTAAATTTTCGAGGGCTAGAAAATCAGTAGTAGATGACGTAGCAAAGGCAGACGAGGCCCTGAGAGAACTGGAGAGGAGGAGGCCGGAGTTGCCGTCCTTACAGGGGCAATTGCTGGCAGCCAAAGAGAAAGTGGCGGCCGAAATGGAACGGCTGCGATGTTTCGACCAGAGAGGGTACGTGGCGAGAGTACATGCGGAGGGAGATAAAGTTGGCACGCTGTTGGCCAAGCTGGCTGACCCGGTACAGAGGAGTGGACCGGTTATGCAGATGGCACTGGAAGATGGCACCCTGACCCACTCACAGGAGATGGTGTTATCCCGCTTTGCAACCTATTATGAAGCTCTATATAGCAGCAGGAGGGGGGAAGCAGTTGAGGACATAGAGGAATATCTAGAGGGACTCCGCCTGCCACGATTAGAGGAAGACGACGTCGATGGGCTGGGTCAGGACATCACATTGGCTGAAATACGTGGAGCGATCAAACACATGGCCCGGAACAAGACGCCGGGACCTGATGGACTGCCTATCGAATTCTACGCTCAATACATTGATGCACTGGCCCCCGCCGTATTGGAGGTTTATCAGGAAGCGGTGATAGAAGGTCGCCTGCCGGGATCGATGCGTGAGGCCCTGATAGTCCCTCTGCTGAAGCCGGGACGGCCGGAGGCGGACGTGGCCTCATATCGGCCCTTATCCATGCTGTCAGTGGATTACAAAATCCTGAGTCGCATACTGGCGTCCCGGTTACTGCCGCATATGACGTCGCTGGTTCACGTGAACCAGGCGGGCATTATTCCCGCGAGGTGCACGGCCACGAACATTCACCGACTTCTTAGAATCATGGCAGACAATCAGACCGGAGAGAGCTCTGCGGCAGTGCTCTCTGTGGACATAGAGAAGGCGTTCGATAGCCTGGAATAGGCCTTCCTTTGTAAAGTCTTGGATGGATTCGGTCTGGGTGACGGATTTGTAAAATGGACGAAGGTGCTGTACTCTTCTGCCGCAGCTAGGGTGAAACTGGGCGAGGTGATCTCGGAGCAATATTCGATTCAGAGAGGCACCAGACAGGGATGCTCGTTATCGCCCCTGTTGTTTGCACTGGCGATCGAGCCCTTGGCAGCACAGGTGAGGCTGGGGCAATTATATAATGGATTGGTGCATCGGGGCAGCCCGCATTACATCTCACTGTACGCTGATGATCTGCTTATGTTCCTCCGGGAGATCGGTGATGACCTACGGAGGGCGACCTCTATGCTGTCCAGCTTTGGGAGGGTCTCCGGTCTTTGGGTGAACTGGTCTATGACATGTCTCTTTCCAATGAGACGGAGTCTTTCCCCCCCTGCTGAGCTGGGTACCATTAAATGGGAACCAGCATGCCTTACCTATCTAGGGGTCCGGATTTATCAGATGGACCAAGATTTGTTGGAGGGTAACGTAGGCCGGTGTATCAGAGCTCTGAAAAAATGTATAGAGTTCTGGGCGACGCTTCCTCTGTCGGTCATGGGCAGTGTGGCACTGCTTAAGATGGTGGCACTCCCCAGGCTCCTGTACTACTTCCGTACGCTGCCGATCTGGATCCCACCAAGACTATTTAGGGATCTGAGGTCGTTGATAGGGGGTTTCATTTGGGGTAACGGTAGGCGGCGAATAGCCCTGGCAACATTAATGAGGCCCAGATCGGAGGGTGGCTTGGCGGTGCCGGACTTTGAACTCTAATATTTGGCGGCCCAATTGCAGGTCTTAACGCAAAATATTGCGAGGGAATACCGGGGCCCGGAGAGTAGCTGGGGAACGGGAATCCCTCGCCATGTGCTAGCCTACATAGTTCTGCAGCAAAAGCTGGACCTGAGGGACTTGACGGGGGAAGAACGGACCCTCAGACTTTGCTGGAACAGGATGCAGCGAAGGGCGGGGACTTCTCGCCCGTATGCACCGGAGATCCCGCTGGGCATGCTGACGGCGCTGCCGCATGGTGGGGACTGGACCCCGCTAGCGGACTGGGAACAGTTGGGGGTCCTGATGGTGGGAGACCTGTATGTGAACCAAGAGTTAGAGCCTTTCTCCGTGTTGCAGGAAACGTTTGGGCTCCCAGAGGGGGACTTTCTGCTTCATGCTGCGGTCACAACAGCAATTCAAAAGCACTGGAAAACCGGGAAAATGGAACCGGTGGAAACCCTTGCTTGCCAATATGTAGTGATGGCGGCGGGTACGGTTAAGGCGGTGACCTGTATCCAGTCCCGACTGCTCCGCGAGGGCATGCGTCCCTTGGATACGCTTAAAGCAAAAATGGGAAGACAGTATAGGTCGGCAGATACCAGATGCCACATGGGACCAAATCCTTAAACGGGTATGGAAGGGCACAAGAAACGCTCGCTTCCAATTAATCCAGTACTTTGTGTTGCATAGGGCCTATCTAACACCGGGGAGGGTCCGGAAGTATTTCCAGGTCCAGGACGCGGCGTGCCCGAGATGTCTGGAAGTGGATGCGGAGCTAGAGCACATGCTATGGCTTTGCCCGCGCATGGCGGGTTACTGGGAAGAAATAGGGGAGCTTTTGAATGTGATCACAGACAGACAAATAGAGTATGACATGGCCACTTGCTTGTTGCACTGGTTCCCGCACACGGCCAAGACCAAGGTAACCAGCAAATTTATTGATTTAGGGCTTTTGCTGGCGAAACGCGAAATTACCTGGCATTGGAAAGCGAAGGAGGGTCCGTCGTTTGAGCGGTGGAGGAGGGAGTTCTGCAAGTGGGCTAGTTGCGAGAGTGTGGTGAGGCTCAGGCAGGCCACGACAAAGCGCTGGAGGTAGCTCGGTCTTGGGAGGCTTTGGTCCAATCCTTGAAGGACCAGCAGTTGACAGAAGAGGAGGAGTAGGTTCCACATCCATGTGATAGCAACAAGTAAAGCGTAGTTTTGCTGACCCAGCGATAACTCAATAGCGATTCGTCAAGAGATTTGGTAAGCGCCCACACTACCATTCATGTATGGGTGGAGGGAACTGGGAAGGAGGGGGGAGCTGGAAGGAACGGCAGTGTAGAACTTTAGTGATAGCTCAGTGGGGTTGTTCTAGTTTGTTGATTGAGGGTTTGGGGAGGGAAAAAGAAAAGCGGATACAGGAATCCTTTTGTTGGCCAGACATGGTTATATTACAGTGTTATACACATGCGCATTACAACCTGGAATCTTGCCGCCCGACCTCCGGGTTGTGGGCCAAATGGCTGTGTAATTTGAACTTTACTGTGTCTCAGAAAACAAATGGTGCTCATATGATTGTTGATCGGCATCACTGTGTGACAATATATCTGCAATAAAATTTTTTTTTTTTTTTTAATCGGTATGGACTCAGTCAAACCCAGCTTCTAGTCAGAGACTTAGTGACTTTGCATGTGCTGAGTTGAAAGTGTCAAAGAGAATCTATAGTTGGATGAGACGTAGTGAGCCACTATGGCCCACTGTCACAGGTAGCGATGTCAGCACTCCGTGCACGGCCAATCAGATAAATAGGAGGGTGTTGCACCTCTCATGGTCAAGTTCAATCTCAACTTCAGAAATCTTTATTAGCCTTTGATAGGCCAGAAAATAATAAAAACTAAAACATAATAACAACAATCAATCAATCCATTATTACAAGATTCCTGTGGATGACATAAACCATGCTCTAAAAACAATTAACAACATCAGTCAGGCGACATAAAGCTTGTCAAGTGCTGAGGCCAAATAATTCATAAACCTTCATATGTAGCGTATCTATATGCCTAAAATTATGATTTCAATAAGCTTGAGTAAAAACCAATAAAAATATTCTGAAGAAAACTAAACATTAACAAAGAAAGTGGTTAGTTAAAAATATACAGTAGACATAATTACAAACACGAGGATTTTTCTAGTTCTTACAGCTGATTTAAAAAAGGTGCTAACCCAGAAGCATATGTCAGGGGAATTCAATAGTTTGAGATGTAGCAAATCTTCTTTGTATCTGTGATACCGCATGCTCTTTAGTAACGCCTTGAAAAAGTGCCTTACGTGAAAATGACAAAAGAACATGAAATGCAACAATGATTGTCCGCTAACATTGTCACATGGTTAAGGCAGGACAGGGCCCCCCGCCAGGTCTGTCTGGCTGTTAAAATATAAAAGCAACCAAATTGTGACCGCTCTGAAACAAAACAGAAGTGATCTCTCCAAGTGAGTAAGGTTTAGTGATAAATAGATGATGGGCCGACTGAAGCTAAAGACCTATAATATGTAAAAACAGAGTATTTGGACAATTCAATTCTCAACCTTGATTCTTTGCCAAGATTTAAAAAAGGGAATTGACATTTGATTTGCCCTCCTTGGTGACACTCCTCAAATTAATGAACAAAGAGGACAAACCCAAGGTGTGGAGAGTTTTAGCGACATACCTCAGCCATGGTACTGAAGACCCCTTATCCAAACTTAGGCAGTACAAGATTTACCCACACAGTAACCCCAGAGCAGAATGGGGGGGGGCTGGATGAATCTTATCTGCTATTTAATCTTGATTTAGCTCAGAGTGGATAATATAACTAGAGGTAGTCTGCTGAAAATACAAATTCCGCCTACAAATACCATTTCCTTTAGCTTGGGGAAAAGAGGTATTGTCAAGACTCCAAACCCCTGCCACATATGTGGCACACAAGTTGGAGGGGTATTAGATCCTATTTGTTGGTACATCCTATTTTATTGAGTATATATCTATGGACGCTTTGCCTAAAGAATGGAGAACCCCTTTCCTGTTCATATCATAAAGTGATTTGGTGGATCAAGGCAATCCCATATTCAAAGAGCGATTCTTAAAAGTCAGAATCACTTATACTGGATCGAACCAGCCAACATGTGTTTCACTCCGCCTTGAAAAATCCCCAGGCTTGCATGCCAGGAGGGGTCAAAACACATGTTGGCTGGTTCGATCGAGTATAAGTGATTCTAACTTTTAAGAATTGCTCTTTGAACATGGATTTGGAACCAATAAATGAATTACTAAACATCACCAAATTGAATTTTCTGACTAATTATGATATTTTTCCTCTTTGCCTTTATCCAACAAATCACCCCTGCCCCTTCTGTATTGGTGGTGATGCACTGTGGATTATAAACTTTAAGGAGGGGAGAGGTGGTTCTTTTACCAGTGGGCCTCATAAGGCAGCAAATTACTCCCGCCAACCTGCTAAGCTTTAGGCTTGAGCTATTTAGTTGGGCGTGCCACGTCCCGGACGAGCTAAAAGATACTCCTCAGTAACTGAAATCGCTAACACTGGCTAGTGACTGACTTTTGAGCATGAGTTTAGGTAGGCTTGATTTGCCAGGCCCACACGCCATGGATATGCAGCATCACACAATTGGTCACTAGATCGAGACTGGACATAATAGAGATGAAGCGGTCCACCAGCAGCCGCAAAGTGTTATGGGTATGTGGTAGGAGAACCGTATCATCTGCATAAAGCAGTGCAGGCCCATGTAAGCCTGCAATCCTTGGGGTTTCTAGTGGGTTTAAAGTAAAATAAGAAATAAGGCCATTGATATAAATAATAAAAAGAAGCGGCACTAAAATGCATCCTTGTTGCACCCCTCGCTTCAAGACAAATTCGGAGGACGTTTGCCCATTGAGTCTCAAGCGAGTGGAGGAAGTTCACTACAGGTAGATCCACCCCAAGATCGAACAACATCAGCCATAGCTTAGTCCTATTCATAGAGTCAAAGGCTTTAGACAGGTACATAAAGGCCAGATACAATGAGCAGTGGTTTCCATGAGTGTATTTCTTTACAATCAGACTCAAATTTAAACATTGTTCTAGGGTTCCCAGGCCAGAACAGAACCTGAATTGAAAATGGGAAAGTATACCATGCTCTTGGGCCTGGTATCATGGCCGGTATAAACCAATTCAATGATTTTGACTATGGTATCAATAAGTGATATGGGCCGGTAACATTTTGGGGACATACAATCTCCTTTTTTGAAGAGTGGGACGACGGTAGATATTGTCCATGAAAGGGGGAGACTGAAATTGAGGGATGCGTTAAAGACATTGGTGATCAATGGACTCCAAAAGTCAATTCTACATTTTATAAGGTCTACTGGGACCCCGTTTGGGTCGGGTGCTTCCTTGCCCGAGCACTGCGGTATCACCAACTCTATTTCAGGCAAAGATACAAAAAGAGGTGGTAAATATTGCAATCAGTCCTGGAGAATGCTTACCAGGTCAGCACTTTCCTCGATGTGATATATGGTGCTAAAGTGCCAGACTAAGTCAGATGCCAAGATATTACACTATAGCAGCGGACATGCTGGGGTGCCCCTTGATCCAATCCTTTTTACCAATTTCCAGAAAAGCTTGTTGTTATTCCCAGCTGAGGCGTGTTCCAGGGATTTCGAATCCCTCTTATACAGAGCCTCTTTCCTGGACTTAAGGATAGATTTATAACCTTGACGAGTAGTTCAAACTACTGACCAATATCACAGGGTAGCGGCCAAAGCCCTCCTCAATCTGTGGTTGGCCGCAGAGCAGAACTTGTCGAACCAATAGGGTTCGTCTGTATCTGGTTGAGTGGGTTTAAGCAGGGACTGCTTGATGCACTAGGTTAAATTATCATTATAAACTAGCATAGTATTTCCACTGACTTCTGATAAGCAATTGAGGAACAAACCCTGGTGTGTCATTATAAGAGCGGCCAAGGTGCTAGTTGGGTTTTTTAAGGTGCCATATAACCTTAGGCTGACCGTAGAGTGTTGGGTGATAGAGACCACATTTGAAATACAATTATGCCTGTTATGGGGCAATTGCCCCATATCATGGAAGGTATATGATCTCACCATCAGTCAGTTTGAACACCCTCCCTTTTGGAAAACCAAGGTATGAAGTTATTGGACACAAATATATAATCAATAGTTATGAGGCGGCCACTTCCTCTTAAGGATGGCAAAAATACACCGTTCTTCCCTAAAAGTGTTGAGTAGATCTACAAGCTCATGTGCGGCTAGGTACCTAGACAACTCAGCCGCTCCATTGCCACTAGAAGCTCCACAGCCCACCATGAACGCTCCTAGTTACAGTTTACCATCTTAGCCGTTAAGATCACCGAACACCAAATAGTACGGCTGTCATTTTATATTGCCTACACCAAGTTTTAATTTAGAAAGAATAGATAGGTAAAAGATGTGCTAACAGCATTGGTAAAATCATTGTGGTAAAAATTAAGTAAAGCAAATGAAAAACAAGATAAATTGTCACATATCTTCAGAACTAAAAAAGCTGGCGACCCAGAGTCAATAATCGTGACTTCCACAAGAAGGCTCAGACTGACCAAAACCGAGAGACATCCCATGGCCCTGCTGCGAACTCAGGGAACGACTGAGGCATAGCCCTAATAAAATCTGGGGGTAATAGACCAAGGGGGAGATTTACACAAAATTCACGCAGCGCAGCCCACACGAGGCTGCGTTGCATTGCCTGACAGGGAGGGAGCAGGAGAGCACCATATTTTCAAAGATATGGCCCTCTCCTCCCCTTTTCCTTGCGCCGGCACTCATTACAGCTGCCGGGCGCCGCCCACACACCTTAGCGCCATAGCACTAGGGTGTGTGTGTGTGAGTCCAGAATAGGTTTTGTACAGGAAGGATACCCTTCCTGTACAAAATTCTATGGCTACACATGAGGGAAAGCTTTGCCTACTTTGTATGCGAGCTGCACTGTGCAGCACGCATGCAAAGTCAGAAAAGGAAGGAGAAATGATCGCATTTCTCCTTCCTTGCGCCTAGCTTAAAAGGACACAGTTTTCTCATGCTAAACCAAATCTACTTTGTTTAGTAAAGTGGGTTTAGCCTGGGAAACCTTGGGTGGTTGCATGGAAACCCCCATGCACTGCCCTTGGTACGCCCCCATGGTACAAAGTTACTTTTACTTTATTGACACCGCTAAATAAGTTTAGTGCTGAAAAGTAAATTAGAAAAAAAACATTTTGCGCCCTGTGAGGATTCCCCTCCAGTACAGCGTGAACCGCCCGACCATTCCAACATGGCGGACGCCATGTGGCACACAAGAAGTTGGGTCGGCGGTCTAGAGGACCAACCAGACATTGCCAGCATTGAACCAATCAGGGAACAGCCAGGCAGGACCTTGGGAGACAAGAAGGCGAGGCTGGGGACACCAGTGTGTCGGGAAGAAGGAGTAGAGGCGAATGAAGACGGAGCGGAGGAGAACAAGGAATAGACCGAAAATGACGGAGAGGGAGCCGAAACCAGCAAGGAGGAAGGTTCAGCGGTGAAGAAGGTACCCGAAGAAGTGCTTCCCACCGATGAGGATGAGCAGTGTGTTGTCGACCGCTCTGGGAGCAACTTGATTAAGTCCAGAACTCCAACCTTGTGAGGAGAGGCTGTGACTTCCACCCCCACGACCCAGGAGGGTCGTGGGTTCAGGCAAGTGCCTAGGACTGGGTTCTTTTCATTAAGGGGTTGGTGGGCGGTGGTCATGGACCACGCCACCCCAGTCACTAAACGTTCTCTAACACCTAGGCACTGCACAATAGGAACACACCGTGATGGGAGCAATCTTTCCCCAATTTTGTGTGTGACCCATAATGGAGGTCTAATTCTATTTTCTTTATTTTGTTTTTCCCTGTGACATCCACGACTGATATTCATCTCCCGCTGCACTCCGAGAAGCCCCAGCCAGGCAGAGACGACAACAACAAGGAGGAAACCACCACCAGTGGCCGTGGACTGTGTTTTGTCATCTCCTTGTCCAAACTCCCTGGTCTTCTTTTCACTTCCCCATCTCCCCAAACAAAAAGGAACAGCCGACAGTCATCCAAGAGAGATATTGGGATGTCTGACTGATTTTCTGTTAATAAATATCCTCATACCAATCACCCTAAAACACCTCCAGTGCACAAACAACCAAAGTGGTAAGCCCCGACTAGTTGTAACCTCACACGCCCATTTGTGTCACTTTAGTGACGCAACACACCGGGAAACATCCTTTACAACGCAAGTTTTACCACACAGTGCCTTTACGACGCAACTTTTACAACGCAAACCATTACAACGCATTGCGCTGGGGGGCGCTCTAGGATAGGGAATAGATTTAATTTACTATACAAAACCTTCCCTAGTGTCCACGGGGACTGGAGTTGGAATAGTAAATTAAACTATTCACTATCCAGCACCCCAAAGCGCTATGCGTTGTAATGGTATGCGATGTAAAAACCGCGTTGTAAAAGCATGCGTGGTAAAAGCATGCGTTGTAACGTCATACATCCCAACACACCGCAAAAGCTTAGTAAATCTCCCGCCAATTTGCCTGCAAGGCTAGGATGTCATAACCATCAACAGAGGCTCGCCAATCAGGACTGTCAGTTTCCCCGGTTCAGTCCTGCAATATTCCAACTTAGAATAGAAAAAGGTCTCCCTTGATTAACACCAGAAAGTTCATCCAGGTTGGGAATTACAGAAGCTTCCCTGAGCAGAAGTCTGATGTTCCACTATAGGAGTCAGTCCAAGTCTGAAAAGGCATCATGGGGACCGTAAAAGGGACAGTAGGGCTCAGGCAGGCGCTATTACGCGATGGGTGGGCTCCCTAACTGGTAAACTAGATTGATAAACCTCAGGTAGGCGTGACAAAAGTGAGTGCTGGGAGTCTGGAGGCTGGAGCTAGGCTCAAACTATTAATTCAAGGTCCTGGAAGGTGGCCTTGTCTTTGGGTATGGAAGACTGGTGATTTGTAAAAATACTCTAAAGGGACCAGAGGAATAAGACTCATTAAGGTGTTTAGACAATTAACACCAAACAATAAATTGTAAGCCAACCAAGGAAACCTAAAGTTCAGAATTACACTATCACCCGAAGTGTCAGCAGGGCCTGGCCCAATCCAAGCACACCTTTGTACTAACAGAATATCTTTGGCATGATAGATTGGCAGCCCTTTATACTGTACTGACCAGGTTTCAATTTGTGCCTAAGGCAGAGGTGACAGCCCGATCAAGGCAGTTACATATAGGCACGCAGCAGGTGGAGATTGACAGCAGTCTTTACGGGTTTTACATCAAATGCTGACTCTTTTTTACTCAGACTCACCGAGAATGAACCGGCCTCTGGACTGACAGTCGTGGAAGGACTTCTTGGGGGATATTCTCAAGAACGTGTGATAAGTATCGCAAAATTAGCTTAAGGCAACTTTCAACATCGCAGTCTATCTCTGGAAAATTACGCTGTGTTAACTAAACATTCACAACACAGCGGTACCATGTGATAGTCTCACGATAACACGGCAAATGACTGCGTTAAAACCAACACGACAATGCAAAAATGCGAAACACGAACAAAAAAAAAACTGTGATGAAGACAATTGCAATACAAAAGTCCGTGAAAACCAGCAACAGGCCTGCTATTCACACGTGTCAGGCAGGAAAAATCACCATAAAAGCACAATGGATGTTACCAGAGCAAGTACGGAGGAGAACCAGAACCCCACAAGCCCCTTGGAGGACCTGCCTGGGACCTCGGGTCAGGGAAGGCAAAGGAGAAGAAGAGTAGGACGAAGCGTTTCAGTCCACAGGAAAACAGGATCCTTATAACGGAGGTGGTAGAACACCATCAACAACTGTTTGTCACCTCCACTGTGTCATTGGCAACAAAAAATAGACTATGGCCGTCCATCGTGGACAAGGTGAATGCAGTCGGAGTGCTGGAGAGGACAATGGAAGACGTCAAGAGGCGCTGGAATGATGTCAAGCGCAAAACCAAGCTGAAACTCGCAAACAACTGAAAGGCAGCAATGCAGACTGGAGGTGGGAGTCCAGCGCCACAGGAGGAGATGGTGTCCACAGTCATCAGTGGGGAGACAGTGGCATGAGTTAGGGGACCGGACACTGTTGAACATGACCGAACGCAACAGCACCAGGGTGAGTAACGACCAGGGACTGGGGGGACAGGGGGAGATAGGCACAATGGCACACATGTACAATTGAGTCGGGCACATCTGCGGACAAACCATGCCCGTGCCCCCAACTCCCACCAAGAGACCAATGTACCCAAGTATGCAACATCTCAGCACTGTACAAGCACAGAAGGCAAAGTCACACCACATGAAAGGGATAAGGGGCAGCAAAATCAGAGCTGCAGGGGCGCCTCCCCCAAAATGCAGCACACACACATAACATGCAGAGCACATCAACACTGACAACAATGTGGTACAAACCGCAACACGACCACAACAGAACACAGGACACAACTAGTGCCGACTGGGTGTAGCCACTGGCCAATCACTTTCGGCATTGAAGGGAAATGTGAGTTGACAATGTACAAGTACAAACACACACACGTCATGTTGTCGAAATGTCCACTTTCACCCATCAAATAGGCAGCACCTCCCAAACAGCCACAATGTACACATTCATGCAGGCTGTATGAAAACATGTACAATGCGACAACATGCATGTGGACACATTGTTAAACTGCATCTCCCCTTCACATTGCAGAGGGACAATCAACACCTCCTGCAGAGCAGGCTGAACCCCTCTTCTCTGATGACGAAGAGGACCACCACAGCTTCGACTCCGACACCCTCCAACAGCTCGAGGACATCCTCTGCAGTCCACCTCCAGGAGCAGGGCAGCCCAGCTGCTACGAGGAGAACCCTCCCCCTGCACAGACCATGCAGCAGGCAGCACCCACCACCACGGGGCCTCCCAGGACCCCCACGAAGAACACATGGCCTTCCAACGCCATGTGTAGGGGTGCCAGGAGAATCTGGCTGAACAGGTGCGGGTGGGCTTTGACCGTATGCCAGCCAAACTAGATGCCATACGTGGGTGTCTAAATCCCATCAGGGACCACTCACAGTCCCTAACGGACATCCAAAGTCCGCTCCATGCTCTCCAATGGACTATGGCTGACATCGCTGGGGCCCTGACTCAGAGAATAGAACAACTGTCCAGTCAGAGTGGCTCAACGATGTCAAACAGGAGTTGGGAAACATGTGGAGGTTAATGGAGACCATGGAGCGGGCGAATGCGGAATGAGTGGCTGCCACGGCTGCACACCAGCGAGTGGTAGCTGGATTCCTCCATGTCCCCAAGACCATCCTCATGGCATTGCTGCCACAAGGCCGGGCGCTGATCCATGCTGCTGCTACTACTACATCCACATTTCCGCCCCCTGAAGTGTCAGTGCCACACAGTGCGGCAGACATTCCATCTCCGCCCCCTGAGGTGTCAGTGCCACACAGTGCGGCAGACATTCCACCAACGGCCCCTGAGGTATCACTGCCACACAGTGCTGGAGACAGAACACCACCACCCACACGTGAGGCACATACAACAGCAGAAAAGAGAAAGAAGATGCAGATTAATCTGCCATTGTGGTAAGCAGGACGCAGTAGCATTCATCTCTGTCATATGGCTTGTTTCTGCTTGGTTCATCCCTCAGCATCATCACCCTCCACTGTCAGCTGATGCACTCTGCGACACTCACCCTGGACCTCGACATGGACTGCCATATGCTGTTTGATCGCCAATGACACAGCAAAAAGACTGCGGACTGAACTTTTCCTCTTCCTTTGGACTTGTCTTTCCCTGAAGGACTCTGGGTAGCCCTTCACGGGCCAACATCGTCATGTGGGGTTTGCAAGCCAACGCTACATGTGCCAGGTCTTACCTGTAGTGATCTGCTGGTCACAGGTCTAGTTGTCAGCATGCCACAGCCATCCCTCATGGCTGGTGTACACCCACACCACACCCGTACAGCACATGCGTCACGGGACATGTGACCCTGCCAATAAAATGGGCCAGGCGCACGTGATCAACGTAAGTTCCACTCTATCTGGGTGTATCAGTGTGGTGTTCATGTAGGCATGAGGGCCTAGGGCCCTGCAACCTCACATTCCCCCGACCCGGAGGTGACATGATGGCGTCCGCACCACGATACCCAATCATACAGGTTCCATGACTTGCGGAGCACAGACTTGGTGGCACCGGATACATTGCGGCCAGCACAGGCACAGCACCATGGGACGGTGACTTTCGGTGCACTGAGGTATTGGCACCT
The DNA here is from genome assembly GCF_964261635.1 of Lissotriton helveticus. Lineage (NCBI taxonomy): Eukaryota > Metazoa > Chordata > Amphibia > Caudata > Salamandridae > Lissotriton > Lissotriton helveticus. Next base: position 553,936,475 of record NC_136063.1, read on the forward strand.
TTAGTGCTTAGCGGGTGTGCAGCCTGCGATGATGCCCCGTCGCGGCAGGCCGAACTGCTCAGGATTTGTGTGCCCTGCTGGACCGCAGTGATATCTTTTTGCTTTCTTTTTTAAAGATCAGCCAAAGTCGTACACTTTATTTTTAAAACATGTGTTTTTATGTAACCATATTGTTAAGATTTTAATTAACTATATACAATAAAATTTACTTGACTGGACCACAGTGTAGGCCAGAGCCAGCAGGCAGCATGGGCATACCGCCACGTGGCGTCACCTCCCGGATCTCAGAGTTAGTGGCACCTCAAGGGCTAAGCGAGTGTGCAGCTGCGATGATGCCCTGTGCACAGGTATGTTGTCTGCCATAGCGAAATCAAGACCCAGAATCAATTGTGAGACCTGGAAGTCACGGAGCGGGGCTGCATGATGTGTAGTGTGCCATGTTCGCAGGCCTCGGGCTCGGGGCATGCATCGGCACGTGGTGGGCCCTCATTGCGACACGCCGGTGGCGGAATGTGGGCAGTGAGGCCTGGGTGCACAGGAGCGGACATGCACCATTGGGCGGCGGGAGGAGCTGGGGTACAGCTGCCTGTTTGCGCAGGGGCGGGCATACACCGCTGGGCAGCGGGAGGGGCTGAGGTGCCGCTGCCTGGGTGGGCAGGTGCATACAGGTGATGATGTGTGCAATTGTAGGTACTTTGCCATTCTTGTATCTGGACTCTGTTCCAGATGACGGATCTGTTTCATATGTGGGACCTGGTGTACTGCACTACATACCGGCACGTGGTTGGAGACACACCGGTGTCAGCAGGTGAGCAGTGAGGCCTGGGTGCAGTGTCGGCACTCTCTCTCCCTGTCCCTCTCTTCTTTTATCTGTGTCTCTCTCCCCCTCTTTCTGGCTTTCTCTCTCTCCCCCTCTGTTTATGTCTTTCTCTCACTCCCCTCTTTCCGTCTGTCTCCCTCTTCCCCTCTCTTTCCGTCTTTCTCTCTCTCCCCCTCTTTCTCTCTCTCTGTATCTTTCTCTCTCCTTCGCTCTCTCTCTGTCCTTTGATGTCCGCAAGACACACCTTCTCTTCATGATTTTTGTCTTGTAAGCTGTGACCTACAGATTGTCCCGAGGAGAGCCGGCATGAGTCTTCTTTTCTGTTCAGTGTTTATTTGAATACATTTTCATTTGTTAATTCGAAGGTGAATGTGTGATGTTCATTTTTGTGTCGACACATGCATGACAGTAAATGTGATTGTGAGACATCAGGTGGATTATTTGGTACATGATTCTGTGTAGTTGATGTGGCATGTCTTTGACCGGGGGTGGGGAGGGGTTGCCTGGGAAGGGTGGGTCCTGGGGTGATGGCGGTGGGTGTTGTGGCCCTGCTGGGGCTCTCATCTGTATGATCAGTGGCTCCATGGCATCTGTTGCACTTTTGGCAGGGGCGTAACAAACGCCCCCGCAGCCCCGCGGTGCGGGGGGACTCACTCCCTTCATTAAATAAAGGGGGCCCGGCCCCCCTCAGCTCTTCTGAGGGCTGTGAGAGAGGCTTGCACTGAAGCAAACCTCTCTCCGTCTCGTCTTGTCTGAAGCAGGTGCAGGCTGTCTGCAGCCTGCCTGCTCCGAGCCCCTCGCCCCCTCCGTCTGACTGAAGAGAAACAAAGTATCAACATACATTGTTTCTCTTCAGTCAGAGCAGCGAGGCCCAGAAAGAGGATGGGGTGGGGGCCCCAGAGAGCAGGAGGCAGCACCGAGCACTGCTGGGACCCTGACAAAGGTGGGAGTGGGGGCCCTCAGAGAGAGGATTCCCCACAGATCAAGATTTCAGCGACTGTGGGGCAAGGCATAGCCAGCGACTGTGGATAAAAGCCATCTCCAAGAATTTGGGGTGAATACTCCAAGGATGTCTGTGGGTTTTAAGACCCAAAAATTGTAAACCTCTGCAGGTATTTTACAAAAACCCTTCCAGCCAATTCGGACAAGCAGGCCAAAAAAAACCTGGTATTTCTTATTCTTCCAGTTTGAGGGGACATGGCCGGGCAGATTGGGTTGAAATGCCCCATTCAGGCACAGCCAAGGCTGATTTCTGTAAAACTAATCCTTGTGTGTTATTGCACAGATGGAGCTAAAAACGACGGAATAGAATTCAACGTGAGTTATTACCAGTGTTTTTAGTGAGTTAGAAGACCATACATTAACTACATCTCTCATCAGCCAAACATATGCCTTTCAAATACAAATGCTTTTATATAAAAAGATACAGATATTCAACATATGTGGAATGTACAGAATGTGCCAAAATTGAAACCCTTCTGCACAGATAGAATGAATGAAAGGCTTAAAGTGTCATCCCTTCAATAAACAAGATACACATTAAACAATTCTCACACATCGCCTGCTATAAGTTAACGTACTCATGTTAAATGTAAACTATTTTCCACTTTATACTTTGTGTCACACAGTGCCTTAAATGAAGTCTCTTGTGTTCAGGATTGGCCATAGCTTACTATTTCTCCATTAATATGTTTTTTTTTTAAAACTCAACTCTGAAAATGTTTATAGCCACAACCTTTCTAATGATAAAACAATTCCTCCATAACTACAATAATTCTGAACGTCTCTACCCTTCCAAACGGTAAGAGCTTTCCACCTCTTCCTTCATGAAAAATAAGTCTGGTCATTAACGTGCCACAGACAGGGGCGCAACAAATGCCCCCGCGGTGGGGGGTGGGGGGGACACTCTCTTTGGTAAATGAAGGGTGCAAGGCGGAGGGGAGAAGGGTGCAAGGCAGAGGGGAGAAGTGTGCAAGGTAGAGAAGGGTGCAAGGTAGAGAAGGGTGCAAGGCGGAGGGGAGAAGGGTGCAAGGCAGAGGGGAGAATGGTGCAAGGCGGAGAGGAGAAGGGTGCAAGGCGGAGGGGGAGAAGGGTGCAAAGCGGAGTGGAGAAGGGTGCAAGGCGGAGAGGAGAAGGCTGCAAGGCGGAGGGGAGAAGGGTGCAAGGCGGAGGGGAGAAGGTTGCAAGGCAGAGAGGAGAAGGGTGCAAGGCACAGGGGAGAAGGGGAGAAGGGTGCAAGGTAGAGGGGGAAGGGTGCAAGGCGGAGAGGAGAAGGGTGCAAGGCAGAGGGGAGAAGGGTGCAAGACGGAGAGGAGAAGGGTGCAAGGCAGAGGGGAGAAGGGGAGAAGGGTGCAAGGCAGAGGGGAGAAGGGTGCAAGGCAGAGGGGAGAAGGGTGCAAGGCGGAGAGGAGAAGGGTGCAAGGGGGAGTGGAGAATAAGGCAAGGCAGAGGGGAGAATGGTGCAAGGTAGAAAAGGGTGTAAGGCGGAGGTGGAGTAGGGTGGAAGGCAGAGGGGAGTAGGGTGCAAGGCAGGGGGGAAAAGGGTGTAAGGCAGAGGGTAGAATGGTGCAAGGTAGAGAAGGGTGCAAGGCGGAGGAGGAGAAGGGTGCAAGGCGGAGGGCGAGAAAGGTGCAAGGCGGAGGGGGAGAAGGGTGCAAGGCAGAAGGGAGAAAGGTGCAAGGCAGAGTGGAGAAGGGTGCAAGGCAGAGGGGGGAATGGAGCAAGGTAGAAAAGGGTGCAAGGCGGAGGTGGAGAAGGGTGCAAGGGGGAGGGAGAGAAAGGTGCAAGGGGGAGGGCGAGAAGGGTACAAGGCAGAGGGGAGAAGAGTACAAGGGGGATGGTGATGAAGTTAAGAATATGCCCCCCCTCGGAAACATTTCTGCGGACGCCCATGGCAACGCACACTACTTTTTGAGAGAGAGTGGAGTGAGAGAGATAGTGGAGTGAGAGATAGTGGAGTGAGAGAGAGTGGAGTGAGAGAGAGTGGCGAGAGAGAGAGTGGAGAGAGAGGGAGAGTGGAGAGACAGTGGAGGGAGAGAGAGAGAGAGAGAGTAGATAGAGAGTAGAGAGAGAGAGTAGAGAGAGAGGGTGGAGAGAGAGTGGAGAGAGAGTGGAGCGTGAGAGTGGAGAGAGAGAGAGTGGAGAGAGAGAGAGTGGAAAGAGAGTGGAGAGAGAGAGAGAGAGAGAGGGAGAGAGTGGAGAGAGAGAGCGAGAGAGAGAGGTGGAGAGAGAGTGGAGAGAGAATGTAGAGAGAGGGAGTGGAGAGAGTAGAGAGTGAATGAGACAGTGGAGAGAGGAGAGTGGAGAGAGAGTGAGAGAGGAGAGAGAGGGAGAGGAGAGAGAGGGAGTGGAGAGAGAGAGAATGGAGAGAGAGAGTGGAGGGAGTGGAGAGAGGGAGAGTGGAGAGAGAGAGAGAGTGGAGAGAGTAGAGAGAGTGAGAGAGAGTGGAGAGAGAGACAGTGGAGCGAGAGAAGAGAGAGAGTGGAGAGAGAGCGGAGAGAGAGTGGAGAGAGAGAGAGAGAGTGGAGAGAGAGTAGAGCGAGTGGAGAGAGTAGAGAGAGTGGAGACAGTGGAGAGAGAGACAGTGGAGAGACAGCGGAGAGAGAGTGGAGAGAGAGAGAGAGAGAGAGATTGGATAGAGAGAGAGAGTGGAGAGAGAGAGTAGAGAGAGAGAGTGTGTAGAGAGAGTGAGAGACAGTGGAGAGAGAGAGAGTGGAGAGAGAGAGAGTGGAGAGAGAGAGTGGAGAGAGAGAGTGGAGAAAGAGAGAGTGCAGAGAGAGAGTGGAGAGAGAGAGCGTGGAGAGAGAGTGAGAGCGGAGAGAGAGAGAGTGAGAGAGTGGAGAGAGAGAGAGAGTGGAGAGAGAGTGGAGAGAGAGCGGAGAGAGAGAGAGTAGAGAGAGAGAGAGTAGAGAGTGTAGAGAGAGTGGAGAGAGAGTCGAGAGAGAGAAGGGAGTGAGAGGGTGGAGAGAGAGTCGAGAGAGAGAAGGGAGTGAGAGGGTGGAGAGAGAGTGGAGGGAGACAGTGGAGAGAGAGTGGAGAGAGAGTAGAGAGAGGGAGAGACAGTGGAGAGACAGTGGAGAGAGAGAGAGTGGAGAGAGAGTGGAGAGAGAGAGTGGAGAGAGTGAGAGAGTGGAGAGACACTGGAGAGAGAGACAGTGGAGGGAGAGACAGTGGAGGGAGAGACAGTGGAGATAGAGTGGACAGAGTTGAGAGAGAAAATGGAGAGAGAGAGATAGAGTGGAGAGAGAGTAGAGACTGACTGACTCAGAGACTGAATACTGACTGACGGAGAGACTGACTAGCTGAGAAACTGACAGAGAGAGAGACTGACTGACTGAGAGAGACTGACTGACTGACTGACAGAAAGAGAGAGATAGAGAGACTGACAGAGAGAGAGAGACCGACCGACTGATTGACAGACTGACAGAGAGAGAGAGAGACTGACAGACTGACTGAATGACAGACTGACTGACTGAGAGAGACTGAATGACAGAGAGAGAGAGACTGACTGACTAAGAGAAAGAGACTGATTGACTGAGAGAGAGAGACTGACCGACTGAGAGAGCGAGAGAGACTGTGATGGAATTGGCGTCATAGTGTGTATGATGCTATGCAATGCCTCTTAAGATTGCTATTGTCTACTAATAAAAATGTATTATCAAAATGTGCTCTGCGGGCCCCAGGGGAAGTAAAGGTCGCAGACCAGTCTTCCCCTGGGGTATTCGCGCATAGACCGGAAGGACAAGGTGTGGGGTGGGATTAGAGGGGCAAGGGGCGGGATCTGGGAAAGCCTATAAAGGTGTTCAGGAGAGGAGAAACAGCCTCTTCGGGACACCTAAGCACCACCGGGGGGACATAAGGAAACTTTGTTTTCGGAAGGTGGGTGGTTGGGGCAGGGGCCGATTTGGCGATCGGCGGGTTCGTTTTATTTCACAATGGCTGTGGTAGGGGGTGTGCGGGAATGTTTTCCGGGTCTGCGGTCTGCGTTTTTGTTATTTCCCTTGTTTCGGCAGTTGCAATAGCGTGGTTTCCCGGGGGTTTCGGGGCGCCTCATGATTGGTCCGGTAATGCTCCTGAGGGTGAAGTTGCTTGTGAGCAGTGTCGCAGTGCGGGCCGGTGGGTGGGGCTGCAGCCGATGGGCTGGGGCGGGTGTCGGGCCCTCCGAGGTCAGTTGCGGGTGTCCGCGTTTCTGTTCCCCTGACTGTTGGGGCCTGCGGTCCGGCGCCCCCTGGATTTTTGTGGACGGGGCACCCATTTTTCGGAGTCCGGCGGCAGTGTGTGTGGGCGGCAGGGCGGGTTGGGCTTTTTGTTTGCGGCCCGTTTTAAACGCTGTCTTTGTCCCTGTCGGGGGGGGGGAAGTGTGGTGGCCATATGGCACGAGGGCCGGTGCGGAGCGGGAGGCGTCCCCACCGCGGGCGGGGTTACTCGGCTGGCCGTGAAGGAGGTTGGCGGCGGGTTCTGGCGCGGCTTCGCCCGGTACTGCGGGGGAGCTGCCCGCCTCGGCGGTCGGTGGGGGCTGCGGGGTTAGCGAGCCCCGTCGTGTATCGGTTTAGCTTTGGGCGGGGCTGCTAGTTTGTGGTCTGCTGGGGCACCGTTTGCTACCTCTTACATTTTGTTTGCTTTAAATTCTTGCGCAAGTGCCACCATTGCCTACGTAATGTTGTTTTGTGTTTGAGTGTCCCCCATTTATTGACACTTTTGTAACCTGCACACAGGTCTCTTTTTCTCCTGTAATGCACCGTTTGCTCCTCTTGTATTTTGTTGGCTCACGATTGTCACTTTTGCCTCATGTAATGTAACGTTTGCTGTTGTAATTTGCTCACTTGTGATGTTCCCTTGTATCAGTTCTGCTCCTGTTGTGGGGCGCTCTGACGCCTTCGGGTATAGTCCGCGCTGCGTGAAAATGCATAAATGAAGGAATGAAATCCCTCCTGCGGACGCTTTTCCCTGAGTGGGGGAGGAGAGGTTGTGACGGGTGGCTGCGCGGGGGGCCTTGGGGGGCTGTACTGGTGACCCCTTTTCCGAATTCTGTGACTCCATTTGCAGAGTGCAGTGGGGGTTTTGATTACTTTGTCTGGTCCAAGTGCTTGACTCTGCGGAAGTGTCGCAGTATTTTACACCATAGGCCTTGTCTTGGAGGTTGCTGTGTGGGAGGGCCTAGGGATGTGGGCAGGCACGCGGGTTGGGTTTTTGGGGGCACCGGAAGTAGGGGAGAGGGACTGCCTGCACGGCGCGAGGTCCGGTGGTGCTCAGGGCTCACCTGGTTGGAGCGACCTGGTGGGGGGCGGAACCAGGACCGGTATTGTGCCGGCAGTGAGTGGAGTGCCAGCGGGGCGCACAACGGCCTCAGGGCGCAGGTCGGAAGCTGTAGGGGGGTCTGCGGCGGCCTGCCCCTCCATCGTGGGATCGCGCAGCTCAAACAGTGCAGCATTAAAAAAAAAAAAACAGCAGTTACGTCCACAGTGTGTGACAGTTGGCATGGCGGTCTGCGGATGAGTGAAGGGTTGTGTGGACATGGATGTGGTGGTCTGCCATGAGGTTAGTGAACGGGTTGAGGGAGTGATTGACGCAGTGCGAATGGAAGGGCGGTTGCCCTGGGGTGGGGGGGTTTCCAGGTAATTTGTCTGTTTTGTGTTGCTTCAGGAGACAAGTACAGTTACAGGCGGATGCGGGGGACGGCGACAGCGAGGGACTCTAGCGACTGAGCAGGAGAAGGAGGTCCTGGATGGACTCCAAGGTACGGGTTTTGATTGGGGGCAGAGGGGGGAGCTGCACGGATGGGGGCCGACGACTGGTTGGCCAGGGTGCATTGGGAGGTGGTGGAGGCAAAGGGATGCAGGCGCTGCTGCGGCAGGCTGCTGGTATAATGTTTAGGGTCATGTGACGGGTAGGTATGGGGTCTGGACAGGGGACCAACGGAGCACACCGGTTGCTGGATCTAGTGTGTTCGGTGACAGTGTTTGTCGATTTGGGGTGGTTGACGTTCCTTGCCGGGGGTCCCGGGGCATTCTCGGAGCAAGAAGAGCCCTTGGGGGGCCTGAGGGGACGACTGCCGCACAGGAAGTACTAGGTGGATTTGGAGGCTTGGGGGGGGGCGTGTGCGCACTGTGCTGGGCATGCTGATATTGGGTGCCATCGGGATGGGTTGACTTGCACAGTAGAGAAGTAGACAATCCACTGACATGTAGGGGTTCGAGGGGTCTAGGAAGTCCATCTCCGTTCGATGCCATGGGTTTATGGCGTTCAAGGATTGTAAGGGGGGCCCGTGGACGTGGTTGGCTGATTCAAATGCTGTGGATACGGAGGACCGGCATAGGAGCGGTAGGGTTTGAGGTTTGCGCTATAGGGGAGATGAGTTTTTGACGAAGATGCTGCCTGCGCGCAAGGTGGCGGTTGGTGGCCTCTGGCACTGTGCTCTTATCATGAGTTAAAAGGGAACTGGAAGTGCATTAGTTCACCCTGAAGGCAGGCTTTGCATTGGTCAACGTTGAGCGGCAGAGGAATGGGTGTATGGCATTGTGGCTGGTGGGCTTTGGGTGCATATTTTGGTGCACCTGATTCACAAGCAGGGCTATTATAGTGCTTTGAGGTGCTTTGTGCGGATGGTTTGTCTGGGTGCCTGGAATGGTCGTGGGTTTAGTGGTTATGGTTGGGGGGGCAGTCTTTACGGGCACTGAGAGTATTGGCTTTAGATTGAAGGCATAGGACTGGGGGTTTTTGTTTTTCCGAAGGAGGAACGTGGAAGTTCGGTTTGGCAGGTTGTTCTAGGCTTCATAGGCAAGGGGGCTGCCTACGGTGGCGCACGTTTTGTGTTATGGGGGCTGCTGCAACATTGACAGACTGAGGGCCCTGGGGGGGAGGGAGCGACTGTAGGTTTCAGGGCTGCAGGTGTCTGAGATGGTGTTTCTGTGTTGACGTGGCGGCTGGGCACTTGTTGCTCGGGGGCTAAGGGAAGAAGGAGACACTTCATGCAGGACTAACTATTATTTTCTACTACAGGAGTTGGGAGTGGAGAAGGACCCCAGGCGGTCGCCTGGCGGGGGTGGCCCCCCCCCCCCAAAATTTTCTCCTGGGCATGGAGCGTCAGAAGAGGCGAACTAGCCAGCTGCACAAGGGCTGTACAATGATGTAGGAGTCTGGGAGATGTATTTGAGGGTTGTTTGGTCTGGATGTTTGATGTTGTGTTAGGTGACATAAGAAGTCGCCCAATCTGAAGTTTCTGGAGGGGGACACGTATGCCGGGATATCATGGGTATGGTTTTACAATAATGCATGGGGGGGAGACATGGTGCAATGACACAGATAATGGTGGCGAGTGGGCTGCTGTGATGACTTGGGGCCTGCAGCAGAATGAGTCGAATAGGGGGAGCTATTGGACTGACGGAGGTACAGGTGAGGGGAGTGGGGCTGCGCTGGGAAGGGGCACCTGCGTGGTCAGGGTCGGTCGATCCATAAAAGTTACTGGTGCCTTTGGGTAGGCCCGGGTGGTGGATGGTCGTTCACCGTGTATGGGGCTCTTGTCATAAGCACAGTTCTGGTCTAAATATTTCTGTTAGTATACATGGGATGGAGGTAGACGGTGGACTAGGTGTTCAAGGCGAGGGGGGCAAGTGCCACGAACAAAAAAATGTTAAGTTCCATCAAATCGTATCTGTCTACAGTGGCGGCGAGCAAGAGGGTGGATGGTCGTCCATCGTAAAGGGGGCACTGGGCACTAATACGGTGTTAGGCCCCGGCATCCTGTCTATCTCCAGCGAAGGCAAGCAAATGGGTGGATGGTTGTGCACTGGTGAAGGGGTGCTCGTCAGAAAGCAAAGTTTGGGCCCAGAATTCTACTGTTATGCTGGTGCCATGCAGATAGGTGGATGGTCGTTCACCGTGAAGGGGGCACACTGTTAAAATCTGGATTGTGGCGTAAACATTATCGGCGCCATCTTGTCCTTTTCAGATCCATACGTGCGCGTAAGCAGCAACCATTTTAATTGCCATGGCCTCTCTGCCCACTCCCGATAGCCAGCGTCTCTCTCTCTCTCCCCCTCACTCCCCAGCCTCGCAAGCATCCCCGACATGCCCCCGGTCTCTCCTGCTTGGGTCATAAACGCACCTCCAGCGCGACCCTGCCTCCGAGCCACATCCCGTGCTGAACCCCCCTCGCTCTTTCATCTCATTCATAGAACAGGCCCTTTTGATAACCTCTTCCTCCCTGCCCGATTGTCCGGCCTGACCCCAGGCCATCACTTAGCTCAACAGATGCAGTTTATTGCCCCTACAGTAGGACCTCGCCCCACATCAAAGGAGCGGGGATTAATCAATGCCTTCACACCCCTAGATCCGACCGATCGCCCACATTCCTGTTCCCAGCGGAATGTCCAGCTGCGCGATAGCCATCATGCTGAGATTTGGGTGGGGACCTCTACTGTAGATATGTGTGAGAACGGGCCTGTACCGGGGATTCCAAAGATGCCTTTGTGAACTTCAAAGCAATACCACGGATGTCATAAATGTAATAAAGCCATAAACCTATGTATAAGAGGCCAGACCTCAGAGATGCGGTTAGAGCACCTCGAGAAGATACCCTGTTGTCTGATTTGACGTGTTCTGTTCCGTCGGAAATAAACTCCTGTTTCCTGCCTTCCAGTCTCCAGCGCCTGCCTCTTTATTTTGGTAATCGTGAGTTGGGTGAGAAGCGGCTAACGCCGGGCAAACCTAGAAAAGGGGTAAAACGACCTGATCTGCCTGAACCCTTTTCCATCAATTGGCGTCCCAAACGTGGGGCCCATCAGCGACACGTGGATCCAGTGGGAGAGGTCCCGACGATGGAGTGAACGACTGCAACGATCGGGAAGTGCACCTGCCCGATAGACCCTCGTCTAGCAGCCGATCATCCGAACTTCACTGGTTCCGAGCAGACCTCTCTCGAGTGATCTACGGTCCTGACTGGGAATCATCAGGAGTGCCACAGCAATTACGGAGAATAGAGGACGATCGGGCGCTGGAAGCGGAAGACGGGAAACTGTCCATACGGTCCGGGTAAGGTCGTGTAACACGACAAACTGGGAATTATTTGATTGGAAAATACTAGTATTACTCTCCGAATTGTTGGTTCTCTTGGAGATTCTCTGTCTGCAAACTGAGAGGAATAAAAGTATTCTCTCTTCCTTTGCAGGTAGTGAAGGGTAGGTAACGCAGGCCTTTGCCCCCGTTGTAATCCGTCGTGCCTATCTTTCTCCCCCACTGATTGATTGTTTGCCCGAACATTGTTTGTTCGAGGATTGTTTTCTCGAGAATTCTCTGTCTACAAACGGGGAAGGATAAAAGTATTCTGTCCTCCTTTGCAGATAGTGAAGAATAGGTAACGCAGGCTTTTGCCCCCGTTGTAACCCGTCGTGCCTATTTCTTTCTCGCCACTGATTGTTTGAGTGAACGGACATTAATTGTTCGATATTGGTTCTCTCTTTGGGTATTCCCTATTTGCGAATACTGCAGATTAGAAATATTCTGTCCAGTCTTCACAAAGTAGTGAAGGATAGGTAGTGCAGACTTTTGTCCCCGTTGTAACCCGTCATGCCTATCTTCTCCCCATTGGTCAGTAGTTGGTTCAGCCCGGACCGCTTATTAGAGGTGGATCATCCGGCTCCTCTGGAGGGCACCCCTAATAAGGATATGTTTTTAAAATATGGACTAGTCGCCGTAGCTTATAGTAAGTTATGGAATAAATATACTAAAAAGGATCAGGAAAGTCAGTGGCCACTGATAGGATCCTTCGATGACACAAAAATAAGCGTGCTGGAAACAGCCCTTTGTAACAATAAGACCACGCCCACTATGCTTGATAGTTTCGGCATGTGGCGCAAAGAAGCAGAGCAACGAAAGAAAAGAGAAGAAGCGAGAATAGGAAAAGAGTTACGAAAGGCAGCCCACCTGGCCGCTAAGAAACTAGAAGAAGAGATAAAAGAAAGGGAGGAAGCCAGACAAAAACAGGAATCTGAGTCGACAGGACAGTGTCCTGTTAGGACCCCCTCTACACTCTACCCTGAGCTGCCCTCCAAACAACGGGCGAACGATGAGTTGCTGCTAGGTCCTCCGATCATCTATATGCCCCCCCCATATGCCCCCTCGCAACCCCTAGTACAGCACTTGCCAGCTCCGAGTGCAAATGAGAATAACCTTGAAGCTAGTGCCCCAGCCCTCACGGCCTCCGCTCCGGCCGCATTAGTAACAACATCAGATGAACCCGTGACTAACAAGCAGCCACCGGCTAGACCGAATAGATTGAGCAAAGATGAACGGGAGGGAGTTGACAAGATAGTAAAGGCACTGGTAGACCGGAAGGAGAGCGAAGAATACACGATGGATATGCACAATTCACATGCCGGTAGCCACAGACGGCATTTCATTTTACGGTTTAGTTACCACACTCTGAACGCATATGAGGATAGGTATCAGCATCGGGGTCCTGCTAAACTGACAGCGTTATATAGAAAAGTCGATATTGGAGACGAGGCCGAGCGTGACGCGGCGGACCTCTTCATGCAAACACTTGAGGTTTTCCGCCACCTCACGAACAAAAACCGGAAGAAGCAGGGCGAGGGAGATGAGAAAGCGTATCGCTTCATCATCGACCTTCGAGAGGTCAACAAGGTAGTTGTACCCCAGTACCCCGTAGTCTCGCCACCATTCTGACCCTGATTCCTTCCACAGCCACCACCTTCACTGTAATAGACCTCAAAAACGCTTTCTTCTCCATCCCCATCCACCCGGACAGCCGCTACCTTTTCGGCTTCACGTTAAAATCCTGCTCATATAGATTTTGTAGAGCTCCCCAAGGCTACACAGAAAGTCCCAGCATCTATAGCCAGGCCCTCAAGAGACAGCTGGACGCCGTTCAGCTACCGGAGGGAGTGGTGTTGATACAGTACGTCGATGACATCCTTTTGGCGGCCGACACCACTCCACTTGCGGTCACAGCCACCATCCAACTCTTGCACTTCCTTGCGGAAAATGGCCACAAGGTCTCCAAGAAGAAGTTGCAATTCTGCCAACCCCAGGTCACCTACCTAGGCCACCTCTTGTCCAAAGACGGGAGAAAACTTACACCCGATCGAATTCAGGCCATTCTAGAAACCCCTGTCCCAAAGACCCAGAAACAAGTCCGCTCCCTGGTAGGCCTCACCTCCTTCTGCCGACAGTGGTTGCCAAATTTCAGCCTCATTGTAAAGCCACTACTTTCCCTACTAGCCAAAGATGTCCCCTTCCCACTCCCTTGGACCCCCGAATGCCAATCCTCCTTCAAAGAGCTTCGAGACGCCCTTTGTTCTGCGCCAGTCCTAGGAACGCCCGATTACACCAAACCCTTCTCTCTCTACACTCACGAAAGGGAGGGGTGCGCTTTTTCTGTCCTGACTCAAACTATTGGCCCCAAGCAATGACCATGTGCCTATTTCTCTGCCACCCTTGACCCCGTAGCGAGAGCCTTGCCTGCCTGCCTTCGAGCCGTAGCTGCCGCTGCTGTCTCTATCCGACAAAGTGAGGGGATCGTACTCTCGAATTCCCTCACGGTATTAGTGCCCCATGCTGTTGACACCCTCCTAAACCAGACTAAGACGCAACACCTGACCAGCGCACGACTGACCGGGTACGAACTAACCCTGCTTGCACCCCACATTACGCTGAAAAGATGCACCACACTGAACCCAGCCACCTTGTTGCCCCTGCCCGAAAACGACCCGAACGTCCCCCTATACATGACTGTGTGACCCTCACAGACGAACAGACTAGGAGTAGAGTTGACCTCCGAGACACCGCCTTCACAGACCCTGACGGAGAGCTATGGGTAGACGGCTCTTGCATAAAACTCCCCGACGGCACCACCTCAGCTGCCTATGCAGTTACCACAGCCCGAACTGTAGTTGAAACTGCCCGCATCACGCAACGATCCGCGCAGGCGGCAGAACTGATTGCCCTCACACGAGCATGTATTATAGCGACAGGGACTACTGCAAACATTTACACGGACAGCCAGTACGCCTTCGGAGTGGTTCACCATTTTGGACTCTTATGGAGGGAAAGGGGATTCTTGACGTCCCACGGCACGCCCATCCTCCACGGAGATTTAGTCTCCGCCCTGATTGAAGCAGTTCTCCTTCCCAAACGATTAGCGGTAATCAAATGTCAGGCACACAAGAAGGTGACAGACTTAGTCGGACAGGGAAACGCGCTGGCCGACATCACTGCCCGAACCACAGCTCAGAATAGGACAACGACACGTATGTATGTGACCAGGTCACAAGCAGAAAAATGGACTGACGCTAGGGAAACGATTAGGGACATCCAAATGGCCAGCTCACCACACGAATTGACTGAATGGGCACGGGTGGGATTGAAAGACGAGGAAGGCTGCTGGCGGACAAAGGACACTAACAAATGGTTGCTACCCAATTCATACCTGATCCCCATACTGACTATGGCTCACTCCCCTGCGCACATAGGATCTGCCCCCATGATCGAACTCATCTCCAAGGTCTGGCATAACGACAAAATCCCCGACTCAGCCAGACGCCTGGTCCAGCAATGCCTTATCTGTTTGCAGCACAACCCTGGGAAAGGAACTGTGGTACCCCGGGGAGGGTTTGGGGTCCCCGACCATCCTTTTGAAGTCCTCCAGATGGACTACATCCAACTAGAAAGATGCCAAAGCCTGAAGTATGTATTAGTCATTGTGTGTGCTTTCAGCAAATGGGTAGAAGCCTATCCAACCCGTGATAACACTGCCATGACCACTGCCAAGGTACTGCTGAAAGAGTTTTTCCCTCGCTACGGTCTTTGTCGAATTCTATGGAGCGACAACGGCCCCCACTTCATAGCTGAAGTTATCCAACTAATCTTGAAAGGGTTGGATGTAAAACAGAGGTTTCATGCAGTTTTTCACCCCCAATCTGCTGGCTTAGTTGAGCGACACAACGCCACACTGAAACTAAAACTGTCAAAGATAGTGGCCACCACAGGACTTAAATGGCCAGATGCCCTCCCACTGGCATTGCTATCGATGCGCTCCACTCCCACTAAGCACCATTTGACCCCCTACGAGGTTGTATTTGGGCGACCGATGAACCTCTGGACTGCCCCTAAACCGACCTCCATTCACGACGTCCCCGACGTCCTACTGTCTGATTACTTGTGCAAATTGACTAAAACGTTGTCTGTCATTCATCAGCAGGTGCAGCAGGCCATCCCCGATGCTTCCAGGGGTCCGGGTCACGATATCCAACCGGGAGATTATGTGCTGATCCGGAATTTCCAACGGACAAAGAGTCTGGAACCCCGGTGGACGGGCCCCTGGCAAGTACTGATTACCACCTGAACGGCTCTTCGAGTGGAGGGGAAGCGACACTGGCTGCACGCACACCACTGTAAGAAGGTCTCCTCGACCCTGACCACGACAGAAAACGTCAGCACCCAAGAAGAACTGCTGAACAAAGACCGGCCATCATTGAACTGTTATCCTGATACCGAGGCACTCGAACTTGCAAAATTCTCTGATCCCACTGTGCCATCCAGGGAAGGGTATTTCCTGCGTCGAAAGGAGGGAGCTTCGGCTAAGTAGACCACAGACTAAGTTGAATCTCAGAACGGTAGCCTAAACACAACCAAGGGTTACCCGAAGAGAGGCTAAACGAAGTCAGCGGTTCTGCCCACTACCGAGCACCTTGAAGATGATGGAAGCGCAAGATAAGAAGATGATGGAAGCGCCAGATAAGAAGACGACGGAAACAACAGGAAATACCCGTTATCGAAACCCAAAGACTGACAGTATACACAAATCGAAAACAATTGCTCTTTTCATTGTCCTCCTCTTTTGCCTCCTCCTCATGACTTCCTTCTGGATCATGGAAGAGAGCGCACCCGCTCATCAGATATTGCTGACCACTGCACAGCCAACCACTATGAAAGAACATCACCTGATCTCCCTTTCGCCTCAGCTCTGAGAAAGGCGTAAGGAGTTCTGGAACAATTCCTTCGTACAACTGTTGCACCAACACAACCTTGCCGCCAACGCCACAAACTGCTGGATCTGCGGGTTGCCCCCGCATGCCACCGGACACTCCATCCCTTTCATCCCTTCCCCTTTCTCAGTTCACGGTTCTTGCCTTGCCTAGTTGATCCTCCTGCAAGAGAGCTACAAGGACAACGCCACTTCTGGTCAAACAGTGTCACACTTCTACCACGGGTTCTGGCTGAACAAAACCGGAAGGACTTCTGCCCCCTTTTGTCCTTTGACCTCTGGCTCCTCCTTCCAGATGGACATCCCTGCCAAGGAACGAGTCGAAATGCAGGTGTTCCATAATCCAGCCAGACCCACCTTCTCCTACCTACGGAAACGAACTGCTGCCACTCTGACGGTGGCTCTGTCTGTTATCAATGTCACGGGCCTCGTATGCCTCAAAGGCCTGGGAACACAGCTGGTGGGTCGCAGTTCCTGCCATATCACCAGAACATTGGACTCAATTGATCCCCCCCTCCTTTGTTGCTTCTCCGAATATGTACTTTGTTTGTGGCACCAAAGCTTACACTTGGCTTCCAAAAAGTTGGGGGGGTACTTGCTACATCGCCTTCATTCTCCCTCCAACGTACGTGGCCCCAGCAAACCATCACCGGCAGAAGCGCGCAGGAGACATCGAACAAGCCGACTCCACCGGAGCACAGTTCCTGGATGCAGTGAAGGGACTTGTTCCTCTGTGGGGCCCAATGGCAAACAGCCGCGCCATCCGACACCTGACCCAGGCAGTAGAAACGACCATGAACATCACGGCTGGCATCCTCACTAACAATACGGCCGAGCTTCAGGCAGTCCGCCTGGTGGCTCTTCAGAACCGCCTTGTTCTAGATGTTGTTCTAGCCGACCGTGGAGGAGCATGCCGCATCATCGGGTCCAGCTGTTGCACCTACGTGCCAGATAACTCGCCCTCAGTCTACAAAGCAATCGAGCACCTCCACAGACTTTCCTCAGAGGTTCACCAGGAGCAAGAAGGGTGGTCGCTTGGGAGCTGGTTTTGGGGTACTTTGAAGGACTGGGGATGGAGGTTGTTTACATTTATATTGATACCGGTCGTGGTACTGTGTGGGTGTTGCCTAGGTATTCAATGCTTGCCACCCTTGTGTTCACTCATTGCTAACTGCATGTGCCCTAAGACTCCGAATTTCGAAGCTGAACGTATGAAAGCTTTGTATGATATCGAAATACGTAATATAATGGGGATAGACATAAATTGACAAGCTGGCTAGATATGTTGAAAAGGGAGGACTGTTAAAATCTGGATTGTGGCGTAAACATTATCGGCGCCATCTTGTCCTTTTCAGATCAATACGTGCGTGTAAGCAGCAACCATTTTGATTGCCATGGCCTCTCTGCCCACTCCCAATAGCCAGCGTCTCTCTCTCTCTCTCCCCCTCACTCCCCAGCCTCGCAAGCATCCCCGACAAGCCCCCGGTCTCTCCTGCTTGGGTCATAAACGCACCTCCAGCGCGACCCTGCCTCCGAGCCACATCCCGTGCTGAACCCCCCTCACTCTTTCATCTCATTCATAGAACAGGCCCTTTTGATAACCTCTTCCTCCCTGCCCGATTGTCCGGCCTGACCCCAGGCCATCACTTAGCTCAACAGACGCAGTTTATTGCCCCTACAGTAGGACCTCGCCCCACATCAAAGGAGCGGGAATTAATCAATGCCTTCACACCCCTAGATCCGACCGATCGCCCACATTCCTGTTCCCAGCGGAATGTCCAGCTGCGCGATAGCCATCATGCTGAGATTTGGGTGGGGACCTCTACTGTAGATATGTGTGAGAACGGGCCTGAACCGGGGAATCCAAAGATGCCTTTGTGAACTTCAAAGCAATACCACGGATGTCATAAATGTAATAAAGCCATAAACCTGTGTATAAGAGGCCAGGCCTCAGAGATGCGGTTAGAGCACCTCGAGAAGATACCCTGTTGTCTGATTTGACGTGTTCTGTTCCGTCGGAAATAAACTCCTGTTTCCTGCCTTCCAGTCTCCAGCGCCTGCCTCTTTATTTTGGTAATCGTGAGTTGGGTGAGAAGCGGCTAACGCCGGGCAAACCTAGAAAAGGGGTAAAACGACCTGATCTGCCTGAACCCTTTTCCATCACTTTGCACTGGAGGGAATTGGGCCCAAGGCTCCTGTCTGTCACATAGGAGGCGACCAAGAGAGTGGGTTGTCGTTCACCAAGGAGGGAGTGCTTGTCGCAAGCAATTTTTGGTCCCGACAAATCTTCTTTTATGCTGAATACAGGCAAATGGTGGATGGTCGTTCACCGCAAAGGGGGCACCTGTCACAAATAAAGTTCCTGTCACGTTGAATCCTATAGGTTCACAGTGGAGGCGGACAAAAAGGTGGATGGTCATTCACCGGAAAGGGGTTACTTGGCACTAACAAGGTTTTTGACCGGGAACCTTATGTCTATGCTGGATGCCGGCATACGGGTGGATGGTTGTCACCAAAGGAAGGGGTGCTTGACGCAAAGGGTGGATGGTCGTTCACCACGAAGGGGGCACCTGTCACAAATAAAGTTTCGGCCACATTGAATCCTATTGGTTCGCAGTGGAGGCGGACAAAAAAGGTGGATGGTCGTTCACCGGAAAGGGGATGCTTGGCACTAACAAGGTTTTGGCCCGGGAATCCTATGTCTATGCTCGATGCCGGCTAAAGGGTGGATGGTCGTTCACCAATCGAAGGAGGCTCTTGTTGCAAGCGAGGCTTCGGCCCAAAATGACCCTTATCTGTGTGCTCGTGATGCAGGCAGAGGTGGTGGATTGGTCGTTCACCATGGGGGGGGGCACCTTGCACAGACGTGGCTTGCAATAGGTGATTTGTTTTCGCAATGGGGGTTCCATGCAGTGGGGGGGGCAAGGTCCCGGCCATGGTTTGGCCCGGCGCGATGCGCTCTGTAAATTTGAGTGCAGGCACAGGCGGTGGATGGTCGTTCACCGAGCAAAAGGGGGGGGCCTGCTGTCGTTGACACAGTTTGGCTGACAAAGGTTTGGTTACGCAGGTACAAGCGAAGTGGTCATGGTCTTCACTGAGATGGGGGCGCTTTTCCCGGACATGGGATAACCTTGGATAGGTTATTTTGTCTGCGCAAGATGAATGGGAAAGGGGTGGCTGGTCAGCCACTGGGTGCCACAAGGTGGCGGATGCTGGCCTGCACAGGAATTTTGGGTTTCAAGTGGAGCTGAGCACGTTGGCACCTTTCGCGACTGATGGTTGTCCCATCAACGGTGACTTATATAGAACATACGTTTGAGTGGTGGATTGGTCGTCCACCGGCTGGCGTGGGGGCAGCGGACAGGAGGCGAAAGGTGCCGGGGAGCAGGGGGTGGGGCAGTGAACCGCCCTACGGGGGTTCCCTGGTTGGCGGTACTTTGGAGGGGTGGTGAGTCACATACGGGCGATCCACCCCTCAAGGGGGAGAATGGTACACGGGTGACTGATAGCGGGGCGCGGGAGGCAATGAAGGAAATTCAACAGAGGATGCTCGGAGGGCAAGTGAAGGTGAGAATGGGGAGAGGAAGGAGGTCACCGAGTGAATGGGGAAGAGTCAAACAGGTGAGATGGTTTTGAGAAGGAGGAATGGAGAATGAGTCGGTATGGGGTGGGGAAAAGTATATTTATTGCATTTCTGTACTATGTAATAAAGCCTAAAGGAGTGTAACCTTGTCCTAATAAAATGGCCTTTTATGCTTCAAGTAACAGCGTGGAGTGTGGTTCTTGCGCGATGTGTAGTTACATCTGCTTTTGAAATACTGCATTGTCGCATTGTCTAATGTTTTAAAACGGAAACGAGAAGGAGCAGTGGATGCAATTTTGTCAAAAGTGAACGATGAGTGGGCCCGATGTTGTATATCATGACAGGAGTCTGCATCAGGAAACCCACCTAAAATTGGGCAAACTTCCCCGGCGTACTGATGGCAGGGACCCTGTAATGAATGGACCACCACCTATGATAGCCTGCTGGCAGACTAAGCCCAACCTTTAACTCCGGATGTATGACATTACAACGCATGCTTTTACATCGCATGCTTTTACAACGCTGTTTTTACAACGCATACCATTACAACGCATAATGCTTTTAGGAGCTGGATAGTGAATTGTTTAATTTACTATTCCAACTCCAGTCCCCGTGGATAGTAGGGAAGGTGTTGGATAGTACATTAAACACATTCCCTATCCTAGAGTGCCCCCCAGCGCAATGCGTTGTAATGGTTTGCGGTGTAAAAGTTGCGTCGTAAAGGCACTGTGTGGTAAAAGTTGCGTTGTAAAGGATGTTTCCCTTTAACTCCACCATCCAGTGTTACTTATAACGGCTGTATTGGTGACAGTGGCGTAACAATAGCCCCGCATCCCCTGCAGTATGGCGAGTCGCTGGCCTGGGAGGGGGGCATTTTGTAGTTTGCAGGGGGGCCCCTTCAAGTTTCGTTACGCCACTGACTTTTGGTGTGGCTGTGCGCTGGACTCCCTTTTCTGGTGCAGGCTGTAGTCCGACTTTGCACAGAGCAGTTATTAATTTCCTGCTGCTAACGCGCCTTATCGCATGTTTTGTGATCTTATCGCTGATCTGGCTGGTCGTAGAGAATGTTGCAGAGTGGTGTTTTTGCGGCTTTTGGCAGGGGAACGCCTACTCTGCATCTCATTAGCGATAGCTGCCGGGGTCATCCGTGGCGATGTGGGCTATCAGCACCAGCTTGTGAATGGGGACATAAATTTAGCGCAACTTTGGCTGCGATAAAGTGCCGATAACTCGGCAATAGCTCCTTGAGGATATGCCCCCTTGTGTACGGACAGAATGTTGTTCAACCGAGCAAAATTGCTCTGGTAATTAGGTGTCTCCCAGGGATGCTGCGTTCAATCATGAAGAAGTTTGGGTAGCAAGGGAGACGGGCTGCAGTGCAGACCCCTCCATCTGCGGCGCAGACCTTCTGACAGCTGGAAGAGACGGGTGTGTACTGGCTTGTAATATCGCCAGTTTAGCTCCGATAGTGTGTAATCGATTAAAAGGTGGGGGTCAGTTCCAAGTGTGAACGCTGCCTCATTAAAGCAGCTCCTCCCGTTTCTCCTGCTTGCCGTTTACATTTCATGACAGATTTAATTGTATGGTCACAGCGCCCTCTGCTGGTGAAGCACAATTTTCCGGCATTTGAAACTTATTCAGGCGATCTGTCCCAGCTGTTATTAAATACATTCATCCTTTCTGTTCTTCCTCGCTCGATGCTTTAGAAGTAAGTTGGGGGTTGAGGTTACTCCGTTTTGGAGTGCTTGGGTTCTTCACCTCTGAATTATATTTTGTGCTTCCCAGATATTACTGTTATTACCTACTACTGTTGTTCTACTATTATTTGTGTCACAATGTGAACGTTAGTCGGAGTATCTTATATTTTACTGATCCTTCTCATTGAATGTGCATTTTGAGATGGTTTCTATCGCCCTGTGCATTGAGAGTATAGACATATCTTAATTAGAAACTGAGGGGCATATTATCAAGGGGGTTTATCTCCGCTCTTTTGGCTTTAAAAGCCAAGAAAGCGGAGATAAAATTATCTCCCTATTATCTAGCTGTCGCTAACACCAGTTAGCGACAGCTAGTAGGAGATAGCGACCATCTTGGGCCCCACTTTGCATGTCAGTGATATTTATCACTAATGACATGCAAAGTGGGCGTGCCAAGATGTTAGCGACTGGAAACAGTCGCTAACATTGCTATCTCCTATTACCAACTTATGGAGATATTCGCGCTAAGCGCGAGTATCTCCAAAAGCTAACACCTGCCCTGAGCAGTTCTTAGCCATGTTATCCAATGGGAGGTGGATAACATGGCTAAGAGCATTAGCTCGGTAATGCATGAATATCGCTGACTTTTCAGCGATATTCATGCATTGCGGCCGATTTTTATCGCATTTGCGATAAACCTTGGTAATTCCTAGGTTTATTTGCGATAAAAATCGCCGCAGCTCAGCGGTAAATTTTTGTCTCTAACCAAGCAATAGCGATAATTATCGCTATTGCTTGGTAATATGCCCCTGAATTAATATAAGCAGTGCAAGGGAGTGTTCACATGTAAAACAGGAAGGTTATGCATGTCTATGACACTAGTAAATTATCTATTTATCTTTTCTAAGCATGTGTCAGAAATGGGGTTATTAATTTGTGAGGAGGGACTCCCACACACTAACTAGACCCACTTTGGGTGGGCCAAAACACAGTTCTGAGAGAACCCCTGCTCAACCTCTAATAGTTATTGCATTACCAGCAGTCAGCACTCAGAAACATGTGTTATGTTCAAGCAGTATCAACAATTTTAAAATAAAAAACACGACACAAAACAATGCCATATTGCAGAAGGACAGAGATACAATTGATGTACAAAAAGAAAAAGGATCATTCAATTTTGTTAAGGGGAACAAGAGTTGCAGCTTTTTAAAATTTTAAGGCAAAAATAACTTAGAAACAGTTAAAAAAGGCAAGAACAATTGACAAAAAAATCATGTTGGACCAGGACCTAGGTAAATTTCAGGCCAATTGCAATAGAGTGGAGGCCATCTACACCGAGTGAGTTGTCTGGACAGTCTACCTTCAGGCTGAGTCTCTAGTTCCTGGAAAAGCTTCTTCTGGTCAGTTGTGCAGCACCTAGCTTCTCGTGGCAGACTTCTGGACCCCTGATCTATCGCCAGACAGCCCTCTTCAGTCAGCTTGGCCTTCTTGGACTGAGGAGTTGTTCTGCTCTTTGTGTCCATAAAGCAGGTGAACAGGAAGACAACCACTTCACCCTTAGAGAGCAGTTCCAGTCCGTGAGTGTTAGTAGAATTCTGGGTTATTGAGTCCTTTTGTGAGCCCCTTCTTCAGCAGGAGTCAGAAGTCAGAATTTGTCTTCCAGTAGGGCCTTCTTCTTCAGATGGAGTCTTCCCAGATCCAAGAATATTTGGTGAGGATGATGCCGGTGAATGTGCCAGATTTATCCTTTGCATTAGCTGCTTGGGAATTCTATCACCCATTTCTAACAATTTTCCCACAGTTGCCCAAATCTTTTTACAGCAATTCTTCTTTGCCTTACTGTAAAATTACCCAGGAGTCCTCGTTTCAAGATGAAGGGACCCAGCCTCCACCATGTAGGACGGTCTTTGGCTTCTTGTCCAGTCACCTACCTGAAAGAATCACAACTGGTTGTGCCTTCTACTGGGGCTGAAGTCTGTCTAGGAGGATCCTGGGGATGAATAAAATAAGCCCTCTTTGGCATTCTCCAAGTCAAAAGAGATAGTGCTGAAATTGCCCTTTGTGTTTGCCCATTGTTCCTTTTCATTTACAGATAGCAAATCCCGCTAAGTCGTCAGCAGTTAACACCCATTGGCCATTCTTGGCAAAACTTTCTCCTCTAGACCAGAGTTGTTATCTCTACCAATCAAAGATGTGTTTTCCAGCTCTGGAAGTGTGAAGGGTGGTGAATTGTTTTTCCTCCTACTTTGGGGATGGGCTATCTAGGAGGATCTTTGGCTGTGACCATGTACAGCACTCAGTTGCCTTTCAGCTAGGTTTTCACTGTGCAAATGCCATATATATATATATATATATATATATATATATATTCACTCAAAAAACTATAAGTTTTAATGGTGTTATAGTTAGCTGGACATTTTACTCATGCAAAACCAATGAAATTGCTCTTATATAGTTAGTTGTACTAACTATAGTTTGCGCACCCGCAATCCACTGCTGATGATGTCACATATTAGATCATTCATGACATGGTCAGTGACATCACTGATGACATCTCAAATGACATCACTGATGACATCACTGATGACATCATCCAGTGAATGTGGTTTGCTTCGTTATTTAAATATGCATTATATATATATAGCAATTTACATTGAAGAATGAGTGGATATATATAAATAAATATTTGGATGGAGGATTTAGTAGCAGTGTGATTGACTGTTTACTTGACCAATTTATAATGTCTCACTAAATATAGTGGATAGTGCCTAAACTGTGTGAATATCTGTATCACTTTGGCAGTTGTTGTGTAAACTGATTCTACAGTTGGTTACTAGCTATGTGAAAGTCTATATTAGTTATTGATTAGTTAACTGAGTATTTGTATGGGAGTGTGAAAGTGTGTGTGGTTCAGTGGGGGGTGTGTGACTGTCCAAAGATGTGTGAATAGTTTATTCAGTAGATATATGAAGTTAAAACTACATGTTCTAACAGTTTGGGTGAGGGAATCTCTTTATGGGTGTGGTGATGAGCAAATATATTTCTCAAAGGTACAGGTCCAACAAACTAGAAAAATAAAAGGCAATGTATGTGTCAGTTGTTGTATATAAATAAGTATCCATAAGACACAATGATTGTGTGAGTGACTGTATGGATAACTGTATACTTGTAATAATGATTTTATAATTCACTAAGTATGACTTACTATCTAAATGAATAGAAGAAGTGGTGTTTGTATAAGTGTTTTGCTAAGTAAATATGTAAGCATGATCCATTGTTTGCATAAGTGAGTAGGATGACTTCATATGTGAATAGGATGCGTGCTGTTGTTTAATGTTGATATAGATGTATAAGTATTTTTGATAGTGTTCTATTGTTCATTGACAGCATGTATGAGTGAATCCATAGGTAAGTGAATAGATGTGTGTATACATCTATGAATCACTGAGTGGATTTTTAGATACTTGTATTGCTGTGACAATGGATTTAAATATGATACTCTGTATTTTACAAAGAGTGATGAAAGATTTTACTAGTGTATGAAAAGGTGTATGTGATTGTCACGTGGATTATTTAGTGTATCTTAGTGAATACATATATTAGCGAGTAATGTTTAAATATTTAAATATATGCATGAGTGATGTAATATGTGACGTCACCAGCAGTGCATTGCAGACGTGCAACTAACTATAACTATAACGTGGGAATTTCAATGGTTTTATGCAAGTAAAATTTCCAGCTAACTATAACTGGTGTGAAACCTATGGTTTTTTTCAGTGAATTTCAAAGGTTTTTTAAAAGCTAATTCCTAACTATAACTGGTGTGTAACCTATGGTTTTTTCAGTGAATATATATATATATATATATATAAAATTTCTATGGCAAAATGAAACCCCTAATTTTGTTCCTTTTCAAATTAAATGTATTAAGTGTTACCACTTTATTCCAATCAAGATGAGTTCAGGTGTGCCATACTTTTGTCATAAGTAAGACTGTTAGCGTTCTAGTTGTTCTTTAGAACACTCTGGGACATTCTGTCATTGGGCTATAGTTGGGCTACATCTGGCTGATATTTGGGCTACATTTGGGCTCTTTTGTCTCTGGTGGCCATCTTGGGAGACTGCATATCAGAATTTTTTTAATGAAATATAAGAGGATTTGAGAAGTCACTCAAAATGTGCCCTAATTTTTCTTTCTTCAGCACTAATCATAATTTCTATGGCAAAATGAACCCCCTCATTTTGTTCCTTTGCAAATTAAATGTTTTAAGTGTTAGCACTTTATTCCAATCAAGATGACTTCAGGTGTGCCATACTTTTGTCATAAGTAAGACTGTTAGCGCTCTAGTTGTTCTTTAGAACACTCTGGGACATTCTGTCATTGGGCTACATTTGGGCTACATCTGGCTGATATTTGAGCTACATTTAGTTTTTTTTGTCTCTGGTGGCCATCTTTGGGCTACATTGGGCTACCTTGGGCTACATTGGGCTACATTTGGGCTCTAACATATATATAGCCCAATGTAGCCCAATATATATTTTTTCAAAGTTAATTTTCGTAAAAACCACTGGAGCACATATCTTGAGACATAGCAAAGGCACATCGGGCTACCAGTCCCTACAATTTTGCCAAGTTTGGTGGAAAACCATTCAGCCGTTCGGGCTAAAAGTGAGTCCAAACGCCCTATGGAAATTAACATGGGGAAAACATGTTTTGGGACCCCCCTTTTATCTCGGCCCCCGCTTGACGAATCCCCCCCAAACTTTCAGGGAAGGAGCGGAGCGCCGCGAGGCAAAGTTACGGAAAATGTCAGGAAGATACCTCAACCGGCGCCAAAGTTATTCCCAATAGAATGTTGCGATTTCCCTATGGAAAACAATGCTAACTATATATACCTACTGGCTATCGCCAGTAGGTAATATATATATATATATATATATATATATATATATATATATATGCAAAGAACTCCACAAACGCCACTTCCTGATCCACCCAGGACCGGCAAGGCAAAGTAGGAGACGGACCACGTAGTTCACAGGCTCTTCACTTTATTGCAGCTGGTAAAAACAGGAGGGCAATACGCGTTTCAGGCTTCAAGAGCCCTTGTTCACAGGCAAAGAACTAGTGCAGCTTTTTGTTTTTTATAATGCTCGAGTGACCACATTGAACACCGCCCTTCCTCTGGTCACATGACCATAGACATAGAAAACATCTACTGTGAAGTAAAGGTTATTACTGTGCAAATACGCAAAAAAACGTTCTGGCATAATTAAACTTTTGTCAGTTAATACTAGACAAAATAGCATTTATCATTTCATACATAGAAGTAATTTTGTGTACACTATTTAAAATGCAATTTCATATATATAAACAAAGTTCATATATAAATACACATCTGAAAAGTGCGATAAAACCGGAAAAATCCAAAAACAGAGCCAAAAGAACGTTTAAACTCCATAGTATAATATCACAATATCGTTAGGGCTGGTTCAGAATAAAGTGCGAAATGCAGTGCTGGACTAGATCCGTGTCTAACTGTGCAAAAAGTGCAAACATACCTGCTGTAGGGATTTACATTATTTGGATTCTATAAAGTGCATGATAAAGTGACCTGTCTGAAAAATTCATAAATGCTTAAATTGACAATTGGGAGTCCTCATAATTTTGTCATTTATAAAAAGCATCAATATAAAATATTTAATACAGGTAAAAAAACATTATCATGTTAAAAAGTGATAAAAACACCCAAGTGCTAAAAAATCCTAAAATGGTGATAAATATAAATAACTATCTAGAGGTGAGGAGTTAATGACTAGAGTACGCCGTGGATAACAAGGAACTTGACTATCCACGGCGAGTTGACAAAATTAGATGGAAATAGAATAGTACCACAAAAAGTCGGATTACATGAATCGGTAAGGCCAATGATCAACTCTAGGTAACAGGGAACCTGACTACTTGAGGATAGAGAATATAGAGTCAAGGGATACAGTTTTTATAGGAAATTGCGCAAATCTTCAGTGTTATTAAGTCCGTTAGGCCACTTACTATCATATTCCAGAATGAATCGAGATTCTAGTTGCCTTAATTTTAGTTCTCGATTACCACCCCTTCTAAGGGGTGGTACTGAGGCTACCACATAATACGATAGGCAATTAACATCTTTGTTATGTGTGCTCTGGAAATGACGGGCCACCGGATAAGATTGATCACAATGCAGAATAGCTATGATATGCTGCAATATTCTGACGTGCACCTGCTGCTTAGTACTGCCAATATAATTGAGGCCACAGGTGCACGTCAGAACATATACAGCATAATCAGTCTTGCATGTGTGATTTCCAACAATAGGCGTTTCCTCTGTTTTAAAAGGGGTGCTGTAATGTGTTTTGTTGCAGCCAAACTGGCACGCTCTACAAGTAGAGCATTTGCGAAACCCCGAAGCTGGTTGTAACCAGATAGCCCTTTGCTTCAATTCTGGGCTACTCTTGTCAAGTATAGTATAATATATACATATATATATATATATATATATGTATATATTCCAAAAACAACGGGTCCTGCTGAGATCCTCTCCCACGTCAGGTGGCGCATAAAACGGCAAACCCAGCCGTTACATTTCAGTTCAGTTTCATCAAGTGCTATTAAAGCAATGCGCACTCAGAAGCAGGTTGCTTTTAAAGTGATCTTTTATTCCCAAATACGCTACGCGTTTCGACACCAAAATGTGTCTTGGTCACACGGTAAACTCCAAATGATCCGGCATGTTTAAATAAACATAAACAAGGGAGTTGACATGTTTGTTTTAAGTCACATGATTCTCAGTGCAAATTGATCCGCCATTACAGAGTGGTAAATTGCATAGTTTTTGGCAAAAGAAAATGTTTTTACATGTCCGTATCTTAAGTAATACTTGATTTGCTATTTTGATATTCATTTATGACATCAATTCGCAACAATTCATTTCATTTTGCTATTTATGTTCAGATTTAGGTTAAATTAATGCTGAGCATTTAACTTTCCAATCGAATTAATGCCATATTACACCATGAAAGGTATCACGTATTTTTTGGCTTGATTTTAAACATTTGTAAACATGTCTGTAACTTCGGTAAACAGATACTAAGCATATGTATCCACATTCTCTCTAGTGCCTAATCTCATTCTTTGTATGTATCACGTATAGTGACATACCCTCGGTATAGTACCAAAATGAGTAAGGGTCAGGTGGTTATTTCCAACTGGTCTGTGTTAAAGTAGTGTTCTAAAGGAAGAGTGAATTATCCTGTATTATAACACATTACATTGCTAATTTGATTACGTTTGTTTCTTTTATATTATAGTCCTTAGTGGACCACACTACAAGGTAAATACCTCTGCCTCTCAATGTTTCCAGGGAGAGCCTATCAAGGCATAGAATTTCTAAAGTGCCAAAAGTGACTGCACAAAAAAGTGAACTCTGATAGCATATAATCACAGACCTAATTCCTGAACAGCGATCAACCATTAAATTATGGCACAGTCCCAGGTTTCTGATAAACAACCTCCAACCGAATCTAAATAAACATAGTGCAAAAAAGTGAGTTTTTCTTATCTTACTCTATTATAGTGATGTCTTGAATCCAAATGAAGAAAAGGTTAGGGAAACAGTGAAGTGCACAAATTAATGAAGTGAGTTTTCCATTCCTTTTCCCCTAGAAACAAACCTATAGATACATGTTAAAATCAACATTAAAACTTATATATACATTACATTGTGATCATATTCTATAAACACATATTCATTTTATCTAACAGATACAAAATTTTGTACATTTTTTACAAAATTTTGCTCAGCAACAAAACTTTTTTAGAGTCATGCACTCGATATTCTCACTACTAGCAGCTCTACTCATGTAGGTGAGTTACCAGTTCCTCATCAAGATTGTGGCCCCCTGGAAATCTAGTTTCGAGGTCCATAATCCACCTAGATTCGCGTTTTCTTAGTGCCAATGTACGATTGCCTCCTCTCTTACTGATATTCACTTGTTCCACTACAAAGAAACTAAGTAGGGAGGTATTTGATTGATGACACTCCTGGAAATGTCGTGCAATGGGGTAGCGTGCATCTATATGTGTAATTGCTCTTAGATGCTCCTGTAACTTTTCTTGGCCATGCATGTTGTGCTACCCACATATCTCTTATGGCACGGACATTCCAATACATATACCACAAAATTAGAATTACATGTAAGAAATTGTTTAATTTTTCTAGGTTGAGGATTACCTGGGATGTTAACTTCCTTGACCATGAGACTCTCTTTACATGCCCTGCAGTGTCAACAGGTGTAAAAACCCTTGAGTCCCTGAATATGTTGCTTTTTGTTGTCACTGATATCTCCTCTCACCAAGATATCTCTCAAGTTCCTGCCTCTTCTATATGTAATCAATGGTCTATCCCCTACACGTGTGCCTATGATATTGTCTGATTTCAGAATAGGCCAATTATCGGCTAGGATTTTGCGGACTTTGTCAGATCCCTGATGGTACGTGGTGATGACTCTAGTAGTACTTGCAGCTTCCTTGATTTTGATGTTAGATGTAAGTGTTTCAGATCTCTCTATTGATGCTACTTTCGAGACTGCTTTTTTCATCACCCATTCTGGGTAGCCCCTCTCTCTGAATCTCGATAGCATGGTTTATTGTTCTGAAATGAAGCCCTCATTGCTACTGCAGTTTCTTCTCGCCCTCAGTAGCTTTACAGTAGTATTACTTAAGATACGGACATGTAAAAACATTTTCTTTTGCCAAAAACGATGCAATTTACCACTCTGTAATGGCGGATCAATTTGCACTGAGAATCATGTGACTTAAAACAAACATGTCAACTCCCTTGTTTATGTTTATTTGAACATGCCGGATCATTTGGAGTTTACCGTGTGACCAAGACACATTTTGGTGTTGAAACGTGTAGCGTATTTGGGAATAAAAGAACACTTTAAAAGCAACCTGCTTCTGAGTGTGCATTGCTTTAATAGCACTTGATGAAACTGAACATATATGTATATATATATATATATATATATATATATATATATATATATATATATATATATTCACTGAAAAAACCATGGGTTATAGACCATATATAGTTAGGAATTAGCATTTACAAAACCTTATTTTACTCACACAAAACCATTGAAATTCCATATATAGTTAGTTGCACTAACTATATATCGCGCACCCGCAATCCACTGCTGATGATGTCACATATTACATCATTCATGCCATGGTCAGTGACATCACTGATGACATCACTGATGACATCTCAAATGACATCACTGATGACATCACTGATGACAACATCCAGTGACTGTATGTTTCTGTAAAGTTAAAATATGTCTTACATATTGAAGAATGAGTGGATGTATAAGTGTCTGGATGAAGGATTTAGTAGGTGCATGACTGACTGTATGAGTGAGTGATTAAATGTGTCTCACTGAGTGCATGGGTTAGTGACTAAACTGTTTTAATTTGTGCATCATTGTGTCTGTTGTTCTGTAATCTGCTGCATGTGTTGATCATTAGCTATATGACTAACTATATGGGTTATTGATTGGTTGCCCAAGTATTTGTATGGGAGACTGAGTGTGTGTGTGGGTGGCTGGGAGGTGTATGACTCTGTGCATAGATGTGTGAGCAGTTGATTCACTAGATGTATGGGTTCAAAAGTGCACGTGGAAACAGCTGTATGGGCGGTTGACTGTGTGCATGAGTGTATTGGTGAGTGAATGGATATCTCAGTGCTACATGTCAAAGTAAGTACATATGTAAAACACAGTACATGTGAGAGTTGACATATATAAATAACTGTGCATAAAAGCCAGTGAATGTGTGAGTGGCTGTATGGATCATTGTGAACTTGTATCAGGGATTGTATAAGAGAGTAAATATGTGTTAGTATATGTTTCAATAAGTAAGGTGTGTATAACTATATAGTTGAGGAAATGGAGGTGTGATTGATTCTTTGCAAGACTGACTAGGTGTGTGAGTAACTCCATGGATGAGTGACAGTCTGTGAGTGTCTGTTTACACTGAGTGTATCTAAGGTTATATTAGAGTCTGAAGAGGTTCATCGTATCATCACATGAATGATGTCATCAGTGATGTGATCAGTAATGTCAAATGAGATGTCATCAGTGATGTCATCAGTGATGTCATTTGAGATGTCATCAGTGATGTCATCAGTGATGTCATTTGAGATGTCATCAGTGATGTCATCAGTGATGTCACTGACCATGTCATGAATGATGTAATATGTGACATCATCAGCAGTGGATTGCGGGTGCGCGATATATAGTTAGTGCAACCAACTATATATGGAATTTCAATGGTTTTGTGTGAGTAAAATAAGGTTTTGTAAATGCTAATTCCTAACTATATATGGTCTATAACCCATGGTTTTTTCAGTGAATTTTCAAGGTTTTGTAAATGCAAATTCCTAACTATATATGGTCTATAACCTATGGTTTTTTCAGTGAATTTCAATGGTTTTTTATTAGCAAATATCAAAAGCTTTAAAATGTCAAGTACGTGGTAGGTAAAAAAAAATTCGTGTTTATGCACGCTGATGTGCTTTGAACGCTGCCCCCCCCCTCTTTTCTTTTAGGAGTATTCTCTCTTTGCAGATAGTGAAGGGTAGGTAACGAAGGCCTTTGCCCCCGTTGTAATCCGTCGTGCCTGCTTCCCTCTCCATTTGATTGATTGTTATCCAAGCATTTACTGTTTTGGAATTGCTTCTCTTTGGTTCATTCTCTATTTACAAACAAGCACATAGTCGCAATACTCTGTTTAGTCTTTGCAGATAGTGAAAAATCGTTAGAAAAAACAAAAGGAATCAAGCAAAATCAGTAGGCCACTAATGGGATCTCTTTTTGACCTCGCTAAAATAGAAACATTAGGAACAACCCCTCATGAGAAATATGAAACTAGTGAGAGGAACCGAGCTCGACGCCATGATGGCTGCAAGACAGCTCGGCTCCGCCGCCCACCCCGCCCAAAATAACGACAAACCCGATGCAAATATTATAAATATATACAACACACCAGCAAAGTAACAGGGTAAAACGTTTTATTAAATAACTATTTACATGGCAGCCTGCTGCAACATCGATCCAAATACATGCTGCCGTTCCCGGGATTTCTCCCCGACTACTCTGCGGCCTACGAGATGGAGAGGCCGGGGCGTTGACTATGCGGGGCCTCCGGCCGCTACCACAGCGCCAACGATCGCTGCTGACGGAGGGGAGCCTTGCCGGTGAGACCACTGATCTGAAGAACCGCTGCCTGCGGTGCCTCCCTGAGCCGCTTGACGGAGGCCCCCGAGGGGCGGTGTGGTGGCGCGGACTCGGAAGGGGCGCTTGGCTCCTGCCCCCTCCCCAAGTCTTGTTGCCCTGCTGTGGCTTGAGATCGCCCCCGACATAGTCGGCCGGCTCCCGGGGTCCGGCGGAACTTTTTGTCTTTTGGTGACTCTTCCATTCTGGACCTTTTCCCACAATCCGTTTGACCTGAAGACACGTCCTGCGGTGCCCTGGTCCGACCATCACATATACCTGCGCCAGGAGACGGCGTGGGGTGCACTGGAAGGAAGAGGCGGCGCGAACGAGCCTCCCCCACCTCCCCAGGTGGAGGTTTCTCAGCTGCACCCCAGCGCTTAACTCGGCATCTGAGTTACGCCCACTCTTCCAGCACAGTGCCTACCTGCGCCACGAGACGCGTGGGGTGCACCGGAAGGGAGAGGCGGCGCGAACGAGCCTCCCCCACCTCCCCAGGTGGAGGTTTCTCAGCTGCACCCCAGCGCTTCACTCGGCAGCTGAGTTACGCCCACTCTTGCGGCACAGTGCCTCTCTCGGCCAGCTGAGTTGCGCCTGCTCTTGCTATTACAGCGTCTCACCCGCCATTACGGCTGAATTGCACCTACTCTTGCGGTACAGCGACAGGCGGCTGCCACGGAGCTCACAAAATTGCGGTCGGCTCCACAGACTTGGGCCTGGCCTGCAAGGATGGCTCTGGGCAACCCTGGAAATCAGACGCTTGACTGCTAGGGCATGGGCCCCATTCCCAAAAGCGTCCCCTCAGCCTTGAAGATTCTACAAGAGTCACCGGGGCCCCCGACTCCCGCAGACTTCCGGTGGGGAGCGACTGCCATGATTGCTCGCGGAACGGTCACGACGTAGCCACGGGGTGCTCTCATGCTGACGCCAGCTTCAGTCTGAAACATCCAGAAACACTGTAGTATCGCGTTGTCGCGTAATGCGTCATATGACGCGCCGCGTTAGCGCACCCGATGCGCGAAGCGAGGCGCGAAGCGCAGCTTCCCGGAAGCGATCCGGGGCGCGGCGCGGAGCGCGTAACGTAAGCATAACAGGTCATGTGACTTGTTAATAAAAATTTTCATTGGTTCATTTCACTTTTGGTTTCCTAATGATGTAAGGCTAGGTCATGTGACGTAAAAATGACACTTTTCATTGGTTTAGAACTATTTTTTTTGTCCCAAATGATGAAAACCCCTCCTTGTTTCCTCACTCTGACTTTCATCTTTGTGAGAGGAAGACCTACAGTGCCTCGCTCGGCCACCTGAGTTACGCCCGCTCTTGCGGCACAGTGCCTCGCTCGGCCAGCTGAGTTCCGCCCACTGTTGCGGTACAGTGCCTCGCTCGGCCAGCTGAGTTCCGCCCACTCTTTCGGTACAGTGCCTCGCTCGGCCAGCTGAGTTCCGCCCGCTCTTGCGGCACAGTGCCTCACTCGGCCAGCTGAGTTCCGCCCACTCTTGCGGCACAGTGCCTCGCTCGGCCAGCTGAGTTCCGCCCGCTCTTGCGGCACAGTGCCTCACTCGGCCGGTTGAGTTTCGCCTACTCTTGCGGCTACAGCGTCTCACCCGCCATCTACCTGAGTTGCGCCCACTCTTGCGGCCTACGACATGGAGAGGCTGGAGCGTTGACTAGGCGGGGCCTCCGGCCGCAACCACAGCGCCAACGATCGCTGCTGACGGAGGGGAGCCTGGCCGGTGAGAGCCACTGATCTGAAGAACCGCTGCCTGCGGTGCCTCCCTGAACCGCTTGACAGAGGCCCCCGAGGGGCGGTGTGGTGGCGCGGACTGGGAGGGGGCGCTTGGCTCCTGCCCCCTCCCCAAGTCTTGTTGCCCTGGTGTGGCCTGAGATCGGCCCCGACATAGGCGGCCGCCTCCCGGGGTCCGGCGGAACTTTTTGCCTTTTGGTGACTCTTCATTCTGGACCTTGTCCCACAATCCGTTTGACCTGAAGACACGTCTTGCGGTGCCCTCGCAATGCGGCCTGGTCCCTGAATGTGTGCAGGTGGACAGTATTGATTGGATCAAGTTGGCGGCTTCACACAAAGCTGACTCAAGTGTTGCTGCTGATGGTATGCAGACAAAACTGGTTTTCAGTTTGTACATTCTTCAGGATTTTTCCATCCAAGGCTGGTTGAGAGTTTGTAGAACGATGGCTTCAGATTTTCAACATACTACTCTTCAACATTCTTCATAAATGTAACAATGTGAGACTCACTAGGAGAACGGCCGTTTATCTTTCCTTTCAAAATGCTGCCAACAATATTTTCTGAATGGAAGACACCATCTTGTAGCATAAAGGGCTGCGTCAAGGGTGGTATTGCCCAGAATGTCTTGTTTTCTAGTGCTCGTAATGACGAAGCCAGAACTGCCGAAAGGGATTCTGGTCCTGCCGCTACTTATTGGAGACATTGAACTATACTCTGGACCTGCCTGGCCTCGACCAAAATGGCGCCAGTATGGGAGCGACTTGCAACTCCTTATGACATTCTAGTTACTTATCCTTGACGTTATGGGGGATGTATGCGGTCTTTTTGCACATGGCAGGCGGGGAAGGGTACTGACTAGGAATACGGACAACCCTATTGATGTCGATTTTTCATTATTGATTATTGTATTAATAAAGCTTCGAAGTAATGTTACCCATGATACTCGCCCATGGTGTGCGTATGGACGATTTTATTGTAACTGATCCTGTTATACTTTCAATTAAAAAATCAACCTTCACTGATTCTGCAACCGTTTGTCACGTTTAGTTTTTTCAATTAAATGGCTCGCTTGTTACATACTCCTATACCCCTGGCTTTTGAAAGACACCATCTTGTAGAATAAAGGGCTGCGTCAAGGGTGGTATTGCCCAGAATGTCTTGTTTTTTAGTGCTCGTAATGACGAAGCCAGAACTGCCGAAAGGGATTCTGCTCCTGCCGCTACTTATTGGAGACATTGAACTATACTCTGGACCTGCCTGGCCTCGACCAAAATGGCGCCAGTATGGGAGCGACTTGCAACTCCTTATGACGTTCTAGTTACTTAGCCTTGACGTTATGGGGGATGTATGCGGTCTTTGTGCACATGGCGGGCGGGGAAGGGTACTGACTGGGAATACGGACAACCCTATTGATGTTGATTTTTCATTATTGATTATTGTATTAATAAAGCTTCGAAGTAATGTTACCCATGATACTCGCCCATGGTGTGCGTATGGACGATTTTATTGTAACTGATCCTGTTATACTTTCAATTAAAAAATCAACCTTCACTGATTCTGCAACCGTTTGTCACGTTTAGTTTTTTCAATTAAATGGCTCGCTTGTTACATACTCCTATACCCCTGGCTTTTGAAAGACACCATCTTGTAGAATAAAGAGCTGCGTCAAGGGTGGTATTACCCAGAATGTCTTTTTTTCTAGTGCTCGTAATGACGAAGCCAGAACTGCCGAAAGGGATTCTGGTCCTGCCGCTACTTATTGGAGACATTGAACTATACTCTGGACCTGCCTGGCCTCGACCAAAATGGCGCCAGTATGGGAGCGACTTGCAACTCCTTATGACGTTCTAGTTACTTAGCCTTGACGTTATGGGGGATGTATGCGGTCTTTGTGCACATGGCGGGCGGGGAAGGGTACTGACTGGGAATACGGACAACCCTATTGATGTCGATTTTTCATTATTGATTATTGTATTAATAAAGCTAGAGATAAGTCAAGTACGTGGTAGATCAAAACATTTTCGTGTTTATGCACGCTGATGTGCTTTGAACGCTGCCCCCCCCCCTCATCATTTAGATTACCACCGCCCATTGCACAAAAGCGTACCGGGCGCTCCCCACGCAAAAAAAACGGTTTTTGTTGTTGTTTTTTTTTGCCTCCACATCAAACCTAGAGGGTGAGGGAGGAACTACTATGCCCCCTTATGGTCATTTCCCCCTTTGTTTTGGCCTCCTCTTGTCTCTCGATCCTACCGAGAGACAAGATGGCGGCCGCTCCGGACTGTTTAGAATGTTGACAGACACCGGAGAGCCAATCAGCTTCGCTTCGCGAAGTTCCGTTACGCGTCAAGTACGCGAAATAGGAGCGCTACCCGGAGCGCTGTTACAGATATATATATTTTTTTGAACGTTAATTTATCAAAATCCACTGGAGCACATATATTGAGACCTAGCAAAGGCACATCGGGCTAACAGTCCCTACAATTTTGCCAAAGTTTCATGCAAATCCATTCAGCCGTTCGGGCTAAAAGTGAGGCCAACCGCCCTATGGAAATTAACATGGGAAAAACGCGTTTTGGGACCCCCCTTTTTTCTCGGCCCCCCCCTTGACGAACCCCCCCAAAAATTTTCAGGGGCTGCTCAGAAACAAAATGTTCCATTTTCCTGAAAATTTCAGCCAATTCCGTCCACAAACGCCAAAGTTATTAGACATAGAATTTTCAAAAATCCCATAGAGAAAAAATCCTAACTATATATACCTACTGGCGACCGCCAGTAGGTAATATATATATATATATATACATACATACATAAAAACACATAAATACATTCATACATACATACATACATATATACATACATAAATACATACATACACACATGCATACATAAATGCAGGATCATGAGACTGAATAGGAGAAGCTTTCAGTGGCATCTCCTGGTCAAAAGAGTCAAAAGAGATAGAGCTAAAGGTACTTTATGTTCTGCCAACTGTTCTTGTCCACTTTCAGATAGCGAATCCTTTCTATGTTGGCCTGCAATTAACACCAATCTTTCCTGGTGTCATGCAAGTCTGCTGTAATTCCTCAGGGGTGGCACAATGCTTAACATGGTCCCACCTCCACCTCCAGGAAGCACCAATTCCCAGCACAATCCTTAATTAAGAGACAGGGCTTTGGAGCAGCCAGGGTAGGGTGAGGAAGGGGGACATCAGGGAGACAATATAGCACTAGTTGCAACATTAGAAGCATCCTATTTAACAAGAAAAGGTTGACCCAAATAAAATGCCCTCTTCAACAGTTGATAGGCCTGCTCTCACTCAGGAGAACATTAAACTGAACCGCTCTCCTCACTAGATGAGAAATTCGTGTTATTACATGTGCAAAATAATCATAAACAATTATAGAGATTGGTGAACCGCAAAACACATTGTATACCTCTTACAATAATTGTAGTAGGTAAATCCCTAATTGCTTGAACATTATGTTCTGCCATGCTTGTGCCATATGGAGATTGTATAACCCCAAACAATTCAACTGTGGTAGCATGAAACTGATAATTAGGCAGTTTGCCATACAAATGATTTTTACGTATGCCAAATTAAGTGTAGAAACATGTTGGATATGCGAATTCTCGTAGAAGGTCAAACTATCAACTGTGTATACAATAATACAATGATTGAGGAATTCATGCAAGATATCATTAATGAAATACTGAAACACTGCAGAGGTGTTACACAGTCCAAACGTCATCACCTGATATTCAAACAGTCAAAACAGGTTGTAAATGCCATTTTCCAATCATCTTTGTTGCGTACCCGTACTAAGAAGTAAGCCCCTCACAAAGCTGATTTATTATAGAATCGAGTCTCTTTTTTTACTTAGTCAAAAAGAACAGAGATCAAAGAGAGAGGATACTTGTTCTTTATTGTCATCTTGTTACTATAATCTTTGCACATTTTTAGTTCCCCATTTTCTTTAGACATTAAATACAAAAGAAAGATTGCTGGGGAACAAAAAGGTCAGATGAAGCCATTTACCAGGTATTTATTTTAACAGTTCCTTAAATGCTAGTTTTATCCATCCGTAAGGTCATAAATCCGACGAATACGGACTTCACTGCAGGACATAAATTCAATCTGACAGTCATAATGCAAATCACCAGGTAACATCTGTGCTTTCTGTTAATCAAATTCATTAGCAAAACGTGTTTAAATAGATGGGAGTTCAACTTGTATTTCAGCAGCATTAGTAACCACGTAACTAGAAACTAAGGACTGTACAGATGAATGCTATTTAATTTTTTCTTCTTCAAAGTAAAGCAATGAATACTAAACAAACTTCTGGATAGGTAATTTCACAAGTTTTACTGTTAATCTCTTGTTATGATGAGCTAACCAGGCCATTCCTAAATGAACCCATAGTGAGGTGTAACGCTCACATCAAATCATATGGATTCGGTATGCCATCATTCTCCGACAGGACACAAAAGAGTGCTTTTTATGTTACTTTAATTGTAGGTCCAGATCTAGAAAGTGAACCATCCACCACTACTACAGTTTCTGGATTCTTTTTTGTCCAAACAATAAGTTTGGCTTATGTGTCATGTGGGTGTCTACTACATTTCCGGTAGCCCGAAAATCTATCATGACCTGAATTTGATGAAATTCCATCTCCAAGATCACTAGTACCATAGCTATAACTAAATGCCTTTCCGGTTTCTCTTGGAAATCTAAAATCATTGAAGGGATTCTCCACTTATGGCTCATAAGAGCTGTCTAATTTACCTTCTGTGAATCACTAACCTAGTCAACCACGTCTTTCTTAAGTTCACCTTTAAGCTTTGGTCTTGTAGGGCATTCTTTGTGAAAGTGACCCTGTAAGCCACAGTACATGGTTAACCCAGTACATCATCTGAGGTTGATTTCTTCTCTTGATAGAGACATTTTAACACTACCAATCACTATTGGTTCTACCGAGGAATTAGTGTTCACATGGTTAGTAGGTCTAAAGATCTGATGCTGATTCAGTTTTCCCTACTTCTTTTCCTGTTTTTGACTATTCACCTTTCTTTCACTTAATCAATGATCTAATCTTAAGGTGAGATTCATCAAATCAGTAGAGCCAATAGCCTGGGGTTCTATTTAAGCCAAAACATCTTTCATATCATCTTTCAAACCCTGATAAAAGCAGGAGCCCTGACATCTTAAATTGTGACAGATAGACATCAAGGTCACAATTCTGCTTGTTTTCATTCTAATAATTCCTCATAAGCTGATAAAGTTACACCCCTTCAATCAAAACAAAAAAGACTTGTTGTTTCTTTATATATAAAAAAACTCATTTTGTAGTTGTGTTCATGTATTTACATGTCTTTTTAGGAAAATAATGCCAATTCTTTTAGTGTAAATATGTTATATTGTCAAACATAGTGATTCTATTAGAGGGGATAACAACAAAGGTATATAGTCAAGAAAAGATTGGAGCTTTGGTCATGTGTACCAGAGGTTACCTAATCTTCCTTTGTTATTACAGATATACATAATTAATTATTGACATTGTTTTTATGGTATTTTGATGATTTTTTAACTTATAGTTGTTTAAATAAAGTCACAGACACTTTTGCAATCAACAGGCTTCATTGAATGATGGAATGAACTAGTAGAGGTGACCAGATAGAGTCTATTGAGTTGATAATAGCCATAAGTGAGACAGGAGGGACTTTTTGCTGTCATTATCAACGGAATAGGCCATTGAGTCTCATTTCTCCCTAGGTATGATAGTACAAAAGCCACCCTTGACTGCACAACAGGAAATACTGTTGGTTGGCATATGGGAAGCAACCGTACTTGTGTCAGGAAGATCTGATTTTTACTAGGTTCCCCAGAAAACCTTTTTGTAGTGGCTAAAGGAACTGTTCAGGGAACAGTCACTGAATTGTTTTGTGTAATAAAAGGGCTGCCAATAGAATCAGATTTACTCTTGCACCTGTCTGGAATATATCTTGCGCCTTGAGACCCTCGCGGGTATGTAGCGCGCTCTATACATTTTTGATTGATTGATTGATTGAGAGTCCTAATCTGCAGCTGTGCAACCTTATTGACTAGAGCAGCAATTCCAGCTTGAGCTGCCACCACCTCTTGTTACAGAGTGACCAAAGCCTTTAAAACATCTTCTAAAGAAGTCATAATGAGGTCATACCACCTGGGAGCAAACGTCTTTATGGGGTTATTATGCTGTCCTGCAGGTCTGCTATGATTCCTCAGGAGTGGCGTGATACTTAGTATGATCTCACCTCAGACAGAACCAATTCACTGAAATATCCCTAATTAAAGGACAGGGCTTTAGAGTGGCCAGGCGAGGGTTATGGTAGGCAGGGAATGAGAAGGGAGGGAGATTGGTGTACTACTAGATTACTTCAGTATTCTTAAACATTCTTTTCCTCACAATTCTTAAAATATATACTACCTTTCTTAGTTTTCAGCAATAACCTCATATATAGATGTTTCTTCCCCCAAGGCTTATTTCTGTTATTCGGATAAACATACAAGAACATAAGCAAGTGTTAACAATTCAGAAAGCCAGGAGCACCTCCACAACATGTTTATTGATTGAAGCATGGGGGGGGGGGGGTACTCCCACAAGTTCAAAGAACGGCTCTAATAGTAGTAATACCTAAGGAGGGCACAAGTGTGGGTCATATTGGCTGATATCACTCCTAAACAACGAGCCTAAAGTACTAGCCAAGGCTCTCTCAAGCTGACTCAGCAGGGTGAAACCTTCCCTCATTCACCCAGACCAGGCAGAGTTTATGCCCCATAGAAGCACCAGGCTTAATTTAAGGCGATTGTTGGGGTTCTCCACATAACATCAGAGCGAACACTGAATCCAGCGACCTTTCTTTCGCTGGACGCTAGAATGGCTTTTGATAGTGTGGAATGGCAGTACTTATATGCAGTCTTAGGCCAGCTCGGCTTTGGACTTAGCTTTGTGAGCTGGGTGAAGCTCCTGTATCAGAAACCATTAGCAAGGGTGCCTGTCAACTCCTCGTCATCTCAAATCTTCGAGCTACAGAAGGGAAAGCGACAGAGCTGCCCACTGTCCCTGCTCCTGTTTGCTTTGGCGCTTGAGCCACTGGCTGCGTGGATACGGCAGGATCGCCTGATATGGGGTATCCTAATCGGAGGTGAATGAGAGGAACGCATTTCCCTCTGCGCTGATGAAGTACTCCTATATGTTGAAAGACCCAGGCAATCAATTGATAGAATGCTACAGATCCTCTGGATCTTCAGAGACTACTCTGGCTATTGCAACATCTGGGACAAGTCGTTATTGTTTCCGTTGGTGAAGGGGGGGGGTGCCTGCTCTCACCTCCAAATGTAAAGTACCGGTGGAGACGTAATGCTACTTATGGCTAAATATAACTAGGGACCCACATGAGTTTTACCAGAAAAAAGCAGAGACCCAGTTAGCAAGATTTGTCATGGATGCCAAACGCTGGTGCTCGCTTTCTCTTACGCTAATAGGCGGGTCCGGCACTATTTAAGATGATGATATTCCCACAAATGTTATATGCAATCCAGAATACACCCTATGAGATTCCTAAGGCATTTTTTCAGAAAATAGACACGGAGTTGAGGGCGCTCATATGGAACGCAAGCGCGCCATGCATAGCTTTACACAGACTAAACAGAGGAGTCTATGAGGGAGAACTGGCTATACCAGATATCAAGGACTACTATTGGGCCTCTCAAATGGTGTGTATCAATGACTTGTCTTCACTGACAGATCAGATCCAGCATTCCGGGTAGATAGAGTGGCGATGGGAACCAGGGGCTATCCCTTCCTCTTGTACAACAAACCGAAATTGAGAGATCTACCTCCTCACACGCTAACAGTGTTGAAAGCATGGCAGTGCTCTGCAAGGTTCTTGGGTTGGGACAGGAAGTTGATGGCGATGACCCCTCTTTGGCCAACTGGCAGAAGTGGGCCACCTCAGGGAGTGCGAAAAGTGGAAACCTTTGGGTCTAGACAGTTTGGGGGATGTTTGGAGAGGCCAGGCCTATATTACATTCCAAACGCTACAAAACTAATTCAAAATGGGGCAAGGAGAGTGGCTGAGATACATTCAAGTGGGACATTCCCCAAAGCACTATGTAAAGGAAGGGGAGGTACTGGCTGACCCCTCGCCGTTAGAAGATCGGCTGCTCACTGACCCCCTAAATGCTAAGGTCATCTCACTATTATACAAAAATATCCTTAATAATCCCCCTGAACCCTTTTCGACACTAAAGACCACCTGGGAAGGAGACATAGGGCAGCTTGACGATGAAGAATGGACAGTAGCCCTTCAGAGCCCACGGGAAGTAGCAATCCACTCCAGATTCCGTCTAATCCAACAGAAGGTCCTGCATCGAGTCTATTACCCCAGACCACTACTCCACAAGATAGGCCGTGCAGACAATAGTTTCAGTCAGAGAAGCCGTGGACAAGAGGGGACTTCCATACATATAATGTGGGAATGTCCGAAGATACAAAACTACTGGGCAGAGATAAGAGATACTATGACGGGGTGACAGGAGTAGAGGTCTCACTGGAGCCTAAATGATTCATGCTGACGATTTCTGGGTCTGAAGAATGACCCAGATATACGAGAATATGGTTGGCCCAAGCGGTCGTGGTCGCCAAACGCAATACAGCAAAATATTGGGGAGCAATACAACCGCCAAAAATATCAGAGTGGAAATCCGACTTGGATTGGTGCCAACAAGCAGCGCAGACTATATATAAAGCTAGAGGTTGTGCGCGAAAATGGGAGAAAATATGGGGCCCTTGGAGGGTTTTCCGGAGACTGTAGATGTGGAAGTGGGAGGAGGTGATTCCATTCCGATTGTCTATTCAGTCCGTTATTCTTCATGTTCATTTACCTGTTTGTAACCAAAGAATGACTCAACCTTTTGATATTGCATAATGTGTTCTACCAAGTTTATTTCCTGAGCACAAAATAATAACAAGAAATACAAATAAAAACATTCAGAAAGCCAGTCCGTACTAACAAGACTCTTGGATAGATCAATGATTCCAAACCTTCTTGTGATTATGACATCAATGATTACCTTAAAGTAAATGTATGGTTCTTGAGGAATACAAGTTCAAGCAGTAAAGTCATTATAAAAACATTAATGTCACTCAATCAGTCATAAAAACATTATTGGCATAAACCAGCCATGAAAGTTTAAAGAAATGCCATAAGGACTATAGTCTTTTATACCCTAAAATTACCCTAACCAGCCTTTACCAGTACCCACTCCTAAACTCTTAATCTGCCCTTACCACCCCCAAACCCTAAAATTACCCTTACCACTCTTTACCACTTCTGACCCCTAAACCAAAATTTAGCCTTACCACCCTAAACACTAAGATTACCCTTACCACCCCATAACTTTAAAAGTACCCTTTCCATCCTTTACCACGACCCACCCCTAAATACTAAGATTACCTTTACCACCCCATAACTTTAAAAGTACCCTTACCATCCTTTACCACTACCCACCCCTAAACACTAAGATCACCCTTACCACCCCATAACTTTAAAAGTACCCTTACCATATGATTACTACTACCCACCCCATAACACTAAAATTACCCTTACCACCTATTACCACTACATACCCCTAAAGCCTGAAATGACCTTACCACCCCAAACTCTAAAATTACCCTTACCACCCTTTATCACTAGCCATCCCTAAACCCCCAAATTACCCATAACACCTTTTACCACTGTCTCTAAACAATAAATGTTCCGTTACCACCCCATAACCCTAACATCATCCTTACCCCTCTTTACCACTACCCACCCCTAAACCCTAAATTTACCAGTACCACTGTTTACCACTACCCGCCCATAAACCCTAATGTTGTGCAAATTTGTAGAGCGCAGTGGGTATCCTCGCACTGAGTAGGTGTGAGTCTAGCCACTGCTAGAGCCTAGTCGGACTACTAGAAAAGTCAGCTCTTCAGCTTCCTGCGGAATTTAAGAAGGAGGAGGAGGCTCTTATGTGTAGCGGTTGGTCATTCCACATTTTAACAGCGGTGCAGGAGAAGGCTTGACCTCCAGCTCTGGTTTTCTTTATGTGTGGGATTTGTGCAAATATGGATCCGGACAAGTGGAGGTGCCTGGAAGGTTTATGAAAGTTAATGAGTTTGCTGAGGTATGCTGGGTCACTGTTAAGTAGTGCATTCAAAGTGTGGGTGAGGAGTTGAATTGTGCTAGTTCGTGAATGGGGAGACAGTGGAGCTCATTCAGGTGTGCTGTGATGTCAGTGTGGCATGGGACGTTGAGAATGATTGGCAGCTTATCCACTACTTCTAGCACCAGGGCCAGATATGGAACAATGAGGGGAAGAGGGGCTCTCCCACAGAGGAACCAGAAATGTTCCTCAGAGAGCAAGAGCTGGGGTCTCAGCATAGCTATAGAAGAGAAGAAGTGGGCAAGGCCGGAGAGAAGAGATGGTGACAGTGAAGAAAAGGAAGATGAAGAGTTGTCCAGGGGTGGTG
The DNA here is from genome assembly GCF_964261635.1 of Lissotriton helveticus. NCBI lineage: Eukaryota > Metazoa > Chordata > Amphibia > Caudata > Salamandridae > Lissotriton > Lissotriton helveticus. The sequence continues at coordinate 553,981,192 of NC_136063.1, forward strand.
GGTTTGATCACAGACTTCCCAAGGGCAAAGGTCCCAAGTACCAGAAGGGAGATGACATTGACAAATGGCTGGCAGCATTTGAGTGAGCCCTTAGGATGAGATGGGTTAGGTTCAAATAGTGGGGTTTACTCCTGTGGAATTTGATCCCAGTAGCTAGCAGGGATAGACTCCTGACGCTACAGAGGGGTGAAGTAGAATCTTACTTCCACATGAGCAAATGTCTGGTCAGAAAGTTTGGTCTCATGCCAGAGCAGTATAGGGTGATGTACAGGAGCATCCATAAGTAAGCAAACAGTTCTGGGTGGGCTATGTTGACATCTCAGTGAAGGCACTTCACTTATGAGGGGCTGTTCAATTTATTCCTTAAAGAGCACATCCTGACTCAGAAGTTACGCCAGTATCTAGTGGACTCTAAGCTGTACAGGTCCCAGGGAACTGGGAAAGACAGCTGATGAGTGGGTGAGAAACCGGGTTTCCAATCAACACCATGCAGGTTATCAGAAGAAAGGAGGGCAGGTCCCCTCTGAGGGAAAGCCCTGGACAAACAAGATAAAAAAACATAGTCCTCGCAAGACCAATAAAAACCTGCACAAACATGATCTGAGAGATACAGGAGTCAGTGTGACCATGGTCACAAAGAAATGGTTTGTCTAGAGCAGATTATACCTGGTGTGTATCACCAGATTACCTATGCAGACAGCAGAGCCAAATCCATCCCATGGCAATGGTGAGTGGAGGTGTGACAGGCCCTAAAAAGGAAGTTGTGTCTCCTGCCCTCCCAGTAGAGTGTCTACTGGGAAATGATCTTGAAGCTTCTGACTGGCCAGGATAGAAAGAATGGTCCATGCAAGGATACTGAACCTCCCTGAGTGGATATGTGTTGTGCCCAAGTCACACACTTGTGGAAGGGAAATACAGGATACTTGGACCCTGGAGCAATGGGTCAAGCCTCCAATGACAAGAGAAAGGGCACAGGCCCTGGTGAGCCAGCCCAAAGAACTCCAGAGGTGCAGGAGGAAACTGACTCTGAGGGGAGGATCTGACAACTGAGATAGGGATTCCACTTCTGAAAGATCTGCCCAATTTGGCAGAATTGCAAGGAGCTGGTGGACTCTCCAGAGAGGAGTTGTGTCAGGGGTAGAGAGGATGCAGGCAAGAGAAGGGTGATGTTAATGTTAATGTTACTGGTATTTATAAAGCGTGTGAATACCCGTAGGTGTCTTTGCGCTGAAGACATAGTAGGACTGCGCAGACGACTAGTTCTGGAACAGCGTAGTTTTTAGTCCTTTCCTGAAAATGGAGAGGGAGCTCGCCCCTCTTAGCTCGCTCGGAAGAGTGTTCCACAGTTTAGAGGTGCCACAGCGAAAGCTGCGGCCGCCCCAACGCAGTGTTCGAATTCTGGGCACTGTCAGGAGTTTGGCCCCTGTAGAGCGAAGATGTCTGGTTGGTTTATACCAGACAAAAATATTTTGTAGAAAGATGGGACCTGTACGGTTCAATTCTTTGTATGCCAAACACAGAGCCTTGAATTTTATCCGTAATGCCACATGTCAGAGGATTCTACAAAGTCTACTAGACTGAGGGAGTCCAATATACTGAGGCCAGAGACCGAAAATGAAGGAGCCACCAGGAAGTTGGTGGTCACCCAAAAGTATAGAGAATTGCTCCTCACATTGAGCCATAAAATCTCCTTGGTAGGTCTTTTGGGTCAGAATAAGACTTGGAACTGGTTGGTAATCATTTCTATTTGCCCAACATGACTATCAAAGTGAAACAGTTTTGCCGCAACCTGTAAGGCCAGTGACAAGACAGGGGGCAAGCCAAAGTCTCCCTTGATACCACTGCCAGTGGTTGGGACTTCATTTGAGAGGTTGTGGGTCGGCATTAATGTTCCTCTGGTCTGACCAACTCCCTCAGAGAAAAAATATATCTTGGTGGTAGTGGACCATGCCATAACATATCCTGAAGCAATACTGCTCAGAACAGTCGCTGCTCCTTCAATGGCTAGGGCCCTAGTTGGTGTGTTTACCAGAGTGGTTTTTCCATTAGAGGTCGACTCAGATAGAAGCATACATTTCATGTCTTCCCATCTGAAGGCAATGTGGGATGAATGTAGTGTTACCTACAAATTTACCACCCCATATCATCCCCATACTAATGATCTGGTGGAAAGGTTCAATGAGACCCTGAGGCATGATCATGATTTTGTCTGAAAAACCCAGGAGGAGATGAGATGCTCTCCTCCCATGCCTGCTGTTTGCTTACAGAGAGGTGCAACAAAAAGGGGTTGACTTTGCCACTTTGAATTGTTGTTTGAGCACTCCTTTAGAGGGCCATTGTGTCTGGTGAGAGAGTCTTGGGAAAAGTCTCTCAGGAAAGCCAAGGGCATTGTGCTGGGTTACGTACTAGGCCTGAGATTTCGCATGGCAAAGTACATGCACAAAGCAAGCAGAATGTTAGAAGGTGGCTTATTAGTAGGTATAGGTAGGTACCTACCACTCGTAATTAGGCCAAATCACAATATAAGGCCCGGTCAAGATCTCAATAAATTATTTCCTTGCTCAGCCCTTGGTAGCTGACTGCGAGCAGGCAGGCTTAACTTAGCACACAGTTGTGTAAAGCAGATTAAAAAAACACAGCACATTTAATAAGTGAGACACAACACACAATAAAAATCCAACACCAATTTATAAAAATAGGAAAAATGTTTATGATTAGAATACATCAAAGTGACAAAAATCTAATGTAGGGAACTGGATACATGAATTGTTAAAGAGCAAACACTTTCTAGTGCTTAAAAGCCAAAAGTGCTAACCTGGGACATCTGGTTGCTCTTGATCGGGACAAAGTCAAAGTTTCACCCAACTGAGGTTGATCACGGGTCGGATACAATGAGCTGTAGGGACCAGCCAAGTTTTCAAACGTCATGCAGGCCTCCGACAATTCCTGAAAGTCTCATTGCCAATTTACAAAGAGCTCCACAGCTTCAGTGGGGCAAACACGTAATCACTGCCTAGATCGACAAACGATAATATCCTCTACTTGTCGAACAAGTGGCCCACCAAGTGGCACTTTGCATGGTGCCATGATACGACTGCCACCCAATCCATACCTGGAAGGAAGTCGGCATTACCTAAGATCTGTGTCAATGGAGAATGGAAAGATGAAAGGCCTTTACGTTGTCCCTCTTGATCCCAGACTTCCATAGTGGGTCTAGTGATAGGGGATAAGTAGAAGTTCCTCAAGCAGTGCAACCACTTCAAGAAGGGAATATTCCACAAAAGCTGACTTGCCATTGCCCTGTCTTCAAATAGCCAGCGTTTTTCAGATATCTTCCGCTTCTACTTTACTAAGTACCGTAATTCTGCCTCCTAATAATATTGTAAAAGGTTATGAAGACCCAGGCCACCATTAACAGTGGGTTGGTAGCTCTGCTATTTCCGCATTCGAGCTATCTGCCCAAACAAATTGGTTAATTTCTCCTTGCAAACCTGGATCATCCCCAGGGTAAATGTCAATGGGAGGGTCTGGAATAAGAATAGGATCTTGGGTAGGTTGGCCAGTTTAAGGGCAGCAACCCTTCCAAGTCAGAAGAGCCTATAGTGTCACCTTTGGCACAAGTCTATGTATAGGTGTTGAAGCACAGATTCGTAGTTTAAGGCAGTTGTCGCCTGTACTGAGGATGTTCATTGGATCCCCAAATACAGATTGGACGCGTGCACCCACTGTATCAGATATCGTGTTGTGAGTTGTGACCCTGTCGTTGGAGATACTGAGAGATTGAGAGCCTGGGATTTACTCACATTGATGCAGAACCTCGGCGCCAGGCCAAAGGTCTCCTGTTTAGTCAAATGCTGAAAGGGTTGTGGTGGGGGTATCTAATGCTACTAAAACATCATCTGCATATTGGCTGATGGTGTGGTGTTTCCCATCAAAGGTGACTCCAGTAAAATAGGGCCCCGAACCCACTGGGCCATCAGCTCCATTGAAAGGACAAACAACAGTAGGCATCCCTGCTGTGTGCCTCTGCGAAACAGTGCCTAGTCCTTTGCTTACTTTGACTACTGTGTTGGGATGACTATAGTTTCTTAGGATCCATGCCTTAAACCGCTCCCCAAAACCAAAGTGGGAGAGCGCTGCTTTGAGCTATGGCCAGTACACTCAGTCGAAGACCTTTTGATGTCGTCAATAGTATTATCTCCCTGCTTGAGCGTTTGGCCTTATCAATTAGATGTAGAATGCATTTAGTGTTGTCACTGCACTGCCTATTAGGCACAAATTCCACTTTGTCTGGATCGGTTAAATTTGGCATGAATGGCCCTTAGCGAGCCGCAAGGATGATGGTAATGAGTTTAATGTCTACGTTAAGATGGGATAGTGGTAACAGCTGCATTTTTGTTTGTCCTTCACAGGTTTAGGAGTAACCATGATTGTTGCCTTCAGCATGGAAAAGGAAATCCACCCAGTGTCCATGATCGAATGAAAGCGTTGGGTCAAAATTAGAGCTAGGACCTGAAAGAATGTTTTGAAGAAAAGAGCTGGGAAGCCATAGGGTCCGGGTTATTTCATGGGTTTCTGGAGGGAAATGGCAGCTATAACCTCTTCAATGCGGATCTGGCAATAAAAGGAGGCTATAGACAAATGGTTTCTATGTTGTTCCTCTCTTCAAGGGAGTAGCTGTTTGCGAGTGGTAAGGCGATAGGATCTCACTCTTCCCTGTAAAGGGTAGTAGTGGGGATCCTTTTGTTGGATCATAATGCCCTCACACACCCTTTCAGGTGTCATGCTTCATCAACTGGGCTGCTCCTCGTTGGGGCGGCGCTGTAAACCCCAACGGGCTCCCTAAAAAGGGGCTCTTTGTCGGATATCTTCTATCCAACTGCCGTATGATGAGAGAGGGCATTATGATCCAACAAAAGGATCCCCACTACTACCCTTTATAGGGAAGAGTGAGATCCTATTGCCTTACCATTCGCAAACAGCTACTCCCTTGAAGAGAGGAACAACATAGAAACCATTTGTATATTGCTTGTATCGAGGCATCTCTATTGTTGGACCTCCCCACTTTTCGTATAGTGGGAATTAGCCTCCAGTCCCCTCCCTTTGTTCTTGAATAAAAGGCACAATGCTAAAGAAGATTATAAAAGATGTGAAAGAACAAACTCGATAATTGTTCTAGAGTGACAGCTGAAGCATAAATCTTAAGCTCAATCTCACCAGAGTAAAACTGATTAAAGAGAGCACCATTTTCCTCATATAGTTTCTGAGCCCCGGGCAGTAAATAAAGTACAGGGCCGTAATTATATTTGAATAACACCTTGTATCCTTGCTGAGGTCCTGAATCATATTTCGGTGGGAGGGTAGCACACGAATACCTAGGTTTTGCTTGGTTGCAGGATGTAAGGCGTGTTTTTTGTTTAGCAGTGTTTTGGTGTTGTGCCTGAAGAGTAAAGGTGTGCTCTTATTGTGTAACTGTGGACTTGTAGTTGCGCTTTAGTTTGAGTTTGGGTAAAGATGAGTGAGACAATCATTTGCATATGTTGAAACTTGGAGGAACACACTAGGCTTGAGGTTTGATGTACTTGGCAGATCAAGCAGAGGAGCGAAAATGTTATTCCTTCTAGGACCAAGAGCAAGTGTACAGTTGATAATGTGGATTTGGCATTGTTTAATTTATATGTCCTTTGGTTATTTTTGCAGTCTTGCTTTTTGCTGGTTGAAGTATTTTTTTGTTCTTTCTAGGTTATATCTGTAGATTGTTTAATGATAACTAGGTCCACCTTGCCTTTGGGATCAAAAAGGGAAACATTTTCTTTTCTTCGAGATGGATGTGGGCTACTTGTTACATGAGTGTGTAGATTTGGGATTGAAAAGTTAACTGTCATGAACTCTTTCTACTACAGCATGTTGTTTGTTTTTCATTTCAAAAGCTTACCTTTTGAACTTTGCTGTGGATTGAGAGTATCAAACATGAAACCGTCCTGTGCGTTTTGCTGACACAACGTGAGCTGTAACAGACTCTTGGGGAACCCCTGCCTACCACTAGATTCCAGGAGTAACTCAGTATTAAGTTAGGAGTGCTCCAAGAGTATGTCATGCATACTCAGAACAAAACCTTTGTGAATAGGACCCTTTGCCATCTTCTTCTTCCCAGCAAAGCCCTCCTATTGTACAATTCCACGTCCTTTTCCTAAGATGTTAATGAAAATGTCAAAATCTTGAATTGTAGCCCGTTCTACATCAATGGCAATAGTACAGGGCGGGCCGTGTTGTTGCCTACAGATCGGTTAAGGAAACAATGAATATTATTGAAGATAATTTATCCTTTGAGTTTAAAAGCACACAGGCTAGTCACCGTAGAAACTATGATGACCTTTGACATCTGTGCAGCTAAGACCGGTCTCATGCACATAAATGTGATTTAGCTATTGAGTTAGGAAAAGGGTTTGATAAATTGATTAAGCACCATCATTCCAGCATATAAGTAACCTGGCCTGAAAAACCAAACATGAAGTAGTTTAGACTTCCTAGAGGGCTGCTTCCTATGTATATTGGATCTACAAGTCTCTGTGGCTAAGCCAGCCAGATAAATTAATGAACTATCCACCCCTCTGGCTATGGAGGAAATTCAAATCATGACTGTTGGACTTGGCCCTTTTTGCAGGGTCATCCTTAAACTTTTTGCCTTTTTTCTAGCCTTTTCTCTGACATGGTGTTGGTGGTTTTAGGCCTCCGGGCACTTTAGCACTGCTGTCCAGTGTAACATGCGTGCGCTCTCTGTGCTACATATGGTAAGATTGGTCTACACCTGTTTGGCCTATTTATTTTACCTGTCAGTCCCTTGTAAAGTGTTATCTCAAATACCGAGGGCTAGTAAATTAAATGCTACTGGTGGGTTTGCAGCGCTGATTGCGCCACCCACCACAGTAGCCTTGCAAACCTATCTCAAGCCTCTGCCATTGCAGGGCCTGTGCGCGCAGTGTTACTGCCGCTGTGACGTGGCACCTAAAGTGTGTGCCATGTCTGTGACCCCCTTTTACTACATGTCTGTCACCCCTAAGGTAGGTACTAGCTAGCCCTATGGGCAGGGTGCATTGTAGGTAAAAAGATAGGACATGTACCTTAAGTGTGTGACATGTCCTGGTAGTGGCCAGTTTGGTTTCTCACTACTGTGGGGCTGCCCTCCCACAGGAATGCATTGGGGATTGCCTGATAAGTGTTTCAGTAGTAATTCCTGATATGAGTTTAGTATATTTGGAATTGTCATAATAAATACTGCACAATGGTGTGCGCAGATTTATTATAACTATTTTAGAAATGCCACTTTTAGAAGTTGGTATTTCTGTGTGCTATATGTCTGCCTGCCTGATGTGAATTGCATGGCTGGCTTTTGAGTGACAGGGGCTGGGAGGTGTGTGTGGCTCCAGGAGGGGCAGGGTGAGTCAGCACTAGGCTGAATGGAAGGAACATCTGCATTGTGAGTAGTGGGAGGAGTAATCCCCTGACCCTGAACAGGTCTATGCCTAGCCTGTACAATGCTGGCTCCGCCCCCTGTGGTGTGTCTGATGACCAAGCCTGCCTCCACCTACAAAGGGAAAGAGGAGCCTTGTAAACAAAGTGCTCCAATTCCCCCCTGAACCAGTTGCATCTGGTTACCCCAAAGCCCTGTACTACAGACAAAGGAAAAAGCAATGTAAATATAGGGGCTGTGACCCCATAATGTGTGCTGGATTTGGATTTGCTGGGGGCTTGCTGCTGCTGGGGGCTCAGGATGAGCTGCCACAGGGGCTTGCCTCCCTGCTGGAAAGCCCTGTGTGCTGGCCTCCCTGGGTCCAGCTATGCCCCATGGATCTTTGGACAGCTAGCGCCTCGTGAGTGCTGTGTTTTACTTTCCCAAGGAAAAGGAGAGCATGGGCTGCGCAGCGCTGAGCTGAGCTGCTCGTCATTTTAGAGGGAATCCCCATCGTAGGGATTCCCCAGTGTTGCCTGGTGGAGCGGGTGCCCACCACGCATTCTTTGCATACCGAACAGGAGCCCACCCCGCTTTATGTATATTTAAAAAATAGCTGGTGCTCACCCAGCATTATGGTGCCTTGGGAGCGGATGTCTACCCCGCTTTATGTATATTTTAGCCGCAGGCGCCCACCCTGCTTATGATCTTGACAGCGGGTGCCCACCCAGCTTTTCGTGATGATGACAGTGGGTGCCCACCCCGCTTTGTGCGGTGGATGTTCGCGGGTGCCCACCCCGCCTTGATGATTTGTTTGATGAGTGGGTGCCCACCCCGCAATTGTCCTTATTTAAAAATGGAGCCTACCCGTATTGCCACCGCAGAGAAAAAGCACCGCCGGAAGGAGGAATCCCCGCCCGCCGCCTAGGGCCATCAGGAGCCTCGCAGGCTCCACAGTGAAGACCTGTGTTCCAGGAGAGGGTCCGGGTGAAGAGCCCTGCTGTGGAGGGAGTCCAGAGAAGACCAGAGGAGTCCCCAGGAAAGCCCGGTGATTGGGGCTGGCTGAGTGAGCGAGAGCGAGGCACAGTGCCCGTGCCTCTTCTGTGTGGCTATTTTTACAGCTGCCCGCCTGATATACGGCAGCTGCAACAATGGGGGCATTTTTGATTTAGAGAGCCCCGAGGGCACGTGCCAGGGCCCCTTTACTTTACTTACAGCTGTGCCGCACTAGCACGGGCAGCTGCAACGTTTGGCAGCTTTTTGAGATTGAAGTCCCTGAGTGGGACAGGAGAGGCACAGTGTCGCAGCTGCGCTGCACCAGCACGGGCAGCTGCAACGGTTTGCTATATTTGTTACAGAGACCCAGGGGGACCCACCCAGAGGGCACAGTAAGTGCCCATGCCCACACTTTGTTTCACAGCTGCACAGCAATTAGTGGCAGCTGCAACGTTTAGGCCAGCGCAATTGCGCACTTGTGGATTCTGCCGCATTGGCAGCATGCCCTGACATTATGGACATAGGGCATTTGAGCCCTCTGAGAAGGCCAGTTGACCAGGGGGACAGTGTTAGGTTGCTAGGGCGCCAGGCCCTAAGGTGATTTATCTGATGCCCAGGAAATGTGATTTATGCACCCTGATTTATGCCTCTAATGTGATTTATGATTATGAGGTTATCTGTATACTGTGTTTATGTTTAGGAGGTTATGCCTCTAATCTGTGATTTATGATTATGAGGTTATTTGCATACTATGTATATGGTTAGGAGGTTATTCTCTAATCTGTGATTTATGCCTCTAATGTGATTTATGATTAGGAGGTTATGGTCTAATATGTTTAGGCTTATGAGGTTAGCGCATAATGTATTTTACGCCTGATGTGATACTGATTGCATAGTATGATTTATGTTGCAGGATATAATGCTGAGTTCAGTGTTTGCCAGCAGTTACTGGTTGTGTTCTACATTTACTATTTTTACTTTGTAATGGTTCTGACAGTGGCCCAATTGGCCCTGTAATGTGTATATAATCCCATGTAAATATTGCCTAGTGCCAGTTAGCACAGTATATATTGTGTGATTACTTTTCTAATGTGTTTATGATAATACAAAGGCTATTTATATATATATAACCTTGTGTGGAGAGCCCTTCGTGGTGTGCCTAGTGTGTTGCTGCGGTGTGTGGGTTACGCAAACGCTTTACACATTGCCTCTGGGATAAGCCTGACTGCTCGTGCCAAGCTACCAAGGGGGTGAGCACGGGTTATCACATCCCATTTCAAACAATGACTTTAGCACAGGGTTCTCCAATAAGTAGCTCATGTGCTAGGGGGCGTGGCTAGCCAGCATGGCTGAGTAGACGTGTTTCTGCAGAGCTCCGCACGGTGGCCCTAATTGTGGCAAAATCCTGCAATATACTGCTTCGACTGTGAGCCCTAAAGGATTACTACAGTGCTGAAGAATCCCAAGCAGCCACATACAGCAGCTGTACATTGGATAACGCCCCCGGGACCGCTGAGACCATGTTGTGGCCTTCAAGGGGTGGTGGCACCATCTTGAATTGCTGAGGGAACTGGCTGAGGGACGACGGGCTTCGGAGCTTGGCCCAGAGCTGCAGCGCAGGCGGGATCACCGGGACCCTCCGGGAGTGAGGAACAGCCACCCCGCCTCCGAGGGACTTGGATTGAGGGATGTGCCGGGCCCGTTGCAAGGCACAGGGAGGGGTGCACAGTGCCTCATCAGGACCCGAGATGCCTGGAACTGGAGTCCCGAGTTGAGGTCCGGGATGGGGCCTCACCCAGAGGCGGAAAGCATCTGCGACGTGCCCCAAGCCCTGGCGGACGGACAGGTGGGTGACTGCGGAACCCCCAGCCTGTACCCCGGCGAAGTGATCGACCGCCTCCTGACTGGTGGAAGCAGAGAGCCTGGGCCAGGGCCTGGGGCTAGGATCAGGCTGCGTCACTGGATTGTGCCGGCACGCTCGGGGTGAGAGGTCCTCCTTGCTGTGTGTGGCACACATTGGCCCAAACGTCTGAGAGGCGCAGTGATACAGGTGATCAGCCGCTTCCCCCGGGATTGCGGAGGAGGCGGACAGCTAATAATTGATAGTCACAGAGATACTAGGCAGGGGGCGGAGGCCTACCGGGTTACTGCGCTGGATTAATCTGGAGCGCACTGGGAGGAACAGGCCTACATTTTCTAAAAGAACAGTATGCTGACCCTGCTGTCTGATGGGCACGTTGCGGGGGGCAGTTGGTTGCCTTCCCGAAATCTCTGGAGGCAGCGAGAGGACATTGTCTCCCTGGAGGGAGAGAAAGGGGGCTGTAATCGACTGGGCCACAACGGAACGACACGGGGACCATACTGGCACCGATGCCTGGAGGCCCGGTATCTTGGGCCTGGGGTGGACACTTTATGGTGGGGGCTTGCATGTGAGCCTGATGGCAGTGGGAGCAGACCCCTGGGCTCTAGGGGACGACAAAGCAGAGAGGCTGGTAACTGGGAGGCCGCCCTTCAGACATTTGGAAGGTGCCTACCAGTTGAGGACCGGCAATAGGGAGAAGGCCAGTGACGGGCTGGGCCTACTCTATTTGTTCCTGTGACAATATCTCTGGGGCAGAACGCGCATCAGCCAAAACTGTAGTGACCTGTTTGTGGCCTACAGGGAGGAGGAACCTAGCACTGCATCAGGAACTATTTAATTAGGAGCTGGAGATTAAGCTACTTGGGGACACATTGAGCGTCGGGTGATAACCCGATTAGCCTGCAACCATGGGCTCAGGCAAATAAAATTCTGAACTAAGCTCAGCCCATCCCTCATGGAGCTGGGGCTGAAGTAAAGGACCCTGTTGGTGGGAAGGGGGCTGCTGAGGTGGGTACGATGGACGCTCCTACGCTGACGGACGTCATCCAGTGAAAATAGATATTTAATTGGAACGTTAGGGGGCTGGTGGGACTAGAGAAACGCCGTAGAGTGCATGAGTTTTTGAGGAGATATAAAATAGCGATTGCTGGGCTGCAGGAAACGCATGTCTGGGGGATCACTATCTCGAGTATACGGAAACAGTGGAGGGACCAATTGTACTCCACCTCGTACTCGGGCATCTAACGGGGGCCCTGGTGTGGGAGGCGCCTGAGGGCCCTTTTCAACATTTACATCACGTCCTGGACCCGGATGGGCAGGGGCGTAACGGAGGCCCCCGCAGCCCACGCAGTACGCGGGGGGCCCCATGGTTCCATGTTTTGGAGGGGGCCCCCTCAGCCCTTAAGGCATGTCAGTGCTTGCCTGACAGAAGGCGTGCAGTGTACCGTGGAATAAGAAACATTTAAACACTGGGGAAAGCACCTCTGCTTTCCCGAGCCGAAAAAATACACAGAAAAGCAACACTGTCTGGTTACATCACTCACAGATGGAGGCCCGGCAAAAGGTACCCTATGGCAGAGGTGCAATGGAAGCCCCTGGGGCATAGGGATGGGGCAACCCTTCAGCTTTTCAGCCTATCTTATGATTCTAAATATTTGACCTAATATCTTCTCAAAGTTTAAATCTTACATAAGGTTTTATCTTGACAGAAATGCCAGCTAGGCCTAAGCAAATGGGTAGTACGCCCAGTGCTGAAACACCATACAACACGAGTTTTGAAAGGAGAGACAAGGGGGATGAGCAAAAAAGCTTTAAACTTTCTAAAGCAGAGCCATTAACCGCCCTGCTTGTATTATACTGCACATGTAAGAATAACTGAGTAATTATTCATGTCTGCAGCATGCGCATTAATGTGTACAGTATCTGTCTAACTCATCAGAAAATAGCATAGAAGGTGAATGTGCCTGTATATCCATCCCATATTGTCCCCTCTCATCTGGGAGTGAGATATAGGGTGTGTCTTAGTTTGACGGAGTAAATGTAATTGTGTTTTTATATCCTCTCCTGATGTTCGCAAACATAATGAGAGATTGGAAAAAAGTGAAGTAGTCGAGTGATGACCTTTTCAACACAATTGCAGTTTTATAATGAAAATATACAATTTCAAAAGAGACAGACTCATTCTTTTGCACTGCTGCCCTGCTTGTGCAAGGGTTGGGGTTGTTTTGAGAAGTGGACTCTTATGACGTATCCAAAGACTGAGGGCATACTGCTGCGCCCAGTGGCGGTTGTTGTGTATATCTTCTCCCAATGAACATCTGTAAAGATCATTTTTATTTCTCCTCCTTTTTCCTATTTCTATGTGTCCTGCATTCTTCAGGACACACAGAAAGAGGAAATCGCCTCCTGGATTGTTTTCATTCAGGAAGCTGCCCCTTCCTGCACAAAACCAATTCTGCAGACAACACAGGCACCCTTGCACCGTGGTACAAGGGTGCCTGTGTTGGCGCTAGGCTGCTGAAATGGTGCCAGCTTAAAGGACAGGAAACCACTGTATTGGATAAATATGGTGCATTCCTGACCTTTCACTTTGACTTAGGGTAGTGCAGCAAGGTGACATGCTGCGTTGCCCTAAGCCAAAACTCCATAAATGGTGGACATAATTTTGTGAAATGCAACTGCAGGGATGGATATGAAGCAGGCCTCCATCTAATCTATAACGGCGCACCGGCCTATGCCATACACCGATTGCAGCTAGTGCAAAATCAGGCTGCCCGCCTGATCCATGGGCTGCCCAAATTCCATCGAGCAACCCCACTGCAGAAATCATTGCACTGGCTACCTGTGAGGGAGCGGGCCTTAGTTAAACTAGTTTGCCTCACCTTCCAGGCTAGGATGGGCACTTCCCCCGAGTTTATATGCTCAGCCATCAAACCCTACCTGCCGGGCAGAGAACTCCGCTCTACCCACATGGCACTCCTGGTCACACCTCGCTTTAAGAAAAAGAAAGCAGGTGGGGCGAAATTTGCGGTCCTTGCACCTGTCTTCTGGAACTCCCTCCCCATGACACTCAGATCCGCAACCTCCTATTTGGAGTTCCGGAAGAATCTGAAAACCTTCCTTTTCTCCAGAGCTTTTGCTGCCTAACCTGCCCCTCTTGCTGCTGTTGCTAGTAGTAGCTCCTATAGCGCCATGAAACCGCTGGGTATAAGCGCGCTAAATAAATGCTTTTAAATTAAAAAAAAAAATTCAAATTCAAATTCAAATTCCATCCCAGGCCTTTGTGATTGTGGTAGAGGTCAGCGGCATTGGGTGCACCTCAGACTGCTGTCCATGAAATGCAGCATCTGGGACAGCATATTTAGTTCCATCTCCCTCCTTGTGATTCTTAATGTAATGCACACATTATTTGTGGCGAGTTTCTGGGTGCAAAGTGTGACATGAGTAGCAACTACCTGCAGGCAAACTTGGCAGAGTGTAAGCTGTCAAAATTGCTTGTGCTGTCTGAAAACTTTCTGAGAGGGTGGCAGACAGTGGTCCCACAGACCCACTGCATGCTGCCTCTGAGGTCAAAGTCACAGAAAGCCACATCCTTGAATGGTGACCCCCGTCTCCTTACGGGTTCCAGGTTGTCATTCAGACACTCTGTGAACTGGAATGCTGAGACAGAGGTGTGCTGTGTCCTCCGGGCCTCCATCCAAGCATTTGCCAGTTTTCACAGTCACTATCTCATTCCTGCCTCATCAATAGTGAGGTGGGAGACATAGTTTTTCTGTGACAACTGCCCTTTGTGGTGCAAGGGGCTCCCTCTGCAAAGAGAGCGGCTTGTCGCTGTTCAGTGGAATTAATGTGCTGCAAGAAGCCAGTTTTGTGCATCAGGCACTAAGACTGCTCTAAATTACCTCTCCAATGCACCATTTGATGAAGCAGCATTGCATGGAAGTTATAAGATGTGTTCCTGTAACTTTCGTTACAATTATTTCAAATTTTTTGAAACATGAAATACATAAATTGCTTGAGTGATACGAGCTAGGATGATGTATTATCTACCATTAGCTACAAACTCTGTTTTCAGCTAGAGGTTTTCGCGATTGTTGTATTGGGAACTCTGGCAAATGTGCTTTGTCTTGTAAAGTCCCTATATATTTGGCAGCATGTTTCTTTGGCATTATTTTAGAACATTTTGTGGTTATGCACAATGACTATGAGCCACTAATTTCTGTTTTGTGTGCAAACACGTTTGTGCATAAAATAGGATTACTGTCTGTCCTCCGTTTGTGGGAGTTTGAACCCACAATTTCTGGCAGAAAAAAACTGATGTAAATAGCAGGAGCAAATTGTGCACATGGGGTGCCTGAATATGCAGGAATGAGGACTAACAAATTGTTATTTGTCTAATTCTCTATTTCTGTGTAATGGGGTAGAGTTTGCACACCTACTAACTGGCGAACGTTATACTGTTGCTTGTCTGTGATTACACAATTTGCAGCCGCAAAAGTGTTTCCAGCGTGAAAAACGGCCTTGGAGCAGATTTATCATTTTTAAGCGTAATGCCGCATTGCTATGTTGTGGTGCACATGAAAAGGAAAGGAGTGCAGAGCAAATATTTAATCAAAATGACCTGCTGCTGCTCTCTGCATACCCAATTCCAGTGAAAGGCTGGAGTGCAGATGTGATATTTAAGACAATTCTTGTAAGGTAAGTGCTTTTGAGAGCAGTTTTAACTGCTGCGAGCAGAGTGATTGAGCAAGTTTCGGCTGGACCAGAGTTCCTGTTTAGTGGCCCCAGTAACTGAAAGGGACGGGACCCGGATGCTCACTAGCAGGTTTGGCTGTAGCTTGGAAGATTCTGTTTGAGTGTTGGTTGCGGGTAGGCATCTACCGACTCAGGATTATAGGGAGGTAGTTTATGGAGGAGCCCTATTTCGATGTGAAGACCATGATGAGACCCTGTTTGTAGGTGACAAAGAGCTGTTAGAGGTACTGTGAGGTATGTGGGTGTCTGTGGAGATTCAAGAGTGATCTTGTTATCTAGTGCTGGGGGACGTATAGGGGCAGACCCACTGCAGTACCCACTAGTGAGTTTTATAGTAGGGAATTTTACTAAAGTGTACTTGGTGACAAGCTGAATGTCTTAGCTTTTTTAAAGAAATATATGTTAGAGACTGTTGTCTTCATATTCAGTATTAGATCTGTATTGGTTATGAAGGCAACCATGCTGTATGTAGGTACGTCCGCGGTGTAAAAATAGCCCGGCACTGTGCATGTGTGGAGGGCCCTTAGTCTGAGAGCTACTGACTAGGACCGCAGCATGGGGGGCCCTCTCCATGCAATTTGCAGGGGGGTCCCCTAAAGTTTTGTTACGCCACTGCAAATGGGAGGTTTATTATCTTACATGGGAGATGGGAGGGCAAGAAAATTTGTATAATTAATGTCTACGCCACCAAATTGGACTGTCATGCCTTGTTCCCAGAGCTTTTAAAAGCGGCTATGCCATACATGGGGGCCGAAGTTATCCTTTTCGAGGGACTTCAACTGCATCTTGGATGCTGTGCTAAACAGGAACCCCCCCAGAGATAATACCATGCCTCGCATGTTAAGTTCACTAGTCAAGCTAATGCAGAGCATGCAGCTCAGGGACAAATGGAGGGCCTGTTACCCCACCAAAAGGGAATTCTCCTGCTGTACTCTGGCGGCCAGCACATTTACCTGCATAGATCATTGCTGTCTCACAGCTGGTCTGTCTGCCAACACGGAGGGAAAATCATACTTCTTCACTACCTCTCAGACCACGCGCCACTACTACTCACTTTTAAAAGTAGGCCTGGTCGACCGGCCATTCCGCTCTAGTGACTCCGAGCTGAGGGTCTTACTGACCCCCCCGCCCCCACCCCCACCTAAGCACATACTACAGAAGAGGCCCTGCGACTATATTTTACAGATAACTAGGGGTCAACGACTCATAGATCTACGAAATGGGAGGCCATGAAGGTGGTCCTACTTGGGGTGTGCATGAGGACCACATATGGGCTGAGGAGACAGTTGAGTGATGACATCACGACCCTGGCGAAGCAGATCAAGAGAATAGATAACACTATGCATAAAACACCTGCCAAGTTGGCCGATTGAACACAAGTTTGGGGGAAGTTATTAGAGGCCTGGACATGGCTTGAAAAATTTGTGTACACCACATATAGACAAAAACTGCACATGGAGGGGGACAGGTCGGGGGTGCTCCTTGTGCGACTACTACGGATAGAAACAGAGCACACACCTATCCTACAATTGAGAGGGGGTGACGGAAATATGGTACATACCCAGGGTGCAATACTGAAGGAATTTGCGACTCACTTAAAAAACACATGCACAAATGTTTCTCGGATTTCTGCGCACTCCTTGCAAGAGTTCCTTGAGGGCATGATGGTCCCCACTTTGGGAGAGGAGGACGCAGAGGTTCTGGGAGCACCGATTTCGAGGGAGGAGGTGCTTGCATCCATTAAAAAGTTGGGGGGAAAAAGTAGCTCAAGAGCTACTGGTAGCTGGCCATCATCCTGGAGGTTGCTCTCAGAAGGGAAGTCTAACCCAGTATATCATTTAGCAGAACTTAGTGCATTAAAGAAAGAAACTTCACTGATCACTTCCAGATCCTTGGAGTCGCAGGCAACCCAGCCAATGACATGGTCTCCCATTAACACAACCAAATTGTGTCAACCTATGGAAAGTGTATAATGAACATACTCCTAATCTTGGAAAGTCACGTGGAGATTAATCATGTTGCAGGCCCCACTTGACTAGTAACATTTTCTGTGTGTAAACATTGAGCCAGGAAGAAAAGAGTGCCAGCAAATGTGTTGCTGCACGACATCTCTGTGCGTAAATAGTAAAGGCCTACTGACTTGCTTTTGATTTTTTACACTTATTAGTTTGCAGTCTGATAGTGTCTTGCCTGCGGGTGTTCCAAGAACCACCAGAGATTGTGAGCTCGTCTGTAAGATAAGTGCGCGTGATGGTCGGAATGGCTTTATAAATAATGCAGCTGGGTTTGAAAATGATGCGAACCAGCAATGGGAGAATATGGAATTCCATGAGGACTGTAGGAAGGAGGTCCGGGGAGGGACAATGAGATCATATTTCTTCAGGCCCTGGATAACATGTGCTGTGGCATGTAGGATGCCCTAAAGAGCGAGACAAGGTAGAGCATGGCAGGTGATGGAGTAGCGCTTTACTGTGCTATAGTTGAAAGAGCATGAGGGTTTTATTGGCCTTTCTGGAAGATATTGTTCCACTTTCTTTCAAAGAGAGAGGCAATGTGCTCCTTGAGTGCGAGATTCCTGTCCAGGATAAGTCCAAGTGACTTGGCATCTGGTGAAAGTTGGGGTCCAAAGTCATAAAGAAATTCTGTCATGGTGAGGTTAGCTTCAGGAAGGTGATGGACTTCTAGGTCTGGATGAGGTGCAAACTGTGTTTGAGGGATTGGATTCTTGGAGCAGAGAAGATTTTCAAGCAGAGTTATGTATCATCGGTATATTCGTGAAGTTGGATGCTGTTATCTGTGAGTAGAGCCCTAAATGGATTCATGTAGACAGTGAAAATAAGAGGTAATAGTTTGGAGCCTGAGTGAACTCAGCAGGTGTTAGGGATCTTTTGGAACCTGAGAGTGCCCATATGAACAAACTGGTGTTGTTTGGAAAGGTAGGGGGAGAATCTGTCAAGGATATTGCCAATTAATCCCATTTGAAATTCCAGGGTGTGGATGAGAGTGGGAGGGTCAACTGTGTCGAAGCAAGTTGAGTGGTCCAGCAGTATCAAGAGCCAGGGGTCATCTTCATATGTGGTCACAAGGGCATTTTCTGTGATATATATGGTAGCAGTCTTCATTCTCCTGCATGATCTTAAGCCACATTGATAGTCATGCAGGAGATGGTTAGAGTTCACATAGTGCTGCAGCTGGCATTCAAGTGTAAATGAATTGTGAAACCACTATTAGCTTAATTTGATTTCTTTGTAAGAGTATTACCTACCTGCACTGCTATTTTCAGAGCTATTGTGTTAATATTTGTTTTTTATGCGCAGGGCATTGCCTGCCAGGGCACATGGGGGTTCTCATAATCTTAAACGTGGTAGCATATTCTTTATAACCTTATGGTTTGAAATTGGTGACTTTTGGGAACCATGGGATATGTTGCGCTGGGACATCTGCTCTAATTTTATCGTTTGTGTTTTTGGTATTTACATAGGAATATAAGTTATCATTTGAAAGGCACAACCTTACTTTTGTTGTTTGTGTATGGGATTCTGGCCTGGAGGATACAATACAACAAACAAGAAAGTGATGGAACAAATGCCTGAATTTATCTCAGCTACTGGCGATCGTTGAGGTACACATTACTGTCCATAGCTCTGTACTTACAGTGCCACTATCAACAGTAACCAGTAATGTACAAATTATCCTTGGTCCTGCTACAACAGAATTAGGCCAGGCTAGGTATGCTCCACATAAGAACACATGCAACCCTTGAAAACTTGGAGATTTGAGTGATATTGGTACTTCAAGATTTTAGAAATCTATTGAAAAATGAGAATATGTGTTGTTAAAAAAGTGTTTCCCCTATTATATACATCATATCTGACAAATATTGGAGCTTTGCTTTATGCATGTTATTTTGTTTTTGTGTCTGTTAAACTATTGATGGTCTTCCTGTCTAATTTTTATTTTCACTGTTCTTAGGATTCCTCTGAATGTCTTTGAGTTGGTTTGGTGAATTATTTGTGTTTTAGAGTCTAGTTTAATGGCCATTTTAGGTATTTTGTATGAAATGGAAGCAAATGGGGTGTTTCTAGTTTTGTGAGGTGGCATAATGTAAGGGAGATGGCAGATAACTAGTAAATGGTCTGATCTCGAATATGGGGTCTTTTTGTTTTTTAGTAGTTATGTTGAATGGAAACAACTAGCTTGCTGTGTGAGCAAGTGGTGGAAATGATTTTCCTGTGAAACTAGATGTTGAAGTTATATAGCTTTTGGGAAGTCTTGGACATTGTAATATGTTGTATCTAGATTTGTAGCAAATCATTTCTATAATACCTAAATTGCAGAAATGACTATCTATTTATTGATAATATAAGACAACCAGGGTGTGTTACAGGCGCTGTCAGGAGACCTTGCTCTCAAAATATGTTCAAAAACAGAATAAATGTTATAGCTGGTTATTGTGATGTGACTTATTAGAATGCAAATATTTGTATATTGTCCCTGTAGAGACTCCATAGTCACTGTATGCATTCCATGGTTATAAGCACTCTATGATGTAATGTAGAAGTTGGAGACTGGAGGAGAGAGAAGAAGCTGACACAAGCAGTTCGTTCCTTGAAGTGCTGAGGCACGTATCTTGAGTACTACACATTTTGGCGATGACTGTCCCGAGCTTATGAACCTGTGCTGGCTGCAGCAACTCTGCATGTTTATGGATTGATGCAACCAATTCCTGGCAAAAAGGTCAGTTTAAACTTTTAAGTGAGGTGCTGTCGCTGTGGAATGCACTGTGGAAGTGGACTTGGAGCAAGTGAGCGTTGTACTTTTTATAATTTAATGTAAGGCAACCTGAGCTGTAATTTGCTTTAACCGTCGTACCTTATTTGACTCACCGCAACCATCCATGAGCTGGCATCTCCGCGTGCAGTGCCTCGGGATTGTTCTGCGTTACTCCTAATAGCGCATGCACGTTGCATAGTGTGTACGCGTATGTGCAACGTCAAGCATGCAATTTGAAATACGCCATATTGGATGCCGCCCGAGACAGCCCAGCCAAGTATCACGCAACAAGCGTTAGACTAACGCATTTTCGTGTGGTGATCCGCATCACCACATGAAAATGCAAAGTCACGCATTATTAGAGCCTAGTGAAGTTGCTGACAACAGCTTGCGCAGGAGATGGGAGCGCTTCTATTAGCACTCCTCTGGCAGCTAAGCCTACAGGCTAGTCTAGTCAGAAGTGTGTTGCTCCACAGCGGCAGTCACGTGAGATGGCATCACATGACTGCAACATTGTGTCCATGAATGGCCATGGCACGATCAGCGGGCAGCAGTTTAAGCATGAGTTTAATTTTTCACAGCCTCTCCATTCTTCGCACTGTTGCCCGTGGGTCCACTTTCAAATGAGTTCCTGCGACCGGACAGCTGCTGGAAACTCGTTCTCCGTCATTGACACTCAGGTCAGACTGTAATATCGGCCTTTAAATATATTTAATTTTAGAGCGTCACTGAGCAGCACTACGCTCAGCTGATGCATTATGACGATGGTAATCACTTTATCGCCGGCTGGTGGTGTTGAGCCTGGGCCACACAAAGCAAGCTGAGAACATAGCCTGCCATTCTGTTGTAATTTAGCAATGATTAGGTTAAGCATTAGCAGAAGACATCTTGTATTTAGAGACTATCTTGTCCGTTTTAAGGAATCCATTTTGTATTCCTGTCGGCCATTTGTTTGCCATGTGCTCTGTCCTACCTTCCTGTCAACTGCTCTTGAAATCTGCCTGGAGACAAGATATATTTATCCTCTTCTGCTTTGCACATGCCCAGTTGAGCTTACAGCTGTCCCCAACTTGTAACTGTCAAGAAGTGTCCACCAGAATTAGCTAACTGTCAGTCCCTCCCAATTGTTGCAAGCACACTCTCTGTATGACCTTATATGTATTTGAAACCAGCATTCTGTACCTTGTACCGCCTTCTTTTGAGCCCCTGTGTGGGTATAAAAAGACCAAGCTCCTTCCAGTCAGTGTGCTACCTCATACTCTACCGAAGGTTGTTGTGTGAATGTAGTTCCACCTCATGAAGTTTAATAAACTTTGTCTTTTCTATTCCATTTACTGTGCCAACTTCTTGCTATTGGTCTAAGGACTATGTGTAGAGAAGGGCGAATCCCTTGCACTGGTAGGCCTGGCTGAGGCTTGCTACTACAAATTGGCGCCCAACGTGGGGCTCATTATTATTTTTATTTTTATTTTGAAGCTTGTAAAGCGCTCAGCTACCCCCAACGGGAGTGTCCCGGCGCTGTAGACATGCGACAACCAGAGAAGATCAGAGAGGGCTAAATCAGAGAGAAGAGCCGGGTCTTAAGTTTCCTCCGAAACAGGACTCGTATGCCCGAAGGAGTGGTCGAGACGAAGGATTGGAATCTCGCTTTGGACGTGATCACTGCCGGAGGAGACCCGAGTCTTGGCATCCACGGCGTTTTCCCTTTCTTTCTGATCTGACCATCCAGGCAGCGCCTGTCCTCGACTGAGATCTCTTCTGTTGATTCACCGTGCAGTGACCATTTGGTCGATCTGAGAACTTGGCAGTAGGAACCTGGACACCATTTCGATTGGTAAGAGCCGTTCTGCGGCAGTTGCTGTGGGTTTTGAGGCCTTTGATTGGTAAGGTAGTTTAGTAACACTTACTGCGGCTTTATTTATGAAATTGGCCAATATTGAATCTCGTTTGATAAATATATATATATGTGTTGCAATACATATAGGCAGGTAATGAGGAGATTTTTCTCTGTATTTAAAAATGTTTGAACAGCGCAACGTACGAAGGGTACCTTAAGCGCTACTTTTGATTATAATACTGCATATTTTGCACTATTTTTGGCATGCCTGTTTCCAGCACACTTCGTAGGATGTGTTGCTTTTGTAGTGGTACCACTTTGAAACTTGACAAAGCACAACCAGCCCCCCCGGAGGGGACAGCTAATAGGAACATGTATATTAAGTATGGTATTTCGTCCATTATGTACAGCACGTTATGGAACAAATACACCCGTAAGGATCCTGAGTTGCGTTGGCCTATGCATGGGTCATTTGATTTACAAAAGATTCAGTATGTGGAGCAACGGATGTTTAAGCGAAAGGCTAGGCAAGATATGTTTGATTGTGTGCGAATGTGGGCGAAAGAAGTGCGTGAATGAATGAAGCGTGAGCAGGCTTTGACTGAAAAAGAGAAACGTAAGAGCGTGTATGCGAAAGCATTAGAAATGAAAAATAAAGAAATGACAGAAATTAAAGAAAGGGAAGATAGGCGCGTCAGTTACAGGTAAATGGCCAATACGCTATTCGTATGCCTCTTTGTCCAATTCTTAAACCCCAAGATGATTCTCTCTTATTAGATCGTTGTCCACCCCCGTATACTCTTCCCTCTGCTCCTTGTGAGTCAGATGAGGACTCTCCTACAGAGCAGGATAAAGCCCAAGACACTCGCTCGATGTTAACTTCCGAACGTTCCTCTGACATTAGATTCCCAGCGCGAAAAGCCGATCGTAGTACTATCACTGCTTCTGAACTTCTAGATACTATTAAAAATTGGTCGGAAAGGGAACAAAAATATTTTACCGAGATATTTTCTGCAGAGGTTATTGAACGATTTAGGAAATATACGGTGGAAGTAGAGCCAGACGATATAGCAGCTGATTGTAAGGAATTACGTGAAGGTTCTTTTGTCTTCTCTCAGGTGACTGATCAGACGTTTGGTTAAATTACGTGATGAAGCAGTCCGTTTGTGGGAGGAGAAAAAGGCAGCAGACGCAGCTGCACAACCATCCCGAATCAACATGGCACGAGCTTCGACGCCCAAAACAGATAAGAATGTTGTAAAGGTGAAACCCATGCGGGAAGCCGCGCCTTTATATGGTCCTCTTAAAGGAGCAGGTACAAGTGATAATAAGACTTCTATCGACGCGAAAGGGTACTTTATTTATAATTGAGTTTACACTCCTTGGAATAGAGCAGATGTCATGGCTCTTAAAAATGCATTGCCTGATCCGCGAAAGAATCCAACAGCCTTTTCTGAGGAAATTGAGGGTGCCATTAGCTCTTGTACTATGACTTTGTCTGGTATTGATTTGTTCTTTGGATTAATATTACCACCTGATATGTGGAGAATTGTGCGTAAAGTTGATGATCGTGCGGCATTTGGGGCATCATGAAAAGATTTAGAACAGTTAGATGAAGATAGAAAACCTGCACAGAAACCGTGTCAGTTAATTTTGGATCTTCCGGTAGCTATATTGGTTAAATTAAAGACGATTATCCCCCTAAAAAGATAGATTGGACTATGTTAGCGTCTTGCAAGCAAAAGATAGATGAATCAGATTCAGACTTATTCACACGCTTTGAAGAAGCATTCCACGATTTTAGTGGCCAGTCATTGACAGATGACACGGGTAGGCATCTGTTTGTCGATAAATATGTCACAAACCTTTTGCCAGGAATAGCTAGTCCCCTAAAGGCCAGTGAAAGTTCATAGACTACCTCCTCTCCGGTTTCTCTCTTAAATATGGCTCAGTATTATGAATCACAAGAATTAGAAGCAAAAAGTAAGGAAGATAAAAAATCAAAAAAGTTAAAAACAAAGATTATGATGGCTCAGGCTTATGGCCCACCTTCTACAGGTAATAATAGAGGTAGACGTGGATCTCATGGTTCGTCCTTTCCTTCCTATACTCGTGCAAATTTGTCTGTTGATCAGTGTGCATATTGCAAGCAATTTGGACATTGGATTTCTGACTGTCCAGTACTGCGTGCTCAGCAGGGTTCACGTGGTCGTGGACAAATGAGAAATCGTTCAGCATATTCAGGGCCTAGAGGAAACACAAATGATCATGCTAGGTTTGATGCTAATACACGTGGACAGGAGGGGTCTATTACGTTGGACAGACGGAACCAATATCAAATGTCCGACTATGAGCCATCTGATTTGCAAGATTCTGCTTATGCATAGGATTGCCTAGGATGGGGTAAGGAATCCGTTGAAGTTCCAGAAGATCAGAGGGGTCCCTATGTTACAGCACATGTTTTGGGTTCTACTGATCAGTTTCTGGTTGATACAGGAGCTACTCGTAGCGCCTTGTCTAAACACTTGATTCCTAGGGCTCCCCTGTCTGGCTTAACTATTACATTGATAGGTTTCGATGGAACATCTTCCCATAGCCCATTGTTACAGCCACTTGCACTCCATGTTGATAAGTTTACTGCTCCATGTCCGTTTTTGCTTTCTCCAAATACACCAGACAACATTGTGGGTCTTGACATGCTCAAATATTTCAGAGCTACGATACGATGTTCTCCGGAAGGAGTATGGGTTATTTTAAATGTCAACTACCCCATGATTGAGAGATCCTGTATTGTTAAAGAGGACATTGCACTAGCTTCACTCCCTAGTACTTTGTGGGCTACTTCAGACACCGATGTAGGACAAATGGTTATTCCACCAGTACATATTAGTGTCAAGGAGGGTGCTTTACTGCCGAGATTGCCTCAGTATAAAATTTCTTGAGAAGGAGAAGAAACACTTACATGTATTGGACAGGATTTGATTAAGGTGGGGGTGGTGGAAGAAGTTCCTTATAATGTTTGCAATAGTCAGATTCTTGTCATTTTGAAAAAAGATGCTGACACTAGGATTTATAGATTTATCATCGATTTGAGAGAAGTCAATAAGATTGTAGTACCACAGTACCCTGTAGTATCTGACATAACAACATTGCTTACCCTGGTCCCTCCAACAGCAACTACATTTTCAGTAGTGGATTTGAAGAACGCTTTCTTCTCGATTCCTATTCATCCTGATAGCCGATATTTGTTCGGTTTCACTTTGAATAACAGATCATATAGATTTTGTAGAGTTCCTCAAGGGTACATCGAGAGTCCGAGTATTTATAGGTAAGCCTTAAAAAGACAACTCGATTCCTTTACTTTGTCTGAAGGAGTGGCTCTCATACAATATGTCGATGAAATCTTGTTGGCAGCTGATACACCTGAGCATTGTGAAAAATGTACTTTGTCCTTACTTTCTTTTCTTGCTACACACCATCATAAAGTATCACGGAAGAAATTGCAATATAGTAGACCGAAGGTAACCTATTTAGGTCACCTTCTGTCTAAGGAGGGACGTGCACTGATACCAGATCGCATTCAAGCAATTTTAGACACCCCAGTACCTTCCACTCAGAAAGATGTCCGTGCATTCATTGGTTTGACTTTGTTTTGTAGGCAATGGATATTGGGGTTTTTGCACATTGTTAAACCTTTGCTAGCACTTATGACTAAGAACACTCCGATTCCCCTTCCTAGGACAGATGAATGTCAAAATGCTTTTCGTCAGTTAAGACAAGCTCTTTGCTCTGCACCAGTGTTAGGTACACCAGATTACACGAAGGCCTTTACACTCTATGTACATGAGAAAGATGGATGTGCATTGTCAGTTTTAGTACAGACACACGGTGACAAGCAGCGTCCCTGTGCACATTTTTCTGCAGTTCTTGATCCTATCCTGTTTGTGACCTGATGTGCAGAGAAACAGGTTGCCTGGATGTTTTCATTCAGCTGCAGCGACAGCTGTGTCTATGCGTCAGAGTGAAGGGATAGTTTTGTCACACAAACTGTTGGTGCTAGTACCCCATGCAGTAGATGCCCTTTTGAATCAGACCAAAACACAACACTTAACTAGTGCTCGCCTGACAGGAGACAAAATGACACTGTTAGCACCTCATATTACATTGAAGAGATGCGCGACATTAAACCCAGCCACTTTGTTGCCATATCCTGCTACTCAGTCTCGCTCAAAGGAGCCACACGATTGTATATTCCTTACTGAGGAACAGACAAAGGGTCGCATCGATTTGCAAGATATGCCCCTTCCAGATGTAGATGGGGAGCTGTAGGTTGATGGATCCTGTTTGAAGTTACCAGATGGCACAACCTCAGCCGCATATGCAATCACCACACTCGAGACAGTAGTGGAAACAGCTCGCATACCACAAAAGTCAGCTCAAGCAGCTGAACTAATAGCTTTGACACGAGCGTGTGAGCTTAGTACTGACTTATGTGTGAACATTTACACGGATAGCCGCTATGCTTTTGGAGTGGTTCATGATTTTGGCCTACTCTGGAAGGAAAGAGGCTTTCTTACATCCCACGGAATGCAGATAATGCACAGAGAATTAGTACATAATCTCTTGACTGCACTTACATAACCGAAGAAAGATGCCATTATGAAGTGTAGCGCACACAAGAAAATCATTGACAAAATAGAACAAGACAATTCCATCGCAGATCGCGTAGCCCGCGAAACTGCAATGCAGTGAAGCACTACATCTATGTACGTAGTAAAATCACAAGCTGAGCGTTGGCATAATGCTAGAAAGGAAGTATTGGATATACAGAGATCTGCCTCTGTGGAGGAACTTGAGCAATGGTCTAAAGAAGGAATGTTGATGTAGATGATGAGGGTTGTTGGCGTAACAAAGAAATGAATAAATGGAAATTGCCTGCAGCCTATTTACAACCTATGGTTCAAATGGCACATGGGCTGGCACATGTTGGAGCTCGAGCAATAACTAAATTGCTTACACAAGTCTGGGAGCATCCTGAAATTGCCAGCACAGCTAAAAGAATAGTACAGTCCTGTTTGATCTGTTGGCAGTATAATCCTGGAAAAGGGACACAAACTCCTACAGAAGGGTTTGCTACACCAACCGCACCTTTTGAAGTTTTGCAGATGGATTACATCCAACTTGAATGCTGCAATAATCTAAAATACGTCCTAGTGGTAGTATGTGCCTTCAGTAAATGGATAGAGGCGTACCCTACAAAGGATAATACTGCTCTTACCACAGCAAAGGTGCTTCTGAAGGAATTTTTTCCAGGGTAAAGTGTTTGTAAAATTTTGTGGAGTGACAACTGACCTCATTTTATTGGGCAAGTTGTTGAGTATGTCCTGAAAGTGTTAGGGATCAAACAGAAATTCCATACAGTCTACCACCCTCAATTAGCAGTATTAGGGAAAGGTATAACGCTACTTTAAAATTGAAGCTGGCAAAAATACTGCCTTCCACGTCCCTAAAGTGGCCAGATTCTCTACCTTTGGCACAGTTATCCATAAGATCGGTGCTCACGATCAGGTCTTAAACCGTATGAGGTGGTATTTGGAAGACGGATGAACATTTGGGGAGTTCCAAAGCCACGCCCCATACATGATGTACCTTGTGTTCTGTTGAATGATTATTTGGCACAGTTAACCTACAGTTTGACCTCTATTCATCAACAGGTTTGAGAAGCTCTTCCTGACAGATCAAAGGTGAGGTCCATGAACTCCGTCCCGGTGACCATGTGATGGTCAAGGTCTTTGACAGATCGAACAGCTTGGAGCCGAGGTGGCGAGGTCCGGAGCAGGTGTTGTTGGCTACAAGGACAGCAGTTCGAGTGATGAACAAAAAGAACTGGCTGCACGGCACGCATTGTAAGCGTGTGTCGCCCACCTTGGTGGAACCTGCTGCGCTAATCGACCATCGAGAGATTCTGGAGACGGAGAAAGGTCAAGCTATCTCACCTGACAAATCTACGGAAGTCTTCCCGGACCACATGATTCCTGGAGCATCGCGATACCACCTGAGACCGAGGAAAGAATCTGCAGTGTTGAACGAGACTGGTTGAGCTACCGCCCTGGGTTTGTGAAACGGAGAGCCAATGTGGCAAGGGGGGGGATCAGCCTTGCATCAGTGTAGTGACATCCGTCTTGGCCCGTGGTGAAGAAATCAACGGCTACCCAGGGAGAAGAGCTCCAACGATTATTTTCAACAAGTTTTTAGAAAGAGTAATCATCACTGTTGCGCAGATGAATAACAAAAGAGTCATTTGTGCTGTAGGGTTTGTTGTTGTCCTGGAGGTTCTGGCGATAATCACTTGGTTTGTTGAGAAAGCAGTTCCTGCTCGACTGCTTTTTGTTGCCACTACTCCAGCTCCACTGGAGCATCACTACTATACACTTCCCTATCATGAGCAGAAACATCGACAATCCTACCTGAATAACACATTCATCCAGATGCATCCTACACAAAATGCTACGAATACAACCAAATGTTGGGTGTGTGGGATGATACCTGCACACCAAAAGAAAGGAGGAACGCCTTTTATTCCTCTACCGTTACCCATAATGGCTCATGTCAAGCTTGGTATGCTCTTTTGTTTGCTTTCGGAAAGCCCTCAGTAGGTGGAATCATTTTGCGGTTGAATAAAGAATGCTACCAAGATGAAGATGGTTATCCTCAAGCTAAAGGGACTAAATGGGAAGAGTACCAACCGGAAAATATTTCGACACCATATGTCTTCACAAATGTGAGGAATATGAAAAACATTGGACCCTTTGTGATTTCTGTGACTAGAGCTAAAGCAGATTTATGTATTGGCAGTGCTGGGAGAATTCCTGTAGGACCAAGTGAATGTATTTCTACATTAAATATTGACGGTGCTAATAACAGTAGTTTTACATCGTCGCACAATACCTACTTTGTGTGTGGTAATAAAGGATACTATCAATTACTGTTGGGTGGTCCGGGGTATGTTACATATCATTTTTGTTACCCCCTGTGTTTTTAGCACCTGCATCATATCACCTTAACCTGGAGTTGTACAATGATATTTCTAAGAATAGATACAAACGAACAACAAGTACAGATGAGGTTGGCCAGACAGATACCACTTTGCAACAATATGTCGATTTCAATTTGGGTTTGTTCTTCTTTGTGGGTGCTGCATTGAATAGCAGAAAAATCAGACGATTGACTCGTGTTGTGGAAGCTGTCACCAATCAGACAGCCATGGCACTTGGGAACATTACAGAAGAACTGCAAATTGCAAGAATTGTAGCACTCCAAAATAGGATGGTATTAGACGGGATTTTGGCTGATCGAGGTGGTACATGTCGCATCATCGGTAGAAGTTGCTGCGTCTTTATACCTGATCACTCACCTTCCGTTTATGATGCAATCTCTAAACTGCATAAGATTGCTGCAGACATTCACCCAGAGACTGGTACATGGACATTTTCGAGCTGGATATGGACACTCTTTGTTAATTGGGGCTGGAAACTACTGACTATTCTATGTATTCTACTCGTAATACTATTTACATGCTGTACTTGTATACAATGCGGTCCTATGCTTTGCTCCATGTGCATCACTGCTTGAACACCTGCCAAAAGAAATATTACAAAAGAACAACAAATGCTAAACTATGAAATAACTGAGATGATGAACATCAATGTACAGGATGCAGACCTAGATTACCCTAGATAGACGAATGTCTCCAGCAAATGCTGAAAGGGTCATCTGTTGTAATTTAGCAATGATTAGGTTAAGCATTAGCAGAAGACATCTTGTATTTAGAGACTATCTTGTCCGTTTTCCGTAATCCATTTTGCATTCCTGTCGGCCATTTTGTTTGCCATGTGCTCTGTCCTACCTTCCTGTCAACTGCTCTTGAAATCTGCCTGGAGACAAGATATATTTATCCTCTTCTGCTTTGCACATGCCCAGTTGAGCTTACAGCTGTCCCCAACTTATAACTGTCAAGATGTGTCCACCAGAATTAGCTAACTGTCAGTCCCTCCCACTTGTTGCTAGCACACTGTCTGTATGATCTTATATGTTTTTGAAACAAGCATTCTGTACCTTGTACCACCTTCATTTGAGCCCCAGTGTGGGTATAAAAGGAAACTCATTCCAGTCAGTGTGCTACCTCATACTCTACCAAAGGGTGTTCTGTGAATGTAGTTCCACCTCATGAGGTTTAATAAACTTTGTCTTTTCTATTCCAGTTTCTGTGCCAACTTCTTGCTATTGGTCTAAGGACTCTGTGTAGAGAAGGGCGAATCCCTTGCACTGGTAGGCCTGGCTGAGGCTTGCTACTACAATTCCTCTCAGTTGTTTATTTCATCGAGGGCCCAGGCCGCCGAGGCTCCGTGGTATTGCAGGCTTCAAAAATATCAGCGGTGGGAGGGGCACTGGGCTGAGGGGATTTCCCAAGGAGTGCAGCGAGACATGAGACTGCAGGCAGTTGATGCTTCATGTTGTGTCTTGAAAGAAACTCCTCGGATTGCTCTCTGAGTTGCGCTAGAGTTTAGTTGCACTGAAAGGACAAGCACCTAATAAAAGTCCAGTTGCAGCAACTCAAACAAGCATTGTGATTAATCACTCACTCCTATACAGTCCTCAGCTCTCTACTCTGCTCAGCTGACAGTAGGGCCGGCTGCCGGAGAATCATCGTGGCCGTGACACACATTTACTTAGTGCTGATTCTCAATATATTTAACCCTTTTGTGCGGGGCATATTCCCCCACTGTGCTGGGGGGTGTGCACAGCACCCCGGTGCTCATGACGAGCTCAGCTCGTCATGAGGCACAGTGCTTGTGTGCTCATGACGAGCTGAGCTCGTCATGACCACACCCGTTCCCGTGGAACGCTCAGTACAGCAGGGGAATTATCCCCGCGTGTGAGCGTTCCACGGCTCATGACGAGCTCAGCTCGTCATGAGCACCGGAGCACCGTGCTCGTCATGAGCACGGAAAAGGTTAATGTAAAGCTGAGCGTGCGTCAGCATGAACCTGTCGCTCACTGCTTGTGTCCTCGGGCTACACTGAAATGGTGCCTCTGCAGGCTGGGCAGCGAGGTCAGCTACAGTGGCTCTAGATACATTATTTGGGAGCAAAGCTAAAGTACTGCTCAAGATAAGTGCTAAAATATGTTAGCACCCTTCAATTTTTGCTGCTTTACAACACTTTGTAGAGCTT
Organism: Lissotriton helveticus; assembly: GCF_964261635.1. Classification (NCBI taxonomy): domain Eukaryota; kingdom Metazoa; phylum Chordata; class Amphibia; order Caudata; family Salamandridae; genus Lissotriton; species Lissotriton helveticus. Next base: position 554,012,097 of record NC_136063.1, read on the forward strand.
CTTAGAATTTCCTGTTGCTCAAATGGATCTAGTAAGCGATATTTATATATTTACCTAGGTTTCATTGCTAGATTTGCCACACGAGAAAGTGTCACTCATAGTTGTTGAAATGTCACTCATAAGTACACTGAAATTTTGAAATTGTCACACATAGCAATCTGAAACCTTGGCAGCTATGCCGAAACTGAAACGACTATCGGAAACTCATGCACGCTAGTCTCCCAACGTGTTTATTTATGGCTGTGTGACGTTGAAAGTTTTTTTCACACGTTTTACTTGGCATCGGAACCTTATTTTCTCTGCAATTTATTCACGATGCTGCAATTATTTTACCACATGCTGCGGTTGTGTGTGCACAGGGGCACTTGCCTAGTCTCACACAAGGAACTGAGAGGTACGTAACTGTGATTCCTGCACTCCATTTATTGTGTCATCATTTGTCAATGCTATTTACACTGAAGATGTTTAGGTTGATCACTCATCACTTTTAGTTTCGTCTGTCCTTTTGTTTATTCTGTCATGGCTTCAAGCAACGCAATGAATTTAACACGACCGTAGCCTTTTGTACCATTCTCAGGAGAAAACTCACTTTAATGTCTAGAGTTGAAAGAATACTTTCTAAATAAAATGTCCCCTCTAGTTGAGGATGATGTCTTTATTTCTGATAGGAAGAAAAAAATAATTTTACATTCCTTGGGTCCATTGGGGTTGAGAATTTACAATTGCATCAAAAAAACACATACACATGTGATGGTGATGTTTTTGTAAATGCGATGCAAAACTTGAATGTTCATTATGCCCCGACTGTATGTGTGGGAATTGACAGATACAAATTCTACCATGGAAAGCAGTTAAAGGATGAAACGATTGGAAGAATATGTCTCTGCCTTAAACAAAAACATGGCATTGACTGGTTGTTTCAGGTCCTTCATGGCGAATTAAGTAGAGACCAAATTGTAATGCATGCAGCGAATTCGGCAATATAAGACAACCTTTGGGCCAAAGGATAGGCACTGCTTCCAGAGGTCATTGAAATTGTCAAATGAGGTAAACTATCTGGAGAGTGTGCGAAGGATGTTTTAGCAGGTAACAAAAACCTCAGAAAGTGATCCCACACAAGATGGTAAAGACATTGTCAATAGGATAAAATCTGGGAAGAAGCCTAGTACCACATGAGAAAAGAAATCTAGTGAACCAAAATCTACCTACAAGAAAAAACAATCTGATTACAGTAATGACTGGAAGTGTTACAGGTGTAGGTTGGCTGGTCATTTAGCCAATGATAAAACATGCCCGGCCCAAAATCAGAAGTGTTCAGGCTGTAGAATAATGGGTCATTTTCAAAGAGTGTGCAGGTGGAAAGGTAGTAGGAATGTGACAGAAAAACTATTAGAGGATGACTCAGGTTCAAAAACAAGACATTGATGGTGATGACACTAATATGTGTGGTTTGAGTGTAGATTCTCATCCTGAAGTTTTGGAAGCGCATGGTGACAGAAAAAAAAACTAAGTGTGACATAGACATAGGAAGGAGTAACAGTTATCATGATAGCGAACTTTGGATCACCATACACCATAGTCAATGAGATGGCATGGAATGAGAAATGGAAGCCAGTGTACGGTGAAACGCCTGATATTTCTCCCAAAAGCTTTACTGGAGAGCCTATTGTCCTGTTGGGTTATAGAAAATTGCTCTTTGTATTAAAAAAACATGAGGCTAGGTGCAAGTTATATGTCTCCAAAGCAGATCCATCAGTTTTGGGATTGTGGGATCAAAGAAATCTAGGTATTATCTCAATTCTATCCTGGTGGTCCATGGTGAGGCTGATGGAGATGGAAACATTTTGGAATTGTATCCTGGGGTGTTTTCAGATGGCACTAGGGAACTTAAGGGGTTCCAGCATAAAATCATCTTAAAGAGTGATGCTGTGCCTTGCAGTCACAAAATAAGGAACATTCCCATGGCAATTAGAGATGAGGTGTCCAAGTAGTTAGATAAGATACAGGAAGCAGGAATAATTGAGTCAATTGAGTCATCAGACTGGGCCGCTCCATTGGTGGTGGTATGACAGGCCAATGGTAAACGTAGGTTATGTGTTGCCCTGAGATACCTGAACAAAAACATATTGGTTGACCAATTTCCCCTTCCCAGGATAAGTGCAATGCTGTCAATTATTAAGGGTACTAAATGGTTCACCACCATTTATTTAACTTTCGCCTATCTCCAGATACCCTCACATCCAGAAAATCACTGGCTAACCGCATTTGTCACGCCATTTGCATGCTTTCAGTTTGTTGGGGTACCATTTGAATTAGATGCTGCAATGTTCCAGCGATTGGTGTTCAGGTCATTTATGGATGTTAAAAGAGTGATATTTTTCCAGGATGATATCCTGGTCATGGATGAAACTAAGGCTGAACAGGAGAACAAACTCCGGGAAGTTCTGGATATTTTGAAATAACTAAAGGTCTTACTGCACAGTATGCATGCAAAATGCAAGTTTGCAAAGAATATGGTGACATATTTAGCACATTAAATAAGTGGAAATGGAGTGAAACACAAGGCTTCTTTTGTTAAATCGATAAAGAATGCTCCAGCGCCATCCAATCAAGATGAAATTAGAGCATTTTTAGGGATGGCAGAATTTTGTGCTAAATATGTGATGAACTTTTCAAACAATACTTTTCCTATTAGACAACTTTTGATGAATAAATGTGAATTCAAATGGTCAGATGATTGTCAGGAGGCCTTTCAGGTAATATAAAATGATATATGTTGTTCAGCACCCTTGCAGGGGTTTGACCCCAAGTTAAGAAGTGTGGTTTACAACAGATGCAAGCTGCAAGGGATTGGGTGCCGTGCTTACACAATTTGATGAAGAGGGTAATGAATTTATCATTGCATTTGCCTCACACACACGGAAGAGGAATATTCTGTTATCGAAAGAGAAGCCCTTGAATGCATTCTGGGGGTTAGAATATTATAGGACAAACATTTGGGGTTCTCTTGTTCCCGTCGCAGTGACCACAAACCATTGTCAAAAGTATTGACTACTAATGATTGTAAAATGTGTCTCAAAGTCTGACTCACATGTCCATCAAACGGCTAGACTACAATTATGAAGTGCAGGGCCGGCTTTAGTGCTGGTGGCGCCTGGTGCGCAATCTTTTTAGGGCCCCCTACATAAATCGTATTTATTTTAAAGCATTGGTAAAGGCTGGCTTTATTAATCGACGCAGCTATCCACTTTAAATAAAGACTTGTTCTTTGCAGCTGGCATATTAACCCTCTGCGCTACTGTATGGCGAGTCAAAACTGCCGCTAGGCAATACAATAATCTTTCTCTAGCAGGAACATTCATCACAAGAGTTATCTTGACATTTTTATTGCTGCCTGAAATCTGGACACAAGGAACTCTGCAGAAGGTGCTTTTAAATCTTAAATTATTGCTAAACCTAGCACCCCTACCTGATGCCAGCTTCCCCTCTCCAAGTCAGCGCCCTGTGTGGCTGCACCAGTCACACTGCCCTAAAGCCGGCCCTGATGAAGTGTATTATGTACCTGGGTCAAAAACTAGAATTGCTGATATCTTAAGCAGGATGCCGCTTCTGGTAAAAGTAATGTCTAAGGATGAATTTGAAAAAGGTTGTGAGGCTGAAATTGGAGATCCAATGTATGGCATACGAGAGTGTGAATGGGAAGATGCAATTGATAAGGATTCTGTGTTGCAGAATATTCAAGGATGGATCACTGAAGGTTAGCCTAGCAAGAGGAACATGGAAGGAAACCTACGGGTATACTGGGAATTAAGAAACAAACTCTCATTAGAAAATGGAGGGGTTCTACCTGGTGGTTTGGTGATTCCTCCTGAATAATTGAATGGAACATGTGCTTGATTTATGCTATGAAGGACATTTGGTGATAACAAAAACTAAAAGCAGAGTCAAATATATATATATTGATGGCCTGGTCTGGGTTTTGCTATCGGAAAAAAGTTAGAAATTGTGTGTTGTGCAGCAACTCTAAGAAGACTCTAGTCATGGTTAAACCACCTTAGTGTCTCATTAAAAGCCCAGATATGCCGTGGGAAAGGATAGGCTTAGAGATCATGAGTCCTGTTCATGATGGAGATGAAATCAAGTAGTTTTATTTAATCATTTTGCTGAGAGGCCAGACGCATAAGTATTATCCAAGATGAATGCCCAGGCGGTGCCAAGTTTTTTGGATAAAATATTTTTAAGGGAAGGAATACCCAAGGTAAACCTAACGGATAATGGACCTCAATTCATTTCAGATGTGTTCAAGTCATACTTAAGAAGGAATGGTATTTTGCATAAAACCACCTCTGTATGCCATCCCACGGGCAATGGTGCTGTTGAGAGCTTTAATAGAGTGCTAAAAAAATACAATACAATTAGCCAAGGAAGCAAAGTTAGCTTGGCTTAAAAAAAAAGTGTAGCGATCTGTGTGGACTTATAGGGTTACGTCAAGTGGGTCTGTACTAATAAAAAGCTTATTCCAACTTATTACGCATATCCTGACTACTTCAGTTATGTGGTCTTGTGATTTTACAACTGTGCATGATCCTAGAGAACAGAAGGTGTTTGCTCAACTGACGTAGATAAAGAATGGAGCCCATCAGGATCTATATGTTAATGAATATTTCTCTGGAGGACCTGGGTTGAAACTGATGCATGGTGCGAAATGCGGTGGTCATAGTTTGACGGGTGAATATATGTGAGCAAGACCAATCTGTGTTAGAATTAAGAATTGTCTTATGATGAGAGGTAATGTCATGAATCCAAAGCTCTAAACAGTCATAAACAAAATATGACTATACATGTAAAATGTTAAATGAATGAAGACTGATACTGATAAAAGTTGTTTTGAAGAAATTCAGTTTTTATTTTCTCATCCTTCAGGTGGGGTAATGGGTGTAAATCCTCATCCTTTTTTTAAGACCCCTTAATCCAATAAGCCTCTTACCTGCATTGATATCCTTCTTATTTTTCGTGTCTTATGGACCCCCACATGATTGATGTCTGCTCTACAGCAGTAAAAATGTAGTAGACCTAGACACACGCTGCAAACAAGGCCTGTATTTGTATTCTGTTTTTAAGCAGTTTATACATAATTTAAATAAAAGTAAGTAATGTGGTCATAGTATTCAAAATATATGTAATTTCTGTATTTTTCAAAGATTTACATTTTTGTTATCTTTTTGTCCATTTATTAGCTTTTCTCAGTATTGTCACCGTACTAATGTTTTTTTCATTTATATTGTCGTTTTTGCGACATTGTCCCAGTAAGACAGACCAGTTGCAACTTTATAATATAATGCCACAAAACACTAGCTGTTTGTTAATTTATTGAGTGTGACTGTGCATTGTACTTGCATTTAGGAGCATCATGGCCTTACAACATATCTGCAAGCAGACAAAGTCTTACCAGTGTAGGAGTGAGACATCCATGTGCATATAACCATTTAACATGAATGTGCAACCCGAGTTTGCCCCTCTGTTGAGCTGGTCCTTATGTTTCTGGTGGAGCCTGTAGTGTTTTGTAATAAAAGAATGCTCCCACTGTATACCGTATGCCAGTGACCTAAACGTTGGAGGAATGAGTTAAAGGCAGACTCAAAATATGGAGCTCTGACTTGCAAGCGATGGGATAAAGACATGTAAAATTGCTCTCCGTGTGTGGCATACTTATTGGTGAGTGCCTAGGCTGGCAGGATGCTACAACTGGTGACGAGATAGGACATCTGAGCGTGTACACTGAAAGCACTCTTCCAGAGAGTTTGTCATGGTCCAGGAAACTGCTTGTGCGTGCCACGTAATCTGCATTCGAAGTGTACCTTAAATCCTGGCACAGGTAGAGTGTCAGTGCAATGCCAGCCTGTATAAAACGCTAGAAGATAAAGACAATGACATTTGTATTTGTAATTGAATTTATAGGGCGCGCAGCTACCCACAAGGGGTCTCCCAGAGCCAGTAGAGTAATGATTATGCATCGCAGTTGTTATTGGGAGAAGAGCCAGGTTTTAAGGTCTTTGCGGAATTTTAACAGAGATGGTTCTATTTTCAGTGTAACCGGAAGAGAATTCCACAACCTGGGAGCAACACAGGAGAAGGAGCGTCCGCCCATTCTCGCCAGTTTAAATCGCGGAATTAGAAAATTGCCATGAGCTGATGATCTGAGGGGACGGGATGGAGAGTATTATTAGACAAGGGCCTGGAGGTAACCTGGGGCCGACCCTTGCTTGATTTTATGCATAAAGCAAAGGGCCTTGAATTTGACACGATTAGCGATACGGAGCCAATGAAGGTCTCTAAGAGAGGGGGAGATTGGAGATCTCCACGGGACCTTACAGAGGAGTCGGGCGGCTGAATTCTGCACAAGCTGGAGTCTCCTCTGAAGCTCCAAGGTAACTCCTAGATAGAGCACATTGCCGTAGTCCAGGCGAGAGGTGATTAAAGCCTGGACCACCGAGCGTCTTGTCCATACTAGGAGCATCCATAAGATTTTACGAGCCACCCCAGGATGGAGAAGCAGGTGGCTGCCACCTTGACCACTTGATGCCGCATGGAGAGTGAATCGTCCAGGACAAAGCAAGGTTGCGAACCTGGGTCGCTGGAAGGGGTGGTGGGCCCATTTCTAACGGCCAGTGTGCAGGGCTCCAGAGGTGTTTTTGCTTGCCCAGAATGAGCACCTCCGTCTTATCTCCGTTCAGCTTCAGGAGGGTCGCCTGCATCCATTCTGCCACTCAGCTAAGTCCAAGTTTGAGGACAGATGCAGCGTTAGCCGCGGCCGAGGAGAGGGAAAAAAGGATCTGAGTGTCATCTGCGTATGAGTAAAGGGAGAGACCAGAGTCTTCCACATTGTAAGTCTAGATGTCAGTGGCCAGGTATTGAATAACATAGCCGCAAATTGAAGGTACTGCGCCATTAAGCAAATGAATGCCATATGCTATTCGGAGCAAAGAACGCTAAAGGCGGATGCACCCAGGCAAGAACAACAGCGCTCAGCAATACTGCAGTACAAATCAAATTGAAATCCATGTGCAACGAAGCACAGATTAACCAGGTGGTTGTGAAGAAACTTTTAAGTACGATCAAAAAAACCATATTATCTGCTTTCATGGACTAGTAGCATATGAGAGTCATCTACTAACTGAAACCATTAACGAATCATCGTGCTGCAGAGTGACCCCAGGAGGAGAATCAGTAGTGGTACTTGTGGAGCTGCTACATCGAAAAAGTCACACCACTGCCAAAGCTGCTGCATTGGGGCCCAGAACAACTCCTTAGACTGCCACAAGATAAAGACCTCCGATGGCATGCCAGGGCGAGACACAAACTCCAAAAGTTGTTGAGGATGATCCTGAAGCCAGCATGTCAAAAAGCTTTGCCTGATTAAGTTCCACACAAAGCGCCTGGCAGACAACTACTGTCTGTCAATGCATATACAGCTGCTGCATTTCTAAAACTGCCAACGGCATTTAATACTGCCAAAAACCAAAATATTGGCAGTAGATGGATGGCATGGATAGAGATTTTTGAAGATTTCATAGATGCGATAGATGAAAAAAGATGATAAAAAGGTTATAAAGTATTTGAGGAACATGACTGGTAAAGGAGTAAAAGAAGTCATGAAAAACATACCACAAGATGGTGAAGTGATGTACAAACATCTACATGGACCCACTTGCAGCCATGATCAGAAGCCCACGGACTCAACATTGTCTTGTATGTTGATGACACTCAGCGTATTCTCTCCCTCACAGATGAACCCACAGCCGCCAAGAGCAACTTCCACAATGGGATAAAGACAATTGCCACCTGATTGAAGGACAGCTGCCTCAAGCTCAGCTCAGACAAGACTGTAGTCCTCATTCTAGGCTCCACCCCTCCACATTGAACAACTCCTGGTGGCCTGCAGCGCTCAGAACTGCCCACACCCACGGACCATGTACATAACCTTGGCATCATCCTGAACTCCTCGCTCTCTATGAACCACCAAATCAATGCCATTGCGTCCTTCTGCTTCCACATGCCCTACCTGCTTTGTAAGATCTTCAAGTGGTCATTTGTTGACCAATGCAGACTTAACTCTGAATACTGACAAATGCGATTTCCACAAGAAAAGCTTGAAATTCTTTGGCCATATCTTTTCTGATGGCTGTATGAAACCTGATCCAGAAAACGTTCAAGCATTGGCTACTGCGAATCCCCCACAAGACATTTCTATGTTACTATCCTTTCTTGGACTGACCAGTTACTGTTCGAGATACATATGGCACTTTGCTACGGCCAGTGCACCATTACAAAAACTAATGAAAAAAAACATTTATTTTCATTGGTCACAAGAGTGTGAGAAGTGTTTCCAACACATCAAGCAAGCCATTGAGAGTGCCACTGAAATCGCTTACTTTGATCCCAAACTACATTCAGAAGTTGTAGTTGATACTAGCTCTGTTGGGTTGGGTGCAATCCTTGCACAGCACAGTGGACAGCCAAATGCTCAGAGACATATTGTGGCATAAACCAGCAAGAACCTGTCACTAACCGAGCGTGCTTTCTTGCAACCTGAGAAAGAAAGTTTGGATGTAGTCTGAGCTTGTGAATATTTCTGTTTTCTTGTACTGAAATCCTTTCACTGTAATGACTGATCATCAAACACTGTTGAAGATATTTGGCAATCCAAAAGCCAAAATGCCTCTTTGAATTGAACGTTGGGGTTGGAGGTTACAACAATACAGATATACTATTATTTATCATCCAGGGAAAGATCAGAATCAGGCTGATTATTTTTCAAGAGTGTCATTACAATGCCCCGGTACCCCATCTAAGGCAGTGGAGGCCTATATCAATTTTATTGGGAAACCAAGCACACCAGCTACCATGTCTTAGAATAAATTGTCACTGCCACGAGCCAAGATGGTGACATGTTAAGATTAAAAGACTTTATTGTTCATCAGTCGTAGAACCAGCACTCCAAACGTTTCACTAATGACAGAGTATTTGAAAGTCAAAAATGTAAGAGATGTACTTTCAGTGACTCAAGAATGCCTCGTTCTGCGAGGTACACAAATTTCTAATCTTGAAAGTCTATAACAAGTAATTGATGTCACCCATGAGGGACATCGAGGAATGGTAGCCACCCAGAGAGCTCTCTGTGACCAATTTTGGCTTTCGTATCTCAATGAGGGTCCAAAAAGAATTAAATACTTGTAATATAAGCAATTGTCTTTCATCTCAAGTCATTCAGCACTCTTTGAACATTTCAGACTTGCCACATCATGATTGGGAGAGAATTACTATTGATTTCTTTGGTCCTCTTGAGATTGGACACCATCCTCTAGTCATTGTTGATGAACACTCCGGTTTTCTATTGGTGCGCATCACTGCATGTATTCCAGCCTGCCTCCCCTGACAGAGTAGAAGCGATTGCTGCTGTCACAAGCAAGAAGAGTATAGGAGCACTTGTCCCTCTCTTTTTTACTTTTCGATCTCAGGCTTGTTTCCGTTGATAGATGAAGTCCGCGCTATCAACGTTGTGTGCAGACCAAACCAGATACTTGGCCAGCAGGAAGGCGCAGGAGCGCTGTGCCTTAATTCTCTTTGAACCTTACTTTCCCTATCGCGGTGAGCGCAGGAGCGCGTCACCATATAAACCCTTCCCGGGATCACAGCAAGCGCAGGGCGCGTCATTGCATATTTCCTCTCTGGCTACACAGTGAGCGCAGGATCGCATCACCATACCTTACTTTCCATATCTCGTTGAGTGCAGGAGCGCATCACCATATAAATCCTTCCCGGAATCACAGCGAGCGCAGGAGCGCGTCGCCGTTATTACCCCCTACTTGTAGCGCAGGAGCGCTTCATACCTTGATTACTGTTCCTTTGGAATTCTTTCTTTTGATACCTTGTTGTAGCTCAGGAGCGCTTGATATCTTGATTACTTTTCCTTTGGAATCCTTTCTTTTGATACCTTGTTGTTCAGCACAGGAGCGCTTCCTTTCCTTTTCATGTCCTTTGGTGTGCAGGAGCAATCTCAGGAGAGACATTGGAGTGCCGCTTTTCCAGGTGACTATCATTGTCCTTCCCTACACTTCCCCCTTCAGAGTGTGTGTGTGTGTGTATATATACTAGTTAGGGCAGTAGTAATTACTTGTTGGTTGTGCTTCCAGGTTGTCGTCCAGGAAGGGTCCACAACTCCACTGGGTACAATTCACTTCATCATCACACTAAAAGGCACATCACCTTCTTGAGGATTCCTTTCCCTGGCCTCCACCACGCACCAGTCAGGTTTTATTTATTATAGGACAAGGGAGTAGGTGGAAGACGGTGAAGGTTATTCATGTCATCCCTGTGGGACTACTTTCCAGGCAGACGGTAAGGCTTGTGGGGTCCCTGACAAGGACATCACTTTTACAAGAGGAGATCCCGTGCTGGTTAGACAATACAAAGGAAGGAAAACTGATGCTCCTTTTGAGGTTCAACCTTTTACTACCACCACACCAAAGGGCACATGGTGACAGCCCCACATCCGGGGAAGTACCTTGCAAGAGATTCCTCTAATTTTCAACATGTGGCCCCTCACTCACCAAACATCAATGTCAATATAGAGACGAGCCTAGACAGACTGTTGATGACTCTGTACCTGCTGATAATTCCATCTCACCTGTGCAGATCACCGACAATTCGACTGTCAGTTCCCGGTTTCCAGTGACCTGATGAGGACGTGTGATTAAGGAGCCACAACACTTAATTGAAGAATTGTAATTGCTTGTGTATCTATGTATTTATTAATATATTTAGTTATGTTTTTATCTATTTGTGAAAGACTTTTTATTTAATAAAACAGGAGATGTAGTGCCTTGTAATGAAAGAAGGTGAAACTCTTTTGGTTCCCACTGTATACTGTATGCCTGTGACGTAAGAGTTGGAGGGATGAGTTGTAGGCAGGCTTAGAATGGGGAGTTCTAACTTACATGCAGCAGATTGCTCTGCATGTGTTGCGTACTTATTGGCTAGTGCCTAGGATGGCAAGATGCCAGAGTGAATTATAAATGGGAGGAGGAGCACTCGAGCTTTTTCTCAAAAGTTATTGTGAATTTAAACTAATTTTTCAAATTATGATTTTTAAACTACCAGCGTGCTGCCGTGGTGGCACGTTTGTCCTGTGACGCGCCTAAACTGAATAACCTATCTTAAGAGTTTGAGACCCTTAACCTCAGCGCACTTTAGCTGTGCGCGGTTGTCTCTACGACACTCCGCATAAATTCTTAACACATTCAGAACTAGACTTTATCTTCTCAAGATTCAAATTTTATCATGTTTGTAACCAAAAATAATTCAAAACATTGTACACATTTGCTCTAACAAAGTATTTTTCATTCAATACATGATTATTCTAAAGTTCACAAGTTTCAAAACAAACATATTTCTTTTGCATAGATGACTTTTTCTCTTGCGCCCAATGCATTTCAAGCTCTTGGAGCTCTTCCTCAGGGGCCTGTAAACTGAATAGTAATTTTGCATTACTGCCAACATTGTTTTGTACACACAGAAAACCAAAACATCATTATGTACAGGGAATTATTTCAAAAAAACACTCAAGAAGACATGACGGAATGTTAAGACCACAGATAACCCACACCACTGTGAAGAAAAATTTAATCACCCAAAGTTTCTAAAAAAACCGACTCACTGTTGTCAATGTCACCTTCAACTGATAAAGAAGAACCTGAATTTCTAGAATTCAAACCCAAATCAAAATTCCAAGCACCATCAACCCACAAAATATTGGAAGCTTTTGAAAAATCAGTCATCAACGATTTGGAAAGTTTGAATTTGAGGAAATCCAAAAGAAAGAATCTTTCTGTATATGATAAAACCATCTTAAAAGGACTTCAGGAAAACCAGAGTATTCTTATACAGAAGGCAGATAAAGGAGGTGCCATTATAGTGATGGACAGAACAATGTACAATCACAAAGTGGAAGAACATGTGGCCGACACCTCTATTTACTTTGAGTTGGATAAAGACCCGATTGAAGATTTACAAGCTACCCTCAATGACATTTTGACCAACGCCCTTGAATCAGGGCACATCACTGCTAAGACCAAACAATATCTGACCGTGCAATTTCCGAGAAGACCACGCCTCTATATGCTCCCCAAGGTGCACAAAAATCTATACGATCCACCTATGCGTCCCATTGTGACTGGATGTGGGACAGTATTTGAACCACTAGGTCAATACATCGACAAATTTCTTCAACAATTCGTCCAGAAATGGCCGTCTTATATCAAGGACACTAATGATTTTTTACTCACATTAAAAGGGATTCAATTAACATGTTCTACTTTGGTGTGCACTATCGACGTAAAGTCATTGTACACTTCCATTCCTCATCAATCTGGTATGGAGGCAGTGGAGTGGGCTTTGCTACAACAACCATCAGTAAAAGCGGAAAGAGTCTTCATTTTGGAATTGTTACATTTTTGTTTATACCACAGTTATTTTGAATGGGCATCAAAGTTCTATTTCCAACAGAACGGAACGTCTATGGGATTTGCTGGGGCACCGGCATATGCGAATACCTTTATGGCAAAATTTGAAGCGGACCATATATATACGAATGACTCTTGGAAGGAACATGCAATCTTATATCGCAGATTTATAGATGACATATTTGTATTATGGTCTGGAACAAAAGAAAGCCTAGAATTCGAAATTGACAGACTGAATCACTGCGAAGAGAACATTGAGTTCACTCATGTCATAAGTGACAAGGAATTGCCATTTTTAGATGTTCTGATTAAGATTGAAGATACCCAGATTAAAACTAAAGTTTTTAGAAAAGACACAGATGTGAACAATTCTTTGTTATTTCAAAGTTTCCATCCCCAGAATCTGAAAAACAACCTACCGGTGTCACAATATATGCGAATCAAAAGGATATGTTCTCATGAGGAAGATCTAAAAGAGAATCTCATAGTACAACACCAACGATACAAAGAACGAGGTTACCCTGACGACATCTTATCCACAGCTAAAAACAGGATCGATACATACAGCAGAGATAACTTGTTAATTCAGAAGCCCAAAAAAACTATGGATAGGCACGTGTTTGTGTCAAAATTTTCTACCTCTTCTCAAAAAATGAAATCAATCATCAATAAACATTGGGATCTGTTAAAGAACGAAGATGACTTCAATGGCATTTTCGACAAGAAACCAATATTTGCATATACAAGGTCAAAGAACCTTAAAGAACTGTTGATGACTCCGACAAGAGAGACAGAAGTAACCTACAGAGGAATGAAGAAATGCCAGAATTGTGTACATTGTTCCAATGTAATCGTAGGCAACAAGTTGCATCATCCACAAACTGGAAAAGAAATTATACTTCATTATAATGGAGACTGCAATTCCAAGAACCTCATCTACTACATCAAATGCCCCTGCGGAAAAATTTACGTAGGGAAAACGGAGAGACAATTGAAAAAAAGAATAACCGAACACAAGAGCACAATAAGGAACAAAAATTTAAAAAGCAATTTGGCAAAACACTGGAATGACAATAACCACAGCATTGCTCAAATCAGGTACTCCATACTGGAAGCTGTTAAGACATACGAGGGGGTTGATCTCACCAGGTCCCTCCTCCAAAGAGAGATACATTGGATCAGGCTTTTGTCAACACAAGAACCTAAAGGGTTAAATGAGAAAGTAGATCTATCGTGTTTTATTTGAATCCTTTTGCCAGTTGAACCTGCATCAGCAAGATGCGTGCATTTCATACAGCTGTATATTGATAATATCAGAAACATGAAAGAGAGGTTAAAGACATGAATTATTGCACCATTTTTCTCATCTATTTTTCGTATCTGTTATCTTTTCTTTTTTCACCACGTTCCTTTTTTATTATTTCTCATTTAGATTTTCTTTGGGGATTTGGATTACACCTTTAGGTGAGTTAGTGTTGTTAAGCAAGCCGTTTTTCATCTCTCCAATATGGCGCCCGCAGTTTCTGTGAGCACAGAGCTTTGTCAGAGTCCTTTTTCAGTGTTTGTTTACAGCGCCACGCTATACATGAAGCGTGAGCCATGGTGGTTCAGTGTAGCTGGTCGGAGTTTTCGAGTGGCAGATAGTGAGCAGAAACGGAATAGAGAGTTGGATTTAGAAACTACAGTACACCGAGTTGAGGTAAGAGGCTGTGAGACAGAGTGCGTGTCAGAAGAATCCTGGTGAGGAGGGTTGTGAACCCGGTAGTGAGAGATTTGTTCACTGTTATTTTTTCAGAATCCACAAGAGCCTCCACTGAGCTGAACATTCCGCTTTGAGCCTCCGAGAGATTTTGCGGTAAGCGAAGGGTGAACACTGTGACAGTCCAGTTTTATTTAGGGATAACGAGTGTAAAGTAGCTGCGAGGTACAAACTCCTTGTTTTGCGTTTATTTCCGGTTTAGATTGAGCCATTTGGTGACATTGACAACAGTGAGTCGGTTTTTTTAGAAACTTTGGGTGATTAAATTTTTCTTCACAGTGGTGTGGGTTATCTGTGGTCTTAACATTCCGTCATGTCTTCTTGAGTGTTTTTTTGAAATAATTCCCTGTACATAATGATGTTTTGGTTTTCTGTGTGTACAAAACAATGTTGGCAGTAATGCAAAATTACTATTCAGTTTACAGGCCCCTGAGGAAGAGCTCCAAGAGCTTGAAATGCATTGGGCGCAAGAGAAAAAGTCATCTATGCAAAAGAAATATGTTTGTTTTGAAACTTGTGAACTTTAGAATAATCATGTATTGAATGAAAAATACTTTGTTAGAGCAAATGTGTACAATGTTTTGAATTATTTTTGGTTACAAACATGATAAAATTTGAATCTTGAGAAGATAAAGTCTAGTTCTGAATGTGTTAAGAATTTATGCGGAGTGTCGTAGAGACAACCGCGCACAGCTAAAGTGCGCTGAGGTTAAGGGTCTCAAACTCTTAAGATGCCAGAGTGCCCTTCTTAACTTTTCTGCTGTAGTGTACTTCAAGGTATTGCACGTGAAAAGTTAAGACACCTGTATACTAAAAGCCAATGCTAGAGCTTTGTTGTTTGGTATCTTCCAAACAACTGGATTCTTAACCAAGGAAATATGGATCAATTGTATCTTTCTGAGCAGTTCCATGTATTTTTCAATGGCACTTGATGTGTGTTGTATGTCTGTTGTTAAAAACCATCCCATCCGTTGAATGCTTTTTTCATGCATGACGTTCCCTGGCTGATCTGGGATTGTGGGTTCTTCCTAGCTTGACGGGTAGTTCTCCATCTTAGGTTTGACCCGCTTCACAGTTGACAGCAACATTTTAGAATGCTCTTGCACTGAGCACTAAACAAAGGGGGCATGCCACAGAAAACAAAGGTGGCACAGAGTGTAAGTGACTGTGCTGTCCTTCGCTCTGCTTCAGAGTATCATAGAGAATTACCTTAAAGTAGATACAACACGCAAGTTGAGAGAAGAAGGTGAAGATGCACATAGAGATGATCTAGGTCCAAGATGGTCATGAGACAAAAAAGGAACTCATCTCGAGGCACAGTTACAAGAGAATGTGCAGGGTAGCTGTGTGGAGAAAGCGCAGCAGAGATTCTTCCACTCATATTATTGAGATCACAGGATTTTGTTTGGCTGTAAAAGGGTTTGTAGCTCTTCCTTATCTCATTAGAGTGCCTAAATATTTGTGAGAGAGAACCTGAGAATTCCTTGCCTTGTGCATAAAAAACATGAGCATTCCTAAAAAAAAGGTATTTGTTCCACCATGTTTTTATGGCTACACTTGTCAAACTGTGCTTGCATCAGTTGCACTGACATATAAGCTCACTGCCTACAGGACATTTACAACAGAGGGCAGACTAAGGATACGTCTGGCAAGAGCTGTGGAAATTAAGAGCATCAACATGAAACCTAATAGAGATCTGACACCAAGCTGACACCAAGTTTGATTTGATTCCAATAAAATATTTTGGTGCAATGATTGTTGGTTTTGTGCAGCATTCTACAGCCTTTGAGCTGAGCACTCTTACAATGTACATCCTAACAATAAATCACTAGGAGCTGCCCATGATATAGTAACAGAACACAGTGAAGCGTTTCAATGGTTCAAAATCAGTTATGTTTATGAGAGCCTTGAACAAGTCATAGGTGGAACAGTTCTTAGCAGGTAGCATCTATTTCCAGAGAATGTCGAAGCTTTGATAACTAACAGATAGTAAGTCAAAGTATTGATCCATCAGCTCCTAGTAAGGAGCCATGAATGGACACATAAACACTGGTTAAAATCACTTACTCTGGTCTTAGGATGTGTTTCCCCTTTCAAATGGAATTTTGCTCATCCATGTGTATGTTTTCCAAGCTCAGAACTATTCCATACAGGTCAACGTTTCAAATCTCATTTGTTTTCGTACAAACCATGCATTGTGTAATTCAATTTGCAATCTCTATGTGTGGCACTGTGACTCACTGTTCTCTGCAAAATGGGCATTCCTAGACCTGTGAAACTTTTACGTGCTCAGAACTGGCTACGGTAATATTCAGTATCTGTGGTCACTGTTCAAGGAACATTGGGTGACAATCAATCCAATCAAACAAAATTAGGGTGAACTGTCAATCGTTGTTTGTTTTGAAAAGCATTGTCGTGGATCATTTTCCCCAATGATTTGCGCTTTAATATAAACAATGGCTTTCATTCATAGGGCTTAAGAGAAAACACAATGACATACAATATCATTTTTCCATTTTGAAACTGTGCCAATTATAACCATGGTGGTGAAGACAGATGTGTATGCAGGTATGTATTGTGACCCCATCCTGTTTTCTATATGAAACCCAACTTATTAAGACAATGTAAACATAAACCACACAGGAAATCTCAAGCAAGCATGTTTCGATTGTCATTCCATTGTGTCTCTTCGTCCTCTCCGCCATCTTTGGCCACGTCTCACGTGTCCTGTCATAGATCGGACTGCGGTGGGTTAAGATGGTGAGGCATTACAAATGCAGTGGTTATGGCTTACATATGACAGTTCTCTGAAAGAGCTTTGAATGATGATTCCAATGGGGCTCGGCTTTGCTTTTTCTTCTACAAAATAATTGGCTGAATAATAGTCCTTGGTTAAAAACTGTACAGCACTTAAAAAATACAATCCAACACTTTCAGAATAAGAAACGTTGACTGGAAGTTTGTGAGTCACTGACAACATCAATGGGTCAAGACTGTAAATCAACACAGGAGACAATAAAATACTTGTGAGTTAACTTCCGAAATGGTGGGACAAAGTTATAAAAGATATGTAAGCGGAGTGCAACAAACTTTGTAAAAATTATTGGAGCAAAATATTCTGTTGAGAAACTGAAAGCAATATATTGTATTAGTGTTAGAGTTAATGACCAGACCCTATTCGCAAAACCAGAACCATGGCGTGCAGTTTACTACGTAGACTACTGCTAATGGTGAATGTAAGCTTTTGTTGTCTTGCTTTACCTTCTCTGAGGAGTTTTCCTCCTGTGTTTTTTTTTTTATCTTTGGACTATTAGACCACTTGTTGCTTTTATCTGGAGTCATCAGCTTTAAAGTAAGAAAACGTGAAAACAGTAATGCATCTTGTTTCTTGGTGAATCTGTTCAGGGCTTATAAAGCATGGAATATTGAAATTCAAAACTAGAAGTAAGTTGAACATTGTCCTTGAATCTAAGTCTTAATGGCTGATTGAGGCAGAAGTCTTATTTGTATTAGAGTTACACTATTTGTGAATCTATGTTATCTTCAGTGGTTATGTTGGAAAGTAGCCCTGTGGCATAAGTACTGACATAGGGACTTTGGAACAGAACCTCTAGGCCAATCAAAACTGCCCATTGCAGCACCTAGACTCTCTACTGGTTTTCGCCTCAACATTTTATGCTTCTCCACTGTTTACTGTCCTTTATGAGTTCTAAATATTTAGCTTATTTACCTCACCTCACTTTTCAGTCTACCAAAATGTCAGAGGTTACTGGTGGACTTCTCCTCTCCATGTCTCAATGCCCGAGACAATCACAATACAAGAGGCCATTGACCTAAGGGCTTTTTATGCCTCCCAAGTGATTCCACACATGGACAGACTCCTGTCCAGATGAACCCTTGGCAGTTTCCATGCCCCATTTCGCGGCTGAGGTGGCACCTAGAAAATGCAAGTTTAAGGCTAGAATCCGCAGACCAGCTCCTGCGTTTACAGCACGACCAACCACTCTTGAGCCTGATCAGTGGAAGACCCCACTTTTTAGATTTCTTCACCCTCTAGTTGAGCTCTACACTCCTACGTGCCTTCACAGCTCCTATGAAACAAGATGGCGTGCCAGCCTGGCTCATTTCTGTTCGGCCATCTTATGAAACAGTTCTAGAAAAATAAAGGTCTTTTGACACTGTGTTTTCCCGAATAAGGGAGAGAAGCAACTCTATAAAGATATGCACCTGCTCATAGACATTTGACACTATTCATGGCTACAAACATATTTAGTGTGCGGTATCCATTTTGTTTTAGGGAACAGTGTCATTGTTGGCGAATTTTGGCAATTTTGGTATTAGATATCTACCGGTCTTCACACTTCTACTTCTGGTCATTAAATCTTGACTGGTCTTGGGTTTTTTTCTGCGTGGTACAGATGCATCAACATAGTTTATGCAAAGCAAAATGCAATGATCTGTCACAATAAATTAAAAACAATCTACTTATTCACACTGACAAACATATGAACAAGCGTTCAAACAGAAAGCATGATACGTAACGTGAGATGCTTTAAGTAAAGGTTGCAGTTTTGCAACATAAGTCTGTACAAATCCTCCAGGCTGCATGCTGTGAAGGAAGTGCCTGTGCCCCGTAAACTCCATGTTTTCTGGATACTTTAGCTTTCTTGTCCCCTAACTATATACACGTTTTATCTTTTTCAGCTTAAAGTACCAGCCATAACACCCTTATGTAAGCATGCGTTGACATTGAGTCCTTTCTTGTGCAATTTTCTAAAAGTCATGGTAACTAAGAAAGTTTAAAATTGTTTAAAGTCAATCATCAGCAGCAGTGAAAGGATCACAAATGTCCGACTGCGCAGGCGCAGGCTCCTGCTTGTGGGGGTGCCTTCTTGTCCTGGATGTGATTCTGTCCTTTTCCTGTTACAAAATGCAGTCCTGAACTCTATAGGTAAACAGTACTTCCTAAACTATACATCTTGTCATGCCATGCAGAGTAACAGTTTACTGTATGCACTTCTTTTAGGCTTCTGATGTTTAGTTCACAGGCATCACCGACCCTGTCGCTCATAAGAAAGAAGTCTTTATTGCTCTGATAACTAGTCACATGCTGGTTTCACGCGTGGGGGAATAACCTTTTTCCCCCGGGATAGAATGTAGTTCCGGAGTAAATAGATGGTTTTCCATCTTGTGTCCCTCTTGGGCATTGTCTGTTGTTTGCACTTCACTCCCTGCAATATGTGGGTCCTGAGTGCAGTTCTGACCCAGTTTTTGAGTGGAAGAAGACACAACTGTGGCTCCTTCCGTTAAGTTTTTACCTTCGCTGTGCAAATCGACATAACAGTTTTTCATGGTATTGCGGGGCGTGCGCTTTGCTCCAGGGAGCTCCAAGAAGTCTTCGTCTTCCCCTGTGTCTATTTCACTGAAACTTGCTTTCCTTTGGGAAGAGCCAGCAAAACGGTTTTGCTTTGGAATCGGAGTGGGTGAGGATGTGAGCGATCCCTGGAAAATGCTCGAGACATCTGTGTTTATGAGTGGTTTTTCTCCATGGCGGGAATATTCATGCAGGCGATTGGTGCTGGGATGGTGTGTGGTGGGTGTGGAATTATCTGAGTCTGATGGTCTCCCAATAGTGAGTGGAGTTTGTGGAGAATTTAATCTATTTTCTGTAAAATTGGCTTTGGGTGCTCTTCCTTTGAAGGGGTTGCTCATTTTCAGAGCGCCTTCTGGGCTCTCCATGACAGTGTCAAGCTGTATGGGAGCATGCATTACAGCCTGTGTGCTACTGTCACCACTGTTCATATCAGGAGGGGAGGCGACGTATTCAAAGGTAACATCTTTTGGGGCAAAATTCCTGTTTCTTGAACGAGAAAAGATCTGAGAACCCTTCGTGCAGGGGTTCTCTTCTTCGGCAAGCGGTACTGGCGGGAATCTCATGTCAGTGGTACTGCCAGAGAAGGGTTGGATTGGAGATCTTTCTGTTTCTGTGAAGTCAGTTGCACAACTGGCAAAACTGTCAATACTAGATACACTTTTCATATCAGTAATAACCTCTGTATTGACAACTGCCAATTGATTCTTTTTGGACGAAACCTCTTCCATTTCTATCTCTTCTTCATATGCAGGAAGATTGGCAGGAGGCTCCTTGCTTGCTGCGTTAAGGTTAAGGTTGAGGTTAGGTTGAGACTGTGTCTTTGTGATTTCATTGTATAGCTCCTGCAGTTTCTGAGCGCTCAGATGTTGTGGACTGGTAGAAGGATTGTTCAAACGCTCTTGGGAGTCATGCTGACTAACTTCTTGATACTTGTTGTCGAATGACTTATTGGAACTTGTGTCAGACATTGTCCTTCGTGTCCACTTCCACCGACTTGGAGATAGATGGTTATCATCAGGTTTGTCCTTTTTGTCATCTCCCTCTACAGGTTTTTCCACCACTATATCGATCAACTCCATGCTGCGGGCAAAGGCATCTTTTAAATTCATGGAAACGATGCTGCCATTTCTTTTAGCTCGCTCTAATGCCTCCCTTCGCTTGATGGCTTTTTCCTGACGCTTTTGCTCTTTGTAGAATTCCGAAAAATTGTTCACAATGATTGGTATAGGCAAGGCAATCACCAACACTCCTGCGATGCAGCACAATCCACCTACAATCTTCCCAAGCAGAGTTTTAGGATATATATCCCCATATCCGACAGTGGTCATTGTAATGGTGGCCCACCAAAAGGACGCTGGAATACTGGTAAATTTGGTGGCATCTTCATCTTTTTCAGCAAAAAATACCAGGCTGGAAAATATCATTATACCCATTGCTAAAAATAATATCA
Source organism: Lissotriton helveticus (assembly GCF_964261635.1). Taxonomy (NCBI): domain Eukaryota; kingdom Metazoa; phylum Chordata; class Amphibia; order Caudata; family Salamandridae; genus Lissotriton; species Lissotriton helveticus. Next base: position 554,033,201 of record NC_136063.1, read on the forward strand.
ACAATCCCAATTCATTGTAACTCCGCCTCAATGTAAATCCAAGGGACTGCAGGCCCGTTGAATGTCTGGCAAGTTTAAGAATCCGCAATATCCTCATGATCCGAAATATCTGCACCACACGTCTGACATTCTGGAATTGCAACACACTCTTGTTCGACTCTGTCAGAAAAATGGTTACATAATACGGCAAGATGGCCAATAAGTCAATGACGTTTAGGGGCCCTTTGAAAAACTTCCACTTGTTTGGCGAGGACAGGAAACGTAAAAGGTACTCCATGGTGAACCACGCGATGCAAACCGCTTCAACATGGGCCAATTGTGGGTTGTCATTAGGTTGGCCAAATTCGTCAATTTCTTGAAGTTCAGGTAGTGTGTTGAGAGACAATGCAATCGTTGACAGGACAATGAACAGGATGGAGATAATGGCCAGGATCTGAAAAACAAAATAGAAACTCATTATTATTAAGCATTCTGAATTCAGTAACTAAACACAAGTATTACAAAAGTTTTCTGTGCATTCATTTTTTAGATGAAGTTCTAATGCTTCTACAGTTCTAGTAAACTGGGGCATCTGGCACAACTAATGCATTATTAGTGCTACCTACGGCAAGATGCAACACTTAAGAAACACACTGATTTAGCGGGACTGAAAAATAAAGCATTTTTGCCATTGACAGCTTTGTAGGTTTTGCATAAATAGTGTGTCACAATTCGCTCCCTGTGCTCTCATGCCCACCACCAGGGGGCCAGATAGTGGGACTTTCCAGTCTTCTAATAAGCTTCCAGACTCTCCCCTGCATGCATATCCTGACTTCCAGCCATTTGGACACTTATTAGGAACTGACATCCATTCCCAATCCATGCTGGGTTTTGTGAAAGCCAGCCTGCTTATACTTGAAGCTAGCCTACTCATGCCTGAAACTCTATTACCCAGAATTCCCTGCTCACTGCTTTGTCTCCACTCCTGCAGGCCAAGGATGAGTGGAGGAATTCAGCTCACCTGTGGCTGGCTGCTGCTAGCCTGCTCACACCTGATGCATATGATTACTGTGAGCTCTTTTAAGCCCCAGCTACCTTCAGGCCCAGGTTGGTCAAAGTAGCTGTTTACCGGTGAGACCGATCCTTGTTTCCAGTGCTCCCTGAGCTTTTGCCATCCTTGTTTCTAGTGTTTCCTGAGTTTTAGTTGTGCCTTGTTCCTGACCTGCTGCTGTTTTTCTTGTTCCTGAATTAGCACTGCCTGCAGTGCTACCTTGACCCCTGAGCCTTAGTATTCCTTGTTCCTGAACTGCTGCAGCAGTTTCCCTTCTCCTGAATTAGCACTGCTACCTTGTTTCCTGAGTTCCTGAGCTATAGCTATTCCTTGTACCTGAATTAGCACTGCCTACAGTGGTCTTGTCTCCTGAGTTCCTGAGCTATAGTTATTCTGTGTTCCTGTTCCTGGGCTTCAGCTATTTTCTTGTTCCTGGTTTGCCCTGCTTGCAGTGCTCTCTTGACTCCGTGTTTCCTGAGCTGTAGCTATGTCCTGTTTCCTTAAACCACTACTGCCTGCAGTGCTACCTTGACTCCTGAGCTCTAGTAATTTTCCTGTTCCTGAAATAGCCCTGCCTGCAGTGCTACCTTGACTCCTGAGCTCTAGTAATTTCCCTGTTCCTGAACTAGCACTGCCTACAGTGCTCCCTTGACTCCTGAAGCTTGAGTAATTCCATGGGCCTGAACCAGCACTGTCTGCAGTGCTACCTTGACTCCTGAGCCTTAGCTCAAATCTTGTTCCTGCCCCAGCACTGCCTTCAATGCTTCTTTGTTTTCTTGATTCCTGAACCTGCACTATTCTGGTATACCTTTGCAGCCTCCCCTTCTGTATATCCTTTTCCACTCCCTGCTTATCTTCCCATTTCCTTGGTTCCAGTTCTGGTTTTTGGTCTTTCTAGTCTGCTGTCTTGCTTCTGTTACCTTGTATGTTTGTTACCTGCTTTCTGCCAAGTGTACCCTATGATTACCTTTCTTTTCTGTTAAGCACTCCTCCTTGCTAGCTCCTTGTCTATTGTGCTTGTCTTTAGTTCTACCCCCTTGCTGTTACTACCTTGTGTGTTCCTGTTTAATCGCCAGGATCCGTGGGCACAGCTGACTACCTAGGTGGTGTTTCTTGTTCACAGTGAGTATTGTCTTTGAGTTACATTTATAACATCACCATAGGTATAAGCTCCACAGACCCTGCCTTTGCATGCATATCCTACATGTGGGTATTTGCAGTCAGTATCTGTAACAGCAATTGTGGGTGAGAAACTTACTGAGCTTCAGTCTTACCGTGTGGAGTGCCCGAGTGCTTTACCCCACACCCCCCTTTATTGTTAATGTTTCATATCTATGTCTTGCACATCCGTCCTGGGTGTAGTTATTCTGAATGCTAAATTGCCTTGTGAGTACCCTTCTTTTCTGAGTCTTACCCATCTTGTTCACTTGTACAGCCGTCCCCTTTGGATCTCTTTTTCTCCTCTGACTCCCTGTATGATCCTGGGCAGCGCTGTACTCCTCTTTCTGTGTACATTTTCTACCCAGTTCCCAGTCCTTGCCCAAGTCCCTGACTGTGTCCCCCACATAGTCCCGGACAGTCCCTGACAGAGTGCTTTATTAAACAACAGCTCTTGTTCTTTTTATGCAGAGAGCAGAGTAAGGTTTAGTTACAACATCGTCAATGCTAAAATTGTATCCCAATCCAGGCATCTTATTAGGGAAGCAGACGGACTTTAAGCACTGCTAGAGGATACATGCCGTGCCGCCAATTAATAGTTGATTACAAAAAAGGGGGGGGATAGGCCCAGTAGACAGGACCCAGGCAATTGCTATTAAATTAGCTGAATGTGGAAAAAGGATCAAAAAGAAATATAATTGATTCAAAAAGAAAACAATAAAGCTATAAACGCTTAATGACATCTAAATTGAGCCATTACTTGATTATATGTGGCACATTGGTTTGTTTTGATGTAGTCTTGTATGTATAAAGTTTTGTGCAAAAGTATTGTATATGTTGCAAAAAAATGTTGGTCTTGTATATTGCTGTAAGTATTGTGTAAATTGTGTTATATGTAAATACATGTATGGTATTTATGTATTCTAGATGAAGGATAAAGTCCTTCCAAAAGAAAAGAGTTGTTTAAAATAGAGTGAATAAATAACCCAATCACCGAAAGAATATAGTGTGGTTGTTTGAAAAGTAATGTATAAGTAATCTCTGCCAATTAATAGTTGCCAGGTGAAAGTTAAATATATATTAAAAGCATATATTTGTTAAAAATAACAAATCAAAACCTAAAAGCAAGGCATTAAACTGGCAATGCAACCTTTTCATACTTCAGTATTATTCATTTCGCATCAAAGAATGATTCTCAAAATTAGCCTTGACTTCTTCCAGTTTGCACAGTAAGTTAATTTCCAAATTTGCCTCTACAAAGGGCGGACAAAAAATAGTCCGTTACTACTGAGGCATTCGCACACTGTGGCTGTCCAATCAAATCTAGACTGCTGTGCAGAGGTCGAACTACTGGCCTGAGGGCTGACTCCAGATAAGACTAACACCCCCAATGAAGCCAGTGTCTGAAGATGGCTGCACCTTTCCATACTGTACTGTGCTTACATGTGGGCGGACCCTATATTTTATTGACACTCCAACAAACCAGTAACTAAAGGAGGGTCCAAAGTACCTTTCTGTACATAATATTACTGTTAATATGATGCATTGTTTTGGGCAATTACATTAGCCAGCGAGAGTCTCTAGGCCAGACCTAGTACCTGTATTATCGTCAGCCACTGCATTGGGCATCCTCACAAAGACATTACTGTGAATTACTCTTGGAGCAATCCTGGCTCACTCTTGGGATGCAGTAGTAGGTCAGGAGTACTCCAAGGTAACTTACACATGCAAACAGTCTTTGGAACGCGGGATCTATACATTTCGGTTCTTCTGCAGCCTGCAGTGGAGTAGATATGAATATAGGAAGCCATGGGCTCTGCGGTGATAAAAGCATCTGAACATCCCTGTCATGTTCAATGATTTTCAGAGGGGTATCACCAGCTCTTCGCCTAAGCTGTATAAGCAAATAGAAGTGTTGCTTTCAAAAATATGCAATTGGATCGTGTAATTTGTTATATACAGCTTAGTCTAGAATGTTAAAGGAACATAAAACGTGCATCGACACATGGGCATAGGACAAAGCTACAAGCCTGTTGGAAACAAATGTAGCTGGGAAGTTGTGTGATTGCAATATAAAGCCCCAAAATACATCACACTCCTGCAAAGATATTGACTTTCCTGGACATGACATACTCCTGGACATGAGCAGGCCTCGAATAAGGTCCAATTACTCAAAGGAAATGTTTTCTGGCTCTTTTTTTTTTTTTTTTTTACAGATATCTATACCGCGAACTTGACTCGAATGAACCAGGCCTTTACATAAGCACCAGTTGCATTACAGAGGGACATATGCATTTTTACGCACAAAGAGATTAAGTTATTTGCCCAGAATCACAGGATGTTTGAGCCTCCTACCTGACTCGAACATGGTTCCCCAGCTCTGCAGCTCTAACCGATAAGTCACAACCTCTTGATGTTTCGGTCTACTTTACACGTAAGGTACTGGTAATAGCGTTTGCTCTGATGGAACACAAGATGGTACCTCAACACGACCTGAATTCCAAATTCCTGCTCTCACGTCATGGTTTGCAACGCCCATTGGGCAGAACGGGCTTCAGCCACCCCCACATCAGCTGCCATCGGCTGGGCTGGCCGGGCTGGAGTTGGTGCCTGCCAGCCTGACCTTCAAGTAGGGTAACCAACCGTCCCTAAATTTCACAGACCGACCCTGATTTGGATCAAACTTCCGTTGTCCGTGAAGATCCCTTTTATGGACGCCTTACATCCATAATTTTGGGCATTAGGGAACAGCACTGTTCCCCTGCGAGAAGCCTCAACTCCCTGATGGGGCCGCCTCGCATTCCTCTTCTGAGCCCAATAGCAGCCCATTGTTATTCTGTATGACGGCTGACTGTCACCTACAGAATGACAATGGGCCAGTCTGGGCTGTTAAACCACGTGATGGGCCTCCGCCTGCCTCGGTCTAGGGCAGGGTATTCTGGTTACATTAAGAAAAATGCTGCACCTCACGAAATCAAGGAAATGTACAGAATCTCTTTAATGTATAGAAGCCAGCGAAAGAAGTTACAAAGAAGGGGTTAAGGGTCTTTCACAGTCTGATCATTTGAGAACTGAAGCATTGTCAATTTATATACAACAAAGCCATAGTTGCTGCTTTTTTATTTTATGCAACTAACAACCATTGAAAAAGGCAATAGTCCTGGCTTCTTGTAGGTGTGATGTATTATATATCTGGATGCAATAATAGAAGTAGCAGAATACCATTTGTGCAGCACACTATGCTAAGCATAGATTTTCATCTACCCTGTTTGAAGCCACACCCTTAATTACATCGGACACGCCCTTTGGAGAGACCCCCAACTTTTTTCAACCCACTTAAAGCCCTAGAAACACCACAATGTCACAGTCACCTCAGGTCTCGGCACTAGGCATCATGCATGAGTTCAAAGTTTTCAGATTGCCTATGTGCAGGGGCATAGTGAAACCTTCCCTTCCCCGCCCCTTTGGGAACAACAGCAAGGGTGAAGTTCTTGATGGGTCTCTTCTGTCTGCAACTCTGCAGACAAAGGCTGAGCTCATAATTAATGTGAAAAGGTGGGTGAGTAAGTAAGTGAAGGAATAGGTAAATGGCTGGATGGATGAGTGAAGGTATGAATGGATGAGTGAAAGGATGAATGGATGGATAATGAAAGGATGGATGGATGGAAGAGTGAGTGAGTGGAAGGGTGCATGAGAGAAAGGGTAAATAAATAGATGTATGGGTGGAATGGTGGATCTATGGGTAAAAGAGTGGATGATGGGCAAAAGGGTGAATGGATGGGTAAAAGGGTGGATGGATGGGTAAAAGGGTGGATGAATGAGTCAAAGGATGGATAGATGAGTCAAAGGGTGGATGATGGACGAGTGAAGGATGGATAGATGAGTGAAATGATGGATGGATTGATAAATTGATAAGTGAAAGGGTGAATGGATGGATGAGGGAGAATGTAAGGATGGATGAGTGAGTGAAAGTGAGGGTAGATGAGCAAAAGGATGGATGGATGAGTGAAAGGGTGGATGGATGCATGAGGGATAGGGTCAATGGATGGATTCATGAGTAGATGAGTGGATGGATTGTTGGGTGGATGGATGAGTGAAAGGATGGCTAAGTGAAAGGGGGATGGAGAGAGACGGGAAGGATGGATGGATGAGTGAAAGTATGGATGGATGATTGACAAGATGGATGGTGAATAGGTGTATGGATCAGTGAAAAGAAGGATATAAGGATGGATGAACGAAAGAATGCATAGATGAGTGAAAGGGAGGGTGAAGAGCTGGAAGAAAGGGTGGATGGATGACTGAAATGGTGAATGAATGGACAAATGGACAGAAGAGTGACTGGGTGAATGGATGGATGGATGAGTAAGTGAAAGGATGGCTGGATGGGTGAGACGGTAAATGATTGGATGGATGAGCGAATGGATGGATGAATGAGTGAAAGGGTGGATGGAGGGATGGATGGATGAGTGAAATGATGGATAGGTTTGGAAATGGTTGCATAGGTTTGGATATGGATGGGAACACAGATGAAAGGACAGAATGAATTGTGAAAGACTGACTAATAGATTAAAGAATTAATGGATGCCACACCCCTGGGTGACTCAAATTGACACATGACGTCGGGCAGTAAGTGCGGAACTCAGGCTTGAAATGCTCCTACTGCCTGCCAAAAAGCTGTAACAAATTCCTTGTACAGATCTGTGGTACCACAAGAGCAGTTCCACTGTCGTGCCTCTGGGCGGCATGGCTCTCATGACACGGAAACATCACAAGCAGCTCCCACCTGCCCTGAGACCATGAGAGATGCATTAGGGCGACAGCTCTGTGCAGCCCTTCTGTGGGAAAGGCGGGCAAGACAACATAACCTGCACTTGCAGACAACAGCACCTACGTGACGCGAGTCAATTTCAGCACAAATGTATTTTTCTTTTAAAATCTTTCACCCCTAAGAATATTACGCCCGGGGCAACCACCCCTGAGGCCTTGCCCAGGCTACGCCATTGCCTACCAGTATGGATGACATCTAACTCTTAAGCCATGTAGCCCTCAATGTCTTAAGTAACATTTCCTGACTTTAACATTTATGAGTCGTCTCTATATAATATGTGTGTAATGTAACACACTCCGACACCCTGCCGTACATGCTTCAGATATGTAGCTCTCATTTTGATTTAGATGCCACGCAAAGCCACCTTGAATGGCTTTAAGTGGCCTCATAAATCATGACTAACGCGATGCAGCGTAAATCGCTGTGTTGCCTTACTCTGCACCCCGGAGGCAATCTATGGGCATTGCAGTGTGTTTTCCACACAACAACAATGGAATTTGATGCTGCCCCAGATTTACAAAGTCATGTAAACCTGGGGAAGCGCCAAATCTGTACGCTTCACGAGATGAAGCTTAATGAGGGTAAATATGTTCATTTCGCCTTATTGTTTCCTCTTTCGATAGACAAAAGAAAACACCTATTAGCATTGTTTTTGTGCCCCTTCCTGCACAAAAACAATCCTGCATGCAACGGAGGCACCCTTGCACCAGAAACGGCACCATCGCAGGGTGAAAGGACAGGCATGCACCATATTTCAAATTAAGATCAGAGAGGCTAGGAAGGCTTACTCCAGGTCCCTCCAAATTGCGAAGAAGGACTGGGAGGAAAAATTTTGGGCTGACTTACTAGCTGCCAGTAAACGCAAGGATGCTAGAGGTTTTGGGAAACTGGTGGGTGCCCGCAACAGACCCGACGATACTTTGAGGACCTGTAATATCCCTCCCCAGAGTTGGTCGAAACACTTTGGATCCCTATATTCTCCTGTAGATGGCCCCCTAAACGATCCTGCCCCTGCCCCAGCCTCGTTAGGAGACGTCACTTTAGATCTTTTTACAGGTAGGGAGGTCGAGGATGTCATAAAATGGGTGGCACCGCGGAAAGCTCCAGGACCGGATGGTCTTCCGGGCGACCTCCTACGTGCTTACCCATCTGACTGGGGCAGTGTAATTGCTGCCCTTTTAAATGATATCTTAAAGGGTGGTCCTGTACCTGATTCATGGAAAGGGGCGGTGGTCGTCCCCATCTATAAAAAGGGCTGTAGGAACAGCCCAGGGAACTATAGGCCAATAAGCCTGATCGATTCTACCCAAAAGGTGTCAGGAAAGGTAATTCTGGGCAGGATTCTTAACAGGGTGGAAGAAAATAGAGTGCTATCTGACTTTCAGGCTGGGTTCCGCTCAGGAACGGGGACCATCGAGCAGGTTTTCAGATTAGCACTCTTAAATTGGAAAATTGTGGAACTAGGCAAGGGCAGTCTTTATTTGGCCTTCATTGACCTGAAGACTGCTTTTGACCTGGTTCCTAGGGAGGAACTCTGGAGGGTGCTTCAGGGACTGGGACTGCCCCCCTACATTCTATCCCTACTCATCAAACTCCACACCAGTAATTATGCCCAGGTCCGATGGGGGCAAAATGGGGAAATAACGGACAGGATACCGGTCTGTCGGGGAGTCAGACAGGGTTGCGTGTTAGCTCCCACACTCTTTTCGCTATACGTAAACGGTGTGGTTGAGCACCTCCAGCAAGAACCAGCGGACGCACCCTGTCTGGGGGGAGTAAGGATCCCCACTCTGCTCTTCGCAGATGATACTCTGCTTATTTCAAAAACTCCCCAGGGCCTACAGAAGCTATTGACCCGCTTCCAGGACTTCTGTGTATCTAGGGGTCTGGTTATAAACGTGGCAAAAACTAAATATTTGATTTTGCACCCCCCAAGGAAATTGGGAAAGCCGCCTGTCTTGAACTCCGCCCCCCTGGAGAAAGTCTCAGAATTCGACTACCTAGGGCTACGTATTACTGACAATATGAACTGGTCCGCCCACATTGATAAGATGGTTCTCAACCATAAAAAGGTAGGAGGTGCTTTGCTCAGAGAATTTCGAGCATCTCCGAGACAAGCGGTGAGCCCTGCAATTGAGATCTACAAGGCAAGAGGCGTAACATCAGCATTGTACGGGGCAGAGTTATGGGGTCATTGCAATATGGACTCTCTCACTAAGGCCGAGAATAAACTTTTGAAGGATCTCCTAGCCCTCGCTTCAAGCACCCCGACAGTCCCGGTGCTCCTGGACGTTGGCTGCAAGAGTATTAAAGATCAGGCTCGCCTCCGTCCACTGCTTCTTTGGTCCCGCATTTGGAGGGTCCCGGAGCTGAAGTCCTATGCTGACGGCCTGGCAGAGATAATGAACATGGGAGGTTGGGCCAAGATCAAGTGGCTGAGGGACATAAAAAGTCTTTTGGGGGAGTTGGGCTTGGGGGACTGTTGGATCTCAAAATCTGCTCCTCCAAAGGCTGACCTCAAAAAGTTATATTGGGAGTGGGTTTCTGGCAACCTCATCAGGATCCATCACCATTGCAATTTGACTGCATCTTTTTTGGAACTAAAGGATGTGGCTGTTTTTGAACCCTTTCTGGACCTAATCTCCCTGCCAGCAGATAGGTCCCTGTACTACAAATTTAGGGTAGGCACCCTTCCGATTGGGACCTTTGTATCAAAATGGAAGGGAGCACACCGAACGTCCTTCTGTGCTCTTTGCCCATCTAGGCCAGAAACTGTAGCACATATACTTTTTGAGTGCCCAGACTATATTAAACCCAGGAGATATTGGCTCAACCCCCTTTTTAAATGCCTGGGAACACGTAGGCATTTGGTCGCACTACGGATTTTAATGACCGATTCCGCCCCTCTAATAGTTTGTGGTGTTTCCAAGTTTTTAAAACATTCATGGTTGATTCGTTGCAAGAGACTCTCAGTTTCAATTTAATTCATTTTTTAGCTAATTTATCATGGATTATTCCCACCTTTATCTGTTTTAACATTTAAATGACTAACGTACATTGCATTGTTTTATAAATATGTCTCATGTGTATGTATGCTTTCAAGATATCTTGCATATCGAATAAAAGCTTTCAACCAACCTAGACCATATTTCAAAAATATGATGCATTCCTGCCCTTTCACTTTGGCATAGGGCAGCACAGCAAGGTGTCTTGTTGCACCGCCCTATGCCAAAATCCCATAAATAAGCCACTAAGAGGCAAGACAGTTGTCATGTGCACCTTAAATGTGTCCTAGATTCTTAATATACATGTAGCTGCATTATAGACTATTAAATAAAATGCTAGATGTTTTTATAAAGTGCTCACATCTTTCAAGGTGCTGCTATATGCAGTAATAAAAGGAGGTATTGTGAAATTAAATATTGCCTTGGAGCACACCATTTAGTCACGCAAGGAAGCTGGGATTAAACTTAGTTTTTCTGGTTTCTCATTGTGAATTCCAGACACTGGATGACTGTTACTGTCTCCTGTTTTGCATCGCAAGTCAATGCTTTGTTTTTAATTGTTGCTGCATGAGGTTAGAGTGTGAGTGGCATTTTAAAAGCTTCAAGCAAACTTGGCTCTTTTTGGTCTTAAGGGTCTAAGAGGACCTCAAGGTGAGCCAGAGCAGGGCAACTGCCTCAGGCCTGGCTTGAACCATCAGTCACTCAACCAACTCTAAAGCCCGCCGGACATGGATTTGAATTTGAATTCCAACAAAGGCATCTTACCTTTTCATCCTTCTGGGATCGATAAAATAACTAACCAAATCCTCAAACTATAAAATAGCCCGTAGCCTGTGTAATGTAGTACACAAATTTATATATTTAACCTAACCAGTTTTCAAGCAATGCTAAGTTTACAATGTGTTGCATACTAGAACTCCTATAAATAAAAGTCTCAAAAGTACAGAAGGGCGTCAGTTATGTTGCTTTTTCTTTTTAAATCACAGCACTTGCAGATATCTTAACTATGTTGTGTGCTGTGGAGTAATGGTTAGTCATTCAGAATTAGGTACAGCTTTAAAAGCACCATCAATGATGCATTTCAAAAACATTTGAGATATATTTTTAAGTGTTGGAGTTTGTAGTGCCCACCTTTGTACCATGCTTAAAACTTTGTCTTATATGAACTTAGGTGGTTAAAGCCACAGGCTATGTTTGGCCTAGTTAATTTCAAAATGTACGGTAGCTCCTGGTACAGCATATATCCACATCGAAGGCCCCACAACCACAACAATTTTCCCAGGTAAGTTTAAACAGGTTTCCCTTGCCAAAATGTACCTGGGACAAACTTTGCTTGTAAATAACAGAGCATGCAGGTTTCGGTTCAGAGCACACTAAAATTTGAATCTTATGTCCTATTTTCAGACAAAACTCACAATTGATGTTATTTATCACACTGAATAAATTGAGACCCCCTCTTAGTATCTAACTTAACATGTGCAATAGATATGACACTCTCCTCAAAGACATTTGAAATCAGGGACTAAGTCGAATTAAATAGTTCACTGTGCAAAATTGTGTTGTCCTAGTGTGCATAATTTTCAATGTGTTTTTGGGGAAAGATATATGCATGCAATATTGTTAGATATGCTTAAGCTTGGAATTAAGCCAAAAGGAGTGAGAGATGCAAATACCTACCGCCAGTTCATGGACGACTGACTCAACTTTGTGAGGTTGTTAAGATTTGGGACTGCTTTGCAGTAGAGTTGCCACCTTTTACGGAATAGCCAGGTCTTTACTGAATCCCTGAATCTGAGTTGGTTTTGGATGTTACTTATCTTTGAAGAGAGTGACTTTTAAAATGTTGCTTTGTGGACAGAGAAGGAAGTTCCATCAGTGTGTAGCTTCCTGAAGGAAATGAATGAGGGCTGGTGTGCCAGGTTTGATGCCAGAGTTGTAATGTGTGTGTATCAGTGAAGCTTAGTTTAGATTCCTCTGTCAGTAATGAAAAGTGATTTGAAAGAGGAGCATCTGACCAAGTATTTTGAGATCAGGAGGTACATGGGCAGGCTAAGAAGAGCCCCTCGGAAGCAGGAGCTGCCCACCTTCTGCATAGGGCCTCAAGGCAGACCTCTCATGATCCTCGCTATAATAGTTACATTTAGCTGAGGAGACAGCAGGAGGGAATGTCGGAGGGAGAGATGACTTCTTTGAGGACAGAGTCCAGCCTGGTTGTCTTGTCTTCCACAATAGTAGCAGAACGCTATGTTAGCTGGAGGGGCAGTGCTTAAAATGGATAATACTTCATGAAAGTACTTTCTGTCTTTGCAATAATTGCTTCCTGCTCAGATGAGCCAATATATTTACTGAAATGACGTTGGGAATAGGTTTGCAGGGTCTAGTGATTGTGCCTAATTTCCTGCCTGCCACAACAAAGCAGAGACCAGTTTATCTGCAGCCCAGTCTTTTTCTCACACTATGATTACTCCAAAATGTTATGCAATTGTTCTAATACTGATCCACGTGTGCACACAAACATTAATCATTTTTTACAAACCGTGACTCACATGGAACCTGTGAAAGTTTGTTTCTTTCTGTCGGCAGAGCAGTCATAGGTAAATAACGTTGTACGGATACATACGTTTACTGATCAGTGCACTTTCAACGTTTATTATGTTACCCAGCAGCTACCCGCACAAAAGAAAATTCAATATGTTCACTGTAGGTGAGACGCCAACAAACTGTAACTAGAATTGTTCGTAAATTATAAATACTGCGTTTTAATCTCAACCAGCAGATGACGCTGTTCTCCCACAACAATGCTTCACAGCGATGCAAGTCAATTGAAAAATACTTATTTTTGCTAAACCGGTCTTTTCTTCGGATTTAGCCGACGTGGTCAACGAGAAGGTGTAAACACAAACCTGAAGGGGTTTGTGTATTTCTTTTTTATGTTTAATTTAATTTTATTGATTTTCTGAAACATTATAGTTTGATTTCAAGACAGGATATGTAAGCACATGCTAAGAAAATAAAAACCAAAATACCAGTTCTTATAAATAGACCCTAAATCAGAAGTTAAGTTGATTATATCAAATTCGGATATTCAATTCATATCATAAATAACTAGATGATCGTAATATAATTAAAGTGCTAGTGCGTTGTTCAGAATAGCAACATACTTTACTATACATATAGAGGCCCATATGGACAATACCCAGCAGTAAAAAGGGGCAAAATGTAGTTAACTTATAATGTTTAAAATTGAGACAGATAATTAAAGATAGTCACTAGCATATCAATCTCACTTAGAGTACTAAAGACCATAACGCATATACATAAACCATCAATATTTCAAAAAGCCATTAAGGTAAACGAGAGATACTATACAGTGCTTGATTCCATCTTAATTACATTTGATTCAGCTATACATCCGATGTCATAAATAGCTGAATACCCACACGTTTGGTTAAAGTGCCAAAGCATTCTTCCTGAGAGCCACATAATTTGCGATGTTTGTGTATTTGAGTATGAAACATTAGATTTCACATGATATGTCGGTCGCGCAAGAAAACATTGTCCACACCTTCTTTTAGGAGCAAGAAAGGCCACTTTTATTTTAGGACAGGTGCATCATCAATGATAAACATATTCATTATTTATTTATTATTTACATAATTCAACTCAACATTGAGCCTACGAAACCTAAATCCCAAAACCCCGAACAAACTCCTGCCTACTAAACCTAGCCTACCCAACGCTACCCTTCAGGATGGCCAACCCGCTCCAGGCTGCCCACCCCCACTAACAAAAACCCGCCTACGAAAGAACAAAGGCACCCATCCTAACAGTGGCAAACCTACCTAACTAAACAGTGCCTAGAGCACCACAAAATAACAAACCCAGAAATAAATAAAGAAAAAGAAAAAAGAGGGAGGGTGGGTGGGGCAAAACAACCTCCCTTCACGCCTCCCGCCACGCAGTAACTAATCCCCGCTTGACTTCCCCTTTTTCCCTCTCCGCTAATCAGCCCTCCACCTGTAAAATGTTCCTCGCGCGAACCCGCCCAGGGAGAGACCGGCTCGCGCCTGGCTCTCCCTGGGTCCCCCCTCGCGCAAGAAAACATTGTCCACACCTTCTTTTAGGAGCAAGAAAGGCCACTTTTATTTTAGGACAGGTGCATCATCAATGATAAACATATTCATTATTTATTTATTATTTACATAATTCAACTCAACATTGAGCCTACGAAACCTAAATCCCAAAACCCCGAACAAACTCCTGCCTACTAAACCTAGCCTACCCAACGCTACCCTTCAGGATGGCCAACCCGCTCCAGGCTGCCCACCCCCACTAACAAAAACCCGCCACCCAGGAAAACCTTTAGCGTTTTCCTGCCCCACCTAAAGGACAGGAAGGAGCACACCACAACTGCACTTGAAGAACCTTGCTAATCAAGTCCCTGAGTTCAAGGAGGTAAAAAGAGAGGCCCAAAGCTGAAAGATGCACACCGTCCTCACAAAATAAATGATGTTCAGATATTTGTAAATGATAATGGTTCAAACTGTATATCCCCCAACGTTGGCAAAAAAGGCGCATTGTCCTGTTCACTTTCCGTCTAGCCTTTTCCAGGGCAGAATGGGTCCGTGCCCCACGCCAGTGCAAACGGGGCACAAACTCAGTCCATATGAGCATGGTGCTCTCCCATGTGGTTCGGATGATTTCCAGGTCCTGCTTCATTAGTTTTAACAAGGTCAGCCCAGAGAGAGAAACCAAGTCATTCTCTCCCAAATGTAGCACCAGGAGATCCGGAGGGCCCCCCAAACACTGCGAAACCAAATCAGCCAAGGCAGGAAAAAGCCCACCCCAGCGCATTCCCCCTGTGCCGTGCCATGAGACTTCATGTGTCAGACTGTTCAGACCAAGCGATCTCCCACAAAGCTGGCTGGCAGCGGCTAAAGCTGCTCTTTTAATGAAAGAGTGCCCCAGTATCCACACCCTCCTTTTGCATCCGGCGACAGATAGCCAGGGACCTAGGAAAGAAAGAAAGGTTAGACCAGCCAAAAATGCACTATTTCCTCACATACTTTTCACAACACTTGGAACGCCAACGACCAATGCGTCTGATCTGGGACCAGTCCCACCCCAGGCGGGCGGCCTCCGTCGCCGCACCAATTCTGAAGGAATGGGTACCAAACTGAACAGGGTCCTTCCCCAAACGCAGCAAGACCTTGCGTAAGACAGCCAACAATTGAGATGCAACTATGGGACTACCATCTGCATGACAAAATATGGACCCTTGGAGAAAATGCGGAGAGGACACAAACACTTCCCATTCCCCAACCGGGCAACATGCAGAGACCCCACTCCTACCAAGGAACACCCACTTACCCCTCCCCATCTGGTCGGTTTTGGATGCCCGCAGCCAAAGACGCACTCTGTCACTCTCCAACACCACCTCACCGCTGGTCATGCCTACCTTGCCCCGCAACCCCAGCAACTCTGATGCCCGAAATGCCCCAAAGAACAACCACACAAAACACAAACGAAATTTGGCACATTCAAAAGCATCATGACAACACACCTCCAGTTCCAGCAACATCAACTGAAGCAATTCAAACGTCACAGGCTGCCGGAGCTGCTGACCCCCAGCCCGGAGCCTGGCCAAACCTTTCAACAATTTACGAACCAACACCCCCCCAACCGGATCCCTCCCCCACCAAAGCTGTCCATAAAAAGAAACCCCAGCCAATTTACCCGAAATGGTAGTGGGCGACAGGCCTTTGTCCGCCAGATGCAAAACAAACTGCAAGACGCATTGTTCATCAGACCAACCAGCCCCGAACGGCCCCATCGAAACATTACAAAACTGCAGAAACTCAGACCAGGCTTTCACATAACCCCGCCTGGTGGATTCAGCCACAGAACATTCCACCAAGTGGTGAACCCTCAATCCCCCAGGTCCCATACGTACTGTGGGATCGCTGTTGGTGCCAGGTCCGCCCCAGGAGCTAACTTGCGGAACTCGGACCACTGAAAGCGAGACAAAGAGTCAGCGATGCAATTAGAAGTACCAGGAACATGCCGCGCTTTAAAGACAATATTCAATTGCAGACACCGCAGCATGAATGCGCGCAGGAGCCGCAAAACCCGCAAATCGCGAGCCTTTTGGTGATTGACAAGGTGCACTACAGCCAAATTGTCCACGTGAAACAAGACGGAACGATTCTGAAACTCCTCCCCCCATAGATGCAAAGCAACCAGCAGCGGGAAGAGCTCCAGAAACGCAATGCTGCGACCCTGATCCTTCCAGTGCGCCGGCCAGCCGGCCGCGCACCATCGACCCTCCCAAAATATTCCAAAGCCGTGGGCCCCTGACGCATCAGTGAACAACTGCACTTGCCACACCATGTCCTCATCCGCAAAAAACAAGGACACGCCATTAAAGTCTTGCAGAAAACGAAGCCAGACAGTCAAATCGGCACGCACAGCGGTGGTAATGCGCACCCTATGATGGGGAAGGCTTGCTCCGGACATGGACAGACCCAGACGTCTGCAGAACGTCCTGCCCGCCCGAACAACCCGGCAAGCAAAATTGAGATAACCCAACAACTTCTGAACAGTTTTCAAAACCACTTTCCGCTCCCCCAACACCAGATGTATGAAAGCAGACATTTCCTTCACTTTAGCCACAGGCAGTCTCGCCATCATAGACAGAGTATCAATTTCGATCCCCAAAAAAGTCAGGGACGTACAGGGACCCTCTGTCTTGTCCGGCGCCAAGGGGACACCCAATTCCTCCGCTAGAGCCTGAAAGATGTGCAAAGCCGACTGACACTGCCCAGAGCAACCCTCCCCAATGAAAAGAAAATCATCAAGGTAATGACAGACCAACGCGTGGCCACTAACAAAAGTGAATCGCCACTGTAGGAAGGTACTGAAAGTCTCAAACAGGGAGCATGACACTGAACAGCCCATGGGCAACACCCGATCCACGTAGAAACTACCATCAAAATGCATTCCTAACAGACTGAAATCCCAAGGATGAATGGGCAATAGCCGGAAAGCCGACTGAATGTCGCTCTTCGCCAGCAAAGCCCCAACACCAGCCGTGCGCACGAGCCGCAAGGCATCGTCCACCGAAGCATAATTGACAGTTGAGTCAGCTGGATCAATAAAGTCATTGATTGATGAACCCTCGGGCCAGGACAGGTGATGGATAAGACGAAACTCCCCTTCCGCCTTCTTGGGCACCACACCCAGGGGTGATACAATCAAGTCAGGCAGGGGACAATCCACAAAAGGACCAGCAATCCTACCAGCCGCAAGCTCTGCATCCAGTTTCTTCCGCACCACATGTGGACTCTCCTTCGCAGACTTCAAATTGTCCGACCACCTGCCCACCCTGGGTCCCTGATACCCAATCCGAAACCCAATTTTGAAACCCCAAGACAAAATCTTAGCGGCCTCAAAATCCGGATAATCCACCAGCCAGAGCTCGAGAACCTCCTGCCTAATAGGAGTAGGGGCCCTTGTAAACAGACTGATGTTGCTGCCCCCTGCCCCCAGAACCCCGTCCCTGATCACCCCATCTCTGGCCGGGAAAACACTGGGTGAGGGCATGCTTCCCTCCACACTGCGAACACTCATGTTTATACCTGCAAGCGGGTCTGTTACAGGAACCCCTGTTAAAATGCCAGCAAGTGCCGGAAGCGGCTGATTGACCTCTGCCCCAAACCCCCGCCCCAGATTGAGCGGGGCGAGCTGAAAAGGGCCGATAAAACACAGGCTGCCCGCTAGCTGTGTGGGTCGTAGCAGGAGGGTGTGCCGATGCCATCCATTGCAACCATAACTCAGAGTCAACCGCACCCCACGAACGCTCAGGGAAAGCGGCCATGCGCGCCCTAAATTCGTCATCGTAGGACAACCAAGCAAAGCCGCCAAAATAACTGTGAGCCTTGCGGATGACATCAGCATATTTAAACATGTCTATTGCTTTCTCAGGATGACGTTGACAATAAACGCTGGCATAAATTAGAAAGGCCGAAGTCCAGTTCTCTATAGACCTCGGAACACGAGGCCTCCGAGCCAATTCTAATTCCTCCTCTTTCGACCCCTCTTTCGCCTGGACATCCCTGTGAAGAAGTCGAAAAACATCCACAAAAGCCCCAGACCAGATCAGCGTCTTCGTTTTTTCGGACAAATGGGACCCCAAGGGCATCCCCACCCCAGAATAAGGCAACTTTTTCGGTAGGATACTATCCTCCGCCACCCCAGTGGCAGCCACCCCGCCATCCCCTGATATAGAAACTTCTTTTGCCCCTTGCACAGTAGAAACATTCGAAAGTACGGGCCGCTCAAGCCTCGGTGCCAGAGCGACTCGCTCAACCACAACCCCATCACCCGTACCACAAGATCTCGTACTCTTAACAGGGAGACTCTCCCCAGGTTGCACATTAGAAATCGCGGGCCGCTCAAGCCTCGGTGCCAGAGCGACTCGCTCAACCACAACCCCATCACCCGTACCCACAGATCTTGTACTCTTAACCGGGAGACTCTCCCTAGGTTGCCACACTGACCACCACCCAGTCTTACCTCTTGGTAACTGCTCCGACTGCTGGGCGACGGCCCCACGATCCCGCTGAGAAGGTCCAGACCACACTGCCCCTCGTACACCCGCAAGGTCCGCTCGAGACCCCTGCAAAACACGAGAAACAGCGGGTTGCCCTAACCCACCCCCCTGGGCCCGTGCTGCCAAAAACCCAACATCTGTCTCTCTCAATTCCCCTTCTTCCAAATCAGCATCACGAAAACTCCCACAGAAAGCTTCATCAGAAAATGCAACCTGTTCACTCCCACTGGGCATAGCGCCATCACCAATACCCCCATCATAAAATTGCCAGTCTATGTTTTGAAAGCTATGAGAACTGAAAGCTGTAGAAGAGCCATCCGCTCCAGACAGCCCCCCTGCAAGCCCACCACTGGAAACAGCCGTGTGGACAGTTCCCGGGCCCGTAGAAACAGCCAACAGCCGCCCAGCCGAAGGCGCAGAGTGAAAACTGTGGCCGCTCAAGCCAGACGAGGAAACAGCCCCGAAAACATCACCCCCAACATGAGAACCGCACTCACCCCCCGGCGCCAGCCCCAAACCACCCACCGACCCAGCCTCAGGACCACCCAGAAGCCCACCCGGGCGGCCCCTGTGGACCGGGAACAGGGGCTGACCAGTGGCCAGGGGAGCCCCCTTGCGCAAAATGCCCTTGCCCCCCAAAGTCATGGACTTAGAGGTGGGGGGGGGGGGGCCGGGGGCAAGGAGCACCAGGTACAACAGCCTCAGGGGCCGTGGGACGCGGCGTGGCATGCGTGGCACCCACCTGGACCACAGCAGGAGCCGGGGGCGGGGCCTCAGGGGGGGGGCGCAAAAGCATGGCAACCCGGGGGTGCCCAGCATCCATGGGACCCGAGGGAGAGGGGCCAACAACTGGAGGGGGGGCAGAGACAGGCCCCGGCGCGGCCGGGGAGAGCAGGTAACACTGCCCATTGAGCCACAGACATGGAGGGCCCCCAGCCTGCAAAGGCGGCACAGGGGACAGAGGGGCAGGAGACACCACAGCAGGGGGGGGGGGCGTGCGCGCGCCCCTGCGGCTCTGTGCTGCGCCCTCGCTTGGGCCTGGGCCCCGCCTGCTGCTTCCCCGACGAACCAGCAGCGAGACCGCCGAGTCGCGGTGTCAATCGACCCGCAGAACGCCCCCGCCTCCCCCCGGGCGCCCCTCGCGAACAAGCAGGCAAAAAGGGGGCGTCACATACCTGCTGGAGGGCGCCCGGGTCACACGGCGGGGGTCCTGCCTCCTCGGTCTGCAGAAAAAACCCAGGCCCATCGGCCGGCATGGCCGCCTCGCCGTCGTCGTCTTCCTCAGGGCCCGGCGACAGGCACGCCTCCACCGCCCTGGCGACGCCCTCCGCAGCTTTGCGAGGGGGGCGGGACAAGCCGACCCACGCCTCCTCCGGGACTCCGGGCATCAACAAATCCTCTCGCCCTGCTTCACAGAGGAGTTGAACCGCCCGCCTAACCTCCGCCGCTTCGTCCATGACCCAGGTACCGCGCAAAACAACCTCCCTTCACGCCTCCCGCCACGCAGTAACTAATCCCCGCTTGACTTCCCCTTTTTCCCTCTCCGCTAATCAGCCCTCCACCTGTAAAATGTTCCTCGCGCGAACCCGCCCAGGGAGAGACCGGCTCGCGCCTGGCTCTCCCTGGGTCCCCCCATGCCGAGGTGTAATTAGTTATAATAACGTATTCCAAAACTGTGTTTGATACCACTCTTATTAATTACTAGGCAAATGCGTAGGGTTGCTCATGACAGAGGTAGCACTTAAAGGTTTCGATCTCTTAACCTACATGCAGACTCCAAGAAGCCTTTCTGGACCATCTTTTCAACGTAAAGTACAGTGGTATTTTTCACAGGTGTCAGAAAGCGAAATGGGAATGTTTCCATTTTTAATACAAATGTTTTATTGAAGTATCCTGTAATTTTCCTAAATAACTTTATAGAAACTCAAAATTGATATAGATTTAATATAAACAAAAACAACAGTATGAGTCATAACAGAATTACAAAATAAAATGAAGGCTACCCAAGACTGCTGTTTATGTGGCCTAAAACTGGCAGTCCATAGTTCATCAGTCTTAGTGGAATTTGCATTTTCCACTGCAACAAGTATCAGGAATGAAGGAACCTGTTAACTAAGTAGGCAGATCCAATTTTGGAGAAAAGAAAAACGGGACCTTTCACTAACATTGAGGTAGGACTGCAATCAGGGCCGGCCTTTCCTCAGAGAGCGTCCCGTGCAAAACTAAATTTGGTGCCCGTCCTAGTTGTCACCCTCCACTCCTTCCCCTCCGGCCCTCCCATTGGCGATCCTAGGGAGGGGCCCATTCGTGCTCACAGAAAATTAAAGAAAACGTGAATTTACACACAGCTTGAAGGCTATGAACTGAACTGGCGGCCTGCAATAAAAGATTTATTCAAGGCAGCTCAGACCTGCGCGTACCTCCAACTGTAGGCACCCCAGGCTTGGGTCCAGCTCACCCATGCCAAAAGCCAGCCCCGACTGCATCAACCAAGGGGCACAGAATGACTTAACCCCTTGGCCGCGGCGCTGGGGGTCCGCGCGGAATTCCTGCAGAGTGGGCGGGGCGGCCGTGCCGTGACGGAACCACTCCGTCACTAGCACAGCGCGTCCGTGGCTCGTGGCGGAGTGGTTCCGTCACTAGCACGCAAGGGGTTAAAAGACAGTGCTTACCAACATAGAAAACACAGACTAGGAGGCACTAAAGGTAATACATGAAATGCATCTTTTACATGAAGTATCATCTGTAGCAATTACATTCATGTCTGAAAAAGGTGGGTAGCTAATCATACATTGTAAGATATAAAAGCTAGCCGCCTTCTCACATACATGCTGGAAAGTGAGAGATTTGGGAAACAAATCAAGTAATTTTTGGCTTTAGAAATTGGGAGTCTTTTGTATGAATAGGGTCTGTCGTCATATATGATTTCAATCAACCCTCTCTTAAAACCGGGACTGCCAGGTCAGATAATGAAAAACTGGGGCCGTACTGGCAAATTTGGGATACTTGGTCCCCTATAATTTAGGGACATAAAATGAATCTTTTTTAAGCATGCTTACCCACATTGAAATCTGAAGCAAAGCATAAATCAGGCAGCTGCGCTGTGCAGAGCTTCACAGAGATAAGGTATGTAACGGGAATCAGCCTTTAGATCGCAAGCTTTACATAGCATGCCATTACAACGACCGCGTTGTTGCAACGCGAACCATTACATTGCAAGTCGTTTCCACAACTTGTTGTAGGGGGTGCGCTGGTGCTGGATTTACAATAAATGTAAATCTGTATTTATAAAGTGCAAACTACTCACCCTTACGGGTCTCAAGGCGCTTGGGCCATCGTGGAAATTAAGTGAGCTATTGCCCAGAGTCACATGGTGCTGAGCTTAGTTGCCGCTGGAGCTGGGATTCGAACCGTGAACTCTGTGCTCCGAAGTCAGCTGCACTGGCTGCTGCACCACACCTCTCCACGCAATCCAATACCTTCCCTGCTGTTGCACTAACTGGAGTACGAATAGTAAAGTATACTATTCCTAAATCCAGCGTGCCCCCTACTGCAAATCGTTAAAACAGCTTGCGATGTAATTGTTTGCGATGTAAGAACGCGGTTGTTGTAACGACCGCATTGTAATGGCATGCTATTAAAGCATGCGTAGTAAACTTATATATTCGTATGGAACGCAGCACAAAATCTAAATAAAACAGGGTGGACAGTGTTTATTGATAAGTACGGATCCACATGGAGCGCAGGATTTAAGCACCTTGTTCATTGACTCAGACCTGGGCATCAGCAACACAACTGTCCTCTTCAACCATCTCCCACATTCTGCCAACCATCCTATGTACCCACATTCCAGCACCTTGCCTAGAGAACATTTTAAGCCTAGCACACGCTTCCTATAGCAACCTCCCAAACCCCATGCACAACACGTCTTCCCCTTTTAATTTTGAAAAACAAGCATTGGATAACAAAGTACATGAATTAACTCTACAAGTTAAATAAACTAGATAAAACAACATGGTAATTGAAAATATGTTGATTTAAACTATGCAGAAACAATATGTGCAAGTATAATAGGATGAGACAATTCTAAGGGACTAAAAGTATAGAATAGAGAGATAGAAAACTCTTAATCCTTTTTAAGACACACTTGCTACGAAGGCATCAAGGCATCTAGGTTTCACAATAGGTCTGCCATAATTTCTGTAGAATGAATTTCCTCTCTTAGAGTTTCCTCAGAATCTGTTGCACTAGTTTCCTGAATAACCCTGGGTGCCATTACAAGGTTCTCCTCACTCGGGATTCACTTCGATCCTGTAGCAAGAATTTCCCTACTCAAGCCCATAGCATTGGCCCAATCATCACTTCTTGCATAAGACTCGAGATCCTTCGTCCTTCCGTATCCACTGCTACGAGCCCCTCATTTACACAATGACAACCTTTTAGCGTGCCAGATTTTGCCATCACTCAACAATGCTGAGTTGCACAAGATTTTTTTCCACCCATTAAGGATCTGAGAACCTGCTTTCACCCTTACTGACCAGACTTCCCTTTTTAACTTTCACAAAATCTCCAACCTTGAGACTGACTTTTTTACACCATGTAAAGAATCATATCTATTTATAATTTACTTGGTTCATTTTCATCCGTTCTCTTACCACCATGGAAGACCAATCCACCTTTGCTGTCCTACATAACCAACCCATGTTGTCTTTGGTACGGGTGGTTATCCCCCTCATCAATTCAAATGGACTATGTGCAATAGAGTCACAGCGAGTTATCCTATAGGCTCTTACAATTTTAAACAATTACCCCTCCCAATTCATGTTGTTGCTATTTGTCAATTCAGTGATGCCTTTAATCAACCTGTTGAAACTTTCCACACTGCCATTTTCTCAGGAAGTTAAATAGCAGAGGCTTTGTGCTCTATACCAGTTGTCACCATTATTCTTTTGCAGGAGCGGCCTGTGCAAAGAGTGGTGAGGCCAGGTGGAGGGTAGAGGGGGTTTTGACAGGCGACGATGAAGGAAAATTAAATAAATAATGAATTTTCCCTCGTCGTCTGTCGAAACCCCCCCCCTCCCTCACCCGGCCCCACGGCTCTTACCTACACGGGTCGCTCTTGGTCTTATGAACATATCAGAAATAAATTGTCCTCCATTATAACTCACAAGGGCTTTGGCAATTCTTCTCTACAAAACATTCTTTCTAAAAACTTCACCATCTCCTCTGCATCAGCTTTCCTTACTATTTTGATTTCAGGCCAGTTAGAGAAGTGGTCTATGACTAACTAAATGAGTTTATAGTTACCATACCGATCCTAAACCCGGACCAAATATATCCATGCCTAGCCTCTCCCACAGCATGCAAGGAACGTCTGGAGGATGTAAGGGTGGGTTAAATGTAATACATACTACACAATCTCTCACAATCTTTTCAATTTCTTTATCGGCACCTGGCCACCAATAAGATTGTTTTACTGAAATGAAATGAGAATTTGTAAAGCGCGATAGCTGCCCTCGGGCGTCCTAGCGCTGTATGAACAACACTTGCAGGTGAAACAACTAAAAGAGATTTTATTCGGATTTCTTAAAAAGGAAGGTTTTTAGATGTTTACGGAACAGGAGTAGATTGGGCTCGGATCTCAGATAAAGGGGGAGGGTGTT
Source organism: Lissotriton helveticus (assembly GCF_964261635.1). Classification (NCBI taxonomy): domain Eukaryota; kingdom Metazoa; phylum Chordata; class Amphibia; order Caudata; family Salamandridae; genus Lissotriton; species Lissotriton helveticus. Next base: position 554,057,496 of record NC_136063.1, read on the forward strand.
CCAGAGTTTGGCTACGTTGTACGAGAATGACCGGCCTCCACATCTGGATCTCTTAATCCTGGGGACTGTGGCAAGGAAGGAGGATGCTGATCGGAGCTGTTTGTTAGGGTGGTAAGGGGTAATTAGAGAATGATTGATAGCAGCCCCCATTTTCCAGAACGCTCGGTGGGAGATTCAGAGGGTCTTGAAGTCAATTCTCTCCCTGACTGGGAGCCAATGAAGGCTTTTTAGGCCGGGCTTGACTGGGAGGTGACAGGGAATTTGAAGCAATGTTCGAGCAGCACAGTTTTGTATAATCTGAAGCTTCCGTAGGGTGGTTTGGGGGGCTCCTAAATAAAGGGCAGTTCCAAAATCTAGACGGGACAGGATTAGACCTAGGATTATGATCTGCCTTGCCCGAGAGGGCAGAAGGGGAAGGATCTTCCGGAGTAGCCTGAGTAGCCCGAAACAAGTAGCTGATAATTTAGCTGCCTGGCAATTGAAACGGAGGGATTTATCTAGCCAGATGCCAAGGCTCTTTATGGTGTATTTGGGTATGGGGGGGGAGCCAAGGCAGGCGGGAAAGAGTGAATTGACCATGAAGGCAGAGGGGTTGTCTAGGAGCAATAGCTACGTTTTGTCCCCGTTTAATTTAAGACATGAGGAGGTCATCCATTTGTAGACTTCTTCTAAACAGACCCTAAGGTTGTCCTGTGCTTTGTGTGTGTTTGACTGATTGAGAGCCACTACTAGCTGAGTGTTGTCGGCATATGTGATGAATTTTATCCCAAGCTTCAGTTTTTTATCCCAAGCTTCAGTTTTGCAATCCCCAAGTGACCCTCATTCCTGGGTGGAATTACTCTTCCCCCCACCAAAATAAATCCTTCCTCAACCGACAATTCATTTTTAAATTCCAAAATACAATTTATTCCTTCTCCAAAACCTTCTTAACAGGCCACCATTCCTTCACATAGTCCATGATCATGGTAAGTGCTTTATCTTGTCCCTGGAATGTCAACCATGTTTTGGCATCAATGCTTAGTAGTTCCTCAGGAAACACTAATGCTACCATGTATTCATCTCCTTCATTGATAGTACACAGGTAATGGGATTCTACTAAGAAAGTCATTTTGTTACAAGCCCCAGGAATATAACTGATTTCATACACATAATAACAATCCATAGACAACCTGGTAATCCTTTGTGAAACATTGTTAAGACAGTGTGAAGTAAAAACCTTAGCCAAAGGTTTGTATTCGACCCCAACCCCAACTTTGGTTCCCCAAATGAACTGCCTGAAATGTTTAAGACCCCACACACATCCTAAGGTTTCCCTTTCAACTGCAGAGTATTTCTCCTCCGTGGGAGTCAAAGTTCCTGAAGCGAATGCTACAACCTGTTCCATTCCATCTCCTTGAACCTGGGATAATACTTCAACAAGTCCCTTGTCACTGGCATTCGTGGTAATAATGTTACTGCAATTAGGATCAAATCCCTGCAATGCTGGAGCCTTACAAATGTCCTTTTTGATGCTGTCAAAAGCATTTGGCACTCTTCTTCTCACACAAATTTAAAGCCTTGTTTTAGTATCCGCCTGATTGGGTACACCTTTTCAGAAAAATTATACACAAATTTGAAATACAATTCTGCTAGTCCTAAAAAGGAACAGACCTCATCTTTACCTTGGGGTATAAGAGCTTGCATTATGGCCTCTACCAATTCTGTTTTGAGTGTGATGCCTTTTGAACTGATCTCATGGCCCATATAGGTCACTTTGCTGCGTGCAAATTTGCATTTAGACATTTCGGTAGTTAAACCATACTCCTCCAGAATCCTTAACACCTTTCTCCACTCTTCATCATGTTCTGCCCTGTCTTTGCCCATTATCTAAATGTCATCGAAATTGCTGAACTATATATTAAAAATGTGCTGATGCCCCGAACAGTAGCTGCATAGCGCTGAAGGAATAAAATCTTACAGTTCCTTGAATTGGCCGATGGATAAACCGCTTGAGTTCACAGGGTTTGAGCTGCTGGTCGCCCTTTTGTTAAGTACGTATCCACACGGCATGCAGGATTTAAGCTCTTCATTAAGTGCCTCAATCTTGGGCTTCAGCAACACAACTCTCCTCTCCAACCGTCAGCCTCATTCTGCCAACCACCCTATGTACCCACATTCCAGCACCCTGCCTAGGGAACATTCTAGGCCTAGCACACATTCCCCAAGGCAACCTCCCATTCCCCATGTCACAAACACAACAGATATCTGCTTTCCATTAATGCTAGGGTGACCAGGCATCCCGGATTTCCCCGGACCGTCCCGGGTTTTCAACAGTTGTCCCAGCAGATTTCGGTAAAGTTGGCTCTTTTCCCGGTTTTAGAGAGGGTAAAGTGAAAACAGTGGGAGACACTTTTTTAGGTGTTCCAAAGCTGGGCTAGCAAGGAGCTGTTATGAGTAAGCAATGTAATTAATAGATATGATGCTGATTTTAAAAATTAGATTTTATTTATTTTCTTAGTGCCTCTTCTGTGTTTTTATGAGGATGAGGGCTGTCATTCTTTATCACTTTATTGATGTAAATGTGTAGTCCTTCCTCTATTTTTGTGAAATGTCTCGGTTTTTGAGTCGCACGATCTGGTCACCCTAAGTGCTGAAGTGACGGGTTGCGGCATAAACATTGTGGAAAAGTGCTAAGGCTCATGCGGAACTGTGCACTGTCTATCCTTCGCCGGGCTGTGCATGACCAATGACAGCAAATACAATTCATGGTTTTTTATCTTGTCATCATCTGTTCACCGTATTATTCTACCTGCTTTTCGTGCCTTTGACAACCAACAAGTTCTACAGCGGTGCGAGTGAATGTGGTGGCATTTGCCGATGTCCTGTTTACATATCCACTTAGACATCAATCTACTATTCCTACTGCCCTTAATCAGGAAGAGAAGGCTGGAGACACCAGCAGGTTCCTCTCTCTCCCAAAATTTGGACAGTTTCCCTAATGTGTAGTGTCAGGCAGGTGATCAGGCCCTACTGTTTCGTAGTGTAGAAAGTTGCATAGTGTCGCAACGTTCAGTGGAGAGACTCGCTTGCACAATTTTTGTGGAACACAAGGCAGGAACAGTCTCATCCATTTACACAGACCTACATTTGTACTACGCAACTGTACACACAAAAGATAATTTAGCTGTGGGTCACAGTAACGCACAGCGTTGGTAATCCTCTAGCTGCATTGTAGCCACAGTGGATCATCTGTACAACACTTACATTTACACAACTGAGGCAAAACTATAGTAGCTGTTTGGTGACCATTTCTTTTTAACATTACCATTTTCTTCTTTCCATTGTAAATTTAGTTTTTTCAATGCAATTTCATTGCCAAGATTCCCATCGGAAATTAGCTTCCGACTAGTTTTTGTCTCTTTTCATGCTCACCCGAGGAGCACAGTGGGTGGTTGGTGCCCAGTATGCTGGAGATCAGCATTCGAAGTCCAATGCCTCCTTTACTCTCTCCACACACTCATGAACACATTTCAATCACTCTATCTTGTATTTTGTCAGTAGTCCAACTGCGATATATGGTGTTATTAAGAACAAAAATTAAACTCATAATTTCTCTATAGGACACGTGTCGGAAAGACCAGTCTTGCTAACCTCCATGTGATGAACCGAGGGGACAGTGAAGGTCGCAGCGTTGTGAATTGTCGAAGCTCACTACAGAGCCTGAGCAGAATAGCAAGAAATACATCTAAACCTCCTACATGCTGACTTTGTCTTCTTACCCTGAATCTGGCCATTTACAATAACTTTCAATCAAACAGAAGCTGTAGACACTGAGGATTGTTTTCTGTTAGGACAATAAAGCTTTCATGCTAGATTTATTCTCTATCAGTAAAAGGATATGTGTCCATGAACTGTTTGGAGAAGTGTACTATTTCAGGGCTGTGTATTCATAAGTGTTCAGTTGGTGGTGTTTTTGAGAAGTACCTGTCTTAATCTGTCCTTAAGAGTCAAGTAAAAAAAAGAGATCAAAACTGCAGCAGTGTTACAGGAAACACTTACTTCCTCCGCTTAATCTAACTTTTCTCTCATTGGGCAAAAAAGCTGTCGTAACTGTCTTCTAAACAACAGGCCGGTGGCGAAACATTGATCCCTCCTCAATGTCCAAGTAACCTCTTACTGTACTCTCCTTCAAGGAAGTCCCTTGACAGCATATGGTGACGCTACATCTTGCTGAGACCGAGCATTGTCATAGCAATGCAAGCCAATTTTAATTTGCCCATCGCCTCAATCTATCTATTGCAACAAACATCTTTGAAGAGAGACACTATTATTAGCTGTGGTCCTTGGAGAATATACTGGTCGGGCTTTCTTTTCCTGACTGTTTATCACCGGTGTCAACCACTTCAATTTGGCAGGTTGAAAGCTAACCTTAAAATTTAAATTAGAATTCTCGCCTTCCATAATGCAGCAAACATGGGGCTATTAGGCACAGTTATCTTAAGTGAGCATGAATCGAACATAAGAGTTGTGGACTATCTTACTAGGACATTCTCAGGCAAGACAAATCGGACAGTCTTATCCATTCTCTTTTTCTTTCTGATGAGTGTCCGTCAGCCGCACTTTATTCTGGGGAGTAGAAGATTTACGCTGAGAGATGTGGAACCAGTGTCCAAAAATGACCTCTAAGGGTTATCTTGGAATACTTGTCAAGAGCATGTAGTAAAGAACATTTGGTCAGTCGAGGGAACTGAATTCTTTTCTCAAAGTTCCCTAAATCCTTTCAGAACTCTGTTGGCTTATGGCCATGATCTGGCAAGCTTCAGTTGCTGAAAACCAGAAGACTGCCAAATTGTTGAAGTCTCCTGGCGTTGAATATCAGACCATTGCCAAATTTAAGTATTACAAGAACACTGTTACAACACTGTTGGAATGTAGAAAAGATGCTGATGTGTTGTGGATTCTATTATACCTGTCCACGACCTTCGGCATTGTAGAAATCTGGATCCTGTTAGTAAGGTTGTCCATGGTATCATTTGCCAACCCCAGCATCATTCCATTAATTAGTTCTTTTTGGCACTTTAAAAGCAACAAGTTAACATGAACTGTTTTCCTCAGCTCTTCAGTATCTCAGCTTTCACTGCTCTCACTACTGTCAGCCACCCTTTTTGATGTTTATATCCTTCACTGTTTACTCTTGAAACTTAAAGTTCAAATATGTTTTCTCAATATGAGAATTCTCTCTTGGTAAAGCAAAATGCCAGCAGCAGATCCAAAGGTGGATTCTGACGATGTTATAATTATTTCTAAACTATTGGCCTAATGGCACTCAGACAGTGAAAACAATACTAGAAAACACAACTCACTTGAGTACACGAATCCCCAAATCAGATGCTGGTGAGTTACGCTTACCATTCCCAAGGTCAGGTGAGTCTGGAGGAAATTCCTGAAATTTGCAGCCAGCTCAAAGAAAGCTGATTTACCAGATGTACCAAGCTAAACCTTAGAGACAAGAAGTTGCTGTTTGAAGCTAAAAGGTTTGGGCCGGTTGGTAAAAATTTAACTTTGTGCAAGGATTTATGAGGGATATGCTCCTGTATCGCTGATCGTGAAGCATCGCCACAGTATTTAGGCAGCAGTAAAGACCAGAGTGGGCCACTATGAGGTTGCTGCACTTTGTATTTCAGGTATTGTTTCAGGTGTAAATACGCAATACTTCCATAATTAATGCTAGAGAGTACTAAAGACATTACTCTTTAGACTCCGTGGGGTTGGCTGCAAACGAGAAAGTCCTCTGGATGCTAAATGCATAGAAAAAACTACACCTGGCAACAGTTAAAAGTTTGGGTTTCATACTAACATCATAATACCACACCTGAGTAACCGGCTGGTGTTATCACGTGGGAAGTTGGCATTTCAGGTGGGAATGCCATTAGAAAATGTTGTGGAACACCTACAAACGTATAAAGTTCTAAGTATTCCTAAATAAGCCCTTATCGTCACTATTTTACTCCAGTTGTAATGCTTTCCAGGGCACCAGCAAATCAACTGCCCAGCGATGCATATCCGCTGTCTTCTGCACTTTGCAAAACCAGAATGGGTGGGTAAGACTATGATGTTTAAGCCGCCATAGGAAGTTTGGAAGCCCACCTCACAAGGGTTTAGAAAGCTTAATGTCAATGTAGCCCATGAAAAAAGGCACTCAATGAATTTGGCTTAGAGAATGAAGCTGGGAAATTGCTCTTCAGCTGGTTTTATCAGACTGGTCAATAGAAAGATTCATACTACTAGAATCGGGAGATTAGTTGGAAAATGCATGTTTAGGCACAAAAAGGGAAAATATTACAAATGTAAGGAAATTGTTTGTTTTTTTTAAATGTGATTTACCAGATAAAATAAGTTGTTGACACAATTTGTCCCAGCTTTAGTGCACGGTTTCTCACAAAACATACATTTTCTAATCTGACACCACACAAACAGCAAGCCTCGGTGTGACGCACTGTAGAATCACTGCAGTGATCTTTGTTGTAAAATGTGGACCGTGCTTTGCTTAGAAAGAACAAATTTTGGGATGCCTGTGTTTATTGCTTTTAAAATCCCCAAACAAGTCGCTCCTTCAGGGATGTGGAGCAGAGCATTTCTCCAGTACTCACCGTCATTTTCCGGGGGTGACCTCATGATGCAGCAATGAAAGAGGCATTGAGATAAAAAACAAGCATTGGCATGGCCAATAGGTCTCGCATTTGGGACCTTATAAGTATTTAGTTATGCAGCACAATATCCCTGGTGCAACAACATCAACTGTTGCGTTGCTAAACACTTATAAGGTCCCAGACACGAGACCTATTGGCAATGCCAATACTTGTTTAAGTCAGCTCCGTTTGGCAATGGGCAGAGAGTGTCTCTCTGTGGTGTTGATACATTCCATGTTTGGAGTGTATCTTACATCACCAGGTAGAATATAGAATATTTGCGGGGTGGGAGTTCGAGGTGAATACAGTTGGGTAGATTTGTATGAAGCTGAGCTGGCAAAGTGAGAAGCGGAGTTGCAAAATAAAGATCCAACCTTTACATGAAATTGAGTAGTCTACTTTACAATTTGGCAACGGAGGATGGAGAGGCAACTCTGCAAGGACCCACGGAGAAAAGGAATTAGCAGTTGATGATTTAGGAATACGTGAGGATCCGTAAGACAACAATAAGTAAAAAACGTGACAAAAAGAAGAATAAAGGTGAGCCCAAGTGCAAGCGAGCGCAAGTGGAATTCGAAGTGATGAGCATAATTGAATTTAAGAAAATTTGTGAAGTTACCGTTATCGGCGGCATGCGCGAGTGAAGCGCGAGAAGTGGTGCGTGGAGTCAGCGCGAGTGAAGCACGAGAAGGATGTTGTATGCGCAAGCGCTGTGACGCATCAATGCTAGAAAGCGAAGAGGTACTATTCACGACGAAGGGTTGAAGGAAATTTTCTCGTTCTTGATTTACGAAGAACCCGAAGTAACGCGAAGGATAATAATTGCGCGAAGGAGGCACTGGGCAGTTTAAATAAAAAGTTTGAAAGAAATAAAACCTTTTTGGGAAATTGTGAACTATTCATAAAAATAAAAAAAATGTTGTGACTGAAGATATTAAGACTGCTACATTGGATGAATTAACATTTAAAGAATACATTACAATACAATACAATGAATAAAAAATTGGATACAAGAATTTAAGAGACCGTGATTGAAAGCAATTGTTGATTGTGAGCGTAGCGTTACATGAGGAGAAAATTACAAGTGGACGGGGGAACACGGCCTGGGGGAAGCTGGCTGGGGAGGGGGAGGAGAAATGTAAGGAAGTTAGGGGAGGAGAAGCCGAGAAGCCGCAGAGCGCACGCTGGGCGAAGCCCTTTGATGTGCTCTGCGGCAAGATGCAATTAGGAGGGAGGGAGGCTGATGCGCGTTCGTGTTGATCACGTGGTTCACGTGAACTTCGTGAAAACGCCAGGCAAAAAGCTGGTGGTTTTACGAGCAGTTTGCCGACTTGAATTCTCGCTCCGCTCGATGCGCATGCGCGCATCGATAGGTCGCGAGACCTAAAAAATGATCCTGTTGTTCTGTTTTGGATCATTTTCTGATTTGGTCACTTGACTTATACTTATTTGCAAGTGCTCTAAAACGATTGCATCACCCATTAAAATATATATAATAATTATCTAATATATCCCTGTGGTAAATATACATAATTTTTGTGTCATTTAGCAATTGTCATGCACGATTATTTTAATATCATATTTCAATTTTTTGCCTGACTCGTGACATTGTCAAGCTCCATGAAGCTGTACCTATAAACTATTGATGGGCCTGAAACCATTCATCATTTTGATTTCACTATTCTGTAGATATTCTGTTCTGGCTGTGCTCCAGTGTTTGAATATTGCGCCCCTAAAATAATGAATTGATTGTCTGAAATGACCCCGCTTTCTAGACATTCTGTTAAAGAGGACGGCTTGAAAGGGCCATGTTCATAGGTTTGCCAGAAATGTCAATTTAATTGGGAGGCCATCTTCCATTCATCCACCCAGTGCATTTGAGGGGTAGTAGACTTGGGTTGCTCCAACAGAACCAATTAGACTGACATCTCAGATTTAAAAAAAAACAGTTTGTAAGTGAAAAGCCAAGGACTGAAAACGTGGAAAATATGGAATTCCGGCGCATTTAAGCCGTCAAATAAAATAAGAACTGTGCTGTTTGTGGTCCTTCGTATGTGATTGCAACAACACATCAATCACAATAGTTAGTTGATTGCAACCATCACAACCACATTCGCCACTTGTAGGATGAAGACTCACAATTTCTAAAAACAACATGGCTGTCAATAAGCAGAGGGCCTTGAAATGAAAAGCAGGAAGTGGAATCTATGATCTCATAGCAGGGTGCAGTTTGAGAGTCCACAGGATGGTCATACAGTAGGGTTGGTCAACATGCCCCTACATTACAGGAAGCCGTAACCTCTGACCCCCCCCCCCATGACCTCTACTTTTTGACCTGAGCAGGTGCTGAAATGGGTGCTGAACTGGTTGCTAAGCAGCTATATGTTATTGGAAGCCAAAAACGTGTGAGCCACCAATCTCTGTTTTTGTACTGGTTGCGGCAAGTAGTCCACTACAACCAGTCACCCTTTTGAACTATAGATAGCAACAACTTGGATGAAAAAACACCTTTGCTGACTGCAGTGCATTCTGCGTCGGAAATCAACCCTTGCCCGACTTCAAGGTTTCGGCTGGCCTTGTTCCTTTCTTGTAAAAAGCAGCAGTCAGGCGGGCAGGCGTGTCAGCAATTTCCTATTTTAGCGACCATCAGACATATATCGATTTGCTCCGGGCCTATTAATAGTTACCTGCCTGTGTCAATATTGTGCAGCAGCGATCCCGGATATCAATGGAGCTTTTGCTTCAGGTTGCAAAGGTCCCAGACTCCCAACCACAGGAGTGACTGTGCGCCGGGGACATTTTCACACGAGGCGACGAATTAAAGCGTTTGATAGAAGCACAAGTAAGACTTCAGTAACACGAGCGCGCGCATTAATCAGAAAGCAACCCGGGGGCAAGGCCGCCTTCGCTGTCAGTGAAACTGATGAATTACCCACGGTCCCATAATTCATGCACCACAGGTTAAAGCAAAACTGAAAGATGATTTCCGTTTGCAAACGTCATCTTTAATCTCACATGTGCTGTACGCCCTGCTCCAGCCAAGCATCAATTGTTGAGTTGTCTATGATATTTAATTAAAAAAAATACAACTGTATGTGTTTGTATCTTTTTATTGTAATAGAGACTTTTTAATGTACAATTAAAGACCCAATTTATGCTAAAGTCAACAACAAATTCATTCTGAGCGTTCAGGCTCTGCCTCATAAATGTAATTAGGTCGATGTAAGGCATACTACACTAACCGGACCTGTGCTCTTGCACTATTGAATGAACTATTTTAGTGAAGTAACCGAGTCATCTTGTACCAGTGTTTACATAGACCGGTCAGGACTGGTCAGTACAAAACAACATTTGCAGTGACCTATCTCCACAAGAACAGCGTGTGCACTGACTTAAAACATTTGGCACTGTTTAAAAACGGCCTAGTCACTCATAATAATTGCTTAGTCACTAGTGTAATGGTGCAATGCATGTAAACTAACACCTGAACTGGAGCAGCAAGTGTGACAGTGAAATGGCCTGCAAAGGATCTCCAGGGAGTAGCTTGGGAGATCCTGGTAACTCCTCCAGGTGCTAGTAAGGAGCACATGGACAAGAAGAGCTGTCCAGCATGTCTTTCAGAGGGTTTGGAGCTGAGCAGGGCTCAGTTACAGACACCTGCAGCAAGGTGGCAGCACTGCTCAGCTCCAAAACCCTCAGAGAGGCAATTCCAACATGGCTGCCCGGAGCTTCAGCTCCGTGGAAACCACGCGCACAACATACTAAGCCCCACTAAATTATCTGTAAGGGCCAAATGGCAAAATCGGACGATCTGAAGCGTCTGCCGCTGGGGCCGCCGATACTTCCAGCGGCTGCTCTGCCGTGATATCGGCAATATCCACCCCTGGCGATAACACCTCAAGATGGCACCCGGGGTGAAACTGAGGTAGAAGTGGGGGGGCAGCGGTGAAACGGACCCACGTTATGAGGTAACAATGCGGGGGCAGCGACATCAGGAGAGGGCCTCCTGCTGTCCTTTCATCTTCCCCGGCAGGCGCCCGCATCTGGTGCAGCCCGTGATCGCCGAATCTGCAGCCTCCATCCGCCTGTGTGGCCCGACCGCAGTGTGTGGATGGGGGCCCGTGGCCACAGCGGACGGGTGGGACAGGTTACACGACTGGGAGAGGATTTTAATTACAGCGCCCACCCCCTACTTATGGCGACACCGCTAACGCCCCCTGGGAGAGCCAAGATAGACATCAGCTTTTTGTCGAGCACGAAAGCTGTATGGAGACCTGGGGATTTGTTTAACACCCCTCCAGCTAATGACACGGGTGGACTGTGGTGCCCAGTACAGGAGCGTGGGATCATTTAGACCAGGGATCATGTGTGTGCAGCAGTGGTGAAAGGAGGTGCAAATACTGAAGATGCTCCTCCTTTCGACTGTCTGGCTCCTTTTCCCCTCTTGTTCTTCCTCCGTTGGGTCAGCTCCCTGGTTTTCTTTGGACTTGGCCCTCGTAACTTTTGGACTGGAACTCGTGTGCGCCCCGCCATTTTGGGACCCTCTCCTGTTGTTGCTCTTGCCCTGGGTGCATCTTGCCATGTTGAGATGGTTTCCATCGATGCCCACGACCCGGGTCCGCCATTTTGTTGCTTCTTGTCCTTTCCTTTGGTCCCTTGGATTCCATCCTGCTGACCTTCAGACATTTCACTTATGCTGGACTGCCTTATCTCTTTCTCCCCCTCAGGTCCCCCTCTCTCCTCTCACCAATATCAGCCTCCAACTCTTCTCCCCCACATACCGCTCTCTACCCCTTTTTATTTAAATGTTTTAAATGTATTTATTTATTTCTCTTTTCACTCTGTAAATATGTGATATATACTTGTCCAAGCCGAATCGCTGGTAAAATGGAATCCTGAGAAAATCTACTATTTATATATATATGTATATAGAGATAACTCTAACCACTAGTATATGTAGTAGACCTTTGTACTCACTACCATTCCTATGTGATTCTTAGAGTTTATCCATTTGAATCTCTTCCTTGAGTGACTTTACAACTTGTACATTTGCAATTTTTTCTATTTGTATCTCTTCCCTGTATGACTTAACAACTTGTACATTTGCAATTTTTTTTCCTGTTTGTATCTTTTATGTAACTCATGTAATCCTAAACCCTTATGTATCGCAACTGGTTCTTTTGTAAAGCGCTCTGACACTTTCGGGTAATGTTCGCGCTATAGAAAATCGCATTAAATAAATAAATAAAGCAATGCTAGAGATGCACATAGTGTGTTTCGTTATCAGTTAATCTGCGGTTAGGGTGCAGCACTGCAGGAGCTGGGGTACAAGTGTGTCCACCTGGTGTGGAAACAACCCCACCCCAGGACAACAGGGGTCATAGTGGGAGCAGAAGCATGAAATTACTTAACTGACAGGAGGGGGATGGGTGTGTATTGTGGGTGCAAGTGTATGTGTATGTTATGTTATGTTATGTTAATCAAATTTTTTGAGCGCGCAGCTGCCCCAGCAAAGGGGAGTCCCGGCGCTATATCAAACAGAGCAACACAACAGACAACAACTAGGAAAAGAGCTGGCTTTAGTAGGGCAATGGGAAAAGATAAGTTTTAACTGCTTTCCTGAATGAAAAGAGATCTTCTAGAGATCGAATATGGACAGGAAGCGCGTTCCAGAGCTTAGAAGCCAGCACTGTGAACGATCGACCACCCAATCTACATTTTTGGAAACGTGGGACAAGAGCTAGTTTCTGACCTGCAGAGCGCAGACTGCGTGAAGGGATGTACAGAGTCAAAAGATGCTGAAGGATGGTAGGGGTCTCAGTAATAAGAATTTTGAACGCAACACAAAGGGTCTTAAACTCTATGCGTCTAATTACTGGTAGCCAGTGCAGTTTAGAGATTGTACTGCGGGCCGAACAGAAGCGAGGTAGGCCCACCAGAACCCTGGCGGCCGCATTCTGGACTCGTTGGAGTCGCATAATCTCCGCCTGGTTGGCGCCTAAAAACAGCGAGCTAGCATAATCCAGCCTGGATAAAACACTAGCTTGGATCACCATCTGGCGTGTGGGGGCATCGAAAAATTTGAGGATAGGCCTCAAACCCCGCAGGATGCCAAAGAACATGGCTGCTACCTTCTTAGTATGACATGCGAAGGTTAATTTAGAATCTAACCACACACCGAGGTTTTTTAGCTCGGTAACGGGTTTTGGGGGAGGACCCAGTTCATTAGGCCACCAACTCGCACCCCACAGATCAGGGCGGTTCCCTATTACCATCACTTCGGTTTTGAGGGCGTTGAGCTGTAAACAATTGGCTGTAAGCCAACTGGCAACAGCCCTCAAACCATCCGCGAAGTTAGATGCCGATGTATCAGGGTCCCCGTTGAGGACCACCGCCAGCTGGGTATCATCGGCGTATGATACCATTGTGAGACCCCAACTCTTCGCGACCTCCGCCAAAGGTTGTACATATAAGTTGAAGAGAGTGGGGCTCAACGCCGATCCCTGCGGAACTCCTTGGGTGATGGTATAAGACTTAGATCTGAAAGGTGGAACCACTACCTGAAAGGATCTGTCCGAGAGGAACGATTGGAGCCAATCCAGCGCCTTGCCAGATATGCCCGCCTCACCAAGCCTTTGAATAAGAATGGCATGGGATACAGTGTCGAAGGCGGCACTAAGGTCTAACAAGACCAGTGCCGCCGTTTGACCTGCATCTAGTACAGAGCGGAGATGTTCAATCATGTAAAGGAGTGCCGTCTCAGTACTATGCCCAGATCTAAAACCATTCTGTGTAGGATCCAGTAGGTGTGCAGAGGTCAGATGTTTTGTTAAGATGTTGTTTACATGAGCCTCTGTGATCTTTGTCACCCATGGAATGAGGGAAATAGGTCTGTAACTCTCCGGTTTAAGCGGATCCAAACCAGGCTTCTTTATGATGGGCTTGACACAGGCGGCCTTCCAGCTGGGTGGGACCAACCCGGTGGTAAGGGATTGATCCACAAGATGTCGAATAGGAGGAAGGATAACAGACGCAGAGTCCAAAAACTGGACTGGTCTCAGAGGGTCATCTGGTGAACCAGACTTAACCTTGGCCGCAAGGAGACTGAACTCCTGTTCGGAAGGTAAAAGGAACGAGGCCAAGCACTGTGAGGTACGCAGTGTAAAAGACGTACTGTCAGGATCGACTTTGGGAAAAGAGCGATAGATAGCATTTACTTTTTCCACAAAGAAGCTAGCTAACAACTCACAGTGAGCAGGGGAGCAAATCTCTGTGCTGGGAAGTCTGTTCAATGTGAGCTCCTTCAAGACTTTAAAAACCAGTTTGGATGGATTGGGACTTGCCTGGAACTCCAAAGCATAGTAGTCAGCTCGAGCCCGGCAGACAGCTCTGTGATACACCTTTACCTCAGCAAGGTAACGCACCTTCAGTTCACCGTCGTAGTTCTTCCTCCAAGCTCTTTCGGCTCGACGGCAGATGGCTTTGGCCCTCCTAAGCGTCTCCGAATACCAGGGAGTAGGCTGAGAAGAGCGACTTCTACTCCAGCTAGCCGGGATTAGTGCATCAAGCGCTTGAACGATCCAATCGCACAGGGCGTTATACCCCGTTGCGACGTCATCCGTAAAAACCAGAGGTGAGATGGCCAATAGATGATGAAAGTCCTCCAGTTTGAGCTTTTTCCAGGGTCGCCTGAAAGTTGTTTTGTCGGGCTTCCCTGTAGAACGTGTTGGCATTGTAACAAAAAGCTCAATGAGGTGGTGGTCGCTCCAACCCATAGGTCTGGGAGGAGAAACTTCGGCCAATTGAAGATTTGTAAGAACCGGGTCAAGAATATGACCACCCTCATGGGTAGGATGACGGACCAGTTGGAGCAGTTGTACTGCTTCAAGATCGTCAAGCAGACCTCTAACCATTGGTAACTCCGTGGCATCAAAATGGATGTTAAGATCGCCAATGATGGTGATATTGGAGGCGGACAAAGACAGAGAGCTGACCAGCTCAGGGAGAGCTTTCCTGAAAGCGCAGTCACTTCCCGGGGGACGGTATATCAAGAGGCCCGACAATGTTAGGGTCTGACCGATGCTGATGGAGAAATGGGCGCACTCGGCGCCAGCCAGGTCCATGGGCTTCCAGATGCAGGCATGGCAAGTTTTAAAGGCCACAGCTACGCCACCTCCTCTCCCCTTACGGTTTAGTGTATAGATTGCGTAACCCGGGGGAAGTGCCAGAATAATAATGGCTGTGTCTTCATCTCCTAGCCAGGTCTCCGTCATAAAGAAGACATCAGGGCCTTCTAGCGAGATAAGCTCAAAAATATCTCGGTAATGTTTTGGGAGGGATCTCACATTATGGTGCCAGATTTTAATGGCATTAGGAGGAGGGAGTTCCTTCCTCCGCTGTGATAATGCCTGACTAGGGGCCATCACTGGTGTCGGGAGTTCCCACCGACCACATGGGCAGGTATAGGGACCACTCAGAGGATGATGGGACGAGTGAGAGCAAATAGGCAGATTACGTCTAATCTGGCAAAGGGCATGACTAGAATATCGATAAGTCATGATAAAATTACCCACAGCGTCCAGCCGCGGCCCGCGCGTCCTTATCGCGGACGAGCGCAGACGGGCAGGACTCTGGCACGACTCCGGCACAGCGCAGGCGTCACCACTGCGCGTCCCGCTGCGCGGAGGGGGACGACTTTAAATAGGCACTCCCCGGAAGAAGGACGAGCGTCAGAACGCTCCAAGATGGCGCCCGCCGATTTGAACTAGTGCCCAAAGCAAGATGGCGCTAAAAAACGAAGCCCCAAACCTCCCACGGACCCAGGACCCACCAAAACGGTGGTGAAGCTTCCTTTAAATGCAGTAAGTGGAGGGGGGAAATGGAGACCAGCGTGGTCTGTTTAAAACCAGGGGGAATGTAAATAAAAATAAACAGAGATACAAAATAGGGAATTTTAAATTTTCAAAGCGCCAGCAGCAGCGCGCTATCAGCAGTGATACCTGTAAGGGAAAGCAGGCATCAAAGGGTCCGCCTTAAATAGGCACTCCCCGGAAGAAGGACGAGCGTCAGAACGCTCCAAGATGGCGCCTGCCGATTTGAACTAGTGCCCAAAGCAAGATGGCGCTAAAAAACGAAGCCCCAAACCTCCCACGGACCCAGGACCCACCAAAACGGTGGTGAAGCTTCCTTTAAATGCAGTAAGTGGAGGGGGGAAATGGAGACCAGCGTGGTCTGTTTAAAACCAGGGGGAATGTAAATAAAAATAAACAGAGATACAAAATAGGGAATTTTAAATTTTCAAAGCGCCAGCAGCAGCGCGCTATCAGCAGTGATACCTGTAAGGGAAAGCAGGCATCAAAGGGTCCGCCTTAAATAGGCACTCCCCGGAAGAAGGACGAGCGTCAGAACGCTCCAAGATGGCGCCCGCCGATTTGAACTAGTGCCCAAAGCAAGATGGCGCTAAAAAACGAAGCCCCAAACCTCCCACGGACCCAGGACCCACCAAAACGGTGGTGAAGCTTCCTTTAAATGCAGTAAGTGGAGGGGGGAAATGGAGACCAGCGTGGTCTGTTTAAAACCAGGGGGAATGTAAATAAAAATAAACAGAGATACAAAATAGGGAATTTAACATTTTCAAAGCGCCAGCAGCAGCGCGCTATCAGCAGTGATACCTGTATATATGTGGATTATTTTCGCATTTGAGACCACCGGTGGAATTTGCAAGGGTTAGCTTTTTCAGAGTGGTGGCCATTCCTAGAATAATGGTGGCATTCTGTTGCCCAGCGGGTGGCCTGGCATAATAGTGATCCTATTCTGGACATGCCTTGCGTAATCATGACCCCCCCGTTATAACGCTATCCTCCCTCTGACATAATAGTAGCCACTCTTGTCGTAATTGTGCCCATTCTGGACAGATTGTGGGCATCTTTGGCATCATGTCCTCCAGTACTGGAGTTATTTTGGACAATCTTAGCCTTTTGTGGGCTTCTTCGACCTGTTTGTGGCCATTGGATGAATAATGATGATCATACCTGATATATTGGGGACATCATTGGCCTAAATATAGCACCCCTGCAAAAAGGTGGCCATTCATGGTATAAGAATGACCATTCTCGACATCTTGTTCGCAGCTTTAACATTATAGCGTGCAGCCTCTAGCTGAATCATTGCTATGGCCCAATGGTGTCCACCCACTATGTATTCTGGGCATTGTTATTATTAGGGTGGTCACTCCAATATATGATGGGAATGTTTGGGTACGTGACGCAGAAACAGTCTATGTGAAGCTGCTGTACATGTGAGTGATGGAAATGACAAGCTGATGTCTTGAGACAAAATTAGATTTTATTTTCAGAAAATGGCAAGCTGTTTTTTGGGAATATTTGCGGTTATCTGTGCCAAAAACGCACACATTTGATAGCAAAATGTGTATATTTTCAGAAACTGATTAGCTGATTTTGGGAGACAGAATGAGTGCATTTCCAAAATACCTTTGAATAACAATTAATGCTAAACTGGGGAGACACTTTTCTGATGGTATTTCTTTGCTTCCAGAGGGGATTTGCAGATATAGTTGATATTTCATTGCTCACAAAGAAGCATTTCATATTGCTAACGGTTTTTATGACATTAGTGATGGTACCTCCGCCTGATACACGGGATCATGTACTAGTGGTAAGGTAGTAGTGAGAACTAACGTATCATATATGTTATGGTCCCTATTGTAACCCAGATAATATTTGTTAGTGGCTCACTTTTATTTTCATTGATAATAAGTGGCTGATCTAATAGAAAAGCTTAGAGACCCAAAGCCTAGCCACTGTAAGGTGTGGCAAATTATTTAAGGTTTTTGGAATTGGAGGCGCCACCTTCTCTGGCCCAGCCGCAGCCAGCCCTCCATATGTAGTGTCGCATATGCGGTCGGCTGGGATTTGTACTGGTATGGCTCTTCTAAAACAGCTGGATCCACAATGACAGCCAGCCCAACATCCAATGGCAGCATTGCTGAACCGTCAGCTCTATGTTTGTTTTCTGAAGCTTTCAAGGCAAGGATTTGTCTCTTAAAAACTAAAATTAACAATAGTTCTGACACCAGGGGGGACGTTTTATATTGTCCTGCCCTGTACTACTATGCACAAAAAAATGCCAGCAAGGTTGGCATCAGCGGGGTCATTCTACTTACGGTGGGCCCACCAATTCCAGTGTTGCCAGGAGCTTTGCTGCGGTGAGGGTGTTTCCAGGGGCAGAAGTGGCTGCAGCCCCACCGACAGAAACATAGCATTTTGTTGACCTCTAAATGAGGCGGGAAGCAGAACTTTCTGCTAAACTCTTTTGACTTTTCTTGTAGTGATGCATACAAATGTTGAAATGTGCTTACTTCTGGGTAGGTAACCTAATGCCTCATTTATTCGACTGCGGTTGGTCTCCATCACCCCTTTTGGCTTTAGTAATTCATCTTACCATTACTTGTCTAGACAAGAATGTTAGATTAATCACACTATAGCTGCATTCTGTAATAACTACAGAATGAACAGAATCTGCATTAATAAGGCTTTCATTGTCTTTATTAAATTTATGAAAAAACCCACGAGAAAAGAACTGTTGGCATGGATATCTGATTGTGAGCAGTGGATACCCTTAGCAATTAGAGCTATTCTTCTCATACTAATGAAAGGTTAAAGGTCTGCAGTTGGTCGCTATTTTACTTTTGGATCAAGTTTCTTGTGATCGGATTTTGTTAATGTCTGACAATTTCCCGAAGGATTATGTGCCATAAAAAGCATATTAGGCATTTTGGGTTTATGAAACATAATAATTCTCTCTCTTGTATACATCTCACCTCCTGAACACTAATTATTGGTTCACTGACACAATAGCGTGGTAAAAAACACTGTTGTCAAAAATGTTGTGTCAAAAATATCATTTAACACAATGTTGTGCTCCTGTACTTCTAATCGTAAATACAAAAACATCTGGGATAAAATATGACACTGATATCGTCCAAGAATATTGATTGTTTTTAATATAAATAGAGTTTAAAGTAGTAAATATTAAATATTTTAATATATAAATTTAATATAATGGAAATTAAATATATTCCACTAATATGTAATACTACATATAAATATATATTTATATAAACACACAAACATGTTTGTATTTGTATAAATATACTTTTGGGCTTGATTACGATGTCGGGCATCACCACGGTCTCGGGACCGACTGACCCCTGGTGTGTGGTCCCGGCACTGCGATTATAATACGACCACACATCGTGCGGTTGCATACGCCTATTTCTCTATAGGAGCTTGTGCTGCTGCCGTAAACAGACCATAGCAGAAGCTCCCACAGAGAAATGGGAGATTCTGTTAATCCCAGCACCCCGTGAGGTACCTGCCAAGGCCCTCGGGCCCAACCAAAGGCCGTAGCGGAATGGAGCCCCTGCTAGGGGCCCCCAAAGTTGCTTTCCGGCAGGTTTCCCATGTTGGGAAGCCTGACATGGAAAACCTGTCAGAAACTGACAACGTAATCCTGACGGCGGAAACGCTATCCTCAGGGATTGCGTTGGGCCTCTGACTGGCGATGGGCTCCTTGAGCCCGTCGGAATCCAGCCGGAATGACCGGCTGATTTCAATTCCGACCACCTACATTGTTATTAGGCGGTCGGAATTGAAACCAGAGATGTCACTCGGAAAGCTTCCGACCTTTAGTCGAAGGCTTTCCGACCGACATCCTATAAACGGCCCCATAGTGCAACAGAAAGCTATTTATTTTACATTACATTATTTTGTTATAATTTACATTTATAATGTGAACAATACAATATTTGTTTTACATTATATAATTTGTTTAAGATTTTAAATATATCAATAAGAATAAATACATATATTATAGTAATAACGTTAAAATATTTTTAAAAAATGTAAAATAAATATTTATATGAATTATTTTCACTTCACACACACACAAACACATATATAATACATAAACAATAAAACCATAAAATATAAACAACTGAATAAGAAAAACATATTACCTAATGTAGACAATAAATGAAATATAAAAAATTGAAAAATCCCCAATAACACATTTACTAAAAATAGTATAAACATTAAAATACATTTAATACAGGTAATACAATTAATGCTATAAAATCTATTTAACCAATATTATGAAAACTATTGGAGAATATTATGTATGCTATTTCCACTGTAGTTTATGCAACAGAGTTGGACTTCGGAGGGGTTTGATTTACTATTTCTACTCCAGTTACCACAATAATGGGGAAAGTGTTGGGATTCGGAAGAGTTAGATTTACTATTCCTTCTCTAGTTAGTGCAACCGTAAGGAAAGCATTGGACTTCGGATGGGTTACCTTTTCAATTCTCACTCCGGTCTAAGCAACATTAGGGAAAGTGTTGGATTTCTGAGGGGTGAAATGTACTATTCACACTTCAGTCTAAACAACAGTAGGGAAAGTGTTAGACATGGGAGGGCTTAAATTTACTAATCCCACTCCAAACAGTGGAACAGCAGAGAATGCATTGGATTTCGGAGGGGTCAAGTTTACTATTTCCCCTCCAAACAGTGCAACAGTAGGGAATGTGTTGGACTTCGGAGGGGTAACATTTACTATTCCCACTCCAATCTTTGTAACAGTAGGGAAAGCGTTGGACTTTGAAGCTGTTGGACCAGGCCCTTTATGCAGGGTTATCCCCAAACCTTTTGCCTTCTTCCTCCTATTTTTCTGGGCACTTTACCACTGATAATCAGTGCTAAAGAGCATGTGCGCTCTCCTTTAAACATGGTATGATTGGTTTACCCCTGCTTGGCATATTTAATTTACCTGTGAGTCCCTTATACAGTGGTATCCATATATATCCAGGACATGTAAATTAAAGGATACTAGTGGGCTTGCAGTGCTGCATGCACCACCCACATAAGTAGCCTTTCAAACCTGTCTCAGGCCTGCCACTGCAGGGCCTGTGTGCGCAGTTTACTATCACATTAACTTGCCATTTAAAATTACTTGTGAGCCTCAAAATCCCCTTTTAATTCATATAGGTCTCCCCTAATGTAGGGTCTAGCTAGACATATGGGTAGGGTGCTGTGTACGTAAAAAGTAGGACATGTGCCTTTATTGTGTGGCATGTCCTGGTAGTGGCACATAGCCTATTACCATAAAGGACACCCAGATCTGTCACACATAAACCCCACAACCCACTGTTCCATCGCCTGGACCCACAATACAGAGATGGCATCAGCAGCATTTCATGAGGTGATTTATATTGCTGCCTTTGAGGGCTCAGACATCACCCTTCAGAGACCACGTACTAGTGGGGCTGGCTGGGTGTTAGTACCAGCCGTGCAGGTTTAAGATGGTCGCTAGGGTAGGTCAATATTTACAATGGCAGTGCGGCTGACAGTGACAGCCTTATAATCCGATCACATGTACCCAAAAGCAGGGCAGTGGACTGCGGGCAGAAGAATGAGTAGGCAGGGAGATGAAATAAAGGAAAAGGAAAGTTATATTTGAAATGCAGAGCCTTGCTTTGCTCTTCACAATTCCTGCACTGATGATTGGTCCAGCACAAGTCAACAGGCTGCCCACTCTGAATAGAGAGCTGGAATGAGGGAAGACTGCTAAGCGAAGGAGAGAGTTATCCACCCGTGATGGCTAGTCTGTAAAAGGATGAATATAGCCTCCCTTTCTTTTCCAGACTCTTAGAGAGTACTTGAGTGAGAGTTTGCAAGTGTTAGGTCATGGAGGGTGGAGAAGTGTGGCTCACTGGTTAGAGGAGGCAGACCCTGAAGCAGAGGTCAGACCCGGGACCAGCGTTCAATTCCTAACGTGGCAGGGTCTTGAGCCCAAAATGTGCACGGACTTGAAAATCCTCGCTTCAGTGCCTACTCGAATCGCGGGTTCACACTCTGCAACTCTGGGCAATAGCTTGCTTAATCTCCACTACAGCCCCCCGTGGCGGGATGCCTGGCTTTCACCTTGGGGATGCCCAGTAGGGGTTATCTCACAGGGAAAAGCCAGGACGGGTTCCCAAAGCAAGCGCCTTGAGACCTTGTGGTGATAAGGCGCTATATAAGAACCTTTGACATGACATTTGACTGCCATGTTTTGATATAAAGGGCTTTATAGTGGGCACGGTCCCTACCGTGCTGTGCGTTATATGTAAATACAGTACATAGGCAGGCATACATAATGGTGTTTGTTTCTTTCTGGTAAATTCAGTTTCTGGTTGTATTATTGGAGCAGCTTGACACATTTAGCTTGCTTACAGATTAATTCCCTAAAGGGAATATTAATACTGCATATGTGTTATCTGAAATTAATAGAAATTGATGTACCCAATGTGAGTTAGGAGAACAAAAATGAAATTCCAATCAAATTGGCAATCGCTACGTATAGTTGCTTTTAAAAAAAATATATGATTTCGTTTATTTCCAAACTAGCCATACCTCTTGAGAAGCAGATATTCGAGTGACTTGACATTGGCTTGAAATCCCCCGCATACAGTTGGTGCTGTAAATGCAACCTTATACAAGAAGATAGATTTTTTTTATACAAGTATTCTTCATATGGATTTTCTTTGTAAGAAACTCCAATGCAGGCGTATCAGATTCTGCGAGGTGAGGGTTTTGCTGAATGTAAAACATCTCATTACATAAGTGATTGACTTAAATAGGGCTACCGCACCAGTCGGCGGTTAGGCTTTCCGCTTGGAGGAGGATTTTGTGAATGTGTCAGGTTCCCACCGCGGCAGTTTTATGTGAATGAGCAGCACAATCACATAGCACGACACACAGGGGATGCCACGGTGGCAGCGTGTGTGTGTCTAAAGCTCGCTGCCATATAATGCAGCAGTTCCTGCCACACTCAGATTCAAGGGTATCAAAAAACACTGCAGTCGGATCCTCAGCAGTGCTTCTGGGAGGCAAGGCCTCCATTTAGCATCCTCTGACTTCGCCCACTCAACTTTCACATCAGATCAGTCACTGCCCTGTTAGCTTTGGCTCTGTCACCCCACCCAAGATGCTCATGAATTAGTGGCTGTGATTGCAGGAGTGCTCATTAATGAAGAAAAGCAATCTGGGCAGAAGCGGTGGGCATCCCCATCTGCCTTTTTTGGCTCACTCTCGTCTCATCCGTAATTTAAGGTTTGGGGCCCTTCTCCAGAGAGGTGCACTGGTTACTGGAACTGTGTATTCCATGTTGCTGTGGTTTTGCCTGAGCCTGGTGCGACTCAGTATTACAAAATGGGGCAGAGAGGGGCATCTGTAGTACTGACTGGAGTAGTGCCCTCCAAGGTGGCCCATTCGTAAAGCAACAGCTGGGGAGGCCACTCTGTCTGACATCAGCGCGTCCCATCGGTCTCTCTTGAGGGGGGTTGACAGCCACTCACAGGAAGACGCTGTCTTTTGGCTCAGCAGTAACTGTGGGTCCCCCTCAAACTGGAGGTGGGGTCTGTGTCTATACATGGTCATAGGTGTCAGGAAGACTGAAGCCTTGTCTACGTGCATTTAGGAGACCCCGCTCACGTAAAGGCGCTGCGTACCACACTTCAGTCGGCACCTACCCCTTGAGTGAATCTGGGCAGGACAACCTGAGGTGTGCACACTGCAGTGAGGGCCAGGAGGCCTGCATTTGTACCAGGGCGTGCCCCAGCAGCGCAGGAGCCCCCAGCCCTTCGAGGGCCCCATTCAGCCCAATGTCTATGAATATGTGAGTGATGAGAGACTCAGGGGTCCCTCGTCACATTCTGCAAGGGAACCCCCATCATTTTACATTACGCCACTGACCGCTACCTCTGACACTGAATGGCGATATGACCTGTAACAGCTGGAATGGATGCCTGCCGACATCTAGAAAGTGAAGTAATTAAGAACATTCAATATCATGGTTTCTCTCTGAACTGTCAATCAACGAGTCGTTTTACCACAAACAGCGTCACTGCCTTTTAGTTGATTTGTTTTCCTGAGAAATGAAACAGCTGTATATGATACGTGTGTAATGAGAACAGAAAACTGGTAAAGACCGGGCATGGTCAGGGCAGATCTGCAAATGTGCATTGGAAGACTCTTTCCTACGTGTTGGAAGTTACATGTGTGCAATTAGTGCGCAAACTGTGCCTTGTACACGTCATAATGTTTAAATGTCTTTTATTCCTTCAAAGGAATGCCATTTTTCTCGGGGATTTGCAAGTTTTCTTTTCGAGCAGGACAAGGTTTAACCTTTGCACTCCAGGTGATGGAAAGGTGACAAGTTTCGCTTTTCGCTCAGTGTTAAAAAAAATTGCCGCGGTCTCTGTGAGTGGACAAAGAGAAACAAATGTATCTGTAAGTGAATTTTCTAACAAAATCTGCTTAAAAGAGATTTCTCTAACTGGAATTGAAATGCGTGATTTTTTTTCTTTCACAGACCTACTTTCAGCAGATGGGTTCTCTCTTATTTTCTCAAAACTTTTCAAACTTTGCCAACATCATGAAGATTGTGCAGTTTCTAAAAAAAGTCACAGAGTTGGACACAAAAGCTTTGCAGTTTCATTCAACTGTGATTGTTCTATTCTTGCTGTCATTTCTAAATGAAACAAATCCAGCAGGTGTGGCCTACAGAAGCACACAACAATCCTGGTCACATATGCACATAGATTACACACGCATGCCGGCATATTGGTGCCTACGCCCAAATACCAGTACCTATACAAGACACAAGATACACATGTACCTCTGCACACAAACAGACCTACATGTACCCAAGAACACTGTAAACAGGCATGAGCCCATGCTCTCCATGAACATAGACCAACTGACCTACAGGCTCTCATGAACATGGACCAAAACACAAATATTCACCCACACAGACAGAGAACACACAATTAAGGGAAACAACACACATACAGTCATACTTAAAAGACATACATTCATTGATAATACATACAGGCACTCGTGGAATGAGGAACAAGCAGCAAGACTAATGTACAGTGAGACTAAAGACGATAACTCACTTAAAGGCATCAATGCACACAGACACCGTAAGTTATATGGACTCTCATGAACACAGATCAATAAGTATAGAAGCTGTCAGGACAGCGATTTATTGAGGCAGGAAGACAACACAACGTGGTCACACAGCATCTCGGAGGGGGTTCAGAAAAAGGCAATGCTCGTTGCACGTTGTACGTGGTAAGTTAAAGTGGCTTATAGAGAGGACTGGGAGGTAGCATACTGTAGCCCCATCCATCCAACTGTCTATCTGCTCCAGTCACCCAAGCATTCCACACATAGCCCACACACCAAACATTCCACTCAGAACACTCACACAGGCAGAGCAGCTAGGAGCAAGTTATCATAAGAGATAGATAGTAATAGGAGAATACTACACATACACACAGGAGAAAAGAGCTGTAGTTTGTGGGAAACACTTCCTGGCTACACAGACATATCAGTGGCAGGCACAGCAGAGCTGTATAAGTCACTGGCTTACTTGCTTTCAGGTATCTAGCCGGTGATCTGTTGTTGAGACCCCTTGTTGCTGCTGCAGGTTGTACCCGGCCTTGCACGCCTCATCTTTTTGTTTTGACTCACTCCCTGTTCCCCCTGGATTATGAAACTTCTTCCATCCTGTTTGTTTGTGAGATGTCCACCTTGTGGGGTGTGCAACATCTTTCTTGATTTAGGTCCACAGTCTGTATAGCCCTCTTGTGGATTTGTGGGCCAAATTTATGATCCAGATTTCTTCGTAGCTATGAGAAGACAATGGCCATGGGGGTTATATGGTTATTTGTTGTTGAAATGTTCTCTTTGGTTTCCATAAGACCACGTTTTGAGAGGTCCAATGGCTACTTTACCTTAATAACTAGAAGCTGTGTTGAAAAGGGGCAGAGCCCCCAGTTTGTCTCTCTCTCTCCCCCATTTCCTATTTTCCTCCTGTTTCCTGTTTTCTCGTGTATTTTTTAAGTTGTGTAATGGAGATGCAAGGAAGGAGTGGACTTAAATCAGATCTTGTCACCTACATGTGAGATCCATAACACACACACCCTGTGACACATACCAACAAACAGACAGGCATCTAAGTACCTGGGACGAAAAAGAAATAGGCACCCGTCACAGATATTATTAGGCATACCGTCATCCATGTCTGAAGCCAGGATCATGATATGAGCCCACATACATATGGGCACCTATGCAGATACAGATAATGCACTTACAGGAACACATGAATGAAGAGATGGGCAGATGGTTGGGCAGATGGATTGTGGTTGCATAATCACTGTTAGGAGGATACAGACACCTAATCCTAGGACTACTGCAGAGGAAATGAAGTTTGTGATGAAATGTCAATATCCATTCAATCCTAGGCCTCTTCTTGGAGAAATGTCTTTGTTGTGTAATGAATACTTCTTTTTCTGTTCCCATCAAACCATTTTCCTCTTTTGAATGGTCACTTTTTTTCCGGCTGGCAGATTATTTTATGCACATGATCTCTGCGTCGTATATCATTGACTACCCCTTAGCAAATCATTGGTATTAAGTCCTAGTCCAAGTAAACGAAAATATAAGTACAGTTCCCACAATGAAAACATTTGTTAGGGGAAATCCCAGGACTTAAGACATAGTATTTAACATATGTGAAGTCATCTACCCTACTCTAGTTATATTTTTCTCTATACACATTAACTTTATCAGATTCAACATACTACAAAAAACATACATTAGGCGTTTGTGATGTTGATGGTGTCCTCTTTCTTTGTTTGATAGTTTTCAATGTACTTACTTATATGTGTTTCTTATTAGCATTTTGTTACAACCTAGATGAAAAAAGTGAATTTAATACACACAAGTCCCTTGCAAAAAATCAAAATGGGACATGAGAAAAATAAAGCCTATTTAATGACTTTGAAGAATCACTATCAGCATATGTAGAGCGCACACTGTCGGCCATAGGGGCATCTAGGCGCTGAGGGTGCAGTGTCTCCCGTGTCAGTTAAAGCAGTGATATACAGAAATATTAATTCAGAAATTGTATAGCTTCAAAATAGTTTCAATGAACACACCAATGCAAATTGCTGATGCCACGATAGCTTAATACAAGAGGGATACTTTTCAGCGCTCTCAAGGCACTCGCATACCTCACTTACTGCTCCAATCAGAAAAGCCTGTGATGCCACATAGCACACCCACCTCCCTTTTTCTTATATCTCCAAAAGGTGAGGTATGAACATTTACTAAGCCAAACATAAAACACAAGAATGTGGTTAAAGTGATAGGCGGGCATATTCTATTCTGGAAGAAATCTATACATATTCATTTCAGCTGATATATATTTTAAATCCTCTGACCATGCACTCCTCCAGGCACCCAGATTCAGGCGCAAAAAACACGGAGGTCTCAGATTTTCTTTTCTGGCCCCCTCAATTTTGGAACTCTCTCCCACTGGAACTCAGGCTCACTTCCTCTTACTCTCAATTTAGGTCTCTCCTTAAAACCCATCTTTTCCGTAGTGTTTATATTTAAGCTCTTCTCACTTCCCCCTCTGCCTCTCACCAAATAAGTTGAACAGCGCCAAGAAACAGTCCGGTGTATGCCGCGCTTTATAAGTAATTTTTACATTACATTACATTACATTACATTTAAAGTGTGAAATGTCCATCACAGAGAGAAAGAGGAGAGGTACTTCTTGATATCATGTGTTTTTCCTCCCAGAGCATACGGCTGATTTCTGATATTCAGATTTTGTGAGGAAAAGAACATTAAAATACAAAACCCATGTTATGAGCGTGTGCAAAGCAGAGGTACCTTGCTTGGGCATCCGAAGGGTCCCTAAAAGCCTGCCGAGCAGAGTAGCATAGCCATTGAAGGTAAATACAGGGACATGAGTGACACCCGGCGAGGACCACATCAATGCGGATTTCTGCTCCGGGAGGCCTGCCATTAAAAGCCAGGTTGTTAAATATTCATGGCTACTGGAGAGGGTTTCCTGTGCTGGGTTTCTCTCTGTCTGGGACATTGAACCAGCCCGGTACTGCTGGACTGCTGAGCGTGCCCGCCTGTAGTGAGCCCATCAGAGAGCTGCTGAAAGTCACCCTCCGCTGAGAGTCCAGAGGAATTCGGGGAATTCGAAAGAGGCCATTATGCATCATGATTTTTCATTGGTGCTCTGTTTGCATAACGTAAAACACTGGTAAGTACTCTTCTTAAGTGTTTTCCCTGCAGTCGTACAATTAAAATGCGTGAACAGAAGCAAACTTCAAACTGCTGAGCAGGCACAACAGTGAACATGTCAATAATAGATAATGCTGCAACTGAGGGAAGCAGTCAGCTTAAGAAAGAGATTTCTCTAGGTCTAGGAGGTATTTTCTGTGCTAAAAGATGTCCCCATTGATCCACTGAACCATCAAAGCACACGTTCATCCATCACATCGGTTCACCAGCTCAGCTTTGAACAATTATGCCCTTTCTGGGCATTTATCTATCGTTTTATCCTTCCATTCTCCCGCCTTCTTTTCATAGTTACTTTCACCAACTCATGCTTCCAAGCACTCATCCTGTCCTGTGTGCAACTATCAGCCATCCATACCTTCACAGATCCATCCATCCATGCATCCATCCATCCATTCATTCACCCAATCCATCCATCTATTCACCCAATTCATCCATCCATCCATCTCTCTGCACTTTTAAGATTCTCCAGGCATCACTAACTCTCTGCTTTTCTTGAGTCACAGTGGACAAAGCATCTTCTCACCACTTTGTCTTCCATTGTTATTTCTGGGTCTGCCCTCTTCTGGTTCTCTTCCTATATCTCTGATCATACATCTTGAGTTCGTTTTTCTTCTTCCTCTCTTCCCTATGAGATACCCCAGCAGTCATCGCTTAGATCCCTTCCCTGTGCTGTCTCTGTCTTGCCCCCTGTTTTGATCGTTGCTTCTGTAACATTTCTTAAAGCTTTATACTGATGATTCTCAGTTTCATCTAATTTTTGTTTTTCATCCCACTCTTCATGATGCACTTTCCTCCAGTCTGCCAGCAACACATTCCCAGATCTCTCCGTATGTGTGATACTTCAACCCATCTAAAATTGAAATTATTTCCTCCTTCTTCTACCTACTCCTACTTCTCCCCATTCCTTTGACCTTTTTTCAATGACACGTCTTTTCCTTTCTACCTCTGTTTGAAATCTTGACATTATCTGTAATTCTAGTCTCTCCTTCTCATTACATATTTGCATAGATGATCACTTATTTCACTTTGAACTTTAAGGTTACTGCAAGATTCACTGATTCCTGACATTCAGAACAATAAAACTCTTTTATTCTATCCCATCTTGACTATTGTTCCACATTATTGATTTGTCTTCCAGCCAACACACATGCTCCTCTAAAATATGAGATTTCATCTAAACCTTAAAAGGTAGATTGTCACCCTTAGAACATATAAACTATATGCGCTATATATACACACGACATCTACGGTAGTGTCTGAATGTTTTGCTATCCCTGTTCTGCAGTATTAGTTGAAGTTTGACCTAGCGTTCATTGTAAGCAACTAATTCCAGGCCTCTTCTAATTATACCCTGTTGTCTTTACGCAATAACCTCCAAACTCTTCTAAATTAATTTCTGCGGGGCACGTCATATGTTCTTACTGGCATAGATTTTGCCCAGTCACTCTTGAAAAGAGACAGAATGATTTCTTTAAAAGGCATTCAGCACTGTGGGTTGGGATTTTGGCAAGGTGGTAAATTGAATTTTCTGAACCCTTTCTGCAAAGTGTTAGTGAGTGAAAAATTGCAAGAATTACAGACACTAACAAAATAATTTGATTGTGGCATCTTAAGGAATTTATGTTTGGAAGGAGCATGAATATCAAAATATTCCAGTTATTTTATTTGGCTTGCAAACACCTTTTAGCCTGTTTGCTATAATGCTGTGGCAGAACCATATGGCAGGGTTCTTTGCAGTCCGGTAGTTGATACCCTATTTTTTATTTGTTTAGTTACGTAGTTGTGGTTTGGTATACCACTTACAAGCTCGCCAAGAGAGTCGTAGCACTTTGCAAGCCACTGGATAGCATGAGAACATTTAGTATTCAAGTGAGTAAGAAAAGGAGAAGGACACATTTATATCAAGGAGACCAAAGGAATTTTAGGCCATAATTACATAATGAACACGGTTGGAATATCCAATAGATAAAAAGGAATAAACAAATTGCAATGATCAAAATCTGTTGTAAGCAAAACCCGGATACATGAGATCATATGAATAAATTGCATAATATACAATGAAATGTGGAGCAAGGAAGTAAATTGGTGAGAGCTGAATGGATATGGTAGGAAGGTGGACAAGTATGGAGCGAGATTAATCTGGAAGAGAAAGTGGCACCAGTGGGGGGGGGGGGAGAAAAGGAA
Organism: Lissotriton helveticus; assembly: GCF_964261635.1. Taxonomy (NCBI): domain Eukaryota; kingdom Metazoa; phylum Chordata; class Amphibia; order Caudata; family Salamandridae; genus Lissotriton; species Lissotriton helveticus. The sequence goes on from NC_136063.1 coordinate 554,087,582, forward strand.
ACCAAAGACAGTCCATCTGGGTTACAGAGGGATACCTGAGTAGCTGCAAGGACAATAAAGGGTAAGGAAATTAAGGGGCAAAGGTTAGAATGTTTCAGTTGAACAAAAGACATTTTAGGTTTTTTTGGAAGCAGGAAGAGATATTAGTCCCGTGGACCGGTAGAATGGTGTTGTGTCCTTGTTCTACTTGACACTCAACACCAAAAAGTTTACTCAGACTCCAACCTCAAAATGCACAGACAAAAAATCATCCCTATGTGTATTCTGTCATTTTTGTCCTGGACCTACCTGGTGATATTCCTGCCATACTGTCTGCTTTGGAGGGTCAGTGAGGATAGGTCTTGGAAGATAGGAAAAGTGAAATCATAACACTGTGTCCCCTCAGCTTATTTTACCATTTTGGAGCAATCAGCATATTCTCAGCCCCTTGTTAGTTTTGTTCCTGTCTGTTTGTTTTGTCACACTTTATGTTCAGGTCTCTCCATCAAGTTATCAAGTAAGAGCTTTCAAGTCGTTTTACAAGGGTTGTATGTTCCAAGCACGCAATCCCCAACCACGCATGGCTGAACAATGCGGTCTTACCACGACCGCGTCTTAACAAAGCATGCCTTTACAACAAATTTAATTGTAATTACATATTTGGTAAAGGCATATGCGTGGTTAAGGTTCTGCCCTAGCCCAGATCTATGCCTTAAAACCCATCCATCTGTCCTGACTTACGACCTCAGCCCTAAAAACACCCAAGCTCCCGCCCTGAATCCTAAAAGTGGACCCCAGCCCTAAATATGAAGCCCACCCTAGCCCTTAAAACACTCCAGCCCCTCTGCACCCTGAGCTGTAAAACCCAGCCCCCATATTTGAATACGACCCGACTCCCTGCCTCTAAGCCCTAAATTCTTCACTCCCGAACTTGACCCCTGACCCCCCTCTCTGGCCTAAGCCCTAAAACCTTCACCCTATAACTAAAAGCACCTCAGCCCCCAGCTCTAAGCACTAAAACCGCCCCCTGCCGCACCCCTGACCCTAAGCCCTTAGTACTTCACCCCACAACTCGCCCCTGGCCCCCCTCTTTGCCCTGAGCCCTAAAAGCTTCATCCTATTACTAAAAACCTTCACCCTCTTACTAAAAACACACCAGCCCCCCTGCTCTAAGTCCAAAAACCGCCCCTCAGCCGCGACCCACCAGCCCTAATCCCTTAGTCCTTTACCCCCGAACTCGACCCTGACCCTCCTCTCTGCCCTGAGCCCTAGAACATTCGCTGCATAACAAAAAATTACCCGAGCTCCCGCACTAAGCCTTAGACCCGCCCCCAGTCGTAAAAAGTACCCGACACCATGGTCCCAGCTATCCAGCTCCCCACCCTGCGCCCTAAAAACGGCCTCTCCACCAAAAAAAAGTAATAAAAAAAGCGTACTCACCAAGTTTCTCGTCCGGGCAGGAATTCATTTCGAACCCTCCGCCCAGCTCTCCTCCACCTGAGTCTAGAGCGCTAACTACCACGAACGTCTAAACCAGGCATATGCGTGGTTTAGACGTCTGTGGTTACACCTGTGTTGTTATGCCACGCTTTGATCAGACAGCGTTTTTTAGCCTAAGTAGTTCAAGTGTTAAATGTGTAAGGCATTGCTTCAAATGGCAGGTAGGGCAACACGGTGCACAGTGTGTGTGACATTAGTAGCATTGTAATGACTACAGAAGGTGATACCCAGGGCTCATATTGCCACCCTAGATCTTTGCTTAAATTGATTCTACCTATCCAGGTATCCATACATGGTAGTAGATCATCAGGTACTAGATGTAAATGTAAAATCCGTATTTGTAAAGCACGAACTACTCAGCCTTCTGGGTTTCCTTTCAAGGCACTGGGGGCAGTTATGGAAATTAAGTGAGCTATTGCCCAGAGTCACATGGTGCTGAGCTAAGCTGCCGCCGGGGATCAAACCGTGAACCTTGTGCGACAAAGACAGCTGCCCTGGCCGCTGCACCACATTTCTCCACACCGCTCCACGTCAATCAGAAAGTTTTCTCTTTGAGAAACAAGGAGGTGAAGGCTGCCTGGGAAAGTGCAGATCGCTCTTGGAAGTGACAAAGGAGGGCTGAGGGAGGCTGGGGAACTCTTAACTGAGGTCTTAGCCCAGAACGCTTTGGATTACTGCAGAGATGCTCAATGCTGCTTACCACCCGCAATGGGTTCCCTGTTAAGACCCAGGTGAACCTAGATTCCAAAGTCATTTTTACCTCTCAGATGATACTGCAAAGGCACTTTATTCTGTTTCATGTGGATTAATTTTTTAAGTATTCAGATATAATGGATTGGAAAGAGATCTCAGTAGTATTATTTGCATGCTGCATTATCAGGGTGGACCAGTACTCCTACAATATTGGCAGCGTTGGGAGTGCTAGACAGGGCTGTCCCTGTTGCTTTTTATCTGTGGATGTGGATCAACTGCTGGAGCTCATGCACCCTACCTATGGTAATTAAAACATAACCATTTGACATTTTCTGAACAACACTGGGACAGTTTTCTGGATTGCGACTTGCTGCAGCACATTAGACATTCTCCCCCAACCGATGGTGCCTTTTTGGAGTTGTACATCTCTATTTTACCTACGGCAGGTTCAGTTAAGTTCCTGGTACTGATCATAGAAAGCAAAGCAACTTTTTACAGACATTACACAAGCTCATTTCCAATTACCAAATAGAGGTTTGAGTGGTGGCTAAGATCTTCCATTTCACGATACATCAATCATAGTCTTTCCATACACCGATTTCTACCCTTTTAAAAAATGTGGAACGTTTACTGTATTCCTGCACTCACTAGCCCCTCCTCCTTGAATGTAAAGATCACTAATGTGTCAGAGTAAGAGATGGTCCCTGCTTTCTCAGCTAGGAACCAATCGACTGTTCCAGCAGAAAACTAGCACTACCATCCGGTCTCATTAATATGAAGGTGGCTCGCTCTATTCTGGGACGGATGCGACGTTCCTGACAGACTTCCTGTTTCCCTTACAAGTCAACATTTTAAAATCTCTATTCAAGTAAGTCTCCTGGTATAAGTGCTTTCACAGTTGATAAACAGCTACTGCCAACAGTGATACATGCTTTTAATGCTATATTTATTTTTACAGAGGGTAACATACACCAGCTTGTATGGGTGTGAGAGAGCGCAAACTGACTTAAATGTATGAGTACATCACACTTACCTGTAGTAAGCACAAATCATGAGGAGAAATGCCATGAGTGCTAATAGTATCTGCAATTATATTCTGAATGTATAGTTAATATAGAGTTAAGTAGAAGTGGAACTAATACAGAAATGTGTGACATTATATGACTTTATTAGACGTGATTATTTCTGAATTGCATGTCGTGAAGATGTTAAAATGTAAGATGGCAGGTGGTTAAAAGCAGAACGTGGTAGGCCTCAGGGCCCGAGCTGGAGGGAAAGGGAAGGTGGTTCTTTTCACGACGCAGATTATATTAATGTTTTGGTCATTGCATTAAATAGGCCATGATTTATAGAAATGTTTACTAAATAATAGAATAAGAGTATTAACATGCTTTAATTAAATGAAGAAGTTGAATGCTATAATCATAATGAGAAATATTGTAGGCCTGAAATGTTTTAGCATTGATTTACACGTACATGTCTGGGCTGAGAAATGTTGCAAGCCTTTTTCTTTTTAGAAGTATATGAGAGTTGGGTTCTTGGCTACAGATATCTGTCTGCAAAGGAAGAGGGGGGATCCAATTATAAATGAATGAATAGAGGCCTGTTCAGTAGACGGCCCAGACATGGAGGAGGGTTCTGGAATGTTTAAGGGGTATCAGCGGGCCGGAGAAGAGTCTGAGAAGCAAGGTCAACTATAACGTATGAGGCCCAAGACAAAGCATCATGGAAAAAGCCAGAAGTTGCACCACGTGAGGGGCGTTCCGCAAGGGGCGTCTCGAATGTTGTTGACTGTTTTGTATTAGGGACAGCACCCCTGGGTGGAGTTAGAGCAGAGACCTGAGGACCCTTTAGAGAGCGGATGGGTAGGCAGAGAGGGGTCATGACTGGAGAACTTTAGGTTTTCACCAAGAGACTTAGAGTGAGTGACTTCCCTTGGGGGTCATTCACTGCTGACACCTTTGTTAGGTTGGGATTTGGTTAAGTAGGGATACCATCTAGAGCAGGGTAGGGACAGCCTAACCTTTGCGTTTTCCTCCAACCTAAATGAAGGAGAGATATGCGTCAATGCTGATAGCTTTATTATTCTTAGAACTTGTGTTAGTGATTTCTGTTGCTCGTCTGAGGGCTTTTCGAGAGCACATGTATGTAATTGGACCTGTGTATCTCGTGAATCTCATTCTGAGATGCTTGTATTTGCAGCTTATCATTTCTTTACAATAAACTTTTGAAAGCTAGAAGTTGTTTGTGATCTTTGGGAGTAGAGTCCTTTCTTGGGTGAACTAACTTGGAAATAGGTGCACTTTCTTTCCTTACAGACAGGCAACAAAGGTTCAGTCGACCAGATCGAGGTTTGGATCAATAGATATAAGGTATCGATCAAAATCTCGCCCTTTCAGTTGGTAGCTATAGAGGATGGTTGCCTTCTTGAGGACGGTGGCCTAGGCCAGGTTAGCTTACCCCAAGGCCCCTAGAGATCGATGATCGGAAGAACAGCCCGCTGAAGAAGATCCGGATGACGTGAGATAGAAAAAGCAGCAGTATCGGTCGAGAGTGAGTATAAAGGGTTATGCGTGTTAGATTGCGGTGTTTTGTATTGTATCTATGTTGTAATGTCTGGCGGAGTTGAATGTCTGTAGAGTGATTGTGGAACAGGTTGTGAGCGCGCGCAACCGGTGGAAATCTTAAGTTCAAGGAGAGCTTAAGTGGTTCGGGTGTATCGGACACCCAGAGTAATTGTCAACTAGTGTGAAGGGGGTCATGAGGTACCATTGATCACCCGAGAGACCGAGATAGGGGGAACGTAAGAGTGAGTGCGTGAGTAACGGACGCTGGTCGGAAGTTACTGTGTGTGTAAGCAACCTATCAGAGAGACGATAGACATCTCGTCAGTTGTGTTGACAATTACAGATAGACTGTGGACGTACAGTCGAGAGAAGTGACCGCTTGGTCGGAAGTAGTCATTTTTCGGTGTATGAATGGGACGCATGCATAACCGGGAGACGAGTTGAGAAAGGAGGGGTGCTGCTGCGAAGCGGAGAAAAGTGACGTCAGGTGGTGTCGCGCAGTGATTGGCCGACCGGAGAAAGACCGCGCTGTGATAGGCCAGCTAGCGAAGACGTCAGAACAGGGTCGCGACGTGATTGGCCGACAGGAGAAAGACCGCGCTGTGATAGGCCAAGCTAGCAAAGCCGCGACAGGATTGGTGGATTGTCATCAGGAAGTAAACAGAGTAGCGAGGCTGGATTTTGTGCGCATAATTATGAAGTGTTTTAAATGGCTGAAAGCAGTGTTTAAAAAAGAGAAGCGGGGATCGTATGAAGGGGAAGAAGCCCCGCCGGAGGGTACGCCAGCTCGTTATATGGCAGTGAATGTTGGGCTGCATACGATCCTTTGGATATCAGAGTGGAGTAAGATTACTGAAGGAAATGAGGAACTGACGTTCCCGAAGTACGGGACGTTCAGATTAGAGGTGTTACATCGATTAAAATCAGTCATGACCTCAATGAGACCCTTGCCTAGACCAACCCAGTTTGAAGCTCTTGATGCATGGCTTAGGGCAGCGCATGAAAAGAATATGAACAGACGACAAGAAAGGGTGAAACGATCGGTAAGGGCAGTACAGGATGCCAGGTGGGATGCGGATGCTAAAAGATGGAGAGTGCATAATTTGGAAATAAATAAACTGTACCCAGTGTTAGAGGCGCCAGTAAATAAAAGCCCCATAGAAGAAGATGATGAGAGCGAAACAGAGGACAGCCTGATGAACAGATTATTGACAGACAGGCCACCCCCGTATAATAGAGCAGGGGGAGAGGTCGAGAATACTGAAGGAGAAAAGGGGGGCAATGCAGGAGAGCATAGACCGCTTCCCAGTTCAGAGTGGGATCCTGAGCCAAAGAAAGAGCCGTCCCAGCCTAGTCAGGTGCAACAGGTAGTCGGGAGGTTTGTGGTACAAAGAGCGCCGGAAACGGAAAGCGCCACATCCTACCCATTACCAGATGCACTACAGGTACCTGTTACCATAGGTCCTATAATATCGATATATGACCAGGAGAGAGCAAGAGGGGAAGAACGGGTACGGAAAGACAGAGAAAGAGCAGAGAAGGCAAGGAGGAACGATACCACTAATTCCCCAAGTCAGATGCCGATACCCAGAGAGTGGAGTACACCGATGCACACAGCAGGGGACCCAGGAGGAGATCCTGGGGGCCCTAGATGGCCAATGGATCTGAGGGGATCTGGACGAAAATCCTTTCAAGAGCTAAATGAGTACATGAAGCAGTGGGATGAGGCAGTGAAGGCTCAAAAGAGCATCAATGCTGCGGAAGCTGAAAGGGAAAGTCAGGACAGCCGAGCTCGGACTCACTGCGGGGCTGGAGAGAGTAGCCCGGAGTGGGACTGTAGAGGGAGTAGGGGAGTCACCCATTGGGCCCGGAATGGAGGTAGAACAGACCTGGAAAACGGGGGCCCCGGGAGTGAAGGGGTGGCGCGCCCAATACTCAGTGAAGGGGAGAGGAGAGCACAAGAGTACAGGAACAGCTTTAAGTGTCCACACTGTGTGCCCGGCACCAGAGAACGGAATGGGAGTTGTGAGAGGTCGCACCATGGTCCCTGTGATGACGGCAATGAGCGCAGCCCAGGGAATATGGGGAACCAGGAAGGATCGTATCGGGTACTGAGCAATACGAGGCAAAGAGAGAGTAGCGAACAGAGGGAAAATAACAGAGAGGTGTGCGGTGAGAGGAGAGAAGAAGAAGAGAGTGGGCAGAGAGAGAGTGGGGGTAACAGGCCCGTGTTCCATCACCTTCCTAGATCGGATGGCCGAGCATGGGACCTGGAGAGATGGGAGCGAGGGAGACCACCCATTAACTCTCCCGAGCCCAAACGCAGAGCTCGAAGTTGGGATGGTAGGGAGACCAGTGAGCCCCCTTCGAAAGACATATTGCGAGCTGAGATAAAAGCCAAGAGACTCGATGTCTCCAGTTTAAGGTCAGACCTGGATGACATGGTAGATGGTACCCTGCCTTTAGAAAGAATGGAAATGTATGAACAGGATGAAATACTGTATATGGCAAAAGACATTACTCGAAAAGCGAGAGCAGTCCATGAGAAGTTAGTCGAACTAGCAGGCAAATATATGGTGGACTTGTCAAGAACCAAAGCATTACAGGGTAACCACAGGCTACATTACTCAGATCGAGACCTAGATGAGAGGAGAACGATTGGGCTGAAAACACACATAAGGGAACTGATTACTGGAATAAGGACATGGAGGGCACTAGATAAGTGGGAAGAGAGGTGGTCCAAGAAAGGGACCGGCAGAAGAAGCACGCTTGGTATGACACCAGGACAGCAGGGAATAGAAGCTTACCCTTTGCGTGAAGTGGCAAATGGGAACTATGTACATGTCCCTTGGAGTAGGGGAGATTTAGCTGCTTTTACCACCTCTTTCCCCAAATTACGTGAAAGCCCAGTGGAGTGGTACAAGCAAGTGGAGAGATTTGTAAAAATCTCAAAGGTCCTTTGGATAGATCTGAACACGCTGTTTGACATTGTAGTACCAGGCGATCTGTGGACAGCATGCAAGGTTAGCGCTGAGTGGCCCACAACGGAGCCAGAGAGAGATGCCAAGACTAATGGGCCGTCCGAGACTGTGATGGCAAAATACGAGAGAGTGATGACTTGGCTGAAAGAGAAAGTGCCAATGCAAGACATAGATTGGGTCAGAATAGACCGAACAAGACAGGAACCCAAAGAGACAGTCCACGAATATTACGAGAGATTGCTGAAGGCGTTTAAACAGTATAGCGGCTTGGATGTAATGGATCCAAAAGACATAGGGCAATTTGTGTCCAAGTTCGTCCTGGGACTGAGACCGGATATTAGTTTAATGATTCAGCAACACTCGATTTGTTGGCAAACTAAACCCCTAGACGAAATACTGAGATATGCCAGGTACTGCTGTGATGAGATAGACTCTAAGGCTAAGAAACTAAAAGAAAAGTTGATGGTGGTACAGATGCAGGCAGCAGGGAAGGGGGGACAACAGCAACAGCAGCAAGGAACAGGTACAGGAGGAAAGAAGCAGTACAGTCAGAACAAGGGCAATGAGGAGAGTTCCACCTTTAGACCCAGAATAGATATAGCTGCCTTGAAGAAAACGACTAGGTGCCACCAGTGCAACGAGGTGGGGCATTGGAAACGCGAGTGCCCTTACAATGTAGAGATAGGAGAGCAAGAGATAGAGGAGGAAGAGGTCCAGAGCGCGCCTACAAGAGGGGTAACGCCATACCAAGGAAAGGTGCTCAAAGGGGGGGGGGCTCCTCCCCGAGCCCAGTTCCCGCAACCTCCTCGAGTAGGGAGTATGGGTAAGACCTATAGACAAATGCCCCTGTTTGTGGAAGGGGAAGAGTGCTATTATGTGGACCCATTAACCGGACAGAGAGTGGAAAGAGAAGACTGCACCCTCGGGGCAGCCTTGGAGGTAGATCAGAGGGGACCCTATGTTGAAGCAGAAGTAGCAGGGTGCCCTACGACATTTCTGGTGGACACAGGAGCCACTAGATCCACGATCAGATCAGCTGCAGTTCCAGACCTGCCCATGTCTGGAGAGACCATACAGGTGGTAGGGGTCGCAAACAGGAGAATAACCAGCCAATTGACAGAACCGGTGCAGGTGAAAATAGGGAAGTACAGTGATGAGCACCAGTTTGTAGTTTGCGATTCAAGTCCTGTGTGTCTGCTAGGAAGAGACCTGTTGTGTAAATTGAATTGTACTATATACTGTACACCTCAGGGAGTGGAGGTATTGACCAATGATGATGATGCAGATTTCAAAGTTGCAAACTCTAGAATATGCGTGGAACTGTACCCTACTTTAACAGTAGAGGAGCTCCCCTGGGACTTGAGAGAGACAGTGGCACCAGAAGTATGGGATTTCACGGGGGAAGAGATTGGATTGGTCAAAGGGGTGGACCCAGTGAAAATTGTAGTGAAACCGCATGCTGAGTTCCCAAGACACCCCAATATAAATTGACTCCAGAAACGATTGCAGGCATAAAACCCGTGATCGAGTCCATGATTAAACAGGGAATACTGAAAGAAATCGTGGGTAGTCCATGCAACTCCCCGATTATGGGTCTGCAGAAACCAAATTGGAAATTTCGGATAGTACAGGACCTTCGAAAGATTAATAACATAGTCGTTTCGTGTTGTCCAGTGGTACCGAATCCATCAGTGATACTGTTTCAGATTCCATTCCAAGCTGAGTGGTTCACTGTGATCGATCTTTGCCAGGCTTTCTTTTCGATCCCTCTGGACGAAGAAAGCCATTTTCTTTTCGCATTTAAGCTGGAAAATCGCGTCCTAACATGGTGTCGTATCCCTCAGGGGTATACAGAGAGCCCATCGATCTTTAACCAGCTTTTGAAGAAAAATCTTGAAAGTCTAGTGCTGCCCCAGAAGTCAGTTCTGGTCCAGTACATAGACGACCTCCTTGTGGCGTCAGAAACAGAAGAAGCTTGCAGGGAAGACTCCATTGCTTTGTTAAATCACCTAGCTGCCAATGGGCACAAGGTGTCCCCGGGAAAATTGCAGTACTGCCTGACAGAAGTGCAGTACTTGGGACACAGAATTGAGAAAGGCAAACGAAAAGTGTCACCAGACAGGATAGAGGCGATCATGAAAATGAATGCGCCTAAGACACAGAGAGAGGTCAGGATGTTCCTAGGGATGGTGGGTTATTGCCGACAGTGGATCGTGAACTTTTCACTGAAAGCAAAGCCCTTGCAAAAACTGACGCACAAAGAGGTGAGTGATCCGGTACCATGGGACAAAGACTGTTTGATGGCGTTCCTACAGCTGAGAGAGGACCTGTGTCGTGCTCCGGCATTGGGAATGCCTGATTACAATAAACAATTTTTTCTTTACTGTTGTGAGAGAGAAGGTTGCGCGTTGTCTGTGTTGGTCCAAATCCATGGGAATGCCCGTAGACCAGTTGCTTATTTCTCGGCTACTTTAGACCCAGTAGCCGCAGCGTTGCCCGGATGTCTCAAATCCGTTGCTGCAACGGGTGTCAGCATTGAAAGATGTGAAAATATCGTCATGGGGCACCCGTTAGAGGTGTGCGTGCCACATTCTGTTGAACTGTTGATGACCAGGACCAAAACACAGCATCTGACCAATAGCAGGCTCACGCGCTATGAGCAAGTTATTCTTGCTGCAGAGAATGTGACCCTCAAGAGATGCTCTGTTTTGAACCCTGCTACCTTGATGCCACTTCCAAATGATATTGAGGATGATGATGAATATACAGACCATGACTGTCTTGATGTGACTGAACTATGCACCAAACCCAGACCCGACATTGTGGATGAGCCACTGACTGACCCAGATGAAATTTTCTTTGTCGATGGCTCATGTGTAAGAGACGAAGTTGGGCAGTTGAGAGCAGCTTATGCTGTATGTACAATTACTGGAGTTGTGGAAGCTGGGTGCCTGGAAGGAGTACACTCCGCTCAGGTAGCCGAGATTATTGCCCTGACACGTGCTTGCTTGGCAAGCAATCAAATTCGAGTCACCATCTACACCGACAGCCAGTATGGGTATGGGGTAGTTCATGATTACGGGCAGTTATGGTCTCAAAGAGGGTTCATGACTTCTTCAGGCTCTCCCATTCGCAATGGAGAGTTTGTGCGCCTGTTGTTAGAGGCATTGCAATGTCCAGCAAGTATCGCAGTTGTAAAGTGCACCGCACATACCAGAAATGAGGACTTTGTTTCGAAAGGCAATAGATATGCTGATGAAGTTGCGCGGTACTGCGCGGAACAAGGTTACTCTTTCACAGAGGTGGAAGTGGGTGGAATAAATGTAAGAACTGAATTAGCCATGATACTGGAAACTGTTGATACTTGGGATGAACTGTCAACCATGCAAGAAAATGCTCCTGATTCTGAAAAAGAAACATGGGAAAAGGCAGGATGTGTAATGGGTGAGACCCATTTTTGGGTCTCAGCAGACGGCAGAGCAGTGTTGCCCAATGAGATGGTGAGTCCAATGGCTAGACTCATACATGGTCCCGTACACTTAGGGAGAGATGCTATGCTGAGAGTGTTTAGACAGACTTGGTACAATCCTAAGTTTAGAATAGCAGCAGAAGCAGTGTGCCAGCGTTGTGTGACCTGCCAGCAGCTGAACGTAGGGAAAAGAACACCAGTTGCACTAAGTCACATAGGAAGGTCTGGAGGTCCATTCAATCGAATGCAGATAGATTTCATTGAAATGCCAAGGTGCAACCGCCTCCGCTATGTCCTGGTGATAGTTTGTGTGTTCTCCAGATGGGTTGAGGCATACCCTACACGTAGGTGCGACACCCTCACAGTGGCCAAGTTACTGCTCAGGGAAATCATTCCTCGCTTCGGGGTGCCGGCCTTTTTGGAATCAGATAGGGGAACACATTTTAACAGCGAGCTTGTGAAGATGGTTTGTGTTGCGCTAAATATCGACCAAAAGTTACATTGCAGTTACCGACCAGAAGCCTCAGGAATTGTGGAGCAGATCAATGGCACGATCAAGTCCAGAATAGCTAAAGTTTGTTCCTCAACGACTCTGAGTTGGCCTGACGCCCTGCCATTAGTTCTCATGAGCCTTCGCAGTACCCCAGACAGAAGGACAGGGTTGTCACCACATGAGGTGTTAATGGGGAGAGCAATGAGGCTGCCATCTGTCCCAGCTACTGCACTGTTGAATATCACAGATGATATGATCCTGGACTATTGTAAGGGGCTGTCTGACGCCATGCGTTCTGTGTCCCTTCAGGTGCAGGCTGCCGAGGTTCCAGCGTGCCAGGGCCCTTGCCATGACCTGTATCCTGGGGACTGGGTCCTGGTGAAGAAACATGTGAGAAGAAGCTGCTTGGATATTCGTTGGCGTGGGCCCTTCCAGGTCATCCTGATCACGAACACTGCTGTGAAGGTGGGAGGCCTGCCCAATTGGATCCACGCGTCACATACGCGAAGGGTTCCAGCACCTCTGGAAGGAACAGCTCCTCTCTCGGATAGACGTCCAGCAGAGGACCGAGAAGCCATAGAGGGGGCTAGCCAAGCTGTAGAGGTGCCAGCGGAAGCAGGGAACGAGTCTGACCCAGCTGAGGACGGTCAGTACAACAGCGAAACAGACGACGCTACAGAAGGAGAAAGCAGTTGGGAGTACGAGTCTGACCCTGACAGGTCTGAAAGAGAGCGAGAACAGACCAGAAGGAGAAGGAGTAGAAGGGCACGTGGAGAAGCTAATTGGCCGCAAAGAAGGAGCTCTAGCCTGAGGTCAACTCCAGAGGTAACCCTTCCTCCGATATCAGAAGACTCAGACCCAGAAGAAGGTGCTCAGGGCGCTGAAGCACCGGACCGAAGAAGGTCAAGAAGAGTGCGTGTGCCTAACAGAAGATACTCCACACCTGAGTGGACATATCTGGCGACAAATGTCTGTGAAACAGGAGACAGGGAGGATCCGAGCGGTGGTGGTGTCCAGTTCTGAGCCCATTATCACCGTGGAAATAAGACTGTTGGTACCCGGTGTCGAACAAGAAGGGTCACTAACATTCATGCTCCCCAGCCCTCCCCGCCTCAGCAAGTTAAAACACATGTTCCTTTCAGAATTGCAATTCCCCGACTTTGGTACAACGATAACAGCACATGAAGAGCACAATCTTCGTTTGGAAATACTGAACTATGCTATTGAAGCTGCAACCACGAATCTGATAGTAGACTGTTAAAGGACTTTGTAAATAAAGCAAGCAGAAAAAGAAGATTACCTAGCGCCCAGGAGGCAGAGAATTTTAGGGAACTTCCCTTGAGTTGATGGAGAAGGGCTAGGGTTGTCTTTTTTGAACTGTTAAAGAACTTTTGCGAAGAAGGTTGTCAGCCTCCAGTTGTGTGGATTCTAAAGACAAAAGGATTGAAAAGAGACTGTAAAGGAAAGAGAGGAAAAGAACTTTTTGCTAAGATAAGAGAGAGCCATATTGTCTGACGAAATGGAGGCCGGCACCCAGAACCGAAAAGCTAAATGTATAATAGGTACACTAATAGTAGGAGTGATAATATTAATAGCTTTAGTGGTAACAATTTCTTATGTAAAGGGACATGAAGAAGAGGTAAAGGTAACTGATGTGAGTTCTGTAGTAACGCTTACACCTACTGTTGCTGGTGAGAAAAGAGAAAACACTCAAGAGAAAGCGTTATTGGCTGCAGAAGCCCGCAGGTTACATGTAGACGAGTCCCAAGGAGACTTTAGGTCAAATGCTTATGCTAAACTCTTGTATGAATACGTGGATGCCATGGAGGTTAAGGATTGTTATGTCTGCATGCAGTTGCCGGCATCTGTAGACGAGGGTATTAGATACCATCACCTCCCGCTGACATATGGCATTACATGTAGCTTATTGCTTAGTATATTTTATGAGAGAGATAGTTTTGAATACTATTTCTCTAATTATGATTCAGTGTTGCCAGAAGTCCCAAATTATAAGCAGATGAACAAATGGGACTACTGGAAGAGTGAAGACAGATTGGCCAAGTTCTTCATTCCTTGGATTACCTTAGATACTTCACATGCCCGTAGAAATAACCTGACATGCAAGGTGTCAGAAGTCGAGAAGAAGTTCATAGGGCAGGTGGATGATCGTTACAGGAGACAAAAGATTTTGAAAAAATCAGGACAATGGAAAACAGATTGGACCGAGGAAGAGAAGTCACACAAGAGAAAGGGTAGTAGTGGTCCAATAGCTTTAGATAAAGCGAAGAGAGGAAAGCTATGTCTTCACCGAGCCAAAACGTATTATGAAAATGTATACGTGGGTGAAGTTGACTGTGAACATGCTTTTAATTTAGAGTACTACACTAAGGATTTCCTGAAGGGAATGCAAGTGATTCCAAATGTGTATTTTGTATGTGGAAGAAATGCCTATGTGAGACTACCTGACAACTGGTATGGATCATGTTACTTGGCAATTGTCTTCCCCAAAATATATCATGCACAAGACTTAGTGATCATTGAGGGCAAGACATCATCGAGGGGAAGGAGAGATGTAGGAGATGCAGAAATGGTTGGAGATGTCTTTGGAGCTATGTTCCCTCTTTTGGGAGTAATCCTTAATGATGTTAAAATTAGACGACTGGCAACAGTTGTCGACAGGTTGTCTGCCAGCACTGCTCAGTCCTTAATGCTGGTAGAAGGAGAGATGCAATCGATAAGGGCTATGGTTCTTCAAAATCGTCTTGCATTAGATGTCCTACTAGCAAAAGAGGGCGGAGTCTGTAAGGCTTTGAAGGTCCAGGAATGCTGCACTTACATTCCAGACAATTCAAAGCCCCTTGAGAAAGTTATTAAGAACATAACTAATATTCACAAGGAGATCGAAGACTTGAGTAGAGAAAATGTCTGGGAAAAGGTGGGCCACGGAATGAGTACAGTTGGAGGGTGGTTTTCCACCTTAGGCAAAAGCTTTGTATGGTATATTCTAAAGCCTATCATCATAATATTGATCTGTGGGATAATATTGTGGGGATTGGTGAGGGTATTCAAATGGTACAGAGCAAGAAGGTCAGAAAGGGCCCAAAGAGAGCAGCTGCAGAGATTGGCTGCCATACAAGATAATCAGTACAGGAGTCTGAGGGCTCTGGAAGCGCAGAGAATGCCAGCAATAACTGCAGTTTAAATGTTAGTGATGACCCCGAGAGGTCATCAAAGGGGGGAACTGAGAGAGCGCAAACTGACTTAAATGTATGAGTACATCACACTTACCTGTAGTAAGCACAAATCATGAGGAGAAATGCCATGAGTGCTAATAGTATCTGCAATTATATTCTGAATGTATAGTTAATATAGAGTTAAGTAGAAGTGGAACTAATACAGAAATGTGTGACATTATATGACTTTATTAGACGTGATTATTTCTGAATTGCATGTCGTGAAGATGTTAAAATGTAAGATGGCAGGTGGTTAAAAGCAGAACGTGGTAGGCCTCAGGGCCCGAGCTGGAGGGAAAGGGAAGGTGGTTCTTTTCACGACGCAGATTATATTAATGTTTTGGTCATTGCATTAAATAGGCCATGATTTATAGAAATGTTTACTAAATAATAGAATAAGAGTATTAACATGCTTTAATTAAATGAAGAAGTTGAATGCTATAATCATAATGAGAAATATTGTAGGCCTGAAATGTTTTAGCATTGATTTACACGTACATGTCTGGGCTGAGAAATGTTGCAAGCCTTTTTCTTTTTAGAAGTATATGAGAGTTGGGTTCTTGGCTACAGATATCTGTCTGCAAAGGAAGAGGGGGGATCCAATTATAAATGAATGAATAGAGGCCTGTTCAGTAGACGGCCCAGACATGGAGGAGGGTTCTGGAATGTTTAAGGGGTATCAGCGGGCCGGAGAAGAGTCTGAGAAGCAAGGTCAACTATAACGTATGAGGCCCAAGACAAAGCATCATGGAAAAAGCCAGAAGTTGCACCACGTGAGGGGCGTTCCGCAAGGGGCGTCTCGAATGTTGTTGACTGTTTTGTATTAGGGACAGCACCCCTGGGTGGAGTTAGAGCAGAGACCTGAGGACCCTTTAGAGAGCGGATGGGTAGGCAGAGAGGGGTCATGACTGGAGAACTTTAGGTTTTCACCAAGAGACTTAGAGTGAGTGACTTCCCTTGGGGGTCATTCACTGCTGACACCTTTGTTAGGTTGGGATTTGGTTAAGTAGGGATACCATCTAGAGCAGGGTAGGGACAGCCTAACCTTTGCGTTTTCCTCCAACCTAAATGAAGGAGAGATATGCGTCAATGCTGATAGCTTTATTATTCTTAGAACTTGTGTTAGTGATTTCTGTTGCTCGTCTGAGGGCTTTTCGAGAGCACATGTATGTAATTGGACCTGTGTATCTCGTGAATCTCATTCTGAGATGCTTGTATTTGCAGCTTATCATTTCTTTACAATAAACTTTTGAAAGCTAGAAGTTGTTTGTGATCTTTGGGAGTAGAGTCCTTTCTTGGGTGAACTAACTTGGAAATAGGTGCACTTTCTTTCCTTACAGACAGGCAACAAAGGTTCAGTCGACCAGATCGAGGTTTGGATCAATAGATATAAGGTATCGATCAAAATCTCGCCCTTTCAGGTGTAAGAGGGGGCAGCAGAAAATGATCTAAGAAAAGTAGGTCTTTCGCTCCATGTTAAAAACAAAACAGTGCTTTGCAGGGGTTTTGTGCTCAACTGCACTGAAACACATTCAATGTGTACATTTAATTAGAACTCTCCCTGTACAAGCCAGCAGGCCTGATTGGGCCAAGACATGCCCACTGTGTTAGTGCCGCTCAATAACAGCATCTATCCAAGCAAGCAGAAGCAAACAAAGTTTTGGGAATGAACACATTAATGAGGTCCAAACTGAGGTGCACAAAATGGAAACATTTATCAATGAGACAAGGACAGATGGGATCCTTACAGTATGTTAGAAAGACTATGCTTGTTGCCATCCATCAATAAATACATAAAATATAAATAAATAATGACGAGGATAGCAATAAAAGTGATAGTAATAATAATATCAAATAATTGCAATAAACCCCGTTATTGAATGGGGAGTCTGACATACGGTGTCCCGGGACCTGCTTGAATACATTGACTGACATGAAAAGACTCTTGGGTTCAGCAGACAATGCCCAAAGTCTATGTATACGAATGACCATGTTTGTTTGAAAACATAATAGAGCCTGATATGCTGCCATAGCAGGATGCACCTACCATTAAGGCCTGCTCCTGCATTATAGGTTCAAAGGAAGGCTCAGGCCTTTAACAAGGGAGAGGGACTTTAACAGCCATTATAGCCTGTTCCTCTTGATCCATGACACAATTAGAACATTCTGCACCATGAGGGCTGGATGTTCTCATTAAAAATAAAAGCCTCCACCAAGAGACAGCAGGTTCAAAGTCTCCTAGGGCTCCGAAGCTTCTCAGGCTGTGTTTCACAGCACTACTGGGAACACTTAACAATTACTGTCCACAATCACGGCCAAACATGGACAGTGGGAGCTCTGAACATGAGCAAAGCCCAGCCTCTGATTCTCAATGGACTCTGTGATCTAACTTAGTAGGAGGGGAGAGTTTGGTGTGGAAGTCCCGGCCCAAAGCTGCTTCCTCTCTCACTCCCTTGCATGATCCACGTGTCGTGGTGAGGCAGGTGAGTGAGCAGTCCAAGGGCGAGGATTAGAACACTGAAATGTTGACAGATATGGACCTATACCAGTGCTTAGAGTCCCTTGATGTACCAGTGTGTACAATGAACATCTCAATATTCGAATGTTCTATCACAAATGCTGAACTGTAGTTTAATATGTGATAAACTCCAGTCCAGTAGTTGTGTCCGAACTGTTCGGGCACTGGGATCCATCATAGTGTGATTTGAGAGATCCTGCCCTTTTCTAATTTGCCATTCATTATTCAAAATACCTTATTTTACAGAGTTCAGATCATGCTGATTTAATTTCACTAATGTCTAAATTGTGTCAGATACCTTATTGCTGGAATTTGGGGTCATGCATAGGTGTCATTATTGAAATAATTTTGTCTTCTACTTTTTTTCGAGGCCAGTCTTTTTCTTGACTAGTTAGTATAGTGTCATTGGCCATGTTCCCGGCTTACCCTCAGTTTTGGCGTATGCCTCAAAATGCAGATTTGTACATCATGTGGCAGAGTGAAGCCAAGACACAGACTTTGATGCCCTTGCACAGACAATAAGGCTTTTGGGCAAAGTTCGTATCTCATGTTTTTCTCACACATTCTAGAAGGAAATATTTACCCACTTAAATATCCTCCTAATTATATATGTCTAATAAAAAAGGTCAGAGGGAGGAGAACCAACTTACAGTCTATAATAGTGATTGGTAGTGAGAACAAGGGGTTACTCTTCTAGATACAAACTAAGTCTACATCTAGTTGAGCACACTTGAATCTGAGTTGGACCTAAAGAGGTTTTTCATGGGACGCGGCCCATGCCCACTACTCACCACTATTACTGTCCATGTGCTGTTCATCCTCTTTTCCAACACACTCCAATTGTGTATCTCCTTTCTTGCAAACTCCTAAAGTACTACCTGAGTATACATCTCACCTACCTACATCACAGCGAGCAACTCTTTCAGGTGGGAGTCCATACAAGCCTTTCATACACTCAAGGGGCTACCATTTTTAAATTTTCTTTGCAAATAGAAAGTTCACCAACCACCAGGAGTGCCTTGCGAAGCAGGTACAAACATGTTACAAATATTAAGCCAAAGTTCTCCATAGTTGCAAATCACCGCCAGGTTATATTTTATACGCCATGCCTTCCACAGGCCATTGATAAATGGAAGGTGTGCTCTTGAGTCTTTCTTTTATTTCCATGTATCTGTTGATGTAGCATTGAAAGACAAACCAAACCTCCGGTGTCACAAATCCTCACACCGATGCTCTACGAAGCAGAGTGCAATAAAATGTACACAGTGACGGGTATGCTTCCTTCACCTCTGATAAATAGACAGGGTAGACAGTGTAGATTGCCACTACACTGGGACTGTTGACGCACCATTCAGGAAACCCAACTCTTCAATCAGAATCTACGTCTACAGTACAAGTTAACAGTGGGTTGAGAGTACTTTTAGCTGACAGTTGAGAAAATCACCACTATTACAGCCCATTTTGTTGAATGTAATAAAAGGGTTTGTTACCACGAAGAATGCTGGTTTTTAACAGTGTGCGCTGTGGGAATAGCTTTGAGTGCAGCGTAAAAGAATCCTGACAATTAAAATAGCACGCACTGCAAACTTAAAGCAAGAATAAGCACTTTCTTTTATATTTTATTAGGTGGCTTGCAAACCTAAAGGCACCCCCACAAAAACACAAAATTGCTATCAAGCAAAGTGGTAAACATGCATTGACGCTCCAATTATAGCAGACGAAAGCTTATCGGAAATGCAAAACACCAAGTTTATGCTTTCCATAACTCCCCAACTAGGTATGTGTAGAAGTGTGCGTGAGATATACACTCTCACAGAGATGTATTTTTTTTTGTGAAGTAAAGCAGTTATAGTTGCATGTATTACTCAAAGCTTAAAATGCGTATCTTACCTGTAGGATACAAACCCAGTCTAAAATGGTATTTTTAATCCAACTCTCGAAAAAATGTTGAGCACACTTTTAAATTTAGACCCTGTTTGACAAAATATCTCTTAATTTATGGGATGTTTTGTGTACACCTACTTTTAAATGGCATTTAAGCTAATTAGCAAATGCACATACATTTATAATTTGAATATAAATAATTTACTCTAGAAAATGTATGGAAATGTGTAGAATGCTAACTTACAGCTATCTCCCAAACCTTAACATTGTATTTGTGGCAGAAAACTAGGAAATTAGTGAGATTTCACTGTTGCGTTTCTTTTGTCTTTTTGATACAGTTCTATTGCCTCTGTCTACATCCACCAGTAACTTGTACAGCACTTGCTGCATGTTCCCACGCTTACGGAAGCAGTATCGTTGCATCTCTCTGTTGTGAATAATGTGCCTAGGGCGGCTCCTCCATTAGGGCGGAGGAGTGCCGCCCCATTACTTTCTCGCAGGGCGAGAAGCAGAAACATAAAATGGTAATTTTAATGCCATTTTATGTTTCTGCGTCTCGCGCTGTGAGAAAGCAGAAGACAGGGGTATGCCTAGTTGGGGGCAGGCGAGAGGGTATTCCTGGTTGGTGGGTGGGGAGGAGTGGCTTGCACCACTCTGAGTACCCTGACTGTTTGGTCAGCCCTGGGGTCGACCAAAACAGTCATGCGCACCCTACATTTTCTCTATGTAGGATGCATGCAGCCTACATAGAGAAAATGGCTTCCCTGCAGGTGCCCGGCTGAGAGCTGTCCGCGACTGCACAAATCACAATGCTGCCATTGCAGTGTTGTGATTGGCTTATTGGAGGGAGCATGCCTGTTTCTCTTCCTGTTTCTGTTCAGGAAAACGTGGAACGGGGGACCCGACCCAGAGGCGGCGCAGGACCCGGTCAGGTAGGTTTTCTACGGTAACCCCTGCACGACTCACCCCCCACCCGCGAGTATTGCGAGCCGCGACTGTAATGTGCACGTGAGGAATGTATGGCAAAATTATCTATGAATATTTAGAAAACAAGTCCTACGCCATTACTTACCTCATTAACACTGATTTTCCATAACTACTTCCTAAAACACCACCTGAGAACATACATCGGTCGGAACGATGGAACTAGGGGAGAGGTTGTGGCCTTACGGCTAGAGCTGCCGACCTCAACGCTGGGTAACTGTCTCAGATGGGACGCATAACATCCTGTGATTCTGGGCAAATCATTAAATCTCCTCGTGCCTAACAAAAAATAATGTGTCCTTGTGTAAGGCAACTGGTGCTCATGTAAAGGGCTATGATAACAAAAACCTTTGGGTCAAATTTGCGCTATATAAAACTCAGGGGGAAAAAACTGAGTATACATATTTGTATACTCTTATGCATAAATAGATTACATACATTTGCTTACTCCAAGTTTAGTCAATAAGCCATAATCTAGGTATGTATCAGTTATAACTTTTTCCAGACATAAGTAAGACATATAACTGGAAAAATGTTTGTGACGTCAGACAATGTAATTCACTTTCATCAAATTATTGCTGTTCATCACTGTTGTTTTCTCTGAAAAATCCCCTCTCTTCCTGGTTTCGCCTGTGCATGCACAGTTTAGTTTTGGTCCTTAAATTTGAATGACCACATAGTTTTTTAATTGGGAGCATGCAAGATGGCGATTTTAGGACATAAAAAAGAGATGTCCCATTGCCTCCTTAACTTGCATCGGAGTAAATAGTGGTCATGTATGTGCAACAGGAGGCAGCATTCCACTATAGGCGACAGAGGCCATGGCCTAAACGTGACTTCCGGGTTGTTTTTCAAACTATGAACTCTAGTTAGTTTGAGGTTGAAAATGTTTGAGTTAAACAAAGTTATATGTTTTTTTTATTATATTTAAATACTAAAAATGTTTGTTAAAATGTTTAAAATGGTGTGTAGTAATTATAATCGAATTACAATAAGCAATTGCAACATGTATAAATCTTAAAACATTGAGATTTTTTAACCTTTCATATGTATTTTGTGAACATCACAGACACCATTGTGCCATAGCGCAAGGGTGCCTGTGTTGCAGAGAATGATTGTTTTTGTACAGGAAGGGAGACCTTCCTGCACATAAACAATCGTTAAAGGTGTTTTGGTCTTTCTATGTGTGCTGCAGGATGCACGCAGATACCTGTGTGAAAGGGTACCAAATTTTTCAAAGCGGCATGAAGCCACGCAAAGTGGCTTAATGCCACTTTGTAAATATGAAACCGGGCATTGTGGCACTGGACCGTCAGTAAAGCTGACGTTCCGGTGGCTCAATCCCCTTGTACATATGCCCAGGAATCCCTAGAAAAGGATTACTTAGTGGACTTCATAAGTGGAAAAATGTATTACAGACATTTATAAAGAATGTTCACAAAGTGCTCTTGCACTGATTTAGAAGTGCGTCATAAATATTTATGGGTTCGTTGAAAAAATAATGGCCACCCCGAGTGAAACCTGCAAGTACAAAATATGGTATCTGCAAGCGGAATAACAAATTCTCATTGACAGAGCCAGCAAAGGATGAATTTTCTGCCTACAGATTTCCCTTACACTTTGTTTATAATTTAATCTGTGGTAATTTAAACTGGGCACAGATTGCCCTTTCAATTGTGGAAAATTGTCTAGATGGGCATATTTCCCATATTCGAAACCAGGAGCTCAAATTAAGCACTGCTTCAACCTCCAGAGTAGTCAGCCTTAATCATTCTAAATCATTAAGAGAGCAATTCAGTCCTTACACGTGACCTATCATGTTAGAGAGGCTACAAACTAAAACATTTTTTTTAACTGACTAAGCTGTAACTAATAGTAAAACTATGGAATACATTTGGACAGCCACACTCCCTTTTAAGTTAAGTTCGGCCCTGGAGAATGGGGTCCCCGTGGCCTAATAAGGCTTGGGCAGGGAGGTTCCACGTCCCCCCTTTTTAATGCAGTTTGGACCTGGGGATGGGGTTCTGGAGCCTCTCAAAGGCTTGGGGAGGAGGGCATGCGCCCCCGTCCCTTTAATATATTGGGCCCAATGGGGATGTAGGCCCTGGGGGCTGTGATTGGCTTGGGAGTGGGGGAATTCACCCCAGGGGATGGGGTCAAACTCCCACCAAGAGAGGGAAAACACAAAGTCAGCTCTGAGCGGGCAGGAGCTTTAAAAATGCTCCTGCCCGCTGGGAGTGGACTTTTTTCTTTCCCCTTGCCCACCTTGATGTGGGCAGGGAAAGAGATCAAAATATTGCTCCCGCAGGGTGCAGCATTAGTAGCTGCTTTCCGCAGACAGCAGCAATGCCGGCTCTCCCCGCCGTTCCCGTGGTGAATAAATGAGCCCTGGGGCCAATAATGGCTCGGGTAAGGAGCTGCTCAACCCCCTCTCCTTTTAACATAGGCCTTGGGGGATGGGGTGTCCAGGGTCTAATGAGACTCAGGGAGGGGGCCACACGCCCCCTTTTCATATAATAAGGCTCGGAGGGGAGGCCATGCAGCCTCCTCCCCTTAAAAAAAAAGGCCTAGGAGGCGTGTGGACATAAGCAACAGAGACCCCACACCGCACTGCAGAAATTCTCACTCAAAACACTTTTTCTGACTGCCAGCCCATCATGAATGAGCAAATCCGTTTATCGGAGGGACGGGGGCGACACAAACCGGTCCGACTCCTCGTTGGTGACCTGCCATGGGCGGCCCTGAAGATGGCACAACATCATGGTGGCCGCAGGGACGACTCGGGACTGCCAAGCAAGAAAAAAGGTGCTGCAGTGAGTGTCTATGAAGGAGACCCTACTCCAGCGGTCCCGGTAAGCATTTTAGGAGAAACTGGTGGCTGCTGAAACGGGAAGTTATGGTGGAGATAGGCGCAGATGCCTCGTCTCGACGATGCGCTGACCACAAGGCGCTGATAGAGACTGCCGGAGATGGCAGAGCACAGCAGAGTGTGGCTAAGAGTCGCAGCACTACCCTGCACTGAGGTGAGCTGCGGCCCCTATCCCGGAGTTTTGAACCGAGGACCCCACATGAAGCAACTGCATGCT
The DNA here is from genome assembly GCF_964261635.1 of Lissotriton helveticus. Classification (NCBI taxonomy): domain Eukaryota; kingdom Metazoa; phylum Chordata; class Amphibia; order Caudata; family Salamandridae; genus Lissotriton; species Lissotriton helveticus. The sequence continues at coordinate 554,110,969 of NC_136063.1, forward strand.
GCCGGCGCTGGTACCTGTTGACGGGTGAGAGTGGGTTCGGTCCGGGCCTTTGGACTGTGCTACACCTGGGCCTTACCTTTGAGAGTTGATCCTGCTGGACCGGCCAGCCCGAGAAGACAAGCGCCAGCTGCACCTTTGGACTTAAGTGCCTTTGGCCATGTGGCCTTTCCCCAATGGGCCCTCTGATAGCTCCCTTAATTAGTCCGCGCCTCACATGCGCCTCACTTGGGATCTCTGCCCTCAACTTCTGCTGGTGGCTCTGGCATCTACCAGCTTAACGGTCTGCTGTGACCTCTATTACTGTGATCCTCTGAGTCCAGGGGCTTTTTGGGGCCTTAAGTGCTGCTGTGGAGGGCAGAGGAGATTTTCATTTGGGCTGGTCTCTTCAACCGTTGGTGTCTGTGATGGCCGTGGTACCTGCGCCGGCTCGAATGTCCGTCAGTAGTGAACCCCACATGAGGAGCACCACGCTAGCCCAGGAGCCACTCTTTCCTTACCGTGAGCCTGCGGGAGCCAACCCCACCATTGGTCCTCGGGGACCCAGTCTGGACATTTGGTGACCACTCACTGTCAATAGCCTCTATTCCATCAAAGAAGGCCCAGTCTAATAGAGCCACAATCTACTTTACTCAGGCAGCAGGCTCCAGCCAGGAAAACAAGGGAGGAGAGATGGCACTGACAAAGGATGACCTCCTGGCCTCGCTAAGAGACTTTAAAAAGGAGCTCAGGAAGGAAATAAAACCAGACCTGACCTCATTGCTCGATAACCTGAGGAAAGACATCAAAGCCCAGCTGGTTTCCAATCAAACTGATGTGGACTTTGTGGGGGCAGGAACCCTGGACCTCGACGTGAAATACCTCGACCTCGATCAGCAGGTGGCCTACCCAGAAGCGGACACAGAACACACACGCTCCCAACTACAGATGGCTCTTCTTTTGTGCAAAGACTTGAAAAATCGCTCCAGGTGCGATAACATTCACATAAGAGGGCTGGAGGAGGGGGTGGAAGGCCTGATTTAGAAGCATTTGTAGTTATGACCATCCTGAGGTGCGACTCAGCGTAGGGCCCTGATGGGAGATGATAACCAAGCCAGAGAGATGTAAGCCAAGCTCCACTCCTTCAAGACTAAGGAGAAGATTCTCCTGGAGGCCCGCAAATGAGATCCAGTATCGTTTCAGGGAGCATCTGTTCCCTGTTGCAGGATGTGGTTCCCCCAGCCCTGGCAAGACGAATCTAACATAAACCGGTCACTGATCATCTCTGAAAGGAACATAATAAATAAAGATGGACATACCCATTTGGCATAGCCTTTGAATTTAAAAACAAATTGCATCACTTCACTGAGGTGGAGGGAGCAGTGGCACTGCTAGGCTTAGATATCTCTGTCCCACAGGAGAAGAATGGAGCACGGAGTCAACCCTCCTTGGACTGGCCTGTACCAAGGCTGATGGATACTGGCAACAGCAGCACAGAGGGTGACGCTTGGCAAATGAGACAAAAACAAATCCCCCTTGAAGCTTGGCTGCCGACTGTCCATGTGGGGGCCTGGAGGTACGAGACTCATTGGCCTTGATCAGGACCAGGGTACCCTGTCCTGTCCAGGGGCATGATCCAGGTTGAATGGCCACTCCAGCCTGGAGGATTGATCGAGTTGTTGCTCCCTGAGGCAGGTGCCCGTGGGAAATACTGCACACTCATGTTTTTTTCATGTAGAGCCTGTGATTTGGAGCTCACTAACTAATCTTGTGAAGTAAATCTGCGGAAATGGAGTAACGCCCCCAGTTATATGTATCAACAGGTACGTTTTTCCTGTAATGAGGAGCATCAGTTCCTAAGTTCTACAGTACTAATGAGTTATGTTTCCTTTTTGAATGTCCAGAGATATTAGATGAGGTGGGAGGGAAGGATGGGATGGGCTGGGTGAGGAACAGGTTTCGGGGGGCAGGGCTGCATGCAGAGATACTTATCGGCTTCTACTCACATAACAGACAAACCTGGCAACATAGAGCAATGACAAGCTGTGTAAACCCATGCTGATCAACCTAGGCACCTGGAATATTAAAGGCCTTAAGTCTCCACACAAATTGTGCAAATTCTGGAAATATATCTTAGACCAAAGGTTTGGATAGTGGTCCTGCAGGAAACCCACCTAAAACACACTGAGGAACACAGGTTAAAACACAAATCCGATCCACTAATTTACAGGTCGTCTGCAAGTTCTAAACATAATGGGCTGGCCCTGCTATTTCACTGTTCTCTTAAATTTCAAACAACCAACGTTAAAACTGACAGGGAAGGGAGCATGTTGAGTTTCAAAGGTCTCTTACATGTTCACAAATGCACAATAGCCAAGATCCATGCCCCAAACTGGAATTAAACATATTTCCTCCTCTCCTTTTTTAGCCAGCTAGGGGATTTTGCAGAAGGCAAGATAATGGTACTGGGAGATTTAAATCTCATTTGGGATCCCAGCCTTGACAGTACCCACCCCTAGGGGTCACACACCTGAAATCCTCCTTCCATAGATGTTTTTTTCCGAACCCCCTGACACGGGACCGCCTCCTCCGGGATGAGCTCGGGACAACCATTAGGGAGTACTTACAGACAAACATCCCCATGACACTAACTATGCCACAACTTGGGATGCCTTCAAAGCGGTGTAAAGGGGGAATTGCAGATAGCTTATGACCACCCTTGTGAGACAGAGGACCCTGGAGTGCTTGGAACTGGAGGAAGAACTTCTCCAAGTGGAAAGAGCTCACAAGGAATCCCCCACACTTATTCTTCAGCCGAAAATGATTACGCTGAGGGGTAAACTTGCAGCCATATGTTCCAACAGAGCAGAACTCACCCGTTTGCGCTTCAGATAGACCACGTATTAAAGGGGGAATAAGGTGGGCACCCATCTGACCTGACAGTTAATGGCAAAACAGGAAAAAGACAATATAGGTTCAATTTAGGAATTAAATGGGGCTTTGACCTATCCAGAGGAGGGCAAGGTGGAGACCTTCCGAGCTTTTTATAAAACCCTATATGTAAAAGACCTAGTGCACACCCACACACAACTGGATTATTTGGCAGATGCCAAGCTCACTAGATTTGCACCAGCCCAATAGGAACGCCTAGATGAGCCCATTCGAGCGAAGAGGTCCAGGAAGAGATAGACTCCCTAAAACTACACAAATCCTCAGGCCCAGACGGGCTCCCGCCCAGTTCTACAAAACATTTGGCTCCGACTTGACTTCCCATCTGACCGCTCTCTTTAATTCCTTTGCTGAGACACGAACTGTAATCCCTTCCATGGGGGAAGCCTTCATGAAGGTGATCCCAAAGCTGGTGAAAGACCCTAGTAAATGTCTATCATAAAGTCCGATCGCACTGTTAGATTTTGATGCAAAGCTGTACACTAAAATACTAGCTATTTGACTAGAGGACATCATGCCAGATCTCATTCACCCAGATCAGTCTGACTTGATTAAAGGGCGATAGACACATGATAATCTTCAGCAAGTGATCCACTTAATAGAAAAAGCCACCAATAAAAGGATACCTGCAGTGCTATTGGCATTAGATGCCGTGAAGGTGTTCAATCAGGTGAACTGGACGTTCCTTTTCCACACACTGAGGCAGTTTGGTTTTGAGGATGAATTCATTGCACAGATTCAAGCCAACCATGCCTACCCTCACTCGAGAGTCCTGATTAATGGGACGGTCTCTGAATACTTCTTGCTGGAGCGGGGTACAAAGCAGGGATGGCCCCTTTCATTTGCCCTAAGCATTGAACACTTGGCAGCCAGAACACAGGCCTCCCACCTTATCCAGGGAATTCCCTTTGGATTGGTCAATCACAAAACTTCATCATTTGTGGACGATGTCCACTTAACCCTAACCTTCCCTCAAACATCACTGACAGACCTTCAGACAGAATGCCGGAAGTTTGAACTGGTGGCAGTATTTAAGATCAATCTTACTAAATCTTTCTTACTCAATCTGTTGATAAGGGTTGGAGAGATGGAGGAATTAGCTTCCACTTCGCTCTTCTGGCTGGTGAGAAAGGAGATCACATATCTTGGCATCAAAATCACACCTCAGGTGGATGACTTATACAAGGATAACTACACCCCACTTCTCCGCCAACTGGAACAAGACCTCAAGGAATGGGCCCTGCCCTCCTTACCCTGGCTAGGTCATATAAATGCCATAAAAATGATGGTTCTGCCATGAATTTAATATCTCTTTGAGGGACATCCTATCAAATTTGACAAGCCGTTCTTCATTTTCCCGCGCTCCATGCTCACCACCTTCATATGGTAGAACCACAGAGCCCACCTCCCAAACAAAATCTTGACCCTCCCCAATATGGACGGAGGTTTGGCTCTTCTTAACTTCCTCACTATTATAAAGCGGTACAACTCCGGGTATTCACGGGCTGGTCCTTGAGGGAGTCGGACAAACATTGGCTTCACATGGATAGGGCAAATCCGGGGAGATCGTTTTGGGATGCCCTATGGAAACCTAAAGCTACTCTCCCACCCACCCAACATCTAAGTATGCCAGCTAGAACTATGCTGAAAGCATGGGATGATGCAACCCGACGGCATGGCTTGAAAACCTTTCCTTCCCTATACAGCCCTACTCACTTCAACAAGGCTTTCCTGCCTGCACTGGTCCCGGGCCCCTTTGATTTGTGGCAGGAGCAGGGTTGTTTCGCTATCGCCTATTTGTTTCACAGCTGGGACATACTCACATTCAACAATTGCCGCAGTGACTTCAATCTACCTTCTACAGAGATGTTCCATTACACTGGGTCACACAACCTGAGATCCAAGAGGCAGCCACAAGAAACTTGTTTCTCATACAGAAACAGGGGGCTCCAGGGGAGTATCTCATCCCTATATTCTCTCCTGGCCTCATTGGTCGATGTTCCTACTCCATGGCACAAAGGCCTCTGGGACCAGATCTTGTGGACGCCCATTACCGTAGAGCAATGGCGGAAATTAGGGAGAGACATCCCTAGATTTAACCGATCGCTAGGCTTAAGAAAAGGCCACTATATAAATATTTATGACTGGTATCTGCACCTCACTAAGCTCCACAAAATATATCCGGAAACTTCGGACAGATGCTGGAGGGATTGTCATCTCTTGGGCAATTGCTGCCACATATGATGGGTTGCCCCACGATTAGACCTTTTTGGAATGAGCTTTCAGCTCAGATGGAGGAAATCCTGGGTTACCCCTTACCTCAACCGCCTGACTTCACCCTACTGGGGCTGCATGACCCTTCTCTTAAACACCAAACAGTTGGGGATAGAACCATTACAAGACACGGTTTTGGGACAGCTAAGATATACCTGGCAGCTGCCTGGAAGAATTCAACAGCCCCCTCCATGTCCCATTTGCATGCTTGCCTCTGGCAAAGCCTTGCCATGGAAGACTTAACAGGCTCAAATACTCCCAAAAGGGCTTAGACTTCATATGGGGGCCTCTGATGAGGAATCTGTCCATAGGGCATCCCCTATTATCCTGCCCCAAACGCACATGGGCACTTCACCTGTTTCAGACTTGTGTCCTCCCCCTCACTGATGCCTCTCTACTCCAGCTTAATTTCCAGCGAAAACAGTTCATGGCCCTACTCCTATCTACCACATAGTAATCGATACCTTTATTGCTCTGTACATGCACGTTTTTTTGTTTTTTAAGTTCTTTCCCTGTTTCAGGGAAATTGGGGGGAGGGGTTATATTGGGCTCCATCATAGTCCTTTTGTAATAAAACACAAGACAACGTTATTTGAAGGAAACTTACAGTGATTATCGATGTACGTAACCACTATGTATGACACTGATTTATTTTATGGCAATGCTCTTTGATTGTGGTTTTCTGAGATATCATGTTGTAATGCTTACTTTGTATGCCCAAGAAACTAATAAAGACAGTTTGAGAAAAAGGCCTTGTGCATTGGGGTCTCCAGGGCCAGGCCCTGTGGCCAACCCCCTGACGTGCACGACTGAAGGCCATGTGCAGTATGGGGTTTGCTAACTTTGGGAAGGTTGGGCACAGGGCCAGGTCTGCATCCAGCCACCATGCACGGACGAAGGCTGTGTGCAGTATGTGGATCGCTGCCTTTGGGCGGTTGGCCACAAGGCCTAGATGTGCACGGTGGGAGGATGGATTTACATATGGTAATTAAAAATTACTATACGTTAAACAAAAAACCCTAAAAATTCACTGAAAAAAACAAAGTAAAAGTGTTGTTATAGTTAGGTGAAATGTTCAGTAACAACGTACCATTTTAAACTCTAAAAACGACAGAAATTCACCAAGTATGGTTAAAGTTATCTCAAGTAACCCGGCACTGACCCTACCATCTCTGCCAACTACCGCCCTATCTCCCTGCTGCCCTACCTGGGCAAGGTGCTGGAACGCCATGCCACCGCGGTCCTCAGCGCCCACGTAGAGGCCAACGGTGGTTTGGCTTCCCGCCAGGCCGGCTTCCGCCCCAGACACTCGACCGAATCAGTCGTGGTGTCGGTCCTGGACACCCTCAGGACGGGCATGGACAACAATAAACACCAGGCGCTGGTGCTTCTCGATCTCTCCGCCGCCTTTGACACGGTTGACCATACCATCTTATTGTCCCGTGTCGGGGCGGCGGGAATCGAGGGTTCAGCCCTGATCTGGCTGTCCTCATTCCTGAGGGACCGCACCCAGGCGGTTCGGTTGGGTGACTTCACATCCACTCCTATCCCTGTCACTTGTGGTGTCCCCCAGGGATCTTCTCTTTCCCCCTTGTTGTTTAACCTTTACATCTCCCCCCTTATCTTTGCTCTTCAGCAGCTGGAGGTCACCGTGTACAACTACGCGGATGACCTCCAGCTCATCTTCGATCTGTTTACTTCCCCTTCTTCTGTCTCTAATTTTCAGTCGACTATGACCTTCATCAGGGACTGGATGAACCACAACCAGCTGAAACTGAACCCGGATAAAACCGAGCTGGTTCTCACCGGTGGTTCGTCCAGTCCCTGGAATTCTCATTTCTGGCCCCTCTCTCTAGGTCCCTCTCCCTCTCCGTCACCTACAGTTAAAACATTGGGGGTTAAAATCAACAACCAGCTCACCCTCCACTCTCAAATCAGCACCGTTGTATCTTCCTGCTTTCTCACCCTTCGCACTATCCGCTCTGTTTCCCGTTTTTTTTCCCCACAGGCACTTAAGTTGATCATGGCTGCACTAGTGATCTCGAGGCTAGATTACGCTAATGCCATCTACAACGGCATCCCATTATATAGCCTGCGGAGACTCCAGTTGGTTCAGAACCAGGCGGCCCGCCTGGTCTATGGTCTCCCACGGTACCACCATTCCTCACCCCTCCTCAAAGAGCTTCACTGGCTCCCGGTTAAAGAACGTTCCCTGTTTAAGACCGGGTGTATGGTCTTTCAGGCCCGACAAGGCACTGCCCCTGCCTTCATTGCCTCATTACTAAAGGAATATGTCCCCTCTAGAGAGCTTCGTTCTTCCTCCAAATCCCTCCTCCTAACCCCACGTTTTAAACGTAAAAAATGGGGCGGAACCAACTTTGCCACTCTTGCCCCCACTTTTTGGAATTCCCTCCCCGATCATCTCCGCTATTCTACCCATTATCTTTCGTTCCGCAAGGATTTAAAAACCTTTCTCTTCAAACAAGCCTTCCCTGTATAATGCCCCTCTCTACCCAAGACTGGTCTTTTTTTCTTCAGGTGTTAAACGAACCACTAGCGCCAAGAAACCGTATGGTATACGCTGCGCTCTACAAATGTTTTAAATTAGAAATTAGAAGTAACTATAAGGTAACTTTAGCTCGCTCCCTTGCCATACACTGCTAATTACACCACCTATTACATCACTCATGACATCTACTATGACAACATTGATAATATCCAGAATCACAAAAAAGAAACGAGGGAGTAAGCCTTCTCTAACTCCCCTCACAAGTACACCTTAACTCACAAAAAGAGAAGGACTAAAAAAGATAACAGAGGAGACCTACTATAAGCAGTTTTGTCTGTGTCTCTGTCCTAGGAAAACCACAATCAAAGGGGTCGTAGAAGAGGGATAACGAGGAAAATCAACAGATTTTTAAATATATTGCCCTCACCCACTAATTAGTGGCAGGCTTCATCATAGGGCCGCTTATGACACCCAGGTGCAGACCAACATCCTGGACGGAGCGCTTATTTTTTTTATGAGGTAAAGAAAAAAGAAAAGGTGAAGTAAAAGAAGGAAAAGTTTCCCTTATGAGGGATCACTGGTGCAGAGAAAAGTGAACTAACACTACCTAAGGAGGTACCATCTAAATTCCTTTATTATTGGTCCACCTTGGCAGGATTAAACAATCAAAAGGCAGGGTATATAGGAGGAGGTACCACTCCTTACCCCCCCACTGCATGTGCCAACATGTTTCAGCCAAATTTAATTGGCCTTCTGGGCCACTGGCCTTCTTCAGGTTAAAGATCCCTCGCAATGTTGGTCTGTATCACAATGTGATCAATTGTCACAAAGTGGTATGGTCAACCTTACTTGTTTCTCAGTAACACATTTGCCACTAATATCCGAGTTTCGTAAAGAAATCTCCAAACTCCGGACCGTCTTGAGGACACCGCCCTGTAGTCACACATTCGTCAAGGGTCGGTGCATCAATAACTCCCCTCTCCGTGTCCTCCGTCGCTAACTTTAGCTCGCTCCCTTGCCATACACTACTAATTACACCACCTATTACATCCCTCATGACATATTCTATGACATCATTGGTAATATCACTGCAACATTTGCAGTGAAAATATTGTACTTGTAATTGCATTTATTTAGCGCTTACTACCCCTGAGGAGGCGTGGAAGTACTTGTTTGCAGAATAGCACGGTACTCCGGAACCCAAAAAGGATTAGTGGTGAATTAGTTTGTTGAGATATTAAATTAATTTGAGCGGTGGATATGTAAGTCTGTTATTCGGAGTGAAATGAATTGTGGAGGAATAGAAGAGGGAAGGGTTTGCATTTATATAGCACTTGCTACCCCTGATGAGGTGTTGAAGCGCTTTTTGGTGAGTGGGGGCACGAATTATAGTTACCTCAGAGCATGAGTTATAGTTACTTGAGAGACCTATAACTATAACTGGTGAATTTCAGTGGTTTTTAGAGTTTAAAATGTTACGTTGTTACTGAACATTTTACCTAAATATAGTGTTACTTTAACATTTGGTTTCTTCAGTAAATATATATATATATATATATATATATATATATATATATATATATATATATATATATATATATATATATAGACGAAAGGTTTCTCGATAAGGTTGCACGAGGAACAAACAGACTCGCACTCCAGTAATCCGTATATAAACAAGGTGTTTATTGGCGACGCGTTTCGACCAGGCGGTCTTTCTCGTTAGCTAATGAGAAAGACCGCCTGGTCGAAACGCGTCGCCAATAAACACCTTGTTTATACACGGATCACTGGAGTGCGAGTCTGTTTGTTCCTCGTGCAACCCTATCGAGAAACCTTTCGTCGATTTACTTCTGGGTTCCGACACCCGGGACTCGCACCAACCCCGCCTGGACAGGAGCGGACACGTCGGAAACCTTCTCCCATATATATATATATATATATATATATATATATATATATATATATATATATATATTCAAACTCTACACTCGGAATTGAGGCCGCTCACCACTCGCAGGTCGGTTTGTCAAAACCTTTATTAAAGAAACATGCAGCTTTCAAGTCCTGTGTTGTTGTCCTTGGCCTTACGCGTTTCGAAGCATTGTAGCTTCTCATCAGAGGCCGCATCACACGAATCCAATTATTGCGGTTACATCTCCCCGTGCTTTATTCTGATTGTAATTGGCTTCAGCTGTGCCTCAATTTCAATTGCAATGTCTGCTGGGAGATGTAGTCCTTTTACATATTTTTATGGCCTCCAATGGGTCCGATTCATGTGTGCCACTTCAGGATCATTTTTAGCCCTCCAGTTTGCTCCAGGGTTGTAAGCGACATGTTCAATTCTGCACCTGCCGTGCCATTGCAAGGAAGCCTCGTTCTCTCCCCTGCGGTCCTTTTCCCTCTAGGCAGTGCGATCCCTTCACGGCCGGAGCCGCCGTGATAAACATTCAAACTCTACACTCGGAATTGAGGCCGCTCACCACTCGCAGGTCGGTTTGTCAAAACCTTTATTAAAGAAACATGCAGCTTTCAAGTCCTGTGTTGTTGTCCTTGGCCTTACGCGTTTCGAAGCATTGTAGCTTCTCATCAGAGGCCGCATCACACGAATCCAATTATTGCGGTTACATCTCCCCGTGCTTTATTCTGATTGTAATTGGCTTCAGCTGTGCCTCAATTTCAATTGCAATGTCTGCTGGGAGATGTAGTCCTTTTACATATTTTTATGCCCTCCAATGGGTCCGATTCATGTGTGCCACTTCAGGATCATTTTTAGCCCTCCAGTTTGCTCCAGGGTTGTAAGCGACATGTTCAATTCTGCACCTGCCGTGCCATTGCAAGGAAGCCTCGTTCTCTCCCCTGCGGTCCTTTTCCCTCTAGGCAGTGCGATCCCTCCACGGCCGGAGCCGCCGTGATAAACCACTCACTCACTTAAAAATGTAAAAAGATACTTAATGCAATTTATGCAAGTCTAATGAGATTTCTGTTAGAAGAGTCAGATCAAAATGAAAACTGTGAGCATACAATGAAAACTGCTAATCCTATGTTAAGCTCCTCCATAATTTAATTTAATTTTAACACACCTAGAATCACAATATCCCTAGTCCCACAAACTGGGAAAAGCTGTGAAAACGGTGCAGAAAGACAGTTCTGATCCCAAAGAAGGCTATCTACCGAGCATCACAGAGAATTCTAAATTACTCTTATTTAAACTATTTAAAGTCAGGTCAAATTTAATGTTTTACCTGTGTTGCAATCTTTAAATTCAGGCAAACAATGCCAGGATATTCTAAAATTCTTCATAGAAATATTTTAAAAAGTGGTAGGTTATCCATCTTATTCACTATGCATTTACAATTGTGTTTTTAACTAATCACCCACTTCCTCTTTTGTAAACACCAATAATTGGGAGGACACAGGGGAAGTAGGAGTTAAAAAAAAGAAAATAAAAAGTTACCTTCTAGCCGCTTCCTCGCCTCCGTAGTTTTCCCTCGCTCGGCCTTACTGGAAGCACACCCAGGCGACCAGTCAGCCAATGAAAATGCTGCCTTAGCAGCTTTGTGATTGGTCTGAGCGCCGTGTTTCAGCGCTCAGATGCTGACTGGGGGCATGGGAATGTTCTCCATGTAGGCTATAAAGCAGCCTGCATGGAGAACATGCGAAGCGTGCAAGACTATTTTGGGCGGCCCAAGAAGGCCGGCCAAGCAGTCACTGCGCACTTTAGGTGGGTGCTACCACTCCCCTCTGCCGCCGCCCCCTAACACAAAGCGAGCGGAAGTAGGAGAAAATAAAATTATAATAACAAGTTTTTATCATTTTATTTTCCCTTTGTGTCACTGCAAAAAAGCAGTGGGGTGACGCTCCTCCTCCTTAGCAGAGGAGCCTCCACTGTCTATTTTCCTACCTCATATCAGCTATCTTGAAAAAAATGTGTAACTCCTTCAAATTTCCTAATAATACAAATATTCTGCTATTCTAAGATTATAAAAAAGAAAATCGTAGCCCCACTAATAAGAAAACTGGTATCTCACAGAAACTCTCACAGCTAGTCCAACGACATTCAGTCTGCGCTCTAGCTGGGACAAAAAGCTGATTGTGCCCTTGTTTGTGAGCTCGACAACATCTCTGAAGGTAATATCATAGCTGCCTCCTCTATCAGCAGTGACGTAACGAAACTTGAAGAGGGCCCTCTGCAAGGTACATGGAGGTGACCCCGCCTGGACCCAGTCAGGAGCTCTCAGCTAGGCCAGGGGCTCCCGCCCGTGCACAGTGCCATGAGGGCCCCCCTGCAGGTTGGGGATCCCCGCACCACAAGGGCTGCGGGGATAATGTTACAACACTGGCTATTAGAGCTCTTGGGGTCTCCAGTGCCATCAGAGCAGTTATCTGACTGACTCACTTTAAGAGAGTGAACCCAGTCTCACAGGAAAATGAAAGTGGTAACTTCTGAAACCGTTTCCGTCCCAAGTGTTATGTCCTTCCTAAACTGAAGACATGAGAGGTTAAACTGTGACCCTTCAACTACCAAGCCATAAATGTGAACTCAGGGAGATCCCATCAATCATCTGCATTAACACTCCTGTTGAACATATAACTAAGGCACTGCTGTCATCATTCCCTCCAGCTATCTGAATTTACAGTAACACATACAAGAGAATCGCCTTCTGTGTAATGGATCTGAGACAGCACAAAGGCCTTAGACTGTCTAATTTGGTGCCTTTGCATGATGCAAAAGTTGGATGACATTCAGTGTACTGAAGCCAAATACATCTAAAACTACAATGGCATTATTCTTGTTCACTAAATACACGTGCATTTCAGTTTCTCAGCTGACCATAATTTATTTTGAATTCACACTAAATCAAACATTAAAATCCAAGGCATTTGTCTATACCGAACCATTATAGCAAACTCGTAGGTAACCTCTGTCATTCAGTTCCAAAGACCCCCATCCCACACACACACACACACACACACACACATGTACACATTTGCGCGCACACATATACATATACGTCTACACCAAAGACTTCTGCTTCTTCTTTGGTGCAGACATAAGTTCATGGCAATATTTCTGTTGATGCCACATTGGTCCTATACATGACAATTTCAATTTGCTTAAAACTGCTAGGGTGCAAACTTAACTGATTCATCTACTCTGACCATTCTCATTTGCCCATACTCCTACCTATACAAATAAGGCCTGTTTTTCCTTATCCAGAGCACTGTTCTGCAACGCTCTCTCAGGATGCCTAATCAGAAGAGATAACTACCTCTCATTCCAGAAGGCGCAGAAACCCTTCCTCTGCTAAGCTGCTTATACAACTCACACACAGCAAAGGCAGGTCTTTGTCCTCAAGGTGATTTAGTTCACACTGCATGCATATTGAAGACATTCAATTTGATTAAATGTATTTACAAATTGATTTACAGTAAACTCATTTGTAGGAAACATAATTGAAAAATTTTAAGAATCTGCAACAGCATTTGTAAACAAACAACATTACTGACTAATATTAACTAATATTATTTGAGTTCCATGTCCACTTCGGTGAACATTACAGATCGCCTTTTCCATCTATTGGACGTTGGTGCATTCCTGCATATGTACTGGCCATTAAAACGTATTTGTCCAGAAGACATTTCACAATGGAAATGTGTTCCATTGTACTAATTACGTAAGACCTCCCTATACCAAGGAATATCTCCCACTTATTCAGCAGCACTGTGCTAACATCAATTTGTCTCTGCTCGCGTCATTGATAGGAGAAGGGAACTCTCACTCGGCCAGTATTCAAAGCCTTATTCCTCAGTATCATCCACAAAGAAATACAGAACATATGACCTTGGTCACTCAGACCACGCTCTAAGAATACAGGAACTGGACACACACTTCCATCTACCGATGGCAGCGTTTTTTTTGGTCAACTTTTAAAAATATCTGCTAGAGATGGATAAGTACACTCAATGAAGCACTCACTGTAGCACTTCAATTGATCCTGTTTCAAAACAACAAAGGTATTTCATATTGAGAAGAGGTTCAAGACATTTTTCTTTATATCTCTCTTAATATATCCTTTATCTCCACTCTCTGACTAATCCCAAACCTCATTCTGCTACTATAATCTCCAAAATAACCCTTTCTAGACTCTTCCCTCTTTATCCCTCTTTGGATCACCCCAAACCTCATTTTAATAGGTTGATCTCCCAAACAACCCTTCTTAACTCTTCCCTTACGTGTCCCTTCTTTGACTCATCCCAAAACTAATTTTCCTACTATGGTCTCCCCAATTCATTTATAGAGATTCTTCCCTCCTCAAGCTCTCCTTTTTACTCATCCCAAAGCTCATCTTACTACTATGATCTCCCAATAAACACTTTCTAGACTCTACCCTCTTCTATCCCCTCATTCTCCTTTTCAATTGAACTAACAGAAACACATGTCCACCGCTCAAACTCACTCAAATTTCACTATACTAATCCACCACTAATCCTTTTGGGGTTCCGGAGTAGCGTGCTACTCGCTGAAAAGTGCTTTGACACCTCATCAGAGATATAGGCGCTATACAAATACAAGTGCAATACAATACAATATAAAATAATCGTTCTACACAAGTAAATTCACATGAAACCATTTGGGCGCTGGTATCAAAGTATCTAAATGACGATTTGACATTTGCTTGACTACTGCAAGCCACAGCACAACTCCATAAACTATCAGAAATCTCCAGCATCGCCTTCTCTTTACAAAGCTTGTTGAGAGATGCAGCACAAGATATGTATTTTTTTTAAGCAATTTGTGTTTTGAGCTAAACAATGTTCATTGATTTAATATTGCAAAACGGAAAACAGGATTATCATGTGCCTGTCTTTGTAAATAAACTAAAGGCTAAGCTAATGTCATTGGTTGGGGGAGTACTGGATGGAATGCCGGCCTGTTTTTCAGCTATCTACCTAATTATAGCTCTCCCCAGACACTTCCGCTGTGCAGGCAACTGTATTAATTCATAGGGCGGAAGCAGCTGTGGGCAGGAAGAGCTGAACTCCTGCGCGCGCGACAACCCTTCTGTTCAGTTAAACCAAACGTATGCTAAAAGGAACGAAATCTACAGAGCCTTAGCATAAGTGCCTGACATTTTGAGCCCCCAAGCTGATGCGCTGTAGCTTGTCTGTCACGGTAGCGCTGCAGGTTAACAGCGTTGCAGCAAGCTGCCGGCAATGTAGGCCGCATACACGGCCTAACAAACTGCAGGTATCATTGTTGGTTTCACATAGGTTGTCACAACCTGAATATGTGCTTCACTGCGGCCCCTTTGGCTGTTCACTGTCCATAGCACATGGGCTGCTGGATGGGCAAGGGTTAGGGTGACCAACTGGCATTGGTGCAAATTCAGGACGGTGAGTGTAAAAATTCAGGACAAAGGGTCAAAATTCAGGACACAAATTCAGGACAGGAGGTCAAAATTCAGGACAAAACTTCAGGACAATTGGATAAGTTTTACAGACACATCAGAGGTCGCGCAATAGTATATAAGTAAGCCCAGCCATTTCCAAACATATTCAACCATTTGCAAACCTATCCATCATGTATCCTTCCATCTATCATTTCACTCATCCATCCCTTCATTCATCCTTTCACTCACTCATCCATCCATTATCCATCCATCCACCCTTTCACCCTATTCATCTGTACACTCATCCATCCACTTTTCTACCCATCCATCCATTCATTCACTCAACCATCCAGCCATTTACCCTTTCACCCATTCAGCCATCCTTTCACTTACTATCCGTCCACCCAGTCACTCATCCTTTCAGTCATCCATCCTCCTTTTCTCTCTCCATCGACCCTTTCACTTAGCAATCCTTCCTTCCATCCATCCACCCACCCATCTACTCATCCACTCATGAATCCATCCATTGACCCTATCACTCATCCATCCTTTCTCTCATCCATTTATCCTTTCACTCCTTCACTCATCTATTCATCCTTTTGGCCATCTACCTTCCTTTTCACTCACTCACTCATCCATCCTTCCATCCACCCTTTCACTCATCTGTCCATCCATTCACCATTTCACTTATCAGTTCATCAATCCATCCATCCTTTCACTCATGCATCCACCCACTCACTCAATCATCATCCATCCTTTCACTCATCCATCCACCCTTTTACCCATCCAGCTACCCTTCCACCCATACATCCAGCTATTTACCTTTTCTCTCATCCATCCTTCCACTCACTCATCTATCCATCCATCCTCTCATTATCCATGTATTTAATCTTTCATTCATCCATTCACCCCTTCACTAATGCATCCAGCCATCCTTTCACTTGCTCACTCGCCCACCTTTTCATATTAATTTTGAGCTGAGCCTTTTTGAGAAGAGGCCCATCAAGAACTTCACCCTCGCTGCAGGAGCCATTCCAGGACTGGGACAGAAGCCACCCAGGGCGGAGACAGGATCCACCGGGCAGGGGGCGGACAGGAGCCATCACAGGAGGGGGAACAGGATCCACCAGGGTTGGCACAGGGGTGGGCATGCAGTATTCTAGTATCATCTTGGTCTCTTCCAGGATGGGGTAGGGCCAGGGGCGGCTGGTGGATTTTGAAAGTGAAAAATGTTGTAGCCTAATATAACGAGCAAGCAAGCGAAGCGAGCAAACCCGAAACACAAAAGGAGGGTGCGCAAGAATTTTTTTTAAAAAATTGATTCAAATGGTGGGTTTTACACCACATTTTTACTGCAAACTGGAGAAAAACGGGGATCCAAATATAGCATGTTAAAGCACAAATATGAAGAAAACATTAGAAACAGATCAAAAATTAGCCCAATCCTCTAAATGGTCTGCTTGCAAAATGACCCCCAAGCCAAGCACACCCAACCAACGGAAACAGGCCCTATAAGTGTGTCTCGTATTATTTATCTGGAGAGGCAATGACACATGAAGCACAATACCAGTGGGGCAGCACAATATGCGAAGTACAGATGTTTAGCTTAACAGTGTTAAGCAACGCTCATAATTACATTGGCCACCCCTACGAGAGATCCCCCCCCCAGTTTTTTCATTCCACTTAAAGCTATGCACACATAGAAGTGTGTGCGTGTTTCTTTTGTATATGGAGGGAGCAATGGTAGAAACGAAAGGCTGCACATTTCATGATTTCATTTAAATCATGAAATGCGCTGCCTTTGGTGTCTGCCATGCCTCCATATACAACAGAAACACACGCTGTGTGTGTATGTTGCATGGGCGCATGGTAGAAATGAAAGGCCCCAAGGGTGAATTCACCGAATGTTGAGTCAGTCTGTACACTACAGGTTTTGGAGAGATGGATTGTCTTGGAGAGTTTCTAAAGCTATCAGTGACAGCGAGACACATGTGATTTCGCAAAACACATCACGTATAAAACCAAAACGAGTCTATTAACCCACTGTCTTCTTTCAGGGGTACAGGTGTCCTTTAGGCCGACAGGTGCCCCCTAATCATTCAGAGGGGCCCTTATTCAGGCGATGCCAGTAAATATCTGTCAGATATGGGATGCTCAGGTGACTCTCTTCACAATCTTGGGGCTTGGCGGGTATGGACAACTTGCATTACACCATTGTCTTCTTGAAACAAACACATGCTCTGCATTCGTACAGACCCCATATAACTATAACAGCAGGGCAGAAATACATGACTCCCTCCATATACAACAGAAACACACGCTGTGTGTGTATGTATGTTTCATGGGCGCATTGTAGACAAAAGGCCAGGGACACTCATTTCAAATAAAATAAAACGAGTGTCCCTGGCCTTTCGTTTTTACCATGCGTCCATCTATAACATACACACAGCGTATGTGTGTATTCTGTATATGGAGGGAGGCATGGTAGAAACAAAAGGCCAGATACACTATTTTTAGATAAATTATCGTCACCGCTCTGACAGCAGAAAAAGACAGAGCAGTTGCAAGTAAAAGCATTGCAGGGAGTTTGACCTCGGTCATCTGAATTTAAAATGACCAAGCACTCTCCAAGCCTTCTAATGTGACAGCGCGTTGTAACACATCTACTTGCTAGACTGCCCACTGGCAGATTAAAGGCAAAGCCAATCACTGGCACGATCAAAAGAGAGGCCCCGTGTCTGGTCGGAGTATGAGCCGGCCTCTGGTGCAAGGTAGGTGAATTTATGAGTACATCTTGCAAATTCCTAACATGTTAAGCTTTCTCTTTTCAGTCCTAATACTCTCCTGATAAATCGCTAAGGCGCCCAGTGGTAAGAGAGGGAGCGATCTCACCAGAATAGAAGCTGTACAGACACGCCCACGCAGCAGGTGTATTAACGCACAGAATTATCCATCTACGACTGGACCATGCAGCGCTTACTCACACAGTAGATACATTAACAACTGAGCTTTCGAATTGCATTTCCACATTACTCTTTATTGCGTCCCTCTTTTCTAGCTCGGGTTTTGTTTCCCCTGTAGTGACGAGGCAGCAGGGAGCACCCATTCCTGCAGAAATGGTCTCGGGCCCAGAAAGCAGTGTTCCCTGCTTCCAGACCTTCGCATTTCTGACATATCTCTGGTGTCACAGTGGCCCTGGGCAGAAATGGAATGTGTGAGGCCCCTCTAAATTGCGGAGACATAGCGTATTCAGGGCTGTTTGCATCTGAATAGATGCCCCTGCTCCTGAAGCTCCCCCCCCCTCTCTGTCACCTTCAGGCACCTCTTAACAGCTCATCAAGGGCTGGAGGTGTGAGGGTTGCCACCCCGCGGTGCCTCTCCAATGCTGCTGGTATCTGAGCTTTTGTACTGCCTAGGAGTCTGTTACACCCGACCTCAGCATCTGAGTCAAGAAGGGAGGTGGGTGGAAGCTGCGCCGGCTTCAGGGAGCTGCGACCGGTGCCCGGTTAAAATTACGGACAAATAGCGTCCGTTAAAAGATCCTTCACGGACAACGGACAGATGGCCGAAATTACGGACTGTCCGTGAAATTTACGGACGGTTGGTCACCCTAGCAAGGGTTTAGGCAGTCGTTATGAGTTGGCAGTGTTTGGAATGACGAGTTAGACATTATTACTCTCTGTCAAACACTCCGTACCGCCTGAGAAGCCACGACAAGCTGAAGCTGCTGAAATAAACTGTGTGACCCGCAGGCGCTAGTGGTGCCTGGTGCGACAACCATTTTGGCGCCCCCACACCCCATGACCGCCTCCTCGGATTCTCTCACTACCAACGTCAAAAGTGCCCCTCATCTCTCCAATCATAAGTAATTGGTAAATACAGCGCCCCTCTCCTGAGGTCAGCACCCGCTCCACAGGTCAGCGCCCAGTGCGACTGCACCTGTCGCACTGCCCTAAAGCCGGCCCTGGGGACCCGCTATTTCCTGAGACAAGCAGATTTTGGTGCAGAATGGCTCAAAAACTGAATGCTTTTCCCCATTCTTTGGTAAATACTCAGAATAGGTGGTATGGATTGCATTCAATTAATTCTAAAATTAGGGTTATTGGGTTTCTATTTGTGCAACAGATATTGCAACAGCATCTGGAACTCTTGTAATCAGGGTGTAGGTGTTCAACCCTGTAGTGGTATGGCTTGCAGAACTGGAAAAGACTCTTAGCAGGTTATCTCGGCGTAGGGGGTCATCCTGCTTCAGCAGTGACTGGATCACGCACTGAAAAAAGATTCAGGCAAAGCACACTTTTACAGTGGAACAAAAGAAGCAAAAAGTGGTGAGTGACAATAGTGACCGGACGGTATGTCAGGAGGAGGGGTACTCTAGTGCAAATACGTTTGGATTCTGAATTAAAGATTTCTGAGCAGAATGCCTCTCTGTAAAAAAATGTATTTGCATACCACGTCACATGCTTCTTTTATTTCCAATATGTTGTCAAATTCAATATCATAGAAGAGTATTTGACGTTTTTGGAGTCTCCAGGGTTGCTACTGCCTATCCTATAATGACACAGACAGCTCGCAGTTGGTTACTCTATGTATTAACTACACCTAATTAATACATTCATACCACTACAACTGGTGTAACTTACCTTGCACCATATCTGCCTCCTTGTCAGCCGTCCTCACACCTGCCCATCCTCTACTGCTTCCTGTCCAGCCCATTGCAGGAAGTGGAAGCCAGTGTCCAGAATGTCACTCCACTGTCCCGAGGACCGTGCCCTGCTTTCTAGTGTGCGTCCTTGTTGCCCTCATCCCGAGGATCCTGCCCTGCTTTCTACTGTGCGTCCTTGTTGCCCTGATATCACCAACATGACAAGGCTATCAACAATGTGCTCTACAGCGTCGTGTCTGTTTGTCTACCTTGGAACCTACCACTATCCAGTTGCAAAAAGTGCAAATCCGTTTCTAAACTTTCCTAACCGCTCAACCAAGAAGGACCATACAAAGTGAGCCTTGACATCTGAAGAGATTTCAGAGCATCAGGGATTCATTTTAGTGGTAACCCTCCCACTGCATCAATATAAGACGCGCTGCTCAGGATCCAGTCCAAATCTGAAACAAAGGGCCTGATTTAGCAATGGAGCCAGATTACTCCATGGGATGGATATCCTGATCGCTGAAATATGAATCCCATAATATCATATGGGATTCAGATTTCGGCAGACGGTATATCCGTCCCCATTGTGACTGAGTAACCCGTCCGCTGATATCTAAATCAGGCCCAAAGTCTTAAGACAAACAAATATATCTTAGCTTCTTTACGGCTTGAAACTAAAAATATGATGGTCCATAGAGAACAGCATAGCTCTGCCTAGACTCACTAAAGGCAAGTAATCTTACTGAAGTTCCTTCCAGCTACTGCCAAGAATTATTGTGACAAAAATCTATTTCTTTGTTGAAATGAAGCTCTAATAAAATATAAGTCGCATAACAAGCTTCTCCACATCACTGGGCAAGGAGATGTTTGCACTGGTATATCGTTTTCTGCGTCGGGAATTGAACAAATAACCTATTTCTTTTAACTTACCCAGGTTGAACTAAAAACTTACGTCTTGATAGAAAACATGTAGCTTCCTATCAGGGCAAGAAGAACACAGATTTGCTGCTGTTTTGTGCATGAAAAACATTCTTCCATAGAGTTTTGATCATGTGCGTTTGAGAACCATATTTGCATTTCCTGCCCTTGACCCTTCTTCTATGCGTCCATTTTGCTTATGCAAAGCATATGATTTTGCATTTCCAAGTGACTTTCTGGCCACTTTTTCACGCACACTCACCTTTTGCACATGTGTGAATTATTCTCATGTAGTATGCTAAACTATGCACATTAAAAGCAATTTATTCTAGGCTCAGCCTGGATTTTTGTTATTCTCTTTTATAAATCATTCATTTTTTGCACTTGAATGAGTTGCATTTTCGATGGCCAAATTCCACCCAAAAAACCTTTTCATTGGCTCCCATAGCGCATACTGCTTAAGTATGACTAATGACCAAGGCAACACTAAGCGAAGGTCCCATGACAGTACTGGTCGCTTTCAAGATGATTCCTTTTGCCCAATCCAGTCTTTTACGAACTTGCTGAGCTGCCCAGTTTCTCTCAGAGTGAACAAAACAAATGTAAAGACTCACTAGAGATTACTACTAATGGCAATATATATATATATATATAGTTAGGACCTATTTTCCATAGGAAATGCGCAACATTCCATTCCCAATGACTTTGGCGCCGGTTGACGAAATTTTCAAAACTCGTGGGCATCTGGTCCGCTCCTAACTTGAAAGTTTCGGGGTGATTCGGCAAGCGGGGGCCAAGAAAAACGGGGGGTCCCAAAACGTGTTTTCCCATGCAATTTCCCATAGGAAACTTTAGACACAGCTGCAGCCCGAACTGCTAAACGGAATTACACAAAAATTGGCAAAAAGGTAGCTCTTTGTTCAGAAAGAACTCTTTTTGTTAAATGGTGTAAATCCGTTCAGTAGTTGCTGATAAAATCAAAAGTAAAAAACTTTTTATATATATGGCCGCGGAGGATCCGCGCACCCTCTCGATCACGAGCTGTGTGCTAATTGGTTGTCAACACTCAAAACCAGGAAGTGTTGGCAGCCTTCTGGTGCCTCGGTAGAACAGAGGCACAAGAAATCAGTAAAAGAAATATGCAAAACGCGACAAGGGGGCAGGGTAGAAACACCCTGACCCCCTAGGCCTGCTTACGGGGTCCCACAAGGACCCCCAGGGCCCAAAAAAAGAATATTTTTTTAAAAATGGGAAAATCTGCGGAAGATATGCTGATCCGGCAGCAGGAAAAAAAATGAAGCGCGACCCCCCTTCCCAAAAATTTTATAAAATAAAAAAACAACAGCCGGCCCCAGGGATTGGGTCCCCGGGCCCATAAGTGGCCTGAGGAGGGGGGCAACGCAGCCCCCCCCCCATAACAATAAAAAAAAAGCCCATGCCCCGGGGGATGGGGTCCCCTGGGCCGATTATGGCCTCAGGAGGGGGGCCACGCGGCCCCCTTCCAAATTTTTAAAAAATATATCTTTATTCGATTTTTTCCATATTACACAAAGCACCCCCCGACCTTGACCCATGCCCGAACAGAAAAACAAATTTAAATACATAATTCGTCAGAATGGTCCGTTAAGTACAAAGGTGCAGAGCAATTTCATCATATACACACAATACAGTTAGTCATGATAAACACAGTTCTTGCTGGGCTACTATTTCTCAATATATACCCAAAAATCTATAAGGAATATCAATCCGTCCTAGGTGTGATATTGTATCCATTGCAACAGTGTATCCCAAATCATCATACCTCTTTTGCGTTTGCTATGACCTTTATTTTTATATATGGCCACCTCGAGGCTGCATGTTGCGAGCAACCGAGCACTCCATTATAAGAACGCCAGTGGGTTCGGGTCCAGCCATGATGAGGCTATGCATAGCCACAAAGATCAACCCTTGCATACGTTTCGGCCGGCTAACATTTGCTACGCCCAACATTATCTCTTCCGTTGTAATACTCACTCCTGTTTGGAATATTTCTGATAAAAAAACGGAAATTTCTGCTATCAAATTTGACAATGCATTGCATGAGGCAAACATGTGAACAATATCGGCCTCAAACAATGTGCTGAGAGGGCATGTCGTTCCCTTTCCGGTTCCCACTTTGCTATTTTGTTCGGGGTATAGTACAATGAAAAATAGGTTTTATAAAATTGGGCTTGTATTTTTATCGACATCAAGCAGGTCCGAGATAGTTCATAGGAGTGGATGGGGATTTGGGGTGATACTCCTAATTTAACCTGCCAGATAACCATCTGTTTATCCATGTCATCTGGAAATAAAGAGTTCAGAGAGTCATATATCTCTCCAATGTTTAGGATAGATTTTTTTTGCATAAATTCTCTATAATTTGGCTTGTTTGAAATTTTACCCGGCCTCCCCCTTTTTTTGACAGAAAATCTCTAACCTGTAAGAATTTAAAAAAATCCATATGGCTGATATCGTATTCAACACGTAGTGCATCAAAGGTCTTCAACCCATTCAGTGAATAAAAGCAGCCATGCTGCACCATCCCCGCCTGACTCCACCTATCCATACAACTATTGCGGAAGATCTCTGCAAGGTCATCATTATTGCCCACAGGAGTATAATGAGAGTAACACCCGAGTCCTAGTAATTTCCGAACATTACCCCAAACCTTGTATATACCAGAAATAGTCTTGAATGTAACTTTTTTGAAATAGCTATCGTTAACATGTCGCCAGAAGCATCCTTCACAGTCCTTCCCCAGGATAAGTTCTTGCGGAGTAGGTATATTACAGCCGTTGGGTTCTGTAGAGATGAGTACCACACAGTATCTTAATACGGTAGCCCAGTAGTATACCTTAAAGTTGCGTGCCCAAATAGGTGGTATTAGCATACTATTTTCCAGCCTGTGGACGAATGGGTCGATATAAATCGCGAATAGAAGAGAAGAGCAGTGGCACCCCTGCCTCGTCCCTCTAGTGATGGTGAATCCTTTCAGATAAAACCCCGTTAATCAAGACGCTGGCACCTGGATCAACGTATAGCATTTGGGTGGCTTTTATAAATCCTTCACTAATACCACAGCGTAGCATGGTTGCCCAGAGAAATTTCCAGTAGACCCTATCGAACGCTTTTTCAGCGTTGAGTAATATAAGCGCCACAGCACCTCCTGTCACCTCTGTAAAATCAAAGAGAGAAGATTACCCTTTGGACGTGGTCAATTGTAGACCTCCCGGGAATAAACTAGTGCTGGCGATCAGAAACGATTTTATGTACAATTGGCGCCAGTCGGGTAGCCAAAAGTTTGGGATACATTTTAGAATCTCTGTTTATCAATGTAATAGGGCGATAAGACCCCATTTCTAGAGGATCCTCAATTTTGGCGGATGACCATGAGGCAGGTGGATTCCCACCCTGAAAGATATAAACAAATAATTCCAGTATTATTTCTTTGAGTTGGGCTGCGAACTTAACATAAAACTCCGTTGGGATCCTGTCTATACCTGCTGCTTTCCTGATAGCCAGGGTGTTCATGGAGAGAAAAATCTCCTCCCAGTAAAGTGGGTTATCTAGCCTGTCTTGATCCTCTTTCTCAAATCTGACTGCTGTATTTAAATCTAGATATGCCTCAGGATTACCCTGTTCACTTTCTACTTCTTCCATTAGTATTTCAGTAATATAGTTTTTAGCAATTGCCACTCGACTTTGTTCGTTATCCGTTACCTGTCCCTCCTGAACAGCTTTGATTAGATTTCCCTCAGCCCTACCCAGATTCTGCTGTAATGTCGCCATCTTTTGTTTGCCCTCTTTATTGGAGCTAAAAGAGAATTGCATTGTTTCCGCTCGGATGCCCGCCTGTAGAGTGTCCCAGACCACATCAATTGCTGCACTACCCAGGTTATCCGCCAAGAAGCCCGGGATCCAATTCCTCATATGTTGGCAATATTTCTCATTCCTCAATAGGGCTCTTTCAAATGTCCATATCCTTGTCATGGATTTATTTACTCCACATACTAGATTTAATTCTAATGGATTATGGTCCGATAAGACCCTTGGTAGTTTTTCTATTACACAGGCAGACCTCAGGGAGTTAGATATAAGCATATAGTCTAGCCGTGCATGCCAGGAGTGCGGATAAGAGAAATACGTGAATCCCGGGTCCCCAGAGTGGTTTTAATGCCAACCATCAATCAACCCATGTAGCACGCAAATATCTCTTAGTGCCTGGAAAACTTTCGGCTTCCAAGCTTGGTATTTAAAGTCTGGGCCCAGAGACCAATCTACTGGCAAGTGTAAGTTAAGATCCCCACACACAATCAGAGTGAGGGGCCAATGCGCCAGTTCATTAGCGATGCTAACCAACACATCTGGGTCGTCGTTGACATTGCCATAGATAGTACACAATGTCATCTTATTTTACCCATTGTCATAGTGACATTGGTAATTGCCCATCGTCCAAATTTATCGGCTAGTGACTGTGTAAATTGTAATATAAAAAACAAGGTGGTCCTCGATATTGATTCAAACAAAAATATATAAGTATAAATTATGTCTTATTTGTGCGATTAATCGGAATTAATTCCTCTTCAATACTGAGGGTCCCTGAGGGCCAACTAACCCATCAGGTACCTCCAGTATGCGCCAGGGAGCTGCGTTGCAGGGAGGTGTTCAGAGGCCATGCTCCTTTTTACACCTCTCTGCAACGCAGCTCTGTGGCGCTTACTGGAGGTACCTAGTGAGCTAGTTTGACCCTGGGGACCCTCAGGATTCAAGGGGACTTAATCTCTCAACTTAAAACGGACACAGGGCGCGTTTACACAGTGACGAAGGGAGGGGACGGGCCTGAGGTGACGTGTGCAAACACGCCCTGTGGCGTGTTTTAAGTTGGGGAAATAATTCCCTTTCAATCCTGAGAGCCCCTGGAGGCCAACTAGCCCACCAGGTGCTTTCAGTAAGCGCCATTGTGCTGGGTTGCAGAGAGGTGGTCCAGGCCGTACCCTTTTTTACACCTCTCTGCAATGGCGCTTACTGGAGGTACCTAGTGGGCTAGTTTGACCGTAGGGACCTTCAGGATTCAAGGGGACTTAATCTCACAACTTAAAACGGACAGAGGGCGTGTTTACACAGTGTAGAAGGGAGGGGACGGGGCCTGAGGTGACGTGTGCGAACACGCCCTGTGGCGCGCTTTAAGTTGGGGAAATAATTCCCCTTCAATCCTGAGGGCCCCTGGGGGATAACTAGCCCGCCAGGTGCTTCCAGTAAGCGCCACTGCGCTGTGTTGCAGAGAGGTGGTACAGGCTGTGCCCCTTTTTACACCTCTCTGCAACGCAGCTCTGTGGTGCTTACTGGAGGTACCTAATGGGCTAAGTGGACCCTAGGAACCCTCAGGATTCAAGGGGATTTAATCTCCCAACTTAAAACGGCCACAGGGTGTGTTTACACAGTGGTGAAGTGAGGGGATGGGGCCTGAGGTGACGTGTGCAAACATTCCCTGTGGCACGTTTTAAGTTGGGGAAATAATTCCCCTTCAATCCTGAGGGCCCCTGGGGGCCAACTAGCTCACCAGGTGCTTCCAGTAAGCGCCACTGCGCTGCGTTGCAGAGAGGTGGTCTAGGCTGTGCCCTTTTTTACACCTCTCTGCAACGCAGCTCTGTGGCGCTAACTGGAGATACCTGGTGGGCTAGTTAGACCCAAGGGACACTCAGGATTGAAGAGGACTTTATCCCCCAAATTAAAACGGCCACACGGTGTGTTTGCACACATGTCACCTCAGGCCCCCCCCCTTCACCAGTAAGCAAACGCGCCCTGTGGCGCGTTTTAAGAGGTAGTTTTAGTCCCCCTACCCTTTTATGGACTAGGGGCTTACAGAGGAGGCTATGGTAATCACAGGGGTACCCCAACGCATAGTGTTCCCTAGTGTATGTAGGTGTTTTAACTGTATTCTAAGTGTTTTTTTGCATAGCACTGGCTCAAGGACTGGTTAGTCAGAGTCAGTTACCACCAGTACCCATCAGAACAAGCATTGGCATAGCCAATAGGTCTTGCATTTGGGACCTTATAAGTGTTTAGCCATGCAACAGTTGGTGTTGTTGCACCAAGGATATTCTGCTGCATAACTAAATACTTATAGGGTCCAAAAAGCGAGACCTATTGGCAATGCCAATGCTTGTTTGTTTTTTGTTGCTGTTTTGTTTAAGTTGCCAGATCTACAATAGCTGGACATGGTTTTTGTTAACAGTTCTTTGCATCAAATGGACTTGTTTTCATTTCTCTGAATGTTTCCATTCTGGTTGTAGGAAGCAGTCATTCCCGGGGGTGTGGGGGCTGCCTAGCTGTGCGCATGCGCCGAACTTTGCAAATGAGAAAAAGCCTGGTGCAGGCACAATTTACAAGTGTGGAGTGAGTGAGCCCCAGGCAGCATGACTCACTCACACAGGAGTTCATGCACTGCACCTGCATACTCAGCATGGTTGAAGGAAACTCGACCCACTCCCTCCCAGGCATCGAACACAAATTTACCAAGAAACTCTGAGAAGAGCCTGCCTGCTGCACTGATGGCTGGTGGTGTGTGTGCCTGGTGAAAGCGTGCACTGACGGCTGGTGATGTGTGTGCCCAGTGAAAGCGTGCACTGACAGTGTGTTTGCCCAGTGGAAGCGTGCACTGACGGCTGGTGGTGTGTGTGCCTGGTGAAAGCGTGCACCGACAGCTGGTGGTGTGTGTGTGTGCCTGGTGAAAGCGTGCACTGACGGCTGGTGGTGTGTGCCTGGTGGAAGCGTGCACTGACGGCTGGTAGTGTGTGTGCCTGGTAGAAGAGTGCACTGATGGCTGGGTGTGTGTGTGCCTGGTGGAAGTGTGCACTGACGGCTGGTGGTGTGCATGCCTGGTGGAAGCGTGCACTGACGGCTGGTGGTGTGTGTGCCTGGTGGAAGTCTACATTGACGGCTGGTGGTGTGTGTGCCTTGTGGAAGCGTGCACTGACGGCTGGTAGTGTGTTTGCCTGGTGGAAGCGTGCACTGATGGCTGGTGGTGTGTGTGCCTGGTGAAAGCGTGCACTGACGACTGATGGTGTGTGTGCCTAGTGGAAGCAGGAGCATTCACAGTGATAGAAGACACAAATGAAACTGACGAAGAGGGAGGGGGATAAGGGAGGGAGGAGTGCGAGCAGAGGAGCGTTCACAGTGATTGAAGACACAAATGAAACTGACGAAAAGGGAGGGGGGAGTGCAAGCAGAGGAGCCTTATTACAGCAATAAAAATACAGATGGCAGCACGTGCACACGCTCGTGAACGCAAGCTGGAGGCCAGCAACCGCCTCTGGTGGCACTTTTAAAAGCCACTTACTAAATGTCTCGAAGAGACAGCGCATGCGCTGTCTCAGGCGAGACCTAAAAAGTGGTGGGTACAGGATGATTTTGCAACAAGGCCCCTTTCTGCTCCTCTGTTTGTTCTTTCTGCACGTCTTCCTTCTTCCTGCACTTTTCTTCGTTTTTGAGGACTTCTGTTGCTTCTTTCTGCGTTTCTTATTCTTCTTTCTGTGCGATTTTTCTTCTTCCTTCACATGTCCTACCTCTGTAGGCATAGTTAGAAATTAGCATTTAAAAAAACCTTTGAAATTCACTGAAAAAAACATAGGTTTCAGGCACGTTATAGTTAGAAATTAGCATTGAAAAATCCTTCAAATTCACTGAAAAAACAAAGGTTTCAGGGACGTTATAGTTAGCTGGACATTTCACTCCTACAAAACCATAGAAATGCCCCCTTTATAGTTAGTTCAGCTAACTATAACTTGCGCGCCCGCAATGCACTGCTGATGGCATCACATATTACATCACTCATGACATGGTCAGTGACGCCACTCATGACATGACTCATGATGGCACCTCTATAAGTAGTATTTACTTCAAGATCCAAAGGGAGTTTGAAAATGATATGTTATGTGAATATTAACCTTTAGAATCCTTAGATACTAGGAGAAATACCCCTTGCACGGATTTAGACATTTTGTGTCTGATTTCAAATCTCGTTCAGAACATTTTGTTCATGAATGTGGCTGCCATGAGTTGAAGATCCCACAGAAACGTGTCAGAGTTATTTTTCATAAGCTGTTTATTGCCATTCAACCTTATTTTTAAGATTGAACTGGTATGTTTGTAGGGCAGGAACATAAATGTGTTTTTAACCTTTTAATGTATGATGATAGTGCTGTCTTCTAATGAGGGATGGGACTAACTTTGAACAGAAGATTTAGATTGATTAATCAATTAATAAATGCATTTTCATCCTGAACACAATGGTACTGTAAAGTATCCTACACTGGAATCTAGTTAGAAATTGTATCTACATTAGGGAATAGTGTTTTTTGAATTCCTGGACCAAGCAAGAACCTCTATCATAATACATTATTAATTTGTGGGTCAGTCACTTGAGACGCCTATTTCATGCTTGGACTGGCAGAGGATATTTTTTGCCTATTTTTTCCATTCTACAATGACTCTGAATGCAACACTGTTTTGCATTTCTTTTTAATGAGCCATGTTTTTATTTTGCTTAACTTTTAGACTCCTTTTGCCTATTTTTTTTTATTATTTGTTTTTTACATTTTCCCTTATCCTGCTGTGGGTAATCAATAAAACAGCTATGGAAGAAACATAGATCATGAATCTATGTTTCTTCCATAGCTGTTTTATTGATTTGTTCTGCACAGACACATGGTCTTTCAGGATTGCACTGCTGCACAGGCCTAGCTTTCAAAGATGTGCCAAGGTTACCCTCAGTGAAACCAGACTACCTGTGTGAATTCTTCAAGTTTGAGCAGTGGGGAAACTCATCCATAGCTCTCGTCAAGGCAGTATGCTACCTCTGTCTGCCACAGCGTGTCAGTTCTGTTTTTCCTTGAGTGGCTGTTTTCAAATTGTAACCTTCATACTAATGTTACATCCCATATGGCTACGGAACGTGTGTGCGAAAGTGTTAACACAGTTAAAAAGAACAGACCTTCCAGAACTCCCCCTCTACCACAGTCCCTAGATGATAATATGCGTACTTTATTTTACAATTATCTTTTGCATTGATTTTTAGTATAGCTGCGAGGAGCAAGTCCTTTAGTTGGTCTGCTCAAAGGAGTAATTATTGATTGTCTGACTGAATCCCGCATGCGTTTAGCACGCATGCCTTTACAACGCCAGCATTAGACCAAAGGCGCTGTTATGACGCATTCCTTTAGTATGAAAGTTGCTACAACGATTTGTGTTATGGGGATGCTGTACTTTGGAATAGTATCCTTTACTATTCCATCTCCAGTCTGCGCAACAGTAGGGAATGTGTTGGACTAAAAATTCAACCCCACTCCAACAATGCGCCCCCTAAAGCAAGTCGTTGTAACAACTTGCTTGTTAAACGAATAAGTGGTTGCCGACATTGTAAAGGCACAGCGTGATGCCGGCTTCATAATAAAGGCTGTTTCTCGCTAATATTTACATGAATGTAAAGATTATGTTCAATAGTTTCACAACTGAAAACAAAATCCGAGTAGTTGAAGAGCACATGCAGTAGAGCCCTGTTCATCACAAGGCTGTGAAGAAGCAGTCGATGCTTTAGCTACCTGCAGCGGGAAAAAATGACTAACCGCTAAGAGTGGTTTCACATCCTTGCTATATATAGAAATCCTATTACAATTCCCCTTACCTGCCCTCTGCCTCCCGGTGCCAGCCTCCTCCGAGCCCTTTGTATCTCCTGAAGTAAATAATGCCCCGTCCTGCTCGGTGCACACGCTGAAAGCCAGGGAAAGGCTCTGTAATTGAGCTGAAAACTTACACAGCCCAAGCCTGGCATTTACACCCATTGTGGAGAGTTATTTGTAGTTGGCGCCATTGCTGCCGGCTGGGAAAGCTAGGAGAGATTTATACATTTCCGAGCGCACCATTTTTTAAAGACATGAAGGTCCACAGGCAAAGAAATAAACCCTGTAAAACTTTCTAATGCTAGTGGTATCAAGGAGCTTAGGGTGTGGGGGTGTGGGGAGAGGCAATCCAAGGCGCCCAAATAATGTAGTGTTGTAAGAATGCAGTCGCGCCCTTGACATGTACAACTCATTGCAAAGAGGGCAAGATGGCAAACTATGAGCCCCTAGTGAATCGAGGCAACTATCTTCTCAGCGGTAATCACACTTACATCAATTCTTTGTCTCGCTTTCGTGTCAACAAAATACTTCGAATTAGAATTGTTACTGGTTTTAGTAAAATGATGACATGTACTGCTGGACTGAACTCATCTTCAAAGACAGTGAGGGTTGGCTTGGCTGCAGTCCACTGTAGAAGATTCCATGACTGTTTTATTGAACAACTAGTGGAGAGAAACAGTGCCTAATGTGTAAAAGAATAAGGGGCCCAAAGTTTTTCACACCAACGCTGTCTAGCCTTAATCCCACCCAATGCCTCTTTCATTCCCCATCGTCTGTGCCCCTTTCACTCATGCTTGAAGGTCCTTTTTCATCCCTGCTTTTCTTCCCTCGAACCTGATTTCCCATCTTTCTCTTCTCCCTTATTTTCCCCTTTTCTGTTTTTTCTCTATCTTGTTGAAGGTCAAGGTCTAATTAGGAAAAATAAGTCCCAATACCTAAAAATAAGTGCGGGCAGGCCACATCTACAACCACTGGCTCAAATTAAGCATTGGAGAGAAGAAAGAGAGGAAAATGCTGTGACTCCCAAAAGGCCACCGATAATGTTTTTTATGTACCAGATCCTCCTTTCCACTGTGTGCTGCCCGATCCTGTACTTACAGTGTTGCAATATGTGACCTGAGCATGTGTGACAGGAGCCCAGCTCGCACTGACGTCCAAGGAGGCACAATATGGCACTGTTTGCACCAGGCGAGCCGTAATCCTGTTGTCTGCTGACACATGTATACAGGACAGACATTAGCAGGCAAATAAGATTAAAAGGCAGCCTGTTTATTACCGTCTTCCTGAATGTTGACAAGATTACTAGGGCTGATGAGTTCGAAGTCAGGGCATCAGCAGCACTGGGGAAGGAACCAAGCTAGAAGCAATCTAAAAGACAAAATAATGGGGGTAGAATTGGGTGTATTGTGACTTCTTTTACCGGGATTCACTTATTGTTGATCCTTCCTCAAAATGTATTTAGAAGCGTTAACATGTGGATGCCTCCATCATGATGCTCAAATGCATTGTAAATTCGCTAATGGTCGTTAAGCCATTTGTAACGGCACCCATTGAGTTCTCAATACCCAAAGGTGCACTGGAAATCATGAACGCAGTGCACATGCTGTCGACCTTTGCACATCGCAAAAGCTGAGACGAAAATGGGCATTGCTCGTTTCTTGCAATCAGTTGCACAAATGAGTTGCTACTTGTTAGGATCAGAAGGCCGTAGGTCTCCTTTCCGGATGTATGACGTTACAACGCATACTTTTACCACGCATACCTTTACAATGCGGTTTTTACCACGCATACCATTACAACACATAGAGCTTAGAGGTGCTGGATAGTGGTAAGTATAATTTTCTATTCCAACTCCAGTCCCCGTGGACACTAGGGAAGGTGTTGGATAGAAAATTAAACTGATTCCCTATCCTAGAGCGCCCCCCAGCGCAATGCGTTGTAATGGTATGCGTGGTAATGCCTGCGTTGTAATGGTAGTGCGTTGTAAAAATTTCGTTGTAAACGTTACATACCCTCCTTTCCCCTATCCTGAGTGTAGCTACAGGCAGGAATATGCTGTAGCGCGCTACTTGCACTACATCTCCCAGAATGCCCTGGTATGGGGCAAAAGTACAGGGAGATACCGGCTGTCTATGGGCCAATCAGAGACGATGAGGGGAGGCTCATATACCTCCCCCACCAAGATGGCGGCGCTTGGTTTTCCTCGCTTCACTCCATAGGCGTGTTCCGTGTTTGTGCCTTAAATCTACCCTGGTTTCTGTGATCGTTCGCCTGGGCGATTCATTCCTGCTCTCTCCTGAACCCTCCTCGATTCTTAGCGGCTCGCTGCATTTCGCCGTCCGGCGTGAGGGCTGGCTGCTTTCTTTGTTTGCACAATAACTTTATTGAGCCTGGACGCCGTGCTCCACACCTCGTTCCCGCTCCACCCTCCTTCACCTTAGTGACTCTTGCCCTGAAGATTCGTGTGGCGCAAGGACGCGCTTACGCGAAACAAACTTTGTTTTCCTGCGGTTGGATTAGTGCAGCGCGAGGACGCGTCTGCACTTAATAAACTGTTCCGGTTTTCGTATCCTTTGGAAACGCGAGGAAGCGTTTCTATTCAAAGAACCCTTGGCCGCTTTATTATTTTTTGGAAACGCGAGGTAGCGTTTCGGTAACAAACAATTTCCACACGGGGAATTCCTGAGAACGTGAGGTCGCGTTTTTCCTGATTTAAAGAGACAGTCCTTCTTGGTTCAGTACCTATTCTCCCACGAGGATATTTCTTACCTTTTTCTTTACCTGGATACAGTCCCTGAGATATAAGGGAAAAAGAAGCCTTCCTGGAACTCCTTGGCCTTCCTGTTTATTTTATATAGAGAGACCTAAAGACTCCTGCTTGGTTCGTATCATTTTGTTTCTGGTGCTATTTGGAAACCTTATAAGTTTGTTGACTCTCAAAGGTCAGGTAAGAGCGTGACAGCATATTCCTCCTATATTAACTAGTAAGCAAGTTAGAAGTCTTTCATGATTGAATGTTACTTATTTCTTTTGTGTTTCTTGTCTTTCTACCTTCTGCAGGGAGCTGTGCTGAAGTGAAGTCTGGTTCTCTGACTGAACTACATTTAGACCTATGGTTTTGGTCTCTCTCTTTTTCTAAGATAGAAAGCCGTCCCCTTGTGTTTCTTTAATCACCGGGGAAGGGCTATCTTGGGGAAGGGGATTGACACTGTCTGGTTTCTGCCTGGATACTGGTCTACGCCCGACACTACTGCAGATAAGAATGCAAAGCATGGAGTGGTTGTTCGCTGTCCAGCAGTGGCGGCTGGCAGGGAACAGGGGTGGCGAGGCAGGGGGACTGGGCAAACAAAATATATATTTTTTCAAACACTAACCTTTACACGGCCACTGTATCTCCTCAGTTTCGGTCCTGCTGTCTCTCCTCAGCTTCGGTCCTGAGGCACACAGGCTGCCCTAAGCCAATCAAAATGCTGCAGTGCAGTGTTGTGATTGATCTGAGTGCCGTGGTTCGGCGCTCAGATGGCGTGTGGGAGCCTGTGCATGTTCCCCACCAGGCTGTGTATTTCTGCCTGGTGGGGAACATGCAAAGTGCGCATGACTGTTTGGCAGGCCTAAGACGGCCTGTCAAACAGTCATGCGCACTTAGAGTGTGCCCACCACTCCTCCCCCTGTGACCCCAGCCCCGCCCGCCCTAATCGAACCCCAAGCATAGAAAAATAAAATTATAACTACATTATTATCATTTTATTCTGTATTTTTCCTGCACTGAGAGCAGTGGGGCGATGCTCCTCCGCCTTTGCAGAGGAGCTGTCCCTGCGTATCCAGCGGTGTGACACAGGCAGCCCTGAGGCGCAGGGGAGCACCCAACCCTTCAGGGGCCCCAATACTGTCAGAGGGGCCCCATTCCACTCAAGACCAATGTATATTTGTGCAATATGAGACACTCGGAGGCCCCTCTTCACATTCTGGAGGGGCCCGACTGTATTGTGTTACCCACTGTAACTCTCCTACAGTGTAAGCTGCCAAGATTTCACAGCTTACACTTTTCCATGACTTATCCACAATGTGCCCCATTTTGTGGCATGGTAACGTCAATCACTTTAAAGGCCAGGGGTTGCAATGGTGGCACAATGTGAGTAGGAATGCTGAAATGGAGATCTGCTTATCTTAATATGGCATCCGAGCATACAAAATGAGGCAGAGAGCAGATTCAGTCTCTATTCATATTTATAAAGCGGGCAGTTTGCACCTCAATGTAAACAGTGCCTTTGACCTGGAAGGTATATAAGAATCTTTTCCAGGGCAAAGATTGAGGCTGCTCGCAGCATGTGGTAAAGCACTGTTTTACGAACAACCTCTCAATCAATCAATCAATCAATCAATCAAACAATTTATAAAGCGCGCTGCTCACCCGCTAGGGTCTCAAGGCGCTGGGGGGGGGGTCGGTTACTGCTCGTACAGCCAGGTCTTGAGTTGCTTCCTGAAGGAGAGATGGTCCTGGGTCAGCCGTAGGTGGATGGGAAGGGAGTTCCATGTCTTGGCCGCCAGGTAGGAGAAGGATCTTCCTCCGGCGGTGGCTCTGCGAATGCGTGGTACGGTGGAGAGGGCGAGGCTGGTCGAACGCAGCTGGCGGGTGGGCGTGTAGAAAGTGAGGCGGTTGTTGAGGTACTTGGGGCCCAGGTCGTGGAGAGCCTTGTGAGCGTGGGTGAGGAGTCTGAACGTGATCCTCTTGCTGACGGGGAGCCAGTGCAGGTCTCTCAGGTGGGCGGAGATGTGGTTGTGGCGGGGGATGTCCAGGACGAGTCGTGCGGAGGCGTTCTGTATGCGCTGGAGTCGTTTCTGTAGTTTGGCTGTGGTTCCCGCGTAGAGGGTGTTCGCGTAGTCCAGTCGGCTGGTGACGAGTGCCTGGGTGACCGTCTTCCTGGTTTCGGTGGGGATCCATCGAAAGATCTTTCGGAGCATGCGCAGGGTGTTGAAACAGGATGACGAGACTGCGTTGACTTGTTTGGCCATCGAGAGGGAGGAGTCCAGGATGAATCCCAGGTTTTGTGCGTGGTCCGTTGGCTTGGGGGCGGTGCCCTGGGCAGGGGGCCATCAGGAGTCGTCCCAGACGGAGGGGGATGATCCCAGGATGAGGACTTCCGTCTTGTCTTGAGTTCAGTTTCAGGCGGCTGATCTTCTTCCACTCGGCGACGTCTTTCATTCCTTCATGTAGGCTGGCTCTGGCGGTGGCGGGGTCGTTGGTGAGGGAGAGGATCAGCTGGGTGTCGTCGGCGTAGGAAATGATGTTTAGGTTGTATTGGCGTGCGATGGCCGCGAGGGGGCTCATGTAGATGTTGAAGAGGGTGGGGCTGAGCGAGGATCCTTGCAGTACGCCGCAGGCGACTTCGGTGGCCGCGGATCGGAACGGGGGGAGGCGGACTATCTGTGTTCTTCCGGCGAGGAACGAGATGATCCACTCCAGTGCCTTCTCTTGGATTCTGGTGTTGCTGAGGCGCTGTATTAGTGTGCGGTGGCAAACTGTGTCGAACGCTGCAGAGAGGTCCAGGAGGATGAGGGCAGCTGTTTCCCTGTTGTCGAGCAGGGATCTGATGTCGTCGGTGGCTGCGATGAGGGCGGTCTCGGTGCTGTGGTTGGCTCGGAAACTGGACTGTGAGGGGTCGAGGGATCCGTTCGTCTTGAGGAAGGCGGCGAGCTGTTTGTTGACGGTCTTCTCGATGACCTTGGCAGGAAAAGGGAGGAGGGAGATGGGGCGGAAGTTCTTGAGGTTGGTGGGGTCCGCTGTTGGTTTCTTCAGGAGGGCGCTGAGCTCGGCATGCTTCCAGCTCTTCGGGAAGGTGGCGGTGGTGAAGGAGATGTTGATGATGTCCCGGAGTTGGGGTGTGATGATCGACTCGGCCTTGTTGAAGATGTGGTGGGGGCAGGGGTCGGTATGGGATCCGGAGTGAATGGTGTTCATTGTGCGGGTGGTGTCTTCAGTGCTGACCGGGGTCCAGTTGCAGAGGGTGGTGGTGGGGGGCGTTGGTTCGGTGGTTGGGTGCGTGGTCTGTGCGCCGAAGCTGTTGTGTATATCAGCGATCTTGCGGTGGAAGAATGAGGCGAGTGAGTCGGAGAGGTCTTGCGAGGGTGTGATGTCGTTGTTTCCGGCGCTGGGGTTGGAGAACTCTTTGACGATGCTGAAGAGTTCCTTGCTGTTGTGGGTGTTGTTGTCCAGTCGTTCTTTGAATGTTGTTCTTTTGGTGGTGCGGATCAGCTGGTGGTGTATGTGGGTGGTGTTCTTGAGGGCTGTCATGTTTTCTGTGGTCTGGTCATGGCGCCAGGCTTTTTCGAGGGTGCGGCAGTCCGAGGGGGCCTCTCTGAGCAGAAGGCCCCCTATTAGTGCAATGCACATTTCGTGGGCCTTGATTTCCTGATGCCTAGTACTGTGGTGATGTCATTATCAAAACATTGCACCCAAAATGGTTGATTTCTTTGGAAACATCACGCATACAAATATATTATCTAAAAAATGAACAGAATTAAGTAGAAAGTTACAAACACTGATCATGTAAGGTATTTTACATTGATCAATTATCTGTCCACCCACTATAAGAAAGGGAGGGAAAAGACAAAAAATTGCTGTTTGGCACTGTGGGAGTGTACATCGTGGGAGGTTACTGAGATTAACAGCACCGTCCTATCTTACCTGGTCCCATTGGTATGTTTATGGCAGATTCATGAGCAAACTGCTGGGACTCCCTCTATTATGTTGCTCCATGCCGCACAGCGCCACAGCCACCATGATATATTTTCATGTTTTGTTAAAAAGAGAGCAATTTATTGAAATCATACTCATGGCTGCATACATGTTTAACAACACTAAACCTTCATTGTCACGCAGAAAAGCAGGTGAAATGATTAAATGGTTAGAACATTTATCTAAAACTCAACCAATTACTGGTTGGGGCTATGTGCAGACCCCGCAGAACAGCTTTTACGCAGTGTGTGCAGGTCAATAAGAGATGGTGACATTTAACAGGGCAGTGTGTGCTGAGTCTGCAAGTGCAAATCAGGCCTGGCATTTACTGCTCCAAGGGGATTTCTCCACGTTTAAATTATTAAAAAATCAATTGGTGGGTTATTCATCAAGGGCATGCGCAGCAATTTGCCCTGTGCAGTTCTGATAGTTGTGCACCTGATAAAAATGAGTGATTGAATGAAAGATCCATGGTACTGTAATTTAATGCCAGAACGGAGAAGTTTTTGGGACTGATGGGAAAAAAACTGGGTCATGAATAAAGAAATGCATCAGGAGGATTTTTTTTAATGTTGAGGATTGCAGAAAAACCACCGCCCTAATGTTAAGGTAAATGCACTATGCCAAATTAAAAATGTTTCTTTATTTTTTCACTTGGAATATCATTTGCTGCATAAAGAATTTGCCATAACCTGTGAAGGCCTAAAAATAGGGGATTTCAGCAGCATTTCAATCAGGTATTCTTGGGTCATCCATGTGTATGATTAGTAGTGTGGGAAAACCATTGCAAATTCTAGTTTATCTACCTAAAAGTACAACGTTTTGGGTGGCCACCTCATTTGCAAAGACAATTCTCTTGGACATCCCCCCCCACCACTTCTACACCTATAGATGTTAGTTAAGACTGCAAAAAAGGTGTATCCTGACAATTTTCCGCATTCATAGCATAGGGCTACATATAAAGAAACAGGTTCTGATTTCCTGAATCAGGATCCAAACTTTACGTGGATACTCGTGACTTTTTAAGCGCTTAAGTTGCAATGCTAAAAAAGTATTAATTTATGTAATGCATGGATATCACACTTTCGATAAACTTCTGGTGCAGTGCAAGGTTTTCCCATCCTTTACACGCCACAAATACGTCACAACGTTCTAAAAAGATACACGGCATGAATGTGCATTTAGCACTCAATTCTTAAATGGTCTAGTAGCGATATTAAGATAAGTGTTGCATTTGACGTTATAACTAAAGTGCATTTAGTGTAGGACTAGTGAATTTACTCAAACTCAACTGTATTACATGAGGTATTAATAAACCATCCTTAATTGGCGGACATGTACTTACTATAAAGATGAAATTCGACTTTCTTAATGTGTGCCTTAGTACACTGATTAACATTTACTGTTTTAATAACTGAATAAAAACCATCCTCATACATATAGAATGTGATTACACTACAAACGATAGTTTATGTATTGAGTGCATTAATATTTCATTAGTTTGATTTAAATGTAGTTCTTAGCCAAACTTACACATGATTAATCAAAGGATTTACTATATGCCTGATGTAACGTGAACCTAATGCACTGATGATTCATATTTGTTGGTGTTTAAATGTGCAAATGCACATTAAATGTGCACTCTTGCTAATACTTTAAGCTGACAATTTAGGACTATAATTCTTCATGCTGCATACGTGTGGGTTTTTAGTTTCTGCAAACTTGACATTTCTTGCAGGTATTCACATGCATTGTTAGTTGTAGAATAGATACATTACTGTACTACAGATAGAGAAAGAGCCTGAAAAGAAGACCTTGGCGAAGGAACATGGAAGGCGAGGGTGTTAACTGAAAGGCCTATTCAGCAATGTTTCAATCTGGCTTGTGCGTGAGAAGACAATTTCGTTCCCATGTTCGGTGTGGGATATATGGGAATTGTTGCAGTCTACAATGTGAGAAGGGTAGAATGACAATAGACCCCTGATAATGTGTGCAAATGCGTGTTGCCCAGGAAGACTTGTGTGTTGTAATTTAGGGCCTAATTACAAATCTGGAAGTCCTCAGATCGCCAGATTCATGGTGGGACGGCGGGCTAATCACCGCCACATTACCACCCTAGTGATCATGCCACCCTGGGACCACCGACTCCACCAGGGAACCGCCATTCCCTGGCAGCGGCGCAGCAGTCCAGGGTCATCCATAGCTTGGCGGGACCACTATGGTCCTGCCAAGCATATTAAGAGTTTACTGTGCGACTGGATTTTCTTGGCAGTTTCTCCTCCCTGAAAAGCCTGGCAGAGAGGAAACGGGGACCTACAGGGCCCACTTATCCCCCCGCCCTGTGGATGTACAAACGGGGGCATAACATGCGCCAGAAGTTTCATCCATGCCGTGCTGGAACTTTTTTGATGATCCCATTTTAAAGGCACTGCCGTGGGAATTGCCCGCCAATGATAAAAAAATGTAATTATTTGGCGGATTGTTCTCAGGCGGGTTTGGCGGTGGGGTGGTTCCACCACCGCACAGTCAGATTCATATTCGCCCCCTTGGTGTTCACACCATTGGAGATCAGATCCTTTGACACCTTTTAAGATCCATTCAGAGACTTTCTCCTGAATGCTTAGAGCTCTATGCTTTCCTTGTTTCTTTATTGATTGATTGAGTGTAGCTTAGGCTAACATTTTATTTCCTGACCCAAGAAGACTTTTGGCTGAGCTTCTGAAATGCTGACACCAACCAACTTGATTTTTCCTGCCATGTTCTATATTTCCTTTACGGAATTTCCCTGATTTGTAAGATTCTTGAGAGCCACAGAACCATCCTCGTAGCTTGGACTTGAACTAGATTTACTAATGTATAGACAAGAACATTTGAGAATTTTCTCTGAACATCAAGTGCTTGTGTTACACTTTTGTATTGCTGTGACTGAATTGCTTGTTTGTCTAATTTTAGTCCGCCTCAATTTCTTCTGGAGGTTGGGCTTCCCTGTTTTAATTCCGTACCTTTATAGCATGATGCTAAGGGCTAATTTACCTGAATTTGATTGTTAACTAATAATAAACTTCTTAACTTCAGATGCTGATTCCTGGTCCTTATTGCGTCGCCGAATGGGTTACACTGTTAATTGAATTTAATTTGTGAAAACACTAACTCTCCTCACCCCTCAGTGCGGAAAAGAAAGGTCCATCAGAGATCAAATAGTAAAAGAGTGGGCACAGAACACGATATATCAGTTCCTTACAAATATTATTAAGGTGGTACAATAATTAATGAAAAACTGACAAAGAATAGCAAAAATATGAAAGAAAGTATAAGGAAATCAGGAGTTGAAAACACATGAATACTAGTAAAACTGTGAATTATAAAGTCGAATTTTAAATTACGGTTGGTTGTAAAACCCTAACATATGTTTACATAAAATGACATAAATTCATTTATGAAAAAAACAGGATAAAAAGATGTGCACACATTTTACAACCAGCCCCCCCCCCACCCCCCCAAAAAGAAATGCCACCATGAAATGCCTGGCAAACTTTGTGAGGATGAACAGTTTTGCAAATCTTAATGGAGTCAAACATGTTGTTTACCTCCACTGTCTATGATTCTGATTGGCAGAGCTTCTAATGCAAAGGTAATAGCATGCACAGGAAATACCACTCACTGAAGTATTGGTCTTTAACATATGTGGTATCACCTTCTCGTGTAGCGGCCCACTCAAAATTAGGGCTATTGTGATTTCGTATGATTCAAGCTGGCCAGAAAATTGATCTGTGTTGCCAATCAATTTGTATTTCAATCAAAGTGGAATACATGTATTAATTTGAAGAGATCGTCATTTTTCAAAATGGTAAGACACATGGCCGAAAATGCATCTGTATTAAACACCCCACATCCCCCTCCTGTCAAATGGTCAGTCCAGTAACAATTCTATTGTGCTAAATGGTAGGAAGCTATTTTCTCAAATACAGGAGTAGCCAGGCAGCAACACTGCAGTGCTTCAAGGAACATTGATTGCATGGTGTTCATAATCACTCTGCAAGATGCAGTGAAGATCCCATTCCTTATTTCTAATTATGTCACTTGTGAAAAGGTGCGCAGCCTCTGCCCCAGGAAGATAATTATCGAAGACCTAGAGCTCCTTGCCCTGCATTACAAGCAGCCGAGTCCCCACAGCAGTGACTGCCTTTGAAACGTGCGGCTCTATTGGCTCCACAGGAGTTGGTGGCTCAGTGGACTAATGCATCCACTGCAGGGGCCTATGTTTGACCTCATGGTCACAGGTACAAATCCCGGCGGGACAACTCAGCCTTTCATCCATCTGAGGTTGATAAAATAAGTACTTTTGAGTTGGGTAACCATAAACATTTCTTATTCAGCGCCAAGAGACCTTGTTGGGGTGAACATGCGCTTTACAAATACACATGTTATTATTTACCACTAGCCCCTGTACAACCTTGTGGCCTCGGGAGTATTTCAACTAGGTGCATTTATATATCATCTCGAGCTGCAATGAAGGAGCCCTTCCTGTTTAGCAATAATCCTGAATCTTTGGGTCATATTTATATTAAAATTTAGGAGCGTGGTGCTACGCCAAATGAGGCGGCGCCGATATTTTCAAAATGCAGGGTGCCTCGTATTCACAAGAATAGGGTGCATCCCTGTGTTTCCCCTAGCGCTGTTGCAAAAAAGCTGCCTAATGCCAGAGCAGGCACCCTGCCGCCATGTTGCAAAGGTGCCTGCACTGCAGGGATGATTGGTTATGTGCAGGAGGAGACAACTTCCTGCACATAAATAATCAATAATGGTGATTCGTACCTTCCATGTGTGTTGCAGAATGCAGCACACATGGAAAGAGCAAAAAACAAGGATAAATTAATATTTTCCCCTTGTTGTGCCATTCTAAAGCCTGGTATTCCATGGCATTGTTTTTTGGCACTCCCTCTGCCTTGTAAATCTTGGGCAATGTCAAAAGGCTATAGGTGTTGCGGTGGAAAGCCCACCACAACACCCATTGCACGCCCATATGCGGCGGAAAGGGGAATATTTACAAGACGGCATTAAGCCACATAAGTGTAAATATGGAAAATGGCGCTGCACCACCCGAGCATCAAAAAAAGTGACGCTCCAGTGGCAGTGAGGGCTTGTAAATATGCCCCTTTGTTTCTTAAGATTTACATGTTAAGTTCAATGGTTCACTGTAGCGATTAATGATGAGCATGCAATGGGTAAATAAATTACTAAATAGAAAACACAATGTAGGCAGATTTAGGACCATTAAGGATCTAATCAACTTCTTTATAGCAACATCTTCTGTACTGAGTTTGGCAATATGCTGTGAAATGGAACCGCAAACTAAGGCTGCGCACTTGAAACCATTCACTTAACCGTCACGTTTTGTTGTTGACTTCTTTGAAGTATGGTTTAGAAAATCATTTGAGTCGCTTAACACTGCTTAGTAGTTAGCTCAAAACAATGCAGGCCAGTTCTGAGGTTTCTCCATCCTGAGTCAGAGCTTTGGCAGCTCGTGCTTACGCAATTTGACCCTTAAACCGGTCTCGAGGCAATCAACCACGTCACCAAACAAAGAGCTTATTACAAGCAGCAGTAGCCGCCTCTGTAGTACTTTAAAAGCTACTTTCCTCATTTTTTCTTTTGTTTGTTGTATAAAGTGCAATCTGAGGATGGTACAGGGATGCCACATTTATGCCCAGTGCCAGCCTGTGGGGGGTGGGGGGAGGTGAACTCCTGACTGCTCTCTAGGTCAGATGTTCTTAGGGGTGACCATACCCACTTTTGCCGGACTACCTGTATGTTTTACTCGAAACTATCCCACAGTGCCCCTCCATACCTCAATCCAACATGGCAGAAGCTTTCTTCCCCTGGTCAGAGCTCCCTGTGCTCACACAGAGATGTGGCTATGATAATAGGCAAACCCTCCCTTGTGGTCATTCAAACTCAGTTCTGGGGGAAGCCCCTGTTCAACTAGGATTGCTGCCTGGCTGACTAGCAGTAC
The DNA here is from genome assembly GCF_964261635.1 of Lissotriton helveticus. Lineage (NCBI taxonomy): Eukaryota > Metazoa > Chordata > Amphibia > Caudata > Salamandridae > Lissotriton > Lissotriton helveticus. Next base: position 554,154,087 of record NC_136063.1, read on the forward strand.
AATGTACGGGGCAAGCCTAAGTGTGAGTTACATCTGCTTGCGACAAGCTAGGCACATTTTGAAGTGTAATTAAGTTAATGTGCACATCCCAGACAGCCCTCCTGTCTGGAGGACAAGCGTCTCCCCACACGAAAGCCCTTTGTCCACTGTCTACATATCTCCCCATAGGAGAGTCCTTAACAATTTGGTGACATTGACCACTGGCAGAAAGTCACATTTGGCTTAGGCAGGAAAATGCCAAGTTCTAAAAGTGGTGGTTTCAAAATAGCAATCTAAAATCCGACTTGGCAATTAAATTGTTTTTTAAATTGCTGTTTAAAGACATTGAATCCTTGTTCTAGTTATTCTTGAACCAATGGTATGGACAATAAGGTGTTATAATGCAACGCAGATCTTTCCTATGGGAGGGCCCACCTTACCACAGTGAAAACGAATGGGAGATTTGTCACTTCTAGGATATGTAAAACTTTAGTACACATGACCCATTTTTATATACTGTGCACCATGCCCTATGGGTATGTAGGGCCCACCTTAGGGAGTGACTTTTAAGTATTAAAAAGCAGGGTCTAGGCCTGGCAAACGGTTTATTTTGGCAGGTAGAAATGACAGGTTTAAAACAGCACACACACGCTGCAAGAGCAGGCCTTGAGACATGTTTTACATTGCTACTTTATTTGGTCACACACAAAAAGCTGTAGCCCACTGGCAGCGTTTAATTTACAGGCCATGCCCTAGATACATGTAGTACCATATACTAGGGCCTTATAAGTAAGTGACATGTGCCAAATAGGTGTATTCCAATTTAGCTATGTTTAGAAGGAGGCACAAGCACTATACAACTAGTTAAGAGGAATAGAGTGCTCAGAGTCCTAAGACCAGCAAACACGGTTTCACCAAAGGGAAGGCAAAAATCTTGGGTGACACTGCAGAAAGGGCCAATCTTTGATAGAGGGACTCTTGTGTTAGCCAATTAAACATTTGAATATTGTGAGCCAGATAAAAAGAGACCACATTTCCTAAAGGAACAAAAGCGTCTTCTTCCTCTGACAAAACACCTTATGAGAAGGCACTCAACATTTCAGACAACTCATTAATCACCAAATAAACACACTAGGGAACCATCACAAACTTAACTCAGAAACTCAAGCACGGTGCAACTTTCATACATGCAGAAAGTTGGTCCAAGGCACTGAGCACATTTATGCAAGTTCATAATTAGATATACTTCTACAAATGTGAAAAATCTTAATTTGGACTCTTTTGATGGAGACTTGGCTTTTGCAATGCCAGCACATCCCTAGGTAACACACTTGGTGTGCTGCTCTTGTGCAGTCACACATATGGCTATCATTAGTGCCAAACCCAACTTCGCATGAGGGAAAGAACATAGCAGAGAGCTGTCAGCGCTGTCTGCTAGGCAGCCCGTTTGTGGAGCAAAGGCCTTGCATTGTGGACCTCATCTACATATCTTTTATCTTTACTCATGTGAGGAGCATGCATGGATGAACCTATCTGCAAAGAAATGTGAGGATGGGCCTGTCAAATGTCATCCAGAGGATTTCATTTCTATGTAACCATTAAGGTAGGCCTGTGGCCTCCATTAGTTTACTGACCCTTAAGTGAGAGCTAATGAATATGCGGCCTTGCAGCCAGCTCTTGCATATTCAGTGGAGGATGCTTGGCAATGATGCTCTTCCGGATTCAGAAGCCCGTATGCATACATTCTTTGTAAACTTGGGCTATTTAATACTTCAGCAGTTATTTTTCTGTTTAATCAACAAACTGAGCATCAAATTACTGGGTCAATAACCTCAGGTAAGGAGCATGCAGTTGTGCGACCAGAATCTGGCAGAGGGTGGTGGGCACTGCATATGGTGTAGATTAAGAAGAATAGATCATCTGGATCTGTTGTTTCGGCTTGTGTGAATGTATGCTTTTATAATACAATACATTTCAGATGTTAACAGTTTTAATAAAAGGAGCAATATCCAGTACTTCCTCAGTAGTGTAGTACCTTCTTGGTCTAAAATGTATCTTTTCAGTCTTCTGTTGTTTCCCTCTTGTAGTTCATTCATGGGCCAGGGATTGTATTGCGTGGATATATGCGCAATCTGTGCTCAGTAAATTAGTATCTGTCTTAGAACAGCTCATGGTATATATATATTTATGGGTGCCACCTCAAAAACCCAGCTGAGGGAATGGGGAATAACCTGTCTATGCATCACAATCATTCCATGTAAAATCTGTCCTTCTACATGAACGAATAGGTTTTAAGAGCTGATTTTGGAAATTATAAGCACGACCTCCGAGGATGCTAAAATTTGGTGTGTTATTGTGAATGGAAAACTATTTGACTTCTTCCAAAACATTTACAACATAAGAACTAAAACCTATTTCAGCAAAAATAAACACAAAGGTAAATTATTTGTAAAAGGTTCTAGGTAGTGTTGACCAGTTCTTTTTGTAATGGAAGTTATGGCCAGTGCTCTAAAAAACTAAAAAGAGGACACATTTTTTATGAGTTCTCAAATATCATCATCATCCATTTCATTAAAACATTCTGACATGCAGTCAATTCCTTCCAAAAACAGCAGCAGTCTGTCAGTTAACTGCCTAGTAATCAACTGAAGCGTCACTACCAAGTTCTAATGAACAACTACAGTGCTTGTATTTTGTATTCAAGACGAAAGTGAGGCACTCCTGAATGTCATTGTGTTGGAATATGACCTGTTATATTTGTAGATAGATAGATAGATAGATAGATAGATAGATAGATAGATAGATAGATAGATAGATAGATGGATAGATCTTAACTTACAATAAAAAAATCTCGGAATTCACTGAAAAACCAAAGATCAAAGTGTTGTTATAGTTAGCTATTAAAATAAGGTAAAAACTAATGTTAAAAACCAAAAAGGCTCTGCAATTTATCAGTTATAGTTCATTGATCTAACTATTATAATGACATTTAGTGTGCCATGAGCACTGTTCCCAACAAGCTGCGCGGGTGAGCGCGCGCGCACAGAAGTCACCCTAAGCGCGCAGAGTGCTGTATTTAGCGCGCACTCCTGCGACACCGTTCGCGCCGTCTCTTTTACAATGCGAGCGGCGCGAAACACTGCCATTTCCTCGTTGCGGGAGACGACGATTCTTACAGGGCACAGCTGGGGGGCTGATTGTGGTCCTTTGAATTAGTATTCGTGCAATTAACGTGAATAACGTGAATACTAACTCAAAGGGTCACAATCAACCCCGCAGCTGTGCACTGTAAGAAAAGGAATGCAGTGTGTCAAACACGACGTGTGATAAAGCACACGTCGTGTTTGACTTTGCTTTTCTTTTCTTAATTGCGCTCAATTGCGGGGCTGCTTGTGACCCTTCCTGTTGCCTTCCTCCAGCTGTCCTGTAAAGGAGAGATGAACGGTCACCCATAGAAATCATCAGCTGCATTAATGCGACACTCTCCACTCGCTCGAAAACCAGACACTTTTGTAATGCATTTCCTCCGTTAAGCACTTTTGTAATTATCCCTAAAAAGACTCTTTAAATAAACGTTTGCAGCTCATACGGACAGGTGTGTAGACAGGAGCCTGAGGTGGGAGGGTGACGTGAGGGGAGAGAAAGTACGAGGGTGCAGTGGGAGAGAGCGAGCCTGCGAGACAGAGGCAACGAGATGGAGAGAGAGAACCCGAGGCAGACAGCAAGAAGAATGAAACAGTGACAGAGAGTGAAAGGAAAGACAGCACGCACGAGAATTATACAAACCTAACCAACAAATTGAAAAGTGAAACTACACCTGCAGGAACGCATCTCGACAGCGGCTAAAAGCCCGTGCGGGCTGAAGGCAGATGACATGGGCCCCTTTAGCTGTTTGTTTCCCACCCCTTCTTTCTTCAATTCTCTCCTCCTCCATTCTTCTTTCTCACTGCCCTCCCACCATACGTGTCTCTCTCTCCCTTCTCGCTATCTTTTCACTCACTTTCTCTCCCTGTCCCTTGTGCACCTATAATGGTTACTGTCTGGACACAAAATGCTAGGTTTTCTCCAGGCCGCACACAAGAGACGTGAGAGAGACATCGAAAGAGAGAGGAAGTGACGTGAAGGGTGACAATAATGTAACCACGCTCTGTGCAGACCTCTTTGGAGACAGTAGGTGCCCGCCTTCACCACACATCTTTATCACAACGGTCTCCTACACCCAGGAGTAGGGGCTGTTGCACGCTTGGTGTGATGTGGTTTGAGCCATCTCTGCCAAGGACACACACTCCTGCGTCCTTCCCACAAAGGCCACACTATAATCACACTTCTCCATCTACTGCCTAGACGCTAGGCACTAGCATACTAATGCCTAAGTGTCCTGCCTTCCCTCCGTCTCACCTCACTCACGAGAGTGCACAGTGAAAAGAGAGCAGCAAACACTACCCACTTACGTCACCGGCCAGACACGCACTATTCCATCCACAGCCCCACCCCCACGGAGGAGCGTGCAGTCAGGTCACCAGTGCACTCTAGCACCTCGCCAGGATGTAAAGCACTACATAACTACAGTATGGCGTGCCTCAATGCGCTACAGTAACCTCACTGGCTATCTTACAGAGTTTACATGCGTCAGTATCAAACTTACTTAATAAACGATGCGTTGATTTCAGAACAGAAATACCACCTCTTATCAAGTTATCTGTTATACAGAACTATAATGCCCACATCAGGCAGGTCTAATCTTTATTATAAAAATATGACTAAAAATACATTCAAATCAAAAATGTTAATTTTTTTCGACTTGGGGAGGATGAAAGGTAGATTTAGCCCTGCCCGGACTCAACCAGCAAGAGGAGCCCAATCTTATCAGCAGGCGCGTTCACCTCTTGAACTTCCAAGAGGTCTCGCGCTAGCAACAGCCACCAAACCCTCCCTTTGAACCCAGCTCTTGAATGGTTTCTTAAATCTTCCTGGCCTTCTCGGGATTGTCCCTCCGTGGCACGTGCCACATGCTTCGACATGGCACAACACCGCCTAGTACTTTGAGACGCCTCTGAAATGGCATAGCTCCACCTGGCATTGTACAGCGCCTCGGAGATGGCACAGCGCTATCTTGTATTCTAAAGCTCCTCGGAGTTAACACAGCGCTGCCTTGGTTTCTGAGGCGCTGTCTGGTGTTCTAAAGTGCCTCTGAGATGACTCAGCGCCGCATGGTATTCTAAAGGCAAGCATTCTTCCAGTAAGCCTGGCGGGGCCCCCTGATTGGTTCCAAAATTATCAGCATAACCACAAATGTTGAAACCTGAAAATCGACATTTATTAATATTAAAAACCCCCATCCAAACAAAAATACAATTTGGCTCATATCCTTTACAGAATTCTCAAGCACAGCAACAAGGTCTTCCATGTCTCTGTACCTTGTACTATTTAAAACATTATCATAAAAGTTTATCAATACAAATGTTTGCTTCATATCCATCTGCAAAAGAGCCCGTTGAAAGAATGGGGATTTTGTATAGATTTTCTTTACAGTCACTGGGACAGTAGTGGATATTAATTTTGCCAAGCTGTCTTTTGCCCTCCCGTGGAGTGAGGGTTTTGCAGGGGAATATATTGTGACACATCAATCAATATTAAAATTATGTGGGTGCCACATTTCTTGTAGAAACAGCAGCTGCACGGAGTAAATATACATTTGCCAATACTTGTTACCAATTTTGTTTTTGATCCCTGCTACATTCCAAGATCTCATGTTTAGAATCTTAGCAAGACATCTTTCACTTGGTTTCTTACACTGCTGCGTACCCCTTGTATCTTTATCCCTCATCCAACTAGATTTCTCAAGGATCCCAGTGTCCACCTGCTGTCAGTTTTGTTTACCGAGGCATCAGAGAAGAGCAACTCGTTTTGAACAGGGTATAGATAAGCTCTGTCTTTGATTTCTTTGTTGGAAGAATTGTTGGTGGCCCTGTTTCCATAAAATGATTGGTACTCCCTCGACCGTCACCTACCAAGCCAGTCAATGGGCACAGTTTCTCCCCGTCTCCCTGTTATGTCTCCTTCCTCCCCGTCCCTCTGACGAATTACCGTAACATTGCTTTTTTATCCTATGTTTGACCAAGCTCTTGTAACAGATGTAACTTGTAACTCCTTGATCCTATATAATACTTTCCAAATAAATAAAACTTTTTGGTCATACTCATAAACAGATATGGCAGGACGCAAGTTATATAAATTTCCGAGCTCTTTTGGTTTTGAAACATTTGTTTTTATCTTATTTCAATACCTAACTATCACATCACATCAATCTTTGATTTTTTCCCAATGAATATATAATATAGATATTCTGGTGACATCATAAGCCACGAGGCCGAATGCCAATGGTTTCTAAATTTCACTGAAAGCCGAGATGGCTACTGGAATAATGCAATTTTGCAGCAGCAGTGTTTTCTGCATAATTATGTGTTTGCTGCATTTGCCACATAATCCAGTATATGCTGCATAACATGCAGATTTCAGCAAAACAATTGTTCTAGTTCAAACAGATAAAAAGTTACTAAAAATATGGCAACATGTATTGCTGTGCAGTGGAGGGCCCTTCTCAAAGGTCGTCTGGTTGCTTATTTCTGTATTTGGGTGTCAAAGAGGTACTAATTAGGTGAAACCTTTTCCCAGATAGTGTTAACATGTGCCAAACTTATGAGGTAATATTAACAAAAAAAGTGCTGCCTTAGACCACTTAATTTGCCTTTCCCTGCCACATAATCTAGTCAATCCTGCCACATAATGTGTTCCTCCCATGCCACATAATTCTGGTGATCCTGGATATACTCATCTACGGTTTTTATATATGGGAAAATGTATGTATATGAAGAAAGTAGAATTTTAGAAAATAATCCTTGTGTTAGTAAAAAAAATACACTCTTTAGAAGGGAGAGATTGTTGAAGCTGTTCTCCTCAATGTACAGATAACAATGAGAACTGATTGGAATTACAATATTTAGGCTTTGTTTACCTTTCATTAAAAAATTGTTGATAAAACAACAGACAATGTTTAGGGCCAGTGAAATTGTGAAATTCTGTGCCTGCAGTATTTTCAGCCTGTTGATAGATTTTCTACACTTACTACATAATTTGCAGTATAATTTGCAGACTATAGCAACAAAAATATTTCCAGTGCAAATGGACTCAAATAATATTTACAGAGAAAGTTGCATAATGCTGCATATTGTGTTTTTTATTTATGCATAATTTATATAATCATGTCACATAGTTTGGTCCTTCATTGCTGCATAACACTAATGTCCCCGACAATGGTTAACTCCACTTAGGGATTGGAGGGCTGTCATTATGCTGATGAAATGCACATTTCAGTGACCCGTGAAATATATATATATATATCTTTATACCATGACAGTGAAAATATATGAAATCAACTCTCCAAGTAGTCACATATTTCTTTATAATATGGTTTATATAGATATATTTTTCATTTCATTTGTTGTTATCATTTTATCCCCTTTACTTTTTTAACAGATTTTTAACATTGCCTCCTTCTATGTGCTTCCAAGCAAACTTTCTCTCAACCCATTTATCTAAAGCATTAACAGCAGAACGTTTCCTTTTTGCTTCAAAACTGCCAAACAATTAACACAATAAGTCACAGGATTTCAAAAGGTCGCCATTTTTCAAGTTCTCATTTTTGAGAATCCTAGTCTATGTGCCGAATCACAAAACATTTTTGAATGGTGATATTTCATGTCCTTTGTGGTAAGTTAAGGCAGTGCTGGTTCCAAACACTTTTTATCTTCCTAGTACGAAAAGTTGATTCTGAAGGTGGGAATGTATAGCAAGAAAGTCTGTGCATGTTTGTAGTATGGTGTCTACTTGCGGAGGTAATGTGTTGTGTTGTTTTTTGTGCTGCTATATTGTTGTGCTGTAATATTGCATTGTAGTTGTGTTGACTTCTCTTTTGACTGTGTTCTTGTGGTGTGCCCTGGTACATTTCAGGTGTGTTGTTATGTTTTGTATGATAATGTGTTATTTTCTGTCGTTTACTTCAGATATGTCAACAAATGATACTATATTTCCAGCCAAAAGTAGCACACACCTTGAAAGCTCCTGTGACAAGCAACCATTTATCACTTTCTAAAGTGTTAAAATTGCTCCAGCTCTTCAACCACTTAAGACTAAGTGGTAAGCACTTAAGATGCCAGTCAGTCCAAAGCTGTCTGCTGCCAGGGCTCATGCATGTCTCTTGCTCTGTGGTGTGTGACATCAAAAGTAGATAAGAACTGCATAATTCATATTGAGGGTCTCATTTATGGCAAAAGAAAAGGGCAGAATTGCGCCGTATCTATTAGATACAGCGAATTCCTGTCCTTTTCCCCAACACAGGTCCACAATGGGCTGCCGTGCGCCAACGTAGGCACCCTTACGCCATGGTGCAAGGGTGCCTGCATTGCGGGGATGATTATTTTTGTGCAGGAAGGGAAACTTTCCCGCACAAAACAATCAGAAGAGGATTTTTCTGCAGCACACTTAGAAAGAGGAAAAACAACTTTTTCTGCAGCACACATAGAGGAAAAACGAGGAGAAATAAGATATTTCTCCTCGTTGTGCCTCCCTTATGCCTGGGGAGGCATACATTTTTGGCACTGCCTCAGACTCACGATTTCTCGTAAATCTGGGGCAGTGTCAAAAAGCCATGGATGTTGCTGGGAACGCCCACAGCAACACCCATGGAAAGCACCTTTCACACAGTTTTCTGCGTGAAAGGTGCAGATATTTATAAGGCCAGGAATAGCCCTGTAATGTTACTTTACGTGGCCTTATAAATATGCAAGTGGCACTCTGCGCCACCGGAACCCTGAGGCCCTGAGTACTTTTATAGTTACAAAAATTTGATTTTTTACCTATGTCAACATATATATATTCTGTCCAGCATCTAGGCAATGCCCTGCTGATGTCTTCAAGGTCATGGGCTCAGGAAGACTCTAGGAGGGCTGTGATAGCGGACTCCTTTCAACAGGCGCCCACCTATAGCCGCGCTCCATCAATGCTTCACATTGGGATGCGCATTATCCCGCAGAGAGCTCTTGACAGACAGGTTCTGAAAGTGATTGTGACTACGCTCTTCAGTGCTTTGCCGTCAGGGAATAACTACAAAATCAATCAAAGTTCTTTGACTGTGGCATGCCATCGACAGAGGAATGGTGGAGACCTGATGCTTAAGAGTAGGGCATGGTAAGGAATCCGTTCACATAACACTGACAGCTTAGTCCAGCAAGCACTGCAGCTTTTTTCCCTTTCAAAGACCACCACACAATGATTCATGTTCAAACCACATTTTGCATGTAATGCACGTCTTTCTTAAATCTGTTTTATTGGTTTTACATTTTAACAGTGTTAGAGCATTAGTTACACAGACATTCTGCTTGTGACCCTAACAAGTATTGTCACTTATGTCAATCTCATATCATAGCGTTTTAGTCAGTTACTACACCAACTGAGCAGAACAGAAACATAGGAATTGATGAAAGAAGGGTAAAGAAACACATGAAACAGAGCCATCAAATAGATTAAGCAAAAGCACCATAAAGGTTCATTCGCTGCCCTCCTCATCTATAGGTAGTTTTGGGTTGCCCTGGCGTCACCACTCGGTTGTGTTACCCCGCTGCTAAAATCGCAGCAGGACACGTTGGTTGTACGGCATGAGGTGAACATAAAGAGCGATGTGTGAAATGTCCTGGTGGCCTCACTACTTCTTCAGGGAACAGATTCCTTTATGTATGGAGTCCACCTCATCACTCTTTCTGGCTCTCCTGATTGTTCACTAATCTTCCTAATGAGCACTAGCTATTGGCTCCTTACACTGTTTTGTTGCAGTTAGCTATCTTAAGACATTAGGGGTCTTGCTGCATTCAAGGACAACGCAGTTTGCCTCTTAGATAGCAGCATGGCAAGATCTGTGAACTTACATTCCGTTTATAAGTGTTTATGGCGAAATGTTAAGCACAACAGACTCACTTTGGGTTCATTAAGAGTGTCATATCTGTTAGGGGGGTCGGTGTGCTGAGTCTTCCCTTAGCTCTGTGCATGCCCATACAATGTGGAGGAAGCCGGCATCCTCCATTCCGCATCTAGGCCAAGAGCCCAGTGGGGTCAGATACAGATCTTTCATTGGCCTTCTGGTCAGGTAAGACAGATGAAGGAAACTGTACTGAATGGATTGGACACAAGCATTCCTAAAGACTCTGGCTACATACTTCCTTGCCTAGGGCCATTTTACTTCTGATTTGGAGGCCTGCAAGTCTGCCCCCATCTTTTTCTGAGGCCGTCCCATGGTGATAACGCTTGTCTGCTGCTAGCTCTGTATGCTGTGCTGTGATTGCTCCTCGCCTCCACCCCATAGTCAATGTGGTCTGAAGAGCTCTGTCTTTGCACTTTCTTTCGCCCAGGTTTTGTGAGTTTTGCTGACTAACCAGCTGTAGTTCAGAAATTGGCCCTCTGGTATATGATATGCTATACTAAAATGTGCCAATATCATGAGTCTGCCTGTTTTATATAATTGGCCAATGTGTACGACTCCTGCTGCCGTCCAGCATCTAGTAGAGTGTCTCTGACAATCCCACCCAGTCTTTGGACTTGCAATAGTGATAGTCAGGTGTGCATCCCTGATGAACAACCTGTGAGTGTCTAGGGTTGCGTTCACACCTTCCCTGATGTCACTGTGCTATAGATTGGTGTCATGGGCGACATATACTCCCAGGTTGAACATATCTCATAGACCTTCAGCAATAATTAAAGGTAAATGTAAATGTATTGCGACTTATATAGCGCACGTATCACCCGAAGGCATCAAGGCGCTTGCCTTGGGAACCCGTCCTGGCTTTTTCCCTGTGAGATAACCCCTACTGGGTATCCCCAGGGTGAAAGCCAAGCATTCCGCAGCGGGTGGGCCGCTGTGGTGGAGATTAAGCAACTATTGCCCAGAGTTGCAGCGTGGGACCCCATGATTAGAATAGGCACCGAGGCGAGAATTATCGAGTCCGTTGACATTTTGGGCTCGGGACCCTGCCGCGTCGGTAATTGAACCCTGGTCCCGGGCCAGACCTCTGCATCAGGGTCTGCCGCTCTAATCAGTGAGCCACACTCCTCCACTAAGGTCATACCGTCTTGAAGGAGTGATGAAAAACGTTGCTTTAATGTTACTGAATAACCCTCTCATCAATGTATTGATTGCCTCTGGCAATGTTATTTAAAAGTACGTGCAGAATATGAAACACATCCACCGTCAAGACATCAGTACAGTCACGCATCCCCTTATCACCCAGAAACCAGCATATTGAAATTCTGTTGTGGATTTTTAAAATTCCTCCCTTGCTCACTATACTTTAAATCCTACACTAGTAAGTGGCTCTGCTCGACGCTCACCCTGGCAGTCCGGGCCACATGCAACCCATTTTGAAGCCATTGCACTGTCTGTCTGTGTACACTTCCATTTTAAAGTTAATGTTATTATTCACAAGGCTACAAACACAACTCCTCCAGGTACGTTTCTCTGCCCACTGTTCTTCACCAGCCCATGGGATAGCTACACTCCTCAAACAAGAACCTTCTTAACTCCTCTTCCTTCAAATCCTTTCCTTGGCTGACAGGTTTTGTGTTCAGGTGAGCATCGCTCTATTATGTGCTTCATCAGCATGCATACGATGGTCATTTCCAACATCACCGCCTTCTGAAAAGCATCTAAAATCCTGGATTTAGTCTTCAGCATTTGCCGTGAGCAAGCTAGATACAAAACTGCCTCAATGTCTCTCAGTCTGCCACTTCTTCAGATATTCGCCTCCTCTACCCATCTTCTTCAGATGCCTCCAGGCTTTCACAAGATGCCATCTCTTACAAATGTCGTAACCCAAAAAACCCTCAAGTTGTTGTGGGGACAAAATAAATGTTTTTATTGGTCATATAACTGGCTGTGATTACAACATCATACTAAGCATTTATGTTACAAAAGTAGAAACATTAGACTCCCATGTTCAAGAACAGGTTAGCTTTGGTGAGTGATATTTCAAAGTGATATTTAAACTAATAATCAGTAGTGGATCTAGACATTTCAGTATGTGAGGACTTATAGCACTCAGTGTTGCATTGCCAGGGTACCAAAGATTAATTGCAATTGGTATCACTGACTCTTTAGTAAGGCCACAGTAGTGGCACCAAAAATATACCAGAAACATAAATGTCAGATGTAGGCTGCAGTAGGCACTTACACCACTCGCATGAGTGACCATATAAACAAGGTGACAAGGCTGCCCATGCAGAAGCTGCAGTCTGTATAGGTCAAAGCAAATTGTTTTTGATATGTTCTTTTAAAACTAGCCAGATTACCATTAGTATTTCATTGGCGCCCTTAGGGCCGGGGTGCATAATGTGTAACGGTAATCCATGCTTAATAGGGATGAGGTGAACATAAAGAGCGATGTGTGAAATGTCCTGGTGGCCTCACTACTTCTTCAGGGAACAGATTCCTTTATGTATGGAGTCCACCTCATCACTCTTTCTGGCTCTCCTGATTGTTCACTAATCTTCCTAATGAGCACTAGCTATTGGCTCCTTACACTGTTTTGTTGCAGTTAGCTATCTTAAGACATTAGGGGTCTTGCTGCATTCAAGGACAACGCAGTTTGCCTCTTAGATAGCAGCATGGCAAGATCTGTGAACTTACATTCCGTTTATAAGTGTTTATGGCGAAATGTTAAGCACAACAGACTCACTTTGGGTTCATTAAGAGTGTCATATCTGTTAGGGGGGTCGGTGTGCTGAGTCTTCCCTTAGCTCTGTGCATGCCCATACAATGTGGAGGAAGCCGGCATCCTCCATTCCGCATCTAGGCCAAGAGCCCAGTGGGGTCAGATACAGATCTTTCATTGGCCTTCTGGTCAGGTAAGACAGATGAAGGAAACTGTACTGAATGGATTGGACACAAGCATTCCTAAAGACTCTGGCTACATACTTCCTTGCCTAGGGCCATTTTACTTCTGATTTGGAGGCCTGCAAGTCTGCCCCCATCTTTTTCTGAGGCCGTCCCATGGTGATAACGCTTGTCTGCTGCTAGCTCTGTATGCTGTGCTGTGATTGCTCCTCGCCTCCACCCCATAGTCAATGTGGTCTGAAGAGCTCTGTCTTTGCACTTTCTTTCGCCCAGGTTTTGTGAGTTTTGCTGACTAACCAGCTGTAGTTCAGAAATTGGCCCTCTGGTATATGATATGCTATACTAAAATGTGCCAATATCATGAGTCTGCCTGTTTTATATAATTGGCCAATGTGTACGACTCCTGCTGCCGTCCAGCATCTAGTAGAGTGTCTCTGACAATCCCACCCAGTCTTTGGACTTGCAATAGTGATAGTCAGGTGTGCATCCCTGATGAACAACCTGTGAGTGTCTAGGGTTGCGTTCACACCTTCCCTGATGTCACTGTGCTATAGATTGGTGTCATGGGCGACATATACTCCCAGGTTGAACATATCTCATAGACCTTCAGCAATAATTAAAGGTAAATGTAAATGTATTGCGACTTATATAGCGCACGTATCACCCGAAGGCATCAAGGCGCTTGCCTTGGGAACCCGTCCTGGCTTTTTCCCTGTGAGATAACCCCTACTGGGTATCCCCAGGGTGAAAGCCAAGCATTCCGCAGCGGGTGGGCCGCTGTGGTGGAGATTAAGCAACTATTGCCCAGAGTTGCAGCGTGGGACCCCATGATTAGAATAGGCACCGAGGCGAGAATTATCGAGTCCGTTGACATTTTGGGCTCGGGACCCTGCCGCGTCGGTAATTGAACCCTGGTCCCGGGCCAGACCTCTGCATCAGGGTCTGCCGCTCTAATCAGTGAGCCACACTCCTCCACTAAGGTCATACCGTCTTGAAGGAGTGATGAAAAACGTTGCTTTAATGTTACTGAATAACCCTCTCATCAATGTATTGATTGCCTCTGGCAATGTTATTTAAAAGTACGTGCAGAATATGAAACACATCCACCGTCAAGACATCAGTACAGTCACGCATCCCCTTATCACCCAGAAACCAGCATATTGAAATTCTGTTGTGGATTTTTAAAATTCCTCCCTTGCTCACTATACTTTAAATCCTACACTAGTAAGTGGCTCTGCTCGACGCTCACCCTGGCAGTCCGGGCCACATGCAACCCATTTTGAAGCCATTGCACTGTCTGTCTGTGTACACTTCCATTTTAAAGTTAATATTATTATTATTATTCACAAGGCTACAAACACAACTCCTCCAGGTACGTTTCTCTGCCCACTGTTCTTCACCAGCCCATGGGATAGCTACACTCCTCAAACAAGAACCTTCTTAACTCCTCTTCCTTCAAATCCTTTCCTTGGCTGACAGGTTTTGTGTTCAGGTGAGCATCGCTCTATTATGTGCTTCATCAGCATGCATACGATGGTCATTTCCAACATCACCGCCTTCTGAAAAGCATCTAAAATCCTGGATTTAGTCTTCAGCATTTGCCGTGAGCAAGCTAGATACAAAACTGCCTCAATGTCTCTCAGTCTGCCACTTCTTCAGATATTCGCCTCCTCTACCCATCTTCTTCAGATGCCTCCAGGCTTTCACAAGATGCCATCTCTTACAAATGTCGTAACCCAAAAAACCCTCAAGTTGTTGTGGGGACAAAATAAATGTTTTTATTGGTCATATAACTGGCTGTGATTACAACATCATACTAAGCATTTATGTTACAAAAGTAGAAACATTAGACTCCCATGTTCAAGAACAGGTTAGCTTTGGTGAGTGATATTTCAAAGTGATATTTAAACTAATAATCAGTAGTGGATCTAGACATTTCAGTATGTGAGGACTTATAGCACTCAGTGTTGCATTGCCAGGGTACCAAAGATTAATTCCAATTGGTATCACTGACTCTTTAGTAAGGCCACAGTAGTGGCACCAAAAATATACCAGAAACATAAATGTCAGATGTAGGCTGCAGTAGGCACTTACACCACTCGCATGAGTGACCATATAAACAAGGTGAGAAGGCTGCCCATGCAGAAGCTGCAGTCTGTATAGGTCAAAGCAAATTGTTTTTGATATGTTCTTTTAAAACTAGCCAGATTACCATTAGTATTTCATTGGCGCCCTTAGGGCCGGGGTGCATAATGTGTAACGGTAATCCATGCTTAATAGGGATGAGGTGAACATAAAGAGCGATGTGTGAAATGTCCTGGTGGCCTCACTACTTCTTCAGGGAACAGATTCCTTTATGTATGGAGTCCACCTCATCACTCTTTCTGGCTCTCCTGATTGTTCACTAATCTTCCTAATGAGCACTAGCTATTGGCTCCTTACACTGTTTTGTTGCAGTTAGCTATCTTAAGACATTAGGGGTCTTGCTGCATTCAAGGACAACGCAGTTTGCCTCTTAGATAGCAGCATGGCAAGATCTGTGAACTTACATTCCGTTTATAAGTGTTTATGGCGAAATGTTAAGCACAACAGACTCACTTTGGGTTCATTAAGAGTGTCATATCTGTTAGGGGGGTCGGTGTGCTGAATCTTCCCTTAGCTCTGTGCATGCCCATACAATGTGGAGGAAGCCGGCATCCTCCATTCCGCATCTAGGCCAAGAGCCCAGTGGGGTCAGATACAGATCTTTCATTGGCCTTCTGGTCAGGTAAGACAGATGAAGGAAACTGTACTGAATGGATTGGACACAAGCATTCCTAAAGACTCTGGCTACATACTTCCTTGCCTAGGGCCATTTTACTTCTGATTTGGAGGCCTGCAAGTCTGCCCCCATCTTTTTCTGAGGCCGTCCCATGGTGATAACGCTTGTCTGCTGCTAGCTCTGTATGCTGTGCTGTGATTGCTCCTCGCCTCCACCCCATAGTCAATGTGGTCTGAAGAGCTCTGTCTTTGCACTTTCTTTCGCCCAGGTTTTGTGAGTTTTGCTGTGACTAACCAGCTGTAGTTCAGAAATTGGCCCTCTGGTATATGATATGCTATACTAAAATGTGCCAATATCATGAGTCTGCCTGTTTTATATAATTGGCCAATGTGTACGACTCCTGCTGCCGTCCAGCATCTAGTAGAGTGTCTCTGACAATCCCACCCAGTCTTTGGACTTGCAATAGTGATAGTCAGGTGTGCATCCCTGATGAACAACCTGTGAGTGTCTAGGGTTGCGTTCACACCTTCCCTGATGTCACTGTGCTATAGATTGGTGTCATGGGCGACATATACTCCCAGGTTGAACATATCTCATAGACCTTCAGCAATAATTAAAGGTAAATGTAAATGTATTGCGACTTATATAGCGCACGTATCACCCGAAGGCATCAAGGCGCTTGCCTTGGGAACCCGTCCTGGCTTTTTCCCTGTGAGATAACCCCTACTGGGTATCCCCAGGGTGAAAGCCAAGCATTCCGCAGCGGGTGGGCCGCTGTGGTGGAGATTAAGCAACTATTGCCTAGAGTTGCAGCGTGGGACCCCATGATTAGAATAGGCACCGAGGCGAGAATTATCGAGTCCGTTGACATTTTGGGCTCGGGACCCTGCCGCGTCGGTAATTGAACCCTGGTCCCGGGCCAGACCTCTGCATCAGGGTCTGCCGCTCTAATCAGTGAGCCACACTCCTCCACTAAGGTCATACCGTCTTGAAGGAGTGATGAAAAACGTTGCTTTAATGTTACTGAATAACCCTCTCATCAATGTATTGATTGCCTCTGGCAATGTTATTTAAAAGTACGTGCAGAATATGAAACACATCCACCGTCAAGACATCAGTACAGTCACGCATCCCCTTATCACCCAGAAACCAGCATATTGAAATTCTGTTGTGGATTTTTAAAATTCCTCCCTTGCTCACTATACTTTAAATCCTACACTAGTAAGTGGCTCTGCTCGACGCTCACCCTGGCAGTCCGGGCCACATGCAACCCATTTTGAAGCCATTGCACTGTCTGTCTGTGTACACTTCCATTTTAAAGTTAATGTTATTATTCACAAGGCTACAAACACAACTCCTCCAGGTACGTTTCTCTGCCCACTGTTCTTCACCAGCCCATGGGATAGCTACACTCCTCAAACAAGAACCTTCTTAACTCCTCTTCCTTCAAATCCTTTCCTTGGCTGACAGGTTTTGTGTTCAGGTGAGCATCGCTCTATTATGTGCTTCATCAGCATGCATACGATGGTCATTTCCAACATCACCGCCTTCTGAAAAGCATCTAAAATCCTGGATTTAGTCTTCAGCATTTGCCGTGAGCAAGCTAGATACAAAACTGCCTCAATGTCTCTCAGTCTGCCACTTCTTCAGATATTCGCCTCCTCTACCCATCTTCTTCAGATGCCTCCAGGCTTTCACAAGATGCCATCTCTTACAAATGTCGTAACCCAAAAAACCCTCAAGTTGTTGTGGGGACAAAATAAATGTTTTTATTGGTCATATAACTGGCTGTGATTACAACATCATACTAAGCATTTATGTTACAAAAGTAGAAACATTAGACTCCCATGTTCAAGAACAGGTTAGCTTTGGTGAGTGATATTTCAAAGTGATATTTAAACTAATAATCAGTAGTGGATCTAGACATTTCAGTATGTGAGGACTTATAGCACTCAGTGTTGCATTGCCAGGGTACCAAAGATTAATTGCAATTGGTATCACTGACTCTTTAGTAAGGCCACAGTAGTGGCACCAAAAATATACCAGAAACATAAATGTCAGATGTAGGCTGCAGTAGGCACTTACACCACTCGCATGAGTGACCATATAAACAAGGTGAGAAGGCTGCCCATGCAGAAGCTGCAGTCTGTATAGGTCAAAGCAAATTGTTTTTGATATGTTCTTTTAAAACTAGCCAGATTACCATTAGTATTTCATTGGCGCCCTTAGGGCCGGGGTGCATAATGTGTAACGGTAATCCATGCTTAATAGGGAGTCTGCAATTCTTCGGTGCATGTTGTGGCCCTCACTCACACCAAAGAGCCATTTCACCAAGCCCTTTGAACTCACTCCCAGGCATCCTTGTGAATAGCCGCTTGCTGATAGGCCAGAATAGAAAAAACACCCTAAAAGAGAACCTAAACTGCAAACACAGAACAGAGAATACTGTGGCTCGCCGCAGGGAGCTGTTGCAGCCTCAACCACCACAACCACCAGAAGCGACCAATAAGCAAGAGGAACAGCATGCCACTAAGCCACCTGGTTGTATCTCCGGCAGCTTTAAAACCATGAGCTGGAAGCTAAATGGCTGGAGCAAGTCGACAAGGCCACATGCCGATCTACGCAAAATAAGTTTTTGTGCAGCTGTGTGAATATAATAGACTTTTTTTCAAAATCCACTGTACAGTATGTTTACTGTATGTAGGTTGAAGTACCTTTACAAAGAATCTTTAACCTTGTTTCTTCTACTCGTTTTTAACTACTTTACAAATATTAATTACCCAAATTCATTTAAAATATAGTTCGTTTTTCAACAGGTCAATCTCCACTCTCCTCTGTCATTTCACACTACTCCCCTCTAAACTGCTCATGTTAACCAAAGTTTAGTACTCTCTCCCAGGTATTGCATTGCATGGAACAGTTGCTTTCTCGTTTTCCTTTTTTAGTGAGCTTGTACAATACGCAATGTATTGCCTGCCTGGCGTTTCTTTCAAGCCTACTACTTTGTTTATTTATCTTAGAATTGATCACTTCCAGGACATTCTCGCTTGCTCCCTGAGCCTCCTAGTCCTTATCATTAACTTGTTCTTCTCTACCAACAGTAGTGACAATCGGACCCAAATCACGTGTCATATCTTCAACCATATGCTTATAGATAACCATGCTTTACCAGCTGTGATGCTTCAGCGTTTAGGTACAAGCAAAAGCAAACATCCCAGAATGCAGTATACTGTGCCCTGACTGGTTGAAGGCGCCTTACATGACAAAGGTCACGTGGCCGCTATGCCAATAAACCAACCTTGTAAGGATCTATACAGAATATCTAATTTTGCAAAAATTAAGCTATGACCCTGAGGACATGCGAGGTGTGGGTGGTCCATAACTCCACATACAGTGCCCCTCGTTCTCTCCATCGCTAATGACCCGTTTTAGTTGCTCATTTTTTCTGAAGTACACACTGTGCTAATTAACATGAGAAAACAACATACGGGACTCCCAGCCAAGTGTGAAACGCTCGTTCATTTGGTCCACTGGGCCCTGTGAAGGTCGCAGCACGTTGACAAATGCGCCAGGCGACTGACGTTCCTGATTGCTTTCTTGGAGGCTGTTTGTCACCAGACTGCAGGCTTGCTTAAAACTCAACCTCCAGATGAGTTCATAATGTGTTTCTAAAGTACATTTTACATTAGCCTGGATTAATAGAATATTCTACACGGAAAACCGACGGGTGCTCGTGACAGTATTATTCCCAGTAAAACGTATCTGACGCTCCCATTGATCACGCTCTGACATTTCATCTGTTTTATGTTCCTGTGCGGTAAGACCTAACACATCGAGTGCAGAATTGCCAGGTCCATTGCCTTTTTGCCAGAAAGATGATGAATCATTGCTTAAATTTGAAGCACGCGTTTATGTGGATCCTTCCCTGGCATCTACCAATCGCAGATTCCCATAGGGGTGTAACTTTGGTCATGCATTCTCAAAACTCACAACATGAGCACAGGTACCCACGAGTAAGGTGACATTTAAAGAGGACTTTATTTGAAGCAAATTTAAATAAAAATACAGCATGAAATAAGTATGTTTCTTTCAGCTGGAATAAACTACAAGAATGCAGTGGCATAATGAAACCAGAGTTGGTCACCCTGCAAGGTTAGTGAGGGTCTTCCAAATAGTCCTATTCCACCGAGTGCCTTGTTAGCCCCGCCCATACATAGTTTTCACTCACTGCCCCACAGTCACCATAATCTGGGACTGTTGGAAAACAACCACCTAAAAATGTACAGAGGTAATCAAAACCTGATGCTTTAGGTTATTTCTTCACCAGTGGTGTAAACAAAACTATAGGGTTCCCCTGCAGAATGTGCTGAGGGTCTCCCAGTAGCCCATACTTCACAGATATTCATTGGCTTTGATATGACTGGGGGGGGGGGGGTGGACTTAAAGGGCGGGGGACCCCTGGATGACTAGGGGCCAGCATTACGCCTCATGAAATGTTTCCATTGACCGATGTGAATTTTGTTTATCCCTCTGAATATGTAATTTCAGCACTACCCATACGTAGGAAGCGAACTCATTATATAGTGGTCCAAAACGAGGTACCCTGTGTAAAGAGTCCAGGACACCCTTATAGGTTTACAGAGGCAAAAATGATAACACTAAATGCTCTCTTTTGTGGTAGTGTGGGCAAGCAGTTTAGGCTTATCAAGGGTAGTGCTAAGCATTTAGAGGTGGAATTAGCCTAATCGAGGAGCACACCTCCTAACTAGCTAATTTTCCCACCTGTCCTGGAGCCAATTGTGCCCAGGGCAGGGGATGGCATTTCCTCTGCTTTCTGGGGAAGCCTTGGGTCACATATCAAAGGCGGCAGAGGCATTTGAAGCCTCCTGCTTTGATATGCTGATTACTTAGCCATCCTGCTTGAAGGAGGGGACAACACCTCCAGCTGGAGCAGGCAATGTTTCTGCCCTCAGAGAACACAGGCTATCACCTGCAGAGAGTCAGAAACCTGTCTGTGGTGGCAGGCTGGACCATACCAGTCAGCCAGTACACTAGTAGTCTGTAGGGTTTCAGGGGGCACCTCTAAGGTTCCATCTGGGTGCATGTATCAATAAATCCATCACTGGAATCAGTGTGGGCTTATTAATATGAGATGTTTGATACCAAACATCTTTAGTTTCAGAAAAGCCATCATGTAGATGGGGAACTCGTAATTACCAGGGTCCAGACCATGCATTTAAAATGTCTTCTCTGTTCACTTGTAATATCTCCAAACCGGCGTAGACCTCATAGGGGCACATCTGCTCATGCAGATTGTCCACACATGTAGTATAGTACATCCTGTCTTAGGGCTGTAAGGCCTGCTGCAGGGGTAACTCATCTATACTGCATGCAGCGACTGCAGCCATGGCACATAGGGAGCGTGCCATGTTGTGTCTTTACTTTTCTCTGCAGCAAGGCATGCAGCCTGCAATGGCAGTTTGCATGAGGGTGCTGAGGAGTCTCTTAGGGTGGCACAACACATGCTACAGCCCCTAGGGACCCTCTTTAGACTCCCTGCCGTAGGTACCAGGGATACCATTTTCTAGGGACTTACAGGGGGTGCTAAAGATATTGCCAATTGTGGGGACAATGGTACCGTTTTAGGGAAAGAGACTGGTACTCCGGACCTGGTTAGCAGGAACCCTGTGCACTTCTTTCAAAATTGGATCAGATACCAGGCAAAAGGTGGGGGTGACCATGTCAAAAGGGGCCCTTTCCTACACTATAGACCTGTGTATCCTAAGGGACAAATACCCAAATCATTCATCACCGAGAGAACTGCTTCACACAGCGTCACAAGTCTTTCAGCGGGCTTTTCTTTTTTTTATATCAGTGCTATGTAGGTGTGTGGGTAACCAAAGTATTCCTCACCATGGATGATAATACTATTACAGTCGATAAGCTGCCTGCTATATACGGAAAAATCTGTCAACAACTTATATAGTCACCATTCTGAGAGAAGCAGCAGTTTACCTCATCATGCATTGAAACAGGCTGCATAAGGGTGAAGATAAGCACACCGTTCACCACCATGTGAGCAGCCTGTTAATACCCCTTTACAGCCTATGAACAGGCAATATATAATCTTGGAGTGTCCCAGAAAATGCCTATGCATTTACATCCTTAGTTTTTGCTTATATAGTACTGGGATCGTGCTACGCATTTACCAGCGTAACTCTGTATATCATCAAAGCAGTTACAATTGCGAGAACTGTGCTGTTTTATTCCTATATTACATGAAGACAGGTCATATATTATTGCACAGAAGACCTGTCTCTACCCAAAGCTGTCTGTCAGTTGTATAGCTTTATCCCAAATGGGTCTAGGGACCACACATATATTATCACAGGATAGGTCTATAGCAGGCTTCTCCAATGAGTAGCTCTTGAGCTACTGGTAGCTTTTCAGCTACCTTTGAGTAGCTCTCCTGTGAGCATCTCAGCCTACTAAATTAGAAGCTTTTGATAGGCTGAATTAATATATTTATATCAAAATTGAAAAATGTTTATTGAAGATGAAAATCTATGTATTTTCAGAACTCATACCATGATCTATGGATTTCCAAAATACTTTTAAAGCTGAGTGGTAAATCATGCAACATTCAGGTGACTTATTACTAATAATATTGCCTCTGTGCCACGAGCATTGAAGCTACAGCTGTTATGTATTACCTATGAAAAAGGATTCCAAATTGACCTACACTTTTTAAAGTTACTGCTGACAACCGTGTCTAATGCACTGAGGTGATCACTGCCGAAGGCCACTATTATAATTTTGTCTGATGTGCTCACTATTACAATGCCAATAATATTAGTTGCTCTGGATGATTTCCACTGAACATAAGTAGCTCTTTTTACTGGAAAGGTTGGAGACCCCTGGTCTGTCGCTAACCAGAGCATTCAGCAACCTGGGTGCCCAAAAATGTCCCTATATGATCAGAGGACAGGCCATAGAATATCTTTTAAAAATTCTAAATAACACAATCATCATCATCATGAGAGCTGCATAGTATTTACATCTAAAGAATTTGCCAATCTATGAGTTCACTGTCTTGCGTGCACACACATGTGAAACCATATGCACATACACACTGTTATTCATTAAATCACAGATAGACATACTTACACTCGAACCCAGAAACTCTCAAATTGGTGGCCCCTGCTGAAAAATCTTTTGATGCCTGAAGCGGTCATCTAGGGATCAGGAGCGGAAAGATTGTTTACTGGTGCATTGCAAAAAACTGCTACTTTTGCACAGAGGAGTTCAGCGGAAGGGCAATGAACTTTGGGGCAAGGGAGACATGAACAAAAAGGCCTGTGCGTTCTGTAGATTCTTGAGCCGTGGCAAAGCAGTGGTGGCCCTCTCATTAGGCTGAAATATTCCGCCATTTTCTTTACCACCCTCGCTTCGCATTCCTTTTGAAGGGGCAATGGATGAATGTTTTTCTGCTATCCACACCATCACAACGCATGTGATGGCACAGTCTCACCTTTTTAGGGCTCGGCCTACATCCCATGAAGTGGGTGTGGCTTCAGAGTCCTGTAGAGAGCGGTCCGACAAGCTAACCTAGACATTCCAGAGAAGCGCGTGAATTGTGTTCGGAATTTATGGCAGCTGCATGTCAATTGGCCCGCGCATGGCTGTGTTTTTACAAGCCAGCACGCAATAGGCCATAGGCTTTTGAGCTGCTCCGCTTCCTGCATATTCCATGCGAGGACGCGCACCAGAAGTCTATATTTCATCAATTACCAGCTGTCAGTGGCTGCGGTAATTAAAGGCAGATGCTCGTCGCGCATTCACGTCTATGCACTTACTCTTTTTTTCACATGTGTGTGCGCGCATGCTGGCTCCCTGCCAAAGCTTTCTTTGTTTCATACGTGCAACATTTTTTAGAATTGGTAATGGTAGTCAATGTGTGCAGTCCACTGCAACGTGTTTTATTGCCAGCAATATGCCCCGTATATTCAGAAAAATGGGCCATTTAAGGGAGTTTAGGACCAATCATGAATAAGAAATACGGTCCATGTTGGCCTCGCGAAGGGCCTTGCGCTTCTCTTAAAATGTAGTGTTCACAGCGCATGGAGTGGCATTGGTTTATTAAATTTGTTATGGTTCACAGAGCGACTACGATATAATGTATCACTTCTTTTCACCCATTGTGTTTGAAACGCACATAAAGTTTAACACGAGTAATTAAGTTGCGGCATCCGACGTCCAAGTGCAAACGGCTAAAAACCAAAGTGCGCAACACCAAGGGACGAAACAAAACGTACTTATAGCAGCCTGATGAAGTCCGTTGGGAGTCCGAATGGCATGAAATGCGACTCATGACTGATACTCTCCAGGCTGTTTAAATCGCGGTGCACTTCGGGGGCACAATGTTTTAAAAAACAAAACAAATTGAGTGTGAGTGTGCAAAGTAGTGAGTGCAGAGTAGTGAGTGCAGAGTAGTGAGTGCAGAGTGAGTGTGCAGAGTAGTGAGTGCAGAGTAGTGAGTGCAAAGTGTGAGTGCAGAGTGTGAGTGCAGAGTGTGAGTGCAGAGTGTGAGTGTGCAGAGTGTGAGTGTGCAGAGTAGTGAGTGTGCAGAGTAGTGAGTGTGCAGAGTAGTGAGTGCTGAGTGCCTGTTCCAGAGAGAGCAGGGTATGCTTGTGCACTTACACGGTGCACTGACACACAGGAGCTAAAACAAAGAACAGCTGAACACGTGGGAGCTTCATGGAGGCAGCCGGCCCTCGTGAGGGGAGCAGCAAGGAGGGGATGCCTCAACCAATCAAGCGTAGCTACTCACAACCTACTGTACGATTACAACACAGCCCAAAGGGCAGAGCTAGGTCTTTTGGTATTACGCAGGGTGAGCAGTGTGTGAGTGTGTAGGGTGAGCAGTGTGTGAGCGTGCAGGGTGCACCTCCACAAAACTCACGCTATATACAGCTGAAAAATAGCACTAGGCGAGGATAATGAAATTCAACAGTACTTCGAAAGCATGGCTTACATTACAAACAAAGTCTTGCAGTTGCACATTGGAAATGACAATGCCATTTATTTAACGATTAAGCTATTGGCAATGTAAATGACAATGCCATTTATTTATGATTTAAAGAAATGTCATGAACAATGCCAATAGCTCTACCTTTAATGATGCCGAGACCATTGCATTGTAAATGCTTGTTCGTTTTGTATTCAAATAACCTGCTAACATCTATCCAGTTTAATCATTGCTTACATATTTATACGAAAGATTTTATATTTTGATCGATTATGATGAGAGATTTTACATTAAGAATTAATTATAGTTAGTGAATGTTCATACTAATTTAGCCAGACTTGCTCTAGGCCTCAGATGACCGACTCCGCTTTAATGATATGTTGTAGTTTTGCTTGCTGTGCTTAATTTTTTTCTCGTTCCAGTCACCAGGAGCTGCCATGATCTCGTTAGTCTGAAATGTTATTGATAGAATTATAGGTGACGGTTACTTTTGCAACTTAATCATCTGGATGTTAGCTCTCTGTACCTGTGAAAGAAAGGAGTCAGAGGAGAAGAAGTCCTTGATTTGTATGATATCTCAGAAGGCCAAGGGATAGACGCTGTTTATTACCTGACTCACTGGGCTCATCGAGAAT
The DNA here is from genome assembly GCF_964261635.1 of Lissotriton helveticus. Taxonomy (NCBI): domain Eukaryota; kingdom Metazoa; phylum Chordata; class Amphibia; order Caudata; family Salamandridae; genus Lissotriton; species Lissotriton helveticus. The sequence continues at coordinate 554,179,427 of NC_136063.1, forward strand.
ATTTAAATGACACACATTATTTCACATATATACCAACATACATACACATATTGGAACTTAGGTTGCAATAATCATGTAATTGGCTGCAATAATGATTAATGAACATACTGCTATGAAATCGCTTTTCTGAAATTATATGCATGAGTGATGTAGCATTTTTTTAATTGTAATTCAGAAAAAGCCACTTATAGAAAGTTGGCATTTTTCTGCTTTAGCCATTTAGTGTGTGTAGCCTGTAACTGGGCCGCATGACTGGGTGTAGCTGACAGCTGAGCTTTGTCTATTCCTCCTAGACAGACACACGCAATTGGGAGCTTAGTTGTGCCTGAATTGGCCATCACTGGCAGAATGGGAGGGAGGAGCTGGCCACAGCCTCACTTACACATAAATAGGTTGTGTCCTGTGTCCACACAAAGGGCTGCCTACAACTGAAGTTAGTCTGGAGCCAGGACAGGGAAGGCAGGATGTCTGGGGACTTTAAAGGGAAACCTACTCATTAATGGATCACCATATAACTTTCCAGGTAGGAGCTGAAGTAAATGAACTTTTATCTGAACTTTTTTCCAGAAAGTTTTGTGAAAATGTGTTAAATAGCACCAAAGTTATTAGCTAAACAATGGAAACCCTTACCTAACTATAACCACAAAGGGCTACACAGTGGTGACTCCCATTGTAAAATAAATATGCACAGTGGTGATTCCCACTGTGAAATAAATACTCACACACACAAACACACACATATTTTCATATTGGAATATAGATGTAGATAAACTTAAGAATAGCGGGCTCATAAGTGAGGTTGGTGCGGATCACTGTGCGTGCTGTTTGTACATTTCACAAATATAGCAAACCTGGTTAAAAGACACACCTGCCCGTAGGAAGTGTTGTGATAGTGTGTTTATTTTCACAAATTAACAACCATATCAACGCATGTGGCCTGTAAAACAGCTTTATTCACGATAACCTGCCATCTGAGAACATTGTGTAAACTGCCCTCTACCTCGTGGCATGGTCACATGATTCAGGATCAAACGTAAGGAAATATTTCAATTTTTCATCTAAAAGAACCTTTTTCACATTACTCAATAATTTCATTCTTATATATAAAAAAGAAATTATGCCAGTAGTATATTACCCTTTATACAGTGGTTCAGATACTTTCAATTTCCGATACATAGAGATCCCAAAACATTGATTTCCCATGTTAATTCCCATAGGAAAACTTGTGAAGCAATATAGAAAAAAATGACTGAATGGAATTAGAGTAGGTTTGGCAGAGAGATAGAACTTTACTCAGAAAGTGTGTGTAACGGTGGGGTGCCGGGGGAGCCCCGCACTGACTCGGAGTGGTGGTCTACTACTGCTCTCTCACCCTGCCCATTGTCCCTACAGCTGCCCGAGAACGAGTGGCAAGAGATTCAGGACGATTGCTGGACATCCGCAGTAAAGGGACGTGGTACCTTTAAGTGGAACGACGAGGACGGCGCAGCTCCGCCCCCTTTTCAAAGCGCGACGTCAAAAGGCGGAAGTACCTCATCATCGACGGACGGCGTTTCCCTGGAGGCGGACGGTGTGGAGAGGACGCGAAGGAGCACAGAGGCGAAGCAGGAAGAGGTCGGAGAGCAGACGAGCCCAGCGGAGTTCTACAAGCCAGGAGGCCAACGTTTCCACCCATCGCCCCGCCACGGTCCCGAGGGAGGAACGTGGCTAAACAAGGTACGGGGCAGAGTCGCGGAGTGGGTGGGTCGGAATAGCCCTACCGAGTAAAACGCTTCCGCTGCCGAGAGTGAAAGGCGTCCCAGGTGCCCCTCCCTTCACGAGCACCGAGAGCACTGCGTGACGTTTTTCATAAAGCACCGACACTTGGTTTCCCTCACTTCCCCTACCCTCCACTTGATAAATAGGACGTCTCAGTAACCCATTGTATGTCCTTTGTTTGTTTTCTGGGTCGACTACCGTGCTGACGAGGGAGACACCGGCGAAGGGGAATCCACTGAGCCAGGACCCTTACACCGAGGCCGCCTAAAGCACAGACTCCCCAGCCTGATTTACCTGGACTTGGAAGTTGTTTTCCCCCCCCTTTTTCAAGAGACTTATAATTCTATCCGGGACACTGTGATTGGTATGCAGAGAAAAACATACATACCAATAAAACCCTCGTTAAAAGCACTACTGAGAGAGCCCACATTTGTGTTTACTCCTAGAACGGAGACGGTAGAACCGCAGGTACCCTCAGTACAACCCCCCCTGGGACAGTGTGCCTTTTGTTACTTGGTGCAAATACATTGAGTTGCCTTCGATAAATTTGCATTTAAAGAAGTTCTTACGGTGGTCTTAAAGGGGTTTATAAATAGGTATATATGGACTGTTGCTGCCCATATGTGCTCTGATTGGCCACTTTAAAGGAGACTAGTCAATCGTGTTTGGCTGGCCACAATCGAAAATATGTTGTGGCATCTCTTACAGGACTTTGGGACATCCTAAGAATCCTGAAAATGAATTATAAAATATATAAGGGTCAGTACACCTTGGTTCTAAGAGGAATGTTGGAGCCCTAGATTGGCTGAACATAACATGGGCAACATGTTGTGTCAGCCTTTACAGTACTCAGGATGATGGTCCCCACTTAAATGCATTGTAATGAATAGCAGGTTTGAGGGTCACGTAAAGGAGCTCATATAAAGGTTGATAACATATCTTAGTTACAATAATAATCATGTACAAGAGGTACCACACTCATTGTGTGAATTGTGGTATGTTCTAAGGTGATTTTACCCAGTGAAAAATGCTGGGATTTGATTAACCAAGTTTAGGAGAAGACTGTTTTCTCTTATGATTTTCTCATATTGGTTATGGAAGGTGCTCCCTATGCTAAAACGAGAGCACATTTTCTATAAATTCTCAGTATCTCCTCAGCCATGTGAGGATAAATTCAGACATTATGAGTAAAACATGTAGTTCCAACAGAAGTGGCAGCCTGCCAATTGATTCTGCAGTGCTCCATTGCACCCTCTCATAGTATTCAAACGAACAGCTACAGCAGTGACACAGCCCCAGGGTCATGGGCTCTAGTGCAAGCAATAAAACTAGTCCCTCAGCCAGTAATAAAATATTGCTATAAATGAGATGCAGCTTGCCCATCACACCCCTGGGCTCCAGCATAACTGCACCTACTATACTAATGTAATTTACTGGTCTCCAAGCTCCTCATTCTACTCCTCTTTTCTTCTCACCTCCCTATTTCCAACCCGCTCTCCTCTCATCTCCTTCATCCATTTAATGCTTTCCTCCCTATCCCTTCCTCAGTCTCTTCCTTCCCTCTTCTGTCTCTCACTCACCCTTTCCTTCAGTCACTCCTTATTCATGCCTTCATTCTCTCCTTATTTCTTGTTGCTTTATCTTCCTTACCCTAATATACTTCTCCAATTTAGGGACCTTTTCCTGTCCCCCTCCCCTTTCTTTCACTCTCTCCTTTCATCCCTTTCCTCTCTATTATTGCTTCCTCATCATCTCCTCCCTCTGTACCCCTCCCCTGAAAAATAAACACAGCCAAGCCCCCAGCATGCACTGCGTCTAAAAAATGAAAATAGCCAGCCTCTGAAATAATATCACCTGGTGCAGGGCAGACTGGGCCCCTCCCACCTCTGGCCCTGGTGCATTGCACCGGCTGAACCAATGGTAGATACATCTCTGAACTAAAGAGCTATTGTTCTAAACTTATTTAAAAACGGTGGCAGACCTAAAGCCATATTGGTGGAATAAAAACTGTGAAACCAAACGCATTTCCTTTATAAGTGAACACAATGAGGGAGTTCTTTATGACGTAGGTTTTAGAGTAAGTACTCTAAACAGCTAAAATGGCTTCACATTTTCTGTCTATTAACTCCCTGGTCATCAGTGCTGCCATTAATGATGTAATATGTGAGGTCCTAAGCAGGGAATGGCAGGGGGGCAAATTATAGTTATAACTGGTGAATTTCTGAGGTTTTGAAAAACATTTTTTTCTTCTCAATTTCTTCACCTAACATTAACCTTTGTTTTTTTTTTTTTTAGTGAATATCTATCTATCGATCTATCTAGAGAGGTCTAACTGTGAACTGTTTCCCATAATTCACTGTGCTGAATTAATTTGCAGGATATTTAGCTTTCCTAAATAAATAAAAATGTTAAACAGAGCATTTGGTCTTTTTTTCAATGGCAGTGTTACTTTTAGAACATTAATCAGCACACCTGCCATGCTCACACTTGCAGGGCCAGCCTTGATCCAGGCATCTACCTAGGAATCCCCCCCAGTGACTAAAAATAAGCACTGCACGCACAAAATACATTGCTCTTCATATTTGTCTAGTTAAACCTACTCTCTCGTGTCAAAGTACTACAAAAAGAAAAACACATTTTAGAATGCATGTGTGAACATATGCTTGTAGCGTCAATGAAGTGATGGGCTATGTACTTCCGTGCAGTTTTGATACAAGGTGCCTGGAACATGTCGTCTCTGTAGCCAGGACTGAATAACTGAGTGAAAATTGCACTTGACACATGGAGATAAAAATAGTTGGGAAGGGTGCAGTTAATAGTAGCGAACGCATCTGCAAGGCCTCCCCTGGGGGAGACAGAAATGGCCTGACATTTGGGAAAGCCCTTGATGATAAACTGCGCGCCGTTCCTTTGTGCTGGAGGTTCATTCTTGGCTTCAATGGTTCCTCGCAGACATCAGACTCTCGGCTAAAGGTCTCCGCAGTGGCGGGTCCTCTCTCCTCGGCCCCTCGCATTAAAGCCCTATGATTCTTCCTCTCAGAAAGAACACATTACCGGCCTGGCCCCCGCCGCGGGCAGGCAGCACAGTTCTTCAGAGGGCGCGCTGAACAGAGAAGCGCCTCGGCTGACTGGAACTGCGAAGGAGAACTTCACTCGACCTCATATCATGGCCGCCTGTGGGGTACCAGCTGCTTCAGTTTTCGGAGCCTGGCGCTGACAGTGCACCCCTTGTCTCAGAGCCACCAAGGCTCCCATGAATATAAGTAAACATGGCTCTGTAAAGCATATTTACTTCAAAAGCATTTTTACCTTCTGCACACTTTTTTTTGCAGTTTTATATAGTGCGAACTCGAACTGAAGGTGTGGGGGCACTTTACGTAAGCACCAGTTACATTACACAAGGACGCATTCATTTTTTAGGCACGAGAAGATTAAGGGCATATTTAGGAGGCAATGGTGCGGCGCTGCGGCAAATTGTGCAGCGTCACGCCATTCAAAAAAATGCAGGATGCACCATATTTAAATGAATACGGTGGACCCTGTGTTATCCCTTCCAGTGGCGCTAAAATTAGCTGCCTAGTGTCAAAAGAGACAGCCATGCGCCATCGTGCAAAGGTGCTTGCATTGCAGGGATGATTGTTTATGTGCAGGAAGGTGTCCCTTCCTGCACATAAACAAAAGGTGTCCCTTCCAGCACATAAACAAAAGGTGTCCCTTCCAGCACATAAACATTCAATAATGGCAATTTGCTACTTCTATGTGTGCTGCATTCTGCAAGGAGTAACCTGACGTTACACATAAGAGCCTCCTCCACACTTTTTGTATTCCATAAGAAGCTAAAGACCTGACTTTGTGATTAGTCCCACTAGGCCCCTGGTGTGCCTAGAACACATCTGCTCAGCGCCAGCATACCCTCCAGTATGACATGCGCTCTACAAATCTGCATAACATAACATATTCTGGCAAGCCAATGTCTGAGTTGAGCACAATGAATTCAATTAGAGAATTTACTACACATCTTTATTCAGAGTGAGAGAAGCTGATAAAGCAGAGAGCTCTTAGAACAACACATTACAACTAAGTCAAGGTGTTGACATAAAAGAGAGAATCTATGTTTTTCTTTATTTCCCTTTCATCCATGTGTGCAAAGTTAACAACTGGCATATGTCATGTCATTTTAATGTCGCATGTGGGGTTTAGTGAGGGCATTCACCCACAACTAGTGTTCTGCTCAATTTAACAAATTAGGCAAATGTGTTTAAATGAGAGCTTGAAAATATCTGTTCTCTGACAAAATATCTGGCATGAGTGTATACCAATTCCCAGTGTTTGTTCATTGTGCTTAAGGAAAAGTAGCCTGATTTCTAACAGGAAAAATATTACTGCCCCAAAAATGCAAAGAAAAATCAGAACTGTATGTGTAACTTCAGTCATTGTCTGTATTTTATGTGCAACTGTTTATGCTTAGCTAATTTCTGAGGCATATTGTCACTTCATTCACTAGACGGCTTCTTAGATTAGAATTTCACTTAAAAAAGCAATTGTTTTGCATGAAAATTGTTTACCTTTTTTAGAGACCCAAATCATGTGACCAATATTTGGCTTGAGTTGCTAAATTTAGAAATGCCAATCTGGAGCACTGGCTTTATGGCACATCATTTAAATTCATTATGTGCATTCAATCAGGAAATTACATAAATTATGTTTTGCAGATTGCTAGTCCTTACTTCCTGGCTCAGAATATGTAGACCAGAAACGGTATCTGAATTTGCAGTTTCTCAAAAACTATTTCATTTAACTCCTTCCTGGAAGACAACTGTTACATACAACTAATGAATAACTGCCGAGAACTGCACCCCTCATCATATCACACCATACTCCACCATATGTAATATCTACACACACAAATACAGCAGATTAAAACACAAACTTTCATTGATTTTTAGCAGTGCTGGTTGGAAGGCAGAAGAATATCCCAAAAACCGTTGGAGGCCGTGGCTGGAGGTTTTGGAGTGGGGTGGGGAGTGGAGGAGCAAATGGTAAATGACGCAACCAAATATCATCCTGCCTTGTCAGTGCAGTTTCTGCACTACTGTATTGTCCAATACACTGAGGGGCATGTTTATCATCGAGTTGAATTGCCCTTGCGCCACACAAGGGGGTACAAGGGTGACCCTACAACTAAATTGATAAATCTAGAATCGCTGGGCTGCATTATACCGGCCCAGGGAGGCGTTCCATGGGTGGAGTGTGGGAATTCCCACTTATCCACCCACAGTTTTTGGCGATTTTGACAGATTTTCCATTACTGGTAGACCTGGGAATGTGTCACAATGCTAGGCCTCCCCAGGAGAGGTGTAACGAGGATAAATGTATTTATTTCTCCTCGTTTTTAGGTTTTGCCTGCACAGCACTTGCGCTGTGCTTGAGAAATCTATTGTTTTTAATATAAACTTATGAGGGACTTACATCCAACCTCCCTTCTTTCATGGCTTAACATTAGTTCCTGTGTATGCTACTTACTTTTACTCAATTCCTATTGGCTGTAGCATATTTTCCTTCATTTGCCAATGCTTGTTCCTCATCTGCTTTTCTTATCAACTCCCCGTAGTCCAAATACTGTTAACATCTGCTTTGGTGAAACCATTTCTCCATAAAGTTTTGCCTCGTTTTGCTTTTTACTCTTGCAGCATATTGTTCTAACAATTTATCACCAGAGAGATTAAGTGATTTGCATAGAATCACAGGATGTTGCACCCTCAAGACTTGAACCGGGATTCCCAACTATCGAGCCAGCCACTCTGGCCACTGTGCCACATTCTCTGCACTCTCAGGTTATTTGTCAGGGAACTCTTTCCTTCTTCCGAACAATGAGTGATTAAAACAGCTCTTTATTCATCACATAGGTGAAACCGATGCATTACCAATGCTTGTTTCCTCCTTCTGCAGCACAGATAGATAGAGGATTTGCCTCTGAGGATTGTTTTTGTGCAGGAAGGTGTCCCTTGGCGCTAGGTAGGACATTGTGCACCAGCACAATGAAAGGACAGGAATGCACTGTATAATGTTAAATAGGGTGCATTCCTACCCTTTCCCTTTCATGCACCGCAGTACAGCGCAGCGAGGTGGCTAGCTGCGTTGCGCTGTGTGAAAGATTGATAAATGTTCCCCTAACTGCCTAGGCTGTCATTCTTCCGGCTAGTTATGACAACCTGCAAGTAAGAAATGTAAGGATTTCCCAGCCCACACATCTTTCTTCGACCCAAAACTCACATACCCTTCATTAGCAGTGCCCGACACACAGAAACACATATTTTCCCTCTTTCCATGCTGTGAGTCTGCGTAAGTAGATACTGGTGATATTCTCCTTCCCATGCAGAGGTTAAGCACGTTTTATATTGTTGGTGATAGAAACTAGGAAATTATGTTTTTCTTGAGAGGGATGACAATCAGTCATGTTCAGACCATTATCCTTTAATTGCTGTGCTTGTGCCTGAACAAAACAAGATGTTTTACAGCCATCAACTTGAGACACTTATGTTTGTTGTGCTCTGACTTGTGTCTAAAAAACCCTCATAGACAGAATGTCTTGTACTTTTGATAAATAAAATACATGTTAATGTAACCATTATCCAAAGCACTTTAAATATGATATTGTGAATACTATCATTGTTAGTGGTGCTTATAAGGGTTGAGGATCCACGTATCATCTGTGAACCTTGGGTTAGCCATGTCTTTTTAGTTTAGTGCGCTTTCTATTTTGGAGCTTGTAGTTGTAATTTTAGCTTTCCTCACATACGGGCCTGATTCACAAAGGCATTTTGAGCAATAAATACAGGATTATGGCCAATATACCCTCATTGACACATGCTAGGTATTCACAAAAGCATTCCTGGGCAGCGCAAATGGATTTGATACAGGGAATGTAAAGAAACCTGTTAACCTGTAAAGCGCTCCACCACCTATGGGGCTAGGTCCTAGCTATATATATATATATATCCAAACACTGAATAAATAACACTTAACGGGTGGGAAGGGGCATCCCTAGGCAAAGATGTATCACTATGGAAATTCTCAAACTCCGATCTGACCCTTTCCCACCCTAGAAATGACAGTAAAGATTTTCCAGCCAAAGGCTGACTCAACCCCACTTCCAGGATACAAAGGGTACCAGATCACCTCCCCCACTCCACAAGCTTATCTACAGAGAAAAAAAAGAACAGAATTGGGTGCTTGATTAGGGGGCTCCATTCACCATATCCATAGGTATATGCTGTGTAGAATTCTACAAAAAATAGGATATGTAGAATTACACCCAGGGGAAGGACTGTCCTATGGGATCCGTCACATGAAATTCCCATTAGTACAACTCAAAAACTGTGCCTGGCACAGCTTTCTAGGCATACTACATGAAATGTTTGTGATTTGGGGAAAAAAACATTAAAAATATGCTGAGGCAGAGATGTATATTTCCCGCTATACTTTTACGAGTTTTTTTTGTGAATAGGGCCCATGGAATCTGAGCATGCTTATAGTTGTAGGCCAGTGGTTGTTAACCTTTTCACTTCTGTGGACCCACAGTAATCATTACTTGTACCAAGGGACTCCCACTGACTCATTATTGGAATCTAAGGACCCCACTGAGTCATTAATGGAGGCCTGGGACACTAGCATAAGCATTTCTGATGATTTGAACAACAAGCCAATACACAAAAAATACAGAAACAAGCATTCAGCAAATACACAAATTATGAAATACATAATCTAATTTACAAAGAAATATAAATAAATCTTAATTCTAATTTGAATAGGAAGGTTAGAGTTTTCTAAATTTAATTGAGTCCACTCATTGTCCATCCTATATTCTGTTTGATAAACTTGCACGGCTCCCACTAATCTATTTAATGTATATACACTTTATTAATCTGTTATTATTATGTAATTTGTAAGCAGTCTCGGATCCCCTGAGTATACTTCACGGACCCTCAGCAATCCCTGGACCACTGGTTAAGAACTAGTGTTTTAGGCTATATAGTCAGGGCTGGCTGAGAATACAAATGTAACAAAAAACAGTCACAATAATTGCTTGCGCTGTTTTCACCTGTCTTCTGTGTGTGTGTTTTTGCCACTTTCTAGTTCTTATACTCATAAAGTACACAAGTCTTTGCAAAGAAAACATGAAGAGAACATGGGTGTAGTGAAAAAAAAGACTACGGAACTGATTTAAAATATGATGGTTGGGCCATCCTCCGGCAGGGTGACGGAGTAAATGACTCCGTCAACTTGGTGAAGGTCCTGTGACAAAACGTTTTAATGTTAGTCGGGCCAACAGCCATTTCAAGCAATGACACTATCCGCCGTCATGGCGGTTCCTGACAATGTATTGTAACTTTGCCATACGACTCCGTCAAACATGATGGAGCCTCACGGCAAAGTTTAAAAAAAATTAATTTTCAAAAACGAACCTCAACAATGCCCCCTTGCCATGGGACTTATCTCCTGTGGCGAGCGGGCATTTTGTGGTTTTCACTGTCCCTTACGACAGGCAGTGAAAACTGAGCTGTTTGTCCGCTCATCTAAATTAGGTGGGTGGACATACAGGTCAACCTCTGTCTGCCCTTAATCTGTCGGGCTGTCGGGGGGTGTATCCAGGGTGGAGACAGAGTAGTTTCCGCAGTTTATGACATCAAAGGTCCCATTTAAATTGGGAGGGCAGACTATTATGTTGGCAGAAAGGGTTCTTCGTCGCCATTGCGACTCAGTACTCTTTCCACCAACATATAAAAAATGGCCTAAATTGTGTGCTTTCTGGTAACTAGGTGCAATGAGCTGTATAGTGGTAAAACCCTCATAAAACTGTTCAACACAAGCAAAAGCAAATGCAAAGCAGAAATGACACAGGACAAAGTATGATGTGCAATTTCAAAGCAGAGCCCACATCATTTCACTTACTATATATATCACTACACACCTAAGAGAATGGAGGTGCCAGTTGTGCATGTTCATCCTTTCCACACTCATTTTTATCACAAACTGGCGCACAGGCCACAAACCCTTACAGGAGGCTTTAGCTATACTGCCCACCACTATACAGAAGAGTCAGCACCTCTGCACATCTGAGACAAACTAGGGGCTAGAAATAAACCCTAGGAATCATAGTAACAAGTATATTCCAATTATGGATTAAATGCCAGCGAGGGAGGCTAATAATGTTCATGATTTTTTTTTTTTTGCATATTTATATAGCGCGAACTCGACCTGAAGGTATTGGAGCCTTTACATGAGCACCGGTTACTTACACATTCAGGCACGGGAAGATTAAGTGATTTGCCCAAAATCACAGGATGTGGATGCGACCCCGAGACTCGAACCATGGTTTCCAGCAACAAAGACGGCAGTCTAGCCGACGGACCACGCCCTCTCCCCCATGATTAAAGGATTCAAAGGATTTACCTGCTCCCCTGAGGGTGGTAAAGTGGAACATTCCAAGGGGCAGATGTACAACTGTTTTTTGTGGTCGCAAATGGGAATTCGGCCCATTTGCGACTGCAAAATTGGTCAGCCCCATGTACAAACCATATTTTGCGAGTCTGTAACCTATTAGCGACTCACAAAATATGGTTTGCGATTCGCTATAAGAAGGTGCGTGCCAATGGCGTCCCTTCCTAATAGCAAGTCTGACCACAATGTATGATTGTTTTGCAACTGCATTTGCGGTCACACAACTCTCGCAGTTTACCACCCTTTTCATAAGAGTGGTAAGCCCCAGGAACCACTGCCTGCCCTTAAAAAATGAAACTGAAAAGATTCATTTTTCTTTTTTAAATGCATCCCGTTTTCTACTCGCAAATGTGAATGTTCGTACATCTGGCCCCAAGTGTCCGGGATCATCACTAGCCTAAGGCTTTTAAGATTAAACCTACCCCAGTGTTGTTGCCACTTTAGGTAAGATGCTTGTGTCTGTACCAGGGAAAACGAAACAAATTCAGCCTATAATCGTAAAAACGCCAATCAGAGTCTTTATATTAACAGTCACTGTAATAATGTTCAGCAGAGGACAAACATCTGCAGGGTGCTGAGCATCTGGGTCCGCTCTGCTTCTGACAGACCTTGCATGGATTTATGGCGACACGTAGAGTGGCACATAACCTTATCGCAGGGCTAAACGCGTCAATAAACATTTATATGGAATGCACCATTTACAACGCCTTTTATGATTCTAACACACATTTTCAGATAAAGTGACAGTTGAGCCGCTGCAAAAAATGCACCTTTGAGATGCGTTCTTTCCAAAATAGAAGTCATATTTTTTAGTTCATCTTTCTCAATAATATATATTTACACTGAATGACACACAACCCTGATCATGCTTTAGCAACTCATTAGCTGTTGTAACCAGTGCTGTAAATGGAAAAATTGAAGTGCAGGTATTCTGTACCAGAGTACCTGCTTGTTTTTTAGAAGTGCCAGTACTCTCCAATTAAAAGTATTGCATTTCTCTGGAGAATCTGCTGAGGTAAGTGCTTGGTCTCTAAACTTCGCCCCACCCCCCTCTAACGCCACTTCATGGCTGGACTTCCTCTCTCTGACCAAACCTGTTGCTAATGTGTTCCGCACATTTTGTACACCAGAGTTTTTTGCTTTTTGATCACTCAGGTTTTTGAACCTTTACTGTAGGTGTCTCACTACCTGAATCTCAATCCCTGTAATTAATTTTAGTGACTTTTATGGTTCACCCTGAGAAGGATTGTGATTCTTCTTTGAAGTGGGTTCTCATCCCTTCATCAAATTACCCGATTTCTTACACAACCGCTACCTCTCACATGGTGTAAATAATTTAAAAGTTGAACTTCCATCATTTGTAATTAGGACAGCTCATTGATTTCAGCGATCGCTGCTGTATTTGTGTGTAACCCACAGGTCACAGGTTTGAAAAACTTCAGGACTGACAGACTTTTATCCTGCTAAGATCGATGTAAAGAGTACCATTATGTTGGGTGATCATAATTACTGTAGTTAACAACGGCAGAAATGTATTTTAAAAATGTGCTACCAGGGTGTATTCAAAACACACAATATTATAGTTTGTTAGTTAAATTTGTTTTGTGAATGTCTTGTTTGTAGCTGCTTCCAATAAAAAAAAGGTGAATGCTGCAATATCAGTTCACTAAATGGACCTTATTTATTGAATGCTTTCAAACATTACACTCTGCCCACATTACACTTTAATGTTGAGACCAGTGGCGGCTGGCATATAAGGAGGGTGGTGAGCAGGACGGAAATCTATAAAAGCTATTAACAAAAAAAAAATAAAACACTTACCTTGGGTACTGGCACAACGTCCTCCTGGCGCGGGTCCAGGCAGGTAGGCAGGCTCCAGTGCGGGAACCGGAAGCTGGAGTACCAATCCTGGTGCTGCTTTCATGCAGCATGAAAGCTGCACCAGGATTGGAGGGATAGGCTTCTCTTGCTGCTCCTGCGGGCACAGGAGCTCTATGCTGTCTCTAACTCGGATGTCTAAGATAGCTGACTTAGAGAGGTTTAAACTGCGCAGGTCTTTTTGGCTGTCTCAAGACGGCCGGCTAAAAAAACCTGTACAGTTTAAACCTATCTTCAATGCCTACCACTGCTTTCTGGTGCTGCCAGTCTCCCCCTGCCCCCCCTCGCACCCCCTCCTCCCCACCTATTCAGACGCTCAGCTCAGGACGGGGTTTAGTAAAATAAAATGGTAATAAATTAAGTTTATTACCATTTTAGTTTTCCATATCTGGGGGCAATTTGGCTAGTGGGCCGACGCCCCTCCGCCTTAATGGAGGAGCCGCCCCTGGTTGAGACTTTATTTATGCAAAATGTCAGGATATCCTTCATTCTCGTGTAATAAGATAGATATGCTTTGATTGTAAATCTTGGGGATTTTGAATATGTGTGCACCCAGTCACGCGAACAGCTGAATTGCATTTGTGTTACATTATTGCTAATTTTTTAGAGTACACCTAAATGATATCTTGATGCTCTACAATAATCTTAACAGGGAGTAAAGGAGCATCTCGTCATTTTTTAGTCAGCTAATTGGCTCATTTAGTCGAAGGCATCCATGTTTTTTGGCCCCACAAGAATATCAGTGGTCTGTAAAGTGTCACAGCAACCCCTACTAAGAAGGCTTGTTTCCTTCATCCAGTGGAAGCACAATGCCGTAGCCTTGTTTGAATGGAGAGGTGACCCACAAGCATGGTCCTTGTGTTACCAAATTACTAGGGGTTGTAAAAGTGACATCACACACCATTTGACCATCATGACATTACTGGTTTAATCTCTTGCCCCACCTTAGCACACTGGCTCCTCTTTGCTGCTGTGGGTCTAGGAGAAAAGGGAGTAAAAAGAGATGTTGTTCTTTCACTTGTGGTAAACAAAAAAGTAATGGCTGGCATGCTTCACTTAATTTCAGCCATTGGTAATTACTCTGGCCTTCATTTCAGCCATTCATTCTTTTGTCCACTGTCTCACTTCAAACAGGAACTAGCCATATGCAAATCAGTATGGGTGCTGCTTCAATATGAACAGCCTAAGCCAAATTGTCGAGCCAAGACCTTTCTCAGTGAGAAAACGAGCAACGCCAGACAAGTTTCAATCAATATAGGACACATCAGTAAAGTGCAGGTTGAATCCTGAGGCAAACTGAGCACGGGACCAACTTCGGAGAATACCCATCACAGTTAGGGTGTCGTCCTAACTTTTAAAAAAAAGTGATGGGGTATTGCATGAACCAAGGACCAAGATTGATTTATAGACGTCTGGCTCCTCTCTGAGGTGGCATTGTGTGCAAAACATGATGGACTAGGATGTGGTCTAAAGTGATTACTTGTGGCTGAGATTAATTCAAGCATTCCACCCATCTCTTTTTCATATTCCTCAGTTTCCTGCCACATTTAGCATGAGTAATAATGCACAAAGAATTCGCTGAAAGCCAATATCTTAACAATAACTGTTCCAAAATAATGATGCCATTAATTATTGATAGTGAGATTAAACACTAGGTTTGTTGGTTAGAAGGCAGGTGCCTCACTGTTTCTACATAATGGGCTATATCTTAGAAGAACACATTCTTAGAAGTGTGTGACAATTTTTGTTGCTGACTAATAAATGCATTTCCAAGTGCAATGCATTGCAGACGGAAATAACACATTTTGTCTGATTCATACTGAAGAACATTTCAATTAATTGAAATATTGATATCCAATGTATCATTTCTTTAGTGAAGGATAAAGACAGAAACACATTCATGTGGGTTTGGTAAGAGGGTAGTTCTTACGTGGTGAGTATAAAAATGCCAAAATGTGATTTTGCTATCAGGACGTTGTATATGGATCTTTTGCAAAAAATAAATCAAGAAAACAAACTCTTGAAAGGGCATGACTTGCAATAGGTTGCTTCAGTGCCTAGGTGAACATTCACAGTAGAAGTGAAAACAGAAATCTTAATGTTTGAGCTGACTCAGAAGTGCTTCTTTTTTTATAGAAGGAGTTCGAGAAGCATGGTCCTATCTCCATCTACAGTGTATCGCTTTACAAAGAACACAAATGGTGCAGTGTGCCAAAAGCAGGTGTAAAGCACTAACCCAGGGTGAGCATGGTGAAGTAACTTATAGTGAATGCAGTGGAGCCACAACCATATGTGCAGCCTGGCACAGACTTCTGTGGATTGCATTTAGATGCCCACAGCGAGCATGGCATCTGCAATCCTGGCTACATCTGCACGGTAAAGACCCGTGACTATGGTGGACTCCAGCAGAGGACACACCAGTTAGAATTGACAGAGGAAGGAATTGAGCCACAGGGTCCTTCATAATGGCACACTGAATCGTAAATCGACTCACCCCATCACTCTTGATGTAATATTGGGAGGTAACTAAAAATGCAGTTTAGGGTCGCCATACCTCAAATTTGCCCCACTGCCCTCTTTCAGATGCACTACCGGACTCTTCCTCACTCCTTAATTTAACAGCCCTTTTGCTCCAAAGACCCTCAAAGGCCCCATGCTTTTTGTAGAATGGGTAGCCCTCAGGCTTGTCAAACATTTTGGTGGGCCCCGGTTAAACATACACATATAGCCCACTTCTTCATTTTATGCCAGGTGGCACAAGAACCTGACAAGGCCCCTTGATTCAAAGTATAAAAAAGTCCTTCTTCTTTTTTATGCAGAATCTGATGCCATTTGGTAGCATTACTGTGTTCGCTGCCTCTTCATTGCAGGAGTGCAAGATCCCAAACATGTGCAGGACCTAAAATAAGGGTGTGGACTGGGACATAAAAACAACCTCTTGGTATTGCCCTGGTAGACCTAGAAAAGTAGGATTTCTTGTTATTTGGCACAGGTAAAGCTCACAGTCTGCTATTAGTATGGCATCACATTGCATTTAGTAGCCAAATGAATTACTTTCCAAAGAGTTAAGAGGTTTCCATAGCAGAAGATAATCTCAAAGAGTTGCTGTGGGAAACTATAACTCAGTGACAAAAAGGTCTGTCACAGATGACCCCCACTTTTGCTTGATCTTACTGGAAAATGAGGTGACAAATCCATGTGTTTTTTATTGGGAGAAGGGGAGTTGCAAGGCAAGAAGGGGTTTCTTGATCAAGAAAGATAAGTCATGCATTGACTGAAACATTTCTCAGAAATGTATGTATTCCATGTCAATGGTCTCATTCTTAATGGACCAGTCAATTATCTTGCTATGTGAGCTCGCCTTTCTCTTGTGCCATGGGCACTGGTGAGGGCAATACAAGCATACTGCTATGCTGGCACCTCTACTGTTCAGGCTAAAGGTGCCATGGTGGTTATAAGAGCCACTTTGGGTATCAAGACTTCCCATATCTAAAAACTGGGTTACGGGTGGTACGCTATATTGTCCAATCCATAATGTTACTTGCTCCATTAAGTCTCTCACAGTAAGCTTTACACAGGCGTGTCATATCTAGTGATCTTTTGTTACCTGGCTTCAGTTTTTGTGAACCAGAGCCTGGAAACATTGCTTTAAAGAATCTGACACGTTGCCTTTCTTCAGAGTAGACTACAATATTAACCGGATGAGTACAGAAGGCCACATCCTGGGGAACGTTCCGAGTTTTGATGAACGAAATGGCAGGTCCAACAGCAAATTGTTTTGTCAATTTAGAATAGAAGACCGTGTTAAGGAGACTGTGATCATAGATTTACTCACCTAACTTGTTCAAAAACTGGTGAGCCATAGGTCTCATACGTGACTATTCCAGAATGTTTGATACCTTGTATGAGCACTTACAAGGTCTGTTATCACCTGCTTAATACGATTTATTAAGGAAGGCACTTCTCTATGTGGAGAAAATATGTCAAAAATACATTTTGTGAATTCTCAAAAATTAGTTATCAACAATATCAAGGATGGAAGCCTACAACTCGTACGCATGGCAGAATTAAAAAATTTACACTTTCTCACTACAGGTATGAGATGAAGCGTGTGTTTGTGTGAGCGAGAGACGGTGACGCTTCTATCGCGACACTGGGAACGTCTTGCTGCACACTGTCGTGACACTGCTGAGGCCCTTTGCAAGACAAGTGGACAACAGCAGCATCTCAGCACTAGCATGCGTGTGGGGTCTGCTGTGCGTGGTCCGCTGGAGAATGCGTGCGTGTGTTCCGGTTAGCGTGCACGTGGGACGGTGGGAGGAGCCACAGGACGCAGGACATCCCAGCCTACTCACTCATCCGGAACGCAATCTGCACTGCCCCATTTTCCTGTTCATTCACGAAGCACCTATCTCCTTTGGGAGTCTGTCTGCTCTGCCGAGTGATGTGGTTGCTGCGGTGTGTGCAGTGCATGATGTCCGTAATATGCATGAAAACAAAGATACTTCTTCCAACCGCTGCCTCTTTTTACGCACGGCCGCCAGGTACAAGAGGGATTATCTATTTCTGCTCATATCCTAAATTATGTCATGTTTGGATGATAATGAGATGGCAGCCTCTCATTTGTCTTGCAGAGCAGTTTCCTGAGAGGCAATAATTACTGTCAAGGGCACATTCGTTACTGTTAACTAGGGTAGGACTAGCTGAAGTCCTCAAAAGCGAAAGCTGGATCCATTCTATGGAAGGAGGAGCGAGCCTGTTGGTAAGGATTGTCAATGATGGCATTACAATAATACCGCTCCTTTTTAAAGGATTCATTAATGCTCTTATACAGACTTTGCACATTGAATGTGCACATACATTGGTTCCCTCCCCCTTCCATCTGAGATATGTTAGTACAATGGTTCAAAGCTCGCTGCTAACATCTGCTAAAATCTGCCGGTTACTTTTTCGAGCCTGTGTATTGGGTAGGAGTGGGGCAATGTGACTCTGTGGTGCGTCTTGTCCACTGGACAGTAGTCACTACTTCTGCTAAAGGAAGGACAGAAAGTCAGGGGAACATGAAGCAAGCAGTCTAGGCAAGCCATCATCAGGATAGCATGGGTGGAGGTGAGCTCGCCCAGAGGCAGAGAATAAATACACAAGAGCGCTCTTGGGTGACAATAAAGAATAGCTAGGTCTGCTGATCAGGCGCGTGACCAACTGTGTAACAGAAGACAAACTCAGCCATCTATTTTTGTGACTTTGGTGAACTGAGTTCAAAATGGTTGTCTTTCTCCTAGGCGTGGGCCTTGGAGCTGTATGTGTGTCAGAGGGCTTGGTGGGGGTATCTACATGGCTGTTTCTAAATCTTTGTTTGGCACTCAATCTTATTCTCCATTGGGAGGGGGGAGATAGACTTCTGCCAAAGGACCAGATTATGGCCTAGTTCCTGAGGCACAGCTCTTATAAGGGTGTCTGGAGGTCCCAACAAGGATGTCTCTGGCACGGTTATCAGGCCAGCATCAGAGCTGGCCTTGCGCCTCGGTAAAAGAGATGAATGTTTTCCTTAATTCTGCCATGGCCCTTGGTTTCAACAAGGAGTTGGGCTATGCAGAGCAGGTTTGAGAGGCCAACCAAGAGTCTACCAAATATCTTGATCAATTGTTCAGATTTAAGAAACGGTAAAGCCCAGTTGCACTGTAAACAATTTATGTAAACGCTGTGTTCTAGGATGTAACATTGGAAATGAGATAATCTGTTATTGTAATACGTATTGCCTGACATCTATTCATAAAGCACAAAACAAAAGACAGTTTTGAGTCAATTTATGCGCTACGCGTGCTCTCTGTCCCTCCCTGTCTGATAGGTACCCTGCTATCTCTCTTCCCTCTCTCTTTATAGGGTTTGCTTACCCCTGACTTTCTACTCTAGTTTAGTATTACATTTCTTGTCACCCATTACACCCAGCCGCGCAATTCAGGCCTATCTCCTTCCTGTGCCCCGTCTAGATTAATTGTTCCCTTCTGGGTCAGAGGGATTGGAATTTATTACCTTTGTCTATACTTTCTTACCTTTCTTTAAATTCCTTTTGTGTTTCTCTGAATACACATCTACTTCGTGACACGTCCCCAAAAGTTTTTATTTCTGCAAACATGGTAGAATCATTGTCTGTGCAGCTTTGCCCTGTCTACAAATTTATTAAATACAATTTTTTGTGAATTTTCATTCTGTTCAACGGTTAGGTATAAGCGCTCTAAAAATAATACACTAAAATGAAAAAGGCTCAAATTTAACTGGTACCTTTAAAAATGTGTATACAATTGATCACTGAGACCCTTTGGTGATTTTGTGTTACATTTTGCTAGTATTATGATGACATGGGAGAGAAGGTAAACAATCCATGCTTGCCATGTTTCTAAAAGCCTTTTGGTTTGTTCCATAATAGCATACAACTCTTTCCATGCCACCATCAGTGCAATGTTATTGATCCTAGTGTTAATGTTCACATTTCATTCGGATTTCCACTTGATTCTAATATAATTTGTGGGCATCCAGATACACAAAGAATTATCTCGAACGGCAGCGAGAATGCTAACAATTCTCCGGCTGAACTTGCTGAGATAGAGAACGAACTTGGGCCTCAGAGGAAAATGAAATTCAGATAAACATTTTCCCCAAATGCCATTGCCTGTTATACAGTTCGGGACCACAAGAAACAACAAAGTTATATCCAAAACCTGATGACTTGGCCTGTTAATATTTCTAAAATGAAAGGAACATGGGGATTAATATGAATAAAAAACAATAACTTGGAACGAGCAGAATCTTTTTCAGCCTTGTTGATATTATTAAGACATAAAGGAGCTAAGATAGGGCTCTGCACAGGATTGGATCACGAAATGGAGAAACCTCTTCAAGATTGAGTCTGGTTAATAAACATGACCAGTTGTAGAAACTAGGGAATTTCACAATTATATTCGGATTTTTTTTCTCGCTATTGATAAAATCTTTCCTCCTTATGGGTCGCTTATTAAGATATTAAGGACACCCCTTGTGTATTACTGGGGCTTTTGAATGTTTTTACTCATACTTTCTGTACCACAAACACCTTTTTCATCTGAGTTTGTCAGATTTGCTGAAAAGCTTTAGAACAGCTTTAACAAATATTTGTGAACAAGCATACAGTATAGATTAAGCAGAAGAGAATCACATCTGTATAGAATTTCCATGAACACTCCTCTTTGCACACCATTATGAACGTCCAAAGGCGTACACTAAGTTGAAAAGTACATCTGGAACCCTTTGCATTAGAGAGCAGTCCAGTGGGCCATGCATGGACTGCTTGCATTTACACATGCTAAGTGCTTCGAGAGTAAGCGAGCGTGTAAGCATGCATAAATCATGAGTTTTCCTGGTATAGATCAGACTTACTTAACACAGAAACAGAAAAAAATAAGTACTGAAACACGTGAACATAGATCCGGATATGCAGTCACATATGAGAAAAATAATCTCTATTTAAATGGAAAAACGCCTATTAACTGAAACATTTGGGCTAGAGGAGACTGTCACTTTTCTATTTGTTTAAACATCTGGTTGTAAGGGTTCTGTGTAGGTTTTTCACGTATACAGGAAGATTGGCGCCCAGCTGGTAGCGGTAAGAAATGTAAGCAAAGGGAACAGCAATGAACGGTGCTACACGGTCAGAGGAGACCCCAAAACCTCTGCTACTGGTGGCAAAGGGCCCACCGGTAGATACAACAAAAGTCCTGTGCACACGTTAAGGTAGGTATATACAAATGTTTTTAAGAGATGAAGAAGAATTCGTAATCAATGAGACAAGGTAGACACACTTGAAGGATTTTCAAACTTAGAAATGTATTTGAACCTTCCTTCCTGGAAGGATGGCGTCAAAGAAAACAACCAGCCGACATGTGTTTCGTCAAGCGGGTAGTTAACCCGTGACTCTTCAGGGCTGTATTAAAGTCATAAGGTAGGGTGTCGATATGCCGGTGATAATTCCGACCCAGCGAAATGGGTAAAAGGTAGAATACCAGCACAGATGCCTCTATGATTGCACAAACAGGCGGGCGGGTAAATCCGTCTAGAAAGCAATCTTTCGAACCGAAGCAGGAGAGACGGGTAATGTCTTCCTCGTTAAACGTGGAAGACATTACCTTACCTTATGACTTTAATACAGCCCTGAAGAGTCAGGGGTTAACTACCCGCTTGACGAAACACGTGTAGGCTTGTTGTTTTCTTTGACGTCATCCTTCCAGGAAGGAAGGTTCAAATGCATTTCTAAGTTTGAAAATCATTCAAGTGTGTCTACCTTGTCTCATTGATTATGAACTGTTCTTCACCTTTTGACAACATTTGTATATACCTACCTTAACGTGTGCACAGGACTTTTGTTGTAAACAGCTGGTTGTGTTAGAATATGAATGGCTACAGGTGGGCTTGCCTTTAGCGTGCCCGTGTGTCGAATGGGCGGAACCCAAACGGAAACACATACGTAGAGAAACCAAGTGGCATGTCTTTCAGAGGTAAGTCTAACTACATGAACACCTCTCCCGCCCACCAGTATCTATATCTACTAAATCTGTGGTCTGAGGGTAGCCCGTTTCTTCACCCCATGAGTGCTCTCTCTACCAGTAGCGTAATGAAACCTGAGGGGACCCCTTGCAAAGTTCATACTCCGGGCCCAGTCAGGAGCTTTCAGGCCAGGGGCCCGCCAGCTGTGCACAGTGCCGGAGGGAGCCCCCTGTAGCTCAGGGGTGCCCTCGTACCGCAGAGGCTGCAGGGGCTATTGTTGCGCCACTGCACTTAACCTCATTAACTGATATCAGTCAGTTCAATGCGTGTGGCTGAGACCTGAGGGTAGCACCTCCCTTCACCCCAGGAGTGCTCACTCTACCTCATTAACTGATAACAGTGAGTTCAATGTGTGCTGGTAGCACTTCCCTTCCCCCACGAGTGCTTACTTCACCTCATTAACGGATAGAGTTCAATGTGTGTGGCTGAGGCCTGAGGGTAGCACTTCCTTTCAACCCAGGAGTGCTCATTCTACCTCATTAACTAATACCAGTGAGTTCCATGTGTGCTGGTAGCACTTCCCTTCCCCCAATGAGTGGTCACTCTAGTTAATTAACTGATAGTTCAATGTGTGTGGCTGAGGCCTGAGGGTAGTACTTCCCTTCACCCCAGGAGTGCTCACTCTACCTCACTAACTGATACCAGTGATTTTAATGTTTGCTGGTAGCACTTCCATTTCCCCCATGAGTGCTCACGCTACCTCATTAGCTGATAGAGAGTTCAATGTGAGTGGCTGTGGCCTGAGGGTAGCACCTCCCTTCACCCCACGAGTGCTCACTCTACCTCATTAACGATAGAGAGTTCAATGTGTGCGGCTGTGGCCTGAGGGTAGCACTTCCCCTCACCCCAGAAGTGCTCTCTACCTCATCAACTGATATCAGCGAGTTCAATGTGTGCGGCTGTTGCCTGACGGTAGCACCTCCCTTCACCCCACGAGTGCTCACTCCACCTCATTAACTGATATCAGTGAGTTCAATGTGTGCTGGTAGCACTTCCCTTCCCCCCATGAGTGCTCACACTACATCATTAACTGATAGAGAGTTCAATGTGTGCGGCTGTGGCCTGAGGGTAGCACTTCCCCTCACCCCAGTAGTGCTCACTCTACCTCATTAACTGATAACAGTGAGGTCAATGTGTGCTGGTACCACTTCCCTTCCCCCCATGAGTGCTCACTCTACCTCATTAACTGATATCAGTGAGTTCAATGTGTGCTGGTAGCACTTCCCTTCACCCCCATGAGTGCTCACACTACATACTTAACTGATAGAGAGTTCAATGTGTGTGGCTGAGGCATGAGGGTAGCACCTCCCTTCACCCCAGGAGTGCTCACTCTACCTCATTAACTGATAACAGTGAGTTCAATATGTGCTGGTACCACTTCCCTTCCCCCCATGAGTGCTCACTCTACCTCATTAACTGATAGAGAGTTCAATGTGTGTGGCTGAGGCCTGAGGGTAGCACTTCCCCTCACCCCAGAAGTGCTCACTCTACCTCATTAACTGATATCAGCGAGTTCAATGTGTGCGGATGTGGCCTGAGGGTAGCACCTCCCTTCACCCCACGAGTGCTCACTCCACCTCATTAACTGATATCAGTGAGTTCAATGTGTGCTGGTAGCACTTCCCTCCCCCCCCCATGAGTGCTCACACTACCTCATTAACTAATAGAGTTCAATGTGTGTGTCTGAGGCCTGAGGGTAGCACTTCCCTTCACCCCAAGAGTGCTCACTCTACCTCATTAACTGATAGAGAGTTCAATGTGTGTGGCTGAGGCCTGAGGGTAGTACTTCCCTTCACCCCAGGAGTGCACACTCTACCTCATTAACTGATATCATTGAGTTCAATGTGTGCTGGTAGCACTCCCCTTCCCCCCATGAGTGCACACTCGACCTCATTAACTGATAGAGTTCAACGTGTGCGGCTGTGGCCTGAGGGTAGCACCTCCCTTCACCCCACGAGTTCTCACTCTACCTCATTAACTGATAACAGTGAGTTCAATGTGTGCTGGTAGCCCTCCCCTTCCCCCCATGAGTGCACACTCTACCTCATTAACTGATAGAGTTCAATGTGTGCGGCTGTGGCCTGAGGGTAGCACCTCCCTTCACCCCACGAGTGCTCACTCTACCTCATTAACTGATAACAGTGAGTTCAATGTGTTCTGGTAGCACTCCCCTTCCCCCCATGAGTGCACACTCTACCTCATTAACTGATAGAGTTCAACGTGTGCGGCTGTGGCCTAAGGGTAGCACCTCCCTTCCCCCCACGAGTGCTCACTCTACCTCATTAACTGATATCATTGAGTTCAATGTGTGCTGGTAGCACTCCCCTTCCCCCCATGAGTGCACACTCTACCTCATTAACTGATAGAGTTCAGCGTGTGCGGCTGTGGCCTGAGGGTAGCACCTCCCTTCACCCCACGAGTGCTCACTCAACCTCATTAACTGATAACAGTGAGTTCAATGTGTGCTGGTAGCACTCCCCTTCCCCCCATGAGTGCACACTCTATCTCATTAACTGATAGAGTTCAACGTGTGCGGCTGTGGCCTGAGGGTAGCACCTCCCTTCACCCAACGAGTGCTCACTCTACCTCATTAACTGATAGAGAGTTCAATGTGTGTGGCTGAGGCCTGAGGATAGCACTTCCCTTCACCCCAGGAGTGCTCACTCTACCTCATTAACTGATAAGAGTTCAATGTGTGTGGCTGAGGCCTGAGGGTAGCACTTCCCTTCACCCCAAGAGTGCTCACTCTACCTTCTTAACTGATAGAGAGTTCAATGTGTGTGGCTGAGGCCTGAGGGTAGTACTTCCCTTCACCCCAGGAGTGCTCACTCTACCTCATTAACTGATAGAGTTTAATGTGTGTGGCTGAGGCCTGAGGGTAGTACTTCCCTTCACCCCAGGAGTGCTCACTCTACCTCATTAACTGATAGAGTTTAATGTGTGTGGCTGAGGCCTGAGGGTAGCACTCCCCTTCCCCCCATGAGTGCACACTCTACCTCAGTGTTTCCCAAACTGTGGTCCGCGGACCCCCAGGGGTCCGTGACACATTCCCAGGGGGTCCGTAGGCAACAGTTTTAAAAGCACAGAAACGTTTCTTGTATAAGTAGCAGCTTTCCAGCAACAATAAAAGTGTCAAGAGAATGCCAGTGATTAATGTACCTGTTGGAGAGCAAGGAGAGTTTTGTTCAGTGGCAGCTTTAATTTAACTAATTAATGTAGCACAGAGGGTTGATGTGCCTACTGCAAAGAACGTGTAACATGCATCTTTAAAAACAGTATTTTATGTGCCTAAGTTCGTGGTTACTGTTTTTGTCACAGAGATTCTTTTGCTACTGTGCACTTCATAAGTGACAATCGTAATCTAGCAGAGGGACCTATAAACTGTCATCAAAGAGCTGCTTGCAAACTGCATGGTACCAGTTAGTAACTTATATTTTGTCCCAGTTAATCATTATCCTGATGCTGCTAAAAAGATATATTTGGGTGGAAATACATTTTTAATGTTAAAGTCAATGCTAGCCACTGTGTTATGTTCTGAATCCTCAGTTTGTGCTTTTCCAGACCAAGCACTCTTTAAACATTTTATATACACACTGATTTACCTGTATGATTCAATGTCTCTATAAGTGTGTGATGTAAAGTAACCTACAATGGTATGAGAGATGCTATAAAACAAATGAAATACATGTGACAGAGGGGCTATTACTTCAATATAAAATACTAAGGGCCAGATGTACGATCTGTTTTTATATGCGCGAACGGGTTCGCGAACCTGTTTGCGCATGCAAAAACCTATTGTGCCATGTACATAGCCTATTTAGCGAGTCGCAATTTGTTTGCGACTCTCTAAATAGGTTTTGCAACTTGCTATTTGGAAGGGGCATTCCCTTCCAAATAGCGAGTCTCAAAACCATGTACAAATGTTTTACGGTCGCAAAACAGTCACAATTACCAACTACTTCAAGTAGATGGTAATGCATATGCACCCCTTTTCAAATGCATGCAAAATAATTGTTTAAGGGCAGGCAGTGGTCCAAGGGACCTCTGCCTGCCCTTAGAAAACGTTTCATTTTCTTTTTTTTTTTTTTAAATGCATGGTCAACAGGCTGCATTTTTTTTTTAACTGCTTTATTTAAAAGCAGTCCGAGACATGGTGGCCTGCAGAGCCCAGCAGGCGACCATCGCTGGGAGGGCTGGCATTCCCAATGGGCTCGCAAATTGGGAGAGGCTCATTAATATTAATGAACCTCGCAATTTGCGACCCCATTGGGAATCCCAAACAGTGTTAATTAAACACACTGTTGTACATTTCATTTAGCAACTCGCAATTTGCCACTCGCAATGTGTCGCCAATTGCGAGATGCTAAATGAAATGATCGTACATCTGGCCCCAAAATCCTTAGTACTTTGAGTATTTGTTTTGTTTGCACACATGTGTATTTTTTTTTAATTACTGTTTTAATGTTTGAAATTTAACTCAAACAAATTGCTTGGGGGTCCCCTGCTTCCAGTGGTGACTCAATGGGGGTCCTCAGGAGTCAAAAGTTTGGGAACCACTCATTAACTGACAGAGTTCAACGTGTGCGGCTGTGGCCTGAGGGTAGCACTTCCTTCTCTTCATCCCACGAATGCTCACTCTACCTCATTATCTGATATCAGTGAAATCAATGTGTGCTGCCTGAAAGCAAATGCATATTAAGTTTATATGCAACTCAGACCAATAGCGAAAACCCTCACTGTGAAAATACTGTAATATTTAGATAATTAGCCTTAAAATGCAAAGTGCTAGTCCCTCTGTGCTGTTATGGACATTGTTGTAAGCAGAGCATGTTGTAATGTACAAAAAGCATCCATTATAAAGGGAAAGACCAAACCCATTAGGAAGAGAGCCGTCTAGTAATCCACTCTAATCCCTTTTACCGCTAAATATTTTGAAAGACGCCTGCACCCCGCTTGGCTCTTTCCTTTCTATGTTCACAATAATGCGCGCTTCGGTTTCCCGACAGCGAGGGAGATTCCTACCAACGGCGGTTGTTGTTATTGAAGTAAAGCAGAAATGCCATTTTTTTTCTGTCCCTGTGGAACTAACCTTTCTTTCTCCACTGTGTCCTCTTCTAGCGTGGAACCATGTTTAATTATAATTCATACACCCAGGCGAAATTATCAGCCCGTAAAGTATTCAAATGACATTTCATTCACATCATTATTCATTTGCTTCGAGGAGTGCTCTCTTGTCCTTGTTCCTTCCAGCCAGACAGCATTGCTAGTAGCATACCTGCCAACGCACACAGTACCACAGTGTAACACACGATAGCGACTTCCATCACACGGTCTCCCGGTGAGGAGCCGATATCACACGGTGGCAGGGAAAATGAGCTGAAAACCACTGTAAATAGTGGTTTTACAGCACGTTTTCCGATGCTTTAAACTGCCGAAGTCTATTAAGGGGTGTGAAAACACCTCAGGACATCGGCACCAACAGGGCCGGCTCTAGGCTCATGGTGGCCCTGGGCAAGGAGCGTAGGTAGGCGGCCCGGAAGAGGGGGTCCGGGCAGGGCGGAGCGCGCAGGCCAGTAAAGAGGGGAGGGGGTCAGGGTGTTTAGAAGTGGAACAGAGCCGGAGGCCGCCAAATCCCTGCCAGGGGCCACAACGCAAATATGTATCCATCCTCAGAGGATTAATATATTAAGGATACATATTGGTGTGGTGGCCCCTGGGGTTTGGTGGCCCTGTGCAGGTGCACAGCTTGCACATGCCTAGAGCCGGCCCTGGCACCAACCTCAGCAGGCTTCTTCTTTTTTTTTTGTGCAGAGGAGGGAGTTTGGAGGTGGGGTGTTCAAAAGTGCCTCGTAGGTACTCTTCGGCACTAGGCCCCACCCCTTCAGGCCCTGCCCATCCTTAAACTGCGAGATTATACTTCAAGTTGGCAGGTATGTAGTAGTAGGGAGGAAGTCGTAGTGATAATCATTGACTTTAACAAGCACAATCTAGTTTGTTATAGTCACACGCTGATCTTCCAATACAAGTCTGTTTATATTCTTGCTGATGCTCCTGATTATGCAGGGGTTTGGTGGCACTGTCCATCAATGCGTAAATGTTGATTTGTAATTTTCAATAGAGTCTCAACCACCCGAATAAAGAATCCTTACAGATAATGAGAGCCGTGACTCAATAGTAGTTTCTACTGTTTATGTTATTACAGAATCAAATCATCCATCAATATTTACATAAGTAGTAAATCAAGGCTGTCAAAAAACGATACATCGTATGCATGAATGGTAACAATGTGATATATGTGCTCAGTGCTAAAAAGTGTGTTATATATAAAGGGTGATAAGGACTTATATACATAGTTGTGGGGGGGGGGCGGGAAGGGAGGTTGGCCATACAAATATGTTGAACTAATGGCTCTGTTGGCTGATCCTGCTCCTTTGGGTGTGCAGAGCCTTGGCCAGTCTGAGCCTTGTATGATTGTCGACGTTTCAACCCGTGGTGTGCTCCATTAGGTAGTCACGTTGGGTCTCCATCAGGACAGGACGGGAAAAGGCAATGACAGTCCTCTAGACCAGACGAAGTCCTGGCTACGTGAGCTTTAATCAGCTGGCGCCTGGCGGTAGAATCAGGGCTTGGGGTATCTTGGGTATTAATTACTGCGGAGGTCAAGCGGGCATTAATCCTGCATTGCGGCTGCAGTATGAGCTAAATGCAACAGAACATAAACAATAGCACGAGCAGTAGCTAAATATGCTTGTGTGGTAGGATTTTTTTCCCCACATTACCCCTAATTATCTGAGCAGGTATAATCGTATTATTATTGGTAATTTTGTGTCAAAGAGTAACACGGAATTACCGAAATTACTATGAATGGTCTGGGGGGGAATGAAATTCTGCCCAGGTATAGTACAGCCTCTACACACTAAATTCAAGGGGAGGTTTCTATGCATTCACTAATTCACAAGCTTTAAACAAGATTTTGATTGCTTGAATGTGAAATAGGCACGTCATTAATCATGTGCCAACTGTTTGACAACATTTTCTGTTCTAGTTTAGGAAGAGGGTGGCAGTGCCTCTCTAAAGAAAGGGCTAGTGAAAAAGATACAGGCTAAGGCTTGGAAAGAACTGTTAAAGAGGCTCACAAATTGCTGGTGGGAGCAGGCAGACCAGAGTCCGCTTAAGAATGGGCCATCAGGGGGACCAGGTCAAAATCATAACGGTCCGGGAGAAGAGAGTGGTATGAATTACAGGAGTAGTGGACATTGGCCGAAGAATAGACAAGACATGATTCTGGGATAAATTAATAAAAAGAACAAACGCTGGACAAAGTGCAGATGATTCGAACAAGGGCAGCACAAATCTGACACCCAGCAGTTACTGAGTGGAAGGGGGCTAAAGCAGAAAGAGAGATGATCAGTAGGTGTTTGGACAATAGTGGCGGCGGCTGCTGCTGCGGAGAAGGTGGTAAAACATTAAATTGACTTTCCCCATTGTCCCAAGATAGGCTGGAAGGGACAACTTTCAATGCAAAGTATTCTTTTCATGTCATTTGGCTTTTGTCCTAGTTCTGCATGTAAAGTTTCTGTGAAGCGGGCACTCTGCACATGAAGGGTTCAGAAACATGAGTATGTCAGAATTCTATGTAATATACATGTTGAAGTAATAATTGCTGAATTTGGATGTAATGCAAACCAATGTAATATACATATAGTTACTAGTCAGAAACATCTGCCATGCTTGCAGGCCACAACTCCAAACATCTATGACCTTTGCGTTGTAGTGCTGGAGGAAAAAAGAATGTAAGGTGGTTATCTTTCCCAGCGTATGTTATCTGCAGGGATTCCCCTGCCATTTTGATTAAACACTGTGCATGTGTTCTGCTTAGGTAATGTCTGCACCACCCTCTTTCTTTCACAGAGACCTTGATATTTCTCCATCATTTTATTCACTCTGTTAGAATTTTAATGCTATCTCACGAGGAAAAAAATGGCCTTGTAGAATATACAGTTAATAAATATGAGCTCTGTCTACTGGGCTTGGTGCTGCACCCAGCAGTCGAAATGCAAAAAAAGGTATGGAAACTGTGATCCTGCATACAATGGAGGTGGGGTCGGTGAGTGGTGTCAGAGACATGGCTAAAGAGAACAAAATATTCTGTAACTATTTTGTTAGTCTTTAACCTACAGATAACTGCATGTACAATATTATATAATGTACACGTGAAATGAAAAAAAATCAAGTTAATGTAATATGTGGGAAATCTGCCTAATCTGCTAGAAATGCATTGTTCTGGTAGGAAAGCTCAGTTGATTAATGTGATCAATTTCAGATTTGAATGAGTTTGTGGGTAACTGATTTGAATCATGGTTGGTGCAGTGGGCAAAAGCCAATAGTGCTATGAGGTCACAGCTTGTGACAGAAAGCAATGTGAAAATGTAAGTAATTTGTTTTTTAAAAAAGGTATTGCAGAGAGTATCAGTCTGCAGCAGTTTAGAATATGTATTACAGATAGTTTAAGAGAGACTGCACACAGTAAGAGATTGACACAAAATGTGCAAAAATTCCGTGTTTAATTGCTTGCAATGCTTTCAAAGGCTATATTTTTACTAATATGGAAGCTTACTGTACATAAAGCAAACCTTTTTTTTATAGGTTTCTATTTAAAGGATCAATTCAAGAACTAGTAACAGTCTTACAATACCTCTCAAAATAATAACACTTCGTCAGCATGAACATTCATGTCATTATATCAATTAAAGCCTATACTGACTGCTAAATAGAATTTACATTTGCTGATTAACTAACACAGTTACATTTCTTTCAAGTAGCAGGCAACCTGGAAAGAAGGCTTGTTTGTCTTTAACTGGCTGCTCCTTCTCTCACTTCACAGTACAATAAATTATTCCTCCCCTGTCAACCTCAAGCAATTCAAGGTCACACTAAGGGGCCGATTACGATGTCGGGCGGAAAACCTCCTCACGATAGTCGGAATCTCCACGTCTGTGTCGGAACCCTTTCAGCCGACTCGGTAGGTTTACAATCTGCCCGACCGATCACGATGTTCGCGGTCGGAAGGTAAACCGAGCGGTCATTCCGAATCGGTTCCGACTGGCTTTTGGAGAATTTGTGTCAGTTCGAACCGCACCGTACACCTCTATGGATAGCGTTTCCGACCTCATGATTACGATGTCGGTTTCCAACAGCCTTCCGAGACGGCCTGTCCGATATTAAATGGCTGTTGGAAAGTGACTTTGGCAGCCCCTAGCAGGTCCCCCTTCATCATGCGGCCTCAGGTTGATGGCTAAGGGGGTACCTAAGGGACCCTCCTATAGAACCCTGCACTGTGTGGCAGGCACCGTGGGGTGCCCGCGACACGGTGCAGGGTTTTACACACACACACACCCCATTTCCGCATAGGAGCCTGTGTTGTCGGGAGGAACACAAGCTCCCATAAGAAACAATGGGAATCTGCCCAAACAGTGTTCGATTGCATCGTAATCAGGCAGGCGCAAGTCTGTCGGTTCCGAGTCGATGTTGGGCGGGAAGTTTCTGCTCCAACATTGTGATCGGCCCCTAAGGGCCCAATTATGAGTCTGGCGGTCCGAGGACTGACATACACGTGGTGGCACGGCGGTGGCAGATCCAGTCACCGTCAGTCCAACCACCCTGGTACCATTGGCTCCGCCAGGGAACCACTGTTCCCTGGCAGTGGAGAAGCAGTCAGAGACCGCAATATGCTTGGTGGGACTGCTGCGGTCTCGCTAAGCATATTACGAGTTTCCTCTCCTCCAGGGTTTACATGGAGGTTATTCCTCCATGTAAACCTTGGAGGAGAGGAAACAAAGGGGGGCCTACATGTGGATGCACACAGGGAGGCATAACATGCCCCCCTGTGTGTATGTGCATAGGTTCCTGCACGGCATGGACTTTTGAGTCCATGCTGTGCAGGAACCTTGTAGGTCAGTCCCATTCCGGTGCCTTTTCCCAAAGCATTGTGGCCTTTAAAAGAGGCACCGCCATGGGACCACCATGCCACCTGCCTGCCGGACTACTTAAAAGTCATAATCTGGTGGCACTCTTTGGTGGAGCGGTGGTGCGGCGGTTTCCAATGCAGAGCCACCGCTCCACCAAAAAGTCGTAATCTGAGCCTAAATTTATAGAGGGTTGGGTTTTTTTAACAAAAAGTATGGGATCTGTTTTAGCAAAATTATAAAAGCTTGGAAACCTCATTACTAATAGATCCCTTTCACTTCAGCTTCTGCAATCACCTTGGAAGTGTATGTGCTCATCTCAGACAGAAGAGATGCTGCAACATATACATGACATAATTTCCAAGGAAGTTGGTGTAAGCTTTCTTAAGATAGTATTCTCTTGCACGTTTAGGTATTGGCTTTCGTGTGGCGTTTTCGATGCATGCTCATTGGATAGGATTTCTTTGGGTATGTTTGGGGCTGCGTAGATGTACCTGTCTGAATACATACAGAGCTGGTGAAATAGTCTTAAAAGATGGGTGATCTCTTTTGAATGTTCAGTAATGTTTGCTATTTTAAGACAACGTCAGTTGGACAGAGACTGCAAAAGATGAAGAACTTCTCCTATTTTAAGGCTCCTTTAATATGTCAGAAGACTATTGAAAACACAAAAAGCCTTGAAGAAGGCCCACCTAAAGACATTTGGTTATGTAACTGCAAGGTGTTTTACTTTGAAGGCAGACTTGCATTCAAATATTTGCTA
This sequence comes from Lissotriton helveticus, assembly GCF_964261635.1. Classification (NCBI taxonomy): domain Eukaryota; kingdom Metazoa; phylum Chordata; class Amphibia; order Caudata; family Salamandridae; genus Lissotriton; species Lissotriton helveticus. The sequence goes on from NC_136063.1 coordinate 554,211,869, forward strand.
TTATTAAACCAAGTGGAGGTGAATAGAGAGCGTTGTTGCTTTTGATGAGCTCATTAGAACTGTTCTCTTGTACCGGTGACTGTCCCACTTTTTGTGTGTTCTACTTGAATAGAGATGTGTGTACCACAAACATGCAATGCAGTTCGAGTCCTACAGCCCGATCCAGCAGACGGAATAAAAACCTTTTGCTGGGAGCTTTCTGAACGCGAGTTAACCGTGACCTGTGCTCTCACACAGTCCTTGGAACATCTGGCCATGTGGCTTTAGAGCAGATTATTGCTGTGGTTTGCACTCTCTTCCTTTAAACAGCTTACGGGTTGCTGTTTAAATAGTGCAACATTCAATTTAAAACACATAAATACCAGTACGAAATCACACAGAAAATTGAAACCACATCATCTGAACCGCAGATCCAACTGCTCATCAGGATTTGCATCCACCCAAATCACCCAGGTCTTTTGAATCGTGTAGTCTTACTGCGTTTACTTGTGCGCTGCTGTGTGTCCATCAGAACTGTGCAATGCGACCGTACCAACCATTTGACTGCAGCACAAATATGTTTAGCGTTTAATATCGACTCATAAAGACTGAAGTTACGAACCAAATTAGTTTTCAAATGCTGCAGTTATAGATACATTCTGTTGCAAAATTGCAGTATTTTGCTCCTGATTTTGAACACAGGTATACAATTAACACAACACATAGTCAGTTAGCTGGACACTGTCTTCTCCTAGGAGCTCTAGTGCAACAATGTACAATTTGGGCACATACAAAAAATGTCATCGTAACCCATGGAAAATGGGGGGGAAAAAACATTTGAGAATGTTATTACCCATATTTTTTCACTGAAATATGAAACGCACCCAATGCAAAAACACACCCAATATCCATGTAAAATATTTGTATTTCTGTTTTTGTCTAATTTGAGCCGCCCCAGCCCCCTCCCTTCAACGTGAAAGTACAATTTCAAGTAAATAGCAGTGGTAGAATAAGGGTGACTACCTCCCTCCCGGTCATTACGGACACTACGATAGCCTAATGCATTCTGGGTGTTCTAGCCTTGTTTTGCCTCCATTGAAGTAATTAGGTATATACATTTGAAATCAATGATCTGTAGGTGAAGAGTTCAGGTCAAGAGACAGTCTCAGTAAAGGCCCGGAGAGAGGAAGTCATGCTAACCGTTATTCGTAAACCTACCCTTGAACGTGCATGTGCTATCTTTAAGAAGATCAACATGTGATTGTTGGCAAAGCTTGAATCCATCAACACCTTGCTAATTACATCAGCTAGCCCATCATTTAACATATTATTTGTCAGATGGAGGTCCAGAGGCGCCTCAGCCTCGTTGGCCCTTGTATGTGATGTACTTTGTGTGATACTATAGCACAAAAATCTGCAGCGCCGATGTCTGTCACGCTTTAGGAGTACTTAATGAGAAGACAATCAGAGAGTTTATTTTGTGGTGGTGGTTTTAGATAGTGGGTGTAGAAACGTGCCCCTGTTTGCATAGTTGCCCCCACTTTTTGCCAAACTGGTGATGTACTTTGACTGAGTGTGCCCTGGTTTCCTGCCAACCAGGGACCCAGGGCCTATGTTCTTTCCCCAAACTGTACTGATGCAAACCTCAATTGGTAATCTCTGGCCACATGCAAGTCCCTTGTAAAAGGTATCATGAGTACCAAGGGCACTGTGACTAGGGAAGACCTCTAAGGGCTGCAGCACTTATTGTGCCAGTCTTAGAGACCCTGTAACTACATGCACACACTGCAATTGCAGGCTGCGTGTTTTGGTGCAAAACCAAGTGAAGAGTCGACATGGCATACATCCCTGTGTGGCATGCCTAAACCCCTCTAGCTGGGTGCACTATACCAGTGGTGAGGGTATAGGTGCATGAGCGCTGTACCCCTGCAGTATCTAAAGCAATTCTTAGACATTGCAATTATAGTAATGCCATAAAAAGCATATGGTACTGGGAGCTTGTCATTACGAACTCCACAGCAACATAATGGCATTACTGAAAACTGGGAAGTTTGGTATCAAACTTCTCAGCACATTAAACCCACACTGATGCCAGTGTGGGATTTAATGAATATTGCACCCAGAGGGCATCTTAGAGATGCCCCCTGAAAAGTGACCTAACTCTTGTGTCCTGGCTGAGTGGTTGCTCGCCAGCTGCCACCACCAGGATTGTTTCTGGACCCCTGGGTTGAGAGCCTGACACTCTTGGGGTCCTGAAACAATGCACATCCTGGGACAAGGTCCCAATCCTCCTCCCCAAGGATGGGCAGTGGTCCACAAAGGGGAAGCTTCAAAGGCCTTTGTGAGCTACCCCAGCCATTTATTGCTCCCAGCAACTGCCCCCCACCGGTTCTAACCCCCACTTTGGACAGGAGAATTGGCGGGAAAACAGAGTTAGGAAGTGAGGTATGCCCACCTTTGTCAACCCCACCCCCCAGGTGGGAGAGGCGAGGTGAAGCACAATTCTCAGTCCCTGATATCTTGCAGATAAGGGGACCGAGCCAACAAGAGTCTGGATTATGCTTCCCTCCCACTTGAGGGTCGCATAATAGGGGGTATACCTACCCCAAGGAAGGGACCCATTGGTCCTGACCTGTACCTACCTGTAACGCCCCTATATCTAGTATTGAGGGACAACCCCGAACCGTGTCTCCTCAGACAAGAAGGGAGAAGAAGGACCGAAGAAATTGTGCTGAAAGCAGAAGAGGAGGACTTCAACTGACTTGGCCCCAGCCCTACCGGCCTGTCCCAACCTCAAACCTGCTCCAGGGAAATCCTTGTGTGCCTGCAGCCAGCAGCCTCCAAGAACCTGGAGGACCTGCCCGGCCATCCCAAACCAGACTTTGTCTCCCGTGAGCACAAGCTTTGCTCACCACTAACTCTGGCTCCGGACAAATTTGTGAGTCTACACCCAATGACCACGGCCCGAGTTTTAGTGGCCCAACACCACAAGGAGTTCTCCCCAGCGATCCTGACCTGGTATCTGGTGAGCCCTGACCTGCCTCAAACCCCCAACCGACACCTGCAGCCCCTTTCTAGATGATCCCCCGAACTGAGCTGGTAAGAAAAACCTGGTGCCTAAAGACACCACTGCACCTGATGTCCCATGGCCTTGGGTGGCCCAGCATCCCCAGGCATCCCAACTTACGTCTCCAACTGGGGCTCGCCTCCAGAAGATCTTCGTCCCGAGCCTGCAGTGTTTGTTGCAACCAGAGAATCCCCATTGAGAACAACAGGGCACCCGACGCCAAACCAGCACCCAGCAACCAGCCGCCCCTGTACCGCGGTGGGTTCACTTTGTGTGCTAAATCGGATCCCCTTTTGCCCTGAGCCTAACACCAGCAGCTTTGCTCCCATAACCTGGTGGGCTGCTCGTGAACAACCACCAACCGGAGGCCCGTTATTCCCCATTGGATAACATTGGGCCTCAGCACTCTGCAACCAAGTAGGTTCCTGTAAACCGATAACTTACTTCGCTCCCATAGGATTGCATTGACTGCTTTTCTTTAAAAAAAATTCCAAGTGTGGAGTTGGATTGTATGAAAACCCTAATAAACTGCATATGTGTAAAGATTGGATTACTTACCTTATGTCTAGGAAATGTCTGTGTGTGATATCTAGACATATCACACTGATCATCAAAAGTAACTTAAAAAGTAATCCAAGAAGTAACGTGCACAGTAATCGGTAAAGTAACTGGAAAGTAATTTTGAACTGTTGACTTACCTGTAAATCAACCAACTGCATTTGAACCTGCAGTCCAATTGTATTGAACTGCATTATACCTGCAAAAGTATTATTTCACTCACCTGCACCAGGCCAGGCTTGGTCTAGGAAGAAAATACCTAAATAATATCTTTATACAAACAAAATTGGTCTGAGTTCAGTCTTTGAGTGTGTGACATCATTTTTTGCCTGAGTGTGTTCAATAAATGCTTAACACTGCCCTCTGATAATGCCTTGCTGCTCGCCCACACTACCACAAATAGAGAGTAAGGTAGTATCTACTTTTACCTCTGCATTTCTTTGGGGTTCCACTTGGCTCTGTGCACACTATACCTATCTTTGGTATAGTATATACAGAGCCAGCTTCCTACAGTGGGTAGCAGCACTCTTATTTGGGTTCCAGGACTTACTTTCCATCATAAGACTTTTATCCAGAGAAAGAGAGATAAATGGACAACATGGAAAGAGGAAGGGAGAAAACAGGGATGAAAGGAACCCGAGAAGATGGGCCAAGATATAGGAAGTGTAAAAAGGTATTGAGGTAGAAGAAAGAGGCAAGCAGTGGACCTAAGTCTAGGCAGCCTAGGTATTCTGTAACCCTCTCAGGCATTGGCCAGCAGCAGCCACTGGCACCTTGGCAAAATCTGCGGGCCCTGCACTTCATATTTTTTAATATATTAATCACTCCCCTCGAAATCAAAGTGGCTATGCGCATTCTTCAGGCTCTCAATGACATGGAATCGGTGTACGGATGTACTAAAAAACTGCAGTGAAAAACATGAAGGCACAGAGAGTAAAAGAGTTTTTGTTTGAGCCTGAGGAGCTTAAAACATGGTTATTGTTGCCAGGGTAACCTCGTTCTTGGTATGTCTGTGTTGCGATGAATTGCAGTTTAAGAGTCTGGCTTTCATAAACAAGTCATTGTCTGTGCTTTCACACTTAGGTATATTCGGTATTTAACCAAACGAATTTGAAAATGAAAAGATACTCATGTAAGCCTACCCAACGCTAACATTGATCACTGAAGGTCTGTTAATGCTTCGTAGATTCGTCATGTTTCCAGAAGATTTTTTTTGTAAAAAGGCACATCAGTCGCACTTAGCTGGGGATGGGAAGAGAGAGAAGCCTGCCTGGCTTGTCTGTCATCCAACATGAACGCTGCCTGTATTCCTTCTCATTCTTTCTATTCAGCGCTCTCTGAAGGGTATTAACTTCCGTCCCACTGGGCAGGGACAATATATTTCTTATATTTCTTTTTATAATCCTATATATTACAGTGTATCCATTATATAATGCAACTCCACCTCTTTGCAAATTACTTATTGGTGATATCTTAAGCAACATGTTCCTTTTATGGGAATTCAGAGAGCCAGAGAGGGGCTGACCTGAACTTAAGAGGGAGCTCCTAATTTCCCTGCTGCCCATTCCTCAACACAATTGGAGATTCCCTTATGTCTCTGCCAGACTGTTCTCACCCCACCACTTGTGGAGTTGCGGGCCAGGAAGGATTCTAGCAACCATCAATGAGTCCGGCCAATTCCCTTTTGTCCAGTGGAGGCAGGGAGGACATGCTGGGTTGTGCAGTCTGCCGCCTTCAGAACCACAGGCACCAGGTACCTCTGTGGGGCCATGGAAAGACCTGAAGAAACATGAAGGCGGCCACATCCTACATTCTGGCCAAAAGGGCACTGTTGATTGGCGAGCCTTGCTAGGTCTCATTGTTGTACAACAAGCTTCTGTGACCGCTACATGAATTGGTTGGTTTTGTTCCCCACGCTAATGACCCCAGGTAGGAATGCACATTCTTACTTGCTATAAGCATCCTCTGGGAACCTGCCATCACTTTTCCTAGGGAGGTCAGTAAGGTCTGATGCAGTCAAAAAGATTGTGATAGTCACTTGTCAGTGAGAGCTTGACTGGGTTGCCAGGCCTCCCTCCACAGTCACTGAGCAAGAGAATGGGAAGAAGTATCTTGGGTTCGCTGCGTTCCATACCAGCCATATTACTTTAGAGATAGATGGCCTGGCCAGGAGAGGTTTCTGACTGACGTACTAACTACAGGGCTACCCTGAGACTAGTCAGGCCTCTATATTCAACAGGATAAAGTTCATACAGTGGGCCAGGTGCTAAGTGATGTTTGGTTCGGAAGATCATGCCAAAGTGACACCAACATGAAAAGAGAGATGTCCATTATGAGTCTGTTGCAGGTTAAAGGTGTGCCCTATTTTACATTAGAGGGTGAGGATAAAAAAGACTTTTGATAGCTTTGCTCCAAAGAACTGGAGGGACGCTGTGTTTTCCTGGGCTTGTACTCAGACTCTGGTCTTCTAATTGGTGCACCATAACAACTTCATAGGAGAGAAAAGAGCAGTGATATGAAGGTTAAAATCCGGGAAGGTAGACTCAACCAACATTCTTCTGATTTTGATAAATTGGATACCATATATTGGGTAATGCTAACATCAGTTACTTACATCAATGTCAGAATAGAACTTTGAAGCAATCCAGTATTATTGTAGATCACCCCCTCACAAAGAATGTATTGCCATATTTTCCTCTTCTGAGGCTAGAAAAAGATGGCTGCAACACCCAGCCTATATTGGTAGCATTGGCTGTCTCTTGAATTCACCCAACGTATCAACAGTGTTAGATATGGGGGTCTCTAGTTGGCACAGGTAGGTACTTGTGACAAATAGGGACCCTTGCCTCTAGTCAGGGTAAGGGGTACACTCCTAAAATGACCCCTGCTCACCTCCTTGGTAGCTTGGCACGGGCAGACAGGCTTATCTCAGAGGCTGTGTGTAAAGCATTTGTGACCACATACAGTAACCCAGTGACAACACTACAGATGGACACCACACAGTTGTATATTAAAAATAAGTATTCTTTATATAGACTTAACACAAGACCACAAACGACGAAAATCCACAATACTATACTTAAAATGGTAGTTTTAGCTTAGTTCAGTTCAGTTCTTAAGATGCGACACTTTAAGTCAATGTACCTTACGATGCGTGACGCTTCCACAATAAAAGTGTTGCAGTGATAGAAATGCAGCAAAGTTCCGGTGCAAAGAAATGAAGACGTGAAGATCTTCCAGATGCGGCACACTTCTTTGATGATGCTAGAAGTCTTGGTTCAATGCGTCAACTGCAGCGGAGACACCCTTGTTCAGCGAAGCGATGGCAACAGCTTCGGCTGCGGCACTCTTCTCCGACGTTTGCAAGACGCTTCTGCGCAATGCGACAACTACAGCGGCGGCATCCAAGATGCGACAGCAGCAGCTCCGACGGCGGCGCGCTTCTCTGTGGATGCGAGGCATTTTTCTCGATGCAGTGCAATGCGACAACTACATCGGTGACATCCACGAAGCGACTGCAGCAGCAGCGATGGTGACGCACTTCTTCCTTGTTGCGAGACGCTTCTCTTGATGTGGTGCAATGCGACAGCTACAGTGGCGACATCCAAGATGCGACGGCGACACGCTTCCTCTCTGTTGCGAGATGCTTCACTCGATGCGGTGCAATGCGTCAGCTACAGCTGCGATACCCTCCTTCGGAGTTGCGACAGCAGCGGCTGCAACGGCGACACGCTCCTTCCGCTTGAGTCACGCTTCCAGCTCCTTGCGACACACAGTCCCTCAGAAGGTCCAAAACAACAGCAGGCACTTCCAAAGAACTCTGGGGAGCTGGGGTTTGAAGTCTGTTGTCCCTGAAACTTCAGCAGGAGGCAAGCTCTGTTCCAAGCCCTTGGAGATCCTTCACAAGTTGAAAATAAAGCACATACAGTCCTTTCTCCTTTCTTTGGCAGTCAGGCAACCACTGCATGCCAATCCCCCAAGCAGAACTTCAGCTTAGGGATGGATAGTCTCTTCTCAGTTTCTTCAGGTTCCTCTCCTCAGCAAAGGTTTCTTCTTGTAGTCCAAAAGTGATCTAATTTCCTGGGATCAGGGTCCCAATATTTATACCCCAAAATCCTTTGTCCTCCGAGGGCAGAGGGGCCTTTGCCCAGTCCAAACCAGTTCTGGAGCACTCTGTTTACATGACTCCTTATTTCCTTTCACAGCGCAGAGCAGAAACATCCGACGCCCCACCGGAGATGGAGCCTGCATTGTGGAGGGAAAGCACAGCCCTGGAGCACTTTGTTGACATGATTCCTTCTCTCCTTTCACAGTGTAGGGATGAGACATCAGATGCACCACAGGGTGTGGAGCCAGCACTGTGGGGGCAGGCACTATTCTATTCAGGTCCCAGGTGCAACTCCTTCCTCCCATCTAGATGCAGATCTCTCTATTCACCACTGGGCGGACTCACCCCGTCTCCTGGAATCCCCCAGCCCTGTCACTCAAACTCCAGACAAGGAATACACAACCTAGCAGAGGCAGGTTTGGATAGACTAGAAAATACCTACTTTCTAAAAGTGGTATTTTCAAACACAGAATGTTAAAACCAACTTCACTAAAAGATGTATTTTATCATTCTGAGTTCAGGCATACTAAACTTGAATTTCGACCATGTTCCCTCAGTCAGTTAGGATTATAAGATGCAATAATCTAACTGCCCATTCTGACCTATGGAGAACAGGTAGCCTTGAAATAGTGAAAAACGAAAATGGCTGTAATTCACTATTAGGACATGCCACACACATCAGGGCATGTCCTACCTTATACTTACAATGCACCCTGCCCTTGGGCCTACTATAGGGGTGTCTGATATGAAGAAAAGGGAACGTTTAGGGACTGGCAAGTGGGTGCACATGCTCAGTCAGCATGGCAGTACCAGACTGCACACAGGCTCTGCAATAGCAGACCTGAGACACACATTTACAGGATGCTTCTGTGGGTGGCATAACCAGTGCTGCAAGCCCACTAGCAGCATTTTGGTTTACAAGCCCTGGGCACACTCAGTGCACTGTACTAGGGTCTGACCAGTAAAACAAATTAGCCAATCATGGAATCACTAATTCATACATCAATTTACAATAGAGAGAGCATATGCACTTTAGCACTGATCAGCAGTGGTAAAGTGCCCAGAGTCATAAAACCAACAAAAACAGGTCAGTCAAAATACAGGAGGAAGGCAAAAAGTTCTGGGATGACCCTGCAAAAAGGGCCAAGTCCAACAGAAAGCAGCTAGCCTCAGACTATGTATTTGATTCTTCTCCAGTGATCACATCCTATGGAGAAGGTGGGAGCAGTGAGCAAGATTTGCAAGTGGCGGCCATCAAAACATTGAAGTACACCTAAATACTCGTTTAAGTAGCCAGACTCTTTGAACTTGCTTTACATTCTTTTTAATCAAGGGCAGGGGTGGAATACCAACTGAGAATGTTGATAGCATCATTCTATAACCTTCAACTGTAAGTCTTTTTGTGAGAAAATTTAAAACCACTAACATTGAGACCAATCAAGGGAGCTGTATGATTTCACAGAACTGTGTAATTCTGCTGTTAGTTCTCCATCACCTGCTGTGTCATCCAGAGACTTCTAAAATCACATCTGAGATTGCACAAAGCCTTAAACAAAGACTCAAGCAAATTAACATTAGTGACCCCGCTACCAGAGCCACACCCTCCCAAACCGAACCGCGACTGAGCTGGCTTCAAGTAGTTATTTGCATCAAAACCTCTGTCATCAAATGCACTTCCCAGTGAAGCTCTGCTGCTTGGAGCAGAAAGTGCATCAACAAGGATTGGGTTGTCGATTTCAGGAAGTTAACTACAAGTGTGTTATATAAGCAGATTCATAGATTACCTTTCCTCTTCACTCCACAGTTGTAGAACTAATTTTGTATGGCTTTCATTTCCTGTTTGATGTCTCTCATAAGACCTAATTTTCTATATCAGCTTCACAGTTGTGCTGGGGCCTGGTGTGCCATTTAATTTCTTCCAGGTGTTCTACTCAAGCTCATTCCTAGTTGACTCCTTCCTCAGATGCCTCTTGCTCAATAGGTGAGGCAGACTCGCCCACTAAGATACACTTTGGGTGGAGACCTCTTTTCCACAACTCGCCTAAAGGCATTATATCATTAACAATCCACAAAACGGATCTCTGTCCTATCACTCATTGAACTTATGCTGGACTTTCGCCATATGCAGTGTTCCACTGCTTTTTGGCTAAGTTTGCGTTATAGAAATACCATATGCATATAATTTCTGTCCTATTGCTAAAGAAGTCAGGCTAGGGACGACCTTGTGTATTTATTGCAGTTAAAATACCTGAACCAGATGCTCTTATCTCTCACAACCAAGAACAGCAGCCTCTGGCATCTCTAGATGGGGCCAGTGCTCCACCTCTGTTTTTCTCCCCCCGCACCCTTCGGCCTCACCACAGAAGCACAGTAGTGGCTCCTGGAGGGAGTGCTGCGGGCAGGGGAGGGCAGGGTGGGGAGTAGTGAACTACGGCACACGGCCGAACCGAGGTAGGAACATAAATAAATAAAAATGAATTGTATTGCGCATGCTGCATCGCCATTTGGCGTTGCAGCGTGTGCTATGTAATTATTATTATTATTAATTATTTTTTATTTATTTATGTACTTACCTCGGTTCAGCCATGTGCTGTAGTTTACTACCCCCCCACCCTGCCCCTCCCCTGCACCGCCCCGCAGCCCTCCCTCCAGGAGCCGCTACTGCAGCAGCAGTTGAATGTAAAAGGAGGCGATACAAAAAAGAATCTGCGCCTTTCTACAAATTAATTTGTCCAACTCTTGTCACTAATTCTTTTAAAACTTTGACTGTTTGTATGTGTGTGCAAATCTACGTATAGATATGTATACAGTCAGATTTAAACATTTTAAGCAAACGTGTTTACATATACACACACACACACACACACATAGACATACACATTCATGTAACTTTGGCAGGTGGGCCCACCAGTATCATCTGTGGCCCAATGCCTGACCCTCCTAAAATCCAATTTCAGAGATGCCATTGAGCAGTTCCTTGAATAGGAATAATTCCTCTCACAGCTCATCCAATCCTCCGTGTGTGAGACATCAATCTGTTGCCTTAGGAATATTCATGATGTCACTGGCACAGTTTTTATAGCTTTAAATAAGAACAAGTAACAGCAGGCGCAGAAAGACAAAGATCCTGTTTCCCAGCAAATGCTCTTTATTATCAGGAAACGAGAATAGCGGGAAAACAAAGGAGAGAAAAATTACAAGTCAACAGATGCCCAAATATTATGATATCAAAAATGTGTTGCCAGTTTTAGTTGCCCTTTAAATAGAAATGCTTGCTCACATTTAAAATATGTTCAGGGCTACTTTCTCTGGCAGAGGGGCGTGCTCGTGATACTTACAATGGGAGTTTAATAAAAGCTGTATCTGATTTAGATGTTTTATATGAATTATTTTTAAGCCCGATTACACGTGTGTCATGAGGGGCTTATTTTCACGATTAGAGGGTTTTGACTCCCATGGCACAGTCCGGCACTCATGCCAAACTATTTAAGCTGTCTGTCTTATAAACTAATTAAGCTGTCTGTTTTACAACACAAAAGTGACTATGTCACCTAGGCTGTAGCCTAGGAGTTATACTTCAAGATGTCATGCTGGCTGACCTAAGTATCTCATAATTCACAAGCAGCAATCGGAAAACTATGAGATTTTATGATTCTCAAATTCAGTAATTAAGAATTAATGTCCCATGTTGAGTGTGTTGGCTGCTATTAATTGCCCACTACACAATTCCGGGACACATCAGAAGGTGACTGTGAATAATAATGAAAAAAGTGATCAATCCGTTTTACACCCACAAGAATATAAACAAGCTATTATCACGTCTCTCTAATCTTATCCAACATTGGCAGAAGTGCACACTCATAATCCCAGTAGGGTCATTCCCGTGGTTCACACTTTTACTGAACTGAGAAACAGTAGATATTCTCATTTTTCTAACCATTGTATGGCTGAGCAAACTTCAGCATTCCTATATGGTTGTAATTCCGCTTGCTGTAGTGGGTTATACTGGCCAATAAAGGCCAGTCCAGCATTATTTGTCTAACCTGAAAGTTAGTGGCTTGAATATTCTGCTGTGGCTGTTTTACAAGGGATTAAGTACTGTGCTGTACAATTTAAGGCTATTGCAAGACACCAAAAAGTTCCATGGTCTGATAGAGGATACACGTTTAACTTTCAATGGAAGGCAGATGTTTTCAGTCCTTGTAACACAATCACATCATTGCCCTTCCCCCAAAAAGGCTAACTCCTTGACCTCTTCATCCTTCATATGAAAAAGTACAGTTACAGATATGTAGAATAAATGTAGAATCTGCAACGTGAAGTTAAATAACCAATATATAGTTTGGAATTTGTTGAAAAACATATTGTAAGCATTTAAATGTATGTCAGTGTAATGTAATACCCAGCTTTCATAATGAACGGACGCATGCAAAGTGATTCCTGCTTCCAGATAATAAACTATTATCCGACCAAAAATAATCATTCTGACATAAATCGGTCTCTTCTGCTACTGATTATAATATTCACCTAAACAGTTCAGAAGAACTGAAAAGCTAGTTCTTGTTTTCATTGTTTTAGCAGCATTTGCAATTCTGCTGGTGACCTGTCATTACAACTGCCTGTTATCGGAGGCACTGTGTCTAAACTGTAATAAGTTATTACATTTGAGCAGGAAAGAGTAGCCAGGTGACCAGTGATGTCACAACTAGACTGTAATAAGAATATAAGAGAGAGCTTTTTTAGAGGGATAGCAGGCCTCAGTGATTTATCAGTCTATTGGAATATACCAGATTTCATAGATCATTGCCAATTTATTATTTTTAGAGGACTACTGCTTATTCACCATAGTAGAACTACACACAATCCACGCTGTCTGTGGTGGATAACAGTTGTCATTTTTACTGAGAAGTCCATCTTGTCCTTAGTAGACACCTTGTGCCAGCATATTGACAACAAGTGAAAATATTAAGTGCTTTGACTTATTCACGCTAGCTAAAGAAAAAGAAGTTAGGCCTCACTGAGCATGTGTGTACTGTATGAGGGAAAATGTCTTGAAGACCCTTTGTGACTGAAAAGGGTCAATAATACACTTAGCAAGCAGTTTAGTCTATCTGACAGATAATAGTCAAGAAAAGTTGCATTTCAGTACTTTTAGTTTGTACTATCTCAACAAATACTAAAACAATATTAGCTGAAAACAGTTGACCACGACTTCACAACCGGACAAATGAACTCCCTAAACAATGTTCGTAATAAAAAATTAAATATAACTTGACTTCTTGAAGAGTTATGGTTGTAAGAAGAGAATGAGTCACATTTTCATAGTTCTTTGGGGAGAAGGGCTTGTAAGGCTAGTAGCATCATGTACTACAAGAAGAATCTTCCATCCAGTTTACTTGGATCACAGAAATGACCTTGCTCACCAAGAGACCACAGATTAGGGACTAAGGGCCTTATTTAGAGTTTAGGTGGCAACTCAGATTTATGGACTACGTACTACATCAGTTGGTGAACCTAGTGACAGACTATCCTCTGACATTTTGGTGGAGGACAGTCCAATTGTGGGTCCTGCATTGGATGCAGCACTTCTTTCCATAAATTAGTGGATTTTCCTTTATCATACAACCATAAATCAGGTTCCTAGTACTTATTTCTATATATTAATTTGTCTACAAACCCTCTTTATGAATGTGAAATAAACATTACAAAAATACTTTCATTTTCTCTAGAATATTAAGTGAAAATCATTCCTTCTCTGCGTGGGCCCTCCACAGTTTTCAATGGGCCATTGCTTAAAGTGATGATCCATATCAAGGAAGGTTGACTAATTGTCACATCATTATGCTTGAAATGGGAAAGACTGATAGTGTAAATGAGGATGATGCTGAGGCATCAACGAACAAGGAAGGCAAAAACTGAAATAAAAGTTTGCCAATGTGTATGAAAAAGTAGGCAATGTGAGCTGTTGAAACAGCAGTACGTAACAATAATACACAGGCAAGTAGAAAGAAAGACTGTTTTGTCTAGAATGCACAAGAACTACACATTGCTGCTTGAACAGCAACAACTCTTTCTAAAGCATCTTCTCGGTTACTTTTTCATAATGCTCGCCTACTGTAATTATACAACATTTTCTGGCTAAAAGAGAGAATAAGGAGTGTTTTTGTAGAATCAACAATTGTTTCCCTTTGTCTATTAATTTCTGGACACATTTTCTCAACATGAACATAGAGTTTAATAAGTGTAGGATCTCATTACTCAGAATATGAAACACCTTCAAAATGAAAGTCTGTTTTAGTCGATGTAAGCATTCAGACAGGTGAGGACAAAAAGTGTTACTTAGCTCCTGCAGAATAATTCTGTAATCTCACAAGTTAGAACCAGTACTCTTATAATTAATTGCAAGTAACTCCATGAAAATCCATCCCAATAAAATCTAATAAATGAAGTGATGAATATAGTGATGAAATAGCAACTTCATCCTTATGGGGGAATACTCCTTCAATTAGTTTAAACTGCATTATGGTAGATATTCTGTCCCTTGCATTTGCTGTTTCATGAAATCCACCCCCTTACTTCAGAAGAGAATCAGTGGATAAGGAACCTGTGGATGATGTGCTCAATTAGTGATTGTTGTCACTTTTGGCGTTTGGTTCTTTGCATCCTGCTGTTTGCAGGGTCTGGAGGCGTAGAAGCAGACGGGCAAAGGAAAAAAGTAAATTTTCACAGATACCCAACAGTTAATTTTTTGTGTCTTTAAATTCGAATGGTCTCACTGTAGGCAATCATGAATGCCGTTTGACAGTTTCTGATCTCTGATTGGTCTGGAGATACCATTGACACGTGGCTTGCAGGGCTTTGGATAGTGCTATTCTCTCAGCAGAACAGGTAGTAAGAAGTATTATTATTTAACAAAGATGTCTTTGACAAATCTTAACGCAACACTTTACAAACAAAACTACCCAAAAATTATATCACATATTTAGAGACCGTAGGTTTCTTACATACCCCTTCAATGCAAGGATTATATAAAATATATCTCTGCTCAAACTAGATGTCTACATGTTTCACTCTAAATCACAAATGAAACAAAAATGTATTTGGGGATTTTACTCACATATGCTTATCTCCAGCATTGTTATACATCGAACGTCAATGACGGATAATAGCTTGCATGTTATAATGCAACTGCTATTCAGTGTTTTTTTTAGTTGCTGTTTTGTACCCTTTCATATTGTACAATACATTGACATCAGATGTAGGAGACAGCACTATACAAAAATACATGAAATCTTATTACAAGTAAAAACTAAAAAGTTGTAGAAGGTTTTTCTGATGTGCAATTTTTGTTGACAAATTAGAAGTGTGAATTATTAGTTTTAATGATGCATATATTTGTGACTAATAAAGTTTCACTTGAAACATTTTGATTATTTTGTTTAGGACTGCGATTAGTAATGTAGTATAGCTATGCAGCATTTTCAGGAGCGATACCATTATTTTAAAATGGATGCAGTTTCTGGTGTTCAGCTCCTCTTACTCCTGTTATTTCACCCCTCCCTATAAGTAGCCCGCTGCAAGACTTCTCTCCCCACAGTTTCCGTGAGCAAAGAGTGCTATAACACAAGAGGGGAATTGTATTAGAAAGCATGTATTGTGAATGAAACTTTCCATATTGTACCTGAAGTATTTCTAAGGATTTCTGCTGAAACTTCTGATGAAGGCATGCAAAGGAACATAATACTTTGAGCTATTGTTTCAGAAATGTTTCATATTATGTTGTGCACCTCTGGAGTGCAGTTGCTGAGGAAACAAGCAGACGATTTATCTCACCTTACGAAATGGGTAGTGTTAAGAAACTTTAATAATTACATGTTTGTTTTTGATTTGCCTACTCAAAACATCACCCATCGTATAACTTTAATGACAACCCTTCTTAAATATTTATCATCAACACAGCCCCCACTAGCAGTAGCCCTGTGTGGGTGTACAGAAGGTATTTGCTGTTGAAACAAAACTTACTATATACCTTTAAGAGCCCCTGAAAGTATGATTTTATTTTGAAGAATAGTCTAATATATGTACTGCTCATGCTTAGTTCCTTTATTGTAATAACAAATGGTCATCTTACTTTCATTATCTTGGCTGTTCCTAGCCGTTACTGGTTATTTTTTGGTACCTTTCCTTTTAACAAATCCAGGCTGTTCTATGATTTGGGGGAATAAAATACACTTGGGGAGCAAAACACAAAGTCATACAGAGAAATGGCTATATTACTTGTAAAAGCAGAACTATTGTCGTATTCTGATTTTAAATTCACTAATGGGATCAAATGGTACAATTGCAGAATTCAAAAATTCTGTCCCACCTCTTTATGATATATCCAACTACCAAGGAACTTTTGGCTGGAATATTTTTTTTAATACAGGAAATTGCAGGTATGACAGTACCAAAAGAAACAAAAGTTCAAATTCAGTTAAATTGCTTGAATGTAGAGGGCAGTCTACAAATGACAGCAAACATTGAATAAAAAAGGTGATTTCTAGAGACAAAATATTAATCGTGATAAAATTGAATTAGTGAGAGAACCCCAAATTGAAAAATAAAGTAAGGTATAGTGTCGCCATTAAGGAGGCATTAATATGTAGGTTATACACACAATGGAATCCTTCAAACATATCTACCCTAATTTCTAGAATCAGAAGACAATGTAAATGTATTGTCGTCCTCCTCATTGTGTATATATGAGAGAAAGACATAAATGAATGCATTAGTTTATATATATTTATTGGTAAATAGATTGGAAAGTTATAATACCTGCATTCTTACTACAATGTTTTCTGATGTGCTGTTAATTGGAGTAATGAAATGTGGATATATTTTTTGTAAATTACCTACAACTTTAAATATTTTACCTTTTTACTGAAATGATGACTAGGAATGAATTATTTTGTAACAATGTTTGATTTAATCTCTATGATATTGTAAAAAGATACACATATATTGACAAACTGAATAAAAAAGAATTGCAGATGCAATCATTTCTCATCTACAAGCCATAAGTGTATTAACCTAATATTTGAGTTTGAACTTGTGAGGAAACACATAATATTCAAGTTTAAATATTTGAATGTAGCAGATTAAATATCCAATGTACTACTATAAAGCACAATGCTCAAAACCTAATTGAATGAGCAGGGAATGTCAGATTGCCAGAATGGCTGCACGTAGATCAATTTTGGGCAATCATTAATTTTCTTATACTTTGATGGATGTTGCAGATCGACAGTGGTAGACTATTTGTATATGTATTCTGAATATACAAAAACTAAAATAAACAACAACTATAATCAATTTCTATTTAAATCTGACATACAATATGACGTATAGCTCCTTTATAAAGCGGAATTTCCAGCATTATGCAAGACTCTAGGCCTGGTTTAGAGTTTGGTGCCTGAGTTACTCTGTCACAAGCATGACTGATATCCCGTCTGCCATATTACAAGTGACATAGGGTATTATAATGGGATATCCATTACATTTGTGAGGAAGCAACCCATCAACCAAACTTCAAATTAGCCCTATGTCATCATTATCATTATCATAATTTCCTTTATTAGGCTAAAAGCTCCACAATTACTGTACAATCATAATACACAGAACAAATCATGAAATATAAACATATCATCCAACTCTTGCACTACAAATTATTAGTGCATAATGTAAAAATGTACTTGGGCCGAGATACTTTACCCTATGAAGATATCCTCCCAGTGGCAGAGATTTCCGTATAGTAAAGTATAAGAGAATTTTGAAACATTTATTACATTGGAAAAAGTAAGTAAGAATATTTCTATGTTCAATATTTTTGTACATTTATTGTATATATTTTTTTAATGTAGAACATAAAATGCCACAGCACCTTTAATTTAATTTGCAATTATATGTTTAATTAATTCAAATATAATAAATTAAATAAAAAATATTTTGCTGAAGTTTAAATTAACAAATACATTTCCACCTAATAGAAAAGTATTTTTTTTGTTGTGCATTAATAATGATTAAAAGTGATGTATAAAATTAATTAGAAATAATGTAATTATATTTTAATAAAATTAATGTTCCATTCATTTATAAATGCAAAAATATTGTTAAAATATTTTATATATAAATGATAAATGTTTGTGAGTATATTTTAACATTGAAATATATTCATATACATTTTTAACTATTGATTTACATAGAGATGGCTGCTGGAACAATTATCGCACCTGTGAATATACAGTTGAATAGAGAATGAAAATAGGTGCTTGACAAACCTTATCTGGAGGCTGTACAGATGTGTTTTCAGACTTCCCTTCTAGAACTTCTTACAATCAACCCACTGCATTAAACAGATGCCCAGGGGACATATTTTGGAAGGGAGCGTGCAACAATTTCTGCACTCCTCACAAACCTTTTGAATTACAGAAATAGCTGCAGACATTTTTGTGTTCCCTTTTATACATATTGCTCAGTTCACAAATGTATCTCGCTTACAGTGCACAATGTGCATTCCGTCATTGTCATGGCTACAGGGCCAGAGAAGAAATTGCTATATTGGGCACAGGGAAAATCTCCAGAAAACTGAGGGCAAGCAGAGATGGTTTCTGTGGTGGAGGAATGGAGGGATCATGGGCTAACTAGCCAGTGTAACAGAACTGAGGGAACAAGCATTTTTCTTGTAGACATATAGGTAACTCCCCCACCAAAACCCCTCAAATCCACCCACTCGCTACTCTCACTCAGTACACTGGCGGGCTGGTATGGGCACATTTTACAGGGTTGTTTTAGCTTCCAGTGCATGACTGGGCGTGTCCCCAATACAAAATAGGAAACACTTTGGGGCTTACTTACAAGTTCCTTGCGCTGCAGGTACGTCACTTTTTCTCATATTAAAAGTGACGCACCGGCGGCGCAACAGGCTTGTAAATAAACCCCACAGGGGTCTCTCTCTCTATGCCATGTTACAGCCACAGCCATTAGGTTAACAAAGCCATTAGGGAACACGCCAGCTGTGTGCCGCACAGAGATGGCATATAATGAATTGCCTTTCAAGGGCATCTTTTAGGAGGAAAAAAACATCTCGGGGCTGTTCCTCGGACTCCCCGTGTATTTTGGCGGCAAGCGCAGTCAGAGTCGACCGTCAGCGCCTCTCGCAGAAAGAATGGGGCACTTACGGAGATGCCAACGGGGAACTTCAGCAGGACCCTCAATTGCTGGGGAAATCATGTGCAGAGAAACACGGGGAGACACTGTGAAGCGTGTTCCCATGAAACTCTCTCTCCAATACGCCAGCTATATATCTCTGAGAGTCAATGCATGCACCTGCAAAGGGACCTTTTTTTCGGTAATCGAGGATCGCGGCCTGGCTGCCGCCGGCACCCACTTGTCTCATGCCTGTTGCAGTACCACGCAGAGGCGAAACTAGAGCCAAATGTCGGGTGGGGGGGCTGATTCTTCCAGCAATATGCATAGTGGAGATGCAGGGGCTCTAAGTAGGGGTGAAAACACAACAAAGCCTTGTTTAGCAAGTAAATGGTCTTTGGGAGGGAGGGCGCAAACCAAACAGAACCATTTTTTGTGTGGGTAAAAGGCCTCTTTATTGAAACAGGTGCATACCACAATTTATCAACACTGGCAACTGCCTTCCAAAACTAAAACCTCACTATACATGAGTTACCTGACCCCCTGTTCCCCCCACCCCTACGATCCCCACATCAAATCCCCCAACCTGCTGAATACAAAATAACACTACATAACAACCATATTACCCAATCTTACACAATATTGCATTTCCAAATCCTGTCCTCCAATGACCCCAACCCCTACCTGCCTTTGTGCAACTGTAACTAACAAACAACTAGTCTAAACTTAGCCTACCTGGTTACCCTTTCCCCACGCCTGCTCACAAACTACCAACACTGAACTAAAAACGTCAGCCAATCTTGGCCAACTTTCAACAACCCCGCCAGCACCTGTTCCAAGCGACGAATATACAACTTAGCCAAAACCCCTATGTACCTGTTCCAATAGTCGCCTATGGGAAAAAACCCAACGCCCAAAAGAAAAACACCCAAAAACCCCGAAAACGAGGGAGGGTGGGAGGGAAGGGAAAAAAGTTAAAAACCCTACAGAGCTCCCAGCCTCCAGGTCACCAAACCTAAAGTGGTGGCTGGGAGAGCGCGAAACATGCCCTTAAAATCTTTGGGCTATCTTCTAAAATTGGGCTACAATTGGGCTATTCCCAAAGTAGCCCAACAACCTCTAAAAATGGCCACTATTCGGCTCAACCCACCCCCTCGCAATCTGCCCAGGGGCAGACCTCACCGGGTTCGGCTGCCCCCCCCCAAATCCCCCTGTAAAGACCTGTGAAATACTCGGTGCGGCTGTGTATGTGTCCGGGAAGCTGTCTCAGCCCGAGCTGACACACACGACGTGGGGGGGGGGGGGACTGAAGCCCTTTGAGCGCAATGGGCGTTGCACGCCTGGTACCACGTTCCCGTGATCCTCCTTCATATGATTCTGGCAATGGAAAAAATGAAAACTGACGTGTGTCAATTTTTTCACCATCAATCAAGAGTTTTTATACCTTTTATTTTTGTATGACACTTCCGTTTTAGATGTGGGCGATGCATTGTTCAAGAGGAAGAAAGTAAACAATATTATAATTTATTATAATTAATTTCGATTATTATTCTGCGTTTGAATATCTGTTGAATTACTCATTGCTTTGACAGCAGCCATTATTCTTCCTATATTGTGCTAATTAGATAGAACATTCTTGTTTTTGTTTAAATATACCTGGTTGAAATGGATGAATTTCGTCTGTTAAATGTATTTCTTGATAAACTTGAAAAAGTGCTCTCCCACTTACAATGCACCATTTGTTTCTGAAACAGCTGGGCCCATTTTTCAAGATCCATATTAGGAAACTCTGGTGTCACTGACATAAAGGCGGGACAAGACCCACGCACGTCTCAGCCTTGCCATTTTAACTGATTCTGCAGAGTACACGTAGGGACCAATTTACACAAACATTTATGAGTATGAGAAATAGTACTAGAGGTTTACTCTTTTATATACTCTTATATGACTTTGTGAATCAGGCCCAAAATATCCCACTCCCTATTAGTAAAAGTGGCAGGAGGGCACACTTCTTTCGATTTGTACTAACTTAATATATTTAGTCCCATAATATTCTCATTATATTCCCATGTGAGATGTTTGAGGCCAATTCACAAAGGCAGTCAAACGTCTGTAAATGAGTACTACAGAAGTAAACTTTACATTTTCCTTATTACTTTCTTACTACTTCCTTTACATGCCAGTATTTGTGTCCACCCCACGCAAACATTCTAAACATTCTGTAGACTGTTAGGATTTTTCTAACACAATTATATAATAGTATGGAATATATAGACACACCATGATCAGACACATGCATTGATAGGTCCATCTTGAAAGCTGATCGGAAATAGTAAATAATCATTCCATTTATTGTCTCAGTTATCTTTATGAAACAATATTTCCCTTCACATAACGTGTTGAGATGACAAATTCATATTTTTAAAATTTTGTGACTTGCAGTGGCATACTTGTTTAATCAGACAATATCCCAGTCTTATCTGTAACATTAAGGTTGGTAGTCCATATAAAATTCTGCAAATATAACATTGGGCCCGATCGAGAAAAGAGTTTTCCTAAAGTGGCCCATCGGTCAAAGATGGTAGCGCTGCTGACTTTCTTTGCTAGGGTGCTAAAGGCAGAACCAAGAGAGCAGGCCTTTGACCTTGATGATGAGAGATGGCAATGAAAGCTACTGCTTTCGTCAAATAAGAGATTGAGGTACTTATAATCAGCTTGAATGTTTTAGTATTTATATATGACGAGTCTTACACCTTTATTTTCCTTCCAATGATTACCACTTGGTATTGTCTGGTTTTGCCACCATATAGTTGATTCTGCAATAGAACTCTAGAGCAGTAATCAATTTTTGAAGACCTACTAATGTTTTAATCAATAATACTGTACCAGCCGCACATTGCAGTGACACAATGAGTTGGCCGATGATTTTTTGAAAATTAGATGTCACACTGTTAAGATGTTTATTTCAGCTATATACAGATTAAATAAAAAATGCACTAGCACACAGTCCTGCTTTGGTCCACCTATTTTTTATGTTCTTGCAGAGCCTAGGTGACCAACGACCTCCCTTACATTGACCCACTTACTTGTATATAGCTTCTGTTTTACATGAGGACGGACAGAAGCAACACCCCAAAGGCTAAGTTTACACAACAAGTGATTTCTGCACAATTTATCAAAATCCGATTTAAAGTTACCAAATATATATGTGTTAGTGATTATAAGGTTTTTACTTCAGATACAGATAAAACTATAATATTTTTGATTGTAATAACAGATTATGGGAAACCAGTTTGACTTAGGCTAAAAGGTGGAGTAAGGAGGCCCAGTCTTCCAGTTGTTTCTGATAGAACTTTAGGACAAGACTTGGTCTCAACATTCAGTAGGGCTATATTCTTGTTAATTGCTGGATTCAAAATGGGCGCCTTCTTAAAAATTGAATGTAAATTCGAGCTTTGTCATGACTCTGGTATGACTTCAGATTCGAGACTGGTTGGAAGCAATTGGAGGTCAGATCGCTGTCAGAGATACAGCTCTTAATTATAAGTAACTTTTTAAAATTGACTAGACACATCAGATGCTACCAGCCCAACTTTACATCTGCATTAACTTACGCAGGAAGCCCTGATATACGTGAGTACTGTAGCTAATCCAAGCTTCCCAAAAAAACATAACTGCTACACTTGGAGTAATCTGCGTTGTGTCTCTTATTGACTAATGACCAAAATTCCTTTGGATTCTTATTGGGGCAAATGTTAACTAGTTATGTCCAAGTTTTGTCTTCTAAGCAATTCTTTGCTGTCCTAATAGCTTTTCATATGTTTTTCATACTGCCCTTACCTTTATTAATTGAACTCCATGAAATGGGGCTCTAATCAAAATTAAAAATTTTCTGCTTGATATTGTCTTATTGACCTGTAGAGATTTGTTCAACCATTAATTGCCAAAAGTAACTACAGTGATTGGAGTGCAATTCTTGTTGGCTCATCAGACTATTTTATCTGTTATCTGCTTTGCAACTGTATTCTATTTCTCAACTAACTAAACAGGGGGTTCCAGGTAGTGTGGCTCTACAGACAACAAGGGCTCTAGTGAGGCTTTACAAGAGGCAAATAGTACAGAGCCGTTGCCCTCCAAGGTAATTATTTATAGTTTTTGTACATTGACCATCTGGACAGTTATCTGAAATCAGCAGCACATTCGAGTTATTGAGCAAACCTGAGGAAGATCGTCATCTTATTAACCCGCATACACCCTAATATGGATGGCGGTGTCTAACAGACATCGCCACCATATGAAACCCTTTTCCTCCCGGTCAACTCCTTGACTGGGCGGAAAAGCGGCGGACGGTCTTTCCGTCCGCCGTGGTCCCCCCCGCCGATCCGGCCGGCATCCTAATGGGGAACTTAGTAGAACCCCATGTTGCAGGAGCACAAAATAACAAATAATGCTTGAGTATATTACAGTCAAATCCAGCAAACAGATCAAACCTAAATCTTATATATTTAAGATAATACATAATGTGCAAAATATGCAAGTATATAAACCATCCAAACTGTTCAAGGTCAGGGCAATATGCGCTTGTTCAATGCCCTTAAAATTGTAAATAACAAAAGCAGCAAATCACAATAAAGTGCAGTATGTTTAAAACCAGCTGGGTCTACAGGACTGTTGATCTAACTGTGCAAAATAGTCAGATTGTAAACCATCCAATCTATTCGAAGTCAAAACAACATATACTTATTAAAGACTCCTGGGCTGTCAAGAAGGTGATCACTTTCAGATCTTTAACTTACTGTAAAATTACTAACAAACATGAATAATGGGGGAGAAACCGTTAGCTAGGAAATCTATAGTTCTTTACAGGATATCTTAAAAGATGTGAACACACAATGCTAGGACCTAAACAACAAACTATTTGATCCGGAAGACGACCTCATAGTGGTGTAAACAGAACCTGACTGATCAGCAAACATCAGGTATACTCAAGCTAAAATATATAACAAAACACAGAACATGATTGACATGGTTGAACAATGTTCACAAAAAGCTACCTTTCTAAGTATTCACGAAGACACTGCGGAAAAAGACCTGGCTGACTTACCTTCATAAGACAGATTTGCAATATGGGGTCTTAGCTATGAACTCCAGAGGACATATGGAGTTCGATTTGATGAATATTTTCAACTTCAAGGACTGCAGGTGCAATAATGAAGTTTTGCACAACATAGACTTCATTTGGCTTTGCTCATTTAGAAAGATAATACTGATATTGGAAACACAATATTGGATGGAATATTTTCTATTGATTTATATGTAATAGATTGTGCATAATTTTAGAATTGTTTCCGTTGTTCGCTGATGGTTTGGCTTCTTGAAGACAAATTTACATAGAAGCGTACACATATGTGTATAAAGGGAAACAGAAATGATGGGTGAAATACTTGAATTAATCTCAGCAACTGCTAACTTCTTGGCCCGCATCCCAGTGCATTGTGTTTTTTGCTCACCATTGGACCTCAGACAGGAATTATATGTAGGCAAATCAGCCCTAGTCCTGCTCCCGTCCTAACAGCCCAGTTCCTATGTGAATTGGAACACAAGAAACGCCAGACATGCTTCGGCCTATTTGGGCCTAATCGGAGTCTGCACCTTAAGTCCTATGACACTGTAAATATAGGGCCCATGTCTGAGCATGTCCATCACACTTGAAGCGTCACAATGAGAGAAACAAAAAAGGTGTGAGCACGTTGGATACATTTGTCTCAGTGTATTTGTGCACATGGCCTGTGAGCCTTTATGCTTACATGCATGTGTTAATTTGCTCTGTATGTGGTGTTTGCCGCCTGCACTTTGTGTGCTATTCTTGCTTTTCCTCCTTCAGTGTAATATCAGTTATGGAAGTGGTTTCTAATTATAATACGTTTTTTTAAAAAGCAGTCACTACAACAGTTTGAGTTTTAAGCAATTATGTGTAAATTTCTTAGCAATAAAACTATCCAAAACATACCCCAGGGAGGGAGGGCTTCATACCACACAACATCTTGGGCTGTTGAAAGATATTTTTCAGATTTCACATTCAACGCACATATGTTTTAATCTCTCACTTAGTTAAACACTCTCTAAATCAGCACCCTCCTAATTAAATCGAATCATGGAACTCCTCATCAGCATTCTTGATGACCTGGAGGTATTCCCTATGGTCGTATACAATTTATTTGACTAATATTTCTCCTTGCATCAGTGTTTGAATAGTGAAATGCCAAGCTGGCCCTTCCTAGACTGAAACTGATAATCTACAGGTCATCTGACCCATTATGTACCCATGGCAAAAATATTCCATTCACTTCATACTGATACAATGCATTATACTTGCATTTACACTGATTGTAAACACTCCATACTTTTTCTAATAGTTATGATAACTGTGATAAAGTGACAGTAAAAAACCGAGTGCCCTGATACTTTTAGATCTTTCAGCGGCATTTGATACTGTCAGCCATTCTCTACTCTTGGACAGACTGGCCGCATGTGGGATAGAGGACCTGGCCTTTTAATGGCTAAAATCTTTTTTATCAGGGAGGACCCAGAGAATTCAATTAGCGGATTGTATATCGGAAGTGGGTGTCCTGGTGTGTGGAGTCCCGCAGGGGTCGGCACTATCACCGCTCTTATTTAATCTCTACTTGCAACCACTGATAGACACTCTGGCAAATATGGGCTGTAGAATTTTCAATTATGCTGACGACACTCAGCTGTTGCTGAGTATAGACAATACGACATCGGCTCAGGCCCAGGCCCAGAATATATTGAGGTTTACTGTGGGCTGGATGACAGCGAATTCACTAAAAATAAACCCTGAAAAAACGGAGGTCCTGGTGGTCTCAACCGCTAGTTTGCCTTGGAGCGATTTGTTCTGGCCCGAAGAACTTGGCCCCACCCCAAAACCGTGCCCTAACGTAAAGAGCCTCGGTATAAAAATTGACCACGAATTGACGATGAGTAGCCAAGTATCCTCTGTTGTCGGAACCTGTATTAATCTAATTAGGCAATTGCGCAAATTAGTTCCCCTGCTTTCCTTGAATATGCTCCGAACCATTGTTTCGGCAACAATAATCTCAAGGATTGACTACGGAAACGCACTATATTTAGGTCTGCCAAAAAACTTGATCAACCGTCTACAGGTTGTTTTGAACGACGCAACACGGCTAATTTTTAGATCACCCAGACAGACCCATGCCTCCCCACTGCTACAGAGATTACACTGGCTCCCTGTAAAGCAAAGGGTGGAATTCAAGAGCCTATGTATCGCCCATAAGGCAATCTATGGGAATGCACCTGTCTACATAAAGGAACGACTTAACATCTATAAACCCAAACGGGTATTGAGATCCTCTAATGCCTAACTGCTGTCATGCCCGCGTTTTAAAATGGCAACAAAGGGTGGGAGATCCTTCTCTATCCAACTACCACAGATGTGGAATAAATTGCCGGAGATTCTTCGCAGAGAAGCTAACCTTCTTCCCTTTCGGAAATCATTGAAAACGTTCTTATTTAGGGAAGCCTTCTGCTCTATCTGAGCCGGTGCTTCGCCGGTATTTTCTACATATATATTCACTTGTTGTTACTGTATCTTGTCAGGAGCGCCTAGAGACCTGCCGGTGATTTGGCGCTATACAAAACCCAGCTAGCAATAACAAAACCGATAAAGGGGGAACGTGCCCACAACCAGGCAGCGCAGGCAGCGCAGGCAAGTAGGTAAGCTATGATTGGGTATTAGAGTGCTGGACCCAAGGCTAGGATCTAATAAAGTGCAAAGAGTTTTCTATCACTTCCTAGTGATACAAAACAGGGCCTGTTTTGGTGTCCTAAATCTCTGCAAGTCTTGACCTTTGCCAAATTCAGTTACACCAACTCTACGTCCTAGGTGGGATGGAGGTCACTGACTAATTACCAAAGACATGCTACCTGTATCTGTCTTTAAATCTTAGATCTTATGGGGCAGTCACTCGGAGGCACAAAAAAAGAAGGTCCTTCAGCACACCCATTCATATACGCAAAGGAATACAAAGAAATTTACCACACCGAAATTCATTTTATTTTCACATTAACCAGCACTACACCTTCAACACGTCTACTGAACTCACGCATACCAAGTAACCAAACACATCACCCATATTAAGTGCTGTGGTTCCTCATTGATGCTATAAGTTGCTCTGGAAATTCTGATAACATAAGTAGATGTGGACATAAAAAGGTGCATTAACCTGAATTCTGATTGGTAGGTGATTCTCTTTACGCCGGCAATAGATTGCAAGCCTGGAATTCCAAAGTGTTCTTAGTTTGCGGCACCCACCAGTTTTGGGCATCACAAAATAGGAACAATAACTCCCGGTTTCATATTACTATATTACATGAGGTAGCATCACATAGTCTCAGAGTTACGCGTTATGTTTATTGCACCTGATAAATAACGATCCAGTGGGATACAGTATTTATTGGGTGAGAAGAATTGCACCAAATATGAATTTCCTACTAAAATGAGGACTACCATGGAGATTTTGGGTTCTTGGCTATGAACTCCAGAGGACACATGGAGTTCCCTTCGATAAATATAATCATCCGCATGCCATGGTATTTTTCAGACATTTCCCCCTAATAAATATCAGCAGCCTTTATCTGCAGAAATGAATCAAGAAGATGCAGCTTTTATTGCACCCAGTAAGTACCTGGTGCGATAAAGTCTGCCAAGCTCATAATTGCGATATATGTGGTAAGACGAGTTACCGCACAACGTTGAATTTAATGGTCCACTCTTAATGAAGGCCAAAGTATGTGCCCGCTAGCAGCTGGCAGGGACACAGACTGAAGTCCCCATTGTCTGGTGCATGCTATTAGGCAAAGTGCCACAAGCAGAGGGTGCAAACACACACCGTCAACATTTTCACCTTCCCTCACAGCGCCCATTATTTATAAATAGAGGCTGGAAAAATTGTGCATCGAATTGGAACAATTATGTTTTTGCTTCGTTTTCTCACAGCGAGATATTTTCATCTCCTGATTTTTGTGACAAGGGGAATCATGATAAGAGACTGCTTTAAGCAGGGCACGAGTCGGGGTACCACGCGGGTGGACGGCATCCCCCCACTTATTTTCGAGGGTTTTCCAGGGTGGACGCCGTCCACCCTGCTCAATCAAAAAGCCGTCCACCATTTACAATCAAAACCGCGTCCACCCTTACAAAATAGGTGTGCGCAGGTGGATGGCTGAAATCGGAAGTTTCTTGGACTGCTGCAGGACACCACGCCGGTCACCACGCCCCTTCACCTACCAGGTTCGCCGTTGCAACCAATGGATGGACGCCGTCCCCCCTGCGCAAAAGCGCGACACCAACTATTAAACACATACCTATTTTAACAGGTTTTTGCCTTTCGTGACGTCACTTCCGGTCGTGACGTCACTTCCTGTCTGTGAGCGTCCCCCCACTTCTAGGTTTTTGCCTTTCGTGACGTCACTTCCGGTCGTGACGTCACTTCCTGTCTGTGAGCGTCCCCCCACTTCTTTATTTAGGACTTGTGCCCTGGCTTTAAGCGAGGCTGTCGTTTCCAATTTTCCTGCGAGTTAACAGTCAATGCACAGTTAATTCATATTAATTTCTGTCAGAGTCCCTGGTTAGAGCTGTCAACTGTCCATCTGTGTAAGTGGACAGAGTGGCCTGCTCGTCCTCCCTCCCTTTCCCAGCACCCCTCTTCCCCTGCGGTCTCCCCTGGCTGCACTCGCTCTCCGCCTGCAGCCGGCCGCAGAAGAAGAGCATGACGGGACTTCAATGGCGCACGGAAGTTAAAACACGCCAACGCATCTGCATTGTTAGCCTTGATTCATTAAGCAGTAGAAAGATCCACATTTTAATAACTATTTGCCGGTTGGCTGAGGATGGAGCTGAAGGATCGGACGGGTCCTTAACAAAATCCAGCAAATAGGTGAGACTTAATGAATCATCGGGCACTTTCCACAGGTTTGTTATTTTTTCTGAGCAGTGGCACAGACTTTAGCAAGAAAACGTAGATAACTAATTCTGCTTTGCTTTCCTACAAATCGCTAAGCATTTCGAGGAAATGCTGCTTACTTCATAGTGTGCGCACAACGTGACACTCGCATCTCTCCACCACTGCAAACATCCGTCTCACCCCACATCCATGCCTATGAAATCTCATAATGCGGTTATATTGTCCAGGGCGTAGATTTTACTAACATCAAACCGCTTAATTCCACATAACCACTACATGAATATAGGTATACTACTTGGTAAATAGAAGATATACATGCTTCACACTTTAGTGGTATTCATATGTCAAAGCACCAATATGGTAAAATAGATGTTACATTTCAGCATAGCATTAAGCTGACCATCCTCTTGAACACTCTACTGCGCACATTATGCCGCCAGGCCACAACGCGCTAACAGTAAACAGTTGCATTACCTGAACCAGGACACCGCATAACGCCTCGGCCCTCAAAGGTACCTGACCAATGGCAAAAACCTTCTGGCATACACATATCAAAGGCACAATGAAATTAAAATTGCCGTCTTAGGTGACATAGCATCAAGTTGTTCATAGTCTAGAATCTTCTGCTGCGCACATTGTGCCAGCAGGCTACAACGTGCTACAACAAACAGTTATCTTACTTGAAATCAAGGGCACCGCATAACGCACCGGTCCTCAGAGGTACCTGAACACAGGCAGCCTCCCCAAAATTCATCTCAGTCCTTAAATGACATGTTAAGGCAGCAGCAGCAGATTGTGCAATAGATTTACCTGCAGTGTGAGGAGGGAGACCGGCCTCTTGTTGGCTGCATTTTGATATTCTGCCTTTTCTCCCAGTCGGAATCCTGCAATCAAGGCAGCCTGGAGAGGGCTAACCACATTGACAAGGCGGGAGCCGTAATTCCTCTTTGTTCACGAACTGCTCCCTGCACTCTAAAGGTAGGATCATATAATGCCTCAAAACAGGGGTTAATACGGTGGTCCAAAGCAGCTTATGAGCTTAAGAAGGGGGGGAGAGCTGCGTATAGATATAGGTTTTTCTGTACAGGGGGAAACATTGAAACTACAAAATTAAAACCACTAAGTCCACAATGCAATGGGCCAAGTAGAACTTTCGCGGAAATAGTTTCTTCAGTCCCTGATTTGTATATGTCAGAAAGAGTGACTCAAGGTTCCCAGGCTTCGGGATATACCCTCAGAAGCAAGGGAGGAAAGCAACCCATTTTAAATGTCCCTATAGATACTCCCTCCTCAGCTAAATCCAAGGCAAAATCTCTAAAGAAAACCGGGAAAAAAATCACTAAAGCACAGAGAACAGTTGAAAAGACGAAACCACCTCCGTCTTTGAAGGCATATATTAAAACTATGCCTTCAGTCTGAACCTTAAATTGTCGGAAGGGGTGTCTATAAGGGGGGTGCAAACTACTAACAAATATCAACCCTTAGAGGGTTTGGAGATGGACATGGAGTTGGAGCAAGCCCCTGGGCCAGTAGAAAATTTAAAACAAAATATCGTGCACAGTTCTGAGGATAAGGAACCTGAACTAGAAGGGGAAGTACTAACGCAAACAATGAGTACTAATAGCGAGGATGGTGCATCTACAGCTCCCACAAATATATCAGCTACGGACCAGTCCGTCATACTGATGCTAAGAGCCATGAGGTAAAAAGTGGTTTTGAAGCAACACTAATCAACCAGCAGGAGATAAAAGAGAAATTCGATGCATTAGCTGCCAGAACTACTGAATTGGAATCTTCAGTAACACTACTAAAAAAGGCTGCTACTCAGCATAGTAAGAAGCTTGAGGATCTTAGACTAAGGGAGCAAGGACTCCAAGAAAAAATGGAGTCCTTAGAAAACGCACAAAGGCGAAATAATCTGCGCCTATTGAAAGTCCCCGGAAGGGGCTGAGGCGGGAAATATTAAAGCTTTTGTGGCCAGACTGATTAAACAAACTATTGAACTTGAGGTATCAGAAGAAGAAATAATAAAAGATATTCAACGAGTCCACAGAGACCCATTCAGGCTGAACCCAAATAAAAGCAGACCCAGGAAGATCCTAGTACACTTTTTGACCTATACCCTAAAAGAAGAGATCCTCAATAGAGCTTTAAGAACCACCGAACTCTCCTTAGATGGCTTTTCTTATCAGGTTAGATCTGATGTGTCTTCTATCACAGCGTCTAGGCAGTGGGAGCTTGGTAAGCTGCTAGAGCCCTTCAAACAACTAGGTGCTACCGCCCAGCTTAAATTTCCGGCATCACTGAAAGTGATGTATAAAAATAAAATGAAAGTCCTAAAAAGGTTGGATGAGGCAGAAGAATACTTGCAACTACTCACAGGCGACAACCAAAGAGTGCAAGCTAACAAACACTGAAGTTACTGAAAACTTTGGCTTATGTGATACCTATTATTAACATGATTAGCCATATACTCTCATTGCTCTCCACACACACTGATTAGACACCCAGGTGAACGAGTCTCAATGGCCCAAGTAGGCCAAGAAAAAGGAGGGGGTACTCCAGGGGAGCACGGGAGGGTCAGGACAGGGGGGGTGGGGAGGTGTGGGCACTGGGTGGGGAGCATCGGGAAAAAAAATAAAAAAATGTCCAAATCGCCATATTCAATTTTCATTTGTTTATACCTTTGTTAGTAGAAATAGCGCAAGGTAGGGTAGCTCTTTCATTGTACATTAAGATTCTGTCGTGGAATGTCAACGGGTTACGGGTCAAGCATAGAAGAGAGAGAATTCTTCAATATTTAAAGGATGCACCTGAAAATATTTTTATATTACAAAAGACCCACTCCACCGAACAAGAATTAAGAGATATCTTTATGAATAAAAAATGGATCCAGCAGGTAATAACCACCTTGCAACAAATCGCCACTAAGGGGGTGGCTATATTGATTAAATCTAATTCTGAGATAAATTTGCTACAATCTAAATCTGACAAAAAGGGGAGATGGGTTATAGCAAAAATAAAGCAACATTTGTATAAATTTACGATCGTATGATACTACGGCCCTAATCTGGATGATACTCTCCCTCTTAAAGATCTTTTTGTTGAAATTTTGGATTTTGAGGATCCGGTGATTCTTGCAGGAGACTTTAATTTAGTACTCGATCCATAGTTGGATAAGTCACCTACTGTAAGGCTCTCACATAACCCTAAAACTAGCGCTGTACTATCTAATGCGATTACTTAGTTAGGTTGGAAAGACATTTGGCGACAAGAAATTACGACATAAATCCAGATTAGACTTCTTCTTTATTGCAGAACACTTAGGTCAGCAAGTGGAGGAGATAAAACATCTTGGTGCCCACATTTCTGATCACTCAGCGGTATCTCTAACCTTAAAATTGTCAGGTCCACCGTTGGTCAAGAGATGGACTATAGATAGAAGTATTTTGTTGGAAGAAGAAGTAATAGATAAATTGCTTGAGGAATCAAACAAGTTTTTTACTTTTAATTTAGGTACAGCTACACTCCCGGTCGTCTGGGACACATATAAAGCCTTTTTGAGAGGGCGACTATTAGCATTTCAGATCGCAAAACATACAGCATATAAGGCGCAAATCATACAGATTGAAGCAAGAATCAAGGTCCTTGAACAAGTTGTATTAGATCCCAGTTCGCAAGATGGAGAAAACAATAAAAAAAAATTGAATGAGTCTTGGGGGGCAAATCATGAGGGGGAGTGGTGGGCACTACCTTCAGTGTGCATGTGGTTTGGGCAGCTGCCTCAGGACAGCCAAACCGACATGCACACTGAGCTGTCTCCAACCCGAGCTGCGTTGACGGGTTGGAGGGAGCAAGCACAGGTCCCAGTCTCCCTGGGAGCACAAATCCAGAGCACTCAGGTAAATCCTGATGCTGCTGTCATGCATGAGAGCAGCATCAGGATTGGCCACAGGGGAGGCTGGGAGTCTGTGCAGCAGCAAGGAAGAAGCAGAAGAGCAGAGTTTCGGCGGACGGCAATGCAGCAGGTAAGTTCTATTTTTGACTTTTTATTGTAGTGTTTTCTTCATCGTCCCCCTCCCCATCACCCAATCAGCCCACCAGCCACTACTGGGGCAAGGCCCACAAAAAGAACATACATTTGATTTGATTTGATTTGATTTGATTGGGGGATTTATAGAGCGCACGAATGCCCACGGGCGTCTTGGCGCTGATGTTCTGAACTGCAGAAGTGAAAATAGCCTAGCGGTGCACAGTGCTGGTCTAAGCTGAGAAAAGCCAGGTTTTCAGGTTTTTCCGAAAGGCCATCAGTGAGGGGCTGTTTTTTAATTCCATCGGAAGCTTGTTCCATGTTTTTGCTGTATTTAGTAGGAAACTTCTACCTCCCCCCCCCCATCCCAGCGTAGTTGTTTAAATCTGGGGGTTATGAGAAGTTTAGTATTACTTGATCTTAGTGTCCTGGATGGTTCGTATGGTTTTAGATTTCTCTTTAGGAAGTGAGAACCCGATCCATGCAGTGTTTTGTAGGCCAGGCACGCTGATTTAAACTGGATCCTTTTATCTATAGGGAGCCAGTGTAGACCTCTAATTTTTTGGGCCACTGGTTCAAACCTAGGAATGTTCAGTACCAGCTGTGCTGCCGCGTTCTGCATCCGCTGGAGTTTTGCTAATATCTTTTTTTGTAAGCCTGCATAAAGTGCGTTTCCATAATCTAATTTTGAGAGGACCAGCAAGGTGACCAGGGTTTTGCATGTGTCCGGTGGAATGTATGGCAGCAGCTTCCGGATTAGTTTTAGTGTGTACCATACAGGGGATGCGAGTTTGTTTATTTGGGTCTTAAAGGTGAGTTTGGAGTCAAATGTGACCCCAAGGTTCCTTACGTTGTTGACTGGCGATGGACATCTTCCGAGGCTGTCGGGCCACCAGTTGCTAGACCAGATGTTGGGTTCAGCCCCCAGGAGCATCACCTCCGATTTGTCGCCATTAAGTTTTAAGCAGTTAGCCTACATCCAATGACTGACCTGGCCCATGCAATGCCTAAATCTTTCCGCAGTCTCGGTAGTGTTACTTGAAATTGCCACCACTATTTGGGTGTCATCCGCGTAGGAGAGTGGGATGAACCCGCAATTTCTAATGATGTTGGCTAAGGGGGCAACATAAATATTGAACAGGGAAGAGCTCAGCGAGGAGCCCTGTGGTACCCCCCAATGCAGACTGAAGGACCTTGAAGTGAATTCACCGAGCTGGACCGTGAAAGATCTTTCTCCCAGGAAGGAGGCCAGTAAGGCAATTGCTGATAAATCTCATCCAGGAAACAACACAGCCTTCTATAAATAGAGGGATTTCTTTTTTGACCGAGTATCAAGGCAGAGAAAGAACGCTGCTGCTGAGAGATGTGGTACCAATATACTAACCAAAATATCGTCTGAGAAATTTTGTGCCCTAAATATGGTTAACAAAAATATCGTCCTGTCGGGCTTAATAAAAATAAAATCTGCACCAAATGGCCCGATACTTTTGTAAACGTATATTTTCTAACAATATTCTGATGTACAACCTCATGGGCTCCAAACATTATGAAGATATGAGATTTCAGGTTACACTGACAGTTAGTTGATGGCCCCTTATTGCAGGATTACATTCAGTGTCTCGAGGGTTAATAGAAATTGAAGATGGTGGTGGTTTTGGCGGGAAGGATTTCCTGGTCAAATGTGCTGCTGTGTGTGGTTGTAGCCGGTGTCTGACTAGACTCCTTTTCTGCACTTGAGTGCTGCGTGGAATTCATTGCAATCCCTTAGGCCACAACCACAAACTTCAATTGGAGAGCATCATAACACAAAATAATAATTGTAGAGACATGACATCTTGTTTCATTACAGCCCTCTATATGTAGTGTCACAACGCACTGCTTGTTCTACAGGTGAGGTCAACATGTTCCTTCCAGGGCACAAGTCCTAAAAAAAGAAGTGGGGGGGATGCTGTCACCTTTCGTGACGTCACGACAGGCAGTGACGTCACGAAAGGTGGCTTGCCTCTCTAGGAAGAGATCCGATCTCGTCCCAGAGAGGCCAAAGAGTGAAGTCCAGCTGTTTGGCAGGGGGGATGGCGTCCACCCGGTAAAATAAGTGGGGGGATGCCGTCCACCCACGTGGTACCCCGACTCGAGCCCTGGTTCCTCCTTTCTTTGTTCAAATCCTGAAGTTCTGCTCAAACCCCTTAGTCGTCTGCAAAAAAGTCGGCATTGAATCTAAACAGCATTAAAAAAATAGCATTTGATCTTGCAGTCCTCAATCAACTATTCAACATAATTTAGAAAAGCAGGAAATCGTGCAGCAAGACCTGGACTGCCTCCTCTCCTAGTCCTTTATGGCCTTGGGAAGGATAAAGGGTAAAAAACACCTTACTGACTGAAATACGTGTGCTAGCGCTAAGGGGTATCTAAGGAGCGACAGATATTCCCAGTTACTAACTTGAAAGCTCTCCAGGCATTTACCCAAAACAAAGGACACTGTCAACAAACAAAAGAGAGACAACTGCCCCACTAAGAAAGAGACATTCACAGCAGATGAGGCAGTCAAGATATAGAGCAGTGCACAGACACTCAAGAACCCTGCAACTGTCCCTACATGAACTAGCACCGCAGGGGAAGACGTGTTGATTTTCACATCCGGAGAACAATGTCATTTACTGTAGAAAGACAACACTCTTGGCTCTGATGTTAGTGGTAATTAGGTTTTGGAGTAAGCCAAGCCATTTCACTCTCTGAAACTCTTTTGTATAAATGTATGTGTTTATTTGAGTGGTTGTAATTTGGTTAAATAAATGCCAATAGAAGGTTTCCACTGTTCTACCCCTTCCCTGTCCTATGCGACTAGGGGCCAGGTGTATCAATATTAGTTATAGCGAGTTCCTAATTGCGATTCTCTGCAAATTGCAATTAGGAAATCGCTATTCCTAATGGTAGTAACTCGGAAAGTTTCATTTAGAGATTCCTAGTGAGTCACAAATCAACCTACATCATGAATATTAATGAGGTAGGTCGCAATGGCGAGCCATTAGGAATTGCTAAAATCACAGGGATGGTAGCATGCTGGGGTCAGCAGACTATCATGCCTGTGACTGCTTCTAAATAAAGCAATCATTTTTGAAAAATGCAGCCCATGATGCTTTTAAAACTGAAAACTGTAAAGTTTTCTTTTCATTTTTTAAGAGTAGTCAGCAGTCTGTGGAAACACTGCCTGTTCTTAAAAAAACAGTTTAGTCAACATTCACAAAAGGGAAGGGGTCCCCTTCGTCTTTGTAAATGGGTTAACACCTACTTGAAGTAGGCGGTAAAATGCAAAGGTTTATCAACCACATTTCGGCAGTTGAACATTCTTACATACCACTGTGATTCGATATTAGGAAGGGATGACTGCCCTAAACATGCCCTTTACTAATACCGAATCGGTAGGTATTCGTAATTTGGGAATGAACACACCAAAATGCATTTTTCTGGTCATAAATGGCCCAATTTGCCGAATCGGCCGTTTGGTTGATACATCTGGCCCTTAATTTTTAAATTTGATCACAGACCCCTCTTAGGAATTACCTTCCAGCTTGCTAATCGTGCTTTGACACAACCATGAAGTGACACAGATTTGCTATGGCTAACCCAAGGCCTATTCCACTGTCCTTGCAGACTCCCTTGTCACACTCCAGCTATCTAACCACTTCCTACTCAAGCTTCACTTTAACCGCCTACAAAGCAGCACTGCATGTCCTATCAAGTAGCAGAGAGAATATATTCATAAATTGAGACACTGGCTACTGCCTATCCCTCTCCATCAAAACAAATCAGCAGCGTTTGCGCTTGAGATGTGATGATAATTCTGCTTAGTTCAAAGGCACTCTTTATGACTAGGCGCTATGAAGCAGCCTGGTGATCGAATGTAGCGCCCCAAGGCCAACAAACAAAATGAGCAACACCACGGAATATTTCTATGCGTGCCCCTCCATGTTCAGGTTACGGCATCGACCACCAGCAGTTTTGATTAACATCAGGATCTCCTTTATTCTGCTAATAAAAAGATAACACTGAAATCTGTGCGATAGAAAATGTATTAACAAAATGCCACATCACAAATATCCCTGCAGCACTGTTCCCGTCAGCGTGATGGAAACAGAAAACACAATTATTTGATTAAACCCAAAACCGTAGTATAATAAATAACCTGCCATTTCTGAGTTGCTAGACAGGAG
Source organism: Lissotriton helveticus (assembly GCF_964261635.1). Classification (NCBI taxonomy): domain Eukaryota; kingdom Metazoa; phylum Chordata; class Amphibia; order Caudata; family Salamandridae; genus Lissotriton; species Lissotriton helveticus. Next base: position 554,249,016 of record NC_136063.1, read on the forward strand.
TGTCACTTTAATCGAGAATAATACAAAGTTGTGTCACTGAAAGGCTGTTATGCTCTGCGCCTCAGCAGAACGGCACAATCCAAAAAACGACACAGGTTATAAAGGTTAATTGCGTTTCATCTTTCATTTTCATGGCCTGGCATGTTCTGTGCATTGCTTTTCCTCCCTAATTAGGTGGTTTGTGGTCATCTGATGGCTACTAAATTGTGATCTTGTTCGCCTGCTTGGGAGAGGACGCGGCCATGTTCTCTGTCTATGAACAGAGCAGAAGCCCCGACAGGCGTCACAAGTCGCAATTCTAGCAAGGGCGCCGACCTGGCAGGAATGAGGAGGGCTTGAGACAGGTGCACGGCTCCACAGAAGAGAACTGGCAGTGGCGTGCAAAAGTAATAAGCACCTTGTCCCATTTAGGTAGGAAAACACAACATAACTTGGCTAACGGTGGCCACTCTAAATGCGGGACCCTGGCACCACTGCTTTGTTTGTAAAAGAATGAGTGCAAGTGCATAAAGCTCTGCCCAGAAGCCCACTACCGGTGCAATTATATGTCGGAGTAACGAATACCAATTCTGAATAGCCTAGATTACCCCTCTGGCCTCTTTAATGTACTACCAGCAGCCCGGCCCCTTTATATCACTTTTGCAGGTTCCTGCTTTTTGCCTTTGTGACTTTTTTATCCGTCTTTCTCCTTTGTGTGTTTTCCCTCTATTGATCTTGAGAAATGTCAGATGAGGAAAAATACGTGTCTGTCCCTAAAAATGATTGCTGGTGACCCCCCCCCCCCCCCAGCTCAAATTAAGCACATATGAGAACACATTAGAAATACCCTGAAGAACGCAGCGTTTCAAACCAGCTCCATGCTTCTGTGCACGAGGCTCCTTCATGACCCCTGAGGAGGCTTGTAGTGTTGTGTTCTGCTTACCAGCAGGGTAGCATTGATAAGGCAGGCACTCGGGCAATGGCTGAGGGGCCTTTATCAGAGGTCCGCCCGTGGGCCGCTTTTTTGGGGCAGCCTGAGGGGTGATTAAGGCGTGTCTTTGCTGTTCGGATGCCGCCAGCGGCCCAGTGGGTGCCTCAGTGGCCTTTCTGAAGGCAGATGGGCCTCTATTACCTCCCTTTTATCAAAAGGGTGCAGGTGTCACTCCCTTTCTCTCGCTGGTCCGACCCATTAATGTGTGCAGATTGAGTAGAGGCAGGGGTTCTGAGCAGAAGTGGCCTCATTTGTATTCAGGTGTGGTTCACCAGTGTGAACTAATCCGTGCATTTTTTAGAATCTAAGTGAAGTTAATAAAACATGCCTCTGTCGGACACCACCCCAACCCTTCTTTTCAGAAAACTTCCCAAAGCAGTGTTTTGGGGAAAGCAAACTGCAAATGTGAGACACTTTTGTTGTGTGCCCGGGCCTATTTTTGATCCCAATCCAACCCTGCTTACCAGGAGGGGCTCATGCCGGCAGGACATAGAGGAGGCGGGCTCAGAAATGTTGGTTTCAGTTTCTTTGCTACTGCTGGCTGATGTGCTAAATAATTATAGAGGGCCTACTCATGTGCAGCCATCCTCCACAAGTCCAACTTCGACCCTATATTTCCCATAGTGCCATTACTTACCCTGCTTCTTGCGGAAGTTCCAGTCTGAACAGTTCCTGTTGGACAGCTAGACTGCTGACCTGCTTTTACAGACATGTCCTCTCCAGGACATTACCCGCGGTAAGGGTGAGTGAAGTAACAGACCACTTCAATCCTCCGGGGCCCTTTAGAACCTGCTCAAGGGCCAGGCGCATATACTGACAGGGAGTTTCCGCTTGTGACTGTCAGCACCTTCAAAGAGGCCCCTCTGCATTGCATTTGTAAGCAGTCGGTAAAGTTCCAGGGACAGGGGACCCACACCATGTGTGCTCCCTAGAATTCCATGAGACCCTCCTAGCGCCTTCCAAAGGGCAATCTGAGGGAAGAAACACAGATACATTTTAAGGAATGGGCAACCTGAGCAGTTGTTCAGAGCCCCAACATTCCAAGGGGTCTTGGAAATGGAAATTTTCTCTTATCACACTTTTGTATATTTCTTTATCTCAACCTTTAACATACAATTTAATATTCTTTGGCATCTTGGGGATTGTATTAGCAGGAAATGGTGATGTGATTAAAGTTTTTCCGACCAAGGGTATGCAAAACATGTCTTATCTGGGCATCCCCAACACCTTAAGGTGACACTGGGGAAAACTAAATGAGAGCCGCGTCCTGTGAATGCATAGTTTGCACATTTCAATAGAACCTCTTTGGTCAAGTGCATACTTATGGGTTTCCTCATTTTCATTGGGGCACAATCTTGCGAGGAGTAAATGCCTCTTGCCAATAAATGTGCATTCGTTTTCCCCACTCGCAATCATTTTAGCAGAGACTGTGCATGATAATCTCTGAACACTACTACTAGAGCCAAAGATTGAATAATTATTGGTTGCGAGGAAAGAAACCTATCAGTCTCTGTAAAGCCAAGTGTGAGGGTGGGAAGGAAATGTTCAAGTATCAAAATAACTCTTTAATTTCTCCCATTTCGCTCTTTGTAAATAGGGAATGGTTCTGCGGCCAGAAGTGCATCTAGACAACTATTCGCCAATATGATCAGTTTTGATCTTGTATTTCATTTCAATTAGCTTTATTCGGCTCATAAAATAAAACATAAAAGCACAAACATATAATACATTAAAAATAGTCAAAACAAAATAGCTCATATGATTAAAACATTGCAGTATCATTATAGATCATCCAAAAGCTGCAAATTACACACGATAAAATCATAACCACACAAACTCTGCAAATCTAGTGATGCCTCAGCTAATAAAAATCCATGTGCATTCTGGGATCACAATCAATGGTAATAAAAAACAGGGTTGTACAATCACTGAAAACAGTAAAGAGTGCACGTGCTGTAATGCATGCTTAAAGGAAGAGGTCATGCCTGCAGACTTCAGGTGAGGGAAGCAACTGCAAGTATGAAAGTGCAGGAATATTTTAGAAATGAGGGGTGTCCCTTAAGGAGAATTAAAAAAAAACCTTGTATATTTACCAGAACCCCCCCCCCCGCCCCCCCAGTCCAAAAAAATACAAAGTGCACCAAGGTTTGCAAATGAGCGCTCATCAGAGGGACAACCTAAAATTCCTTTCGGGTCAGATCGGCCCAGCGGGAATAAAAACTAACATCTTCACCCTGTTTCTGTATTTCAGGGCAATGGAGAATTGGGGCTCCAGCCCAAGTGATGTTTGTTCCTGCAGGTAATCTTTGAGAGTGGGCTTCCTCAACTCAGTCAACTCTCTTTCCCTTCTCCTGAGGTCACGAAACACAAATTTGAGCGGACTCTTATCCCTTGCAGTGATGTCAGTGATGGTGAAGGTCCCCATCCGAAGCTAGAAAATCCATGGTCTTTTCCATGCTCAAGGAGGCCTCCGGATTACACCAGATGGAAGACCATAATTTCAAAGGGGCCAAATGTATGGAGTTGTCAACTTATGTTCATGGGTAGATGGAGTTCCTCATGAACAAAATAGAATGGCAACCCCAGCGACACCCCCAAAAGAGGCCTACACCCTCTAATTTCCTCATCCTGCACTTGCTTGACAGCCTTGAACCCAATAGGCCATAGGTAAGAATTGGTACACACAGGAGTTTGTAAATGTCAACAAGGGCCACTACATGCTTAGTACCTATTGTTGAAAACAAAGCTAAACAGGAAACCTACATATTTACAGAATGTAAGGCATCTCTGTTGATATAGCATGCAACGCCCCCCCCCCTTCCCCTCCGTGGGCTGATTTTGGCACCAAGGACCACTTCCCCTGGGCCCACCTCCTGTTCCTGGGTGTCCTGGAGCCCACTCAGGAAACCCAGTGTAAAGGGTTAGTGACCACGGTCCCTGGCATTGCTACCCCATGCATAGAGCTGCTAAATATGCAGCTCAATGTGTGTTCCCCTTCCTCTGGACAGCGGGCAGGAAAATAGACAAAAACTAAGCTTCCAGCAAGTGGTAGCAGTTTGACAGCTCCTCCTAGCTGGGAGCAGAGTTAGTGTTTGCTCTCACTTGACAGAGACTATCGGCTCCAAGCAAGCGAAAGCGATCTGCTATGTCCCAGGGGTGGGCACCCCAGGACAGCAGGAGCTGGCACTGGGGGTCGGCGGTCCCAAGGTTCATTGATGATTCCAGGAGGAGAGTCACGCAGGCCCCCTTCTTTTGAATGAGCAGGCTGGTCGAAGTGAGGTGGTGGAACCTGGGGCCATAAATGGCCCAGGAGGGGGGGCCACGTGCCCCCTTCCAGTTTTTTAAGTTATTTGGCCCAGAGAGGCGGTGGACCCTGGGGCCCAGGAGACAGGTCCACGCATTACTATTTATTTAGCCCCTAGGGAGGTGGTGGTTCTCGGGGCATATTAAAGTCCCTCGAGGCCCCCTACACAATGTTTAAAAAGCCTAGTGGACAGGGCCGGACTGGCCGTAGCAGGCATCGGGCAATCCCCCGGTGCGCCGCATGGGTGGGGGCCGTTTTTGTTACAGGGCCGTTTTTGCAGCATAGCTGCAACATCGTCCCTGTAACAAAATCGGCAGAAAACCGGCCCTGGCAAAGAGCTCAGCGGCACCCCCAATCCCCGGGGGGGTCGGCCGAGCACTTTGCCAGGGCCAGTTTTGGTTCCCAGTCCAGCCCTGCTAGTGGAGATGGTGATCCTCTGGGCTCAAATATCCCAATGGAGGGGGCCTCGCGGCCCCCCTCCCACATTTAAATAAAGCCTGGGGGTGGGGGTGTCCCCCTGGGCTAAAAACAGCCATAGGAGGGGGCCCATGCCACTCCCTTCTTTATTATTTTAATATTGGTGCATGCCTCTGGGACCTGGCCCACCCGGGGACTTTTTTTTAAAACAAGCTCGGGAAAGCGTGCTTGTTTTTAAAAAAAAGTATTGCCACGGATGCTTAACTCCGTCGTGATTTCACGTCAAAATCTATTAAAAAAAATAATATGCTTCCAAGCATAGGAGATCAAGGTATTCCTACCCTGCCCCTGTTTCTTTTTTTGTTTTTTGTTGAAGTGTTGGAAGCCAATCAGCTATCAGCAAGGGGACTATCGGATCATCGGAGGATCCATTTTCCTATATATACAAATTATGTTTTCCTTTAATATTTCGACAACTACTGAACGGATTTACAACAAATAACAAAAGTACTCTTTCTAGACAGAGGAGCTAGCTTTCTGCCAAATATGGTTCAATTCTGTCAAGCAGTTCGGAGTATAGTCGTGTTCAAAATCCATATGGGAATTAACATATATATATGTATCTCCAAACCAAGTTTGTCCACAAGTTTGAAAACGTGTTATATTAAAAAATTATATTTAAACACATGAGGCTGCAGAAATAAATGGAAATAAAGTCCACATATACCTGTTATGTATACATATATGTAACAAGAAAATTATACTTTGAATGACATGTCTCTCAAACTAGGGGCAAAAAACTAGGTGTTGGCATAGTGCCTGGAATAAATAAATATATATATTGTTTGGATTACACACTTAATCAGAGCTTCCTGAGGGGAACTGCGATAGAAACACATTTGCTGAATACCCTCACTCCGAAGGCCTACATGGTATTTTGCATCCCATCAGAACACAGGAGGGACTTTTAATTGAGTCTGGCTGATTACCAACAGCTCTCACTCGGATCAGGGAAGGCTCCCGGCTTCAGGCACCAATAGAAGCAGTTGGATACTTCCTACTGCTGTGCCTCGTCAGTAGACTCTGTCGAAACAGCAAAGGGAAAAGAAAACAAAGAGCATATGGCTAATAGTAATGGAAGCAATCTTAGAATTTGTGGAAGAAGCAAGCATTCTGAGTGTCTGACACCAGTTCCTCCAAGTTTTGTGCATACTTACTTCCTAGTAAATTTAGGTGCATAGAAGTTTATGGAATGTTATTTATCAGTGGGTTTAGGCTGAAACAAATAACCTGCAATGGAGCACTGGATCTTAAACACTTGTCGGATTCCTAAAACACAAATGAAAGAATATACGTTTTCTCACTCGACTTATGTCCTCGTGAACTCAGCCTGACTACCAAGGTTTGTGATATCAAACCCAAGCGCTCTGAGGAAGACTGGGGCGCTCTACCTGCTGCCTTGCTAAGCTCACATTCTACTGGTGCACACAATTACCTGTAAACCTGTATGAACTGGAAACCTAAAGAGCACAGTGGAGTCAAAGACTGCACTGAACCTCCTGTGAGCTGAAAGCCAGTTTTCCTTCATCTGTGTGCCTGGCTGTGTATAGCATGGGCTGTATTAGATAGAGTGCCCCAGGGGGGCTTGTTAACCTATTTTGTGCACCCCCAAGGCACTATGGTATTAAGGAAGGGGCCACAGACCCCTGTGAAGCCCGTTCTGTAATACTGATAGCGCTGGGGCTACATGTGTTATCTTGAGAGGGCGTTCCCTTGTTTACAGTGATGGCTGGTGGATTTTGAAAGTGGTGGGGCGAAAAATGTTGTACCCCAATGTAATAAGCGAGCGAGCCCGAACTGCAAAAGGAGGTTGCGGGGGGTTTGCCCCTGAAAGAAAATGGATTCAAATGGTGAGTTTTACACATATATTTACTGCAAATTGTTGAAAGAATCAGATCCAAACATAGCATTTTGAAGCACAAGTGTGAAGAAAACATTAGAATCAAATCAGAAATGTGCCCAATCCTCAAACTGGTCTGCTTGCAAAATGACCCCCAAGCCAAGCACATACAACCGACAGAAACAGGCCCTCTACGTGTTTCTCACTGTGACACATCTCTGAACTACCTATGTTTTCATTGTATATAATAATGAAAATGCTGCAGTTTGTTCCTATTTATCTTATGCAACTTACAACCATTTACAAAGCCTATAGTCCTGGCTGGTTGTAGGTTTAATGTCACTCGTATTATATATCTGGAGGCAATGACAGAAGAAGCACAATACTAGTGGGGCAGCACACTATGCTAAGTACAGATTTTTAGCTAAACAGTTTTAAGCCATGCTCATAATTACATCGGCTTCCCCTATGAGAGACCCCTTCAGTTTTTTCATCCCACTTAAATCCCTGCACACTTTGCTTACAATTTGCTTGCAATTTTCGTGAGAGCCCTGGGAAACTGGGACACACAGGTTACTCACACGTAAATCAGAGAAAGAAAAATAAACACCAAGCTCCCTGGAAGACACAGCCTAACATTTGACCTCTGTCTTTAATTGTACAGAAAATGTGACAAGATAAGAACAAGATTTAAAAGCTTGTTTACAGAAAGCGAGTTTGTGGAAAAGCACAGTATACAAAATTTTGGCAATGGAAGGGACGAACCCGACAGCCTAAAACAAAGCCAGCAAACAGAAAATGTGAGTTACAAACCACACAGCTAATGGTGAGCAACGGACAGAATGCCTTCCTGGGTCAACTTTCTGAATGTCCCAAATGTCTTTAGCAAACCAGACAGCTGCGCTGTTTGGCAGGCTAAGACGTAAAACAAAGTAGCCATATGAATGTGAGCAGTGGAAGGATAGATGTCATCCAGTCAAAGGGATTGTAAAGAAGCTATTTTCCAGGGGGATGACAAACACAAGAGGAAGAAAAGACATCAAGTAAGAAGCAAGCAAGCAGCCGATTAGACAGGCAACACATGATTAGCAATGGGATGGCACAAAGTCCACTGGAAGATTTTGATATGGTTCACGGATGTCTTTTACGCACAGACAGCTAAAAGGCGTCTGTAGGCAAGATCTACAAATAGCAGATCAATGCAAATGCATATGTCCTTGCATTGGGGGAATGGGACTATCGGGCTACTAAGGGTTAGGTGGGCTCAAGTGAGAGGGTGCAAATGCATGCTTGTGAGCGAGTGCATAGCTGGAAAGATGAAAGCATGTGTGCATGGATGAATAGATGAATGTGTAAAAAGATGGATGCTTGCCGTTATCTCCCCATTTTGAGGACAGAGAAAACAAATGCTTCCCCAGCTCTATGAAACAGAGAAATCTGGTGAGAGGTTGCATTGTCATGGCTATGCTGGGATCAGGGAAAGCCAAATTTCAAGTCCCATAACATTATGCATTTTTGTTTCGAGTGAAAGTCTGGTGCATTGAAGAAATTATGGCCACAACACAATAGGGCCACAGACAGTGCACGAACACACACTGGTGAAAGTATTAATGCACCAGTGCCTATAACAATGCATCAATGGATGCCTTAGGGTGGGAGCGTACATGGATGGCTAAATAGGTATGGATAAGTGCCTGGGTGTGGCTGGATTGATAAAGGAAGGTGCACATGTGGTGGAAGTCAAGAGCTGGATGCCTAAGTCTATTCATAGCCTTCTATAAGTAACTGCTTCTAGAAGCCACAATTTCACAGCTGTAATGTGTGTTACAGAAGAATGTCTCCTGAAAAGTAGTAGCAGAAAAAACTCACAAAAGCACAAACAAATTCCAGGTGCTGGCCGACTTTTTATGTTAAATGTACAGGCTTGTAAATGCTGAACAACAGCTATGTTATATCATTCGCCAGAGGGAAAGAATGATAGCACCTTTGGCCAAAATAGAACCTTTGGCCAGAAAAAAAGCCTTCTAGAATGCAGAGGATGCATATCTCGTCGCTTTCTGGTACTTCAATGTGAAATTACTAGCAAATAAAAAGTCAAAAACAAATAAAGGCTTCCATGTGAAGGTTAGATGAATGTGCGTCCTCCCAGGCCAAACAAAAGAATAGCAAAGCCTGGGATGTTATTAGGAAAATAAGAAATAAAAAACACTGCTCTCTCTGACACTAAGCTTGTCACACATTGCCTTCCCAGAGTGTTTCACAAACATGCTTTCTATTTATTACGCTATATCCTCGTTAAATTGTAACATTGGAGGGTGGCTCACAGGGGAATCCAGGCTGCACAAAATCTGGTTGGAGTGGGACACCTGACTGTACAAGCAGCACCTTTCAGAATTATAGAAATATGTTACATGAAGGAGTGATGCTCAGTAAACAGCTATAACATGTTTGAATATTCCCCACACTCAGGAGTGGACTAGAGGATTAAAAAAAACTTTTTCACAATAAGGACAAAACCAGGTCACCCCAATATGGACAAAGAGCTTCAACTTAATATGAAAAGAATCCCACATCACTTCAAAGTTGTCAGGGATCTAACTCACCTGACGTGTCCTTAACAGCGTGAAAGCACTATGAACAACTACAGAGGCATTACCAGCCTCAAGATCTACAGCAATCACAGGACCACAAACTCAGGATGGCTGCAGGAGGCTTAGAAGCGGATATTTTCCAGAACGCTACTGGCAAGAAAACGGCTGGACTAATCTACCATATCTGATGACAAGTCGCCACTCCAGCTCCTGTGTTTCCCACTTGCTAAACTTATTTAGAGAGAGTTGGAAATATCGATGAACCATTAACTTTAATTTGCATCTAAACCAGCTACGTGTTTACCAGGAATCCAAAACGTGCAAAGTTGGAATAACTGGGACCCTCCACAGTAACACTGTCAGGCTTTCCGGTGCTGCAGTTTATGGTCTTGGTGTTGAACTATTTTAGGAGTCTTATGTAGCTTAAAAAGTGGCAGCAGGGCTCTGCTACTTACTGTCTGCAACCCTCAATGAGGTAGAAGTAACAATATTAAGACTCACATATTAAGATCAAGAACTTAAGGTATTATGTGTGATTTTTGTTAAGAGTTACTTAATGGGCACTGACCTTAGACTACTGCAGACATGTGAGTACTTTTAGACGGTACTATCAAGCGAAGGTACCCCCTATTTATTGAAGGCCCAAGTGGAGGGGTAATGGGTAAATACAAAAATAGAAAACCTCTTGTCAGTACTTTTGGACGGACCGCAATTATCTTTCAAAGTTGAATATCCTTTTCCAACACGAGATTTACAACCATTTGTGGAGGAATGGCAAACGTAAGAAAACACATTATTATTATTATTATTATAATTGCATTTGTTGAGCGCACAGCTACCCGGAGGTTTCCCGGCGCTAAAGCATACAGAAGATGAACTAGTTGAGAAGACTATGAGCATGCATGTTAAGTGTTGAAAAGCCAGGTCTTGATTCCTTTACGGAATGTCAGATAACAGACTTCAGAGCGCAAGAATTGAGGCATGGAGTTCCATAGGGAGGGTGCCAATAAGGCGAATGAGCGACCACCCATTTTGGCTCTGTTGACACGCGGGATCTGAAACTTGTTTTGTGTGGAAGATCTTAATGTGCGGGAGGGGACATATTGCTGAACCAAAGAGGACAAGTATTTCGGAGCTTTATCCATTTTAATGTGGTGCATTATACAGAGGGCTTTAAATTTGATTCGGCTCTCAATTCCCAGCCAGTGCAGCTTGCGCAGATGGATGGTAGCCGAAGACCTGACAGGTAAGTTACAGATCAGGCGAACTGCCATGTTCTGAACCATCTGAAGTTTCTTTACTACCTCCTTACAGGCGCCCAGAAGTAGAATGTTCCCGTAGTCCATCCGTGAGATGACAAGGGCCTGGACCACGGTCCTCAGGGTGTCAGCTGGAAGCATCCATGTGATTTTCTAAGCCACCTGATGATGGTAGTACAGGTGGCAGAGACCTTTACAACATGTTGCTTCAGTGACAGCTGGTTGTCAAGAAGAACCCCGAGGTTGCGGGCTGTAGCTGAGGGGGTAGGGCAAGGGCCCATCTGAGGAGGCCAGTGTTGCGGGCCCCAGAGGGATGTATTTGGGCCGAATAGGAGCAGCTCTGTTTTGTCCCCATTTAGTTTTAGTTTATGTCTGTACAACCAGTTGGAGATATGTTCCAGACCAGACTGCAAGGAAGACGTGGGAGAATGTTTATTAGTGGAAAGTGAACAGACGATTTGCGTATCGTCTGCATAAGAATAGATTGTAAGGCCTGCTTGCTCTGCCAAGAAAGCAAGAGGTCTCACATAAAGGTTGAAAAAGAGGGGACTGAGAATAGACCCCTGGGGAACACCGTGAGGAGAGGAAAAGATAGAAGAAGCAGAAGTGGAGGAAAAGACTTGAAAGGTGCGATTAGAGAGAAAACTAGCAATCCAGGCCAGGGCTGTACCATCGATCCCCACGGATTTCAGGGTGGACAACAGGGTGGAATGGGAGACGGTGTCAAATGCGGCACTCAAATCGAGCAAGATGAGTGCCACTGTCTCCCCGTTGTCCACCTGTCTTCTGATGGTCTCAGACACACCAAGAAGCGTGGTCTCGGTGGAGAAGCCAGCCCTGAACCCAGACTGTGAATAGTGAAGAAGATTAGAAGATTCAACATAGGAGCTAAGAAGAGAATTAACATGTTTTTCAAGAATCTTAGAGTAGCAGGAGAGAAGAGAAATGGGACGAAAGTTAGAGGGGATGTTTGGGTCCGCATTGGCCTTTTTTAGCAGTGGAACCACCATCGCATGTTTCCATTCATTACGGACCGTAGCCTCGCTCAATGAAGCATTCAACATATCTAGAATGATCTGAAGTATGGCTGGATCCAGGGTGCACAGTATTTGAGGGGGCATAGGATCAAGGGGAGAGCCCGATTTTATTTCATGTATATATTTATGAAATAGCAAGGGAGATATCTGCTCCCAAGAGTGGAGTTGGGAGACAGTAGGAAAACCACCAACGGCAGCAGCGAAACAGGGAGTAGGAAGTACGGGCTCAGGAATAGTAGATACGGTAGGAGTGGCGCTAAAAATAGCGTATATCTTGTCTATTTTATCCAGAAAGAATTTTGCCAGAGTGTTACATTGTAAAGTATCCAAAGAAGGGTCTTTAGGGGCAGAGGACATGCCAGAAAGATCTTTTACTACTTTAAACAGGGCCTTTGGTCTATTTTGGGCATTGAGTATAGTACTGTTTGCATGATTAGCTCTGGCGGTATCGCAGGCAGAATGGTACGCCTGGAGGGCAGCCTTATAATTTAATTTCTTAACTGTACAGTAGTCGGAACGCCATATGCGCTCCAGTTTCTTGCAACGGGATTTTTCCTGGCGAAGTGAGTCATTAAACCAGGGAGCCGGAGGATGATGGGATCAATGACTTATTCCTCTGGGTTGGCAGACAATAATCAAGGGCTGTTGTCAGCCAAGAGTTGATAACAGACACCTCCTTGGTAGAAATAGTAGGGAACGTTGGTTTGGAGTTTTCAAGACAGAGATTCAGTTTATCTTTATCTAGTCGTTTCCAGTTCCTACTAGCTTTATGTGGGTGAGAACTAGTGGAGTGGTTGTGAGCCGATATCTTGATTGAAAAGTTAATGATAAAATGATCAGACCAGATCACAGGAGAGGAAGAGTGATAAGTAATACAGTTGAGGTTCGAAATAATGGGACCTAATAAATTGCCGGCTTTGTGGGTAGGGCCGGAATTATGTAGGTGGAGGTCTAGGGCAGCTAGATCCTGAAGTAAGCGCATGCCAATGGGACAAGATGTGAGATTAAAATGAATGTTTAAATCACCCACTATTAGAAAATTAGTGGATTGTAAAATAAGAGGGGCAATGAGCTCAGGGAAAGAGGAGGCCCATGTGTTGGCCGAACCCGGGGGACGATAGATCAGGGTTCCGGTCAAGGTGAAATAAGGAGTGAGAGAAAGTTTAAAAAGACCAGCTTCGCAATTGGGAAAATCTAAGTCTTCCCATTTGCATGAAAATTCTCTTTTAAAAATTATCGCAATACCTCCTCCCTCCTTGAGAACACGGTTTCTCCCCAAAAAGGTGTAATTATTGGGGAGAGCCATGGCAATGTCAGGACCGGAACTCTCATTAAGCCACATAGAATTACTTTTAAACACATGGTAACCACAGTATTGCATTGCCCTTATCGTTCATATAGTACTATACTGTACCATGCTTGGGTGCTTGTTTCCAGTCCAGGGAGGACCTGGCTTAGCAGTTCGGGCTGGACTGTTCCCATGGGGCACAGGGTCAAGACTAATTTGCATATGGCTGGGTTCAAACTGGAAAGGCATGGTGAGCAAAAAAACGATGGATTTAGGCCCAGATCTCTGTACTGGGGTGAATGTATGACATTGTTCTGCATTCTGTCCATCACCTGTTGTTTTTGCATTTGTCACCCCGAGTGGGACGGGTATGCTCAGACGTGAGTCCCGTGCTCTCCATGCCACTGGAATCAAGCTATCCAGGCTGAAGAGGGCTGAAAGCCCGAAACCGGTCCTGGGATGCTTGTTTCCAGTCCAGGGAGGACCTGGCTTAGCAACTCGGGCTGGACTGTTCCCATGGGGCACAGGGTCAAGACTGATTTGTATATGGCTGGGTTCAAACTGGAAAGGCATGGTGAGCAAAAAAACGATGGATTTAGGCCCAGATCTCTGTACTGGGGTGAATGTATGACATTGTTCTGCATTCTGTCCATCACCTGTTGTTGTAGCTTATTTTATAGCACCTCATAGTTTCATGAAGCATATTAATAAGTTTTGTACATTACACATGAATCCCATGTCAGCGAGGAGAATCGGTGAAGGAAAGATTTTCTGATATGCTTTGTTTGGAAATCTCGAGGTTGGGACCTATTCTTCCATGTTGTGGAGCCTCCGGACACCCTTTGTTGAGGCACAGCCAAGCCCTGCAAGTCCAGACATTTTACAGTCCCAGTATAACACCCCAACTAGTCATCAAAATGCAAACAAACCAAAAGTAAAATATCTGCATGATGAGTACGCATGGACACGATGCCTTACTCCACATACTCTGCAATTTAGAGAGAAAATGTCACATTTGTCCAATCTTACAAAATAACCAAACAAGCATTTCAAGTAAAAGGATCACTTCACTTCAAACTTACCTTAAAGTTCGACACAGAGTCTGCCCATAGATAGACCCTTTATAGCAGGCGGCTCTGTAACGAGGCTGCACTGTTGCCTTCCTTTTGTTGCACAAAGCCCTCCAAAGTCTTAGCGTGTAGCTGCCGGAGCCCACCACATGTTTGAAGAAACATGGAGCTTGACATTGCGACGCTGCTGGGTGGGTTTAGTGATTCTATGCCACACGTGATCGGAGAGGGTGGGGGTGTGATTTCCTTCATTGACATGCAGCCCCGGAACTTCAGGGATGAACCCTGAAAAGCCCAAGGCTGACTTTGTGAGCAACGTCATTTGGGGAGGCCCTTCACCACTGAAAGTCAGGGCTTTGATGAGCTGATGACCTCACAGGCCCCGGGGCTGAGGGATCATCAGCCCAGCAAAGTGTAGCTGGCGGAAGGGCACTGGTGATTCGAATTTGCCTGCCTGACGTTGAGCTGTGACTGCTGCCTGACCCACACTCCGAGTGAGGATTCCTTTAATGGATACCCAGCAGGCAGTCTATCGGCATAATTTTTATAGGTACTACAGTACCTATAGTCAAAATAGTCTAGAGGCAGAAAACACAGAGGGTGCAGCCCCTAAGCCCTAAGGAAAGAACCACCACTGCTCTTTTATATGAGAGTGTGGGCGCAGAAGCAAACAGGCCCTTAGGAGGCCTGTCAGTGCGCTCCATGTTGTCACCCATTTGGAATGGGGAAAGGAGGTCCCATGGATCACCCCAGACATCCCTCTGCATGCAGGTGCTGTCACTAACCTCATGTGCCTGCTAGGGGATCTCTCTTCTCTCTTTAACGTGCAAGCAGCATGCCTCCTGCACTGGGAAGCGTTGAGTGGCTTTAAACAGCCACACCTTATTTTACTGAATGTGCTGCTCCAGGTAAACCCCAATGAATGAATTGTAATAGAGCACTCTGCCCCTTTTTGCACCGGGCACAGCTGTTTAAAGATGTGTTGTGGCACAAGCAAGAACAGTACACCCTATCGGTGATCCAAGCCATGGCGTAAAAAAACCTCTTGCTTCACAATTTCTGCCTGATATTTGTAAATCGAAATCAGCAAAAAGCCATTTGTGGATTTGCTTGCTCACAGGTAAAATCACATTATAGAAGAACTTATCACTTTGACAGGCCCGGACTGGCCATTGCGGGCACCGGGCAATCCCCCGGTGCGCCGCAAGGTTGGGGGCCGGTTTGGGGCCCTGGGGGCCGTTTTTGTTACAGGGCCGTTTTAGCAGCATAGCAAAATCAGCCGAAACCGGCCCTGGCAAAGAGCTCGTCGCACCCCCAGGGGGCCGGCCGAGCACTTTGCCAGGGCCGGTTTTGGTTTTCAGTCCGGCCGTACACTTTGACCTGAAGTACCAACAACCACAGGGATGCCAGGTCACAGAGTGTCACCCACCCTGTTTATCACCCACCCTGTTTATGATGAGGCAGCCATCACTAGGGTTCCTAGCTGAAACTGTCAAGCGCAGCATGTTGTTGTCAGTCAGGGAAATCTGTTAATGGTTTCCTGGCTTTCAGACTTTGTTTTTAAAAAACAAATATGTCTGCTGAGCGTGCACAACAAACATGACACCTACTTGGCAAACACTTTAGTCTTCACAGCAGTCGCCTCAGCGGGAATTGCTCTAAAGGTTAACGATCCCAGACAGTCAGGTGGGATTCTCTAAATATAGAAGGTGGTCAAAAATAGAAGATATTTATTTAATTATAAATCATTTCAACAATCTTTTGAATTTATAAATGAATGTAAAAAATATTAATATAATAATACTATTTTTAATTACATACATCACTTTTAATAATTATTAATGCATAATAAAAAATAAAACATTTGTTTAGTTTAGGTGGGTTTCGTTTTTTAATTTAAGCTTCAGAAAAATATAATTAATTTGACATATTTAAATTAAATACGGTTTTTATTCAACATTAAGTTGATAGTGCTGTAGCAGTAAATTAGTTTATCTAAATATTTAGCATAAATGCATTTTACTGATTTATTATAAAGTTTATTAAACTTCTTTACATTTTTCCTATGCAATAGGCAGCTCTCTACCTCAACTGTGGAGTCTCCCAATGTAAAACACAGGGAAAAGTAAAAAAAGTTTATTTAACTAAAAAACAAGTAGTAAAATAGTATATTAGCAATAATATTTTCACATCATGGAGCCCTCCCACCAGACAAGGGCATCACATTGGTGGTGTTCCTGAGCCTTCTTGGGACACCAAAAATGACAGACATTCAAATGTACGCCCCCTCGCCAGGCATTCTGGGGCACTCCAGCAGGGTGCAGTGCATTTTAAATGAACAGGTTCTCTTGCTCTCTTCGCTTGGTTTTGCAGTCTTGTGCCGCATTATTTCTTTTTAGATTTTTACTTTCTAGGATTTCTGTTTCCACATGGAAAATCCATATACCTTACTTCTTCAATTCTGTGTGATAGGAGCACAGGGAGCTCACTCCCGCGTTGCTGAGATGGATTTCTGCCCGGCCACCACCATCCATTGCTGGCACGAAAGCTGATGTGGTGAGTCGCTGCTGCTGGGCTGTGCCTCCCCTGCTCAAACTAGACATGAGCACGGGGTGCGTGAGGCAGCACAGCTAGGGTTTAGGAGCACCAGTGCACGCTGCTATACCCGGGAGATGGGGCTCCCTGGGATAGTTTCCTCTTTTGTTGGTCCCTGGGGAATGCTGTCCCATAGGCCAAAAGTTGTCTTGGGGAATTAGCCCCGTGCATGCCCCTCCTCATTAATAATTGACAAAAAGAAGTGATGCGTCAAACCCCAAGCCTTGACACACCCCAGTAGTATTTCTTGTATAGCAGCAAATCGCCATTCCCAACTCGGTCCATCTGGGTAAAAAGGCTGTATCTTGGGCCCTCTGGGTGGTATTTCCATAACGGTTGTGCCTTTTTTCTCCTGGTAGCGATCTCTAGCCATTAGAAGGCATCCTCTTCAGGCCTACTGACCGCTAAAAGGTGCTGTTCTTGGGGAGGTGTATTTTCTGACTTCCTGCACCAGACCAGCCCTCTGTTTGGCTCCTGATGCTCTTCTCTTGTAGGTGGGCATCTTTCACAGCCCCTCTACAACCAGCCAGAACACCCTACCTGTTGCACACCCTCAGTCACAGAGCCTCCTGGCTTCTTGAAGGGCAACATTGGGTCAGTGAAGTCAAGGGGTAGTCTACAGAAGGGTCAGGGGAACCATTCAGTGTCGACCATCAGATCTATTCCTCCAATTGTTCCTCAGATGGTATAGACGTCCAGCTCCACTAGCCTTGAAGATACCCATCCTAGCTTAGGGGTCAGCTGGAGTCAAAGTCCATCCTTGCAGTACATCGTGTTGTTTGCCTTTCTAGCAGGGCATATTTTTGCCATCTTCTCTCACAGGTGCAGGGTCTTCACAGCTGTCTCTCGTTTTGCTGGGGCTTTTAAGTGGGGGTGGAAAAATCTAGAGGCCTGACACCCCTGGATAATCAATGGTTACAACACCTTCCCTCCACCCTGTACCAATCTTCCTGCACCTCATTCTGGAATAAACTAATATGGTGACTTATGGTTGTCAGTGGAAGGAGCTACTGTGAGAACTTCACCTCCAGGCCTTGATGACACAGCAGGCTGATCCCTTACCACCAAAACTTCAAAGTTGAGCTTCACCTGCTTTAGCTCCGGAGATCTAGCCCTCACCCTTTGTTTTAGTGAGCCTGGGCAGTCTCAGCCTATGTCCATGTGACAAGCTTATTGTCAGATGCAGATTTCCTCCCCACCCCCTCTTTTTCGAAGATCTGAGCCAAGGACTGTTAATTGCTCCATTGTGAGGGGAGGCCTTTAATCCCTCTGCTGGGGAGCAAAGTAATTAACTTGGCCCAAAGTGGGGGTGGGGAGGACAAAAGCCTGGAATCTTATTCTGAGCTATGTCAGGGAAATATGAAAAATCCTAAAGTGCCATAGGATGTGTATGTGGGATTTTGAGTACTGTAAATTCACACTCTGGGTGCATGTTTTTACCCAGATTGATACATGGAGGGGCTCTGTAGGCCTAACTAGAGGGAAACTGCACTTTAGGGAAGATTTTGCTTATAATGTGTATACAGTGTAAGCACCACAGACCTTCAGTAAGCATTACAGACCTTCAATATGAATGCCCACTCAATTTATAAGGCCTACCCTAGGCGAGTACCAATCCTTGAACAGTCCCTTCTGCAGCAGGCTACATGTGTGCAGATAGCAGGCTGTGCAAGATGGTAGCATCACATGCATAGCATGCATCGATGCGCACTGGTGTGTGCACATGTTTTCACGTGTAACTAGCCCTGAGCATCTTACCATAGCTGCACAGCAGCCTTAACTTAAAAGGCAGACACTGCTGTTCAGTACGCTCAGTCAAATTTACTGTGACTAAGATTCAGGGACTGAGAATAAAAGTCCAAAAACCAGGCAGTCAAAAGCGAAAAATCGTAGTGGACTAAATGGGCGAATCCCATTTGCTGCAAGACCCTATTACTTATTTTACTTATTTCCTTGTTCTAGAATGGTGGAGGTGGTCACCATGAGTGATAAAGGCTGCTGACAGAGTTAATAAATCAAGGGCCGAACACTGTCCTGGTGTACCTCTATCCATGGGAGCCATCCTTTACCCGCAGTCTTTCCAATGACCAGCCTTTACAACAAACTCACTACCCTTCCTGTGGCATCACCACATGCTGGGTAAATGCCTGCGGGGTTCCATGATACAACCTCTCTCCATCCTTGGTTTAGGTCAGTCACAAGCAGCAATCATAATACGCATATCAGATTTGAAGCTCATCTAATTCACACTAAAAAGTTTACTTTGTGCTACTTGGGTTTGCAGTTTTGATGTGATCATTGCCTTAATTATTGTGAACAAATATTTTCCCCTCTGTAAAGCACTACAAGTAAACTATTTTATCATCAAAGGCTTGAAAAACTTGACAAAATAATCCCAACACAGGAATATCCAGTCACTGCCTGTTCAAGTCCTTAACTACTTGAAGATGAGCTGTATCAGGTACAAGACCACCAGAAACAGCACCCTAGCTTAGTTGGCCATAAAAGTTACCACCTCAGGTGAACAGCACCACAGCAGAATCCAAAGCACTGTTGACAGAAAAAACAGGAATGCAAAAAGAGAAAAGCACAATGGTTGGCCTTCTACAACTATGCAACCATGATCTAGAATAGCCTCCCCATCAACATCAGAACGGCCTTCTACTACTATGCAGACATGATCTAGAATAGCCTTGAGAGAGCACAAATCTGAAAAATGTAGAAGTGCACCATATTTACAAGCACGTAGCATTAGTTTAGTGTGGAATATACAAGAGTGTCAAATTGTAGAGAGAAAATATATACATGAGTGTTTAATTAGAATAAGGGATGCATATATCAGTGTGAAAAACTAATGTAGAAGTTTGTAGAAATGTTAAAATGATGTTGGAGTTCCACGTTATGTGGCTAGGTGAAAAAGAAATGTAACTCTGCAAACCATGGAAATGTGTAGGCCACATGGCATTTCACGAGAAACGAAAGATGCTGCTACACACTTAAGTAACTTGGATTCTAATGTCATTTTACTGCAAAGTATTATTAACCATAGAATTGAAATATGTTTTAAATAGATGTGCTATATTTTAGTAATGTGTGTTAGTTAGAATACTGTTTAAACAAAGAAATTAAATGTGCATATTGCAGAGGCCTGTTTCATGTAATTCTAGTAGGCCTGAATAGATAAAGTCGCTTCTTTGATCTGCATGTGCTCGTTAAGGAGAGATCGCATAGAGCACGAACGAAAGGTCTGTTCAAGATGTTTTACGACTTCTAGATATGGTGGAGGCCGGAATTTGGGGCCTACCGAGAGAGTGTCTGTTTGCAGGTGCAAGGGGGACTTAAATCAGAAATAATGAATAGGCTTTTGTTCAGAGGCGCCAGGCACAGGCCTGTAGGAGTCTTCAGGAATTTTAGGGGGTACCGCCTGGTCGGAGAGAAGCCTGGGAAGCAAGGTCAACTTTAATGAAGAGTCCCGAGGAGCCCCAGCGTGGAATTTGCCGCTCGAAACTACACCACGTGAGAGGCGTCACCAGGGGCGTTCCTATTGGAAATGTGATTTTGTATTAGGGACAGCATCCCGGGGTGGAGCTAGAGCAGATGGTCTGAGGAACCTAAGAGAGCGGATGGGTAGGCAGATAGAGAACTGCAAGACTTCGACTTTGAGACAAAGACTAAGGGAAGTGTGTGATCTTCTTTGGAAGTCACCACGGCTGACACCTTTTTAGGTAAAGATCTTGTTAAGTAGGGATGTCACTTAGTCTAGTGTAGGGACAGTCTAACTTGTATTTTTCCTTTTCTGTAAATGACTCTCAAGTTGCAACTCATTGCGATTCTTGCAACCCTCATGGTATTTGAGATATTTTTGATAATTTCCTTTTGCCGATTAAGAGCATTTAGAGAATTTCTTTTTATATTGATACCTGTATATCTTTTGAATCTTATTCTGAGATGTTTGTATCTCCAGATACTTTTGGCTTTACAATAAACATTTAAACTTTTTACAGTGGTAAGTGGTTCTTTAGAGTGGTGTAAGTTCTTTCTTGATTAACCTAGTAGTGGATTGCCTTTTACTCAATGACAGGTACCAACGATTCAGTCGACCTGAGCTGGGATCTGGTAAGATAATAATATACCAGAAATCCCGCGTTAACAGTTGGTAGCAGATTAGGATGGTTACCTTCTTGAGGAAGGTGATCTAGACTAGGTTAGTTTACCCCAAGGTCCCTAGAGTTCGGGAGGTGGCCTGCCGAAGAAGGCACTGACGGAGAGAGAAAAGCAGCAGTATCGGACGAGAGTGAGTATAAAAAGGGTCATGCGTGGACAGATTGCGGTGTTTTGTGTTGTATTTGTATTGTAATGTCATGCGGAATTGAATGCCTGTAGTGTGATTGTGAGAAGGTTGTGAGCGCGCGCAACCTGGTAAAATCTTAAGTTCGGGGTAGAGCTTAAGTGGTTCGGGTGTATCGAACATCCAGAGTAATTGTCGACCAGAGTAAGGAGGTCATGAGGTACCATTGACCGCCGCAGGACCGAGATAGGGGGAACGCAAGAGTGTATGTGTGAGTAACGGACGCAGGTCGAAAGTTACTGTGTGTAAGTAACCTATCAGAGAAGGCGATTGTCTGGACGTAAACGGAAAGACATTTCGTCAGTTAAGGTGACAATTACAGTTAGACTGTGGACGTACAGTTAAAGAAAAGTGATCGCTTGGACGGAAGTAATCATTTTTCAGAGTATGAATGGGACGCATGCATAAACACGGAGAAGAGTCGAGAAAGATGGGGAACTGCTGCGAAGGGGGACGAGTGACGTCAGCGAGAGTCGCGCTGAGATAGGCCGGTTAGTGAGAAGCCGCGACGTGATAGGGCGGTTGGTGTGACGTCAGTGAAAAGCCGCGTTCTGATAGGACAGTTAGCAAGAACCGTGCTGAGATTGGTGGATTGTCATCAGGAAGTAAACAGACGCGGAGAAAAATAGAAATTCTGTAGGTTTTGAACATGAAGTGTTTTAAATGTTTGAGAGAGATTTTTAAGAGAAAAAGAAGGAATTCTTATTACGGGGAAGAGGCACCGCCAGAGGGTACACCAGCTTACTATATGGCAGCGAATGTTGGCTTGCATACGATACTATGGATTAGTGAATGGAATAAGATTTCGGAAGGGAATGAAGAACTGACGTTTCCTAAGTATGGAACGTTCAAGTTAGAGGCGTTACATCGGCTGAAATCAATTATGTCCTCATTGAATCCTCCGCCTAGACCAACCCAGTTTGAGGCCCTTAATGCGTGGCTTAGGGCGGCACACAACAGAAATCTGAACAGGCGCCAAGAAAGGTTGAAGCGATCAGTAAGGGAAGTGCGAGATGCCAAATGGGATGCGGACGCCAAGAGGTGGAGGGTACAGGCTATTGAGGTGGATAAATTATACCCAGTGAGAGAGGTGACAGGAGAACAGAGGCTCATGGAAGAGGATGAGGAGAGCGAGTCGGAGAACAACTTGATAAATAGGTTGCTGATAGATAGACCGCCTCCGAACGTTGGGAGAATGGAGGATAGGGGACTCGCAAGGGATGATGGGCCTGCCATAGAGGGGTATGTACCACTCCCTATATCGGAGTGGACACCGACCAAAGGTGAGGAGACACCTCAGCCTAGTACAGTACCGAGAGTAGTCGGAAGGTTTGTGGTGCAGAAGGTACCGGAAACAGAGAGGGTTGAGTCCTATGGGTTGCCAGACGCTCTACAAGTACCCGTTACCATAGGTCCTATAGTATCGATTTACAACCCCGAGAGAGACAGAGAGGAAGAACAGATGAGGTTCGATAGAGAGAGAGCAGAAATGGAAAGGAGAAATAACACGACAAATGCCTGGAGGCAATTGCCAGGACCAGTGACGTGGAGCACCCCATTTGATCCATTAGGGGGTCCCGCAGCAGAACAGGGGGGCCAGAGAGGACCGATGGACCTGTGGGGACCACGGCGACATCCTTTAAGGAGCTGAGGGCCGATTTGAGAGAATGGGATGGGTCCACCGAAGCACCAACCAGCAGGCCAAGAACAGAAGCAGAATGGGGAAGCCGAGGCAACGGAACATTGTCTCACTGCGGGGCTAGTGCAAGTAGTCAGGAGTGGGATGGTAACAGGCCGGAGAGTAGAGGAGTTATACGTCATACTGACGGTGGGAATGAGCAGGAGAGACGTGAGAGAAGTACAAGATGTGGGGAGACGTCTCGTCTCATTCAAAGTGAGGGAGACCAGCGGACCCAAGAATACAGAGAGAGGTTTAGATGTACTCACCATGCACCTAATGAGAATGTACAGCACTGGAGTCGTGGGAGTATGGGGAACAGTGAAGGATCTTGCCATGGGTCGAGAGATCAGGGACCACCGGCAAATGACGAGGAAAGGGGGAATAACGGAATGTCTTACCATGCATCTAGGGAAATCATGCAGGAGGGGACTGGTGGGATTATGAGAAATGGGAAAGTGTTTCACCATACACCCAGAGAGGATGGAACTGCATGGGACCTGGAGAGATGGGAACAAGGGAGGACTCCCCATAACTCGCCTGAGCCTAGACGTAGGACTCGGAGTTGGGATGGGAGAGATGTGAATGGACCCCCTAGAACTAGCATACTGAGAGCTGCAGTAAAGGCCAAAAGACTCGATGTCACTAGCTTAAAATCTGACCTGGATGAGATAATAGATGGGACGTTGCCCTTAGAGAGGATTGACCTGTATGAACAAGACGAGTTACTGTTTATAGCAAAAGATATTACCCGAAAGGCAAGAGCAATTCATGAGAAACTGTCTGGACTGGCAGACAAGTACATGGTAGACTTGTCCAGAACGAGGACATTACAGAGTAACCATAGGTTGCAGTATTCAGACCAAGACTTAGATGAGAAGAGAACTACAGGATTAAAAACACACATAAGGGAGCTGATAACAGGAATAAGAGCATGGAGAGATCTGGACAAGTGGGAAGAGAGGTGGTCCAAAAGGGGTACTGTCAGGAGGAGCACGAGTGTGATGTCTCCGGAAGGAAGGGTAATGCAGATGGAGGCATTTCCTTTGAGGGAAATATCGAATGGGAACTATGTACATGTGCCCTGGAGTAGAGGAGATTTGGCTGCATTTACAAACTCATTTCCGAAGTTAAGGGACAATCCTGTTGAGTGGTATAAGCAGGTAGAAAGGTTTGTGAAAATATCGAAGGTATTGTGGATTGATTTAAACACCTTGTTTGACATTGTGGTGCCAGGAGATTTGTGGACAGCATGCAAGACTAGTGTCGAGTGGCCAACGGTAGAACCAGAAAGGAATGCTGCCACAAATGGACCGTCTGAAACTGTAATGTTGAAATATGAAAGAGTAATAACTTGGCTGAAGGAAAAGGTCCCACCACAAGACATAGATTGGGTAAAAATAGACCGAACAAGACAGGAACCCAAGGAGACAGTTCATGAGTTTTATGAGAGATTGCTGAAAACATTCAAACAATACAGTGGACTCGATGTAATGGACCCCAAGGATATAGGACAGTTTGTGTCAAAGTTTGTTTTGGGGTTGAGACCTGATATTTGTTTGATGATTCAGCAACATTTGATTTGTTGGCAAAACAGACCATTAGATGAGATTTTGAGGTATGCCAGGTACTGCAGTGACGAAATAGATTCCAAAGCAAAGAAGCTAAAAGAGAAGCTGATGGTAGTGCAGATGCAGTCAGCTGGAAAGGGTGGACAGCGCCAACAGGGAACAGGGACAATGGGACGAAAACCAAATGGACAGAATAGAGACAACGAGGAAAACCCGAGACCTAGAATAGACCTTGCTACGTTAAAGAAAACGACGAAGTGCCACCAGTGTCATCAGGTGGGACATTGGAGACGCGAGTGTCCCTATAACCCTGAGAACGGAGAATTAGAGGTAGAGGAGGAGGTTCCAGAGGTTCCAGCTCAAGGGGTACCAGTGCCGAGAATCAAGGTGGCCAAAGGGGGGACTTCGGCTCCACGAGCTCAGTTTCCGCAGCCACCAAAGATTTCGACAGGGGGAAAGGTCTTTAGACAAATGCCTCTTTTCGTAGATGAGGAAAAATGTTACTACATTGATCCCTTGACGGGACAACGTGTAAGCAAAGAAGAGGACTGCACCCTCGGGGCAGTTCTGGAAGTGGATCAAAGAGGACCATTTGTAGAGGCAGAAGTGGCAGGGTGTCCCACAACATTCTTGGTGGATACCAGAGCTACTCGATCAACTTTGAGATCAGCAGTGGTTCCGGATCTACCAATGTCGGGGGAAACAATTCAGGTGGTAGGAGTCGCAAACAAGAGAATGACTAGCCCTTTGACGGAACCAGTGTCAGTGAAAATCGGAAACTACACGAATGAACATCAGTTTGTGGTGTGCGATTCTAGTCCTGTGTGTCTGTTAGGAAGGGACTTATTGTGCAAACTGAACTGTACCATATACTGCACACCACAGGGAGTAGAGGTAGAAACGACAGATGATGATGCTACCTTCAAAATTGTGAATTCAAGAACATGCATAGAACTGTATCCCACTCTGACTGTGGAGGACCTTCCTTGGGACTTACGTGAGGCAGTATCATCAGAAGTATGGGATTTTACAGGAGAAGAGATAGGATTGGTCAAAGGGGTAGAGCCAGTGAAGATCATAGTGAAACCAAATGTTGATTATCCAAGAACGCCACAATACAAGCTGTCTCAAGAGACGATTGCAGGAATAAAACCCGTGATCGACTCTATGATTAAACAGGGAATACTGAAGGAAATCGTGGGAAGCCCATGCAATTCCCCGATTATGGGTTTGCAGAAACCTAGTGGGAAATTTAGGATAGTACAGGACCTTCGAAAAATTAATAACATTGTTGTTTCATGTTGTCCAGTGGTACCGAATCCATCAGTGATACTGTTTCAGATACCATTCCAAGCTGAGTGGTTCACAGTGATAGATCTTTGTCAGGCTTTCTTTTCAATCCCATTAGACGAAGAGAGCCAGTACCTTTTCGCGTTTAAAATGGAGAATCGCGTCTTAACATGGTGTAGAATCCCACAAGGGTTCACAGATAGCCCATCAATCTTTAATCAGTTACTGAAAAAGAATCTTGAAAGTCTGGTACTGCCCCAGAATTCGGTTCTGGTCCAGTACATAGACGACCTACTTGTTGCGTCAGGAACAGAAGAAGCTTGTAAGGAAGACACCATCGCCTTGCTGAACCATTTAGCTGAAAATGGACACAAGGTATCCCCGAGTAAATTGCAGTACTGTCTGACAGAAGTACAATACTTGGGTCATCGGATAGAAAAGGGAAAGCGTAAAGTGTCACCAGATAGGATAGAGGCAATAATGAAGATGAACTCGCCTACAACACAGAGAGAAGTCAGGATGTTTCTAGGAATGGTTGGTTATTGCCGACAGTGGATAGCTAACTTTTCACTGAAAGCAAAACCCTTACAGAAACTGACGCACAAGGAGGTGAGTGATCCGGTACCATGGGACAACGAGTGCTTGATGGCGTTCCTACAGCTGAGAGATGACTTGTGTCGTGCTCCGGCTCTGGGGATGCCGGATTATGAAAAGCCATTTTCCCTCTATTGCTGCGAAAGGGAGGGCTGTGCTTTGTCAGTCTTAGTGCAAGTACATGGGAATGCCCGTAGACCAGTTGCATACTTTTCGGCTACCTTAGATCCAGTAGCCGCAGCGTTGCCCGGATGTCTCAAATCCGTTGCTGCAACAGGTGTCAGCATTGAGCGTTGTGAAAGCATAGTGATGGGACACCAGTTAGTGGTGTATGTACCTCATTCTGTGGAACTGTTAATGACCAGAACCAAGACCCAGCACTTGACTAACAGTAGGCTCACGCGCTATGAGCAAGTTATTCTTGCTGCAGAGAACGTGACCCTTAAGAGGTGCTCTGTCTTGAATCCTGCTACTCTGATGCCACTTCCTAATGACATAGAAAGCGAAGACTGTGAAGATCACGATTGCCTTGATGTGACTGAACTATGCACGAAGCCCAGACCAGATATTGTGGATGAACCATTGATCGACCCCGATGAAATTTACTTTGTCGATGGTTCATGTTTAAGGGACGATACTGGTCGGTTGAGAGCAGCTTATGCTGTTTGCACCATTACTGGAGTTGTGGAAGCCGCTTGCCTGGAAGGAGTACACTCCGCTCAGGTAGCAGAAATCATTGCATTGACCTGTGCCTGTATAGCAGGTAGCAAAATTAGAGTCACCATCTATACTGATAGCCAATATGGGTTCGGTGTAGTTCATGATTTTGGGCAATTGTGGTCTCAGAGGGGTTACATGACCTCCTCTGGTTCGCCAATCAGAAATGGAGAATTTGTGCGGCTGTTGTTAGAAGCATTACAGGGTCCAGCTGAAATCGCAGTTGTAAAGTGTGTAGCTCATACGAAAAATACAGATTTTGTGTCACAAGGAAATAGATATGCAGACGAAGTTGCCCGCTATTGTGCGGAGCATGGTTATTCTTTCACGGAGGTGGAAGTAAGTGGGGCTCAGGAAAGGACAGAATTGAGCAAGATGTTAGAAACAGTCGATACTTGGGAAGATTTGAAACAAATGCAAGACAATGCACCTGAATCTGAGAAACAGGCGTGGGAAACAGCAGGGTGTGTGAGAAGCGAAATGGATTTTTGGATTTCAGCAGATGGAAGGGCCGTGTTATCTGAGGAGTTAGCGAGTCCAATGGCACGACAGATACATGGTCCAGTGCATTTGGGAAGGGATGCCATGCTGAGGGTGTTCAGGCAGACTTGGTATTGCCCAAAGTTTAGGATTGCAGCAGAAGCAGTGTGTAAGCGATGTGTCACTTGTCAGCAGTTGAACATAGGGAAAAGAACACCAGTTACACTGAGTCACATTGGGAGGTCTGGGGGGCCTTTCAACAGAATGCAATTGGATTTTATTGAAATGCCAAGGGTTAACCGCCTTAGGTATGTTCTGGTGGTAGTATGCATATTTTCCAGATGGGTTGAAGCGTACCCTACACGCAGGTGCGATACACTCACAGTAGCAAAGTTGTTGCTTAGAGAATTGATACCGCGCTTCGGGGTGCCTGCCTCTCTGGAATCGGACAGAGGGACACATTTTAACAGCGAAGTTGTGAAGATGCTTTGCTCTGCATTGAACATTGATCAGAAATTGCATTGTAGCTATCGACCAGAGGCTTCAGGTATCGTGGAACAGATAAATGGGACGTTGAAATGTCGAATTGCTAAAGTGTGTTCATCAACTTCCCTAAGTTGGCCTGATGCTCTTCCTTTGGTCCTTATGAGCATGCGTAGCACACCCGACAGGAGGACAGGTCTCTCTCCACATGAGGTGTTGATGGGGAGGGCAATGAGACTTCCAACTGTCCCCACAGCTGCATTACTGAACATTACAGATGACCTGATCCTGGATTACTGCAAGGGGTTATCTGACGCCATTCATTCTGTGTCTCTTCAGGTACAGGCCGCAGAAGTTCCAGCTTCAAGAAATCAGTGCCACGACCTGTGCCCAGGAGACTGGGTGCTGGTGAAGAAGCACGTCGGGAAGAACTGTTTGGACGTGCGCTGGAAGGGGCCTTACCAGATAGTCCTAATCACGAACACCGCCGTGAAGTGCGGAGGACTGCCAAATTGGATCCACGCTTCCCATACTCGAAGAGTTCCAGCACCCCTGGAAGAAACAGCTCCTCTCACAGACGAAAATCCAGTGGTGGAGGAAGAATCACAAGAGGGGATCAGTCAAGCTGTGGGGGTGTCTGAAGAAGTTGGGAGTGTCACAGATCCAGAAGAAGAAGAAAGGCAGGACGGCAGTGGAACTGAAGTTGCCACAGAAGGAGAAAGCTGTTGTGAAACCAATTCGGAGACAGAACAAATCCAGAGTGATCAAGAACTGAGTAAACGGACAAGAGATAGGAGAACAAGGCGTGGAGCAGCTACCTGGCCTGAAAGAAAAAGGAGGCCAAGCTTGAAGCCAGCTCGAGAGGAAACTCTTGCTCCTATATCCGAAGACTCAGATCCAGAAGAACGTGCACAAGGACAAGAGCAGGAAGGTCCGAGAAGATCAAGGAGGGTGCGAGTGCCTTGCAGAAGATACGCTACTCCTGAGTGGACCTACCTCGCTACAGATGTCCTCAGCGGGACGCAGAACTGGGAGGGTGAGGGAAGTGACCCTGACCAGAACTGACCCGATCATCACAGTGGAAGTAAGGTTCTTGATACCAGGAGCGGAGGTTGAAAGATTGCTGACACTCAACATTGTCTATCCTCCTCTTCTGAGCGGAATAAGAAAGTTGATCCTGGAGACAGTTGAATTTCCATGTTGTTGTTCGAGGTGTCCAATACTTGAGGGAATCCTTCTTCGTATGGAAATATTCGAGCAAGTGGTGGAACTTCTTGGAACACGCATAGTTTCGGATTACTAAAGACTTTGCACAGAACTTTGTCAATACAGATTGAGAGATAACCTAGTGCCAAGAAGAAGAAGAAGAACTTAGGGACTTTCCATTTTAGAGGATGGAGAAGGACTAAGGTTGCCTATTGCTACAGAACTCAGAGACTGTTGTTGCGGAGGGAATTTATCAGCTTCCAGAGGTGGTTTAAAAGGTTGGAGAAGCAAAGAAAAGAGACTTGTACTGTGAAAGAAAACCAGAACTACACTGTTTTGAGACCATGGAGGCTGGCAACCCGAACCGCAGGGCAAAATGCATAATAGGCACACTTTTAGGGGTAGTGATTTCTCTTATAGTTTTAGTAGTTACTGTATCTTATATAGTAGGACATGAAAATGATGTGAAAGCAGAAAAAGAAACAAAAAGGGTACTAACACCGAAGCCTCCTACGATTGGTAAACAGGGGGAAAATACAGCGAAAGAGAAAGCTTTGTTAGATGCTGAAATAAAAAGATTACATGCAGATGAGTCACAGGGGAATTTTAAAACGAATGCTTATGCCAAATTACTCTATGAATATATTGATGTCATGGAGGCGAAGAACTGCTACGTCTGTATGCAGTTGCCAGCTTCTGTAGATGAAGGCATCAGATACCATCATCTTCCATTGACCTATGGAATCTCATGTAGTTTGTTGCTGAGCATATTTTATGAACGAGAGGGGTTCGAGTCTTACTTCTCGAACTTTGACTCAGTGTTGCCAGAGGTGCCAAATTATAAACATCTCAACAAGTGGGATTATTATAAGTGTGAAGACAGGTTACAGAAATGATTCCTTCCATGGAGGACATTAGATACTTCACATGCCCGAAGGAATAATTTGACTTGTAAAGTGTCAGAAATTGAGAAAAAGTTTATAGGGCAGGTGAATGATCGATATAGGAGACAAAAGATCCTAAAAGCTTCGGGACAATGGAAAACAGATTGGACCTGGGAAGAAAGAGAACACCAAAGAAAGGGTAGCAGTGGTCCAATAGCTTTAGACCGAGAGCAAAGGGGAAAGCTATGCATACACAGAAGTCGAACATATTATGAGAATGTGTTTGTGGGAGAAGTTAGTTGTGAACATGCTTTCCAATTAGAGTACTATTCTAAGAATTTCCTGAAGGAAAGGCAAGTGATCCCGAATGTGTATTTTGTCTGTGGAAGAAATGCATACGTGAAACTACCAGATAATTGGTATGGATCATGTTATTTAGCAATTGTCTTCCCCAAAATATACCATGCTGAGAACTTAGAAACCAAAAAGAGAGAAACATCAGCTAGAGGAAGAAGGGATGTAAGCGCTGAGGAGGTAGTTGGAGATGTGTTTGGTGCTATGTTTCCTATTTTAGGGATAGCACTCAATGATGTTAAGATAAGAAGATTGGCAACAGTTGTAGATAGGTTGTCCGCCAGTACTGCTAGATCTTTAATGCTGGTGGAGGGAGAGATGCAATCGATAAGGGCAATGGTTCTTCAGAACCGACTTGCTCTAGACGTTTTGTTGGCCAAAGAGGGCGGAGTCTGCAAGGCTTTGAAGGTCCAGGAATGTTGCACTTACATTCCAGACAATTCAAAACCTCTCGAAAAGTACATTCGAAACATTACTGAAATACATAATGAGATAGAAGATTTGACTAAGGTAACAGTGTGGGAAAAAGTAGGTCAAGGAATGGGTAAAGTTGGAGGTTGGTTTGCCAACCTGGGAAAGAATATCATTTGGTACATATTGAAACCTATCATCATAATAGTGATTTGTATAATCACTTTGTGGGGATTGGTGAAACTGTACAAATGGTATAGAGCAAACAGGTTGCAGAGATCTATGCGAGAGCAGGGAAGGAAACTAGCTGCGATGCAGGAAAATCAGTACAGGAGTCTGAGGGCTCTAGAGGAGATGAAACGAGGGAAGGTTGCAACGACTTCAGTTTGATACACTATACCTTAGAGAGGGGGTTGTGATGATGATGACTACTGTAAGTCATCAAAGGGGGGATTGAGAGAGCACAAATCTGAAAAATGTAGAAGTGCACCATATTTACAGAGCAGATTGCATTCCTGGATCTCACAATTTACCATAAAGAAGGAGAGTTACTCACACGCCTTTTCAGAAAGCCAACAGAGCGCAACACGCTTCTGAGCTATGGAAGTAATCACCCCAGAGCATTGAGGGACTCTTTGCCTTATTCGCAATTCTTACGAATAAGACGCAATTGTTCATGCAAATCCGATTACTTCAGGGAGGCCACCATCTTATCCGACAAACTAAAAAACCGTGGATACCCGAGAAGATTAGTTAAGAATGCATCCAAAAGGGCATGGTACTGCCCCAGGGAAGCTTTGCTAACTCCTAAGGTACGTGAGCAAACAGAAAGAATAGCCTGTGTTACTACCTTCTCACCTGTATCAAACAAAATTGGTAAATCTATCCTGAAACACTGGCCCACACTGAACGCAGGCCCTGTCCACTTAGAGAGACCCATTTTTGCATTTAGGAAAAGCAAGAACCTGAAGGACCATTTGGTCAGAGCAGCACTTCCCGCTCCTGCCCCTAAAACAACTCTTGAAGCAAATTGGAACCTTCCCCCTATGCTTGGTCACGTTAAATGTGGTGGATGCAATGTTTGTATGTACACAATTGAGACACGAAATTTTGACCATAATGGTATCAATGTGGAGTTGAAAGCCTTTTCCAATTGTAACACTCATAATGTTATTTATACGATATTGTGCCCTTGCCCAAAAATGTATGTGGGACAGACTACACAGAAAGTAAAGACCCGCATCTGCCAACATAGGAGTCGGATAAGATGCAGGACTCCCAACGCTCCATTGGTGGAACATTTTGTGGAAATGAACCACAGTGAGGACGAAATCAAATGGACAATCTTGAAAGTCATCAAACTCCCACAAAGAGGTGGAAGCCTTACCCAACTTTTGAATCGGGAAGAACTTAAAAGCATAATTCAATTTGACACTATCCGTACAGGTCTTAACAGGAATGAGGACTGGACCACCTTGCTTTAGCCTCAAAATCATGATTGCTACTGGAGGGCCGCATGATTAACCGCCTTCTGGAAGTTCTAAATATGCAAATGTTATTTTCCAAAATGTTACTTTCTTAAAATGTTTTTTTTAAAATCATCCGTGTCACGGACACTTCGCCCACTTGCGCCGCAATTGTTTTTTTTTTTAAAAATAACCCGTATCACGGACACCTTTCACTCACTTGCGCCGTGTTTCGAAGATGTCACTGCTTTTCACATAATGCACGTGAAGCCAACTCCATTCCAAGATGTCCGCCGCGGTTTCACCTTCACCCTATCACCTAGATCCAGGATCACCTGACCCCTGACCTATAATATGGCCGACCGCACTAGCTCACCAATCGGCGAGTGCACCCCGTCGGACTGCCACGGACCTTGCCTGGGACCCCCTGTCCGGTTTCCAATTATCAACAAACTTGGTAAGGATCTACTACTCAGCTAATCACCCTGCACTCGTATAGGCTGGTTGATGTTTTCTCCGCTTAACGAGAGCCCGCCTGACTGCATTATTTCCTCCTTAGTTTCATAGCGGAATCCGTACCCAGAAACCGCTTGGGGATAAAGGTGTATCCCATACCTTCCTAATGGAAACTGGATTCATAATTGGTAAGCCTTCTACTTACACTCTCAATGGAGATTGTAACCATTCTCCCACCCCACGACTAAATCCCTCCTTGTTTTTACAGCGGAATTGTAACTACGAACAATCCGCGTTTTCTAACGTGACTGCCATACTTGGTATATCTTTACCAGCAGTCGACACCCTCCACAGCGAGGTAAGCGCATGTCAGTACTTATGAGTAACCATTTAGCAAAATATGGCACTACGTCTTCACAGTGACCCCCGAGACACAGGTCCCTTTTTCACATTGATTAGGCGGTAGGACTATTTCATCCTCTCTGCATCGCATGGTGCACATCCGGCTTAAAATATCAATTCTTCACTTACAAACACTGCCCTCACAACCTGAATCCTGGCATGATTTTCGCACTTTCACACGAGGCTTGCGCATTGGCACATAATCCGGCATGACTTTTTCGAAAAACGTTATTCTATCGAACTGGCGACTCACATGTTGCCCTCTCCACACGACAACCGGCATGTTCACTACGGTTTCTGAGTTGTGTAAATGAACATGAAAGGCGACCAAATGCTGATGTTTAACATTGTTAAAAATTCTTTAAACAAGAAACCTTTTTCTCTCTCTTTTCTCCTGTTCCCTCAAAACAGGTGTGTGAATTAATTCAGGCAAATTTAAAATGAAATTTTAGTCCTGAGGATGATCCTTTCATATTAGAGCAAATGGATCGAAACGTCGTCGACTTGTACTAGTAGACATACATGCAAACCACTGTATATATTTTGTATGTGCTACTCTGGAGAACACTTTTTTCGCACTGATATTACTAGTGTCGAGGCTGCTCTATGTTTTCTCTTTGCCTGTGGAATCTCTCTTTTCTATTTATCTATCCCCTTTTTTCTCTCAGTACGGCACAGGACTGTGCCCTTTCATTGACTAATGATTGTTTTACCTTATTTACTGTGTGATTAATTGACAATAAATTCCTGGTCCGGCTGGACAGGATAATTATATAGCTTCCATTGCGTTCTATATAACATTTGGGTTGTAAAATTGCTTAATTTGCTTAGGACCCTTGTCTTCCAAAATAAAAAAACATATTTACAAGCACGTAGCATTAGTTTAGTGTGGAATATACAAGAGTGTCAAATTGTAGAGAGAAAATATATACATGAGTGTTTAATTAGAATAAGGGATGCATATATCAGTGTGAAAAACTAATGTAGAAGTTTGTAGAAATGTTAAAATGATGTTGGAGTTCCACGTTATGTGGCTAGGTGAAAAAGAAATGTAACTCTGCAAACCATGGAAATGTGTAGGCCACATGGCATTTCACGAGAAACGAAAGATGCTGCTACACACTTAAGTAACTTGGATTCTAATGTCATTTTACTGCAAAGTATTATTAACCATAGAATTGAAATATGTTTTAAATAGATGTGTTATATTTTAGTAATGTGTGTTAGTTAGAATACTGTTTAAACAAAGAAATTAAATGTGCATATTGCAGAGGCCTGTTTCATGTAATTCTAGTAGGCCTGAATAGATAAAGTCGCTTCTTTGATCTGCATGTGCTCGTTAAGGAGAGATCGCATAGAGCACGAACGAAAGGTCTGTTCAAGATGTTTTACGACTTCTAGATATGGTGGAGGCCGGAATTTGGGGCCTACCGAGAGAGTGTCTGTTTGCAGGTGCAAGGGGGACTTAAATCAGAAATAATGAATAGGCTTTTGTTCAGAGGCACCAGGCACAGGCCTGTAGGAGTCTTCAGGAATTTTAGGGGGTACCGCCTGGTCGGAGAGAAGCCTGGGAAGCAAGGTCAACTTTAATGAAGAGTCCCGAGGAGCCCCAGCGTGGAATTTGCCGCTCGAAACTACACCACGTGAGAGGCGTCACCAGGGGCGTTCCTATTGGAAATGTGATTTTGTATTAGGGACAGCATCCCGGGGTGGAGCTAGAGCAGATGGTCTGAGGAACCTAAGAGAGCGGATGGGTAGGCAGATAGAGAACTGCAAGACTTCGACTTTGAGACAAAGACTAAGGGAAGTGTGTGATCTTCTTTGGAAGTCACCACGGCTGACACCTTTTTAGGTAAAGATCTTGTTAAGTAGGGATGTCACTTAGTCTAGTGTAGGGACAGTCTAACTTGTATTTTTCCTTTTCTGTAAATGACTCTCAAGTTGCAACTCATAGCGATTCTTGCAACCCTCATGGTATTTGAGATATTTTTGATAATTTCCTTTTGCCGATTAAGAGCATTTAGAGAATTTCTTTTTATATTGATACCTGTATATCTTTTGAATCTTATTCTGAGATGTTTGTATCTCCAGATACTTTTGGCTTTACAATAAACATTTAAACTTTTTACAGTGGTAAGTGGTTCTTTAGAGTGGTGTAAGTTCTTTCTTGATTAACCTAGTAGTGGATTGCCTTTTACTCAATGACAGGTACCAACGATTCAGTCGACCTGAGCTGGGATCTGGTAAGATAATAATATACCAGAAATCCCGCGTTAACAGTCTCCCCATCAACATCAGAACTGTTCCTACCATCTGCAGTTCAGAAACAAACTACAGTGGCACCTCCTCAGAGAATACTAGTTTGGCAAACAATATGTGCAACCTCTACTCTTGTAAATGATCATAAATCATAACTGAGGTCCTACGCTCCATGTTGAGCTCTCCGCTGCTTCCTAGCTAGATTTAACATCACAAATATCATTATATATCTAAATTTCATACACATACAACCAATTAGTTATAATTGAAAACGAGCTATTACAGAATGTTTATGCATCAAATACCTCAACACCATTTCTTTGGCTGGCCACAAAAAAATTCTGCCGATTAGATTGACACTATTGTCTTGAAGGAATAAGAAGTTAGAATAATAAGTAATGGCAAGTGATTTTTATTGGTTATGGTTGATGTAAACTTTAGATCGATGTAGTTACCATTCACTGCAATAAGGTTCGAGGTGATGACATTGGTCCTCCAAAACTGTGTAGTTCCACTGAACTAGAGTCATAATTCCTGCATGTTAAAGAATCCTTTCAAATGTATACACAGAGGATAAGTCTTGCTTTGTACTACTTAGAACACCTGGCATCTGGGAGTATGTGGCTCATACCATAAGAAGAGCTAATAAAATGTGTTGTGTCTGAGTGACAAGCATTTAAAAAGCAGAACAGTGAGTGTAGGATAAATATTTTTATATCTGGGTTTTGGTAAGCTCTATTTAGCGTTGACAAATGCTGGTTGATTGATGGCTGGGAAAGTGGAGCACCCACAGACCAATGGCATGTAACCAATGGTGGCCGGCATGGATCAGGGGAGAGGAGGCGGGTGGGTGTACGGGGTTGTAATTTATTTTTTTAACCCCTTCGACGCTCATGACGAGCTGGGCTCGTCATGAGGTAGCCTCCTGCTACGCTCATGACGAGCCCAGCTCGTCATGAAACATGCGTTTTTAAAAATCTCAGCACTCGAGCAGAATTCCGCTAGCGCGCATGCGGTTAAAAGAGCATCTCTCCTCCGTCTTCTCTCCCAGCGGAACAGGAACCAGGAAGCAAACCCAGGCTCCCCTGACCAATCACAACGCTGCGATGCAGTGCTGTGATCGGTAAGCACCCAGGTATCCCTGGCCAATCACAACGCTGCAATGCAGCATTGTGATCGGTAAGCACCCAGGCTACCCTGACCAATCACAGCGCTGCAATGCAGCATTGTGATTGGTCTGAGCACCGTAGTTCGGCGCTCAGCGGGGGAATGGCAGCCTGGGCATATGAAGAACATGCAAAGTGTGCATGAAGGTATGGCCGGTCGGAGATGGCTGACCAAACAGTCATGTGCACTTAGGAGTGGGAAAACCACTCTCTCCTGCTCCTCTATCACCGGAGCAGCCCCGCCACGCAAAGCTGCAGCAGAAGGAAACATAAAATGATAATAACCTCAAGTTATTATCATTTTATGTTTCCTTTAATTTACTGCTGCAAAGCAGTGGGGCGACGCTCCTCAGCCTTAGTGGCGGAGCAGCCACATGTAACCAGACTACTTCTTGGATGGGGACCATACATACATTTTGCAATTCAACACCTAACTCGACATTTCAGCAATGAGCTCTAAAAAGTCCAGACTAATAAAATATTTCTCACATTCATAAAAAGCTTGCTTGCTGCGCCATTCAACTCTGGTATTTCAGAAGAGCACCTACCCTTTCTAGAGAAATATGTGAAGTTACACAAGATATGGTTTTCGCTCTTCCCTGAAACACAAACACTTAAGAGTAAATCACATCTAGCCCTCATGTGTCAGCAATAACGATACAGTGCTAGATAGAACATAATTTCTCTAGCTAGCCACTCTTTATTCAAGAATCGATGCAGCAACTTTCATACTTAATGGATTTTAATGCTCAGCTTCCTCTGACTGCAGTAAAAACCGGTACTTAAATCAAAGGACTTCAAATAGGGCTGAGTGAAGCAGGTGAGGTTTGCAGGCTGCCACGGTGGGTTTGTGTACAGATTGACATATTGTGTTGTGCATCTGACATGTCAAGGCCGAAGATCAGAGTAAGTAATTTTCTTTTCATTATAAACAGATTCACTGCTCCCTCAATGTTCAATTACTCTGAAAGAAGACATTACTGATTCACACTGTGCTGATGAGTTTGTAATGGAGAGTCGGTATGAGTCTCTTTTTTAGGTGTGACTTTAACCAGGGCATTGTGATTTTAATATAATTATATTTATAATACACTCAGTTATATGGGTTTTCAGCCAGCCTTCTTCATCCAATGTTCTGCTGTTGTGTCAATCACATTTCTTTCCGCCCGCCACAGTATACAGCAAGGGGATAGAGTCAGCCCACTTTAGCCCTTTGCATACCTCACTGTGAGCACTTACGCAGAAAAAGTAGTCCCCTTCAGTAATAGGTCTGGCCATGGCAAGCTTGGTGTGATAGTTATATTTTGGTTTATTTCCAAGCAAATGCCCCACACATGGGCGGCCATCATTGAATGTTTTTTCATTTTTTTTAAAACATTACAATATTTGAGCGTATGCGTGATACGTCTACACACAGAACAAGTCATATTTGAATGGTTGGTTTTTGTAATAAACGTTTAGAAAAAATATTCACTAACGCAAAAAAAAACATTAGCAAAGCGAAAAAGTCAGCAGCCAGTACGAATATAGCATGTTACAAAGGGTGCATTCACAACACGGAAGTTTACAATCCGGTCGTTACAACGACAGCGTTGTTACCACACATGCCATTACATCGCAAGTCGTATCAACAACTTGCTGTAGGGGGCATGCTGAACTTGGGAATAGCATTTTTTACTATTCCTACTCCAGTTTGTGCAACAGCAGGGACGATGTTGGATTTAAAATCCAACACATTCTCTGGTGTTGCACGCCCCCTACAGCAAGTCGTTGATACGACCTGCGATGTAATGGCAAGCGTGGTAACAACGCAGTTGTTGTAATGACCGTATTGTAAACTACCACGTTGTGTTTACAGCATTGTAAATGCTGTTTCCTGACAGTACCAGACGTACTTGCTTTGCCAATGTTTGTTTTGTTTTGTCCTAGGGGAAGTTAATTGATGTGATAGTGCAAGAAAACGGCAAAAGGGGAGAAAGGTGATGAATGCATCACATTTCCTGTTACCATCAGTCTGCTTGCGCTTTAAAGCATCAATTTAGTCTAATGATGGCATATTATCTTTATTATACAAATATTTGTTTCAGCATCTTGGAAGGCTACAGCCCCATTGTCTACCACAGCCAGTCCTGGGGTTGTACTCGCTGTATTTCTTTTCTATTTGGGAACTTTCTAGAGTGTGTGTCATCGTGACAGTACAAGGGGGGGTAGTAGTAGCTGACTTATTGCCATCTCTACAGTAGCATGTGCCTACCAGGTTAATGGTTTCTGTGCCCTTTTTGTGGGCAGGGAAAGTCAGTCCCATGTTACTATGAGGTTTAGGTTCTAGGGAATGTGGTACTTGCAGAGGAGGCACTTGTCCCACTGCGATGCTGTCAGTTGAGTGCAATTCTTATTGACAGGTAGCCCACAGGTAGACCGACATGGGATCTCCTGGTTGGTGAGTTCTGTACTATGCCCAGAAATGGTCCACAGCCCTGCTTCTTGTTCCCAAAGAGGAAGGATGGAACAGCCTGTTTGGAATGTCTGGGAATATCACTTTCTTTTGGGGAAGGTGTGGAGTTTGTCCAGATGCTGTGCTTGGACTGGCACTAGGGCTTGTTCTTTCAGTCTCAAATATTTAACACAAACAATGGTTACGAAGCCTTGCCTGTCCACCCCTCACCGTCCTACAGAGCAGGTTTACAGAGCTCAGTCTATAATTTTTTGGGTTGATGTTGGCTGGTAATTCGCAGAAAGCTCTACAAATTGCTAATCTACATTGTCCTCTTAGCCTGCTATTCATGCCTCAGCTACCATCTTGGCGCCAGAAACCAAGCATTGAGTGTGCCTTTCACAACTCTTGGGTCTACTGGCTGACTGCCCCCTTTTTCTCACCTCATTGCATACAACTCCAATTAGCCCTCCATTTATCATTCACCCTATACTCACAATTTAACATTTACACTTTACTCACCTCCTCTAACCATGCTTTTCTTCACCATTCTCTATAACTTTACCAGTCACTGTTCACAATTCACCATTGATTAATTAATTACAATTCATTATTCATCCTCCATCCACATACCCACCCATATCTTAACACTGAATACATTAAAATTCATATAGCGGAGACAGTGATGCAGATTGACATCCCATCAAGTGCAAAACACTGAAGGAAGAGAGGCAGAAAAAACAAAACCAAAACTACAATAATCACCCTGCTTCTGGAGAAACTCACAGCCAGTCCTAAATCAGCTGGAGACCAATATGAAAATAAAAATAGGACAGAGAAGTACATCTGGAACACCTTACTATATGAACCATACACTACTTTATGCTCACCATTGAAGCCTCATTTCTATGAAAAGCACTCAGTTGCATTATCACACATGCAATGTCTTTTGGAATAGACAGCAACGTACAAAACAGTAGAAGACTATACAGCTTATTACGATGTCGGTCAGAAAGGCTCCGAACGGAATTTGGATTTTCGTAACCTGTGTCGGAACCTATGTTTCTGACCAACTCAGAAACATTTACGGCCGACCGATTACGATGGAAAGGTAACCGTTCGGTCTTTACGACTCCATTCCAACCGGCATTCTTAAACTCCGAGTCGGTTGGAGCCGAATCGTACAGGTCTACGGACCGTGTTTCTGACTGACTTATTACGATGTCGGACTCGGACAGCCTTTCCGAATCGGTCCGTCTGACATGAAAAGGCTGTCTGGGACTGACTTTGGGGCCCATAGCATGCCCCCCTTCATCCAGAGGCCTCCCGTTGGGACCCATGGGGTTACCCATGGAACCCCTCTTTACAACCATGCGCAGTGTGGCAGGCACCACGGGGTTGCCCCCACAACGTGCAAGGTGCCAGGTTTTCCACAACCTCCCTTTTTTTTTTAATCGGAGCCTGTGTTGTCAGTCGGAACACAGGCTCCGATTGAAGTTAATGGGAGTCTGACCGAACGGTGTTCGGAAACATCATAATGGTTTAGTCAGACTCTCTGAACTTGAGTTGGAGAATGCTTTCTGACCGACATTGTAATGAGGCCCTATTTTCTTAATAGAACAGGTGGGGGAATGGATAAAATCATATAAACAGTCAGGAAAGAAATGCTTTTCACTCATTTCCAGCAGTATTACATAGCCCAGAGTCCTATGGGCCATGGACATGACTTTATGCAGCAGGGCCTTCTCTATTCATCTTATTTCTTTAGAGGTTTAGAAATGCTTAATGGAGAGCATGGTGGGTATTTCAGAGCTGAGAATGATAACAAGAAATGCAGTTCAAGAAGTAAGTGATGGGGGGTTATAGTCTGATTGGATAGTTAAATAATGCTGTCTCATGTTTTCCAGTGGTGCACCTTGATTATTTGAGAGTTAAATTGGAAGCAACTCTAAATAATTCATAATTCCGTTTTTAGATGTTTTCTAAATAGACTGTGGTTGTGTTCAGATCTAAGATTAGGTTTAAGGGTGTTCAACATTCTAGTACCTTGAATACTACGGGAAATTTGTTCATGTTTCATCTTCTTGAAGGATTGTTGATTGGCGAGGTTGCTCATGAGAAGTTTCTTGTTAGTTCATTCTGCAAGTAACCTGGATCTATGTCTTAGCAGACATCATGGATGGCGCATTGAACCTTACATTTCATCCTAGCTTCTACTGGGAGCTAGTGGAGTGCTCTCAAGGGGGGATTAACAAGCTCATGGTTTAGGCACGTTCTCGTTACCGGGTTACGCAGCCTTTATAGCATGATAAATAGCTTGTTGAAGACACCAGTGTAGTTGGTTTTCCACTAACCCCCAGATCCTCCCAAGACTGTTAACTCATTTCAGGAACTCGCTCCATATGTTTTTGGAATTCATATAATCATCCGCTTATATTAAGATCCTCTTCTCCAATATAATATATGCTCTTTTATTTAGTGAATTACGTCCAACTAACCAGTGGATGATTGGTTATATTAAAACATTACTCAATAGATATTGGGTGAAAACGAACAAGTTACTTACCTTCGGTAACGCTTTTTCTGGTAGATACAATATCTGCCTGTGGATTCCTCACCTTGTGAATATCCCCTTGCGTCAGCAACATTCCGAAATTCTTTTTGTAACTTCGCGCCGACGTGGACTTGGACGTCATAGAGGCACGGCATCGCTCGCGACTCCGCTGACATCACTGACGCCTATAATAGGCCCACGCCGGCGTGATGACATCAGTTCCGCCCTTTTTTCCGTGCCTTCGAGGCACACGACGGACCAATGACAGTAGACATATACACAGTATACGCAGTACAAATATCAAGGTAAAACACACACAGTGTGAAACAAATGCAATAAAACATTTGAAATAAACAACCCCTTGACAATAAAATAAATACATTACAGAAACTCTGGTATAGAAGAGTGGACAACGGGGAGGCGGGTGGGTCAGTGAGGAATCCACAGGCAGATATTGTATCTACCAGAAAAAGCATTACCGAAGGTAAGTAACTTGTTCTTCTGATAGATACATCTGCCGTGTGGATTCCTCACCTTGTGAATAGAGTCCAACAGCAGTCCCCACTCCCGGAGGAGGGTGTCCACACTTCTAAACCAGGAAATCCTGGAGGACAGAGCGTGCAAAGTGACCGTCCCTCCTCACTTTGGAATCCAAGCAGTAATGCTTCGCGAAAGTGTGGAGGGAAGACTAAGTTGCCGCTCTACAAATATCCTCTACAGGAACACCTCTAGCCAATGCTGAGGTTGAAGACTTAGCTCTAGTAGAATGAGCCCTTATACCCTCTGGTTGTTCCTTACCGGCCAAAGAGTAGCAAATCTTTATACAGAGGACGATCTATCTTGATAAAGTTCTTTTATGGACCGCTCTTCCTTTCTTGCAGCCAGCAAAACCAAAGAAGAGCTGGTCATCCAAACGAAAGTCTTTAGATCTGTCCAAGTAAAAGGACACCGCCCTTTTGGGATCTAGACGGTGCAGTCTCTCTTCCTCCTTAGAAGGGTGAGGGGGAGGATAGAAGGTAGGAAGGGTAATGGATCAAAAGATCCACGACCCACCACCACCCGCAACAGGTACCTCACAGGAATTGGAGCAAGATCACCGCAGACCAGCTCACCACCTTCCTCAGCCAGAGCCCTCCCGCCAACACAACGGACCCCAACGA
Source organism: Lissotriton helveticus (assembly GCF_964261635.1). NCBI lineage: Eukaryota > Metazoa > Chordata > Amphibia > Caudata > Salamandridae > Lissotriton > Lissotriton helveticus. The sequence goes on from NC_136063.1 coordinate 554,291,360, forward strand.
AGCAGCCCGCAACTTCACACAGTGGCTGACCGCCTGCGCCGACGACCTCCCGCCACTAAAGAACCCTCCCAGCAGACCCAGGAGCAAGAAGGCATCCTGGTTCACCGACGACCTCAAGGACTCCAAGAAGACCTGCCGCACCCTCGAGAAAGCCTGGCTCCTCGACCGGACCACCGACAACATGACCGCCCTCAAACACGCTACCCGCAAGCACCACCAGCTCATCCGCACCACCAAGAAGAAATCCCTGAAGGAACGACTGGACAACAACGCCCACGACAGCAAAGAGCTCTTCACTATCGTCAAGGAGTTCTCCAACCCCAGCACCGGCACCAACGACATCACTCCGTCACAAGACCTCTGCGACTCCCTCGCCTCGTTCTTCCACCGCAAGATCGCCGACATCCACAACAGCTTCGGCGCCCCACCCACGCACCCAACCGTCGAACCAACGCCCCCCACCGCCACCCTTCGCACCTGGACCACGGTGACCACCGAAGACACAGCCCGCACGATGAACACCATCCACTCCGGATCACCGACCGACCCCTGCCCACACCACGTCTTCAACAAGGCCGACTCCACCATCGCACCCCAACTCCGGAACATCATCAACGCCTCCTTCAACACCGCCACCTTCCCGGAGAGCTGGAAGCACGCCGAGATCAGCGCACTCCTGAAGAAACCTACAGCGGACCCCACCGATCTCAAAAACGTCCGCCCCATCTCGCTCCTCCCTTTTCCTGCTAAAGTCATCGAGAAGATCGTCAACAGACAGCTGACCGCCTTCCTCGAGACGAACGGATCCCTTGACCCCTCGCAGTCCGGCTTCAGAGCCAACCACAGCACCGAGACCGCCCTCATCGCAGCCACCGACGACATCCGGACCCTGCTCAACAAGGGGGAAACAGTGGCCCTCATCCTACTGGACCTCTCCGCTGAGTTCGACACGGTCTGCCAACGCACCCTAGTCCAGCGCCTCAGCAACATCGGTATCCAAGAGAAGGCACTGGAGTGGATCATCTCGTTCCTCGCCGGAAGAACACAAAGAGTCCGCCTCCCCCCGTTTCGCTCCGAGGCCACCGAAGTCATCTGCGGCGTCCCGCAAGGATCTTCACTCTGCCCCACCCTCTTCAACATCTACATGAAACCTCTCGCAGCCATCGCACGCCAGCACAACCTCAACATCATCTCTTACGCCGACGACACCCAGCTGATCCTCTCCCTCACCAGAGACCCCGACACCGCCAGAACCTGCCTACACGAAGGGATGAAAGACGTCGCCGAGTGGATGAAGGACAGCCGCCTGAAACTGAACTCGGACAAGACGGAAGTCCTCATCCTGGAATCTTCGCCCTCCGCCTGGGATGACTCCTGGTGGCCCCCAGCCCTGGGCACCGCACCCAAGCCAACCGACCACGCACGCAACCTGGGCTTCATCCTGGACCCCTCCCTCTCGATGACCAGACAAGTCAACGCCATCTCCTCATCGTGCTTCAACACCCTGCGTATGCTTCGCAAGATCTTCCGCTGGATCCCGACCGGGACCAGGAAGACTGTCACCCAGGCACTCGTCACCAGCCGACTGGACTACGGAAACGCCCTCTACGCCGGAACCACAGCCAAGCTACAGAAAAGACTCCAGCGCATCCAGAACGCCTCCGCCCGACTCATCCTGGATGTCCCCCGACGCAGCCACATCTCCAGCCACCTGAGGAACCTGCACTGGCTCCCCGTCGACAAGAGGATCACGTTCCGGCTCCTCACCCACGCACACAAGTCTCTCCACGACCTGGGCCCCAAGTACCTCAACGACCGCCTGACCTTCTAGACGCCCACCCGCCAGCTACGGTCCACCAGCCTCGTCCTCGCAGCAGTACCACGCATCCGAAGAGCCACCGCCGGAGGAAGATCCTTCTCTTACCTGGCTGCCAAGACTTGGAACTCCCTCCCCATCCACCTTCGGCTGACCCAGGACCATCTCGCCTTCAGGAAACAACTCAAGACCTGGCTGTTCGAGCAGTAGCATACCCCTCCCCCCAAGCGCCTTGAGACCCTCCCGGGTGAGTAGTGCGCTATACAAATGGCATGATTGATTGAATGATTGACTGTCCAAGATGGAAAGGAGTTACCACCTTAGGCAGAAAAGCAGCCCTGGTCCTAAGAACCATTCGATCAGCATGAATGGTCAAGAAAGGGGGCTTGTAACTAAGAGCCTGAAGCTCACTTACCCTCCTTGCTGAGGTTATTGCAACGAGGAAGACTGCATTAAGAGTCAGAAGCCTCATAGGACATTTGTGAAGAGGCTCGAAGGGAGCACCCATCAAAAAGGTCAATACAAGATTTAAGTCCCACTGAGGCACAATAAAAGGAACAGGAGGGAACTTATTTGTGAGACCCTTTAAAAACCTTGAATCTACAGGAGATTTGAAAAGAGATGGCTGGTCAGGCAAACAAAGAAACGCCGACAGCGCTGAAAGATAACCCTTCACTGTGGCAACAGCAAGCCCCTGTTGCGCCAGAGAAAGGGCAAACTGGAGAACATCAGACAAATGGGCTCTCAAAGGGTCAATAGATTTATCCCCACACCACATGACAAATTTTGACCATCTATAAGAATAGATGGACTTAGTGGAGTCACGCCTGGCTGACAAGATGACATCCACAACGTCAGGCGGGAGGGAAAAGGAATTCAGGTTGCCCCGTTCAATCTCCAGGCATGAAGGTGTAATGTCTGGAGGTGGGGGTGTAGAACCTGCCCCTCCATCTGAGAGAGGAGGTCTGCGCTGAGAGGGAGACGGAGCGGAGGGTGAGAGGAGAGGTGGAGAAGATCTGTATACCACACCCTTCTTGGCCAGTCCGGGGCGACCAATATGACTTGTGCCCGGTCCTGGCGAATCTTCCTCAGAACCAGAGGAATCAAAGGTATGGGAGGAAACGCGTAAAGGAGTGGATTTCCCCTACTCAACTAAAACGCGTCCCCCAAGGCTCCTTGCATCGGATACTGGAGACTGCAGAATGACAGGCAGTGAGCATTCTCGCGAGTGGCGAACAGGTCCACCCGAGGAGTCCCCCACATCTGAAAGATGTCGTGAACCACCTCCGGATGGAGCCTCCACTCGTGGTCGGCAGAGAACTGCTGACTGAGACTGTCTGCACGAACGTTCAGAACTCCGGCCAGATGATTTGCCATCAGACAAATCTGATGGTCCTGAACCCAGGACCAGAGACCCAGAGCCTCTCTGCAGAGACACTGAGACCCCACTCCTCCCTGTTTGTTGATGTACCACATCGCGGCCGTGTTGTCCGTCAGGACCTGGACCGAATGACCGCGAAGGGAAGGGAGGAAGGCCTTGAGCGCCCAACGTATCGCCCGCAATTCTAGAAGGTTGATGTGAAGCAACCTTTCCTCTGGAGACCAAAGACCCTTGATCTCCAGATCCCCCAGATGAGCATCCCACGCTAGAGTGGATGCATCCGTTATCACTGTGGCCACCAGAGGAGGTAACTGAAAAGGCTTCCCCTGAGACAGGTTGCCTTCCACGCCCCACCAAGACAGATCCGCCGCAGCTTCTCTGGAGATCCTCACTGACTCCCTGAGATCTCCATTGTGCTGATACCACTGCCTGCGGAGGCACCACTGGAGCGCCCTCATGTGCCAGCATGCGTGGTTGACCAACAGAATGCATGAAGCCATCAGACCGAGCAGGCGAAGGACCTTCAGGATTGGAACGACCGCCCAATTGTAAAATAAAGGAATCATTTCCTGTATGTCGCGAATCCTTTGAGGAGGAGGGAATGCACGACATACAGTTAGTTGTGTCCAGTACAGCACCTATGAACAGGTTGCGCTGGGAGGGCACCAGGTGAGACTTGGGTACATTTATCGAAAAACCCAACCTGTACAACAACTGGGTTGTCTCTCGCAGATGATGGAGTACTCTCTCTGACGACTCTGCTTTGATCAGCCAGTCGTCAAAATAAGGGAATACAGGAATCCCTGACCTTCTGAGATGCGCCGCCACCACTGCCATCACCTTGGTGAAGACTCGAGTCGCAGTAGTAAGCCCAAACGGAAGGACCGCAAACTGATAGTGTTGCGATCCCACCGTAAAACGGAGATACTTCCTGTGCGACTTCAGAATGGGGATGTGAAAGTACGCATCCTGCAAGTCGAGCGACACCATCCAGTCTTCTTCCAGCAGTGCCTGAAGAACCTGAGCAAGGGTGAGCACCTTGAATTTCTCTTGTTTCAGATACAAATTCAAGATCCTGAGATCCAGGATTGGACGAAGCCTGCCATCCTTTTTGGGAATCAGGAAATACCGGGAGTAGCATCCCTGACCCCTTTCCTGCTCTGGGACCACCTCTATCGCACCCTTTCTTAACAAAGTCTGTACTTCCTCCTGTAGAAGCAACAGATGTTCCTCTGAGCAATATCCCTGCCAAGGAGGGTAATTGGGAGGGAATTCCCGAAAGGGAAGGGCATACCTATTTTCTACGAGATTGAGAACCCAAAGATCTGATGTAACCGATTCCCAATCCCGTAGAAAGTGGGTAAGCCGACCCCCCACCGGACCCACATGATCCTGAATGGCGGATCTAGGGCTGCTTTTCTGTGGCTGGGGGGTTGGAGGAGGTGGAGGAGGAAGAGGTTTGACGTCCTCGAAGACGACCCCTTTGCTTTCCCCTGTATGACCTATACAACGTGTTCTGCTGCTGCTGCTGTTGTTGTTGCTGCTGCTGACCTTGTCTAAAGTTCCAAAAGGAAGAGCGTCCAAACCCTCTGAACTTTTTGGTCGAAGCACCTCTAATCTGAAGGCCCAAAGATCTGGCAGTAGCTCTGCTATCTTTAAACCTTTCGAGGGCTGTATCTGCTTTTTTGCCAAATAGTCCTTCTCCATCAAAAGGCATATCCAAAAGCGCCGCCTGAACATCAGCAGAAAAGTCTGAGGACTTTAGCCAAGCTGACCTTCGCGTAGCAACTGCAGTACCCATAATCCGAGCCACAGAATCAGCCGTGCCAAGACCGCTCTGAATTACTTGGCGTGCCGCTGCTTGGGTGTCAGACAATACCTCCTCGAAATCACTCCTGTTCTCCTCAGGGATCTTAGGAGCCAAAGCACGCATTGAATCCATAAGTGCGTGAACATACCTCCCCATGAGGCAAGTGGCATTTGTAGACTTCAAGGCCATACTAGCAGACGAGAAAGTTTTCTTGGCCACCTGATCTTGTTTTTTAGCCTCCTTGTCCCCAGGAACTTGAGGAAAAGCACTTATAGATTTCTTAGAGCATGCAGCCTGAATCACTAGGCTCTCTGGAGAAGGGTGAGATGTTAAGAAAGCAGGGTCCTCTGGAGCTACCCTATATCTCCTAGCCACACTCTTGGAAACAGCAGGAGCAGAGAGCGGCTTCTTCCAGACCTCCATAAGGGGGCTCAGTTAATGCTTCATTAAATGGAAGTAAAGGCTCCACAGCTGAACTCAGAGAGTGAAGAACTTCTGTCAGAAGGTTTGACTTAAATTCAACTGTTGGTAAAATTAAATTTAAAAGTCCTGCAGCCTTCTTCATTACCACATGATATGGCTGGACATCCTTTGAAGGCGCATCATGTCCTGAAGGCAATTCCCACTCTGGAAAAATCAAGGCCACTGGCATCAACCAGCTCTTCAAAACAATCTTCTCCCAGCTCACCTTCTTCTAAGTCAGGGTGAGAGTCGGCAAAACTTCGTTCCTCCAAGAGACGCTGAGCTTCTCTTCTGGATCTCTCCTTAACACGCCTCGGTACCGGATCCATCAACAACTCCGATGTATGCTCCTGATGTCTACTCGGAGCAGGCGACATCGGCATTGGAGTCGTCGACTTCGGACGAGTCGGTGACGACCTCGGCGGGGCCGGAAACTGCCACGGCGTCGATGGGGCTGGCATAAACGGCATGAATGGAGCCGGGGCATATGAATGAGGAACCCCCAAATTAAATGCCAGAGGACCCATGGGACCCGAAGGTGCACCAGAGGGGTACCACGCCCTTGAGAATACACCATACATAGCGTTTAAGAACGCTGAAGGGTCTTGACCCGGTGCTGGAAAAGGTGGTTGAACACCCTCAGGCTGACCTCGAGGTGGGATCGAATCTGGTTCAACAAAATGCGCAGATTCCTCAACTTCCACAGGAACCACCTCTTCTTCATCTCGAACCGGAGAAGGCGCCAGAGATGGATTGGACTCCGGAGCCGGGGAGGGAATTTGTGACCTCGAAGGCGAAGCCTCACCTTCCTGATCCAGAGACTCCTGTGGAGGGACCACCTTCGAATGAACCTTCCTGGGTGACCTTGACCTCGAGTCCGACTTCTCATCCGAGTGACGTCGAGACTCATGTCTCCTCTTCCTATGCTTCTTCCTTGACCTAGAAGCATGATCCGAAGAAGACTTCGATGCCGAACCCTCACGAGATCTCGACCTCGACTTCGACCTCGACTTCGATTTATTTTTCTTTGAGCGAGATCTTGATGTCTTCTTACTCTTGTCGGCCTTAAGTTTTGCCACAAGTAGCTTGGTTTCTCTCTCCCGCAGGGCCTTCGGATTCATCTTGCGACATGATGAACATCCATCCACGTCGTGATCGGAGCTTAAGCACCAAATACAGTCCTCGTGTGGATCCGTGATGGACATCATTTTTCCACACTCCCTGCAGGGCTTGAAACCGGTTTTCTTCGACATCTTAACGAAACAAAGAAGCAGAAAAACTAAACTAAGTAACAGTATTGTAACTGAGATTCCCGAAACCGTTAGCGTTGACGACGCGGAAAAAAGGGAACTGATGTCATCACGCCGGCGTGGGCCTATTATAGGCGTCGGTGACGTCAGCGGAGTCGCGAGCGATGCCGTGCCTCTATGACGTCCAAGTCCACGTTGGCGCGAAGCTACAAAAAGAATTTCCGAATGTTGCTGACGCAAGGGGATATTCACAAGGTGAGGAATCCACACGGCAGATGTATCGTTCAGAATTGTTTTTTACAGGACTGTGAGGCAGCATAGAAAACAACAAACTAAATAAATACACCAACAAATAAATGAACATAGAAATAGACAGTATTGTGAGATATGCAAAATATACTTTTAATAAATATGGTGCTTGTTATCACATTTTGCTTTCCTGTGATTATGTTACTGGTTCCCATTTAAATATTATTTTTAGGGTTACCCAAATCATACAGTGATTATATATGTGTAGCTCTTACCAGGGTCGATCTTGCCCATAGGGCAATCAGAGCTGGTTTGACAGATCAATGTTTGGACGATTTTTTAGCAGTTGTTGGCTGGTTTTATGGCCAGGTGGGCTGGTTTTTACTGTTGTTTTAGTTGATATTATAACTTTTTAGCAATCCATGGCCACTTTTATTTTGGTGACTGGGCCTATATTTTGTCCTGACTCGGCCTGGCTTTTACATCTCAGGAGCAATCTAGAATGGCATTAGGTATAAGGATGCCAGAATTCAAGAAACCAGAGTAACAACAGCTAAAGGAAGACATGAGTGGTTTATTCTACAATGTAGGCAGCAAATACCTTTGCTGATATACATGTATATTAGTTATGGGATGTTTTTACCTTTTCCTGCCTAGTGTGGAATTTGAACAAAATAACTGATTAAAAATATCGGGAGGCAGAAATATTAGAAAATAAATATTGTGCTAGACAAATATTGTGATGCACAAATATCGTTAACAAAAATGTAATTTTTAGGTAAGTAATATTGTTTTTAATATCAATGTTTTCAATATCATTTTAAATAATTTAGTGGCAACATTTTTTTTTTTAATTATTTGAATATGTTTTAGTTGATATATTACTTTTGTGTATTACTATTGTTTATATAAAGGTTGTTTTTGAAAAAATATATAGCTTGTAATTTTCAGTGATTTAGAATTTTTATTTAATTTTTTTATAGTAAGTTATAGAGTCGTAGCTGGTTGTTGGGTTTGCAGCCAGAAACGGTGGGAAGTAAATTAGGTAATAATTAATTAACAATGAATTAATTATTTAATTGATTTCAATTATGTAATTTCTGTAATTCTTATTGATTTTACTTATATTTTAGCTATGGGCTGCTAAGTTTGTAGGGCTCTAGAGTGGGAAGTTAATTAACAATGAATTAAGAATTTAACAATAATTGTTAATTAACTATTTAATTAATTTTTAACAATGTAAAATATGGAATACTGCTTTGTTCCACTAATATTTTAGTTGCGGGTTGCTGGGTTTGTTTAGGTATAGGATGGGAAGTTATTTAATTAATAATGTATTTATTAGTCATTATTATTTTTTAAATGGTATTTCCCATCTATAACGTCCTGTAACCTTTGGTTTTTTCAGTGACTTCTATGGCTTTTTAATACTATTTCCTAACTATAACATCCCTGTAGCCTAGATGTGATAGGGGGTATGTGAGTGGGTGTGTGAGTGGTTGTGTGGGTGTGTAAGTGGATGTGTGAGTGTGTGGTGGGCGTGTGTGTGGGAGTGGCTGTGTGGATGTGTGAGTAGATGTGTGAGTGGCTGGGTGAGTGCTTTTGAGAGTCTGTGAGTGACTGTGTGAATGGCTGTATGGGTGTGTGAGTGAGTGAGTGAGTGTGTGAGTGATTATGTGAATTTGTAAGTGGATATGTGAGTGAATATGTGAAAGCTGTGTGGATCTGTGAGTTGGTGTGTGATTGGTTTTGAGGGTCTGTGAGTGGGTGTGTGAGTGGTAATGTGGGTGTGTAAGTGGGTGTGTGAGGGAGAGTGTAAGTAGACGTGTGAATCTGTGAGTGAGTATATTTTTTTTTAATTGGGGTCTGGATCCGCAGATCCTCCCGGTTTTGGGTGGATCTGCGGATCCAGAACCCAATTTAAAAACTGGGGAGGATTTGGGGACAATCTGGGGATCTGCGGATCCTCGCATGGTTAAAAAAGAAAAAAGGTTTTTGGACCATTGCTTGGCCAAGAGAGGTCCCTCACAGACCACTCCATTAGTCCTATGAGGTCAGCCTACCTCTACCCTGACCCCTTCCATCACTTTTAAACTTTATTTTCCCTGCTGGGAACCGAATCTCGATGAACAAAATGGCGGCCACAACTTTCCTCTTAGGTTGCAACCAGCCAATCATGGCATTGCTGTTTGCACGTGGGTACACAAATTCAAGGAGGATGCAAGGACGATTCGCATGCCTAGATATGCAAATTTGGATTTCAGTTAATATCTCAAAAACTACAGAACAGAATAGCATCAAACAACTAAAAGGGTTCTTTCTTTACCAAGAGATACCTTTCTGCCAAATTGGAGTAATTCCGTCCAGCGGTTCTGCTGTAGTCATGTCTAAAATCTCTATGAAATTAACATAGGAAAAATACTTTTTTTCTCATTGTGCATGGAAAGTTTTGGGGTGATTTGTCAGACGGGGATCCCAAAGGGACTTTGAACACAACTACATCCCAAACGGCTCGACGAAATTACACCAAATGTGACAGAAAGTTAGCTCTTAATCCAGAAAGCACACTTTTTGTAATTATTGTAAAGCCATTCAGTAGTTTTGGAGGTATTAAAAGAAATCCAAATGTGTAAATCTAGGGTTGTGACTGATCTGAAACTACTTCGTGACAAATCGCGAATGTGTGTGCCAACAGGAATGCCATAATTGGCTGGCCGCAACCTGAGCAGAAAGTTGCAACAGCCATTGTAAGTAAAGGGACACCGTCCCTGGCACTGAAAATGAAAAACAAAAGTGGTAAAAGGAGTTAGAGTACAGGTACCCTGACCACATTGCTGGAATGTTGGGGTGTTTGTGTGACACCTTATACGTTCAAAACATTTTTTCTCTCGTGCTATATCCTCAAATGCGTCATGACTCTCAGTGCGGTCCCGTGTAAGGTTGTTACGAATTTTCAAATATTGCTGAAAAAATGTAAAAAATACTTCAGCACACTCACTCAAAGACCCACTCAGACACTCATGCACCCACCTATATTTCCATTCAGAGACTTATGCACCCACTCATAGACCCACTAAGATACTCTCACATGCACTCACAGACCCACTCAGACACTTATGCAACCACCCACAGATTAAGACACTCAAGCACACACTCACACACCCACTCAGAGACTCACACACTCACTGACCCATGCAGACACTCATGCACCTACTCACAGACCCAATCAGACACTGACGCACCCACTCACAGACCCACTCAGAGGCTCATGCAACCACTAACAGATCCAATCAGAAAATCATGCATCCACTCATAAACCCACTCAGAGACACACACACTTACTGAACCACTCTGATGCTCACACACCCACTCACAGACCCACTCAGAGACTTACAGTCACTCACAGACCCACTCAGACAATCATGCACCCACTCAGAATCACTCAGACATTTATGCACCCACTCAGACACTCACGCACCCACTCACAGACCCACTCAGAGACTCAGGAAACACTCACAGATCCACTAAGGGGCGTATTACGAACACCGGCTCGGACTCGGGACTGACCGACATGAGGTCGACGGTTCCAACCGCCTGATTACGATGGGACCGAACACTGTTCGGTCGGATTCCCACTGTTCTCAATGGGAGCCTGTGTTACGGCCGTAAACCAGCCGTAACACAGGCTCCTATCGAGAAAGGGGCTGTGAGTAAAACCATGTACCCTGTGGGGTGCCAACCAAACAGTGCAGGGTTTTACAGTGTGGTACCCTAGGTACCCCCGCGACCACGAACCATAGGCCGCGGAGGCAAGAGGGCCCTGCTAGGGGCCCGCAAAGCCTCTTTCCGACATTCTTTCCATGTCCGAAGGCCGGCATGGAAGGGCTGTTGGAAACAGACATCGTAGTCCCGACGGCGGAAACGATGTGCATAGGGGATCATGGTGTGGTCCCGACCAACAGAAATATTCTGATAGCCGGTTGGAACCGAGTCGGAATGACCGGCCAGTTTATGTTCCAACCGCCGACACCGTAATCGTGTGGTCGGACCGCAAACCAACCAAATCGGTGGGAAAGCCTCCAACCGCCGTCAGAAAACTTCCGACTAGCGGTCAGAGGCTTTCTGATCAACATCGTAATTGCCCCCTCAGAGACTCATGCACTCACTCATATATCATTCAGAGACTCATGCACCCACTCACAGACTCACTCAGACACTTACAAACCCACTCACAGACCCAGTCAGAGACTCATGTAACTACTCATAGAGCGACTCAGACAATCACAAACTTACTCACAGACCCACTCAGAGACTTATGCACCCACTCACAGACCCATACAGCCACTCACAAACCCACTCTGAAAGGTTACAGGGGGGAAATAATATCTAATAAACCTTATAAACGCACTAAAAATTCCAAAGGTTACAAGGGCCGTTATAGTTAGGAAATAACATTTTAATAAACATAGAAATTCACTGAAAAAAAACAAAGGTTGCAGGAATGTTATAGTTAGGCTCAGATTTCACTCGTAGAAAACCAATGAAATTTAGCAGTTATATTACCTGAGCTAACTATAACTTGTGCCTCCACAATGCATTGCTTATGACCTCACATATTACATTACTCAAGACAAGATCTGTGACATCACTGATGACATCTCTGCATCTTTTCATCAACCATTGCACCAGTCCTACACAGGCAGCTCTAGCAACATTACCCGCTGCCAGCATTTATGCATTGCGTGGCACACACCAACAACGTAACCTGCAAAAAACAGCTGTTTAAGCCCTGTAAAAAGCAGGCCTCGCTATTTCGCCTTGCATAAAAAATTACGCCTCTAGCGCAGGAAAAATGTGTCATTAAAAGATGTATTTAGTGAATAAAGGAGGTAGGGGGGATTTCGGACGTGTTCTTCCTTTGTAATGAATGTACGAGTTGCAAAAGCTGTAATCTCGCAATGACTCATCGCTCTTGCCTTGAGCAGGTTTAGAACAGGAACAGGCTTTTCAGCCCATTAGGTATCTGCGAGCTGCCTTGAGATATGTGCAGCCTTGAGATATGTGCAGCTTGTATGTACCCTGACTTAAGGCACCCATCACACCGAGGATAGCGGTATCTCATGAGCACACCAGTGAATGTACACAACACAAGCTGTCTAAATCACTTCATCAGGGATGCTTCCTCGGCCGCCTACCTGGGAGTGGAGGGGAAAAGCTTTCTATAATAGAACATTTTACATTTCGTGGAAAACATAGAAAACTACTTTATGGCTCCTTTATGCATTTACGAGAAAGATAATCCCAAAAGCACCTCGGCAAAAACAAGATGAAATGAAAAACGAGAAGCCTGCAATGTACATCCGGATAATCTGGGTTTTGTCTGGCTCGAGGTCCACAAAGCCAACCATTCTAATGCAAACAAATCACGTAGTCGTCATGTGTTTGTCCTCGCCCCATCTCGTAGGACGTGGGTTAATGGTTTAACGCATTCCAGGTTATGTTCTTGTTCAAACATGGAGTCTGGAATTATAGTATGGCGTCCACGGTATCTATGGACAGGTTAGCATGGCAACAATCACTAGGGGCAGTGACACTAAAAATAGCTCATTGAGCAAGGCGGCCGGGGCACGTCTACGCTTGACCATTCCCAGCAGCAATAGGGGGTCCGTCCTTTTGACTGAAAATGTCCGGGACTATAATAATAGGGCTGGGGCATTGTTTGACCAGCATGCAGCAGTGTACATTGCATTTACCTGCTCGAACGAACGGCAATCTGTGCTGTAAGGTCCGTGTGTACGTCTGAAGTATGTTGAGCGTCGTGTTATGTTATTTGTAGTTTGTATGGGGGAACGTGTACACCCTGAAGTTTCAGGTGCTAAAATCTGAACTAGGTCAGCAATTCTTAGTTTAAAATGGAAACAACGATGAATATTCAGTGCTTGCCTTACCTAACGCGAGATGAGGTCTGCTCTGATGCAAGATAAGCCAAGTAAAATAAAGTTGGTGAAAATGGATTGTGATAGTTTGAACAGAGCCTGAGATGGGATGAAACATGCGCAGGGCCTCTAAATGGGTGTGGCCTAAACTAATTAAGGGTGGAGTTAACCTAATTAAAGACATGGTCCAATATATGGGTTGTAGAACCCATAAGTTAATACAAAGAACCATGCCTTAAAGAGCAAATAACTGAAAATAGTAATATAGAGTATATATTTAACTATTTATATAGCATCCTTAGATTGGAGCAATAGCAATATATTTTTCCTAAATGCATGAAGCGTGTAGTTGAGGCAATCAGCTCTAAGTATATACATGTACTTCTAGGTCTGTTGGTAGTAGGCCACTGAGAATCCTCACTGTGATGAGAACTGCATGGGGTGAGGTCCAAGCAAGGACACAGGCTATCACTTCCCAGACTGAGGATAGCCATCTTTAATCAAGGCATGAAGGTGTATACTCTGCATTCCACTCTGCGGAGGCCCCTCCACCTCACTATCTCCCTCTGAGCATTTACCACGTGCAGTGCAGGAAATGGACGGTATCCAGCAGGATCCTGGATCCAGCAGCTATTATGGAGCCGGATCCTGGATCCAGCAGCTATTGTTGAGCCGGATCCTGGATCCGGCCTGGACGCAGTGAAATATGTTGAATGTGTCCTGGTGCCATTTGCAGACTCTAGGACACGTTCAGCAGCGCCTGCACGTTTGCTGCTTTCTGTTCCAGGCAGGAATCTAAAGGCGAGGACTTCCACTTCCAGCTGGGCCCAAAAGAAAAACCTGATTTAAAGGGTCACCTTTTTGTTCGAATATCATCCTGGCTGGGAATTACGCTCCCAGCCACCAGGTTTCAATACCTAAAATGGTGGCTGGGAGGAAGTGAACCTCGGCTATATAACCTAATTTGGGCTTGTTGGTTGTATTGGGCTGCCTTTGGGCTATTCCCCGGCAGCCCAAAAACGGGAAAATGGCCGCTCCCATGTTTGCCCACTTCCGCCTCCCAAACCTGCCCGGGGGGCAGACCTCGCGGCTCGGCTGCCCCCCAAATCCCCCTTCAGCAGCGCCTGCACGTTTGCTGCTTTCTGTTCCAGGCAGGAATCTAAAGGCGAGGACTTCCACTTCCAGCTGGGCCCAAAAGAAAAACCTGATTTAAAGGGTCACCTTTTTGTTCGAATATCATCCTGGCTGGGAGTTATCTAGAGCCTAATACCTAGATGCCAATATTGTGTGGGGAACACAAGCACACAGCTTGTTATTACTTCACAAGAACATTAGAAAAACCGTGATTTGGAGGCAGCTTTTTTACTTTATTCAACATATTTGTATAAGAGATATGCAGGCACTGCAGGAATGTCGGATTTATCGGTCTGTATGAATTACTCAAATAATGATTTAAATTGCAATTATTTCCATTTAACTTTTTTATAGTGCCACTCATCTCAATGTAGGGTGTCAGAGAAACACAAAGTCAGGATTTAAAATGTAACACAGTAGTTTAGGTTGTCTGTACTAATAAGACTTTATCACTACCCCCCAAAAAAATGTCAGCAACCTTAGAGCAATGACAGATTAAGAAAAAACAATAAGGTTCTAAACCTATGCCTTGTAGTTGGAATGTTGGTTCATATCTCACTGTGCGATATTTGAAGTGCTGCAACTTGTGAACTGCGAGTAACAAAAGGGTGTTTGTGTCAAAAGCAGTAACCCACTCACCTATCCACATAACATCAAATTTCTGATCTGCATGTTACATTATATGCTTTACAGCATTTACACTAACCCGATATGCTACTTGATTAATCAAAACTGCGATTAGGAATACCAAAGATGTATCCAGCAAGTGCATTAACGACCGGACTTATTTTACTATGATTACCCCCTCAAAATTGCCGGCCACAAAAGCAGGTCCGTTAACCCTATATTTAAAAATTCTACCATTTTGTGACCAGATAAATAAGACACAACAGGTTTGCTGTCACATGTTGTGACCAGATAAGTAAGACACAACAGGTTTACTGTCACATTTCTCCTTGTTTCCAATTTCTTTGCAGCAGAGTTTTAATAAAATGTATACATTAACTTTCCACTTTTACAATGTTGGCAGGAATGCAGTGTTTATTAACAACCTCTGCAATATTGCCTGCACATGTATTATCAAACATTTCCACAGAGTCCCATTCATTTAAGGCCAGAATAGGACTGACCAGATTTAGAGCGTCTGGTTTTCTTTTCAGAGTGGCGCCTGCAGGTGTGTCTGTGTTTATTTGTTACATAGAGGGGGAGGAGGGCGCTGTGATGGCGCCAAAGCAAACTCAGCTTGGTACGGGAGGGTGCTGTGGAGTAAGACATCATTGTGCCAGACTGTGGAAAGTGAAAATAGTAAAGCTTCAATGGGTTAGCTTAAAAATCCGGGAACGAGAGCAAGAGTCCCATTATTTTGTATTAACTTGTCTTTTTTATTTCAAAGAGAGAGAGGCTGTGTTGTTCTCCCGCGCTCATTATCCAGTTAAGCAGCTCGAGTATCTGCAGCTCGGTATTTGAAGAGTTCTGTGCTTGGCAGCAGTAAACTAGGGTGACGAGGCAATCTGGATTTATCACGCCAGTCCCGTTTTTTTTTCATCCTCTGTGGCTGCAGATTACACTAAATTCAGCATATGTCTCGGTTTTTAAAGAGTGTAGACTGAAAACAGGGTGAAGCAAGATTTTGTGTGTGTTCCAGTACAGGATTAGGTACAAGCCTTTTCGGAAATCAATTTAATTAACGCAGATGACAGTCTAAAAAATGCATTTAATTAATTTCCCGCTGTATTTTCTGTGCTGGTGCACTCTATCTTCTGTGCCCCTCGTTCGATGGTAAAATGTAGTCCTACTTCTATGTTTGTGATATGTGCCGGGTTGGGGGTTTCAAAACCAGGTCCCCCTACAGTTAACAGTCTCACCACTAGTGGTATAGGGAGGTTCAATTTCACACACACAACCTCTTCTTTGCAACACTTTGGAATCATCAGCACTTGGCTGAGACTTGCTCAGTGGATCCGAGTCAGCGGCAGCCAATGAGTTAGTGTGATTTGTAGGAGACAAGGATCCTTGGAGTGCTTGTTGCAGGTGCTGAGAAAACAAAGAAGGAATGGCGGCCTCAAGATGGAGCTCATAAACAACAAAAGTCCAGTCTAGGTTCTACTCTTTCTTTTTCCAGTTTCACCTAACCTCGCCAGAGGTCAGCTAAGGTCTGCCCTATCATGTGTTTTGGTCAGCATGTGTCTGAAATTGCTGAGCTCAGGTGGTAGTAGAAAAAGAGGGCCAGGTATGGACCTATTTTGAGTCCCAGCTCCTAGAGCTGCCATTGCTCAGCTGCAGGATCAGGCCCACTAAAAGCCCTGGGTTTGAGCTTGTTGGGGCAAGTTACGTGGCATGCGAGCCATTTGAAAACCAGTTACCCCAGGATTTTGAAGATCTTGGGAAGCTTAGCGCCACAGCAGTAGTTAGATCGGGAAGAATGGTCAGTCACGGTTTATGTAACAGGAGTAGATGAACTACTGCCATTAACAATAAGAGCCTCATTACGCGTTATTTTGTGCGGGGATACTAGGGATTGGAATTGTCCGCCGCTGGCCAGTATCCTGCACTAAACAACAGTACTTACAAGTTGCATCTGGTCTGGGGAAAACAAGTGGATCTGGGAATACGAGGTCATTTTTTATATGAAATTCCCTCTTCCGGGCAGAATTACGGACCCTTTTCTACTGCCATTTACCCCCTGGTTTTAAAAGGTAGCAGTTGAGAGGGGTCTGTGCGGGTCGGAGCTGTGGACGAGGGGGTAGAGCGGCATCTGAGCATCCCAGTCCACAGCCAGACTGGGGGGAACATTTTCTGCTCTCCCTGTGGTGTTGAAGTGGGCGAGCATGGGCTGGCCAATGCTTCTGCGCCCTCCAGCCATGGTCTGCATGTGGTAAAACTAGATCCAGTAGAATTAAGCAACAATTGCCCGTACACGTTGTCAATCAGAAAAGAAATGGCAATTGTTGCTTGGGCTATCACACCGGTAGCATTATCGGTACCTGATATACTAGAAACTTTCTATTGATCTCTGCAATAATAGAGTTCATTCTCCTGGTACATTGATTCTTGGTTTAAGAGGCCCATGCCATTGTTGGATCACTTATATGTGAATAACTGATAATTAGCCCTGATGAAGTTCGATTAACCGATCTGAACGAAACGCGTTGGCTGGATGGTAATCTTTTGTACCAACAAAATAAAACTGAAGACTAAAGTGGATACTTGGCTGGACTCATTATCTGGACAGTAGTGAATGGATTACTGTCTGTGGTGCACCATTCCATTAATTCTATTATGTTGTTCTGCGTTTGCAGTTGCACCAAACGACGGTGGGAACAGGCGTGTTTGTGCGCCAATCATTGTTATAAAAAGGAAACAGGAGAGCAAAGTGCGGCGATTACAGGCCGTCGTTGGTAGTGCCCATTAATAAAACCAGATCCAGTGTTTCGGGAACATGTAATACTATTTCCGGAAACACAAAAGCACTTGAAATTGCCCAAAGTAGGTAATTAGTTGAGATGGTCTATGTGGGAGAAACCAAGGGCGGAGTGAGGAATTAAATAGACAGGATAAGCAGGTGAAAAGAGAGAAGACAAAGTTTGCCAAGTTAGAGAAAAAACGGGCCAAAAGGGCTTATGACAGGTTGGTTCATCTGAGTATTCAAGTTATATCTGTGGCAGGGGTGGCTGGGAAAGAGTAAAGTGACGCCAGATGCTAGAGTGTGGGGAAGGAGAGGTGTACAATAGGGAAGGAGGTGTAAGAAGTGGGAACAGTAGGTATCAGCTTTCGCTTTTGATAATATTTGATGAAAATTCCTTAGCAATAAGATTGGATAAAACGGCGGAGACTCAAAGGCACCAATTGTCCAATTTTAATCGGATTGTAGGGAGGAGATAATATCACTGTGGATGGCAGAATTAATATAGGCCGGTACATTTCTGTAGAAGAAAGTGCTTCTTGCAAAGAGTTTGGATATTTCTCCAGGGGCAAATCAGATGTGCCGTGGGTGTTAATAAGTTTAGTAAACTTTGAAGAGCCTTCCTGTCTCCATTTGGCTCGCCTTACTTTTTTATGTTATGAAAGGATGACAGTTTCTTTAACACAATTTTCATAGTTTTGTAAATTGTTATAAATGCATTTTTTATGGCGCTAAGGAAACTGATTTTTGTTCACCCCATTGGATGCTTAACAATTCCTGGAGAGAACCACCTTTGGGGAATGACTAGGTAGGCCATTTGTTGGTGACTATGTGCTGAAAGGCTTCCTACACGCCTCCCTGTTGTGAAGGTTGCAGTGCAACGTAGCACAGGTTTAAAACAGAGTAGTATGTATTCGTTTGGTATATTCATTTTGGTGCTTTATTACAGATGGCACATAGCCTCCTGGCCACTTCAGAGTGCTTCATTATCCAGTAAATATTGTTCAACGTAGTTAGAATCCAACTGGACGCAAGTCTAGACCTTGACTTAGAATTCCCGATACTCAAACCTTGCATACCCATGGTCTCAGTCTAACACTAGTCTGAATGAGCATTTGCAAAAGTAATAAGAAAGGCTAGCCCTTTGAGCCCTAATTAAAATATTTAAAACGCCTGTTGCAGTGTAAAAACAAACAAAAAAAATAAAATTTCTTTCACTAGCTAATTCATCTATGAGAAATATAATTGAATGTATGATGATTCAGTGTAAATTTAAGATGTAAAATAGTCCCTTATGAATAACAATGCAAGCACGCCATAGAAGATGGAATATCGAACCAAAGAATGAATAGCATGAAATGAGGGAGTGTAAGAAAACAGGCTTTTTTGCAGATGTTCCCTCACTTTTTGCCCCCATTTTGAATACTAGATACTGGTCTTCGACTCTGACAGTGCAGTGAAGCCTGATTACCAGGCCCCTGAGCGAGTGCTCTCTCCCTAAAACTAATATGTGTGAGTTGGTAACCGCAATCGGTAAGGACTTTAACCCCCTTATAAGTCCTTAGTATATGGTACCAGTGGTACCTAGGGCATGGATGTTAAAGGGGTAACCAGGGCCAGCTGCACTGTTTGTGCCATTCTGAGTTACCCAAGTAAACCACCGACAGTGGGCCTGCCATTGCAGACTATAGGAGCGGAGCAAACTGCTTGAACTCGACTTTGCCCTCACCATGTGTGGCAGAGTCAATGCACTACTTTTAATATGTGCCATTCACCCCTAGGGAAGCCCTCTTGAACCCAGGAGGCATTATATTTAAGAGGTGGACATATATGTGCAAGCTTATATGTCTGATAGTGGTCTTTACCATTAAAGGCTACTATAAGTGATAGACTGTCCATACGACAACATGGGCTGGCACCCGGGAAAACCTGAAGTTGGCAGTTCCATTATGGTACCGCTTAAATATGTCATGTTTGGTATCAAACAACGCTCCTCATCACCCCTGACACACATCTCGTGTTGAGGATGATGTGGCATGCACCCAGGTGGCTACCCCAGAGGTTACCACCTAGTTGCCTCAGGCTTTTCTAAGCTATGGTTGCTCAACTGCACTTTCTGCTGCCATAACAGGAATCTGACCCCCTGCCAGGAGGTGTAACCTTTCCCAAGAGTCAGAAACTATGCCCTGGATGGGAAGGAAGTTTCACCTCTCTCCCAGACAAGTTGGATAGTGAAGTGGCACATCAAAATGGTGAGCTTCAAAGGCTACACCGCCTGTGATATGCAATCAGGCTGCCTCCCGAATGAGGACACACTGCACTGCGCCCCTGCCCCCAGGCACATTTGCACCCGGGAATGTGGGAAAATTATGTATTCAGGAGATGCACATCCCCAGAAGGCAAGCCACACCTTCAGGTTGGGCTAACTGGTCTGTACAGCTAAGGAAGATTTCTGTCACTTTTAAACGTGGTAGAATAGTGGGTTCTGGGTGGAAAAGGTGACCTCCACCCACAGAAGTTGTTACTTCAGGGGCAGATTTGTTGCTGTGTCTTGTAGCCCATTGGACACTTGCACCCACACGCCTAACACACCTAAATCTAGGTTTTATGTGTTACCCCTGATACGAGAAACTCAGTTCTGAACTGAATTGCAACAAGGACAAAAGAGACCCATGTCTGTGGCAACAGCAATTGCACATACCAAAGGCGTGATACTCTACACCTGTAACAACCTTCCTGAAATTGCACGAAGACGGCTCGTCCTGGACCAAAGCTTGGTTCCCCCAGATGGAAGGACCCCTTTGAGAGCCAAAGTCATCACCAGACTCCCCTGAACTAGTGGCACGAGTCCCCTGCAACCGCAGATAAAAACAACGCACCAGAACTTAAGAATCGTGGCCTTCTGACCCTTTAAGGGATCGGCCAGAAGTAGATGGTCAAGTGCATTATAGGTCATGTAGTCTTGACCTACATAACATTTCAGGCATCTACTGTGTTTCCCAGGACCTGCGGACGTTGAATTAACTTTCTGCTGTGCTTACAGCTGCCAAGGCTTATTAGTCACCAGTCTGGCAATCACCCCTTTACTTGGCACTGTACCTCGAGGGAACTCTGCAATACCTTCATGTGATGTCAGCAGTGTCTTCATTGTCAAATTTTTGCACCCTGTTCCCCACCAGCACCGTGTAAGCAGTAAAACCAGCAGTCCAGCGGCTCCCACTTTAGAACCAAGGACAGCAAGGACAACTCTGCACCTGGACATCTCAAGCCAGGTAACATTGAACTGACTGTCGTGGCTAAGTCCTGGGACCTACATCACCTTTACCCTCCTTGGTTTCCACGCAACTCAACCTACAAGTGACAGATTGTCACTACTACTTTTTTTCCATTCACCGCAATGTAAAAATTCTGAAGTAGTGAATTACTGTGATTTATGTTTTCTTCTAAAATCCTAGCTCTGGTTATATGTATCTGATCTCATTCATTTTAGGTGTCTAAATTAATATAAAATCTATTTTATATTTATAAATTGGTGTTGGCTTTCTATTTAGTCGTGTCAATTACTTATCATCCTTGTAAGTACTCTGAAATGCTTAACACATATTCCTCTAGTAAAGACTCACTGCTCTTTGCCACTCTAGTAGGACTGAGGTAAGGATTTATTATTGTGAATCCAAGGTCCATCTTTGCGGTATTGTGAGATTATTGCATGAAGCCTAAGCAGCATCACCATTTAATACTCCACCGTCCTAAAGAGAGTAATACTCTCTATGACCTTTATGGGAATTATTTTATTATTTTTAAGAATGTTTGTGCTAGTAGTGAGAGGAATAATGATATGAGCAAACATGGTTCACTTAAGGTGAATGATTGTATTCTAAGCATACTGAGTGGTTACAGACTTGCCAATTCATGCATACGTATACCCCTCCACCAGTATGTCTGAATGTATATTTCTTTAGACAAATGCTGGGGAGCCAGCCCAAATGTATCAGGTAGCACTTGACTCATTTTTTGCAATTCGCATCCTGCACTTCTGTTAACCAATAAATGGACTGAGACTCTCTGTCAGTATATGATGAAACATTTATGTCTGGATTGCTCCAATCCTGAAATTGTGAGCTAACCACTTGGTTTGTACTCAAAGAAAGAAAGTGGTGCACTTTGTGCACCCACTCTATGTATATTTTAAAGAGCTAATAACAATAGGTCTCTCCTGTGAATCAGCTTCAATGATCTTGCCATTTGGATGCTCGATGAATGATCCACTGTGAGGTGGACAACTGCAGATTCCTGACTGGTATGTAGTGGGGTGTATCTTTCTGTGTTCACCACCAGCATCAATAGTTACGAAAGGCACACAGATGTAGACACTGGATTCCTAACTTCACATGGAGCAAGTGGAGCACTTTCACTGCTGGTTTCAGGTTTTCAGAATTCCAAAGAATCAGGTACAATCTAATCGCCTGATTACGCAATTTTGCACGCGCCTTTGGGGACTTTATATAGAGACAGTGTAGATTACATATCAATAATCAGGCCTTTATCATTAGTGAAGTTAATCACGTTATGGTCAGATTGGAAGACATGTAGTTAGACAGTCGTGACCAATATATTAAAAACGTGGGTTAACGACAGGTCAGTGTTAATGACAGGTCAGGTTTAAAATGTTTGCTGATCTATCCCAGGGCAGTGAGCTGTAACTGCTAGCCAAAGTGGATTCTCCTAAATCTCTTGTTCCCAGATCGTGGATTTCAATCTTGGCTTCTGTATTGCAAGAGGAAAATATGATGCAACGAGTGATGGACGTTCTCTATAAAACATAATATAATTTAAGTCACAAGCTGTCAATTGTTTACAAATGGCATTATATAATTGATAAATATTGCTTGTTCCTGTGCCATATTATATATTAGATTCAGGTCCAGCTCCAATGGTATTCTATCAGATGCTTAAACTAAATATATTAATTCAATTGATGCTTCTTAATGAGCATAAATCTAATGGCTAAAATCTTGTTTGATGATTATAAGTGGTACCGATCATCTATGAAGGAGTACAATCTATTCTTTAGATTGATATGTATAGATAAGTACTTTGATAACGTGAAGGCAATCTCTATCCAGCATTTAAAAATACTGTGAACAAGCTCAGAGGAATGGCATGACAGTGCATTACTGGCATAATTCTGTTGCATATTCACACATAAAACTGAGTCGTCATAAGTATAACAACACATATAATATCCTTTGTAAGAAATATGTAATTGACCAGTTTTACTTTGATTGCATGACTCATATCGAATTATTTCGTAGCAAATGTATTCCAATCTTCTACACACATTTATTTTCCGAACTTTTTATCCCAGTGACCTGTATTTTTAATGATTTAAAACAAATGATAAAACATTGAGAATTCTCATTTCGATCATTATTTAAGATATGTACATTGAACTGGAAAGTTGCAACAGAGTATCTGATCTATACTGAATTAAAATAGTTTAAAGAATTTAAATATTTTTTGACTTAACTCCTGAATATTTTTTTCTAAACCAATATACTCAATAGTGGGATATAACATACTCACGACCATTTAACGCTCAACAAGCGCTGAATCCATTCTACAGATGTGTATTGATAAGGAAATGCTCTATTGCAAACCGACAATGAATGAAAGATTCAGTTAAGATTGACTGTAAGTAAGGACAAAATTAGACACGATTTTATCTCTGTTATACATTACTTCATGGAGGGAGTGGATCTTACTAAATTAGTTCATAACATTTACATTTTCTGTGGGAAGCCAAAAAGTTAGGGGGAAAAATGAAAATGTTGAAATGTTATTTCTCCTTTTCATCTTTGTCTTTCATTTCCTTTTTTATGTGGCAAATGTAAATTGGCTAAGAAAGCAGTTTAATCCTTAAACAGTGATTGATTAAATTAGTCATACTAAGCTTATAACAACAGACTCCATTATTGTACTCAAACATATTCTAGCCCATAAACACAATGATATCAAAATTAGAGCAAGTGGATCCAAATTCTAAAGTATCATTTTTATAAAGTCAAATCTTCTTCCCAATTTAAAGAATGGTGCTCTGTGAAATAATAAAGCACCATTACCCCTCATATATTCAATTGTTTCGACAGACACAGAAAGGTCCAACACAATTTGTAAATTTGTAGAGCAACATCAAACAGCAAACCTGGATAATGGATCGAGAGTTATGAGTTTTTTAAATTAAAAGTCAAATGCTCCAAGAAACAAAGCTTGGATATAGTGAAGTTGACATCCTGCTTATCCCTTCAGATTAATACAGCCAAAAATTGTAGCTGTAGAACTTGTTTTTTAGCTGGCCTCACTCTGTGCCTTTTCCGACTAACTTTGTTCATGTTTGGACTTAGGGCCATATTTAAAGCTTGCCAGATGTGGGGCATCTGTCAAAAAGGAGTGGATGTCCAATCCCCCGTATAGATTGTTGAAAGCCTCCAAGTACTTTACTTAGAGTGAATCAGACTTCAAGCACTTTTTGGCTTTTTTTCAGCATCTGCCAAACTCTAAATAGAGCCCTTAGTGAAGAATTAAGAGAAGAAGCAAGGTTTTTCATAATAATGAAAAAAAACTACTGAGAAGTCTTTTATGTATAATTTTAAGATGAAAGGCCTGACGAATAAGACAAACAGGCAGGAAGATAGTGTTTGATTTTAAACTCAAAGTTGTGTTGCTTGATCTTTTAGCTTTTTAGTGCCTGAGGGCAATGGAAGGCACTATAGTGGGTGTACTGCCGGGCAGTCATTAATTAGGGATTCAAAGATAAAGAGGTGTATAATAAAACATTCAAGATCCATAATAAGCGATGTTCTCAACCAGCAGAAGATGGCGAAGTCAATAGCGCTCAAATGCATTATAAAGGAAGACTGGGTTTGAAGAGTTCAAATAGTTTAGCTTTGAGACAATTGTAAACAGAATGGTGGTAGTATGAGCTTCATGGTCAATGAATGGAAAATCTTCTTTCCAGAAGTAATTTGGTGAAAACGGGTGGCTCAATGTAAACAACAGGCAACAGAAAGGGACTATACAACTGCTGACTCCAAAAAAGGACCTTATAGAACCATGATCTCTATTGCATCAGAGTTAATCTTCTGCCAGAAGGATGCATTCCAGTCCAAAGGACCATAATGCACTGTTTGAATCAAAGAGCATAGCACTGAGGTCTGAATCCAGTGTTCAGTGGATCTATGTGTTGGTGGTTGACATATACAAGATATATAAATGACAGGACCTGTGAAGCTATCCAATATGTGCAACAATGGACTAAGACATGAAAAAGACACGGCATGAACCCAGAAGTTAATGAGTAAAAGCGTTCTGTGCCGCATTCTTAAAAGAAATCATCATGCAAGTATTGTGAAATAGAGGTTTATGTGTGCATTTATGGGTTACCTTTTTGGATTGTTTTGAGTGCCAAATAATGGAAGAATCCTGCCAATCAACTATTAAGTTAAAATGTAGTTTTACTGTACAGGAACAAACTGGGGAACCAAAAACAGTCCTGGCAAGCCTGCAGAAACCAGCATCGCTGTTTTTTTCCTTGCTCCATCTTTCTCTTTCCATACATCCATTCTCTCTCCCTTTCTCTTTTCTCCCTCTCTACCTTCCCCCAGCTCTCCCTCCCTACCTTCCCCCATCTCTCCTTCCCTCTCCCCCTCTCTTCCTATTTGAGGACCCTGTGTCTGCTGCAATTAACCTTGGGAGCTGCTGGGGAAAGTGAGAGAGGCACCGGGAGCTGGTTCGGGGCTTCTAAACCGGCCAGCCCACCGGGGAAATGTCCGATGGAATGAAAGGCCTGTCCGCCTCTGATTTTGCAGCATTCACAGTTTTGTTCATTTCGCGTCTGCGGCAAATATTCATGCAGCCAGAAACGCCGCCGTGGGTTTTGGTTTTGGAAAGGGGTCCCAACAAGGAAGTACTGCCTCCTACTGAATGTTGGCTGCACAGCCATATGGCAGAGAGCAGACTGCTGTTATAAACACATTTGACGATAGAAGCAAAAGCGCCTGCCTTTGAATGTCACAAATCTGTACATAATTACATCCTGTAATTCCCCTGGCAGTTAATTTGCTTAATCATGCTTAAAGAAACAATATGTTTCACTTTGAGACGCTGAGTATGACTCACATAAAATAAAGTACAAAGCCACAGCTAATGTCACGCCTTTTCTTTCAGGGACGGAAGCAAGTGTACTGAGATATCTTTTGTTTGCACCTTCAAGGAAAATCCATACTTAGAAATAAATCACTCAAGGTCTTATGATGAATGCTGCAGTCTGCTAGCAGATATGAATATAAGTCTGTTTCTATAAGCGCATGTCTGCATTCTCACAACCTTGGGAAATAAGGTGACTTTAAGCATCATGTGGGACGACATTGTGCAGACTTGTTTTCTGTTAATCTCATATATACCCAGTAGCTACATCAAGGCACATCCTGCACCCAATATATTCTCAGGAGTGGCGTTTCCATGTTCTGCCACTAGTGCTTGGTGTAGTATTCTAGAGTGGAGTGTCGTACAGTAGAGTGTCATAGAGAAGAGTGGTGTAGAGTGGCGTAGAGTGGAATAGCATAGAGTAGAATGATGTAGAGACTTACAGTTGTGGGTGTAAGTCACTAAAGCATGAACAAAGAAGGCAGATAGGGTGAAAGTGACATAAATAAGAAGCTGCATTCCTGTGTGAAAAGCAGGAAATTACATTGCACAGCCCAGAATAATACCGAAAACGTATAAAATAAAACAAAATATAAAAAATTATTAAATAAAAGAAATATGTAGTGCATAAAGACAAGGAAGAACAAAGACAAGAAAGAACCCATGTGCTTGGTTCGTGCTCCAGGGAGGAGCTGACACAAGAAAGGAAGGGAAGCCAACGAGGGTTAAGCAATAGAAAGGTTCTAAATATGAGTGACATTGCAAAAAAAACGAATGCTATGCAGTGGGTGAGTTGTAAGCCCAGGGAATTGTAAACAATACTTGTCACAGGACAGTGCATGCAATTTGTAGGCAAGGCCTAAAAACACAATAAAGATGATTTACAGAAAAAAAAGAAAGAAAATGATCTGTACCAACGTTTGTCACAACATGTATTCCGCACATGCCAAATGTTTTGAACTAGTTCCTTTAATTCAATAGTAGTATTTTGAGATTGCGGTGATATACGAAGCACTGAATCAACTTCTGCCTTGGCTGCTCATTCCTGTTTACATTTGTACTGAACATACGTCCTTTCTTAAACAAAAAGGTTTATAGCAAAAGTCATTGATGCTTTCGTCTTAGCCAAATATTGGCTGTCAAAGTGACCGAATGTGTACAATTGCAAAGACAAGGGTAGGCATATTGAGGACTGATCTATTAATATCCATTTATATAATGTATTGAACTTCTAGTATTGTTTTTCCAATAATAACCGTTCAGGACAGGGTAATATTATTAGTCACTTGTCTTATATATTTACCAGGGACTTAACCCCTTGAGTGCTGGCCACGTTCCACAGACGTGGCATGCACTACCTCGGTAGTGCTGCGCACGTCCGTTGAACGTCGTGGCCCCGCCCGTGCAATAGAACGTTCCGCACCAGCGCGGAACGTTCAGCGGAGGGGTTAAAATCAGCAATAGCTGCCCAAAACTCTGCATAAATTATCACTCAAATAACGCTTTATATCTAATAATTATATGCAAGAATTTTGCCCTCGAACTTTAGCCGCACATTTTCTTTGAATTTTTATATTGATTCCAATTGCCAGATTTTACTTTGACTAAAAGATTTCAATTTGATGCTCAGTAAAGTCTGTAAGCCTAGTCATCAAATATCAGCGTTTGTGCTCACCTGGCACTCACATATAGAGCAGTGCCACGTGGGCAGGTTCCGTCTCAACAACATGCCTTAGATAACCACCATGTATCAGTGGTGCCTTCGATGCCCTTTGTATGCACGAAAAGCCAATCAGAAGCTCTGCATGACCACTACATGCGAGGTACCAATATGTCAGGGAATGCTATTGATATACCTGTGCTGAAACTTTTAATGCCAAGGATTCCCACAACACACCAA
Source organism: Lissotriton helveticus (assembly GCF_964261635.1). Classification (NCBI taxonomy): domain Eukaryota; kingdom Metazoa; phylum Chordata; class Amphibia; order Caudata; family Salamandridae; genus Lissotriton; species Lissotriton helveticus. The sequence goes on from NC_136063.1 coordinate 554,318,906, forward strand.
GGAAGGCCAGCTGAGGTCATGGTCACTATTACACCAGGGTTGGACCCATAATGAACCATAATGCCAAGAATATGCCAAGAAGCGCTATCACATGCTGCTTCCAAGATTATGCTAGTTATCTTCATCATAAAGATTCCCATAGCAAGCCAACGTGGCAGGCATGGCCATTCTACTGTGCAATACGCCTATATGTCAAGGGGGACCTTATGCCAAGTCCCCATTATGCCAAGTATGACCACCATACAGTGTATGTCAATGTACTATTATGTGAGATTTAGGCAGTCTACGGGTTAGTATCCCCACAACATGCCTAAAAAACACAGTATTTGACAAGGTCACAAAATATGGTAAGTTTAATAAAATGCCAAGAGGGGTAACTTATGCCAAGGATACAAATAAGTAATTTGTGGACTTTTTGGGAAAATACTGACCACACTCTTCTCGATCGGAGCATAAGGCAACACATCATTGTGTCTGTTATGGTTTTATGCTGAGAAATATCCCTAAAAGATGATAAAAGAGGTGGAGGCAACATGAGCTAGGGCCACCCGATAATATGCACATAATATGCCAAGGGGTCAGCTTAAGCCCTTAAGCCAGTGCCACCATTAAATTAGGCATGTTCTTTCTTTTACATGCACATTGCATGGCGCGAAGGGTGGGGGCTCAGTTGCTCACCAGCCACATGTTGTATGTATGTGGAAGGCAGTCCTTAGCCGAGCTGATGGCCTGGAGTCATTTACATGCACATTGCATGGAGTGGAAGGGTGACGGATCAACCGCCCTCCAGCCACTTTAGTATATATGTGGAAGGCAGTCCTTGGCCGAGCTGAAGGCCTACGGTGTTTTTTATGAACATTGCATGGAGCGGAAGGGTGATCAGCTGCTCTCCAGCCACACGTATGTGGAAGGCAGTCCTTAGCCTAGCTAATGTCCTAGGGTCCTTTACAAGCACATTGCATGGAGTGGAAGGGTGAGGGCTCAGCCGCCCTCCAACAACATTGGTATGTATGTGGTAGGCAGCCCTTGGCCGAGCTGAAGACCTAGGGTGTTTTACATGAACACTGAATGGAGCGGAAGGGTGATCAACTGCTCTCCAGCCACATGTGGAATGAATGAATGTGAAGGCAGTCCTTAGCCGACCTGGTGGCCTAGGGTCCTTTACATGCACATTGCAGCGGAAGAGTGAGGGCTCAGCCGCCCTCCAGCCACATGCTGTATGTATGTGGAAAACAGTCCTTAGCTTAGATGAAGGCCTAGGGTGTTTTACATGAACACCAGTGGCGGCCGGCACTGATCCGAGGTAGGGGGCAGGGGCGGGTGGGGGAAGACACAGGAGTAAGTGGGAATAAAAAAAACCTGTACCTTCTTGCTGCTTCCTTGCCTTCGTAGTCCTCCCTCGCTCTGCCATACCAGAAGCACACCCAGGCGACCAGTCAGCCAATCTCAATGATGCCGTAGCAGCATTGTGATTGGTTTGAGCGCTGGGTTTCGTTGCTCAGATGCGGACTGGGGGCTTGGGCATGTTCTCTGTGTAGGCTATAAAGCAGCCGCAAGGAGAACATGCAAAGTGTGCAACACTGTTTTAGGTGGCCCGAGAGTGCCAAGAAGTCACTGCGGACTTTAGGAGGGTGCTACCACTCCTCCCCTGCCCTACCCCCCTTACACAAAGTGGATAAAAGTAGGAGAAAATAAAATTATAATAACAGGAGTGATTATCATTTTATTTTCCCTTTGTGTCACTGCACAAAAGCAGTGGGGTGACACTTCTCCGCCTTAGCCGAGGAGCCGCCACTGATGAACACTGCATAAGGCGGAAGGGTGATCAGCTGCTCTCCAGCTACATGTGGGATGTATGTGGAAGGCAGTCCTTTGTCGAGCTGATGTGCTAGGTTTTTTCACATGAACACTGCAAGGAGTTGAAGGAGGAGAGCTCAGCCGCTCTCAAGCCATATGTGGTATGTATGTGGAAGCCAGCCCTTAGCTGAGCTGATGGCCTAGGATCTTTCACATGAACACTGCATGGAGTGGAAGGGTGAGGGCTCAGCCGCCCTCCAGCCACATGTTGAGTGTATGTGGAAGGCAGTCCTAGGCCGAGCTGACGGCCTAGATTCAGCCCCATTTTAGCTAATGAGGTCACCTGAATGACAGCTGTAAAGTGGCGGGGACTAGCCTATCATTCCCTAGTGGGCCAGCAACCGCTTTGTGCTGCTCAATCGGCAATGTGGATACAACTGTAGTATTATAATTTTATTACATGACACAGAGGCTAACATTATGCAATCTCCTTTATTGCCAGCTTACAGATGCTTTTCAATAAGGGGTGGTGAGGGACAGAGTCTCTGAATTAAGCAGAATACTCTCACCCAGTCCAAAGATCAGGGCTAGATCCAACACCGTTTTTTAGCTCATTGCACCATCCCAGTTTCAGAACCTGGCTGTATGCAAATTAGTCTGTTCCTGTCCCAGTGCATGATGGGAACAGGGCAAACCAAACTACAAAAGCCAATTCTTACACTGGGAAGGAAACAAGCTTCCGGGGACCGGTTTCTGGCATTACAGCCGTCTTCGGCCCGGCTTGCTTGAATCCTGATGGTTGAATGAGCAAGGGACTCATGTCTGAGTATACCCTTCCACGCTTAGGGTGGACAAAATTATTTACAATAAGGGGTGGTGAGGGACAGAGTCTCTGAATTAAGCAGAATACTCTCACCCAGTCAAGAGATCAGGGCTTTTGTAGTCTGGTCTGCCCTGTTCCCATGATGCACTGGGCCAGGGACAGACTAATTTGCATACAGCCAGGTTCTGAAACTGGGATGGTGCAATGAGCTAAAAAACGGTGTTGGATCTAGCCCTGATCTCTTGACTGGGTGAGAGTACTCTGCTTAATTCAGAGACTCTGTCCATCACCACCCCTTGTTGTAAATAATTTTGTCCACCCTAAGCGTGGAAGGGTATACTCAGATGTGAGTCCCTTGCTCATTGCACCATCAGGATTCAAGCAAGCCGGGCCGAAGACGGCTGTAATGCCAGAAACCGGTCCCCGGAAGCTTGTTTCCTTCCCAGTGTAAGAATTAGCTTTTGTAGTCTGGTCTGCCCTGTTCCCATGATGCACTGGGCCAGGGACAGACTAATTTGCATACAGCCAGGTTCTGAAACTGGGATGGTGGAATGAGCTAAAAAACGGTGTTGGATCTAGCCCTGATCTCTTGACTGGGTGAGAGTACTCTGCTTAATTCAGAGACTCTGTCCATCACCACCCCTTGTTGTAAATAAGCTTACAGATGCAACAATTGAAGAATATAGATTGATAACCTTCCAGTAGGCTATAAGACACCCCCCCCCACACGAAGTATACTTCCTTCTTTGTTACTGCTGCTCACAAGATAAGTACAGCCACTACTCCTTACAACTTATTCTATTTTTACCTATTCTCTTTTACCACCCCCACCCTCCCCCGTAGATAACTTGTCTCGTCTCAAAGTTAGCATTATCAGGAGCTTTGTTCCACTGGTTTGTTAATTAACACCAAGGTCACCCTTTCAGTTTGCTTGCCTTTCTTATGAAAATAAACAAACAATCACACTTTTGGATCTCACCAGAGATTTATAGATTTAGAAATTAACGAGCTATTTTGTTGACACAAAGAATGCACTGTAGGAATGTGAAGAAACGTTGGCAGCGTATTGTGGCGGTGCCCTGCACTGCCTGTGGAGTGTCCTGCACGGCCTGTGGCGCGCACAACGTGTGAATTTGGAAGATTTCAGACCTCCGTGCCACCATTCTAATGCAACAAACGGAAATGTGCCCGATATGAGTTGATTTAGAACAAATGACGCAGAAACAGCTCGTTCCATTGAAATCTTCTCAAGGTGTTCGATCCGGAGTGATTAATATTAATATAGATTGTGTGACGCGTGAGGCAGAGGGAAACCCTACTTAGAAAGAGGATTACCCTTGTCCTTCGTCAGGCGTGTTCTTCCTGTTATGTCACGCTGCAGCTAAACGGTCTGCTTGGCGGCCCGGAGAGAGACCACAAGCCCGGCCGCCGAGGGAGAAAATGCCCCCAGCCCCCCTCAGAAAAAGCACCCCAAAGCTCATTCATATTTTAAAGTTCAGTAAGAGCGCGTCAGCTCCGGGTTCGCACCCAATTGCAGTGGGGTGTTTGAATGACTGCTCTCAAAGGTCACGCAGGCTCACCCCAGGCACTGATCCCTCGTTCCGTCTGCCAGACACGGATGGACTTTGCACTAAGCAGCGGCTTCCCCGCTGTGACAGTGCACAGGGAGCACCACGTGACCTTCCCACGAGGGACCCGGGTGAAGACGGGGGTATCCCAAGCCAGCCATATAACAGAGCAGAAATCCTCACGCAAAAAGTCGTTCTGATCCTTCCCGAATTACTAAAGTACAAGAAAAACTAGATACACGTTGACATGGCATTTTCTGTCGAAGATGTTTGCAGACCGTGAATATTTTGCATGTAAACCGATACATTAATGCATTTTTAAAATAAATTCCTGTTTTATTAAAAGTTCCTCTTCTGGTGAAAAGGCACTCCCTTCTTGAAAACGACACGAGAACGGAAGGGCTTTATGCAGCATCACTTGGGGCGCAGCACGTGACGTAGAGCCAGGTTCTCTCTAGGCGCGTAAAATATGTCGTGCATTGCTAGCAAAGATGGACGGTCAAAATTCCATTTTGGCAGAGGTGCCAAAATCCTTGCAAGGACCTTGGAATTGTGGAAGAAGAACAACTCTTAAGAAGGTGATGGTATGTGTGCTAGTTAGTCATGAACACGATTTTAGATTGTTTATTAAGGGCCATCAAGTGTCAAGTATTATGTTAAACGAACTCTATAGTGGTGGCACATTGACAGTATGCCATGGCAATTTTGGTGACATAGCCAGTGTTTGGCACTAAAATGCCTTTTAGAAAAAAAGTACACGTATTTTTAAACTGTCATTAGTGATGAAACGAAACAAAACGCATCCATATGAGATCCCTTCCTTATATCTCACCTTTACCGTCCCCAGGTACGGGACATGGTTACCTGCAGCATTGAGTCTTTCCATCCAGAGCCAGTGCTTTAAATGGGCAGGTGCTTCCAGGTACTGAGTACCTGCACGTCTTTAATTTGAAAAGGAGAGCACCTGCATCTCTCACTGGTGGGTCTATGCTTTTTTTTTTTATTTCAGTAATTTTTTATTGAAAATAAAGAGCATATTTACATGGTACAGGGTGAATCACATGGGGGAAAGGAAAGGAAAGAAGATAGGGAACAAGAAAAAGCGCACCTGGGGGGGGGGAGGGGCAAGCATTGTCTAGATTGGCTTATATTAGTTTGGCTCTTGACAGTCCATTCTCCAGTTTGCTTCATCTTCTTCTCGTCCGGCTTGCACGTTTCCAGTTTTCCCCCGTGCCCCCTTGCAACCTGTCTGATTATCTTTTCGCACCCCTGGTGGTGTGAGGGAGAGAAAAACGGAAGAAGAGAGGTGTAGGAGTATAGAGAGGCGAGAGAGAAAGATAGGCGCTGTAGTGACCTGACGAATAGGGACCGAGGACACTAGGACCCTGTGGGTCATGAGGGAGGTGACCAGGTCACCAGACACCACATCCGGTCAGGGGACAGGAAGAGGACAGACTGGACTGGAACGAGCAAGGGGACGGATGTGTGTGACCAGCGTCATGATAAGAAACGAATAAAGAATTGTATTTGCACCCACCTTGTGTCCAGCGTGTGATTGCACTACACGGAGCCTGCAGCAGGGACGTGACATCTGGCGACGAAGGTGGAAGGACTGCCACGTGTGAAGGATATCGACCGGCGTGATCGAGGTCGGCGAAAAGACGCAAGGAGCTACACAGGAGCCCACCCCGAGAGCGTCCAACGGAGCCACAGCAGAACGCGGTAAGAAGCGTTCGAGGCACAGCGCGAGTGCCAGAAATCAAAGCGCGAGGTCCTCGCGCTCGAGATAGGAGCGCGAGATCTCGCGAGAGCAAGAGCACATCTCGGCGGCCATCGAAGAGTCAGGTGGGGAGAGCCAATGAGAACCTAGAAGCAACGAAGGGGCCATCTCAGGGTCAGGCGAGCGAGATTTCAATCGCGAAATCTCGCGAGAAGAGAGCGGCCATTGTGAAAAACAGGACAACAGAAAGAAAGGCCATAGGAATCAACAGAGCGGCCATTCCAGAGTCAGGCGAAAAAGAGAAAGAAGAAGAAAAGAAAAGGCCAAGGACAGCCTAGAAAAGGCTACAAGAGACAAGAAAAGGACAAGGAAAGCCTAGAAAAGGCTAAAAGAGACAAGAAAAGGACAGAGAAAGCCTAGAAAAGGCTAAAAGAAAAGGAGAACAACAGAAGAAAAAGAAGAAGAAAAGACAAGAAAAGGACAAGGAAAAAAGAGGACACAAAAGGGACACAAGAGGAAAGGACAAGGAAAGCCTAGAAAAGGCTCAAAGAAAAGGAGAACAAGAAGAAGAAGAAGAAGAAGAAGAAGAAAAGACAAGAAAAGGACAAGGAAAGCCTAGAAAAGGCTAAAAGAGACAAGAAAAGGACAGAGAAAGCCTAGAAAAGGCTAAAAGAAAAGGAAAGAGAAAAAGGCAAGGATGGCAGACCCAAAGCCCAGCGCACAATACAGGAGCCCACTACCGTTCAACCTATCGGAGCCACAGGCAGGAATAAGGTGGGAGAAGTGGATCAGACGGTTTGAAAGATACGTAGAAGATACAGATGTAGCAGACGGAAAGAAACGAGGGCTGCTGCTGAACTTAGCAGGGGATGACGTAGAAGAACTTCTGGTGACACTGCCTAGCGAAGAAACAAAAACGTATGAACAACTAAAAAAATGCCTAACAGCCAAATTCGACCCACAACGAAACATTGACTTTGAACGATACACATTTACGGTTGCGTGTCAACGAGCAGACGAAACACTAGATGACTTCGCGACAAGATTGAGAAAATTGGTGACACATTGTGAGTTCGACAAATTCGATAACGAGCAAGCAATAAGGCTGAGGCTCATAGAAGGCTGTCGCGACACAGGATTCAGGGCAAGAATACTCAAGGAGCCGACGTCTTTGGAGAACATCCTGTCACTAGCAAGAGCAGAGGCGAGAGCAACGGAGCATGCCAAGGAAATGGAAAGAGGGAAGAGCGTTGAAATAGAAAACGCACACTTCACGACAAACAGAGATCGCACAGGCCGAGGGAAGAATGACTGGAGGGAACAAAAGGAAAGGAGACCACGCGAAGGAACATGTTTCCAGTGCGGAATGGGATTTCCTCACAGAGGCGCATGCCCAGCTTTTGGCCAGACGTGCAGAAGATGTGGTGGAAGAAATCATTACGCCAGTATGTGCCATAGTGCACAAGTCAGAGGCGACAAGGAAAGAACAGGAAGACAACAGGAGTCGACAACAAGACACGTCAGGTATATCGACAACGAAAGGAGAAGTATGTCACGAGGGTCAAGCGAAGAAGAGGAAGAAGAGAAAGTGCAAAGACTATACCACATGTCGGAAGTACACACAGAGCCAGCAGACAAAAGCAGCCGAGGGAAGACAGACAATGCAAAGATAAGAGTAGGAGCGCACGAAGCAGACTTTATACTGGACAGTGGTGCGACATGCAACGTCATGTGTGTATCAGAGTACGAGAAAATGGAAGTAAAGCCGACACTGAGAGCGTCCAAGGTAAAAGTGTTCACCTGGGGGGCAAAGAAAGAGGTAACGAATTTGGGAAAATTCACAGAGGACCTGAGGTACGAGGACAAAGTAAAGAAGGAGGACAGCAGGGACGTGACAGGCGCATTGTGTTGTCGAGTAGGATGCGTGTGTAGCTTTTGCAGTATTGTCTGGGCTTTTAATGGGAGAGTATCAGCGCTTGTCCTTAGCACATACGTGCTCTAGGACAGTGAGCACCTGCACTTTTATAAATCCATTTCAACCACTGTCCAGAGCTGGAGACTAGTGTGCCTCAGGCACACGCGGTCCCCTTGTTTACGGAGCGATTGTGGACCACGCAAAGAGCTATTCACAGAGCAGAAGGTTTCCTTGACTCCAAGGAAGGAGGGTGTGGAAGAGGTGACAGGGCAACAACTGGGCACTGACCGCCCACACATTGAAAGAGGAAGTGAAGCTCAAGGCTCTCAAGTGATGGTTATTTACAGAGTGTCACAGGAAGGACAGTTATCTGAACCACGAGGGCTGACGCAGCATATCAACAGGAGCTGGAATGTCCCTCATGTCCCGCCCCTTCCTGGTCCAGGGCCCGGTGAAGCAGCAAACCTTCGAATGCCCTGCTCATCACCGCCTCCATCCGCGTTCAAAGAACATCTCGGTTTTTGGAACAGACACCGAGGGGTGGATTAAAACACGCACGAGGCTTCCTTTTCTAAAAATAATGAGCTTAACGTGGTTTTCCAGCTGGCTTGTTGAGCTGGGGAGGGGGACATGCCCAGAAGACGAGAGAAAATAGAAGGATACTGCAGGAGAGACACGGTTCTGCTCCACACTATGGGTGCAAAGGCTGTTTTAGGATCAAACGTTCTCACAGGTTGACTTCCTATTCTTTCCCTTCCAACGTAAAAGAATAATGCTAGGGGTCAGATAAATGGGTAGAAACACATATAGCAATATATACAGATATTTAATAACATCTGCTGCATGAAATTCAGTAAAAGGAATGTACAAATCCACAATGGCATAACGGGGTTTAAATTAACGCGTCCAAATGTAGGGTCTGTAGTTGCTGTGGCTCTGGAGCACTACTCTTATTTTATATGGCCAGGAGCACCTCCCTGTCCACAGGGTGTGTTCCTCTAGCACAGTTAACGTTATATGGGTTTAAACCATAGGATCCCTTACTAGAAATTATACTGATTCCGACAGCAGACTTTTGTTTCAGTATTGTATTTCATTGTGGCTATTTTTTTCCTTTCATCCATCATTTCAGCATTGACTCCATTTCTATTTTTTTGTACTTCAGGTTTAAAAAACTACACTACATCCTTTCGCAGTGAGCCGACGTGTTTCACAGTGAGTAAAGTCTGCCCTGCACTTTTAAATATTTTCAACAACTCCGGTCCTGATAGGTAATCTGTCAGTGTGCTGTATATCCACAAAGTACGTCATATCATTCTATCAGTCTCCTACTGGCGAGTGAAAGTGCTGAGTGCCTCGTTCTGGCGGTCTCTTTTCGTAGTGTCCATTTGTAGGGGGGTCGACAGGCCCATGGGCACGATGAAGGGAGACAGCCAGATGAGACAAGCAGCGCATTTGCCTAACTGCTGAGCTGAACCGACACTGTGGAAGAACCCATTTCGATTCAGTAAACCTTGACGCCCAACAAAGTTTATATAAAGTCAGTGCCCAAGTGATAGATGACACAAAAGTGAGAACTACGATAAAATGTAGACCTGCTTCAAAAATTAATTTTGGAATAATAGGGCCTTCTTTTGCTCTTATATTGTTTGTTTTTTATTTCCCATCCAGTTACCCGTAAAGGTCCTTAGGCACTGGCCAGCTTTGTGTTTCCATTCAACATTGAGGCGCTCACACTTGGCCTAGGTGACATGTAGTGCTTCTCAGCCTCCTCAATAAATAAACAAATAAATGAATAACTGAATGCGAAGTCTCCGAATGAGCTCCCACAGCAGCACTGAGTAGCTTCCTACACATGCTGATGCACTGCTTCTTCTAATTAGAGTAACAAGAGGACCGTTGATTAATAATCACCACGAAAGGGCCCACTTGACAATGTTTTGCCAATGTAAACAAGATTTATTCCTGAAAAGAAAATTCATTTATGCACACGTAAATTGCAAGCGACTTATTCTGTAGACCAGTCATGTGTTATACATGTTTGAGATCTGCGCATTGCATATACCACTGTTGCACAATACGCGCATTCTGATTGAGATAGAAAAGTGTGCAAAACACTCAACAAGCTATAGTGGCTGCACAGGTCATACTTGTATACCTGTCTCACAAATTGTCCTTTACTAAGAATCTCTAGATAGTTCTTTGTTAAGCGCTTACATTGTCAGAGAACTAGAACACTTCTTTGCAAACTACAACTAGAGTTGGATTGGGGCAACAATCGGGCTTGGGCAGGTCAGAAAAGTGGGGCACCTCTGCAGATCGCAACCTTTCACAGTAAACTGCATGGTTACGATTATAGAGCTAAATGTTAGCAAACGTGCGTTACTGTAAGCATTCTAAGGCCTTCAGGGCAGTACTTAGATTGAAGATTAACATTCCAATGGAAAAAATATTAGTTGGAAGCTCAGGATAGTGAAAAATACTAGGAACTTATGTTGGCACAGACCTAGACTGCCTTTTACACTCACCAGGGGCTTTTAGATTTATTTTTTTACAGTACTTAAGAGAGGCCCTCCAATGCTCAGAGGGTGGTGAAAGGCGTATCTGTTTATTTTGTTTTACTGCTAACAGCACGTGTAAGTACCAATAAAGGGAAAATGCATATATATAGTTTTAAATATCATGAAATTGGCCCAGAGGCACTGGAGTGCTTTACATGAGCATCAGATAACATTACAGATGGTCAGATTTATTTGTTTTAGTTAATGTAGATTGAGTGATTTGCCTAGAATGACAGGATGCTAAACTGATGCTGGGAATCAAACCTGGTTTTCCAGTTTCAAAGTCGACTGAGGCCAAAATCTCTCCCTGTTGACTGCAGTAATTGATTTATGGCAGGCAAAAGAGAACAGCAGAGACTAATTTATCACTGCCTGTTCCATGAAGGGGAGAGAGACCAAAAGAACTGAAGAGCCACCTTGCTGGTCCTCACCAACCCCCCACCGCCCGCTCGAGTCCTTTCCCCTGTCCCAGTCCCTTCCAGAGCAAATGCTAATGACTTCCCATCAGCAGCTCCTTGAGGCTGCTGTCACACCATGAGGGAGCCAGAGGGCAGACACACATCATATGTGACAGCAGGAGCAGCCCATTGTCATTCTGCCTCTGACAATACGTCAGCCTACCCTTAATATGCATCAGGTCAGGCTCTTTACATGTATGCAAAGGCATTAACGACAGCCTTTGACGCTTTGCCCTGGTGGTGGAGACTGAGACGACCACCAAACACTGGCCCACTAATGGATTCCCACCATAGACCCGTCGGCTGGTGGCCGATTGCCCGCTTTGCCTATCCGAGGCTGACTGCTACTATGTCAGATTCTTAATTCTGCAGTGTTTAACTGTTGTCACTCTGTATTCTTCTGGTACTGGGTGCAAATCTGTAAGCAGTGTAGTGTTATCATTATGTTTGTGGACTGGATCACAAGGAAATGTATGTGAGCAACAAAAATTCTGAAACTGCAAACATGCGTAAGTGTAACTTACTTACTGGATAGTTGACACTTCTTCCAAAGACTTTACTTAATCATCCCTGTAATAATGGGATGGAAAGGATCTGGTCTGAGTAAATTCTCGAGGTACAGAGCCTTTAATAACATTCCAAATGCAATTCACATACTGATTAGTTCCTCTTTAATCAAATGAATACACTGATTGTTTGCCTTAATAACTCAGGATATGGGGTCTAAAATGCCGGATAGCTTGTCATCCACCAAAGTGAGCCTGGAGTGATAAGCTAACCAAGGAGGAAGCTGTGCAGGGCTCGACCGCAAACAAACATTAGCCCTGGCAAAAATGTTCAAACCAGCCCCTCACTGCAGGAGGCCATGACTAGAATGGATCCACCCTTGCATGTTTGGGTCACTCAGCCCTTCCGACTCTACAGCCTACTGAGCAAATGCCACAGTGGCAGAATGTCCGGTCCGGCCCTGAGGATGCTCTGTTCTCTACACACACATGTGCACCACTGCTTCGTAAACGGGCTTCCTTGGACCCCCGCCTCGCTATTATGATGTCTGCAAGAACAGTTGTTCAGATTTACTGAGGTAATACCTTTTTATATTTTTAATCCAAGAAGTTTGAATGGCATCCATTGGAGTATATAGCAGATATATCAATTGCTCAGATGTGTTACTGGACAGCCATTAGCTACAGCTGCATGCGCTATGCAGGGACGTGTTTAACATGCTGGTCACACCCAAAAGAAGGTGGTGCCTGCTCAGATGTTCATCTTTCTGAGATTTGTAAACTGATTAATATTATGTTGGGTGATGTTAAAACCCTAAAATGACAAGGAATTATTCCATTGTATTGACAGCCATGTAAATGGTGACATAATATGGTCAAATAATTGAGCTTTGATTGGATAGCTACAGCCTACACAATCTTGTTTTCATAGCATCTCTTTTTCTCAGGATTAGAATAGGTCTGAAATAACCAGTCTTAAGAGAACTCATACATTTGAGACTTGTTCATGTTCATCAGTTGAAGGATTATCCGGAAAGGTTTGTGGAAGCCTATTAGGGGTCAGATGGCTGGAAAGCTGTGCCAGTTATTGCAGATGAGCGGGCATCATGTGGAGATCTCTGTCACCGGAATGGAGATCTCCCTCTGGTAAAGTGTAGCGACTCTTCCCGATACTTTACCACTTGGAAATCTCTGCCCTGTTTGCAGAGATATCCTTATGGTAAAGAATATGCAACTTTCCTCTATATTGTATCATACAGAGATCTCCTACCCAACTGCAGAGTCTAATTGTGGCAAAGTGAAGGGAAAAGTAAAACAGTTAATTGAATTTGGAAAAAGTCTGTTAAATATTTTTATGATAAATGGTAATTTAAATTATTTTTTATATGTATTTTCTATTTAGAAGTAGAGAAATAAAATGCTACAGCACTATGCCTTAAATTTTGCATACAAATTAAATTGTTTAAATATATTAAATTACATTAAAATTATTTTCGAAAATTACATTGAAAAAAATCCCAGTTAAAAAAACAATATATATATTTTTGATTATGCAAATTATTTTAATAATATTTATTAAAATGTATTGGTGCATTTATTTGTAACTACACAAAAGGGTGTTAAAATATGTGATAACAAATTACAAATATATACTATTTTTTATATTTTTATACCATTAAATTATATATATATATATATATATATATATATATATATATATATTTTCAGTTTGAACTATTTGAATTAATTACATTTATCTTAACATTATTTCCTATGGGTTTTATTTTAAGTCCCTATCTCTAATATGTTTGTGGTATGGTGTAGCACTACCAGTGGCTGGCTATGGGTGATGTTGGACTTACTTCAGCTCTGAGTCGGAGTAATTTACTAACGTTTTGGGTCACTTTTTGGCTTTATTAACTTTATAAGTGCAGTTTGTGAATCTGAATGGGATTACTCTTTTGTGGGTGGGTAGACGTCCCTTCCTAAACCCCTCCCTGACCCTCACATAAACCCTCATTACTCCTCCCTATTAACAGTAGTAAGTATGCCCCATTTCCAGCCACTCCCCTCTGTCCCTCTCACATTTACTATTAAAATGTATACTTACACATGCAGAGACTCCTCAGTCTGGGTAGAGATCTCAGCACAGAAAAAGATAGGAGAAGTGGAGGAGTAACCTCTGCATGTAGGTTTGTGACTAGCATTTTGTAGTACGGTTTGTACTAAAAAATGCAGTTTCTGAAAAGGCTGCGAATCTCTTCAGTTTATTAGTGTGAGTTTTTCATATTCACAGTATGTATGACACATGTTTTCTGTGTTTAATGTGGTAGGTAATTGGGGTTGTGGGGAGCACTCCGGGTATATCCGAATCCTTTAAATTCATCCAATGGTGCTATGATTAATGAGGAGAGTCACTCCTGAACTTAAACACTGGCTATAGTGGGTTTTAGCCCACCTAATCATGCACTGTTCACTTGGTGCTCCGCACCTGAATTACTTCAATATTACACACCACTTTTTTGCTTTGTATTTGCACTTATTTACACATTTTATTTTCAACTTTTCAATTATGCTTCTTGACGTTTGTTATTTGCTTTTTTCATAACAATTTCCATACATATCTACAAATGCTCGTAATTCATTGTTTGCATTGCATTATTGCATTGAAATTATATACATGACGATTCCTTTTCAAACATTTATCGTTAGGCCCAATGCATTTCGGCGCCCGGACGGCGCCTTCATCAGGGGCAACTCTGAAAAAAATGAAAAAGTACGCAATGTAAGTGTCTAGTGTGTGGTTGGTCATGGGGGTGTTTTTATATATTTGATAAATAGCGTACCTGAGGTCAATGTTGGTATACTTGTTTGGTCGCCCAGATGATTATAACGCTATATGAACGGAGAAATGATAATGAAGGCTTGTTTAGTGGTTGTTTAGTTACTCTATAGAGAAAGTGCCTATGTTGGAAAAAAGACATACCTGCTTGTCTTGCTTTTTCTTAGCTGTAACAACAAGCACATATCTAATGAGTTTTCAAATTATATAATAAACAAAGGAGCAGTGTTTCAAAACATAAATGAAACACCCTACCTTGTCTTCGTTTTTACTCCTCGTCTGGAGATTAAAAAGAAAATGCCGCTCTGTTATTACCGTGTTAAGGCACGTTTTCCTAATCCTAAACACTTTGTCTATAACGAAACGTACCTGTACGGTCAGAGTTGCTGGCCGTCACAAAAAAACGCTATCCTGTGAATGTCCGATCGCCTAAGTTCAGAAAGTATGCTCGATATAAACTGAGGCTCCTCCACCCGTTTGCACGACTACAGAAACAAAAAACGGACTCGCTTGTAAAGAACGCTCAGTGTTGGGATATCTATGAGCGCCATGTTAAAGTGATGACTCTAATCGTGGGAATTGCTCTCGCTCAGATGCTATGTGTAATGACCTTCCAATAAACAAAGGTTAAATACAGATAACTGCTAACCTCGCATGTGTGAATATAAATGATGGTGTGTTATTATACGAATTGCCAGACTAATCTCAGTTTGCGAAAATTGTCTATCGCGATTATTGTATTTATGTCACTTTAAATGAAATATTGTTACAGTTGTATGCACTATTTGGAGGTCGCGGTTGTTCAAATGATTAGTGTCCGTGTGCGGTGTTACATGTTAGCATTATCTATTCCATAAACAATGGGATGACATACTTCCATACAGCGGTTTATGACGAACGATCGTTTACATGACTGTTATTCAGATATGACATGCTCTAAGTTCATTCCTTCAAACATATTAATCATTATCTAAACAAAATTATGAGGACATGATGATAGTTAGAATTAATGTTAAATCATTAAGACCCGGTTCACATGAATCTCAATTAGACGTATCCATCTCTTGTCCCCACTTGAATAATCAAAATCATGACATTTTATCTATGCATCAATTGTGATCAACACTCATTACTTGAATAGTGTTCAGGCATGATATACTTAATGTTCATTGCTTCAAATATTTGGGGAGTTAATGAAAGAAAATGCTAATGTCAGATCATAAAGTCTACAGATAACATGCCAGGTCGTATTTATCATTAAGACCTGTTGGTACCAAGGTCCTTAAATGCTTGATCCAAAATAGTTCTCTTTGCATCAATCTCTGGTGATTGTCTATACCTTGTTTCATGTGTACTTGTTCAATGATAAAGAACCTTAACTGTGAGATTGTATGTCTTTCTTCTCTCCAATGCAACACCAGTGGTGAGGTCAAATTCTCATTGCGGATACGACTTTTATGTTCCGTTATGCGTGTTTTTACTTTGCGTTCCGTCTTCCCGACATACATCTACCCACATGGACATTTAATGACATACACGACATTTTTTGTGTTGCAGTCACTTGAATGTTTTAAATGTATAAGTTTGCCAGTTGTAGGATGTGTGCATGTATTGCCTATGATCACATTGTTGCAATTAGTGCAGTTAAGGCATCTAGTTGTGCCCTTGTTGTTGGTCGATGTTGTAGGTTGTTGTTTCCGTTTAAGTCTTTCTCTCAAATTCGGTCCTCAACAATGTGATCATAGGCAATACATGCACACATCCTACAACTGGCAAACTTATACATGTCGTGTATGTCATTAAATGTCCATGTGGTAAGATGTATGTCGGGAAGATGGAACGCAAAGTAAAAACACGCATAACGGAACATAAAAGTCGTATCCGCAATGAGAATTTGACCTCACCACTGGTGTTGCATTGGAGAGAAGAAAGACATACAATCTCACAATTAAGGTTCTTTATCATTGAACAAGTACACATGAAACAAGGTATAGACAATCACCAGAGATTGATGCAAAGAGAACTATTTTGGATCAAGCATTTAAGGACCTTGGTACCAACAGGTCTTAATGATAAATACGACCTGGCATGTTATCTGTAGACTTTATGATCTGACATTAGCATTTTCTTTCATTAACTCCCCAAATATTTGAAGCAATGAACATTAAGTATATCATGCCTGAACACTATTCAAGTAATGAGTGTTGATCACAATTGATGCATAGATAAAATGTCATGATTTTGATTATTCAAGTGGGGACAAGAGATGGATACGTCTAATTGAGATTCATGTGAACCGGGTCTTAATGATTTAACATTAATTCTAACTATCATCATGTCCTCATAATTTTGTTTAGATAATGATTAATATGTTTGAAGGAATGAACTTAGAGCATGTCATATCTGAATAACAGTCATGTAAACGATCGTTCGTCATAAACCGCTGTATGGAAGTATGTCATCCCATTGTTTATGGAATAGATAATGCTAACATGTAACACCGCACACGGACACTAATCATTTGAACAACCGCGACCTCCAAATAGTGCATACAACTGTAACAATATTTCATTTAAAGTGACATAAATACAATAATCGCGATAGACAATTTTCGCAAACTGAGATTAGTCTGGCAATTCGTATAATAACACACCATCATTTATATTCACACATGCGAGGTTAGCAGTTATCTGTATGTAACCTTTGTTTATTGGAAGGTCATTACACATAGCATCTGAGCGAGAGCAATTCCCACGATTAGAGTCATCACTTTAACATGGCGCTCATAGATATCCCAACACTGAGCGTTCTTTACAAGCGAGTCCGTTTTTTGTTTCTGTAGTCGTGCAAACGGGTGGAGGAGCCTCAGTTTATATCGAGCATACTTTCTGAACTTAGGCGATCGAACATTCACAGGATAGCGGTTTTTTGTGACGGCCAGCAACTCTGACCGTACAGGTACGTTTCGTTATAGACAAAGTGTTTAGGATTAGGAAAACGTGCCTTAACACGGTAATAACAGAGCGGCATTTTCTTTTTAATCTCCAGACGAGGAGTAAAAACGAAGACAAGGTAGGGTGTTTCATTTATGTTTTGAAACACTGCTCCTTTGTTTATTATATAATTTGAAAACTCATTAGATATGTGCTTGTTGTTACAGCTAAGAAAAAGCAAGACAAGCAGGTATGTCTTTTTTCCAACATAGGCACTTTCTCTATAGAGTAACTAAACAACCACTAAACAAGCCTTCATTATCATTTCTCCGTTCATATAGCGTTATAATCATCTGGGCGACCAAACAAGTATACCAACATTGACCTCAGGTACGCTATTTATCAAATATATAAAAACACCCCCATGACCAACCACACACTAGACACTTACATTGCGTACTTTTTCATTTTTTTCAGAGTTGCCCCATATGAAGGCGCCGTCCGGGCGCCGAAATGCATTGGGCCTAACGATAAATGTTTGAAGAGGAATCGTCATGTATATAATTTCAATGCAATAATGCAATGCAAACAATGAATTACGAGCATTTGTAGATATGTATGGAAATTGTTATGAAAAAAGCAAATAACAAACGTCAAGAAGCATAATTGAAAAGTTGAAAATAAAATGTGTAAATAAGTGCAAATACAAAGCAAAAAAGTGGTGTGTAATATTGAAGTAATTCAGGTGCGGAGCACCAAGTGAACAGTGCATGATTAGGTGGGCTAAAACCCACCATAGCCAGTGTTTAATGTGGTAGGCACAGAAAGTACCATCAACTCGTACAAATTAATTCTTGGTAACTGCACCAAAATTAAAATGAGCATTGGGAGGATAATGTATCTCAGCTGCTGGTACCAGGCCTGTCCTTCAGTGGTTCCTCATTAAAGGATTTCATCAGGTGAAGACTCTGCCATGCAGAAGATTGAGCTTTTTGTAAAAAATATACCAGGTGGCATTCTCTTTTATGCAAATATGAGTGAAAAGGAGGGCAAATAGGCAATGGATATAATGAGGAAATGTAGAAAAAACTAAAGTTATTTTTCTCTTCGTATCTGCTGCATGGTCACAGCAATATGCTAGTGATAGAGTTACACTTCAGACCATTTCCAGTCGATAATTTATATGCGCAATAATCATATGCCTCCTTGCAAGGTGTGTAATCGAGTTTGCAAGGAACTCAAAGATGAAGACCCAAGTCAGATAAAAAAAATTGAAGTCACATTTTGATGTCAACCTGCAATTCCTGAAGTGAATACCCCTGTGCCAGGGAAGAAAATATAATTCTGAAGTTTACAATTAGCTCTCCTAAAGAAAAGAACATTGAAGGCATATTGGATTTTTCAGTGGTAAAGAACTGTAAGAAATGAAGGGTTCTTGGATTGTCAACTGAGTTGACACTTGTACTGGTTTATTTAAATGTAGTCCAGTACAGGTTTTTGAATTCAAGTGCCATTGCAAGAGGCTAAAAGATTGATAAAGAGGATCTTAAAAATGCATTTAAATATGTAATGTCTTACAGCCTTATTACAAGTTCAGCGGTCTTCCTGTAGGACCGCCACCACAGCAGACGCAGGTAGACCGCCAAGCCCATGGTGAACCTGCCCGCCGGATTCTGAGTTAAATCGGTGGCGGGCGGTACGGCGGTGATATCACAGCGGTGGGTATGTTAGGCTCATAGTGGAGCCTAAACAGCATACCCTTTTGTGACAGTGCCTGAGGCACGTTCGTGCACGGCGTGGCATGCACCATGTCATGCATGCACCATGTTGTGCATGCCACACAGTGCACGCACAACCATGCGCTTTTGGGGCGGACATCATGTGTCACCCGCAAGAACCCTCATAGGCAGATTTCACCGGGGACCCTGTTGAGGGCCTCTTCCCATGCCTTTCCACCAAGCATTTGATGATGGGTTCTACACCATGAAATGCCTGGTGGAAAGGCGGGTTGGAAGCCACTCAGTGGTGCAAGTATCGGCACCGTCGCGATTCCCACCTGCTTTCCACACCACCACCATCGTTGGATCCGGGATTCTGGCGATGGTCTTGTAGCAATCCCACTGCAACCATCATAACACTGCAGTTGGACCAATGGGGTGGTGGCAGTCAGACCGCCACTGCAAGTATGGTGGTCCTGGGACAACCATACTTGTAAACAGGCACTTCATATTTTTGTATTTAGTGTTACGTTTGCCTGAAACTGAGATTGCCAATCAAACTGTAATTTAAGATTTAAAATAAATAAATACAAATGAATGCAGTGACTGTAATACATTGGCACAGGAGTACAGAAATGATTACGTGTGAATAATATTTTGTGATGTGCCAGTACGTGCAAAATATCTCAATTCATGCAAAGTGACTCAACACATTACAAGTGTCCTTCGATGTGATGATGAAAAGTTGGCCACCCTCATTTTAAAGGCGAGACTGTATCCATTCACTACCATCAGCCATGCTATTGACTGTTCCAGCGATGGTTACACAGGTTTCATAGCAACCTTGACTCTTCTGGGGACACTGTGGTCAAGCAGCCAAGGCCCCGTCTTATAATTGATGGAGTGAATGTTGATTCCAAATAAAATAAAACACAATGCTATGGTACTCTTTCGGATGTAGGGTTTCATTTTAAAAATAACAAGACCATAAATAACCCAGCCTGTGATAAGGCACATCCTTGCACCAGTGTGGAGTGCTTTCAAACTCTAGTTACGCCTCATAAGGAAGGAAATGCATTCCTAGGGTCACCTTGCGCTGCTGCAGTTGAATTGTGCAGCACTGCACTCCACTAACAATACACTGCAGTTAATATATGAACGTTTTCTCATTAGGGGAAGCGATGGCGGGGAGAACACATTAGTTGGAGTACAGTTTAACTATGTAAAGCTCCACTAAAAATACACAGCAATTATCTAACCCTGTATTTGCAGTGCGGACACACAATGAACAATGCAAGCTCGCAACCTCTCACATAAAACCAAGGAGATGAAGTCCGAGCACTGGGCCGAGGGGAGGTGAGAGGGGTCCATGTCCCTTTTGCATTCAGGCTGCATATTTCTCATGTAAAAAAAAGGAGATGAAGTCCAAGCATGGGGGGGGGGGGGGTAGGGGCAGGGCGAAGGTGCCTTGTCCCTTTTGCGTTTGGGGTGGAGATTTCTTCTCTGTCGAGATCTGTTACTAGAGAAGGAGCGCTCGGGAAAAGCGCTCATAATGTAATACAACAGTGGACCTGAAACAATGCCCTAAAATTGCATTAGCATATGTTTAGGAGTAGTTGGTCGCTGCTCTCGGGGAGGGCTCAACCCTGGAAAAGGCATGATGCATGCATGCAATGGACTAATGGGGACAAAGAATAATGGAGAGACGTGGAAGCCAGCAAATGGCAAGCCTATGAGAAGGCTGAAGTCTTCAAAGTATATACAGCATGTCTCTTCGAGACAGCGCATGCGCACCATCTAGAGCCGAGACCTGATGCGTTATCCTTTATGAATCTTAAATTGCTTATAAGTTACACTTCTCTGAGGGCTTCCAGTAAGAGCAACGGGCTTTTTAAATGTTAAATTGAAGGAAGCTATGAGCAAGTGTTTACCACAGGAATAACTGAACTTTTAGCACTGGGAAATACGAATTTGGACCTTACATACCTGTAATTATGTTAACTGATGAACTGTGAAAATTGGGATCACCCTTTCCCTGGGTGTGTAAAGAAGTGTAACTAACTCAAACATTGGTCAAGTGTGAACCACTTGGTTAAGTGTGGCCATTAGGTTTTCCCATACAACTATTTTTTATTGATAATGGAGGATGTACCATACTACGACAAATGGACATAATAGTCGAAATATAATGTAATAAAGTAACAAAGTGAAGACACAACACAACCAATAATGTATGTTTCCTATAAAAGGTTTCCATCATTATGGGTCCACATTTCGGCCTAAACCCAATGGCACAGCATAATGCTACTTTTTCATTTTTCATTCGAATCTTGTTTCTCCATTTTAATCCATGTACTCATTCGCTTATTCAATCTTTTCACTTGAGTCCAGTTTATCCCACGCGCAGGGTGATGCAATTCTCAAAATGTAGCGCCATAATGAGGGAAACTAGTACCCAAGTGCCACCTGGGCAAGGCACTTCACCAGTGAGCACGCAACGTTAAATAAATAAGGATAAATAATGGATGAAATTTAATATCAAAAAAGTGTGCATTCCCTATCTTTATGATGTACATCCTATAAAAGGTTACACATTTTTTCTGTTAAAAAACGAAGAGCGTTTGAGCAATCTCCAAGACAGTATCTACCATGTTGGCACATGAAGCAAATTAAAGATAGGGATGTGATGAAAGTGTAAAAATAAATATGCTAAGTACCGTTGTAATCTCTTTGAAAGAACATTGAATCTTTACATTAATCATGATACTTGGCAACTGCTATAAGAATTGTGAGCATGAATTCTATTTGACAAATGTGTGTGTTATTGTCCGACCCAGGTGCAGGAGACAACCTATTTAGACTGATAGTGTCCTGGTAAAAAAGCAAATCATGGACTAGAGTACAATATCTGCGTAAAACACTTTAACATAATGGTGGCTGGTGCTCTGCCAACTTTTAGTGGCTTTTTGATCGTTTGCATTAATATAATCTCAGATTAACCAAAAAAAACTTCTGACCAAGCACAGAGGATTTAAAATCTTTTTTAACAATCCAGCCTATGAAGCAGGCCAGTGAATAGCGGCAAAGTGATTTTCCAATGGACGTCACAGTACTCTTGCATACTATGATTGCTAGCCATACACCATTACCCATTTGCCGGGAAAAGGTAAGCAAGAGCATATAAGTGGGTAGACTGTTCGCCACAAAGAGGTGGGTCACCCCTACCATTAAGTTGTACAAAAACAAAATGTAAATTCGTGAAAATAGGCTGCAAACACGCTTGTCACATCTCCTTATCTCCTAGCCCTACACCTACTGTTGGAATTAATCTGTGACTATAACTATAACTATAACTGAGAAGGTTTATAAACTACAGGCAATACTAAGATGCTTCATAGAATACATATCTGCACAAGTTTACACTTACAACTGTATGGACTTGTATGTATCTATATAAGGGCTTCTAAACCCCCATGTGGTGCAATAGCAGTTTCTTGCTATATTATTGAGAAAGGATTCAGCAATACAAATAGAACTGGTAGAAATGCTCTTATATTTAAAAGCCGTCACACGGAACAACTACTCACATCTGCTGTTTACAGCATGTGCTGCACTCCTAGTTTATAGGAGAAGAACGAAGTGGGAGCTGCGGCGAAGTCAATCCCACCGGCAATGCACCTTCATCGGACCAACTTTCATGTAGAACCCGATCTCCTCTCGGCTCACAGAGAAAGTTTTGCTGAAAAATTTCTAAATCCCACGTTTTGGATTTTGGTTGGAAGAGGCCACTTTAGCATCAAACCAATGGTCCAGGATATGGGTGGTCACCACTTGGGGCTAGGGCTCACTCCAACAGGGACCAGCAGTGGCAGGTAGGTACGAGTGTCTCTAGAGCTTGTTCTGTCTGTGTAACTCACAAAGGATGCCAGCCAGCTAACCCTTGGAGTCATTCTGGTGGTCCTAGGTTCAAGAAGCAGATCCAGTCTTCTTTCCTCTGGCAGCAAGGCAGTAGGATAGTCCTTCTAGCAGCAGTGCAGTCATTCTTTTGAGTTTTCCACAAGTCCAGAAATGATCTTATTTGCCCCCTTTGTCACACCTTGCTGAGCCTGATTCCAAAATGTCTGGGGTGACAAAAGCAAGGACAGGCCAGGTGTCAGGTTCTTTTGTGTGTGCAGGAGGCAAAGCCCTTTGAAGTGTAAGTAGGACTAGATACAGCTCCACCCCAACGACCCTGAAAGGATGGCCCACCTAGGCCCCACCTGGTTCCCTCTGTCTCACTGTCGGGTGGCAATACACAACCTACAACAGCAAAGTCATGTGACCCGAGCTACTGGCAGAAAGGCACAGTACATTTGGGCACAGAAACACCAACTTTCTAAAAGTGCATTTTTTACAATTGTAACTTAAAATCCAAGTTTACCATTAAAGAGGATTTTTCAAAAGACCCAAGAAGTATTTTTCTACCTGCTTTCAATCCAAAGTTAGCACTTATTACATGTAATAAGGCAACCTATTGTAAGTCCCTGGGAGATGTAAGCCTTACAATAGTGCAAAACAATTGTAGGTGTTTTTCACTACCAGGACATGTAAAACGTAATCCCACATGTCCAACTTTTTAAATACCATGGACCCTGGCCTAGGAGTTTTTAGAGCCTACCTTAGGGGTGACTAATATTGAAATGGAAGGTTTAGGCCTGGCATAATGTTTATTTTGCCAGGTCGAAATAGAAGTTTAAAACTTCACTACAAGGTGCAGTGGCAGGCATGCAACATGTTTTAAAGGACTACTTTAGTGGGTGGCACAATGAGTACTGTACGCCTAGTAGTAGCATTCAGTTTTAAGACCATGAGTACATGTAGTACCCTTTACGAGGGACCTGTAAGTAAATTTAAAGTGCCAATTTTAGCATGTTTTAGGGAGAGAGCACAAGCACTTTTGTCTAAAGGCCACCAAAAATTAATTCAGCAGAACAGGAGGGGTGAGGGCGAAAAGTTTGGGGGTGATCCTGCGGAGAGGACCAGGTACAACCCTCTTAGACTCTGTTGAGTAGCTTGGTTGAACAGTGAAGTCCTAGTTGAAATGTGATGTTGAGTCAAGTCCAAGTTGAAATGTGATGGGGAGACGGTTGTGCTGTATATAATTAAACAACAACATGAAAGATCTTACCTCTTTGTGGGGGCACATTTAGTATCTAGACTACCGAGGGTGCATTCATGCCACAACAGATATTGTCTAATGTTACCGGAATGCAATGTACAAAAGCAAACATTGGCATAGTGAGGGAATGTGGTAACCACATAAAATCATCACTTGGGTCACCTTCTTTAGTGGATAGACAGTTCTTGAGCAGAGACCCTCTGATTTGTTAGTAGAGAGGGTCTCCTTGTGCTCCACGTCCATGCGCCTCGATGACTCTGGATTCCTTGAGCTGCTTGCGCCTTCCATGCAGGTAAACTTACCAGCAGCCGCCCAGGCGAGCAGAGCTTTAGAGCAGCATTAGATTAAAACTTAGCAAGTAAGAAACAGGCAAAACACAGCCCCACATTCAGGAAGCACAACCGATGGAGGTCTGAATGGATGTAGGGCCTCCAGTTGATGGGAGAGGTTCCCGTTTATATGCACAGTTTTTGTCAGGGAAGCAGCACTCTGCCAGTCTAACCTAGAACAATTTTAAAGTTTAAGCATCTAATCAGTCAGCTGGGGCAGGGTTTCCCTCATGACGGGGGTGCTGAGTAGAGCAGGGTTTGCACTGCTCCCACACAGCACTCACCACGAAAGTGCATTCCCCAGGAACATTCTCCATCAGAGAGGCCCTGGGGACAAAGGAGTAAGAAGGAGGAGTAGTGAATACGCTGATGTCCTGATGATTCTCTGAGGGCAGCAGCCAGCTCCTGTCTTACATTCACTCTCCATGCCTTAAGTTATTTGTGATCATCTAAGGTAGCCCTATTGATAGGTGCACCGAAGATGCCCCCGTTGAGTGAATCCCCTCTCTGATATTCACAATCAATATTACTATTGTAATGTAAGTTAATGCCAGTAAAATTTCACGTTAATTAAAAAAAAAATAATAATAATAAGGGGCTATTTTCACCCAAGATTTCCTGACCTAATCTACCGTTTGGCATCACCGCTGTGTACAGCTCTTGGGCCCAAAAATTAAACAAATGCATCTACCAATCAGAAGGGGCAAAATGTACTGCAGAGTGGACAATACCGTACCACCAGGCGGAAACCTGGCTCTGGACAGTGGTGCTTTTCGACTCTTTGTGGAATGAATTGCATGTCCTCTTTACAATGGACTTCTGCATGCGCCGTGGTCGATTGATCGATTGATCGGCCATCCTTGGCGCAGGTCAGTGGCAGGAAACAATCTCCTTACGGAGTGGGTGACAGAAAGCCATGTACGAGCAAGTGCTTTGTAATTACTCAGATAATGTGAAGCCAAAATGCAGGGTTCCCACCATCACCGGCAGCAACAATCATCAACACAACGCTCTGATGCACAGAAATCTATAGGGTTTATAAACAAACCAATCATTGCCACTGATGGAAATGCTGCAGACAATGCTTCCGGAGACATAAACCATCCTTCACGCCGGAGTTTTTTGTTTTACGAAAATCAATGTTCGTAACAAACCAGTGTATCATTTTAGAAATGCTATCAACGAATGTCGATACTGGCGGGTCAATGCGGCCCGCGTAGGCCAAAAAGGCACAGTGCAATGTTAGGGCTGCTGCACTGCAGACATGACTAATCGAGCGCTCGTCTCTCCTCTGCTAACTGTAAACTAACTCAGAATACACTGAACACATGAGCGCAGCCTTCTCTAAACCTGTCGTGGCTGAGCAGGTGCAGCCACGTGCCTTGAAAGCTTTGAAGGTTGTTTGGTCAGAAAATTGAAGATTTTGTTATTGTGCTTTGAATGCGTCCAGTTGATCTTACGAATTTATGGTATCAACGTACAATATGGCTACGCGGGAGGCTGCCATTAACCAACACAGAAAAGGGCCAATACATATGACATCTCCTATCAGTAACCAAGAGCAAAATAAAGTGCAGTCCCATGTAAATGTTGATGAAAATCCACAGAAGTCTCCGATTACTGCTCGAAGTGGAATTGTCTGGGTTGGTATACATCCCTGTGGATTATAACGGGATTGCTATGTTTATAGACTACACGGGTGTAATATCTATACAACACTGTCAAAGAAACTGTAAAGCGTTTATTAAAAACAATTCTACCTAGACCTTGATTCAGATTGGCACGGTACCAGGGCGATGGTGATATCGCATGAGATTTTTTTTACTGTTACTGCCTGGGAAAATTGCCCAGTACAGTGCAATTACGAGTAAAACCGAATGGAATGGGAAACTACCACGTGAGATTGATTTTTACAGTTGTAAATCCACAAGGAATTCGCCATTCAATGGGATTTTAGATGGTAAAAAATTATGTGCATGCCTGTGTATGAGAAGGGCGTGAGGACGGTGGTTCGGGGGAGTAGGTGAGGGAAAAATAAGCTATTTTTCTAGCTGTGGGTGACTAAAGAAAACAAATTCAAAATGAAGCCTGGATGCTAATCCAGTGGCACAGTGAGCATGGGACCCACATCTGGGCATACCATTCCCACTTAGGGCAACAAAAACAAAAAGCACACATGATGGATGGATACTGACAAAATTAAACATTCACCCCATCACAGATCTGGGTTTAATCCATTGTTTCTTTGCTCACAACACCACCCCAGTAAGGACCCATTAATTTGCAAATACGTCTTGACCCTGCTCCAGATGGGAACAGTCCAGCCCGGACAGCCAGGTGAGGTCGTCCCTGGACTGGAAACAAACACCCAGAGACCAGCTTTGCGGTATCACCCCTCATCAGCCAGGATAGCTTGAATCCACTGGCACAGTAAGCACAGGATTCAAGTCTCGGCATACCCTTCTCACTTAGGGTGACAAAAGCAAATAAACAAATGATCAATGAATTGCTGAACAAATCTCCACTCTCTTCACAGCCCTGAGAATGTAGAATACATGGTAAGCAGGCAGTGGAGAGTTGAATTCTCCAAATTGGAAGTGGGGAAGGCTGGTGGCACATGGACAATTGGAGTATTTTGAACTGGCATTCAAGTGAGCCCTCCCCCAGAGACACTCTTATAGGCTAGAAAGTGCCACACCTGACGCAAGACAAGACATAGGAGAGGATAATGGCATACCACGGTCATAGCTGGAGACGGCAGCCCCCGTGTAGGGCGAAGCTTAATTCCAGGATATGGCTACTGAGTGTGCAAATGCCTTGAGGGTCTTGAGATCAAGGAAGATCTTGCAGGCCCCTGTTCATCCTGAAAGGCTAGGCCTGTGGGGCCTTGTTTGTACTACCTGATAGATATCTTGCAGTGGGGAAATAATGTATTATCATGGAAGTAAGAAAGAAGAAGCCCAGTACAGACAAGTTTGTTAACAGCCGGGGGACACTGCGGTCCTGAGGCCATTGAGGGTCTATCCCACTGGCTGAGGCGGATGCAGAGAACTTTTTATAAGTGGAAAGCGGGATAATGAAATTTATGAATGCATTTCCCGCAGACTTCAATGAGAAAACATAGCCTACATTTTTAGCAGTGAGCACTTCGAAGAGGAAATTAAAGAGCTTGACATAGAAAGCCACACATGTAGAGCAGTCCAGATATAAAATGGGAACAAGAATCAATGGTCCATAACACAAAATCAGACACTGTGACTTCACTATATAGAAAGTGGGATCTGACAAGAGATGTCTTGATGTAAGTATGCTGAGATTAAACTACAAATTACAACAATTGCTAGATATTCTGCACTGAGGAGTGATGTTGAGTATACCTGCGAACCTCAACTAAATGGAGACGAGTGACAAATAAGCCAAAGTCCACTCTATACTGTGGCCACTTTGCAGTGCCGTTGGACAGACAGGGAGGTCCACCACCAATACCAAAAGCCTACAGGCTCCTGAGGAAGTTGTAGGGAATAAAATAAACCTCAGAATTAAATATTGTATAGGGAAATGCACATTTACTTCTTAGGTCTTGCCTACAGACAGCTTTAGCTATGTGGCGAGAGTGCTCCTGCCAACACACACCACACAACTTAGCACACAACATAAAACATTCACATCCACATCCACATGGTGATTCAGTAGTCTTAAGGGGTGTATAAAAGCAGGAAATGACACCGCAGTCACATGACAAGTATTTGAAACTTACCTGTGATCAAGGCTGAATGGATGCCGAAACGCGTCAGGATTTGAAACAAGCTGTCCTCGCTGTTATGCAGAAATAAAACACCCTGTTGTTAAAAGTCTGGTGTGCCGCGTGCTCCTTTGAAGAGTTTACAAGGGAGTTGTGGTATATATATATGAAGACGCTGCCTTTGGAAAGCCTCTTTCAGCCATTGACTTTTGTGGTTTAGCTGGTTTTGTCATTGGCTTACAGGGCTGTCCATCGACGTTGTTATCAGCCCATGGCATTTTGCGGATGTAAAGAACCAAGTGTCTCTACTCATTGCCACACACAAAGTCAGGGCACAAGGCTGTGAGTACATACAGTTCCCAACCCATCCTTTTTCAGGTTTCTCCACTGGGCTGCTCATTTTATAAGTATATGGTTTGTTCCTTTGTGAAGATCACACTGCTCTCCCTCCTCCGGAAGGTTGATCCTCACCATGTGTGCCCATTGAGTTCCTTGATGCAGGAGGATGAGATGTGGCCTAGTCGCCACAGCTGCCAACTGTGGAACTAGGGAACCAGGTTTGAGTCCCGGCCTCAGCTCAACCTCCTGTGAGTCTAGGCAAATTACTTTATCTCCCTGAAACTTCAAAATTGTGTAAAGCAATTTGGGGCTCATGTAAAGCACTCTAATGCTCATGGGACACGTTTGCGCTGCATTTCCACCTGGACACTCCTCTCCATGTGAGCCCGGCTGGTTCCCTTATTCAACTGCTGCTGATTTCCATCTTCCGTCTGGGGCACCCCTTTCACATCCATTTAGCGTGTTCCTTAATGCAGCTACTGCTGTTCTCACTCCCCAGATGGGGTGTGTTCGGTGGATTTACTCACACAGCCCCTGCTGCTCTCCCTTTCTATCTGTTGGCAGGTCTGTATCAGCTAAACCTCTAACTTTTGTCCAGCGCAAAAGGAAACCAGTTTGCTTTGCCAATGGTTTCCCTATTTTGTTCTTACTCCAGTCAATTGCTTATATTATATTCCTTCATGCCATGATACTGTGCTCTTTTACTCCTTTGCCCACATTATTACAAACAAACACAGATAAACATTTGCTTAAAGCTATTTGCCTAGTCCATAGTATTTCAGTGTTACCCTATGCCACATGCATTGGATGCACATGCCTGGGTGGCCATCTTGGAATACTTTCTATTAGAAACACATTGCATCATGGCCGCCCATGCTTGTGCACGTTTCTCAAAGGATTTGTTTCTTCTTTGAGCCAATGTCAATGCAAGCAAGCAATGCAGAGCCAATGGTTTGTCAATCGACTTTCTGAGTGTTAGCAGCTCCTATTATCTAAGCCCTCAGGAGCAATTATAAATAGGGAATATTATAATTGATTCAAAAGGTGGGACATCAATATTGATCTTTCTAAGTATTCTTCATCTTATTCAGAGGAGCGCACATACATGTTAAGAGTTTCTGGACGGAGGATTGGTGGCCGGCAGAACTGTACCCTGTGCCCAGTAGAACTGCAGAAACCTAGCCATAAATTTAGAAGATCAGTGTCTGCTCCAAAAAATCTTTAGATGGCTTTCACTGAGCTCAGGCAAAACACTCACCCAGGCTCTAGTAATCAGTCGCCTAGATTATGGCAATGCCCTGTTCCTTGCCCACAAGGAATCCCTTCGGTTGAAACTACAAGTCGCCCAAAACACTGCTACACATATGGGAATCAACTTGCCTCCAAGAACCTCGTCAGTCCCCATACTTAGAGCACTGCACTCGCTCCCCATTAGCAAGAGAGCACTGCTTAAATTGCTCTGCCTGACATACAAATCTCTGTCAGGAACAGGCCCAAAGTGCCTCCAGGATAGGCTCATCCCTCACATTCCAAGCAGGAACCTGCGATCAAGCAACCAGTCTCTTCGATGCCCCTGACGGATTCGCAATGCCAAATATGGAGGCCGAGCCTTTTCCCATCTGGCTCCGCTCCACTGGCACAAACTTCCTCTGTTCATTTGCATGCGCCCAAGTCTAGCTGAATTAAAATATCCCCTTAAAACCTGGTTGTTTTAATGCTTCATTTACCACACCTACCTGCTGATTCAGCACCGAGATGTCTCTTCGGGGATGAGTTGTGTGCTATATCAAGATTTAAATACATAACATAACACTAAGCCAGATTACCAAAAGGGATGCCTGTGGAGAGTGACAATTTCTCATTGAAGTGTTCGCCTCACTCATGTTCTTCAGTGCATTTTACAAAATGTTGTAGTTAATGTAAATACTATGTACCTAACTAACCTAAGTTTAACATAATAACATCCATAGATCCCTGTTCACAAAGCTATTCATGCACGCAAGTTCTCACTTCTAAATTCATTTACTCATGAGCACCATTACCCCATGAAGTTTTGTGTAAAACAATTCTTTTTTGGGAAGATAGAGTAACAGAAGGAAGCATATATAAATATAATATTGAGTTTTTCATGTAAAAGTCACAGAATACCTCCACTTTTTCAGGGCTTCAATAGTACTCTTTATATAGCATATAGATTCATAATCTTAGCAATTCATTTCCGCACTTTTCTATGTCCAGAGTTGGTTATACTATTCTGTTTCTAATTTGTCGTCCGCAAATGTCGATACAACATAAGCGGCCACAGCATATCACATACACAGTTGATCAAGAGAAGAACAAATTCCCATCAGTTCCGTTGATTCTGTATTATTGTGGATATAATCCGAACTGGCTGAATCACCAAAAGAGCATCTCTGCTCGAACTTGCCTTCAAGTATCCCAGGACGTTGTAATTATTGAGGAAAAGTAAATTCTACTTGAGGAAAACTAAATTCTACTCACACCCTGAGACATTTTGCAAATGTACTTCTGTAAGTACAAGAGTAAATCCCTTTCTTGGGTGGGAATGGGAAATGAACACTCCAAAATTGGTGGAGGTGTAAAGCAAGGGACTACCCCAGAGGGAAAAATATTTTTAATGGGAAGAATAAAAAAAATCTGTATAATTTCACACATTGTAATGCATTTTCCTATATCCAATTATATGCTCTGTACATTTTTGTGATAAATTCGCTTGGAAATCTATTTTAATTTCATGAATACAGAAATAGGTACAGGTACCCAGGCGAGGTTTTGGATCCATAGTATTTACTGTGACTTCATGAAAACCGGAGACACTCTCACAAAACTGATACCTGTTGCTCAAAGATCCTAACTGTGCATGTTGATGCTGCAGCATTTTAACTGCTCTTACTAGCACATTGATGAAGCATCACTTTATCAGGCAGTTTTGCATGTTACATCTACTTTTTGCGTCTCGCCGACAAGCTGTCTATTGCAAGGTATATATGTTAGCTTACAGTAGGTCTAGAGTCTAAACAATTGCTTATCACTGCTTGGCTTCATTGTCACTATCATTTGCTTGATTCTTATTAATCATTTTCTGTAGGCTGTCCTTCCTCTTGTTTATGCCGCACCCCTGGAGCATGAGCGCAGTGGACGCATTGCTTGTATTCTTCCGCTGCCCATTTTTCAGGTGCTTTTTTTTTATCTTAAGCACTCCATGAGAGTGCTTATGCTTTCCAACTACCTTCCTCATGTACTTCTCCCCCTGTAGTGTAGTTCCTATTATCCCAATAGGCTCTGCGCATTGGAATAATATCTTCAATATTATAGACCTAGGGCAGAGGTTAACTAGGTCTTCTACCGGCGATATTAGACTTAAAGTTTTGTGTTTGCCAGCTAGCTCAGAGTTCACTAGAAACTTTCTCGAATAGGCAAGGAGGATTTTAACCTCCCTGGATAGACAAGAAGGGATTTAGTTTCTGACAACCATAGAACATGACAACTTTGCTCTCCCCTAATCAAGAGTGTATCTCTAGAGTCGTGTGAAAACAAAAGACAACTTATTTTACTCAGTCAGTTCAGTGCATTCTTAGTTTCACCAGATTGTAGAGAAAAGGAAAAGACGGGCGTGTTCAATAAAAGATATTATTTATTGATCAGTCTCCTTTCTCATACAAGAGAAATGAATCGCTATTATTGTAATACTTATAGTTAAGTAAAGTGCATACAGTAAAGACAGAATTATAAAATAATACTGTAAAAGCATTGATATGGTTTCTGAGCCATATGATACTTTAAAATGGATAAAATAGATACATACATATATACATTTGACTAATTATACTCAACTGGTGCTTCTAACCTCGCCTACCCCAGTGTACCTGACCTAAGCCTAATACGTGGGCGGGAGTAAATAAGTAGCAGTTTAAGTTAAGTTTGTTTGCCAAGGGACTGACTCAAGAATTCTCTGCAAGGGGTTATTCAGTTCTGTACCTGAGATCTAGAATGATGGAGGGCTGGTATCTCTTATCCCAGGTCTTGATATTCCAGCTGCCAGCGAGGGCTGCTTGGAAGCGCCGGAGCTGGATTTCTCAGCAGGAGAAAGGCAGCGTCTCGTTCTCAGCGCGTCAGGAAGGCGGGGCAGCGCCTGTGGGCTTCGCTCTCTGCTGGGCTCCTCAGCACGTCTCGCTGCTCCGATCTCGTCACCACCGCATGTGTTTGCTTAAGGCAATGTCGGTAATATTTATACCTGAAAGGTGCCGAGATTGACGTAAGGATGGACATATATACGTCAATAAGGATGTCATATGAACGCACATTCTTTTGCTGAAGTTCTCTGTGAAATCAAAACAATGGCTATGGGAATTTCCCAGGTCGCTGTAGGTTTGATTTGTTTTGAGAACTCCGTATGCCTTATCAGGGGCTGGAGGAATATCGCTTGTCTAATTAGATGGCATGCGTTATGACCTAATCAGATAACGCGCTTCTGTGCCGTGGTGTGGCTTAATCAGATAACGGTTTTTGCACCGTTAGATGGCTGCTAGTTAATTATTAACCAGACCAGGGTCAGGAATAGGGGAATCGATACAGTACCTATAGGAATACATCACACCCCCTCCATGTTCCTTTTACTCATCCTCCTTCATTTGTCATTCTTGCTTCTTCCCCATCCACCTTATTTTCCCATTCTTGCTTTTCCACCACCTCCATGTCTGTTTGTTCCACCGTTGCCACCCACCTACCCTAACTTGTTTGTTTGTTTCCTCAGCTCTTCCTGCCTACCTCTATGTTTGTTTCCCCTTCTACTCTTACAAGTCCTTTGCTGTCCATGTGCTTCCCATGCCCTCTCGCCCATCCTCCCTTGTCGGTGTGCTGACCCGCCTGCCCACCCTTCTTCTATTGTCAGTTTGCTTTCCCAGCCCCACTCCCCTCTACTTTACCAGATTGCTTCCTCATCCCCTCCCGCCCACTCTCCATTGTCATCTGGCTCTCCCAAGTCCACTGCCTTCCATTGTCATCTTACTCTCCCCTGCCCACTGCCCTCCATTGTCATCTTGCTCTCCCCTGCCCACTGCCCTCCATTGTCATCTTGCTCTCCCCTGCCCACTGCCCTCCATTGTCATCTTGCTCTCCCCTGCCCACTGCCCTCCATTGTCAGCTTGCTGCCCCATCTATTCCATTGTCAGTTTGCTGTCCCAACCTTTCCCGCCCACTCTCTAGTGTCAGCTTGCTTCCCCAGCCCCTTCTACCCACTAACCAATGGTAACTTGCTTCCCCTGCCCCCTGTCCACCATCCATTGTTCATTTGCCTTCCCATTCTGTCCCACCCACCCTCCATCGTCAGTGTCCTTCCCCATTATTTCCTCACCCACCCGTGTTCTTCTCTCCTGCCCTCCCTCCTTCCATTTTGCCTTGTCACCCAACGCACTCTCTTGTTTGTCTTATTTATTAAAAAGAAGCACATCAGTATATAAAACATTTTTTAAGCCATGATACACACTGTACAGCATGACTAAAAATCATTGCCAAAGGCAAAAACTCTCAAAGGCGAGACCTATTGGCTTTTCCAATACTTATTTTCTTCGGTCCACCATAGCTCGGCACAACATCATTTTTGTTCATCACAAAACATTTTATATGAGAACTACCCAATCTCACTAAGTTTAAAAATGAAGCGGTTTAATAATCGCTATTTTATACCTCACTTCAAGCTGCACTTCTGCAGTTCCTAAGCGCTGTAATTAATAGTTCTTACTATTATTCACTTTAAATGTGATCAATGTATTAACATCAGGAGGATCAAGGTCTTGCTGGGATACAGCCATGTGACTCATAAATGAACGAACATGTCAGGAGTGAGTGTTCAACTCAATGGGTAACCTGTATGTTCTAGTAGAGGTAGGAGAGCCACTGAAAGCTCGAGCCAGGCTCGAGCTTGAAGCCTGGATCTGGATCCTGTTGGAACTTCAAGCCTATGACAAGCCGAGCTTTCATGTGGCTTCTGCCTGCCTCCCTCTCTGTCTCTCTCTTCAACCAGGATGTGGCATTAGGGCCAGAGCTGCCAACTTTGGAACTGGGGAGACAGGTTCGAGTCTCGGCATCAGATCAACATCCTGTGATTTTGGGCAAATCACTTAATCACCCCCGTGCCTATTAACCATGAATGTAACTGGTGCTCATGCAAAGCGCTGTTAATTAACCCTGTGTAAAGGATGCAGAGGTAAACACAAGACCTTAACATAAGGAAGGACAAACTGATACACCTTTACAGGTGGCTTTGAACAAAATGAATCCAGAAAACCTAGACAAATCATGGCCCCCACTTAAATTGTGTTGTCGTAGGCAAATATGTTATTTCTCCAAAACTCTTTTTTCTTCATTGTCGCAGATGACCGCACTTTCAAATATGTGTGTTCATAATAGCAGCTGTTCAAAAACCTGTTTTGTTTGATTGATAGACTATAATGCTGCTTTATAACAATCTGGGCCACATACAGGGTTTACCTGACAGCTGTCTTGCCTCATGATTCACTGATGGTTCATGTTAAAAACCCATCACTTTCAATAAGTACTTCTCAGTGCAATGCGATAATGTGACTTAATAATGTCAAAGCTTCAACATGTTAAAGAAATGCGCTTTTTTGAATTTTCAAGAGTCTTCATCATAGTTATGTAATGTTTGTTTTATGATTTACAAAGCAAAAATGTACACGGCTTGGCTAATGTACAGGCTCTAAGATCCGTGCCAGAAGCTTGGCTCGTCTCATGCCCCAACTCTAAGATCCAGGCCAGGCTCAGTTCATGCACCGGCTCTAAGATCGAGGCCAGACCTTTGGCTCGGCTCATGCACAGCTCTAAGATCCAGGCCAGACCCTTGACTTGGCTCATGCACCGGCTCTAAGATTCCGGCCAGACCCTTGGCTCGGCTCATGCCCCAACTCTAAGATCCAGGCCAGGCTCAGTTCATGCACCGGCTCTAAGATCGAGGCCAGACCTTTGGCTCGGATCATGCACAGCTCTAAGATCCAGGCCAGACCCTTGACTTGGCTCATGCACCGGCTCTAAGATTCCGGCCAGACCCTTGGCTCGGCTCATGCCCCAACTCTAAGATCCAGGCCAGGCTCAGTTCATGCACCGGCTCTAAGATCGAGGCCAGACCCTTGGCTCGGCTCATGCACAGCTCTAAGATCCAGGCCAGACCCTTGACTTGGCTCATGCACCGGCTCTAAGATTCCGGCCAGACCCTTGGCTTGGCTCATGCACCGGCTGTAAGATCCAGGCCAGACCCTTGGCTCGGCTCATGCACCGGCTCTAAGATCCGGGCCAGACCCTTGGCTCGGCTCTTGCACCGGCTCTTAGATCTGGGCCAGACCCATGGCTCGGATCATGCACCGGCTCTAAGATCCGGGCCAGACCCTTGGCTCGGCTCATGCACCGCCACTAAGATCCGGGCCAGACCCTTCACTCGGCATATTCACCGGCTCTAAGATCCAGGCCAGACCATTGGCTTGGCTCATGCACCGCCACTAAGATCCAGGCCAGACCCTTGACTCTGCTTATTCACCGGCCCTAAGATCCGGGCCAGACCCGACGCTCGACTCATGCACCGCCACTAAGATCCAGGCCAGACCCTTGACTTGGTTCATTCACCTGCTCTAAGATCCGGGCCAGACCCTTGACTCGGCTCATGCACCGCCACTAAGATCCGGGCCAGACCCTTGACTAGGCTCATTCACCGGCCCTAAGATCCGGGCCAGACCCTTCGCTCGGCTCAGGCACCGCCACTAAGATCCAGGCCAGACCCTTGACTCGTCTCATTCACCTGCTCTAAGATCCAGGCCAGACCCTTCACTCGGCTCATGCACCGCCACTAAGATCCGGGCCAGACCCTTGACTCGGCTCATTCACCGGCCCTAAGATCCGGGCCAGACCCTTCGCTCGACTCATGCACCGCCACTAAGATCCAGGCCAGACCCTTGACTCGGCTCATTCACCTGCTCTAAGGTCCGGGCCAGACCCTTCACTCGGCTCATGCACCGCCACTAAGATCCGGGCCAGACCCTTCACTCGGCTCATGCCCCGGATATAAGATCCAGGCCAGACCCTTGTCTCGGCTCTGGCTCAACACTCACTGTTAAATAGTTCGCTCTCCCATCTCTGTGTTCAAGCAAGCAACCGGCTGAGGAATGCATAATGGTAATACAATATCAGAATGGATTTTTATAAAGGATGCAAATGATAAATTAAAGGCGAAATTCACACTCAGAAAATCTTTGATCAGTGCTTCTGCTCTGACATTTATTCCCAGAGGTCACAGGGGCTGCCTGGCTTGCCAGCGAGTGCCTTTCCCGAGATCCATGGCTGCCAAAAGCCTTCTAACTCTGTTGTGTGTAACCCTGCTGCCTGATGTCTCATCCAGAGCGGATCTCTTTGACTCCTAATGATGTTGTTGATCTAAAAGTCCGTTTCAGATTGGAATGCTAATGCATGC
Organism: Lissotriton helveticus; assembly: GCF_964261635.1. NCBI lineage: Eukaryota > Metazoa > Chordata > Amphibia > Caudata > Salamandridae > Lissotriton > Lissotriton helveticus. Next base: position 554,355,812 of record NC_136063.1, read on the forward strand.
TGACAGCACCGAGGCTCTTTAAGGATAATGCATCTTTTAATTGCACACAATCTATTTAATTCATAACAAAGACTCCATCTTCATTATCGTTATGTTTTTACCTCATGTAGCTCCCTTATCATTTCTTTGTTTTGGGATATACTGCATCGGTTTAAGCGATGAAGCCAAGTGGATCCACGTCTGTGGAAGAAGGCGGTGGCCGCGGGGTCAGCATCTGTAGATTTGATCCCATTCGGTCAAATTTTGGTTCGCTGCAGTTTCAATCTATGCACAGATTCTGTACGTCTGCGGCTGTCACACCTTTTATGGTATCCAGAAAAAAATTTAAATTATTACAAAGGTAGGATATAACATGAGCTTTCGAGACCAGGGTTATATACGGCCGTAGCGGAGCCGACTGTAGCAGCAGTGTCGGCCAATCTGTCTTGTCGCTCTTCCTGACGCCAGTGGGTAGCCGTAGTCTGGTAGCAGGTAGCCTTGTCGATAGGGATGATGGTGGTTTGTTGCAATCCTTCATTCATAGCAGGGACCTGACAAGGGTACTAGAGTAAACTGTACCAGATTGCTAGTGTCAGTGTCACTTTACCAGTTGTGAGCATTAGCAACAGCTCCTTTAGAGCGCTGACCACAACATGCTTGGAGTGCGATGATCCCTGTGGAAGGAATGGTATTACTGACCCCGAGCTTGTTTTTCATGTTCCCCTAACCTACACAGTCAGACACAACTCAATCTAACCATAGTGGATTTACTGGCAGTAAAGGTGTGGTGTCCTTGAAAACACCATAGCCAGATACAATATCCTCAGATGCGGTGCAAACCGTTTTCCTTTGTAAATACCTCCAGCGATGTATTATTTGCAAGAACATTTCTATAAGAACCACACCTGGGGTGAGCTCTATTACCAGCTCACCCCAGAATACACCGGCTCCTAGCAGTCCAAGCTGCTGAGAAGTTGCAGTTAACATCAGGATAATTGAAGAGTTCCACCACAGCAGTTTCCCTAAATTGATATCCTAGAACTGGCTTCCACGAAATCATTATCCACTGGCTCCATCTGTAAATAGCGGGCCCGTCTCATCCGGCACCACTCTTCGCCAAGGTCTTTCCTGCCCCCTTCACTCAAGCTCACCCAGTGTACAACACAGAGGAAATATAAACCATGGAGTATCTGCTTCAATGACATTAACTGCAGGTAACCACTGCTTGTGCAGAACGACGCTTCAGGTTATACGTTTTCATTATATATGCATAAAAGAGAGATATAGATCCTTTAGAAATCTAATGCACATGCCCTAAATGATTACATTTGAGAGTGGTTGAACAACTGGCAGCAGACACATCAAAAAACATTTCATTAAGTGTTGGCATTTAGTTCAAACAACCCCATTTTTGTCATGGGCATCCATTGGGGTAGCAAGGGTGAGCACCTGCTATCCTTGACTTGCTCTTTGGTATACCTGGCACTGCTATTGCCAGCCCTGGTGCCAGGGCTCATGAAGGTAGGTAGGAACAGAAAGTAAAACTAGCATTGGCAAAGCCAATATGTCTGGCTTTGGTTTTGAGTCCTGACTAAAACAAAAATGCCTGCTGGAGTGAAAAACAAAACAAGAGGCAATTACGTTGTCCTTATGCACAGTCTTTAAGGCCCTCCATGGAGGAGGCCCCGTACATCTAAAACAGTGTTTTAAATGGTATGCCCCAAGAAGAGTACTCCGATCAGCCGGTGCAAGATATGTGGTTGTACACCTTTTAAAAGCCAATTGGGGTGGAGAAGCTTCACCAGATGCGCCGCCAGGGCCTCGAATGAGCACCCTTTCCATCTCAGGAACACCACAGATCTGTTGACATTCAGGAAGGGACTTAAAACTGGCTCTTTACTTCTTAGGTCAACACACACCCTGTCATCCGGAAGACAGTGCTCAGAGCCAGGACACCTTTGGGTAACCGTTGTGCCTAAGAAATACAACTAACATAACATACTTTGAGTAGTTTGAAGTTTGAAGTTTATTTTTATTTGCTTGATTAATTAAAACCATTGCATACAAAAGATACAATTTCTCATGGTTGGTGTTAAAAATATAGTAAATGGTTTTTAAAATAGCTCAAATAATTAAAACATTCTGTACATTAGCCATGTTCGATACCAATATTATTGTAACTATGGCTGTTCCTGTTACATCCAGTTGGTTCGTGTGATAATTAGTCTTTTTGCCACTCAGTCCAGTGTTTTTATTCTTTTTGCAGTTATATCAAGGAATTTCATTAGCCGGCAATTTAGCTGAACCAGGTCAGGGTTGAAGCACATCATTAACGCTTGTCTGCATGATCTGGCTCCGTACTGTTTGAATGCTGGCTTTAACAGAGTAACCCTTATATATTTTAACATGTTGCAGATGCATATAACATGGATTGCGTCCTCAATACCGCTGCCGCATAAACGACACTGCTGGGCTCCTTCCTTTCTCTCCCAAGGCGGCAGGAATTGGTTAAAGGGACCTACCCCCAGTCGGAGTCTTAGGAATTTTTCCTTGATGTTAATTTTGAATCCCATGTTCAGGTAGAGCTGGGGTTTTAGTTTGTTGTATGTATGTATAACCATCCAGCCGTGTGATTGTTTGGCTAATGTTTTCTTGTCCTCAATTGCGGATAGTAAGCAAGTTACTTTTGTCACTGTTTTTTTGAATGTTAGATGGTTTACCTGGTGTCCCACAGCTCTCTTAAACCTAGGTGTCTAATAGATTCCTCAAGGTAAACGCTTACTGGTGATTTTCCTGGGTGTGAGAGCTCCATCCAAAGTTGCTAGTTCAGGGTTCCCTTTTCATCACCTTTTATTTTATGCCAACATTTCACGTATGCTCCCATGCGTTGAAAGGACATACTTTGAGTATGCAATGCATCTACAAGATAAATAACGTAATGTGTAATGATGTGGTGTAGTTTTTAGATGTAAAATATCCCATCATAGATTGCAACACCATCACTCAGCAGGATGAGGAATGATACACCAAACAGCCAATAGCATGAGGTAGGAGATGGGCTCTCATTGGGGCAGCGCCTAAGCCCTCCTCGTGTACAGTTTAAAGAACTGATAACAAGTAGGTGAACCAGGGGCCGCAATGTAGGCCCCTGCAACCCCTGGTCTTGGGTGCCCACAAAACCTTCAGGGGCCCCCAAAACCTTCAGGGGCCCCTTTAAGCCCAAGCCAATACATGTCTGTAAGATATGTCAGCAGTGTGGCTAAGACAGATCTATAAAAGCCAATAAGGCTTATTTGCCTATAGAATTTTCCTCTCCTTACGAGTCCCATTCAGCAGCAAGTAGGAAGCAGTTGTGTAGCCGAGGGTGACACAAGGGGTTAAAAGAGTAAGGGTCTTGATCTTCTCCATTTTAATCAGAATTATATTCAAAGAAAGTTGAGAATGTAGAGCTCACTATTATGTGTTATTCACTGACTCCTTCTCAGTTCCCCTGTTTTCTGCCATCAGTGGTCCTTGTGCATAGACCGGACATAATGGTAACGTCACTAATTAGTAAAGAGTAAAAACATAATTAAAAGAAACAGAATACAGGAAAACACATTCAGCACAAGCGAGCTGGAGAAGAAGGGGCTGATTCACCGCAGGAAGAGCTCTGAGTGCTATTTTAAGGTGATTAGGACTCCCTCGGCGCTCAGAGCAGCTTGTTTCTCACATTTGAAAAACGACACTACATCTTGTTGCATAATCCTAAGTGTGGAGGCTTAGTCATAGGTCACTGGCTTCAGTGTGAAACGGTAGCAGGCCTACTCCCGTATGCCTTAACCTGTAATTACAGCACAGCAGGATCTTTCTAGGTTACTGACCCAGTAGGTTTCTCACAGTCCCTTTTATGCCTGTGCTAATGTGTGCCAGTTTAACACAGTCTGAAGTCAGCAGCAGGTAGGGCCTGTTCCACATTTACAAACACCTTGAGACCTGGTGTACATCAGTTTCCAAAAAAGGATTGCTTCCCAGTGGTGGCTGGTGACATTTAAAAGTGGGGAGGCGTAAAAGTTAGGGATGAGTTTTATGAACCCCATTCACTGTAAACACAAAGTGAACAGCATGTCCAAAACAACACAAATGAGAATCGCATGCTAAGCAATCAATGAACCAAACACCACAGATTCGTAAAAGTACACACATAGTGAGACCAAAGACCAAAGAAACATGTTGCACGCCTTACTAATGACCGCTGAGACAAAAGAACCATTCAATGGCTGCATACCCAAGGATAGGGGACAGATGAGAAATTGGCACTGACAAGAGGCTGAGAAAGAACAGGTGTGCAAGGGGGTAACACCGATGGGCACAAGGGTGAAAAATGTTTATAAAGCCTTTACTCGTGTGAATTCATGACAATGTAGTAAGGCATGAAATGTGAACATTTGAGCTCATATATTTCCCCTTCTCTCAACTACTCTTACACTTACAGCACGTAATCCCCGGTTTTGCATTGTCATTTTTTTAAACTGTTTATATTTCGTTGTTTTAGTCAGAGGAATATTTCTAGGTACTTGCTTTATTTGCAACGTAATACGGGCTATCAATGAATGGAACCCTTTGACATACAAATCCCTGTATAGTTGGCCAGCGCGCGACTAGACACAGTAACAGTGAAAAGCTCAAAACAGACAACAGATATCACTAGAGAAAGCGTAAACCAAGAGCTGCCCTGTACCTCAATGGTTTCACGGATTTGAAATTCGTTCTGATTTAAATTACAAAAATAAGTAGGTCATGATTTGGGTTTTATTAGAAGAAAATATCCAGTGCTTCCCATATCAATAACAGGCAGTGGTTTAACGCACAATAATGGGACCCCACTGCAAAATGTGATAAGGGCTCTCTGAGTAGCCAATATCTCACAAATATTCATATGCTTTAGGCTGAATGGGGGACTGCTAAAGGGCTAGGGGGGCCTGAAGGGTTGGGATCCCCCCCTGTGCTGCATGGGCCTTTGTTACGCCCCTGATAACAGGCACAGAGTGCAGGGAACTCACGGCACACTTTGTTTCCCTCACTTCACCAAGGTTGTAACTCCCATTGACATGGACTTTTGCCTGAAACCGCCAGTGCCACTCAGCCTAATGCCCAATTACCATCTCTGGTTTTGACAATGAATAAATCCCTGAAACCATCAGGTTCTCTAATGATCTTTGAAATGCAAATTAAATTACATCAGGATTACCCATGAATCACTGTCATATAAACAGGAAGAACAAAATATAATTGGTTGGAATCATACACGAGAGCATTGCGGCTCCTTTCCACAAAACTGAAATGATGTGGACAAAAGAACACATATGTTACACAAAGGATAATAATGAGGCTTGAGGTTCTAGCTGGTACCCAGGGGCTTAGCGAGGTGAGGACGTCAGACGCCTCGTGGGTTTCAATACACTGGGCCAATAATTTTTCCTTATAATCATGGCGATGTCCACGGAGAGGTTTTTCCTGAAGGGTCCCGTCACCCCTTTTCCAGGTCTCCTTTCGTCACCCCTTCCAGAAGACTTCCTTCTCTGGGTGAATCTAGATCCCCTCAGGGAAAGGGTCTAGACTACTCGGCCGCGCCCATCTTTGGATGGAAACTCCATGAGGTTTATAAGCCCAGTCGACCCCCATTCAGCTCTCAAGCTCTCATCCATCGCCTATGCACAGTAGCAATTTCCCATCCACTTATCCATTTGAGTTGGTCATAACTCAAGAGTTTAAAATTTGGCCAAAAATGTAAAAAGAAAGATTAAGAACAAGCTTATGATGCTTGCTGTTGAATGAAGATTGGTCTAAAATGACTTCGATGTGGGGTTCCAGCTGGCTTGTGGTAAAAAGAGGCCTGCTGGTAGCCATTGCTATATAGATGCGGCCGGAGGCGCTCACATCGGGGTGCTTGATTTGTTGAAAGGCTTGTAATCTGGGTTTATCAATGAGCGCCCCTGCCTGGTTATTTGACATCAGTCTCGTACATTCCTGTTATGCCACTATGTGAGAAACAATCCTGAAAAGTGGCACGAAGTTTTCTTCTTACATTTGTTTCCATAAAACAAAGGGGCATATTATCAAGCAGGGCATTAAAATTATCGCCGTTTTAGCGGCAGTAAATTGACGCTAAAACGGCGATAATGAGCTTGATAATATGCCCTGGAGAATTCCAATAGAAGCCCATGTTAACGCTAGAACATGGACTTCTATTGGAATTCACAAAGCCATATTATCAAGCCTATTATCGCCGCTTTAGCGGCAGTTTTCTGCCGCTAAAACGGCAATCATTTTTAACACCCTGCTTGATAATATGCCCCATAGACTTTAAACAGTTTTGACGGACATCCCTACTTCATTACTCCAATTTAAGATTCAGGAGAAACAGTTACAACAGTGTGAAATCTCGGGGGATTGATCAGTACACCTAGGAAATGTCCACACGCTGAGAAACTCCCTTCACGTGACAGAGTAACTAACTACATGCTCTGAGGAGCGAATATTGCAGCTGATGACCTAATCACTAAAATTTGAAGAAGGGTGCCTTTGATCTGATGTGCAAAGCTAAAATCTTGGTTATCCAAGCTTTTGAGAGATTGAGAGGGATTATAGTGGTGATTTTATAAGTTTAAGTAGTCTGGGGCCAGATCGAAACCACATCAAAAATGAGGCTTGCTATTTTAAAAGGATCCTGATGTTTTAGGCAGTGTCGTCTCAACGCATGCCATGCTGCGCAGTTGCCTGGGGGCCTCACGAGCATTGGGGCCCTACGCAGACCAGAATTTAACATTTAACATTTTCCATTAAACATTTTTATTCCTGTGAGTGGTTGTGTAGGCATGGCCCAGTGCACTGCTTTGCCGGGGCCGGGGGGGGTGGGGGGTGGGGGGGGGGCAATAATGCGGTTAAGACTGCCCTGGTTTTAAGAATACCCTGGCTTGTCCCTTCCATGCCACAGACGAGGCAGACAGCTCAATTTAGGCCTCTCTATAGCCTGCTTATAAGCATGTTAGAGGTATCCCTCGTACTAGAGCCTTGAGGCCCTGAGAGAGAGAAAGAAGCACCTTGTATAAAATGGAGAGCAGAAATGGCTACGTACCAAAAGATGCCATGCAAAACCATGGCCATATCCGCATCGGGACTGACTCCTAGATGTTTTACTTTGGGGCTGGGCTGAAGTCTAGTTCCGAGAGGTGATAACAAGTTTGGTTTTGCTATCTTTCACAGTGGCACGTGTAATGGCCCAGTTGGTGGGTCTGTCATCAGTTTCCACTAAGCTTCATAAAATAGCTGAAAGATCAGTATACCTCTCTCTCGCATTCTTTGAAATTACTCCGATATATTCCATAGAACTGCCGGACTTGGTGGAAATGGAGTTAGATTGTATATATGTATGTGTTTAAAAAAATAAAATAAAAGCAGGATTCACTAATGCTCAATGTTTTTTTTTTAAAGTGGGATCACAAAGGTAAGTTTACTTCTGCCTAGTAGGATGTAATAACATTGTATACAGCAATATTGTCAAACATAAATATTGTGTTCTAAATATTCTTTAAAAAATATTGTACCAGTGAGTGTAGATTTGCTATTATTAACTCAAGTGAGGCAATACTTTGGGTCCATGTTTTGGAAACAATATTTTGATCAGTCGGTATTCTGAGAAAAAATATCCTTGTACCATTCCATCATGGCTGCTGGGCATCTTAGGCCCTGGAAAGAATGAGAACCGATGATAATGCCAATGTAGTCGCAATTCCGGGTGCAAAGAAATGGTGAAGCAGCAGAAATAAGCTCAAGCCAGATCTAATTAGCAGAACGTAAACAGAACATCAAAAGCATGATAACTATTATCTCCGAAAGCTGCAGGGATGACGCCTACACCTTCGCGAGATCACAGTGAAATATCACTAATCAAGTTTTTAATCAGCTTGCAATAATAGCTAGGCTAGTTAGATAGCAATAATTTGCCAGCAGGTGCTATAGCAACAATGTTTTAAGTGGCTATGGTGATCGTTCTATATGTTGAATGGATTTCATATCGATGAAGCAACATCTGATCTTTGGTTCTCAGTACAAATGATGCAAAAGAGAGTTTGAGTCCAAACTTCAATTGCAATAAGACGCAGAAGCATTGCAGATAGGAAATAAGGCCGTCCCAACTCATCAACAAAACCGTCTCCCATCAGTAGTGAACCCGGCCCCCGCCGTGCCAGCCCACCAGGAAAATATCTGTGCTTAGTAGCACCATTCCGGGCCTGGGAAAAACCTGTTAAAATGTAACTGAGGAAACATCATACTATTCTGAGTTTAGTAACTTGGAACAGCGGAAACTATGCAGCAGTAGCATGTTATTCCCCATTCAGAGATGTGGATGAGTGAAGTAGTGCTGCACACAGTACATACCGAACCCATGTTTTCTGTAGCTGCTAGGTGAGGTATTACCTGTCCAAATACTGGGGTGCCCTTTGTCTAGCAGGAAGTGGCTGAGAACTCTGCATGATATGAGATGTTTACATTTGCCATTACCAGTTATTGCAAAAGTACACTTAGTTAAGGAATACATTGCAAGATTTAAAAATATATATTTATTAGTAATCGAATGAGTAATTAGTTAAGAACACAGAATATGCCATGGTTGGGAAGGGGTCAGCCGCCACGATGCCACCATATTGTACAGCAAAACCACGCAGAAAGGGTCCGGATGCGAAGGTCCACTGGTACCTATCCCTGAGTGGGGTTGTGCAGATGTGGGAATCTTGACATGCACATTATGAAGAACTACAAACAGACAACAATGCCAACTATACCAACTGTTTTGTCTGGGTGGAATCGCTGTTGTCCTCATGCTTTAATACAAGCGGAAGCATTGAAGGTGACCCTTGACCCAGTCACTCCACTACCGCGCGGCCCCCATGTGCCCGGATTCTTCTGCCGCTGCCTGCTTGGCCCTCTTGCTGCCGCCTCTCCTTAGGGCCCCTGCTCTCCAGGCTTGCCCTCGCTCCCCAGGCTTGCCCAGGCTTGCCCCGATCTCCAGTTTTGCCCAGGCTTGCCCTCGCTCTACCCCGCTCCGCTTTCCCGCTCTTCCCCCCTCTGCTCCCCGCCGCTGGTCTCCTGCGGCCCGCCCCCTCTCCTGTCTCCCGAACCCCATTCGCCGCCCCGCTCACGCCTCCCAGCTGCTCCTCCCTCCCACTTAGCCATAAATGGCGGGGACCGCGCGTACGCACAGCGGGCCGAATGCGCGCCGAAGGCAAGCCCATCTACGCCCGTCCTCGCCTGGACCGCGCCCAGCGCCAGGAACCCTGGGCCCCAACGATGCCAGCCCACCCGACGGACCTACGACGCCGCCACCCTCCACGCACTCAACGCCGGCCGGAACCCCGCTTGCTACCGAGCCACCCCGAAACGCACCCACAGACCCTTCACCTGCCAAGCCTGCCAATTCACCTGCCTCCGAACCTACACCGCACCCGCCAAGCCGAGTACCAGCAACAACCACCTCAAGTGCATCCTGCTCAACACCCGCTCCGTCCACAGGCACGCCGTCGAACTCTGGAACCTCCTCGACACAACATCACCAGACGTCGCCTTCCTCACAGAAACCTGGATGAACGCCTCCTCAGCCCCTGACATCGCCATAGCCTTTCCGGATGGCTACAAGATCACCCGGAGGGACCGCATCAACCAAACCGGAGGAGGCATCGTCATCGTCCACAGAAACACCATCCTCATCACGACCAACTCCGACGACACCCTCACCGCCGCCGAGCACCTTCACTTCACTTCCAGATACACACCGACCCCAAGACCACCCTCAGAGGCACTCTCATCTACAGAACCCCGGGACCACGCACACAATTCAGCGAAGCCATCGCAGACTTCATCAGCCCACACGCCCTCACCTCATCAGACTACATCCTCCTAGGGGACCTCAACTTCCACCTGGAGAACAACAATGACAGCAACACCGCCGCCCTGCTGGACAAACTCGCCAACCTCGGACTCAAGCAACTGGTGAACACCGCCACCCACTACGCCGGCCACACGCTTGACCCCGTCTTCTCCTCCAGCAAGCACATCTCCTTCAGCCTCTCGTCCGGACTACACTGGACAGATCACAGCGGCGTCCACTTCAAATTCAGGAGAACCACGACTCATCACCACCCGCAGCAGGTCCCCCGCTGAAACTGGAGCAAGATCACCGCCGACCAGCTCACCACCGCCCTCAGCCAGAACCCACCCACCAACACGACGGACCCCAGCGAAGCAGCCCGCAACCTCACACAGTGGCTCACCACCTGCGCATACGACCTCGCACCACTGAAGAACCCTCCCAGCAGATCCGGCAGCAGGAAAGCCTCGTGGTTCACCAACGACCTCAAAAACTCCAAGAAAACCTGCTGCAACCTCGAGAAAGCCTGGCGCCACGACCAGACAGCAGAAAACATGACAGCCCTCAAGAACGCCACCCGCAAACATCACCAGCTGATCCGCACCACCAAAAGGACTACATTCAAAGAACGACTGGACAACAACACCCACAACAGCAAGGAACTCTTCAGCATTGTGGTAAATAAATAATTAAATACCTGTTCTATTTTTGACTAGATATACAATAACAGATAGCTCAATAAATAAGAGTCAAGATTCGAGGTAGCTGGAGTTTGCAGGTTTTAATCAGGCATAAAGGACAGGAACAGGACAACCTGCATGGGAATGGGATGGCAGCTGCCGGGGAGCAGGATCTGGGAGCATAAGGGGTAACTTTTAATAACAGTGCACAATATTTATAGTTAAACAATTGCATTACATTCAGTATAGTAGGCGTAGCAGTGGGTGGAGTTTATAGCAGTCGCGAAAGATAAGGCATAAAGTGGGTGGAACAAGAGGCGTATACATAGACATGTGATGTAAACGTAACAGAATATGTCATAAACGGGGCGGAAACATGGAGGGGGCTACCTAAGGAGCCGGGACCTCTGACCTAGTGGTGCGCGCAAGCTGGCAATGACGTGTTACTAGGAGGAACTGGGGGCTATGACTTCTGCGCTAGAAGAGGAGACGAAAGTCTGGAGTGTCAGAGCGACATGTACCTAAACACTATCTAGTATCTGATGTTTAGAGAACATCTTGATAGAATCCAAAAGTTATCAGGGTAAAGGCTAACAGACTCTAAGACTGGTGCATGCATTATTCTACATGTAGTGCGTGCTGAGGAATATTAAATGACCATTAATACAGTATTTCTCTTACATGGAGACGTAAAGGCTAGACGATGACTGAAACTATTGATGTGATTCAGTAGCTTTAGGAATGCAGAGAAGGAGGGCTGGACTGATAACTAGAATCATAACATACTCTTGGCAGACTGGCAGGCAGAGCCAGGCCGAGCCGGGCACTGTGAGGCAGGAAGTAAGTGAAGGGTCAGGGATACAGGTGGGGGCTGTATCGCTCCTCAGCGAGGGTTCAGGAGACAGGAGCTGAATCTGGTGTCCGGGCCCTTTTGAGGCCTAGAAACGGAGACTTTTCAATGAATTAACGTGCACACTGAGAAACGTGGCAACATAACTTTACATAGGCCTGATACTCGTAGCTTTCACGAGAACTGGAAACTGGCATACTAGAGATGGACACAACTGTAATTGCGTCTTTAATCGATCATGGGGAATACATATTGCATATTAATCATGCACATATAGCATAAGATGGGGAACACGTAGGGACACAGAACACGGCAAAATGTACTTTTCCACATTCCCTCCTTGTCACTACGTTTCCATCAGGAAACATCAATATTCATGATACCATCTATCATTTCATACAGTATCATTTGCTCGTCTCGAATTGTCTTGGAACGGGACTTAGGACGGGACATGGGACTAGGAATACAAGAGGTAGCACAAATGCCGCAAATCGCAGGGCCACATTGTAAACAGAGGCAGCAACTGAAAATGATCATTACTGCTATACCTAGGAATGACAATACTTTCCATCCCCAGGCAGAGATTATACTCCAGAGCCAACCGGACCATGTCCAGGTGCCTGGATTCTGGTGTAACTGATGGGCAATTTTATGAAGTCTGGTTATAGCTGAATAAACAGACGGCGCGTTATTAGGAATGAAAATGCAGCAACTAGATCCGATGACTCTACATGCTCCTCCTCTATCGGCCAGTATGACGTCAAGAACGAGACGATTTTGGAGCACGACAAATCTCATAGCAGATTGCTCTTCGGTTAAGTTACCTAGAGCAGAGGCAGTCTCATTCACTACTGCTTCAAGGGTTCTGGTTAATCTACGTATTAGTTTACTATTCTGGATAGGTCCTATAAAGAAGAAGAAACCTTTATTGAAGTCTGTATACTGTTCTAGAGCAGTTTCAGTTTGATCGACAATCGGGGACTCAATCTCCCTTCTATGTCTAATGTGTACTAGATGTGTGTTTCTATGATAATCGGATGGGGCTAGGAAAACTGGTGGCAGTAGGAAGGCAATGTAACATGTTCCATCCCAATCGAGGGGCAGACGAACATATGCGGTCTGACCACAAACAAAATAAGAATGACGTGAGGCTTTGAAAATAGATTTCCCACTGTCACTATACTTGACAATAGTAGTACAATCACTATGTCCTACATGTGCGGAACCATTTTTTCGGACACATAATTCGCCTTTGACTGGTAGTACTGAAATAGCAGGTAAATCTGGAGTAGTATCAGACTGAACATTCAGGACCATAAAATTCGAAGAATAATTACCTAAATTATAAACTTCATTTTCTAGGTCTAACCCGGTTCTATGGGTGAGACCTTGCTTGTCTGGAAAACATGTACTATTCAGAAGGGACATATCAGTTGAGGATGACGTTAACGTGGACCACGCTCCACACGAACCATTATGTGAAAACGGATAAGGAAAGAGTGGCAGAACTCCCTTCGGTGTCTGGAAAGGGGGGAGTCGACCACACACCCAACAATTAGTGGCATTGCTGGTCTGGTGTGAATAGTGTAACATCCTGATAAACGTATTATTTCTCATAGCAAGACGATAGGATAGCTCGTGAGGAGGCAGATCACTGAATGTGTGTTCTACTGTAGCATTAGAAAACTTATTTACATGAGAAATTGAAAAACATAAATGCAATGCATAACTTGTGCAGGTAACCATCAAACTCAAAAATAGAAGAAAACATAAAATAACGATACATCTGATAGAGTTTTGACTAACTCTCTCACTATGGGGGTCTATCTCATACATGTCAGAAACCTGTCTAACCGTTTCACCCGAGGGGGACTTAGACAATTAAACTGGCTGACTTATTTTACTAGACCGGAGCTTCTGTTTATACTCCTGCTGCGGAGTTTCCTCTAACAGGGAGGGCTTTGAGTCAAAGTCAATAGCGGGACAGTCCTTGAGAATAGGGCAATTTTTAGACTCGGAAGTGTCTGTAGAAGTATCATCGAATGTTTTAGTTCTTAGTCCATGAAATTTCTTGACGTGAGACAGGTGCACCCAGCCTTTTCTGCCTTCCAACTTCACGGCCGTGCGGGTGGTCAGAAGGACTAGCTTCGGCTCCTTCCAGCGAGGCTCCAGCGGACTTGAACGATCAAAATTCCTCACAAGGACTAGGTCGCCTGGAATGACCTCATGTGGTTTCACCTCGGTATTGTCTGGAAATGCGGCGGCAACCTGTGAACGACAAGAGTGTAGGGCAGACATCAAGGAAGCTAGGTAATCTGTCAGCATATTACTGGAAACATCTGTGATACTTCGGGGTCTAGGTGTACCCCACATGTTCGGGGGGCGGCCGAATACGACCTCATAAGGGGACAGACCTGATCTGGAATGTGCGACCATGCGCCTATAAAATAGGGCGACTGGCAGAGCTACTAGCCAGTCTACACCTTTCTCTTTACAGACTTTGGCAAGACGGATTTTTAATGTCTGGTTATGTCTCTCTACGAGACCTGCTGCTTCAGGATGGCGTACACAATGAAACTTCCACTGGTACCCTAACAGAAGGGAAACATGCTTCATGAGTTCAGATGAGAATGGCTGGCCGTTATCTGAATACACGACCCTAGGGAGTCCATAACGGGGGAAGAATTCACGAACCAGCTGCTTGGCAGTGGTCGCGGCTGTGTAATCTGGGACTGGATATGCCTCTGTCCACCTGGACAAAGCGCATACAACTACAAGGACATACTTAAAACCTCGACATCGCTCCATCTGAATGTAATCCATTTGGAGGACCTCAAAAGGGTGGTCAGGAGGCTGGAATCCCCCTTGTTCCACCGGGACACTTTTACCTGGATTGAACTGACAACATATCATACAGGTACGGACTTTCTGCTTGGCTGCAGCTCGTAAATGCTTGTTGAACCAAATGTTCTGGATACTGTCTAACATGGCTTTTTCTCCTAAATGTGCAGGACTATGTGCGGTATTAATAATGACTTGAACCATTGAGTCGGGGAGAAACCATGTGGCTTTTCCCTTCGTCAACCATCCCTGATCTGTCTGGACCCCTCCTTGTTCGGACCATTTCTTGATTTCCTCGGGAGTAGCATGTGACTGGATATCTATGACATCTTGAGTGGGGTCCTTAACTGTCATACATGTAGTCGGATCTGGAGTGTGTGTCAGTGTTGCGTTAACTGGAATGTCTGGAGTCTGGGCTGTAAACTTGGCTGTTCGATCTGCTAGATAGTTACCTTGGGAAATAATGTCAGTGACTTTCGTATGTGCTTTGCACTTCATGATAGCGATAGCTGTTGGTAAATGTATTGCATCTAACAGAGCTTGGATAAGGAGACCATGCTGAATCTTGGTTCCATGAGAAGTCATAAAACCTCTTTCTTGCCAGAGCACTCCAAAGTCGTGTACGACTCCGAATGCATAACGTGAATCTGTGTAAATGTTAACTTTCAGGTTTTTGGCACGTATGCAGGCTTGGGTCAGAGCAACTAGCTCTGCTGCTTGAGCGGACAGAGTGTCAATACGGTGTGTCTCTATAACTTCAGTCTCAGTAGTCACTGCATACGCGGCTACTAGTTCTCCTGTACTTGTTCTCATACATGAACCATCCACATAAAGTGTCAGGTCGGGATCTGGTAATGGAATATCTGTCAGGTCTTGTCTTGGCTTTGTCATGGTGTTAACTACTTCCACACAGTCATGTGTGGCAGGATTTGAAGTAACTGACGGTAACAGTGTAGCAGGATTTAGAACGTTGCAGCGTCTGATTTCTATGTGTGGCTGGAACAGTGTCAATTCATAACCTGTTAAACGTGCAATGGTCAAGTGCTGAGTCTGGGTTCGGTTTAAAAGAACTTCCACGGAGTGTGGAACTTGTACTGTCAGGGAATGTCCTAATACTATGGAATCACTTTGTCTGATAGCTAGTGCTGTGGCTGCAACTGACTTGAGGCACGCAGGCAGAGCCTGGGCTACTGGATCTAATGTGCTCAAAAAATAAGCACAGGGCTTGTATTGTCCTGCTTGATCTTGTGTGAGAACAGATAATGCAGTATCATCACGTTCTGTGACAAAAAGTGTAAAAGGCTTACTGTAGTTCGGTGTAGCTAGAACAGGAGCTTGGCATAAAGCTTTCTTTAACTCATTAAAAGCAAGTGTATGTTCCTGGGTCCAAGGGAGGACAGTCGATACGGCTGCCTCCTGTGTCGTTAACTGTATCAGTGGCTTGGCTAGAAATGCATACTGAGGAATCCATTGTCGGCAATAAGAAGTGAGGCCGATAAAAGCTCGTACCTCCTTCTGGGTCTTGGGCTGAGGAAGACTCGCTATTAACTGGATACGGTCAGGTGTCAACTGCCTACCCCTCTTGGACAGTAAGTGGCCTAAGTAGATCACTTGCTGGACACAGAATTGAAGCTTCGAAGGGGACACTGAAAAATGCGTTTTTGAGGTCTATGACTGTGAAAAATGTAGCCTCAGAATCAATGGCTGTCAATAGGGAAGAAATATCTGGGACAACTGGGTACTGGGGAATGATACATTTATTAAGTTCTCGAAGGTCAATCACTAATCGATATACTGGAGGTGCATTTGGATCAGTACGTTTCATGACTGGAATGATAGGAGAATTACATACATTGGAGTCAGTTTCTACAACTACTCCTTGAGCAATGAGCTCGTCAATAATTTTGGATAAGGCTGCTACAGCCTCAGGTGGCAATCTGTACTGTCTGATTCGTGGTAACACTACACCTGGTTTGAGAGTCACACGATGGGGTGTGATTTGCATAAAACCAACATCAGTTGGACCTTGTGCCCATAGATGCTGCGGAACATTCAATAATCTTGGACCAAATCACGTAATACATAGTGACCCTTAAAGTCACGTAAAAACAAACGTATTCCTTCTGGGGAGCAGCAAATAACTGCACCTAATTCTTTTAATGTCTTAATGCCTAACAAATTTTCTGGACATGATTTCGTGAGTAGCAGGTCAGTAGTTCGGGACAATGGACCTACTTCTAGAGTAACTGGTTTGGAAATCTCGTTAACAATTGGCTTTCCTGAAAATCCAAGGGAAACATTTCTAGAGCCTGAGAGAGCGGAGCCCCTGGAACCTCGTCATGACTGATAGTAGTCCTACTTGCCCCTGTATCAATCAGAAACTTTCTGTCTTTCCCCAATACTTGACTGTGAACATAGGGACCCTCTTGATCTACAGGAATCTCGATGAGAGGCAAGCCTACCTCCCTCTCTAGGCTGTTTCATGAATACGGCTGGTACTCTGGATACTCGGACTGTGCATACTGGTACATCTGCTGTGTAACATGCTGTGTTGCAGCTATAGGCTGCGGTGCTGTAACTGTCTGTGGTGTATTCTGTGGTAACTGGGAAGTCTGTGAAACTTGTTCTTGTCTAGGCGGACGTGGTCTTTCTTTAGTCTTACCAGTGGCTATGTTGTGTTTCAGAACTGCACACTCGTTTATAAAATGACCTGGCTGTTTACAATAATTGCAGGTCCCTTTAACAGGAACTGCAGGATGACTGGCTTGATTCGGACCCCTCTTCTGACTGTCTTGTGGAACAGATTGAGCAACTAGTACTTTCATTTTCGTGTCTTTCATACGTTTCCTTTCGTGTTCTTGCTCTTCCCTGATTCTATTCTGGTGATATTGTGCATCTGGAGCATTTGGGACGGAGTATTAGCTTGCCAGGTACTCTCGACTTTCAAAACTCTATTTTTAACTTGTGGACTTGAATTCTCGACTAGTTTAGTAACAAAAAGATGAGGGTATGACTCACTACTCGTCTTCAAACCACTGTTGATGCTAAAACATTTCTCAAATCTAGAATAAAAATCACTAGTATCTTCGTCTGGTTTCTGTTTACAGGCTGAGATTGCATCCCAGTCTTCCTTTTTCGTGGCTAGTAATCTTGGCAAAACTTGTATTAACAGTTCAGGTAATTCTTTACATTTATCTCCTTGACCGGTACCTGGTACACGTGTATTTTCTTCAGCTTCTAGAGCTGCCCAATCTATCTTTTTCTCTCCCACCTCCCATTCTTTCTCCTTGAGTTTTTCATATATGCCCGCGGGCAACAGGACCTTTAACATTTTAATTATATCTGGATACGTGTATTCTCCCATACGGAGCATGTCTTTTAATTCACGGTGGAACCCTGCTGGATCTTTATCGTGACAGGGAATTAACTTTTTCATCTCTAAGAGTTCCATCTTTGTAATCGGGGTGTAAACAAATACTCGTTGCATTTCACCACCCGCTGTCCTAACTGGGTGTACTTCTCGTAACGGATGCTGTCTGTCTATGTAAAAGGGTTTACTTTCTGGGGGTGAGACGTGAACAAAATGCGGGTTCAGAAACGTTCTATATTTGTGGCGCTGTTCTAGAATGATACTAATTAAGTCGGTACCTAGACCTCTCCATTTATACTGGAGTAACTCGTTCAGAACATCATGTAACGGACCTGGATCGGAATGCTGACCCTCATACAATGTAATGAGGTGCTGGATCATATACATACCCACCAGTCGCTGCTCGGCTGGGGGCAGTTTCAGAAACATTTGTGCCACTATTTCGTCTGGAAAAGTGGTAGAATCAGTAATCCATCGGACTGCTGATCGGGCTAGTTCTTGTTCATGCATGGTACTAAGTTCACTATAACCGATTTGTGATTTCAGAATGTGATCGGTAGCTTGAAATACTTGCTCTAGAGAACCTTGTGCTGGTGCTGGAAGAGGAACAGTTTTCTTGTATTCTAGACGTGAATGTCGGTCGGGAAGTCTAGCTCTACCTACATACGCTATTCTGGCGGTATTCTCGTCGTCTACCTCTTCAGTAGAAGAGTCGTTTTCCTTCTCGCTTACTTGTGCTGCTTTGCGTTTCTCGTGTAACCTTATTATTTCCTTACGAATTTTCTTGTACATACTCTCTATACAACTGAGCGTCCTGTGTCTTCCCTCGGCTATATTATCACTCCACCTTGTCAGGACTTTCATTTCGGTCGGATCTTTAGTCGGATAATCTTGTTCCCTTATTAAACAATTAATTAGAAACTTTAATAGCATGAGCTGAATCTCAGCTTTTCTTAGAAACATGACTTCGCCAATACTTTCTGGGTCTGTTCCTGTACGAATGAAACGATATATTCTGTCTAGATCTTCTTTCATATTTGGTAGGGTGTCCAAATACTCGGTCACCCGTCTTACACGTAATGAATATATAACCATACTATCATCACCTGGGACCGGATCATAACGGCATTCGGTAAGAGCTCGTCTGATATCTGCAACAGACTGATGTTTGGGCGTGCGCTGTAACGCACGTTCATGTAACTCGACTGACGTTACACGTTTGTGTGGCGGCGGGGTTCCCGGAGGACCTCCTCCCGCGGCCCCTAAACTGGAATCGTCGACTGTTACTCTTCGTGCTGGCAGAGTGACCAGTGTAGCGGGTACTTGTAATGTAGGCTGGGCCGGGGGTACCGTAACAGGTGCTGTAACAGGTGCCCCGGTGACTGGAGGAGCAGGATTTACATTATTTACAGGAGCTGGCGGAACAGGATTTGCATATTCTGGGACTGTGTCGTCCAAATAGGACGAGAGAAAAATATCAGCTGCGGTCGGTTTGTGACGTAGCTTGGTCGGAACTAAGGGTGGCGGAAAATTACTGGATGCCTCCGGGGTTGCTTTTGGCAAGCCCTCGGCAAGAAGAGGGTACATACCCTTAATAAGGGCATTCCTCTGTCTGTCTGACTGTTCGGTTTTAACTCGTTCACCTATTTCGATTAATTCCCTTTCTTGGGCTCTTTCTGAGGATTCTCTACTTAATTCTGACTTTCTGATTTCTTTTTCGGTTCTTTTATGAGATTCTTTGCGCCATAACTCGATGGCATCTTTCTGTGACTGTCTGGCTTTCTTTTTCCATAATACTTCTTCTACTCGCATGATGCACTCGGCATCCCATGTGCCTGATACAGGCCATCTATATTTCTCTTCTAATTCCTTAGTGTACTCGACCCATAAGTCTAGATATAATATGGCACTTATGCCATGCTTATGATACATAAAATGACCTGGACTGTCCCTAGGTGGGACAGGAACTGCTTCCTCGAGCAGACCTTTTCTAGTTCTTAACTGACGTAATTTTGAGAACAGAGGCATGACGTGAACTGGGATCTGGACACAATACAATACACAATGAACACAATAATGACTTGAGACTGATCACTCATACCACGACATTAAAAACACATTGAAATGACATTTAAAATAACAGTTCGAACAGAAACATTACCTGGAATACTTGAGAACAGAAACACATGAATTTCTCGAGACTAGAACTTACTAGAGTTACTAGATGCACTGCTGAAACAGTACGAAACATACCGGTCTCATAAAGAGACACGTCAGGACCCGCATCCACCTAGGTGGATACTTCGTGTTGGATTTGCGTACCCAAACCCACGGACCAGAGACAAATGAATTGACCCTGTCTAGATACTACCCCAGCAACGGTACTCACCGGGCAGCAAGAACGGAAGGCCTCGGACTGGACTGGACTGCTACGACGACGGACTACGAACTTCGGACTTCAGTTACGGGTGGGCCTCCGGATACCTCGGACCTTGGACTCTCGGCTTGGGCTCTGGTCGGGACTCGCCGCGTTCCTCCACCGCCTCGTCTGGATGCTGGACCGCAACCTCCGTCTCCTCCGTGGGCCTGAGGGATACTTGAAGCAGAAATATCTGCACGTGCACGGTATGGTTCCGTCACGGCTGCAGAGGGTCAGGGGGCTGGCGTGGCTTCTCCGGCGCGTGGGGAAAGGGCAAGTCCCTGTTCGGGCGCCATTATGTGGTAAATAAATAATTAAATACCTGTTCTATTTTTGACTAGATATACAATAACAGATAGCTCAATAAATAAGAGTCAAGATTCGAGGTAGCTGGAGTTTGCAGGTTTTAATCAGGCATAAAGGACAGGAACAGGACAACCTGCATGGGAATGGGATGGCAGCTGCCGGGGAGCAGGATCTGGGAGCATAAGGGGTAACTTTTAATAACAGTGCACAATATTTATAGTTAAACAATTGCATTACATTCAGTATAGTAGGCGTAGCAGTGGGTGGAGTTCATAGCAGTCGCGAAAGATAAGGCATAAAGTGGGTGGAACAAGAGGCGTATACATAGACATGTGATGTAAACGTAACAGAATATGTCATAAACAGGGCGGAAACATGGAGGGGGCTACCTAAGGAGCCGGGACCTCTGACCTAGTGGTGCGCGCAAGCTGGCAATGACGTGTTACTAGGAGGAACTGGGGGCTATGACTTCTGCGCTAGAAGAGGAGACGAAAGTCTGGAGTGTCAGAGCGACATGTACCTAAACACTATCTAGTATCTGATGTTTAGAGAACATCTTGATAGAATCCAAAAGTTATCAGGGTAAAGGCTAACAGACTCTAAGACTGGTGCATGCATTATTCTACATGCAGTGCGTGCTGAGGAATATTAAATGACCATTAATACAGTATTTCTCTTACATGGAGACGTAAAGGCTAGACGATGACTGAAACTATTGATGTGATTCAGTAGCTTTAGGAATGCAGAGAAGGAGGGCTGGACTGATAACTAGAATCATAACATACTCTTGGCAGACTGGCAGGCAGAGCCAGGCCGAGCCGGGCACTGTGAGGCAGGAAGTAAGTGAAGGGTCAGGGATACAGGTGGGGGCTGTATCGCTCCTCAGCGAGGGTTCAGGAGACAGGAGCTGAATCTGGTGTCCGGGCCCTTTTGAGGCCTAGAAACGGAGACTTTTCAATGAATTAACGTGCACACTGAGAAACGTGGCAACATAACTTTACATAGGCCTGATACTCGTAGCTTTCACGAGAACTGGAAACTGGCATACTAGAGATGGACACAACTGTAATTGCGTCTTTAATCGATCATGGGGAATACATATTGCATATTAATCATGCACATATAGCATAAGATGGGGAACACGTAGGGACACAGAACACGGCAAAATTTACTTTTCCACAGCATCGTTAAAGAGCTCTCCAACCCCAGCGCCTGCAACAACGATATCACACCCTCGCAAGACCTCTGCGACTCACTCGCCTCGTTCTTCCACCGCAAGATAGCCGACATACACAACAGCTTCGGCGCACAGACCACGCACCCTACCACCGAACCAACGCCCCCCACCACCATCCTCTGCACCTGGACCCCTGTCAGCACCGAAGACACCACCAGCCTGATGAACACCATCCACTCCGGCTCCCCAACCGACCCCTGCCCACACCACATCTTCAACAAAGCCGACTCCATCATCGCCTCCCAGCTCCGGAACAGCTCCTTCACATCCGCCACCTTCCCGGAGAGTTGGAAAGATGCCGAGCTGAGCGCCCTCCTGAAGAAACCCACCGCGGACCCCACGGACCTCAAGAACTTCCGCCCCATCTCGCTCCTCCCCTTCCCAGCCAAAGTCATCGAGAAGACCATCAACAGGCAACTCTCCGCCTTCCTCGAGACCAACGGATCCCTTGACCTATCACAGTCCCGTTTCCGAGCAAACCACAGCACCGAGACCGCTCTCATCGCAGCTACCAACAACATCAGATCCCTGCTCGACAACGGGGAAACTGCTGCTCTCATCCTCCTAGACCTCTCAGCAGCCTTCGACACCGTATGCCACCGCACCCTGATCCAGCACCTCAGCAACACCGGAATCCAAGGAGCGGCCCTGGAGTGGATCATCTCGTTCCTCGCCGGAAGAACCCAGAGAGTCCGCCTCCCCCCGTTCCGATCTGCGGCCACCGAAGTCACCTGCGGCGTCTCGCCAGGATCCTCACTCAGCCCCACCCTCTTCAACGTCTACATGAGCCCTCTCGCTGCCATCGCATGCCAACACAACCTTAACATCATCTCCTACGCCGACGACACCCAGCTGATCCTCTCCCTCACCAACGACCCCGCCACCGCCAAAGCCAGCCTCCAGGAAGGAATGAAAGACGTCGCGGAACGGATGAAGATCAGCCGTCTGAAACTGAACTCAGACAAGACGGAAGTCCTCATCCTCCGATTTCCCAGGCCCCCTGCACTGGGCACCGCACCCAAGCCAACTGACCATGCATGTAACCTGGGCTTCATCCTGGACTCCTCCCTCACGATGACCAAGCAAGTCAACGCCGTCTCATCTTCCTGCTTCAACACCCTGCGCTTGCTCCAAAAGATCTTCCGGTGGATCCCCACCGAAAGTAGGAAGACGGTTACCCAGGCCCTCGTCACCAGCCGTCTGGACTACGGGAACACCCTCTACGCCGGAACCACAGCCAAACTCCAGAAAAGACTCCAGCGCATACAGAACGCTTATGCACGACTCATTCTGGACATCCCTCGCCACAGCCACATCTCTGCCCATCTGAAAGACCTGCACTGGCTCCCCGTCACCAAGAGGATCACGTCCAGACTCCTCACCCACGCACACAAGGCTCTCCACGACATGGGCCCGAAATACCTCAACAGCCGCCTCACATTCTACACACCCACCCGCCAGCTCCGATCCGCCAGCCTCGCCCTCGCCTCCGTCCCACGAATCCGCAAATCCACCGCCAGAGGAAGATCCTTCTCCTACCTGGCGGCCAAGACATGGAACTCCCTCCCCACCCACCTTCGGATGACCCAGGACCATCTCTCCTTCCGAAAGCAACTCAAGACCTGGCTGTTCGAGCAGTAGCGATTCCCCCCCCTCCAAGCGCCTTGAGACCCTAGCGGGTGAGTAGCGTGCTCTACAAATTTGCTGATTGATTGATTGATTGATGAAGTGTATGCCAATTGGGAAAACTGGATTCTTCAGTAACTGGACTGAAGAAAGCTTTCCCCAAAATGAATCCTAAACTAACTAACTATAAAACTTTCAAAATAAAATAAATAAATAAAACATCAACAAAAAGGCACCCTGGTTTAATGCTCAGCTAGCATCATTGAAGAAAAGGTGTAAAAAGCTGGAAAGGGAATGGAGAAAGACCCTCAAAGCTAAGTATAAATTGGCACACAGAACCTATCATACGAAAATTAAAAGATTCAGGAAAGGTTCATCGAGGAAAAGATTGCACAGGCTCAGAACTATTCCAAAGAGCTCTTCATAGTGGTAAAATCTTTAACCATGATTACACAAAACACTCCCCATCACCAGGCCTCAAAGGATAAATGCAACTCACTAGCCACCTATTTTCACACAAAAGTCATAGACATTTATTGTTCCCTTCATGCGAAGCTGAACAACTCTACAAGCCATGAAACAGATCAATTGGTGGGTGTGACTCCTGCATTAACCCATTTTCCTGGTCTGGATAAGGAGATGGCACAATCACTCATGAGGGAGATTCGATCAGGCTCCCCTCTAGACCCCGCCCCCCACAGATTTTTGCAAAAGCCATCGAGGCCCTCCTGCCATCAATTGCTGACATGCTAAACCTCTCCCTACAGACAGGCAGAGTCCCCACCGTATGGAAGCAGGCAATAATAAAACCTTTGCAAAAAAAGACAAGTCTAGATGCAGCTCTGCCAGAGAACTTCAGACCAATATCATTTCTACCATTTAATGGCTAAACTTTGTAGAAATATGTCAACAGAATCCTGTCGTAATTTCTGGAAGATCACCTTCGGCTACACCCTACACAGATGGAGTTCTGCTCTCAGTACAGCACAGAATCCGCTTTGCTAGCAGTATTCAAAGAACTTAAAATGACTCTTGAGCAAGGTGGATCAGCTGCGATACTACTCCTAGACCTAAGCGCAGCATTCGACACGGTTGACTATGTCTTGCTGGCTAACAGACTCCGGGATATCAGTATCCAAGGCAAAGCGCTAGATTGGTTGGGGTCCTTCCTGGAGTAGAGGTCCTTCCAGGTTATGGAAGCCAACCTCTTTTCTGATATAAAGCCTTTGACTTGCTGTGTGCCACAGGGCTCATCGCTAAGTCCCACATTGTTTAATATTGATATGCGGCCATTGGTGGACATAGTTCAGAGATACAGCATCTCCGTGATCTCATACGCTGATGACACCCAGCTGGTGGTGTCACTTGATTCCAGGACTAATGGTAAGTCAAGCCAGCTGCTGGTGCCTTGTCTTGAACAAGTGGTTAAATGGATGATAAGGAGCTGTCTGAAATTAAACGGCGACAAAACTGAACTGATGGTCCTCGGTAACACAGGGGTACCCAGGCCTCTAGTCAGCTGGACAAGCTGCCTTGGGATCGCTCCAGTCCTGAGCACTGCCATTAAGAATCTCGGCATCTGGATGGATAAGGAGCTGACCATGGAGACCCACGCAAGGAAGGTGGCAGGCATATGCTTTGGGTTATTAAGAATGCTCCGCAAGATCCTAGAACTAATCCCCATACAGCTAAGGAAAACGGTCATACCTTCCCTGGTCACGTCATGCCTGGGCTATGGTAACTCACTCCTTATGGGCGCACATAAATATGTTATTAACAAGTTACAGGTAGTCCAGAATGCAGCAGCCATACTTCTGTGTCAAATTCCAATGTAGGAATCAGTGAGGAAACATCGTAGATAGTCACACTGGCTCCCAATTGAGGCGCAAATCAAGTTTAAAGCACTCTGCCTGACCCATAGAACCATAAACAACAAAGGGTCAAGTAAGATCAGAAATCTGGTAAGCCTATACCTCCTCAATAGAAGCCTGAGGTCAGACTCTGAGCGCCTGTTAAAAATTACCAGAATAAAAAGGGCCAGATGGGGTGGAAGAGCCTTTTCCCACCTGGTGCCCAAGCTATGGAACTCACTTCCGCAAGAGATTAGATTCATAGCTTCATAAGCAACCTTCAGAAAAAAACTGAAAACCTAGCTGTTCAATGATTGCGAATAATCTCCTCTTTTCTTGCTTCAATGTGTCTCATGCCTAGCGCTGGGAGGCCTTTGGGAAGCCATGCGCTCTACAAATCCTCATAACATAATATAACATAACAAACTGATATTGACGCAGTGGGCGGCATTGCTCATGTTGGTTCTTGCATTTATTGCACACAGGAAAGGAGCTCACTCCTGTCTATTATGAAAATATTAACAAGTATTAACAACAGTGCAAAAGAACTTTAAGATACGACAAGGGGAATCTTAATAGATCAAAGCCAGATGAAAAGCAGATACAAATGTATGTTTCCATCAGCATTAGTTCAACTGTGGGACATAGGATTTATATTTTTTGTTGCAGATTTATATAGCACAAAATCAACCAGAAGGCATTGGAGAGCTTTACATGCACACCAGTTATGTTACACAAGAACACATTCATTTTTTTGGGGGGTCGGCATGGGGAGATTAAGGGGCATATGTAGGTAGGCGTTTGCGATTCGCAAATGCAGAAATTCGGCGAATTTTGGCGTTTGCGAATCGCAAACGGTGCTTTGGTATGTAGGTGCACATTAGCAAAATAAGGAATCGCAAAAATTGCGATTCCTTATTTTGCTCAAGCATTTAAGGAATCGCAATTTTGCGATTCCTTAAATGCTATGTAGGAGTGAATTTTAAAATGCGATTTTGGCTTAAGGAATCGCAAAATACCACCTACTCCAAGTAGATGGTATTTTGCGATTCCCTTTCTAAATGCATTTTTTTTTATTCCAAGTGCCCCTTAGGGCATATATGTGCGCCACATCTACTTAGAGGCACATTCCAGGGGTGCAAAAGGTGTCCTTTGGACACCCTGGCACCCTTGGAATTGCGATTCATTGGAATGTATGGGACACTCATTCCTTAATTGCGATTCGCAATATGCTAATCGCAATTAAGGAATGTTAGAGATTCGCAAAAAAATTGCGAATTTTTACCTACATTCCATTTTGCTATTCTCAAATAACGATTCCTTAAAAATCGCTATTTGGGAATCGCAAAATGGAAATTACCTACATATGCCCTCCAAGTGATTTGTCCAGAATCACAGGATGCTGAGCCGAGGCTGAGACTCAAACCTGGTTCCCCACCTTCAAAGTCTGCAGCTCTAGCCATGAAGCCATATCCTCACCACATATATGGAGGAAAAGCAAAATTGCAGCTCACCACAAAGTAGTTGTATAGCAGCCTTTTCTTAACCTGTTGTCCGCGGAACACTGAGGGTCCACGACGCATACTCAAGGGATCCAAGTGGAGAAGTGTGGCTCAATGGTTAGAGCGGCAAACCCTGATGCAGAATTCTGGCCCGGGACCAGGGTTCAATTCCCGCCTCGGTGGGTCTCGGGCTCAATTTCCTCGGACCTGATAATTCTCGCCTCGGTGCCTATTCTAATCATGAGTCCCACTCTGCACCTCTGGGCAATAGCTTGCTTAATCTCCACAATGGCCCCAACAACGCTAAGGATGCCTGACTTCACCTTGGGGGTGCCCAGGAGTGGGCTCCTCACAGGGAAAGGCCAGGAAGGGTTCCTCAGCGGTATTCGTACAAGCGCCGAGATGCCTCCGGGTAGTCGTGCACTATACAAGTGCGTAATTATCATTATCATTATCCATGACTGCTTAGAAAATTAAATAATTATTAGCAGAGTCATTAAAGTATGTACACATAAAACAGTCGAAATATAAATTTTTTAATTTTACAATGATTGATAAATGTGAAGCAATTGGAAATCGGAGGCTAAGCGTTAAGTTATTATCCACAGCTTGATTCGAGGGAGCAGTGCAAGTACAGCTTCAAATGAAGCTCTAAGACGTGCTGACAAAAAGAGGGCCTGCATTTTTAGAAGGACAAAGTGATGTGGTAGAGTCACACATATCACTTAATCTTTTCAACTTTTAACTGAGATTATCTGTTTATGCTTGTCCTTCCCATCAGCTTTTCTGGTTGAGTGATCCAAATCTACCAGAACCTAAGATTATTTTCTTGGCCTTTTTCCAAGAGGAGGTTGTATCAGCCCTATTTTCCATAGATACCCTTCTGCTTTTTCTTTGGGGATCTTTGGTGGTGAGACCTTGGGTTGTTCAGCGAAGGAAATATCAAAACCCTCATCAAGTCTTTGACTGGGTGTTTATTATCAGATGTGTTATATAAATGGAACAAATTATATTATCAACAAAATGGATTCAGGCTAAAAAGTTCACTGTATGGGAAATTTCAAAGAATTAGACATAGACCCGCCGTATCACTTGGTGAATCAAGCATTAGACTTTACAAAAAGCACTGGATAATTGATGAGATGTTTTTGCACAAAGGACATCTCACTTAAGTGAAGTTTGGTGCAGATTCTGTAGTGCCTAGCATGCATTTTTGCTCGTAGCACATAGACTTATTTTAAGTTACAATCATTATATGTATTTGCATATTTAACTTTATAAAAATTATGTTAGATTTTGTAATGTTCTTGTGACTAAATAATTTTAAAAAAATGACAGTGAACTTTCTCTTAGAAAGGACGAATACGCTCTCCATCAATTATAATTATTTTATTGAAAGTTTTGTGAATGAACACATCCCTATGGTTATTTAGAATGAAGAATTTCATAAGAATATGCTAGATAATCTCCTCTAGTTTCCTATACATTTATCAGGTCCTTTAATTGCTGTTAATACCAACCGATGAGCCTGAAATCTGCAAGAAGGGAAATAGTCCTTGCTGGAACATCATGTATACACGTAGGGTCGGCTTTAGGGTGATGTGAGCGGCGCGGCTGCGCTGGGCGCTGACCTGGGGTGGGAGGGCACTGACCTCAGGATGCGCACAGTTTTTAGCAATAATTTACGATTGAAAAGCACCTGCTGCAGAGTTCCTTGTGTGTTCATCTTTCAGGCAGAAATTAAAAAGTCAAGGTAACTCTTGTGATTAATGTTCCTGCTAGAAAGAGAGATCTTAGTTTTGTCTACTGACAGTTTTGACTCATCATCAAGTAGCGTAAAGGGTTAATATGCCTGCAGCAAAGAACAGAGCTATATTTTATGTGGATAGCTGAGTGGATTAGTATAGCCAGCCTTTGCCAGTGCTTTAAAACAAACGACATTTATGTGAGAGGGGCTATGAAGAGATGAGGGGCGCTTTTGCTGGGTGGTAGTGAGGGAATCCGAGGAGGAGGTCTGAGGGGATGGGGGGCATAAACACTGTTGCAACAGGCGCCACCAGCGCTAAAGTCGGCCCTGTATCCATGCCAGATTTCAGGAGGTAACCCCAATGTTATATATATGCCAGTATGCATCAAGCATCTGTTTTGATCAGGACTGGCAAGTGAGAATTACAGCTGTATGTACTAAATTGGTACTGTGTTCCACAGGCACAACACCCTCCTGCAGCTCAGTGCTTCAAGTGCATCTCAGTTGACTTACACCTTGGGAACCAAGTCTCTGCAGTCTAAGTCAGCATTGCCATTACATCAGCCAAATAGGCCTTTTTGAAGGCCATGATCAGATATTCCCCAAGTACATGGCTGAAGAGGAGAAAGCCGGGCAATGTCCCAGATGATTGCTTTTTAGCATTAAAATATGGGTTCCCAACTTTATCTCGGGTCAATTTTATGTCCAAATGAATGCTAACAAATTCCAATTTTGGTAGCTGCAGCGACCACTGACACCTAAAAAATTGATCACTTACAATTCCAGATCTGTGAATGAACTTCCAGGAAATGTTAACCTTGCTGAACGCCCACTTGGGTTTCGTTCAAGAGCACTGTATCTTCAATATAAAGCCCTGATGATGAGAAACCAGTGCAAATTTCCATGTGCACTTTAGGGAATATTCCCCAGCTCGTGAACTGTTTCTGCAGGTTGTTCCTCGAACTGTAGAGATGACTTTGATGCAAGGGGAGGGCACTGATAGTAACAGTTAGAAGAAAAATTGGCATTTATTTATGTACTGAATACAAGCACAGATCTCTTCCAAATTTCTTGTATCTTACCAGTTTCAAATATATCCCTGAAGAGAACCACCAATCAATTAATTCCTAAGGATCCCTGGAGGATGTACTTGTCAGACCCAAACGCTCAGTAATTACTCGTCTTCATTACCATATGTCCAATATCTTACAGGAAAACATCTATCACGGGGCATAGAATGCTAATTCCATAATTTGATTTTTATGACCATGATAAACACATTTTTGACATAGGCTTGTGCCAGGGCAAGTCCCAGGTTTCTGATCAATACCCTTAGCAACCACCTTCTTTAATGCTCCAACTGTGTTTTCTTTGTGTAACAAATCCAGTGCACAGGGACTTAGGCAAAACAATATGTGATGCAAAAACATCTATCTGTGCCATTGATAAGGCAGCAGAGCAGGGCTGTTCAAATGCTGAGGGGGGCTGGCTACTTTGAAAATGTTACATCTGTCATCTGCTTTAGCAGGTTCATTGATCCTGATTTGAAAGTCTTTGCCTTCGGATGTCATCATAAAGCACAATTTTTCAATGGCATTTTTCAACAAATGGCGGATCAGTTTAAACTGCAACCTAATTGTTTTTTCTGTTTTGTCATGTTTTGTCATGACCGTGCCTTTTATTAAATCCAATAGGTTTTGTCACTTTATATCGTGAGTGGTGATTGAAAAGACAGAGTCCCACTTGCTCTTACTTTCGGTGACTCGAATAATGGTAATCCCGCACTACCAAGTACAACGGGTATCAGTACTTCACAAATGTAGCCATGATGGTTAGTCTGGATAATGACATGAGATTGAGTGTCTTCTCACTGACTCATGCATGTATTTTCCCCTTCACTAAGCCAGTTTTGGCAGTCATTTTGCCTTGTCATAACTCTTGCAAGTCCCAATTCAGCTGATAACTGCAGAATCGTGAATTACCCAGCCCTTGGAATTTGGGCATACATATATCAAAGGTGTCCCAGATGATCACATATGAATTAGGCTGTCTGCCTTCATCCTACGTATTTGATCACAGCATTAGTTTCTTAAACCTTTCATATCACTGATTGATTCCAAGCAAAATAAGTGTCATTTCTATAGTGCTCAAGCATTTGTGCTACTTTCCCACTACTGATCGTGTGTTCCTTCAAAGTGTGTCATTGATTCATTAGTATGGTCAAGGCAAGGCCGAGGTCCTAAGTCTATCCTTTAGAGCTGGTGAATGAGAGAAGCATAATTCTATGCAATGTAACGAATGAGGTGGAGGTCTGTAGAAATAGACCTGTGAATTACAGATGACATATATGGGGAGATAATGCTCTTATTATCTCACACAACAAATCATATGATGCTATATAAACGTAATCTCGCTTTTTGTCTGGTTAGAGGAGTTGAAATGAGTCAAAATAAACATCTGGCTATTGACTGTTTGGGGTCACGGCAATTCATAGGGAGCGCGTGCCTCCAAGCTCGCCTGCAGCAGAACAAATCAAATCACGAAGCTGGCCTAGCTGCTGTGGCGCTGGC
Source organism: Lissotriton helveticus (assembly GCF_964261635.1). NCBI lineage: Eukaryota > Metazoa > Chordata > Amphibia > Caudata > Salamandridae > Lissotriton > Lissotriton helveticus. The sequence continues at coordinate 554,386,696 of NC_136063.1, forward strand.
CTCAGTCACTTCATTTGCTGCGGGGTCGAATGTGCCAGGTTTACAGGATTCTTGTACAGAAAGAAACGTGTATGACAACTGGTACCGACCGACTGCTGTCAGGATCCTTTGCTGCAGCAACACCGCAAGTTATACTGACAGGAGACTTGACAAAATGGCGCTTCCTAATGTGCAAGGAGCAGACGTGGATACTGTTCATAAGGTAGGCAACCCGTAGGCATTTAATGTAAAATATCTTGCGCTTGTGCGCCTTTCAGCTGGTTCCTTTTCGTCACACCCGATCAGCAATATTTCGAATATTGTTGCGATTTGCCCGAATGCCACTTTAATCCACATCCAGAGTTACCCCTTCTATCTTATTATTCTATTTTCTGATTACAAATGAAGTGTATATATATATATATATATATATATATATATATATATATATATATATATATATATATATATATGTATGTATGTATGTATGTATGTATGTATGTATGTATGTATATATATATATATAATTTAAAAAAGGGGGTGGTGATGGACAGAGCTTGATTCCGGTCTGGGAAAAACAGGGCTTGGCAGTTCGGACTGGACTTTTCCCATGAGGCAAAGGGTCAGAGCTGATTTGCATATAGCCAGTGTCTAACCCAGGGTGGTGTGGAGTGAAAAAAACGATGGATTTGGGCCCAGATCCTTGTACTGGGGTGAATGTATGACATTGTTCTACATTCTGTCCATCAACTGTGTTTTTTGTAATTTTCACCCCGAGTGGGCTGGGTATGCTCAGACGTAAGTCCCAGGCTCTCCACACCACTGGAGTCAAGCTATCCAGGCTGAATGAAGGCTGATAGCCAGAAACCGGTCCTTGGATGCTTGATTCCGGTCTGGGAAAGACAGGGCTTGGCAGTTCGGACTGGACTTTTCCCATGAGGCAAAGGGTCAGAGCTGATTTGCATATAGCCAGTGTCTAACCCAGGGTGGTGTGGAGTGAAAAAAACGATGGATTTGGGCCCAGATCCTTGTACTGGGGTGAATGTATGACATTGTTCTACATTCTGTCCATCAACTGTGTTTTTTGTATATATATATTCTATTTAGAGTAGTTGTGACTGGATGTTGGTGCACAACAGACGCTCGTGCAATAACTCATTTCGCTCCTCTGACGCGGCATGGTTCATACTATTGTAAAGTCACCCAATTTAAGTCTAAATCCAACAATCCTATAATCACTTCAGACAATGTGTACCAAAACACACAGAACTCCCTTCTCCTTAACTCTACTTAGAGATTTATTGTCTGAGTGGGATTCTACAATAAACGCACGCGCAATACCTCAACCCTTCCCCAGATGCGGTATGTTGTATTTTGTCCTAAGTTACCGATTTGAAATTCTAAAAAGTAATTCCTACGGTTAAAAATGTCAAGTACCAGGTTAACGGGTACTACCCCGTATGATCTTTTAAGTTACCAAAGCCCGCAAGTGCTGTATAACCAAATACTATAGATGAGTGACTACGAGTAGCAATCACAAATATTCCAATCACACAAACCTCGCAACGCGCTCAAGCACTTACATAGCGGCATGGGTAGGCGTAGGATGGACGGGGTGGACTCGAGACGGCATGTTGTGTCCAAGTATACACGCTGCCACGAGCGGGAAGTCGATACGAGCATGAAACAGGCAAACCAGATGACCTACTCGGTCAGGTCCTTATATTAGGAACATCCATGGCAACAACACGGGGAAACTGTAGCAAAGTGTGCTAAAGTATTATTCTTTTCACTAGAATTTTAACAAATGCTTCTAATGGTACCTAAATGTTAGCTGTGATTTTTAACATGCTACATGATGAAAAGGTTGTGAACACCATTTTAATACACGTATTTGGGTGATTGTATTATATTCATATTGTGTGAAAAATATTTCTGATGTAATGCCTGCCATATGGGTAAAAACTGAGAAAAGACTTTTGTCAAAATACAGGTTTGTGCCCTTAATGTAACCACGGCAACATTTTGTTTTAACCTGTATGCTAATTGGCAGACACACCCATGGCTCTCTTAGTATAAATTGAGAAACCAAATGTAGATGCAGATGTAGTGAACAAGGCGGCAACGCCGAAACGCGTCTGAGCAGATACTGATCTAATAAATCGAGTTTGGATTCAGATTCATGGTGTCAGCGCCTTCTTTAAACTGGACAAGTTTGGCAAGATTGAATATATAGGGTGCAAGTCCTTCGGACCCAACGCTGACCCTCCTCGCTTTGGCTGCTCTGTGTAATGAGGACACCGGCTGGTATTTCTTCGAAAAAAGACACACAGAGCCCCCCAGAACCTGCAAGAGTCTAGAAACCCGAGTGACCTGCCAAAACAGCAGAACGCCATCTGTCTGGAGATCTACGACGGCTGGAGAGTAGTCGAAAATTTCCAGGTAAGACGGCTGGAAGCTGGAAGTAACGGGAAGCGGGTGAGGAATAGAGTTCGGTTCATGGGAGAGGGAGACCCGGTGTATGACCAAATATACACGCGGGCAGTGAATCTATGCAAACAAAAGATATTGAACTAAACACAATCAGAATGTCTGCCGAATGGGAAAAGGAGAGAGAGGAGGCTGCTGTGGATGTGTTTACAGACACGGACAAAGGCACGAGCGGCAAAAAAACTCCCAGCGCTCAGGCACAACCTATTATTCTGGATGAAACACGGAAACTACTCATTGAATTGGAAAAACTGCGCAAAAAAGAGACTGGCAAATGGTGGGAAGTGAAATCACTAACGAGATACTTAGAAGTGGGAAGAATCCCTAGAGGCCTAAGAGTCTTAGTAGCCCCAACATATGAGGACCCAGACCCAGAAATGCTACAAATGTGGGCGGAAAATAGCGCCAAATCTTCAGAAAACATGCTGAAAATTCTAATCCAGTTCGCAGTCAGTGACAGACAGAAAATGATAAATCGTATCAATGAAATAATGCTACAACTTGAGCAAAAACCAAATCAAGACGAAATCACTAAGAGCCTAAACGAAATTAAAGAAAGAGTTCTGAAACTGGAGACAGAAATAAAAGAACGCAAAGCAACTAAATTCCAGCGAGACCGCAATGACTATCTAAGCGGGAGGATCTACACTTTTGCCAAGAAGTATGATCAAATAAGAAAACAATCTCCACCTAAACAACAGACAAGTGGAGCTAACACAACAGTGGAACAAAGCGAGAATGAATTAAGTTCAGAGTATGAAACAGATGGGGAGACATGTACAGGCCCACCACCAACACCTGCACAAGAATTGGCTTTTTTAAGACTGCAGCGCCTCAGAACATTGAGGCCCCGTTTTCCATCAAAACAAGATTCGGGCGCAGACAAAGGGAAATCGAACAACAAAAAGCAAAAACACCAACCAAAAGCAGGAGAAGAAAAAACAGACGGTGGAGAAACACAAGGTCAAAATCAAAAACAGAACAAAAAACAAAACAGACGCTACAGACGGCGTTAATGACAGTACAAGATGAAACAGACAACACAGTCATTAATTTAACAGATATGGAATTCAACACACACGAACTTGAAATTTTATCTCTGGGATTATCGTATTGCTCCAACACGAACTTTGATTATGCCCAAACGCGAATCGATTTGTTTCAATATGTCAGAAAATTAAAATTGCAAAAGTATTTTGTAAACACTAAAATACGACCAATCTCATCAAAACCGATGGATGATCATGCTCAACAACTGTCAGTGGCGAATATGGAAGCTCTACAGGATCTAATAGATCTTGAACTGCAAAATACAGAGGAAGGAATAACACCCAGTGGGGCTGCAATAACATCAGAAATTAACATCTGTGCTCCGGTTAAGACGAACTTTAAACCCAAGTCTCAGTTCATGCCATTAATGGGCAAAGACAACCTGGATTTATTTTCTGACAATGTAATTAAAGAACTAAAAAACCTGTCCCTACAGAGTACAAAAGAATATTGGCAAGAAAATCAAGACCACCGAAGAAAATATAATAACCTAATGACGAAGATCAAATCTAGATCAGATGTGGTAGTCAGATGGTCTGACAAGGGGAGCAATGTCGTACTGTGGCCCCTCCAAATGTACAATCATGAAGCTATGATTCAACTCCAAGACAAGGAATGCTATATGAGAGTGAGTCCCACCCACAATGTCGGTGTACAGGAAAAGTATCACAACGAGTTGTACAGATGGAAGGGAATGGGCTTCATTAGTAAGGAGGAGCAAAATTACCTCAAGAATGACTATCCGATAACACCCCAACTTTACTTGATACCCAAAGTTCATAAAAACGAACAAACACCACCTGGAAGGCCGATAATATCAGCAATTGGTAGCCTTTTTGAAAAAACAAGCATTTTCATTGATTCCTTCCTTCAACCAGAGGTCAAAAAACTGCCAGCATATATCAGAGACACGAGTGACTTTCTGGCAAAAATCTTTGATGTTGACTGGCACGATGACTATAGGTTCATGACACTAGATGGTCAGTCATTATATACTAGTATCAGACACCGAGACGGCCTCAATGCAATGAAATACTACCTTGGAAACAGACCCATTGAATTCTATCAGCACACAAAAATGATACTGGAAATGGCAGAGTGGTGTCTCACAAATAACATTTTCATCTTTGACAGACTCCACTATAAACAGCTGCAAGGCTCGGCCATGGGTACTTGCTTCTCCCCCAGCTATGCGAATCTACACATGGGCTGGTGGGAGGAGCAGGTACTAGGAGTCCAACATAGAGACATTATGTCAGACAATGTAGTAATGTACAAGAGGTACATAGATGATATTTTCATTCTATGGCAAGGCAGCGCTGAAGAAGCAGAAAGATTTGCATTGGCTCTAAATGAAAATGTATTGAATCTAAAGTTTACATGTAACACAAATGCTACCAATATTCAATTCCTTGACTTAGAACTGTTTGTACAAGATAACAAAATACAGACACGAACATACAGAAAGCCTACCGCAGGGAATGCCCTACTACATGCGCACAGCTTCCACCCTACACCACTAAAACAATCAATTCCCTATGCTGAGTGCCTGAGAATGACACGGAACTGTAGTACTGATGAGGGACTCTCTAATGCCAAACTGGAGTTATTTAAAAGACTCAGGAAGAGAGGATACACTAACAGCACTTACCAGAGGGCAGAAGAAAAATGCAGAGGTAAAAATAGGAAAGATCTAATTTTCCCAGAGACTGCAACACAAGTAACAACTGAGCCAAATAAAAAAGATCCTCCGAGATTAATAACTGGTTACAACAGGTATCATAGCAACCTACGGAAAATCCTGACAAGACACTGGCCCTTAGTTCGAGGGGACCCAAGCATAGGTGAGTCAGTGGGCACCAGTCCATTAATAACCTTCAGAAAGGCAAAATCCATGAGGGAAGAACTAGTGTGTAATGCGCCAGCTCTCAAAAAACCCAAAAATTGGTTGGATTCCCAAAGGGGCTTCAAAAAGTGTTCAAAATGCAAAGCTTGTACCCACGGGGTGAACACTACAAAAGTACAAGTCCCTTTCAGGAGTAAACCTTATATGCTGAGAGACGCATATACATGCAAGACAGACTTTGCAGTCTATGTACTGTCATGTTCATGCGGTAAAAATTATGTGGGTTCCACCATCCATCCAGCGCACGTACGGATCTTACAGCACTTGCGAGCAATCGCCAATAATGATCCAACGTACCCGGTGGCCAGGCATATACATGAGACCCATAACGGTAATGCCAAAAATATCCAGTATTTTGTAATTGACAGCATTCCCAAAAACATAAGAGGGGGGAACCGCCCATTAGCGCTACGCCGCTTGGAGTCGAGGTATATTATACTCTTAAACTCCAAGATCCCATTCGGCCTGAATGCGGACGAAGCCCTAAGTGTCCATTTATAAAGATGTAGTCTAACACACCCACACGGCATTCCTTTGCCCTGAGTACCATTCGAAGAACATCTGCAGTTCATCTACTACACGTTTCACGGGGTTATCACGGGCACATTAAGAGCACATCTCAGACCCACGCCGGAGTCTGAGTACACGGCACTCCTCACCCTTTCCCAGCCTCACAGACACTTAGACACTTTGCAACGGAATACAAATATGGTTCTTTCTTCCCCCCCATTTTAACTCTATTTAGAGTAGTTGTGACTGGATGTTGGTGCACAACAGACGCTCGTGCAATAACTCATTCCGCTCCTCTGACGCGGCATGGTTCATACTATTGTAAAGTCACCCAATTTAAGTCTAAATCCAACAATCCTATAATCACTTCAGACAATGTGTACCAAAACACACAGAACTCCCTTCTCCTTAACTCTACTTAGAGATTTATTGTCTGAGTGGGATTCTACAATAAACGCACGCGCAATACCTCAACCCTTCCCCAGATGCGGTATGTTGTATTTTGTCCTAAGTTACCGATTTGAAATTCTAAAAAGTAATTCCTACGGTTAAAAATGTCAAGTACCAGGTTAACGGGTACTACCCCGTATGATCTTTTAAGTTACCAAAGCCCGCAAGTGCTGTATAACCAAATACTATAGATGAGTGACTACGAGTAGCAATCACAAATATTCCAATCACACAAACCTCGCAACGCGCTCAAGCACTTACATAGCGGCATGGGTAGGCGTAGGATGGACGGGGTGGACTCGAGACGGCATGTTGTGTCCAAGTATACACGCTGCCACGAGCGGGAAGTCGATACGAGCATGAAACAGGCAAACCAGATGACCTACTCGGTCAGGTCCTTATATTAGGAACATCCATGGCAACAACACGGGGAAACTGTAGCAAAGTGTGCTAAAGTATTATTCTTTTCACTAGAATTTTAACAAATGCTTCTAATGGTACCTAAATGTTAGCTGTGATTTTTAACATGCTACATGATGAAAAGGTTGTGAACACCATTTTAATACACGTATTTGGGTGATTGTATTATATTCATATTGTGTGAAAAATATTTCTGATGTAATGCCTGCCATATGGGTAAAAACTGAGAAAAGACTTTTGTCAAAATACAGGTTTGTGCCCTTAATGTAACCACGGCAACATTTTGTTTTAACCTGTATGCTAATTGGCAGACACACCCATGGCTCTCTTAGTATAAATTGAGAAACCAAATGTAGATGCAGATGTAGTGAACAAGGCGGCAACGCCGAAACGCGTCTGAGCAGATACTGATCTAATAAATCGAGTTTGGATTCAGATTCATGGTGTCAGCGCCTTCTTTAAACTGGACAAGTTTGGCAAGATTGAATATATATATATATATATATATATATATATATATATATATATATATATATATATATATATATATATATATATATCAATCAAATGCTGCTTTGTGTTGCCCAAATAGTGTGAGCGCCATGAGGCCAGGAGCGGCAAGCGAAGCTCACTGACGGGTTATAACATATATGAATTACATGAAGACGATTCCCTTTCCTTTCTAGCCAGCGAGCATGCAAGGGACCCTCTCCAAAGAAGTGGACACGGTTAAAACTGGCAAAAGTTGAAGTTACCCAAGGCATTGGACGTTACCGTGACCCACCACGATCCTACCTGGCATCTTGAAGCTGCTTCTGTGCGGCGGACCGACATTGGGAGGTGGCACGCTGGAATATGTCCGGAGTGTCCTGACAGAGTGCTGGAGAAGCTCGTGGCGAAGAGAGTATGGGGGTCAGAGAGAAAATTGCATAAACAACCACGTGACTCCCCCGAGCATCGGACTGCCTTCGAGAAGCATTGTGGGACTGGTAGTCTCCAAGATAGGCGGAAGAAGGTTGGACTGTTTGCGGGCGGGGTTCCTAAACCACCTGAAGGAGGAGCCCTGTGTAACAACATTTAAGAGGGGGAGCGCACGATTTTAGGACGATGACACCTGAGGAAGGCTAACGCCGAAACCGGTCGTGGAAGAGACCTGAATAAAGCAACCTGTGATTTCCCGAAGTGTCCCTTGTGTTCTTTCGCCGCAAAGGAAGAGAGAAGTTTGGGTTATATGTTACGCTCTGCCAGCGAGCGTGCAAGGGACCCTCTCCAAAGAAGTGGACACGGTTAAAACTGGCAAAAGTTGAAGTTATCCAAGGCATTGGACGTTACCGTGACCCACCACGATCCTACCTGGCATCTTGAAGCTGCTGCTGTGCAGCGGACCGACATTGGGAGGTGGCACGCTGGAATATGTCCGGAGTGTCCTGACAGAGTGCTGGAGAAGCTCGTGGCAAAAAGAGTATGAGGGTCAGAGAGAAAATTGCATAAACAACCACTTGACTCCCCCGAGCATCGGACTGCCTTCGAGAAGCATTGTGGGACTGGTAGTCTCCAAGATAGGCGGAAGAAGGTTGGACTGTTTGCGGGCGGGGTTCCTAAACCACCTGGAGGAGGAGCCCTGTGTAACAACATTTAAGAAGGGGAGCACACGATTTTAGGACAATGACACCTGGGGAAGGCTAACGCCGAAACCGGTCGTGGAAGAGACCTGAATAAAGCAACCTGTGATTTCCCGAAGTGTCCCTTGTGTTCTTTCGCCGCAAAGGAAGAGAGAAGTTTGGGTTATATATATAATATATATATATATATATACATATATATATATATATATATATCAATCAAATGCTGCTTTGTGTTGCCCAAATAGTGTGAGCGCCATGGGGCCAGGAGCGGCAAGCGAAGCTCACTGACGGGTTATAACATATATGAATTACATGAAGATGATTCCCTCCCTTTTCTAAGGAACAAATATTATGCAATGTATAATATCATGAAATGAACTTTTTGCTGCTTCAAACGTTCTGCACCGGTGTGGAATTTTCTATTAAGCCGGCGGGGCGGCGACGGCCAACGGACGTGCATAGCACTACGGAGGTAGTGCTCACGACGGCCGTTGGCTGACAGAAGCTCCAAAGGGGTTACATTTGCATGCCCTTTTGCTAGAATTAAATATATTTTATATGTCAAATGAATTGTTAAATATTGTGTTAGTATTTTTTATGATTTTGCATGTAATGAGTATTGTAACTCTTCCAGGTTTATACAAACATATCCAGTGAAATATGCCACTTGTAATCAGGTGATTATGCCCCGAGCAAAGCATGATTATGCTGGAACGCGTTGACGTGGATGCCATGTTCGGGATGAATGAATAAACAAAGCGGTGAGCAAACCTGAGCGCTTGACATTTTTAGGTTTCGCCCTGGGCGTTGCAACTGCGTAGCAATTGCTCCGCCCATGGCGAAACCTCATGATCCTACATATGGACTTTCGTTCCGCCTCTGTCTCCCATTGGCTAGCTCCATAAATGGAGGCTAGCCATTGGGAGACAGAGGCTGTCAATCAGGCTTTCTCGAGAAAACGCGATTCGGGGGCGTTTCTCTGGCTTTTTTTAAGTCCCGCCCCTTTGTCCTGGGCCGCGCTGTCATTGGCTGGCGCCCGGGACACCCCTGTGACGTCATTTCCCGGGCCGCGCTGTGATTGGCTGCCGGCCCGGGACCTGACTTGTTTTCGAAGCTCTCTTTTCCATCAAACTTCTTTAAGATCGCTCTCTCAGTGCCTTCGATTTTAATGTGCCACAGTTAATGATATCTTTTGGGATTCGAGTCGACCAGGACGCTTATAGTTGGACACAGTTTATTAAACACTAGACCGCATGGAACTAAAATTTTGCAGATACGTCAGTAGAACGATGATTGAGTTCACCTAATATGGCTTCCCCAGCCTCGCACTAGCCCTAAAAACGCACACTTTGTCTCGTTTCTTAAATGTTTCGCTAAACCGTTCCGATCATTTACATCTACGGAAGATGAAGCAAGAACAGGGACAATAAAAAAGAAATCAAACTCATTTGACGTCTTTGAAACGTGGATGTATGGCGCGTCTGGCTATTGACTGTGCCTTCCTCCAATTACAAACTAACTTTTTTCAGGAAAAAAATGTGCTTTCCTGCTGTGCGTCTCTTTTCTTTACATTAAAAGCTTTCGGCTCTTTAAAATGGATTGTAAACCAAAACGTAGTCTTCTATTGTAGTGGGATCTGACGCCAGGTAAAGTACGCGCTATACACCCTAAAACATGGAGCACTTGAGATATCGTCGGGGTGACGTTTGTGTAAGCGACTGTCATGAGCCAATCGGCCTTCCTGTCCGGAGCGTCACGCTCCTAACTGAGCCAATTGCAAGAGTCGCGCTTTTATCGTATCCTTTCCTTCCAAAATGGCATCCACTGCACCAACATCTGGTTCCACAGCCTCTCCAGCGGCAGTTCCAGCAGCAACTGCACCTGGTGTACTGATCGGACCAGTGGTGCGGGTACACCCTGTGGTGTTGGCTTCAATAGTTGACAGTTTCCAGAGACGGAATGAGGGAGCCGCCCGCGTGATCGGGACTTTGTTAGGTGAGGAGGCTGGTAAAGTGATGTCTGCCGCACTCATGTAGCCAGCGGGAGTATGGGTCGTAACAATTTACCGACGTGGCCATGTTTAAGTCAGGCACGTGAAACTCACTTCATCGATGACAATTGGAGGATATTTCATAGCCGTGTTAGGTTTAGAAACGCTAAGAGGCCTTTTAAGTAAAGAAATAAAGGGCCTAAGGAAACCGAAAAGCCCAACACACATGGTTGACCACAGCTGCTAAGTTTTTAGAATGCGCATGTGTTGCATTTCATTGATTTCAACGTACCTGTCATGTGGCTGCCACTTATTGCCGATTGTGTGACATTTCAAAACGTTTGTGGGAGGGGTGCTGCTCGTCAGAGAGCTTTAAATTCTAGCATTCCTATTTTGTATTTATTTTTATTAATAACGTTTTATAGAGCACTAGCTAGACCCGTGGGTATCCGAGCGCTTTCTTCTTGTCACCACCTTTCTTTGCAATCTCTCACTGTTTGGCACCTAAGCCCATCTGCATATTTAACACACATCTCCTCCTTCTCTTTTCAATCCCTCCTTATGCATGTATTGTATTTTGTTATTCTAATTTACCACACACCCTACCACCCACTTCCTATCTTCTTACTTGCTCACTATTTCCATTTCAGTTGGCACTGTCAATATTTCAGTAGCAGTGTTCCGCCTTTACACACTTTAAATGCAATTGGCACGTGTGTCCATTGCTCTTCGTGCTCAGAGTGGCCAAGTATTGGTTGAGCATGTAGTTTGAACAGCTCTATGAGACACCCCCCCTCCTCCCCAAGACAGGCTCTCTCATTGCCTTCAGCCTGAACTCCAGAGCTCTGTTATTGCACACCCACACAAGAGCCTGAAGATATCTAGGCACCTAGCGGCAACTAATTTCATAGTATAAGCTATACAAGCATCACATTTTTATTAGACTTAACTTTTAACTTTTTCAAAGGCGAGACCCCACCCCCGCTCTTCTTCGTTGTGCTGGTGTCCGTTACCCCCACCCCCGCTCTTCCTGGTTGTGCTGGTGTCCGTCACCCCCCGCCCGCCACCTCCCCTTCTTCCTGATTGTGCTGGTGTCTGTCCCCCCCACCCCCGCTCTTCCTGGTTGTGCTGGTGTCTGTCCCCCCCACCCCTGCTCTTCCTGGTTGTGCTGGTGTCTGTCCCCCCCACCCCCGCTCTTCCTGGTTGTGCTGGTGTCCGTCCCCCCCACCCCGCTCTTCCTGGTTGTGCTGGTGTCCGTCCCCCCCACCCCCGCTCTTCCTGGTTGTGCTGGTGTCCCCTCCCACCCCCGCTCTTCCTGGTTGTGCTGGTGTCCGTCCCCCCACCCCCGCTCTTCTTCGTTGTGCAGGTGTCCGTCCCCCCCACTCTCTGTGTGAGGGTGGCTCTGTGTAGGTGGCTCTGTGTGTGTGAGGGTGGCTCTATGTGAATGACTGTGGGTGGCTCTGTGTGTGTGTGGCTCTCTGTGTGGCTCTGTCTGTGTCTGTGTGTGTGTGTGGCTCTGTGTGTGTGTTTGTGCTCTGTGTGTGTGTGCAAATGCAATAGGTCTCGCATTTGTGAGAGATTAAGCTATTGGCATTGTAAATGGCAACGCCATTTATTTATCTGTTTTCAAAACCAACACATAAAAACAAAATTTGTCATTTACAATGCCAATAGCTCTAACTTTTAAAAAGGCGAAACCGTTGCATTGTAAATGCTTGTTTCTTGTTGAAAGCATATCCTGTACAAGAAACCAAAGGATAAAGTAGCATTACAGTTAGGTGAAAATGTCACTTTAAACTTAGCATTTTAAGCTAAAAACACACTGACATTCGCCAGTTATAGTTTTTGAAGCAAGTATAACTCACGCCACCACCATGCACAGTGTTGTTATCAATGATGTGAATTCAGATGTCATAAGTGTTGTTATCAATGTTCTTATAAAACCTTTCATGAGTTATGTAATATGTGAGGTCGTGAGCAGTGCATGATGTGAGTTAAATTTCCTTGAAATAACTATAACTTGAAATTCAGCATTTTTCTTTAGTTTAAACTGTTATATTTAAAGTGACATTTTCACCTAACTATAATGCCACCTAAACCTTTGTTTTTTCAGAGAATTTCTAAGGATTTTTAAAGCATAGTAACATATTATCGCCATACCTAGTTTTTTCCAGTAAATTTCTAGATAATTTGTTTTGCATAAAGTATTTTTTTTACCATACTTAAGTATGTCAACCTGCCTGTACCAGGCGTGGGGTTTGCCCTGCAACCAATTAATGTTTTTTCCTGGCGTACAAATCCTCATTTCTTTGTAATGCAAGGCTACATCACGGTAGCAGTGTGATAGCACAAGGGGGAGAGTTGGTCCATTTAAACCAAAGTACACTGTGACTGAGGCACGATGGTTGCAACAACCCTCAGTGAAGGTTAAAACTAGGTGCAACAAAGTAAAATATTTGATGGTTCACAAGGGAATCATTTCAATGGACCATGAGAATCTGCTTTATCTTTAATAATACGGAAGTACATATTAAGCAGCCACTGCCACCTCTGCTGTTTGTCCGCCTTATGTCAATTGTTTGTAATTGGATTTCCATAATAACTTTTTGCCATCTCCAAATGTTACAGTTAACAGGCCTGAGAGAGAACATTTCAGCCCATCTTTTGGTATTTGTACTATCATCCCTGGCTGCCTAGGTAGAAGGACAGTTAGTTTGTGTTCTTTGTATAGAAAACCATTTTCCTTGGTATTACTCCCAATCACCTTCATATTTTGTTCCCTCGCTTTTGTAGGATGTATAAAAGCGGGAGAGATTTTATGTTTTGCCTCTACAGCGTTGAAATACATCTCCTTTGACAGTGTGGAACACGCCATACTATCATATGTGCAGTAATCAACATACAACTAGTATGTCTGGCTGTTTAACCACATCCCGTCGAAAACACAGGCCCTTGCATAATCAAGATGAGTTACAAGCCAAGATATTTGAGGGCGGGGCACATGCAAGATGGTGTTCCATAGAGCTCACCCTATTTTACCTATTCAAGACGCTAACATACATGATGGGTCAAATGCATTTTTCTCACATTTATATCACATGCATTGCATTTTCGAAAGGCTGAGGTGAGGTTCAATTCACCGTGATGGTACCAATTAACTCTTTGTCACAGAAAATGATGGAGTAACTCTATAAATAACTACATTCATCTGCTCACTCCCTAAACCAACACATTGTCCTCATCTGGAACTGTGCCCACGTATGGTACTGGACTGCCGCGCGTGGACAGGCAGTCCTTTTCGTTCCACATACATTTAGACTCGTGTGTATGTATATTTTAAGGAGTTCACGGCATATCAACAGAGAGGAGCTGAAAGACTGTTTTTTGTAGGATCCTTCCTTAATAAAAGTAAACTAACACAAATGTCGATACACATTCGTCGTGTGAATTTGTAGATACAGATGACGTTGTCATCATGCTCTCAGAGAGTGCTTGTATGATTGGCCTGTTAACAGAATACCGATTTATTACGAATATAACCATCACAATCAGCGTCACAGTATCAACATCAATAGCCTTTTGAGAAGTATGTATAGCCTATGCATACTTAACAAACACATGATCGATTGATTGAGCCTACTGAGAAATATATAGCGGCAATGGTAATAGCTAGTGACTTTGTGTTAATATAGAAGCCACTGGATCTGAGAAATGTCTCTCTTTAACAGTAGCTGGGAGGATGGCTCAGCGCTCCCCTGAAAGATGCAGTCAAAACACTGGAAATTCTAGATCGGCATTTCTTCAGTATACTGAGTTACATGAAGGGTATCGTAGTCACATGTGGGACTAGAAGTGTAACATGTAACGCTACATACAGTCTACACTCATGGAGTTGTGTTGTTCATGGCGTTCCACTTTTCTACCCATTCTCGGTCACATAGAAGCAAGTAACCATAAGCAGAACTGAGGTACCTGGAGCAGGAAGGATTGCATTGGCCCCATGCCAAGGATGCTCCTGCGTTCTTGCCCCTCGTTAGCAACTGACTCAAATGTGCTGTATGTTTGGCAGCCTCTGGACCACAGCATGTACAATGTTCAGAGGGTTGAGGCTGCACTGACTTTATGTTGGAAGTCCATTTTCTCAGCTCTCCAGCAGTTCAAGAGCAGTTGTGTCTTGAAGCAATGATGAGCTGCCACTCCTTACTGTAAGGCTTTCACCTCAAAGGGGTGATCTAGCAAATAATGCCACTAGAGAGTTTACAAACCAAATAGACTTCATCAAACAAAGGTGCATTGTGGAAGCCTTAATGTTGGTGATTGTTGATGATGTAAGATTGAGGAGCTGTTTTCTACTTCTCACTTAATAGACTCTTCCATATGCATAATTTCTCCAGAGAACCCACATTCTTGGAGATGAGATTCCACTTTGAATGTCCTGATTGGTGGCACATGACAGAACCAGGGATCACTGAAGCTAGCACCCGGTGATCACGTTTAAAACCAAAGAATCGCTATCACAAATGAAATTCACAATTTATAAGATTATACTTGTTTTTCTTGGAAATAGGGCAGTTCCAAAACACAAACTGTTAAAGTAAACTAATCTTCTTCTGATGGTGAGCCCAGATGGGCTATCAGTGTTGGAACATGGCCCAACATCAGCTACATGTCGTTGGCACCTGCTTCCTGTTGCATCTCCTCTCCTCGTCACAAGTTCTGCTTTTTACTGCCCTTCAAGGGTGTTAGTGACCCGCAGCACTCCCCTGAGATACACCATAAAGCCGCAGACTTAGGCTAATAAGATTACTCCGAACTCTGCAGTAGGGATCTTTGACAAGGCTGCCCGGCCGGCACTTGGCCCTCTGCATTTAGCAGACTGTGATCTCACCCTGCCAGTCACCACATATTGGGGCGTTCCATAACTGCTGCATTTTACATCACCTGGCCCACTGTGCAATCTGCATCCGCCGGATGTGACGTCCATTTGTCCTTGCACTACATGCACCCTTGTCCTTAAGCGGACATCTTTGCAAGAAGAGACACACACTGCATGTTACAGTATCCACATGAGACACAATCATAATAGATATGTAAGTTGTCAAGATCTCGGCTGTGAAATCTCTCAAAGCTCTTTTATTAATCACTTATAATAATGGTTGCTAATTTCTCCCTACTGATAAAGGTCACTGATTTTCTCTCAGGCACTCATTGTTCTTTATGTTCAGTCTTGAAGCAGCCTTGAAGCAATTCACACACACTGTCCCTGTGTCTGCATTTCCTGCGTTGTAATGTACTCTGTTTTTCTATTATCTTGAATAGTCAGCTGTTCTGATGGTTGCAAACACCGTATCCTAGTTTCCATATGACCCGTGCTTCCTTCTCTTTGAAACCGTTCACAGGGTATAGCCTGGATAGACGACACACAAACATACAAACCAGTCTGGCTAGAGGTAGAGAAGGACATCCTGGGAGGGCTCAAGCCAGTAGCCCTTCTAACAGCAAACAGACACCCCCAAAGGACCAACACCATACTGAAACACACGAGGGAAGCGCTGATGAAAATAGACAGACGCATGACGCAGAAGTTGAAAGGTACAGCATGGGAATCTATCTGGTTCAATACAAAAGTAACTTATCACGGAGCGACAATGCACAACGACACATGGATCGAGAAAGGAATTAGCCTCCCCAAACAGATGGAAACCAAGCGAGGACCGCTGACGTTCCAAAACCTACAGCAGCTACACGAACTCCCGAACCAAGAGCTCTACAACTTCCTCAAGATCAAGACAGCTATAATGAAAGCGAACTTACATAAAGAGGAACCAAGCATCATCAAATACATGCAAATCCTCAACTCAGCAGGCCACCAAACTGCAAAGATCTACAAGCTCCTGAGCCCCACCGCACTGGCGCAGAACAAGAAAATAACCAACACATGGGAAACGCTCCTGGGCAGGCAACTAAATGAAAAAGAGCGGGCAAAAATGTGGAGCTCAGCGACAACAAACAAAGTTACCCCACAACTAGCGCAAACAAAGTTCTGGCTCCTCCACAGGGCCTACTGGACACCGTCCAAGCTCCACAAGGTCGGCATCGCAGAGTCGGGCAACTGCTGGAACTGCCAGAAAGAAGAAGGCACCCTCGAGCACCTCATTTTCAACTGCGTGAAAGTCAAGAGGTTCTGGGCACAGATCAACACCTTCATAAACGACATGCTCAAAGCTGACCTAACAATCAGCTTCGTAAGCCTAGCAACAGAACACCTGACCGCGAACTTAAAAAATAGAGAAGAGAGAGAACTACTAGACCTGCTCCTCACAGCGGCCCTAAAAATAATCCTGACAAACTGGAAGAACACAGCCAAAGCAAACTTTAAAACATGGATTAATTGGGTCACCTTCCTGAGAGGAGCAGACAACATCACAGGCAACTTCTCGAAAGAACACAACGCCAAAGTACACATGTGGGGCCCACTCGACGAGCACCTGAGGAAGACCCAGTAAAGGACAACAACAAGTGTGAGACGCCCCCCCCCCTTCTTCTTCCTTTCTCTCCTTTTTTCTTTTCTTTCCCTCCTCTTAACTGGGGAAAACAAACGAAAAGAGCGCGCATCCACAAATGGACTGTAGATAAAAAAAAAACGCCAATGTATACTCCACCTATATATATATTTTTGTATGTTTCTTTTATTCTTGCTGATGCCAATAAAAGCCTTTTCAAATAAAAAAAAAAGAAACCGTTCACTTATGGGCCCTTTTATTCTGCGGTGTGATGCATTCTCTCCCTTCGATTCTAGTCCCATGTTCAATCTCTGCATTCCGAATCTCTTTCATGCCCAGTTCCAAGCTTTGCAGTGCAAAAGAAGGTTCTACACTTCTTGTAGTCACCTCATTGGAAGTTCACTGGGCTGGAGAAATCACTCCCCAGGAATCCTAGAGCAAATCACAATACACCCAGGGGCAGAATTATGAGACTGTCACGCCGTGCAGCACAGCAGGTTAACTTACTGAGCTGCACTGCTTGACAGGGAAAGGGCAGGAATGTGCTGATGCCCTTTGACTACTTGGCATTACCGCAGGCATGCTTGCGCCATGCTTCCATTGCATGCAGGATTGTTTTTGTGCAGGAAGGGGTACCTCCATGCACAAAAACAATCCTGAGAGGCATTTTCCTATTTTAATGTGTGTTACAGAATGCAGCACACATAGAAATAGGAAGTAACGAGGAAAATAAATATATTTCTCCTCGTTACACCTCTCCTGGGAAGGCATATCTTTTTGCCGCAATCCTAGGTGTACTAGTTCTGGTAAATCTGGAAATGTGTCAAAAACCATGGAAGTTGTGTAGAAACACCCGCGCACTGCGCATGGAATGCCTCCCTAGTGCAGAGAAAGGCAACACGACGATTTGAGCCGTGTTGCTTCACTACAGATTTATGGAGCCACTCACAGCCACGCAAAGTGGCCCTGCCTTGATTTATAAATCTCACTTAAGGCTTGTGTAACACATCTACCACATAATGAGGTGCATATGCAATACAAACCAGGTCATAGATATGCTCTCCAATGCACACCCGAAAGTCTGCTGCCAAGACAAGTAAGTGTTCATCTCTAGGTGCTTGCCACATCCTCTGTAACATAAATGAATAACTTGGCTTGTTATTTCTTAATCAACTGCTAGCAACTAGTGAGTCTTGGAAATCTTGCTTCTGACCCAGTACCTATTGCTTGAACTGTAACCCAGGTTTCGGTCCTGGCTCTAACTTGGCATATATTAAATATGAAACCACTGAAAGCCTGTCAAGGATATGTAGGGTCACAATCCACTAATATCTCAATGACACCTAAATGTATTTGAAAATCTCCTCCGTTTATGATGTTTGTTTTCTGGAAAATTGCCTTTACAAGCTTCATAACTGGATTTCAAACAACTTTCTAAAACTGAACCCTGTCAAGGTGGAAATTCATCCTCTTTGCTGCTGCCATGAATCCAGATTTAACCACAACTGGATATCGGAAATGAAGTTGGCTGATTTCTCAACCACTGTAGCTCTGAAGTTAATTCTCCGGGAATTTGTCTAGCGTCCCACCTCTTCCTGTCATCACACACCGATCACACATTTAAATCAGTTCCAGCAACTGTCGTCACCTCCTAAAAATTAAACCACCTGCTAAATCTAAAGACATTCACATAGTCATTCAAAGTCTCGTCATCGCATGGCTGCATTATGGCAACTCAATTCTGATAATCATCCAAAAGTCCACCTTGGCTCCCTTGAAAGCTTTGATGAACTCCGCTGTAAGACACATTTCTGGAATCAAAAATTGGATCACATTGCATCTATTTATCATGACTTACACAGGCTTCCAGCTGAAGTCAGAATTAAATTCAAACTTGCCTGCATCACATTCAAAGCTAAATCAGCCTACTCATTAGCTGCCTTAACATTTTCAGAAGGACTTGAAAACTTCAGAAGCATAGAGATCTTCAGACTTGAAAGCAAGAAATTCAAATCCCACTTAGCTGTCACCCAGTCCTTCTCTGATGCAGCTCCATCCTCCTGAAACAGCCAAGTCAAAGACCTTGTCACTATGGAGACCTCCTTTAATTACACACCAAAAATAAAAAACATAAATGCTTAACCCCACCTTGACCTTTTGACTCCTAGTCTCAATTTAACTTTGTTTTCCCTTGTCTCCATTCCTAAGTGCTTTTACTCGTATTTCATACAATGGACCAGGTACTTAGATGAAGGGGGCTCTGCGCAGCAACGTGTACTTGGAATGTATTCTGCAGTGGTTATGTTGAAGTGGTGCTTCTATGCAAAAGGGTGACCTGTACAACCCCTTAACAATGCACTGTGCCAAGCACATACATATAAATTTGTGAGGAGAAAAAACCTGAGCACACACAAACTTGGTACAATTTTCAATGAAAAAGTCTTTGATCCTGATTATATAACATCAACGAGGGACAGTTGTTAAGTGCAGCAATAAGATTTATTGCGCCAGCCGACACGTGTTTCACTGGAGTGGGATGCACTCCAAATCTTCAGGGCTGGAAAACAAACATAACACACAAACGAAACTTTACTGGTGGTATTCATCACCACTCTTTGATACAAGTTATCTAAAACATGCACAATAAAAATGACATTAGAAGGCTCAAATTTCACAATTCAGCACCAAAGAAAAAGACAAAGTGAAGAAGAGCGACTCTAAGTGAAGTGACGAAAGGAAAATGTGTTGAAAGAGAGCAGAATTCCTTGTGACTGATAATACAGTTGCTTTTACTCGTGTCTCCTCCCTTTAACACAAAACGTATGTATGTTTCTGCTCTGTCTTTGATGCTGAATTTACTTTTAAGCTGTAATTAATTGTTCTTTGTCTACCATGTTACTGGAAAGAGATTCTGATCACTGCAGTATTGAAGATGTTTATGTAAAGTTCACTGATGCTATCTTAGGTAGCACTGCTTAATATATAAATGAAAGATAAACTAAATAAATATCAATTTCCATTTATTACTGTCCCCTCAGTTATCACCAGTCATGAAGGGCTGTTTTTAATGCGAACAGGTGAAAACATCATACAACAATTGATCTTGCCCTCCGCATCACTGCAGTTATGACTCCTGTATTGTCAATGCCCCTAAATCCTTTTTTATAGTTCCTATATTGCCCTCTTAAAGCCCACATCTCTGCGGCACACTGGCTGCTTAATATTGACTATGGCATGCTTTTTAAGTGGGGGCACCTCTACCAATATCTTGTGCCCTAAGGTAAATATTATTTACAACAAGGGGTGGTGATGGACAGAGTCTCTGAATTAAGCAGAGTACTCTCACCCAGTCAAGAGATCAGGGCTAGATCCAACACCGTTTTTTAGCTCATTGCACCATCCCAGTTTCAGAACCTGGCTGTATGCAAATTAGTCTGTCCCTGGCCCAGTGCATCATGGGAACAGGGCAGACCAGACTACAAAAGCCAATTCTTACACTGGGAAGGAAACAAGCTTCCGGGGACCGGTTTCTGCCATTTCAGGCGTCTTCGGCCCGGCTTGCTTGAATCCTGATGGTGCAATGAGCAAGGGACTCACATCTGAGTATACCCTTCCACGCTTAGGGTGGACAAAATTATTTACAACAAGGGGTGGTGATGGACAGAGTCTCTGAATTAAGCAGAGTACTCTCACCCAGTCAAGAGATCAGGGCTAGATCCAACACCGTTTTTTAGCTCATTGCACCATCCCAGTTTCAGAACCTGGCTGTATACAAATTAGTATGTCCCTGGCCCAGTGCATCATGGGAACAGGGCAGACCAAACTACAAAAGCCAATTCTTACACTGGGAAGGAAACAAGCTTCCGGGGACCGGTTTCTGCCATTTCAGGCGTCTTCGGCCCGGCTTGCTTGAATCCTGATGGTGCAATGAGCAAGGGACTCACATCTGAGTATACCCTTCCACGCTTAGGGTGGACAAAATTATTTACAACAAGGGGTGGTGATGGACAGAGTCTCTGAATTAAGCAGAGTACTCTCACCCAGTCAAGAGATCAGGGCTAGATCCAACACCGTTTTTTAGCTCATTGCACCATCCTAGTTTCAGAACCTGGCTGTATGCAAATTAGTCTGTCCCTGGCCCAGTGCATCATGGGAACAGGGCAGACCAGACTACAAAAGCCAATTCTTACACTGGGAAGGAAACAAGCTTCCGGGGACCGGTTTCTGCCATTTCAGGCGTCTTCGGCCCGGCTTGCTTGAATCCTGATGGTGCAATGAGCAAGGGACTCACATCTGAGTATACCCTTCCACGCTTAGGGTGGACAAAATTATTTACAACAAGGGGTGGTGATGGACAGAGTCTCTGAATTAAGCAGAGTACTCTCACCCAGTCAAGAGATCAGGGCTAGATCCAACACCGTTTTTTAGCTCATTGCACCATCCCAGTTTCAGAACCTGGCTGTATGCAAATTAGTCTGTCCCTGGCCCAGTGCATCATGAGAACAGGGCAGACCAGACTACAAAAGCCAATTCTTACACTGGGAAGGAAACAAGCTTCCGGGGACCGGTTTCTGCCATTTCAGGCGTCTTCGGCCCGGCTTGCTTGAATCCTGATGTTGCAATGAGCAAGGGACTCACATCTGAGTATACCCTTCCACGCTTAGGGTGGACAAAATTATTTACAAAAAGGGGTAGTGATGGACAGAGTCTCTGAATTAAGCAGAGTACTCTCACCCAGTCAAGAGATCAGGGCTAGATCCAACACCGTTTTTTAGCTCATTGCACCATCCCAGTTTCAGAACCTGGCTGTATGCAAATTAGTCTGTCCCTGGCCCAGTGCATCATGGGAACAGGGCAGACCAGACTACAAAAGCCAATTCTTACACTGGGAAGGAAACAAGCTTCCGGGGACCGGTTTCTGCCATTTCAGGCGTCTTCGGCCCGGCTTGCTTGAATCCTGATGGTGCAATGAGCAAGGGACTCACATCTGAGTATACCCTTCCACGCTTAGGGTGGACAAAATTATTTACAACAAGGGGTGGTGATGGACAGAGTCTCTGAATTAAGCAGAGTACTCTCACCCAGTCAAGAGATCAGGGCTAGATCCAACACCGTTTTTTAGCTCATTGCACCATCCAGTTTTACTCGTATCTCCTCCCTTTAACACAAAACGTATGTATGTTTCTGCTCTGTCTTTGATGCTGAATTTACTTTTAAGCTGTAATTAATTGTTCTTTGTCTACCATGTTACTGGAAAGAGATTCTGATCACTGCAGTATTGAAGATGTTTATGTAAAGTTCACTGATGCTATCTTAGGTAGCACTGCTTAATATATAAATGAAAGATAAACTAAATAAATATAAATTTCCATTTATTACTGTCCCCTCAGTTATCACCAGTCATGAAGGGCTGTTTTTAATGCGAACAGGTGAAAACATCATACAACAATTGATCTTGCCCTCCGCATCACTGCAGTTATGACTCCTGTATTGTCAATGCCCCTAAATCCTTTTTTATAGTTCCTATATTGCCCTCTTAAAGCCCACATCTCTGCGGCACACTGGCTGCTTAATATTGACTATGGCATGCTTTTTAAGTGGGGGCACCTCTACCAATATCTTGTGCCCTAAGGTAAATATAACTTGCGCCCTCACCATGCACAGTTTTCTCATCAATAATTTTATTGGAAATGTTGCAGTGATATTATCAATGATGTCATAGAAGATGCAATGACTGATGTAGTATGTGGTGTAATTAGCACTGCATGGTGAGGGCACGAGTTATAGTTACCTTAGAGCATCAGTTATAGTTTCTTGAGATAACTATAACTATAGCTGCTGGATTTCTATGATTTGATGTGGTAAAATATGAAACTAACTGTAGCATACCTGTAACCTTAGTTTTTTTGTGAATTTCTAAGTTTTCTTAAATTCTATTTCCTAGCTATAACATCCCTGTAACCTTTGTTTTTTTCAATGAGTTTCAAGTTTTTTTAAAAACATAAAGTAATTTTTGATTACCATGTGTTAATCCAACAGATACTGCGCATGGCCAAAGCGGCCAGGTCCTGCGGTCAACCCCCCGCATGCAGCCAACCCCAAGCGGGGGGTTGGCCACAAGACCTGGCCAGCTACCAGGCCCTGTGCCAACCCCCCACATGCAACCAACCGCACACAGCACACACAGGGCCTTTGGCCACAAGGCCTGGCCAGTGGCCATGTGGCCAATCCCCCAAAGGCAGGCAACCTGCAGGACCCCTTCCCAGCCCACTTTTGGTCCCAGAGACCTCATCCCCAGGGCCCAGCACATTTCTTAGGAGGAGGAGGTCACGAAGCCTGCCAACCCGGGCCACTTTTGGCCCCGGGACTTCATCCACTGGGACCCCGCAACATATTTCAGGGGTAAGCGAGCACTCAGCCCACCTCCCCAGGCTGATTTCAGCCCCAGGGACCCCATCCCCTGGGGTCCAGCACCATACTTGGTGGGGAGATGGCACGTGGTCTCTGTCCACGGGCCGATTACATGGCCCATTTCGTTTCAGGGGACCCTATCCCACAGGGCTCAGCAAATTTTGGGGGGAATAGGAGGGAGAGTGTCCCCTCCCTGGGTTAAGCTTGGATCCGGGGACTCCATCCTGTAGGGCCCACCACTAAATTAACAGGGGAGGTTGGCACCAACCCCTCTCCTTGGGCTTATTTTGGGCTTCGGGACCTCATCCCCCAGGGCCCGGTCATATTCCAAAAAGCGGGAGGGGGCACACAGCTCCCTTCCCAGGCTGAGTTCAGCCCCAAGGACCCCATCTCCCAGGGCCTGACCGCATGGGAATAGGGGGAGGAGGTGCGCAAACCCCCTACACAGACGGATATTGGCCCTGGGGACCCCATCCCCCAGGGCCTGGCTATTGTGCAAAGTGGGCCAAGAAAGGGTGTGTGCCTTGTTGCCCACCTAGGGCACTCACTACACTATTGTTTGGGGTATCAGGGGTGAGGGGGAAGTCCTGAGGCCCCCATGGACCCAGCCGGCTTTCCACCTCATTGCATCCACCCTCAGGGAGCAGTAAAAAATGCTGCTCCCTGCGGACTGGAGCAATCTTTTCATCTGTTTTGTTACCCGTTTCAGTGCGTTACAACTATATGTGTCACTGTTTTGT
Organism: Lissotriton helveticus; assembly: GCF_964261635.1. Lineage (NCBI taxonomy): Eukaryota > Metazoa > Chordata > Amphibia > Caudata > Salamandridae > Lissotriton > Lissotriton helveticus. The sequence goes on from NC_136063.1 coordinate 554,410,770, forward strand.
GACTGTTCACGAAGTCCTAAAATATTCAAATAGTACAACCTGCCCTTGTCTGTCAGTAACGACTCATAAAGTGGAAGGTGTCCCTATGGACAACTTCGCCTGTGCGATCGGCACCGGTGACATAGTGGGGAGAACGCTGTGTGATATCCCACCATCCGTTTCATGATGTGTATATTCTTTGGGGATCTGCTACCTCGCTTCCATTTGATGTAGAGATGGAGGTCTGCGCCCATTCCGGGCCTCCATTTCATCATTTGTACCCAGTCACAAGAATTAATCCTGCCTCGTGAATAATAATCGGGTAGGGTTTCCGCTAATTCTTGTCAATGGCATCCAGGCCCGGTTCCAGGAATTTTTATTTGGGTGGGCCAATGGTGTATTTGGGTGGGCCACTGAGTTAGTCGCGTCAGGCACGACTCGCGGGGGGAGGGAGAGGGGGCAGGGGGGTCACGCGGGGGGGGGGGTAATTTAATAATATCTTTTTTTAAAATGTAGCTTACCAGGTGCCACGGCTTCTCAGCTCCTGCCCAGGATGCAAGCAGCCAGGCTCCCTCCCCAATGGTGCATAATTCCAGTGGCCCTGGTTATATCAATACACCCCAGCAGGCAGCAGTTAATGACTGTGCTGTCTGAACAAATAACTATGGCGTAAACATGTTCAGTTTCGCTGGTTTTGATTGAAAGGGCTTTATTTTTTTTTCCAAGGAAGGAGTACATGATCAAACATTTGGTCTCTCAGAAAAACCATAACACTTTCTGTGGTGACCCTCCTTTGACTGAGGTAACTTAAAAGTTACACTGGGTGGCCCTAGGGCCCAGGAAACTCGCTGCCAAGGGCATCTGCTGACAAAGCCTATACATTAAATGCCACATCTCAAAGAGATAGGTATGGTGGGGGTTGGTTTCTGGTTAAATCCTGAGTTTGAGATGGGAGGTTGGTAGAGCAGTGAGGATGCCTTGCCTGGCCAGAATGAGTTGGAGTCGGGCCAGCCATCCACTGCGAGGAGGGAGGGAGCAAAACCCTGTTTATTGCCCTCATCACTTCCTGTTCCAAGGGGAGTGAAAACTCTGGCCCGTCGTAGCAGCATCTCCCGTGGTGAGGCCTCACTGTCATACCCTAAGGCAGTGGTCTTCAAACTTTTTTGCATGGGGCCCCCCAAAGCAAAATGTTTTGAAGTTGGGGACCCCTGCAAAACTTTATTCCAAGGATCGTAAAACAGGAGAGGCAGGGCTGAGAGCAAAGGCAGAGCTTTTGAGATCATATCATGGACACTTTTTTGTAGCTCATAATCCACAGTAAATGTGAAACATATGATAGGGAAAATCATCAAGCAATAACAGAAATTGACAAAAAACCTGTTCTCTCAATAAATTGGTTCTTGTGAGCCCCGCACTCCTGGGCCCCAATGGAATTTTATTTTCTGCACTAATTATAGCTGAGGCCCTAATTAGCCCCCTACCTCCTCTGCCTCTTTCACAACTTACCGACCATGGCTATCACTCCAATCTTGAAACAGGTTATCCATCACTTTTTTGGTTTTACGTAAGGAAGACCCGGCCCAAGGGCATTGGGAAACTTTAAATAAGCACCATTTACATTACACAAATACAAGTTCATAAAATTTATTATATATTTTTTTATTTTAGGCACTGGACTATTAAGTGATTTGAGTTGAGCTGACAGGAGGACCTGAACTAGGTTCCAAAGTAGGAAGCTCTTGCCATTAGGACACAACTCCTCCCTTTTAGAAATATTGAGCTCCAATGTGCTGTCTCCACCTTTTCGCAGTGAAGGTGCTCTCATCTCTCTGTGAAACGCCCTTCGCAAAGCTTGACTGGTCACCTTTCTTTTGCTTCTTGCTATATTTGGGTATTAAACCAGCATTAATGAGGTAAAATCAATGCCCAGATAGTTTTTACCAAATGTAAAAATGACAAAGTAAATGCATGACAAAATGTTCTGCATAACCCCACATAATTTTCCTTTTCTTGCCACATAATTTAGTCAACCCTGCCACATGATTTGGTCCAACCCTGCCACATGATTTGGTCCTCCCCTGCCGCATGATTCCAGTGACCCTGGCTTTAATCGGCCTCTCATGACACTGGACCCTATTCAACTGGTTAAGCAACACATAAAAGCAGCCGAGGAGCTAATATATTCTTTATGTGATACCATAGTGCTTTTTACCACAGGCATGGAACGTGTAGCTCTATAAATACACTAGTTACTATTTCCCACTGTGAAAACCAGGATTCAAATCGGCGACTCTCTGGTCAGACACAGAAATCTGCAGTGATTGCTTTAGATAACTGAGGTTTATAACGTAAGAGAGTATATTTTTGCAAAATCCGTTTCATTTGCTTTGTTTTTTCATTTACTGTGTGTGCGCTTTTTTTTAAAATATGCAATTATATGAAGATGAAAAAATTACATAGTTATTAGCATGTTGTGTTTACCCTTGAGCCCCGTCTCCCTACTCACTGACAGCGCCCCAGGAAACACTCAGGATTACAGGTGCAAACTTTTTATGCTGTTTAATTTCTGCATATAAAAGAAGACAGCCTGTGAACTCACCAGATACACGTTGACGCTTGCAGGCGATCTTCATTCACAATTCCTTCCTTGCAGACGCAGTTGTGCCCCCCTGGGAATGCAATCACGGACCCCCAGGGAGGTGTGCACCACCGTTTGAAGACCTGTGCCCTAAGGCCAGGGCCGGAGCTCCCACCACATGCTGTGCCTGCTGGCTTTGGCCCATTGTCATTCTATATGTGACAATGGGCCGCGATAATCTGTGCTGGGCTGCAGCAGCCTCTTGACTTTGAATTAGGAGAGCCAGCCCGAACACTTGATGGGAAAGGAACGGCTCACATCAGGCCTCAGGCCAAGACTCCTGTTTGGGTGGGCCAGGCTCATGTTTGGGTGGGCCCGGCCCACCCGGCCTACCCTCTAGAACCGGGCCTGATGGCATCTCTGTTTAGCACACCCATCACATCCTAAAGTACTAATTGGGTCGCATAGCAGATGCAACTTAGGACACCATGTCCATTGTCCTGCGTCCTAGTCACAGACTTTTTCCTATTTTCTCGAATAAAATCAATTGTCATATTCTTTTCTGGATTTCTAAGTGATTTATTGATCTTTCTTTAATAACATCAAGCAAATACAATAACCACATACGAATCACAGCTATATTCATCGCCTCAAAACGAGTGGGATTGTGTGTGGCAAATGCAATCCGCACATTTCATAAAAGCTACGAATGTATCAAAAAGGAATATTATATAAAAATAAAGGAAACGTAAAGAGGCCGAAATAAAAACTATGGGGTTTGGATTGTATGAGCCACACCTTCTAACCTCCACCCACATCATTAAAATGACAATGGAGGTTGTGTGACTGAGTACTGTTGATTTGTGCATCTCGTACGCTGCTGCCACACAAGCAATATTTTCACAACACAAAAAGCTCGACATTTTACATTTCAGTAAAATTCGAGTAGTGTATATTTCAATACAGTAAGTGTACTGAAAATGAATTCTGCCACTCTTCGGATAAATGCCACCCAGTAGTCCACTGGCAGGTGCCATTCCAGGTGCGAGTTTGCCCACAGAAAGCCAACATCTCTCGGAAACGCGCGCTGCCACCCACCACAGCAAAAGTGTCAGGTCAAGCTTGAAATGTTAAAAATAGCAGCCGGGGAGTTTCCGGGTGTCCCACTTTCACCAGTGCTGCTCTAAGTGGCATAGGACTCCAGCACTGCTAGCATCAAAAGGGATATGGCGCCATGAAGGGAGGCTGGGGGTGGGAGGGATGCACTTGGCATTGCCATGGCAACCCGGAGTCTAACGAGGAAGTCTTTCTTTGTAAAGTCTGCGCAGTTCAAAGCAGCATCCTGGCTGCCCCCCCCCGCCGCGTTGAATGACAGTGCAGGGCTGTATCTCTGCACCTGCCACTCTCCTGCTGGCCCCTTCACTTACAATTAACTTTCACAGGTAGGATTCTTGCAAGCTCTGCGCCCAGCCCCCCCAGACTTCGCAGCGCTCTGATGCCAAAGCCACTGCTCTCAAAGCTGCAGGTGTAGTGAGAATGCCACTGATGTGGACTAGGAAGGATGGTGTTATTTCCTGCAGTCTCATCTTTTAAAGACCTTAAACAGCCTTTACCTCACCATCAGATGTTGTTATTTGGAAAGCTCCTCATACAGATGGAACTGCATCGGCTGTGTGTACAAGTTCAAGCTCCTTTGTTATGCACACAGAGCGTTGCACAAGAGTGGCCCCTGTATCTTGCAAGATAAGATAGAATTCTACACTCCCCCGCGAATCTTGAGGTCTCGCCATCAGGCCTTGGCCAAGATCAAACGGACCAAAAGGGTTAGAGCAGGAGACCGATCCTTTTCCAAACTAGCAGCCATCCACTGGAATGAACTTACACTAGATCTACACATAACTGACAAATATCTTCTCTTCAGGAAGAAATTAAAAACCTCACTGTTTCCTAGATTACACCCAAAGCCACCTATTTCCCTGCTGACGCCTCACCCTGAAACTGATCACAATCGCCCTCCCCATATCAGGATTATGCTCTCCTAGCACCGTGATGTCCCTTGGGATCAATGTTGCGCTCTACAAATACAAATTCAAATACAGATTGCTGTATAGAGAAAAAATATAAGCATTTTATTTTATGTGTTTCTAGTGCAAGGTTTAGTTTTGATCAGTGGCGATTTTTTCAGATGAACAGAGTGTGACAGAAAACTGGAGCTAACATTGCCAACGGGATAAAATGCATAAATACATCTGATATCAGGTGCTTTCCCACTGTTACCGATTCATGCTATTGCGGTTTCTAACCTTCTTTAAATGGAGGCGTAACTACCATACACATATTACAAAATGCAATTACTGGGCATTACCTGCATCTTCTAACACTAAGTTTATTCATGCGGATAGGATTTGCTGTTACAAAGTTTGTTGTCAGGGCCGGCTTTAGGGCAGAGGGACTACTGCGGCCGCCCTGGGTGCTAAACTGTGGAGGGAGCGCTGATCTCAGGGGGCGGGGAGGGCTGTGTTTAGCAATAACTTATAAATGGAGAGATGAGGGGCACTTTTGCCTGGTGGTAGTGAGAGAATCTGAGGAGGTGGTCATGGGGTGTGGGGGCGCCAAAATGATTGTTGCACTGGGCACCAGCCGGCCCTGATAGTTACCAAGGCGGCCCCATCTTAAATTACTGACATTCATGCTTGTAGGACTCGGAGGAAGTCTTTAAGACATTCACCACCACAGGGAAAGTTTCCTGAAGTGAGGACTGAAAGGTCCATATAACAGTTTAACTACAAAAGTATTTTGAATGGCTGAATTCCATAGTTTATGTGGGGTTTGTCATTCAGTGCTCATAAAGAAGTACCAAATCAAGAGAACGTGAAGCAAAGAGTAAGGGCTGAGGGTAGCCTGATTCCACTGCTCACTCTGATTTTCCTAAAATATAAAAGACCTGCCTTGTTGCCAGTCCTACTGTCAACCACAGACCTTTAGGTAATGCTGCCCTCGATTCTTGAGGGAGCCACCATGAAAGCCCATAGGGCCAGGGCTAACACTTTTTCAGAATTCTATACAGGCTTTACAGTGCGGGCATTACCACCATTTACATGTACAGCGTGGTTCTTACTATGCAACAAGTAACACACATGATATTTTCTGGCAAAGTGCAACACGGGTCTTTATCACAAAATAAGTATTTTTGTTATCACATTTCAACAAGCGCATTAAGGGGAAGTAAGAGTTATAAGGACTGTGAGGGTTCAGGGATGTGCAAGGGATCCACCCCTAATGGGTTTAGGGGTGGGTAAGGGTAGGGGGTCATAAGGGGAAGGAAGGAGTTTTTAGGGATGAGGAATGAGTAAGAGTACGGGGTAGCAAGGTGTATTTAGAGATAAGGGTAATCAGGTTTTTAAGGTTCTGGGATGGGTAAGGGTACATGATTGTAAGGTTCAGGGATCAGGTTTTTTTTCTAGTTCAGGGATGGATAAAGGTATTAAAGGGTTTTAGTATTCATGGTTGGGTAAGGGTAGATGGCAGTACGGGGTTTTAAATGTTTTTTAGGGTTTAGGGGTGGGCAAGGGTATGGAGTAGTAAAGGGTTATTAGGGTTTAATGGGTTAAAGGATGACTGAGTGTATGGGGTAGTAATGGATTTATGAGTGGTGGGATTGGGAGAAGTGTTTAGGTAAATTGAATTTTTTATATATATATTTTTTTTAAAGACCCACAATGTAATACAATACGTCGTTACATTTTAAAGGTTGTAAAGGAATGTGTGGTAAATACATGCATGGTAAGAACTGATATTCTTCTAGAATATAATTATGCCAAATGCTTGGAAATATGGACATCCGGGAAAATTCCCAAGAACCTAATGCACTGCATTAATCACTCTAATGAGTGTAAACAATAGCTTTAAATGCAAAGAATTACTATATTAACATAACCTTAAGCACTAGTACACAATTGTGAACATTCTTGTTAACATTCAGTAAAATATCATAAACGTCAGCATTCTGAGTAAATTGCTCAATAGTTGTTTATTGAGAGTTTTCTATGAGCTTGTTGAATATTCACAAAGTCTCATGATGAGGAATCATTTTCAATTATAAATCCCAATGCATTTCGGGCTGGAAATGGCATGTGCCTCATCAAAGGCGATTTATTGTTACCACAACTTTCTGTGTGACAATCATTACTGCATGGCAAACCCTATTTAATAATACCAATGAAGTGAACATTGATTGCAAAGTTTACCTCAGGTCTTAAGTTAGAAAGGGTTTCTTTTTCGGGGCACCTTACTTCCTGAAAACAATATTTCTATGGTTTGTTCTGACACAGCAACACAGCGGTGTGCATTTGATCAGCCACAATATACCTGACCCCAACAAATCTAGTTTGCAGAATATACCTGACCCCAAATAAATCTAGTTACCTGTCTCTGGTGTCCCAAACAAGGCGTCACATGTTTACATTTCTATAGGAGGTTGCAACGTTGTACTTAGATGTTTTTAGCTTCTGAAATGTGAGAGCAAACAACCAATTGCTAATGAAATTATGTTATATATTTAATCCACAACTTTAAAATATGTAAGAAATCCTCAAAGTCATAAAGACACCACTGGGGAAATAATGTATTTCACTGAGAAAACAAGCTTAAAGCTTACACAATTGCTACAGCAGACTTTAAGAGCCATCATCTCAGACAACTAGAGCTTCAGCTTAAACGCTGCACTCACTGGAGAGCTTCATTACCGGCCATGTAAGCACTTCAGGATTACTTTAATATTTCCTGTCTCTATACACGCCACAAGTCATCAAATGGTAGCTTGTACTTTACTAGAACAGTGTATGAAAATCGGTTTCAGAAAGAAACAAGCATTTGCAATGCAATCGGTCTCGCCTTTGGGACCTTATATGTATTTAGCTGTGCAGCACATTAGCCTGGGTGCTGAAACATCTACTGTTCTTTAACATGGAGGGAAAGTAAGCACCAAACTGCATGACACGCCGGTATGGGAACACATGGAGAGAAATATTGCCTTTCATCTGGAAATGGTATAGTCCAAAGCTCTGTTTTTAATATAAAATCAGGGCCTTCGGTGGTCATATCACTGAAAATACAAGATTTGAAAAACAAATGATTGTATACGGGTGCTCATGGAAGACAATTTCTATGGACTGGAATCTAGAGAATGCTTTAGTGATTCTGGTATTTTACTGACCTCTGCTGTTTGTTTTCTATCAGGAAAGTTAAATAGAGGCAGTTGCCAGAAAAAAAAGAAAGTTTCACAACAGAAAGCAATTCTGATATTTTACTGACCTCTGCTGGTCGTTTTCTATCAAGACAGTTAATTAGCGGCAGTTGAACAGAAAAAAAGTCCCTAGGCGGAAGCAGACACGTCCTAGGGCTGATCTCCAGAGCCCACAAAGTACATACACATATAAGTATATAATAAGTAAATACTAAAGTATATACAAGAGGTCTCGAATGCTCGACCTAAAAACAATTATGAGACTGGCTACTTAGGTACAGGGACAGGGCTTGTTTTATTGGGCCTCCTCTATATCATTGTACCCACACATATTAATAATATACTTCAAAGCACTTACTGTAATGTATATATATCTGTAAATAACTATTATTCCGTCATTGTTTTTAAACAATACTAAAATCGTCAAGCTATAAAGGACCAAAAGCGACTTCTCGAGAGATGTACAAAGCACTGCCACTGAGCCACTGCAGGGTGCAAATTGTCAAATTTATGATTCTGGCTGAAAATAGACAAACAGTTCCGGCCATTTATCATTTGTTTTCTATTGCTTCTCTGTAGTAATACTTTTCTTAATTTCCGTGAGCCAAACTAAGCAGAATAATAAATAGTGTGAACATTTTTTTATGAGAAAAAATACATTCTTTTAAAACAGCGCATAAAAGTGGCAAGAACAACATTTGAGAAGAATGTGTAAATATATAAACTGCAAAATTTTGCGAAGAAAAAAATCTTGAATTAAGAACTTGGGGGCATATTATTAAGAAACTGCGTTAAAATTATCGCCGCCGTTCTGGTGTGAACATGGGCTTCTATTGGAATTCTTAAGGGCATATTATCAAGCCCATTATTGCCCCTTTAGCAGCAGATTCCTGCCGCTAAAGTGGCAATAATTTTAACGCCGTTCTTGATAATATGCCATCAAGAATGCAAAACAGTAATAGTTCATAAACTGAAATCGGGAAAGTGTTAGGACCTTCACCCAAATCTCTTCTATTTTGTACCAAGATCTTCTCTTTGCAATAATAACGAGAACAAATCTTAAGTCAACAGTGATGCTAGTAACACTTTGAATAATCCAGTCAGACTTTGCTTTTTTTATTTTTATTCGTCTATTTTAGTCTGGAATATGTGTGATGTAATATTCATTGCCATCAAATGAACATCCTCAGCTTTGTTACCAGATATGAACAGAGATTGATAAAATGATAAAAACATTGATTAACACATGTTTAGTATATTTTCGTAAGTCATTCTTGCCCAGAAATCAGAGGTTGGAGAATAATGTCCTGTCCCTAAAATGTAAATTCTTTAAATAAGTTTGAAATATCTAGCGTTGTCATTGCTTAAGGTGGCACCTATCTCACCTAATTGTGATGAAAACATTTTGAGAATGTGGTCATCCACACTTATCTGTGAAACATTAAACTTTCATTTTTCCATGGCAGCAACATTCTTTCAGCAGGAAATCATTGCACACTAACTTGTACCCCCCACTCAAGACTAGCCTCTTTATCTTCATAGCCTGTCATAACATTAACACAATTTGCTACATTGAGAGAAGACACACTGCTGTCTCACTTTTAGATAAGTTAATTCACTGATAGCCGCTTATCTCTTATCGCCAGCTAAGCGTATTCACAAGTTCATTCCTCGACATTCAAGAGGCAGATGCCATAATGTATAGGTTCTGAGCTAAAAGGCTTTCTACTATGAACCTATTGTTCTCTTAGTTATGTTATGTTATTATAATTTGTATAGCGCAGCGTATACCCTTGGGTGTCTTGGCGCTTCCGGTTCTCCAAACTATAATTGTAGACCACTATTGCTAAAAGAGCCATGTCTGTAGTTGCTTTCTGAATTCGAGGAGAGAGGGAATCTTCCTAAGATATAGTGGAAGAGAGTGCCATTCTTTTGTGGTGTTGTAGCTAAAACTCCCCAACCCCAATTAATTTTTTTGATCCTGACAGTCGGCATCAAATTGGTGTTGGCCGATCGTAGAGGTCTGTTAGATGAATACCATCTGAAAAGGTCCCTCAGAAATTCCGGACCTTCTTTGTTAAGCGCCTTGTGAGCAATGCAGAGCGCTTGAATTTTATCCGCTGACCAACTGGCAGCCAGTGCAGGTCACGAATACCTGATCTAACAGATTGATATTTGGAAATATCTAGTACAAGTCTTGCAGCAGCATTTTACACCATTTGCAGCTTTCTGAGAAGAGTGGCTTGGATATTGATGTATAGGCCATTGCAATAATCAAGTTTCGATAAAACCAGCGAGGTCACAACCGTCTTTCTGGTTTTTATGTGAATGAAAGGGAGTATTTTTCTTAGAATTTTAATCATAAAATACGCGGAAGACACCACCTTAGATACTTGGGGCTTCAGACTCAATTTGTCATCTATGATAACGCCAAGATTCTTGGCTTTGGTTACCGGTGTGGGAGGGGGGCCAAGATTGTCTGGCCACCACTCTGGGGTCCAAGGCAGAAAGAGATTGCCAAGCATGATCACTTCCGTTTTGCTACAATTCTGTTTCAGGCAATGATTGCCCACCCAATCACTTATTTTAATCAAACAGTCGTGAAGTTTTTGAGAGTGATTGATATCCTTATCCACTGTCGAGATTACCAACTGGGTATCATCGGGGTAGGAGGTAGGAATCAAATTAAAACTTCTAAAGAATAGTGCTAATTTAGCCACATAAATGTTAAAGAGCGTAGGACTCAGCGAGGAGCCATGAGGGACTCCGCACGGCAGAGTAAAAGGTGCCGATTTAAATGTAACCATCTGAACTGTTTGAGTTCTTTCTGATAGGAATGACGGCAGTAGGGAGAGGGCTAGTTAGAAGAAAGGTCAACATAGTGTAATATGCTACTGAATATTGAGGGAATTAAAATAGACCTGCTTGTAGGATGTGGAAAAAAAGCTTAGCCTTTCACAACTGAAGAGCTCCAACATCCGCCAAGCACCTTCATATTTATGACATAAGGTGAGTGAGCTTTCCACATTAAAAAAAAACCTCTTTTCTACTGTAAACAGGCCCGACTGGTCTCCTGCTAAACTCTCCGAGTTCAACAAAGAGAGGTAAAGCTCTATAACACCTAGTAGAGTGTACATGAGAACCAAGAACGCAAATTTGTAAATGCTTTATCAAAGAGGGCAGTTCACTATTTGAATTTTGAATAGACAGGGTAATAAAAATATTAGGCATGATATTAAAAATGTTTTTTGTACTCTATAGTATGACTTAGGTCTGCAACAATTTAAACTTTTAAGTTTTACATCCTAATTCACGCAAACAAGTATAGTGTACTTTTTAAAGTGCAAAGTTCACGTGTGATGGCAGAAAATGTGTCAATTTGGGGTGATTATTCACCCCAATGGATTTTGACTTAAGTGTAAAAAGGGGGAGGAGTGACTCATATGCTTGTAGGCATTCATAAATGATTTACAAGTTGTTTACCACCCACAGAGGCAGCACATAAGCAATTTTTCTATAACCAGAAATAATCCTACAAGTGAAGGGTGAAAAACAGATGCACAAATGCATATTTCTGCAAAATGTGTCCATGCAGATTGAATTCATATCATTACATCTTAGAAAGTTGAAGTACTCTTGGAACCTTACGATACGAGAGGAACCAAACGGACAATAAACCTAATCCTCATGATGTTTGTGAGAGTCAATCTGACACGCAAACACCATCAAGTTATTTGGGAGACTCCATTTGAGAGTGAATATCCAACTGTCAAACCTTCATGGCATACACGAGTACTTCACCTGAAGCTAAAAACTTCAACACATGTGACTTAAGGACCACCTCTGGATGCATTGCCAAGCCTTTTGACAAAGATAAGGTCTCATATTGGGGTTCAACTCCATCTGGAACAACAACACTCAAACCCCACAATACATGTGAGACTCCTTCTGAGGATCCAAATCATATTTGCATAGCGTTTGTTAAACTTGTGCACAGGTTGCAATGTACATGAAATTTCTTCAGAGACCTCACTCATAGGCATGTACTCGTGTCTGAGACTCTATTCAGACCATGCCCCAGAGAAGATGATACATATCACAGTACTATTATTACCTGTCTTTACATCTTTTAATATTGAACAATGTGCATGTATAATATAATAACTTAATATGACAAAAGAGGAACATGAAAAGATATGAAGTATACAAGGCAATGCACAGTGTGCCATATCAATGCTGTTTTCAGAGAGCACACTTACTGTTTTCTTACAGCCTTACTCTCAATTTCCTAAATACCTTAATATACAAAAGTGTCTGGGAGGTAGTGAGTGGAAGAGGGAGCTTTAGCCACAGAATGCTATGTTCTCTGTAACTAAAAATCGTTTCTATCGTTTCTAGTATTTTTTGTTGCTACTTGCTTATATCTAACTGTATACTATTTGCATTGACAGAATGTAGCATAGAATTTGTTTAATTAAACATTTCCACTTCCATTTGGTACTCTAAGGTCCTTATGTAAACATTCAGACTTTTCTTAACGCATACAGAAAGACTGTTCAATATCATGAGCTGTGAGCAGCCCATTTAAAATTAAACAGAGATTGAATTAAGTAGACTAGAACATCAAGTTGTATTTATTACAGAAGTAAATATCTGAGAGTGCTGAATCAATTTAGGAATATACCACCATGAACAATAAACGAGCTTCTTCCTGAAATATACATAAATATATGGTTATTGTTTGTCTGTCCTGCCGATTGCTTTCTTCATGACCTATTTTATGAATAAACATTTCCTTTTGTAGAAGCTCTCCTGCTTAGAATTCTGAGAAATATTTAGGCTTGAACTAATGTGTAATCACGGGACTCAGAATGCCATTCCAGACAACATCTACCATTTGTAAAACCATAACCACCTTTTAACAATAAACTTGGTATGTAATAATCACATTGCACCAGGGAACTTGATTAACACTGTTACACTGACATGTCAAGTGAGTCTTAAACTTATGCATCGCAACGCGATAACATTTTAGAAACAAATCCCTCCGTAGCGCATAAGATAGTAGATACCCTACCTGTAACTTTAAGATAGAAGGTTGTATTAAGCTGTTAATGAGTTCTGTAACCTCACTGACCAAGAGCCCTTAGTCTCCTCAATATGGAGGATCAGGACCTGCTCTAGGGCAGTGCGACTGGTGCGACCACACCGCCCACTGACTTTGGGTGGGAGCGTCGTTTTTGAAGTATATTATGGTTTTAAAAGCACCTATTGCCGCATTCCTGGCCTCCACAATTAATATGCCTGCTGCAAAGAACGTGTACCATTCACATCACAAAGTGCATATAATGTAAATAGGTCAGTGGGTTGCTGCGTTAGTCTGAGAGATCCTTTGTTACTTGCAGTTTATAAGTTATAATCCTTACATATAACAGTGAGCTATTAACTGTCATCAAAGAGCTCCATGGAAACTACAAGGTATAGAGCATCATGATGTTTTCCCCAGTCTTTCGTTATCCTAATATTGGAAAAAGGGTTCATTTGGATAGAAATCAATTCTGATTATAAAAGAAAACCCCCACCCATGGTGTTACGCTTTAAATTCGTAGTTTGTGCTTCTCCAGACCAATCACTATTAAACTCTCCTGCCTACCAGTATGGATGACACCCGACTCCTCAGGTTGTAGTCCTCTATCTTTTGTAACATTTCCTATACATTCATTCGCACATCTACGATTGATTGTCTCTGTGTAGTGTGTGTGTGATGTAAAGAGTGCTCCTACACCCTACATTGGTATGAGTGTCGGCCGCTCTATAAAACTAATTAAATACATCTGAGAGAGAGAGGTTATGGAGACATGAAGGCCACTGTTAAAGGGTGGCACTGAGGGAGTTTGTGGCAGAAGTGGTCATTGTGGGGCGTCAACAAACATTGTTGCCTCTGTGGAGGATGATGCATTCACTTCCTCCACAGTACTTCTCTACTGTAGAGGACGTTAACCTCTCGCTCTCCGAAGGCTGCAGGGAAAGTTTCCGGTGTTTGCGTCGGGGGCTAATCCTGACGGAGTCTATACAAGGGGCTGACGTGAAAGCACTTCCATGTCAGCTCTGCCCTCTCCTGATGGCAATGAAAAATGCATTATTGATGCCCCAGATTGGGGCCACAAGAACACAGGTAGGTTTTGTGGTCCGCTCCCAGAGCTAGGCCTTGGGCCCCCAGGTAACCTGCTCTCCTTTTCAATTATGTCACCCCAAATGGATTAATAGACACCAGGAACATGTGTTTTTGGGGGGGGCCATAGCGGGTGGTGAGCCCCTTGGCATGGGAGCCAACTCCCCAATAGGGGTAAGAAATGTTTGACTATTTTGCCTTCTTTGGGGAAGGGGTATCAAGCCCAAATCCCACTCCCCACCACCAGTTGTCCCATCCAACAGGGAAGAGAAAATGGCAGAGCCCATTTACTTTTTACCTACTTGCACTTAGGGGCCTTGTGCCTCCCCTCGGAGAAACATTCCAATAATAGGGGCATCATGGCAAGGGAAGAGTATCCCTTTTCCAGTGGTGTTTCTACCAAATAGATTCCTCTTTAGAGATAGTAGTTGGGCCTGTGATTCTTGAGCAGCAATCGACCACTGGACCAGCAGACTTTCTTTTTTTGCTGAGTCCCTTCCCCCAGCAAAGAAGTTGACTCTCCATGGGGACAATTATTAAATAATATTTTCACTTCCTTGTGTGCCAGTCTGGCACCCAGTCATATTCAATCGACCACCTCCCAGGGAAGGGAAAATGCAGTCACTATTTTCTTTTTGCCCTGCTTTTGTCAAGGAGTCTTGTGCCGACCCTTCAGTTAAAATTTCAGCATCAGTGGCATCCTAGAACGGGGAGAGCCTCCGGGAGTGAGGTGGTGGCATTAATAACTAATATTTCTCCTTTCCTGGTGGAGCTGATGTTTGTCCACCCAGGGAAGAGAAAATGGAGGCTACCCTTTACTGTTGTCCTGCTTTTACCCAGGGACCTTGTGGCAGTCCTCGGGTGAACATTTCAGCATTAGGGGCTCCATTGGAAAGAGGAGAGTCTCCCCTTTACAACTAACATGGATTCCTCCTCAGGTATCTCATTTGGGCATATGATCACCTAGCAGGAATGGACCACTAGACCATCAGAGTGTTGTTTTTGGTGGGAGCAGTTCCCCTTGGCATAGGGCCTACCCCTATCATTTCCTGCAGTGTTGCTTTTACTGAGGAGTTAGAGCCCCTTCCCCTTCCATCACTATTTGTTCCCCCAGGTAAAGGAAAATGAAGGCCATCATTTTGCATTTGCCTTTTATTGCACCAGGGGTCTTGGTCCTTGATATTTTTTACCCAATAGTCTGTCCACATAACATTTCTGTCCTCAATATTCTGCCATTGATCCACTCAGGAAGAGTGTTCACTTGGTAGGCCTCTACTAAAATCCTGCCATCAACTTCTCTTTTCACTGGCAATGCTACATGTGAAGTCAATATTGCAAATTTTGTGTGAGAGGAAAGGTTTGACACTGCAATCAAATACAGTCAATGGAGACTTCACTTAAGGAGTGACTGGAGTATTTGAGCTAAGGGTGTCCGGCACCGAGGTAGGCCTCCTAAACCAAGATATTATTGAAAATGAGCCAGGCTGGAAAGTCCACAGTGGTTTGTCTTGGGTGGATTACACTAAGGCCCTGATTACGAGTCTGCTTGTGTAAGGTCAGCCAGATTTGTGGAGGTGCAGCTGTGGCGGTGCCACAGCGGTCTTAGGGCTGCAATATGCTTGGTGGCACCCTGAGGCATCACCAAGCCTATTGCAACGTTCCTCAATCCATTATTACAACTTTCCTCACTGCGAGCGGTATCGTGGAGGTTCCGTGCCGCCCGCTCCAGGACCGCCGAAACTAGTAATAAGCCCCGAGTGTGGTTACCCAGAATGCCTGTTAAATATTTATCTGTGTCCAAAGTCACAAGTTTTATCACATTTCTGTGGGGGAAATTCATAGCATTCATCATTCTTACACATCACTGTAGCTCAGTCTGTTGCCCGCGACAGCAAAGGCTCGAAATACTCTGAGAAGTTTGATTATACTGGTGGAATTTCCACATCTAACAGTGCGACTTGCGACAGTAATATTTTGCTAATCCTTGGTCTGTGGTCCAGGTTTTTTTAATACACCTAACCTGAACATAGGTGCACAGCTGTTTGGACAAAATGTCGGATTAGAAACATCAATTTGCAGAAATATTGAAGAAAAATATTGCGATCCAAAAATATTGTGATACAGAAATATTGTTGTCAAGAAATTAGATTTTTACGGTAAGTTATATTTGTTAAAGATTATCGTTGTTGTTAATAGGTTTTCAATAATGTAGTTGTAAAAATATCGTTTTTTAATTATCTTTATGTTTGTTAGTTCATACATTAATTTTATGTTATTTTTTTTTTTCAAAACCAATTTTATTGAGCAAGCAGGCAAGAAGGGGGTGGCACCCCACCAATCGGAGGTCACCACCAACATCACAGGCACAAGATACCAGATAAGAAGCAGGTATCCAAATATGCATTGAAAGTAAGCTCGACATTAATAAACTCCCAAGCCCACCCAATCCCACAACCCCCGGCCCTCCCCAACTCCCCGCAACCCCCCCACCCCACCCCCCCAAGCACGTGTACATACAGCAGCGGATTAAGGACATAGGTGTAGTGCTACAAGAGTGTCACAGAGTCAGGCCTATTACATCCATTCAATCAGACATCCTCCTCCCGTTCCACGGGGGGATCCAGAGACAGGCCCCGGTATTCGGCCCATCGCTTCCAAATTTTGTAGTGTTTGCGAGGGCAGCCCCGCGCCTCAAAGATCGGCCTCTCAAGGCCCATGAAATAGTCCAGGCCCGCCTTCCATGCCGACAGGGGGGGGGCCCTCACACTCTTCCACGCCTGCGCCAGGTCTCGCTTGGCCACAACAAGCCCCAGAAACAAAAAATGCCGCTTATAGACGTTCCCACCAACTCCCTCCATAATATGCAGTAACCCCAACCGATGGGTGCGAGGGAGGTCCCAGCCGAGGACTTCAGATAGACAGCCCCACACACCTCTCCAAAAGCCAGACAGTCTACCACACAAGCACACAGTATGCAACAGGGATCCAGGCACCATCCCGCAACGCAGACATTCCGGGGACGCAATCAGCCTAGCTTTCCACAGTCGTTCGCGGGTGTAGTAGGCCCGGTGCAAGTACTTAAATTGGATGAGCCGGAGCCGTATAGCAATGGCGGCCCCACGAGGGGATTCTAAAGCTTCTCTCCAGTCATCATCATCCAGGGGCCCCACGTCCACCTCCCAAGCAGCCCGAAGAGAAAGTAGGGTAGAGGAGCAATGAACAACTAGTGTCTGGTATATCCGGGATACCTTCTTATCTCCCAGGTCGCCCATGAAGACCTTCGCCTCGACTGGACTGAATTCAGGCAAGGAGTCCAGGCTAGCAATACTCGGGGTGAGGGCATGGCGCAGTTGCAAATAACGGAAAAACTGAGACTGAGGCATGTGGAACTCCGTACGCAGTTCCTCGAAGGACTTGAGGGTAGTGCCGGACATGACCTGGCCCAGTAGCGAGATACCTATCGCCTCCCAGCCCTCAAAGCCTGCCAGGGCCGCGAGCTCCGGGAGCCGGCCGTTATGCCAGAGAGGCGTCTCAGCCGTCAGCCTGCCCCACCAGCCCATGCGACGGAGGGTCTGCCTCCACACCGCAAAGACCACTCTGGTAACCGACGGCAGCGCACGACGCAAACGAGCCGAGTATAAAAGGGTGTGCAGCGTGTGGTCGCCCATGAGCGACCGCTCCAATGCATACGCCGGGTCCCCCCTGTCACCATACCACCACTCGTTGAGAACAAGTAGATGGGAAGCCTGGTAGTACGAGAGGAGGTCAGAGGTGGCCAGGCCCCCGCAATAAGTGGATAGGAAGCACGTTTTCAACGCCACCCTGGCCGCCCCACCGGCCCACAAGAAGCGACCCAACGTCGAATTGACTTGGCGAAACCAGTGCAGCCCGATAGGGTGCGGGAAGTTTTGCAGCTGATATAGCAGTCGAGGAAGTGCCACCATTTTAAAGATGGCCGACCTCCCAAAAATAGTAAGGGGCATTCTGGACCAAGTCTTGACATCGGCCTGGACCCGTTCCCAGACCGGCAAAACGCCTCGATCCCACGCTATGGTGCGCGATCCCGAGAGATAGACGCCAAGGTATTTCAGCCCATCCGTCGCAACACGCAGTCCCGCGGCCCAGGGGTCCGTCACGACCCCGCCACCTAGCACCCATAGAGTGGACTTGCGTAGGTTCAGCCGAAGGCCGGAGATCTCACCAAAGATGCGCATGACCTCCAGTACCCGGGGACCCGAACGCTGTAGGTCAGTAATGAAAAAGAGGAGATCGTCGGCATAAAGTGCGATCTTATCCACTAGGTCCCCACCCCATTCAAACCCGCGTATCTGGGCATCTGCACGCACCCGGGATGCCAAAGGCTCCATTGCCAGGGCTAACAGGTATGGGGACAGCGGGCAGCCCTGTCGGGTACCCCGTCCAATCCGAAAGCGCCCAGACGTGGCTCCAGCCACTCGGACTGAGGCCGTGACGTTGGTGTACAGTAATTTCAAATATGACAGGAACACCGGGCCGAGGTTGAGGCGGGGCAAGAGCGTAAATAGGTAGGCCCAACTCACCGAGTCAAAGGCCCTGTCGACATCCGCTAGTAGAAGCGCTGACTGTTCATCTCGAGCCCCCATGGCATCTATCGCCGCCTGCACCCGTCGGATATTATGTCGAGTTGCTCTACGAGGCATGAACCCGGCCTGATCAAGATGGACCAGGGCGGTAATATGGGGCAGCAGGCGGTTCGCCAAGGCCTTAGCCAAGATCTTGGCCTCTACATTCAGTAGCGAGATGGGCCGATACGAGTCATGCCTGTCTGGGGCCCTGCCGGGTTTCAGAAATACCACGATCTCGGCATGGCGCCAATCCGGTGGCATTTCCCCCACCTCCCGTGCTGCCTCGAGCGTACGTCTGTACTGGGGTCCCAGCTGAAGGTGGAACTTTTTGTAGAACTCGCACGGGTATCCACTCGGGCCCGGCGCCTTCCCAGTATTGAGTTGCCCCAGCGCGTCCCCGAGTTCCTCAGCCGTGAGCGGGACCTCGAGCGCCGTTCTAGTGGCGTCAGAGACGGCCAATGGCGGTAGGTCATCAAGAAACTCGGAAAGCTCCCCCAAAGCCAGGGAGTCCTGAGGGGCGTATTGTGCCTCAAAGTAATGGGCAAAGCTAGCCGCGAGACGGGCCGGATCTGTTACCACCGAGCCATCCTCCGCCGTGAGGCCCGGCAGCGTGAGGGGCTGGAAGGTAGCCTGACACAGCCGGTGGAGCATTGTGCAGGACTTGTCTCCCCACTGATAAACCCTGCTACGCGTGGCGAGCCACGCCTGTCTGGCTTCATCATGCAAGACCGAGGCATAGGATTGCTGCGCCTGCAAGAGCTGCCGTACCACAGTCTCTTCTCCACTCTCCCGGCCACGCCGCTCCAAGATCTCTACACGAGCCGCAGCGGCCGTAATGGCCTCCCGGCGCTTCCGTCGGGCAGCTGCACACCAGGCGATATCTACACCCCGTATCGTGGGTTTCAATGCTTCCCACACCGTAACTGTGCCAACATCCCCTTCCGGATTTTCGCGCCAATAATTATCGACCGCTTCACGCAAGTGATGCACGTATTCAGGGTGCTGTAGATGCCACGAAGACATCCGCCAACGAAACGGTTGTCGGTGCGTAAGAAGGTCTATAGTGGCCACCACTGGGGAGTGATCCGACAGTCCCCTAGGCAGGATAGCAGCGTCTCTCACACGACTCAAACAGGCACCCGGCATAAAGATGTAGTCCAGCCTCGAGAAGGAACCATGCACCGCCGACACATACGTAAACTAATTCGCGCCAGGGTGAAAATGGCGCCACACATCCACCCAGCCCAGGCTGTCCGCAGTCGCGCGCAGTTTAGTATTCGGGGGAGGGGAGGAGGGATCTACCGTCACAGGCGCACGTCGCAGGCGGTCCGAGCCCACATCCATAACATCATTCCAATCGCCCCCAACCACCGTCAACACATCTGGCATGTCATCCCACACAGCAAAAAGTCTCTCCGACAGGGCCCACTGCATTGGGGGAGGGGCATAGACACTACCAAGAATCACTGGTTCGGCACCCATCCGTCCCTGGATGAAAACAAAGCGGCCCTGGGGATCAATCCACTGCCTCTCATGAACGTACGCCACCCTACGATGGACCAAGATAGCCACCCCCCTCGAACCCCTCGCAAAGCCGGCATGGTAAACCTGCTGGAAGCCAAATCTCTGGAGGCTGAGGACCTTAGAGCCCAACATATGGGTTTCTTGGAGCAATAGCACATCTACCGCTTCCCTCTTCCCCCAGCGCAACACTGCTCCACGTTTGATTTTATCGAGCATCCCCCTCACGTTCCATGTAACAACTCGAATGGCCTTATGAGGAAGCACCGTAGTTGGATCAGCCATCATCTAGATAGCCACCCCCATTAGGCCCTCTGCGCCACCCCAGCACCCCCCACCGAACATAAGAGTCACCATCTATACACACGTGCAGTCCCACCCCCCCAACCCCCAACAACAACAAACCAACCCTTCCCCCGTCCCCGCTCCCCCCACCCCAATACCTCATAGAACACAGAAGTATCTGTCGCGGCATGGAGAGACCCGGATCCAGAACCGAGGACCCAGGGCCCACCATACCAATGGATCCCAACACCCCGAACATCACTCACTCACCCCACCCCACACCCACAGCTCGTGAGGGTCGAAGGCCCTTAAAAGTCGCCTCCCGAGCCCCGCAGCATCCCCACAGATAGCCACATATTCCCACAGGCGGAGAAAGTCATTTTATGTTATTTTTGTTTGTATAATTGTTAATGATATTTGTCATAATAGTTTGTAATTTTAAGTGATTTATAATTTCTTAATTATTTAAAATGTTAATAGTAATTTATGTTGTCATAGCAGGTTGTTAGGTTTGTAGGGGTGTAAGGTGGGAAGTTAATTCATCAATATATTATTAATTATTTACTTGCTTATTCATAATGCATATTGTCTAATAATTGTAGTTTTTAAGTTATATATTAGGTGTTGGTTGCCGGGTTTGTAGGGGTATAGGATGGGAAGCTAACTAAGTAATAATTGATTAACAATTATTAATTAATTATTACATTTGTAAAGTAAGAAATAATTGTATTTTTCAAGTTATATATTAGGTGAGAGCTGCTGGGATTGTAGGGGTATAGCGTGGGAAGTTAATTAGTACTTATTTAAAACTTCATCATTACATCAAAAAATAATATATAAATGATTTTTAAGTATGTTATTTGTCTTACATTTATTTATTTTAGGTATATTTTAAGTTTATGGTGGTAGGTTTGTAGGGGTATACGTGGTAATTTAATTAAGTAATAAATAAATGGCATTTTTTTTAATTGAAAATTAATTGTTAATTTGTTTACTGATCATGTTAATTGTCTAATTGTTTTTTATTTTTATATCCATTTTTTTCAAGGTAATAAAATTCATAATAGGAGTTTTAGATTTGTTTTAAATTAATAGGGTTAGGTTTCATATATGTTATATGTTTAAAGTGAAGGATTTTTCCTACTGTTACTCAGACTGTAGTAGAAGTAGTAAATGTAACCCCCCAGAATTCGATTCTTCCCTTACTGTTGTACAGACTGCAGTGAGAATAGTAAATGTACCCCCTCTGAAGTCCAACACTATCCCTACTGCGGCACCGACAGGATGGGAATAATAAATGTTACCCCTTCGAAGTCCAACACTTTCTCTACTGTTGCACAGACTGGAGTACGAATAGTAAATGTTACCCCTGTTTAGTCCAACTCTTTCCCTACTATTGCACAGACTGGAGTGGGAATAGTAAATCTTACTCCTCCAGAGTCCAAAGCTTTCCTTACTGTTGCACAGACTGGAGTGGAAATAGTAACTTTAACCCTTCGGAAGTCCAACCCTTTTCATACTGCTGCACAGACTGGAGTGGGAATAGTAAATTTAACCTCTCCGAAGTCCAACCCTTTCCCCACATTCGCACCGGCTTGAGTGGGAATTACCCCTCTGACATCCAATGCTTTCCCTACTGTTCCTCAGACTGGAATGGGTATTGTAGATGCATTATTTCTAGATTTTAATATGCTTTTATATTGATTAAATATACCTTCCATGCCCATCTGTAACTCTCCTGGCATCCCGATATTTGATGGGAGTAGACAATGAATGTAATGGAGCATGTCAACTTCACTGGAAATGGAGAGTAGGGGCGTAGATCGAGGTGGGGATGTTGGAGGTGTTGCCCCCTAAAAAATGTATTCTGTAGTGAATTTCTGGGTACAAGTGCTTTTAGCCAAGTAAGATGAAGTGTCTGTGGGATTGCACCTGGGATTTTTACATGTCGGCACTGACAAAAACACACGCATTCTCTTTTATCTATGTTTTGAAGGCCTTAAAAAAGTTGATCAGTTTGAAAAATATTGTGTTCTAAGGACACCTAACAATCCGCACTCCCACCTCTTTCCACTGCTGCTTAAGCCCCCCTCATGTCCTGCTTCTCATATAGTGTGTTTTAACAAGCTGTTACAGCATGATTATTTAGGAAATCTGAAGCTCACCCTCCCCCACCCCCAATCATAGTGACTAAGCCCCTGACAGAGAGTGATAATGGATAGCTTGTCAAATGAGGCTAAAGCTATAGAAGTGATCACCAGGATCATAAATCAGTGGCTTTTAACTCCTTCATCCTAGGGTTACGACCTCAGCAAATATACTGATAATTTAAATAGAAAGGGAATACAGGTTTCACAGACGTTACTCAGGAACTGATTTTTGCTCGAGGGAATCTACTTTCATAAACCAAGAAATTCAAGGGTTCATTGTTTTATGGAGCTCGAAAGCCTCAGTTGGGGAATATACCACATTATTGTGCTTGTTTTACTAAAGAACATGCTATCTATTACACTGATAAGTGTAATGAAATGGAAAATGTTTTTATTTATATAAGGAAGAATGACATATTTTAAATGCAAAAATTATTTTGCAAAATGGCATATTTTCACTCCGGCTTGGGCAAAAATTTACCATTTTGGGTTTCAGAGAGACAGTTTTCTAAGCATATACTTAGTATACATGTGTTACGCATGTTCACTTGCACGAGTCTGAGTATGTAAGGCTTCCTCTCAGATAGATCTGAAGAAGAAAGAGGGATGATGCTTCTGCAGGATTTGTCCACAATCCTAGGCAGTAATGAGCACCAATTTTGCCAGGCAATAACATACATTAATGGATTGATTCACAAAGAATATGCATCAGTGGTCCAAGGCAGGATGTGTCTAGCACAGGTCCTGGTGGACCAGATTCATGCAAAATTTTCAAGATAACCTCTGACCGCTTCCAGGCCCGGACTGGCCGTTACGGGCACCGGGCAATTCCCCGGTCGGCCGCAAGGGTGGGGGCCGGTTTTGGGCCCCTGGGGGCCGTTTTTGTGACAGGGCCGTTTTTGCAGCAAAGCTGCAAAATCGGCCCTGTAACAAATTCGGCGGAAAAGCGGCCCTGGTAAAGAGCTTGGTGGCATCCCCCCTTCCCCCAGGGGGAGGAGGGGGGGCCGGCCGAGCACTTTGCCAGGGCCGGTTTTGGTTCCCAGTCCGGCCCTGACCGCTTCCATTAGTTCAACTGGATTCCATGAGAGTTATTGTTTGTGTGGCTGTTGTGCAAGTTATGGATTGTGCTCCTGAAAATAAATTGCGAGTTTCCTTTATCATTTTTTGCTCATAAAGGTGAATGCAATGTAAATGTATTTTTGTTGAATTTCTGAGATTTTTTAAAAATATACACCTGAGGTGTTATAACCAAGGCTAATGATAATTAAACTTGAACCTTTGATTTTTTTCAATCATTTTTTTAATCATATACCACATCCAAGAGTTCCCACTGTGGGCGGCAAATCGATATTAAGTTGGATTGCTGTGGATTGGCAAGACTGTGCATTCAAATGGCTAGGCCCTGCGCTCAACTCTCAGCGGGAGCCAACCTAAGTTCGTCACCCTTGTTTAGTGCGGAGGTGGTGTCGCGCCCAAGCATCCACTGGCGGCCATAACCTGTAATGCCCGGCCTTTGCCTGTCCACAATGGGGGGTTGGCATCAGGGCATGGCCTCCAGCCATGCACTGCACCCAAAATTTTGCAGATGACCAACTCGCAATGCTCGTGGCCTTTGTCCATGCTCAGTGAGGGTTGGTTGCAGGGGCTAGTCTTTGGCCAGACCCTCAGTCCAGCTCTCTTTGGGCAGTCAGCGCCTTTTGCACATGGCCTTTGCCCTCTACAGCGAGGGTTGGCTGCAGGACCTAGCCTCAGGCCTGGCCCTATGCACGACATTCTGCAGGTGGCCAAGCCATGAAGTGCACAACCTTTTACCTTGCACTCAACCCACCATAGGTAGCAAACCTCCATTTGTGGACATTGGCCAGGCGTAGTAGTAGTTCACTGAAAAAACTTTTAGCAGGATTCCCAACGTCAATACTGGGTGGGTAAATGTTAAGGCCCAGGAGGGTTTGCCGTCCTCCTGGAGGGGGCAGGATTTAGAAATTATGCAGAGGATTTGCAAAGCCTCTGATAATAACTTTTTGATTTTGTAATTCTTTTATTTTCAGAGGTTCTCTTAGCAGTCTGCCCCCAGCCTGGGGATCTGGGTATGTTCACCATAATGCCTGTGTGGGGTAATGGTGGCCACAACACGCAGTTTTCTTAGACACACCTAGTTAGTCACAGGTTGGCACATTTTCACATTTACAATGGATGATGGGCGAAAAATCTCCCTAGTCCAATGACATGCCTTTACTTTTTTAATTGGACTAAAAAATCATCTTTCGATTTCTTGAAGGCCAGACCAACATAATTTAAGCGCTGGTTTTTCAGAAACTTCTGAACTGATTTAAACCAAACTAGGTAAAGTCACTTCCTTTGAGTAAAACGATTTCCATGTCACTCTTTGTGTAATTCCTTTCATCTGCATTTTCCTTGTCGGGGAGCAAAGGATCCTATGGGCGTTGAAGTGGAAAATATCACTTTTGGACCGCTGCTATTTGTATGCCCCCAGTCAATCTGCTTGAAGAGAGCAATGCCTTTTGTAATGTTTTGTGAAGCGGCACCAAAGCTGGTAAGTAAACAAGGGGTGACTTTTCAATAGATAGATAGATAGATAGATAGATAGAGAGACAGATAGATAGAGATACAGATAGATAGATAGATAGATAGATAGATAGATAGAGAGACAGATAGATAGAGATACAGATAGATAGATAGATAGATAGAGAGAGAGACAGATAGATAGAGATACAGATAGATAGATAGATAGATAGATAAATAGATAGATAGATAGATAGATAGATAGATAGATAGATAGATAGAGAGACAGATAGATAGAGAGATAGATAGATAGATAGATAGATAGATAGATAGATAGATAGATAGATAGATAGATAGATAGATAGATAGATAGATAGATAGATAGATAGATAGATAGATAGATAGATATTCCCTCATTGCCAAATTTGGTAATACCTATCTCCCCATATTTATTGCCTACTCAGGTAGAGTGTGAATTATTAGCTGGTTAGAAACATTGCAAGATCTTGCAGCAATGCACCATCTTCATCACTGCAGAACAGCTCCACGAAAACAACATGGAGTGTCTTTTGTCATTATGTAAATATATATTTATGAAATTCACAAGTTCAGTCATTTGTTCATATCTTGATCACAATGAAGACAGTGCATTAGATTTGACAAATAACAGTTTCTTGTTTTGCCCTCAGAATTGATGAGTTATATAAAACCTTACATAATGACGCATAATTAAAATTTCTGGTTCCTGGGTGTCCCAGTTTCTTTGGAAGAAAGAGGGTCATGCAGTGAATCGGGATGGAAAATAGGAAACATTTGTAAAGCAAAAAAAAATTGGCAAAGGTTGAAAACAACCACCAATACATGCTAATGGCTCTTTTGTGTACTAGGAATATTATACTAACATTATCTGGGAAACGTCCAGCTACTGAGGCTAGATCATTCCTAAAGACAACTGCTTGCACTGAATAATTCATTGTCATCAGTCACAGCAAGAGAGGCCCTTTATGAACCTTTAGTACTGAGACTTACAGAGCGCAGCATCGGCAGTTAATGTGGGACAGTCTAAGTGCCCAGTGCACACATGCTTTACTACGGTGATAGAAATGCCTTCAGTTGCTCTGCCCTTTCCTTCTTAGGTCTCTCTTCGGCTGCTGCACTGACAGCCATTCCCAGAACTGCCCTTCACAAAATGAATCAAAGCTCAATTATGCAAATATCCAACAAGAAACTGATCCCAAAACATTCTGTTGAGCGATACCACACAAAAGTCTTGAAATAAATCATGAATCATTCATCCATTTGGATGCAAACTGCATTTGGAATGCATCGTACATTCAAGCTGCATTCCTCATCCACTATTTTCTCCCAAGAGTACATACACGACCTGAAGTTTTCGTGTTTACGCATTTCAGTTCACCTCCTCAAGTTCTTTGTGCTGTCCCTCATACTTCCTTATGATGCTTGCTAATTGCAAAAAAAATTAGAGCCGCTAAGTGTATTCATTTTAAGCAAACTATGGAACTCAGGTCAGATTTTAAGAAGTATTTATTTTGGAAGTGTATTAAATTGGCTCTACACTACGTCTTGGTGCTTTAACTATATTGTGTGGAGGAGGGTCTGAAGTCTTTGCGGTTTGTGTGTTAGGCTAGTGCTAGCGGGTCCATCTTTGGAGAAATTCTTACTAAGCCATTTCCAGGGTGCGACAGCTTCCGGCCCTAACTATTCATGAACAGAGATGAACCAAGTATCCCAAATGTACAACTCATCACCTTTTGGTAGAGTAGCCAACCTCAAGACTAAAAGCTAGCAACATGTGATGGGAGGTTCAGCTTAAGCAAAGAATACTTTCACATGCAAACAATAGACATCTTTGAGCATTTCTTACCAGAGGCTATTCTTTATAAAGAAATAGAATATCTTGTGAGGATTTATGTTTAGGTTCTTAGAATAAAAGTTTATATTTATATCAGGCACTCATAAAGTTCAGTGTGTGTTATAAAAATGTCTGCAAAATCTCTGTGGAGATTTGTACTGGATTGAGCTTTTAAGGAGGAGCCTATTCAGAGGGCACTTTCCCAGAATACCCATAAATAGAACAGCATTCACAGCCAGTCACATCTCTGGACACTAGGGGGCCCATTAGGATGGCGGGCGGATTGTCCCGCCAGGCTGGCGGTAGCCACTGCCAGCCTGGCGGGTGCAATCCGCCCGCCATCCGCACCTGAAATCCCCCCCGTCATATTAGGATGGGGGGGGGGACCGCGGCGGACGGAAAGACCGTCCGCTGCTTTGACCGGGGCGGAAAAGGTTAAATATGGTGGCGGTGTCTAATAGACACCGCCCGCCATATTATGATGGGCTTATTTAGATGCCTTTCCACGGCGGCGCTGCCGCCACGGAAAGGCATGCGGTCTTCACTCTGCCCAGAGTGAAGGAGAGGTGGGGGTGCACACGGGGGTACCTGTGGTACCCCCCTTCATTTGCATAAACAAAGCGGCAGGCACCGCGCGGTGCTTGCCGCTTTGTCTATGCAAATGCATTCATGCATTTTTAGCATTGTGGCGGGCGGTGCAGAGAGCAACACCCGCCACAATGCTAAAAATACAGGATGTGCCCGCCACTGTGGTGGGCACATCCTATTACCCACCACGGGACCCCCGCCCTTATGGCGGGCGGTCCCAAACCCCGGTAGGATGACGGGCGGACAAAGTCCGCCCGTCATCCTAATAGGCTCCTAGGTCTTCCGAGAGGAGCTGTGGGTGAGGATGTTTGAAGGAGGTTGAATTATCTCAGTTCAATAGTTTCCCCAGCTTTATTGCATTAGAGTAAATATAGTCAGCTGAGCAGCAGGTGGTGAAATGGGTGAAGTAAAAAGTGTGAGCTTCTAATATTGGCTACCATGAAGCAGGAGCAATTGATTTTATGCTCTAGAGTCTAACCCCCAGATTTGCAGTTTTTTGCAATTTAAGTGTCACATAATTTCTTAAAAGCATAAACAAATGTTTGGAGTAAGCCAAGCCTAGTTGTTGGCTTGACATTTGTTTGTTTACACCTCTGGCTGACGCTAGGCCTCATCAATAAACTCTGCCTGGCTTGAGAGTCTAGCTGCTGGTGTACCTGTACTTCTAAACACGAGGGAATCGCGTGATTCCCTTCCCTCGTGTTTGGTTCTATGATTCAAGCGCGACTGGGCGGAGCGCCTAAACAAGCATTGCACACCTTCAACAAGCAGAAATTGAAGAAACATATAAACTAAACACAGCAGAAAACGGAGTGCATTACACCACCACTTTTTTGTACCTGTACTTCTCTCACCCACCCAATAGAGGTCACACTCGGTTACCTGCATAACCAAGTCTAAACATGAGTTTCCTTTGCATAAATATAAATTGGCACAGTTGTCGCTATTCATCTCTTGTCCATTCTTCTAGCTGTTTGATTCAGGGACGTACGAAGGGTAATTTAATGATGCCGTATGCCTTGGAAGGAGCAACCCCCTCACCCTCTTGACACTAGGACAATGTCGAAGCTTCCTTTTGGATAAAGTAGTACAGTCAAGATGCTTGGGGACAGGCTAGCCTTATCCTGGATTCGTTTTAGACCTGCCAATGGCTCCTTTTGTAGCTCTTACTCGCACAGTTATGTTGAAACTCCTGGAAAAAAACGTGTTCTTCCTTAGACTTACCTATTTATACCAAAATGTTGCTTGAGGATTGGTAGAAGTTTATAGTTAGATGTATACTATGAGAAATGGTCCTGATCTGGACCAATCTATCTTGGTATGTGGCTAGTGGGAATAATAAATCCCTGTAGTTGATTCTCACTTCCTGTTGTGTGTTGCTTGACACCTTTTATGGGTTACTGCAGTGAGGGGCGCCCTTCTGTACTCCCAGTTCAAGACAAAAGACAATGAAATTCCGAATTAATTTTTAGAGTTGATAGTTGCCTTCTCTTCATAGTGGAGGCCCATGTATTAGGAGCTACAAAATGTTCTTTTGGATATTGATTAGAGGTCTCTTTAGGCTGGCACTGTAAGCAGTGATGATTTTGGGATATTTCTTCCTTTAGCAGTTGCAATGGGTGTGATATTCCATGTCATTTTACTTCTACAACACCCTTTATATTCTGCATATTCATATATATATATATATATATATATATCCAAGCTCACTGCTCCAAAGTCCGGTGCACACTTGCAGCGGGTGCTCGTCTCAGCGCGTCAGAGCTTCGCGCTTCTATATGAAAGCTCACTCCCTCCCAGTCCTGGGGGAAATAAAGACAGCACACACGGGAATCTCTGTAATGGCAACTTTACTTGCGAGTAAAGTTGCCATTACAGAGATTCCCGTGTGTGCTGTCTTTATTTCCCCCAGGACTGGGAGGGAGTGAGCTTTCATATATATATATATATATATATATATATATATATATATATATATATATATAAGTCACAAGTTAAATATTGGCTGGCTTCGTAAACTTTAGCTTACAAAGCAATGTTGCGTTGGGAACATTTAATTCAGGTTCTATCAGAATAGAGTGGTTGCTAAATTTGTACGGTTAGTGGTACTTTATCCGTCACCTTGTGGACATGGCATCACAAATGGCTTTGGCATTATTTTGAATGACTAAGTGGACTGTACAGCCCGACCTAGATACAACGCCATCGACACTGTACTAAGGCGGGTGGTTACAACGCATTGGAGGTGGGTGACGGGAGGGGGACTGAAACTCAGTGCAGCGGGGTAGTAATGCATTGGGAGTGAGGGGAAGCAGGAGAATGGTGCAAGAAACAAACGGGTCAAGAACACGGCATGAGCAGGCTAGTGGGGTGCAGCGGTGGTTCAAAGGGCCACTCCATTCTTGCTGCTTAAAGGTTACACAACAGAGAGCAGTTGTCTTAAGAGAAAGGACGTTTTTAAAATGCTGCAGAGTAATGGCCATGATGTATGGTGTATGGCCTTTCTGGAAGTATGTTTCCGTTTTTTTCTGATAGGCTCCGGATTAACTGCCCTCTGCGGGCAGTCGGTGAAGTTTGTTTTTATGATGCACTGTAAAATTGTATTTGAGGGTGGTTCAATTAGATTTTATACATTTTGTATAATGATTCTTGTTTTTATGCATCCGTTTTTATTGCATGACTATCTTGTTTTATATCTTTTATGGGTAATTATTTAACCGAATAAAGAAATGTATCTATTTAATGGCCAACGTTCACTTTGCTAGCAATAAGAGGTATTGCACGTCTCTTGCACATCAACAACAAGTGTCACAGCTTTGCTGACCGGTATAAACGAAAAACAATCTGCATAATCAGATATCTAGTGAACAGAAATAAACAATCTCTCAAAGCAGTACAATTGATTTGACTTGCTGCAGTGGGATACTTCATAGACTGATATATTTTGAGAATGGGGGCATGCTAAAGTGCTTTCACACTTGTCCCTGTTAAGTCGTGGAAATAGACATATGTATTCATGAAAAAAAAATCCTCACTCGTGACCAATTATTATGCCCACTTATTTACTTTTCTAATCGCAGTGAGGTGAAACAATTAATTTTTGCCTCCATAAAAGTCATTTTCAGTGATGCGGACTCAATTGAGTCTGTTTAGATCAGGAGCTAGCCTTAGGGCATATTAGGTCATAGCTGAGTGTGGGGCAGGCGCGCAACACCCATTGGGCTCACCGGGCTTCAGCCACCCCCTCCCCTCCCCCCGTCGTGTGTGTCAGCCCGGGCTGACACAGCTTTGCGGGCTGGTGACCATCTAATTGCAGCCATACCCGAGTACTTAACAGGTCTTTAAAAGACCATTTACTTGGAAATTAGGCTTTTGATGTGATTTCACCCCTTCTTTCAGTCACTCTGTCTATGGTTGGAAGAATTAGCCCCCCCGAAATATTTTTCAGCCCCACCTGAAATTTGGCTCTAGTTGCCCGCCTGGTGTGGGGCAACATGGAGAATCATTCAAAGTGTTTTTTTTCTAATCCCCGCCGTGACTGAAACGAAAGTGAACTGCCCTGGTGAAGACCCACAGACAAAAAGTACTTCAAAAATGTTTTAATGAGGTTTAAACTTTCCCTTGAATTCCCTTAAAATGCTCATTCAGAATATCTTATCGCACGCGATTTCCTTAACTAATTGTGTTTGTGAAGTGTTTTAAAACAATTTCATGAGTTTACATTGATAAATGCTTCATATAGGAAACTAAAAAAACCCAGAAGCATTCCCTCCAGGTCTTGGTTCTCCACTGACATCAATGATGAACGCAGACTCCTAAGAGCCACGGAAAGATCCTGGAGAAACAACCCCACTGCCCTTAACCGGGACCAACTCAAAACAGCCCGCAAAGCCTACCTCAATCATATCAAGAACAAAAAATCATCCTTCTTCTGCTCTGCTCTAGATGAGGCCAAAAACCGCCCCAAAGAACTCTTCAATATCATCAGAAACCAAACCTCCATACCCATGTCAGATAGCTTAACTGCGTCCAAATCCCAGTGCGACGACTTTGCTAACTTCTTCAACGAAAAAATTGCCTCAATTGACCGATCCTGCAGCAATCTTTCCGCCCTTTCAGAGTTGCACCCTACTGCTTCGATCCACCCTAGTTCTTCAACGGCAACAACTCGCTGGTCTTCCTTCCAACCCATCAAAACCGAAGCGATAAGCGATCTCATTGCCATCGCTAATCCCTCGTCGCACTCACTCGATCAGCTGCCCTCGAGACTGACGAAAGACCTGAAACTTACTCTAGCCCCCATCTGGGCCAAGATTATCAACAGCTCCTTGAGCGATGGTTCAATTCTTGACTGTCTTAAACTAGGTCAAGTCACGCCACTCCTAAAAAAACCTGGCCTCGACCCTACGGTCCTGAACAACTTCAGACCAGTGTCAAACCTGCCGCTCTTATCGAAAATCTTGAAAAAATGCGTGTCATCTCAGCTAACACAACACCTGGAGATCTTGAACCTTCTTGACCCACACCAATCTGGGTTCAGAAAGGGCTGCAGCACAGAAACCGCAATCCTCAATGTGATGGATGACCTGCACATGTCTCTCGACTCCAACCAATGTAGCCTCCTCATCCTCTTAGACCTCTCGGCAGCATTCGACACAGTGGATCACAACCTACTACTCAATGTCCTTCAGAAGAGAGCGGGTCTGGATAAAACTGTTCTCAAATGGTTCGCCTCCTTTCTTAACAACCGCACTCAAACTATCAAAATTAAAAGCTACAACTCGGACCCCCTCCCCATTACTAGAGGAGTCCCACAGGGGTCAGTACTCTCTCCACAACTTTTCAACATCTACATGGAGCCCCTCACTAAAATTCTAAGGAACTCCAACATCCCTTTTCACCTCTATGCAGATGACACACAACTCTACCTGGAAACCAATTCGATTGCAGACATCCACAGACTAAATGACACTCTCACAAAGGTACAACACTGGCTCTCATCCAACCACCTCAAACTTAATGAAGAAAAGACAGAAGTGCTCCTCATCTCAAACAAAAATGAAAATCCCCAAATACTCGAATGGCTCAAAGCTTTAAACGCCCTCAATGTTCCTCTTGTTCCTACAACCTCCGTCAAATCACTGGGGATCACTCTGGACCCAAAACTGGACATGAAGGATCACATCTCTAAAACTGCCAAAAGTGCTTTCCTTAACCTGAAACTTCTTTACAAACTTAAACCCTTCCTCCCCTTGAAAGACCTGAAACAGGCCACTCAGGCACTAGTACTCTCCAGGATCGACTATGGCATTGCTACTCTGACTGGAACAGCCAAATCGCACCTAGGTCCTCTGACGGCTACCCTGAATGCAGCAGCTAGAATGGTCACAGGAACTAAGAAATTTGAGCACATCTCCCCGGCTCTCAAGGACCTGAAATGGCTTCCGATTAATCACCGAGCCAACTTCCGCACAGCCTGCCTCACACACAAAGCCCTACATACTGGTAAACCGGAATATCTGGCCAATAAACTCAAGAGAGCCGGTCAGTCCAGGACCCTCAGAAGCTCCAACACGCTCCTACTCATACCTCTGAAATCACAGAAACGCAAAAGATCTAACAGGTCCTTTGCGGGAAATGCTCCTAAAATATGGAACTCCATTCCCCCACACATCAGGATGACAACCTCCTTCCTAAAATTCAAGACACTACTAAAAACCTTCTTTCTGGAGCGAGCTGGATTATAAAGAAAATCTCCGTCTGACTCTTATAGCTCACTGTCTGTTTGTCCCAGCGAGAACCTGATGACTCTCCCTTGTTCTCCGCCATGTTGCCTTCATGCTATCAATGTATAGATATTTACTTCCTCTATGCTTTCCCATTCTTTCCCTACCCTGCTCGACCTACCTGTTATGTTGATACTCATTTGTTCCGTTGTGAAGCGCTCTGATACCTTCGGGTCTAGCTAGCGCTATACAAAACTTAAATAAATAAATAAATAAAAAGAAATAAAGCAGGTTCAAGCCTTGCTTCACTCCTTCATTCAACTCTTTATTCATTATCACAGGTTGTTAACCAGAAAGTATGTAATTTACCCTCATTGACCTCAAAAAAAGCAAACCCTTTCGTCCCGTAACAAACTTATAATCAAACTGAAAGAGCTTTGCATCATATAAAAACACTGTCCACCTGGTAGAGTAGGTACACATTAAGGAGAATTAATCTTATGGGTTGCTCAAGATAAGATGAACAGACTGAGGTCACTATTTCTTCTGTGAAATGGTTCTAGACCTTCCTCAACAATCGTAGCCAACAATGTTGAGTGAGCCAATCGATTGATCACCTTGAGACGATTGACCACCTTGAGACGATTGGTCACCTTGAGAGGTGTTATTTGGAGCAGCTCATCTGTTTTATGGCAGTTCATGGCAGTTCTTCGACATCTATGTGGACCTATTATAGTAGTCCCTAGACCAGTACTGCTTGATGCTGTAGATGTTCAGGCTTGTACTGCGGTATGCCTATATCCACTTTCAGTTGAAAACCGACTGTTGAATCAGACGAAGACTGACATCTTTATTTCGTGAGAACCAAAATCCACCCATCTGAGTTGACCCCCAGGCAAGGGGCATCACATGCTAAAATGAAGTGTCACATTTGACTGTGAACTCTCCTTTGTTCCCTGTCAGTGCAGCGATCAATGGCACCTACTTACAGTTCTCCCTACTCCAGAGAATCCTACTCCTCCTGGATGAAGGTAAGCCCTTGCAGTCGTCTGCTGAAGACTAATGTAACGTTGTTTAAATCAGGCTTTCAAAGATACTCCTCGGAAGGCTTCAGAGTTTCCATAATAAAGTGGCCATGTGTGTGTCTGCGGCCAAGCAACGACTTAAAAGTAGTCTTAAAACTAATGCAGTGGCTCCCAGGAGATGCAGGAATAAAGTTTAAAGTGCTGTTTGCCAATAATAGAAAAGCCTTACTTGAGCAAAGGTCCAGGGCACCTGCAGAGAATGACCACCACAACACACCCAACTGAAACATCTGATGATCAATTACAAACCTTATCCCTCAATGAGCCGTCAAAAGGAACAAGCATGGGGGTATAGTTCTGTGAGTCTTGGCATCCAGCCTGATGAACTCACTGTGTTGATCCTGAGGCTGCCACTAAACTAAAGAAAATCAGGTTCAGCAATTCACAGACAATTGAACTGTTCATGCTTGATTTTAACGAAACTCCTTGTCCCGGAGGTATCGACTACAGAATAGTAGACTGGTTGCCTTTCTTCGCGGCACAAAACTCCGCCAAAAGGCTCTGAAATAGCCAAAAGAAGAGTTGTGGCATCCTATAAAAACGCAAGATAAATAACTAAAACTCAACCATTGCAAGAGCTTATTTTCAAAATGCCAACCTAAAAAATGGCAGGAAAGTAAGTACACGGTAATTTAACTGCAAAACAGTCAACTCTATGGATGCCATGTTGACAAGCTGCGTAGGATGTGCCAAAATGGAAACATAAAATAGCAGGGACCTTGACGTGTAAAAACACCCTCATAGTAAAAATATGAATTAAATCAGGGAAGATTCAGTATACTTGAAAGGTTCACTACCTGCAGCAATCTGTCTTGGCAAGGATGCTGGGTTGATTCTGCAAGATTGAAAGCTGATTCTATCTGGTGCTTGCCATTCGTACCTTAAGCACAGGCTTATTGACATTTGATGGTTTTGCCGTTCAAACATGACCTTTTCTTTGAGAAAGGATTTGTAATTGTTTTTCTTTCCATCTGACAGAAATTCACAACACATGGATTGATATCCACATGTGTGGGTATCAATCCATGTGTTGTGAATGAGGGGCGCTCGGCGGGGACAGAAAAACTAGAGCTCAGCCAATGAATTACAATTATTCATCCCTCCGTGTGCCTGTGTTATACATCACTCTGTTGCTGATGTAAGGGCTTGATGAATGGCACGGGGCCTATAAAATAGTTCCAGGTAGAGCAGGGCTAGGGCAATCAACCCCCTCCCGAAGGTCCTCGCATCAGTACATCACTTGCAGATTGATGGCCAGATCAATGGGAGCAAGGCAATAAGCACATGTTGTCTAGAAAGAAGAAGGAATAACAAAAGGAAGACTTACACCATGAATAGAGAAAACACTGTCTGCCTTTCATATTAAAACTCCTCACACTGTCAAACTCACTCAGAACATATAACTCTCAGTTCTGTGGTTGCAGCACAGCAGCAACAAAGGGTAATGCTTGCCAGCTAGACACCATCTGCAGGAAACAAGGCATTGGGAATGTCATTAGCTGGGAGAAAGCATTGTCTCGCTCATTTGTGTGCCTCTTCCTTAAGATTATTTTGAAAACTGTGGAACAGAAACAAGTTATCTTTTCGGATTTCCAAGAAGTGCAGTTAATAAACAACAACAATTACGTATACTTCTTAATTGTAAGTTAAGTAGAGTTTGTGAACACTGCTCAGGCTTTAAGACCATACCTCCAAATTAGAAATAACATTTTAAAGCAATAATGGAGACTGTATCAGTGCGCTTTACTTGGTTGTAACATACCGACCAATCATCCTGACCATTTAGAATCATAATATGATATGAGGAATAGAGGTGGCCTAGCCACTCAACATTTAAAATCCATTTGTCATCCCTGCGTTAACACAAGTCCAGTTAACTTGAAGGGATGCATCAGCTGATGCTTTACAGTGGGAAGCAAAGGACACATGCTGGTACCAATAAACTGCCTTGGAGGTAGCCAGAGAAACAAACTTTAAAAGAACAAGGCCCATCTTCTGCCTTAAGAGGGCAGAGAAGGGTAGTAACGATCAAACCCAATGGCGCTCCGTGATTTTCGTGGATTGACTGCTCACGTGATGGGCTTTCGCATCTGCAGTATGTCTCATCCTGGCCCCGTAAATGGAGTCGGAATCATTAATTGCAGGCATTTAGCACTATTTTATTTCTCTGTAATGGGCGCATACAGTGTTTGCTCTCAGAGATACAGTACTCATCTGGCACACTAAAAACCGCTATCCATTTTTATGTTACCTCCTCAGGGTTAATGATCAGAATTTTAATATGGAGTCCACACAAACCCACTTGCATGTACTGCTTTCGGGGAGGTGGGGTTATTTTACATGATCTTCGTTAACTTGAACGAAGGTGCTATTTAGCTCCATTTTTCACTCTGTGAAAAATGTGTTTTGCTCTGTTTGCTTTTAAATGGTACAGTGCCATTTTACTGCAGCATAAATTAAGGTTTGTTTGTGCCTATTGTAGTCGCAATATTCAGCAAATGTCACAAAACAGCACTTACAGCTGCAAAAAGAAAACCAGCACTATTGTGAACAAGTTGTAAATATGGTGTACAACAATGGCGGCCAACACAAATAAGTGTGGTGAGGCGGTTGGAGGGGGCAAGTGGGAAGGGGGAGCGCGTGGGGGGGAGCATCAGGCGGGTGATTAAATAATGTTAAAAAAAAAAGACTTACCTGGTGCTGCCGACCCTCTCGCACTCCTCTGTTTCCAGTTCCTGGTCACAGCAGTTCCTGGGACAGCATCACAGACTCCCCATCCAAATCCCATGCTCCACTGAAGCATGATAGCAGTGTAGGGATTGGCTTGAGTGGGCTGGATTAACGATCACTCAGGCACAGGAAGTCTGTGCTGTTTGTCCAACCTGGCTGTGCAATACAGCTGGGTTGGAGAAACGAAAGTGTGCATGTCAGTTTGACCGGCCTAAGGCGGCCGGCTAAACTGAAATGCACCCTTAAAAGTGCACCTACCACTCTTCCTCCCCCCTCCCGTGGCCCAGCAAGGCCCCTCCCTGCACACGCTGGGTCAGCCAGCAGCTGAAAAATAAAACGATAATAAAATATAATTGTATTTTATCAGCTGCTGGCTCTGAGCCAGAGGGGCGACTCTCCTCTGCCACTGCGGAGGAGCCGCCACTGGTGTACAATGCTAAATGGTACCTGTGGAGTTTGGTGAGGGCGCTAGGCCCTCATTCTGTGCACAGGTAAATGAGACACGGACACAGTAGTATGGGGATAGGTAATGGGCCCAGAGCACGTGCGCTCAGCCCCTTTATTGGCCAGTGTCACATGACCTGTGACGCCTGGTGGTGGGTGGGTGTTAGGTGTGCTCATTACAAAGAACTGAGACACTAGACCGTGTCTCCCGTCACTACAACCCTCCCTGCCTTAGTTAATAAAATTACACTAACTAAAGTCCAACCTGTGGGAAAGAAAATAGAGTTCACACAAAACCCATAACTCAAATCACGACGACTCCCACGTAGTCTTCTTTACCGCCAGTCACTTTAATTGCTGGCACTGGTGTCTTTTCTTGCCTTGGCAGACTTGTGGCTTGTAAGTGGGCTGTACAGTCTCTCTCGCTCTGTTTCACATCCTGAGAACGCGTAGAAGTCCATAGCCGGTCTCAAGTGTGTTGCTTTCCGCTGGACCATCCTAGTCAAGGTGCTTGGTTCAAGCTGGCGTCCGTTCCTGACGGGATCTTCAGCTGCAGGTTATCCGTCTCACGGATACCTCTCTCACGTGGGTGTCCCCTCTCACTGGACGACCCGGAGGCCCTTCTGCCAGGCTCCCACTGGACCGGAGGACGTGCCGCCTTGTCGCTCCAAAGTGTTGAAGGACGTCGCTACGGGCTCTCTTCTCCGTGTCCGAGTTCAACCTGAAAGGGTGCTGTTGGCGCTGGTTCCATCTTGTGCGACCTTCGGTCTTCCAGGATCTTCAGCGCGAGCTTCAACAGTCCGTCTCTCGTTGGGGACCCGCTGCCACCGGTGTCCCTGAGGCCTCTGCCCCTGGATTTCCGCGGCCCTTGTGTCCGTTCCATCCCAGAGGTGGGTGTTGCCAACAGACCGGCCTGCTCGCTTCCGTCATTCCTGGATGACTGTCGGGTTCGCACGTGGATGCTTGCTTCCAGTGATGTTACTTGTCCCGGTCGTGCGTGTGGACTGTTGTGCACCTCTCACGTTCTCCTTGGTGTTTCCCCTTCTTGTGTGTCGTAGTGTCTTGGTCCACACTCCTCTTTGCTCTACTCCATTCTCATTGTCTTCCTGTCATCGTGCTTCTCAGACCTCTTCTCCTTTCCTTCTCTTCGGTGGTGGCAGACGTGCCAACCAGACCTCTTCTCCTTTCTTCTTCTTTGGTGGTGGCAGACGTGCCCCTTAGACCTTCTTCTTTTCTTCTCTTCTCCTTTGTGGCGTCGTGCCACTCCTTCTCCATCTTCCTTTCCTTTGATGGCGTCGTGCCACTCAGGCTTCCCCTCCTTCCTTTTCGCAACTTGGTCTGGTCACCTTGCTGTCTTCCTCTTCCTGGTCAGACTTCTCTAAGCAGCGTGCACGCCGCCTGCTTCCATCAGGTCTTGTCCTGGTTCACGGACACTGTCTCTTCTCATCTGTGACTGGACCGGGCGTTGCGATCTTCTCTCTCTCTTTAGACGTTACATGTTGAATTGTGGTTGTTAAAGTTCGTTAGTCGCTGATCGTGGACTGTGTCTTGGTGTTCGAACTTCTTGGACATCTGGCCGGTCCACTCTGCTGATGCTGGCAGGCTATCTTCGGTCCTCTTGTGGGATACTTGCTGTGTTGAGGTTTGTTGACCCTTGCTTCGGTCACCTCCTTTCGCGACCCCCCGTGGGTCGGCTTTTTGTGCGACCATCTGGCTGGCTGGCCGGCTTCTTGGGTGCGTCACGTGTGTGACCCTCCGGGTTCTTCTTGCGACCATCTGGTTGGTCGGGTTTACCTTCTCTGCGACCAGATGGGGTGGTCTTCTGCGTGAGTCCTCACGCTCCGCTGTTTTCGGTTGGGTCGCTCTTCGCTCCGTTCCGGTGCTTGAGCGTTGGCGCGCTTTCGTCCACGCTCTTCCTGTGCTGCGTTTCTGTGCGGAGGGTTACGTCACCACTCCAAGCTTCTTCGTGTTCAGGTCAGTTTCCCGTTACGTCACGGGTGTGCTTGCTTTTCTTCTGGGACCTTGGAGCAGTGTCGGCGGTCGTCGCGCTTCCTCCCTGTGTTGCACTTGCTTGTTGGGGAGTCTTGGGACCTCTGTCTCTTCCCGTGGTGGTGGTGGTGCAGTTTCTTCCCTGCGGTTGCAACGACAACCTGTGGCCATCAGGTGCCGCTCTGCTGGCAGTTGGTCTCTGCTTGTCCCCTGTGCGTCAGGTGGTCTGCGCCTCTGCTCTGTCTCCTGCTCCTGGTCCGTGGAGTACTGGTCGCCATGTTCTCCTTCGTGCGTGGAGTTCCTTCACTCCTTGCGTGCTCTTGCGCAGGTTGTGCTGCGTCCTTGGTCGGGCTTCCTTGTCGGTGTGCGTTGTTCCTGCGCCAGTCTGGTGTCCCTGCGTGTGTCCTGTGGTGCTAGTGTGGCGCTACTGGCGCGTCCCAGCACCCTCACTAATCAATGTTCCCCTGTTGCAGTTACTGGGTTGCATTGGTGTGTGTGTGTGTCTTTTGCATCAGTCTTGGTGCATGCTAGTGATTTCGCTCTTCTCCTGGCACATGTGCACTTGGCTCGACGCACCTGTGCTCTCCTGTCACTGTGTCTCTGCCTTACGCCATGCAGACCCCTTGATCTGCTGCTCACTTGTCCTGGGGCACGTTCGGTGCTTTGGCAGGCTCGTGCTTGCTCCAGTCTCTTTACAGGGTTTGTTGGGATTTGCGTGTGCAATTTCGCAATTGGCCACTAGGTCCATGCTTTTCTCGGTGTCTCGCCGCTTGCTGGGACCCGTGGAGAGCTGCTCCTGTCCTGCCTCAGGCTGCACTCGCCGCGCTGGGGCGGTGAGAGACCATACTGGCTCCCGAGGGCTGCTTCCTTACTCTTGGTGAGTGTCTGTTACTTTCTCCGCTCCCGGCCCCTCGCAGCAGGCCAAGTGTTCATGGGCTGCGGGGAAGGGAGGGAGTCACTCTGATCGGCCTCCTGCGTGTCTCCTTGTCCCGTCTTCACTTTAAACGGGCAGCGCTCCTGGGTGGCTCATGGCGCAGGTGGGGCTTGGGCTGCAGTGGCAACCTGCGGGTGGGCTCCGCTTTACTAATCAATGTCCGGCATGGGGTCGCTGCACTTGCGAGTGGGCTCCGCTTGCAGTTGGACTTTCGTCACGTTGCGAGGGGGTTCGGGAGGCGGTTAGCTACTCCGCTCCCTCCCCCTCTTTATTCTTTGTATTCATTGAGGCGTGGTGGACTCCCGCGGGCCTCCGGTTATCGAAGGAGGGGTTGCGCCACCTCATGTGCAGTCCCCAGTCCTTTTACAAAGCCTGGGCTCACCTCTGGCCGGCTGGCCGCTTTCCACGCAAGGCGGATGGACTCCGCTCTCTTCTCTGCATAGTCTTAGGGGGGGAGTCGCTTCAGGCTCATGCGGCCCCCGCAGCTTTCAGAGCGCACGGGCTCACCTTCGGCCTACGGGCCTATTTCTTGGCAGCGGTCGTGGCGGGTGGGCTCCGCTGGCTTTCCTCGGGTCCGGCCACCGGTGCGGCCGGCGCAGGTGGGCACTGCCCGGTCCGCTTCTCTTCGGTGGGGTCTCGTCATCACGGCCGGCACAGGTGGGCTCTGGCCGGCCCGCCTCGCAGCTGGGGTCAGTCACGGCCGACACGGGTGGGCACGGTCGGTCCACTTACCGGACGTGAGGTGCGGGGTGAGCTCCTGGTCACCTCGTGTGGCATCCAGCCCGGGGCACGGCACACGCCCCGCGGGTCTCACTGCAGCCCGGCGCCGATCCTGTGGAGGAGTGGGGGGGGGGCGCAACCTCGCCTCTCAGCTCTCTCCTCTTCCCCCACGATGTTTTCCTTTCAGCTGGCACGCATGGCATTGCGTTACTGCCTCGTCGCCATTGTGGAGTTTGGTGAGGGCGCTAGGCCCTCATTCTGTGCACAGGTAAATGAGACACGGACACAGTAGTATGGGGATAGGTAATGGGCCCAGAGCACGTGCGCTCAGCCCCTTTATTGGCCAGTGTCACATGACCTGTGACGCCTGGTGGTGGGTGGGTGTTAGGTGTGCTCATTACAAAGAACTGAGACACTAGACCGTGTCTCCCGTCACTACAGTACCATAGAGCAAATAGGTGGGAACTCATCATGCCACCCCTCAACAAGAACCACCTGGCCAATTGACTCATTCTAGCCATAGGACTCTTAAGAAAAGCGAGATCATGCTAGGACTCCTACGAGAAACTAAACCACGTGTGAACATCTCACTGGACGAGCTTTCAATACTGTTCTCCTTAGAAAAGTCCATCCGCTGTCATTCTGCAGCTTTTTAAATATGTAAATGCACATAAAGTTGCTTTGATTAATTATCGACCATTCTTCCACTCCATTCATTTGTGTAACTCTCTTCCTTTTCCCTACTGTTCTTTATCTTATTCAAAAAAAGTGTACCTACTTATGTGTTTATTCGTTTGAGTTTGATTATTGATTTACTTTTTGTCTTTGTTCGTGAGATTCTGTTGGCAGATAGGAAGGAAAGGTGCTATAAGTAATAGCTATACTGTTCATGATTTACTGATTATGGACCGGATTCACAAAGGTAAACTTACACCTTTGTGTAAGTTTATGATTGCTTGCTATTCACAAAGTGATTTAAGAGTGGTATCTTTACGAGTGCAAAGTCTGAACACATAAAAAGACCTATCTTTTATGTGTGGGGACTCCGCACTCCTGAATATATACTTGTAAATACCTTTGCGAATAGCAAAAAATCGTAAATTTACGCAAAAGTATAGGTTTACCTTTGTGAATCGGGCCCTAAATGTTTTATTTCATGCACTTTGCTCTGCTATGTGTTTTGCTTCTGTTTCAAAATTTCTATTAATGAAAGTATTAAATAAAAAAAAAATACATAGGTACCTGTGAACAG
The DNA here is from genome assembly GCF_964261635.1 of Lissotriton helveticus. Taxonomy (NCBI): domain Eukaryota; kingdom Metazoa; phylum Chordata; class Amphibia; order Caudata; family Salamandridae; genus Lissotriton; species Lissotriton helveticus. The sequence continues at coordinate 554,453,168 of NC_136063.1, forward strand.
TGAATCTGCATCTGGTAGAGTGCACACAGTGACGTTAGTCACACATCGCTCTGTTCTGTCTCGCAGTTTTACTGCTTTATCTTGAGAACTATTATAACCTGAATGTAAAATGCATTCTTGGAATAACTTTTACTCTGATTTGCCTTGGACACAACTCAATTGAGTTCTCATAGTAATTGGTTTACACAGTTCTAAGGATCTCCATTCTTGACAAGCTAATAATAAATAAGAAAACTGTCTGTCCTGCCATCATTAACAAAAACAACCAGAAACTTTGGAAATCCTGTTTGTACTCCTGACATACTCGCTTCAGAAGAGATTGATTTGTAATTTTGAGGTTTAAATTGCGTAGCTCTGCCCACGTGGATACTTATTAAGGATGCATTTGGAGTCTATATTTCTATACCTGTCCAAGCTACAGCAAAGTTCGAACTCTTTTGGTTACTGCTGACTTCAGCAAAAAAGAGCCATTTTTGAAATACCATGCCTTTGAAGCTAGATTTCAAAGGATATCAATTTAACATTCCGCTCATTAAGTGTTGCTAATCATGAAATGCCACGAGGCTATGCTGACCTGTCAGTATCAGCAAGGTCATTTCTACTGAAGTGATGACAGCTCATATTCATTAAAAAAATAATTATATCTTCTACTTTACCTTTGATCAGTGCACAATGCATACTTATTTCCTAACTAATTTATAGTATAACGAATTTGGTAGCTAGTGGGTTTATCCCAAGCACAGTGTTTGTGTTTGTCAGACTTGTGCAGCCTACCAATCACCCTGCAGTAGTCTAAGAGCACTTTGGCTCAGATGCATCAGTTCGGCAAGCAGTCAGTAGTCGCCCAGACTCACACCAGAAACAATTAACCACATTTGCTGGTAACAAGGTGGTAAAGCGTTAGGAAGAGGAATCAGTCTGAAATTGACTTTATGAGCTGGATAGTACCCGGTTTTAAGTATCTATAGATTGCCCAGGGCAGAGTGGTGACACACAAGCTGGCACATTCAAACATCTGCCTGAATAAAAAGGTTTTAAATACCTTCTGAATCCAGGAAAGTGAGTTTCATGTCTAAGATGTATTGAGAGAAGAGATGATCATGCACATGACATGTCCTTCCACCAAATGTCTTCTGGCAGAATGGCTGAATGGGAAGTGAGTTCCGCTCCAAAGCCACGGAGATCATCTGCGGCGTACCCCAGGGCTCTTCCCTCAGCCCGACGCTGTTCAACATCCACATAGCACCCCTCGCCCGACAGCACGACCTCAACATCATCTCCTACGCCGACGACACCCAGCTGATCATCTCCCTCACTAAAGACCCTCACACCGCCAAAACCAACCTCCACAAAGGAATGAAGGACGTCGCTGAATGGATGAAGAACAGCCGACTGAAGCTGAACTCAGACAAGACGGAGGTCCTCATCCTCGGCCCCACCCCAACAGCCTGGGAAGACTCCTGGTGGCCGACAACACTGGGAACAGCACCGACACCCACCGACCACGCACGCAACCTACGGGTCATCCTCGACGCCACCCTCTCCATGACTAAGCAGGTCAACGCCGTCTCCTCATCCTGCTTCAACACCCTCCGAATGCTCCGCAGGATCTTCAAGTGGATCCCCACCGAAATGAGAAAAACAGTCACCCAGGCCCTCGTCACCAGCAGGCTGGACTACGGAAACGCCCTCTACGCAGGAACGTCGGCCAAGCTCCTAAGACAGCTGCAATGCATCCAGAACGCCTCAGCACGCCTGATCCTCGACATCCCCCACCGCAGCCACATCACCCCCCACCTGAGAGACCTGCACTGGCTCCCCGTCAACAAGAGGGTTACTATCAAGCTCCTCCTCCACGCGCACAAAGCTCTCCACAACACCGGCCCAGCATACCTCAACAGCCGGCTCAGCTTCTACACCCCCACCCGCCAGCTCCGCTCCGCAGGCCTCGCCCTCGCCACAGTCCCTCGCATCCGAAGAACGACTGCCGGCGGCAGATCCTTCTCCCACCTCGCCGCCAAGACCTGGAACACCCTCCCAACAAAACTAAGACAGACCCAAGACCTACTGGCCTTCAGAAGACTCCTCAAGACTTGGCTCTTCGATCGGTAGCAGCACCCCTCCCCCACCCCCCAGCACTTTGAGACCCTAACGGGTATGTAGTGCGCTTTATAAGTGTCTTGATTGATTGATTGATTTGCTAAAGTATTTCAGATGGCCTATAAGGGATGAACAACCTAGCCGAGTAGCACAGTGATTTATTGGAGTGGCTAATGTAAAGGCTATCCCAATGATTGAGGTGGGGTCAGGATTAAGGCTATTCTTTGAGAGAGGTGGCTGAGTGGAAGGACATGTATTAGCAGATGTAGATGATTGAAAGAAGATTTGGAGCATTTATTTGAAGTGTGAAGGAAAATTCATGGTCTAAGACCAGGCAAAAGTTGGAAGCTTTTTCCACTGGCAGCTGTAAAGAGCCCACAGACTCAGGGCAGGAGAAAGGTAGTTCGATTAGATTGACTGTCCCCAGGTTCCTGATTTCCACTTTTTTACCGTTCAGACATAGGCAGGGTTTGTGCATCCTGTGGCAAACTTGCAAAAGTCAGCGTGATACATTTGTTAAGCCACAAGCGTTCTTCTTTAAGCATAAGATAGAGATGAGTATTGTCCCCCTATATGCTATGATCTATCTCGCAGGCATCTAGCATTTCGGATGAAGTGTCGAGTAGACGTTGAATAGTGTTGGTGATAATATAGGGCCTTGATGAACAATTCATGCAATGTTATTGGATCTGTAAAGGAATGATCTCTCTATTTACTAGTTAATAGCATCTGGTTAATTCAATTACTCTCCATCTATAACACTGGCAAGTTATAAAGATGAACACAGATGTGGTAATAGTAGTATCACGATGTGCTTTTGTGCACCACATTCAATCCTACAATATTAAGATCTGGAAAAACATATTGACTGAATCATTTTTATAAACACTTGCAGGGATGCAAGTCTAGTTCTTTGTCGAGTCGTCGAGTGGCATTTAGCATGGCAAATGGCAATGTAGTGACAAACACCTCGAATGCCATGAATTCAAACACAATCCCCTTATCTTACATTGCTCAATTCACATGATTGACTAACCTTCATATATATATCATTACTGTGTAATGCACTGAATTTCACTCTAGAGTAACAAACACTTCAATATGATGTATGGTGCTAAATATCTCCCCAATCCCTCCGCCCCCCAAATAAAGCACCACCCTGACCAATTTATTCAATCAAATTATAGGACTTCTATTCAAAACTAAACCTTATGTGGACATCTGGTTTGAAGTGCCCTAGTGGATTTATTCCTTAAAAAAAAGTGATCAATTGATGTAGTGAAATTGAATTTTTTTTTAAATTAAATCGCACACAGATATTTTTTTGATGAATTGTATGCATAAGTATCGCCTCTTCTACTCTAATGCGTCACCCGTGTTACCCTCTTCGTTTTGTTACTTACTTTTCTTTATCATTTCTTCTACATAAATATTTATTAGTTAATTTACTGATTTATAATTTGTTGAGTTAGGGTGAGGAGAAGAATTCAGTGAATTCAGTGAATCATGTTACACAGCTGGCACCATGTATTTTTTGTTGTATGATTTAAAAAAAGTGATTTTCTGTGTTGTCTTCTAAGATTATGTTGATAAAGGATAATATGTATGCTCAACAACATAAATCCTTAAGGTGCTGCCCTTAATATACATATCTTAGCCTTATATTAAAATGAATGTGTCTGCTCATCAGATCAGTCAGACTACTGCATTAATGATCTGTGCCACAAACATTTTCAAATCAAGTTGCAACAAAAAAATCACATGGGGAGGGTTTTAGGAAGCTTCCAGTTTGAATATCCTTAAGTTTGATTTCATAATAGTGCCATAGGACGTGTAAATATATATAGTAAATTGGCATATTCACCTCTAATTTTAGAGCCCTGCATCTGCTCACAGTGGACTATTATCTAGGTTTTCATGTGCTTCTTGCAATCATCAGACATTTCCATTGCCAAACTCCAGATAACTGCCAAACTGTCTTACCTTTACTGGCAGTCTAGACACCTGCAGAAGAACACAACTGAATTTAGGGGTGGGTGAGTGGCTAAATCTATTTTTTTAAAGCTTTATTTATAACTATAATCATAGGCAGATGACACAAAAGTGAAAAATCAAGAGCAATAAATAGCATTACAACAAAGATAATTGATTATTGCAATAAAAACCTTCTGTCCTAAAAACATTTGATATTGCAAAGTTAAGAAAGAACAGTTTTCCTTATCTTATGTTCCCTATTTTAGCTCTCCAGTAAACGTTATCAACCCCATGAAACTTTGGTGTAATATTTCTAAGGTTTCCTCTCCCTCGCCACTGCTCTCCTTGAATATTCCTGTTTACCCCATTGTTGCAGTTAATCCTTGGACAGTTTAATGTTCTCCCCAAATTTGGACAAACTTATGGGTAGAGAATACAATCTTTCTTTATTTCTAACTTGGCTCATCTCAAATCTTGGTGGTTCTAGCATTTTCCAATTTTGTAGAATGAGGGATTTGGCTACTAGAGAAGCAATAAAAACAAACTCCTGTGTTTTTGTCAAATTGTTAAATTTAAGTTAACAATCCCAAATAGGGCTGCCAAAGAAACTAAACTTAGAGAGTTTTCTATTAATCCATTGGAAAATCTGGTTCCAGTAGTCTGACAAATTTGGGCAAGTAAAGCAGACATGAGTCCAGTTTCCTAAAGAATGATTACATCTAAAACAGTGTCCTGAAACTGCTGGAAACATTTTTTTGTAGCTTTGATAGGGTGAAATATAGCTGACACTTATAAAAGAGCACCATACGTTTAAAGTTGGCCACTCGTATGGCCTTATTAGACCATTCGTTGTAAACTTTTCACAATGATGCATCTATCCAACATCCTGTGGACTCATGTATTTTTTGCAGGGTGATGGGGACTATCTGACCGTAGCATTTCCGCTACAGGATTCTATTCCAATTCCCTATCCCCAACATTTCCCTTAAATAAAATGCATGGCTAATTGCCGTGGGGAGTTGACCATCTGGAAGATGTAATTTTCTTACTAAACTACATAACTGAATATAGAAGGACAGAGCCAGAGGTGGTTCTGCTCTACCCCTTTTAACTTGCTCCCAAGTCTTCAGCGTCCCCTCAATCAATAGATCTTTTATTTGATAAACTCCCATCCTTTCCCATCTCCTTACAGTCTGCAAATCCATATGTAGTCCTTGATTCTTGCAATGTTGTATCGATATATCCGGGGGGGTAAATTGAGGTCAATTGAAACTCTTTCTTCATTTGGGTGAACCTACATAAAATTATGTGCTGAGTCTTGTATCTAGTACATATGGGTAATCTGCGGATCTTGATAAAGGGTACCAGCTGTATGTTATTCTCTAAGAAAATTTGCTGGAGATAAAAATGTAGTCCATAGTCATGTAACATAGCTACACGTCCACACCAATCCATGAATGCAGCTTGAAAATATGTTTTAATATGGGGTGGCCCTTCTTCCAAACTCAGCAGTAGAGTTTCTAATTTACTGCGAGGTTTCTTGCCTGTCCAAATAAATGTATGAAATATTTGTTCTATGTCCGAGAAGTAATTTTGAGGAACCTTAATAATGACATTTGAAACAAGCATTGAAAATGCAATAGGTCTGACCTTTGATTAAGTTAAAGCCATTTGCTTTGTTAATGGTATTGTATAGCAAAGCAAATGGCTTTAACTAAATGAAAGGCGAGACCTATTGTATTTTTAATGCTTGATTAGGACTTGTGCCCTGTGGGAAGCTCCTCCAGTTCGTCGTTTTAATTGCATTTTCTATGACGTTTAGTTTTGTTTATCCCATCATAAACTTAGGACCACGAGTTCCAGAAAGCAAAGGAAAAATCTGGATATTTTCAGATGTTCGCGCAAGGGCCGGGGAAATTTGAGATCCTTGCTTAAAGTCTCTCCATTGGTTAAACAAAAAGAGCTAGGTACACGCTTGTAATTGTAATAGCATTTACATAGCGCTTACTACCCCTGAAGATGCGTCGAAGGGCTTTTCAGGAACTTGCCGGCTATTTTTTAACACTGCCTTTATTCAGTGTATTTTAAACAAAGCTTATCCTCGTGTACATGTGAAATGAATAATTCTCTCTGATGCCGGCTGTAGATATTACTTTTGGGAGTCCCTGCAGTACAGAGAGCGATGAACTGTAGTTGCCCTTGTAATGTCACGGACCGGCGAAAAGGTGAACATGAGCCTTTCTTCAGAGCTGGTTACTTAAAAGAGTCCCTCCCACCAGACTTTGAATGGGACAGCCTTGAATATCAAGAGGAGTGGGCAGAGCCGCACCTGTACCCCGGTACGCACCGCTAAAGAGCCCAAAAAGGGAGACGCTGGACTGAGACACCGAGTAAGTACATACATGGCCTGGACTAGAGTGGGGTAGAGGATGGGGCTGGCAGATACTGGTTTGTTTCTGGCCCGGGGCTATTATCGTGAGGGCATAGGGGCAGGAATGTGTTGGAGTGATTATGGGCATCACAGGAGTGTCGTTAAAAAGTGGACGAATACCGCTGTAGAGCCATCGTCGGGAGTACTTGTAAGGTCTTTGGTGGTAGTTATTGTGAAAGCGAGGTTCCGGTCTGTCAGGAACTGTGGTGAAAGGAAATTACAAAGACTGCCTTAAATCGTAGGGCCATTAAAACTGAATCGCTGGATGTGCCGTGAGTAAAATTAGCAGATGATCCAGGCTCTACCAGCTTTCTACCCTGGTGAGCTTTCAGTTTACCAAGCAAATCGATTCACATAAAAACGAACCCAGATTGTAAATAACTCCCATCATGCGTTAGGTTGGCAACGGAAGGCCAAGGATATCCGTGTACTTGAAAAGACTCCTGTTTCGGGTCAGTTGGGATTTGTACTTGGGGTTCACAGGTCAGGTCTGGCAGAATTCAACAGCGGGGCTGACTGAGGTAACATTACTCATTTTATTCACACACCATATGAAATATATCTACAATACTCAACCCCGTCCTCAGCCGGCTTCCTTTCTGATCAACGCAGAACTATTGTCTTGATGATTTGTTTATACTGTTTCTGAGGAGAAGGAAGAGCTATTTTTGTAACGCCGAAAGGACTGGCCTGCCTCTCTGCCAATTCTTGGTAACGGGAATAATGGTCAGGCGAGAAGCGCAAGTTAACTTTAGGACGCACTTTCTCAAGTAAGCACAGTATCATACAGGGTCCTCGTTTTTAGGGGTGCGAGTGTGATCGGACGTCATGTTGTCAATGATGAAAGCATAAAGGCATAAAATACTATGTCTACTGTGGCGTTTTGCCTGACCACAACATGGCCATCACTCGCGACAAAGTCCCGTCCTCCCATGTGACATTGTGACATTTTCCCGTTTCGTAACCATTTATTCTAGAGTGGAAATAAGCAATCCGCGGGGGCTATCTCATGCATTAAATTACAGAAACCAAGTTCCACGCCGTGCGTTTAAGGAGAATGAGTGCAGCTTCGAAAACCATAGCTGCGTACAGGATGCAGCCGGCAAGTTGCGTACAGGAAGAGGCATTTTCGTTGCTATGACAACGAAATGCAAAATGGCGTCGGACTGTCCACAGTCCGTACGGACACACGCATGCTGTCTGCTATGAACAAATGGCAAGAGCAGCCATTTTTGTCCATGCAGACGCGTGCACGAAAGCCCTTGCCAGAATCGATTACAAAAGGTACTCGCATTAGCGAGGGCAGCGCATGCGTTGCTTTCGCCAGGCGAGACCTCAAAATGAAAATAAATAACGGGAGTGTCATCATTGTTATCAGTGTGGTTCTCCCAATTATTGAAAGTGGTAGAGGTGGCCAATTGTTTAAAATATTTTTAACTTTGATTAATGTTGCTTCATAATTAGGTGAAAAGAGCTGTAAAAGTCATGCAAAACCATGATGCCCAAATAGCGAATTGGGTTTGATATCGAAACCTGCATTCGGAGATCGCTAGGTAAAACCTGATCAGGGCAATTAAACAGTAACATTTCTGACTTTTGATTATTGATTTTGTAGCCCCCTAAATCGGAGAAGCTTCTAATTGTGTCAAAGGTTTGCTTGATGTTTAGAGAATCTGCCTCGAAAAACAGAATTAGGTCATCTGCAAACAGCGTAAGCTTTGGTGACCTGGGTGCTTTCATTAAAGGGTTCTGACGTATCGAGGGAAGCTAATGGTACAATAAATAAAGTAAATAAAACCGGGGACATTGGACACCCTTGACGAGTGCCCTTTTGAATCTTGACCCAGTGGTATGCGCATAGATTACAACTTTGGCCTCTGCTTTATCATATAATTTCTGAATCTGAAGCATATTGACAAAGTGCAAAGGAAACTCAAATTTGGTTAGAATGGCAAACAAAATATCCCAATTAACTAAATCAAAAGCTTTTTCTGCGTCAATCTAATGACTGCCGCATTTCTATCGTTATTTGTGAAGAAATCTATAGCATGGACTAAAGATTTGTATTATGGGCAAGAATACCCCCTGGCAAAACCACATTGATCATCCTTCAATAGCTTTTGTGCTGGTAGAATTTTTCGAGTCGCGATCATTTTAGTAAACGATTTATAATCAGTATTCAGTAAACTAACTGGGCGAAATGACCTGGGATTATCCCAGGGTTTACCCTTCTTTAGGAAGGTAACTATAACTGCTTCGGAAAAGGTTTTGGGAATCTGGCATCAAATACTAATACCAACAAATTTGTTATCTGTGGCATAAATATTTTGTAGATTTCGATGGGTAGTCCATCGCTACCACAAGCTTTTCCACTTGGGGATGTTTTATGGCTTCCTGGACCTTGATATCAGGGATTGGCTGCGGAACCTGAGCCTTTTGGGTACAGGTGAATGTTGGCAACTCCATTGTGTTAAGGTAGCTGTTGACCTATTCAGCAGATTTTGGTGCTGTCCCTTGGTGTCTCTTCCTGCACATAAACAAAACTTAAATGCAAGATTGTAACTTACATATGTGCTGCTTCATGCATGCAGCACACATGTAAGTTACAAAACAACATTAAAAAAAAGTTTTGTTTATGTACAGGAAGGGACTTTGCTTTTTCCATGTGTGCTGCACAAGGCAGCACACATGGAAAAAGCAAACATGAGGAGAAATAAACCATTTCTCCTTGTTTCGCCACCTTAAGACCATATTTTTCCTGGTCTTAAGTTTGGACCTACCTCCTATTTATTCTGCCCTAGTGAATAGCAGGTAGCGTCAAACTCAATGGGTGTTGCGGTGGAACGCCCACCGCTACACCCACTGCCCGCCCCTTTCACGCTAAAAACAGGCTGGAGGGGGCCATATTCACAAGGCAGCGTTAAGCTGCGTTAAGCCACTTAACAAGGTTTAACGTTGCCTTGTAAATAGGGCTGAGCCCCGATCACTACAACAACGTCATTGAAAGTGACGTTGTGGTGGCGATGGGAGCTTGAGAATATCCCCCACAGATTCTTATTTATTCATGATATACGCACCTGAGAGGAGGTAATGGCTTAGACTTCTAAAGTGCATGCATATTTTATGTGGCTACAACATCAAGAGCAGGGGCCTTTGTAATTTGGGCTAGGAGGCTAAGGTGTCTCCTGTCTCCCGACCAGGGGTCTCCAAAGTCGGTCCTGGAGGGCCGGTTCCATGCCAGATATTTAGCATATCCCCACTTAGATAAATGTAGTTATCATCAAAATCTAGCATAGATCTGACCTTGCAGGACCGACTTTGGAGAATCCTGACCTGGACCCTCACACTGCAAGGACTCTGGTGACCTACATCTGCCAGAAAGGTAAGTGGGCTTCCTGAACTCTCTTGCATCCGTCACATTATGCATCTCTTTGAAGTAGCCTGTGTTCCAAGAGCATCCAGGCTGCACGGATCGAGGATGCCGCTAAGCTTGAAGTCTCATAAAATAATAACATCAGATGAAAAATGCAAAAAAAAGACAAGACATGGCTTTTACTAGCAACATCTAATGTATAATCTATAAGCTCTCTTTAATACAGAATGTCAGCAGCGCGGGACCTGGTTATGAAATAAAAGCCTAATGGAAAATATAATTTCCATTTATAGTTCTTTGAATTCAACTTTGAGGAAGGGGTGATTGGAAGGGACAAGGAGGGCCCTATTAATGTAAGTGGTACAGAATGCTTGGGAACAAAGGCGCTTAGGATTCAATTTAGAGACGCGCATTACATCAAGGAACCGCATCTAATTCTTAAGCCAAATGGCTGCACAGACGCATAATGCGCGGTAAGCAATGTGCGTTGCAAATATAAAAAGACACGTTTGCTCCACAGGATGTATTCGTCCAACCCCCTGGGTCCCACCGCCTAGTGCTGCTGTGACGTCCAGCATCACAACAATTAAAATATAACTTTGGCCAACTTCCCAGAGACCAATTCTTTCCACTCCTCTCGCTGTATTTCTATCGAGGGGACATGTAATTAATTATTAAAATAATTTCTTGTTCAGCCAGTACAGAATGTGATTAAAATAGAAACACAAGGCTCCAGAAATATAAAAATATTTCATGTTTTTGAGGTAGGACATGAGAAAAGACAATTCTTGGGTCTCCGTGAACCATTCTTGCTGGAGCAGGCATAGGGGGCTTTCTTCTCTCCACTTCTGCTGGCTCAATCAATAAAGGAATCTTACTTGGAACCGTAATTAATCCAAGGTGAGTTTCAACATAAAAATAGCGCTTGGCTACTAATTCAGGTCCCAATATTAATGTACTACTGACATTGGGCGACCTGGTCAGTGAACTGCTTCCCTCCCTGCCAGCTCCGCCTATTAGCTGCTGCCCGTGCAGCTCCACTGACCCTTGCTGGCTAGTGATCGAGGCCCTCCTCCACCTGCAGGCTCCTGCCTGCGCCTCATCCCTGGTGGACTAGTGGGGAGCATATTTGGTCTGCTGCTGGTATGCCTTCTGTCCTTGGACTTTCTGAATCTGCCTCTTTCTGCCTCTTTTACCCCTCTGCATTTCTATTCTTTTTGACTTTTTCTCCCATTTTTGCTTACTTTTTAACGTTTTCTCCACTCTTTTACTCCCTTCTTTTGTTCCGTGCTCCTGCCGCTGCTTGAACCCCGCGGCCCCACCCCCTTCCAGCGCCACATTTCCCACCTTCCACCTACCAACCACTACTTAATAGCAGCTGCTGTGTGGCCGTGCCGAAGGTGCACCAAAGGCAAGCCCGTCTGCACCCGTCCGCACCTGGACCGCACCCATTGCCATGGACCCTGGTTCGCGGACCTTCCAGTGATACGACACCAGCACCCACCTCGCCCTTAACACTGGCACCTGTCACACTGCGTCACTGAATAACACACAAGGACACTTCTCAAGCCAAAACTGTAGCTGCACTCTCACCCACCTACGCACTTCAGCTCTTCCCACCATCCGGTCCACCCTCAGCACACCAGACCGGCTCAGTTGCATCCTCCTCAAAACGTGCTTCCTCCACAAACACGCCTCAAAAAATCTGGGATCTTCTCGCTTTCATCTCCGCCAACGTAGCTTTCCTAACAGAGACCAGGATGAACCCCAGCTCGGGACCAGACATCGCCACAGCCAATCCCCAATGGTTACAAGATCACCCGCAAGGACCACACTGACCGACCAGGAGGAGGCATTGCCGTCATCAAAAACTCCCTCCGCATGACCACACACTCGGACCACCCTATCGCAGCCATGGAACATCTCCACTACCAGGGTCGGACCATCCCCAACACCACCCTCCACGGTACCCTTGTCTGCAGACCTCCCCCGCCCACCCTTCGCCGACGCCATTATAGATTTCATCGCACCTCATGCACTCGCATCTTCCGACTACATCCTACTCGGCGACCTCAACTTTCACCTGGACAACCCCAATTACCAGAACACTGCATCCCTTCTAGAGAACCTTGCCAACATCGGACTCAAGCAGCTTGTCACTTCTCAGCCCCACACAGTAGGACTCCGTCTTTTCCACCAGCGAAGACATCTCCTCCAGCCACATCTCAGAACTCCTCTCGACCAACCACTAATGTTTGCATTTTGCTTTCACCAAACCCACCGTACTCTACCGCACCCCCAGCTGTAACTGGAACAAGCTCACTGAAGAACATCTCACCGCCTCCCTCAACACAACCACACCACCGACATCCACAGACGGCAATATCAGAGCTCGCAACCTCCACCGATAGATCTCCAACTGTTCGGACATGCTGTCGCCCCTCAAGAAAGCACCCACCAAGCAATACTTCATGAAAGCCAGTTGGTTCACTGCCGCCCTCCACGAGTACAGACATACCTGTAGACAGCTTTAGAAGAGATGGAGGAACAACAAAACCCCAGAAGGCCATGCAGCCTTCAAAGCCGCCGTTACCACACACCACCTCCTCCTCAAAACGACAAAGAAAATGTCCCTCCAAGACAGAATCAACGCCAGTGAACACAACAGCAAATAACTCTTTGCCATTGTCAAGGAGTTCGCCAAACCCAACAGGGAGACCACAGATGTCCCACCCTCCCAAGATCTCTGCAACAAACTCAGCACCTACTTCCACCAAAACATCAAGCAGATCTACGACAGCTTCGACTGCCAAGACCCACCCATCATACCCGCCAACTCCACACGCGACACCGCCACTCCCCAACAGATCCTACTCAACTGGGCCTGCTCACCACAGATGACACTCTCAAGACCATGAAGATCATTCATTCCAGAACACTCTTGGGCCCTACCCATTACACATCTTCCACAGAGCCGCCACCGCCATCATCCCCACATTACGCCACACAATCAACTGCTCCATCGAGGCAACCACCTTCCCCGATGACTGAAACACACCGAGATCACCCTTATGCTGACAAAACCATCCGCCGACCCGACAGACCTCAAGAATTTCAGACCACTCTCTCCCCTCCCCTTCCCAGCCAAGGTCACTGAGAAGGCCATCAATGCCCAACTCTCCGAATTCATAAAAGCCACATCCTGGACGCCTCCTAATTTGGCTTCCAAAGCAACCACAGCACTGAGACCGCCCTCCTCACCGCCACTGATGACAACCGCTCACTCCTCGACCGGGGAGAAACAGCAGCCCTCATCCTCCTTGACCTCTCAACTGCCTTCGACACCGTCTTTCACCCCACCCTAAACACAAGACTCCATGACGCTGGCATCCGTGACAAAGCCCTGGACTGGATCCGCTCCTTCCTCACTATTTAATTATTTATTTATTTATTTATTGCATTTATATGGCGCAACAGCTACCCTGAGGGTTTCCCGGCTTGGAACACAGCGAGTCAGATTTCCACCGTTCCTCACGGAACCCATGGAGATCGGCTGTGGAGTCCCCCAAGGCTTCTCCCTGAGTCCCACCCTCTTCAATGTCTTCATGGCCCCCTCACAACCATAGTCAGGAACCACGGACTCACCATCCTCTCCTACGTTGATGACACCCAGCTGATCTTCTCCCTCACCAATGAACCCAAAATCGCAAGAAACAACTTCCACGATGGGATGAAGGCCGCCGCTACCTGGATGAGTGACAGCTGCCTCAAGATCAACTCGGACTAGGCCGAAGTCCTCATCATGGGGACCGACACCTACGTCTAGGAAGACTCCTGGTGGCCCGCTGCATTAGGAACCCCAAAAGACTACGCACAAAACTTTGGCATCATACTGGACTCCGTGCTCATGATGAACCGCCAGATCAACCCTGTCTCCTCATCATGCTTCCCCTCCCTGCACCTGCTCAAAAGGACTTTCAGATACATCCCCACTGAGGCCAGAAAGACAGTCACCCACGCACTCATCAGCAGCAGATTCGACTATAGCAACGCCCGCTATGCAGGCATCACCCAGAAACACCTCAGGAAGCTCATAGATTACCATTCGTTGGCCTCATTGTCACTCTCATTTGCTTGCTTCTCATTTGATGTCAGGAGCTGTACCTGGAGCGTGTGCCCATTATTGTGCCCTTACACTGCTCGTTTATTTGTGCTAGTTTTTTCTTTTTAGGTAAGTACTCTACAATGTACGTGGGTTTTTTAGCTGTCTCCCTCGTGTGCTTCTCTGCCCTTTGTCTTGCTGTGTGCTTCTCTGCATCTCTTTCTCTGTGTTGCTCTGTCACACTGTGTGCTTCTGGGCTCCTTGTCTCCGTTTTGATCTATCTTTGCCTATGTTTTTCCCATTCCCTTTGTTGCTTCCCTCCTTATCTATGTTGCTCTGTTTCTCTATTTACTTCCAGGCTCCCCCGTCTGTGTTGCTTTGTATCACTGTGAGCTTCTATGGTCCCCCATGCTAATTTGTCTTCTTGTGTGCTTGTCTGCCACTCCCATGTTGTTTCCATCCCCTGTATTGGTTCCCTTATACCTATGTCCACTGTTCACGCCCCCCCCCGCTCACTTCCCCAAATGCCTGCATCCCCCATGTTGCTTCTGCATTGCACCCTGGCATTATTTTCTTTTTTAGGTACCAATCCAACATGGATTGTTAAAAACATTTTTTAAAGAGAGCTCATTAAATTTTCTAGGAGCACATGCACGGTGAGCTTGCCTAGAATAATGAAGGGGCCACTGGCGTCCATTTAAAAAAAATGCTTTAGCCATGCTGCACAGCGTCAAGGATGCTGTACAGCATAGCTAATTCTCACTAATTCTCACTGGTAAAGCCAATAGGTCCAAAGGTGAGACCAATTGGCTTTGCCAGTGCTTTTTCTTTAAGTGTTTCATTCAGTTGACCCTTAAATAAGCTTGCTATAAGAGTGTTTCGATGCTGCAGAGGGTGAAATGGATCCATCCACAGTGATGTGTGAGGTTTCGAAGTCTGGTGACTTTCAACTTTGCAATTTGGTTTTGTTTAAGCTCACCATGAAATCCAGTGCTTCAGAATGCTTGCTGAATTTGACCACTTGACTTCCGGGGTGTAGCCAAGTTCTTTAACCTGCACCTTCCATGGGATATGTATGACTGCAATGAGGACATAGAATCTTTCACTGCGGGTTCTCAACCTGGGAAGCGAAGGCCTTCAGCCGCCTGTAATACCTGTCTTTCTAACTCATCTGTAATGAGGTCACTTGTGTTAAGGTTCCAAACAAGTGTTTCTCCTTCTTCAAATTATCATTGCCACTAAAACAATACATTTAGAACAAGCAAATATTATGGCTTTAAAACAGATGCTGCTTCAGATTTTCGAAATGGACTTTGACAAGAGACCTGCTTTCATCAAAATATCTCTCAGCTGCTAGGCTTATCCTTGGTAGCTCAAATTGGAACTAATCAATAGTAATGATTTGCAGCAGTAGCAATTCACGTTTTTATAGCAGTAAAGAGTCTGCCACCTTTTCTTTTTTCTCTGTTAGTATTACAGCGTATTGATGGCAACAGGAAATGTCATTTTAAATGCCATCTCAGATTATTGTGCTCTTGTATATAAAGGTTCCGAAACCCAAACAAGCCAAGCTTCTTTTTCTGCAACAGAAATGTTTTCTTTTATTTGTTTGTTTGTGCTGTTTTCTGTACAGCAAACGTGACTCACGGGTTCTAGAGTTCAGTACAAAATAACCCATATGCCAGATACACAGGAATAGTAAGTGTACAAACAAGACAAATGCAGGGTCAAAATAGGCAGCTACAAATTGTGGTGAATGAGGATGGGGAGAGACAACGCGCATGGGTAACAGCCAACTACAATAGCATATGAGGGACACAGAGGCTGGCAAGTAAGGAAACTGAGTGAAGTCTAGGGCCTCTGCAATCCATTTGTTATAATCAAAAGGTTTTTAAAACATGAGGAATTTTAGCTTCTTTATGAATGCTACAAGGCATGGTGAGATACGGAGATCTGGAGGAGGTGCATCCACATTCTATTGGTACCTGTGCTGTTCTGTCCTTTCAGCCCCAGAATTTAGCCCTCGATAATTTACACAGAACCTCAGTTCAGGTGTCGTAGCTTTTGGTACCAGAAACACAGGGCTGAACCAGGGGCTACTGGAGGGCTCTATCACCCCCTACTCCAGCATTTTGGATACTTCAGCGTTAATGTTGGACATCACCTTATCTGACAACCTCTAAGACTTATTCCTAACAGGGAGCGTGTCTCCTGTGTCCGCATCATGCTCTCTGTTGTCAGCCACCACACCTGGTGGAATACATTTGGAATGAACTACTCTGGGGAAAGCAACAGACTCCTTGCCATAGTCATACTGGCTCCGGTATCCCGCAGAGCCTCACTGATTGTGACCCACTGCCTATGCTTTGTAGTATTTGATGGCATATAGATCTTAGGAACCATCTCACTGTCACCAGGAGACACTAGGGAAACTCCACTAAACTCTCTCACAGTAACTGGGATAAACTCCACTGGAGCCTTTCCAACAGTGGGAGGTGGAACTCGTTTTGGAAACTTGGGATCCCCCTTGTAGTGTCCATACTCATAGTACTGACAGTACTTAGTGGGCTCGGGCTGCTGACGTTTGTCAGGGTAGTTTTTTTCTGGTGGCCAGATTGGGAATGAGAATGAGAACCAAAGCCTTTCCCTTGTGTGTTGTTATAGGGGCCTGAAGAGAATTCCTTTTTTGTGTCTTTCCCCTGCTTCTTCTGACCCTGACCACCCTTTTGGGGTGCTTTCTTAAACACACTCTGGTGCTGACACAGATTTCCACCTCCTTAGCAAGATTCCTAGGATTAGTAAACTTACTATCCACTAGATGTTGGTGCCGCTCTAAAACAAATATCAGACATGTTCTCCTTCAAAATTAAGTTGTACAGCCCTTCACAATCATTTACTTTGCTGCCCCTCACCAGCCTTCAGTGCATTACCAGCATGGTCTAAGCCATCAACACAGCTCTGTGTGGATAGCTGGTGACTAGCCATGAGCCACTGTCAGTATTTCTTAGGTATCATCTGAAACTTACTCGTCAAGATGGTGTTCATAGCAGCTTAGCATTTCTGGGCCCCCACGTCTAGTGTAAGAAGAGTGTCCCTCCTCCACTTTGGGCATGTACCTCCATGAACTATCACCCCAGAACTCTTCTGGGACCTTGTGCACTCTAAGTGCAACATCATTGAATGCAAACTACTTGTTCATGTGTCTAGGCACCAAATCCTTGGGTATTCTGACCCTTGACTCCTGTGAAGACACTGCAGCTATGCTGCCATCAATACTGTTCCTAGGGCACTTATATCCAGCTTTCTGTGTTTGAGCCCCTGGGTAAGTTTCTTCTTCTCCATGGCCAGCCTCCTGTCTCAACGAGCCAAACTTTAATTTTCTTTCCTCTCTCCTGTCTTCCAGCACCCCTGGGGACAGGTTCTTTGAGGAGACACTGCTCCCTGCTCTGGTAACCACTACTGCTTCACGCAAGTTGTTGGCCCCCTCCACAGGCAGTTCCAGAGCTATTTCAGACTCCAATATCATGTCACCCTTCTCCTCAGGAATTTTCTGCTCCTCATCTAGATTGTCATCCCCTGAAACTTGGGACTCTGCCCAGGCCCTCAAGGATTTCTGTAGTTCCACCTATTGGGTGAAGCCTCTCATGAAGAACTGAAAATCTTTGCTAACACTCTTCATCTGAGCCACAGTGTAAGATTCTAACCTGGCCAGATCAAATTCCAAAACTTCAGGTGCAGGTGCAATTGCAGGTGTAGCTTCTCCAGATTGAGACATAATTTTGCAAGAAAAATCACACGACCAATCAGGGAGGATTGAAAAAATAACTCTAAATGGTCTTTGCAGAGTTATTGTGAACAGTGAGTTACTATATGGTATTGAACAAACCCAAGTCCTATCCTCACCAATGTTAGAAATTGGGTTTCTGGTTGTCAGGGTATGCATCCTGGACTAGCAGAAACCACATTCCTAGTCAGGATAAGCTAGATATACACTAGACGATAACCTGTGCTCACTCTCTGGTAGATAGGCACAGAGCAGTCAGGCTTATCTAAAGAGACAATGTGGAAAGTATTAGTGCAATACACACCCACAGTAACACAATTAAAACACCACAAAAAGACTCCACCCAGCACTGAAAAATAGTATACTCTTTACTGAATAAAACAACACCAGAACAACAAAAATCCAATCCTTGGTTCACAAGATATACACTTTTAAAGTATCAAGTAAAAGGGAAGGTTTGGGCCCGGCAAGCAGGTGAACTTGCCAGTTCGACATGGCAGTTTAAAACTGCCCACACAGACTGTGAGGTAGCAGGCCTGAGACATGTTTGAAGGGCTACTCATGTGGGTGGATCAATCCGTACTGCAGGTCCACTAGCAGCATTTGATTTACAAACCCTGGTCACATGTAGTGCACAGTACTAGGGACTTATTACTAAATCAAATTTGCCAATCATGGAGAAACCAAATGCCATTACATTTTAGACACAGAGCTCGTGCACTTTAGCACTGGTCAGCAGTTGTAAAGTGTCAGGAGTCCTAAAACAAGCAAAAACGAAGCTCAGAACAGTCAAAAACAGGAGGTCAAAAGCAAAAAGACAGGGGAAGCCACTCCAAAAGATGCCAGGTCTAACATCAATTATGAATACACCAATTACACACGTTAGGGAAGAAGCACATGAACTTTTGCACTGATTAGCAGTGATAACGTGTCCAGAGTCCGAAGGCCAACAAAAAGATAGGGCAAAGCGTGGAGGTCAAAAGCAAAATGTTTGGGGGAAGACCACCCTAAGGACAACAGGTCTAACAACAACTAATAGCTTATTTACAATGTTTATTTTATCTCTACCCATTGTGTAGTGTCACTGTGTAATCAGTAACTTGTTAGTTCTTACTAAAGCCTGTTGCAAAAGGAACAAAGCACACATTAATCCAGATTAAAAGAAGCCTATGGAAAATAGGTTTGCAGATTTGCAAACATTGTATATCAGTAGCAGATCAAAGAATAAAATAATTATCCGTGTCGGAGACTGCCTCAATAGACTTCTATTCGACGGACCCACTGCATCAATTTACAGTGGCATCCAGCATGGTTCGCAGGTGGCAGGGCGGGTGCAGGCACGCACGGGGGGTCGCGAGGGGAGATGTGGGAACAAGTAAAAAAATAATAACAATAAAAGAAACACTAACCGAGCCACACCGGTCCTGCGTCTCTGCTCCTGCAATCCTAGGCACAGGAAGAACAGAAAAGGCTCCTTGACGAATCACGACACTGCAATGCAGCATTGTGATTGGTTAGCACCCAGGCTCCCCTGACCAATCACAACGCTACTATGCAGCGTTGTGATTGGTTTTGAGTGTCCTTGTTCGACGCTCAACCAGGGAATGGGGGCCTGAGCTTGTTCTCCATGCAGGCTATAATGCAGCCTGCATGGAGAACGGGGAAAATGCGCATGACTGGTTTGGGTGGCCCGAGAGGACCATCCAAACAGTCATTTCCCAATCAGGAGTGGGCAAACCACTCCTCCCCTGCCCTGCTCAGAAGGCAGAGCAGCCCCGCCCAAAAGCCCGCCCGCAAAGCAACAGGAAACATAAAATGATAATAACTCAAAGTTATTATTTTATGTTTCCTTTGCAGTGCACTGCTTAAAAGCAGTGGGGCGACGCTCCTCCACCATAGTAGAGGAGCCTCCCCTGTCTATTTATAGAAATGAAAAGTTGATTTTGCTTTGAAAAATCCTGATTTATTTTAATCAATTTATCTTCTAAGATACCAAGATAGTGGGAGACTTGGCACTAAAACTGCATAACATTACAGCACAAGATAACACGTACATCTGAGAAGAAGTAAACACCTGGCCTGCATGGCAGACCAATAGACTATTTGTCACTTCTATTTTTGTCATCAATCAATCAATCAATCAATTATTTGTAAAGCGCACTACATACCTGTGAGGGTCTCAAGGCGCTGGGGGGGGGGGCGCTACTGATTGAACAGCCAGGTCTTGAGTATCCTCCTGAAGGTCAGCAGGTCTTGGGTCTGTCGTAGGCTCAGTGGGAGGGTGTTTCATGTCTTGGCGGCGAGGTGTGAGAAGGATCTCCTGCTGGTGGTTGTTCTTCAGATGTGCGGGACGGTGGCTAGTGAGAGGTCGGCGTAGCGTAGCTGGCAGCTGGGGATGAAGAAGGAGAGCCGTCTATTGAGGTAGGCTGGGCCGGTCTTGTGGAGTGCTTTGTGTGCGTGGATGAGGAGCTTGAAGGATATCCTCTTGTTGAAGGGGAGCCAGTGCAGGTTTCTCAAGAGGGGGCTGATGTGGCTGTATCGTGGTATGTCGAGGATCAGTCGTGCCGAGGCGTTTTGGATATGTTGTAGTCGTTTGATAAGCTTGGTCGGGGCTCCTGCGTAGAGGGCGTTTCCGTAGTCGAGTCTGCTGCTGACGAGGGCCTGGGCGACTGTTTTTCTTGTATCTGTCGGGGTCCATCTGTAGATTTTTCGGAGCATGCGGAGGGTGTTGAAGCAGGAGGAGGAGATGGCTTTGACTTGCTTGGTCATTGAGAGCGTTGAGTCAAGGATGATTTCCAGGTTGCATGCATGGTCAGTGGGTGTCTGGGCTGCACCCAGTGCTGTCGGCCACCAGGAGTCGTCCCAGGCTGAAGGGTTGGAGCCGAGGATGAGGACCTCCGTCTTGTCCGAGTTCAGCTTCAGACGGCTGATCTTCATCCAGTCGGCGACAGCCTTCAATCATTCCTACGTGGTGGTTGGCTTTGGCGGTGATGGGGTCCTTGGTGAGGGAGAGAATCAGTTGAGTGTCGTCGGCATAGGAGATTATGTTGAGGTCGTGCTGTTGGGCGATGTGTGCGAGGGGGGCCATGTAAATGTTGAACAGTGTCGGGCTGAGGGAGGATCCCGCAGATGATCTCGGAGGCTTTGGAACAGGAATGGGGGGAGGCGGACACTCTGGATTCTGCCGGAGAGGAAGGAAGTGGTACATTCTAGAGCCTTGTCTGATGCCTGCAGTGTGGAGGAGTGCGCGTAGAGTGTAGCGGCAGACGGTGTCAAAGGCGGCGGACAGGTCTAGGAGGATGAGTGCTGCGGTCTCACCGTTGTCCAGCAGGGTCCTGATGTCGTTGGTGGCGGCGATGAGGGCAGTCTCGGTGCTGTAGTTGCTGCGGAACCCTGACTGGGAAGGGTCCAGGATTCTGTTTTCTTCGAGGTGTCGGGTTAGCTGTCTGTTGACGATTTTCTCGATGAGCTTGGCCGGGACGGGGAGCAGAGAGATGGGTCGGAAGTTCTTGAAGTCTCTTGGGTCTGCCTTAGGTTTTTTGAGTAGGGCGTTGAACTCGGTGTGTTTCCAGCTCTCTGGGAAGATCGCGGTCTCGAGGGAGAGATTTATGACGTTGTGCAGGTGGGGTGCGATGGAGCTGCTTGCTTTGTTGAAGACGTGGTGAGGGAATGGGTCTGACGGAGAGCTGGAGTGGATTGTGCTCATGGTTTTGATGGTGTCATCGATACTCACGCTGGCCCAGGCTAGCAGGAGGTCATGGTCGATGGTGTGCAGAGGGTCTGTTGTGTTGCTGTCTGTTGGGGCTGTCTGGGTGTTAAACTGTCGTGGATGTCTGCTATCTTGCGGTGGAAGAAGGTGGAGAGAGAGTTGCACAGGGCTTGCGACGGCGGGATGTCTTTGGTGTTGGAGCTGGGGTTGGAGAGGTCCTTCACGATGTTGAAGAGTTCCTTGCTATTGTGTGCATTGTTGTTGAGGCGATCTTTGAAGGAGGTCCTCTTGGCCGCCCTGATGAGGTGATGGTGGTTGTGGATGGCGTGCTTGTGTGCTGCGTGGCTGTCCGGAGTTTGTTCACTGTGCCATTCCTTCTCTAGTGTCCGGCAGGCTTGCTTGGAGGCAAGGAGTTCTGGGGTGAACCAGCTGGCCCTCTTGCTGGTATCTCTGTGGGCGGGTTTCTTCAGCGGGGCAATGGTGTTGGCGCAGTCCTCGATCCAGCGTCTGAGGCTGTGGGCAGCGCCATAGGTGTTGGAGGGTTCGGTGGGTGGGCTGAGAGCGTGGTTTACATGTAGTTGGTCTTCGGTGATTTTGCTCCAGCAGCGGCGGGGGATCTGTTGGGTGCAATGGTGTGTGGTGGTTTCTGGAAGGCAAAGTGGATGCATCGGTGGTCGGTCCAGAGGAGTTCGGTGGTGTGGCTGACGGAGACGTGCGGGCTTGAGAAGACGGGGTCGAGCGTGTGGCCGGCGGAGTGCGGGTGGCGTTGTGACGAGTTGCTTCAGTCCGAGGTTGGCGAGGTTATCGATCAGGGTTGTGGAGTTGTTGTCGTTGTTGTTCTCAAGGTAAAAGTTCAGGTCTCCGAGCAGATGTAGCCGGTGGAGGTCAGGGCGTGCATGCTGATGAAGTCGGCGATGGAGTCGCTGAACTGGGGACGGGGTCCCGGGGGTCGGTAGATGAGGGTACCTCTGAGGGTAGAGTTAGGGTCTGTGTGGATCTGGAAGTGAATGTGTTTGGCAGTGCTTAGCGCGTCGTCGATGCTAGTCGAGACCCTGATGCTGTTTCTGCGGGTTATCTTGTAGCCGTCTGGGATGGCTATGGCGATGTCGGGTGCGGATGAGTCGTTCAACCAGGTCTCTGTCAGGAAGGCGACATCCGGGGATGTTGTGTCGAGCAGGTCCCAGAGCTCGACGGCGTGTTTGTGTGCAGAGCGGATGTTCAGTAGTATGCATCGGAGGTGGTTGGGGTCTTTCTTGGCGAGTGGTTAGTCGGCTCTGAGGATGGTGTAGCTGCAGTTCCGGCAGGTGAAGGGACCGTGTGTGCGTTTCGGGGCGGCCTTGAAGCAGATGTGGGTCCGTCCGGAGTTGAGAGCGTGCAGAGTGCTGGCGTTGTAGTGGCGGCAGTCGTCGTGGTGGGTGCGGGGGCCATGGGTTCGGGCGTTGGGCGCGGTCCAGGCGGGGACGCGCGCAGACGGGCTTGCCTTAGGCTCGTGCAGCGGCCGGCATATATGGGGAGGTGGGATGGAGGAGCAGCTGGGAGGTGGGAGGCGGGGGCAGCGAGTGGGCAGTCAGGGGGGCGAGCCGCAGGGGACACAGCGGCGGGGGCGGTGAGGGACAATGAAGGGAACAGAAGGCAAAAGGGCACAAATAACGAGGGAAAACGAGTGCCACAGAAGGCAAGAGGGCACAGAAATACAGGGAAAAAACGAGTGGCACAGAAGGCAAAAAGGGCACAGAAATACAGGAAAAACAAGTGTCACAGAAGGCAAGAGGGCACAGAAATACAGGGAAAAGGCGAGTGGTACAGAAGGCAAAAAGGGCACAGAAATACAGGAAAAACGAGTGGCACAGAAGGAAAAAAGGGCATAAGAATACAGGGGCAGCTGAGAAACAGAGGCAAAAACGGGCAGAGAGGCACGGGTGCAGCAAGGGGAACAGAAGGGAAAACCAGGCTGAGAGACCTGGGGGCAGCGAGGGGTACAGAGGGAAAAACCGGGCAGAGACACGGGGCAGCGAGGGGTACAGAAGGAAAAACCAGGCAGAGACACGAGGGCAGTGAGGGGTAAAAAAGGAAAAACCACGCTGAGAGACACGGGGACAGTGAGGGGACAGTGAGGGGAACAGAGGGAGGAAAACAGGCAAAGACCACGAACAGGCAGCGGGGGAAGACAGAACAACAGCAGTCACAGACACAACAATGAAATACAGGCAATACAATAAAACAATAAAGCGGAAGATGAACAAACCTACGGCCTACCACTGGCCCCGGGGATGAGGCGCAGGTGGTAGCCTGCGGGTGGTGGAGGGCCTCAAACTTCCTCAGCAGGGGCAGCTGGGGCAGGGACACACAGGCGGTGCTGTGCGGAGGGGGAGCGACCTACCTTGTGGGGTCAAGGGTCGCTAGATTAAAATTAAAATGTAACTTGAACCATTAAAGTATTACAGGTGTGCATAGTGCCTTACTGTAAGGACTGAAAACGTTATGTGAGAAATACGTATGCTCTTGTTATGGTAAATTGAAGTGTTCTCACTCCAGTATTCCCATAGACTCTGTAGTTATTCCTTTGGGTATTTTGCACACTATTAAAATCCCCTCGTATTTGCCAAAGCTACAATTTTGTTTCCTATTTGCACATAGCCTGTTAAAATGGTGAAAATCATTTACTGAAATAGTATCCTTAAAATCAGTGTCCTTAATGGCTGAGAGTTTGGAGTAAGTGCCTACTTTGAGATTGAGGATTAATTTTGCGTGGAGGTTCCTTAGTCACATAGGTAAAGCCCCCTCTTTCCTACTCCCACTTGCCCTTTCTCTGCCTTGGTATTACTTATGGAGAGGTGCTAGAAGCATAAGGTTTCAGGAAGTTCCAGGCTGGCCATTGTAGTTACGATAACCCTTCTCCTTCTGTATTGGTCTGGTCTCTCTGTTCTACATTAACTAGTAAGTTTGAAATGAGAGATGCCAATTGAGACACTCAGGCACTCTTGGTTTCTCTTTCTTGCCAAGAAACCTGATATAGATGTAAGTGCATTCCTAGTTGGTATCTGTAGTAAAGATCTGCACCAATCCACTGTTCCCATCCTCTTACAAAGAAGAACAGCAGCATCTATGGAGTGGCTTTTCAAGTTTTCATCGGGGACGCATTCTCTGCACAAGAGCAGAAATTGTCATTCTAAAGGCTACAGAGAATGTCCAGGTACCATTAAGAAAGCATGCTTGAAAGAAGAACAATGTTCCCTGACAAACCATGATATTCTTTACGGGCCACTTTTCACTTTTGCATGTATTCAAAGAGCAGTCATGTGTGTACAGCCAGAACAACACAAGCAAGGGAGATATGGGCACCTTCTGGGCAGTAAGACCCTCAATAATCGGCATGCCATGAGTCAGTGGGCCACCAAAAAGTATGCTTGGCTTGCCAGAGTTGTTGGCCCTTTTAGTTAGAGGCATTTTCCTCATATGGCTGACCCTACTCTTATTTTTAGAAAATTAGTGTAATCTTTTTTTTTTAAGTCTATAATTTCTTCGGGAAAGTGTTTAGATACATTTGTGGTCATTTAGTTAGAGAATATATTTTAATCCAAGCATTTTTTATTGATAACTGGTAATGAGAAAGGCAGGCAACACGGCGAATAATAAAGAAATTGACAAAGAAGAATGCAATGCAGAGCAGCAACCGAAGTTTTTGTGCTGCGTTGAGTCAAAGGGAGAAAGCAGAACACTGTCACATCTTCTAAAATATAGCGCTGTTTCTCTCTCCCCCACACCTGGTGCACTTTTGGTGCCTTGCAGCACAGACACACACCATTGCACCAAAGTGAAAGGGTGTCCCCAAGGAAACCCTTCTAGTACACAATTCTATGCTTTGACACATTTTAATATTTTTGCAAGTTTGTATGTGTGCTGCACAGTAGAGCACACATGCAAAGTCGGGTTAATTTGGAAAAAAAACCTTTTATCCAACATTTTCCCGTCCTTGTGGAGGCATAATGTTTTGACACAAATCCATGTCTACCAATGTTAATAGATAGAGATGCCAAAACCTATGGGGTTTGCCCTTCTACCATCCATGGTACACCCCCTTAAAGTAAAGCAAAGTAGCACATAGCACAACTTTGTGTTACTTTAGGACTACTTTCCAGCGCAAAACAAGTTTCTAACAAGGGTCTAATATTTTATTGTGAAAGGGGTGTAAGGCAGAGCCAATCCCATATCGCATCAATTCAGCCCCCGCTCCCCCACCCATGATCTATTACCAGCTCAATAGAATAAGCTATTTGCTGTATTAATATGCTTTACTAGATATATCTACTCCACTAGCTATGAATGATAATGGCTGGGTACATCAGATCACCAAGGAGCAAGTGTAGGACAACTCAATCAGATGTTCAGAGTATCCCCTATTTACCCATTCCCCCTTCCAGCATAACTGTGAGGCAGTAGGGAAAAATCCAATTTATCTTGAGAGGAGTGTAGTGCCTGTCATAGATTAACTTGTAATGTTAGTCCAGAAACAGGCACTCCTCCTCCTCTATCCCTGGGAAGAGTTTAAACATTCCACCTGCATACGTAGAGATGTTAATACATTTCTTGAAATGTTGATTGTATACCTGAATGAAATACTTCACAGTAAACCTTGAATGATTTACAAATTACAAACACTACCCTCCTTTTTATTGGTCCAATATCTTAACCTTTGCACCCATAAATGATTTGTGATATTCGGGAACCCAATGTTCTTTAGGACTTCGCTACACAATGTTTAATGCTCATCTACAATGTCTTACTCTGAACACAGGATGTAGTTATTGGCTCCACTCTTGGCTGCAACGGGCTCTTCAGTGATTTGTGTTCCTAACCATTCTTCCACCTTTTTGAGCGGTATCCCAAATGTCTAATTTCTCGATTCCAACTGGTATTTCAATCTAATGTAAGATCTTTCAGCTCTTCTACTAAGCTGCATAAGAATAATTTCAAGGGCGCTTTAGCAACACTAATCCTTACAACATCACAGGCATTATGTCCATTTTAACACGGTTGATTGCTATTACATCAGGACCGATAAAGGATTACTAGCTTATTGCCATTCTACAGCATGGTTTTGACTCTGTTTTAAGCACTGGCAGTCAAAGTTGTACTGAAATGTAAGTACATTATTCTCATCTTTTAGTCTTTATCTTTTTTCTTGATCACCAAGACAACATATTTATTTAGATTTGTCTGCCTTCACCTTCCCCTTTTGAAAGGATCAAATCTTCAGTCCTGAAAACACACATTTTGAAAACCTGACATTTCTCTTTATACTTTTCCAATAACTGCTTTTTTTACTACTGTGAGAATGACTGGCCTGGACTTATGTTCAAATCTTTACCGGTAATATACAAGTGAAGATCCAGATAGGCGGATGATTTTCATATCAAGAATACTCAGTCTACCACTAAATTTTTGAAAGCTCTGACTGCTAAACTGAATTGTGTCATATTGAAAGTGTTAACTGTATACACAATGATGGGAATAAGCTGGGCATTGCCACCCAGTTTTGACTTCTGCTGGTAAAAAGAAGCACAGAATGTAATAACGCTCAGGGTGACCAGCAGGCCCGGACTGACTGTTGCGGGCACCGGGCAATCCCCCGGTGCGCCGCAAGGGTGGGGGCTGGTTTTGGGCCAGGGCCGTTTATGAAGCATAGCGGCAAAATCAGCCCTGTAACAAAATCGCCCGAAAACCGGCCCCAGCAAAGAGCTCGGTCGCACCCCCAACCTCCCCCAGGGGGGCTGGCCGAGCACTTTGCCGGGGCCGGTTTTAGTTTCCAGTCCGGCCCTGTTGACCAGGCGTCCTGGATTTGCTGAGTTAGTCCCAGTTTTTTGCCATTTGACCCAGCAAATTTCAGTACATTTAGCTGAGCCTAGGTTTTCAAATAGGTTTGGCTGAAAACAGGTGGCACGTTTTTAAGTGTTTCAGGGAAGAGCTATCTAGCAGCACTGGGCGGAAAACAAGTTAGTTTAAACAGAGTACGCAGAGTGTAAAAGTTTACTATAATTCTTATCAGTATCACATTGTCTGTTTAACTGATCACTATCAAATAAGTCATTGTGTGCCTCTTGGTCGATATGAAGTTATAGTCCCTATTTCTATGTTTGTGCAATGTCTTGTTTATGTTTACCAAATTCTGGTCACCCTGCATAACACGGTTTGCTTTTAAATTTACTATTAAGACCAGCTTCTTTCTAGTAGTAATCTTCCACATCATTGGTGTGGTAACACAGCACCAAACAAACAAATATGGCTGGAATGATTTAAATTAGAAATGTGTACTGCAGTAGGGTTACGGCCACTTGCTTCCAATATAATAGGGCACCACTGTAACTCAAAAGATTTGAGGTCATCAAGTGATGGTGGCTGAGGCTTTAACTCAAGCGACTGAGGAAGCCTCGAGAAAACTGGATCACCGGTGCCAGCACATGAAGTCTCTGAGTAAAGGAAGCTGTGATTCAGATGATTTCTGTCTTACCCTTTCCAGTCAACCTCACAAAGGACAGACTGTAAATGCTTTGCCCTCTACTAACTTACAATGAAAACTAAAGACCAGTGTGCCTGTTCCAATATCCACACAGCTGTTGACTTGGAGTTGCTCCCCAGTGAGTGATGTAATATCACATATAATGGTCTCGCTACATGTCATTTGGTATTTTATTATGTACAAGACGCTTTCGTAAAAGTATTTCTCATACTTTCAATCAAAGGCAAGCATGTACTTCTAGAGTTCTTTGGAATAGGGAAGAACCGAGAAAGTGGAAACAGAAGGAGGAAGAGGAAGAAGAAGAAAGAGATGCACCTTGAACCCCTTTCTGTTTAGTAGTGCATACACCCGTTTGTGCACAGCTTCTACAAACCACAGGAAGGGAAATAAGTAGTTTGAATAAAACGTTTGGAAAAAAGAGAGAAACCCCATTAGTATTGGCAGGTTCTTGCATTGTTTACAAAAGCACCGAGAGAAGAAACTTAAAATGGTTCCCCTTACACTGGTTTGGTGAAAAAGAGAAATATTTATTCTAACGTGTAATTTACTAACAAGAACAAAAAGAACCAAACCAATTACACAGAAAAACAAACTATGACTGTAATTTAGTGAAGAGAGTAACTCACATTCATTGTTTCATGCTTCCAGCCCTGTACATTCCATATTTGCCAGAACTCATGTGATAGCATAAGCATAAAAAGACAACAAAATGCAGAAAAGACAATATATAGAGGGACTTCAAGAGTGGCTATCTGCCTGTTTACAGAATGTCATTTTCTGATTGGTCCGTATTGGTGTCATTCTTCTAATGTATTATCAGTATTGCAGAGCAGAAACTATGCTACTGCGGCATAGGGAGGTCTCCAATGCACAGACCGCACCTGTACTCCCTGTGACACTTGCCATGCATCCTCTGGTGCAGCAGAGACCGCAGCCTGTGCTTCCTCCCGGAAGTCGGGTAGTCATAATTTTTAGTAGAGGATCTCTTCCTGTAATAGGGATGTCACATCCACACAATGACATCCATGGGTAGGTAGAAAAATTAACATAACAATAACACAGTTCCTCTACTTGTCCCCTCATTTAGCTCCCAGTGTCTTCACACGTTCACACTTTCGATTATGATATATATGCTTCCTTTAAGTTTTTTCATGATGGCCACCAAATTTGCTAACATCAGTGGTCTATTGTCTCCATCAACTATACATCTTCGCTCACCTACAATTTTTAATAGCTCAAATGTTCGTCCTTTTCAGTCATTCATTATTAGACTTCAGAGTTGTTAGATGGAAGGCACATTCCTTCCTTGTACACTTTTGGAACACCATGATCTGCATTTTTTCCCACACAAAAGAAACCATACAAAGCTGGACACAGATATGAAGGAGAACAACTAAGTACGTCAGCGTTTCCTTTTTTTAAGACCGTTTTACTTCCAAAGTAATTTACAATGTGTTCTATGAACAAAAGCCATGTATTGTGCTCTATAATTACAGTCGTCTCTGCTACATCTTTTTAGACGTAAATGTATATAGCGCAAGGTGGGGGTTCTGCTGCTCTTCCCTGTTGTGTATGCTTCTCGGCAATAAGTAAAGGGGAGATGCTGCCTGTGTTGCCATGGCCACTCAAGAGCGCTATGTGACGCAGAAGTAAAAATAGTGATGTCCCCAGAAGTGCTACCAAACTGGGTTGCGGCAGAGTCTCCTTGCATAGGAAGCGGTAGCAGGTAACAGCATAGAGCTTGAGAAGGGTGGCAAATTAGATAAGATAAAGTGTGACTTTTGCATATAAACTTTGCTTTCTCTTACAACTTCAACTGTTGTTTCTGTATCAAAACCTGTCATGTATTTTAATGATTATATATATATATACACACACATACACACACACATACACACACACAACACACACACTCTCTCTAAAAAAAAAAGAGTAAAGTACCGTTATAGTTTGGAATTGTAATTATATCTTATGTTACTTTAAAAAAAATAGTTAGGTGAAAATTTCAGTGACAACGTAACATTTTAAACTCGACAAAACACTCAAACTCACCAGTTATAGTTATTCCACGTAACTATAACTCAGCACCTAAAGTAACTTTATTTTGCGCCCCTGCCATGCGCAGTGTTGCATTCAATGATGTAAGTTCATTTGTCATCAGTAATGCTATCAATGGTGTCTCTGGAAATGTCATAGGTGTTGTGATATGTGAGGTCATAAACAGTGGTGAGAGAGTGAATTATAGTAACTTTAGGGCACAAGTCATAGTTACATGACACGGCCAAGGCCTGTGTCTAAGCCTGCTGGTAGCCAACCCCCCACCTCACATGGGCTTCGACCAAGATCCAGCTTCCTGCCAAATTTGGGATAATGCCATTTTCAGCAATCTTCACGGTACTGCAGTCCACAAAAGTCAATGGAGAATAAAATTATGATTTTGCCTTTTGGGACTCTCCCCCCCTCCCTCCCCTTTCTCGGACGCTGCTTGATGTATCACCCTGAAACTTTCCATGAAGAAACTAAGCATAAAAGAGTACTTTTTTTTATAATGACCCTGTGTGGCTACTTCCACTATATAAATATGGCCAGTCAAAGGTACTGGGCGAAATGCACCGCCATATTATTGCTTGTCACCTCTTACCTCTTTTTTCTTTGAGGTGCATATTGCATGGACTATGCCTCTGAAGTGATGGGGTGGATGAGAAAGCCTTGTTTAAAATATATATAATATATATACATATTTACATATATATATATATATATATATGACCAAGTCCTCGGACGTGGTCGAAACACATCGTCTTTGCTGGCAGGAATAAACTTCACCTGCTGCATCAACCTTGTGGACTCGCCTGATTTCTTTTCTCGCTGGATTTCTGCTATTGCAATAAATATATATATATATATATATATATATATATATATATATATATATATATATATATATATATATATATATATCCCAACATGAAAAAGAGTCACAGCGCGCTCTCAGTTAGGGGTATGTAGCAGGTTTATTTCCAATGTTACGAGTTTCGAGAGACAGAGCTCTCTTGATCACACAACGCGTAACATTGGAAATAAACCTGCTACAACCCCTAACTGAGAGCGCGCTGTGACTCTTTTTCGTGTTGGGATAATAACTACCGGCTGTGGCTCTACCGGTTTCTGCGCGCCACCAGACGATGGCCGATTTCCCGGGAGGAGCTCGGAACTGAATTATATATATATATATATATATATATATATATATTCTTCCAAAGTTTGCCCTGCATTGAGAAATTGCACTCCACCAGCTGTAAAGTTTCAAACTTTTATTTTCAAGGCAGAAATGCAACTCCGACCTTTCAATCCCATTAGCCTAATGCATTTCGAAACTCTCTTGTTTCTTCGTCAGAGGCAGGATGTCAGCACACCGTTCTGGGTTTCCACAGGTCCTCACGTGACTGCACCAATTTATACAGACCACAGGTGTGTCAATGTCATAGCGGTGCACGTTGGGACTCGTGGTCCAATACCCTCTTATTAGCCTCCAGTGGCTCGTGTGCTTTACAAACGATAAATGGGCTGCTTTTTACCCTCCAGTGGGCCTCGGAATAACATTTCTGCCTTGAAAATAAAAGTTTGAAACTTTACAGCTGGTGGAGTGCAATTTCTCAATGCAGGGCAAACTTTGGAAGAAGATTTCGTGCGGCAGGTCCAGCCGCAGAGAGCCTGCACCGCCCCTTCAGCGACCTGGGGTCCGTCTTACCTGAACTGCTCGGGTTGAGTAGGCGCAGCTGTTATTCCGAATTGAAAGGCAGAAATGTTATTCCGAGGCCCACTGGAGGGTAAAAAGCAGCCCATTTATCGTTTGTAAAGCACACGAGCCACTGGAGGCTAATAAGAGGGTATTGGACCACGAGTCCCAACGTGCACCGCTATGACATTGACACACCTGTGGTCTGTATAAATTGGTGCAGTCACGTGAGGACCTGTGGAAACCCAGAACGGTGTGCTGACATCCTGCCTCTGACGAAGAAACAAGAGAGTTTCGAAATGCATTAGGCTAATGGGATTGAAAGGTCGGAGTTGCATTTCTGCCTTGAAAATAAAAGTTTGAAACTTTACAGCTGGTGGAGTGCAATTTCTCAATGCAGGGCAAACTTTGGAAGAAGATTTCGTGCGGCAGGTCCAGCCGCAGAGAGCCTGCACCGCCCCTTCAGCGACCTGGGGTCCGTCTTACCTGAACTGCTCGGGTTGAGTAGGCGCAGCTGTTATTCCGAATTGAAAGGCAGAAATGTTATTCCGAGGCCCACTGGAGGGTAAAAAGCAGCCCATTTATCGTTTGTAAAGCACACGAGCCACTGGAGGCTAATAAGAGGGTATTGGACCACGAGTCCCAACGTGCACCGCTATGACATTGACACACCTGTGGTCTGTATAAATTGGTGCAGTCACGTGAGGACCTGTGGAAACCCAGAACGGTGTGCTGACATCCTGCCTCTGACGAAGAAACAAGAGAGTTTCGAAATGCATTAGGCTAATGGGATTGAAAGGTCGGAGTTGCATTTCTGCCTTGAAAATAAAAGTTTGAAACTTTACAGCTGGTGGAGTGCAATTTCTCAATGCAGGGCAAACTTTGGAAGAAGATTTCGTGCGGCAGGTCCAGCCGCAGAGAGCCTGCACCGCCCCTTCAGCGACCTGGGGTCCGTCTTACCTGAACTGCTCGGGTTGAGTAGGCGCAGCTGTTATTCCGAATTGAAAGGCAGAAATGTTATTCCGAGGCCCACTGGAGGGTAAAAAGCAGCCCATTTATCGTTTGTAAAGCACACGAGCCACTGGAGGCTAATAAGAGGGTATTGGACCACGAGTCCCAACGTGCACCGCTATGACATTGACACACCTGTGGTCTGTATAAATTGGTGCAGTCACGTGAGGACCTGTGGAAACCCAGAACGGTGTGCTGACATCCTGCCTCTGACGAAGAAACAAGAGAGTTTCGAAATGCATTAGGCTAATGGGATTGAAAGGTCGGAGTTGCATTTCTGCCTTGAAAATAAAAGTTTGAAACTTTACAGCTGGTGGAGTGCAATTTCTCAATGCAGGGCAAACTTTGGAAGAAGATTTCGTGCGGCAGGTCCAGCCGCAGAGAGCCTGCACCGCCCCTTCAGCGACCTGGGGTCCGTCTTACCTGAACTGCTCGGGTTGAGTAGGCGCAGCTGTTATTCCGAATTGAAAGGCAGAAATGTTATTCCGAGGCCCACTGGAGGGTAAAAAGCAGCCCATTTATCGTTTGTAAAGCACACGAGCCACTGGAGGCTAATAAGAGGGTATTGGACCACGAGTCCCAACGTGCACCGCTATGACATTGACACACCTGTGGTCTGTATAAATTGGTGCAGTCACGTGAGGACCTGTGGAAACCCAGAACGGTGTGCTGACATCCTGCCTCTGACGAAGAAACAAGAGAGTTTCGAAATGCATTAGGCTAATGGGATTGAAAGGTCGGAGTTGCATTTCTGCCTTGAAAATAAAAGTTTGAAACTTTACAGCTGGTGGAGTGCAATTTCTCAATGCAGGGCAAACTTTGGAAGAATATATATATATATATATATATATATATATATATATATATATATACACATATATATATATATATATATATATATATATATATATATACGCTCCACTAGTGCTGGTGAAGGGGTCAGGCTGTCGCGGGCGGTCCTGTTACAGCTACCAGCAGGCTCGTATTTATTCCAGAAATCTTCAAAAATATTGAAGACAAACAGGACAACCAGAGCTCAAGTTCAAGAATTTTATTCGGCAGATGAAAAATCCACGACGCGTTTCGCCAATACGGCTTGGTCACGATCCTGTTTGTCTTCAATATTTTTGAAGATTTGTGGAATAATATATATATATATATATATATATATATATATATATATATATATATATATGTGTGTGTGTGTGTGGGTGTGTAACCTACTGGCCGTAGGTAGCCAGTAGGTAGTTCTATTTAGGAACAACTTTTCCATTAGACAAAGCGTTTTTATTTTGCTAATTACTTTAAAGCCTTTTGATGAATGTTCATGACATTTTCCAAACTATCATACAACTTTCTTCAGCTGCTGTGTGGAAAGTTTTGGGGGTGATTCGTGAAGCGGGGCCAAAAAAAAGGGGGGTGGGTCTCAAAATGCTTTTTGCCCATGCAGTGTCTATGGAGATTTTCTGTTTTTAAACACAACTACATCCTGAACCGCTGAACAGAATTACACCATATTTTGCTGAAAGGTAGATCTTGGTCCAGAAAGAGACCTTTTTGTAAGTTGGTGTAAATATGTTCAGTAGTTTAGAAGCTATTAAAACAAGAAATGTATATACATCTAGGCATGTGTCTCCTCCGTGGATCCAACCAACTTGGGATCCGCGGATTTGGGGGAAAAACAAGGCCTGGATTGGCAGCTGTAACCTTACCGGAAAGTTGTGGCTGCCATTTTGTTTATTGCTTGGCCCTGGGAAGATAAAAAATAAAGTGTAAAAACACATAAGGGGTCAGGATACAGGTACCCAGATGCAATAGGACACATCTGGGGGGATCCGCGGATCCAGTAGAAAAGCAAGGCCCTGCTTGGCTGGCCATAACCAGACAGGAAAGTTGTGGCCGCCATTTTGTTTGTTGCTTGCGCTGGGAGAGGGAAAAGTACAGTGGTGGCTCCTCCACTAAGGCGGAGGAGCATTGTCCCACTGCCTTGAAGCAGCAAAAGAAAGGAAAAAATAAAATGATAATAACTAATGGTATTATCATTGCATGTTGTCCTGCTGTGGCAGCTTGCGTGAGGGGGCGGGCAGGGCTGAAGAGCAGAGGAGGAGTGGTACAACCCTCCTAAGTGCGCAATGACTGTTTGGATGGCCCTCTCAGGCCGCCAAAAACAGTAATGCACACTTTCAATGTTCTCCATGCAGGCTGCATTACAGCCTGCATGGAGAACATGCCCACCCCTACAGCCCCTGGATGAGCGCAGTGACACGGCACTCAGATCAATCACAACCCTGCATTGCAGTGTTGTGATTGTCTGCTGGGAGCATGGGAGCTCTGGTGCTTCCTGTTTCTCACAGGAAGCCAGGAAGAGAACGCAGGAGAGGTGGTGGCAGCCAGCCAGCTAGGTGGAAGGTGATTTTTTAAAAAGTGATTAACCTCCACACCCCTTCTTCCAGGAAGAAGCCGCAACTGGAATAGCAAAGTGTAAAAACACATAAGGGGTCAGGATAGAGATATCCTGACTCCATGGGACACATGGAGGGGTCTTTGAGGGACCCCTGAAGAGCAGGAAATTGCCCCCAAATTTTTTGGGGGGCCTACGCGAGAATCCACAAATCTCCCACAGCGCTCAGCGCAACCCCCAGTGTACATTTGCAGTGGATCCACTGATCCAAAGTACAATAAAAAAAATTTACTTACGTACACACCAAACCCCCGCCGTACACGACAAAAGGCTGTGAGTGGCTGTGTTGCCACCCCCCACTGCATACCGCCTCAGGGTGTGCGACGGTCATGGTTGTATTAACATGCGGTAATTATACATTACGTTACGTTAGCAAACCACAGATATTCACTGAAAAAAACAAAGGTTGCAGGGATTTTATAGTTAGGTTCAAATTTTACCCATATAAAACCATAGAATTCAACAGTTATAGTTATACTTATAGTTATACTCAGCTGAAGAAACTTAACTTGTGCCATTCACTAAGTTTAGGCCACGAGGAATAGTCTCTTAACATCAGTATATTTGTAAGTATAACTATAACTGCTGAATTTCTATGGTTTTGTGTGGGTAAAACGTGAACCTAACTATAATGTCCCTGTAATCTTTAGTTTTCTCAGTGAAAAAAAAAAATATATATAATATATATAAATAAAACAGAACAATGCAAGGCTCTACACAACCAGGAAAAAAACACAAGTAAACAGTAAATTAAAATGATGTCACTAGTACTACACAAAAGCAAATAGACGGAATGGCGCTCTGGCGACTACACCAGCCATCATGTTCTTATATTTTTGTACATAGCATGTTTGCTTTGTGTTCACTCCTGGGCTGGATTTGTTCCAGTTGTCTGCTGCCTGCATCAGCAGCTCAGAGAGACGGAACATGAGCCAGGTAGCGACCTATTCCCGAGTTCTGCTGATTGAAGAAAGAAGCAGTCACCGCAGTGTCAGGGAATCCATGGGCATGTGTATTCGCATTCCTGAAATCCTCTATGCCAGCATTGTTCGACCAGAAATGGGAATTCAAATCATCAGCTGCAATATCAAGTACACAGTAGCCCCACATTACAGGGAGCATGAAGATTTTGAATAATTTGAGGTCAAAAAGTGCTTTTTAAGGCACAATGTTTTAAAAACTTAGTCTGAGAACATACGTTATACAGCAGTCTCGAAGCGGCTGTGTTTAAATATCTACTTAAGTCAGTATTTAGTCTGCGCCAGTAGCCAAGAGCACTATTTCTTAATAACAACAAACATCCCTGCGACAAAAAAGAAGAGACCCATTGGATCATATCGGACCCCTCGATTTTCTCAGGAACCCCGACTATTCTGAGGTTCGACCTACGATTGAAGTTTTCAAGTTCATCGAGCTTAACTTCCAGGGCCTTAGATGTTTTAGAGACAATTTTAACGACCTTCTTAACCTTAGTCATCTCATCTTCTAGGCCTGAGATTCTGACTTCGGCTTCCTGAAGACGAGGAGGAAAAGTAGATACAAGGTCCTCGATTTTATCCAATCGATTTTGAATCCCGACTAGTTCAGCCCTTTGAAACTGTTTGACTTCACGTATTTCATCTAATATCAAGTTAAGCATGTCTTTAACCGACAGCTGCAGTGTTCCAACAGTTTGGGTAGTCTTGGTATCCATAGATAAAATAGGACTAAGTGCTCCCACTCCCTCAGCTACACTAGATGTCGTGTGAGTAGAGGCTAAATTCACCAGGCTGTCTGCGGTATTCTTTAAAGTTGTAACCGTCTCGACCAAGGAGGGCGCTGCCTTTAGGACCGCAGTTGTTGGAAGACAGGTCCTTGAAGGATAGGTCAATAATAAATCAGTAGCGTTTGACAATAACTCGTCAGACTGTAAAGGTGTAATACCGGAAACAGCCGATGTTGAGGCTCGGCCAAGGTCTAAATCAGAAATGAGAGGAGTAGGCCTATTGACAACTGGTGAGTTAACCTTGGGTTCGAACAAAGGAAACTGTTTCAGCGGTTTATTATTAGTGGCCGTATTGGCCATTGTAGTCGTGGCCATAGTCTTCAACTGTGTAGCAGTTTGCACGAAATTTTGTCTAGGAGTACCCATCTGCCGTGTTTCAAATATAATATCGCAATCCAAAGTCTCTGCAGGAGTCTCTATAAAAGTACTATTGCCAGGTGTCTCCTCCTTAGAGGTCGCAGAGGAATCCTCCTCCTTACCTTCCTGAGCAACCAATTTTGCCGCTGCAGCTTCTTCTTTGGCTTGGAGGTGACGGACTCTAGCTCTGGCTCGTACTCCTGTAAGTTTGCCCATCAAGACGGCAAGCCACCGGTTCTGCCCCGTTTTTTCCTACCGCTGGAGGGCAAAACAGAGTACCGCTAAAAGAGATGGAAGATGGGAGATGTAGTCCTCTCCGTACAGAAGAGACTCTTCAGTTCACCAAAACAATTCTTCACTCAAAGCGAACCCCTTAGAAAGAAAATCTTGATTCGCGGGTAGAAGCAGAGATTCGCTTGAAACACAGTCTTTATTAGCCGAAGCAAGCTGTTGATACAATGTAGCAAAATCAGAGCCAGGCAAGCCTCCGTTGAAAAGCTAGCCCCACCTCAGCGCTCGGTGTACGAACCGCCTCGTAGCCTCCAAAGTATCCGGAGCTGAGAACATCTCCTGCTCTCGTACTTTCAATGCCTCCGCAATGCCTCTGCAGCCGCTGAAGCCGCTGCAGCCTCGACAGCCTCGACAACCGGCCCTGAAAAGCACTCAGCCGCAGGAGAAAGCACCTCGAAACACCAACCGAAGTATCAGGAACGCCATCCTGAATCCGCCATATCGTTCACGGTAGGAGGGGCGAGGGATCAAAGGGTGGACGCACAGGTGCTACGTGGAGGCGTGAAACTCCACCGTAGCAGGCCAGTCTGCCTCTTCTTTTTTTGCTACATGATGTTATTCCAGAGTTTAAAGGTGATTTGACGATCATTCGAGCCCATCGAGTACCTGCTCAGCCATTTCCTAACTCTGCTCTCCCTCGTACTACTTTGATACATTTTGCTGACACTCGTATAAAAGAAACTATTTTGTCTAGGGCCATTAAAAAAGGCCAATTCGCAGCAAATGCTACCACTAAATGCCAAATATTTTCGGACATGTCTGCGGCTGCAGCTCGCCGCAGAAAAGAGTTTGTAAAAATTCTACACCTGTTTAAGGCTAAGGGGGCTCAGGCCTCAATTGCGCAGCAGTCAAAACTTAAGGTGTTGATTAAAGGGACATTTTATTTGCTGACTGATGTTGAGGAAGCACAGGATCTGCTAAGCAAAATGACGCCTGGTTAGAAAGTCAAATTGTTAGGGAGGAGGGGAGGAGGGGGTCGGGGGGATGAAAGGGAGGCTACGGGGTGTTATATCAAGACACCTCTAGGATAGGGGTTAAGACACAGTGGCCAGCGTGGGTAAGGGCAGCAGGAAGATGGCCACAGGTTGGGGTGGGGACATGGGTGGGTTGGAAAAAAATTGATAATATGGAAGTTTTTTGCAGTAGGAATATTGTTTTTGAAAGAATAATTTTTGGGGATTACAGCTGTACATGGGAAAAGTGGTACTCTGCTATTAAGGACATCGTAATGTTTTATGTATCGAATTATCTATTATGTCTATTAATAGGGGGTTGAAATTAACTTCGTTCAATGTGAATGGTTTCAATAATGGGGAAAAAAAGGCGAGCTATAGAATCCTGGATTAGGACTGAGAATCCCGCTGTTGTAACGTTACAAGAAACTCATATTACTGCTTTTAAAAAGGAGGATTTTATGATGTTTAAAACATGGGCTCTGTTCCGGGGTTTCTCATGCGCCATGAGTTCTTAACGTGGAGTCACTCTCTTTTTGAATAAAAACTTGGAGGTTGAAGTCATTCAGACAGAAAAAGACGGTCTGGGTCGTTGGTGTTGGGTTTCGTGTAATTTTAAAAATCGTCAATGCCCAATGACATTTGTCTGTTTTTACGCTCCTATAGAAGACAATCCTCAGATTTCTGACGCTATGTTTCAGTCTCTGCTATTGATAGGTGGGGATATTGTCATAGGTGGCGATTTCAATATACTCATGAACCCCAACTTAGACTCAACTACATCCTCCAAGAGACAGTCCAAACCTAAATCTTTTAGGACTATGTTAAATTATATATCAACATTTGATTTGTGTGATCCATGGCGCTTGAAAAATCCACGGAAAACTGATTTTACCTGTTGGTCGGGTAGGTTTAAATCATCCTCCCGCATTGACTTTTTTCTCGCCTCCAGACAGCTTAAATTGTTTTCTCAAAAATGTTACCATAATGGCTTTTCAGATCATGCTATGGTGGTGGTTAATTTTGATTTGGGAGACAACATCAAAGCTCTAAAACGATGGATGTTTAATGAAACATATTTACAGGATACAATTTGGGTTTCTGCACTAAAAACAGAGATTACGGATTATATTGTTCGAAACACAGGCACCGCCGCCCTGCATATTATTTGGGACTCCTTAAACGCCTTTATACTGGGTATAGTTATAAGCAAAGATGCAGCTGAATGGTCAGCCGTGAAAAATATAAGGAATTCTCTGTTGCAAAAAATTCAGGACCTAACAACACGACGACATTGTAATCCAACTCATAATGTCCAGAAACTACTTAGCGAAGCCAAGCGTGAACTTAATACCCATTATTTTTTACAGAGCGAAGAGGTTTTTCGTAAACAATCTCAAAAAGTTTCCGAAGAAAGCAACTTTACGGGCACATTTTTAGCTTGGCAGATGAAAGAACAAGCAGCCTCGAATATGATTAATTCACTAAAAGATCCGGTCACTCATTTCGAGACATCAGTCCAGGCAGAAATACATTTAATAATGTTAGCCCATTATGACAAAATCTATAGCACACAGCTTTCTATTGACCGTCAAAACTTGTCTAATTTTCTGGGTAGGCATGTACTTCCCAGTTTTACTCTAGATGATCAACTGATTATGCAAAGACCATTTTCCAAGGAGGAATTGGAATCAGTTGTAAAAGATCTTCCTTTGGGCAAGGCTTGTGGTCCTGACGGCCTACCTTCTGAGTTTTTAAAGGTTTTTTTTAGCTCCTTCGGGGATTTATTTTTGCTATTATTAAATTCAATGCTTGAGGGCGGGCAAGTCCCTGAATCCTTCCATAAAGGTACGGTTGTTAGTTATCTGAAGAAGGGGAAAGAGTCTAAGGACCCTAACTCATATAGACCAATTACTTTACTAAATTCAGATTATAAAATTACCACCAAATTGTTGTCACTTCGTTTTAATAACATCACGGCGGAGCTGATTCATCCCGATCAAAACGGTTTCATTATAGGAAGGCAACTATTTACGAATACACATTTTTTAATTGAGACACTAGATTATTTTGAGTAACAGGGGTTACAGGCATTAGTGTTATTATTAGATGCAGAAAAAGCTTTCGATTTAGTGGTATGGGATACACTTTTTTTTATTTTAAAAAGTTTTGCAATCCCACAACACATCATTAATTTGATACAAAATGTATACACAGGTGCCACAGCTAATATAATCATTAATAAATTCTCAGCTGGCTCAATTTTAGTTCAGCGGGGAACCAGGCAAGGTTTCCCCCTGTCTCCTATTCTTTTTGCTTTTTTCATTGAACCACTTGCCATTGCTATTCGGAACTGTGTACAGATTGCTCCCCCGGTTATTTCTATGGCCAAGATAAAATTATACGCAGATGATATTATGCTATTAATTAAACCGGATCTTTTATCACAGACACAGGTCTTCGAATTTTTGAGGAATTTGAGGCTCTAGGAGGATACCGAACCAATAAAAAAAAGACAGAAATTTTGGTTTGTGGGGGAGCAGATCCAGTACTACACTCAGACCTGCAGGGTTGTATCACATCAAAACCTAAAAGATACTTGGGGATTTTTTTCTCTCCCATAGTTCAGGATTTATACACACTTAATTTTGTCCCTTTGCTTCGTAAAGTTCGTTCAATGTTTGCTCGCTGGGATCCATTACCTTTATCTATTCTTGGTCGAATTGCCTTGATTCAAATGTCAATACTTCCTCTTTTTAATTTCTTATTTTCCACTACTTCATTTTTTTGCCTGGCTCCTTCTTTTCCAGAATAGAATCTATGTTCTCCGCATTCGTTTGGGCTAAAAAAAACGCCTAAAATTGATTTACGGACTTTATATGAAAAAACTGAATATGGAGATCTCGCATTACCAAATTTAAAAGATTACTATTACGCATACCTTGCGCAGTACCTAGACAGATTTAAAAATACAAACCCAGGTGAGGGTTTATTTATAAAAAATTTCTTTGATTTAATATGCTTAGAACTTCAGATCCCTTACCCCCTTCTTGTGCCGAAATCACCCAAATTTGTTCGATATAAGACCCTAAATTGGTTTTTCAAACGACGAGATGCCATGCTTAAGAGATATTCCTTCCCCCTCTTTAACTTAACAACTCCCCTAATCGGCGCTTTCGCATTTTTAAGGATTAAGATTGAACCCTTAGTTATTGTAAACTGGGGCCATGCAGGGTTTAAAACGTTAGCTGACTTCTTGGAAGATGGGTCCTGGCTAGCTGTCGATGCTATGACACGTCTGATTCCTGGTAACTTTCTGCTAATCGGGTCCTATAGTGTGGTTTATAAAACTCTGGCGAAATTAGATCCCAGTATTATTATTAGTAGTTCTTCTCCATTGGTAGAAGATCTCTTCGTAAATGGTGTTATGAAGAAACCTGGGGAATGGAAACATTGCTTGACACAGAGTCGGGAGGAAGAGTTGACCTTTAAAGCTATACGTAAATGGCATACACAGGAAAATTTAGTGTTATCAACTGACATCTGGAAAACTATCAATCAGTTTAATTTTGGTTCTTTACGCAGCGCCAATTGGCGTAGAATGTTATTTTTTAGCAAATGGTTGTTGTATCGTACTCCCGCAATTATTGCCAAAATGTATGCTAATACGACCGCTATTTGTTTCAGATGTTTGCATTGCGATCCAGCAAATTGGTCTCACATTATGGCTCACTGCCCTAAAATCAAGTCTTTTTGGGAGGAAATTTGTGTGTTTTTTTAAAATTATTATGTGATATCAATTCCTTGCAATGTAAACATTTTATTGTTTGGTTTTGATCCAGAATGTAAATTTTCAATTCATTTGGCAAAATTGATTTATATTGCAATGGCCATTGCTAGATCATTGTTATTACAGAATTGGCGTGCATCACAAGTTCCTGTGTTTCAGGAATGGTTTAACAAAATGAAAAGGGTTAGGAAAAGGGAACAATTGTATGCAAAACGAGTCGGGGGTTTAAAAAAGTTCGATCAGATCTGGGGACGATACTTTGAGTAATCATTTTTACATATAACATGTTATATTCAAAAAGATATATTTTTTTGTGAAATTCCTATTTTTTGTATCTGATATAAGAGACTGCAATTGACTTCAATAAAAATCATAAAAAAAAAAAAAATCCCTGCGAATTGAGAAAATATAGTACGAAGTGCATAAGACCAGGTTCGCCGCAGGGACTTGTACCACAGGAAAAGAAATCCATTATAGGTACACTGTTAACTACTTTACAACAATGGCAATAAAATGCTAGGCCGACATAGGGAGCACCCCATAAACCCCTGGTTTTCAGGTCTTTCATGAGTCGTTCGATAAAGGCAGCAACATTCGAAGCAAATTCTACCAGAATTTCAGGGAACAGGTGGGAAGAGTTGTATCCAAGTTCTTTCTTTTAAACTTTTTTTTTCTTTTTCCTACTTGGGCAGCCTGTGGAGGTGGGCTGAAGCTGGGATTAGTGCAGTTCTTTGGTCTGGTTTCTTTGAAACTGAAGCAGTGTTTTGAGCTGGCCGCATCTCAATGATCAAAAGCAAAGAACAGTGGAAACTAGAGTCCAT
Source organism: Lissotriton helveticus (assembly GCF_964261635.1). Classification (NCBI taxonomy): domain Eukaryota; kingdom Metazoa; phylum Chordata; class Amphibia; order Caudata; family Salamandridae; genus Lissotriton; species Lissotriton helveticus. Next base: position 554,496,346 of record NC_136063.1, read on the forward strand.
TCTGGGGAGAGGTGCCAACTGAACTGCTAAGGGCGTGAATTATTTCACTGGTTGTCATAAATGCATATATAATTGGTAGCTTTGATTTGTAGTTGGTAAGTGAAGCATGGGGTGTCTAGATGATATGGAAATATGTCACAGCACTGACCCCTAAAAGAAAGGCCCAAAGATGGCATTATTAGCGAGGTTCAATGCAAGCAACAACTAGGGATGCACTTGACGTGTTGGACTACCCTGGGACAACAGAGGATAAAAAGTAGAGAAGTCACATGTGTAAACTAAACCCAAAATTAGAGAGGGTTTAAAGTTTCCATAGCTGGATGACCTCAGAGTGACTAGAACTATGGGACCATCATGAGACATAGAAGTAGACACACACAGAGCAAACAGAAAAAAGGCAAGTTAGAGTATCACTGTGTGTTTCACTGACTAGGCGACATGGGCGCTATTTTGTGATGTTCTGCAGGCCGCACCTCCAGGTGGAGATTAAAAGTGAAGTGACTGACTGCCAAAATAGGGAATCTTTAAAAGCACAAATCCGGTGAGAATAAATCTGGTATTTAATCTTGTTTGTATTGAGGAAAAGTAAGGTTAGATGACAATGATAGAAACTGTAAAATTCTTCAGTAGAATAAACACAGCCAAAAATCATGGATTATTTGAGCAATATTTGCAGCAAGGATTGTAGGTCAGCACCATATGGGACTTGTGAGTGGAGTCTAGAAAATAGTTGTTTTGCGAAGGAAGAAGTGAAAACATGGAACAATCCCATCAGAGGGAGCTTGAACACAAACGGCAAATGATTTTAAGCAAAGTCTAGGGTAGTCATAGGAGTTCAATAATTTCAATAAAGCAATGGGTGGAGTCCATTCACGGTGGGGGTGTAATGAGAAGCATGGTAAATGGCAATCGTGTGAGAACTCAGAAAACTGTTTTGTTCTCTGGGTGACCTCTCTCATGTTTATCCACACTCAATGTAAAATTAATTTCATAGAATAAATATTAAACCATGTCTCATTTAAGTTATACTGGTTTATGTCAAACATTTTCCTTAACTCTTTTACCCTAGTTTATGCCGTAATTTCTCCTTTACACTAGCTTATGCCTTACCTTCTCCCTTACAGTGGCTTGTGCTCAGTGCTAAACGGGGGTGGAGATGTGGCCTAATGGCTAGAGATGCTTACTTTGGAATATGAAGAACGATGATCATATTCCAGACTTGGCTCAATATTCTGGGCAAATGACTTAATCTCCATGTGCCTGAGGGCAAGATGTACAAAGCATTTTTGTAGTCGGAAAGGCCATTTGTGAGTGACCACAAAAATGCTTTTTTAAATATACAAATTCCAAAGTGTGGTTCTGTACCTTCTAACTGAATCACAATTAGTCATTGTGGCAAAAAACTGATTTGGTATTTGGAAGTGGAGTGTTTAGGGGTCCCTTCCTAACACTGAATCATTAAGGTATGTATTAATATTTTGCGACCAAATTACGGTCACAAAACATTTGTTTTTTACCGACTACTCAAACATAGTGGTGATCATTCACCAATGACAAGGTGTCCCAATGGGACCCCTTCCCTTTTGGGAATGTGAAAAAATATATTTCTTTTAAGAGCAGGCAGAGGTCCCACAGACCACTGACTGCTCTTAAAAAATGAAACTTAAAAATGTCCTATTTTTTTTTTTTTAAAACAGTTGTTTGCTGGCCCCAGCAGGCCACCATCATTGTGTTGGCAGCGATTACTAGTGGGTCACAAATTGGGATCTACCTCATAGATATTCATGAGGTAGGTCGATTTTGGACCTCATTAAGAATCCCTAATTAATGGTTCTATGGTTACTTACATTAGGAATTGTGATTTCCTAACTGCAATTTAGTAAAATTGCAATTTGTAAATCACAATTCCTAATTCTTGTAGATCTAGCTCTAAAATTGGGAACTGTGTAACATACTCTGTTTTTTTTACAAAGTGCTCGAATTTCCTGGGGCCAGATTTGTGAGGTTAAGAAAAACTTCAAAGAATTCCCTTATGCCACACATTTTCCTTTGCACTTTTACACTAGTTTATGCCATACCATCTCCTTTACATTCCTCTATGCCATACATTCACCATTAAATTTTTACATTAGTTTATGTCATACCTACTGTTTTACATTATCTTATGCATAATGTCTACCTTACACTTTTGTGGTGGTCTATGCACACACATTTTTCATTTACACTGGCTTATTCCCAGTGCTTCATTTGAGTTGGTGGTTGCAGATGGGAGACACCAACACTCAGTTTTGGGACCAAGCATTATTTTTCCTCATCAGACTTTGATCCAGAGCAGGAGTGAGAAAGGCGGAAAATGGGGAGAGAAGGAGAACGAGCAAGATACGAAAGCTGTGACAAAGGAGAAAGCAGAGAAGAAAAAGAGCCTGCAAGAGTGAGAAGTAAGGAGCAGGAAGCATAGGGTGGTTGAACAAAAAGGCAAAAGAGGGAATCTGCACTAGGCAAACATGTCATTCAGCATCCTCTGATAAAAAGAAGCTCTGTTGGGTTCCTGACCCATGGCCGCTGCAATTATGTTTTTGCATATTAGGCACTGTTCATGCCATAGCTTTGTTCTGGGAACCACACGGCCCTAAGGCACTGGGAGAAGCCTTGCCTTACAGAGGAACTCTCCAGCCACTTAGAGCAAATGTATGATTCCTTACTGTAACCCAACGCCATTACTGCTCACCACACTACTAGAAGTGTGAATCAACAACCACTGATCTCATATGCAGCATCTCACACCAACATGCTATTGATATGCAGATATTAACGTCAACTTTCATTTGCAATTTTTCAGTCACACAGCATTAACACAAATGAAAGTGCATTCTGAGACACGTATTTACTAACATTTTGCATTGGGATTGCATCAATTTTTAACATGGCCCAAAATGTATGTTGGAATTAACTAAGCCACATTAAGCCGGATTTGCATGGCTTTGTTTAGCCTAGTAAAATAAAAAGTAACACAAGGCTGCGCCTTGTGTTACCTTGCATCGGGTAGGCATTCCATGGATGCAACATGGACGATGATGTGTATCCACTCATGGATTTTGATGCTAACCCAGACTTACTAAAATTCTGTAAACCTGGGTTTTCTTCAAAAAGGTGTGCCTACCCAAGCCTGGCATAATGAGCAGAAATATCTTTATTTCTCCTTGTTACTTCCTCTTTGCATATGTGCTGAATTCTGCACTACACATAAAAAAGTGGAATAAGCCTCTAAGAAGAGTTTTGTGCAGGAAGGCAGACCTTCCTGCACAAAAATGATTCTGACCACAACCCAGACACCTTTGCTTTGCGGTACAAGAGTGACTGCATTGATACTAGGCTGGCAAAGTGTGCCAGAAGAGGGAGAGAGCAGAAGTGTGCCCTATCTTTATAAATATGGCACATTTGTGCTCTCCCCCTTTCATGCAATGTATCGCGGCAAGGTTACGTGTTTTTTGGCTTGCGTGAAAGTTTAGTAAATCTGGACCTTAGTCTTACATGCATTGCAAGTTAATATAAAACATAGCATTTCAAGAAAAAAATGTTTCTCGCGTTACATAAACACTTAAAACACCACCTTTGGAAATGAAAACTTGTCTTTTTTGACAATTTATCTCTTATAATCTGATCTTGGGCAATTTGAGCATCGTAATATCAACTTTCTACACCATTTTGTGAAAAACATGGCAAACCTAACATCTACAGTCTTGCGCTAATTAGCCTGTTTTCATTGATTCATTAATAATGTTATATTCCTATGAGGCAGTAGCTGCACTGAGTGCCTTTAAAACGCTTGGGTGAATCTCGGCTGGGCCCCAGGCTTGTTCTCTTGCTAAGTACCACCATATGTTCATTCGCTTACTTCACAATGAAGCATATTGCTAAGTAAATTCATTTACCTTTGCATCTGACATACTTAGGCACTTTTTCAGATAAAGCCTTAAAACAAAAATATGTACCTACTGCTAAATTGTTTCCCACTTTATTATGCCATGGGTTGAGTTCAGCACTTGCTGCTGTCCTCGTGTGTAGCCGGGATCTCTCACGTTTGAATTCTAGGAAGATTGCAAGACAGCAATATGAAACAGTAAACAATCAGTGTAAGAATTAGGCAAGGCTGTCAGCTCTAACATCTCGGCCAATCTACCTCTGTCCTTGATGTTCACCTGTATATTTTTTCCTGTTTGGTAACAGTCTGTGCATCTTCTGATCCTGAGGGACCCGTCTGCAAACCTAGTGCTCTCTAGGGGACCACTGGCATACAACAAGATGATGACACCCTCCACTGATTTCCTCACCCCGTAGCTACCACAACCCACGGGTGATGCTTATTTGCCTAAGAGCCCCAGGGTAGATTGAAGCCCATTGATGTTTATATGAATGGAAATGTTTAACGCCTTAACTGCTTCGAATGTTCCGCCCCAGTGCAGAACGTTCTAATAAACGGTCGGGCCGCGTTGGCCAACGGACGTGCGCAGCACTACCGAGGTAGTGCTCGTGACGGCCGTTGGCCGACACCCGCAGCGAACGGGTTAAGAACATTAAGTAAGTAAGGTTTTCAATAATGATCACCAAAGTCAGAATGAATGCTAGCAGGAGGAAGTTTGCAATCACTACTGGCGCACATGGTGGATCATTTTTTTTATCTTTGTACAAATTATGGCTACTAGATGGAGGATGACTGTTGTGTAAGTAGATCTCGATGGAGAGTCCATTCCTCCTGTTGTTCTTCATCTTCTATTCTTTTGTCTCTTGGGGTATGTCTGTGAGGAATGCACACGATTTTCCACCAGAATCAATCCCTGGATGTTGCCCATGTCCAGTTGGACATAAACAAAGGCCACTCCTGTATATTGTAGGTAGAGAGAGGGTGAAAGGACAAATCCTGAAAGCCCCTCTGAGGAGGGAACAATGCCTTTGGGTTGATTGAATATTTGGACTAAAATAATGCATTGATTGTGATTGGCAGTGTACTTGCTGTACAACAGCCACTTTTTTCAACACCCTCAGGTGGAATTTAATGATGCCCATTTCCTAACCATTGGGAGGAATCCTGAAAGCCCTGGTGAGGTTCTCCTGATCAGCACTTCTGCTTCTAACTGTATCCGTGTTAAAGTTCCCAAATGACCGCAGGGCTCCTTTTTGAGGCCCACGTTGTTCAACATGTTCGTGGTCCCCCTTGCTACAATCACAGAATCATATGGTTTTGAAATAATCTCATACGCAGATGACACACATCTGATCTTTTATTTCGATAACAATCAGGCTAAAACAAAAGATCGTTTTACAAAGGGAATGTTAGCCATTTCTAGATGGATGACAGCCAACTGTCTACAGTTGAATGTCGGTAAGACTAAGACCATGCTGTTTGGCAAGGCTAACTCACTCTGGTCGGATGTGTGGTGGGCCCCTGAACTGCATGCAGTTCCGACCCCCTGACAGGCAGTGAAAAATCTTGATGTAAAAATAGATCAAGCACTGTCTATGAAAGAGCGGGTCTGGGTGACTACTTGTATCTGTCTTCATTCCATGCGGTTACTACAAAGAGCCTTTTCTTATCTTCCCATCTCATCCAGAAGAACGCTAATAATCAGCAGACTGGACTATGGTTATGGACTACTGGCCGCAGCCAATGAGACCTTTATGGCCAAATTACAAGAAGTGAGAAAAACGGTGGCCAGGCCTGTTTTCAACCTTCCGTTGGGCACCCTTGTGATTCGCTGTTGAAATCCTTACACCGGCTACCAGTCAGGCAGAGAAGCACTTTTAAAATCTATTGCATTACCTATAACTCCTTAAGAGTTAAAGGCCCTAGTTATCTTCAGCAGAAAGTCAAACGCTACCTCACTGCCCGAAATCTAAGGTCCATGGACAAAGCATTGCTGAATGTATCCCGTAATCGACTGACTAGATGAGGCGGCCAAACCTTTTCTTACTTAGCTCCAGTTTACAAGAAGAACTCACCTCTTCATGTCCATCTTTGCATGGAACACAACACATTTAAGAAAATGCCCACATCATTTCTATTCTAACAAAGTTAATTTCTGCCTGTGACTCTTTGCAGGGCCGCGAAATCCCTCCGGGTGAGTCCACGGTATATTAAGTTTATTTTACATAACATAATGACACAGATACTGCACCTAGAAGCAATTTCTCCCCTCAACAGAGGTCAAAGGTCTACCCCAAGAAAAACTCATAAAAGTGCAGATGAGCTGATTGGTGATCCTTCCTGGTGGGTACACTACCTCCCTAAACCACATTTTTGTTGTTCGCTGACTCTCCATTTGCATGCAGAGGACAAGCACCTAGTTGACCTGTACGTTATTTGGAGCATGAAGGGCTTCAGTGGGCAAGTGGGCACTCTTTGTGAACTATGACCTCACACACTTCTTCTTGTGGTTCAGACTACAATCTGCCGTCCTTTATCCACTGACTTCAGAGTAAAGAACCAGTGACACAGAGTCTCATGTCGTGGTCAACACCACCTATACTTAAACTGGGAAATAGACTGTTGTTTCCATAGTTGGCTTCATTTTTCCAAAACTCAGAGATATTTCAGAGATAACGGTGCTGCATAATATTCTGATTGCCACTCTCATGTTTTATTTAGCATGGGGGTTTATGCACATTACATAACTGTATTGTTGGCTGTTTCACAAATATTTGGATCATGAATTATGAGGTCTTCAAGCTTGAAACAAAAAATAAACTATTTTGGTGAGAAGATTCCTATTTCCCATTTTGCAGTAAGAAGTTAGTGATTGGCTGGCCATGGTGCATGTTGGATTTTTGTGAAAAACGTTTAACTGTTTTAGAATAACATCAATGTGTTAATAATTTCAGATGTTTTTCAGTTTTCACAATCATCTTTACTCATGAACAGTCTCTGATGTTTATATTCATTTCCCCAGTTCAGACGTGAGACTGACACATTTTGGCATTTCCTTCCGCTTCCTCTATGGTCTCTAGCTGAGGAATCAGATTTCTGTATGCAACGAAAAACTTTGCTTTTCCTGAGCTTGTCCTGCTCTCTAATTCCTGTGTATGGTCTGTCTTTCAGAGACATATGCCCCATTAGGGTGACAGTGCTCTTTACAAATTCTACATCATTCATTCATTCATGGGTCTTGATTTTCACACAATCTTGTTTTGCATAACTGTATTATTTTGTATTTTTAGTAATATTTTTTACTATTTTACCTTTGTTTTAACAATACATATATTGATATATTTTAAGCTTTTCTTAGGACATTGTATCCTTTCATAAATGGACAATCTTGGTTAGATATTTATATCTTTATTGAAACTGTGATAATATATTTTATTATACCCATATTCATCCCTAAGACACCTTCTTTGAACTAAGCCTTAACTGGTCGTCCACATTTGTCCAGAGGGTCAAGAGAGCTTGGAAGCCAAACAGCCCATTGCAGACTGAGTAGGGGCATATTTACAAGGCCCCTGCGCCACCAAAGTGTCACATTTTTTTAAACTCAGGTGGCCCACAATGCTGAGCCAAATTTAGATGGCTAAGCAAAGCCACCCTGCATGACTTTCTTGGCCTTAGAAATATGCTCTCGGTGAAAGGGGCGTTCCATGGGTGTTGCTGTGGGTGTTCCCACGCAATACCTATGGATTCTGATGCATTCCCAGATTTACAAGGTTTTGTAAACATGGGAATGCGTCAGATTCTAACGCCTCCCCAAGGGAGGCATTAAAGTGGCTCAACTAGAAGAAATACCTCTAATTCTCCTTGGTTTTGCTCTTGCTATGTGTGCTGCATTCGTCAGCACACATAGAAGGAGGAAAATTCCAGCAATGATTGTTTTTGTGCAGGAAGGTACCCTTTGAGAGATGCTTGGTCAGGTGGATTTTCTTCCTGAGGAACTTCACTATAATTAATCTGTGGGTCACAACATCAACACTCACTTAGGGATCATTCACAGTAATTCTGTATTTTCGATTAGTATTTATACTGGACTGATCAGCTTGAATTGTTGGATATCCATGTTGTACTTATGGATCATATTTTAATTGTTGCAGCTGCTGTACTTATGGGCACTGTGCTGTCTGCACTTTATTGATATATTGTCCGGCAGCTTAGGTAAAGAACAACAATTGTGATTTTGTAGACGATCAAACATGAACATGTACTTTTACCTCTTAGGGAAACTTGAGTAAGTCCTTTGGAACCACTTGTTTTTTGACCAAGCCTACTAGACATGATTGGCAACAAACGCAAAGAGTTGTATTCAAGAGTAGAATAGTATACAAAAGTTAACTATTTTTCGAAAAAGAGCAATGTTGTTAGCAGTGGTGCTTATTTCACATTTTAAATCAAGCAATGGAATGGTCCTCCCACAACCTTTCTTCTATTAATAATGGTTTTCCTGGTTTTATAGGTGTTTTACAGGTGAGAAGTCAGGATGAGTGCACAATACTAATCAAGGAGAACCTGATCAACTGGACTCAATAATCTATTAGTTACTCTAAGGCAGCCAAAAAGACATCAAAGCATTGCACTGATCCACTGTTTCCTGTTCAGTGAGGGCCTTGGTGCAATTCTGTCTTTTAATATTGTAATGTTTATAAAATATACAAGTTATTTCTGTAGCTTTAAAAAATTTAAATCAGATCTCGCTAGTTCTGAGATCCCTCCACTATATTTCCATCAATACCTGATTTGTATCCAAGTCCTACCATGCACATAAATGCATCCACGGCAAGGAGACAAAATACACCACGTTCATGTTACGGCACTAAAAACAGCACTGAATGATCGGTGCATTGTCCTAACATAAAAGCTCCAACTCCTCCATACAACCTTCAACGTAAAAGGAGGTAATCTCTTAACAGAACAATCTCTTGGTAGAGCATGCTTCCTACAACCATCTGCAATTAAGCCACCACCTCGCCTTCCCCCCGCCAAAAAAATAACTAATCTTTTCTAAAAGATTAGCATGGATGTTGGTTTAACAAAATACCACGGTTAGCGGAAGTGACATCACAAACTCTTTTACCTTATTGACATCACAGGAAGTGACATCATATGACCCTGAATCTTCACAGGAATAGAAGTCACAAGACTTTAACCCTGGTGACATCACAATAATAAACTGTGTTGAATTTCTATAATAATTGCATAAATAATATAATAACACCACACAGACAAATGGCTATTTTAGAAACCAATTACATTAGATTGTTACTGTTGACAAGTGTAATGCTTGCCTTGAATTGCAGCAAGTGAAGCGAGTGTGCCAGAACTCTTCAACAGGGCCGGACTGGCCATTGCGGACACCGGGCAATCCCCCGGTGCGCCGCAAGGGTGGGGCAGATTTTGGGTCCCTGGGGGCTGTTTTTGTTACAGGGCCGTTTATGCATAGCTGCAAAATAGTCCCTGCAACAAAATCGGCCGAAAACCGGCCCGGCAAAGAGCTCGGTTTCCCCCCCCCCCACCCCCACCCCAAAAGGGGGCCAGCCGAGCGCTTTGCCGGGGCCGGTTTTGGTTCCCAGGCCGGCCCTGCTCTTCAAGGGGCGTTCATGGGTGATTCTCAATCCAGGAAAGTTTTGAAACAAATGGGGACATATAGCACAGTTTTAAGCACAGCTTTCACATAAGTTGTATGTATGTATGTATGGGTATACTTATATAGCGCAATTTCTGTCACCCGACGGGCATCCTGGCGCTTAGACTGTACTGACACTTACACATACATGATGTTTTCCAACAGCAGATACATTTACGTTGCCCTAGGAAACAAGTGGGTTTTCAGGGCCTTTTTGAAAGAATAAAGGTTTTCCAGACTCCTCAGACCTAAAGGGAGGGAGTTCCACAGTCTAGCAGCGGTAAACCTAAAAGACCGGCCACCAGTCCGGGACCTCAAAATCTTAGGCACAACCACCGAATGAGATGAGGCTGAACGTAGCAGTCTAGAAGGGGTGTACCAAGAGAAGAGATCCTGCAAGGGGGGCGGACCCAGCCCATGTAGGGCCCTAAATACCAGGCACAGTGCTTTAAAATCAATCCTCTGGGAAACTGGTAACCAGTGGAGGTCCCTAAGAGCCTTAGCAGAGGAGTCCAGGCGTCGACGTGAGAGGGCCAGTTTGGCGGCAAAATTCTGCACCCGCTGCAGTTTACCAACTAGAGTAGCCGGAGCCCCCAAAAGTAGTGCGTTACAATAGTCAATACGACTTAAAATTGTACTCCGCACTACCTCTGGCCTTGCCTGTGCCGGGAGCAAGGGCAGGATCTTACGCAGCGAGCAGAGCAGCGCCATACAGGCCACCGTTCGATTCACTGATACATCAAGCTGCAGGCTAGCACTGAACATTACCCCCAGATTACAGACCGAGTCTGCGGGCAGACTGGTACCCTGGAAACCGGGAGGCCAGAAATCCGCCGGAAGTGGTCTGGGGATACGGTCCAAGGAGCAGTGCAGCACCTCAGTTTTTGCGCTGTTAAACTGCAGGAAGTTATTGCCCAACCATTCAGCCGTGATGTTCATACAGCGATGAAAGGCCTCCTGAGACACCCCGTCCTTACCCTCGATGGGAAAGATGAGCTGGGTGTCATCAGCGTAGTTGGTAACCATTATGCCAAAGGATTTGATCAACGTGATCAGGGGGCGGAGGTAAAGGTTGAAAAGAATGGGACTGATGGCTGACCCTTGGGGTACGCCCTGACCAACCCTTCTGATGTTCGATTTAAAGGGTGTTACGGCCACTATCTGGTGTCTATGATCAAGATACGACACCAGCCATTCAAGGGCCAAGCCAGATATTCCGACCCCCGCCAATCTCCAGATCAGTATTGTATGGCTGACCGTGTCGAACGCGGCCGACATATCGAGCAGCACTAAAAAGGCTGCTCGACCCTGGTCGGCCCGCGTTCGCAGGCTATCAAGAACGGTCACCAATGCCGCTTCTGTCCATTGCGCTGGTCTGAAGCCAAACTGAGCCACATCCAAACAGTTGTTAGCCTCAAGAAAGTTGGAAAGATGTTTTGTGGCTAGTTTCTCAAGAATCTTAATAGGAAATGGCAACAGAGAAATGGGTCTGTAGTTAGCTGGACAGGCGGGGTCCAGATTATCCTTCATAAGTAATGGGGAAACAACCGCCAATTTCCAGCTGTCTGGGACCCGCGCCAAACTAAGGGACTGGCAGCAGATGGAAAAAAGAGGTGGAAAAAGCTCTTCCCGACACAATTTCCAAAATTTTGGTGGGAGAGGGTCGGACGGTGAGCCTGAAGATATACCGTCGGCCAATGCACAGAAGTCCTCGAACGATGGTAAAGGCAAGTTGTTCAGTTCCGCTGACTTAACGCCCTCCTCCACATTCTCAGTACAGTTGGAATAATGCACAGGCTGACCAGATGGCGAGGCAAGATTATTTAAGATGGTGGTAATCTTGTCCTCAAAGGCCTGTGCCAACGAGTCACAGAGGGCTTGGGAGGCCGGTATGTTATGTTTGGTACAAGCTGGATGGGCCAGGTCTTTTACAATCTTAAATAGGGCCTGAGACTTGTTTGCAGCTGCCAGCAATAGTTCTTCTAAGTGTCTGGCCTTGGCCAGCTTAATCTGGACCTTATAGTTTGCCAGAGCTTGTTTAAAACGGACTCTACATGGTTCCAGATACTGTCTCCTCCAGGCACGCTCAGCCTGTTTACACTTAAGCTTGAGTTGCCGGAGTTCCTCTGAGTACCATGGCATAGCCAGATTGGTCCTAGCTCTGATTTTACGCATCGGCGCCAAAGAGTCCAGAGAGGCCTAAATTTGCTGACAAAACGTCTCATAGCTCCTGTCCACCGTATCTCCCAATGTGAACCCCTCAGGCAGCAGACTAGGCAGGGTGGGCTGCATAAGAAGTCTAGACCATTGTCTACCCATTCTAGAACCACCCACATTGCCCTTCGTCGCCATGACGGCTGAACATGAGAGGGAGAAAAGGACGAGAGCATGGTCAGTCCAGCCCTGAGATATGACATCCCGCATAGACACTTGACCTGCATCAGCAAAAAGCAGGTCAAGGATATGACCTTTGGAGTGGGTTTGCGAGAGTACTAGCTGTTGAAGCTCAATATTCCGGCAGGCTTGGACCAGCTCTACAAAGGCGGAATTAGTCGGTCCATTTGGCCAAAGATTAAAATCCCCTAGCACCATCAGCCTGGTATGGGAATGATTCAGAAAAGGGGGTGGTGATGAACAGAGTGTCTGAATTAAGCAGACCACTCTTACCCAGTCCAAAGATCAGGGCTTGATCCATCACCGTTATTTATCTCACTGCCCCATCCCAGCTCAGAACCTGGCTATATGCAAATTAGTCTGTCCCTGGCCCAGTGCATCATGGGAACAGGGCAGACCAAACTACCGAGCCAATTCTTCACCAGAAAGGAGACAAGCTACCGGGGACCGGTTTCTGGCATTTCAGCCTCTTCGGCCCGGCTTGCTTGAATCCTGATGGAGCAGTGAGAAAGGGACTCATGTCTGAGTATACCCTGCCACACCTATAGTGGCCAAAAACGATTCAGAAAAGGGGGTGGTGATGAACAGAGTGTCTGAATTAAGCAGACCACTCTTACCCAGTCCAAAGATCAGGGCTTGATCCATCACCGTTATTTATCTCACTGCCCCATCCCAGCTCAGAACCTGGCTATATGCAAATTAGTCTGTCCCTGGCCCAGTGCATCATGGGAACAGGGCAGACCAAACTACCAAGCCAATTCTTCACCAGAAAGGAGACAAGCTACCGGGGACCGGTTTCTGGCATTTCAGCCTCTTCGGCCCGGCTTGCTTGAATCCTGATGGAGCAGTGAGAAAGGGACTCATGTCTGAGTATACCCTGCCACACCTATAGTGGCCAAAAACGATTCAGAAAAGGGGGTGGTGATGCACAGAGTGTCTGAATTAAGCAGACCACTCTTACCCAGTCCAAAGATCAGGGCTCCTGTCCACCGTATCTCCCAATGTAAACCCCTCAGGCAGCAGACTAGGCAGGGTGGGCTGCATAAGAAGTCTAGACCATTGTCTACCCATTCTAGAACCACCCACATTGCCCTTCGTCGCCATGACGGCTGAACATGAGAGGGAGAAAAGGACGAGAGCATGGTCAGTCCAGCCCTGAGATATGACATCCCGCATAGACACTTGACCTGCATCAGCAAAAAGCAGGTCAAGGATATGACCTTTGGAGTGGGTTTGCGAGAGTACTAGCTGTTGAAGCTCAATATTACGGCAGGCTTGGACCAGCTCTACAAAGGCGGAATTAGTCGGTCCATTTGGCCAAAGATTAAAATCCCCTAGCACCATCAGCCTGGTATGGGAATGAGACAGGTCATAGATTAAATCTATAAGCTCAGGCACAGCGGACAGCGTACCCGCGGGGGGTCTGTAGCATAACAGCCCTGTGTATAACGCACCTCCTGTACCCTTGATGGAAAGGCCAAGTACTTCACAACCAACGATGGCCTTGATGTTAAGCTGAGAGAAGTTTAATGTCTCTCTGAAGATTAGCCCAGTTCCGCCTCCTCTGGCCCCCACTCTGGGATTGTGTATTATTTTAAAACCCGGGGGGCAGGCTGTTCCCAATTCCACCGCACTGGCCGTTGTGGTCCAGGTCTCAGTCATGAAGAGTGCGTCTAAATCATAGGTCTCTATGAGTAGCGCAATCTCTTCACAATGCTTAATGAGCGATCTCACATTCAACAGGCCGCAGGTTATAGAATCTGGGTGCCTACCGATGGATCTATGCCTGCGGTTTGAAGGAGTACCGGTGTTCAAGCGTATAAGGTCGGCACGGGAGTAAAATGGGGTGATACTTTCCTGACATGCAGAGAGTCCGGCGCCCGGCGCGTCCTGTGCGCGAACGGGTGCAAACGGGCTTACCTCTGGCGCACCTCCGGCGATCCGCCGGCAAGCCCCTGCGCGCCTACGCTGCGCGCCTTAGAGTCAGCCATCTTATATAACCGTAGGCACACGAGTCCTGCAATCAAAACACTAGCCCCCCAACCAAGATGGCGCCTGCTATTCGGCACACCCTGGTTCCCTCACCCAAAATGGCGGCTCCAGTCACCGCAGCGCGATCACCCCAAGAGCCCAGGAAGCCCCTGAAGCGCTCTAATTCCCTCAAGTGGGGATGGGGACACAATTATGGTGTAGGTAAGAGCTATTCTGAATGTAACCCCCCAGAACAGGCTAGAACGAAAAAGTGCACCTAGCGCTAGAATTGTCAGCGCGAGCGCGCAGTAAAGCTAAAGATTAAAAAGTTATTTTTAAAACAGCAGATAAAGCAACAAATGCCTCAGCGCGCGAAGGTCAAGTAAGTCTGACCTGATGATAAAGGAAGTTCCGTTTAAAAAATCTGTTGTCCGTTGTCTAAAAATCTGGAAGCCTCTTTAAAGACTCTCATTTAATATTCAAGCCTTTTAACTGCAGTGACAACCCAATGAAACCTGACACCCCCAAGTAGGTGCTACGTTTTGTTTCAAAATGTGCTCAGGGTGCCTCCAGATTACAAAAAGTACCTCCATTGTAACAGGCTAGTGCCAGAATTTTGCAATGAATGCTGTCCAAATACCATGGGTGACCCTTATGGCAAAAATGACCGCAAGTATGTAAGGACCAGAATGTAGTCATAGTTGCCCCCTCCCGCTCAATATGCCATAGTTGTCCTTATGCCAAGAATTACCTCCAAAGTGACAGCACTAGCATTTTGCCATGCGTGCCACTATAATTACTTCTAGTGTGCCATTATAACTGTTTCAAGCTGGACTTCCTTAATGCTATGAATTGCCTCCGGTATGCCACTGTATGTATTTTGTCAGAAGAGCTTGCTATACTAAGAACTGCCGCCAGTATGCCAGCACCTTTACTTTGCCATGGGAGTATGTATGAGACAAGAATTACCTTCAGTAACCCAGGGCCAATGGTATACTCACATGTATGGCTCCACAGTCTTAATCACAGTCATTTGCATTTACTCACTCAGATTCATTCTCCCTCATTTATTCTCACTCAGACTTACTCATTGTCACTCACTCCTTCACACTTATTTGAACTCACTCTCACACAACCTCTGACTCACTCGCACTGTAACATTTACTCCCATTCACTTCCACTCTCTCTTAATCTCGCTCCCACATTCTCACTCTAATGTATTGTCAATTACCCCTGACTCATTCTCACTGATTCATTCATACCTTCTCACATTGACTCTGAAACTCACTCAATCTTACTTTCTTGCTCACACTCACTTGCACTCACTGTTACTGTCACTCACTCACTCTTGCTTATTCTCATTCATTCTGATTTACTAGTTTTCAGTTACACTCCTTCACTGTCACTCACTCTCCTTTTCATGCACACTCCCTAATATTCTCTTATACCCATTCTTATTCATTCTCATTCACCCACTCTCAGACCTTTATAATTACCCTTACGCATTCACTAATTGTCCCTCACTGCCTGGCAGTGTCTCTCACTTACTTTCACGTACATGCACACATATTCACACATATGGGAAACAACCTTTACAATGCAACTTTTACAACGCACTACCATTACAACGAAACTTTTACAACGCAACATCCATTACAACGCATGCAATTACAACGCAACCATTACAACGCATGACACTACAACGCACACCACTACAACGCATGTCATTACAACTCAGTCATTACAACGCATACCATTACAACGCATAACATTACCATCCCACACTTACCCTACTGTTGCACCCCCTGGAGTTAGAATAGTAATTTTACCCCTACACTATCCAACACTTACCCTACTGTTGCACTCCCTGGAGTTAGAATAGTAATTTTTACCCCTACACTATCCAACACTTACCCTACTGTTGCACCCCCTGGAGTTAGAATAGTAATTTTACCCCTACACTATCCAATACTTACCAAAACATGCAATGTAATGTTATGCGTTGTAATGGTATGCGTTGTAAAGGTATTATGCGTTGTAATGAAATGCGTTGTAAATGTAGTTTTTAAAATTTCGTTGTAATGGCATGCGTTGTAATGGAATGCGTTGTAATGGATGTTGCATTGTAAAAAATGTGTTGTAAAGGTATGCGTTGTAAAAGTGTGCGTTGTAACGTCATACATCCTCACATAGAGACCACATGCTGACATATAGCTATTCTCTCACACAAAAACACACTGACCAGCGAACGTTAACACATCGCTCATGTTAAACATTTTACACTTAACTCTGCTGCCAGCGAAGGTCCCATTCAAGCTGTTGGTGCTCTGTTTTTTTTTATTACACCAATAGTGAGTAACAGAATATTATTCACTATTAGCCTAATTTTAAAAAATGGGCAGAAAACAAGGAGAGCAGAGTCCCTGAGCCCATAAGGGCCAGCCACCCCTATGTTCTAGCCACAGATTTTTTTTCTTGAAGCCAGGGGTTGCAAAGGCAGTGGTAGGGGTCACAAGGGTCAAGTCAGGGGTCACATTCAATAAACTTTTTTTCGGTTAAACTTAACCATAAAGGCTCGCCTAAATTACATCCATGATGATTTTTGCGCTCACTAATCCAAACTAAACTAAACCATTGGGAAATTCTGTCTACTGAGTCGTGTTATGCCTATATTTTATTATTGTATTCATATAATAACCATAGAATGTACATGATGTCTTTTTAACTTTTGTCTTACCTCTGGTGCATATTTTAGGTGAGCTAAAAGAAAGCACTATACTTTTGTAACATCCCTCTGGTCGAAATTGCAAACATTAATGATGTATTTAAGGGGCACATGCATCAACCAAAATACCGGTCGCAAAGGGGCCGATTCGCAGAATTGGCTCCTTTGATACCGGGGTTTTGGCATTTGGGATGTATCAACCCAAATGCAAATTCTTAAAATATGTAATCACAAAATTTGCGATTACCTAAATTGCGAATGCATTTAGGGAATCGCAAATTGCGATTCCCTATTTGGGATGCCACAAGCCTTTCCTAAATGCAACTTCACATTTAGGAAATGCTAACTACCATCAACTGCAAGTTGATGGTAATTTGTAAAAACTTTTAAAAAATGCACCAAAGTGCATTTTTCAAAGTCCCGTGTGGCGCACATACATGAAAATTTTGAGGGTGCCTCAGGGTGGCCTTTCGGCCCCCTTGAAATTGCATGCGCCATTTCCGAGTACTATTTGGTACTCACACATTGCGCAAGCAATTCCCATTCATTCCTATGTGCCTGTAGGCCAATAGGAATGAATGGGAAGCTATTCCTTAATTGCAAATCGCAATTTGCTATTCGCAATTAAGGAATATGAAGGTATCTCTAATATTTTAGCAAAACCTACATGCACAGGCAATTGTGATTCTATAATTGCGATTCCTTAATAATTGCAATTAAGGAATCGCTATTGCCTACCTTGATGCATGTGCCCCTAAGTGAATTATCTGTATACAGAGCAGACAGATGACAGCAGACTCTCCCTCCCTTCCATCCCAATTTTCCTCAATTGCTTTAAATGCATTCTGCTTTCAACGTTGCTGATCAAGAGGAGGAGGAACCATGTGAATGAGTGTCAACACTGTATTCATCATATGAACACTGCATGAATGCAGATTGACACAAAAATAACAAAGTTCACTTAAAGAACTCTTTCTACAATGAGAAGAGGAACAACCAGCAACTCTTATTGAATGTGCACACGCCCTGAATTCTCCAATGCATTCTGGAATCAATGGGTACAAATTCAGACACCAGAACATGAGCAAAAAACACACACACACAAAAATATAAATAACATCACAATTACTTATTTAGTACTTCTGCTATTTTAGGTGCTTCAAATTTATAAAATGGTTATTCGCCCATTTTCTAATCATGCACAATTTACTGACTTTGGAAGATTAAACTACTGAGGATGCCTTGCTGTGATTTGAACCCTTGAACACATATCTCGTCTTCAAACATTTAACTCACTTTGCAGCTTTGCTAGCCCTCTAGCTCAACCTTATCAGATTGCTTGCACTCTCAGCTGAAGATTCATGCTTCTTGTGCCATCCAGCCATCAAGGAAACCTAGGGGCCCATTAGGATGTCGGGCGGATCGCCTCCGCCAGGGTAGCGGTGGCCACCGCCACCCTGGCGGAGGCAATCCGCCCGACATCCTTCCCTGCATTCCCCCCCGCCATATTACGATGGCGGAGGGGACCGCAGCGGTGGGAAACACTGCCCGCCTGTTTTCCGCCCCGGTCGCCTTGCGGCCGGGGCGGAAAAGGGATAACATGGTGGCCGTGTCTATCAGACACCGCCAGCCATATTATAATCGGCCTTTTTCAATGCCTTTCCGTGGCGGCAATGCCGCCACGGAAAGGCAGGCGGACTTCCCTCTGGGGGCCCCCTGCGGGCCCCAAGAGTGAAGCACAGTAGGGTGGTGCACACGGGGGGTACCTATGGTACCCCCTGCATTTGCATAATGAAAGCGCGGCGCCTGCCGCTTTCATCATGCAAATGCTGCAATGCATTTTCAGCATTGTGGCGGGTGGTGCAGAGAGCACCGCCCGCCACAATGCTGAAAATACAGGATGTGCCCGCCACTGTGGCGGGCACATCCTAATGGCACTCCCGGGACCCCCGCCCTTAAGGCGGCGGTCCCGTTTTCCGATAGGGTGGCGGGCAAGCTTTGCCCTTAGTCTTCATATTCCTGGAAGCACGCTGTGGTGCCTCCGGAAGTCAAAGATGGGAACACCATGGGCCCAGTGACTCGGCAAAAACACGCAAATTCCCTATGGGGACTGATTTCTCATGACACTCTCTCCCAAACCCATCAACCGTCCCCTGCAGTGCCAACCTCCTCCTTTCCTCCTATGAACTGCATCCGAGATCTTGTTCCCTGTGTCAGTTCCAAACAGTTACCAGCAAGTTACCTCTTTTGCTTTTAGACGTATCCTGGTGGGGTTGTGAGGTGACTCGGGTTAAAGCTTCTCTGTCCGCTGGTCCTGGCACATCTCTTCCTCAGAAATAGGGAACCCATGGGTCACAGCCCTCTAGGTTGGATATGACCCACAGCTAAGCCTTCCAGCTTGATGCTGAAGATAACACCCTTCGGCATAACTCAGCCCACTACCTTTCCCTAGACTCCTCAGACAGATCATAAGCTTTACTCTTTCTGCTCCAGGCTCCAACAGATTCTGTGCAGATCCCACTATCTGCGAGCAAGTGATCTCTTGGACTGTGGTCCACCAACCTGTTGCACCCAGCTGGAGCACAAGTCCTCATTCCCCAGGCACCGGTTTACTCCCTGCAGCTGTGTCTTCCTGCTTCCAACTCTTCACTCAAAGGGGGTCTACTTTATCCCTCTCTCCTTTTCAACCGCGTGCCCCTCGGAGGACATACTTACCTGGCATATTACTCTGCTTACCTATAGTGTTATGGTCTTCAAAACATCCCACAGACATGTAGGCCTAATTGCTATTGATTTCAAAGGCCAAGGACAAACAGAAGGGACTGTACCCAACACCATGTATTTATTGAAAAATGGGGTAGGATAGTGTACAAGACAGGCCCCAGTGAACGGAAAAAAGAATGAGCTCACCTAGGCTCGGTCTCTCTGCCTTCATGACGGCTCTTTTGTGACGGTGCAGAAGTCCTGCACCACATATAACATCACTGACCTCAACAGTCCAAGGAAATGGACATTCTATTATTCCTGTCACTAGCACCACTTCAGAGCTGTATACTTATGAGGACCCGAATACATATGTGACATCCAGACCCATTAAACATCCACAATTGTCACTACCTCTTCCAATAAGAAACAATACGACACCCTTCCCGCTCCCTCTGGACCGGTCTGAGACTTGACCTACAGATGAAGCATGTACAAGGCATGTAAACTGCACATTATTTAGTTCCTGCAGCATATTCTTCCACATTTTCACTCAATTGAAAGCCAGCAGATGAAAATGCAATAAAGTCACACAACAACCTTATACTTCTTCGAATCAAATATTCATATAGTCATCCAGAAAAACAATGTATCCATATTCTGAAGTGATGTATCTGGGTGAGGTATGGTCACCAAATTTATTTTTAAATGGCCTTGACAAGGAACACAGTAATGATTTCACAAAATAACTAGACTTTCAAGTCATTTATGAGAGTTATACCTCATAGTACTGACAATGAAAAACGGCGGATAAGAGTGTAAATTGGAGTGAAAAAGAGGGAGTTGGATAATGAAGAACAAACAAAGGTGACAAGACATAGGCACTTGTCAGGAATGGAGAGGTAGAAATGGGTAACAGCGCCGTGGGGTGCAATTGAGGTCAGAGAAACGAATGTGTGGGGGAAGAAACTGGTACAGAGCGAAGTAGTCAACTAAATAATAATGACAACAGACAACAAGAATAAAGAGGACGTGGGTTCAAACTAGATACTGTTTGAACAGATGTGTTTTCAGATTTCTTTTGAATAGTATTATGAAAGCCTCATATCACAGGTTGGCTAGAATGGAGTTTCATAGAGAGGGACTGTGTGCCAGATAAGGCTTGAATGGCTGCTTTATGAGTTATGAGTTATTTAGCTTCCAGATAGTTTGGTTGCTCTTGGCACATTGTAGGCCAGTTTATACTTTATTCTAACTGGTTGGTGAGCAAGTGAATCCCCCTTAGAAAAGAAGCAATATGTGTATATGTTCCTATGCAAGAAATGTCATCTTTTTCTCTGATGTCAAAATAATACTCAGTATATCCCTTCAAAATGGTTCCCTTCTAGCTGCCAATAAGCTCTAATAAACAGTCTGCTAAAGAAGCAAACAGTGAGACCCAAAAGCTGGGTAATTGCCACCCCAGACTAAATCTTTAGTGCAGAGTAAGATCACAGAAGACAGAGTCGCCAGAAAGCTTCAGAACTGTATGCAAAAATCATAATATCCTTTACGATTCCCAAACAGGGTTCGGACCAGGCAGAGCTTGGTTGACATTTGCTCTTAATGTTGATCAGCATGAAATCCTACTCCTGACTTTTTATTAGCATATAACACAATCAAGAGATCCTGGATTTCCTGAAAAGATTAATTGGGGGTCAAAGGTCAGGATTGGGCACCTCAGTTTCTCCTCTTACCCAACATCAATGTGCAGCCACTGGTGGAAATGATCATGAAGTATCATCTGCAATTCAGTGTGTGTGCGGTGACCGGCAGGTGCACATTGGGCTAGAGAATAAACCAGAGCAGTAGAACAAAATGACTGAATGCTTAAGAGCCATCGCCTAAATGAAGGTGATCCGCCTGTGCTGCATTGCGTTGAAGGCAGAGATTCTGAAGACATGGTATATGTCCTTTCCATTCAACTGGCCATGTGAGCCGGGAGCAGCCCTAATGCCAACCAGTAAGGAAATTAACCAATTGTGGAGTCTGGAATAATTCAGACTTTTACTTCAAATAACTGATCTCAGTTTTGCAAAAGAGCCTGTTTAAGCTTAGTACCTTGAAGTGACCACTGTATTTAAATCCCTGGCGTAGAGATCCTGTCTTGCCTATGCCTAGACTCTTGTAGTAATGCTTACATGAGAACACATGGAAATGTTTGCTAAAACTCCAAACAATTCAGAAGCAAGCAAGATATTGCATGGATCTGAAGGGAATAGCCTATATCTCCCAGCCCACAAAGAAGCTCCTTCGGTTTCATTTGGAGAAAATTATTACATTTGAATCCAATGTATTAGACCTTTGGGGTAATGGTCCGGAATCCCTATAACAAAGTAATTCCTCCCATACATCTTCAGCCGTAACCGCAGATTTATCAGTGCCAACCACATAAGCCAAATCACATTTATGAGGACAAAACAAAGAGGCCAAACCATCTGAGTGAAGCAGGAACGGCCCGTACAGGCAAGAGCGGTGGGCTGTGGGGCGTGAACTCGATAGATGATGACGAGGAAAAATGTATTATTTATTTAATTTTCTCTCCTCCTCGTCTGCCGAGTCTCCCCACCCCCACCCCGCCCCACCGCTCTTACCTGTACTGGCCGCTCCTGGAGTGAAGGATAAAAAGCGTAAAATGACTTTCAGTCCTAACAAAGGACCCATATTAGCCTGGCCGCCTTCACTTGATCAATACAAACAATCTTGTTCTATGACACTTTCAACTCGCAGCTCGTGGACCGTGCCAGAAAGAAAAAAAAGGAGCTCCACCTTTGAACAACTATGCATGAACATGTTCACACAGAAATACCACTGCTTGGATGAAGCTACTGTGCACAAGGCCCTTGCTGAAATCTAGGTCGCATGAAAGATCTTCATTTCAGCAACATCCATTGTTAGTCTGGGGCTACTAATGACTTGTAATCACGTTGCAAAAATCTTAAATATATAAATTAATAAATGAGTAGAGCCCCTTAAAATAACTGTCTACGTTTTGCCTTCAAGATAAGTGGTATGGTTTCAAAATATCCTCCTCACCATCCTTCAGTTTCTGGCAATGAAAAGGAATGCAAATCAGTGCACATTTTTGTTTTTCTAAAAATAAAATTATATTGTGTTAATTCTCTCGTGTCATGCAGTGAGAGATTACATTGCTGAGAAATTGAAGGAGTATTTGCTTTGAATTCTAACACTGCAAGAAGAACTTTCATTGTTGCTGGAAAGAGGTTCTCAGTGTGAATGATACTGTAATGTCACACTGTAATTTGTGGACTCCACACCGTGTGATCATTGGGATGAGATTTAAATTATTTAGATCAAGCCTACTAAACAGTGCATGATCTGTCTGTCACGGGGCATATTGTGGATATAGATAACCAAAAAAAGAGAGGTTGAAGCTTCAAAAACTAACAGCCACGTAGATGGAGCAAAACAACTCATGGAACTCCCACCCTATTTGGGTGGAGAAGAAAACCCTCACACACCGACCTGGTCAGTGTCATGCTTCATCATTGGGCCCCACCAAAGAGGCCGAGTGCCTCTTTGGTGTGCTACGACGCCAGAAGACTGCGGAGCTGGTTGTGTGAAATGGGCGTGTTGAAGCTTCAAAAACTAACAGCCACGTAGATGGAGCAAAACAACTCATGGAACTCACACCCTATTTGGGTGGAGAAGAAAGCCCTCACACACCGACCTGGTCAGTGTCATGCTTCATCATTGCGCCCCACCAAAGAGGCCGAGTGCCTCTTTGGTGTGCTACGACGCCAGAAGACTGCGGAGCTGGTTGTGTGAAATGGGCGTGTTGTGAGGTTAACTTAAACGTAAAAAGTGTCTAAAGGGTATCTACAAAACATTTTTAATAATGATCCCTAGGACACGAATAAAAGATTTATGTGTCTGAATTTTAGTGCCAAAGGTAATGGATGGTTAATTCAGAATTAAGTCAGTCAACATGTTTCAGCCTTACAAGAGGTTTCAGTTTACCTAGGCATTCGTCGGGACAGAAATAAATCCCGGCGGTATGGACTCTCTAATCGTCCACCCTAACCTGGGGGCGTGAAAGTGAAAAACTACAAAAAGTGATAAAGTGCAAAAAAAGGGGGGAAGAGCGAGATGCTCATTCCAAAAATACTCCTAATTATGGAGTTTCACTGCACCTGCGGAGCAAAAAACAAACAAACACACAAGACATACAAACAATTAGTTGTAAAGCTGTGCCATAGCGTTTTTTGTCCATGGTGCTCCATAGTAGTGGCATTGAATGTGTTCCCATATAACGCTAGAATTAACACCATCCACAAACCTGATAGGGATGATACCTCTAGCTCTGGGAAGTGAGGTGAAAAGGGTGTTTATATTAAAAAGCACAGAGTGGCTTAATGATGGGTTAAAACACGATATGTGTGCTCCAAGGGATCAATGGACCAAAGGTCTGTGACCCCCAATTAAAGGATTACATGAATATCAATATATCTCACTTTAAAATACGGCGCTAACTGCACCATGGATCTCAGGAGGGGGGGTGGAGCGTCCCTGGCACATCCTAAAAATAAAGAGAAAAGGCTAGAACTATGCGGAATCAGGTTAGACTTAGTTCGATGTAATGGTTTCTGGTCCGATCGCTCTGGTGGAGTTACTCACGCCCTCAGCACTCTCAGCCCGCTTAAACACCTGGTAATCCCTCAAACCGGACCCCGACGATGGAGAGCGGGGCCGGTCAATGAGTTTAAGTGCTTGTTACGCCGCCCCGGCGCTCTTCCGGGTGGGCGTGGCCTCGCGGAAACGAGGCCTGGGAGCGCGCCACCCTAGTGAGAGGGGCGCGGTGTGTTGTCACAACGAGGCTAGGGTGCTGTGGCCTCGCGGAAGCGAGGCTTGGGAGCGCGCCACCTTAGTGAAAGGGGCGCTGTGTATTGCCACAACGAGGCTTGGGTGCTGTGACCAATAGGAGTCCAGAATCCTATGAAAGTCAACAAAGGCGAACAGTAAACTGTGTTTCGAGTACGATGTAGATACTAAGTTCTAATAGCATGTGTGTTTATGTCAAATATAAGTAAACACAGGTAGAACAGCACAGCAAACGGAGCCTGTATTTTGAAAAGATATGAATGTTAAGGTCTGACAACCTGTGTGTATATGTTAGATGGAATCTAAAGTGATCAAGTCGATCAACAATAGAAATAATTCGTTATACTGGTCGAGTATGTTAAATATGCATACCAGGTGTCGAGTGGGATTAGAAAGTCACAGAGTTTACATGAACCTCATAGATTATGGTCATTTATTTGAAAGTGAACTGAAGGAGTCACAAGAGGGAACTTTGATGTCACATATTTATTAAATATCTCACAGGTGTAGAAGGGTAAACTGAAGGAGGGCTACTAGGTAGATGGCAAACAGGCAACTGTGAAAGGGCAGATGTTAACAGCCCAGGACCGTATTCCACGGAATTTCATCATTGAGCCCAATGATGTTGGTACCTAGGCGGTACACCCAGCGCTGCTCCTTTTCAAAGAGCCTGCCAGCGACATTTGCAGTGCCCATGATCGTCTCGATTATTGTCCATTTCATATCGTTGGTGGTATGATTGGACTCCAAAAAATGCCGGCTCAGTTTTGTTGTTGCTTTTTTACACTAATATTGCTCCGGTGTTCACAAATACGCTGTTTCACCTTCCGTGTAGTCATGCCTACATAACGTAAGGAACAGGGGCATGTGATTAGGTACACCACATTCGTTGAATTGCAGTTGGTATGTGCAGTCTGAGTCCAGGTTTTTCCCGGTTCCAATGAGAGTGTTTTAGAGGTTTCCGTTAGATGGCACACACTACAGTCTGAACATGGATAGTGCCCTATGATCGGGGGCAGACCCCATGCCATCGTGACCGAAGGGATTTTCAGGTTTGTCTTCTCTTTTGGACGAATATGAACCAAAGCATCCTTCAGGCTACGACCCTTTTTGAAGGAAAAGAGAGGTTTATCCCACTCCTTTTTTACTGATGTTATGATGCTCCAATGTTTATTTATTGTTTTTTTCATGATGTTAGACAGACCATTGAATGTAGTTACGCAGGTGAGAGGTACCGCCTCTTGATTGTTGATTTTCTCTTCCAGCAAGGCTTCTCTCGGCTGGTTTCTGGCTCTCTTAAAGCCTTTACTAAGGGTTGATGATGGATACCCCCTCTCTCTCAGTTTATCAGTTAGACCAGAGGCTTGTTCCTTGAAATCAGTTATTGTACTACAATTTCGTCTCAACCTCAGGTATTGTCCATAAGGGAGGTTCTCCTTTAGGGGGCGGGGATGAAAACTACTGAATTCTAATAGATTGTTCTTAGCTGTTGGCTTATGGTGAGTTTTAGTGGTTAGACAGGTGCCGGTCACTGAAATAACTACATCAAGAAAGACGATGTCTGTTTTGCTTGTGGTGTTAGTAAGCCTCAGGTTGTGGTCAAGGGTGTTGATCCACAGCAGAAAGGACTTAAAGTCATCATCACTGCCTGTCCATAAGAGCAGAATGTCGTCTATGTAGCGCTTCCATAAAAGCATTGAAGATCTAAATTCCGCGGTTTGTGGCAGGATGTATTGAGCTTCAAAATCAGCCACATAGAGCCCCGCCACGCTAGGGGCAAAAGTACTGCCCATGGAAGTCCCAGAGCATTGGAGGAACAGCTTGCCCTGAAGGAGAAGAAATTCTCCTTGAGTGCAATTGTTGCACATTCAATAATGAACTCCTTAGGTGTTTGGAACTCCCATTCAATTGAGTTGAGTGCCTTCCCCAGGACTTTGATGGTATCGTCCTGGGGGATGCTCGTGTATAGACTTTCAACATCCAAAGTCACTAGAGTAACTGAGTCTGCTTCGAATGTGATGTCTGTGAGGAGACGTAGTAGACTCTTCGTATCTTTTAGATAAGAAGGAGTGGCTTGTACTAGTGGCTTTAGGAACTGGTCACAGAAACGCGACAAGGGCTCCAAAAGGGAGCCTATCCCTGATACTATGGGACGACCAGGTGGTGGCAAACGATTTTTATGCATCTTTGGCAATGTATAAAAATATTGGATGATGTTGCTGTTTGTGTTCAGAAATTCTGCTTCATTTTTGGAGAGATATCTTCTTTCTTCAGCCTGTCTCACCAGGGTGGTGATCCTTTTGGTAAGGGCAGCAGAGGGATCAGACATCAGTGGAGTATAGTTCCTATTGTCTCTCAAAAGGTCTTCACATGTTTTCTCGTAATCAGTGGTACTTTGTATGACGATTCCTCCACCTTTATCCGCCGGTTTGATGGTTACTGAGGTGTCATTCTGTAGTAGGTGAAGTGCTTGGTATTCAGCTGTGGTGAAATTGCCAAACGTTTTGGGATTTTGGCTGGACTCTAGATCTTTGAACACTGCCTGTTCAAAAGCGGTAATAGCTGCAGGTACAGCATGTGGAGGAGGGGTGAATGTAGAGTTGGGTCTCAGCCCAGTGTCACCCTTCCTAATAGATTCATTGGGGTCTGTTTTTCCTTCAAAGAATGCTTTCAGTTTCAGCTTGCGGAAGAATCCCGCAAGTTCGCAATGAAGTCTGAATTTATCCGGTCTTGCCGTTGGGACAAATCCTAGGCCTTTTTCTAAGACCTGGGTCTCAATTGGTGACAAGACTCTTTCGGACAAGTTAGTAACCAGGCTCACAGTCCGCTCGTTCCTGGTTGTTGAATGTTGCTGCGGGTGTGGTTCGATACAGGGTCGTCCTCTTCCCAGGAGACCCTGTTGTTGCCTCTCCTCTTGCCCCGTCCTCTCCGGCCGCTCTCTAAAAAAGGCGGTCTGTATTGGCTGTAGAAGTGGACCGGGGGCATAAAACCTGGGTTCCAACCCATGAAGGGGTACTGGGGTTGTTGGTAGGGGTAGGGAGGTGGGCCCAAATCCATTTGCGGTTGCTGCCATTGCTGATGGTGATTCGAGTTCCCCGATCTCCCTCTATTGTTCCTGTTACCACGATTACCTCTTCTACTCGTTTTCTGGAAGGAACCACTGCTTGACCCGCTAGTGTTGGAGGAGTCATCATCCGATTGGTCTGATTTATTTGCATTTCTAACCGGGGGGACAAAGGTCGCTGCGGAGTAAGGATAAATTGTTTCAAAAGCAAATTTCTTTTGATCCTTTTGGAGTTTCGTTGCTTTCGATTGCATTAGATTATCCTTATACTCATTCATTTCTTTGTTGAGTTCGTCCAACCTTTTCTTATATCCAGTTATTGTGGCCTTAAAGTGAGACTCAGTCTCTCTTATTTCAATCATCAGTGCCTCTGATAGTCTGAGCGCTGTTTTTATGATTAGGACGAGCCAATCACGCGTGCAATGCCACGCGATCATGGCCCAATCTTTTCTGAAGGTTGCATCATTGAGGAAAATGCGCAGGGCGTTGGTGACTAATAAGCCCCTCGGTGCTGTGTTTGAAATGAGGTATTGTTTCAAGATAGTACCGTGTAGGATAGTGCGGATGTATTCGCGCTTTTTCTCTGTAAGATTCTCCCACTCTGTGGTGTTAGCTATGGCTTGGGATATATGAGGGTCTGCGAATAGAGTGGGATCGGACATCAGAGCCTCTACTTCAGATTCCGAGTATGTCAAGCCTAGGTTCGCCATTGTGAGACCAGTAGGGATGTAACTCCGCCAGAGCGATCGGACCAGAAACCATTACATCGAGCTAAGTCTAACCTGATTCCGCATAGTTCTAGCCTTTTCTCTTTATTTTTAGGATGTGCCAGGGACGCTCCACCCCCCCCCCCCCTCCTGAGACCCATGGTGCAGTTAGCGCCGTATTTTAAAGTGAGATATGTTGATATTCATGTAATCCTTTAATTGGGGGTCACAGACCTTTGGTCCATTGATCCCTTGGAGCACACATATCGTGTTTTAACCCATCATTAAGCCACTCTGTGCTTTTTAATATAAACACCCTTTTCACCTCACTTCCCAGAGCTAGAGGTATCATCCCTATCAGGTTTGTGGATGGTGTTAATTCTAGCGTTTTATGGGAACACATTCAATGCCACTACTATGGAGCACCATGGACAAAAAACGCTATGGCACAGCTTTACAACTAATTGTTTGTATGTCTTGTGTGTTTGTTTGTTTTTTGCTCCGCAGGTGCAGTGAAACTCCATAATTAGGAGTATTTTTGGAATGAGCATCTCGCTCTTCCCCCCTTTTTTTGCACTTTATCACTTTTTGTAGTTTTTCACTTTCACGCCCCCAGGTTAGGGTGGACGATTAGAAAGTCCATACCGCCGGGGTTTATTTCTGTCCTGACGAATGCCTAGGTAAACTGAAACCTCTTGTAAGGCTGAAACATGTTGACTGACTTAATTCTGAATTAACCATCCATTACCTTTGGCACTAAAATTCAGACACATAAATCTTTTATTCGTGTCCTAGGGATCATTATTAAAAATGTTTTGTAGATACCCTTTAGACACTTTTTACGTTTAAGTTAACCTCACAACACGCCCATTTCACACAACCAGCTCCGCAGTCTTCTGGCGTCGTAGCACACCAAAGAGGCACTCGGCCTCTTTGGTGGGGCGCAATGATGAAGCATGACACTGACCAGGTCGGTGTGTGAGGGCTGTCTTCTCCACCCAAATAGGGTGTGAGTTCCATGAGTTGTTTTGCTCCATCTACGTGGCTGTTAGTTTTTGAAGCTTCAACCTCTCTTTTTTTGGTTATCTATATTAAATCGGGGATCAAGAGAGTGTTCCTGTTTTTCCCTGTCTCTCCCATTGTTTTCTTGCATATTGTGGATAACCAAGAACATAGAGGGGCATGAAGTCCACCCATTGCTTTCCATTGGTTGACATTCTGCCACTGTCATTTGCCTGCTTCTGATTTGTGTTCCAGCTTGTCAATCTTGTGTTTGACTATCCCATGGAGCATTGCCTCTTTACAATCTCTTTAATTGGCTAGCATTGCTGCTTCCACTGCTTGCGTTTCAAGCACAACTTGTGTGAAGCACTCCATTAAAGTTGTGTGTTTTCGAGCTGTCTCCTTTGTGTACATCTCTCCACATGTCATCTGTGTTGTTCTTTGTCACCTAATTGTTTCTCCCCACCCCTCCCTCTTGCCCGTTTGCTTCCCTCCATTGCTACTGCCACCCACGCCCTTTGTGTTATTGTCACCCAACCCTCATGTTGCTTTCACTTCCACCCTTCTACCCTGCTGTTTTCCTATCTCCTCCAGCCCTTCCCGCATCTCTTGCTTTTGCACTCCTTTTTTAGGTTGCTACAGTGTTACCCCCCGCCCTCCCCATTTTTCCTTCACTCTTTGCACAGATTCACTTCCGTGTTGCTTTTCCACTCTCCCCACCCTTCACTGTGTTGCTTCTGGTCCTCCCACCCACCCGCTTAAAAAAAATGCTTTTGCACATTTTCTTTTCTCATTAGGTATTGCTCTACCTCGGATTGGTAGCTAAAACAGAAGAGAAACACGTGCGTCATTTTGTAGGCATGCACCTGAATGGTGAGAGGCTACAAAATGATGAGGGTGGCCCATGGAGGCTATGCAACATGGCTACAATTATTGGCAAAGCCAATAGTTCACAAAGGAGAGATCTATTGGCGTTGCCACTGCTTATTTTTTGTTGTTGAGAGTTTCCTGTCAAAAGAAAACAGAGACATTTCCGATCTCACAAAGGCTCATTTAAAACTGTGGCAGCAGAGCCATCCAACCACTTTCTAGTAAACCCTATGCCACCAGGGACAGGCAGGCCTCTTATTTTACCTGAAATTTCCCTGGTGGGCTGGGACGCTTGCTGGCCAGTTTTGAAATCCCAGGGCTGACCCTTTCACTTTCCTTAACTCATCAAGGTTAATTGCAGCAGTCATGGGGAAGCTTCAACCCAGAGAGGAAGGCAGGGAGGGAGGGAGGGGGAAGGCAGCGAGAAAGTGATCAGAGATGAAGAAGAAAGAGAGGAGAGGAAAGAAGGAGAGAAAGAGATAGTTACAGTGAGAGAGAGAGAGAGAGAGAGAGAGAGAGAGAGAGAGAGAGAATGGCTTAAAGGAAAACGAGCGACTGCATGAAGAAACAAAGACAGTGGGGTTGGTTTGAGCATTTTAGCCAGGGCTGTTATTGGCTCACCTGGTTTGGCCCTTTCTGCCACGGTTGAAGAGGAAGGATCCTTGCATTTAAAGTTTCCCTCCACGAAGGTGTTTTTTTCTTTTCTACCAAGGTGGCTCCTGATAGCATGCGACAAGCCGCTACTGGAGAAAAACTCCTTAAGGGTAATTGGTGAGAGTCTCCCATGCCTTAATTGGCAGCCATTCCCAAGCTATTTCAGGCGGGCTCACCACCGCCTGACTGTACTCCTCAAGACAGAGATTGCAGTGGCCCTGGCATCAGGAAACCCAGCATCCTCCACCCTCACATTAACGCGGGAAAGTAGAGCTGGCCAGGAGGACTGCTCTCATGCTTTACTTGGGATCCAAACTAACCCTGGGTAGGAACTCCACTCCGCTGGCGGATCTTGCAGGTTTTTGCATACTCCACGTTTCGCGGAGAACGCGAAGTTCATGCAAAACTTCTGACTCCGCAGTGGAGCGGACCCTCCAGCCTCCACCCCCTCAATAAATATTTTATAAAATAAAAATGAAAATTAAGGTTAATAAACAACACTTCCCTTTATCGCTGTGTCACCGGGCTGCCCTCCTCCTCCTTGCCATGTTCCTGCAGAATCCCCTACGTCAGACGTACGTCATGGTAGGACTGCACATGCGCACACAGTCCTACACGACATATGTCTGATGAAGGGGATTCTGCAGGACCATGGCGAGGAGGAGGAAGGCAGCCGGGAGACGCACGTTAAAGGTAAGTGTATTTTATTAGCTTTAATTTTAATTTTAAATTGTCTAAAATATTTTATGAGGGGGGGTGGAGGCGAAGAGCGGAGTTTTTGCCAAATTCGTGGAGCTCCACGTAGAGCAACTCTGCGTGCTCCGCCAGGGGTTAACCCAAACTCTAAACAAGGCCTTAGGCATAAATTATTGTTTGATGATTGCACTCTGTCCTATGCTTCCTTGGCAGTGGCAGTACTAGCAATATCATCACATTGTTTAAAAAACAAAGACATTTAATCTGAAGCATCCTAACACGACTCTTAAGCTCAGAGCTCAGAAAGTTGCAACCAACCTCTTGGCTGGTTTACAATAAACAAGCTCCACATATGTCTTGTGATTAGAACTTCTCTATCTATATGCAACAGAACAACTATCTGATTTGTTTTGTTTAATGTTCAAAATACACCAAAAATATGGTATTTGTTAATTACTCTAAGTACTTCTCAGAAAAGGTGGAACTAACCCTTCACACAGCATGGAGTAATTGTCATCACCTTAAGGCATTCAACCACTTCACTGTTTTTCAGACCACGAGCATTTCCCTTCACCCTCTCTTTGTCACTGATTGAACTCTCTCCTTGATCTCTTTGCAAATCGGTTTAGAGAACTACTTTGCTGACAAGGGCCTCCTTGAATAGAGATTTCATCTGCTATCTTCATTTCCTTGTCAGGGGTATTGTGTGAATCACAGCACTAAATGAGAATGTCCATCTTCTAGCTCTTAACTCTGCCTGCACCAATATATTTTAATTCGCCGTTCTCATTGGCATTGCTTTTAATTCATTTATCCTTTCTTTCAAATTGATTTCCAAAACATATTCAAGCACTGTAAATAGAAAAAATGGTATGTAAGTGTGCATTCTCTAAAGTGCATTCAAAGAAATTACTTAGAGCCAGAATACGAACTTGATTACTCTGTGCTTGTCCCTGGTGTCTGTCTTTGCAAGTATAATGTACAATTTTAGAAAAAAATACATTTATTGATAAGAGAGGCTTTTTATTGTGAAGGTCACAATATGTACTAATTGTAAAGACAATAACTGAGACCTGTAATGTGTAACCTGATATTTTTCATTTGAATTATATCTCCATGGGTTAGAAATTCTTTACTGTGAGTCCGTTACAAGTTTAAGTTAAGGCTGGACCATGACATGAGGATTAATCTAAACCCATTCACAATTTTCAGAACTATTTTAGCACTTACGAATGTTTTACGTTTCAGAGATTTTCCAAGGATGGTAATGACCACTGTTCCTCTTCTATTGACTGCGACACAGGTGTCTCTAGTGAGTCTCCGGCTCAGTGTTTGCTCTAATATCATATATTTTCAAATATTTATAATATTTTTGGGGAAATATATATATATTTTTTATTTATTACATTACTTTAATTACATATTTTTAGATTTATACCTTTTGATTTTTTTTGTTAACATTATTTTTGTAAATGTTTAAATTGTTAAATATTCTTATTATTTTTTAAACAAAATGCATGTGTATATTATTTCTATCTTTAGAGTACAATATTAGCTAAGCCATTTTTTATGTTATTGTAATGCTTACATTATTACATAGTTTTCTTGATTGTATATATGTTTGCTCATTTTCACTTTATTTTATTATTAATATTTAAAATTACATTATTTTACAAGTTGTATATTTATTGATGTTATATTTGTAATATTTATATGTGTATATATTCTTTAAATATATATATATATATATATATATATATATATATGTATATGAAAATTAAAGAATTGATTAAACTTTATATTATTTTGAACTAATTAACTGTTTTAAATAAATTACTTTAAAGGTGATACTTTAAAGGTGATATTTATTAAAAAGGTGATAGTCCTACCTGTTTCTAGTCGATATTATTTTCTACTATATTTTTTAGATGTTATTTTGAGTGTACTCATTATAAGTATGATATTATGAAAAACATATTTTTGACACGACATTTGTGTTCTGATATTTTTGTACACAATACTTTGCAAGGCAACCCCTGTGGATGTGCCAATTAGCAGGTTGTACACAAATCTTTCAGTAGGCTCCAGGGCTTTAGATGGAATGAATAATGGGAGGGTCTCTAAAAGGGGGTGGTAAAATGATTGAAGGGGTGTGGCCAACAGAATTATGGGCACAACCTAAATCATGAGAACTGGAATGGTTTGCTTAAGAAATGAAGAACAAAGGATAATAAAATAATGAAAAACACAAATGTGCATGTTTAAAACAATAGTGGTGTAGGCAGTGGGTAACGGCACAGCCTGCAGAGGTTAAATGGCTGTAGCATGGCAGCCTTTCAAAGAGATGCTATGCTGCTTCATATTAAAGAAATGAGATTTTGTCCTTATCATGTTCAAACATAATGTTTGTTGCACAGTTTACATTTACATTCTGATCCTGACCACATCTGATACCGAGTACACATTGTCCCTGGGCGTGCATGCAAAAGGCAAGGGGATCCCAGGGGAACGCCTTAATACTGATATTTACTTAACGACATGTGCTATTGCTATAAATAGCATGCACGCATCAGTGTACTGTGTGTTGAAAGCAAGCCTCCATCTCATTGTTGAGTGTGGTGTTGGTGCCTGACAAACTCTAAGCTAACCAGCGTGCCTTTGAGCAATGGCAGTGCCAGTCAATGAATACATAATCATAATATGTTGACAATGAATGCCCTCAGACTAGCCTCTCCTCCATGCCATGTAGATTACAATACAATCTGTGAAACTTCCAGAATCCTGACTCATGCCCGGCATAACTTGTTTCCTTGTGGTTATCTTTGGCGTATTAGACCTTCACTGCTCCACATCTGCCTAAGGCCTAACTGCAACCGTGTTTGTGATACGGCAATATCAGGTGCGCAGGAGGATGGAAAGGCCCGACAAAAAGGGGAATTGCAGGGTGGCGAAAGCATTACATAAAGTGGCTAGCTCCAGCCAAGTCCCACCTGTGACTCACATAATGCGGAGTCCCTTTCAGTTTCGAACACCGACATATCCAGCAGCAAAGAAAAGGTCATGGCATGTAGCAGGAGAGGTCGGGTCAACACAAAATCAAGCAGGGCAGCTGCAATTGGCAACAAAGTGACTCAAGTCATGCTGCTGATCCCAGGAGAGAAAAGAGGCACAGTTGGTCAGGACACCTTTAAAACAACAACCCACCTCTCACCATTACTTTTCGGGTTCCACCCCTAGGTTCATGACAGAAGTATTAGATGTGACTCGTAACAATGCGTGAGCCATCTTTGTTTAGCCTGCCCTCACCAGTCGGTATTGCCAGTGCATGGCACACAAATGTCGGGCTCGAAAACAGCCCGAAAGTGACCCATTTAGATGGCCTGGTTTTAAAACTGCTCGTGCCCGGCACTGACAGTACCCGGACCACTCAAAGATTTGGTAGGCTCTCTGTCCACCAAGCTGTTTTACATGGATGTTTTCTGTAATCATCCTTAAACATTTTTTTCTAGTTTTATATAGCACAAACTCAACCCGAAGGTATTGCAGCGCTTTATATGAGCACCAGTTATGTTACACAAGGAGCGCTTTATATGAGCACCAGTTAAGTTACACAAGGGCATTCATTTTTGGGGGCACGGGCGATTAAGTTATTTTCCCAAAATTACAGGATGTTGAACCCACGCTAAGACTCGAACTGGTTCCCCAGCTCCAAAGTCGGCAGCCCTGGACGTTACGAAACATCCACATTGCAAAGAGGTGCCCTTCACAAATGGAAGTGCTTTGATGGTACAAAGGCACGTGGCCCTGCTGCATCTACAATGAATGCACGATTCCCCCCTCGGGGTATTTGAGCTACAATCTGGGAGCTCCACTCTTATTCGCCAGTTCTGCCTGACCTGCCCCATCTGCTTCCACAATGCACCGGACGAGAGCTCGGTAGCCCACTCTGATGAGAGGCCCAATGAAAACATCTCGCGCTATACCTCCCTGGATTACGGAGCCACGCGCACCGTGTTCATCGTTCTATTTCCGACGCGGCACAATGGAAACTGTTCTCAGAATAGACGTCTAATTTCTGGACAGATTAAATGCAACCAAGCTACTTTGCTGTTCATTTATCTAATGCTGCTTAGCGGTGACGTCACATCCCCTTCAAAGAGTTCTGCTCCAGGAAATCAGCTGGTCAGACGGGGCTCCCACCCGAGGGCAGCGACAGCTGTTGTTGTGGACACTGCTGCTCCGTCTCAGGACATCCGGAAACGGAGACACTTTGTCCACAAATGCTGCCGATTACTCTTGAACATATTCATAGATCGGCAGCAGAAATGTGCTCTGCTCATCTACATCTCTCTTTGCTGCGGTTGCTTTCCCTCAGAAAGAAGGCCACCGCATTCGAAACAGCGCATTTTGTTAACACGCCATGTACGGGTGTCATTAATTACTTTATTTAGTAAATGCATCTACTCATTGATTAATCCCCAGTTTTTATTTTTCTAAAATTAATTAACACAACAAGTCTCAAAAGAGTTTGACTCGGGATCAAACTTTCAGTAACTACTCAAACCTGACGTGTTGTATTTTGCTTCTTCCTTGATGATGCGTGGTTACATCTCATTCAAAGGTAAGGAAATATCCGTGAAACAAAAAAGGGATTAGAAACAAAAACAAAGTAAAAACATACCAATAGCAAGAAAACCAAGGGAAAGAGTAAAAAGCTTGAAACCTAGGATTATGAACGAGGAATGAAAGCACATTTTGTGAATGTTAAATGCTTGTATTATTGACATTCTCCTGAAACGATATCGTGAATGAGAGAAGTAACATTGATCGACTTCTGAAGTGATCACAAATGTCAGCGCAGTCGAGCACTATAAGTTCACAACGGCTCTTACGAGGTGGGGCAATATATGAATGTACTAGTATTATACTTATCATTATTTTTTTTAACATACAAATTAGTGTTTGTATAGATACATTGAATAAATAATCAGTACATCATATTGGGCCTAAATTGTGTAACTGCTAAGTGAGCGGCGGGCAATTACCCCTAAATGTGCGAGCTCTTAGAGAGGTCTCTCGGTATATACCTAAGAAGGAACGCCCGAAAAGCCTGTACCCTTGTTCAAACCATGCCCCCTGCTCACTGGCAGTGGCGTGAGAATATACGCTTTAGCTTGTAAGCGTTTCTTTGTTTTTTAAACCATTGCAAGCCTTCACAAACTTGAACCGTTTAAAAAAGTGTCGCGAAAATTAACCCACTGCAGTAGGTTTCAAATGAAAAAAACAGTGCAAAATCCTACATTTCCTTTGAGAACTCTCCAGCAAAAAAAAAACCTAAGGGTCAATCGTATCTCTAAATTGTTTTCTTGTAGGAAATATTGATGTCATGCAAAGTTATGTGAAGTTGAGAAAGGCCCTCAATTTAAGGGTTTCAGCTTACCAATGCAGTATTTCCATTTCTGTAATTACAGATACCACATTCTTCGGTAATACCTAGAAGGGTGGGAATATCCTGGTATTCAGGCTCCACCTCTCACTGTCCCTAAAAAATAAGGAAATGCAGACTATATTCCGATCTCATGTTACCAGCCAAAATTGCATGACCCTCAACCTCAGAATGAAGGCCTAAGTGCATGCATTGGTCACCCATCAGCTAATATCGACGGGGGCGGAAGATTTTCTCCTGCTGGGAGAATTCTCAGACTTAGCCATTCTGGGGATCAGAGGTGATCTTCTGAAAACTCCTGACCCTTGCCCATTAATCCAGTGGGTCACAATTTTTCTATTCTTTTGAGTAGTAACAAAATGTGAATAATCATCGAGAAAGAGGGCTAGAATTCGGGATGTGATTGAAAAGTCCAGATTGTATTTTCTGGTTCTTTTAAACTACACATCTGTTTCTAAACATCTGTTTGATAAAAGTTGCAGTTCACCACCTTCACACTGTATTCTCAAGGTGGTAGGTGTTTGATGCTTCACCATCTGCAATAAAAGCACAAAGTAACACAATGATGAACAACACATAGCACACAGAGTGATCTTGTTCCTCAATATGATGACAGGCTCCTCTTTTGCTTTCTTTTCACACTGGGCCAGAAACACTAATCCATGACACTTAAAAGAGTGATAAGCAGCGAGTTACCCTTTTCCTACCTCATGAACATTCAGGATACAAGTTTGGCTGCACAACTCAATGTGCACAAGTGAAAATTCATGGACACAGGTCTTTAGTTGCAGCATCCTGCATAAAAACCACTGATAGGGATAAGGACCACAAATCCCCAGATAGGGGTGTGTTGCCAGTCTATATTTAAGAGACTACAAAGAGGTACATGGAATTTGCTGCCCGCTCCAGACAAGAGCATGATTCAGAGTTTGGTGGTGACTGATTGTCGCCAAATTCCTTTGCAGCAAACTTAGCAATAAATACTGCACACAGAACCTGTTTGGGCTACCTGATTCGTATGTCCCAGTGGGCCGCTTTGAAATAGAACATTATCACAAGGTTATTGGAGGAAGAGGAAATGTGCACTTGTAAAGGAAAGCTTATATTCGGAACCTCATTCACTTGTCTGCAGGTTGGCCACCAAACACCTGCGGTAGCCTATTCCTGCCCAACAGTGGTCATCCTGCTACATCTACAGTTTCCCTGCCTGTTTGACAAAGAAGATATGCCAACAATGCTTTGGGCAAAAAGGCAGGAGCACTATGGACAAACCTAAACTAATCTCCTGCCAAACATATCATGGCAGCTTGGAGACCTTCTTGTCAGTTTTTATTAGGGGTGGTCGTACCTCCGTGGAGGTACATAAAAGCTCTGCAAGATTCCGTGGAGTTCCTTGAGCGGCGGAATTCGGCACATTGTGCTGCTCACGCTGGTTTGTAGTGCCAGGAACTTGTTCTGCACTATAAAATAAGCGCAAACAGCACCACATGGCACACCACAAGGTGCTGCCTTTTTCTCCCACTCAAATAGATTTTTTAACTTGAGAGGCAGCTTTCTCAGTGTGACCGGTGGCGACCTGCCATGACAGCCCGCGTTGAGAAATCTCACCGGGAGGCGTTCTAGCGCTCAATTTTCTCGCTCGCGCTTGCCACCGTAATGTTGGCAATCCACTTGCGAGAAAAAATACTGCTAAGTGGTGCTTGGCAGAGTTTTTCCAGAACTCGGTGCTCCAAGTGGAGCGTGGAGTGGGAAAAACTATGCAAACTCTGCAGGCGGAGTGGAGTTTATCACCCATCACTATTATTCATGCGTTTCAAAGAACAGAAGTTGCTGAAATACAAATATAACAATGTCTATGATAATCTGAGAGTATTGTACCTTTCTTGGCATGGGGGTGCTGGTTACGGAAAATGATGGCAGGAATGGTACTTTTCTCACCAGCAGACGGACGGCTGTTTCTGACATTGGTGCTGGCTGAATCTTCGCTGTCAGAAACACAGC
Organism: Lissotriton helveticus; assembly: GCF_964261635.1. NCBI lineage: Eukaryota > Metazoa > Chordata > Amphibia > Caudata > Salamandridae > Lissotriton > Lissotriton helveticus. The sequence goes on from NC_136063.1 coordinate 554,535,062, forward strand.
AGTTCCCCCCATCCCTAACCAAGATGGGGAAGCTAGGACTTTGCAAACTGGCACCTGTCGATTTGTGCTGCTCCATTACTGCCTACCTATAGCTGATGCCCTTACAAATAAACAAGAGTACAGAAGGGAACAGGGACTCAAGTCCAGTAATGGATTCAGAAACAGTGCTCATGTCGCTTTGCAGCTTGAGAGTATAGGCAAATTAGCGGCTCTTTGTGATCCTCATCACACTGGCCTGAATATTTAAGGCACAGTAGTTCTCAATAATTGCATAAATGTGGCAGAAGACATTAATCCTATTCCACTACAAACTGCATGACACATTTGGCTGCAGAACACTATTGTGGAGAAGCTTAATTAGAGAAATAATAAAATGCAACTGAGCTGATATTCATCAGCGCGCTAAGCAAAATGCCCAATTATAAAAAAGTAAAAACAAAGGCATGCAACATCACTTCTTGGCAGCTTCATGTCTAACTGCGAAGTATACACATAAATAATAACGACCGGTTGCTGAGATATTGTTTATCTGACGTTTGCAGTAAAATAAACAAAAAGAAGCTGTAGTCCAAAGGCAAGGACAATAAATATCCAGTGTAAAATAGGGCTTTGCGGGGGAGCGGCCAGCCTGCTTCCCCCGGGGGTTTTTGGGGCCCCAGGAGGGGGGGTGGGGGGCTGAGAAGCTCAGAGCCAGCAATTTCAGGGCTGGGTCCCTTTAAGGACAGTCGTCGGGTTGGGCTACGTTGGGCTGGTTGGGCTCCTTTTGGGCTGGTGGTCTTTATAGCCGGACATTTTGTGTTGCTTGTCACCATTTTGGTGGCAAGTGACACAGCAGCCGGGGGGGGCATTGTTTGTGACCGTTTTTCCCGCCCTCCCGCCCTATGTTTGGCGCTTTTGGTCACTTTGTCTTTTTGGGGGTATGGGTTTTTGGCCGGTGTAGAGTGAATTTTGGTGTGGGGTTTTCTTGGGAGCCGGTGCATCATAGGGAGTTGTGCTGTAAGGGTTTCCGTGTCGCTGGAGCAGGTGCTGGGTGTGTTGCTCGTCGAGGGGCGCTTTCCTAGTCCATGGTGGGGAAGTCAGGGTAGGAAGGCCTGGGGTTGTCTACAGGAGGGGGGGAGTTTTACAGGAAAAGTTATTTAGTCAGGTAGTTAGGCACTGTGCAGTTTGGTATATTGTGGTTATGTTGTTCTTGGGGGAACCATGTTAGGGGTGGGGGTGGGGGATGTTAGGCAGTTCATATTTAGTGAGGTGTCGTTTTGTACGGCACAGGCCAAGGGTTGTTGTGTTTGTAAGGTGCACCTGCTTCCAATAAAGTGGCCTTTGTCACACCTTAACCTGTGTCTGTGGTCGATGCTGTCTCACCCCCCCCCCTCTGCCGATGGCCCCAAAACGCAGGAAAGAACAACGCCTCTTCAGACTTGGTACCATCGCCTGTCACACCATAGTGGCTATGCTCACACAGACTCCCGGTAAGGGGCCAATATCACAAGGTGATATCATACTGATTTATACATTTGTGATGACACATTGATTTATACACTTGTATGATTTATTGTTTCTTTATAATGTGTGTTAGTGATGCAAAGCGGTCTGACATTCTACATCGGGATGAGTAGCACAATTAAAAACATAAAAACAAATAGTAAATGCTATTTAAATCGTTGCTATTGTATTTACGCATACAGACCAATACATCTTACATTCTTACAGTGCATGCATTAGCCTCTTACATACAGGGGTCGAACAAAGTCAACCTCCCTCCAAATCTTAGCTTCGATTTAGCACTTGTGAAGTGAAAACAAGCTGTGTGCCTTTGTTTCCTTCCATTGCATTGGCATCTAAGTGTTAGGCTCTAGATAGCTCCCAACCAGGCTGAACGAAAGGAGGGACTATGGCCCTATAAATGGTGTCTTTGTTTAGGGCCACGCTGGAAGTGAAAATTTGAAAGATCCTTCACCGTCTGCAGGCTGCTGCTCAGCACAAACAGCAGCCAAGAGGCGGGTACTGCGAAATGTGTCCTGGTGTTGGCAAATTACTATGGGAGAGATGCAGCATATTCCTCTGGTGCCAGCCATGGATCTAGCTCAATAATAGTTGCCAAACCCAGGATCCGGTTGGAACTCCCTCATTTTCTGCACTGTCTATGGGGCAAGTGTGTGCTGCATATTGCGAACCAACAAGCCTTGAGGTGGTAAAAGGAATACAAGTCCCAGTTACAGCAAGATACTGGTAACCCCAGGCAAAACCTAGTCATTCTGTATTTGGGTCTCTGTGAATGTAACTGCTGTTCTCATCTAAGCTGCATCAATTTTTCTCAGTTATCAGTTATTTATTGACTGATTTATACCGCGTTAGAGATCAACAATATATAATATGTACAAAATCAGTACTGTGTTTAAATATAGTGGTAAACTTCTTTAAAACAATTGTAAAACAGATTTTTAAAATATATACAAGTTATAACATACAAGTTAATTTGGAGGTGATTTAATCAAATCAGATTATTAGTACTGAATACATTATATATTTTCTTTTGTCAATTTATTAATTATATGTAATGTGTGTTATTGTTATGCACATGAAATTGTAATTTAGCTGTTATTTTACAATAGTTCCTAGATTTGGAGGTTTTACATGCTACTAAACATGTAAATCTATAAAAAGACATCCGTATGAAAAAAATAACTAAATATGCACCATTTTAAGAGGCTCTCAATAATCGCCGTTAAGGTATCCAGCTACTACAGTCGATGGGCCTAAACCCAAAGAGACTCCACTCTCTTGCCCCTCTTCATGGTGTCCCCCATATAAACAGCTTTAATGCCCACTTGCAAGTGTACGCTATATATAACTGCAAAAAAGTACCAAATGTACACTGTACGCATGAACCAAACTTGTCTGAAAAGCGCTAGCCGCTATGAGCTCTGACTGTCAATGGCAAGTGTACTCCAGCGCTGCAGCCTTACACTCTAATTTGCCGTGTAACAGTTCCCATCATGTCGGGGGCTCTAGACGTCAGGCCATATATCACTTTTTTCCTGTCACGCTGCCAAAGTTAGAGTGTAAAGGTGCAGCAGCAACCTAGCGCTGGAATACACTCACTGTTGTCTCTAGAGCCCCTCTGAAAATGTTGTATTCAGCAGCATATGCGCTGCATGTACCCAAACTCTACCCCAGAGCCCGACCCCAACGAGAATCTAGGAGTACCGGTACTCTGACACTGAGAAGGGCCAGTACTCAGTACAGGTGAGCACCAGCCCATTTAAAGCACTGTCTACTCATACCTGTTTAGGATGCCGGACCACCTTACAGCACATACAGAATATACAGAGACAAAGAATCATACATGTGTACATCATTCATTAGAAAATGTTACGTAAGACAATGAGGGTTATAAGGTGTAGGAATCACATGTCATCCATAAGTGTGAGCAGTATATTTTAAGAGTGCTTGGTCTGGAGCAGGGTTCTCCAGTGTCGGTCATGGAGAGTCGGATCCATGCCGATTTTTAGCATATACATATTTAGATAAATGTCGTTATCTTAAAAATCTGGCATGGATCCGGCCCTCTAGGACTGACATTGGCAAACCATGGTCTGGAGAACCTCAAACTCAGGGTTTATTACGTAGCATAGTGGTTGGGGTTGACTTTACTAAAAAAGAATGTATTTCTGCCCTAATGAACCTTTTTTAGCAATATTAACACAATGAATGACTATGGGAAAATATAACATTCTAACCTATACCATGCAGTTTGCATGCAGCTCTTTGATGACAGTTCATAGGTCACTGTGCTGTATTAGGATTGTCACTTATGAACTGCAAGTAACAAAAGGATGTCTGTGACAAACGCAGTAACCTAGTGCACTATCCACTTACAATACAGTTCTGTGATCCTCATGGTACAGGTTCTTTGCAGGAGGCATATTAACCCTCTGCACTACCTTATGATGAGTCAAAACTGTCACTAGATGAAACTTTGATCTCCCTCCACCAAGAGCTTTATTCACCAGCGTTATCTTAAAATTTTTACTGTTGCCTGAAAACTGCTGGAAACACAAGGAACTCTGAAGCAGATGCTTTTAAATGCATTCATTATTTCTACACACAGTGGCCCCGCGGTCAGCGTCAGATGTGGCTGCACCAGTCGCACCACGTTAAAGCCTGCCCAGTTGCAAGGTGCGTATTTACTATTCCCATTTGATGACTTATCATGTTGGATGAGGCTCAACTCACCAACTAGATCACCCCTAACCAACCAACTTTGGATGTCTATGCTGTCACCTTTGAGTGTATTTTCAGGTCGGTTGTTTACAGGAATCACAGGAATTAGTACAGCGGTGAGCATATTATGTGTTGCTCGACCAGGCTGGTTACTATTTTTTTTTAAACATTTATTTATTTATTTAGAAAGTTTTATAGAGCGCGAACAAGATCCTCATGGATATCAGAGCGCTTTACACACATATGGGGTAAAAAGACACAAAGAGAAATCATTAAAAATGCAATCGCAGATTCAACCATTGTTGCCAACTTGATGTCTTTCTTGAGTAGGACTTACTTTGAGGAAGCTGCTGAGATATGCTGCTTAAACTTTACTCTTCTCGAACTATTGCGTCCGTATTTCTGAGCAAGTCTTCATGAATTAATTTCCTGGTGATCTTTCACCATGTGTGTAGAAGGCTATTCCATGCATGTATCACCACCTTCATAAAATATCTTTAAATATTTTATATTCATGTCACAAGCTTTTGATCTAAGAGTAAACTTCCACTGAAAACTGCCCCCACCTATTCTAATGTATTTAGCTCCTATTTCCATCCATAAACTTTCAGAGGTCCATCATTACCCTCATCAGAAATATGGCCCCCAGAACTTAAAACAAAACTCTACTCGAGGCCTCCATAGGGAAAACACAACTTTCTTCATTCCTCTCATAAATCTAGATCAAATGAGTATTAGGAATGTCTATTGAACTACAAGATGCGTTATCAATCGGTAACTTTCTAATTGATACATCATTTTCAGTAAAGAGCACGTCTAAAATCCATGACTGACTGACCATCTCTAGTAAATTGGTGCTGGCAAAGGAGTATCCCTATGATTTTTTTTTTACTGAATTTTATATGGCGCAAACTTGACACGGAGGTATCGGGTATCAGAGCGCTTAACATAGCCCAGTTGCGTTACATGAGGACACATTCATTTTTGTTAGGCACGAGGAGATTATCAGCTAGATTCATCATTATCCAGTTTTGCGAGTCCTTAATAGCGATTCATAAGGAATCGCTATTAAGGACTTGCAAAACGGGATTCATGTAGGAATTGCAAAAAATATCGCGATTCCTACATCTTCCTTATTTGCGATTAGCAAATTGCTAATCGCAAATAAGGAATAACTAAAAGGCCAATAGGAATGAATGGGGAGTTATTCCTTATTTGCGATTAGCAATTTGCTAATCGCAAATAAGGATGCGATTTCAAGGGTGCCAGGGGTGTCCAAAGGACAGCCTGTAGCACCCCTGAAAAGCAAATGTAGCCAGATGTTGCGCACACACATGTCCAAAGGACATGTGTGTGTGTAACATACCACTCAGAAAAATGCACTAAAGTGCATTTTTCTGAGTTTTCGCTATTTACCACGAAGTCTGACTTTGTGGTAAATAGCGGCCAGAATTGCGAATTCGCAAATTGAAAATGGTTGATGAATTGCATTTAAGGAATCTCAAATAGAGATTCCTTAAATGCAATTCCTCGCAAATATGCGATTTTGCAATTAGCGATTTTTGCATTTGGGATGATGAATCCCAAATGCAAAAATTGCACTCGCAAAGGGCCAGATTCTCAGAATCTGGCCCTTTGCGAGCCGAATTTTCTTTGATGAATCTAGCTGTAAGTGATTTGCCCAGAATCACATGATGTTCAGCGTCATTGCCGAGACTCAAACCTGGTTCCCCTGTTTCGAGGTAGACCGCCCTAGCCGTTAGGCCAACTCCTCTCCCCGTATCCAGTGTGGGTGACAGGTTGCATCCTTTTTGAGAATGCTCACTAGAGATCAATTCTGTATACATTTTCTTCACCAGGGCCGGTCTGTCTACTTGGCATGTGTACATATGTTAAGTAGAGAGGATATACTGGCATAAGCTGTGGCCCCCGCGGCTAGCGTTAACCACTTTGAAATTGAGAAGCCAGGTTTGAATCTTGGCATCAGCTAAACATCCTGTGACTCTGAGGACATCACCTAATCCCTGCATGCCTAAAGTAAAGAAAGAAATATGTAATGGAATCTGCTTCAGTTCTAAAGTGTCCTAATGCCCTTGGGCCAAGATCACATATATAAAACTGTCAACAAATTTCTCTTCTCTCTCTCCACCCTGTGTTCACATTAACAGAAAATGCGCAGCCCCCTTGAGAATAGCATTATATCAAATAAGCAACAAATTACATGATATAATCCAATTTGTATATGTGGAAAAATTCTCATAGCAATGTGGTTTAACGAGCATTCTGAGCATCTCAGGGAGGATAGCATGAGAATTAATAGATTATCATCCACAGTGAAGTGGTATCTATAGTTTGTGTGTGACATATATCGACAGCCATATTCTGTCTGACCTAACTATGATATAACTTACCCTGCTGAAGAAGCACATACTCTCTACCTGCCTAGTGTAAGTGACCGGTAGAGAGTATATTTAGAAACACAAACAGGAGCAGCAAAACCAAGTAAAAAGTATGTTGCGAAGGAAGATAAACCAAAGTTGTGATACACCTCATACACTGCCTAATGTGAAGCAAGAACTTCTGTGCTCTATAGTGATAAATACTATTCAGAGGAAGAGGCTTGTACTGAGGATTCATCTGAAATTATCGGCAGTGATATCAATGGCTCAATGAGATTGCCAAACGTCAGATTCACACAGCACACAGTACAATATTAGTCAAGTAATGCACAAATGCCACCCCCTATGTCAAGGTCGTCTTCTTTGGAAAGGCCAGTCTAGTCTTAAGACCACAAGACTAGCGAGTGTGGCATGATCCCGATACTGACACAATCTGAGACCAGAAGCTGAATTGGCCAAGACTCCTGATGCATTTGATGGTCTCGTAATTAGAGAACATACATTTATGGGAGTTAGTAAGGGCAATGTAAGCTATCAATGATATTTTTCTTTATTTTGGTCTCGATGAACACCTACTGCAGGGGTAAATCCAGCATATGTGACAAGCACTTATCCATATGCTTAGAGGCAGCCCAAGTGTTGTGCAGGCAAGTTAGTGGTTGTGCTGAATACATGAGACTGGGCATTGAAGGAAATATGTGAATGCATTTTAGGAACACTGAGAAAGGTGTGCTTGCTTCCTGTGAGATTTTGTCAACAAAGATTATTGAAGTACTTGAAACTAGACTGGTGTATCTGAACTCATTGTGGTAGTGTAATAGTTTACAAAGCTGTCTTCAAGGTGGAATATCCCTGATGCCTTCTGATCAGTATCTCAAAACCAGTAACAAGACCTATGTCATTTCACATCTGTTTATATGCTGCGAAGAAACAAAGTTTAGAAACATACCACTGTTTACATACGAAAGGAAGCCACAACTAGCAAACAGTTTTCAGCATTAGAAGCCTGACGATATCAACGGGAATATTGCTTCTGGTTGTATTGATTGGGGCTGAATCAGAATAGAGCTAACATTTTGCCATAATGCAACTGTACACAAAAATAACCAATTGAAACGTCTAGCTCTAATGACCATAATGCTGCTAAAGAAAAAATAGAAAAAGAAAACTGAAGCACTGCCTTACAGGGGCACACACCTGAAAATGGAGGAACATAAGGTAAACAGGGCTATGAGAGTCCTCGTTACTATCTGTAGTTTGCACTCCTTGTTCTTCTCCCAGCTCCTCGACAGGATGCAGGAGGATGTTAAACGGCTAAAGGGGCTGGGGGAAAGGGGAAAGGGACAAGAGGTCAATAGGGGTCAGGTTCTGCAAGATATAAATTTCTGTACCCCTGGCATTTTTGTAAATTCACGTCCGTGGCGTTCAAACTCTCCTTGTTTCTAAGTATCCAATGAAATATTCATTGATTGAGATTTCAGCCACAAGGCATTCATCGCAATCTGGTAAAAAAAAGTAACAACCCTCTTGTCCCCGTGACACCTCGTCTTCACCTGAATCCACCCCAATGACCGTCTTTCATCATAGCTTACAGAATCGGTTTTCCGTAGCATGAAAAGATACAGGAGACCCGGACCTGTGTGATGTTGCGTGTCACCTCAGCCAATGTGATATTTCATACTGATTGTATAAAATTCAGTTTGAAGTTTCAAATCCCTACTTGTCATATATGCACACTTTTGGATTAACACGTAAAAAACGATAATGCATTAGCTTTCAAACATAGCTGCCTCAGCCTTCAACAACAATCAGTCAATGTTAATATCCTTTTGACAAACAAACAATGCCCAGAGCAGGCAAACGTAAAGTAGGAAAGAAGAAGGGTTGCCTGCCATGTTCAATGAGGTCTGTTTAGCCATTCTGAAGCCTCAGCAAAGCAGACATGAAAATTGCACTCAGCAAGAGATAAAAATAACATTGGAACATTAAGGATCCCATACAGAAATTGACCTGAGAAAGGAAACCAAATAAATACAGTCAAACGAAACAGCTCAAAAACAAATCGAGCTCCTACACATTAATTAGAGAAAGTAGTCAACAGAAACTGCATTGCAACTCAATTTAACATGAATGTAGCACATACTATTCTAGGGTCTCTGTTGCTTCCCATATCAAGTACATTCATCCTTTGGTATCATAGATAGCATAGGTGTCAATATAAGTAAACCCAGGTTTCTGTGGAGAGAAAAACGCCAGGATATCAGCCAATGGATTTCCAGTATGGGAGTGTGGCGTGTCCCGGTATGCAGGATGAACAAAGGCTCACTGAAAGCTTTGTGGGGTAAAGTATACTTTGTCCCGGTATGCAGGGTGAACAAAGGCTCACTGAAAGCTTTGTGGGGTAAGGTATACTTTATTATGGATGCTCTCTCTATTACATTTGTGCCACTCCTTCTAGGGAAGCTTATCCCCATCCATGCTGTCCCTGTGCTACCCTGGCCGAGTCTGCTTTGCTCCTCCCCACACTTCCTGTCCTAGTCCTTAGGCAGAAAGTGCTGTCCAGCGTCCTGACTGTGGGCCTGGGAGGACTCTGTCCTCCCTTCTTAGAGAAAACAACACACGCCCTTTCATAATACCCCCTCCCCACTATGAGGAAAGCCCTTTGGTTTATCTTTATGCACCTTATCTTATTACCATGGTGTTCGTTGAGTCAGCAGAGCTGCTCCTTTTGTTGAGGATAGTGTGATGTTCATGTTCTCATGTTGCTTCACCTGATGGGTGTCATTGAGGCCTGTAGTTGATTGGTGCGTTGTGTCATCAGAATATGGTGTGCTGTTCTCACAATGAAAGACATTCTCTGAGTCAGACATCTATTGTGGGGATTCTCTTCCAGGATGGTTTCTTGACCATAGTGTTTGACTACAGGGGTATTTTATTGAGTTTGATGTGATTGTTGATTGAGTTGATCCCCAAGTTTGTGATGTCGTGTTTTGTAATCTAATGTGTCCTCGGGATGGGGTTCAGTCAATTCAGCAACAAGATGAAGGGATGCATGAGTCTTTGGGTGGTGTTCAGGCTGGCATACCTCTACTATGCTCATATGAACTTCCATCCTGTGAGGTACCTGCGGCTTCTGAACGTTGCATGGATCTGCCAGGCTCACCTTCTTTATCATCCCAGTCTGATGATTGATGTTGCTGCTGTCACTGTGTGTATCTTGCTACTTTTTTTTGGGTTATGTGATTATTTCTTGTATTCCTCTCATTTGACATTAACTGGTGCCTCCCAGTTTCCTCCTCTCTGTTGTGTCTTTCTTGGATGTATCTGTGGACTAATTTCCAGGATGTAGTAACATTAACAGATCGTCTGTGAATTGTTTCTTCCTCTCTCCTCCTGGGTCAACTGTTATCCTTATCACTTTCATGGAATGTGCTGCTGCTTGCCGCTTCCTCAGAGGTGTTTGTTAGGATTGCTACTGTCTCCTCTTCTATTGTATCTCAAAAAATCAAATTGGATCTCCTTTGGTTACCTTTTACATCTTATCTTGCTACACATGCACCTGTATCTTAAACTATTTCTCCCTCTTAATTACATATTTCATTAAATCACTTGTATCTCTCTTTTATTTTATTTATCTTTTTTTACTTTCTCTCTTCTTTTTGCTTTCGTTTTCTTATCTACAATTATATATTGTATACATATGTGTTATTTGAACTATATGTATTGGTTTGACAATGTTGTTCGCTTTTTTCTTCTTGTTTTTGTTTTATCCTTAAAATTCAATAACATTCTTAAACAAAAAAAAAGAGGTGTCTGGTAGGCTGGATGTCTCGTGTGACATCCAACTTCTATATGGTTTTGTGGCTGCACTGGCTTGGTCACTGGGTGACCAAGATGCTGCCTCACTCTCCTCTCTTGGTGCTTGTGTTCCTTCTTTCCAGGCTTCATCTCTGGTATTGAAGAGAGATGCTTTTACTTTGGCCCACATACCAGCTTTCGCCCTCTTGAGAATTTCTTTTGTTGAGAGTGTTCTTCAAGAAGCTTGTGTTGTGTACATATCTTAAATGACGTTGGGGGTCACCCTGACAATTCAGCACTGTTATTCCTTGATGTGTGCGACCGCTGACCCCAAATAATAAGACACTACCTTACACATAAGTATTTGCCTCGCCCTCTCTTTTGGTGCCCAGGTTACCCTATAAACCATTTGCACTCATAAATGACTTTTTTAGTTTAGGGTTGTATTCAGATATCAGCTGTTTCCTGTTATTTTTCTTTCATGTTAGTTTGAGCTCGCTCATTACAGTTTATTGGTTACAGAGCCTCATGAGTTAGTGCGATGTCCCTTGTCTCACTTTCTCTTTGCATGGGTGGCTCGTGTAATTCCCAAAACAGAATCTGCTATCAGGAGATCTCAGAACACTGCTCATGGGCTCTATGAAGCCTCCTTCTTCACTGCTTCTCTGTGGGCAGTTGCAGCACGAGTGGCCTCTTTCACTGAGCACGCATTTCCTGCCAAGCTGCTTGGGAAGTGTTATTCGCTCTCCTAGACAGCAACAGCATCAAAATCCGGTCTCCTCAATTCTCCCTCTTAGTGCTCGACCTGATCACCTTGATGGATGATGCTCCCAGCTCACACCAGCTATAGTCAGGGTTCTGCTTCCTTTATCGATCTGCAAGATAGTGTGCGAACAACACACACGGGTTCTTTCTCCTCGTGTCCTGGTGTACTGGGTGAACAAAGACTCTGGCAGCTTTGTGGGCCCTCTTTCTACCATGTGTTCCCCTTCTTCCCTACTTTGAATTGGACGAGACTGCTCTGCTTCTCCCCACACTTCCTGTCCAGGTCCTGGGGCAGGAAGTGGTGTCCGGTGTCCTGGCTGTGGACCTGGGAGGACTCTGTCTTGCAGGGTCCTGCTTTCCTTATGACATGACATAGTGTAAAGATGAAAGTTTTCAAGTATCAGTGCGAGTAATCTGTCCCAGGCATTTTTCTTGTGCCTCTAGGGAAGAGGAGCGTTGCCCCACTGCTTCTCGCAGTGCGAGAAACAAAAACATAAAATGGTAATAACCTTCTGTTATTACCATTTTATGTTTGGTTGCGGGCGGGCAGGTGGGTAGGGCTACTCTGAGAGCAGGGGAGGGGAGGAGTAGTGAGCCTGTCCACTCCAGAGTGTGCAAAGAATGTTTGACTGGCCCCCTGGGGTCGCCCAAACCATTGATGCGCACTCTGCCTTTTCTCCATATACCCTGCATGCAGCCCACATGGAGAAAATTACCTCCCCATTAGCCCCTGACTGGTCGGCGTTCCGACCAATCACAACGCTGCTTGAGCAGCGTTGTGATTGTCTTAGGGGACGGAGGGAGCATGGCTGCCTGCTTCTGTTTCCCGTTCCTAGAGAGGAGGAGATCAGAGAAGATGCAGGACCCGGCCATTGAAAAGGTAGTTAAGTTATCAATACATATATTTTTTTTATTAAATTAACCTTCCCCCACACGAGCCCCCTTCCCCATGTGCCCTCCCGCGTGACCCCACGAGTCGTGCTTACCGAATTGGCAGCATTTGCGGAATTTTAGGATACTTCAGTCACTTGATACGTTCCTCTTATATTGCAGGGACCAAACTAGTGATTTGCAGAACGGAGGAGCAGATCTGACCCTTCCTCAACTACTCATTACCTTTCAACAACTCCAATGATATTCCTGGCCCTTTTAAAAGAAATCGCCTACAAGCAGGTCACGAGTCGGGGATACACGCGGGTACACGGCGTCCACCCACTATTTTCACAGGGTGGGTGCCATTCCCCCTGCCAAGAAGTTGGGCCCCACAGAAATATGTTAGACTTGTCTCAGTGTCATTTTCAGACACCGGGACACGTTTAGCAGCTCCTGCACGTTGTCTGCTTGGGGCAGTATGGGGGCTTTTTTTTACACCTCCAGCTGTGAGAAAGATAAAGGCTGAAGTTAAGGGGCCATCCGGCCTCCTTTTGATGGAGTATCGGACGGGAGGCGGCCTGACAGGAGAGGAAACAAAAGCACACCGCTTGTTATCTCTTCACAGATACTTAAGAGATGCCTACTTTTTACTTTTTTCAGTCCCTGTATATAAATGCACGCACTGTAAGTATGTCAGATGGGATGGTCTGTCCCCGTTTTTACACAAATAATACAAATAGCACTATTTTATTTCTTTTATAGCGCTACTCATCCTAAAGCAGAGTCTTCCAGTGAGGTCACTTCCTGAGATGCCATGTGGGATGTCATGCGTCATGACGTCATGTGCTGTGTTGGCATGCGTCATGATGTCACTTGCATACTGCCAAACTTGGTCAGTCCCCCCACTTCTTTTTATAGGACTTGTGCCCTGCGTATAAGTTGTGGTCTCCAGGCTCTGCTATCCCAAGAGCAATGCAAACTTACAGCAAGAACATTAATATTCATGAGCTTGGCCCACCTGTTTTGTTCAGCCAGATACGTAAACTTAACACATATCTACCACTTCAGGGACTCTCAGCACACCGCATGCTATGGACAGCGAAGCCCCTCACATAAGGCTCTAAGCGGAACTATGTCAAGGAACGCTGCCTCGTACCACTATCCATCTGTGAGGGGTTACCTCTAGATTAATGACAAACGTGAACCTGCACTGCAGCACAGGCAGACTAAAGGAGCCCATTGTACACTTCAGAGGAAGTAAAGGGCATATAAATGACTTTATCAATGCAGCGTCTCTCGTTGCCTTCAACAAAAACAACCAAGCAGGGATAAAACATCTGCTCCTTTCACACTTAAAGATAAACAACAAATGGCATTGTGTCATGCAGCATTCACATCCAGTTCTGCCAGGCTGAGGAAAGGACCACGACCAATTAAAGTGATTACTCTTAATTTGAAATGACTTTGGAGCGCCTTTCTGAGCTCCAACGACACCCTGGCAATAGCCTCCTAATCTGTACAAATTGTTTGTCAAGGGTAAAAGCGATTTGCCGTCGGTTTTGGAAGTGAGGCCGTAATGCACTTCACGGCAGCGCGTGTTGTGTGTCCGCCTCGCTCCAAGGCCCACTGTGGGTCTGCAGGCAGATGCTCTGACACACCAACAGGAACAGCCCAAGGTAGGAAGCGCGTGGCATTCTAATGCAAATGTGCCCAGGGGAGTGCAGCGTGCTGCACACATATGGAAATGCTGGGCGCCCGTCCGCGCGCGGCGCACGCGCTCATTTGAAAGTCTGCGTCCCTTATCTCCCCTTTGCATATGTCAATTGACAGCAGAGAGCGCGAGCTGGGCCGGCAAACGCGAGCCGCCATTACTGACAGGAGGAGACTGCGCCACGCCCTGTCAGACGCAGGCTGCTGAAAGCCACTTCTCTGTTATCAAACAACACACTGACAGGGGGCAGACATCGAGAGTCTAAACCAGCCCGAGGGAGGCGATGACAAGTCTATCATCGAGCCTTACGGCCGGCCTTTATTTCAACATTAAACAGTGGCCAGTTTTGGCCACCCGTACTGATCCGGCTGTACCTCAATTTGACTCTTTGAACAACTGTTCACTATATACAGTGCTTTAAACGGGCAGGTACTGCCCAGTCCTGAGTACCTGCATTTCTTTAATTTGACAAGGGGAGTTTCTCAGCACGGCCGTCACACATTTGATTGATGAGCACCAGCACTTCTCAGTAGCAAACAGGTACTCTAAATAGTGAGTACCTGCACTTCAATATTTCCATGTAAAGCACTGACTATATCTTTCCAGACTCAGCTACCCAAACAGAAGGCACTCAAAGGCTCTTTGTGTAAATGAATACCAAGCGTGTTTGGCCCAGCAAATGCCCCAGGATAAAGAGTGAAGGTGGTAAACAACCATTTTTAGCAGTTTATGAAAACTAATATCGATGAACTGAAAGGAGAACGTGAAATAGATAAAGCTCCAATGCTTGGCTGTAGGAATAGACAAGCAAGACTGAGAAAACAAGTACAGACGTGAAAACAGCTCATTGGCTTTGCAAGTGCATGATTTCTTTTGAAATATCTTTTGTAAAACTTTATTTTAAAAACAATTGAAAAAGGCCACACGTGCAAACGTGTGCATGCTCATGCATGGGCAGGGCAGTCATCTTGCTACAGTTTAAGAAACTTTTACAAAATGCGTTCTAAGAAAGCCACTCGTGCATCTGCAACGTTTTTCAAATGGACAGCCATCTTTGAAAAGTAACAACACAAACCCATCTAAGATTACTGGCCGTGTGCATACATGGCACACATGTCATCTGAGAATAGTTTACAAAGACATTTTACAAGATGGCTAACAGTGTGCTTGCGGGATGTGAGCAGCAGAAGCCCTGTAGCAGTTTCTGGCAATGCCGGGCATTTGCAGAAAGAAAAACAATACGTAAAGTCTTATATATAACAAAACGGAAATTTATATTTTTTAAGAAGAAAAAACTCATGTGGCCCAGCATTTCCGGGCTCAAAGGGAACTATTTTTGGGTAGAATTGCACTTTGTGCACAAACTGCTGTAACTCACAGCGAGGTGGGCGATTGGTTCAAGTGAACCTACCCATTGCCCAACGTTAAATGCTGCGGTGGGCACAACCAAATGAGGATGAAACTGGCACCCACCAATGGATGGAGAGTGCCGACTGAAAGCTTGTGTAGTTATGTATATGAATGCATTTTGCATTTGTTTTGAAAAAAACAAAATGATATAGTTAACGACAGACCTTGATGAGACTAAATAATTATAGATAAAAGAAGCAGTTTAGCAGAAGATGAAAAAAGGAGTTGTAGAGATTTACAAAGAAGACAATGAAACTTGAGAGAAGACAGGAATTTGCCAGAGGTAGATCTGTAACAATACAAAAGCCTCTTAAAAAAACAAAACGCTTTTGACATGATGAAAACTGCTACTGCACATTTTGTACTGCTGCTAAGTGAATAGAGGAGCACCTGGCCAGTGAGTTGGAGCACTGATGCTGAGAACAGCTGTTGCATTACACATGTCAACCGTCAGCATCAGTGCAAGGAACTGCTTTTGCTTCTTGCACTTGCCCCTTTACTGCTGCTAAGTAACTGAAGGGATCTTTACCGGTGCCTGCACTGGGTGTGGTGCCCTTTGATATTGGCACCCTCCCCCCTGCCACCTGCTTTGCTGCCAGTGCACACTCCTTCCTCTGCTGCAGTTTCATTTATGCAAAAAAATGCATAATGAAGCACCGGTGATGCGTCAATGCACATATTTCACACATTATGTCGCAGACATGCAAGTGGCAGGAAGGCAGGTTCTTGTACCCAATGTTTTGTTTTATTTTCATTGATGCTACATGCGGTCTGAATTTGAAGTTTTTGATTAACTAGTTTTACTGTCTTTTTAACTGCATTTTCCCTCGAATCTTGTGCTAAAGTAAAACACAAAGTTAATTTTCATCTTGTCGTTATTACGAATAGCAGTTGTTTGGAAATCTGTTAATGCGTACCCGACGCTTCCTGCGCACTTGGAAATTCAATCAAATATTTATAAGCAAAACAAAATCATAAACATTGCCACCCTTGTACATAGAATCCACTTTACAATTGGCAGAGACTTATCTGAGGTTGCAAATCCCACTCAATGAGTCACACAGAAATGTGTATTACATCTATTAGGGATGTTAGCCTGACATCTCCTTCCTACTTGAGACTATTCAAAATTCATGTCTGAATGATAACTTCACCCAGATATCTTGGTCAGTACTGATGAGGGATCATGCAAGTGCCCTACAAACTTCTAGTGCAATGGACAAATCTGGCACACCTGCACATTGCTAAAATTAAATGGGACACCTAAAGTAGGTGAAGGTTTAACATTTCTCTAGAATTAAATCAGTCCTACTGCTCCAATCCATACTGCAGGGAATTCGTAAGACTTCTCTGCTGGCTCCACAGGAGTAGTTCACACAGAACTTCTTTAGCTGAAGCTTGTGATATTACTATTATCAAAATGTTTTAATGACCACCCCAGTGCTTAATTTGAGCCGATGGGTGCAGATGGGGCCCACCAACACTCCTTTTTTAGGAACCAACACTTATTTTTCCTTAACAAAGCAAGAGAGAGGAAAACACATATGGGGGAATGAAGGAGGAAGCACAATATGGAAAAACAGCAACAGAGGAATAAATCAGAGATGAAAAGAAGACACAAGAGTGAGATAAAAGGGCAGGGAGTGTCAGGTGGCAAATTACAGAGACATGAGGTGGAATCAAGACTACGTAGCCTTGGTATTCGGTACCCTGAACTTTAATAGCACATGCTGTGTACTTCTGGAACAGAAATTTGGGTCCGTCACTTTTTCTTTTGCAAATTAAGTGCTAGTGCACCATTTTGATTTGACCTCGACCAACTGTTCAAAAGTGTACAGGCATGCTTTAGTGGATTAAAGTGGTTCCAGTCATACTGAGTTTATCATCAGGGTTCATTACTGATTCATTAAGTCAAGTCGATTGCTCTACTGACATTTTGTCTATTGATCAGCGAAATCCCAGTAACAGGACCAATGGCACAAAGCCCACTTGTTTCAAATAAGGCTAAGACCAAGAAAAAAGCTTTTCTTGTAAATTGTAAATATTTTCCTTCTAAGTCTTATCTGGCTCTGACTCCGCTGTGGTTACAATGAAAAAGACATAAATTACAACACAATGTAAAGTACATGGGGAAGAGAAAACCACGAGACAGCAGGGACGTTTTTGCTCCTCCTTCAGGGAATCTCTTTTGATGCCTACAAACTAATTTTTGGAATTTTTTTTTTTCATGTCAACAGCTTTCAACACCACTTTTCCTCTTGAACTAAGCCATTTGTCAAAAAGCATTGCTTACTGTCCCTAGTTGTTACATGTGATTCGTCGAAGATAATCCGGTTTATTTGCTAGAAGAAGGCTTAAACTTAATTTTGCTTTGATGATCTGAACTGCAGTACTGAAATTATTTGCTGCAGTTCCGAGATGGTCTTCAATTTCTTTTGTTGATATAGAGTAGGTTGTGTTTCATTATCACCAGGATGGGGACAGAATTATGGTAGCTAAAATGTTCCTTGTTTCTGCCCTCGAAGTTGTCTTAGAAATAAATACAGAGTTGGTAAGGCTTGGTTTATCCCTGTATCCCCTTTCTGTGCCGGGATCTGTTCTTTACCCGAGGGCTTAAATGATTCCCAGGTAGGCATTCCCGATTTTGGAACACAAAAGTAATTACTTATTAATTTGTAGAGGGGCCCCCTATATTACTCAATGTTTGGACACGTTTTTAACAGGAAAGTACAGTGATACCAGAGCAATGATTTGCAAGTGATCCTCTTTCTTGATCCCTATGCATTCCACAAATTTCAGTGTAGGTGGGGATGACTCATTTTTTCTGGCTAATAAGTTGGCTTTGCAGATTGGCCAACAACTAAGGTTCTCTTGCAAAGAAGACACCTTTATCGGGTCCACTTATATTTTATTTTGCTACCTTACAGGATTCTATAGTTCCCTTTGGGCAGTTCAAATCAAAGAGACTACAAGGACATGAAAGCCAAACAGCCCAAAATATGAGTTAACCAAATCAAGGTATCTTCTCTGCAAGGCTGCTTGATTTACTGCAAAAAGAAACTAGAATACTCTAATAGCAATATAACAAACATTACAGTTCAATAAGGCTTTAAGGGGAAGCTCTTATACTATAGATATATGCATTGGGGCCATTAACCTTTTCCAGATTATGAAAAAGGTCAAGTGAATGAATATGTGGATGGAAGACATTATGAGTTGGAAGATCTGGGTTGAGCTGCTGTGTGAGCACTGGTGTACTTTGGGGCAGTTGCTTTTGCTAGGGTTGCTTGGTTTCCCAAGATATTCTCAGTCGGTAGTGACAGTTGTTGTTCAAATGATTTATTGTATTTAGATGTTTCAACAGATTCTTTTAAATAGCCTTATCAGGACAAAGGCATTTTTCCTGCCTGCGTCAGACTTCCCAGTAATAGGATACATCACAAGTCTTCTCTCGACATCAGACTCAAAGATTGTGCCATCAAAGGACAAAGTCACAAACTGCACATATGACAGACAGCACATATTGCCAACTTGATGCACCTCCATTTTTTTGCTCTGCACCTTGGGCAACTAGGCTAGGACTTTGATAAGTGCTTCAAAAAGTCTTCCACGGAACTCTATGATTGTGGCCAGCAAATCTGAAAACCTCCCTTTAAATTGTAAATGTATTTATATAGCCCCTATGACCCCCAGACAAGGCATTGAAGTGTTTCTTTAGGTCAGTAGCACGCTATTCCGGAACCCAAGATTAGTACTTACAATGTTGTTATAATTTTTTTTGTTTCGTTTTTCTTTGAGCATAAGTTATGTTAGTGTTGTGTTCTTGATTTCTTGTGTTTTTAGTAGAGATCGGAGTAGGGATAGAATGATAGGAGTGGATTTGAAAGGGGGAATTAGTGAGCTGTTTTTGTAAGTAATGGTCGTGTGTGCTTGCTAGATGGGCCTATTGTAGTTATCAGTAGAAGGCATAATCCTCTATATATGTCTCAATATGAACATAGAAACAGCAATTTTGATATAGTCTGATATACATATGCATCTTGTCGTGTAATACACAATGTTCCCTTATATAAATGTATCTGATTATAACAGGAGGCATAGTTCAAAGAACAATGAGGTATACTGTTAAAACAAGAGCTCCTTTCCATAATGTGAGAAGTATAATTTGACATGTCTGAGTACACTGTTGTGGTACATTCTCGAGTTGTGTCTATAGTCATCATGTTGGGAAGTCAGCTTTTGAATAATCTTGAGTAAACATTGCTGTGGCACCAGATGGGCCTACTCTATCAGGATGACTTGGAGCTGCTAGCGGACAGTGATTTAGATTTCAGTTCTTCAAATTGGCCCTGGGGCTTATTTACAAGACCCTTGCGCTACCAGTATGTCACTTTTTCCCATATTAAAAGTGACGTACCAGCGATGCAAGGGGCTTGTAAATATGACCCTCTGTTTCAGAGGCATCAGGTAGTAGATTTTAAATTAATGACACCTATTTCAGGAGTAAGTCCCTCATACTCACAGAAAAATAATGTTATATTTTAGAAAACAAGGGACTTCAGGCATATGTAAATAGAACCTTTATTTCATGTAGTGTATAGAATTATACCACTCATCTTGCCTATTACTGATACAATAACACGAGTTATATTAGTAACAATGACTTACAATTGGAGAACGCTGATTTACTGACCTCTAAACATTTGCAAAGCACTTGAATAATGCTCCAAAAGCTAATAAATAATTAGGGAGCTTTTCTACATTGCCATCCGAGCCAGATCCGTTTAGCCTAAAGTACAAAACATGACTTTAAAGAGCCCTCATTTATTTTTAATTCTTAATGAGCGTGCTTCAGAGCCATTTACAGAGTTGCCTACAGCTGAATTTTGGCCTCTGCAGCAGTCGCTTCTCCTTTTTCTATACTGCTGATGAAGAAATGCAACATAACAAATTGGTATTGGTACCCTACCAAGAACAATTACAATTTTGTCCCAAAATACCCTTTATCTCATCGGTCAAAACCTGTAACGTGACTAAGATGTTATTAGTAAAGTACTCGATAGAAAATTGGGAAAAGGACTACCCAGCGACATTTTTGAAGCTATTTCCCCAATACGATTCAGTTAAAAGTCCCACAATAACAATCCTCTAATATAATTTAGTGTTTAGCAGCATACCTTTATGCAACCTAACACAAACAATCTTAATGCAGTCTGACCTAACCTATCCTACACTTACCTAACCTAACAACGTATTGCCAGAAAAGTGATCACTAATTTACAAATACCATGATGTGCCAGCGCAGAAATTATGGGTCAAAGAAATTCCATAATAGCATTTTAAAAATTGCATCAGTAATCTAATTTGTGTTAGGCAGTTGTTAACATGCCTTTTAACTATGCGCCTCAACCATGCTCGCTCTATTAATCACAGCAAGATGAAAGGCTAAGTGAATCCAATGACTAATTCGCACCTGTGATCTCTAAGCACACATATATCTTTACAGCAGGAGCATTAACTCACTAATTTAACTTATTGATTGAAAATGAATTAGTAAAGGTCAGGGAAACAACACGTGATGGCAAACAAGCTTGTTTGAATTGTGTAGGAATTCTACACATTAATCTATAGTCTACTGGACATGTGTCATTGTAACAAATTGTTTACATTGACCTAGTGATGTGTAGACAGTCACGAGCCCTGCCAAAGAGGGTAATTACTTCAAGATTCTGGCAAGGGTGTCACATTCCCTTGACATTTTAGGAGGATCGCCATACACTCCTCCCGTTCCTTCAAGCTATTGCCTTAAGCCGAGGCGTCTGGAAATTGGAAAGTGGAAACTTGAGTAAATCAAGACTCGTTGCACTTGCTAGGCTGCGAGAGGCTAGGATGCCTGAGAGGATTCCTTGGTTTGAGTTTGTGGACCAAGTGTGTAGTGGATCGATAGTACTGCAAAGGTGATAAACTCTGCCACGTGTAAAATTGTGATCCTTTACACCTGGACGGTGGATTTGTTTAAAATCAGAGAATGCAGTGTTGATGTCTTTGAGATGTTTGAGGTCGGATCTATGTAGTGCATCCAGTTGATGTCTGCAAAGGGAGGCAAAACTCAACAAAAAATACATGATTGCATCACACACGCACATGCACATACAGAACAGGCACAGTGAAGGCAGTAGACAGTTCAGTCGTCGTCTCTTTAACACAGAGATGAGAGACAGCAGGTGCAACACAGACAGCAAGAGCCCTAGTTTTCCTCACACCCATGCACACAAAATGGGTAAAGCATTGTTGACAACTTCTTTGGAACACATTGCATGAATACAGTATACACATACCCCCCCCCCCCCACACACACACTGGAACAACATGAGTAAATGCAACACAACGTTCCCTGTCACAGAGTGAGTAAGATGCAGGCAAGTGAATTCAGTGTGTCCTCACACACACACATAACTGGGTCACAGCTGTGTAGGTTCCCTGACACACACAGGAGAGACACAGAAAGGACAGCATCGGCCCAATCCTCTCTCACACAGAAACACCCATAGAAGCAATGAAACAAAATAATCAGTGACCCAACACTGGCATAGCACAGGCAGCAACTGAGCAATCCCCTACCCCCTACGGAAAAAGCTCCCTTTTTCTTGCACTGTGTGATAAAAGCCAAACGCAAGGAGTAACTCCCCATATAGTCAGGCGTTCCCCTTTACAAACATAGCTTGACTTAAGGTAAGACTAGTCAGAGAGACAATAAATCAGGATTGTTGTGCATCACAACTCTGGGCCTGGTGTTTTCTCACTGCTTTACTGTGACTTCTGAGTTAACTTTATGCCATTTGAGGGATGCTTCGAAAGAAAGTATTTATATTTCCATGCATCAAAAGGTCTGCAAATAAGAAAATAACACGTGTCTTTCATCCCTAATTTGATTACAATATCAATATCTCACAACAGTATACAAGTTGATTAAGAATAAAACAATTCTCTTAAAACATGCCATATGTGCTACTGCGTCTAAAAATAAGACATTATTAGGTTTACTGACAATATATTTGCAGGAATAATACATTTCCTTGCACATAAATGTCAGCTGTTTCAGTCTGTGAGGAAAATCACCATTTCAAGATGGCTGCCTAATTTACAGTAGTAAACCAGCCAATAACAAGGAGGAAAACTTACTCTGCAACCAAGGGGCACCCTTACACACAGCACCACGCCATGGTGCACTCTTTCATTAGCTAAGGGGAAACGTACAACATGCTGCAACTTCTTGCTTCACGCTTAACTCACATAATACTAGTGCAAAAAATCACCCATAACCAAAATCACCCATAACCAATACTACAATTTTATTTTTAATTGTACTAGATGTTATGGTCAAGGAAGGCGTAAGTTATTTTTTTTTATAGTAGTGGATATTTATTATTCCACCTCATAGTGGGAGAAATGCTAATATTGTGCATTGTTTCGCAAAGCGATGTCAGACCAAGTATTGTTTTCCCCTAGTTACTTTTTCTGGACTGATATGTCACATGCGTCAACCCTTTCTGTCAGGCCGCCAGGAGGTGCGCGGCGCGCGCACGCTGCAAACCTACGTGAGTGAGCCCATCTGCTCAGCGTCTGACGCTGTAAGTAAATTAGCAGCCTGGACATCTTTAAACTGTTTGACACTGGAGAAGATGTTATTAGCAGGCGCGCATTCAGTGACATTCACCAGCGCCTCTTTGATTGGATGTGCTGGAATCCCTGCCATGGGCAATGCTGCCAGGCTAGTGGGAAGGCACCGCTAATGCCTGCCTTGGTGGTGCACTAGGCGCAGTTATTGAAACGCGATTCCGTTCTGCATGAAACGTGTCACCGCGGGTAAAATAAGCAACCGCCTGCAATCACGACTTTTATGGCAATGGGCACACATCCGACTAATGCTTGCACAGAGCAAGTCTCACACAGAAATTGAAATACTCTGTTCGCTCTTTGTATTTATCTAACAGTAAAGTACGTTGTTATTGCACCTTGTAAATCTGTCGCCTGACAAAGGCCTCCATGCTCTGAAACTGCCAGAGAAGCACACTCACAGATTGACTACGGGGGAGAGGGGGGTGACTTGTGGGGGGAATCACCAGGCTTTTTAAATGTCTGCAGAACAGTGTATGGTTATACCGTAGACCCGACTGACTGCAGTGATCATTCAACAGAGCTCTGAATACTCAAGAGCATGTACATCCATCAGAAAGGCAAGGCCGGGCTGGCAACCCAAAGCTGTCCGGGCAAAAATGTTAAAACAGCCCCACTCCCGTCCTCCACTCTAGAAGGCTTATTTACAAGGTCCTTGCGCCGCCGTGTCACTTTTAACATGGGAAACAGTGACGTACCTGTGGCGCAAGAGGCTTGTAAATAAGCCTCGAAGCTCTTTTTTCTTCCATCAATTCTATGGATCTCTCCATCTCTTCCTCTCCATGACCTCTCCCCTATCTCTCTCCTTTCTCTCCACTGACTCTACTCCCACTCCTTTCTCCACACTCATTCTTCTCTCTACTCCCTTCCCCTCCCTCTCCTGTCTCCCTTTCTGCTGAAGCTCACACACTGCCTGTTGCAGTTAATCTTGGGGAGCGAGTGAGGGAGCTGACAAGAGCGGCCTTGGCCTTTCCATACCCAGGCTCCAATGACTTCACCCCCCCTGACAAATGCCCTGGGGGATGAAAGGCCTGCCGGCTCTGCATATGGTCTCTTCCTAGGTGAGACATCCCAGTGAGACCATCTGTATTTATTATTTATTTTATTTTAAAGTTTTATAGAGCGCGAACTTGACCCGTGAGGGTATCAGAGCGCTTTACAGATTCAATAGAGTAATACAAGGTTACGGCAGGACATAACAAACAAAAACAGGAAAAAAAAGAAATTAGTTCGTCTGAGAGGTTACAGAATCAGGGGGTCGTAGGTGGGACGGGGTAGCATACAAGTACTGTACATTGAGGGATAGGATAAGCTATAACAGCAGGACAGAAATATTACAATAAACAAAAGAGTAATGTACAAGGACGCAGGACTAGGCAATAGTCTCTCAGGTGGCTGCGGGAACGAGTTTAGCCAAGGAATTTATCCATGAGAAAGGCCTTGGCCTCTTTTTTGAAGCGTGCAAAGGAAGTGATTTTTCTGATGTCGGTAGGCCCCAAACGCTGGAATCGGACAATGATGGCATTGTGCACAAAGTACAGTGACCGAACTTAACTTGTTAATGAGTCGAGAGGCCGGGGATCCTAGTAAGTAGGGGTGAAATGTGATGCAAAAACTACTGAACGTAAAAAGTTCAGCTGCAACTTTTTGAAGTTGCTAAAACTCTTTGATCAGGTAATAGGGTAGACTCAAGCAGAGGAAGTTACAAAAGCCAAGGCATGCAGTTATTAAGGTTGCAGTTACCAACCAATATTGAAATTGAGGGAAGCGGGGAAAGAGCTCCATTAAATTAAAATGTAGTGAAAACAAGTGTCAGGAACTCATTCAGAGTTGAGTGCTTAAAAGGCAGCTGGCAAAAAACACATACCCACCCAACTCGTAGTCCCCTTGCCTCATTTACAGGTGGAGAACCTCCGGCTGAAACATTCTGTCTTCCTGCTGTCCACTCGCCACTATGGCATGCAAGGGCTGTCCTCCCATGTCCAACCCACCATCTTATTTTTGCTGATCAAATGCATTCTATACACACAAAAATGCTCCCCAATTGTTGAGACAAAACTCCTAGAATGTTAGAAATAGTTATTTTTTTCTGAAAACAAACTTCAGGTTTGGGGGATTGTGTTTGGAAAGTAAAAAAAATCGTCAGTCTGCTTTGCCAATATGGTCACCAAGTAACCCACAACCGTCAGAACTAACTTTTGCAGCAGAATGAAGACCATCAACACCTGGATGATAGACGACTGCCTCAAGCTCAACTCGGACAAGACAAAATACCCACCCCTTCAGCCTGGGACAACTCCCGGTGGCCAGCCGCTCTGAGACCCCCTTCCACTCCTACAGACCACACACGCAACCTTGGTATCATACTGGACTCATCGCTCTCAATGAACTGCCAAATCAATGCAGTTTCCTCAACCTGCTTCTACACACTCTGCCAGATTCGAAAGACATTCAGATGGTTCTACACAGAATCCAGAAAGACTGTCACCCAAGCACTCATTACCAGCAGACTCGACTACGGCAACGCACTCTACACCGGCGTTACCCAGAAACAGCTCAAGAATCTACAGAACGTCCAAAACGCAACAGAGAGACTGGTCCTCAACATCGCCCACTGCAGCCACATCATGCAACATCTCCAACAACCCCACTGGCTCCCGCTCAACCAGCGAATCACCTTCAAGCTCCTCACACATGCCTACAAAGCTCTCCACAAAATAGGACCAGCATACCTGAACCACCGCCTCGCATTCTACGTTCCCCCAGACGACTCCATTCCGCCCACCACGCCCTAACCTCTGTCCCCAGGATCCACAAGACCAGACCCGGAGGAAGTTCTTTCTCCTACCTTGCCACCAAGACCTGGAACACCTTGCCCCTCCACCTCAGGCAATCTGCGTCGCTGACTCAATTCAAGAAGGACCTCAAAACCTGGCTCTTCGAATGATCCTCCACACCCAGAAGGGCCAGCAACCCCCAAAGCGTCTTGAGAACCTCACGGGTGAGTAGTTGCGCTTTATAAACCCCTGATTGATTGATTGGTCCTATTTTGCTTTTTTTTGTTTGTTTTGCTGAAGGCACTGTGGCGATGTCAACAAAAACACTTTTGGCAAGAAATCCCTATTGGTCATGTAAGGGAATTTAAATGGAAAGGGTGTGGCATCTATCGCAGCTCATTGGCAAATAAACAGAGACTCTGATCTGCACGCAGAAATTACAACTTTGTACACCTGCGTAGTGGCCTGATATACATTTCAATGCTGCACAGGTCACAAGAGATAAAGGGGTAACTCCAATAGGTTCGAGGGCGTGGGCTGCTTTCAGGGTTTCAGGGTTTCATTGCTAAGCCCCTTAGTAGAGGAAGATGTGGTGTTCTTTCATGTAAGAGGCTGGTAATGAGGGACCCACTCGTGCCATGTTCCACAAAAAGGCCTGACTGGAATCCAAAATCAGCCATTGCAAAAAATCTGATCCAGCCACATCAACGCAGGAGGCAGTGCCTAGAATGGGTCCATTTTGGGGTTTAATAGCTGAGCCATGAGACCTAGCTCTCAAAGCAACTCTCAGACTTATAGCACACTGGCAAAATACCAGCTTCTCTGACTGATGCATCCCCCAAAATTATTCTCTCAATAAAAAATGATAACAAAAAGTTCAAAAGTGGATCTGAAGGTATCCCAAACTGTACAATACATGATTTCTGTCTCTCAGTTCTGTGCAGGAAGATTATTCCAGATACTGAACATAACAACTGTACGCCAGCACACAATCTACAAATTTCCCAATGTGCACCTGACCTGTAAACTTCCAGGCTAGGATGAGTGCAGCTAAATATTTTTCTTCCAGTCTTATGCTGAGTTGAAATAGGTGTGACCATTTAGAAGAGATGCAAAATATGTTTTTGTGACGCTCACATTGTACCACTAGCAGCCAAGAAATTATCTGAATTAAATTCCAAATTGATAAGTTCTTTGTCACCATACGAGTCCAAGAAAGAATAAGCTGATCATCGATTGTGATAGTTGTTACTGGAGAAACAAGTGCATTAGCTTTCACACCACAGATGTCAGTGGCCCACCGTAAGAAGGGGCATATGTGGTCCCACAACATAAGCATTTTCAGCGGGAAGTATGATTCTTTCTGTTGAGAAGTACACTACATTTGTCCTCCATTTAAATTTTTGCCAGTCTAGTACATTTAGATGCAGCCACCCTGAGGATCATGACAACATCATCTACGAGGTTCATTTTTACTATGCAAGATTTCAACCTATTCGCCAAAATGCATTTAGTAAAATATTTTCCCTCAGCCCTGATTATCTCCGTATGAAATTCTGTTGAGTTTCTTTGCTTCGAGTGCCATTCTTGAAGCTAAGATTTTGTCAAGAAATAACCCAGAAAGCAAAGGCGGACTGTCCTGGAGAATTTCAAAGTTGGGATTCAGCTCTGGTGCTGAAAATTTCAAGAGAAGACAAGTACAGTCTCAGTGTAAGAACAGAACACGGTGATACTAATTTAGCTGGAAAAAATATAAAATTCCACACGCTCCAAAAAGCTGTTTTTAAGTATGACACTCAGTGGTAAGGTGAGTTTTATTGTTGTCCCTATCATGAAAAGTGTATCCACACAATTCCCTGGGCTTTAATTTAATGTGTACTTCTGGAAAGCAGCGGAGTGTGGCACATTGTATTGTCTCCCTTAATAAACCCTGGTACGAAGAGTGCCTATCTGAGCTAAACCTGCCTTGCTATGCATGACTGTTACGCCCCACACAAATCCTCACATGTATTTCAAGTAAACTTCTTTGAATAACATGTAAAGCGCCTTGATGCCTTCAGGTCTAGCTAGCGCTATATATATTAAACTCTAAAATAATAGTCATAATAAATAATAGTTCTTCCAGTATTGATGGCATATAGTCAGTGCTTAATTTGAGCTGGTGGTTGGAACCGGCACTTATTTTGCCCTATCCTACATTTGCCGATATCAAGGCAGGGGAAACCACACAAATCAAAAAGATGGCGGAAGAGAAAAATGAAAAAACAATCACAAACGGAGAAAGCAGAAACTTGAAAGAGTGAAATAAAGGGGCAGGGTGTCTTTGTAGTGGATTAAAGAGGCGTTAGGGGTATTTAAGGCTTCCAGCCCCCGTATTCTGGGCGCTGACTTTTAATTGCACCAGCCACGGACTTCTCAGCAGAGCTTCGAGCACTGGCACTCTTGAGTTTACAAATGTAAGCACTGATGTATAGGCTACACTTATATCAAAGTTTACCATGTGCTTAAAATACAGGATTCTGATGCAAGGCATAGGACTAGAATCCTTTTTAGGTTTTGCCTAGCAATGCGTACGAAGTACGCATGCGCTAGCAAAACCTCTTGAGTTCTATGTCGGGTGATGACCCGCCTCTGTCTATCATTGGCTAGCTCCATAAATGGAGGCTAGCCATTGGGAGACAGAGGCTGTCAATCGCGCTTTCTCTTGAAAACGCGATTCGGGGGCGTTTCTGGTGCTTTTTTTAAGCCCCGCCCCTTTGTCCCGGGCCGCGCTGCGATTGGCTGCCGGCCCGGGACACCCCCGTGACGTCATTCCCGGGCCGCGCTGTGATTGGCTGCCGGCCCGGGACCTGACTTGTTTACTAAATTTACCGCTGAACATCAGAACATTACTAATCTAGATGTTCTTATATTTGTTTAAACCTAAACCTAACTCATACTAAGCACCGCTAAATGTTGTGTACCTGAGAATGTTAATCGATTTGAAAGCATGGGTTGTACCTCTACAATTCCTGGTTTCACAGCCGAGTTTAGCATTTTGGCAATATCCTACATGAAAAATAATCTCTTTTTTTTTAGGGAAGTAAGAATGGTGCATATGGTGGGGTTGAAGCTGGGAAGTTCATGTTCCCGCTTACATGCAAGACAGATTGCATTGCAAACGCTTGTTCCGATGACAGCTGATCTCAGCACTCTCGCTCTGGAGCCCCGGGGCGGGGGAGGGCGTGCTGAGCTCCGAAGGATGGCCTTGGACGAGCTCCCACGAGCGGGCACGCCCTCCCCGCGGGGCGTGGCCGGTCCGGGTGTGTCCAGAGAGGGAGCGCTCTAATTACAAGAGTTGTGAGGCTCCTTAGCGGCAGGTCCCGGTGAGAGGGCCGCTGCGGGTGGGTGCGATCCCGATGGGCAGTGCCCTAATTACCAGAGTTTCACAGTCCCCGGCACGGCTAGCTGGATGAGGCCGGGTGTGGTACTATCTTCCAAGGGTTCCTGATGTGCTGCTGTCCCGGTGTGAGATGGGAGATGGGGGTGGTAGATGCAACGCCGTTGGGCCGCAAATGAACGCCAACTCCCGCCTCCTTTGCTGACCGGGTTGTGCCCGCGTCTCTCACCCGTGCCTCCGTGGCCCCTGGCGCTGCGGTGGGCCCGCTCCCTGAGCACCCTGAGCCTCCTCAGAGCGAGCGTCCGCCTGTCCGGTGGTAGACACACATACCTATCGGGAGACTCACGCCCTCGGCTGCTGCTGCCATGACGGGCGCGAGATGAGACACCGGCAGGAGAGGAATAAAACCGCGCGGCCCCGGCCGGGCAGCCAGAGAGGGAGAGCGCAGCCGGCCCCGAGACACCTGGAGCAGTGCTCAGACACTGCCCGCTCACCCACCCCTGCGCCAGTCTTGTGGAACAGAAGCCCCCGGGGTGGCAGTGCCCTGCTCGGACCGACGCACGCTTCTGACTGGGAGTTACTTCTGCACCGCCCTCTGCTGACCCGACAGGGCGGCAATAGCTGCGTCGGCTGCCTGCACGGGGGTGCTCTGCCCCAGCCTGGTGGGTATCCGGACAGCTGAGAGTCGGACCCTCCTCCCTGGACTGTCCGACCCTCTGTTACCTGAAGTAAAACAAGTGCTGTCAGTCGGGCCTCTCCTTCACACTCCCACCTGGTGCTTGGTTTTTGAGCCCTCGTTCTCTAGGCGCTGTCTAGAGTACCGGCTGATCCCGCTGACAGGCCCCACTCCCCTCGCCCGGATCTCCTCGGGGCATCTCTCCACGCAGAGTCAAAGATAGGATCCTGAACTCGGCCCCTGGTCCTCATCTCCACTGTTCTTCGTAGGAGTTCTGTAGCTCCTTCATCCGGACCTCGCCTGTCCTGGTTCTTGTTCTCACCGACCGCCCTCGCCTGAGCTCTAGCAGCAGCATGGGGGAGCAGGGCAGCTAACAGGGATCCGGGCCCCCAGAGGCGCCAGCAGAGAGGGGGGACCCCGGAGCCCGCGCCCTCCCAGGAGAAGGAGTTCTCCCCCACGGCCGTGAACCTGCTGCTCCTGGAGATGATGTCCTACCTGTGCAGGGCCGTCTTCTACCTCATCCCCGTCTACCTGTGCTGATACCTGGGCCTGGGCGTCAGCTGGGTGCTGCTCGGCCTCCTGCTCTCGATGTGGTTCAAGAAGAACAAGGGCAGCAAGCTGAACCGCCTGACTGCGGCCGACGAGCTGCTGGAGCAGGAGAAGGAAACCATCTGCAAGCAGATCGGCAGCCAGCACCTGCCCGCCTGGGTGAGTACAGCTGGCATGGCCATCCCCACCTGTGCACAGGGGTCTGTGGAGGTGGGACCACAGGCTGGCATGGAGCATTTGTGAACTTTGTTTTACTATTTTGAGTTTTACAAACACCTTATTGATCAGTTATATAAGATAAACATAAAGGTTTTTTTTAGGTGCAACTTTAATGTTGCTGTTATTAAGAATTATACCATTATTGGCTATATTATTAACGCCGAGACTGGAATGCAAAATGGCATGCTCTTTGATTGGTAAAGGTATGCATGAAATGTTGGGTTCAGCAGTTACACCATTAGTATGGCATTTCCTCAGTCATTGGTATGCAATATTTAAGACAAGCCTGTCGGCCCAGTGGCCATGATTAGTGAAGGCGTCTGCAATAATTGGCTGTTTGGCTTTCATAGCATGCGTGACAGAGGGAACCCTGCAAACTTTTCCTTCAGCAGATCACGTCAGATGATTCCTGTCAGACGGACTCTTAATCTCACAATGAACTCATTCATTTTTCACAATATCTGTGCTCTCTTTTTTTTCTGGTTACATCAAATTTATTTGTTGTATATTTTCACAACAGTGTGTAGATATGAATGTTTTTTTTTTCAGACTCGTGTTTTGCGCACAACATGGCGTGCAATAAGAAACCGAGTACTCTTTACCCATGGTTCTTTAGTACTTTTGCAACTCAAACGGTAGCAAAATACAAACATAAGAAACACATTCACTTCCCTCAATGGTGCAAAAAAAGCTAGGTCAAATTGTCAAAATCATAAAAACCAAATGTATTTATTTTTTGTGTGTTTTGCTGTTGTCTTCCTTGATTCTAGCCCCATATTCAAGTTCCTGTCGTTTATTGAAGCAGCCTACCTATTTCAATTAACCATTGCCTAATGCACAATGAATGGGTGGTAACTACTGACATCACATGTGATCATGTGTTTGGAAAAGTTGTCGACTACTGTCTCCACTTGACAAAAGTAGAAAGCAACTGCCGCCGTTTTCCCTTCCGAAATAGCACTTAACAACACGTCGAACATAAGTATTTTCTGTATGAAATGAGCACTGGCAGTAGGTCAAATATATTATGTTTCTTTGCTCACAATACAATTTTTAGATGGCAGTCAGGTCTTGGTTTATTATTCTAACATGCATTGCAGCATGAGACACGGGATGGAGCCAGCAGGAGCAGACTCGGGTCTACAGAGTTAAGTTTACACTCGTTCAGTGCAAGCACCGGAGAGGAGGCAGACTGATATATCCAATATTTTAGGGCGAGAAAGAATACTTATCTGGACTGCGTCCAGAGACAGTTGACTAAGTCTCGGATCAATGGCAGAAAGAGTATGGTTAAAAGGCATTGGTTGAAGGGACGTATCTAGCTAACACTTTATGCATATTGTTAGCAATAGGTCTATTTTATCAATTGCACCGTCAAAACCCAGACCTGAAAAAAAAAACATCTGTCCAGGCAGGACGATCCTACAGGCAGCTCAGTGTGCAGCTTTACAAGCCTACCTACTCAGTAACTTATCTTTGTGGCTGTGAGCGCCTTGGGACGACACATTCGCTCCACTGCTTGACCAGTGCTTGCATAGCTGTTCTTCTAATTTCCATTGCTGCGTGGATAAGGCAATGCCATCAATTAATGTCATTTTTGTCAACTACGGGAAAACGTAATACATCAGGATACTGCAAACACATGATCGTTCTTGCAGGTAGATCAGGGCTCGAGTCGGGGTACCACGCTCGTGGACGGCGTCCCCCCACTTATTTTACCGGGAGCTCAATAACTGGAGAAAAACAGAAAAATGGCACTACTTTTAAAATGCACAGCATGTAAAGCAGGAGTAAACACCTGTTTCTTACTCTAAAGGAATTAGAATAAAATCACATCTAAGGGGTGAGCGAGGGGAGGCAGTGAGTCTGATGGTGCAAGCCACCTTTTGTGACTTCACTTCCTGTCGTGACTTCAGCGTCCCCCCCACTTCTATTTTTAGGACTTGTGCCCTGAGGTAGATTAAAAATGGGTCACTATACCCAGTGCTTAATTTGTAAATAACCAAGTGCCAGGGCCCTCACCAGGTCGCCACATCAGCTTCCACCACCCGCTGCCCCTTCCAGCGCTGCTAATGACCGTACCAACACAACTACCAACCATCGCACTCCTACAAATGTGACAATGCAGACTTTTCTAGTCCCCAAAGCTATAAGAATTGCTTGGCGACATGTGAGCCATGTTTGATTAATATTGAATTAATAAACAACTGTTGTTGTACTAATCTCTAAATTCTCTATACAGCACAACCATGCGGCAGACTCTCATAAGAGCCGATGTTGTCAATTGAGTGCTGGTGCTGAGCACCTTAAACCATGGGCTCCAATTAAGCACTGACTATACCCACATTGAAAGTGTACTACGAGGTGGCTGTTCATTGCAAAATGGTGAACAGTGTTACCCATATTCTACAAACTGGACTAATTTCTTCCCACTGTTTGTAATGATTGCACTCATGGTACTGGTAGGAATTCTGCTCAAGCGTGTTCAAGCTAAATGTACACTTTGGGTATTTGACTAACCCTGGAAATATACAACTATTGCATATTTTCAGGATTACGCCGGGGATCCTTGATCTCACAAATCTACTCTAAGCTAGAAGTCAACAAATCCATGGGAGTACATTTCTTCCTTTATTTTAGTGTTCATGACTCTGGGCCATATATCTACTTTTGATAGTCCCTTAAAATGGTATTCAACAAATGTCACTGATTAAATTCAAAGAACTATTGTAGAATGGCACGATCCAGAGTTGGCACACAAAGCTGTCAAGTTGGGTCGAGAGATCGTGGAAGATGGGCAGAAGTCTGACCTCCCTCTTAAAGTGATTTAGCAGCAGCAAGACATCCGTGCCCATGTTGTCACCATATTTCCTACATGCTTTTAAATATGGAATATGTTTTGCTCTCATTTTACCCTCAGATAGTCTACTATATTTACCTTGTTTTTGTTTCCAATTCTCTATTTTTTCACATTTATTGTGGGAGACTTTTAATACACAATCCACTACCCTAATGTTAATTTTGAATCGACTCTCATATTGTGACCTATGATTTTTATGTAAGCGTGCCTTTTATCTGAAATTTGCCTATTTCTTCTTTCCCCTACACAATTTGGACATTGCTAAAGTTAGATTTTCAAAAGAAGCCCGGCACCCTTCTTTTCCCTGTATTCCTGACCTTAAGATCATATGATGACTCTTTGCTGATGTTGTGACTCTGTAGAGGGTATTGGTGAGGTACCGTTTGTTTGGCTTGCTGTGACCAGAGTTGACTTTTGTAGACCACCCCTTTTTAGGTTTCATAGGGAGTGCATAGTGCAGAGTGCATAGGGAGGGCAGAGTGCAGAGTGCATAGGGAGTGCAGAGTGCATAGGGAGTGCAGAGTGCATAGGGAGTGCAGAGTGCATAGGGAGTGCAGAGTGCATAGGGAGTGCATAGGGAGTGCAGAGTGCATAGGGAGTGCAGAGTGCATAGGGAGTGCAGAGTGCATAGGGAGTGCAGAGTGCATAGGGAGTGCAGAGTGCATAGGGAGTGCATAGGGAGTGCATAGGGAGGGCATAGTGCATAGGGAGTGCAGAGTGCATAGGGAGTGCAGAGTACAGAGTGCATAGGGCATAGGGAGTGCAGAGTGCATAGGGCATAGGGAGTGCAGAGTGCAGAGTGCATAGGGCATAGGGAGTGCATAGGGCATAGGGAGTGCATAGGGCATAGGGCATAGGGAGTGCAGAGTGCATAGGGCATAGGGCATAGGGAGTGCAGAGTGCATAGGGAGTGCAGAGTGCATAGGGAGTGCAGAGTGCATAGGGCATAGGGAGTGCAGAGTGCATAGGGCATAGGGAGTGCAGAGTGCATAGGGAGTGCCGAGTGCATAGGGAGTGCAGAGTGCATAGGGAGTGCAGAGTGCATAGGGAGTGCAGAGTGCATAGGGAGTGCAGAGTGCGTGCATAGGGAGTGCATAGGGAGTGCATACGGAGTGCATAGGGAGTAGGGAGCGCAAGGGAGTAGGGAGCGCTAGGGAGTGCTAGAGAGAGCAGAGTGCGTAGGGAGCGCTAGGGAGTGCTAGAGAGCGCAGAGTGCGTAGGGAGCGCTAGGGAGTGCTAGAGAGCGCAGAGTGAGTAGGGAGTGCTAGAGAGTGCTAGAGAGTGCAGAGTGACTGCAGAGATTAAGCTAATGGCAATGTAAATGACAATGCCTTTTATTTATCTGTTTTCAAAACCAACACATAAATAAAAATTTTGTCATTTACAATGCCAATAACTCTAACTTTTCCAAAGGCGAAACCATTGCATTGTAAATGCTTGTTTCAGATTGAAATTGAGGCACAGAAACACAAAAAAGTATTAGTTAGGAAAGAGGAAGACTGTGTTAATGTGGAAAGCCAAAATGTTTCCTCCTGATGGCAACTCTAACTTTACAGCATACAGAATGGGGTGTCGGTAGTGTTTCAACAGTTGGTGCAGTCCAACATTAACTGGAGAGAAGCAACATTGCCTCCGTTCACCCCTCCTTAATTGAATAGAAAATGATGTAGCCCATATATTGGCTAAAAAGGAATGACCTCTTTCTTTCCAGGTTGCAGTGAGATTCCAATATGATGGCTGAGCTATTCCTGTTCACCATATTACAATTTCATCAATTCTGTCACAGTATTATAAATAAAGTTATTGCATGTATCCATGGGTGTTTAATATTGGCCCTTATGGGATGGATCCATGAGCGATTTTCAGAATATCCACACAAGCTATACATCTATAAATTAGTTCTATATAGGAATGTTTGACATAAATGTTGATTCTCTGGAAAATATGCCATGGCTGAGGCCGTAAAGGACACCCCTATGATAGAACGAGTAAAGGTGGAAAAACAAAATTTTATAAATGCTATGACCCTCTGAATTATCTTTACTGAGCAAAGAAATTAAATTATAGAAGGGCAGATTTACTACTTCTGGCGCATCTCTGCTAATCAGCAGGGGTGCGCCAAAAGAGTTGCGATGCATCTGCCCACCCGTGCGCCACCACTGATGCGCCGCATTGTAAATGCGGCGCACCGGGGTGCACGGATGGGCAGATGCGTGTCGCATCCCCCGTCAGAAAGGTGACGCATTGCTGGAGATGCGTCGCAAGCGCAACGCAGCTCCAGCAAGGCTCGGGGTGCACTATCCCTAACATGCTGTGTCAATCCTTACGCATGCTTCATGCAGGCACAGGGTTTTGACGCAGCATGGCCTTAAAAGTGACTGCGTGCACTCAGCCACTTTTAGGAGGCGTTCCTGCGCCGGAACACCCCGCCCCCCACTGAGCCGGAACACCTACATGTGGCGCAGGGCTTTGCAATGTGACGCATCTCTCAGATGCGTCACGTTCTAAATACCCCGCACCATGGTGCTGGCTTTGCGCCGCACTGAGTCACAAAAGTGACGCAACGGCAGCGTAAAAAAGGCGCAAGGGGCTTGTAAATCTGCTTCAGAGTGTTTATCGTTGGGCCTAGAAATGCCCACAATAGTGCACCACACCTTAGAGTTTATGGGCAAAAATGATTCTTGCCTACATGTGCACATGACTAAAGCATCCTAGAACTTGTAAATCTGCTTGCAAAGAATGCTAATCTAGCTGTGCTTCGACATAGTCATAATGAGTATGGCAAGACAGTGGCAGTGCCCCCAAAATAGTATCAAATATGTAAATCTTGGTATAGTTTGAGAACTTGAAATGCCAAGAGGACATTTACATAAAAAAGAATTACGGGCCTTCAAATCCCCAAAAGGTCAGAAGGTAATCACGCCTCAAATCACTTGAAAATTGTGTCACCTGAGGCTCTTCTGAGTTGGAACTCCCAAGTTTTAAAGCCATTGCAAAGAAGAATATGACAAACAAGAGAGCAAAGCATTGAGGATAATTGCTCATGGGAGATTTGCAGGGGTTCATTGGGGTCTCCCTCATGCTAAAGCGGAAAGAATTGGGTAGATGAAATGTATGAGATAGCTAAATGGTTTGAGACGCGACAAGTCGAGACACCTGGATTCTTTTTTTTTAAATGATCTAGTTTGAAACAAATATAGTTTTAGATTCGGGCTTTCTCAGGCAAGAAACCCCCATATTTAACCCTTAATGACATTTGCTACATGTGGCGTGTCAGTAGATCAAAGCGAGTCTTCAGATGCTGCTGTCAAATTACTGTGGACACCAAGACTTAGGATCTGGGTCAAAACATCCCCGACTTCTGTGCAGACCTCAAATGTTTTTGTGAGTCGGGATTATTTTTAATGGGACACTGTGGGAACCGCATATTACTGTGTTAATACAGATTGCCATTTCCAATGGGATCCAGACCCAGATTTCTTTAAAAATCGTGGTACTGTACTTGTTGCTACTACGGCATCACTACTGTTTGGTGATCCTGCAGCATGAACCAGCTTGTTGAAGATGAGGCAATGGTTTATCTAATGGCTGTATTACACAAAGGGGTACAGATCATGGCACAAATACACCCCACTGCCTGATTGATAGAGCAGGAATTGGCACTCAATACACAGAAGGTTGGCGAAGATACTATCAATGTGCGTGGCAGAGGGTGCAAGATCTATTGGAGCATTAATCTACTTCTTTTAGAAGAGTGGAACAATTGAGAAGTTATTGTACTCCCGAAATTCTGTAGCAAACATGCAGAAAATACATCATGCATGTCGATTTCAGTTCTGAAGAAAGGACCAGTGCGAATTTGGTACTCATAAAGTTGCTATAATTTTGCACAGCAGTTAAAAATCTAAGCTCGCCCTTTTCGTTTTCAGTGCTAGGAATATTAATTATCTCTATTGTCTTCACTCTTCTTCCCACCTCTCTTTCGTAATTCCTCATTTCAGAAGCTAGAGGTCTTTTGTGGTTTAGAAAACAAATAATGTTCTTGGTAGCCCTGTGGCAAGGCTTCATACTGCTCTGCTGGAATCTTACTCTTATATCTTGAGGCATCATCTGACACTGACATTGTCAATCAGTCTCAACACAGTTACTAGTGCCAGGAGGCCTCCCACTCACTCTCTGGTCACCTACACAGTCATTGCCTCGTACAGCTGCTTCAGCTACCCCCAGATACAGAGAGAGGGCTAAATACAGCAGCTATTTAACCTTCAGATGCCAAAAAGGCAGATATAAGCACATTTTCGATGATGTCATTGGATGATTGGTTCAACTGTTTCTTAAAATATTCACGTATTAAGGGTAAAAATATATTGAACGGGACAGAAATAAATCATGTGATATGAGTTTTTTCCTTTCATACATGCACAAATTATTGCTTGCAATAATTCAGAACCTGACATATAGTTGCAAAACAAGATTAAAATGTATAATTGTAAAAATAAGTACTAAGTTAATACAAAGTAGAAAATAATTCAATTGAATTTCCATGTCTCGGTAGAAAGGCTTGGCAGAAATAAATACACACACCAATGTTCTGCTGCAAACTCTGGAAAATATGTTTACTTAGAAGTGTGGACAACTAAGGAGTATGTGCATGCCTCTTTATTACCTGCATTCATGCAGGGCGGAATCAGTTGAGGATGGAAATGATTAGAGGTACAGCAGCAAAGCAGCATGAGTTTGGTTTCATAAACTTGACAACACAAATCTCTGGGCCTGAACTAGCCCATCTAAAAGCTAAAATGCTCTTAATTGTTAAAGCTTTTTTCTGAATGTGCAATTTTGGGAGACAAGTTATTTGTGAATACTAATGATTGAACAATGTTATTTAAGGGCTTAAAAGAGCGTTCATTAACACCGTTTAGTTGTGCCACTTTTTCCTTGAGACACCATTTTTTAAAATGCCTGCTGTTTCTGGTGTTCTGTTCATCTTGCTCCTGCTCATCACACTTTCCAATCAATGTCCCCATGTGAGTCAGCCCTCCCCACCGTTTTTTCGGAGCACAGGACAGTGTGGCCTAACAGGTTATTTTCTTCACAGAGCATGTATTGTGAATGAAACATTTTCATTGTGTTTCTCATGAAATTTCTGTAAGATAATTCCACTTGAAGTTTGGATGCAGACTTGCTAGAACATTAGTGTCTTTTTTTGAAAATGTTTCAAATTGTGTTGTATATTTCCAGATTGCTGTTGCTGTAGAATCTAATGGAAGATTTTCTCTACTTTAGGATAGAGTTAGTGTTATAATATTTCTTGATGCTCATGAATCTGATTCGCCCATTGTGGGTTCCCACTAGGTATGCCATGCTTCGAGCCTTCATGGCATATAGTTTCATTTCCTCTGTATTTGGCCTATTTTAAGGCTTTGTAATAAAACCCTTTAACTTTTCATTGATCTAGAACTCAGTAATTGAGTGGTCCCACTCATTATTTATTTACTCTGCTAAGCTGATTTTGTGGGCCTGATGTAAAAAAGGGTAGTGACTCTTATCGCTAGATCAAGGGTGCTGGAGCCGAGCTGCTGGAGGTATTTTTTGGGCTGATCGAAATATCGAGGTAGAGTAAAATCTAGGAGTTCGGCTTCCACAACATATTGGACATGAGGGAAACGGCAAACAGGTTCCCTTCTGAGTAGACTTCGGCTCTCTGCAACAGCCACAGCTAGCTCTGTCTTCCTCATCACAACATGCCACAAGCTTCTTCAGCGTAGCACAGC
This sequence comes from Lissotriton helveticus, assembly GCF_964261635.1. Classification (NCBI taxonomy): domain Eukaryota; kingdom Metazoa; phylum Chordata; class Amphibia; order Caudata; family Salamandridae; genus Lissotriton; species Lissotriton helveticus. The sequence continues at coordinate 554,574,153 of NC_136063.1, forward strand.
ACTGTCTAAGGAGTTTAATGGCTGCATCAAAGAACATGCATGGCCAGTGCGGACGTGCACAGCTGCTTTTACACATTTTTTGATCTTCCACCTTTTATCCCACCCTCCAAAGGTACTCCGCTTCTTCATCATAAGACACAGACATTGTTAGGCTTCATTAGGGGTGTCTACTTAATTCCATTAAACACACAGACGGCGGTCATGCGTAATACATAAGATTAATGAAAGAAGGAAATGGATCTCCAGATTTACTCTGCTGCTGGGCAGAAGGCTATGATCACATTTTGCGTGCAATGATGAAGGCTAATTTTAAAGGAATGCAGCTATTTGATTAGTGGATAGCCTGTTACATCCTTCTTATGTTCATAAATGCACACAGCATATTTCCGACCAATGCCCTAGATGTCAAGGTCACGGAACATGGAAGGTCATGGAACCTGTGTGCTGCTTCAGGAATAATAGCGAATGGTGTTCACAAAGCAGTTTCAGTATTATTGGGAAGATCCCAGCGACCTGATTATTTTGATACTTTAATCATTTTGATACATTTAAATCATTTTTTTCTATGTAATCACATTTAATTATTTCCAAAGTAGTAATAATGTATATGTCCAAGAGACAGAATACAAATAATTTAACAGTGCCAATTTAATTCCGAAGTGGAGTATAACTCTCGTTACTGAACCCATTGGGATTAACAGGTCCCTGGAACCTGTATTTACCTTCCAGAGATTTCACCTGCTCCAAGCAGGCAAGGGTTCTGAAAGGAAAACATGTTGAAAATATGAAATTTCAAGAGGAATGAGATGTGTTATTTACCAATTCTCTCTGTAATTCCTCGTTTTTCGGAGAACCCAATGGTCAAATTCATACAACCATTAACTCTACCTCCCTAAAGCTACCAGTACCCCGGTGCTGGTAAATCAGTGGAAGGGGTCGTGGGCAGAGTTAACAGGGTATTCAAGGGGCGGGCACTCGTAATGAGGCCATCTGGGGTATCAAGACACCGCTGTTCATAATAGCAGCGCAATACATTCCTCTCAATCTTTTCTGTTGTTGCCCTAATGTACAGCCCTGTCAGAAGAGAAGCTTATAACATGGCGGTCAGTTCCTGTGACGACATCCGGGAGGCGCTGAGAGGGAATAACAGAGTGCTGCACTGAGAGCTGGACGCATACCATACAAAAGGGAGCTGGTGATACAGTCAGTATTCGACAGCACTCTGACAAGAGCTCTTCTGCGAAGACCCCTCTGCTACCAAAAAGTGTGAAAATCTGATGCTTACACCTGTCTACTAGCCAGATGTTCGATTCTAGTGTCCAGGCAAGTAAGAACATCCATCTCGCCACTGTCACTTTACCAATACCTCCTCTTCCATCCCAAGGCTCCTCATTACATTCTATTAAACTGCTGATTGAGACCGATCGTTGAAGGCGGAACTAAACACCCCGGAGCAATTAACATCTGCACCAGCTGCTTGAGGTGTTTGAGCACCGATGTAAGGTTGAGGGCTCGTAATGTGTATTAGTGCACGCCTAAGAGGGGTTGGGCCTGGTTTGTGTGAGATTATGCCTTTTGCATCACGGTTTGCACGGGCTGGAAGTGCCCTGACAAAATAGGAGCATGCACCATTTTCTTTTCTTTTTGCTGCTTATGAGTGACAATTAAGGATTTGCAAAACTGGCATTGCGCTTGTTTTAACACAAAGACTTTTTTAATGGATCCTGGTGCCTATTTATATTATTACACGACAAGGCACTCTTTGTTGTTCTGCGTGGAATCCCAATTAACCTTAGAATGAGCGATAATGTAAAAAAGATCACGCTAGCATGAAGGCCAACATGTTCGCTGCTCTGTTTACGACATTGTGGGTAAAACATTAGCTTTTACAATGCTTTAAATTCAAATCCAACAACATAAAATAGGTGAAACATTAGACTTTTACAATGCTTTAAATTCAAATCTAACAACATAAAATAATTTGTTTTGCCTTGATATCTAATAAAATGTTCATTTACTTTTCGTGACAAAGAACGTTGGATCTGCAGACTTGTAATGTCAATACAAGGACCACCTGCTACTAATATAAGTTCCAAGGGCGGGAAAAATACAAATATTGAAAAAAAGTTCCCTAGGCAACTGTCGGTCTATTAATTATATACGACCTTGTTATAAAAAGCACATGATATTTATAAACTCAGTGTACGATGATACTCAGTAAAAATTCAGTTTATTCGTGCACAATTGTTTAGAATAACCAATAAAGGTTCTGTGATACATCTATGGAAAACATATATAAGACAATAAAATCACAATGTATCCAACAGAATTGACAATAGTGAATGCATACAACATATATAGGCATATATCCTGTACACATGATCATATAGGAAAAATGATAAAAATCAATCATGAAGTAAACTAAATATAATTTGATAAAGATGACGATAAACAAATGAAAATATCAAGACACAATAAATCAGAAAGTGCAATCAAGTGACCTTTAGTGTAATGATGGGTCTTATTATTATCATATTAAGAAGACCCATCATTAAACTAAACGTCATGTTTATCAAATTATAATTAGATTACTTTATGCTTTGCTAAATACTACCCTATATATAAAGAAAAAATGTAAACTATAGTCTCTCTTGAGACTCAGCTTTATAACCGCAACATCTGCAACTCACTACAATCTATCTCCCAAATCATACACAGATTTAAAACATATACAGCCTGATTCATCAAGGGGCCGTTTTGCGAGCCCCTAATAGCGATTCATAGCGAATCGCTATTAAGGACTTGCAAAACGGTATTCATGTAGGAATTGCTAAATAAATAGCGATTCCTACATATTCCTTATTTGCGAGTAGCAATTTGCTACTCGCAAATAAGGAATAACTCCCCATTCATTCCTATGGGCCAAAAGGCCCATAGGAATGAATGGGGAGTATCCCTTATTTGCGAGTAGCAATTTGCTACTCGCAAATAAGATAGCGATTTAAAGGGTGCCAGGGGTGTCCAAAGGACACCCTGTAGCACCCCTTAAATGCACATTTGAACAGGTGTTGCGCACACACATGTCCAAAGGACATGTGTGTGTGTAACATGCAAAAGAAAAAAATGCACTTAAGTGCTTTTTACACTATTTTCGCAATTTACCACCAAGTCAGACTTGGTGGTAAATTGCGACCAAATATTGCAATTTCGCAATTTCTAATTGGTTGATGAATTGCATTTAAGGAATCTCTATTAGAGATTGGGTTCCGACAGGCTCTCAGAGGCTTCTGGTCAGTCGGACCCCCACCGTAATCCCCTATGGATGGGGTTTCTGCAGTCGGGATTACTATGTCGGTTTCCGACAGCCTTTCCGTGCCGGCCTTTACGACGCAGATAGGCTGTTGGAAAGCAACTTCGGGGGACCCTAGCAGGGCCCCCCTGCCTCTGTGACCTACGGTTGGTGGCTAAGGGGGTACCTAGATGCCCCCTATAAATCCCTGTACTGTGCGACAGGCAACATGGGGTGCCTGCCACAGGGTGCAGGGTTTTACACTAAGCCCAAAGCCTGTATTACAGCTTGTTTACAGCCGTTAACACAAGCTCCCATTGAGACATGGGAATATGTGACTGAACAGTGTTCAGTCACATCGTAATCAGGCGATCGGAACCGCCGTCCCAAGACCACGACAGTGTAGGTCGGATGCAACTCTGACGAACATTGTAATAAACCCCTTAATATCCCCACACACATTTGATTAAAATGCAATCTGCAACTGCAGCACATCACAGCTATGGATATACTCAAGTTTGACACCCAAGTCTGAAGCCTCATTACGAAAGTTGCACCCTGGCCTTTTGGGAAATCCATGTGTGCCTATTGTTTTTCAGTTGACTGACAAGGACTATACAGTTTGTTCTTTCATTGTTTTAGCACTCAAAAGAGCCTATGTGATAATCAAAATATAACAGGCCGCTCCTTAACACATAGAACACTTCAATGGCCCAGAAAACTTTGAGAGCAGAAGCAGCATATTATAACTTCGCCTGGTAAGATGCACACAGTCCATAATGTTATGTTACTATGAGTCTGGGTACTATCTATTCAGAACTGTGGCTCCATCTGGATATTGCCAACCCGCAGTACACCCACTTACCTAGAACCAAACGTATAGGGTGCTCCCTTACTTGTGAGTGCTATGTTTACATGCAGCTGCTGTAGATCTGGATGTTGAGTTATGGTGCTGTTATTCTCTAGTTGATTCTCCTTACTATTTAGGGTGGTGCGCAACAAGTCTACTCACGTCTACTCTATCACCCACCAGGTTCCCCTCTCTTTCTCTTATACTTCTCTTCAACTGTAATTTTTCCCTCTTACCCAAACGTCCTCATCTTTCAGTCCCTCTGTTCCTCATTTCCACTTCTCGTTTAATTGCTCTGTGCTAATTACGCCATGGTGAAACATCAACTGAGCTTAGTCATGCAATGCATCATGGCGTGTTTGTATCAATTAACTTCATAGCCCTGCATCCTGCTGACTGAGCCATGATCTGAGCTCATTATTTGACATCTGCCATGGAACCTAAATATACAGCCAGTTCCTGTCTACACACTCTTGCACCCAAGCACTGGCATAAGCACACCTCCCCACACTGATTGCACCGCTCTGCTAACCTACATGTGCCTGATGCTTCTGGATTTTTGCTCCTCTCAACACCACTGTCCAGTCCCCCTCTGTGCCCTTTGCTGCATCATCAAACTAATCTGCACTCCTTACAAATAAGTCACTCTAACCATCACCATTTACATGCATGACTTACAATAGCATGGGTGGCAATATATGTTTCAAAGTGATGGGGGCAACACAGGCCTTCACTTCTTCACTTGTACCAGCTGATTACCGGTCATGGTCAGGTAAAGCTGTTGAGAAAGGTACGTTGGCACCCTTTCCCAATAAACATGAACAAAGCATACGCTAACCACGCTAACCACACTAACCAAGTTATGAATATTTACATTGAGCTTTTTATTTCCACATAAACAAGTAAATGTACACATCCTCATCAAAACTTAAATATTACCCTCGTAATGGGCAAACATGTATTTTTTTTTTTTAAACTCCAACTAATTCATCAAAAAATCTCCTAAAAATATATTTTTTATTCGAAAGTGGCCAGAGACCGGAGTGAAGTATGGGTTCATTGATCCAAAAAGTTCTGGAGAAGAAACACACACCAACACGGCGATTCGGCTGATTTAATAATGACAACATGCAATATTCTTTATCCACTAAATTTACATCTCAAACAGAATGCTGTGATGACAATCATGAGCTGGAAGTTTTCCCTTCAGTTCATAACATCTTCTCTTTACTTTGGTTCAGAGGCAACAATCTGGGGTGAAGTCCCTTTCAGAGAAGCAGAAGGCACACTGACAGAGTGTGACTGTGTGTGACTCCATCACAGATGATTGGAATGAGCGGGCCCCGTATGTGCTGTGAAATTCAAGTGATTACCAGGGTTTGTCTTTGGAACCTATAATCTCTCAGAAGGCAGGATGACGACTGCCATTAAGCGTATGTTCTTTGGAAGTTCAGCTAAAAGGTTTCTATATTTAAATCCGGTTTTTATTGTATTAAATACAAATGTTGAAGACATTTGCATCAGAATCCTTTTTGTGTGAATTTAATATAGAGCAGCAGACGTAAATTCTCTTTACATTTATGCAAAGCCGTATCAATCTATGCCACAAATATATATACTTCTAAGGAAATTACTGCAGTAACTAGAAAACCCTGACAATCATACTACTGTGGTTGCACTTTCTTCCTGCACATGTTTGCTTCTATGTTTACAGCACCCTAATTGTTTATTTAGATGTAGATGGTCAGAACAACTTTCATGCTGAACAACTATTGTGTGGAAAGTAGAAGGAAACGGTTAAGAACCCAAAAACAACAGAAGAAAGCAAAACGCATGATTGGTTTGAAAAGCTCTTTGCGATTCCAATAATCCTAAAAAAAAGCTACAAATTGAGTAAAGTATTCAAATGTCATTTTTATTGTTTTTTAATCTTACCTAGACTACGGCTAAAGTGTTGTGCTGATCTTCTCAGGGCTCTGTTGAGAGATCCGGAACAACACGTGCATCAAAAATGGCCAAAATACGCTCTGACGTCTTCTGCTGACGTCTTCTGCATTCTGCCACATTTAGAGAGTGAAGGAAGGCAGTGTAACTGAAGAAGGGCCCGTCATCAGGCATACTAATTTGGCAGACCTGGGTTGGTGTCTGATAGCCTACAAAATGTAGGGAGACCTGCCAAATATTAATTCCAGTGGGACCCTCTACGGATTAGTTGAAGCCCTTTTGTGGATCCTGACACTCGGAGGGAAGACCGTGCACTCCTGCACCTAAGGACACCGTTAGCACCTCGCCGGACCCGCTTCGCGGGTCCCGCAGCGCTTGTGATATTGACTCTGGGAGCTGTTTGTGGGAGCTCAGAGGAGCGCGGGGCAGGTGAGCGAGCTAGCGGGGCTGCGAGCATTGAGGCAGGGACTCCAGCGTCCAGGAGTCCCTGCGCGCCCAACCAGTCACACCTGGGCTGCTCTCCCCGCTGGTCACGCCCCCCGCCTACGGAGGCAAAAGCGGAACCATCACTCGATTTCCTGGGACCCTCTACGGATTAGTTGAAGCCCTTTTGTGGATCCTGACACTCGGAGGGAAGACCGTGCACTCCTGCACCTAAGGACACCGTTAGCGCCTCGCCGGACCCGCTTTGCGGGTCCCGCAGCGCTTGTGATATTGACTCTGGGAGCTGTTTGTGGGAGCTCAGAGGAGCGCGGGGCAGGTGAGCGAGCTAGCGGGGCTGCGAGCATTGAGGCAGGGACTCCAGCGTCCAGGAGTCCCTGCGCGCCCAACCAGTCACACCTGGGCTGCTCTCCCCGCTGGCCACGCCCCCCGCCTACGGAGCCAAAAGCGGAACCATCACTCGATTTCCTGGGACCCTCTACGGATTAGTTGAAGCCCTTTTGTGGATCCTGACACTCGGAGGGAAGACCGTGCACTCCTGCACCTAAGGACACCGTTAGCGCCTCGCCGGACCCGCTTCACGGGTCCCGCAGCGCTTGTGATATTGACTCTGGGAGCTGTTTGTGGGAGCTCAGAGGAGCGCGGGGCAGGTGAGCGAGCTAGCGGGGCTGCGAGCATTGAGGCAGGGACTCCAGCGTCCAGGAGTCCCTGCGCGCCCAACCAGTCACACCTGGGCTGCTCTCCCCGCTGGCCACGCCCCCCGCCTACGGAGCCAAAAGCGGAACCATCACTCGATTTCCTGGGACCCTCTACGGATTAGTTGAAGCCCTTTTGTGGATCCTGACACTCGGAGGGAAGACCGTGCACTCCTGCACCTAAGGACACCGTTAGCGCCTCGCCGGACCCGCTTCGCGGGTCCCGCAGCGCTTGTGATATTGACTCTGGGAGCTGTTTGTGGGAGCTCAGAGGAGCGCGGGGCAGGTGAGCGAGCTAGCGGGGCTGCGAGCATTGAGGCAGGGACTCCAGCGTCCAGGAGTCCCTGCGCGCCCAACCAGTCACACCTGGGCTGCTCTCCCCGCTGGCCACGCCCCCCGCCTACGGAGCCAAAAGTGGAACCATCACTCGATTTCCTGGGACCCTCTACGGATTAGTTGAAGCCCTTTTGTGGATCCTGACACTCGGAGGGAAGACCGTGCACTCCTGCACCTAAGGACACCGTTAGCGCCTCGCCGGACCCGCTTCGCGGGTCCCGCAGCGCTTGTGATATTGACTCTGGGAGCTGTTTGTGGGAGCTCAGAGGAGCGCGGGGCAGGTGAGCGAGCTAGCGGGGCTGCGAGCATTGAGGCAGGGACTCCAGCGTCCAGGAGTCCCTGCGCGCCCAACCAGTCACACCTGGGCTGCTCTCCCCGCTGGCCACGCCCCCCGCCTACGGAGCCAAAAGCGGAACCATCACTCGATTTCCTGGGACCCTCTACGGATTAGTTGAAGCCCTTTTGTGGATCCTGACACTCGGAGGGAAGACCGTGCACTCCTGCACCTAAGGACACCGTTAGCGCCTCGCCGGACCCGCTTCGCGGGTCCCGCAGCGCTTGTGATATTGACTCTGGGAGCTGTTTGTGGGAGCTCAGAGGAGCGCGGGGCAGGTGAGCGAGCTAGCGGGGCTGCGAGCATTGAGGCAGGGACTCCAGCGTCCAGGAGTCCCTGCGCGCCCAACCAGTCACACCTGGGCTGCTCTCCCCGCTGGCCACGCCCCCCGCCTACGGAGCCAAAAGCGGAACCATCACTCGATTTCCTGGGACCCTCTACGGATTAGTTGAAGCCCTTTTGTGGATCCTGACACTCGGAGGGAAGACCGTGCACTCCTGCACCTAAGGACACCGTTAGCGCCTCGCCGGACCCGCTTCGCGGGTCCCGCAGCGCTTGTGATATTGACTCTGGGAGCTGTTTGTGGGAGCTCAGAGGAGCGCGGGGCAGGTGAGCGAGCTAGCGGGGCTGCGAGCATTGAGGCAGGGACTCCAGCGTCCAGGAGTCCCTGCGCGCCCAACCAGTCACACCTGGGCTGCTCTCCCCGCTGGCCACGCCCCCCGCCTACGGAGCCAAAAGCGGAACCATCACTCGATTTCTTGGGACCCTCTACGGATTAGTTGAAGCCCTTTTGTGGATCCTGACACTCGGAGGGAAGACCGTGCACTCCTGCACCTAAGGACACCGTTAGCGCCTCGCCGGACCCGCTTCGCGGGTCCCGCAGCGCTTGTGATATTGACTCTGGGAGCTGTTTGTGGGAGCTCAGAGGAGCGCGGGGCAGGTGAGCGAGCTAGCGGGGCTGCGAGCATTGAGGCAGGGACTCCAGCGTCCAGGAGTCCCTGCGCGCCCAACCAGTCACACCTGGGCTGCTCTCCCCGCTGGCCACGCCCCCCGCCTACGGAGCCAAAAGTGGAACCATCACTCGATTTCCTGGGACCCTCTACGGATTAGTTGAAGCCCTTTTGTGGATCCTGACACTCGGAGGGAAGACCGTGCACTCCTGCACCTAAGGACACCGTTAGCGCCTCGCCGGACCCGCTTCGCGGGTCCCGCAGCGCTTGTGATATTGACTCTGGGAGCTGTTTGTGGGAGCTCAGAGGAGCGCGGGGCAGGTGAGCGAGCTAGCGGGGCTGCGAGCATTGAGGCAGGGACTCCAGCGTCCAGGAGTCCCTGCGCGCCCAACCAGTCACACCTGGGCTGCTCTCCCCGCTGGCCACGCCCCCCGCCTACGGAGCCAAAAGCGGAACCATCACTCGATTTCCTGGGACCCTCTATGGATTAGTTGAAGCCCTTTTGTGGATCCTGACACTCGGAGGGAAGACCGTGCACTCCTGCACCTAAGGACACCGTTAGCGCCTCGCCGGACCCGCTTCGCGGGTCCCGCAGCGCTTGTGATATTGACTCTGGGAGCTGTTTGTGGGAGCTCAGAGGAGCGCGGGGCAGGTGAGCGAGCTAGCGGGGCTGCGAGCATTGAGGCAGGGACTCCAGCGTCCAGGAGTCCCTGCGCGCCCAACCAGTCACACCTGGGCTGCTCTCCCCGCTGGCCACACCCCCCTGTCCACCAACCAATCACTAACAGTAACAGGGCATAAGGCTGATCACTGTTCCCGCTCAGCGGGAGCGAGCGGGAGCGCGCCGGGAGAAGCCCGGGACAAGGGCGGGACCGTCTGTGGCCGTCCGGGGCCGAAGGAGGCCGGGCTGGGCCTACCCTCTTGCATTGTGCATTCGACCGCTGATCTCAACTACTGGTTGAGAACCCCCTGCGGAGTATAACCCATTACGAACACCATGCCGTCCCCGGCAAGAGAGAGTACCCCATTAAAACCGGGCGGAGTTAAAAATAGGACTCTTGAAAATTATTTCTCCCGGGCAGTAGGGGAGGGTGATAAAGAGTGTAACCTGTCCAGGCTAAGGGCAGAACGGAGACGCTCAATAGACAACATGAAAAATACCCCCCTTGGAGACCAACTTATTACACCCAGGGAGGAGTTGTCTCAAATTGACGATGTCCCACTATTGCTGAGGGATTGCACTAATATTTCATCAGGTGCAGTCATGAGTATAGCTCCAGCCATTAGTCCTAGCCCAACTAGGGTGACCATTGATTTAGTGTCCCAACCCCCCCCAGCCCCCAAAATTAGGAAAGCTAAATCGAAGCTAACTAACACTCAAGTAGCTTTTGGACCCCCTCCCAATAAACGCAGGAGGAAATCTAAGGGAGTTCAAGGAAAGAGTAAACCCAAGGTTCCTCATTCGGACTTTGGCAAGTGCCTAAAAACCCCCATGTCAGTAGAAAAACCACCGGAGAATTTACAGCCTAAACCCATTGCTCATACGGATTCAGCTCCTGTTGCGATAAAAGATACAGGAGCTGTTATTGCCAATATCCCCTTGTCTGTTGTCCCGCTTGGAAACTTAGAATTTTTGCTAAGGTCTCTGTTATTGCCGATCAGCGAGAGTATTAAAAAGATTGAGATCAGACTAACTATTCTGGAGGCCACATTAGGTAGTCTGAAAACTCCAGCTGGTCGACAGGGAACGCAACCAGAACCCACTCTCCCTACCGTAGTCCCTCAACCGACGGCAAATAGTGTTGTCAATCCAGTCCTTTTACAAGCTGCGAATGTGGCACCCTCACAACAACCCTTAAGGCCGAAGCCTGCAACATCTAAACCCCTTAATGCCAATATGCCCAACCATCCGCCAGGACCTGTACCTCCGGCACAGCCGGTAGATAACATCATCCCGACCCCTTTAATGAAGCTCACCCTGAGACCACGTAGACCTAATTTACCCCCAGAGACTAACGCCTTTACTGTAGTCATGGCGGGTGTCCCCCCACTCGAGGAAGGTGAAATGGAGGACTTTTGTGCCCTGAAAAGTAGGGTAATTAAGTGGTTAAACATAAACAGACCCCTCCCGACATATCTCAATAATGAAATTATAATGGTAAGAAGGGTACCATGGGTGGGGAGAACACAAAAATCCATTAAAGGGGATTGTATACTGGTGAGTTTTAGGGATATAGGCACGGTGTCCTATATATGTCAGGGGAAAAATAGATCTAGGGAATCCACCATCCAAACCCTCCATGTGTCGTTCTTCTTTCCCATTACCCCAGTCCCATTTCAGCAACCCCAAACTCATGATAGTTGGGAGAGGGTTGGGAGGAGGGGGAGACACCAGGCCTTATACCCCAGACCGATAGCTGGCCGACCAGAACAACCCTTTTATACCTACAACCGGTTCAATTGCCTGAATGGCCTAGAGGGGGTCGATTGACAAACAGATAATACCCCCCAGGGTTGCATAGAAAAGGGTGCTCTGGTAGAAACATTGGTGGAGCAAAGCTTCAAGGCTCAGCAAACCTCGGCGATTGGTGTGGGGGAGCTAATGTGTGTTGAACTTGAGGCACTAGCTAAAAACAGTATAGGAGGGGGACATGAGCAGGCAATGCAAAGGCCAATGTTGGAAATAAGATCAAGGGACCAGGGGGGCGTAGAATGGAGTGGAGAGGGTGTGAGATGTATCTCATGGAACATAGCTGGCATAGCGGGCAAATTTTACAATAAGGAATGGGTTGACTACATTAGAAAATTTAATATCATATGTGTACAGGAGACATGGGCTGTGGAGAATAATTACCATCTGCAGGGGTACAAGTGTTTTTTTGTTCCCGCCCGAAAATCCAGATCTGGGAGAGCAATGGGTGGTTTGTCCCTCTATGTAGATTTAGACCTCCCAGGCACCTGGTCCTTCCCAGACTGGTCCTCATATGGGATCCAGGCAGTTCGGTTCTATGGAAAGGGGTTACGATTCTCTGTTTTTAACTTGTATAACACCGAGATAGCAAATAACCATACCCCGGTATTGACTGAACTCGACCAAAGGTTAGGACAAGAAATTATATCTCAGAACAAGGGCCCATCACACGGGCTGCTTGTGGTGGGGGACTTTAATTGTCACCTCTGCCCAGCACTGATTCAAGTAAACACTGATTGGGCGCAATGCCCAATTGAGAAGGGGCCTCATTTTTCTCACTCGCCTACTGGGTCGGCTCTTAGGTTGCTTCGGCTTAAGTACGACCTAGAGCACACCATCAACATGATAGACCCACAGTCGGACGGTACACTCCCACCAACTTTTAAGGGCAGGGGGTGTTCATCTATTATAGATTATATTCTGGTTTCGAGATCCCTGGTTAACAAAGTAACTAGTGTAGGGATAGACTGGAACAGCTTCAGTGACCATAACCCGCTTGTCTTAATGCTCGTATATAGGGCGGGTTCTGGATCCAATGTCCACCGTTTAATTGGGGAGAGGGTCACCGATCAAGGCAGGAGACTGAAATGGTCTAGAATAGATGGGGAAAAGTTTTATAAAAACTTGAGCAATAAGGGTTTGCGGGCCATAAACGACTGTTTGGATCTGGAAGTACAGGGCCCAAGATTACTAGAAACGTTCGACCACATTGCAAATCTGATAGACGGACTACTAAGGTCCAATGTGCCCACACGTAACCTGGTCAATCCCCGGTGGTTTGATCAGAATTGTTCTAAGGCACTGAGGGAACTGAAATGCTCTCTTAAGTCAAAACCACGGGATCCACAAAAAATTAGGGCAAGCAGAGAGAAATATAAAAAAGAGACCAAAAGGAGGAAACTCACCCTGCAGGCTGAAGCCTGGGCAGATCTGAGAGAGGCAGGGGAAAGAAGGGACCTAGCGGGGTTCTGGAGAATCATTAATAAACCGACCTTTCTAGAAAATGATTCTCCGGAAATAGGGGCCAATATCCTACCGGAGCAGTGGGTTACCCACTTTAGGAGTTTGTACAACCATGAATCGGGCACTTTTGTAGAGCCATCAGCAAACCCAAGTCAGGCTCCCCCGGTAGTATTTACTCTTAAGGAGATTGTGGCAGGGATGGAGAGTCTAACTAAGAACAAGGCCCCGGGTCAGGATGGAATTCCACCTGACCTTTTTCTTAGCAATATAGACCTATGGGCCCCCCTGATGACTAGGGTTTTAAACACCGCTATCTCCTGTGGTCTCCCTCCATCATGGTCTAAAGCGATCATTGTGCCAATTTTTAAAAAGGGCAACAAGGACGACCCTAGGTGTTACCGGCCTATTTCCCTGATTGACGTTTCGGCTAAACTTTTGGGAAGGGCAATTCTGAACAGATTGTCCGAGTGGACCGAAGAGAATAACATCTTCTCGGACACTCAATATGGGTTCAGGTCAGGGAGGTCCACTAGCGATCAATGCCTGAACCTATATATGCTGACTGCCAAATACACTCTGGCCAGTGATGAACCCATTTATATGGGATTCATGGACCTGGCAGCAGCATTCGACCACGTCAATAGAGGGAAGTTGCGGGACATGATGGCAGGCTTGGGGATCGAGAGTGGTTTAATCACCATATTAAGAGAGCTGCATAGCGATACTACGGCTAAAGTAAGATTTAATAGGGAGGGTGGACTGTCTGACTCCTTCTCATGTAAAAGTGGAGTCAGACAAGGTTGTATTCTTGCCCCGTTTTTGTTCTCCCTATACATTAATAATCTGGAGCAGTCTCTTTTGGGCTTAAAAGCAGATTCCCCAAGGGTTGGGACGCGGCATATCCCTGTCCTGCTCTATGCAGACGACGCGGTTTTGCTTGCGCGTACACCCCGAAGCCTACAAATTCTGATAGATGGGTTCGTCAAGTTTATGAGTGACCTGGACCTATCTGTCAACTTAGGCAAGTCATACGTGCTCCTGGCAGGCAAAAAACCTTCTTCTAAATTCTCTTATACAATAGGTACCCATTGTTTAGAGGAGGTTAAAACGTTCTCCTATCTCGGAGTAACCTTTGATGGTGCTCTCCAATTCAACTCCTTGGTGGTAGAACGCTGTAATAAAATGATTGCCTCTAATGGGGCAATAGCCGGTTATGGCAGGAGGCTGGGCAGATGGAGCCCGGAACAGGTGATGAACCTGTACGGCTCCATAACATGCTCTAAAGTAAGCTACGGGGCAGAAGTTTGGGGCTTTGTGAACACTGCTAGAATTGAACAGGAAGAAAATAGACACCTGAAATCTATCCTGAGGGTACCACCCAGTACTGCTGGACACATAGCTCATAGGGAGCTAGGGAGGCCATACCTGGTTGACTTGTTAAAACTTAGGCCAATTGTGGCGTGGCTAAAAATTTGGGCAAACCCAGATGCGCACTTAAGCAGAGAAATTTTATTGGACTGCTTGGGTAGGACTCACTGCATGCGCATCCCCTGGCTTAAATATGTGAGAAACACTCTTGAAGATCTAGGGTTCGGAACCTCTTCAGGAACCCCACAACCATCTCAGCACAGCACAAGAAACAAGTAGGGGAAATTTTTCTAGAGCGGAAAACCCTATGCCGTGCTGAGGTTGAAGGAGAGAAAAAGTCTGTGAGGGCTTATAACTTGGTGAAGAGTGTGGAGGGTATGGAGCCCTATCTGTATCTTGTGTATAACACACAGGACAGATTTCTTATGTGTCGTTTTAGACTGAACTTACTTCCTTCTATGTTGGCTTCTCCAGCAGGTTTCACCACGTCAATTGAGCAGAAGGGACCCTGCGGCTGCGACAACCGGTCTCCGCAGGATTCCCTTCATTTTATCTTGCTTTGCCCCTATTTTTCTATGCCCAGGCGTAGATTCCTAGTAAACATCTTAAAAAAAGCCCAATTGAAACACGCCAGGGATGCTTTAGTCTATTTGCAAAAAGCCTCTGACCCGCTAACCTTATGTTGTGTTATGAATTTTATCAAGGTGGCGGTTCGACTAAGGATGACGAGGGGAGAGGATTGAAAGACTTGGGACTCTTTGTTTTAAATTTATGGCCCTGTATGTTGGTATTTTTTACTGTATTATTTATGTACAAGGATCTTGACTAATATTTAATGTCTTTTTATCTATGTATATGTATGTGTGCTTTTATGGTGTTTTTTAATCACCAAATAAAGATTCTTGACTATGACTATGACTAATTCCAGTAGGTTCTTTCCTGTGCAGGACCAAGACTGTGTCACACAAAAAACTCTGAACATTTTCCTCCGAGGCTGGGCAAAAGCTCCCAGCACATCTGAAACATTTTACTGTGGTATGTGTGAACTTGAGTTTAAAACATTTTGGTACTGCTAGAACTTACTAAACATTGCTTTGGGGATTTGACTGCTGTATGTGCCCTTGCTGAAAGGGGATGAGCAGAGATCCTCTTAGAACTGTGCTGTGACCTAACCAGACTGTTTTAATTTGGTAGGGGTACCTCACGCCCAAATGAATAACTCATTGCTCATCATGCCTTCACAGGTGCCGGTAATTTTAACTTAAAGTTTATTTACCTTCAGCAATCCATAAGCATATTTTGCTACATCATTTAAGTAAATGCGGGACCAGGTGTACAACATTTAGGTATTGCGATTTTTTTAATTAATTTCTTAGCGAATCAACCTCCCTCATGAATATTAATGAGGTAAGTCGAAGTTTTCTAACCATTCGGATTTGCCAATGGCGTTGCAAGGGTGGGGCATTCCGCCGCGCGCAGTAAACGTTTTGGGGGGTGGTGACACCACCCCCACTCTTACATGCAGATGCCACGGGGCGGCAAAAGCTGGAATCGGCAGTACTGCCCTGCTCTTTAATGCGGCCACCGCATGGACCGCCACGGGCAGCAAATGGTCTAGCTACGCCACTGGGATTTGCAGCCATCACAGGGATGGTGCCCTGCTAGGCTCGGCAGACCACAATGTCTTTGATTGCTTTTTATTAAAACAATCTTTTTCTTATTATTTAAATACAGCTGTTTTCCTTATTGGAAAATGGGATGTGCGCCATGGGAGCACTGCCTGCTCTTAAAAAATATTAGTTTCAACATTCACAAAGTGGAAGAGGTCCCAAGGAACCCCTTCCCATTTGCAAATTGTTACCCACCTCTTGTGAGGTGTTGGTAAAATCTGATTTTTTTGCAACTGTAAATCGACCGCAAGACATTCATACGTATCACTGCGATTCAGTATTTGGAAGAGATATCATAAACACGCCCCTTCCAAATATCGAATAGTTAAACCGAATTGCGATTCGGTACCAAGTTACTGAATTGCAGTTAGGTATAAGTACATTAGAAGTTGCTTTTTTGCGGTCGGAAATGGGCCGATTCTGCGACTCAGCCTGATTCCAACCACAACAAGTTTTGTACAAATGCTCCGAAGTCTCTTCCGAACAGTCTTTAACCTCATTTGATACTTTCATTTTACTGAATATTGTAGATACATTATTACTAAAGATGTCACTGGACCAAAACTTTTGAGTATGTTACCTAAGATGACATTCTGTTAGTGTGTCAGACTGAACATCAAAGTTATCATTCAGAAACTGGCCTCTCCACTCTTTTCACCTATCATAATAAATGTTCCAATGCCTATGATACGTTTTAAAAAATGCAGAGTGATCTAATACAAATATTGTCCAAAGGTCTTCAACCACTCTTCCCGCCATCAATTCAAATGTAAGTGACGCTGAACATAGCTTATGAACAGAGTGTGATCCCATTGCTCGCTCTCACTTATAGATAATATTTTGATATTCCAAGCAAGAATTGTGACAAAGGATAACTTTCAGTTTTCTAATCATATCCTAAAGACTTGTAAACTTCAAAATGTGGCTGTCATTCTTCAGGCTCTTTGTTTGCTAGCGACCATGAATATTAAGGCCCTCATTACTTGTGCCCCGATACCACATATCTGCAGATTTTGGAGTTGACTGGTGGTGAAAAAGTATCGGCCATTGTGCCCCATATAAATTCTAGCAGGCAGTGCTGAAAGTTAATATGGTATGTAAACTTTATAACACCCAGTAACTTCCGGGTACAATCACATTCAGGTCGCTTACAATTCCAAACCCTGCACCGAGTGGGTTTACACAGAAGATGGAAAACATCAGGCCACTCATAAGGAGGATTTGAGACGAATCCATCAGAAAGCTAATGCAACCAACTTAATTTTATTAAGCGCTAATCTTGCCACAAGTGGTTTAGAGAGCTTTGTGCAATATTAGCATCACAGTATACAGTTATGCAGCAGTAATTTAATAGCAAAATTATAGAAACATTAAATGCATAGTACAAAATGATGGTCGCTAATACAAAAGTAAAAGTCCTAGACAGAATTTCAAATTTTTGCAGTGTCCAAGATCCCAAACACAACATTTGTTTAACCAAAAAAAACCTCATGATTAACCAAATGACGGAACAGACAGGTAAAACTTCAATTACTTCTTAAGACGCAAAGGAGAAGGTGCTAGGAACAGTAGAAAAAAAGTGAAATGTGATGCTGCCAATCAAAGATCTGAAGCAGAGACTGAGGATTAAGTGCGCCAGGAATGTCCTATCAAAGAAGTTCTCTAGCTCCAGTAGAATGTAAAGCTCCGAATTGACAGTACGATAGGAGGCCTGACCCAAAACATTTAACCTCATTACAAGTAAGATGCCACAATTGGAATTGCTCCATTAAAATCGAAAAGGGCCAGTGCAGTGACGTAAGCGTTCAAGTAATACGGTTGCATGTTCTAGGACACTCGGGGCGCCAAACAACTGCATGGAAGACCCCTTTTGCAGGTAGCAGCTTTCATTTAGAACACCCACTATATCTTCATTACCACCATCTCTGCAGTGTTTGTGGTTAATACAGATAAGACTGACGTTATGGTACGCCTTTGGGGGCAGCCGTACTCTCTGGAGACTAACCTCCTTGGTCGCGGAACTGGGAGCAATGCCTGAAGTCTGCCACGATTGTAAAGAATCTGGACTTCACCACCAGTACAAAATTATGCTTTGTGTCACTGTTGCCCACAGAGCTCTAGACACATCTAGACTTGATTATTAAATTATTAGAACTCAGTTTCTAAGGTTCCACCAGGGAATTCTTTAACGACTTGAAGCAATTACAATTTCTGTAGTTGCGTATTCTCTGGGGTTTGGGCGCTTCCACTGTTTACCAGTGTCTTCTGGTATTGTTGCGGAATTCATGTGGTTGGCCCTTAAAGTCGTCTATGGAAAGGGTTGTCGGTACCCCTACTCGTGGTCTGCAGTTGATTGCTAAAAGTCTTCTGAAAGTCTCTCATGTTCAGAGGCAATTCGAGGGTAGCCATGCCTTCTCTGAAACTCACTCTAGGACTTGGAAATGTCTGCCACATATTTCTCTGCCAGCAGGTGATCTTCATTTTAGAAAGCAGCATACACCCTGGCTCTTCTTCCATGAAGACACGTTAAGACTACATAAAGATCCTTAAATAAGTGAATAAATAAATAAGCATGATGTGCCATTCTTTCTCTGAGGTCACCATCTTTCTATCCACTTCAGGGCATGTGTGTGCTCTCCAGAACTGCCCACAACTTATAACATAACGGTGCTTTAGTAGCAGATGGTCTGTTTGTTATGAACAAAAAGAAGTATGAACTGGACGCACTGTTGACAGACGTCTTGCACAATAGTTTATACTAGTGGAGACTGAGAAATGTGTACACCACTACCACAACTTGCAATGATATTACAAGACATTGTAATATGTAACGCCAAAGCGAGTACACACCACGCAGTGCCTGGATTTGCATGCATTCGTTTCTTACTGGGGCTGAGCAGATGATGTACTGGTAGCTGGACATATAACGATGAACCACTATGTCCCTGACTGTATAAATGGCAGGACACCTCGTGGATAACAAAACAATGCCGAATTGTAATGACTTTCTATTGATTTTCTGCTTCTCTTGAATCTTGGCGTCCTCTCTATGGCGACATGCTGGTCTGATTAGAGAATTTTCCAAAACTAGATAAGAGAAAGTCTTTTAAGACCTGGCGTTGACAAATCACAATATTCACAGGAATGGCCTGGAGATGATACATCTTTCAAGAAAATAATTTGGATAGCGTAGGAACCTTGCAGTGATAAGCTTGGCCTCAAATGATGTGTGGATCCCTCTGACACAACACTGAATGGAAGCTAAAAGGGACAGGCATCTATTTTATGAATCAATGAATTTCGGGGCTAGCCCCTAAACACTCGGCCATCCTAGCTTGAATTGTGATTCTGAGATTAGTCGCAATTACCATATCTGAGGGTCTCTGCCTCCCGTAACTTGTGCCAGGCAAAACCAACAGAAAGTTGCACGTATTACATACAGCTTTACATTCTGAGCTTGAACACCTTAGATAATGGTTAATACGGGCTATTACCATGTTATTCCCCTTTCCGAGGTGGGGAACTAAGAATGATGTGGTAATACAGCACCCTGTAAATATTTCATGCCCCAGAAATGATCTTTACAGGACGTGGCATTATCACAGGAAATAAAAGCCACTGGTAATGCAGCCCTAATTATGTACACAAAATGAAATGAGGCAAAATACTATAAAGCTATTAATAGAAAGTGTTTGGTATTGCAGATGGGTAACCAAATGGGTGTACTTACCTGCTTAATCCATATATGTGCAACCTACCTGTCACATATTTAAATCCAATTGAAGTGTGTTGCTCTTTCATGCATGCAAACTTGATGACCTCTGAAATTGGTTGCCTGATAAAACTGTGCATGTCTAGTTTTTCAAATGGAAATGTGCAACGTTATCCGGCAGAGGATGTGAACACCAAATTATGGTGATTTTTTTATTTGAATTCATTTTATTTCTTTGAGGCCTTGACACTTAACAGTGAACAAAAGGAGAGGAAAATGATCCAAGGTCATACACCCAAGACATAAAGAACACAGGTTATAGGCAAGTTAGGAAGAACAAGGATGGGTATGTAGAGTCCTAAACAGAAAACCTTCTCCTGTCACGTGACTTGCAGAGAGATACAGAGGCTGACAGCAAAGCGCTCAAGCAGGAGCAAAATACACATTTTTGTTAGCAAAGGAGACTGGAGCAAGTATGTGGAAACATGTATAGGCTAGACTGAGAATCTTGAATACCATTCTGTGTGGTGCAGGCAGCTAAGGCAGATAGACGGTATCTGCGAATCAACAAAGTTTCATGGGTGGAAAGATCAAAAGCCAGATGATGTCCCCATTCTGAACCCCCAGCAGAGGGTCAGGTTGATATTGTGGAAGACCTCCATAGAGGGCATTCCCATAATCCAATCAGGGATTAGGAACCTAGTGACCACATGATGTAGGCCAAATATAATAAAAGGAAGGGCAAGCTAGAGCTATCCTATTTTGAAGAGCTTTGAAATAAAGCCCTAAACTGAGCATCTAGGGCCTGGTGTACTAAGAGATGTCACAGTCCCAAGACTTGCAATTCACAAAATCACAGGGCATGTGACCGAACAGTGACTTTTTCTTATGTACCAACACCATTTTCAGATTAGAAAATGTTTTTGCAAATCACAAAATGCCTTTAGTAACCCCGGCTGAATCACAATTTAGAAGGGGCAAGAAAGGGGCATTTCTTCCAAACTGTGAGTATGAATATTTCATTGCCTGCCAGTTCTCATCATGACATGATGCATCATATAATATTTGACTATAGCATATGATGAATCCTGGTTTTCTATTCCCCTAATGTGTTCCAGGATTCTCTTCTTTCAGGGGCATACAGTGCGCCTGACACGGGATTAATGAAATGGACTACTCACCTTTTGTCATACTTTATGTTATACTACATTTCCCATACTGCTTCCATGTTGGTGTGTTGGGATACTATATATAGAACCACTGAAGACAGACTAACTGCGTTGGGTCGAAATGCGTCAGCAGCGTGTTACAGTTACTTTGATGATTAAGTAAACACACAACTAAACATCATTCTTAGGAGTGCTGCAAACTTTTTGTATTAAGAATTGTTATATGGGGGCAGGTCTGACCCTCCAGCGAGCACTAGCGAATGAACATGCCAAGCTGCAATGGACCAGTTTGAAGGACAACGAAATATATGTATATATATATATTTAAGCTCCACTTCCTTATACTCAATATAAAGGAAAAGACAGGCACTCCAAGAGCGTTCTGAAAGTAAGCTGAAAATGTCAGTCAACATGTAAGGTTGTAAACTAAACTCAAAAAATCACTGAGATCCACCAGTTATATTTAAGAGAAGAAACTATGACTTGCGCTCCCACCATGCACAGTCTTGTCATCAATCATGTCATTTCAGATGCCATTAGTGATGCAACCAATGATGTCATAGAATATCTCATGAGTGATGTATGACATAATAAGCAGTGCATGGAGAAGGCTCAAGTTATCGTTATGTTTTTTCCAGGGAATTTTAAAGGTTTTTTAAATATAAAGTAAGATATTATTACAATACCTTACTATAGCATCACTTTACTTTTGTTTTTTCAGTGAATTTCTAGGGATTTTTAGATTGTAAAGTAATATTTTACTACCATACCTTACTATAGCAACCCTGCGTTGTGCACAGATCAGTTACCAAGCCCTTCTCCTTTCCCCCGACAGGTGTCCAACCCCACACCACGCCACAAACGGCTGGCATGGAGTTGGGGTTGGGCACAGAGTCTGATCTGTGGCCAAGGAGTCTGCCCAAACACCCTGTGGGTGCCCACCCCCTACAAGTGCCCAACCCCCAGGTACTGGCTAACCCCCATGTTCATGCAATGCCCCAAGGACCCCATTATTTTTTATTCCTGCTGCACTGTAGTACTTCTGTGAATGTTCACAGGGGCCATGATGGCTGTTGCAGTAGCACTGTGGTATTGCACCGCTGTGAAAAAAGAAATATCAATTTGACTCTAGAAGTGTCCCTCTAGGACCCCCCCCAAAAGGCAGAGGGAGGTGAGAGTATCCCTACCCTGCCCCCTTATTCCTTATTGGTTTTTTATTTCCTACAACAAGGGGACCATGGGCATAAATCATAAAATGGTGGTTGCAACATTTTGTTCAGGGTGCAACCAGCCAATCAGATCGCCTATTTTGAGTGTGGTACAGGGTACTCTGCCATAATTCAGCGGTGGTACAGCGTCACTATATATAGAAACTTTTTTAACTTTACTTTCTCAAAATCTACTGAACTGATTTACACCTAATCACAAAAATGCATGTATTCTGGATCAAGATGTAGATTTCTGCCAAATTTGGTGTCATTCTGTTAAGCTGTGTTAGCTGTATCGCTGTTAAATTTTCCTATAGAAAATGTACGGGGAAAGCATTTTTCTCTAGCCCCACTTCACGGATCCCCCGAAGCTTTAGAGGAAAGCGCTGAGGTGGATGTACCTCTTATTTTTGGAAAATTTTCTGAAGGTTCACTAAACAGCACCAAGGTTATTATCAAACCAAATAATTCATTTACTAAGGAAACCTGGTTCTGACTATACCTACACAGCGGCAAATGCCACTGGGAAATATATATATATTTATATATATATATATATATATATATATGTATATAGAGAGAGAGAGAGAGAGAGAGAGAGAGAGAGAGAGAGAGATGGATATACCTAGATAGACATGATTGGCATTCATATTTTGATTTCACGGGATAGATGATAAATAGAAATGGTTTTTTTATATGAAGACCTATGTAGTCAAAAGAGATGAGAGGAAGCAATATTTTTCACTTAAATTGGCTCAGTGACATGGAAGGGGGGAGGTTGCAGAGGTGGGAGTGTAATGCATACGGTATGTAGGTTTACAATTACTCTGTATGTATATAAGTATGCAGTTCTGTACATGTACTTTGACAAACAATAATAATTTATATAGTGTACGATTCAAGCTTATATATGGCACTCAATAGTAGGTGTTAATTACTACCTAACTTAATTGAAACCATTTTATCATCCTCAAAATAGTACACGATTGAGTTAATACATACAAGGATTGACTATGATGCCTTGCAGATGACTGCTGTTTATAGTAGGCACCTATTTAACTGAGTTATTTCTCCAGGGTTGGAACTTGTGGTCTGCAGGTTACACAAGGCTCTCTGCAACAAACACATTAGCCCAGTGAGCTGTCTTAATAGGATATGAATCTGTGACCGGCAAGTTAGAAACAGTGCTCTACAGTGATATTAGTCCTTTAAAATGTTAGAATTGTTATAATTCATAATTAAAAACCCTTACCACAGTTTACACCGAGTTCTTTTCAGCCAGTGCACTATTTAGAGAGAGCCAGGCGTGCACTACTGCTGCCCTGCCTGTGCTTTGTTGTGTGTCAGTGAAAACTGGTAAAAATATTAGCAGCACACAAAAGTAATAAAAATGACTAGCACCAACAATTTGGGCTTTTTATGTGGGAGGCAATCTGAGGGGTACATAACAGACAGAAATATGATACAATTATTTTAAAAGTAATTAACAATGCAGGTGAACAGCACGGGAGACAATATATGTAGAGTTTAATAATATTGTATACATTCTCTAGACATCACTTCTTAACAACGTTGATAGGAATATTATGTGTTTAAGAGCCAAACCCATTTAAAGAGTTTTATGTTCCTATTGAGTTATTATTTCTGTTGTGTCTTTTTTGTTTCTTTCAAATCCGTGAACTCATGGTAATATCAGCTTCACATTCAAAATGCGTATGAATGATTTGCCGCTGTATTCATTTGAAATGAGCTTCGGCTATGGGATTAGTGCCGGAAGCCCCGCACAGCTGGATTACAGTACCCGGATAAAGAGCCAGGCAGTACTGCCTGGGCTTTGCGACCTGACGCTGGTTCACAGGAAGGCGTGACAATGGACTGCATTACTGGTTATCAACACCAACTATATTGTGGAATACTAATATCGTGGACAGATTATTGAGGGACGACATATTGAAAGGTAAGTGCTTATAGTATGGTTTTAATATTCTTCACTCCAAATTTACATACCTTGAAGTTATATGTATGTGTAGGTACATTCATGTGGAGTTTAGGTATAGAAAATCTAGATTTACTGACCTGTTGATATTTTAGTTTCAATATTGTGTTCTTGTTATTCATTCAGTCCCATCGATATTGTTGATTCGATATTTAGAGGGCACACCCTGTCAATGACGATTGAAAAGGGGCTGGATGCTGTCAGAGATTTATTTGCACAAACTTTAGTGGGACCTCAAATAATCACCTAAAGATATGGGACATTCCCATTACACCCTTGTGAGTAGTCATCAGATACTGTTTTGAGGTGAGCAGGGCACATATACTGTGCTGGCAGAATGTTCTCTTGTGAAAGCCTACTCTCAAACTGAACTAGATTGTAATTCCTTCATCTCTTCGCTCACTGACCTTTTGTGCAAATTATCCCCAAAGAGGAAGTTTGCTCGTTAGATCCCTATGAGCCAATATGGATCTTCTCATCTGATTTTAATATTGTATTCATATATATGCACATTGTAATGATATTAATTAATCAAGCAATAAAGATTACTATTGCCTGCTCTCAAACAGTGTGCGCAGTATGCAGAAATATTATTAGTTTGCTACTTTCAAGGCCCTAGTTACGAGCAGCTCGCTGTTAGGGGCAATATTTATCACACATGTAAAGTAACAAAACCGTGGGGTACATTATTTTTCAGATGCCAATAAAAGCACCCATTATAAGCTTATTCCCCCAAAATGAGGCATACCATGTGGGTTTTGAAGCTTACTGTACCAAAATCCGCATTCCTTGTTATTTTCTGGCCCTTTTACTGCCTTTAAGTTTCGGCAGTTTGGATTGCCGAAATTTAATGGCGGTGCAGTTTTCAATGCACCTATTGTGTACAGGATGCAATAAAATCTGCAAAACTAATAAATCCCATGTGCATGGTAACAGGAGTTAACACTCATATTGGAAATTATCGGCTACTCTTAATGAAGGCCTTTGTTTATTGAAACAGCATGTTTGCATGCATCAATAATTAGGGCACAAGTCCTTAAAAAAGAAGTGGGGGACGCTGTCACCGGGAGTGACGTCACGACAGGAAGTGACGTCACAAAAGGTGGCTTGCACCATCAAGCTCATTGCCTCCCCTCGCTCACCCCTTAGATGCGATTGCATTTGAGAAGTCAGCGCCTGTGAGCTCCGATCTCGTCCCAGAGAGGCTAAAGAGTGAAGCCCAGCTGTTTGGCAGGGGGGACGGCGTCCACCCGCGTGGTACCCCGACTCGAGCCCTGCCAATAATGAAACTGATCATGGAGGAGCTCAAGGGGCGCCACCTCACCTGATGGCTCACCCCCGCCCACCAACCACATTGCTACTCAAGCTACTGCATTGAAGAAGGAAACCGGAAGCGCGTTGAAAGGGCTGCCTTCTGGATACTGTCTGAAACGGTTCTGCATTTTCTAAGACGGTTTCCAGGACCAACATGATTTTAAATAGATACCGAGTGATCCCACATCAAGCTGCTTAAAATAAGAGCTACTCAGCGCGCTTGAAAGGAAACACTGATTTCTTGAAATCATGTTAAAACAGATAGTCTTTTTTCCAAAGTTAAAGACACAAAGGCAGAGAAGCATCAAGTGGGACTAAATACACAGCAACCTGAAGCTAATGAGGCCTTTTTGACACCAAAAAGATTAGCGAGTCACTCAGTGTCTCTCCTGCTGCTAAAAGCTGTCCCAGACGTGCTGTCGCCGTGTGTGAAACGAGAGGCAATTCGGCAGATTCTGCACTTTTCCTAACATTTCCCACGGGTGCTCTACGGCCCCGCTTCTTTTAATTAAAGTCCTCTCGGAGCCTTTCTGCAGCCTCCCTCTGTCCGTGGTGCGGCGCTCGGCAGCAGATCGGCACTCCGGGCGATCGGCTGTCTTGGGTCGATGGTGCAACACGAAGGAAGACAAGCAGGTGAGAATAATCACACACTAAACCATGAGGTCGGCATCCGCTTCCCTGCCTGTTCTGGCATCATTCAAAGGTACAGAAGCACGAAGTACTGACTGAAAATGCACTTACAGTCAGTGTGTCCACTTTTGTGTCATTAGTAATAAGATTTTTTTATTCTACTGTGCTGGTGATTCCATGTTGCAAGTTTGCCGCAAGTGGGTGTCTGCGGGGCCCATACCGAGTACCCAGTAAAATGGTGCAGAATGTGACATGGGGAATTACCGAACTGCATGGGTCGGTTTTTCTAGGATGTGTATTAATACATCATTATGATTCATCATTATTACTTCCATTGGTACCTGTAATACTGCATGTTTTCCTCGAGTTCATACCACAAAACTAATTTTTACTGTGCAAAATGTGTGCACGGAAAACCGCAGAGAGTTTGTGCACATTGCAAGTAGGTTGGCCTTTGATGTTTTGCAGCTTGTGGAGAACATTAAGCTCTGTACAGGAAAAACTGAAATGCACATGCATGAGTAACTGTGTAGGCGAGAGTATATTTTAGTAGAATGGTAGGGTCAGGGGCGGCTCCTCCATAATGGCGGAGAAGCACTGCCCCACTCGTCGGAGCCAGTCAAAGAAAAATAAAAGGATAATGAAACAATATCATTCTATTTTTCTTTGACTGGATTTGACATGCGTGGAGGGCGGGGCCGGGCCATGACAGGCAGGTGGTGGAACTTAGAAGTACGCATGTATGTTTGGCCGGCCATCCTAGGCTGTCCAACATACATGCACACTTCTATTTCTCCAACCCTGCTGTGAATGTGGCTGTGTTCACAGCTGGGTTGGACAAATGCCTCAGGCTCACAGGCCGTGTCTTAGCGGCAGAGCAGGCTGCTCAGACCAATCCAGACGCTGCTCTCCCAGCAGAGCAGCATCTGGATTCGCTGAGCAACCTCTACCTACACGGAGACTTCTGGGAGAGCTCCGAGGCGGGAGGCGGCTGTCGGAGGCTGCAGGGGAAAAGGTACGTTTAAAATTTTTTTATTCCCATTCACCCCTGCCCTCCCCCCCCTTCCGCCTTGTTGTGGGGCGGCCGCGACTGGGTAGGGTCTTACAGCACTAGCAGGATTGAATGGGCTAGACTTTCAGCATGTGTCCATACAACAAAGATGTGTATCATATTTTTACGAGGCAAAGAGGGAAGTATCTTATGCTTTGCCAGGCAAAGAAGGCCTGTGAGAGCACATTGTTTCTTCCCCAGCCACCAAAGACTTTTATTGTGCCTAGAGACTCCCCAACTCTAAATATAGAGTTATATTCGAACCCCTGTGCCAACGCAAGCGCACAGAGATCGTCATTGCGTGTACTGCGATATTTATCGCAGCCACAGTTTTCCCCTGACAGATATAGTGTGTTAACAGTATTTACTGGTTGCGGCAAAAACCTCTCCCTATTGCGCAGTACTTGGATATTGGGTCCTGACTTCACTCTACCCCGTCTTGTATATTCATTTCCTGGCGCCGCAAGCCTACAGAGTGCAAAGCTGTAGAAATACTCTGTCTCACATATCCTGTTTGACATCTTACTCGAAATAGCTCAAACTGTGATCAGTTTTTACAAGTATTAAATAGGAGGAGTTAAATTGTCAAATATACCCTTTCATTTAAAAAACATTTACATTTTGTCCAATGCTCTCAGAAGCCACTGCAAAGTCCTCTGCTTGCGGCATGTGGCACACATCACCACCTCACAGACAGGTACAAAAAAGTGCGCACTGGCTTAATTAAATGCACTCCTAAGCAGCTATTGTGTCCTTATGTAAGTACAATAAAATGATTACTCTTTGCCCAAAGAAATCACTATTTCGTAAGTCATTGTCAATGCTTAACCTTTACAAACCTGACTGGGCCCAACATGCACGGTAGAAATCGCCACAAAGTGTGTGTTAATTACAAATATGGCAAAACAGCAGGTCACTGTTGAACAAAGCAATCAAATTAACACTTAGGCCCTCGTTACCAATGGGCCGTGGAGGATGCTATAATTATTGCACATTTTAACATCCAATATCAAAGAGATTGGAATCTAACAGGTCTGATAATTTACTCCAATTACATATTTTGACCTTTAAAACGGGATATAACATGGATTTGTGGGGCATTTTGACAGTAATTATTGGGCATTATGTCACAGTAAATTTGCAGCTTTAACCTGCCGAAATGTACTTGTGGAAATAGCTGGGAATCCGGTAATTACAACAAAACTTGTAATTCTGATCCTTGTGCAAGCACGAGGTTTGGCAGGGATTGGATCACACGAGCCTCTTGTAATGAGGGCCTTAGAAGGAGTGGACTAGTCCTGGCAGACAAATCATGAATAAAGTAAAGTAAAGTTCACATTTGTAAAGCACACAATCACCCATAAGGGTCTCTAGGCGCTGGGGGCCGTCGGGAAGATTAAGCGAGCTATTGCCCAGAGTCACATGGTGCTGGGCTAACCTGCCGCCGGAGCCGGGGATCGAACCGTGGTCCCCAGATTCCAGCGTCAGTCGCCCTGGCCGCGGCGCCACACCTCTCCCTATGAATGCACAACTATAGAGAGATGATACCTAGCTCCCTGGAACCTCTGCTCAGCCAATGATGTCAACCCTCTAATGGACCGACTCTCTGCTACTCAAGCCTGGATGTTAAAGTTTTACTCAATGCTCAACTCCGTGAAGACGTACTTTGTTTTAATCATCAATTAAAGTGTGAGAGTGACATCGTCTTTTGTAACACTCCATTAAAGCTCTTACTTTCTGGTTAATTTCTGGTCGCATCACAGTTGCGTACAATAACATTTTGTATACTTATTCCCCTGAGGCTATACCTGCCTTTGTGTTGGATGCAGTAATTAACTAACTCTTATTATTTCTATATGTTCTCTTTTTTTTGCAGTGAGTTAGTTTACTTCCCCTTAGTGTTGAGAGACAGAGGGTGTGTGTGTGGGTGTGTGTGTGCGTGCATGCGTGTGTGTGTGTGTGTGATATCGTGCTACTTTAACCCCTCCCATGCTCATGACGAGCTGAGCTCGTCATGAGCCACGGCGCTCCGGTGCTCATGATGAGCTCAGCTCGTCATGAGCCGTGGAACGCTCGCATGCGGGGATTATTCCCCTGCTGTGCGAGTGTTCCACGGCAGGTAATGCACCTGTGACGAGCTGAGCTCGTCATGAGCACAGGAGCGCCGTGCCTCATGACGAGCTCAGCGCGCCTTCCTCCCCCCCAGCGCTGTGGGGAATAACCCCCGCAGCGAAGGGGTTAATATCCTAGCCAAAATATCGAGGACCAGAAAAATCAACTGTTAGGTGCATAGAAAGTGGTATTGATTTACTGTATTTACTATTCTTGATGCCACTACTTGATGATATACATGCTCATGGTACATATATGTGGAGTTAGGTATAGAAAATCTAAACATACTTATCTGTTGATATTTGGGTTACGATGTTAAGTAGCACGATATTTCCTATACGGGTTTGCGGACCCAACCATTCTATCTACAAAGATCCTAGAGACTGGTAAGACAAACAAAGCCTACTGGAAGCTTTTCTATTGTAGTGGAAAATCTTTGTAGAAGAGCTAAATAGTCATGGTCAATATGGCAGAGCACCTAGAGACATGTTTGCTAGAGATCTGTAGTAAGGATAAACACCTTCCCGGGAATGGCTATAATGAGCTATATAAAGCCACTTAAACGTCCTCTGCACCACCGTTCCAGTTTGTTCTACTGCAAGGACACGAATTGAGTTGTATGGGAAGTATTTGAGAAGAACTTTCAAAACTGTAATTTAAGGGTCAGTGTGTTGGAGTAAAGCATGCTAGTTTTGCCAGTGCCATTGGATCACACCATGTATCACATTCTGGTACCTACAAGTTCCTGCTGTATGTATTAGGTAGAGTACTAATCGTGAACCCAAGTCCAACCTTCTATTTTTTTATCACGTGTTCACTTCAGTAATTTTTTTGCACCTTAGGACTTGAACACCAGAAGAAGCAGCGGTGCCCCCATCCTCTGAAGGAGAAGACATATGGTGCATCACAAGTCACCTATGTATGAGAGGTGGGCATCCTTTTGTACCATGATCGCTGAGCTCCATGCTGGTCCATTAAAAGGGGGTTGTCTCTGCTAATATCACTGCTCACCTGTAATAAATTATTACAGGTGAGAAGTGACATCATTTTCTCACTACAAGTGTCAAAGTGCCAGAGGGAATTACTGCCCATTGTCTAGTGACACACATTGTAAAAAATATAATAACTACACAGTAGCAAAAAATATATAATTATCAAGGATGATGCTTCAAGCCAAAGTTTATGAATGCATAGAAGCACCTAATACACAGAATATCACAACTTGTGAGTGTGCCATATCTGTGTGCAATGAAGACTCACAAACACGTTCACCGATAGGGATGAGCTCATCAAAATGATTCTAACATATACGTGGCTGTAATAATGAGAACATGTTCTTTTATGGCATCATCAAGAAATAATAAGTCACTAGAGAGACAGCGAGAGGGGGAGAGAGAGAGAGAGGGGGAGAGAGAGGCTGTGTGTGTGTGTTTTAAGACGTTAGACCTATCAAGGTAGCAGAGGTGTATTACATTTAAATGTCTGGGGCCAGTGAAGTCAGACATCCGCACCACCTTAATTAAACAAGCCCAATGTCAGGTGGAACCTTAAACTCCCTCCGTGACAACAGCTCCAACCCTTTAAAGCAGTGGAACTCGAAGCAAAAAGGACCAATCACTTCCAAGTCGTTCCCTGGAAATATCGCGCAATGTTCTCATAAAATCTGAAATGAGCTAGCGCTCTTGAAAGCAAAGTGTACCAAAATGGCTCTTGTAATCCTTGATGCCTGCGCTGAGCTGAAACAATATTTTCCACAGCAGTCATGTTTTACGACAGTACAACCTGTAATGTACGGTCGAAATGAAGCTCTCGTCTCAGTTTGCAGGTTGCCGCGGAAACACGTGAGTATCTGCTGGCAGCCCGGGGTTCCTCGACTACCCTGGGGTCTGTCCGTTACACAGAGGAATGTGAGGACAGCGGGAGACTGCACAGCTGCAAAAGCCCGGATGTTGGCAACAACAACACACACGCACACACCAGGGCTGGTATGGCATTTATGTATTTTTAATAATTTGTCTTATAATGCTTCTTTGTGAAAGACATAACTCTGAGTCACAGAATATTTATAATAAAAACGGAATGTAAGAAACAGGTTTGTAGAATATATGCCCCCAGATGCATCAAGCACCCATTTTGCAATTCCTTATTAGCGAAAAATAAGGATTCGCTAATAAGGAATAGCAAAATGCTATGCATGAAGATCTCGCTTAAAAAATAGCGATTTCTTAAAAGTCCTTAATTGCGAGTCGCACTTAAGGAATACCTCCCCATTCCTTCTTTTGAGCCTAGAGGCCCATAGGAATGAATGGGAAGACACTCTCAATTTGCGATTCTCAATTAGAGAATCGCAAATTGAGATTGCAATTTCAAGTGCCAGGGTGTCAAAAGGACACCCTGTTGCACCCCTGAAATCTGCATATGGGTATATTTTGCACACACAAATGCCCTAAAGGCATGTTTGTGTGTAAAATGGAACTTTGAAAAATGCACTTTAGTGCATTTTTCAAAGTTTTAGCAAATTACCATGAAGTTCAACTTCATGGTAATTTGCACCGCCTATTAGCGAAATCGCTAATTTTGTAACTTTAATGCATTGCATTTAAAGAATCTCAATTTGAAATTCCTTAATTGCAATAGCAATTTAAGTAATCGCAATTTTGCGATTTCTTAAATTGCGATTTTTGCATTTGGGAGGATGCATCCCAAATGCAAAAATACCGGTCGCAAAGGGGCAGATTCTGAGAATCTGCCCCTTTGCGAGCGGTTTTTAGCTTGATGCATCTGGGCCCATGTGGTACCTTAACTCTGGCCAATGCAAGGCCCAGAACTGTAAATACCTTCATACAATGTAGGCCCATACAGGTAGCAGATGTTTCTATGTTATGTTGTAACACAACAAAACATACAAACATAAGAAAGAAAAAAATCAGTCTCCATCCGACCTCACAGAAGTCTACTTTTTCACTGGTAAAATGAGTCCACACTTTACTAAATCAAGCAACAATCTGCAAGTAGTGCAGAAATGTGGCACAGCCTTAATGCCACTGGTCAGGCATGGGTGGTACAGAGTGCTTTCTTCAGGTCACACCGGACTGCCATTTTAGGACGGTCGTACGAAGGGATGCCAGATTGCAACTGGAGACCTTTAATGTGGTGGAGTTGCTAGCACAATACGAGTACCAAACATACAAATATCAGTTTACCTGTATTCAAAAAATCCTTTCACCAGAGCTTCAGCCAAGTTATCTACAGGCAGGCTTTCCCAGAGCGATCTGTGGACTTTAAGGGGGCAGTGAAAACTATTCAGTGTCCTAACGTGACCTTGGTAACCTGCTTCTAATATAATCAGTCACATGTTTGGGCCTCGCGCACAGTCTGCTATGAAAAATATGCTCCCATAGTGAGGATGGCTCTGCTGACGAGCTGCTGGCATATGGTTTCTAAACCAGGTTCTAACGGGCACCCACAACACGGGGAACCTCTGCAAAACCCAATACAGATTTGTTCCAGTGGCTCATTTTTTGTTCGTGGAAATGACATTCTTGGTTCTGAGCCCATCTCCCCATGGGCTTAGTTTTGTCCTCCTGAGAAAAGAAAGTGCTTGATCTGTCGGGACCTTAAATTACAAATCTGTCAAAATCTTAAGTGCATAGATGAAGACTGAGTACTCTCGTTAGGTTCTAAATAAAGAAAACTGAGCATGTTTTCTTCATCTGTATTAATTAAAAGGCCAGGTGGGTCTTGGGTGGATGTGAATCAGTGTGCTTCAGGGTGTAGTAGGGTGATCAGAATGATGGGCTACCCTGCAGCAGCTGCCTTGCCCCGCTCTTCAAAGTTCGCGCGACTGCTGCGGCACATCTCATTCAGCAGAGCTGGAAGTTAATACCCTACATGAGTAGTGAAGGAGACACATGCAACAAATGCTGCCTTTCAAGCAAAGATCCCCTGGACCCAATAATAGCAAGCAAACAGTTGGACCCGGAATCTCTGCCGCTCCAGATATGTGCTCTTCAGAGGAACCATGGCCAGGATTGCTGCGGATTATGGGCGCAGACTGTACAGTGACATGTCCTGGTCGCTGGCTGCACTGCAACGCAAGCGAGAAGAATAACAAAATACCAGGCGCGCTCTTCGACATGAGGTCACCCCGCAGGCCCGAGCTTTACACGCCGGATTAGTAGCGCTTCATTTGTATTAGCTCTTGGGAGATCAGACGGGATGGGACGTTCTGAGCCACCCACAAGAGAGTGAAACATCAAATGGCACAGATGCACCATGGTCTTAACTGTGGGCGTGCACACAGGAGGTGTTTTGTATCTAGCAACAACACTGCCCCTGAATGTACAGAATGTCGGTGGCACTCCGCCAACAGGCAATGAGCTTCTCTCACTTTCTTTAAATGTGTAGAATAAACCAGTAGGAGACAACTTTTCAGGTGTGCCCATGATGTCTACATGAGATGCTAAGTTGGGGAAACATGCATGACTCCGAGTGAAGCGGGTACTGAGCTGCGGCGTCAGAAGGGTACATGCCCAAACCTAGGCTAGGCTATGGCTGCTTGGCACTATGTATACCTTGTATTGCTGCACTGTGTGTATACCTTGTAAGCAGGCTTTCACAAACTGTGTCCGACTATTCTGTATGACTGAAAGCTATGTATCCCTTAAATGGTGATTATTTCCCTCTAGTATTTTAACAGAATATGTAAAAAGGAGGGATGCGTCTTTAGACTGGGCTCCAAGTATATAACTTTGTTTTAAACTGTAACTGTCATATAGGTGTTTTTATATTTTAAGTATTATTTGATGTGGATAGTTTTACTCTAAGAATGCTCTTCTTCACGATACCAACAGCTTTTCTCTGACCCTACAGAGACGTATAAGTATTTAGAAAAGTCTTCACAGTAACTACTCTCATACCAATATGTTTAGGGGATGGGGCTTGTTACCTGATATTACACCCTCCATACTCCACGCTTATACGAAGATGCATCAAATATTCTTAGTAGCGAATTTGAGTCATTGTGCTATTGGTACATCCAATTGTTCCTTTAGACTCACCAGTTTCGCTAAAAAGATAAAAGACTAATTGACTTTTGCCAGAAGTAGCCTCATTAAATGTGATACCAGCCCATTATAAAGGACCATGACAGTTCTTACTACTCAGTTGTGAAAGGTACCTATGCAAACCTAGTGGTTAAACACATAGTAGCTGTCCAAGGTGCTGAGTGCACATACTAATGTCCTTTTTTCGAGACCAATGCTAAATGTGGGATTGGGAAAACTATGTCTGAACAGGCAATTTCACTTAAAGCACATCACAGATGCAAACTGCACTCAGTTCCAGAGATTTTGCACTCACTGTTGCTTCTGTGAGGAATCTGCACACACAAAACAATGTGATGAAGGGAGATGGTGTGCACAGTAAGAGTGGTAAAGACCATTTCCAGACAGTAGTCCATGTGACGTGGTACACAAATTGGTAACTTGTGCTAAAACTACTGCAATTCCACACAAAATGGTATTCATCCAGCAAACCTGTTTCTAACAACAAGGAAGTAGCCAGAAAATTCAAATGCCCCCACTTCAAACTAAAGCGCAGATGCCACCAAGCAAGTGAAGCAAATTAGCTGAACCCTCCACCGAACAGCCTCCTTCTCTCTTTCATCTCTGCTTATATCCATTCATTATTTCACCCTTCCATCTACCTGCTGATATCCGCTATTTCACCTTTACATTCTGTCATCCATACATTCTTTCATCCATCATTCAATTGTTCCCCAAGTCATTCATCCATCCATTCAATCTGCCATCCATGCATCCATCCATTCTGCCATCCATCCATCCATCCATCCATCCATCCATCCATCCATCCATCCATCCATCCATCCATCCATCCACTCATCCATCCATCCACTCTGCCATCCATCCATCCTTTCTACCACCCATCCATTCAATCTGCTATCCATCCATTCACTCTGCCATCCATTCTTCTAGACAAGGGTTCTCCAAAGTCGGTCCTGGAGGGCCAAATCCATGCCAGTTTTTTTGCATTTCCCCGTTTAGATAAATGTAGTTATCTTACACATCTGGCATGGATCCGGCCTCCAGGACTGACATTGGAGAACTCTGATTTATACACTGTGTCATCCATCCCTATATTTTGCCATCCATCCCTCATCCATCCATCCACTCGGCATTCATCCATTCTTCCACTCTACATTCTATTCATTCTGCCATCCAACCATCATCCATCCATCCCTCCACTCTGCCATCTATCCACTCTGCATCCATCCATCATCCATTCTACCTACCATCCACTTTGCCATCCATCCATCCACCCACTGATCCACTCTGCCATCCATCCATCCACTCTGCCATCCATCCATCCACTCTGCCATTCATCCGCCCTCTCTGCCATCCATCCACCCATTCAATCTACCATCCATCCATTAATCTGCTAAGTCTGCCATACACCCATTCATCTCTTCTACCATCCATCAATCCACTCTACCATCCATCCTTCATTCTGCCATCAATCCATTCACTATGTCATCCATCCACTCTGCCATTTACTCATCCAGACGCCCATCATTCATCCATCCACTCTGCCATCCATTCATCTTTCCATCAACTCTTCAATCCATCCATCCACTCTGCCATTCTTCCATCAATCCATCCACTCTGCTATCCAACCATCAATTCATCCACTCTGCAATACATCAAGCCACCCTGCCATTCATCCATCTATTCACTTTGCCATCCATCTATTCATCCATCCACTCTGCCATCCATCTATTCATCCATCCACTCTGCCGTCCATCCATCCATTCATCATCTCTGCCATTCATCCATCAACTCTGCCATCCATCTACTCTACCGTCCATCCACCCTGCCTCCATCCATCATCTATCCACTCTTCCATCCATTTACTTATTTTGTCACTCACTCACCAATCCATCCCTTTACTCTGCCATCCTTTCACCTGTCCATCCACCTATCCATCCTTCCATCCATCTCTTTACTCTGCCATCCTTTCACCTGTCCATCCATCTATCCGTTCACTACCTTCCATCCATCCCTTTACTCTGCCATCCTTTCATCTATCCATCTGCTATCCAGCAATCCATTTACTCTGCCATAGTTTCACCCGCCCAACCAAATATCCATCCATCCCTTTACTCTGCCATCCTTTCACCTGTCCATCTTCATATCATGCAATCATCTACATACTCATTAATCCACCCACTAATTCGCCCATACTTCCTTCGTTTCACTCTTCCTTCTAATATTCCTTCTTTCTTTTCCTGCTCTATTTACCCAGCTGTCTCTTGTTCTTGCCGCTGCTTGCTTTTCTATTGACAACTGTATTCCAGTGTTTATGAGGAGCGTTTGTCTGCCACATAGCATACAGAAGAGGCCCATAAAGAACCCGTAGCATACAGAAGAGACACATAAAGAACCTATGCCCGCTGAAGCTGCTAAGGCGCGGATTCACGACACCCTGTCTAACAAGATACTTGGAATGAGGCCATGTGAGGAGAAAACACAAACACAGTGAGCCGTTAAGGGCAGCAGGCGCGGCAGGTACAGGTAAGAGCGGTGGGCAGTGAGGCGGTGCGGGATGGGGAAGGAGGTCGACAGACAACGAAATAGGAAAAATAAAATAAAAAAATAATAAAACCACTTACCTTGTGCGCGCCGCATCGCTGATTCGCCGATGCGGTGAGCGCAAGGTAAGTGGTTTTATTATTTTGTTTAATTTTATTTTCCCTATTTCGTCGTTTGTTGAATAACAAATTCCTCCCACAGCACTATTCACATTTCACAAACTCTGGCTGGAATACATTTAATAAAAAAACCTTGACTTGAGCCATTGGACCAAAGCAGACACTGAACCATATCAAATTTACCATTTCCATCTAGTCTGGTTGTATATGTCAGAATATTGATAACAAAAATATAATCTGATATATATATATATATATATATATATATATATATATATATATATATATATATATATATATATATATATATTGTAAATGTGTTTAGATGTTCTAGTATTAACTCAAATCAGTCAATATTGTTATAAACAATATTTAGTATAAAGGTAACAATAATCTAATACGGTCTCCTATCATCTGGGCATTGAAAGTGTTTTTTTTTCAAAGTCAATACAATCTTAACTAAAAGGTATTTATCTACTTCATCCCTTAAAGGCTGGATTTTGACCACCAACAGAGAAGAAATCAGTGTAGGCGGTCACTTACCTGCAGTGATTGAGATATGAAAGTGGTTGGACAGTGGTTACGCAGAGTTAAACACAATGTTCCCCTGTTTCAGTATATAGAGTTTTCTGCTTAGTCCCGCACACAGGCATTTGGCAGTCAGGTATTTTTTTGACAACTTTACACCTGTAAGGTAAGTAACTTGAGCACTCCCGTAGGCAAAATTAATTGCTAAAGTATCAAAAAGTCAATAAATCTTCGTAGTTAGTTCAGTCAGTGTTTTTGGTTTTAATTCAACCAGTAGAATTGTTCATATTATGTCATATGATATACAATTCATTAGATGACTTATTCACGAAGTAGCAATGAAATCACGATGGTGACAACATGTAATCACTTCGCTGTTTTTTGCAGGAAACCCCAATGCATTTCGAGCCGTGGGCTCTTCTTCAGGGGGCATATGTCTAAAAGGAAACAGAAATGAAAGAAGTATATAACAAGAGGCCTGAAGGGAATGCATCTAAATGATTCTAGGCGTGCAGTTGATTGAACACAACCCTAGTGGGAGGGGGCTGAAATGAACAATGTGGCCGTGAAGTTGTGCATTAGTTGGTGAAAGAAAAGATAAAGGAGCAGAAATCCGTGAGTAAAACGAAAAAACTCAAGAAAAAAGTCTGCGTGAGCAGTGCAGCCGTATCATGGTACTCAATCAAGTGAGGTCCCTACTTCGGGTGAGATATTGGTGTCGTAGTGAGCAAATTATTCACATGCCAATTAAACGAAAAGAAAACGGCAGGAAACGGCACAACCATATAAACATGCGACTGGTGTCATGAAAACACTCCGCGTGGTCCTGTAGTGAGGTTACATGAAGGTGCCGTAATGAGCAAAAAAACTGTCAATGTCAGATAAACAATGCACGAACCAACATTTAAGATCCGAAATGGCTCGTAATTGAATCAAATCATATGCCTCCGCCGCGGTCGAAGGAAAGTGAACTTGCCGTTCGCGTTAACTAAAATTACAAAATTGCACACGCGGAGCCGTACCAGTGGATAAACAAGTAAAACACGCTTACCGTAAATGGGTCGCGGGAAACCATGCTCAGTAATCCGACCTTAACATCACAAAGTGATATGTGAAGAACCCGGTGAAACGTGACGTGTTTAAACGCGAAGATAGTCATAGAAAGGGGACTGTGGGTGCAGTGTGTGACTGAGGAGACACGCGAATAAAGTTACGGTGTAGAGAATAGTAAAAAAAACAGTGAAGCATGACTAATAATGAAGACATAAGGAAAAGAAAAAAATGTATGTGGGAAGAAAAGAAAATAGAAACAAAAATCGTACATAAAAAGGAAAAGTCTGGTTAGGGTCAAAGGTAACAAGGAACTGGGAATAAGAAAACAGAAAAGGAAAAAAACGAAAAAGAACAAAAGAACAGAAAAGAAAAGAATGCGGATGAAAATGAAAATAAGTAGTATAGTAAAAGAACAGAATGCAGATGGTCACAGGTACATAAACTAATGAAGGAAGAGCAGTGATCAAAAAAATGTTTTTGGAGAATCAAAGAGAGAAATCAAAAACACAGGGTGGCAATGCGCAAATTCAGAAAAGTCACAGGAAACTGCTATGTTCTAATCTCTCGTTGAGACCCATTGGGTGTAAGGAGTTCAGCTTGTGCATCCAATACAGTTCACGCTGTAAAAGAAATATTTTATGGTCTCTGCCTTCAGTGACTAAACTAACTAGATTTATTGACTTTTTGATACTTTAGCAATTCATTTTGCCTACAGGAGTGCTCGAGTTACTAACCTTACACGTGTAAGGTTCCTTTGAGCCTTATGATTTGCACCTCATCGGTCAGGAGGTGATCACCTTGAGCACCCTAACCTGAGAATCCGAATACATCGAGTTTTCTACACAAGATAATCAGGAGTGCAGCGGTTCCTACTTCGTCTATTTTTTTGACAACATCATTATTAAAGTTGCCCTTGGATCATTTATCTCACAGTTGGACCACTCAGGCTGCAGGGTGCCACAGGGAGCAGGCTATCTCTATACATTCTAAAAGTCACATGGGATTCCTGGCTACTTTGCCTGCTTTATGAACTACTATATTTATATTGCAGATGACACACAAAAAGTTTTGATTACATGCCCAAGCTTTAGCCACACTACAAAACAGTGTTTTATGTTTAGCAAATATGTTAAAATGGAAGCACCTTTTTTAAAAGAGGGCTTCTTGAGTTCCAAGTGATAAAGAATTTTATAGAGCCCTCAGAGTTCAGCTGCTTCGGAGCAGAGTTATTATTATTGTTCTAGTTCGCTTATAAAGCATAGAATCTGCCAATGTTAATATATAATGTGGTATGTGCACATTTCTACTACTGAACAGTGCACTAGAACATTTGTAATGTGGTCACCCTTTACAGTTTTTAGCAGGGCCGACCTTAGAGCTGGAGTTGCCAGGTGCAAAAATCACTTTTGGCACCCCCGCGTCCCTTGACCACCCCATCGGACTCTCTCACCACCACCTGCAAAAGTGCCCCTCACCTGTCCTATCACAAGATATTGCTAAGCACAGCACCACCCCTGAGGTCACAGCGCCCCCCTCCACAGATCAGCGCCCAATGCGGCCACACCAGTCGCACTGCCCGAAAGCCAGCCCTGGTTTTTAGGATTTTTACTTACTGGAGGCGAAGTGATCTGCACACACTGTCTTAGGTTAAGTTTTGTAATGGTTAGTGGGGCATCATATTGTATAGTGACCAGTAAAGTTACAGTGGGTGATATATATGTCAGGCAGTGGTTTACATTGGACAGTGGAACCTATGTGTATGCTTCCTTTAATGTTTTGTGCAGGTGTAAGTGTAGTACTTAAGATTTCTTTTTTGAATAGTTGATACCTAGTTTTGTGATAGATGTTTTGTGTAGGAGCCAACTAAGTGGCTTGAACCCCTGTGGTGCCCTTAGCAGTGTCAGGTGTTGCGTCTAATGTGCACTGCTGGTGTACACCCCCTATAACGATAGCTTAATATGTATGTGCTTAAGGGGGCAACAGTTAGCTAACTGTATGGCCTTGTTGACCAGTTGTGAGCACGGTAGTGCCAAGAGTTGCCTCTTATGTGTAGTGTTGGCGTAGGGTGAAGTAAGACACCCTTGCACCTTCGACCCACAGTTTGACCAAATAGTATTTGCTTAGTTTTATTTGCCTGCTTATGTTTATTTTTTCATTTGTTGCTATTTTGTGTCTTGAAATTTGGCATGCCCACTATATGGTGTTTCCCAATCTGCTAACATTCCTCAGCCAGCAAGGTAGTGAGGTTTACAGCACTTAAAGTTCCTTCCAAGATGTCAGTAAGTACTGAACTCAGTTTGATCTATAACCAAGCAAAGGAGAGTGCAAGTGGACATACTGCTGAATGCTTCCAATGTCATTGGCAACTGTCTGAAGTTATCTATAAAAAAATAGTTTTTGGGAACCTTGTTCACCTGTCAAATGAAAGCAGCTCATATACAAACCAGGCACCATTGCTGAAACAATAAAAAGTAATTCTGTATTTTCTATAACTGTTATTTCAGCCGTCCTCTGTTTCTACTCAGCCAGGTTATGGAGCACACAGACATCTAAACACATATGTGCATAAATATGTTTACTATGCATTCGCTTATTGTCTTACTCTAGCTCAGCCACTCTTCCCTTAAATTCAGATGTGCACAGGATGGAGACCACCTGCCACAGATATTCCTGAAGCAGCACTGCCAGTTGCTTCTTCACAAAAAAGATTTCCTTCCGAAATAATTATGTCCTTTGATCATTTCAATCTGGTTCTAGGAGGATAACACTGCTTTCCTTTGATAGTGCACAGAGGTAGTTCTGCACATCAAAACGTTTTACAAGTCCCTATTAAAATCCATTTCTCCATTAAACCGCGGCATTAGAGGAAAAGGGATAGAACAGAGTATATGATCTGCTTAGCTTTTGAGACCTCATTATATTTCTCTGAACGTTTAACCAAGCGAGGGCTTACACAGGCAGCCGAGCCTCAACCGGGCCACTGCGAAAACACAAATCTTATCTGGAAGCCATCTTAAGTAAAGACTGCAGCGGTGAAAAACTCAGCATAGATGACAGAGGATGATGTCACCATGACGTAGCTGTCGGTAGTGAAACAAGCGGGCGGGTCTAACCCGTTACCAACTATTGTTTTATGTTTTTAAAGGAGTGGAGTTGGCAGATTAGTGTATCAAGTCAGATCAGGATATTAAATATGAATTAAAACCCTGTGTCTGCTTTGTAAGACAAAGACGGAAGAAGTTTTGTGAAAAATAATGCGTTTGACAATTAGGTAGGGATGGCGACCAGAGAGAAGAGGCATGTGAGAGGGAATTCACTGCAGCTCAGATGGCAAATGACTACTTTTTAACCATGTTTGCTAAGTTATCACCTTGTCTGCTGCCAGTGTGTGTGGGATCTCAGGTTTGTGCATCCTCGAGGCTCCATTGCACGTGCCACAGTTTTGTGTGCTTTAACTTCATCCCACTGAAGATACCAATACTGGGGTTACATGTAGCCTTTCTGGGGAAGGGGGACCGCAGGGGGTTATTTCATGTGGGACTCTAAAGTGCCACTGACAAACCAGGAATTGCTGTGTGAAATCAAGAATACCGCAGCCAAACCTGCGTGTAATACGTCCTTCTCCCACAGAGTTTCAGCTAGTATCCCCGGGGGAACTATGGAAGGTTATAATTCTGATAGGACTGGAAGCTCCGGTCACTGACCCAGTAGAAGCACATGTTGGGGCCTTGGGGGCCTAGGTGCCCTGTGGATTGAACTGGCAAAAGATGCACTTTGCTGTAGTTTTATAAAAATCAGCAGTAAAAAGCAAAAGACAAACTGGCAATGCATTCACACCACTCCAGGACAAAAAGAACAGTTGCAGCGGGATATTGGCAATGAACAGAAATAGTGGGGGAAGGGGCAGCAGTGAGTGGGAGAAACAGACGACCCCCTTCTTTTCATAAATACACCCATACTTAACTGTGGGTGGTGATCACAGGGCTAGAGATTACACAGCTGTGCCTCATTTTGAGATGCTTGTTCCAGGTGCTTAGGGACTGACAAGAGTATATAACGTTTGCGAAAGAAAACCAGGATGGTTACAATGCTTTAAGCATCCGGTGTGTAGGCCAAAGAGCACCTGAAGTTACATCACTGGGCTCCATGGGAAGATTGCAGTAAAAATGTCAGCTGGTGATTTGATATCTGCAGGACGACCCTTTGAGATAAGATCGTTACCTCATGCTCCACATTAAAAAAGATTAAGAATTGCCTGATATGAGACTTGTTTTAATAACATTATCGACAGTGGAAAAATGCATTTCAAACATTGAAATTCAATTTTGTTTTCAAATACAGACATACATTTAATTTTGAAAGTGGCAAGTGTAAAAATAAACTAGTACCAACATGTATGTATAATATATTAATTGTAACTGCATTTATACAGTGCTTACTACCACAGACGAGGCGCTCAATCACATCATGGTGAGTAATGCATTGTATTCACCTCACATCGTTTTTAAACTATTAATAGAGATTTTCATTTTTTGTTCTCTACTCCAATTTTCCAATTTTTAGATTCGTGGTAATATATACATATATGCTATGTTACAGAATATTCTGAAATATTGGAAATAAAGGACATCATTGCGCTCAGGTTCATAAATGATATATATATATATATATATATATATATATGAGTGGTCGAACCACGTTGGTCAGGTTCTGCCAAAATAAGGCTGTCTGTGGAATGAATCTCCATCAGAGCGCCCATTCTTTCATAATTAAATAGAAAGATAATAGATAGATAGATGGACAGATAAATGTGTATGTAAATTACAAACATATTTATGTATATATTTATATTTAATGCTTAGAAATGTTCTTAATCCCTACTGTACATATATATATATATATATATATATATATATATATATATATATATATATATATATATATATATATATATATATATATATATATATATATATATATATATATATATATATATATATATATATATATATGTGTGTACAGTAAACACAAAGGGCATTTTTAAATATAAGAGCAATATCAAATAAATACATATATATATATCTATATATATATATATCTGCTGTATATATAGAAAACACCCCAATTAATAGTTACAATAATTTTAAATTGAAAACATTGTAGAAGTATGTCTAATGTGCTGCCACATAATGTGCTGGTTTTTCTGTTATGGTGACCCAAACTACCCATTCCAGGAATTTACCCTCAGCCCCACCCCACCATTGCAGACGAAAATTTATACAGATTGTTTTGCTGTTCACCTGCGTTGTTCTTTTTCATTTTAAAATACATTTACAACTTTCCTTCGTTCCAGTATTTTCTACATGGGTTCTGTTCTCAGTTCAGTCTATTTTCCAGGAATGTTTTACTCCAATCTTTCCACAGGCTACCCATCATTGAACAGTCGAAATGAATAATGAAACTGTGGTGTTAGTCATGTCAGTAATGGTCAGCAGTAAGGAAAATATATGGATTTTTTTTTAAAGATAGGGTTAAAATACTTGCAATACGGTATGCTATCTTCTAAAAAATCTGCTACCATTTGATTAAGTGGGTCGTACCAGAACTCTGCGCACCTGCATCAAAAGATACGCGTCTGCAATTACACAGAACAGCAGGCGAGGGATTGAGACTTTCCTCTGTGCCATACATCCCATCCTAGCTTTTTGGTGGGAAACAACAGGCCTGGCCTTATGGTGGGAAACATCAGGCCAGCTCCACAGGTCTGCACCCCCTTTTTGAGAGCCCTAAGGTTCTCGTACAAGCAAGGTGGCTGTTCTGTGATATGGGAGCTGCTGTTTTCTGCATGTGCATCTATCCCAGCACTACGAGAGCCTTAGTGGCTTCCCAAATACATATCCACAATGTCACACACTGCACTGCACTATTTGACACAAGCGGAGCTTGAAAGAATGTCTGTAGTCCAAAATTGGAATGAACATTCTGATGTGCACTGTACTTGTAAATTAAGCTATTCGTAAATGCCAGGTTATGCAAGAAGAAGGAAGACTGTCCAACTAAACTTATAGCCCAAGATGGATGGCCAAACAGTCATGGGCTTTAGAGAGTGCCACCACTCCTCCCCCCTGCGCTGCTCAGCCTAGCCCCGCCCTGCAAAACTGCCTCAGCACAGAAAAATAAAATGATAATAACCATGCAGTATTATCATTTTTTTTTTTTGCAGTGCTGAAAGGCAGTGAGGCGACGCTCCTCCGACTTACCGGAGGAGCTGCCCATTCAACATCTAATGAGATAATTACATTCTAAAAACAGTAACTTCCGGGTAGATTCAGATGACTTGCTCTTATAAAGGTTTTGGTCAATATTGCAGATGTAGGGCCATCGTTACAAATGTCACCTGTTACCATCCCTGTTGTTTCCATGATCATCAGTTGTTACTGCAC
Organism: Lissotriton helveticus; assembly: GCF_964261635.1. Classification (NCBI taxonomy): domain Eukaryota; kingdom Metazoa; phylum Chordata; class Amphibia; order Caudata; family Salamandridae; genus Lissotriton; species Lissotriton helveticus. Next base: position 554,618,909 of record NC_136063.1, read on the forward strand.
AAGTCTTTACATTGGGAGTCTTTACATCCCTGTACATTATGAGTAACTTTAAATCACAGGTCATTAAATCAGTAATGCCTTTACTTTGCTGGCAAAATGGCATTTGATATATATTACCTACTGGCGGTCACCAGTAGGTAGTTATAGTTAGAATCTAGTTTCCATTTTGCTAATAACTTTGGCGTCGGTTGACGAACCTTCACACATTTTTCAAAACTAGCTTGCCTCTCACTTCAACTGCTGTCCATAGTTTTGCAGTTATTAAAGAAAAAAGATTTATGTATATCTAGAACTGTAGAAATTCGCTGAAAAAAATAAAGGTTACAGGGATGTTATAGTTTAGAAACAGAATAAAAAAAACAGAAATTATTTAGGTTCAGATTTTACACACACAAACTCATAGAAATGTGGCAGTTATAGTTATCTCAAAAACTATGACTGTGCTCTAAGGTAACTATAACTTACGCCTTTGCCATGCACTGCTAATTACCCCACATATTATATCACTTTTTTGACATCATTGATAATATTACTGCAACTTTTGCAGTGAAATTATTTTTGAAAAAACTGTGCATGATGGGCCGTGAGTTATAGTTACCCCAGGGCATAATTTATAGTTACTTGAGATTACTACAAGTGCCAAATTTCTATTTTGTGTGTGAAATCTGAACCTAACTATAATGTCCCTGTAACCTTTGTTTTTTCTGGGAATTTCTAAGGTTTTTTCAATTCTATTTCCAACCTATAACATCTCCGTAAGCTTTGTTTTTTTCAGTGTATATATATATATATATGTTTTTTGTGTGAATATATATATATATATATTTTTTTTTTCACCAACACAATTATACTCGCACACCTCCAGGAAATTGTTCTATAGCAGGTTTATTTTAACGACGTGCCATTACAGCACACTTGTCATTTAACCAACGCGTTTCAATCTTTCGATCTTGCTCACGGTTACAAACATTTGTCCAACCTTAGTTTCAACATTATATACCAGGAAATCATGGCAGCACTATTATGATGCATTATGGTACTGGTAGTTACTTCTTACTTAAATTACAATTTTTTCTTTTATATCACTATTGCGGTGTCCAAGTAATTGCATTAAAATACTGGTATAGGTCAGTGCAACTGTATATGTCTCTATTGATTAACATTCGCGCTGTTTGTAAACATCTAAAAAAAGAAGAATATTCATATGTATTCTCTAAGTGAGTTACTGTCAATAAATATTCCCATCTGCAACCATGATATTATGGCACATGGTCGTACCCATTTTGCTATGTGTTATATACATATGCATGGTGTGACGCGCCTTTTATAGTCTTTAAGGACTTAGTGTCCAAATTCCTAGACATATACATTGTAGATATTTGACCTCCTTTTATCTTGTTATTCACCAGAGTTTTTTCAAAGGGACTAAAGATTACTCAAAGGTGCACATAAAGTTCTTCATCCCCATTCAACCCCCCAGGGATCTTTGTTTTAAATCGGATGATAAGTCTTGATTCTAATCGACGTAAGGTAATCAGTCTATTTCCACCTCTCTCTTTTATCGGTACTGTCGTCAGTCCACTGTATGTCATATTCTTCCAAGTCCGTTTTTCTTTTTCATGAGTTAACATGTGTTTAGCCATAGCATAGCTTAAATCACCGTTATCAATCGCTCGGATATGTTCTAGTATTCTTTTATGTAAGGGACAGATGGTACTCCCGATGTACCTTTTGCCACAAAAACATTGTAATAGGTATACCACATGTGTTGTTTTGCAAGTGATGTTACTTTCCACTGTGAAGATTTGTCCTTTTGGGTCCTTGATTCTGGATAGATTACGTCCTATTTGACAGGCTTTACATTGGCTGCATTTAGTAAAGCCTTTCCGTTGCTCATCCAGCCAGTTATTACCTTTTTTCTTTTTTTCTTCAAAGTGGCTATTGACCAATTTATCCCGTAAAGACGGTGCTTTTCTGAATGTAATTTCTGGAAATTGGCCCACTTCCTTTCCTATATCTGGATCTTTTTGCAGAACATGCCAGTATTTTTGTAGTGTTTTCCTTATCTTGTGGCTTTCTTTTGAATAAGTCAATATCATTCTGGTGGTTCCTTTGGGGTTGATTCAGGTTTCAATTCTTTTTGAGGGATCAATGTCTCTGTTCGGTTTTTTTCTCTTGCTCTTTTTTCACCTCTTTCTATATCACATTTTTTTGTATCCTCTGTTCCTGAATTTGTTTGTTGTTTCTTTAAACTTGTTATCCATTTCCTTTTGATTTGAGCAATTTCTCTTCATCCTGATAAATTCTCCATATGGGATGTTCTTTTTCAATATTTCAGGATGAAAGCTTTGTCCATGTAATATGCTATTCGTAGCCGTTGTTTTCCTGTGGACTGTCGTTTCCAGCTTTCCATTCTGGACATATACTTTTGTGTCTAGAAATACTGTTTCACTTGCACTTATACTGTATGTGAACTTTAGTCCTAGTTCATTGTTATTCAAGATCTCCATAAATTCCAGAAATTCATTGTCTGGTCCATCCCATATTAGGAATAGATCGTCTATAAATCGCAGCCAGAGAATTACTCTGGCTGCGTATTGGTCATTTTCTTCTCTCCAAGCTACCATTTTCTCCCACCAACCCATTACTAGGTTGGCGTAGCTTGGAGAGAAGGAAACTCCTATGGCTGTGCCACAGGTTTGGGTGTAGTATACCTTGTTAAAAAGAAAAACGTTATTTCTAAGGCACATCTCCACCATTTCAATAAGCATATCACAATGCTTCAAATGTTCCAATGGTTTCTGTTTTAGAAAGTATTTTACAGCTGTCAGGCCCAGTTCATGATTTATTGAGGTATAAAGAGACACGACGTCTATGGTTACCAGCCGGTAGCCATCCGTCCATTCAATGTTCATCAAGTGTCTGAGGAAGTCCCCCGTGTCTTTTATATACGAGGGTAGGGTAGGTACAATTGGGGCTAAAAAGTGGTCAACATAAATGGCAACATTCTCATATAGAGACCCACAACTGGAGATAATCGGTCTCCCAGGTGGTTTATTCAGTGTCTTGTGGACTTTCGGGAGAAAGTATATCGTTGGAGTGATTGGGGTCTGGTTGTTCAGGAATTGCACTTCGTTATATTCCCGCCTTTGTCGGCGGGTTTGATTTTAAGGTTTTCATTTGCCATTAAAGTTTCCAATGCTTTCTGTTCTTCTATTGTCAGATTTTCTTTCTGCTTTGTTTTGATGTTACTCAATTTGTCCAGTTCCTTATTTACCAGATCATAAAAGGTATCAATTTTATTTCCTGGGTGTAATATCGGGCAGAATTTCGATTGTTTTTTGAAACTCGTACATGGGTGTCCACTAGTTTGCTGTCCCATTTCAAACAACATTTGGGTATCTGAGACGTTGTCTCCATCAATTTCATGGATCAGTTCATGAGCAGTTCTTAGTGCTGGTATATCCTGAATGCTCAATCCTTGATTTTCATTCATAGTGGTACTAGAAGTAATTGAGTCCGTTTTTTGTTTGCCTTGTTTATTAAAAAACTTCACTAGTTTCATCTTTCTCACGTATTTATAGAGGTCTATTTTGGTCTCCACTGGGTCCCAATGCTTTTCTGGACAAAAAGTCAGTCCTTTATTCAATAGATTCTCTTCCGCTCTAGTTAATACGTGTTTAGATAGATTGATTATTAGGTATGACTCATTTTCTGTAGGATTGTTTATGCATTCGTTACTCTGTTTCTCAGATTGTATCCTTGATTTTTTCCTTTGACTTCGTCTGGTTTTACGTTTTTTCTTCCTGTTGCTTGTAAACCACTCCCTCTTCCCCGTCCTTTTGAGAAGCCCCTTCCTCTGCTCTTGCCTCTTCCTTTTGGCAATTGTTGGTCGAAATATACCAGTTCCATTTACTCTAAAAAAGAGGGTTTTTGACCTTGTGGTGTTGGTTCTTCATTTTCACTGAAGTCAGTGTCTGATTCACTTGGAGTGACATTCAATGATGCAGTAAGAGGTTTCTTATTTGCTTTAAGTTGTTGCTTTAGATTTATGAAGCGTTTGGCAAAGGTGAGGATTGTTCCTGAGGCATAATCATGTTGATCCCTTCTATATTTTCTTTCTTTTCTTTCTTCTACCTCTTTCTCATGTTTATCCAAATTGGATTCCATTGTTTTACGTAGTTTATTTGATTCCTCATCTTTATTCATTTCCAATATTTTCGCTTCATTTTCTTCCACCTTTTTCTTTATCTCATCTATGTCTATTTTGGCGTGTTTCACAATGATCATCATCATGTTATAAGAGCACTGCATGTTGTTGTTCCCCCAATCTATCAGCATTTCAGGCCTTGTGTCTGGATGATTCGGGAGCGTGAATATCCTCAGCCCTCTTGGTACCATTTTTTGTTCCAAATATTTCTCCATTGTAAGGATTTCCCAACTTTTTGTTATTTCTTTTTTCAATATTTTTTCCATTTGAAAAAAACAGTTGTTTCAATGTAATTTCACCAGTAGTTGTTAATGCCTCAGTATTCGTTTTTTCCATTTTCCCATGTTAATTTCCATAGGGCGGTTGGACTCACTTTTAGCCCGAACGGCTAAATGGATTCCCACGAATTGTAGGGACTGGTAGCCCGATGTGCCTTTGCTATGTCTCAAGATATGTGATCCAGTGGATTTTGAGTAATTTAGGTTAAAAAAATATATATATCTATAAGCGCGCACCGGTACGCGCACCGGGGAGCGCATCTTGCGCTCTACGCGAGTACGCGAGCGGAAAGCTGATTGGTTCACGGGTGTCTGTCAACATTCCAAACAGACCGGAGCGGCCGCCATCTTGTGTCTCGGTAGGATCGAGACACAAGAGGTGCCAAAACAAAGGGGGAAATAACCAAAAGGGGGCAGGGTAGACCCCCCCTGACCCCCTAGGTTTGATGTGGGGGTCATAAAAGGGCCCCGCTGCATAAATTATTATTTTTTTTAAATCGATTTTCGCGAGGGGAGCACCCGGTACGCGCCCCGGTGCGCGTACCGGGGAGCGTACCCTGGAGAAAAAACAATTACAGACTTCTTAACAAATGTAGCATTTTTTAATACATTGGAGGTAGTTCTTTTTCATTTTTTTAAGAACACAGCTCTTTGATGAGAATTGGAGGTAGCTCTGAAAAGAACTTTTGTTTTTCTTCTTTTTTTTTTTAACAAAAACAAAAACAGGGAACTGGAAACAGCTCAACAGGAGCCAAAAAATAAATAAAAATTAAGCCTGGGGATGACAGCGGTGGTTCTCGAGAGCTCGAACCACGAGTGTGACACTTTGCTCCCCATCGCAAAGAAGATGGTCACATTTTCGGCATTTTAATATAGCCTGATTAAAAGCAGGCTGAATATTTGGTATCATCTCCTGCTCACGCCGAAGCACAGAAGGTGTTGCTCCACCGGTAGAAGTAGAGCCACCATCCCTGGGAGCCTCTTGTGCCAGAGCACTGACACTCTCCCGTGCATAGTTCTGGGGATGTTTCCTTGACACGTGGCGTATCATCGTCCAGTTCCCGAAGCTGTATTTTTTTCTAGGATTTCCTCTCGATAAGATGGTGTGGCATATTTTACACTCCACCTTTGGAGCATTTACCTTCTTCTCCCCCTCTGGAATTTTGAAAAATTTCCAAATGAAATGTTCCTTCGCAGTTCGTTCAGGAACCTCCTCATCAATGAAATACTCAGTCTCATCACTGCTGCTGGATGCTCTTGCATCCATGATAATAGAAGTAAATATGACACAGGTGCCAAAAGCAGGTCTTGCACTCACAAAAGTGAAACAAGAAGTGAAGGAAATGGGTGGGGATTTCAGTCTTTGTAAAAAAAAAAGTTAGGAACCAATGAAAAGAGTTATTTCAAGGTCATATGACTTGTTACACTTACGCTACGCGCTCCAGCATAAGCGCGTCAGGACGTTGCGCGATCGTATGCGCTCGCGTGTTTCCGGGTGCGCTTACGCAGGGCGTCATATGACGTGTTAAAAATATACAGCAAAGTACCACAAAAGTTAAATTAGTATACGTTGTGTACTACTAATGAGTGATACTACTTCTAACATATATTATGTGAATGGCTATGTGACTGTGTGTATTTGTTTTTGAGTGTCTGTGTGGTTGTGTGAGTAGGTGTAGAAGTAGTTGTGTGGGTGTGTGAGCGGAAGTATGAGTTATTGTGTGGGGGTAAATGGGGTGTGTGGTTCTATGGGTCTGTAACTGGGTGTGTGAGTGTTTGCACGGGTGAGTGAGAGGCTGTGTGAGTGGCTGTATACATGGTTGAGTGGGTGTGTGAGTGGCTGACTGACAGGATGTGTAACTGGCTGTTTGAGTGAGTGTGTAAGTGGCCATTTGGGTGAGTGCATGGCTGCGGCGTACCGCAAGGATCATCACTCAGCCCCACCCTCTTCAACATCTACATGAGACCTCTCGTAGCCATCGCACGCCAGCAAAACCTCAACATCATCTCCTGCGCCGATGAGACCCAGCTGATCCTCTCCCTCACCAACGACCCAGCCACTGCCAGAACCAACCTACACGAAGGGATGAAAGAAGTAGCCGAGTGGATGAAGAACAGCCGCCTGAAACTGAACTCAGACAAGACGGAAGTCCTCATCCTTGGATCATCACCCTCTGCCTGGGACGACTCCTGGTGGCCCCCGGCCCTGGGCAGCGCACCCAAACCAACGGACCACGCACGCAACCTGGGCTTCATCCTGGACTCCTCCCTCTCGATGACCAGACAAGTCAACGCCGTCTCCTCATCGTGCTTCAACACCCTACGCATGCTCCGCAAGATCTTCCGATGGATCCCGACCGAGACCAGGAAGACGGTCACCCAGGCACTCGTCACCAGCCGACTGGACTACGGAAACGCCCTCTATGCCGGAACCACAGCCAAGACACAGAAAAGACTCCAACGCATCCAGAACGCCTCCGCCTGTCTCATCCTGAACATCCCCCGACACAGCCACATCTCCGGCCACCTGAAGGACCTGCACTGGCTCCCCGTCAGCAAGAGGATCACGTTCAGGCTCCTCACCCACGCACACAAATCTCTCCACAACCTGGGTCCCAAGTACCTCGACGACGCCTGACCTTCTACACGCCCACCCGCCAGCTACGTTCGACAAGCCTCGCCCTCGCCGCCGTACCACGCATCCGAAGAGCCACCGCTGGTGGCAGATCCTTCTCCTACCTGGCGGCAAAGACATGGAACTCCCTCCCCATCCATCTTCGGCTGACCCAGGACCATCTCGCCTTCAGGAGACAACTCAAGACCTGGCTGTTCGAGCAATAGCAGACCCCTTCCCCCAAGCACCTTGAGACCCTGCCGGGTGAGTAGCGCGCTATACAAGTGATATGATTGATTGATTGATTTGACTGGCTGTTTGGTTAAGTGAGTTGGTGTTTGAGTGGCTGTATTGGAGACTGAGTGTTTGTGTGAGTGGGTGTATTGGAGAGTGAGTGTTTGGGTGAGTGGCTGTATGGGTGAGTGAGTGGGTGTGTGAGTGGTTGTATGAATGTGTGAATGGGTATATAAGTGGTTGTGTGGGTGAGAGAGTGGTTGTATGGGTCAGTGAAAGTCTGTGTTTAGAGGCTGTATGGGTGAGTGAGTGGGCATGTGAGTGGCTGTATAGGTGAATAGGTGGGTGTCTGAGTAGCTGTATGGGTGAATGGTTGTGTGAGTAGCGGTACGGGTAGCGGCTTGTGTAAGGGGCTGGATGAGTAAGTGAGTGGGTGTGTGAGTGACTTTATGGATGAGTGAGTGGTCGTGTGGGTCTGAAAATGGGTATGTGAGTGATTGCATGGGTGTGTGAGTGAGTATAGGAGTGGTTGTGTGTGTGTGTGTTTCTGTGGATGATGTCACCAGTCATGTCATCTGTGATGTCATCTGTGACGTCACTGACCATGTCATGAGAGATGTAATATGTGAGGTCATAAGCAGTACATTGTGGGGCGTAAGTTATTGTTAGCTCACATAACTATTACTGCTGAATTTCTATGGTTTTGTACAAGTGAAATCTGAGCATATACTATAACATCCCTCTAACCTGTGTTTTTTTTTGTGAACTTCTACTCGGGGAAGTGTTTGTCCCGGGGCAGTATGTGGCTTAGGAGGGGGCCATTGTTTTAAAAGTGTTTGGCCCTAGAAGGAGGTGGTCCCTGGGGCCCGGGGGATCTGCGGGCCACCAATTAGACATTATATAGCCTGAGGAGGTGGTAGTCCTCTGGGCTTTTGGGGGATCTATGAGGCCCCCCAGTGCTGGTTATTTAGCCCCGGAGAGGTACTGATCCTTGGGGCTTCAAGAGCCTCAGGAGAGGGCCCCCCTACTCCCCCTCCTCCTTTATAAATAGGCTTTCGTGTTTACAATTTTCTATTTTAGGTAAATTCTGGTGGGTTTTTTCCAGTGTTTTCAAGTGATTTCAATACCTTAAAAAAACATTGGTTATCAGTGGTTACACATTTTCGCGCCATCGAAAACAACAGAAACAGTGTTTTTTTGGTGTTAATGGAAAGTTTTGTTTTTATTATTGCTTGCTTTCTGCACTGATAGCGCATGGTATATACGTGTACGTACAGTGTATATGAGGTCCCAAAACATTTTTGCAAATGAAACTTATTGCTGTACATAATTATTTTATGCTGTAGTTGCTCACCAGGTGCACTATGGGACTAGTAGTAAAAGATTTCTGGGACTGCTTTTAGCCCCCTCTCTCTTGACCAGGCATGGGCTTTGCTAACTAGAAGAGGATTTGTAAACTGAATACACTCTCGCAGTTTCTGAAGCCCCTCTTATAAACACTTGTAACCCTTCTGCTGCCTTTCTTGCTCTGGTTTTGCCCGGCACTATTAGGGTGATTTAACGCTTGGGAAACACCCACGCTTCAACACAGCCGCTCGTGGGAAATGTAGCCGTTCCTAATGGTGTCGTGAGATAGATGAGCCGTGCGAAGAACTGTCAGATGCAACTAGCCCCTCTCAGATCGCTTCATCTTCCCAAGGAGCATAAAAAACACACATTTCACACGATCTAAAACGATAACTTTAATGCTGAGGCGACATTTTACATTAATACAGCTTACTGGATGCCAAGGCAACATGTGCTTTAAGATTATGTATTAAAATTAGCAGGGACGTGGATATTTCCAGTGCCAATTTTCCCTTCAATTTCATACTCCATAAAGCAGCCATTTGACTTTAGAATGACATTAAACTGTTAACGGGGGAGCGTAAAGTGGAAACACTGATGAGCAAACCTTCCAGGACAACTCATATATTTTTTAAAGGGAATAAACTGATAAAATATTGCACATTCAGCTCGAATCCAAACAATTGCTGGTATTTTTATTGGTGCCATAGGTTAACAGATGCATTGCGAAAGTGTTCCTGATGAAATACTTTATGATTTTCATCAGAGTGTGGTACAAATGAAACTTAAAGTAGTCCATCCACTCCGTGGATGTCTGAAAGAGTTCTCTCTGCGCCGCAGCTGTGCCAGTGCTTAGCAGTTCTATTAGGGCATGACATAGCTTTTTTCTGTGAGTGTGTCTTACTTCTGGAAATTCATGAGTGAGTCACTCCTAAGGGGTGAGCAACCAACAAAAGCTCACAGAAAACAGCTTTTTGCATAAGGCCCTCGTTCACTACCTTGCTGAATGAATGACTAGATAACTTTTCAAGCTATTTGATTCACAATCAAGGCAAAACAGAAAATGTTATCTGTGAGTGTACGTTAGTGTTTGAGTATTGTGTATATGTCTTTTGTATGATATGTATATGTATGTGTCGGTGTGTGCATTTTGTGTGGTGTATGTGTTTGTGTGTCAGGTGTGTTAGTGGTGTATATGTATGAGTTTGCACATGTGGTAAGTAGATATATGTGTCAAACTCAAAAGCCAAACGTTGAGATCTTAATGGAGAAACATTTGTCATGATGCTGGAATTTCTTAGAATGAAGGTTCTAAACAGAAGGTCAATGGATTAAACTGCACCAAATAACGCATACCATGGTCCAAATTCACAATAAATCTCTTTGCCGTTGATTCCTTTAGTCAAGCATTTCTCAATAAAATACGCAACACACAGTGATCACTCATGCCAGCTTCTATTGTTAGGAATAACTCCATGCACACATGCACTGGCTCCAGTAGAAACTGGTGTGAAACACACTCCCAACCTAAAACGATTGTGATGGTCCAATATATCTATAGAAGACCTTGCATCTATGGCCAAAGAGTCAATGATTCATGGTATAAACACCACGATCATCAAATTGACACTTGGTTAGGCTTTGGTGCTGCCTGACTAACGCGTCTCCTCAATGACATCAATCCCACTATCACTCCAAAGAACAACATCAGGTCCACTAGCCAGGCTAAGAATGAAATCACACCTTTCGAAGCATTTCTTTGATTTGAAGCAGGACCCACAAAAGTTGCCAGGCTACTGAAAGTGTACCCTCTGAATGCTTCCCTATGGGAATGTTTGAAACATCTCAAGAATGAGTATAAAAAACAACTCTGGGGAGATAAGAAAGTCGCGAAGGATGCCTTTTGGGCTAAGATAATATTCAATGCCAGGCAGAGCAATCCAAGGAAATTTTGGGAAACCATAATCTCAAGACAAAAGGAAAAATGACAAATAACTCAAATATCACAGAACAATGATTGGTGACCTACCTTGCAAGTATATTTTGCAATAAATCGCAACCTTCTAGAGCCAAACACCTTAAATACAATCAACTAGGAAGGCGGCCAGTAATCGTAAGTACAACTTCAACTAGTGACAAAAACGTCTATGCTCCAACACAAGTCGAAAACAATTCTCCTCAAGGGGCATCAAGAAGGTGCATCTGAGCCATCTTCAAAGAAGATATTGAATTTTGGTCAGGGGTACTGGCCACCCTATTTAAGGAAGTTCAGCTCAGCAGTGGCATACCAGAGAGTTGGAGAGGCTCCATAATAAATCCAATCTTTAAAGGAGGTGACAGGCAATTACAGCCTCATCACCCTACTTAATTCAGTGGCCAAACACTATGCATCCCTGCTACTCGCTGATTTAAAGGATTGGTCAAATAAAAATAACATTATCCCACTAAATTAGACCGGTTTTAGACAAGGTGTCAGTACCACATCAAACATATTAGCAATCACCTTCCTGATCGATCAATGTAAGCAGGTCAAGAAAAAGTTACACCTGCTACATGGATTTTGAAACAGCTTTTGACTTTGTAAACAGGGCATTATTCTGGATCAAGCTGAAGAAATGGGGTCCAACCAACACTCTCCTATGAGCAATCCAATCACTATAGTCAGAAACCTGGACCCAAATAAAAATTGGAGATGGCACGAGAATATCCAGGAATATTCCAATTTACCAAGGTTTAAAGCAGGGCTGTGGGTTAGCACCCCATATTTTTAATCTCTTCATGGCATACCTATCACCAGCCTTGGATCAGGAAAATTACCCTCCCCCCAAGTGGGTCACCTTTACCATACCCATCTATCATATGCAGAAGACATCGTGCTTTTTAGTTCAGCCAAAGTAGGCAGGCGCGACTGGTACAGGTAAGAGCAGTGGGGCAGTGGGGCAGTGGGGTGGAGTCGGGGGAGTCGACAGACGACGGAATAGGGAAAATAATATTAAAAAAAAAAAATCACTTACCTTGTGCTTGCTGCGATGCGGCGAACGCAAGGTAAGTGGGTTTATTTATATTTTTATTTTCCCTATTCTGTAGTCCATCGGCTCCCTCACAGCCCCACCCCACCCCACTGCTCTTACCTGTACCAGCCACGCCTGAAAGGAGGCCTACAAAGATCACTGAACGTCATTGAACAGTATGCAAGAATCAACCATCTGGAGGTAAATGTGACCAAAACAATGTCTGTTTGTAATCGACCAGAACATGCCGCCTCAATGGTTTTAAATGATGTCCATCTGACAACAGTAACCTACTATAAATGTCTGGGGCTATACCTCGATTCAAGAGGTAGTTTCCCTCAGTAAAAACAATATATTGAGAAGAAGGGGATTGCATTACACTATCCCTTTTTTACCTTGGCAAAAAAACTGGATGAGCAGTCATTTCAACCACTCTTAACAGTCATCTCCACCAAGGTATTACCAACCATCACATACGCCAGCGTGGTGATGAGAGGTCTGGACACAGCAACCGGGGATAAACTGAATTTCAACACCTTCAGGCAAGCGTTCAACCTGCCCCAAGCTCATCTCCAGCGCAAATCTGCAACAAATTTGGACTTACAAAGCAAGATCTAGCCAGAAGTGCAACAGCAATTAAACGCTGCTACAAGATCAGTCAAGCCCAAGACACATTAAAGAGTGCATTATGGTCAGCTCCCCAAAGTGACCAGCACTCGGAATACTTAAAATTCCTGAATGTTTCCCTCAAACAATTGTGACTAACTGAACTATCGGCCGCAAGTGCGCCGTACGACGTCTTTAAAAAAGCAACCAACAGGCAACAAAACTAGTCTTGCCTTGAAGACAATATCAAATTCAGCTCCGATGCATGGGATGGTAATCAAACACTATGACACGCTGACCCCAGCAACCTACCTAGCAATTCCGTTTCCAGTGCGCCTAAAACATAGCCTCATGACCCTGATCATGGGCAGGGCCGGCTCTAATGTTGTAAGACCGGTGCCACGCACCAGGTGCTGACTTCAGGGGTGGCCAAGTTTGCAAGTTTATTTTGGTTTTAAATGAAACTGCAGCGGTGTTCCTTACCTCCAGCAATTTCCAGGGAACAATAAAAATGTCAAGGTAGCTCCTGTGATTAATGTTCTTCCTTGAGAGAGATCGGAGTTTTGTCTAGTTGAGGTTTTGACAGATCAGAAAGTAACAGAGAGGGTTAATATTCCTGCTGCAAAGAACGTGTACCATGCAGATCACATAGTGAACATAATGTAAATAGGTCAGTGGATTACTGATTTTCTAAGAGACATCCTTTAGTTACTTGCAGTTTACATGTTAAAATCATGATATAGGACAGTGAATTATTAACTGTCATCAAAGAACTGCATGCACATTGCAAAGTATAGATTAGAGCATGGATTAATGTTGCACAATGGTTCATTTGAATAAAAATTGATTCTTATTATTAAAGAGAACCCCCAACTATGGTGTTCCGTTTTCAATTCTGAGTTTGTGGTTCTCCAGACCAAGCACTCTTGAACTATATTGCCTACCAATATGGATGCTGTGTCACTCCTACACCTTGTACTCCTCTGGCTTATGTAACATTTCCTATACACTGATTTACACAACGTATGATTGATTGTCTCTGTGTAATATGTGTGTGAGATACAAAGTGCTCTGATACCCTACACTGGTGTGAGTGGCGGTATATGACTAATTAAATGCATCTGAAAGAGAGTGGTTATGGAGACTTGAGAGGCATTGTTAAAAGATGGTGGTGAGGAAATCGGTAGAGGAAGGTGGTCACCACCTACACCAGGGATGGGGTGCACCAAGAAACATTGTCACCTTGGGTGCCACCAGCGCAAAAGCCGACCCTGCACATGGGCAACGTACCAGCCCTATCAAACCAAGCAACTTAGAAATACATTGGTCCGACATCATGACGGCTCTGCAAAGGGAAAGAAGATGATCTCATTCACTTGACCTCATCTGTCTCAAGGTGCGTGGCTTAGCTTGTAACTACTAAAGCGGAGGCTTGTCCCGTTGAATGGTTTTTGGTTTCCATTTCAGGAACTAAGCTCTAAGGTAAAAATATTGACTGGACTGACCTGCCTAGTGTGTCTAACCTCCACTCCATCACAGTCACTGTGAAATTGCTATTAGGCCCTCCTCAACTGTGAACTGTTTTTTTAATGGCGCTTCACCTTTTCTATGTGTTGTTTGTTTAAGACTTAAAAATTAATATCTCTAGTTTTCCTTGTACAATTTCAATGATTTGGGGTCTTTTTTCTCATAAGCTTTTCAAACCAGTTCAGAAGTTTAATTGTGATGTATTTATTATAAAATTGTTAGTAATGCTTCAACTTAACATGCTCTTTTATTCGGTATTGCCTTCTTTTTGAGCATAACTATCAGGGGTTGAGCAGAGGTTTGCTGTGACTTGTGTTGATAGCTAACCAGGTTGTTTTTCTTAAATTGGTAAGATTTCTGCATTTCTAAATTAATAATCCACCTTCTTATGGCTAGAAACACAGAGATGGTGGCTGGCAAGCAAAAGCTGTCCACCATTGCAGTGTCTGTTTGTCAAATGGGAAACCTTTTTTAAAGCAGCCCATAATCCCTCAGAGGAATTGGTGCTCCTTAAGAAAAAGATCATGGTTTGGAAGGGAAAGACAGGGACAGCTTGTCCTGTTGTAAGAGTAACCACTTCCTTTTAGTCACATTTCAGTGATTTACAATTGCAGTGGTGGTAGCAAATGATTGAGGGAATTTGACTTTCACACTGCTTCCTAATTGTGGTTCAGAATGGATCTGCCAACCCATTTAAGTTAGAAATTGTTTTCCAACTTGCAAAATGAGTTAAACACATAGCAAAAAGCCATTTACATTTGCAAGCATTATGTGAATCACAGAGTTTGCAACTGCAAAATGACACTGTACCCTTGATGAATAAATACAATATAAAAATTGCATTGCAATGTGCTGTATAATAGATAAATATCTTCATTGCTACCATTACTGCAAACACTATTTCATCCTAGAATCAAGGTACAAGCAGAAAGAAATCTAAAAACATCATTTTCAAAATGTTCTTTCCCTATGTTTGACAGGATGATATTTGAATGCGCACTTGTTAGAAGGTGGTTCTGACACAAGGGGCCGCCCAGATGTTTTGCTTTTTGAGCACCTAATTGTTGAGCTTTTACTGTGGGGGAGCCTCATAATCTGGGACTCACCCACAGTGAACTCATAATGAAGGAGACTGCATGGAAATTTTACTCTTGTCCCCCTGGCTTGACTAGGCCGCTGCGCAGCAGCTGGAGTATGGGGCACCTCGCTGGTTACATGCAGACACATGTGTACATGCTTGTGCACACATGTAGGGGCTGCTCAGGGGAGATTCCTAGCGTGCGCAGTCCAGGAGCAGGTACAAACTGATTGGTGTGGCAGGACCTATGCAGAACTGGGTGGTGACATGGAATAGGCTTTATGCACTGGAAAGAAACATGCCAGGGAAAGTCACTGTGTTATACTGTGTTTTTACTTCATTATTCCCTTATGGGGAGGTGGAACCCATGGCTACAGTAACTTCCACAAGGCCTACAGATTCCAGACACACACTAAAGTCCTGTGTAGCGGATGTGAAAATAAGTATTGTGCAGAGTACAAAGTCATATTTGTACTGCTTTTGGTTCGTCCAGAAATGTCATATTTCTATGAGTCCCTGGCTGGGGTCTGGCCCTGGCAGGTTAGATTATTGACCTTTCTTCCCAGTGCGAAGATCTTCACTCCAAGGAGAAAAGATAGGGGGAACTACAAGCCAATCCATCAACTGCTTTTGCTGGGTGCCAGGCATCAAGCTGAACCACAGTGAGGGCAGTAGGAGTTGGGTTTCAGAGGCCATGTGCCCAGAGACTCTGGACAACGCCATTTTGAAGAAACCCAGAGGCTGGATAAAAAGGAGGGAGCAAGGGCAGGGAAGTGATGTGTCGCTGTTTGATAGGACACACAGAGACTTCCTGCCAGCCCCCTACTCAACTTTTAAAAAGTACTTGCACAGGAAGAGAAGCTCTCTCTGGGGTGTGGTCTGCTGAGGCGAAAGGTGCTGGAGCCTGGCACAATGGGCAGTTGGAAGGAGGACACCCCTGACTGCCCCCCAGACCCCTAACAGCCCCAGGAGAGCCCAGGACCGGTGCGCGAAGAAGAGGCCTCTGCGCAGGGAGAAGAGAGGCGCAGGGAGCCAGTGAAAACCGCTCCCTGTAGAATGCACCCTCTTGGAGACCCGGGGGACAAAGGAGAGTGCTCCCAGTGGCTGGGGGGGCCCCACCAGGAGCAAGAAGATGTGAAAATGGGGCAGATGGGACCCCCAGGGGTGGAGATATGGCCCCCGAAAGGTAGACGACCTTTGACCCCTAAGAACACCGTCGACAAAGCGTGTGGGGCTCCGCCTCCGGTCTCAGAGATGCCCCCAGCGTGGGTAAGGTCCCGGTGGCTGCCCCCCAAAGAAGTAAAGGTGGGGTGCACCGTTGCGCACCCCGTGAAGCTGCCCCGCGGGGTGCCAGGAGCCCACACTGACCCCCGCTGAAACCTGCGCCGGAGAGTGGTGCAGGTGGAGGGGTCCGGGACCCCATCTCCGGGCCCCGTGTGGAGAGGCGGGGGCACCGTTGTGCCCCCCACGCGAAGAAGACAGGAGATGGGGCCGGGATGCCATCGCTGGGCCCCGAAGTGAGGCAGAGGTGGGGGAGTGCCGCCGCACTCCCCCGAAGATGTCCGGGGTCCCGGGACCCCATTCCCGGGCCCCGACATGGAGGAAAAGGCTGGGGGAGTGCAGCCGCACTCCCCCGAGGTCCGGAGGCGGTGCGGAGCACCAGAAAGAGGATCGTGGCTCTCCCCGGCACAGCGGGAGAGCCGCTGCTTCTATATGCGGCGATTCCCATAATGCCTTGCAGGCCAGGACAGGCCTGCAAGGTAAAACCATCATTTCCTTTACTTGTGGTGGCCCCAGGAGGACGGCGTCACGACCACATGAAGGTGCAGGTGCTGGGGGAGCTGCTGGAGAAGCACAGTCTCCCCCCTGCACGAAGAGAAAAGTCTCACCCTAAGTGTCTTGGGGATTGGAAAGAATAACCCCTCAATGGCTCAGCCCGCATTTATCACCTTCTGGGCTGGAAATTTTGTTCTTCAGCTGAGGGTGAATTGAAAAGTGCTTCATGGAGTGAAGGGTTGAGGTGGTGGATGTCTGGAGAAGGACATACCCTGGAGATGAAGAGGTGTAATTCCACCGCAAAGGCTTTCACTAATGTTATTCTTTATAGAGGGACTGGAGTTCATGTGTTTAATGTGAAGTACATGATTAAGGTGGAGTCATAAGCAAAGGGGATTTAAGTGGCTAGACATTCCTGCTAGGGTGTCTGACTGTATTTATTTAAACCTGTGATTTTATCTGTGATGCCTTTAGGGGCTGTAATTGCAATGCATTGTAATGATATCCAAATGTTATGAGTACTGTAGCTTTAAAGTGATGCGTAAACATGTATTCTTGCTGCTGCGCTTAGGTGAAGAACCCAGACTGTTAGTCCTTAAGATATAGAGGTGCATACTGGTCAGTAGGAAATGCTTGGTCAGGGTTGTGTGTCACCAAAGCAGGGTTACCTATTTTAAATGCTGGTGGAAGTTCTGAGGTGGGTCGCCACTGGGATGGTGCCTGTGCGCAGGGCCCTTGCTCCAGATTATGATCCACTAACTGCATTGGGGGCAAGATGATGTGCATACATGGGAGTGGTGGTACTAGACTCCACCCCCCTTCGCGGGAGGGGTGGAGATGTTATGCAATGTCACAAAGTAATTCCAAAAACTTATGTATATTTGTAAATTGGTGCATAGTATTGAGTAGTGTGTGTGTTTAATAAATGTATTCTTAGTTTTATAAAGCAAAGTACAGACTGGACAATCAATTATTGAGTGTTATTTCTGCGCACTTGCAAATGGCGATTACTAGCCCACACCACCACCTCCCTTGAATAAGCCTCAGACTGCTCTGCAACGCTACCCTCTGAGAGTCAGGCGCTACAATTGGGTGTTTGGTTCCCAGTGAAGGACAAATGTAGTCATGTTATTTGTGCAGGCCTCACAGATGCTGCCTCGTTTTCCAACAGCAGTTGACTGAAATCGGTAAATTATATTGTACAGATTGTGTGCATAAAATTAAGTTTGTATGGAAATCCTACATACACAAAAATGTGCGGGTTGTGTGAGTGGCCTGCAACCAGGTTCAGATCAGAAGTTGCATCCAACAACTGCGGCCACACCCAAGAAATGACAAAATGAAAATAAAGGACCAGAGACCCAGTAACTATGAGGTTGTTAACGCCTTCACCGCGGCGGCAATTCCGACGCGGTGCGGGCGTTCTATTGAGTGGGCGGGGCTGCGACGGCCGTTGGCCATTCGCAGCACTGGGGAGGGAGTGCTCCCGTTGGCCAACAGCTCACTGGAGTACAGAAGGGGTTAAGGAAGCTGCCTGGTGTACCCCTTCACAGAAACATTCTGGTTTTAAAGGTACAGGTAAGAGGAATAGAGAACAAGGCAAAATATGCGGTTTCCAATTTCTAGTTCATAGGTTTACCAGCAGAAGTGACTCTCAGGAGTGGCATCCAAAGGATGTCCACCCCAGGGGTTTTTCCAGGCAGGTGGCTCAGTCCAGGCTACCAGGGCTTCCAATTGGCTAGTTAGGTCCGGGGAAGGGCCTTTTTGGCAGGTGGTGCCCCCTGTCCCCTGAGAGTGTCCCAGTGATTTGATGTGGTAATGGAGGTAGGCAGTGTTAGGTTTTTTGTCCATTGATAGGCCTAGGTATTTTAGAGTAGTCAGTCTTCTAATATAAAAAGAATTATGGCAGATAAGGCTTTGGCAGTGTGGGAGGCATTGAAGGTGTTATGTGATGCCAGGAGAGAGGCTTTTATAAGGCTTGGGGTGTTGTCGCAAGCCTAGGTAGGACTTCACGGGCCCTAAACGGTCCACATCGAGTGTTGATGCGGCAGCCGTATTAGCCAATTTGCACGCCACAAGCTAAAATTCAATTAAAATGTTCTGCAGCAGTAAAGAGTGAGACGGGGAGTGGCAACTGAGGTGCAGCGCACGGTGGAGATGAAGGAACTCACCCGTCAGAGAGGAGAAGACATTGCGTTTGTAGGCCGAGGTTGCACTTGTGCTCACGGACCCCAGGAGAAGCGACCGGCACACAAAATGCAGCGAGAGCTGAGGCGGGTGCAGTGAAGGGGAAGACACGAGGAGTGTCAGCCCCACCCACGCATAGCATAGCTGCCCAATTCCAGCAACCAGGGAGCAGCAGAGTGCTTGCAAGTGAGCAGCAGTACAAGCACTTGTCCAAAAATAATTGAAAGCAATGAGAAGAAGCTAATTGAAGGGGTGGAGGGTGGAGGAGAGCATAGAATAGCACGCCAGCAAAGTGAAGGAACCAAAAGCAATGGCCCAAAATGAAAAAAAGGCGTTTGAGGCAGAAGCCTCTGGGGCAATTACATTAATTAGGAAAAATGTGAATACATGCCTCAGGACAGTGCAGTTAGCCATGCAGTCACTCCTAGGAGCACACAATGGAGTAGTAGGGGTGAGAATGTTTTCAAGTAGCAAAATGAGGTACCACATATAAAACAGTAAGTGCACCACAATGAAGATGGGTGTGGGTGGATCACAGTGCAGTGGAAACCCAGAAGAAATCTTTTGATGGTAGATTAGGGACCAGGGCCACAGATCCGGCAGGCTGGCGTTACCTGCAGGAGTCACCAGGAAGACACCACAGAAGGTCATCAGCTGCAGTGAGAATTCGACTTCCAAGTTTGCTGCAACCTGGGACAATCGGCTCGAAGCGAGGGAGAGGTTCTGGGCAACCACCCCGACAGCGAAGGATGGAAATAATGCATTGCTGCTGTATCAATCAAAGACCACATTTAACTGAAAATCCTTTGATGGCAGAGTGGAGGATGGAGAGCGTCCTGGTGTTAGTGGTTATGAGGTGGATAAAGAGATGGAATGCAAGCTAGATTAGGAGGATAATGAAGAGGAAATGGAAGAAGGGGAAGTACTGCACTAGAAAGAAGCCAAGGTTACTCAACAGGAGCAAAAGGGGCCGAGGGAACCACTAATGTATCTAGCAATAATGCTGTATTACAGGAAGGAATACCGACAGCCTTGGAAGCAGAATAAGGAAGACACTGGAAGCAGGCAAAAGAGAGAGTCAAGCAGAAGAAAGTCGCCAGAAAGGACAAAGATAGCAATAGGTTAAAAAAAAGTGGTGAAGTAGTTGGGAGTAGAGTAGAGTCAAGGACACTGACTTAGTGGATAAGGGGGTAGAGACCAACACACAAGATAAGGGCGTAGGCACTGTTTTCAGTTCGGCGGAGGTAAGTACAAAAGAAGTTTCAGATAAAGACAACACAACAACCAAAAGAATGAAGAAGGGAAGGGGACTGGTGGTAAGACTGAAAAAGTGGTTGAGAACAAACAAGAAAAAGACAAGAAATCGGGGGGCGCAGAATCAAAAAGCACATCTGAAGGTTTGAAAAGATTTCCATACATGGGGGTATCTCTGCCTTATGGGGCACACTTATTCAATGCGACAAAAGAAAACATTTGGAAAAGGGAGTATGTGGATGTATTTAAGTTGTTTCACAGAGTGTTGTAATCAAAGGAGGGTACAGGGAAGAAGCATGGGAGATGACCAAGAGGCTGCGTTACCCATAACAATTGACACATGGTCATCGGCGTTCCTCATTTATGCCAGCATCTAGTGTGAAAAATTGCCAGAGAGATTTGTATCTATATTGAAATATATGGACACATTCAAAAACACCTATGGATTTTGGGGGTTTTGCCTGGTTGCATTATGATGAGGAATTCAGGGCAAGGACTGTTTTAAAACCAGAGAAGCCATGGGGAGAGGCTGACAATGAACTATGGGTTCAATGGATGTATCCCCAAAGACCACCGCCCACTTTGCATGCGGCAAGTAGTTTAGCAGTGCATTACCGGCCATGCAAGAACTGTTTGGGCTGTTGGAGAATGCCATCAAAGCTCACAAACTCCAATTTCATCAGTTTCAATAATTGCTTGGACATCTATATTTCACATTTAGGGTGGTGAGGGCAGACAGAGCCTTTTGTCATAGACTTGCTTTTGCAATGGCGACTGAAAGATTGCCGCATCACAGGGTGCCGATTTTAGCTGATTTCAGGGCCGACTTTGAGGTTTGGCTGATGTTTATGAAAGGCTTTAATGGTGTCAGAATGTGGTCAGTGGATAAGGATTTTGTATTGTTTGTTTAGATCTACTCAGATGCTACAGGAGCAGAAGGTTTTGGCCTCTTCTGGAAAGGTCGTGGTGTGATGAAAAGTGGCCCAAAAAATTAATTAAGAGGCGGATAGAAGCATTGCATTCTTTGAGTTCTTTCCTTTGCTGGTGGCACTTGCGGTATGGGGACAGAAGTTTGCAAATAAGACTGAGTTTTCATGTGGACAACAGGTTGGTTATGAAATTATGGACAAAAGGCTGCTAATACTACTTCAGAGAATAATGTTAGACTGCTTGATGTGCAACTTTATATTTAGAGCCAAGCATGTGCTCTGTGTGGACATTAACATTGCAGACGTCGTCTTGTCTCGTTCACAGTGAAAAATATTCTGTGTTTTGGCTCCTAGAGTGGATCTGCAGAAACCCAGGTACCAGGAGGTTTGAGATCTAGCAGGTTGAGGATTATGGAGTTGATGGAAAGATTAATTGATGTGATCACAAGAGCTTTGTACAGGCATGTATGGGAGGTATTTTTGAGAAGTGGCGCAGTACACAAGGAACACGACACAGAAGGGAAAGTTGCTAGGCAAGAGGATGTGGTCACGTTCCTTATGGATAACATTGATAGAACAGTGTCAGCCACCACCACCATATCAGGGAAACTTGCAGGAAAAACTATCGAAAATCTTTTTGAGGTATCAGCCTTCGGCTGGAGAGGTGGGTAAGAGGAATTTGTCAGGTTGGTCAAAAGCATTTAAAAAGGCCAGTCCAGGAGAGATACGGTATAAATGGAGAATGGTGTTGCTGATCAAGGGTTTGGTAAGTTGCTGTTATTCCACATTTGAAGGTTTATTTTTCAAGTTGTGCATGTCATGGTAGTTTTTTGGGGCATTTGGGATTTCAGAAATTCTGGGTAGAATCAGAGATTGGGGTATCAGAGTTGAACACATTGAAAGAACTGAACGATCAGTAAGAATTCTTCTAGCAAGATCAAAGACGGACCAGGTTGGAAAAGGAGTAAAGGTATTGTTCTACAGGATTGGGAGACTAGTGTAGCTGGTGGAAGCTTGCCCTGAGTTTAGGGCAGCAGGGGGGCGCAACAAATGAGCTATTATTTCTACATGCGGATGGGTCCAGGCTGGCAGCAATGCAGGTTCTGGGGGGTACTGAAGAAGATACTGGGTCGAATGGGGGATGAACCCAGAAAATTGTGGTACACATTCTTTTATGATCAGTATGGCATCAGAAGCCGCCATGTGGGATTTTCAATGCGGGAACTGAGAAGACTGGGCAGATGGTCCTCGGATTGCTGTTTACGTTACATTAGAAATGTTGACAATTTGTGAGTTGTTGTTATTAATGTTTTCCTTTTATTCCAGGTTGCATGGTGGGACCAGTCCTAGAAGCATTTTCCATTTGGATTGTGGGCCATTCTTCATAAAATGGGCAGTTAAGCAAGCAGAGGAGAGGCCTTGTGGACTTAACTTGGGTTTTTGTTTTGAAGAAATAAGTATTGAATGGTGGGGTAGGGCTGGTATGAAATGGGGTCAATTCCTTACTTATCTATCAGATTTGATATCGGTGAGACCGTATCCAGATGTCTTGGTTGTACATTTAGGAGAAAATGACTTGGTGTAATCGTCAGAATTGGGACAACTAAAAGAAAGGGAGAAGGACTTAGATTTGATTGGGAGGTCGTGGTCAAGTACTCATGTTTTCTGGACAGCATTGGTTCCTAGAAGGGTCTGGTGCAGAACAGTAAATATTCTGTGTTTCAGTAAGCTAGGAGGAATTTGAATAGAGAGATGCAGCATTTCTGTGAGGAGAGTGGGTTTGATAGAACACAAAGACATCAAAAAATAATATTTTATATGTTTTGGGCAGGATGGAGTTCACACGTTTTTTATGGGGAGTAAACTATACTTATTGGAAATCAGTTAAAGGTTAGCCATGGCTTTGTCAAAGAAGAGATGGTGCTGAAAGGCTGTTATGGCGACAGCCAAGTTACACTGTGCTGTTTTTTTTCTTCTTCAAGATAAAGGTTGAAGGCTGTTTGGGTGACAGCCATAGTACTGTCGACAATACACATCACAGAAAGTAAGAACGATGGGGAAGACAGGAAAACGTCCTTGTCAGGGTTTTTTCCTGGTGGCAGAAATGGAGGCGCTTGAGTCAGGCTGGAAGCATTGGGGGCCTTGCAAGGTAGTCATGACAGAAGGGAAAACAGGGGAGCGATGGTTGAATTAAGTGTGAAGGACAGAGAATGGAAGGAAAAGGGGATGGCAAGGAATGAATGTTTGGATGATGGATTGGGGACTGTTTATTGTTGGGGTAGGTTTAAGGGTGAGGTGGTCAGAAAAATTACTGTATTATTGAGGTGGGATTTTATAACATGTTTATAATGTTAAAAGTTCACAGTCTGCATGCCTATCCTAATAAAGATGCCTTTTGCTCTTTCTTTGATCTGGTTATACTGCGCCTCCTTGCCTGATGGGCGTGCCAGAGATGACATCAAAAGAATGTCTACCCCCGGGGTTCTTCGGGTGGTTGGTGCAGTCCAGGCCACCAGGACTTCCCATTGGCTATTTATGCTCAGGGTGGGGCCTTATTAGCAGTTTGTGTCCCCTGGGAGTGCCCCAGTCATTCACTGAGGTCCTGGAGGTAGGCAGTGTTAGGTTTTTGTCCCTGCCCTCCCTCCTCCTTTTAGGGGTTCCATGGAGTAGGTAATTGTTAGTGGGGTAGGTATACAGACTGTTACGTAGCTGACGCTTTAGGATATGTGGAGGAAATGAGGAGCTTGCGACAGCCCGGAAGGGCTAGACATTTCAGGGTAGTCTAAACAGAGGGAATACAGGGGAGTGATGGTTGGGTTGAGTGTGAAGGACAGCGAATAGAAGGAAAGGGGATGGTGAGGAACGAATGTTTAGATGATAGATTGGAGACTTTATTGTTGGAGGGTTTATGGAACAGGAAAATAATTGTATTAGTGAGGCGGGGTTTTATAAAATGTTTGTAATGTTAAAAGTACGCAGTCTGTGTGCCTGTCCGAATAAAGCTCCCTTTTTCTCTCAGGTAAAAAGCATTGTTGGTGTGTGCTGAGAATGCCCCAGCTAGCTTGAGCAATGAAGCCGAAGGACAGCAGGGGGTGTAACACATTCATGACCTCTTTCAACATCGAGCAGTAATCCTGATTCAGGACTATATTTGGTGTGGTAATACTTCACTTTTTCTATACCTAAATTTGGGCAGTTAACATTACTGATTTTTTTGTTTTGAAAATACTGCAGATGCTGGATTTTGAACCTCAGCTTTGGTGAAACCACGAGGTATTCCATCATTATCTCCCATTCTGAGTTTCAGAACTGATATAATATCGCACCCAGTCAATACTGCACCCACAAAAGTAATCTGAGACAAAATCCTAGCTTTACAACTTTTGGTATTCTCAAAAGGCATTTAGTAGTAGGAATCCTAACTATACTACTACTAAATGCCTTTTGTGAATACCGAAAGTCATAAAGTTAGGATTTTGTCTCAGATTACTTTTGTGAATCGGGCCCAGTATTAGCACCTTAAATATTGTGGATCGCAGAATGAGGTGCTGAGATGAAGAATTAATTACCAGCTTTAAGAGCTGCGCCTGTAGCAGAGTTTAAAAAGCCTGTTGTTATTTGAGCTCCAAGTAAATACGATATACATAAAACTCATTTAATCAAAGGGACTCAGCTAAGAGCTCATAATGGTGGACGTTTGAAAGGTAAGGAGCCGCATTTTAACATATTACTCAAGACGTGTGTTCAGAGCGTTTACTACTCCTGCAGCAGAGTGAGGTAGAGGAAGAAAATTTGCCACATATTTTGAGCAAGTGTTAAATGGAATTGAGGCTCACATGTGAAGATTAATGTACCATTTTCTGAGCTATTTTGCAGTAGTTAACAGACACTGTTGCACCACTTGTGCCATCATTTGTACTAACTAAGCAGAGCACAGTATAATGTTGTATTTGGTGTACTGGCCAAATGCAATTTTGATCAGCTAAGGCAAATGCCAGAGCAAATTGCTAAACCAATATGGCAATGCATTTAATCTGCCCAAGATGCTGTGTAATGTCCAACACATTAGTTGGATATGTTGATGCGCACAGGACCAAAAAGAAAAAAAGTCACTACGCATACCACTGCGCATACCACTGCAATATATACAATACGTACACATCACGAAAGAAGTGCAGAGCAAGGCAGTTCTGTGAACAGCCAAGATTACTCAACCATTAGCTCAACCAGTAGCTATGGGGCATATTATCAGGAACGGCATTAAAATTACAGCCACTATAGCAGCAGGAAACTGCCGCTAAAGCGGCGATAATGGGCTTGATAATATGACCTTGTGAATTGCCATAGAAGCCCAGGTTTACACCAGAACCTGGGCTTCTATGGGAATTCACATGGGCATATTATCAAGCCCATTATCGCCGTTTTAGCGACAGTTTCCTGTCGCTAAAGCGGTGATAATTTTAACGCCGTTCTTGATAATATGCCCCTATGTTTGCTACAAACTATTTCAGATGAATATCAATTATTGATGGAACTCATGCTGTACATTTTTAAGAATTAAAAAGGAATATACCATGGAAATCATAACATCAATAGCATAAAGTATGCAGGAAAAGTTAATATTGAGACTCACAACCCAGATAACCCAGATAAGTTCAGATTCACAACCCAGAGACACCTATTTATATCCTTACACCTCATGTTATGTATGAAGTGCAAATATGCAAGAAAATAGCTACAGCGAATTGACGATGGACCTACTTAAGGACAGACAAGTGATTTGGGCTGAGGTGATACCAAGGCAGAGGTCAGACGCATCAATGAGGTCTCACAGAGACACCTCCCTAACAATGTGTCATAGTTCTATATCTCACTATCAATGTGTCGTAGTTCTACACCTCATAATCAATGTGTCGTACTTCTACACCTCACTATCAATGTGTCGTAGTTCTACACATCACCATTAATATGTCATATTTCTACACCTCACTATCAATGTGTCGTAGTTCTCTCTGCAGCAGAGACTACTTGGGATTATGACTGGTTTATTAACGATGTGTAACCCACTATTGTGTAAAATCAATGAGCAAGCAATGACCTGTGTCACGGGTTTTAAGATGGCCATACTAAGGAAGAGAAGGTGCGTGAAAATCCACTGCACATAGGCTTTCGAGGTCAAAAGTATTTTTGCAACAGACTCCTCCGAACTCACGTGTGTGGTCTTGGCCCACTGTGTAAAGAAGTAGTCTAAATTTGTGAAAAAATGAGGACAAGAATATATATATTGCTTAGAGGTAAAAATACGTCAGGTGCTGCTGCTCCCTTGGACATTGAAACGCAGAGGATTTAATTCAATGCTAATAATGACTGTGATGGATTGTTACTGTCTGGCGTTCCGAGAAGCGTCATCACTCATCTTCATTTTGATGCAGTAGAATTTATATTTTTTGATTTTGATACTTGTCTTTTGGCCACCACAAAAGCGTGAATTACGGTTGGTAACTGACTTCTTCCAAGCATGGCTTCCAATCAGTTGCATATCAATTCCTTGTCTTTTGTAGTTTACATTAACTGGTATTCGTAGCTGCAAGACATTTAGGGGATCTTGGTGATCTGAATGTGTGCAGTGATAAATATTTGCACAATGCTAATATTGAAAATATTGTGCCCTGTTTCCTGTGGCCTCCGCAGCAGTTTGGATTCGCGTTGCAGATTGCATTGAAAATCTACTGGAACTGTGCGGCATTTGCTAAAGCTTGGGACGTGTTTGGCCACGAGATACTTTTATTCTGGAAGGGATCACTGACATCTCTTTCAGGAAACACCAAACACTTGCTCAGGCAGAGCTGAAACACAATAGCATATCGAACTTAAAATAACCTCGGAAGCAGGAAGAGCCTAAATCCCTCAGCCACAGAACGCAATAAGAGCATCTACTCAGTGAAATCATCTACAAATTTATGCCAGGTTAAGCATGATAGTCCTTCACCAGAACATCATCAGGCAAATACCTGGTACCTCTGCCTGCCTTACTATTCCAGTGAGGCAACCTGAGAATACTTACACTGGGTGAGATCCGGAGCTGTATTACTATTCCTTGGCTGCCCTTTGCAGGCCTCCGGCATGTGCTATGCCTCGGCTATTTTAAGGAGTGTGCAGCATATGTATTGGGGAGATGAGTTGGCCTAATGGCTAGGGCAGTCTACTTCGAATCTGGGGAACTGGGTTTGAGTCTTGACAATGACGCTGGACATCTTGCGATTTTGGGCAAATCACGTAATCTCCCCGTGCCTAACAAACATTTTTTTTTTTAAATGAATGTGTCCTTATGTAATGCAACTGGTGCTATGTAAAGCGTTCTGATACCCGATTCGGGTCAAGTTTGCCCTATAGAAATCTCTGTAAAAAAATGTGGTGGCTTTAGGTCTGTATAAAAGGATGTAATGTGCAAGGAGATGAGAACCATTCAAAGAATGAGGGGCAATGTCATCTGAGAGGCCACCATACATTCTACTTCTGCCTTATGCAGGCCATTGGAGAGCCCCTGGTTTTAATAGATTAGTTAATCATGCTGCAGTGTACTGGATCATTTTGAATGGTTTCGGTTCTGAGTCAGCAATCAAGGTAAAAAGTTCAAACTCTTACTCATTTCTGATTTCTTTGTGAGAAATATGGACCAAAATACTTGGACCAAAATACTTACAGCTTTGAAGAGAGCTCACAGAGTAGTGAGCTGCACGTTAGGCTGCTGAGGTGAAATTGTAGATTCTGAATCGCAATTTTGCAAGTTTTTAAAAATTGCATTTGTTCGTTTTAATAAATTGAATTAGCTCGTTTTTAAAATTGAATTGAGCGTTTTTAAAGAAAAGAACCGAATTTCCTTCACTGCCTACCTGTGGGGACGGAGTTGTGTTGAATACTCCGGGGATGGCTGACATCTTGGAAGGAGAGGGTCAGCGGCATAGTTGCCGGGGGAATTTTCGCGCCCGGGGTCAAAAGGGGCAGATGACGCGACCGCGCGCCAGAAGAGAGCTCACAGAGTAGCGAGCTGCATGTTAGTCTGCTGCGGTGAAATTGTAGATTCTTAATCGCTATTTTGCACGTTTTTAAAAATTGTATTTGTTCGTTTTAATAAATTGAATTAGCTCGTTTTTAAAATTGAATTGAGCGTTTTTAAAGAAAAGAACGCATTTCCTTCATTGCCTACCTGTGGGGACGGAGTTGTGTTGAATACTCCGGGGGTGGCTGACATCTTGGGAGGAGAGGGTCAGCGGCATAGTTGCCGGGGGAATTTTCGCACCCAGGGTCAAAAGGGGCAGATGACGCGTCCGCGCAGCGGACGCGCGCAGCATGCGCACCAGAGGCAAGCCCGTCTGCGCCCGTCCGCGCCCAGCCGGGCCCAGGGGCCAGGACCCCTGGTTGGCCGGGGGGAAGATTACGCACCTATACAGCCTTACAGTTAAGGCAGTTGTGTGGACAACACAGCTGTCATTCCTGTTTGGGACCCCCTTTTGTCTATAAATCGTGTCCACAATGGCCTTTAGTCCTGGAGACTGGCAGCTCGGCGGCCAACAACCCTCCTCCAGCCACTAAGTATAAAATGTGCTTGATTAACTGCCGTTCACTCTCTAAACATGCGTCAGAAATACGGCTCCTCTTGGAAAATCATAGTCCTGAGATTATGTTTCTTACGGAAACCTGGCTCACGAACTGGTCTAATCCAGCTGTAATCCAGGCTCTTCCGCCGGAATATTATATCCAAAAGCAAGATCATATAGGGTGTAGAGGTGGGGGGCTTGCTATAATCTATAGAGAGCCTTTTAGTTGCCGAATCAAAGATGGGTCAATCCGCGATTGTGAAAGCTGCTCCTTTGCCATAAGTTTCACTCCAACATGCACCTTCTCAGGTATTTTAATTTATAGGCCACCAGGAGTCATTGGCTCTTTTTATAGTGATTTAATTGAAAATATAGCAACTCTTATAAGTACTTTGCCAAATTATTCAGTGTTAGGCGACCTAAATCTTCACTTGGAAGAGAGCACTGCACCTGGTGTGGAAGAATTAGTTTACTCACTAGATGCACTACTGCTTACCCAGAAAGTGAAGGGAGCGACCCATATTAAGGGACACCTTCTTGACCCTATTTTTACCAATGCTGACATAGCAGTTGATAATCCTCTTCCAGTACTGTGGAGCGATCATTATTTGATCCCTTTCTCCTGGTCTCCACCTGTAAAGGAGATGTCAGGAAACCATATGGAAAAGTTTAGCCGAAATTGGTCAAAACTCCCGCTGAAAAATTGGGCAGATACCCTCACTGATATTTGCCCGGTACTTGATGATGACCCAGAAGTAGCTAACAGACAATTCAATAACTGATCGAAGCCTCCTTGGACCAGATAGCTCCAATAAAATGCAGAGATATTAAACAAGGTCCCAAAAAAATAGCATGGTATACCCCTGAGTTGAAAGATCGGAAACACAAATGCAAACAGCTAGAGAGGCAGTGGCAGAAAGATTACACATTAGAGAAAAAGCAAGTCTACCGTGAAGCTATCAAACTCTATAAATTAGAAATTCGCACTGCACAATCGAAATTTTACGAGGCAAAAATTATATCAGCCTCAAACACTCCTCGAGAAATTTTTACAATATTTAGATCTCTTACTACTCTTCCTACTAATAAAGTTAAGTCAAGGGATTCACTGGACAGATGCAATGACCTCGCTGAGTTTTTCCATGCAAAAATTGAGGCGATCTACTCAGCTTTTCAAACATTCGATAGCTTGGAAAACGAACAACAATCAGAAGTATTAAGAGACCCTCCACAATCTAATCTCGAATCCTTCCCACCTCTGAAGGATAAGGGCTTGATATCTCTATTGAATAAATTAAAATCAGGCTCCCCAATAGATATGGCTCCTCCGACCATTTTGAATAAGGTATCTATAGAAGTAGCCCCCACTATTGCTGCACTTATCAATATATCATTGAAAGTTGGGAAGGTACCAGCTCAGTGGAAAAAAGCCATGGTAAGAGCTTTACTCAAAAAGGAAGGATCTGATCCAGAAATATTGGCAAATTATCGCCCTATTTCACTATTACCTGGAATAGCAAAACTGGCTGAGAAACATGTAAACTCCATCTTATCATCATATCTTGAGGACAATGATCGCCTCCACCCAACACAGACGGGTTTTAGACCCCATCAGGGCACGGAAACTGCTCTGGTGGTTGTAGTTGAGGAGGCGAGAAAAATCATGGATGCAGGTGGATCAGCAGCAATAATCCTCCTAAACCTCAGTGCGGCCTTTGAAACCGTCAACCACCAACTTCTTATTTCCAGATGTCAAGAATTGGGGGTGACAGGAACCGCACTGAGGTGGTTAACATCTTTCCGGGAAGATTAATCTTTTCAGGTCTTTGAAGACGAAACGATTTCTAAGATCATGCAATTGAAATGTGGAGTGCCACTGGGCTCTTCTTTGAGCCCGATTCTTTTCAACGTTTATATGCACCCCTTAGCAAAAATTGTGGAACCATTCGGCATACAAATAGTGACGTATGCCGATGATACACAATTAATTGTATCCCTTAATCAATCGGGAGATACTGTGCACAAGCTCCCTAGGTGCCTTGAGGAAATCTCAGCCTGGATGAAGGGCTCCTTCCTACAATTGAATGGAGAAAAAACGGACCTTATGATAGTGGGCAAAACTTGGCAACCTGGTCTGTCATTCAGTTGGCCCAATTCTATGGGGAATCTGCCCACACCCAAAGACCATATAAAGAGTCTAGGTGTTTGGCTTGATGACAAACTTAACATGAGGCCCAGGCAAAGAAAGTGGCAGGGTGCTGCTTTGGACTGATGAGAATGGTGAGAAAAATTCTTCCTCTTTTACCCTTCTATGCGAAGAAGCTGCTTCTCCAGGCATTGATAATGTCACGCCTGGACTACGCAAATGCACTTAATCTTGGAGCTTTGCAGTACACTATAAACCTTCTTCAGAAGGCTCAGAATTGTGCAGCAAGAATGCTTCTGCATATTCCTCGGAGAGAATCAGTGAGGAAAGCGTTGAGTCATCTTCACTGGCTCCCAATTGCTGAGAGAATTCAATTTAAAGCTCTCTGCATTACCCACAAGATTCTAACCTCCAATGGTCCCCAAATACTTCATCAAATGGTCTCCCCATATTGTCCTAAAAGAGTTCTCCGCTCTGAAAATAAACGCATGGCCTTAGTACCAAAAATCATGAGGGCCAGAAGTGGAGGACAACGTTTTTCTTATGTTGC
Source organism: Lissotriton helveticus (assembly GCF_964261635.1). Lineage (NCBI taxonomy): Eukaryota > Metazoa > Chordata > Amphibia > Caudata > Salamandridae > Lissotriton > Lissotriton helveticus. The sequence continues at coordinate 554,650,254 of NC_136063.1, forward strand.
CTCCAAGAAATGGAATGACCTTCCGGATCATATTCGGTTGACGAAAGATCATCTTTCTTTCCGAAAAATGTTGAAGACTCATCTATTCCCAGCCAGATAATTAGTTCTTACCTGTACGCTCTCTTCTTAGCGCTGGGAGGCCTACGGGTAGCCATGCGCTTTATAAATGTCTCTTTCATTTCATTTCATTCATTTCGTTTCATTTCATTTCATTTTGCATTTTCGATGCCATTGTTTAAGTTTGGTGATACTGCAAGGATCCTCTTGACCTCAGTGAAGGGCACACGGTGATATCCCAACAGGTATTAGGACAGTGTGATGTTGCCTATGTGTCGAGAGAAGCCACCTGGTTTCAGTGAATAGGGCCTGTAACCACAGAAGAGGGATATTACAATTCTCAGAAGAACTTCTTCAGGAGGGGATTGAGGGAACCCTTGGGCATGCCTATTAAATTCGAATCAAGTGAAGATGGTGTATAAAATACTGCGCAGGAGTAGATCATGCCTGATATGTATTAATGTGCATATATCACCAAAAGGGGGAATCGGGAAAGTAAATAGGAAGCTTTACCTTCTCTTCAACATAAAATACTTAATCAAAAGGATAAAGTACAAATGTTTATCAGGAATTAGCCCATCCGATTACATGACCCTGCTCCAAAGGAAACCAGTTCAGGTTTATGATGGAACCCCACCTACGACATGTTCATGGCATACTTTTATCACTGGGACCCTCACCCAGAACCCAGAATGACAGAACATGATGGGCTCGACCTGGTTCAAGGAGCTACTTGATGTTGTAGGGATCAAGATATACAAAATGCTCTAGGGTACAACATGAAAATCTGAATTTATTGTTGGTTACTCTAAGGTAAAAAGCAGTAGTACAAAGTTGTACCTTAGTGAGCCCTAAGAGCTTTTTGTAACCCTAGTGTCAGTGGTTGACATGTTATGGCCAAGAAATTAGCCCATATGATTAAGTAGGCCTTTGCCAAGACCATCAAAGTCCCTAAGCAATAGTTGACAGAATCCAGGAATGATTTTTAACTTGTCAATGTGTATAGTATTTCTTTATATGTGGGGATTATCGCTCACATATACCACCTGTCCCGAGCAGATGGTAAATGTAATGGAGGGACTGCATCTATGGGGTGGATGAGGAGGGAAGATGGTGGGAAGGGTGGCGTAGGGCAGGGGATATTGTGGTTTGGCAGGAGAGCATTAGATGCTCCACTGTGCGATTCCTGAGGGTAAGGAGAGGGCAGCAAAATGGATCTGCACTAACAACACTCCAAAGGTGATTTTACTGTCTAGATGTTATGTCTGGTAAATCTGGTAAATTCAGGTTCATTGTTGCTGCACCCGATTGTTAGACATGACCCTTTTTAGGGGTATTTCCCTAAAACGTTTTGCTCTTTTGTCCTTCTCCTCCTGGTTTTTGCCGGATATCTTTTTCTGACTTTAGGACTATGTCTGGTGTGGACAACATCAACTTCCACTGGATGTTGTGCCTCCTTTCTAAGGCGGTGCGGATTTTGCAACTCTTCGTTGTGTGTGACCAGTGTGGTCTGGTGCGACTCGTATTATCATGCACCCGACATTGTGCCCGGATTACCAGGGTGTGGCTCTGATCAATGTGTTCCTAATTGGGGTGCCTCCTCCTTTCGAGAGGCTGCCCCCTGCTTCATTCTCCATTCATCTTCTGTTCTCTTACTTGGCACTCAGTGTGGCGTACTATTGGCCCTCTCTTCACCCGGTCTTCCCCGATGACACTGCGTTGCCATGTAGTATTGCCGGCTCAGGGCTGGGTGGTGAGAATGACTGACTGGGCAGGAGGAAGGCTTCTGAGCTTGATCGGAAGCGGGTCAAGTGACTGCGTGACCTCCCCCTGTACTTCGCAGAGCCGGACTGGTGCTGAAAGGCCCTTGGGACCCCTTTGGTGTGATCATCTATTGCCCTGGCCCGTGTTTGCCCTGCATCCTGTGGGTGAACTTCTCGAGTGGTTACCAAACCCCTTTTGCATATTGCCTCCTAATTGACCTTGCTGCCTACACCCGCCACCTTCCTGGGACGCTGACTAAGAGTGACTTCAGTCACATGTGACCAAGTGCTAGGGAGAGGGTGGGATGTCTTCAATCTGTGGGGGTAGAATAGTTGAGGTAAGTTGGAGGGCAGACAGAGGCTTGAGGACATGGGGTCTGCAGTGTGTAACCAACTGACCTGCTGGCTATCAGTGCACCGCATTAGTGTGCTGAGTGCGTATGTGTTCAGGAGCTTCCATACGGACTTGTCTGATATCCGTTGCACCGCATAGCGGTGCAGGGTGAGTGTGTGTGTGAGTGACAGTGGGGAATCGCCCGAGATTAACGGCACTGGATGACAGTGTGTATGATACTTTGATTTCTTGCCAGAATAGCATAACATGTGACAATGGTTCTATCCACGCAGCCTCGGCCTGGGGCGCTGCTAAAAAGTATTAAACATTGTGTAGGTACATATTTCTGATATCATTGGGACCCGGGATGCAGCCAATAACTGTGTGGTATTGAATTATAAGAATTGCTAGGGTTGATCGGGGTGGGCAATGTATTGCACAGCATAAGTGAGCTAGAGGGGGTGTAGTTTAGGATCTTTCCCAAGTGTGCATATTACTGATGTCATTTGAACACAGCTGGGCCTAGTACTGCTAGTACAAAATCCCAATGTGATTTATGCCCAGAGATGCATGATTTTTTTTTATTATTATGTACATTGAATATAAACATTATTTACATACATCACATGATCACATGTAAATTCTCTTTTGTGACGCTCAAGATATTTATTGTGAGTGAGTGAGGCTGTGCCAATGCTTTACACATTGCCTCTGTGGTAAGCCAGAGTGCTCAGTGCCACGCTACACACAGGTGAGAGCAGATTTTACAGTGTATGTAATCACCTGCCCCTGACGGGAATGGTAGGTTCTGCCTGGCGGGGGCATTGCCTCAACCAACCAGAAAGTGGCAGTTACAACAACGGCAAATCCAAGTGTGTTAACAATGGGCCTGCTCATGACTGAGCGGGTGGAATTAGACAAGGGAATTCCATTCAAATTATGATCAGGACATATGTGTTAAGACTTTGTTCAGTCTTTGCAGTAGTCTGTGAGAGAAAAGTTGTGTTTAGATACTTTTTATTTTTTGACAAAAAGGGACAAAGATGGAGGAATTTCAACAATTTTGAGACTAAACGGATTTCTTCATCGAGGTGATTTAATTTATAATAGACGAAACTGTGTGTTAAGCTAAATTTCAGGCAAATAAGTAAAAAATCTGTTTGGGGTCAGATGCCAGGGCCGGACTGGCCATACCGGGCATCGGGCGTTTCCCCGGTAGGCTGGAGGCCAGGGGGCCAATATTCACTTAAGTGGGTGGATTTTAACCTTTCAGGCCACTCTCACTGTAGGTTTGGATGGGACGCAGTAATTCCAGCAGTGCAGTGCAATGAAAATACAAGTCTCAGTGCAGCCGAACCAAGCTGCCTGAGACTGACTATGCAGTGAGGAGGTTGGTCTGACAAATTTGCCAGGGCCGCTTTTGGCTCTCAGACCGGCCCTGTCACACGGTGCGTGAGACAATTGTGTTCCGCCTATAATCTAACCAGCTCTTTTTATTCAGGGCTCCTTTGGACAAGGTCATCATGATACCAGCGTCTTCATTTACAAAATGATTGCATCACTACATATTTGGACCTCAATAGTCCGGTTTGACCCGTGTCAGGCAGCAGTGGTGGCTTCCAGATACATCCTTGCTAATGTAAACAGTGATTGTCGGTCTGGTCACAACCGGAGGGCCATCTTGGTTACATTTTATCAAATACATACATGTAGGTCTTATAAATGTAGGTTAATCCTGGATATAAAGGCCCTGCACCATTACCACGCTTAACATAATGCAGACTTTGATTATGAATGACCGCACAGTAACTACTGACAAGGGGTCTCTGAGCTCTTCTTTCTGCTGCAGCCGGAGATGTGTTCCTGAAACCTCTACACAATGTCATTCAGAAGTAGCGCGAGATTTGTGCCGCGCCAGCTGACGTGTATTTGGTTACACCGCACCCTGGCAAGATAGGCCCGGGCAAGGAAGCGCGCGCGCTCGCTCAAAGGCGGCAGCGGCAGCCACTAAATAACAATCCTCTGACGGCGCACGCTCCGTCCTTATTTCATTTATAATTAGATGCACGTCGTGAGAGCCAAGCGGAATACAAAGCGGCACCGAAGCACTATTTGGAAAAGCTGCATGCCAAACGTCTTTCTAGGAATCCTTACGGGTTTATGTATTAGTCTTCCAATTAAACCTGGCGCAGTTCTTCTAATCTCGGATGCTGCTACCTTTATTTCACCTGTTACCTTCTCTTTAGGATGAAGACAGACCGCGTAGAACCGTCCAACTCAGACTAGGAGAGTCACTCATACACACACTCACTGAGTGTAGGCTATACATTCTCACACACACATAAGCACAAACACATAACCATTTGCAGACATGCATCTATATGGGCGCACACACATACGATCAGTTGAGTACTCATAGTGTGAGCTACACACGTCTTTACCCACAAATGCACACAGTCACTCGTGCACACACACACACACACATGACTGTTCCAGTCATTAGTGTGGTCTATACATGCTCACGCACATTAGCACATACCATTCATACAGTGCACACTCATGAACATATATGCAAGCACGTCCATGCACCCACACACTCTGAGGTTCAGTGCACACTGTGTGGTCTTAACACGTCCACATACATACATAAACATGCAGAGACACACACATACACTATTGGTCTGGTCTGGTCCACACAGTGTGGGCTGCACATGTTCACACACACATAAGCACATAAAAATATCCATGCACACAGACACAAATAGCACACAGGATCATGGCCCTATATGTAAACACACATGACTTGGGAGAGTCTGCCTCATGTGGGCTAAACTTGTCCACATAAACACAGTTATAAAGGCATACATAAATATACATACACATGCAGACATACTCACACACACAAACAACTGTCAGGCCCACATAAATTCGGTTATACATGCACCTCATATATTCACACACACAAGCACACCAAAACAAATACGTGCACATGCACAGCGAGAATGCTTTGGAATGTCAGATTTCCCAGAGATTATTATTTTTAAATATTTATTGTAAATGGTCGTTACCAACAAACACATTTCAATAATGAGCCTTCACACATAAGAACCTTCCACATGTTCTCCAGATGTGAGTCCGTTTTGCTTGCATGCATGTGCACTCGTTACACAAATCCTACATAAACACGACGTCACTGAATCTTGCAAAGGCTCCTTCATGAATGCCGAAAACAGTTCACTGTGATCAAATCAGCATGCTCCACGTATCCACCTCTGGCATCCCTCTAATGAACTAAAGTTTTGGCACAAATGAAAATAAGGTGACCCTAGACACCATGCAGAGAACCCAGGTGTATGGTTTCTCTTGTCATGAAGTCTGCACAGTCCCTAAGGTTATTAATTCCTCCATGACCACTCCAACCACCAGTCTATCACGAGCAGCCATGTCAATATCATGAAAAGATCCGGAAACTGCTGTCATGGTTCTTACATGCGGCATTGTTCAGGGATCATGCATAAACTCTGTCCATGAATCCTGCGCCATCATTACTATCTCAAGTCATGCATCTTTGGCTCAGCCTTGTATTTTGGAATGTGCAGGAGGTAACACTTAGATGTGTACACCTAAAAATTGGAACAGCTACATGACTCCTGGACCACAGACAAACATCAGCAGACCACCATGAAGGACAGCTACTAAAAATCTTCCAGGAGCCCGGTGTTAACACTGCTGCTAGGGTGTTTTCAGGGAGGCAGCACTTCTAGGATTGGTGGGCTGGAAACCCACCAGGACAGCAGACAATATCACCATGAGGACAGTCTAGATCTGAGTGTGAACAGCAAGACGGAACAAGAACCTGCAGAACTATGGCGGGCTTAGATATGAGGTCAATTATATTTGTGTGTCAATCCAGAGATGAAGGTATAAATCAAACCACACATTTTATATACTGGTATACAATCTCTTATGTCTTTAGGTATGCAAATACATATGCATGTATGCACAGTTTCCATGCAGCAGGGGACCATTCTATAATTACGTGTTAAATATCACTGTAGTGGTAAAGGTACGCAGCTGACACCCCCTTCCTTCTAAGATAGGTACTATGACCGTGCCACAATAGTGGTCAACAGCAACTAATGTTTTAGAGAAAACGATGGAATTGGACAGCCAATTGATAGAACGTTGCAATGCCCACCTTATGGTCCAATAGAGAGCCAACTCCCCACCTCCCCGCCCCTACACCCAATGCTGTTTCGTAATATCTCTGTCACTACATCTATCATGGATATTGCATTAACATGCATCTCATCTTTTTTATTTGTGCCATATGTGCTGTTTATGAATTCTTCATGAGCACTGCGTTCATCATTCCTGCATGTTACTAGCATTTTTATCCCCTAAGGTGCACACCTTTCATAAGCCCCACCTGGGACATACTCTTTGGGAACAAACATATTTTGGGACGATTTCAAAGTGATAACATTTGTGGCAACAGAATGTTCCAGTCAATTACAAAAGCATTGTTATATTACTCACTCATCCACCCTCTAAGGGCAGTCCAAGATAATCCTGTTTTCACCAGACATTAGAAACAATGTACTAAATTGTTCATGAGGTCCTTTCACAAATCTTTCCAACAAAGACATACATTTTCATACAGTAAGGTCCTTCCTGACCAATGTCATGAAATCTGCTTTTATTCAAAACTCAGATATTACTTCAGGGTAAGTAACTATGTCATGAAACCTATCTACATGTATACAACCCTTCTAAAACTATAAAAAGACACCAGTGGCCTTAATGTGGTACACAAAACTCAATTATACATTTGCAAGAGCACAAATTCTTATCAACCAGTCTTTGTACACCCAGCAAAAATCTGCTACGACTTGAATTCATAGCACTAAACTCAATGCGCTAAAATCGTGTACAGTATGCTTGGACTTCCAACTGCTTTATGTAATAATACCTGGGCTGTAGTGGGCAGGCCATGTTTGGAAGACAACTGTACAGTGACATAGTTACATCAAAACAGGAACCCAGTGTCCACATCTCAGTTGCCGGTCAGGCTTATATACACATTGTACACAAAGGGGATGATACGTTGTCCCCTTAAAATCTTCACGTCCCTTTGCCATCATAGCTTATGTAATAAACTAAAGGTTGTCCATTTAATTAATGTGACAGAGTTTATCTCTCACATGTTCTGGCCCAACATATCTTCCACAAATCTTGAACAGCCGCCCTTCTAACCAAATGATCTTACTCTGGCATTCTTCGTAAATATAGTGTACTGGGAACGTAAAGAACCATTGGCTAGCAGCATGCACCCTGTGTAACTCTGCTTCTCTTGTCTCCATCTCATTCCTACAAGCTCAGCCGTCTGACAGCAGTAGAGGGACAATTCCTCAAAACTACAGATCGCCGACAGTAAATATGGGTGATTTCCTTCTTAGGCATCACAGTAGTGCAATGGTACCTCTCTTTTCATTGTATGTTCAGATCAGGGGCATAATTCACCATATTAGTGATGAAGCCAAACCTCAAGCTTAACAGGGAACTGAAGCCTTTCAATCCACACTGGGCTCAATGGACCTCAACAACTTGGCCTCCCAAGCTACTGTTTCTTGTGACGCATAACCGCATTTGCTCCGCCCTTGTGTGAAGCTAGCTTTTAGATCTGTCTAGGGTTCCTGCTTTTGATATCAGCTGTCCACATGAGCATGATTCCTGCTTGCACTGGCAGTAGAACCTCTGAGGCTCTTCCCTCTATGTTGAACATATGAGAGTCTTACCTTTGCAGCAACTGAAGAGTTGGGCTTCTCGAGCAGGTCCCAGAGCTTTTTCCTTTTGTCCGGACAGCAAGTGTTGTCAAACTCTTCTCCTTCCCGCTCCCTCAGGGTCTCGGCCTCGCGCCGCAGCTCCTCGTTCATCTGTTCTTTCTTCTGGTGATATCGTGCCTGGCAGCAGGACTCCAAGTAGATCTCGTCAATTCCCCAGTACTCAAGCTCTTGGCCAAAAGAGAGGGCACACATTTCTTCCATCATGTGCAGCTTCCCTGTCCTGTAGAAATTCAAGATGGAAGTGAAGGCTCCTGGATGCCGATCAAAGAAATATTCATTTTCATTCAAGTTGTAATCATCGCAGACCTCCAACAGGGTCTCATGCGTATTGCAGTCTCGTAGTTTCCCTAGCCGCGTCCTCGGAAGTCGGTCCAGTGTCCTCCATAACACTTCGTGGTTCAGGCCACCTACGTTTATCTTCACTCTCCTTGAACATGTTTTGCTTCTGATGATTTCCACCGGCTCTGGAGGCAAGGAAAGAGTAGACCTTGATACCTTCCGATTCAGCCCTGATGGGGCCTTTTCTGCCATGTTAAATGAAGCGCCTGTGCAATGCCACAGTGTTCGATGAATGAATCAAGGGCTACTGATGGCTGAGGGATGGTCCCTTTAGGCAGGCTGGCCCATGCTTGGTACTGTAAGACAAAAATGTGCATGAGTTTTAGAAGTCATTTAGACACATTTTCATCCCCTCACACATTCATTCATCTAGTATAATGTAATAGAAACCCCAGCGTCTAAGAACTTTATTGTAAGAATTTAATGATATTGTAAAGATGACATAATAGGATATGCAAGGCAAGAACCACTCGTAAAGAATGAAGGAGAAAAGACACGGAAGTTAAAATGTGTTCCAACAATAAGAATTAACAGAAAAACATGTAAGCACAGAGGTACCAAGTAAAAAAAAACCATCAAAGTACAGAGGCGATTCTAGGTACCAGAGAAGGGAAGTCAACAGTCCATAAGAGGGAAGTGAGGGCGGGCTTCTTGGCCTGAAAGTAATCCACAGGGAGAGTGGGATGCCAAGAAACAGATTGGGAAGCAGAGAGAGCAGGGTGGCAGGCCTGGTAACAGCCACATCCAGTGAGGAAAGGGGATGAGGTATCTCACGACCTGTAGACCCCTCTTTTACAGCAAAAAATGAGACCATTCACGGACAAAATAGTGAGGCAAAGGAGAGAAGAGGAAATTCTTAGAGGACAGCCGCCATACGGTTCTTTTGATGTACACATGTTTTGTTCAGGATTCATATCAGTAAAGAGTGAAGGGGAACTATAATTGAGCTGCAGAAAAATGAAACAGTGAATGCCATAACTGAGGTAGACAAATCAGAGCGTTGAAAAGGTTATGGAACTAGGTGTGATGCTTCCTGACACAAAACAAACACAACATAATTTACAGGAATGTTAAAAGAGCCAGTATAGTCCAATTAGAGAAAAGCGTAACCCAGGGGGAGGTTGGCAAATAAAGGAAATTGAGAAGGTCACCACTAGTAATTACATTAATTGATTTTTTTAATGAATAATATCAAGACAGCTTGAAAACAGCTAGGCTAGGTGTACTATTTACCGCTCACAAAATATGGGTCTCACTTTGCAATCAGCATTTTTACAACCAGTAAATATGTTCCCAAACCAACCAGGGCTAGTCTGGGAAACCAAAAGCAGCCCTGGGAAAAATACTCAAGCCAGCCTTGCACCCTTCCTCTGCTAGTATTATCTCTCTTTTACCATCTCTCTCCTCTCTCGACTCCCTCTCTGATTGCTTTCTCTTTGCGTTCCTGTTGGACCTGACCCTTTTTGCAGGGTTATTCCCAAACTTTTTGCCTTCCTCCTGTATTTTTTCTGACCTGTTTCTGTAGGCTTTATGACTCTGGCCACTTTACCATTGCTGATTGTGCTAACGTGCATGCACTCTCTATTGTAAACTTGGTATGATTGGTCTATACCTGTTTGCCATATTTAATCTACCTGTAAGTCCCTTGTATAGTGGTATCCTAAATACCCAGGGACTGTGAATTAAATGCTACAAGTGGGCGTACAGCACTGCTTAAGCCACCCACAGAAGTTACCTTTCATACATGTCTCAGGCCTCTGCCACTGCAAGGCCTGCGTGACCAGTTTACTGGCACAGTGACATGGCATATAAAGTTACTTGCCAAGTCTGAAACTCCCCTTTTACTACATAGAGGTCACCTCTAAGGTAGGCCCTAGGTAGCCCTATGGGCAGGGTGCTGTGTAGGTGGAAGGTAGGACATGTGCCTTTATTGTGTGGCGTGTCCTTGTAGTGAAAAACAGCCTATTTGGTTTCTCACTGCTGTGAGGCTGCTTCTCTCATAGGTTTGCATTGAGAATTCCTTGATATGCGTTTCAGTGGTAATTTTTGATCTGGAAGGAGTAGCGTTGCCATGTTTGGAATAGTGGTGATAAATCCTGCTTATTGGTGAAAGCCGATATTTTTTATTACTGTTTTAGAAATGCCCCTTTTAGAAGTGGTTATGAAAAACAGTGGTCCTAGACCTAATTTTAGATAGAACAAAGCAAGCCTATGATCGTAAGTTCCTTATTTTGAGCTTTAACCCCTCTTGGACCACGAACTGCCCTAATCTGTGAAAAAATGCTACACAAGAATCTGTATTGTGTTACATTAGTGATAAAGAACAATGGTTGAATACTAAATGTGGCAAAGGAAAAAGTCACTGGGATCGGTGAACCAGTCTATATTTCTTTTTTAAAAATCGCAAACTTTTGCTCTTTCCACTCACCCTTTCATTTCTTGAGCACCTCTCTCTTGCACGTTCCTAGGAGTATCCTCCTTGTGTACCATAAGTGTCTATAAGTAAATGAACCTTTAATTTACTGTTGAAATTTGGTGGAATAAAAATCCTTTATTCTCCAACATGTTAGTCTTGGTTGTTGCATTATCAGTCTAATGATTTTATTTATTACTGTGAGTAATTGATGTTAAAGCTCAAAATAAGGAACTTACTATTATGGGCTTGCTTTGTTCTATCTAAAATTAGGTCTAGGACCACTGTTTTTCATAACGAATTGTACCCAGGCCCAGTACAATTTTGGGTCAGCCCCTTTTTGAAAATGGCTACCTTTTAGAAGTGGGCATTTCTGTGTGCTTATGTGTAGGGGTCAAATAAAGAAAGCGCAGAAATAAATGTGGAAAAAGGAAGCATGAAACAGAATTTAATGAGCAAGTGTGAAGAAGCCAAGTGTGCAGTGGAGAACACAAAATGGCACTTTTATAGGACACAAGTTATGAGGGTAATACTGTACAACACAGAACACACTGGGTGAGAAGAAGAGGTTAGCCTGGACAAGTGTTTGATGATATAAGAGATGAAAGGAAGTGGAGGAATAAACAGTGGAGAATGAGTGAAATCCTGGTTAATCTAATACTCTCTTTCTGCGCTGTGGATATCGACACAATATCTGGTGCTGTTAATGGGGCTGAATGATGTTGTATGTGCTTACATTAAAAAAGGCAAAGGTACTGATAATAGTTTGTGTGGTACTGTAACCTTCAATATCCTAGCAGTGCATTCAGAAACTTACACTTCTCAAATTAATGTTTTAAGCGATTTTCATGTTTTTTTAACAAGCGATTTAATCTTTTTTAATGAAATAGGTGGATTTTAAATTAAAAGTAAGCAGTTGAGGCATCACAAAGTAAGTTTTGATTTGCCGGATTCAACTGTAATGCCTTAACTGTAAATCCGTCTTCCTGATCCTGACCTGAAGAACATTCTAGACCAGTGTAAATATCAAAATACGATGTAGATATTACTGAATACGCAAACTTGCATCAGATCACACTACATTTCTGTTTGTGTAATCATCCAGTCACCATTCTTCAAATGACCACAATCCATTGGCCCGGGTGTGCAGTGCTGGTCTCAGGGGATGTGGGTTCATGCTAGGTTTGCAGAATAACCACTTATTATGCTAATCATTTTCATCTGGATTCATCGTATGTACATTTACACCGTGCGGCTACACAAGCAATATTTCACTCCAGTGACCCAGAAGGAACACTTCTGGAGATCCTTGCTATGGTCTCTGTTACTCCTTCTCACGCAACTGTGTCATGTATGCCTCAGCCAATGCATGAACTCACACAACAACTTCTGATGAGACCAACATCCACATTGGGACAACCCTGCTTTTCTAGTGGCCTAAACAAGTTACAATTCTTTCTCTAACATAACACACGGTTTGACCAGGCTAAGAACTGTCTGTCGAACTCAACCTAAGAACTACGCTTTCAACTAGAGGGGACAATCAAACGACCACCTCTATTCCCACCACAGAGATCAAATCTCATACGAGCTTAAAACTATACACTGTACCAGGATATTTCTCAATATGCTAATCAGCACGATTGCTGCACCAGCACCAAAACCATGGAAACATCTGTGCACCATAGTTCAGTGAGAAAATGAATCAGCACGACAAAGCAGATTTTCTGCAAATTGCCGGCAAGTACAAGAAAGCGATACAATTTGCTTCTTTCTAAAAGGAGTATCACAATGTGTAAAATACCTACTGTGCAAGCTGAAATGTTCTGAGTATAGTCACATAGTAGTATCATATCCTAGCCCACCCCAAAAGTTCAAGTCATACAAGTACATATCTCTGCCTGTTTGATATTTAGGTTAATACTTTCTTTAGGAAACTGTTCAGTATTGTTAACACCCTCGGAGTTTCATGGCCTTTTAAAGGAACTTGGTCTTTGGCCTTGTTCCTCTATTTGGTCATGGAAATCCTTGGTGACGTGCAATATCTTTATAATGTATGACAGAAGGTACATTATTCCTTATAATACATGGCCACACCACTACCCAATTTTATCCCATTTATATCCCTACAGGGAAACGGCATTAGTGCCTTCAAGATAAGCAAGGCTTTCCTCTCTTTCTTGTACTTGTAACTTAACCTACATTAGGAAATTAATGTGGCCTCTGAAAAATAACACAGCCTGGAGCATAGTGGATACCTTTCTGAGTGAACAGCTCTGTACACCTATTGCATATCATTAGACTGGCAGAGACACAGAATAAAACAACCGCACTATATTTGTAAAGGAACTGTCATCCAACTGCATCGGTGTATATGTTAAGTTGAGAAACACAGTTGAGAAAAACAGTGAAGAAGAACCATAGTAACAGATATGTATTCTAAAAAAATTAGCATCAAACATGACTTTAAACACAACATACTAACCAGTCGGGCGCCTTACAACGTTGTTGATGCCAGTGAGAAGTTATAGGAGTGCATATAATCCCTGATGAAGGCACTGTTTTAGTTAGCTCGATGGCTGACTGTGAAATGTCTGCTTAATGCCAGGGCTTCAGGTTAATGCAATTTTAAAGCATACTTTGGCACCAGACATCCATCTAAAATATAAACCCCCAGTTAGGGGCCTGCCATTGAGTAAGTTGTAATGATTACAAAGTGAAACAATAATTATTTATGATGATTGAAGGCCCCACCCTGGCTTCTAACTAAGTTAATTGTTTTGTGGGGGCTTTGTCAGTCTGATTGTCTATTGAAAAGATACAGCATTGGATGTATCAGAGTCCAATTAGAGAATTCCAGTTTTCGGGCAGCACTGTAGATAACACATAAAACATGCTGGCTCAGATGTTGGCTCATGAGTCAAAGCCTAGAGTCTTCCATCCTTCAGATAACCCCCAGGCTTTATTTAGAAACACTAAGAGGAAAACCTTCTCCACTGTCCACAGCAGAGGTAAACCTCTCTCGGAGACAGAGCAGCTTCGAGTTTCAGCCAGGATGGGAGAGAGGATATCTATCGGGTGTAATCTGAGAGCAATGCAGCTTCCTAGCATGATGCATTTCCCTGCATTGGCAATGTACACTTGATTTTTTCAAAGCATTGTGACTGCTTTGCAGAGAAGTAGTGTAGGCAGTGCTTAACAAAAAACAATATTTATTTAAAGACTCTTCCTGTTGCAAATATGGCCACTGACTTAATTTCTAAATTATAAAACAGTTCTAGTAGACCCCACGAATGCACATTAATCAAGGTCTCCACCTAGGATGCGGCTCATTCCTCAAGGCTGCAGTTAGGGGCAGGTGGAACTGCATCTGTTCTCACACTCTCCACAATGCATCAAGGATACGTGCTGTGACGTTCACCACAACATGACTGTACCAGGTTTTCAGACCTCATGTCACCCCCAATGTCCCATTAAGGCTAACCTACAAACACAGGCCTGCCAATGCAAACAATGCAGCCACGTGACTCAAGGTTTACTGCTGCACCACACAGCCACAAGGTGAAGAGGCACGGAACAGGTGATCTTGAACCCCTTGCTCAGAAAAAGCTTCATGTTGCTGTGGGAGAGGTTAACTGTGGTTGTTTAGGAAAGGCAAGGGGTCCAAAGTCTCATTCGCCATAACCATGGCCCTAGTCAAGGCCATGCCCTCTCCCCCTGTACACTCACATGGTGAAAAATATTCTTGGCTTAGTATGTCTGAAAGAGCGTCCCGTTAACCATGAATTCTGAAGAGCGCCCATAAACTTGATGAAAATAAGAGGGTTTGAAATCCTTATATGACTTATGAAATGCAGTAGCTACCCTAATCGACAATGCGGAAAGCTCATTGTGTCTTGCAAGGGGTTGTCGTCAGGAGGAAGTCCAGGAGGTTTCTGTCTTGTTGTGTGGCTAGATCTGTTGTGATGTGAGTGGTGGTTGTTGTGGCAAATTACTGTTCTAGAGTGCAACCTAGGGCTTTGTTGATAAATCTGAGCACCCTCCCCCAGAATTTGCTGACCTTACTACAGTGGAAGATGAGGTGTGCAAGGTCTCCTCTTACTGCGCCGCAATTCCAGCAGCTATTGTTATCTTTAAGGCAGACATCACTGTGAGAGAGCGCCAATGGAAGTGAAATTTGTAGGGGTGCATTACATGTACAAGTAGTCAGCACCCGTATATATATATAGAGGACTTTATTATGTTTAGATGCAGTGTGGGATAGACGAATTGCAAATCCACACTTGCTATTAACTTAGAGATGCCGTTGAAATGAAATCGTTCACAAATAAGAAGGGTGTTTGAACGAGCACTATTATGCATTTAGAGATGTTTATGGAAAATAACTGTGCCTTTATATTCGACAACTAGCTTAAAGTAGAAAATACATTTGCTGTTAAGGTTGGAGGCCTAGTGAAACAAGGGATTGCTAATGTAAAAGGTTGGGCCTATACCCAAGCAGAGGCCTAGTTCATATTTCATAGAAATGGTGCAGGCCTGTTTGAAAATGTCTTGCTTAACATATTAACTGTAGAAATGTTTATAAAAGATGCCTTTAGAAAATGTTGCAACATTTATGGAATGAGAGCCTATTTGCGTGTATTTCTTTGCAGGTGCACCACTGTGTAGACAGCAGAGTAGAAGGGCCCATTGTGTAAGAGTGTTAGATTAGTTAGACTCAGACATGGAGGAGTAGACCTGGAATTCAAAGAAGCAACTTGAAACGATGGAGAGTCTGGGACCCAAGGACGTCTGCATGGGCAAGGATGGACAATTGCCATAATGGAAAGTTTTGTAAACCAGCACCTTCAAGAGGGGCGTACTGGAGGGCGTGTCATTCACATTGTGGGGTTTCGTATTAGGGACAGCACCCCGAGGGTGGAGGTAGAGCAGATGGGCTGAGAGCTAGAGAGAGCAGTTGGCTTGGCAAGGAGCTTAGCTATGATTGATGATTCTCTAGTCTAAGGGAGAAAGTGAGTGAACTTCTTTGGAAGTCACCACTGCTGACACCTTTGGTTAGGTCGGGCTATTGCTGAGTAGGGATGTCACTTAGCATAGTGTAGGGACAGACTAATCTGAATTTATGTCTATTATTCCAATGAGTACCAGAACACAGGTTATAGCAATTTTGTTTAGTCCGATGATTCTGGAATTGATTCTCGTATTATTCATCAGTCGCTTGAGACTTTTCCGTAGGATTATGTTTGTATTAGTGCCCGTTTACCTGCTGAACCTCTTGCTGAGGTGCTTGTAAATGTACTTATATAGCGCAAACCTGTCACCCAAAGAGCATCCTGGCGCTTGCTTAGGGAACCCGTCCTGGTATTCCCCTGTGAGAAACCCCGGCAGGGTGTCCACAAGGTGAAAGCCAGGCCGCGAGGGGCCGTAGTGGAGATTAAGCAAGCTATTGCCCAGAGTTGCAGAGTGTGACCCCGTGATTCGAGTAGGCACCGGAGCGAGAATTGTCGAGTCCGTGGAATTTTTGAGCCCGAGACCCGCCGAGGCGGGGAATCGAACCCTGGTCCACGGTCGATCTCAGCTTCCGGGTCTGCCGCCTCTAACCACTGAGCCACGCTTCTCCACTGTACCTTCAATTGTTCTTGGTTATGTAATAAACCTTCAAATTTAGTCCTTAGTCAGTGGTTATTTGGGGGAAGCAATTGGGAATCTTGGAATTAAATTGAAAATTGTGAACAGGTTGCCTTAATCACTCTATGACAGGTAAAAAGGTCCAGTCGACCTGTGACGGGATTCTGGAGAATGGTAAGCAGGCTCTAGAGTTGAAACCCGCCTTTCCAACTGCACTAAGACAAACACCAGGGAGAAACCCCAACAGAGGAATGTGGTCAACACTAGACAAATTCCTCAGTTCGTACAAACCTCCATGAACAACTGTATACGCCTGACCAGCTACTAGCAACCCAACGCAGATGGGGAGGTCTAACACTAAACCACCGCCAAACACCTCTATGTTTCGTTTTTACATAGTTTGCTCACTTGTAACGCACGCCCAGACGCAAAAACCTATATGTTTCAATGTTAAATGTTTAATGTCGTATGCAGAACAGAGGGGCAAACACCAATGTAAATCGTGTACCCCTACATGCATGCCCGTGTAACCTCCTATTTGTTATATGTCACAGCGTTTCTATTTTTGTGTCGTGTAAAATACCAATAAAACTATTTAAAAAAAGAAAAAAAGAAACTGTTATACAAAGACCAGTGCACCACGGATAGCACACTGAGCCAGTACTGCACGGTGAACCTCTCCTCCACTCTCGTCTTCCCTCACAGGCGCTCTCTCTACCCTCCGCTCCAAGGCCCCTCTCCGTGACAGGCAGGCCGGCATCCGTGAACGCCACCAGCTGCCGGGCTCCTATAATCAGAGCGGGAAGGGCTGTCAAAGTTCTGGCAGCCCCTCCATTTTGTGCTGATGGCCGGTGTTCTCCCCGCTGTAATCTAGTCCTGGCAGCTCTTCAGCAGCACCCAATAGGATTACTATCGACAGAACCTTATCTTTCAGGAGGGAGTCCTTGTTAGCGTGAGGCCTTGCTTGCTGTTTACTTCCAGGGGGAACCCCAAAGCCTGGCAGCGGCAGTGCATTTGTGACGCCACAAGATTGATGTTCTATACTGGGGTGAACTTGGAACTGGAAAATCATTAGCAGCTAATTTATGACACAGAACTAGGCATGGCAGGCTGCTACTGATCATAGAAACGAGTGAGGGAGCTTCCACTGAGCAGGTGGAATATCTATCTACAGCACGTAGAGACAGGAGGATCACGCGATGCACACTTTTCGGACCATTCGTGTTTGTACTTGCAATGTGTGTGAATTGTGTCAGGTGCGCAC
Organism: Lissotriton helveticus; assembly: GCF_964261635.1. Taxonomy (NCBI): domain Eukaryota; kingdom Metazoa; phylum Chordata; class Amphibia; order Caudata; family Salamandridae; genus Lissotriton; species Lissotriton helveticus. The sequence goes on from NC_136063.1 coordinate 554,667,898, forward strand.
TATGCTTTAGTGTGGGACCGGGAAGGGATGCAATTCTAACAACGTCCCACTGCGAGGGGCTACACCTTATAATCTGCACTGCTTGGGTGAAAGTACATCACTAGAGTTCCCCACCACCAGCAGGTGGTAAGTCGCAAATCACCTGCGGGGTCTTCCCAGTTTCTAACCGCACACTCCTACAAGAGACACTTGCAAGTTGCACTATCTGTTTTTGAAAAAGTAAACATAAAATACTCGAAACAAACATATGAACAAACTACAGGCATATACAGATGTAAATAATGAGTCAACAAATATCAGAAATATGGATAATCTATAAATATGTGTGTGTACATTTATATAAATAGATGCATATTTAGCTGTATATTTATACGTATATTATGCGCCGATAGACAGACAACCAGTTGTATAGCATGCATATGGCATTTCTATTGTTTATGATACAAGCCTTACACAACCTATCACGCGCTCCCTCCCATGGCGTTGTATTGGTCCTAGGCTACTCATAGTATATCTCCAGCGCTTCATTAAATCGCGTAATGGTCATATTAATAATATCTTAAGTAATATCTGCGTACTCTCACTCCCCAGGGACGTATGGCAATGGATTCCAACGTCGCTGTTCCCGTTAAGGTGCCAATAATTCACGCCTAAAGAAACCCCGGTCGTTTGGGCACGGCGAGGCCCCTTCACTTACCTGACCGCGCTCAGCATAAACAAGGGCTGCAGCCTCGGGGGGAGGGCGCGGGGATTCCCCCTTCAAGGGCTGCGCGCCTCGGCGGTCCTGCCGGAGGGCGGCATCCTCTGCGCAGGGGCGGCGGGAGGCTGTTGGGGCACCCTACATCCCTGCCCCTGGAAGAGGTCCCGGGGCTCCAGCGCCACAGTAGAGCGGGGGTGAAAGGCGGAGACTCCACAGGGTAGAAAGAACAACATGAAATCAGTGCCGCCGCGGCTGTTGCTGGGAGGGGAGGGAGGATGCAGGCCGGGAGCGCTCCCTGCGCCGCCTGAGATGGTGCTGAAGGCGCTGCTGTGCGCTCCGCCGCTGGGGGAGAAGGCAGGGAGCATGGAGGGAGCCGCAGAGACGGTCCGCACTCACACAGGCGCGCACACACACACAGGGCGCAGGGTACAGTCAGCTGCACAGACACTCACAGGGCGCTGGCAGCTCAGAGCTCTAGAGGTGAGAGCTAATTGGATTGGGCTCCGCCGCACATCTACCAAGGACAGCAGCAGCAGCAGCTCGGCCCGAGCGCTCCATCCCGGGCAGCAGAAGGGAGCGCACGGAAGCCATCCATCCTTAGCCCATGTTGTCTCTGGTCTGATGGCCTGTGCGTGTGGCCGCGATGGTAGGCTCCTCGGCAGGGCAAGGCTGTGCCCTCGCACACGGGAGCGGCTCCTAGTCACAGATGGAGAGAGAAGCCCCGGCAGCAGGCACGCATCCAATGGCAGCAGGCGGAGAGGACTCCCGTAGCTCCCTCCCGCCGCTCCTCAGCTACCCAGGGCCATCTCCCCGGTGTCTGGCACGCGTGGAGGGGCTCCGGGAGTCAGAGCGTCCGCCGGTCCATGCGGGGCCCCTTAACAGGTGCTATCGGTGGCAGGCTGTGCTCGGCTCCCCCTGCTTAGTACCGGTTTGATTCAGGCATCGAGCTGCTGCAACCCCCCTGGCAGCTCCTAAGCCATGTACTGATCTCTCGGCGGTGGATCCTGGCACGAAGAGGGGAGGCCACCTCGATGCCAGCTCACTCAGAACGCATCACCTTCCTCCTGAGCACGATGGCAACGCGGTAGGCGTGTTTCCGTGTGAGCATTCATTGGAGAAGGAAACAACACACCGGGACTGTGACACACAGGCACAGTCCTGACTCATTTTCGATACACTTAAATCAATGCAATCACATTCACGTGAGAATCTATCTATCAACCAACCTACTTACCTGCCTACCTACCTACCTACCTATCTATCTACCTATCTACCTATCTACCTATCTACCTATCTACCTATCTATCTATCTATCTATCTATCTATCTATCTATCTATCTATCTATCTATCTATCTATCTATCTATCTGTTTTTGTCTACTGAGTGGGGCAATCCCCAGCTGCCAGAGAGATCTTCAAAGGGAGATTCACAGATTGTATTCCAAGAGTAGAGCCATAGTGTGGCAAGTTCCTAAGTATTCAGTCATTTGTCAATGTTCAAGTTTCTAGTTCGTTTATTTTTACTTATGTTATGGAACTCCGAAAAGTCCACATACAATTCTCGCAATACATCTATGCACACAAATAAAAATAATAGGAACTGAAAGGCTATTTTATGATCAAAAGTACATAAAGACCCCCCAACACTAGGTCCAGCAATAACATTACAAGTGTCCAAAATTAATAATGACATGTTATACAATTTCCCAGTATATGACAAAATATTGCACCTAAGAGTACATAAAGTGAATATAGAGCCTCTAGTGCAAAATGTGCAAAAGACTATATATGAAGTAGGCCTCTTACATTAGCAACAAGACGAGAATATAAACTGGATAGAAAAAACAGGATTCCAGCTTAGGTAACATTATCAGCCCCACTATCAAACTAGAGCATCATTAATAGAGCTTTAAAATACTTTAAAAAGTTAAAGATTCTGTAACAAAACGTTTCTTTCAGATGAGCATAAAGAGACTGTAGGACAGTTGAGGGTGATAGAATGGACAGATGCAAGCATATAGGGCTCAGCCTATTCCGCCAACATTGTAAAAGAGCTGGACCGACAAATAGGACATGGTTGAGATCTTGGGGACCATTTTGGCACAGATTACAGACTGCCAAAGAGCCATACCATTTTCCCAAAAGGGGATTTATAGGGAGCATACCCTGCCTCAAGAATATCCAAAAACATCTCAATTCATGTGGTAAATCTCAAAGAATATAAGGCTGTGCTTTATCATGCAGGAGTCTATAACAGAATAATAGCCCCTTTTTCTGATACAAGCCTCCCTGTCCAGGTGAAAACTCAAGGATCATGTGGATTGTTTTAAACTGATTTTTAATTGGTGCGCTGTTAAAGCATAATTCAAAGATCGATCTAGTTGCAGCAGGCTTGCCACAAGCGCAAAGTTTCTATGGATTAGAGAGTTCTCTATTAGGCCACCTAAAATGTCATTCTTTATACACAACCTTAACGAGCCATCACCACTCTTTGCAAGGTACGCAGCTCAACATACCACCCCCGCGAGACTCTGGACGAAGGCACTTCTCAAACCGAATTCTAGCCTTGAAGCTGCCACAGGGAGAGCTGTATTGACTGAAGCTAGGCTTCTAAGGACTTGGCCTTCCATCGTATGTAAAAAAAAAAACATTTGGATACATCAATCAGTTCTAATCCACACAACAATGAAGCAGGGATTTTGGCTCGGTAAACCTCTAATAAAAGTGAAAAGTGTCTTCTCCCAATAGCCCTATAAAAGGCACCCGAACATTTAGCCTGAGAATCGTCTTTGGTCATGTTATTTTCCATTTGGGCTTTTTCACTTAGGTTCTCACACACTATCTTCCCCAGGAAGGTGTGATCTGTGGTCAATGTAATCTGTGTTCATTTTAGCTACAATGCATTACATTTACATTCCACATTCATTTTTTCATGCTGTCACCTCATATGAACATTTCCAGCCAATGGACAGCTTTAATAATCTCCTTTAATTCTGATAACTCTCATTTCAAAGGACGTAGGTGTCAGATGTACGACCGATTTTAGGGGTCACAATGGAGAATCAGGCCATTTCTGACAGCTAAAACGGCTGTCAGCATGTACCAACCAACCAAACAGGGTTTGCAAGTTTCTATTCGGGAGGGGCATTTCAAGGGCATCCCTTCCTAATATCGAGTAGCAGAGCCAAGTATGAATATTTTGTGACCAGATTGCAGCCGCAAAACATTTATATTTTACAGGCTCCATGAAGGAGGTGGTAACCCATTCACAAACAGGAAGGGGTCCCCAAGCGACCTCTCCCCCCCATTGTGAATGTAGGTGCCAATATTATTAATAGACCACTGCCTACTCTTAAAACATGAAAAGGAAACTTTTTCATTTTTCTTTTTTAAATGCATTTAATTTTCCCTTAAGGAAAATGGGCTGCATTTCAGAAAAAAAGTGATTATTTAAAGAGCAATCACAGACATGGTGGTCTGCTGACCCCAGGATGTCACCATCCCTGTGACTACAGGCCATTCCCAATGGGTCACAAATTGCTACTAACCTCATGAATATTAATGAGGTAGGTCATTTGTGCCCTCATTGGGAATCGCTAAATGTGTCTGAGACACATTAGTAAATTTATTTGTGACTCGCTAAAAATCGCAATTTGCTAGTCACAAAATGAAATGGTCGTACATCTGGCCCATAGTGCTGATTTTGGAACAAGCACCTCCACATCATAAAAGAAACACAGGTTAGATGCAACTTAAGGGGATGGTGCACATATTTGCATTCTTGATCTGCTTTTATACCTCTCAATCCTTCCCATGTGTTTCGAAAGACCGGAACCTTAGACTGCATGCGTTTTCTTGTATTATGTATAATGTATCCCCCATCTTACCCAATTGTTCACTCCCTTCCTAACGCTTTGTATACCACCCTCAAACCTGTAGAGCGCTCAGATACCCTCACGGGTCTGGTTCACGGTCTATAAAACTTAAAAATAAATAATAAATAAATAAATAATACATTTATAGATTAAAGAGCTAATTTATGGCTTTAAACATTCCCATCTTCAAAAAATGTCCTATGTACACAATACCATAAAAGCATTTTGTGAGAAATTGGATTTCTGATTGAGAAGAGTGACACCCTACTCGAGCAGCAACCACAATCCTTGTAAGGGTGAGACACAAGCAAACCCCAAATTAACCTGGGCTCAACCCTCTGGTAGCTTTACACACACCAGTCAGGTTTAACTTAGAGGTAATGTGTAAAGTATTTATGCAGCACTTCAAACAGTAATAAAGCGAAAACACTACACAAGAAAAATCCCACAACAATAGAGAAAAATGTAATAAATAAATCAACACCAAAACAACAAAAATCCAATCAGTAGAACCAAAGATTTGCAATGTAAAAACATTAAGTAACACTAGAGCCAAAAAGCCCAAAGCACCACTTTCCAGGCTGGAAGAAAGTCACAAGTTCAGGCTGACCACGATGGAATGTGGGTCAGATACAAAGACCAGGTTAGTCCCATGGAAAAGTTACCTTCTTGGTCCAGCGCAGACTCCTGTGCATGGTGGAGGGGGCCACGAGGAGCAGGTAAGTGTACCTAATGATCATTATTGCAGCGTGAAGATTAGGCCGAGTTTTGCGGACAGTTGTCGCTGTAGTGTGAAGATCATGTTGTTATAGGCGGTCGGACTGGAGCTTCACATTGGCGCTCCCCGCAAGTGGTCGAAGCTGTAGCGCGAAGTGTCAGCCTGCGTTGGCAGGCAGTGTGATTGACAAGGTTTTGGTAGCAACAGGCCCATTTGCAGTCATAAAGAACCCAAAAACTTCAATTCAGCTTCATTGAAGCCACACCAAGGGTCTAGAACCTGAGGGGCACTATTTGGGGGTCAGTGGATAACTTCAGCTGGATTTGGGTGCTGGTTCAGGTGGTTGGGAGCCTGTTTTGTCCACATAGCTCAGAACAGGAGGCTAGCAGAGCCTTATAGTCACTCTGGGAGCCCTGGGTTCAGGTGCATGTCCAATTCCTCTGACTCACATAGGAGGGCAACAATTCAACATGGCCGCAGTCAATCAAGGCAGTAGTCTAACAGGGCGAAATTCCAGCAGAGAGGAAGTCATTTCAGCAGCACAGCAGTGATCGTTGTTGAGTCTCTACAGGTCCAAAAGTAAAGAGTTGGTGTCTTAGGTCCAATAGTTACAGCAGGAGTCTCCTTTGAAGTGAAATAAGCGTATAGAGGTTTCCCTTTGATATGCACAGGTTTCCTGCCCCCCTGCCCTGGCTCCAGCCTAACTATAGGCGGTGTTCAGCCCTTTGTGAGGAGGCATAACACAGACTATTCAACTCTAAGTAGGGCTGTGCCCAGCTCTGCCCTTCCATCCTGCCCGCGATGGCCCATCTAGGCACTCCTAAGGTCTCTATTGTATGTGACTGTTTAGGAGGAAACATAAAGCCCAACTGTTAGCTACACCCAGTTATGCAATCCAGAGACAAGCTGAAGGCACTAAATAGCTAAGTCAGGAAAATGCCAACTTTCTAAAAGTGGAATTTTCAAAATTGTAATTTAAAATACGAATTTACCATAAGAGAGATTTTTTCATTATAATTCCAAAGACAGCAAACATGAACTGGTTACCTGTTCCCATTTGGAAGATACAGCTTATTAAATGTTATATTGTTACTCCATTGTTATCCTATGTGAGAGATAGGCCTTGCTGTGGTGAAGAACAACTTTAAGAGTTTTTCACAACCAGGACATGTAAAATTTAAAAGTGTGTGTTCTACTTTTTAAATACACTCGACCCTGCCCTTTGGACTGTCCAGGGTCTATCCTAGGGGTGTCTTCTCAGTATTAAAAAGGAAGGTTGACGCAGCAGTTTAAAATTGCACACACAGGCTGAACTGGCAGGCCTGAGATCTGTTTAAAGGGCTACTTCAGTGGGTGGCACAATCAGTGCAGCAGGCTCACTAGTAGTATTTAATTTACAGGTCCTGGGCCCATGTAGTGCCATTTTATAAGAGAACTTACAAGTAAATCAAATATGCCAATTGGGTATAGGCCAATTCTACCACGTTGTAAAGAGAAAGCACAAGCACTTTAGCATTATTATCAGTGGTAAAGTGTGCTGAGTGCTAAAAGCCAACACAAACTGGTTCAGAAAATATGAGAGTGAAGGCAAAAAGTTTGGAGATGACTCTTCAGGAAGGGCCAAGTCCAACACATATCAACCAAAGCATGCAAACTTAACTTCTCCAAGAAACTGTTATAGTTGTGAGATCCTTGGGGTTATATTTACTTTAATTATTCGAACAATGGTATTAGATAAAAGAGTATGAATACTCTTGTAATAAAAACGTCATTAGCATAAGCTATGCCGCATCATATCGGAATTTGTTAGGGCTAATCCCCAGCTTCACAACCAAGTAACTAGTTTCATCTTCTCTGTCAGACTGCAATCATTCTGCTCATTGAAGCCACAGGAACGGACTATTGCTCGCTCGAGTTAGCGGCCTAGAATTCCAGACCGTCTCCTTTGGAGTTGCTGCTGCCTACCACCCTACTGATTATACCGTCTGAGAGAACTGCCACCTCCGAGTTTTTAGTGCTCCGATGTGAAACCTACGAAGCCGGTACATACTCGTTGCAGGGATCTTGGAGTGAGCCTCAATGTTGATTTCTATGTTATTGTTAGCGGTAAGCATTTCTCTGTTTTCTGCATTAATACTGCAGCTTCATGGTACTAACCTTGTGCCGAGGGCTCCCCACTTCCCAGTAGGGCTGCCCTTGCTCAGCAATCCGGACTTATTGTGTTTCGTGCCTTCACAAAATAAACAGACCACGGGTGTAGTGAGGTACCTGGCTTTCCCTTCTCCACCTCTGCATTGCACCATTTTTACAACACCTAGCAATTCACTGCTACCCCCATAGCTGCCTTTTTGCTTGCTTAGATGTCTGTGCTCCAAAGACTCACCGTAAATACCGCCCCCAGAGTTGTCTATTTTTGCACTGCTCTTTCCTCCCGCTTAGGATTGGTCCAGACCGAAGTACTAGGGCATCATGACCTGTTGTTTCCATGCGATGACCGGACCCCATTTTCTTACTTGTACGCTGCCAGTGTCCCTCCCATAATGAGGTGTCCCTGCTTCCTCTAATATTTTTGGTTTTTGGGAGTTGTTGACAACCGACTCATGGGTGGCTGCCACCTCCCCCACATGTATGATGAAATGATGCTCTGTTTGAGTTTGAGTGTATGCATTATTTATTTATTATTTATTATTAAAATTTATAAAGCGCGAACAAAGGCCCGTGGGCGTCTCGGCGCTAGGATATCTGCAGAATTTAACCGATGAGGGGAAGAGTGGGTCTACTGATTAAAAAGCCAGGTCTTGAGTTGTTTGCGAAAAGACCAGAGTGAATGGCTTGATTTGATCGAGGGAGGCAGTGTATTCCAAAGTTTGGGGGCTGAAACAAGAAATCTTCTGTCTCCCCATGAAACAGATTTGCTGCGTGGAACCACGAGATCATTTAAACTGGAGGAACGTAAGGTTCTGGCAGGACAGTAAGGAATCAAATTTTGAGTGAAGAACGCAGGTCCCATGTTATGCATGGCCTTGAACACTATGCAGAGAGCTTTGAATTTTATCCTATTCCTTATAGGTAGCCAGTGTAGTTCTCTGATGGTTGCAGAAGCGGAATGGTATTTGGGGATTCTGCCCAGGAGCCTTGCTGCTGAGTTTTGGATTATTTGCATTTTATTCAAAACTCTTTCTTGAGCATTCAAGAACAGAGCATTGCAGTAATCCAGGGTCGACAGTACCAGTGAGGTGACCAATGTTTTGCCAGCTGAATCGGGAAGGAAAGGAAGGATTTTCTTGATTAATCTCAATTTATGAAAAGCGGCGGAAGTGATCTGGTTAGCATGAGGGAGAAAGGTGAGACGGTCGTCAAAAATGACTCCGAGATTCCTCACCTTGCTAACAGGCTCAGGGGGTGGGCCTAATGACGCGGGCCACCAACAAGAGGACCATTCCGGGGTCAGATGACCAAAGATGACTACTTCCGTCTTGTCGAAACTTAATTTTAGGCAATTGGAAGCCATCCAATTCCCAATTGCCAACATGCCCTGATTGAGATCATCGGCTTTTTTGTGGCCATCATTCTTGATGGCAAGGACCAACTGAGTGTCATCCGCATAGGAGGTGAGGCTCATCCCGTGTGCACGAATGGTATTGGCAAGGTCCGACACATAGATATTAAAAAGTGTCGGACTGAGGGATGAGCCTTGAGGAACTCCACATGGCAGAGACAGAGTGGACGAATGGAAAGAACCCATTGTAACCACCTGAGTCCTGTTAGCTAAAAAGGAGGCCAGCAGTTTCCTGGCCTTATGTTGGACACCAATGTTATCGACACGGTCGATCAAAGTAACATGATCGACCGTGTCGAAAGCCGCCGACAGGTCAAGCAGTATTAAAACTGCAGTCCCCCCGGCGTCCCGGATGGATCTAATATCATCCACAGCCTTAATCAGAGACGTCTCCGTCCCATGATATTGGCAAAAGCCAAACTGGGAGTCGTCAAGGAGATGATGTTCCTCTATAAAGGCCGAAAGTTGTAAATTCAAAGCCTTTTCGGCTATTTTTGCCAAAATTGGAAGGTTGGCGATAGGTCGATAGCTCTTTAGTTCTTCCATGTCAAGATGAGGTTTTTTTTAACAAAGGTTTGATGAGGGTCTGTTTTAAAATGGCTGGGTAAATACCTGAGGTGAACATGGAGTTGCAAATAGAAGTGATGACAGGGAGCACCACTTCGATGACAGGAAGTAATACTTTAATAGGACATGGATCAAGAGCAGAGCCCGATTGTATGGTGGATATAGTGTCCGCGACCTGAGAAAAGGAGATATCTTTGAACTGAGAAAGGGTGGGTCCAGTCCGAGAGATTATCGGCGAATTAGAGGGGGAATTAGTGTTATTTGCAAAGGCGGAATAGATGTCATTAACCTTGCCATAAAAGAAGTTGGCCAAGGCGTCGCATAGCGACTGAGAAGGTGGTGGGGGGTTACGTTAAAAGAGTAACCGGCTAGCTGCTTAGTAGTTTCGTACAGTGCCTTGTTGGAATGTTTGGCTAGTTCGATTCTGTCGCTAAAGAACTTTTTCTTAGTCTCGCTAATCATGGATTTGTATATGACCAGCGTTTCTTTATACTTGATTTTGGCCTCAGCAGAGTAGTCTTTCCGCCAGTGCCTCTCTTTATTCCTACACTGTTGTTTCTGGTTTCTTAGAGCCTCTGAATACCAGGGGGCCGACGGAACAGATCTATTACGAGATCGTTGTTTAAGAGGGGCCAGATGGGTGGCTGCGGAGCCCACCCACTCATTAAATTGTGTAATGGCGGTAGTGGGATCGGTTGATAGGGAGGGTGTAGAATTAGTCAAAAGAGTTTTCAGGCTGACAGCGTCAATATCGTTCCATGCCGGAAAAGGCTGACATGGGATGGAATGTTGTTTAGGAGAGCCGGGATCATGAGTCGTCAGCGATGCCAAAATGACGTGATGATCTGACCAGGTAAGGGGGAGGATTTGGGAAACATGTAGCTCCGCTAAATTAGTGAAAATGCCGTCTAAAATATGGCCCCCATCATGTGTGGAGGATTTGACCAACAGTGGAAGACCAAAGATAGTCATATCAGCTAGGAAGGTAGCTGTGTCCTTGTCCTCGGTTTTATCAAAATGAAAGTTGAAGTCGCCAAGGACAGTTAGAGAGCTGTCCAGGGCTAAAGATTCCAGGATGGCCCTGAGATCCGAAATAAATCCGATCCTTGACCCCGGGGGTCTGTATAATAGGATCCCTTTAAAATTATGGGATGGGGTCAATTTGATGGAGAATTGTAAAGCCTCACAAGATGAAAGAGAAATTGAATTGATTCTGGCATTAAATGCATCACGTAGGATGATTGCAATTCCACCGCCTTTCTTACGCTGTCTATCCAATCTGTGGATAGAGAAGCCTTTGGGAACTGCGATCACTAAATCTGGATCGGACGAGCTGTCCATCCAGGTTTCGGTCAGAAATAGCATGTCAAGTTTTTTGTCCTCAATCAGATCAGCTATGTCCTGTCGGTGTTTACCGAGCGACTGGACATTAATAAGGGCCATAGAGTAAGATTTATGAGATTTAGAGTTAATAGTGAGAGAGGGCTTGAACAAGAAGGGTATAGAGGAACCACAACCGGGACAGATGTGGGCATGATCTCGAGCGAGGAGCAGAGGGTCAAGTACAGTGCATGACTGATGGTGAGAAGGACACAGCTGCCGGAGCATACTCGAAGTGTATGATCCTCATGTGATCCTGGGAGCTGAACCAGGGGGGTAGCCCTAGGCCCAGTCCAGGCGCGGACGGGCGCAGACGGGCTTGCCTTTGGCGCGCCTTCGGCGCGCCCGCTGCGCCCACCCGCTGCGCGGACGGGAGGGTCTGTTGTTTTTATCCATGATTGAGGGGCGTGGGAGGAGGGTGGGAGGAGCGATCACCTCGACCGGCAGCCTTCCCCTGCCCAAGATGGCGGCTAAAGTTGCGTGGTACTTAGTCAGTGGTCGGTTGATGGAATGACTGAATTGTGCGTCATTTATTTTATTGTTTAATGTGGTTCTGGGCTGATGTTCTCTTCTCATTGGCTGATGTTCTTTTCCTATTGAAATATTTAATATAATTACATTTTTATATGTAATAAGATGACCAAAATGAATTTATCTGTGTTTGTCATAATGTGAGTATTATTTAAAATGACTTTCATAATAAATTCTTAAAAGTAAAACAGCTGTTCTGTGGGTGTTCTTGGTTGGCTTTAAACTTGGAACTTTTGTGTCCTTTCTTATATATTGGGGATGCCCCTTTTCATGTTGTTGAATATTGCCACCTCCCCCACCTCCAGAATCCTTTGCTCTGTTTGTCTTTGTCTGACTTCCCTTGCGTGTCTGACACTTTGCTCACTCTTGGATCATCAAAGCTGTTCATATACTGTGTCATTGTCATTGTCGTACCCAGGATTCTCCTATATTTCACTGTGCTGATCCTTGGTTTAAGCTGGCATTACCTATATTTCACTGCGTTGCTCCTTTATTTTAGCTGGCTCTCTCCATGTTTGCCCTCTCCGAGATGGCCTCCCTCCCTCTCTCTCTATTTACCCTAATCTCCCACCATATCAGACAGCCAATGAAACTATCCTCCACCACACCAGCATTATAACTAAAATAGGACTGCGACAGCCCGTCCAACATCTTACTCTCTGCCCTTTCTTTGCAGCCATGTAAACTTATTAGAAGACCTAAAGTCGCACCTTGGTATACTCCCGCTCTCAGGTCGTTAAAACTTGAGTGTCGTAAACTTGAGAGAGCTTGGAGGAAGGACCACTCTCAGTCTAGGAAAGAGGATTATAGGGCTGTAATGAAGCTTTACAAATCAGAGATCAAGAGGGCGCAAGCTCTCTTCTATGAAGGGAAAATCAATGCAGCAGCCAATGCGCCCAGGGAAATCTTTAGGATAGCTAAGTCTCTCATTTCACCTCTTGCTGAGCGTCCTACTGCCGAAGGTGCACAAGACCGCTGCAATGAGTTGGCCGCTTTCTTCTCAAAGAAAATCCAGACCATATACTCTTCTTTTAGCAACCCCAAGGTCAACGCCAGCTCTGTCTCACACAAATTAGCTGACTCTCTGGCTCACTGTAAGTTGGACACAATTCCGCTTCTTGATGCCTGTGGTCTGGACAGATTAATTTCTAAAGTCACTTCCGGGTCGCCCAATGACCCGGCACCCCCCCAGATCCTTGTTAAGGCCCTGGACGTCATTCGTCCTGTCATCTTGGAAGCCCTAAACACTTCCATTGTTTCCAAATCTGTCCCACCTTCCTGGAAATGTGCCATGGTGAGGGCACTACTCAAAAAGCCCACCCTGGATCAGAGTAACTTGTCCAACTACCGCCCCATTTCGTTACTCCCCTGGCTGAGTAAACTGCTGGAGAGGCACGTTAATAACATCTTAACAGACTATTTGGAATCCAATGGTCTGTTGCGTGCCTCCCAGACAGGATTTCGTCCTCAACACGGTACCGAAACCGCTTTGTTAGCGGTCACGGAAGAAGCAAGAGCCGTTTTGGATCAGGGAGGAAAGGTGGCCATTATTTTACTAGATCTTAGCGCCGCGTTCGACACGGTAAACCATGCCACGCTATTACATCGACTGGCTGGCATGGGCGTGTCGGGCGCGGCCCTGGAATGGCTTGCCTCCTTCCTGAGCGAGCGATTTTTCCAGGTCTTCGAGGGTGAGGTAGCCTCTCCTAAACATCCTCTCAGGTGCGGGGTCCCTCAGGGCTCCTCCCTGAGCCCGACCCTTTTTAACGCCTACATGGAACCTCTGGACAGGATAGTCCATCCCTTTGGTGTGCGTATTGTCACCTACGCGGATGATACACAGCTGGTGGTCTCCCTAGACCACTCAGATGGATCATCCAACACCTTAGGCCCCTGTCTAGAGGCTGTTGCCAGATGGATGCAGGCTTCCTGTCTGAAACTTAACGGGGAGAAGACAGACATCATTCTTCTCGGCAATCCTCCCCCGTCTGCTCTTGCATCCATCTGGCCACCATGTTTGGGCGTTCCCCCCGCCCCGAGGTCCCAGATAAAGAGCCTCGGGATCTGGCTCGACACCGCTCTTGACTTCTCGGTCCAGGCCACCAAGACTGCTGCCACTTGCTTTGGACTAATGAGGATGCTCCGCCGGGTACTCCCTCTGCTCCCTTTCCAGGCGAGGAGGATCATGGTCCAGGCCCTGATACTCTCCCGCCTGGATTACGGGAACGTTCTCTATCTGGGAGCCCCAGCCTCGGTATTACAGAAGCTTCAGGTTACACAAAATGGCGCGGCCCGCCTACTGTTTAACCTGCCCCGTCGGCAGTCGGCGAGGAAGGCACTGAAAGATCTCCATTGGCTCCCAATGGCTGCCAGAGTGCAATTCAAGGCTTTGTGCATTTTGCACAAATCCTTTCACCGAGCAGGTCCAGCGATTTTGCATTCTCTGGTTACGCCCTATGTTACAGCTCGCTCCCTCCGTTCTGGCACCCTGCAGCTGGCTACCTCCTTCAAAATTAATAGAGCCCGCTGGGGCGGCCGCTCCTTCTCCCATTCGGCGGCCAGACTCTGGAACGCCCTTCCTCTCACCATCCGAGGAAACAGTAACCTCCTGTCTTTCAGAAAGGCCTTGAAAACGCATTTGTTTGCTAAATCCTGCTGATCTACCCTGAGCCTGCGCTAAGCCATTTAATCATCAAGCGCTGCGAGGCCTCAGGGTAGTTATGCGCTATACAAATGTAATTTTTCATTTCATTTCATTTCATCTGGTAATGGCGCTAGCTGGATTTTGTTCCCATACTCATTCACACTTTGTTTTGCTCCTCTTTATTCCGGTCTTGCATCATGGGACCACCCCATATCAACAGATTGAACCCCTCACTATCCCCCACTGGTCGTAATTAGTTTAATATCAACTCCCCCCCCCTATCTTTCCAAAGAATGCTACTAAAACTTTAAAGCACAAAACTCTCAAATTACATCCAGAAACACTTATTCTAGATCACTACTTTTGCATTAATAAGCGTACGATAATTAATGAGCTTATCTTCTTCACCAATCGTCACACTCAATGGGGAAATGCACTAGCCGCAGTTCTCAAACCCACTTCCAAAAAGAAACTACCTTATGGACATAAATTCAACATCTCGCCTTACCCTGTGTACAATGCTGAAGCGACTACCGCCATCTACAATAAAGGCACTGTTCTCATTAATTCCTCTAATTGCAACCTTGAACTCTTTGACAATGTCTTCCCTCTCATTCAGGACAAACTACACGAACCATAGCCTCCCCCATTATCTCAATGGCCTTAGGATCCCCCTCATAATTTCATACACTGCCCACCCAACCCAATTCCCATTTCACCCACTACTCTCCCTTGAGCCACCCCCACTCTCATACACTCAATGTCTCTAAACCGCAGAACAATTCCCCCTCTCAGATTAGCGCTGTCCTTTTCCCCAACCAGCACTTAGTCAATTCTATTATCCAATTGTTGGACTTGGCCCTTTTTGGCAGGTTCACCCCTGAACTTTTTGCTTTAAGCTCTGACATGGTGGTTGAGGTTTTAGGCCTCTGAGCACTTTAGCACTGTGGTTCAGTGTAAAGTGCATGCGCTCTCTGAGTGCGTGTGGTGAGATTGGCATGCCCTCCCATAGGAGTGCATGGGGGTTATGTGTGTCTATGGTAATTCCCGGTATGAGAGGAGTGCGCGGTCGAGTTTAGTATGTATGAACTCGTGAGAATAAATGCTGCGCAATGGTGTACGCAGATTTATGGTGACTGGTGGAGAAATGCCATTCTTAGAAGTTACTACATAACAATAAAGGGTACGGCTCACAAACAGTAAGGCTGAGCACTCTTAAACCAACAACCAAGAAAAATGCCAATACTGCTCTAGACTTTAAATCATTTAAATCAAGGGATGCAAGAACCATCAATCAATACACCCTTTAGCTCATTAATAGCTTTTATTTAAATAACCCAAATTCTTTTCAATTATATCTCTAAGGAAACACTTTAATACATGTGATGGACCTAAAATCAATTGTGAATACAAAAATTCAATGAAGGAAAAAGAGAGGGAAAAAAACTAATAAATTCCGCTTTCATTCAAACACTTCCAAACACCCATTCACTCTAAACAGGCAACATACTCACTGTTCATACTGGGAGCAAAAACATACAACACTTAAAAAATCTCAAATGCACCCCAACTACCAAACAAGGCTATTGTTTTTTTTTGTTTGTTTCTTTTTATTTGAAAAATATAAACAAGCAAGGCAGAAAAATCATCATACAAAGTACCAGTTCAAACGAGGAAGGAAAAGACATCACGACAAAATCAGCAATCAATATAAGGAAAGGGAGGGGGGACATGGGCCGACTTAATACACATATGATGAAATAGCCAGACTGTGGGGTCAGGGGGAGAGTAGGACATCAGTGTTATCTGTTACAGGCGGTGTACATATGTCCCCACGATAACTATTCCAAGGTCCCCATACTCTACACTATTTCCGGGGACGGCCCCGGGCCAAATACACAGTTTTTTCCCTGAACATGCACCAGTCCATGTTTTCCTTCCATACTTCGACTGTAGGGGGCCTCTGGGACCCCCACAACTGAGCAATATCTTGCTTGGCAATCATGGCCCCCAGGGTCGCCCACTGAGTCTGGGCTGCAGTATAATAAGTGGGTTCCCAGACATTTAACAAGCAGCGCCTGGCTTCTGGCAAGAGAGCAACACCCGTCACTTCCTTCATTACCTCATGCACCCCGTTCCAGAAAGCAATAACTTCAGGACATTCCCAAATAATATGGAGAAATGTCCCCACCTGCCCACACCCCCGCTTATATATGCCCTCCTCAGAAAAGCCCATTCGAACCAAACGGGGGCCCGTGACGTATATCCTGTGGAGGATCTTAAGTTGTACCAGTCGGAGTCGAGCTGGAATCGCGACCTCCCTGGGAGAGGAGATCGCAGACTGCCAGTCCTCGTCATCTAACTCAAGACCGTCACAGGTCCACAAGTCCCGGAGATGCAGTAGGAGGTCCGACCTATCGTTAATTAATTTTTTGTAGACAAGGGAGATAGTACTATCGGGCACGTGACCATCTAACAATCTATCTTCTAGCGGGGACGATTCCGGAATTACACCCCCCACTGGGAAAACTGACATCAAGGCATGGCGAACCTGAACATAGCGGAAGTACTCCGTGTCACCTAATTCAAACTCCGTCTTTAACATCTCAAACGATTTCACCTGACCCTTGACCCAGAGGTCTCCCACCTTACTAATACCAATGAGGTCCCACTTATCGAAACCCTTGGTCTTCCACAATTTACCAAGCTTATCCGAGCCAAAAAGCGGGGTCGCTAGAGTCAAGCGGTCTTTCCATCCCATAGAACTAGTTGCGTCCTGCCAAATACGTACTGCCGTCCTCGTAGGCCCTGACAAAGCCTTAACCACCGATTTTGAATAGAGCGCCCTATAGTAATTACCCCCAGGCAACAGCCATCTATCCATAGCAAATGCGGGGTTCAATTCGGGACCATACATACCATGATTAATGGCAACCAATTGAGACGCCCAATAATAACGTTTGATGTCAGGGCGAGCAATACACCCATCATACCACGGGAGCGTCAGTTTGGCAAGTGCAATACGGGGTCTACCGTCCCATATCAATTTTCTTTGAAGACCCTCAACTGTACGGAAATAGCTAGCAGGAACTATATCAAGAGTGTTCTGGAGAGCATAAAGAAAACAAGGCAGAGACATCATTTTAAAGAGGGTCGCACGACCAAGCGGCAAAAGCGGAAGCTTACGCCAACCCACAACGTCCTGTTTCAATCTAATCAAGGGCGGGAGAAGATTCTGTTCATACCGAGTTGCGGGGTCCAATGAGACATAGATACCGAGGTATTTAAACCCCGATTGTGTCACCTGAATGGGACAGTTACGTGGCAAAAGAGGGACATCACCAGAAAGAACGTATAGGTAGGATTTCGTCCAATTAATAATCAGGCCCGAGTTTCTACCAAAAGAGGCCTGAACATCACATAAAACCATCAATGACTTCCGGGGCGAGGTCAAATACAGTAAAATGTCATCTGCATAAAGCGAGATGTGATCTTCAAACTCAGAGGACCACTGAATAGCCTTCATCGAGGGCTCCCACCGGATCCACGCTGCGAGGGGCTCGAGGGCTAAGGCAAACAGGAGCGGCGACAAGGGACAGCCCTGACGAGTACCTCTCTCAAGACTAAACGGAATAGAGACACGACCATTCACAACAATTTGTGCAAGGGGGTCCTCATAAAGAAGCTGCACCCAGCCAATAAAACCGGGTCCAAACCCAAACTTAGAGGCCCATAAATATAATCATTCCACGGTATCGAAAGCCATCGTGGCGTCCAACGACGCCAAGATGGCCGGCTTACGCAACGTCGCAGCCCTCGTGAGAACGCCGTGTAGCCGCCTAAGATTCAGGGCAGTGTTTCTATGCGGGATAAAACCGGATTGATCCAGATGTATCAACCCGCTAATAACGGCGATCAATCGGTTAGCCAGTAATTTAGCGAGGATCTTAGGTTCAGCATTCAAAAGAGATATCGGCCGATATGATGCACACCTATCTCTTGGTTTCCCTTCCTTATGAATCACCACAATGGTGGCAAGACGCTGATCACGGGGGAGAGAAACACACTCACGTGACTCCAAAAACATATCCCTTAAATAGGGAGCCAACTTGTCAGGCCGCAACTTGTAAAGTTCAATAGGCAGACCGTTGGGACCCATAGCTTTCCCTGAACGCAGGGAGCGAATCGCAAGAGCCACCTCATCCGCGGTTATTGCAGCGTCCATTTGTTCCCTGTCAAC
The DNA here is from genome assembly GCF_964261635.1 of Lissotriton helveticus. Lineage (NCBI taxonomy): Eukaryota > Metazoa > Chordata > Amphibia > Caudata > Salamandridae > Lissotriton > Lissotriton helveticus. The sequence continues at coordinate 554,686,111 of NC_136063.1, forward strand.
GTCAGAAAGTCGCGGTAAAGCAATATCCCGCAACAATTGGTATGAGTCCTCCTCCGGCCTATCCGACACGGAGGAGTACACTGTCTGGAAGTGGTCCGCAAAACATTGAACAATCTCTTCAGGGTCAGTGACCCGAGCACCACTCGCCGTCTCAACCACAGGCACCACACGAATAGCTCTATCTTTCTTATCCAGCCACGCTATCAGTTTGCCTGCTTTATCTCCCACATCGTATAGACGTCCTTGTTGTTCTCTATTAATGGCCTTAGCTGAGTCAGTGACCAACGCGCTGTATTCCAACTGTTTTAGTTGCAGAACATGTGTCTTAGCACGGGTAATCTCTTGCTCCAGGCCAAGCTCTAAGTCCGCTATCTCCGTCTCGATCTTAACAACCTCCTCATCCCTCCGTTTCTTAACGCCCGCGATTAACGACAGGGCCTGGCCCCTAAGAACAGCCTTGCAAGCCTCCCAAAGCGACACCGCGGACGAAACAGAACCCTCGTTTTCCAGAAAATATTGGTCAAGAGCTTTTACCAGGTCAGCACGAGTTTTAGGGTTCCGGAAATACCAGGGATTAATCGGGGCTACCTGTCCCTCAGTCCCAGAATTCAACTCCATTCGAAGCCATAACGGAGAGTGATCGGAAATTCCCCGAGCCAAATGCTTAACCTCAGTAATAGAAAGTGCCTGTGCGGCAGGCACCAAAACATAATCAATCCGTGAAAGGCTACTGTGAGCGCCCGAATGAAACGTGTACTGCCGCTGAGCGGGGTGTAACAATCTCCAGCAATCTACCAGGCCCAGAGTGTCAATGAGATCGTGCAGCCAATTCTGTGCCCCCTTAAGATCCCTAGGCGGATGTTGATCAACCATACCAGAAACCACAGCGTTAAAGTCGCCACCTAATAGCAGTGACCCCTCCGGGAGAGCGAGGATAACCCGCCCCAAGTCTGCAAAAGTAGTTGACTGCAGGCCAGGGGGGACATACACAGAAACCAGGGAAAGGGTCACGCCCTCCCACCTACCCGTAAGAGCGACATAGCACAATCTCAGACAGTGGCGTCAATCTCCAGAGGGAGAGAATTCTTGACAAGGATACCAACCCCCCTGGAACCAGAGGAGTACCCAGCATGGGCGACCAAACGATACCCCTTCCTATTCATGGCATGACAAGTATTACCTATCAACTGCGTCTCCTGGAGAAGGACCACATCAGAGGAGAGACGTTTCAATAACTGCAGTACTACCCCACGTTTTATCCTATCCCCCAACCCATTCACATTCCAACTCATCAGTTTCAACCCCCTACCCCCATCCCGAAAGAGAAAGAAGATCCAAACCCAGTAAGAAGCCGGCACTTCGATCAGAAGGTCTAACAACACATCGCCTTGCATTAAAACAGACAAACTCCCCAACAAAACCCCCCATCCCCCCCACCAACATCCCGTTACAAACCCCCCCACTCTGCACCCCTGTGTGAGACTAGAAAGCCACCCCAACTTGCAGTGTGCCTGTCGCCCCAACATCTAACTAAGCTACAAAAAGTCAATCAGAGGAGGAAAGAGACCCACCAAATAGCCCCACAACCCCCCCGAATGTCACAGCAAATCACATAACAGAATCAGCGAACCACAGTTCGAGGCCAACTATAGACCCCAGAAACCAGACAACAGGTGTCTATTCCTGTTCCATCAGTCCGCCTTCCGCCCCACCAGACTGTTCCTCCTGTGCACGCTGGCTTGGCAGAGTGTCCAGCCAGTCTGCCACCCCCTCCGGTCGATCGAAAAAATAAGTCCGCTCAGCATGTTCGATCCTCAACTTGGCCGGGAAAGGCATAGCGTACTTAAGGCCCATGTCACGCAGTCTTCTCTTTACCCCTAGGAAACCAAGTCTCTGCTTCTGGACCGATAGGGTAAAGTCTGGGTAGAAGCTGATGGTAGTGTTCTCAAACTTTATAGGTCCACCCATCCGTGAGGCCTGCAGGATAGCGTCTCTATCACGGAAATTAAAGATTCTTGCGATGATAGGCCGCGGTGGGGCACCCACCTTTGGTTTACCGCCCGGAACTCTATGGGCCCGCTCGGCCGTAAAAAACTTACTCAGTCCCTTGGGTGCAAGGTGGCTAACGATGAGATCTTCGACGAAGAGGTCAGCCGCCGGATCCTCCTCCTTCTCCGGAACTCCAATGATACGGACATTATTCCCCCTAGCCCGTCCTTCAAAATCCTCCATGCGACGCGCAAAGAGGTCATTGGAGGCCCTCAAATTGCGGACCTCTGTCTGTAGGTCAGTGACATCACCCGTCAGACTGGAAGTTTTAATGTCCAACGATTTGACTTTCTCGTTCGTTTTCGTCAAGTCCGTATGGATCAGGTTGACATCTATCGCCACAGTATCAAGCTTGTGGGCGAGAGTCTCCATTTGTTGCCCAAGGGAGGACTTAATCCCATCGATAGCGGCCATAACCTCCTGAAGGGTCGGCTCTGTTGCCGAAGTCGGTGGATCTCTCGTGTCCTCCAGCGACCTGCCCGGCCCACCGGGGGATCCTTAGCCTGGGCATAGCGATCCATGATGTTAGTCTGGGTGTAGCCACCCCGCCGAGTGGTCTTAAATTTCTGCTTCTCCCCCTCCGGTTTCCCCGCCATTGCGGGATGGAGACCAACTTGGAGCGGTTAGACTAGATAGAAAGATGGCGGCCCCTGGGACCCCCGAGCGGAGGCCACGGTTCAGCCAGAGGGCACCAGCCAAGTGTCTTCACAAAACCAGCAGGGCAATGAAAGAGCACACTCGAGTGCAGCGCAGGATAACAGCCCTCAGCACGGAGGGGAAGTTCCCAGTCGAAGGTCTCTGTGGAAGACAAATCCAAAGTGAACGTCAACCGGACCGGTCGTCCCTGTCCCATCAGGCCGATGTTGTTCAACTACAACTCGGGCACCACGCCAACTCCACAGCCGGGCATCACGGAGACGTAGGCCGCAATCTTCGGAACACCACAAAACCAGTTCCCGGGGTCCGATTCGGGATCTGAAAGGAGGTTTCGCCTCACCCGTGGTTCGTCTTCACGAGGACATCAATGAGGGACAGGATAAACGACAGGATAGATGCGGGAGGTTACGAGGATCTCGGGAGCCCTAAGCTCACGCGGCCATCTTGGTTGGGCGCGAAGCTCCTCCTCAACAAGGCTATTGTTAATCTCCAATTTTGTCAATATACCTGTACAATATTTACAACAATTTACATTAGATACAAAATTCTCCTTAATTAGGCACAATAACACCAAATCTAATAAATCACAACCTTTGCTTGGCAACAAAATAACGTGGTCTACGTGTTTCAAACCTCCTTATTCTTGGGGTTCTCATCAGGACCAAACATCACTGCAAAAAACAAAAGAAGAAAAGAATATGGCTGTTGCCTTTGCTGAGCCATTAGCGAGCTCACACATCATTAGCTACCTCTGCTGTCTCTTACCTAATTAAAACACGCCCAAGGGTCGAAAAAGCTCTACCGCTGCGGCCCATGCCGCTAAAGGAAATCTCTTCCAGGCCTCTGCCCAGCGCGACCCGGAAGGCAAGCAAGGCGGTGCTTCACGTGGGCGGGGCTTCCGAGAAGGAAGGGAAGCCCCCCAAGTGAAGAGACGCCGATGCCGAGGTGACCCAGGGGAAACCCCACGTTCAGCAACTGTTATGGAGAAGAAGGCGGAGGGGACGTGAAGCACATTGTCGGTGCCTGCCCTTTCTGCAAGTCCCGAGGAGATTGAGCAGGAAGGCTGCCAGAGTAAAGTGGGGCTCCAGGGTTGGTGAGGAGAACCCTGCGGCCACTGCAGTATAATCGGAAAGGTGAGAGGCCGGTGAGTGAACCAGGTGGGGAGGGGGTGTGAGTCGGTGCCTGCCCCCAGAGCTATTCCCCTGAGGCACAGAGGTGCCAATCCCTGATTGCCATGAGTAGCCCCGTCTGGCAGCGGGCCGCTCCATCATGAGGGCAGAGAGGTGCCCAGGCCCCAAGCGTTCTTCATCCCAGCATGCCCCGCACGCAGAGGGCAGCTGCAACGTGGAGCATGCTTGTCTCCAGAACCCAGTGACGCCCCAGTGGGCACAGTTGTGCCAGGGCCTATTATTGATCCCAGCTGCGCCGCCCCAGCACAGGCAGCTGCACCGTTTGTGCATAAATTAATTCAGAGTCCCTGAGTGGGACACAGGAGTCACAGACATGCCAGGCCTCTAATGGATTCACAGCTGCCCACCAAGTAGTGGGCAGCTGCTCCGTTTAGGCCACAGTTCTTTGGGGGTGTGTTTGGAGAGAGGCGTGAGATGCACTCCTTTGCCCTTCCGTGATGGTGCACTTTCTGCTTTCGCTGCATTGGCAGCAGCCCTGACATTCTGGACACAGGGCGTTTGAGCCCCTTTGAGAAGGCCAGTTGGCCAGGGGGTCAGTGATTTATGTGATATTAGGAAATGTGATGCTTTAATGTGATTAATGCCTCTACTATGGTCTTTATTAGGAGACTAGGTGCTAAATGAGATTTATGTGGTGCTAGGAAATGTGATTTATATAGTATAATTGATGCACCCTGTTTTATACCTCTAAATGGGGTTTTTATGATTATGAGGTTGGTTTGCATATTATGGTTTATGCTAGTGAGATTATATTCCACTGAGATAATTTCCTAATATGGGTTATGCTTAGGAGGCATGGGTCTAATGCATTTAGACTAATGAGATGATTGTATATTGTGTTTATGCTGGGGAGTTGGTGCGGAATGTAATTTGTGCCTATTGTTATACTGTGCATAATGTAGTTTATGTTACAGGATGATGCTGGGTACAGTCGTTATCAGTGATTACTGGTTGTACGTTTATGATATGTCTTGCTTTTGCTAAGTTCGCTTTGCGATGGTTCTGACAGTGGTCCAGTGGGCCCTGTCAGGTGTAAATAATCCCTTGTAGATATGACCTAGTGCCAGGTGGCACCATGTATATTATGTGAGTACTATTCTAATGTGTTATTAAAATACAAAGGCTATTTTTTATATAACCTTGTGTGGAGTTCCTTTTGTGGTATGCCTGGGATGTTGTTGCTGTTTGTCTGCATAAATGCTTTACACATGGTCTCCGGTATAAGCCTGACTGCTTGTGCCAAGCTACCAAGGGGTTGAGCAGGGGTTATCTTTGGGTGTAACTTCTTTGCCCTGACTAGAGTGGTGGTCTCTGCCTGGCTTTGGCGCAAGCCTTAGCCAACCAGAGATCCCATTTCTCACACCAACATTTTAATAACAACACTGCTCCTGCGCAGCGTGGGAGCCTCTTCTCCCACAATCACCAATCTATTACCACTACATCCCCTGGGGATCCCACTAAACACATGGCACCAATGCCAATCAGATTTAATATGCTTCTACTCGAACATAACTACTTCCGTGCAAATGATCTCTTCACTTCCAGTCCCTATGACCTCCCTTCCTTTTCTCCCAAAACTCTACCCCACAGTACAATATCTGACCGTAATCCCATCTCAGTAATGCAGGATACTCCTAAGTCTACTATGACTGCCTCAAACCGAAGACCCACTACCTCACGCACAAGCTAATACATAACTCCCCCCTCCGAATCTATTTAATAGTAACCCAACTACATTAGTATCCCCATACTTTACTCTGCACTGGATGCTATAAATCTAATATATGGTTGCTGCAGGCTGATATCCTTAGACTGCTTCATGTCCCCTCTCACTTGGAGCTTAGTCGCCCAAACCATTCTACCCACCACCAGCTCTATAATACACCCACCCACACTTGCCCTCAAGCAGATAGATCTGCCATCTCAGAACCTCTGTCTAGATGGACATGTAAACTATCTAGACCACTCCACCCGACCAAACAGACTGATCAGACTCCTTTCGACTAAGGATATCTTTTCCTTTCTCACTTTCTATAACCCTGCCCCATCCAACAGTGTCATGCCCGGGAAAGATTCAAACCATTATCCCTCAATCGCCAAGGAAACCCCATTCCAAGCCTAGACTCACTAATACAGCTAATCTCAAACTTGTTCCCATTACACACGCTTCTACTACAGTCACCAAAACCTACATCTTAAATGCTCATTTCTCAACTGCCAGTCAGCAGTGAAACACACAGCTGACATAACTGCCCCTTTACTCGATTTGGACCTTGACTTACTAATTCTCACGGAAACCTGACTAAATGTCTCCTCATCCTTGACATACTAGTCACACCCAGTTACAATATCACCCATCAGGACAGTGCTAACCATCCTGGGGCATGTCTTCCTGGCATGTATCAGGCTAACCTATTGGTTAAACAGTCACTTTCTTCACCACCCTCTGCCTGCGCATATAAGAAGATTAACATCTCAACCAGACAATGGTACCTGCTCATGATCTACCACGCCCCAGGTGATAATCACACTTTCATCAAACAAATCATGGAGATCATCCACTAGTGAACTGCTTCAAGGCCTTTCACTGTGACCTCAACCTGCTCCAAGCCTGCAACAGCCCTACTCAAATTAAAGGGGCAATCTCAGACTTAAACATAGCCAAGAAAAACACCATCCTTTTGGACTCTATCTCACCCTGTGACTGGACTGACCACCACTGCATCACCTTCTCCATAGCGGTAAGGTAACCATCTCTAAAGGCCAGCCCATAAAAAAAAACATTGAGTTAGAAACACCCTCAATCTCAATCCGGGCTTGCTATCTGCCACTAGCGACAATGTCCTGTCGTTTCCCACCGACATGGTTGACGCTCAAGACTTCACTAAACACTATTTTATTTCTAAATACAACATTCTAGACTCCATCGTTCCCAAACAATTAAAGAGAGTTCCAACAGGTTCAACTGTAGCCTCAATGAGAAATGCCGCACCCTTTGGCTTGTGGAAAGAGCTTGAGACTGACCCCCTCTCTGTCTAGCCTTAAACTTATGCGGATAAAACAAAGTGCCTACAATAAATGCATTAGGAGGGCCAAATCATCATATTTCCATCAGCAACTAGGCAGAGCCTTTAACCATCCCAAAAAACTCCTTGGCATGGTTAAACAACAAACTATTGGGAAATGCAATCCCACCATGTCAGATCTTACAACTCTATACCTAATTGTCAAACATTTTCCTCCTTCTTTTTTGAGAAAACCAAATCAATTAACAATGATCTCAGAAATGCGGTGTATTTTTTTAACCAACTGAAACCCTGCCACAGCACACCTCCATTTTGCAGGAAGTGTGTCCTGGCAACCAGCACCTCAAACTGAAAAACAATGCCTCTCGGTCCATATTTTAGACATTTGAAAACTCTGGCATCCTAAAGCTGCTGACCTCCACTATATACTCTAACCACTTCTATGAACCTCTCCCTTCCAAACTCCTCAATGAGACTTCACACCTCCATATACCATTATGGACCAAAATTATCAACGCCTCCCTTATACAAGGCGCTAGGCCAGACGGTCTCAAAAGTAGTGAAGTCACACCTATTTATAAAACGTCCTAGCTCGGATCCCAATAATTGCAGCCACATTTCCAACCTCCCAACCTTAGCCAAACTCCTGAGCATGTGTTCATCAGCAGCTCTGCAATCACGTTGCTCATCACCAACTCCTCAACCACTGCCAGTCTGGTTTCAGTTAAGGTCACAGTACTAAAACTGCCATGGTCCACATTATTGACAATGCTCTACGCTTACTTTATCAAAATGACTCCTGTCTCCTAATCCTACTTGACCTATCATCAGCGTTTGACACGTTCAAACACAAGACTCACCTATTAGAACACAGGATGGGTCTCTCTGGTACTGTCTTAAACTAGTTCTGGTCATTCCTGTAAAACAGATCTCAAAGAGTTCTTATTAATCACGCCTGTTGGACGTGGCCTTTTTTGCAGGGCTATCCCCAAACTTTTTGCTTCTTTCTCCTATTTTTTTCTGACCTGCTGTTGTTGGCTATAGGACTCTGGACACTTTACCACTGCTGAACAGTGCTAAAGTGCATATGCTCTCTGTGTTAATTGTTATTATGATTTGTCTTCCCTGATTGGCATATTTGACTTACTAGTAGGTCCCTAGTAAAGTGCAATAAGTGTCCCAGGGCTGGTAAACCAAATGCTACCAGTGGGCCCGCCGTTCTGATTGAGCTACCCACATGAGTAGCCCTAAAAGGATGTCTCAGGCCTGGCACTGAAATGGCTGCGCACAGTTTAACTGCCATGCTGGCCTGGCAGGTACACCCACTTGCCAGGCCCTAACCGTTCCTTTTCTTACATGTTAGTCACCCCAAAGGTAGGCCCAAGGTATCCCTGTGGGCAGGGTGCAGTGTATGTGAAAGGTAGGTCATGCCCTGGTTTGTGTGGCATGTCCTGATAGTGAAATACTGCCAATTTCGTTTTTCACTATTCAAAGGCTATCTTGCCCCATTAGATAGAATGGGAGTTTATGAAAAACATCTTATAAATATAACTACCCATTGGAACAAGATAGAGAAATAAAGTGTAGTCTCTCTGAACTCAGAATTTGATACAAAATCTTTTAGGGAAGATAGTTTATAAATTCTGTGTTTGAAAATTACACTTTTAGAAAGTAGGCATTTTCTTGTTTAACCATTCTGTGTAGTTTTGGAGTGACAAGGGCATGGGAGGTGCACAGGGGTGGGGGTTGATGTGTGTCCTGTCTTTCCTGAATGAGTCAGGGCTGGGCTGAAAAGACCTGGGCTGCATTCAGAGCAGGGGGAGGAGTTCTCACTAGCACCTGAATAGGCCAGGTCTGCATTTAGAGTGGTGGGAGGAGATTTCCCTTGCACCTGAATAGGGCCTGTCTATCCTACACAATGCTGTCTCTACCTCCTGCCGGGCAGATGCACCAGAGAGGACAGAACTGGTTTGGACTGGGCTCAGAGACCCTTGCCCAAAGACAAGTTGGGGTATAAGTATTAGAACGAAACCACTGAACTTTAGATCATCCTTGGAATTCAAGAGGAGCCTTTGCCAAGGAGAAGAGCTGGAGAGACTGATAAGTACTGCCCCTTTGCTGTGTGCTGTGTAGGGTTGGCCTGCAGTTGCTGTTTCTGCCAAGGAAAGGAGAATGACGTTGCTGTGTGCTGTGTCCCCTGCTTGAGGGAGATCTGCACGGGCCTGTGTGTGCTGGCCTCCTGTTCTGGAGCCTCCTGGACACCAAAACTTTACCCCAAGCTACCCAGAACTCTGCTGCTGTGAGTTCCGACCTGCCAGGAGATGCCTGTGCCAGTAATGGACCTCTGGAGGTTGTTGCTGCTGTTGGAGAGCTGGAAAGAGAGAAGGAACTTGAAGAACTACAAAAGGATGCATCGCCCTTCTTGCAGCCGCTTTTCCGATGCCTTTCCATGGCGCAAGAAGAATTTCCACGCATCGCCGTGCTGCTGCGAAAACCGATGCAGCGCCTGTTGCCGCTGCAAGAATCTACACATCAAGGGTTGCGGCTGAAGAAATCAACCCAGCGCCGCTGCTGCATCAATTACAACGCATCCCGGATTTCCATTCATCGCACCTGTGCAGCAAGTTTTCCCGTTGCATCACCTACGAACCAGAACCATCATGAAGAATCAACGCATCACTTCACTAAAGACCGGATTTGACACATCACTTCTCAAGCGTGCAGCAGAACTGTCGCATCGCCTCCACAAGGACTCAGGAATGGACGCATCTATTTGTTTTTGACGCTTCTTCACTCTGCAGCTGTTTGGCCTTGTGAATTTCGACGCAACTACAGGTACTTTGTGTAAAAGCCATGCATCCATAGTTTTCTATGGTACAAGTTCTTGAAACCATTTGAAAGTCATATTTCTAACTATGTATGCTCGATTTTTTTAGTTTTGGTCTTGTTAAGTTTTGATAAAGATATTTTTTTTTCTAAACTGGTGTAGTGTCATTTTGTGGTGTTTTCACTGTGTTACTATGAGTGTTGGTACAAATACTTTACACATTGCCTTTGGGATAAGCCTGTCTGCTCTTTCCAAGCTTCCAAGAGGTGAGCAGGAGTTATCTAAAGTATGTATCCCCCTTACCCTGACTAAAAGCAATGGTCCCTATTTGGACACAGGTACCTACCGCTGGCAGCTAGAAACCCCCATTTCAAACAACGCCTTATCTTACCAGATGCCTGTCACAATCAGTGTTCTCCAAAGCTCTTCACTTTCCCCCACCCTATTCAATCTTTACATGAAACCCCTAACTGAAATCCTCAAGGTCTCTAACAGCTCCTACCACATGTATGTGGATGATACACAACTTTATTTACATGAAGATTGCTTCTCCGGATGACATCAACACCCTCAATAAGATCCTCACCAAAACACAACACTGGCTTACTCTTAATCACTTCAAACGTAATGCCCTGAAAACCGAATTCTTACTAATCCTTCCACTCAACTCCACCACTAACATCAAAGACTGACTCCCACCTCTCACCGCCTCAAATTGTGCTCCATATATCGTTGATTCAGCAAAATCCCTAGGAATACCATTGGACAATAACCTCTCCATGCTGAATCATATCAGCACCACAACTACCACGCCTTAAGGAAACTAAAGCTCTTCTAGCCCAACTCAGATCTCAACATAGCGGTTCAAGCACTCGTGATCTCTAAACGGGACTATGGGAATGCTACCCTCGTAAACCTACCGAAAGTAAAACTAGTCCCTCTGAGGGCTACCCTCAATGCGGCTGCACGGCTCATCACAGGCACAAAAAAAAGGACCACATCCTCCCTGGCCTCCATTCCCTGAACTGGCTACCTTATGAATCGAGGCTCCATCTCAATATAGACTGCATGACTTGCAAAGCTATCCACAACAACACTCCTCGCTACTTGGCTCAGAAACTGGTTCTATCAGGAGGAAACAGATCTTCTCATATTACTAGCTCCCTACTACTGAAACCTCAAACATTTTACAAAAAGTAAAACTTACAAAATAACTTTCTCTAGAATTGCCCTCAACATTTGGTACTCTCTTCCTCCAGAGACTAGGACCAACCCCTCATTCAATTTTTAAAAAAAGAAGTTAAAATGAGATTGCTGAATAGTCTCCTTCCTATCTGAGTCACTTATGCGTACCACTTTATTCCACTGCTTCCCTGCACTACCTTACTTTTCACTTATTTCTACTTTTGTCTACTGTTACTGCTTGTGTTATTATCATGTGACTCTTTGTATTTGCTCTTGTTATGCTGTACAATGCTCTGATACCAATTTTGGTCATGTTCGCGCTATATAAAACTTCATGAATAAATAAATTAAAAAAATAAAACACTCTACTTTATTCCTCCATGATGGTCTGTCAGCAACATAACATACCTTTAGTCCTCTATTAAAACATGATTATAACTGTAACGTCCCCTTCTTAATTTCATGTACTCTCTGCACCTTGAAAGAGCAACTGCTTTTTTTACAGGTGGGCTTATGGACCTATTGTTTTTTTTATAAATCTGCATACCTGGCTTAAGAGCTCATGGATTTTATAATCAAGAATGTGTGCACCAACTGGCCTATCTTCCTGCTTCCTCCAGATCCTGTTTGTTACTGGCATGAACCCTGTTGTATAAAAGGGAAATGCAAAACTCTTGTAGCCTTCACCCATAAACCTTTCTTTAGTTTTGCCATTGAATCGATTTATGGAAGGAAAACTAAGGTAAACCCATTGCTGGAATCGTGATAGCCTTCATTACATGTTGGTCCAACACTGGATGAACATCTGTACAACTCCGAAAGATATGGTTCCTAATGGATCAAGGCCAAATGGCAGCACTTTAAATTGCATTCTAATACTTCTCTATAGAAGAACATCAACTCCATGGCTATAATGTACTGTACTTTATGACATACAACACTTTATAAATGAATGCAGATATTATGGGAACCAGGAAATTGCAGACTTTTCGAAGTTACAAGGTGCACCATCAAATAAATATAACTCACTCCCCTGCTGTGCATTACTTATACCCTCATATATTACATCAATCATGACAAGTTCAGTGACAGCTTTGAGAACATCACTGATGAAATATGAAACTACACAATTTATGACAACGCTGTGCATGATGAGGGCGCAAGTTACAGCTACTTGATGACACAAGTTTGTGATTATTTCTGATAACTATAACTGGTGAATTTCAGTGCTTTTTGAGCTTAAAATTGAATTTTTTAACTAACATTCATTAAACTATAACATCATTTTAACCTTCATTTTTTCAGGAAATTTCTAGGGTTTAAAAATAAAATGAAAAGTAATATATTATTACCATATCTAACTATACACAATTTTAGCCTTTGTTTTTTTCTGTGTGATCCGTGAGTGGGGACAAAGAAATTAGGGCACATAATAAAGGGTACTTTGTAATGTTAATTCCCATAGGCAGGCGTTGTCGAACCTAGACCCTGAACCGCTGGGTTGAATTCCACCAAATTTGACAGAAAGGTAGATGTTGGTACGCAGTTCGGGCTTTTTGTTATTTGGTGCAAATCTGTTCATTCATTTTTGATAAATGGAAGTTGAAAATTATAGTGATGTCTCTGGCCAAGGATATTTCATGAAAATTTCAGGATTAATCAGAACTGCGCGCGCTAACAGGAATGATGTGATTGGCTAGACGCAACATGAAGAGAAAGTTGCACCTGCCATTTATCTATCTAGAATGGTTCCCGGGGCTAAAATGTTCTGTGAAAGCACACAAAAAGGGTCAGAGTCAAGGTACCCTGACCCATGATTCAGAAATGTAAGTGTTAAGGACAAAAGATATGTATACAAAATAGATTTTTAAAATTGCGCGCAATATTTACAAAGATGACAGGATCAACAGCTAGGCCCCCGTGTAATGTCACAGAGATTTCGCGACTATTGCAGAAACACCGCAAATATTGGTGGAAATATAAAAAAATATATCAGTGAATTATTAATACACATTTTATTATATTGAGGTTCTGATAAATGTTTTTGTAGAGTTATTTTGATAGTGATTTATCTAGTGTGGTGGTTATGAATAATTATATAGAAAATGGAAAAAAGGTTTTAGAGACGGTTGTTCTAGAAATACAGCAGAAAATCATGAGTTTGAAGCGTACAGTAAGAAACCCCTAGTGTGTAAAATAATGTAATATGTATGGATATATGTGTTTTTCACTTTATGGAAAATACACGATCGCTGTGGTTAACAGCGCCATCGCAACTTCCTGAATAACCACGAAAACGGAAAATAGGTCTGAAAGATGGATTTTAAAGAAACTTACTACAAAAACATGAGTTTAAACATGTTTTTAAAGAAGCATGTGTATAGTAATCTGTTTAGCGCAATTTTTACAATGGATTTTTTAGTTATTATTTTTGGGTGTGCTGGTTGAATGTCTGCTTTTGTTTTGTGATTTCACCACATAGTCGCGGCAATCGATACCCAAAAACTAAAACGAAAAAGGATCCTTATAAAGAAAATTAACAATATTTCATGTACTAGGGTGGCTCTGAGAATAGCCTTTGTGTTGATTGTGCGTATATGACATCTACACATAAGATTGGATGCAGAGTTTCAGGTTACTTAGAAACACCCTGATCCCTTTGCCTGTAAAGTGCACTCCTTCACTTGTATAAATTTAATGCATATGAAAACGCAGATTGCTGTTATTGCTACAGCCCATACAATGGTCTCTGAGAAATGTAGAAACGGTTTTATCAACCTGTTTTCTGCCTATGTCAATCTGTGGACAGAATTGATTTGACCACTTCCATTTCTATCTTTGGCATATATTAGAGTACACCAGGACAGTGTGAGCGAAAAGCAACATCAGTTCTGCAACTGCATAATTTATTAGGATTTCAAGCCCTAACCCAGTCAATGTGCCTAGGTTATTGCCACCACAGTGCACAATCATGAGATGAGAAGCTCGGCAATCCACAATGGTTTTAACCAAAGCCAGCAACTGATGAAACGTTAACCCTCTCTGGCCAAACCAAGTAATCTCCCCATTTGGCAAACCCAAGTCCGTGTCAATACTTCTCTTTTTTGCAACCTCTTTAGCCCAATAGGCATAGCTGTGGCCAACAATCCACAGCTTAAGCATTTTGAGATGAAGGTGCAATAGCAGTCAGGAGAAGGCTTGAGCTGTATTGGGTAAATGAAAAGTAGTTAAAATTGAAGTGTTTTAAAAAAACATTTATTTCATTGGATGCTGCCAGTAAGTGAATACAATTAAGTAGTACTTTGGATGCATTAAAAAGAAGTCCTAATATTGGCTATTGTTTAAAAAAAGGAATGTAATACAGACAAATGTATGCTTCTGAATTCGTGCAGTAAACCACACATGCTGTATATCATTTGGAAGTAGCATGTTCCTTCGAGATTGTGATTGAACTTGTAACCTACTGGTTCCACTGGGTTTCTAGATACACTGAGCTAAGAGTTTATTGTGTTAAGGGTGTTAAAGAGACAATACATTTTTGTAAAAGTTGAGAATTTATGACATAATTTAGTGATTATAAAATTTAATTTCCAATTGAGGACTATGTAATAAACTGTTGTGCAGTATCTAAATCAAAAAAACTGAAGCTAAATATAGGTTTGGATTTTTTGCGATTACTCCGCGATGATGGTGAAACACATAGTTTTGAAAGAGGGGGAAAGGGTTACCATTCACAAGTGCAGATAGAATTGTAGTGTAGTTCCCATATTCCCAATAGGCTCTGCGCATTGTAATAGTATATCCTATAGATAAGACGTAGGACTGAGGTCGACCAGGTCTCTATTGAATATACTAGACTTAATTGTGTGTGCCAGCTAGCTCAGAGGTCACTAGAAACTTTCTCGAATTCACAAGAAGGGATTAGTCTCTGACAACCGCATAAACATGACAACTTTGTTTCCCCAAGATAAAACGTATCTTCAGAGTCGTGGAAACAATAGATAGATATTTCACTTAGTCAATCATGCATGCTTCGTTTCACTAGAGGTGCAGAGAAAGTAGAAAGACAGGCGTTTTCAATAAAAGGTTTTATTGAACAGTCTTCTTTCTCAAGCATAAGAAATGAACTGCTACAATAGTAAAACTGTTTGTAAAATATAATGCGTACAGTATGAATTGTAGAATAAAATAATACTGTAAGAGCATTGTATGGTTCCTAAACCATATATAAATACATACATAAATAACAGAGGCTAAAAGTACTCAACTGGTGCTTCTAAAATACGCCTACCCCGGTGTACCTAACCTAAGCTTAGTACGAGGGAGGAAGTAAGTGAGATGTAGCATAAATGTAGTATTCTTTTGCCAAGAATCTGTTCAAGATTTTTCTAAGGGTCTAATCAGCTCCGTACCTTAGTTTAGAATGGAGAAGGCTGGTCTTGGGACTCGATTTCCCAACAACCCGCAAGCGTAGATTGGAAACACTGGAGCTGCATTTCTCAGCAGGAGAACAAATAGCGTCACTCTCAGTGCGTCTGCAGGAGGGTCGGTTTCCTTCGGCACTACCTGTAGCAGGGCGCGTCGGGCAAGTAGATAACCGAACTGCTCCAAACCACCGTGTGTTTACTTGGGCGAGTATGGGCATATTTATACCTTGAAGGTGCCGACTTTGACGTACAGTTGGACATAATAACGTCATCAAAGAGTCTCAGTTCTTTGAAAACACCATGAGTTCTTGGATAAATCAATACTCAAGCAAGGGGAAGTCCCTGACTGCTGATGGCGGGTTTTTCCAAGAAATCGTTGTGGATTTTCAGAACTAGTGGAAGTAGCCCTGCCGTATTTGGACTGCATGAGCTATGCCTAATATGGTTAGGATTTTCTATGCCTTCATAAGGATATGGTGATTTATATCTATATAAGGGCATGAATCGGGAAACTTACAATAGGGTCCTAAAATGATACATAACACCCACTCCACGCTATTATGTTCATCTAAGAGTAAATACTAAAACATACAATCTATAGCATGTGTTTACAACCCCCAAAAATCATATAAAATGCATTTGAAATGGTTACGCATGAAAAAATTAGCATTTTTGTATAGTACACATTTATAGGCAATGATTTAATTGTAAGCATATGATATGATATTAGCAATGCTAACTAAATGAATCATGAAAATTATATTTATGAAATGGCTCTTAGTTACAGAAGAAAAAGTTTGAGACCATCCCATAGCGGAATATACAAACTGTTTTGGTTTGTAGATTAGGCAAATTTTGTTTCTAGGAAGTGGTCAAGGAATTCTTGTTCTCTAAGAATAGTTCTACTTTAAGCAGATTACTTTTTGTGCCAAAGTTCATTTTGTTTTTTGGAAAAAGTCAAATAAATCTGTCGTAAAAATAGAGTCTCACACTTTGTAACTTTTGTTTTGAAAAAAGTGAAGGTCGAATTTCAGAGTTCGAAAGAACACTGTGTGCTAATTTCAAAAGTTATTCTCGGTGTCAGGAGAAAACATTAAGTAATCAAGGCTGGCAAAGAAATCGTCTACCACAGTAGATGAAAGTTCGACTACTTCATTAAGAAGGTCAATTGTGCACATATGTGAAGCATCGCCGTCAGTGTCAGTTGCCGCGTTAGCAATGTTCATAGCAGATGGTACCTGTGTGCCTGTTGATCCGCGTATCTCACCTCGAGTTGGATTTGCCGGTGAGATCTCAATGAATGCCGTCATCAGGATTGGTAGCCGTTGGGGGCAACATAACACATGAGCCGTTAACGGACCCGGTAATGCGTCAGCATCCGTTGGCATAACCGATGGTAGTGTTAGACAGACATCTAACACGCATTCCTCTCCACAAAGCAGGCATCGTAGAACAGGTAAGATGCAATCTTGCCAGATTGGTCTGATTGACAGGAACCATGTGGTATTCAGATCTCTCAAATGAGCCAAGCCAAGGATCTGTGTTATTCTCTCACGATACCTCATGGCCTGGAGCGCATTTTCCATGCTGACTTGGGTATCGCTGGTGGCCGGATTTGCCATAACGGAGCAGGAGGAATAAAAATAAGATCCCTGATAAGAGTCCCAAAATGAGAGGCAGGCCGTCGAACACAGAGTGGACGAAGTTAGGAAAAATGCCCAGGACTGCTTCAAAGGGTGCTAACAGTCCCGAAGAAATCGTCTTAAATACATGTGCAATACCGCTGATATCAGACATGTTAAAGATACGACCTAACATTTCTGCAAAATGTACTGGGCAGTTGTTGATAATAATGCATGTATCTCTGAGGAGGACCTTGCAACTTGCAGATCATACGTCTCTCTGGACGAGGTCAGTGGCACAGTTTTTTGTAAAAGAATGGCTTCATTCTGCTTACAGTATCAATTCGTATAGAAGAGATGTTCAGTGAAGGCCATAGTGGCGACTCCTCGTCTGTCTTAGTTTTAGGAAACAATACTTGCATACAGCAAGTGACCCTGGCTGACACAGTAACAAGATAGCTTATTCCTGGCTTCATTCCACAACAGCTGTGATCATTTAACAGAACGTAGCTACCATTGGAAAGCTGCCTGAAAATTGGATCTATCACCGCTGTGGGCGAACCCTGCAGGTGGCAAGAAAGGTTATTGGAAGAACCCTCGCAGGCTCTGTGTAAATTAATACCTTGACACAATAGTGTACCAGTTAGTGAGCTTTCACAATTTTTACCACTAAGAAATACTTCCTTTCTCCCACTCCAACATTTGTGTGTGTATGGTAAATCCCAGGTCGACTTAATGTATTCTTTATCCAAACTTTCATATAGGCCTGCTGGTATGTGTTTTAAGGGGAAACATCGTTTACAACGTGTTTACACCGCCTTGCCTTTAAAACGATGCCATTACAACGCAAGTCGTTACTACGACTTGCGCTGGATGGCGCTGTTGTATAAGGAATATTGTAATTTTATATTCCAACACCTTCCCTACTGTTACGTGGGTTGGTGTTAGAATATAAAATTATAATATTCCACAATCCACGCACACCAACGCAAGTCGTTGTAACGACTTGCGTTGTAATGGCAGCGTTGTAAAGTACCGCGATCTAAAAGATCGCGTTGTACTAACGTACATCCGTTTTAAGCAATACTGAAACTGGAAAGTCGTCACTGGCATCGTAATGGTGCCATGTATTATCCATTCAACTGATGGTTTCTCAGAAACGGTCAATGGTAATCTCTCCAGTTTTTCAATGCTCAGCACCGTTTAGTCTGCTCCCCTCTGTGCCAACGAGATTTGTTTATCTGTAAGTTTAAATACAGTAAACAGTGACGTAGTGTTGATTAAATACCAGGGCACATAGCCAGAATGAAGGTTTTGCAACGTCCAGCCTAGTAGCATTATAGAACGTAATTGAGACTGGCCAGGTTGAAACATTATCAAGTCCTGTTCCATTATGTCTATGGCAGATGATACAATGCTGTCCAAAGAATAAATTCTGGACGACAGAGTTGTTAACCCATTGTCAACTACAGAGAGTGATTTCTCTAAACGATCAATTTAGCGTATTCTTTCAGCTGTTTCCATTTGCGTGACTTTTCATGCTTCACTGTAAGCAGAGTATATACCGGCGTATATGAAACGTTTATGACGTGGATTACGAGGTCCAAGTAAGAATTCTCGTAAATCAACGCCATCTTTAAGCAAAGATAAGTGTTGTTTTATTTCCGGGAGTGTGGATTTCTGTAGCCATTCAAGACATAGTTTTCCTACACTATAAGTTGTTATTATCCCTGGATGTTGTCTTTGGATATATCTTGGATCTGGCCGAGTTAATGTGAACCCTTCTGTCTTGTTCAGGAATCTATCTTGACAGTTATTCGTGTCTGCAGGCCAGATTAACCATTTTTTCCATTCAGGATTTGTTCTGTTCTGTTGTGAAATATAATTTACGTTTACCTCCTCATCTGAAGATAAATTACTATCAGGTGTAGGCTTAGGTATGGACGGTTTGTTTAAATCTTTTATCTTAGCAATGCCAAGACAAGATGTCTGTTGAACAGTGTCATTTAGGAACATCATTTGTTCAGGGATGATACAGGCTCTGAACAATGCTTCTAAACCTTGTACCTGCCAGTCTTTTGTGCCCCAAACAGTTTTCGTCTCAATGTTGTCTTTCCAAAAGTCAAAGCCTAAGGTGGACAATTGAGCATAAAAGGCAGCAGAATAAATCTGTTTAGTATTTGTCAACATACACTTCATGCCTGTCTTATTCACATTTTTAAAGTAAAAACTGTGACAGATGGGCCGGGGAAGGAAGGACTCTACAGACAGTGAAGTCCATACAAGTACTTTATTGTCAGTATAAGGGGCTTGCCCGTGGGCAGAGTCTTGTTCCACTCTACGAGTTCCTCCTGCCGTTGGTTCGTCTTGCTCTGGGCCGTGTTCACCAGGGTCCCCGTCTCGCCTTTTCTCGGGGCTTCTCGGCTCCGGGTGCAGTCAGGGAGAAAAGAGACACAGGAGAGCCTCGTTAGTGGCGGAACGAAGGGGAAGGCATGAGAGGGGGGAAGGGGAAGTGAGGGATCACCAGGGTTCCACCACCTTGTACCTTGGCGTCGCTTCGACCATGTGCTCGGGGGAAACATGAGGAGTTCCGTGGCCACCCTCGTCCTACCCCGTCCCGCCCCGTTGGGTGAATAACCCTTGTAGACGCCCTCGTACCTTGGTTAGCCACACTTCTCCCCTGGAAGTGTGGCAGGGCGGCTCGGGTGTCCGTGGGCCTCCTGGCTTGTTGCGTCTCTCCTCCGGCAATCCCAGCGATGGCGCTTCTCCCCTTCCGTCTTCCTCGGTGTCGGCGTTCTCCTCGCGGGTCGGCGTCTTCCCGTCAGGTACCGCGCCTGTAGAAACGCCCGGCACTTCCTTAACCGCCTCCAGATCCGCTGATAGGGCCGTTGTCGATGATGAGGCCTCTCCAGATAGGCGGAACGTCGGAATCGACAGGGGACTCCCCCCTGACGTCACTGAAGGAAGGGCCAACAGCGGAGTCAGCGAAGGCAGCGCTGAATCACTCCATGCCACATCAAAGGAATCCTGCGGACGGGGCGGAAACGGACAGAAGTTAGCAGGTATGCCCCGTCCGTCCAGGACAGGGAGCTCGTCCTCGTGACAAAACTTTCTGGGTTTGTAACATTAAAACCTTTAAAATATGGAAATTTTCTAAGAAACGTTTTAGAAATATCTTTTGGAGGAGTTGGACAATGTTCCCATTGATTATAAGTTAAAACATTTCTAGGGTTTGCAGATTTATGCAAGTAATGATGGCCAAAATGATTAAAACAATACATTTCTTCACAATTTGCTGAATCTTCTAAGTATTCATGTTTTGTACATTTTGCTGACATTTCTAAATCTGCCATCATGTTATTAACAGTCTCAAAGTCCCAATCATCAGAAAATGTGCTAGGTGAGACGAAATCACTCAAGGAAACCTTAAATTGATGAGGAATCATTAGCAGCTCAACAGGGCCATAAATGTCATAATCAGTTGTATCCCATGCTATTCCACCAGGTAGTGGGACCGCTGTGATGTTCACTGATGACAGGTCTCGTTGTTCACGATGAGATGATTTGTGTGGCTTCAGGAGCAAGTTGATGTTCTTACTTGCTGTGTCCATTTTAATGTGTTTTCTATCTCTCAGCTTTCACAAACTTAACACAAGAATGAGCCATAGCAGGAGATAAAGTACACCTAACACAATCCAAAGTTCAACCCATGGCGAAACCAGATTTGTATTTGTAAGCTCTTGACCAAGTTCCTTTACTTTTTCCTTGAAAGATTTCTTTGCTGGCGTAGTTTCAGGTTCACTGGGATCCTCAGAAAAGTTATCGAAGTTGATAAAATAGCCAGAGGCAGTTCTGTCAATTGTTGGTATTGCATCTGGATTTTTTGAAATCGCTGGAGTTGCTTGTTCCCTTGACATGTTTGTATAGTCAGATGCTACATCATTGTAGACGGGAGTTTCTTGACGAACTGTTATTTGGGTATCAAGAGGCACAAGTTCCATGACTTTGTTGCATAGTCCTTCTTTTCTCACTGCAGGTTTATCAAAGGTGATAAGTCTTTCAGATTGAACCTCTTGGATAGTAGCAAGATTTGGTCGTCTGCTACATCTTGGGAGTCCACTGGGCCTACTACTTATTATCGTCCACATGGTGTGGTTTAACCAGGTCAATTGACACAGGCCGGTTCTCCTTTTTTCCTGTAAGGGGCGGCAGTAGTACTGTTCTTGATCCGTGGATTGCTAGCACAGGTACTGGTTTTCTGTAAGAAGGCCCAAATTCCTTCTAGTCCGCTATTTTCTCCCTGACCAGATCCCCAATCTTTGGAATCCAGACAGGTCTTGCTGGGACAGGTGATTTTTCTTCAGTGGACGTTTGTTTTTCGCTGGTATTGGTTAGACTTCTTCTTGTTTCATTTAAGTCCTGTAAAACAGCCAAAAGATCTTTGAAATCAAAGGGTGTTTGTTCCACCACTGAAGTGTGACGATCGAGATCTTCAACCAAAATTCTAGTACCAAAAAGGATTTCATATGGAGTGATTCCACCCAGAGAATTTCTTGGCAGGTTATTAAGACTACTTTGGACATTTATTAGATGTTTGACCCACCCATCACCCAAACCTAATACCCTAGCTGTTATAGATTGCTTTATGTCACGTTTTTTTCTCTCCACAACCAAATTTCCCTCAGGATGGAATGGACTCGAAAATCGCAATGCAACGCCCAAGCTGGCCATGGTCTCCTTGTAAGCCCTAGAGCTAAACGCAGGACCCTGGTCAGAATGTAGCGTGCCGATTGCATATGTGCTGCTAAAGACTCGCAAATCTTTTATAACAGTTCGGGCGTTAGCTGAGCGCTGAGGCCACATCCAAATGAATCTCGTCTTAATATATGTGGGACCGCATTTGTCTATGGTGACGCCTGCGTGTAGAAAGCCTAATACTGTCTAACAGTGGTGTCTGTACTGGGCTGGCTACGTTGTAGTCAGGAATCTGGTGGTGTTCAAAGCTGTGGTCTCTGAAGCAGACATCACAATTAATTCCAAATTCATAAATGTGGAGACTCATCCCTGGCCACCAGTACATCTTTTCTAGTTCTACTAGCGATTTTGAGATCTCTTGATGTATCAGACCTTCTCCCATATGTGCTTCGAAAACGAGAGCACCTCTCCGGTTCCTGTTTGGAATTACCCTATCCCCCACTCCAGGGATTCGAGCAAAAGGAACAGAGTTTGCATCAATTATGTATGTATACTTGAGTGGATAATTTAGAGGTAACGTGGCTCCACTGTCTTTGCTTGTGGCATTGACAGCGAGCATGGTTTCACCGTCTATCATTGTTTTCCAATGATTGATTGTAGCTACAGAAACCGTTCTCACAGCTGCCTTCGCGGCTTCATCAGCCAATGAATTCCCTTCAACGTGAACGCCATCACGCTGATGACTCAGTGTATGGATCACGTGAGTCTTCTGTAGTTCTTTCTGCAAAAGAACTACTTGTTCCCAAAGAATTTTATGCTTGATTGTGCCACATTTTGCGTCTTTAAAACCATTTTGAATCCAGGTCTGCAGATATTCATTGTAAGACTGTACGCAGTAATACGAATCGCACACTATGAGTGTGGGGAATTCGCGATCGGTATTTTTAAGCGCCATCTTGAATGCCTGTAGTTCAGCTCGCTGAGCTGTACAGTCTCCGAGAGATTGAGATTTTGTGACCATAGGTCTGAATTTACCATCGTGCCAGCGACCTTTAACAATCGCGCACGTAGCAATGTAGGCTTGTTTACCCCAATTGTGGGCTGTGCTGATCCATCTGTATATATTATACAGCCATAATGTTCTAGAGGTAGAGTTTCAGTAGGCAGAGGACATTCTTGTTCGTATTGGAGAAATTCTTGTGTCTTCAAGTCAGGGTCAAAAACGTATTCAACGTCTGTTGCAGCAAGATAATTAACCTATTGTATCCATCTTGAATGTAGAGCTTTTGCATTTGGAATGCTTACCTTCGTAACTGCCTCTAAGGCAGGTACAGGTGTAGCGACTTTAATGCGTTTACCCTGTGCTAGGGCTCTCTCCTTTGCTACAGCAGTCTGAACCGCTGTCAGAATTTTTTCTGTTGAAGTGAATTTCATTTCAGCTTGTGTGTACAAGTGTGATTTGTAAGCTATTGGTACCTTTTCACCTTCATTAAAGGTTAGGTACGTGAATCCGCATCCGCCTGGGATGATTCGGATAACAAGGTTGCGTACATTGTCGCGTGTTTGTAAGTGTATTGTTGCCAACATGTCTGTTTGTACTGCATGCAAAATTTCTGTGTGTTTTTGAGTCCAATTAGTTGGTTTGAAATCAGGTTTGATTAGTTCATAGAGAGGTTTAACCCTTTCTGCGTAATTCAGAATGTAAGTTCTTCCGCAGTATAGGAATCCTAGAATTGACTGTAAGTTTTGTCAGCGTTTTTGAAGTTTGGAGCAGCGCACATTTTTCTAAAAAGTTTGCTGCCAGGCTTTTGCCTTCACTCAAAAGTTCGTATCCCAAGAATAGGACGTTGAGGTGAGCAATTCTGGACTTTTTAAAGTTGAATTTATACCCTTATGAGGCGAACCCAAGTGTCGTTGTGTCCCCATTATTGAGAAAGCGGTCAAGTACCTGCTTTCTGGTGCAATGTTTTGACAGGAGAAACCGTTTGAAATATCTAAAGTAGTTTTATATTTCTTCCGAACTATATTATTCCTCAGTGCTGCACTGTGTGAATTTTGTACTGCAAAAGTTTTGCAACAAGAGTTTAAATGTCTGTAATCCAAAACTAGACGATATGTTTCATCTGGTTTGGAGACAGGAAACAAAGGATTGTTCTTTGACGAGGTGCATGTTTCAATCACCTCTTGGTATTCAAGTTGATCTAAAATCTCCCTGACTTGTTTTTTAGCTTCCTGCTTAACCGGATACTGTCTCTGAGCTGTTGGTTGATTTTTTGAGAGTCCTCATCCCATTCCACATGATTTTTTATATACTGCTGGAGCCTGGGCTACAGCCCATTTTCTGGCATAGGTGTATTTTTTATGAATAGGAATATGATTAGAGAAGGCTGGCATAATTATCTCTTCGTCGTGTGGGCACTCCCTGACAAATTCAGGTGGCCAGTCTTTTTCAGCTAGAAGGATGTCATAACCTTTAGATAATTGTCCCAAAAAGATTGCTTTTATCTTCCTAGTGATATCCCCCTCAATTCGGAGTGTTACTTCATATAACTTATGCGGTACACTAACCCTGGTGTCTGCAGTTTCAACCTGAATGCATTCATTCAGATCCACTGTCTCCAGATGATTTTTCAGGATCCTGCGATCTATGGTGACCTCTGTTGCGCTGTCCAGCATTGTCTGGGCCCACTCCCCGTTCTGGAGTTGTGTCCTCAAGATCCTCGGCATGTCTGATTTTAATACTTGCTACCTTCTTTTTGGAGAATTGAGTTTTCTTATTTTTTGGAACGTGTTGATTGTCTTAGGACCTCATGCGTTCTTCTTTTTGTTCTGATCGTCCTCTTCTTTTGGATTTCTGCGAGGAAGTCTGAAAGGTATGAGAGGATTGTGTATCAGTATCTTGATATCTATCAGGTTTTCTCAAATGTTCCCTATTTCTGAGGTTATACCTCTTTTCAGACGGCTTCTGTGGAGGAGACCTACCTCTGCACTGAGAGCGCTTCTCTTTAGGAAGTGACTGTCTACTATTTTCCCTTTTTTTTTAGGAGTAGTTAGATTGTTTTTTATAAAAACTCTTTCAGGATTTTCTGATAGTTCAGGTTTTACAGGTTTCCCTCCCAAACTATCTCTTCCTAGTTCTTCATAATTCTGGCACGTTCATACGGTTGCTCAGTAATATCAAGTTCTTTTAATTTCTGGCGGATTGGCACGGACAATGCTTCACGTTTAATTTTAGCTAATAAGATAGCTGAGACCTGTTTGAAATCTTTCAGTAATTTCATACCTAGATTCAAGGCCGGTTCTGGACCGTATTCATTTTGAATCTGCCTCAGAACATCTGGTATTACCGCCATAGACGGGACACCATGTGTTTTTGTGTAGATTGAAGCAAAGACCGTACCCCTAGTGTCACAGTCCTCTACGTGTGGTGCAATCCCCATTGGTAAACAGATTGTTAGAATCCTGTGTTTCCCATGAGGTGTACTATCGGGAAATACTGCCTCTATTTGAGTAATTTTCTGGGATAACCAGAATGGAATTTGTTCCCTTTTTGCAGGCAACTTACCGATTAGTGACTGTATAGTCTGTGGTGTGATTTTGTTTGTGTTCCCCTGATGAAGGGTGTGCTGTGGAATTCCTATAGCAGGTTGGACTGTTAAAGTCGGCATGACACATTGTACCAATTGTCTATGTATTTTTATTATTTGTTTTAGCTGCGCTAACAGTTCTACATCTGACATTCTTTCAATGTGAGGATGTGGTGTATAGCTGGTTAGTACCGGCCATGTAGCTCCTGGTCTACCTAGTGGACCGAGCCTGGTAATGTGATTTTGATGTTGTAGGGCGCCTTTAAACCAGATCTGATGCTCTTGGTAAGTTAGTGGAATTTCAACGTCCTCGAAAGGAACGTACTCCGCTGGATGTTCCTCCATTTTGTAGAAGTGGAACACATGTGTTGTTGGATTTGCCTGTGGAAAGACAATCCATGAATAGAATACCTCTGTCTGCCGATAGTCATGTGCCTCTATGACAAATATAACTGTATCACCTCTTGGTGATAGGCCATTTTCTATAAGCTTTATAGCTATATTTTCCTCATGTTTTCCGGGATGATTATAGCATCCGGGTCATTTTGTTGGAGACCTGTAACGTCTAAAACCAGTTGGGCTGCAGTTCTTGCAGGTCCACCGCTCGCTTCATTGCTATCTTGCATTTTGTTGCAAGTTTTGCAGATTAAGTTTCAAGGAAAATGAAGATAAGGTGCACAACACTGTATCCATAAACGTTGAACAAACCAAAAACGAGTACATAGGATTTTCGTCTTACTCAGTTATGGCGGATATTTTATCCTTTAACCCACTCCAGACGTCTATTGGAGTTTTTACGGGATAAAAGGGGTCTCTGTGAAAAGCACGTCTGAGTTACTCTAGTATCTAGCGTTAAATTAGTGCCTTAAGAAACGTTGGGCACCATGTAGTGTAGTTCCTATATTCCCAATAGGCTCTGCGCATTGGAATAGTATATCCTATAGATTAGACGTAGGACTGAGGTCGACTAGGTCTCTATCGAATATACTAGACTTAATTGTGTGTGCCAGCTAGCTCAGAGGTCACTAGAAACTTTCTCGAATTCACAAGAAGGGATTAGTCTCTGACAACCGCATAAACATGACAACTTTGTTTCCCCAAGATAAAACGTATCTTCAGAGTCGTGGAAACATGCTTCGTTTCACTAGAGGTGCAGAGAAAGTAGAAAGATGGGCGTTTTCAATAAAAGGTTTTATTGAACAGTCTTCTTTCTCAAGCATAAGAAATGAACTGCTACAATAGTAAAACTGTTGTAAAATATAATGCGTACAGTATGAAGAGTAGAATAAAATAATAATGTAAGAGCATTGTATGGTTCCTAAACCATATATAAATACATACATCAATAACAGAGGCTAAAGGTACTGAACTGGTGCTTCTAAAATACGCCTACCCCGGTGTACCTAACCTAAGCTCGGTACGAGGGAGGAAGTAAGTGAGGTGTAGCATAAATGTAGTATTCTTTTGCCCAGAATCTGTTCAAGATTTCTCTAAGGGTCTAATCAGCTCCGTACCTTAGTTTAGAAAGGAGAAGGCTGGTCTCGGGACTCGATTTCCCAACAACCCGCAAGGGTAGCTTGGAAACACTGCAGCTGGATTTCTCGGCAGGAGAAAAGACAGCGTCTCTCTCAGTGCGTCTGCTGGAGGGTCGGCTTCCTTCGGCACTTGCTGTAGCAGGGCGCGTCGGGCAAGTAGATAGTCAAACTGCTCCAAACCACCGTGTGTTTGCTTGGGCGAGTGTGGCCGTATTTATACCTTGAAGGTCCCGACTTTGACCTACAGTTGGACATAATAACGTCATCAAAGAGTCTCAGTTCTTTGAAAACTCCATGAGTTCTTGGATAAATCAATACTCAAGCAAGGGGAAGTCCCTGACTGCTGAAGGCGGGTTTTTCCAAGAAATCATTGTGGATTTTCAGAACTAGTGCCAGTAGCCCTGCCGTATTTTGACTGCATGAGCTATGCCTAATATGGTTAGGATTTTCCGTGCCTATATAAGGATATGGTGATTTATATCTATATAAGGGCATGAATCGGGAAACTTACAATAGGGTCCTAAAATGATACATAACAGAATAGTCTAAAATTAAAGACATGATTTAATTTGCTGCCTTGTGTAGAGTGGAAAGTTGAAGAGGTTGACATTTTATGGTTGCTTTGTATTAGAGTGATATGCCATTCTTGTGCTTAGTTTGTACAAATCCTAACTGTGTCAAAACTATTTAAAAAAAAGAGCTAAAACAACAGTATAATCTATGAACTTAATTCACTGGTATGTTCATAACCTTTTAGTTATTTAAAAGATTACTTCAGAGATGAAGAAGTATATGGGAGTTTGAAGAATATCACAGTGATATGAAAAAATATATGAGATGAACTGTATCTATCAGAGGGTATGTGTTAAGATGTTACTACAAAATATTTTGGGTAGTAAGAGAAAATTGAATCAGTGCCCCTTTATTCCATTCTGTAGTTTATAGAACAATAACAGTATAGTATTTTTCAAAGTTGTGATGAGGAATGTATTTAAAACTAAGAATGTTTTAAATGTCTAAGCATCATATGCAGAACAGATACATCTACGTTATTTGCATTCTGGGAGTTGTAGTGCTTTTGGTCACATTATTAAACAGGAGCAGTATAGTCACAAGCAAAACATAAGAACATTTTCTGGGCCTGTACATATATTATAAAGTAGGTGATATATTTCTTTATTGTTTGGTTAATCAAAACATTTACAATAAAAAAAACATTGTGCAAACTAGCCGACTTTTCAAAGCACATTACAGGTGAAGGGACGATGCCCAAATTATCAAGACTAAAATTTGACCATATTAAAATTGAAAATTACTAGTACGAATGTGGGATGTCTGTCAGTTCGCTTTACATTAATCGAGACCCTCCACTCTGTGATATGTCTATCAAAACATAAAACACGTCCTGGATAAAAGATAAAAACCATATCAAATAACAATCTGAATGCTTGTGCATAACTATTAGGTTAATCTGACAAGACTTGATACTAAAGCAAATCACTTATGTTAGCAAAAACTTTATTTGTCTCTGTGATGGGGCACAAAGAAAGAGCTGAGTGCCTGCCAATATTGACATGATTGAAAGTGTCTCGCAGAATTTAAGAAGTTCACCACCATTGATGTCCATTGATGGCTGAGCTTGCGGTGGGGCACTTGCAGGTGCGCCAAGCTAAGGCAGAATGTTTCCTCGAGACTCTGTAGGACTCTCAGACTACTCTTTGTTGGATGTAATTCCAGGTTGATTTGTGCAGACCGGCTATGTAACTATCAGCCACATGCATCAAGCTAAAAACCGGGCAGATTGTCAGAATCTGCCCCATTGCGACCGGTATTTTTGCATTTGGGATGCACCATCCCAAATGCAAAAATCGCAATTTAAGGAATCTCTAAATTGAGTTTCCTTAAATTGCGATTGCTTTTAAGGAATCCCAAATTGAGATTCCTTAAATGCAATGCATCAAAGTAAAAAAAATTAACGATTTCGCTAATAGGAGTAACAAATTACCATGAAGTTGAACTTCATGGTAATTTGCAAAACTTTGAAAAATGCACTTTTGTGCATTTTTCAAAGTTTCATGTTGCGCACACACATGCCCTTAGGGCATGTGTGTGTGCAACATATGTGCACAGATCAATTTCAGGGGTGCAACAGGGTGTCATTTTGACACCCTTGAACCCTTGAAATTGCATGAGCAATTTGCGAGTACCTACTGGTACTCGCAAATTGCTCATGCAATCTCAAATTCATTCCTTAGTAATGAATGGGACAGCATTCCTTAATTGCGACTCACAATTTGCAAGTAGCAATTAAGGAATGTGTAGGAATCGCTATTTTTATAGCGAATCCTACATGCATAGGCTTTTGCGATTCCTAAATAGCGATTCCTTAAAAATCGCTATTTAGGAATCGCAATTCCTTCTGTTGATGCATGTGGCTGCAAATGATGGTAATTAAGAATTTTCTTTTGTACGCTGAGCTATGTCTCTCGGTCCTCACACACTGCCCCCCTACCCCTGCTGCAATTGTAACTGTTTTCTTACTTGTTGGTGAACTTTGTTG
Organism: Lissotriton helveticus; assembly: GCF_964261635.1. NCBI lineage: Eukaryota > Metazoa > Chordata > Amphibia > Caudata > Salamandridae > Lissotriton > Lissotriton helveticus. The sequence continues at coordinate 554,715,471 of NC_136063.1, forward strand.
TCCGGCAAGAAAGCTACAGTTCAGAAGTGTTGTCACGGCGGGCCGGCAAGATCTTATCTGGAGTGACCATAGGGCTGGTAATAGTAGTTGTCGTCTCAATTGACTGATACAGGGACATATGCACAAGAAATGTTGAACTGTCTCTTCGGCACTGTCGCATAGTCGACAAAGATTGTTCGGCTAGGTTTGTTTCCATGGTGGAGTCTGATCTTTTGAGGAAAAAGCTCCCAATCAGAAGGAGAGAATGCTGTTCACGTACGATTGTTGAACCATCCATCCATGTTTTTTTCTTGCCATCTGAGCTTTACCAAATGACCAAGCTTGTAACTTGGCTGATTGATTAGCGATTTTATTTAATACAAGGAAGCTGATGTTTGTGCTCCTTGCTTCAGTCAGCTTGAGAGCGGTCAGCGCTTGTTGTAGCACCGCTGGCTAAGCATTTTTGGCTTTTGGCTGATTCTTTATTTCTGTCTAGAATAATGCGGCCAGACATTCTGGATGTGCTGCTCTCAATCTCTAGCACAGCTTAATAATTGCTTTGGACCTGACCGCTAGTTGGAGAAATAGCCCACATTCCAATCAGACCTGCGCCTGAGAAGTGAATTGCGGGATTCGAAAGACACGTTTGAACAGAATGGTCTGCTGTAGGTTCAGGAAAGTTGCATCTTTTATTTCCTTTAGAAGTTCAGAGCTGTAGGTGAGTGTTGGAAGGAACTTGGCAGCCATTACTTTTAAAAGATGGGAATTGAACGGGCACCCCAGCTTTGTTTGTAATGTGGTAACAGCGAAACTCAATTTGTTCGCCTGGGCACGTCTTTTAACTAGATGGTCTTTGAATTTTAATTTGGAGTCTAGGACCACCCCTAGATATTTATAAGATCACACCAGCTCTATTTTATTCCCTGCTTCTGCCCATTTGAATTTTACATTATGAAAATTTGTGTTTGCCGTAATGCAGATGACCTTTGATTTATTTTAATTTAATGTCAGTCTAAGCGCCTCTGTGTATTCCAGTAGTTTGGTTATTAAGTGCTGAAGGCCGACTGGAGTCTGTCCTCATACAACTAAGTAGTTCACGTATTGTAAGCTCCTCATTTGGGGCCTGATTCACAGAACTAACTTACGACAAAATGCTAAACTTACTACCATTTTGTGATTCACAGAAAGCACTTACTCATTTTGGTATTCACAGAAGGCACTTACTCATTGATGAGTAACTTACTCATTGATGAGTAACTTACTCATTGATAAGTAAGTGCACTTACTCATTTTGGTATTCACTGAAGGCACTAACTCATTGATGAGTAACTTACTCATTGATGAGTAAGTCCACTTACTAATTTTGGTATTCACAGAAGGCACTTACTCATTAATGAGTAACTTACTCATTGATGAGCAACATACTCATTGATGGGTACGTGCCTTCTGTGAATACCAAAATGAGTAAGCGCCTTCTGTGAATACCAAAATGATAGTAAGTTTAGGATTTTGTTTTAAGTTAGTTTTGTGAATCGGGCCCATAGCGTTTTGCTAACTTAGGCGGTTCACTTTGGACTTCCGACAGCCAAACATCTAGGTCTGCCTTAAAGATGTAAATATGCTGGGAGCATACACACATCCTTGCCTTAGGCCTATGTGAAAGGATATCTTCCATGTTGTTCTCTTGCCTTTGCCTAAATTGACACAAACCCATGTTTCTGAATATAGATTGACTGTGGCTCTGAGTAATTTTGGTTGAACGCCCCATCTTTGACCTTAAGCGCTCTCTCTGGCCCATATTGAAAGCTGGTTTTATGGTCAACAAAGCAGGTATACAATTTAGTGGATTTTGTAATGCCTTTTCTATGAGAAGGTTCAGGGCCAAGAGATTGCTCATAGTACTTGTGCCTGGTCTGAAGCCTGTTTGAGTAATTAGAATAATCTTGCTGACAGTGACCCAGGCCTCAAGGTCTGTGAGAATGCTAGAGGTGTACAGTTTAGCTTTAACATCTACGAGTGCGATCAATCCATAGTTTGTAGGATCTGATCTGCTACCTGCTTTTAAAAATGGATGGAGTATACTGGGTCTCCATGATGTGGGTATACAGTTTGTCAGAAACGCATAGTTAAATGGTGGAGTCAGGTACGAGGCCCAAAAAGGTTGGTTGAGTTTAAATAAAGCATTTGGTAGGCCGTTTGGCCCTAGGGCCCCGTCTGCTCTTAGTCTTTTTAAGAGTTTCCAAACTGGAGTTTCAGCTAGCCATTGACCCTTGAGTTGCTTCAGTCGAATCCAAGTGAGCTATCCAGCCTGGCTCGGAGATACTTGCACTGTGATGGCGGAAACTTCCATTCGCTATGTTGTTTATTTCTGCCCAGAACTGTATTATACAGTAGTAATATTTGTTAGGTATGTATTAGGAAGTTTTTGTCAATTTGTTTTTTTTTACTTATATGAGTAGTTTGCATATGCTTAGATAGGGTGATTTGTTTGTGGTTGCAGATAGTTATATGTACGGTGGGACTCTTGAGTTTATTTAAAGATGTAGAGAACTATGTATTTTTGGAAAGATGACTTGAAGGTGTATATCTGTTATGGAATCACATATATGTTTACATGGTGATCTACGTTCTTTAAGTCTAATGAGAAGTTCATGTATGTGGTTAGGGTGGTGTATTTCTTTAAACATCCTCTTTTTAAAATTGAGGAGAGTTTATAGTGTAGAATGTCTGTTGAGAGTTCTTGTGATACCTATATTTGGTGTGTAACTTTTCTTTGAGAACTGCTGAATATATGTTCTAAACACACAAGAAAAAAATTAAAAATTATGTAGGCATGTCATTAAGAAAAGGTTTTGTGCTTTGGAAAAGTGAGATTTGTTGATTTCAGTTTTAGAAACTTACCAATGCATGTGCATGCAGAGTAACAGAGCAATGTATGCTTGTAGAGAGGCACATATCCAATTATTTATGAAGTGTGATATCTAGACTTTTCTGACCGATAGGTCATTAGAAAAGGATAGCTACACTAAAACAGATAGTTTGATACTGACAGAAGGAGTTAAAGAATGAGTTACAGATATAGTCAACAATGTTATGATTGTAACAGCAATGGAGATACTTTACAATCACTCAGGCATTGCTCAGGTACTCATCCAGTAACTCAGCTACTACTCAGGCAGTTATTGAATCACTCACACACTATGTACCCACTTATTCTATTAACCAAGCACTACACATACACTCTTCCAATCACAGAGGCACTAATTATGTAATCATTGAACTACGCAGGCAACACCCAAGCATTCATCCAATCACCCAGGCACTAACCATTCACATATACAGTCACGAACGCTGTACCAATGCAGTTATTCAAATACCCATGCACAACCCATGCACTCATCCAAACACTCACTTATAACCCATGCACTCATTCATAATCTGAGGCACAACCCATGCACTCATCCAAACACTCAGGTACTAATCATGCACTCATCCAATTACGCAGGAAGTACCATTGCAATGAACCTATCACCCATCCAGTATCTATGCTCTCATACAATTACTGAGGCAATACTCTTGCACTAATTATCCAGGCAATACGCATGTAGTTTTGTAATCAACCAGATAATACCTGTTCAAATAACCAAAAACACATGTGCATCCGCCATGTACTCATTCAATCACTGAAACTCTACTCATGCAATCATGCAATCTGACAGGTGCTATGTATGCACTTAAACAATGAAATACGCATATAAGCATGCACTAAATGAATCATGTATATACTATGCATGTAGTCCTGTTATCACCCAGGGACTAAAGTAGCACTCATTTAATCATTCAACCACTATCTATGCATGCATTGAATCATTGAGGCATGAGTTATACACTTATCTAATCATTCAAGCAGTGCTCATGCACTCATCCAATCGCCCAGATAGTAGCAATATAGTCATGCAAATACACATGCACTAACTATGCAGATATGGATCCACCAATGTAGTTCCTACATATTTAGGGAATCATCCAGGCACTACCTATATTCTGAGGGAATCACCTAAGCACTACCTGTGCACTTATCCAATCATCTAGGGAGTATTGTAATAGTCCACCAGAAACACATGTATTTACAAGTTTTAGTGAGGAATGTGTACTCTTTCAGAATCATCTAGCGAATTATATATGTAACCTGTCACACACTGTTTGCAAGTACTTGGAAGAATTAGTGAGCTACATGCTTTAATACAGATTAATGTGCAGATTTTTATATGCAGTGTTTCTCAAATGTAAATTTGACACATATAGGTAGAAAAGTGCTGACACATGAAATCTGCCAGTGACACAGTGGTAGAGAGGCACATAAATAGCTCTTATGTTGTGTTTTCGGATTTACAGTATTGAGACACTGTATGTTCTTTTACACTTTGGGTGATGTTTAGTTTTCAATTTACTACGAAAGGGATAAAGTGGTCTTTTAGCGTGTATAGGTGAGAACTGAGATATGGTGCAGGTGTGTTGTAGGAGAGGGTGCTATAATATTAAAAGGTAACTACTAAATTAAGTTTTGTGTTTTGGTTTGGGTTTAGTACATTAAAATAAGTGCTTGTAGTTATATAGCAGTGGCACCGTGCCCAAAGCATCTAACACCAGCAAAAATACATGAGGCAACAGCAAAAATGGAAGGGAGACCCACACCAATGGTGCCAGGTCTAACACGTGTCCCCTCCAGCTGAAATGTGGGGAGAACTACCCTAACTCCTGGGAGCTCTCATCACTAAGGCGGAAAAATCTGGACAGACTATCAGCGTTGGCGTGTTCTGTACCAGGGTGGTGTTCCATCGTAAAGTCCATACCCTGTAGGGTAATAGACCACCTAAACAGCTTTGGATTCTCACCCCTCATCTGCATCAACCATCTGAGGGGCCTGTGGTCTGTCTGAACCCGGAAGTGAGTCCCAAACAGGTATGATCTCAACTTCTTTAGTGCCCAGACCACAGCAAATGCCTCACTCTCAATCGCACTCCACCTCTGTTCCCGTGGAAGTAACCTTCTACTGATAAAGGCTGCAGGTTGATCTAGGCCCTCCTCATTCATCTGTGACAGAACAGCCTCCACACCATGCTCTGAAGCGTCTGTCTGAACGATAAACTCACTTGAAAAGTTGGGTGCCCAGAGCACGGGCGCTGTGCACATGGCAGCTTTCAGGGCCTCAAAAGCTTTCTGACAGGTGTCAGTCCAGATCACTTTCTTGGGCTGCTTCCTGGAAGTCAGCTCTGTCAAAGGTGCAACAATGTTGCCATACCCATTGACAAACCTCCTGTAATACCCTGTGAGACCTAAGAAAGCTCTCACCTGTGTCTGGGTTTTGGGTGGCTCCCAAGCCAGGATGGTTTCAATCTTGGGTTGTAGGGGCGCCATCTGGCCGCTCCCAACTTGGTGTCCCAAGTACACCACGGAACCCTGCCCGATCTGGCACTTACTCGCCTTGATTGTGAGGCCTGCCTTCGACAGCGCCATCAACACTTCCCAGAGGTCGCGCAGATGTTCCTCCCAACTGGCACTGAACACTGCGATATCATTCAGGTAGGCGGCACTGAACTCATCCAGTCCAACCAACACCTGGTTGACCAACCTCTGAAAGGTGGAAAGGGCATTCTTCATCCCAAAGGGCATAACACAGAACTGGAAATGCCCATCTGGTGTTGAGAATGCTGGCCTCTTCTTTGCCCCATCAGTCAAGGCGATCTGCCAGTACCCAGACGTTAAGTCAAACGTGCTGAGGTACCGTGCAGCCCCTAGCCAGCTCTGGGGATGGGGTGCGCGTCAGTCTTCGTGACTGAATTGAGCCCTCTGTAGTCCACACAGAACCAGAGTTCGGGTGTGGCACCCGGCTCTTCGGGACCAAGACCACTGGGCTGGTCCAAGGACTGCTAGATGACTCAATCACCCCTAGCGCAAGCATCTTTGAGACCTTCTCTTTGATGCAAGCCCTCACTCTGTCAGTTACCCTGTTTTATGCTTCACAGGTAAGCTGTCTCCTGTGTCCACATCATGGACGCACCAATCTCTGACACCAAGAACCAGGGAGAACAGATCAGAGAACTGTCCCAGCAACTAGCGGCAGTTATTCTGTTGCTCATGGGTCAGGGTGGAAGAGAGGTTAACACCATCCACTGACCCATCTTGCTCTGAGGCTGACAGGAGGTCAGAAAGAGGCTCAGTCTCCTCCTCCATCCCAGCATCTGTGGCCAAGAGCATGCCCACTACAGACCTCTTCAAGTGGGGCTTAAGGCGGTTAACATGTAGGACCCTCAAGGGGTTCCTAGAAGACCGCAAGTCCACCAAATAGGTAACTGAACTCTTGCGCTCCACAGCCTCAAATGGTCCCGTCCACTTATCCTGGAGTATCCTGGAGCGCGCAAGGCTCCACGGAGGCCATGACCCACACTTTCTGATGAAGTTGAAGCTCTACCAGAGTGGCATTCTGGTCATACCATCACTTCATCTCCTCCTGGCTGGCTTCCAGATTCGCCTCAGCGAGTTGCCTGAAACGCCTAGTCTGGTTCCCGAAGGCCAGCATGTAGCTATATACATCTTGGGGAGGTTTCCTGGGAGATTGCTCCCAGCCTTCTTTAACCAGACTCAGAGGCCCTCTGACCGGGTGTCCATAGAGAAGCTCAAAGGGGCTGAACCCTAGAGATTGCTGTTGCACCTCCCGGTATGCAAACAACAGGCATGATAAGAAGCTTACGCCTCATGGGTTCCTCAAGACCCATTATTATGCCCTTTAGGGTCCGGTTGAACCTTTCAACCAACCCATTTCCTTGGGGGTGGTAAGGAGTGATGAACTTGTAAGTTACACCGCACTCCTGCCACAGGGACTTCATAAACTTAGAAATGAAGTTGGTTCTCCAGTCAGACACTACCTCGCAAGGGAATCCTACTCGTGAGAAAATTCCCATCAGTGCTCGTCCCACCAAGGGGGCCGTAACTGTCCTCAGAGGTATGGCTTCCGGTTACCGGGTGGCATGGTCCACCAAGACCAGGATGAACCTGTTGCCCATGGCTGTCTTGGGGTCCATTGGCCCCACAATGTCAATCCCCACCCGCTCAAAGGGGGTACTGACCACAGGGAATGGCTGGAGAGGAGCCTTATGCTTCCTCCCACTCTTTTTACTTGCCTGGCAAGTCTGACAAGTTCTGCAATGAGAATCTGAGCTCTTGCGCATATGGGGCCAATGAAAGTGGGCAACAACACTTTCAAAGGTCTTGTCCTGCCCCAAATGTCCTGCTAAAGGCACATCATGAGGCAGCCCCAGTAGGAAGGCTCTGAACTTCTGGGGTACCACCAGCACACGGGCTGACCCAGGTTCAGCAACCTTAGGCTCACTATACAGGAGACCATTCTCCCAGTAAATCAAGTGTGACCCTGACTGATCACCTGCTGCCTGGCTTGCAGCCTGTTGCCGCAAGCCCACAAGAGAAGGGCACTCTCTCTGCTCCTTGCAAAATTCCTCCCTGGAAGGGTCTCATTCTTGCTGCCAATGGGTGAGCTAAGGCAGGTCCCCCAGTTCAGCTACTTGCTACCCGGTAGGCTCCAGGGCATCTTCCTCAGGGTTTCCTCCTCCTGGGCAGTGGGAACTTCGGGGCCGGTTTCCCGCGCCGACTGTCACCTCTCTCTTCGGCAGGTTCCTGTGCCTCACTCTCAGGCTCTAGGTCCTCTTGAGAATCCCTACTGGCTGACATTGACCGGGTGATCACGCACGCCCAGTAAGGCAGTCCAACCATCTTCAAGTGAGTTTTTTTTTTGAGTTTGAGTTTTTTATTGTTGACCGTTCAATTATTTAAAATCATTACAGTAAAAATAAAATAAAATAAAATACAAAAAAATACAAATAAATAAATAAATAAATAAATAAATAAATCTTAAAGTTGGATCCCCCCCCTATTTCAACCTCCCCTGCAGCCCCCACCCCGCCGAACTGCGTGTCTTTCCAGCCCTATTTCTGGCAGTCCGGTCCTGTGTTGCCAGATCCCTTTTTGCCTTCAGCTCTTGGAACTTGATTTTGCTTCGGCAGAAGATCAATCGGGCTGGCTCCTCAGTGACCTTAGATTGTTACTGAAGCACATCGTTTGCCTGTTTCTGCCTCCATGTTGTGCGTGTTTATGGTAAAGCACTTGCACCTAGGGCCAGTCTGATATGATGGATACATTTTGCTGCTCTGGCGAGGGAGTGGGTTGTTGTTTCCGAGAGGCACCAATCTGATGCCTCCCTGCATGATCTAATGCCCAGGTTTCTAAAGATGGGGCGAAGCATCCTTTGTCGCTCATTGATTAGTTTGGGGCAGCAACATAGTAAGTGGAGCCAGGATTCCTTTTGGTAATTGCAAAGGCGACAAGAGGAAGCACCAACTGCGCGTGCCCATTCAGGATTGAGGTCCGCTGTTCTTAAGGCCACTAGTCTCATAAAAAGAATTTTCCGACGGGCCTGGGCCCCTAGTGCTTCATTTAGATATGGCTGGCCTTTCCCCATGATATAAGATTCATTCAGTGCCTTGGTAAGGGTGTTCTGGCGAAGGGCGTTTAGGTCCTGTTCGAACGAGATTGAGCGGACCTGCCGTATCATGATGTTTGACCAGGTCTTGTGCGGGATTTCTGTTAGGAGCAGGCTTTGTGGTTCAATATTTATGGTCTCTATTGCTATGCCCAGCTTGATGTGCCAGGGGGAATCCTTTTCTCTAAAGATTGTTACCAGATGATATTTGAGAGAGTCTTGGGGTGCTTTCAGGACTCTGATGTAGTATTTAATTAGATCCCCCTGAAGTGCCAATTCTGGTCTGCTTAGCCCTAGTTCCAGCCGTAACCTAATGTTCCTTGCATACCTAGGTGTTTGCAGCACGATTTTGTGTGCTTTGACCTGCGCTGCCGATATGAGTTTGTCGAGGTCTCCTGTGAATGCCAGATGCCCGTAATTGAAGGCCGGAATTAGTTTAGCCTTTAGGACCTTCAGCATGGGTTCCGCTGTGGGGCTGGTTAAGCGTTGGCTGAGGCGTCTCATTGATAAGAGTACGCTCTTGGTTTTGGCAGTTAGATGTTTTACTTGAGTTGCAGATGTTGCCCTCTTATGCAGCCAGACCCCAAGCTGTGGTAGTGCCAATTTGAAGATCACCCAAGGTCCAGCACGCTTGTTTTTGTGAGGATATCTGCAGAATACCATTATCTTTGTTTTACTCTGGTTGACTGTTAAATGATTTTCCTTGTTGTACTTCCCCAGCTCTTTTAGTGCTCTTTGAAGGCCCACCCTTGTGTGATCCATCACTACAGTGTCATCTGCGTACTGAAGAATTGCAAGTCTTACCGTTCCCACTTTAGGTGGAACTAGACTTGCCTCTTTCAGGGCTCCCCCCATGTCAGCTGTGTAGAGATTGAATAGTAGGGGGGCTAAAACACAGCCCTGCTTCAGGCCGTTGTTGGTTTGCACTCTTGCAGATAACGCTGTGGGGCTTAACTTAACTTGTACCCAGGTCCCCTCATAAAGGGATATGATGGCTTTCAGTAGCTTTGATGGAACTCCCCAACCTGACAGTTTTCCCCAGAGTTTTCCCCGTCCACTCTATCAAAAGCTGTGCTATAGTCGATGAAACAGCAATACAGTGGCATATGCCTGTCTTTCACTGCACGTTTTGAGAGGTAGGACAGGGTCATGATGTTGTCAATGGTTGCACTGTTGGCCCTGAAGCCGGTCTGATAGAATGGTAGTATTTCGTTGTTGTTTGCCCAGTCCTCTAATTCCCTCAATAATAGTTTAGCATAGGCTTTGGCTACAACATCCAGCAGGGCCACTAACCTATAGTTGGCAGGATTGGAGTGGTCACCTTTCTTGTGGATGGGAAAAAGGATTGAGCCTTTCCATGTTTGTGGGAGTAATGCTGTTGAGTATGTGTAATTATAAAGAGGGGTGATAATTAAGGAAAAGAATGATTGAGCTGTTTTGAATACCAGGCTGGTATGCCGTTTGGGCCTGGCGCCCCATCTTTCCTCATATTCTTTATTTCCCTTGTTATTTCAGATTCTGTGAAGCCTTTGCCCCCAGGTGTCATTGTTCCTGCTTTGTCTATGTTCTCGGGGAGAGTATCTGTGTCGATCTTTGTTTCCCAGGTGTTCTTAGGAGGGGCTTGCTCTGAAGTTGGTGCTTCTTTATTATATAAGCCCCTTACATACACTTCCCATTCGTAGCTTCCAATATTGTTCGCCTTGCCTCTGGGCTGAGAGCTCAGGTGGTTTATGTACCTCCATAATTTGGCGTTGTTCTTTTCCTTTAACAGGGCAAATACTGTGAGCCATTTTTGTTCCATTTCTATCCTCTTGTGTTTGCCTACTTCCCTCCTGTAGGCAGCTCTCAGTGTTCTTATGTTGGCCCCCTCTTCCGGTGAGCCTTTGTTTTTCCTTTTCCTTAGTGCCTTCTTTAGGGCGCCTTTGCGTTGTCTCATGCTTTTTGGTATCTGTTTTGCCTTGCAGGATGGTCTTTTTCTGCCTTGCTCGTTACCCAGCTTCTGTCACAGGTCATCCGTTAGTGCTTCCCAGTGCCCAAGAGTGTCGTGGTTAATCTCCCACAGTCCTCTCACTTCCTGCGTTGCTGCCCACTCCTGCATTTTCCCCTCAAGTTTGATTGTCCATTTTATTCTTTTGATGGCTCTATATTGTTCCTCCCCTATGGTTTCTCCCATCAATTTCTGGAGCTCTGCTGTTTCCATTCCTTTATCGAATGTGGCACATAAAGGCCTATGATCGCTTTCTCCTCTATCATCGACCTGAAATTCTTTCAATTTGTCAGCCAATTTCTCGTTGGTTAAAATGTAGTCGATGGTAGATATGTTTCGGAATGATGGTTTTGGGCACCAAGAGGGTGAGCGTGATTTCATCGTAAGGTGGGTTGATTTGAATTTAAACATTTTGAGAAGGCTGAGCAGTGGACACGCCTTGTGCCCTTTCTTCGGTGTGCTGGAAGCTCCTTCCAGATTTCTCAGATTGAAATCCCCTGCGACGATTACATGGAAATGTTCATATTTTAGGATTATATCTTCCAGCGTGTTGGTGAAAGATTCAATGTGGCGGCTGTCATTGCAGGGTTGATATAACAGTTTATGAGCAGCAAGTTGAGCGGTCGGTAGCCTTCCCTTAAACCAGTGATCGTCATTGCTTGCATGTCTGAGGAATTTACGCTTATTTCTGTCGTTCTAAGTTTGTGCGCATGACTTATGAAGATGGAAAGACCCCCAGATGGGCGTCCAAAGATGTTTCTTCTTATTGCATTTTGCCGATGTTCGTGGAAGCCCTCTAGGGGGGTTGATGTCATTGACCAGGTTTCTTGGCAGCATATTATATCCCCTTTAGCGAGGTAGTCCTGTACTTCTTTGTTCCCTACTTTTTTGTTTAACCCTGCAATGTTCCATGATATAAGGGTTAATTCTTGAGGGGAGTTAGGTTTTTGCCCTTTGTATTGGTCTGCCCGCACCAACTATGCCCTTCCTTCGTTGTTGAGTACTAGAGTTTGGCTAGGATTGCTGAAGCCAATTGGCCCCGCTTGCAGCCTGTTTTGGTTGACCAATTAGTACTTGACGCAGATTGTTGCTTTGAAGGACAGAAATGTTTATGGGAATAATAAGGCGTTCATTGATGTGTTCCCCATGTTTTCTATTATTGCTGGTACCTTTCAGAATGGATGTAACTCCATGGCCCCTATTTTGAGGTTTAAGCACAAAGGGATAGTTTGGTTGTTTAGGTTCTGATGCATCAATGCCCCAACTTGCAAGTTGTTGCGCTTCTCCCAGAACAGCCCGTTGGAGTGCTTGATCCTTGAAGCCCAGTATCGTTGAGTCACCGTGGCTGTCACCTGGTGATCTTTTGAACTTAACCCACTCTATGTTTTCCGATGTTATCTGGCACAGGGAATTGATGTGGGCAAAAAGCCGGAGAATGTTATTTCTGTTTAGGATGTCATGGGGGCCTTCCATGTGGTACCTGGGAGTTAGCAAGACCTCATAAAATGTGGGTGATTCCTCTGGATTTTTCGTTTGTGTGGGTCCCTCGTTACACTGGTTGCATGCTCTCAAGCTGTGGGGAGGGTTAATCGGTGATCGCCAGTGTTGTTCGATTTCCGCCCTGTTGTTGGTTCCCCTCCTGCTCGCTGTGCGTTTTTGCTCCAATGGCCATGATGTAATTTGTTCTGTGGTGCCTTTGGGATCCCCTTGTTCCAAAAGGTCGCTGGGCCTTAATTGTGTGGATGCGTCCTCCTTGCCCCTTCCAGCCCTGTTGGGTATCACCTGTGCGGCGATTGATGGTAGCCCTACTGGGTATGATGGTAGCTCTTGAGTCGTCTGGTTCTCCTGATCCTCTTGAACGGAGTCTTGTTGCGGCGCGCCGTCTCTTGCCTTTCTTTGTCCATTTCTTTTTCTATCAATGAACATTCATTCTTAGGCTTCCGTTTGAAATTAAAAATCGGATAGGATGGCAATGAGTTTCTTGTCTCATTAGCTCTATGACTATTCTGTATTATTGGCAGAATGGATCTGCGTTTCAATTTTGCTTTCTTCTGCTGTTTCTTCAGTTTTTTCTTCTCCCTTCGTGTTAAAGGGGCTTCTGTTCTAACTCCTGTTTCCCCTTCCATGGGCGCTTTTGGCCCTTCGATTCCCTTCGTGGCTGGACTTGCTGACATTTCTTTTACCTCCCTATTTGCCGGGGCGGCCAGAAACTCCGGGTTATTGGATTCATTTTCTCTGGTTTTGATTTCCAATTCCCACTTTTGGCTGTGTTCTCCATTGGTCGTCACTTTATGATTGCCCTCTGCTGTTGATTCAATCGTTTTTTTATTATTTGGTGATGTACCTCTGCTTTTGGTTAGGGCCACTATGTCCCCCAGTATTACGGGCAGTTCTGCCCACTTCTCTATTATCTCAGCACATGTGCTTGTGCGAGCTGTGATGGCCTGATTATGCTTGATGGTTGCCTCCAGTTTCTCCAACTTGCGGCCCTGATTCCCCAAGCATTGGGCTATTGTTTGAAGTAGGTCAACTTGGACCTCCATTTTAGTTGCCTGCCATATCAGGGCCTTGGCGATTGACTTTTGCGCTTCTCTGATGGTTATCAAATGGGGGGTGTCTTCTTGTTCAACTAGGTCCTTTTGGCCTGATGGTGAGAGCATTCTTGGTCGATCTATGGCATTGTTGGTTGCCTCAACCCCTCTGCCGATGAGCTTGGGGGTGAGGTCCAAGGTCCTTTCAATTGTTCGCTCTAGTTTTTGTAGGAATGAGTCGGTGAGATCTCCTGTCTCTGGCGACTCAAATTGCTGACGCTCATTTGCAGTGACCGTTATACTTGTTCCTAGAAAGGGTTGCTGGCTGGTGCAGTGCGCATATTTATCCTCGATCACTTCTGGCTTGACAGGCATTTCCTCCTCCTGGTGCCAGTGGATCAGGGCTTTCGTTGAAGGTGGGCTTTGTGTCTCTGCAGCTGGCCTCCTTGAGATCCCTACCGCTGCTATGTGCTGCTCTTGTTTATCTGCGATATCCCACCTTGAAGCGATGTCGCTGATCCATTCATTTTGTATTTTGCTGTGCACCACAGCATCCCCCACTTCGCATCCGCTTGAGGGGCCTCCCTGACCCCCTGGTTCCTGCACTTGTGCCCGATCCTGATCTCCTTCTTCGGGCCTCAAATAGCTTCCTCCTCCAGATGAGGGTTTGCAGATGGGTCGCTCATTTGTCCCTTGATCATGCCACGGTGAACGAGGATTACACTCTGTGGTCTCAGGGTGCTCTGCTGCCCCCCCCCACTGGCATTCCTGGCATTCCTGGCAGTGGCAGTGGTGAATTGCCCGGCGTCTGGAAATAGTGAGTAATGAGTCCTTGGTGGGGGGGTTGTGGTGGGGGGCTCACTGAGTGAGGTTCTTGTCTAGAGTGCTGGGCTGCGCTTCTTGTAACCCTTGTATAATTTTTGGGTTTATCTTCATCAGAGCCCGGCCTCCTTGGTTTAAACGAATTTTCCTTAGTCATTTTCCCAATTCCCACTTCCCAAGTTCTGGCAAAGCTCTGGCTCTGCCCTCCGCTTTCGCTTTCCGCTTTTGTCTTTTGGTGGTTTGGTGCCTGGAGCCGCAGTCCTTGACAAAAGTACCACTACACCACTACACTGCTTGTATTTCTATGCCATAAGCAGTGCCACTGATGTTTGTACTGTCCTTGGAATCTCGGCTCACTACTTGCAGCTTGCTGTGCGCTGTTCGCTGCTCTCTGATCTGCGCTCTGTTCTGATTCTTAAAATCCTAGTTTGTGTGGCAATTTGTGTAACTGCCGAGGTGATGCCCGGATTAGGCAGAGCATGCAACTGTGCGGAGCAGGGGAAGTGTAAGGCAGGAGTGGGGCACAAGTGGGGGCGCACTGCAGCACACAGGGAGTCTGCAGGCTGCACCAAACCAACTAGTTTTTATCACCCCCCCGCGGCCCCACCCGCTCTCTCCGCTCACCGCACACTTCTTTCCACGCTTCTGAGTGAGTCCTTGTGTGCTCTCTCCGGGTGCTCTCCGTTTTTCTCTCAGACCCCCCTGCTCTGCGGCCCTCTGCGTCCCACAACGGACCAACCGCAGATCACTACGGCAGGATTAGGTACAGCATTCGGCTCGTAGTTCTGCTGATGTCTGCAGGACTCCCTTTTTTCTCCTTGCGGTCAGCGGCGTGAGCTCCGCCGTCCGCTACCGTCCCGCTGCAGGTTCTTTTTCCTTTCCCTTTCACGCGCTCAGACGCTCTCCGCAAAACCTCAAGTGAGTTGTTTTCTCTACCTTTTCCCAAGGGGAGCTCTCCAAATCGTTCCCCAACAAACAGTCAACAGTCATGTCGGGCCTCACAGCTACCTGAAGAGTACCAGAGACTCGGTGGGAAGACATGGCTACCTCATAGGCTCTGAACCACTGACCAATGTCATCATTTTTGTAAACTCCTTTCACCACATCCTTGGGAATATACACTCTACTTTCTGTATGTACTGACGGTACACTGATACCGGTGGGAGAAGTAACTTCTAAACTTTTGGTTTTAAACTCCAACTCCCTCAAAACTTTTTCATGCTCAAACTGCATTTTCTTTTCCTCTATGTCTAACCTTCTATTTTCTAATTCCAGTTGCCTATTCACCTTGAACTTGGTCATCTCCATTTCATGCCTCATTGATCTCTCTCTCTGTCCTCCAACTCCTCTGGAGACAGACTTTTGTTAGAACCAATGCTACCTGCAGGGGAAGGTACTTTCCTTCGTCTTGGGCCCAATGGCTCTTCCTGTTGTACTTCTGCATGGTCATCCCCCTTCTCAATTTCATTGGTTTTCCTTGTTTCTACCCAGGCCCTCAGCGCCTTATAGAATTCTTCTTTCTTGGTGTACTCAACAGTGGAAACCTTACATTACTTCAGCTGCTTTACTTTGTAGCTTTCTAGCCTTTCTTCTTCCCATTCACACTCAATGGAGGCTATTGATTCTGTATCTGCCATGACAACTGAATCAGGCATCTTTCAAAAATAGAACAAAAATCCAAAATGGAATCTACCAAAAAGTATGTGGTAGCGTTATGGTCTGCATCATTAAGTAGTGTTCACCAGTCACTGTACATGAGTCACAAATGCAAATCCAAAACCCCTTCCGCTGACCAACAATGTTAGATTTGGGGGTCTCTAGTTGGCACAGGTAGGTACTTGTGACAAATAGGGACCCTCACCTCTAGTCAGGATAAGGGGATTACACTCCTAAAATAACCCCTGCTCACCCCCTTGGTAGCTTGGCACGAGCAGACAGGCTTTATCTCAGAGGCGTTGTGTTAAGCATTTGTGACCACATACAGTAACCCAGTAACAACACTACAAATGGACACCACACAAGGTTTTTATATCAAAAATAAGTATACTTTATATAGCGTTACCACAAGACCATAAACGGCAAAAATACATAATACTTGTTACTTTAAGATGGTAGATTACTCTTAGTTCAGTTCTTAGATGCAACACTTTGCGTCAATGTACCTTAGGTTGCATTGTGCTTCCACGAGAAGTAATGTCGAAGCGAGGGAAATGGGCCAAAGTTCAGGTGCAAAGAAATAAAGACATGAAGATCTTCCAGATGCGGTACGCTTCTCCGGGGATGCGAGAAGTTCTCGGTTCAATGCGTGGACTACAGCGGCGACACCCTGACAATGCGACGGCAGCAGCTTCAGCGGCAACACTCTTCTCCCACGATGCGTGAATCTTCCGCTCGATGCGACAACTACAGCGGCGACATCCACGATGCGACGGCAGCAGCTCCGACGGCGGCGCTCTTCTCAGGGATGCGAGGTGCTCTTCTTTGATGCGGTGCAGTCCAAAAGTTCCAGCAGCGACACCGTCCTTCGGAGTTGCGACGGCAGGCACAGCGACATGCTCTGACCTCGTTGCGAGATTCTTCTCTTGATGCGGGGCAATGCAACAGCTACAGCGGCGACACCCTCCTTCGGAGTTGCGACGGCAGCAGCAGCGCTGGAGACACACTTCCTTTTCGTTGCGGCACGCTTCTCTCCGATGCGGTGCAGTGCGACAGTTCCAGCGGCGACACCCTCCTTCGGAGTTGCGACAGCAGGCACAGTTACGACGACACGCTTCTTCTCGATGAGTCACGCTTCCAGCTCCTTGCGACACGCAGTTCCTTAGAAGGCCCAAAACAGCATCAGGTACTGCCAAAAGAACTCTGGGGAGCTGGAGGGGGGGGGGGGAGTGAAGTCTGTTGTCCCTGAGACTTTAGCAGGAGGCAATCTCTTTTCCAAGCCCTTGGAGATCCTTCACAAGTTGAAAGCAAAGCACACAAAGTTCCTTTCTCCTTCCTTTGGCAGTAAGGCAACCACTGCAGGTCAATCCCCCAAGCAGCACTTCAGCTTGGGAATAATCTCTCCTCAGTTTCTTCAGGTTCATCTCCTCAGTAAGGGTTTCTTCTTGTATTCCAAAAGTGATCTAATTTCATGGGATCAGGGTCTCAATATTTATAACCCAAAATCGTTTGTTCTCTGAGGGGAGAGGGGACTTTGCCCAGTCCAAACCAGTTCTGAAGCACTCTGTTTACCAGACTTCTCCTTTCCTTTCACAGTGCAGGGCAGGCACATCAGACGCCCCACAGGAGGTGGAGCCAGCATTGTTGAAGGCAAGTACAGTCCTGGAGCGTTTTGTTTACAGGACTCCTTCTCTTCTTTCAGTGTGCAGGGCAGAGACATCAGCCGCTCCCCAGGAGGTGGAGCCAGCATTGTGGAAGGCAGACACAGCCCTATTCAAGGTTCAGTTGCAACTCCTCCCTCCCATCTAGATGCAGATCTCTCTATTCACCACTGGGCTGACTCAGCCTGTCTCTTGGAATCCCCCAGTCCTGTCACTTGCAAAACCAGGCAAAGGAATACACAACCTAGCAGAGGCAGGTTTGAATGGTTAGACAAGAAAATACATACTTTTTAAAAGTGGTATTTGCAAACAAAGAATGTTAAAACCAACTTCACTAAAAGATGTATTTTATCATTCTGCGTTCAGGCATACTAAACTCGAATTTCTACCATGTTCTCTGAGACAGTTAGGATTATAAACATGTAATAATCTAACAGCCCATTCTGGCCTATGAAGAACAGTTAGCCTTGCAATAGTGAAAAACGAAATGGTTGTAATTCACTATTAGGACATGCTACACACACCAGGGCTTGTCCTACCTTATACTTACAATGCACCATGCCCTGGGGGCTACCATAGGGGTGACTGATATGAAGAAAAGGTAAGGTTTAGGGACTGGCAAGTGGGTGCACTTGCCCAGTCAGCATGACAGTATCAGACTGCACGCAGGCTCTGCAATGGCAGACCTTAGACACATTTTACAAGGCTGCTTCAGTGGGTGGCACAACCAGTGCTGCAAGCCCACCAGCAGCATTTGGATTTACACGCCCCGGGCACACTCAGTGCCCTAGACTAGGGTCTGATAAGTAAACCAAATAGCCAAACATGGAACCACTGATTGATATATCAATTTACAATAGGGAGCACTTGCACTGTGGCGCTGGATAGCAGTGGCACAGTGCCCAAAGCATCTAACACCAGCAAAAATACATGAGGCAACAGCAAAAATGGAAGGGAGACCCACGTGAATGGTGCCAGGTCTAACATATATATATACAGCCAACAGGTGAGCTCTACTAGCAGGGGGGGCGGAGCTTCCAGCCTATTAATGAAAAGGACGCAGGAAATGGACAATTCTTTGAAGCTGCTCGTGCAATGATGGGCGCTGAGGAAGGCTCCATGCCGAAATGCATTCGCCCGCCAGCATTGCTTTGTCTGCCTCAATAAAGCTGGTTCTTCTCTGAGTTCCCCTCTGGCCTCCGACCATTTCTTTGTGAATGGGTGTTTCTTCATTTATTTGCTCCAGCCAGAGGAGTATTCCGGATGGCCCTGCTGCACAAGTCAACCTGGACAACAACTGGCACACTATCGCTTTCGTAGCGATGTCATGGCTCGGGGTACCGAGAGGTCCAGTGTTCACCTCCCAGCTCAGAACGGCACCGTTGGAGCGAGGTAATTTACCTCCATTAGGACGCTATGCGTAATGGCTGTCCCTGCCGAATTGCTCACCTGAATTTCGAGGTAGCAGCGGACCGAGGGGACCCAAGGAGGAGCTGGTGGACTTGGGCAGATTCCAGCGCGCAACCTCATTACCTACCTGCATTATCTGGATGTGTCTCCTGTCATTCAAACAGCATTCCACATGCCGCCGACCCAGTTTCACTTAGTCCGTGCATTCTGGGAGTTGCAGTTCGGACAATTTACACGTCAGCCAACAGGTGAGCTCTACTAGCAGGGGGGCGGAGCTTCCAGCCTATTAATGAAAAGGACGCAGGAAATGGACAATTCTTTGAAGCTGCTGGTGCAATGATGGGCGCTGAGGAAGGCTCCATGCCGAAATGCATTCGCCCGCCAGCATTCCTTTGTCTGCCTCAATAAAGCTGGTTCTTCTCTGAGTTCCCCTCTGGCCTCCGACCATTTCTTTGTGGATGGGTGTTTCTTCATTTATTTGCTCCAGCCAGAGGAGTATTCTGGATGGCCCTGCTGCACAAGTCAACCTGGACAACAACTGGCACACTATCGCTTTCGTAGCAATGTCATGGCTCGGGGTATCGAGAGGTCCAGTGTTCACCTCCCAGCTCAGAACGGCACCAGTGGAGCGAGGTAATTTACCTCCATTAGGACGCTATGCGTAATGGCTGTCCCTGCCGAATTGCTCACCTGAATTTCGAGGTAGCAGCGGACCGAGGGGACCCAAGGAGGAGCTGGTGGACTTGGGCAGATTCCAGCGCACAACCTCATTACCTACCTGCATTATCTGGATGTGTCTCCTGTCATTCAAACAGCATTCCACATGCCGCCGACCCAGTTTCACTTAGTCCGTGCATTCTGGGAGTTGCAGTTTGGAGAATTTACACGACAGCCAACAGGTGAGCTCTACTAGCAGGGGGGCGGAGCTTCCAGCCTATTAATGAAAAGGACGCAGGAAATGGACAATTCTTTGAAGCTGCTGGTGCAATGATGGGCGCAGAGGAAGGCTCCATGCCGAAATGCATTCGCCCGCCAGCATTGCTTTGTCTGCCTCAATGAAGCTGGTTCTTCTCTGAGTTCCCCTCTGGCCTCCGACCATTTCTTTGTGGATGGGTGTTTCTTCATTTATTTTCTCCATCCAGAGGAGTATTCCGGATGGCCCTGCTGCACAAGTCAACCTGGACAACAACTGGCACACTATCGCTTTCGTAGCGATGTCATGGCTCGGGGTACCGAGAGGTCCAGTGTTCACCTCCCAGCTCAGAACGGCACCGGTGGAGCGAGGTAATTTACCTCCATTAGGATGCTATGCGTAATGGCTGTCCCTGCCGAATTGCTCACCTGAATTTCGAGGTAGCAGCGGACCGAGGGGAAACAAGGAGGAGCTGGTGGACTTATGCAGATTTCAGCGCGCAACCTCATTACCTACCTGCATTATCTGGATGTGTCTCTTGTCATTCAAACAGCATTCCACACGCCGCCGACCCAGTTTCACTTAGTCCGTGCATTCTGGGAGCTGCAGTTCGGACAATTTACACGACAGCCAACAGGTGAGCTCTACTAGCAGGGGGCGTAGCTTCCAGCCTATTAATGAAAAGGACGCAGGAAATGGACAATTCTTTGAAGCTGATCGTGCAATGATGGGCGCTGAGGAAGGCTCCATGCCGAAATGCATTGGCCCGCCAGCATTGCTTTGTCTGCCTCAATAAAGCTGGTTCTTCTCTGAGTTCCCTTCTGGCCTCCGTCCATTTCTTTGTGGATGGGTGTTTCTTCATTTATTTCTTCAGCCAGAGGAGTATTCCGGATGGCCCTGCTGCACAAGTCAACCTGGACAACAACTGGCACACTATCGCTTTCGTAGCGATGTCATGGCTCGGGGTACCGAGAGGTCCAGTGTTCACCTTCCAGCTCAGAACGGCACTGGTGAAGCGAGGTAATTTACCTCCATTAGGACGCTATGCGTAATGGCTGTCCCTGCCGAATTGCTCACCTGAATTTCGAGGTAGCAGCGGACCGAGGGGACACAAGGAGGAGCTGGTGGACTTGGGCAGATTCCAGCGCGCAACCTCATTACCTACCTGCATTATCTGGATGTGTCTCTTCTCATTCAAACAGCATTCCACACACCGCCGACCCAGTTTCACTTAGTCCGTGCATTCTGGGAGTTGCAGTTCGGACAATTCACACGACAGCCAACAGGTGAGCTCTACTAGCAGGGGGGCGGAGCTTCCAACCTATTAATGAAAAGGACGCAGGAAATGGACAATTCTTTGAAGCTGCTCGTGCAATGATGGGCGCTGAGGAAGGCTCCATGCCGAAATGCATTCGCCCGCCAGCATTGCTTTGTCTGCCTCAATAAAGCTGGTTCTTCTCTGAGTTCCCCTCTGGCCTCCAAACATTTCTTTGTGGATGGGTGTTTCTTCATATATATATATTGGCAACTTTTTCTCTTTTGTCCTGAGAGCGTGTATTAACTTTGGATGTTTGGTGACAATTAAATACCGGAGCAACTCCGACGGCGCGCACGCCACCTTTCTTGGGTCGTGGGGATCCAGAAGGAGTAACTATCGGTTGGATATATATATATATATATATATATTCCAACAACGATTTCCGAAGAAAACCAAAAAAGCCGCCACTCCAGTCACTCGTAGTTTTGTAGACAAAATTAATTTATTCTTAAATCCATTTCAGCGTTTTGACACAGCAAAACCAACGCGTTTCGGTAGCTCCTTCTACCTTGTTCACGGTTGCTAACCACTGTTTGCTGATTGTTATTTAAAAAAAGGAGATCCCTCCCACAACAATCACATGATTGACCTAGTTCCTGTCACCATGATAGGAATTCTGGGATTTGTAGTTCATATTATACATTTCCCCCACAGTTATTTACATTATACTTTTGGTTATTGACATTCATTTCATGCACAATAAATTCGTTTGGAGTGCTTATAGTTAATTTTACTATTTGTTTCCCTCACTCACAATGATAAATTTAAATGTGGGAGCTGTTTGAATCAATGTCCACACAAATAACATTTCCTTACCGCCCTCCAGTGGGCCTATGTGATAGTTTGTGTCCTATCAATGGTGCATGTCCATTATTTGATTGATTCTGATTGTGTAGGATATGGGATAAGCATTTAAGGAGTAAATTGAGAAGTTCATGTTTAGTCTGTTGTTATATGTGTATGTACAGTTCTTCCGACAGATTCAGTCCAAAAGGAGTCATTGTACGAAAGTTCAAAATGTGGCGCGACTCTTTTTGTCGCAACAGTTTTTCTCGATGGCCACCTCTTTCTGACAAAGACATTGTTTCCAGTCCCAAGAATTTCAGTAATTTCCAGTTGCCATTATGGTGTGTCTCCATGTGTTTGGCCACTGCGTTTCCTCTGTCTTTATTCTCTGTGGCCCGTACATGTTCCAATATGCGTTTTTTAATTCACAAATTGTGCTCCCTATATAGCGGAGCTGGCAAGGACATTCTATCATGTAGATGGTATATTGACTCTTGCATGTTATTAATTCTCTTATTTTCCACACTTTTTTGTTTGCCATTGTTATTTCTTTAGTTGGTTTAGCAATTTCACACACTTTGCAGTTGTAACATTTCGTGAATCCTGTTTTTTGTAACCACGTGTTTTTTTTCT
This sequence comes from Lissotriton helveticus, assembly GCF_964261635.1. NCBI lineage: Eukaryota > Metazoa > Chordata > Amphibia > Caudata > Salamandridae > Lissotriton > Lissotriton helveticus. Next base: position 554,737,721 of record NC_136063.1, read on the forward strand.
TTTTGGTAATGAAGTGGCTGTGCACAAGTTGATCTTTTAAGTTTTTTGCTCGCCTGTATGTTACCACTGGATGTTGCCCCATTTGTTGTCCTATTATTGGGTCTAGTTGCAGAATCCTTCAATTGTTTCTCAGTATTTGTGTTATCTTTTTCGATTCCTGACTGTAATCTAGGATTAATCTGATTGGTTCATCTGAATTTTTTAGTTCCTCTTTCGGTTTCAAACATTCCTGCCTTTGTTTCTGGTTCGCTCTCTCCCAGCACTTGTCAATCAATTTTTTACCATATTTTCTTTTCTGAAAACGTTTGATGGTTGCTGCACTGTGCTTTTCCCATTCTTCTTTCTCACTGCAGATACGTTTTATCCGGAGGAATTCTCCGTATGGAATGCTTGTGATTAAAGCAGGTTGGTGGAAGCTGGTAGCTTCCAAAGTAGCATTTGTTGCTGTGACCTTTCGGTGTAAAGTTGTTTCTACCCGATTATTCTTCACATACACCTCTGTATCTAGGAAAGTTATTCTATCTTTGCAGATCTCTCTATTCACCACTGGGCTGACTCAGCCTGTCTCTTGGTATCCCCCAGCCCAGTCACTTGCAAAACCAGGCAAAGGAATACACAACCTAGCAGAGGCAGGTTTGAATGGTTGGACAAGAAAATACCTACTTTTTAAAAGTGGTATTTGCAAACAAAGAATGTTAAAACCAACTTCACTAAAAGATGTATTTTATCATTCTGCGTTAAGGCATACTAAACTCGAATTTCTACCATGTTCTCTGAGACAGTTAGAATTATAAACATGTAATAATCTAACAGCCCATTCTGGCCTATGAAGAACAGTTAGCCTTGCAATAGTGAAAAACGAAATGGTTGTAATTCACTATTAGGACATGCTACACACACCAGGGCTTGTCCTACCTTATACTTACAATGCACCATGCCCTGGGGCCTACCATAGGGGTGACTGATATGAAGAAAAGGTAAGGTTTAGGGACTGGCAAGTGGGTGCACTTGCCCAGTCAGCATGACAGTATCAGACTGCACGCAGGCTCTGCAATGGCAGACCTTAGACACATTTTACAAGGCTGCTTCAGTGGGTGGCACAACCAGTGCTGCAAGCCCACCAGCAGCATTTGGATTTACACGCCCCGGGCACACTCAGTGCCCTAGACTAGGGTCTGATAAGTAAACCAAATAGCCAAACATGGAACCACTGATTGATATATCAATTTACAATAGGGAGCACTTGCACTGTGGCGCTGGATAGCAGTGGCACAGTGCCCAAAGCATCTAACACCAGCAAAAATACATGAGGCAACAGCAAAAATGGAAGGGAGACCCACGTGAATGGTGCCAGGTCTAACATATATATACAGCCAACAGGTGAGCTCTACTAGCAGGGGGGGCGGAGCTTCCAGCCTATTAATGAAAAGGACGCAGGAAACGGACAATTCTTTGAAGCTGCTCGTGCAATGGTGGGCGCTGAGGAAGGCTCCATGCCGAAATGCATTCGCCCGCCAGCATTGCTTTGTCTGCCTCAATAAAGCTGGTTCTTCTCTGAGTTCCCCTCTGGCCTCCGACCATTTCTTTGTGGATGGGTGTTTCTTCATTTATTTGCTCCAGCCAGAGGAGTATTCCGGATGGCCCTGCTGCACAAGTCAACCTGGACAACAACTGGCACACTATCGCTTTCGTAGCGATGTCATGGCTCGGGGTACCGAGAGGTCCAGTGTTCACCTCCCAGCTCAGAACGGCACCGTTGGAGCGAGGTAATTTACCTCCATTAGGACGCTATGCGTAATTGCTGTTCCTGCCGAATTGCTCACCTGAATTTCGAGGTAGCAGCGGACCGAGGGGACCCAAGGAGGAGCTGGTGGACTTGGGCAGATTCCAGCGCGCACCCTCATTACCTACCTGCATTATCTGGATGTGTCTCCTGTCATTCAAAGAGCATTCCACACGCCGCCGACCCAGTTTCACTTAGTCCGTGCATTCTGGGAGTTGCAGTTCGGACAATTTACACGGCAGCCAACAGGTGAGCTCTACTAGCAGGGGGGCGGAGCTTCCAGCCTATTAATGAAAAGGACGCAGGAAATGGACAATTCTTTAAAGCTGCTCGTGCAATGATGGGCGCTGAGGAAGGCTCCATGCCGAAATGCATTCGCCCGCCAGCATTGCTTTGTCTGCCTCAATAAAGCTGGTTCTTCTCTGAGTTCCCCTCTGGCCTCCGACCATTTCTTTGTGGATGGGTGTTTCTTCATTTATTTGCTCCAGCCACAGGAGTATTCTGGATGTCCCTGCTGCACAAGTCAACCTGGACAACAACTGGCACACTATCGCTTTCGTAGCGATGTCATGGCTCGGGGTATCGAGAGGTCCAGTGTTCACCTCCCAGCTCAGAACGGCACCGGTGGAGCGGGGTAATTTACCTCCATTAGGACGCTATGCGTAATGGCTGTCCCTGCCGAATTGCTCACCTGAATTTCGAGATAGCAGCGGACCGAGGGGACACAAGGAGGAGCTGGTGGACTTGGGCAGATTCCAGCGCACAACCTCATTACCTACCTGCATTATCTGGATGTGTCTCCTGTCATTCAAACAGCATTCCACACGCCGCCGACCCAGTTTCACTTAGTCCGTGCATTCTGGGAGTTGCAGTTTGGAGAATTTACACGACAGCCAACAGGTGAGCTCTACTAGCAGGGGGGCGGAGCTTCCAGCCTATTAATGAAAAGGACGCAGGAAATGGACAATTCTTTGAAGTTGCTCGTGCAATGATGGGCGCAGAGGAAGGCTCCATGCCGAAATGCATTCGCCCGCCAGCATTGCTTTGTCTGCCTCAATGAAGCTGGTTCTTCTCTGAGTTCCCCTCTGGCCTTCGACCATTTCTTTGTGGATGGGTGTTTCTTCATTTATTTTCTCCATCCAGAGGAGTATTCCGGATGGCCCTGCTGCACAAGTCAACCTGGACAACAACTGGCACACTATCGCTTTCGTAGCGATGTCATGGCTCGGGGTACCGAGAGGTCCAGTGTTCACCTCCCAGCTCAGAACGGCACCGGTGGAGCGAGGTAATTTACCTCCATTAGGACGCTATGCGTAATGGCTGTCCCTGCCGAATTGCTCACCTGAATTTCGAGGTAGCAGCGGACCGAGGGGAAACAAGGAGGAGCTGGTGGACTTATGCAGATTCCAGCGCGCAACCTCATTACCTACCTGCATTATCTGGATGTGTCTCTTGTCATTCAAACAGCATTCCACACGCCGCCGACCCAGTTTCACTTAGTCCGTGCATTCTGGGAGCTGCAGTTCGGACAATTTACACGACAGCCAACAGGTGAGCTCTACTAGCAGGGGGGCGTAGCTTCCAGCCTATTAATGAAAAGGACGCAGGAAATGGACAATTCTTTGAAGCTGCTCGTGCAATGATGGGCGCTGAGGAAGGCTCCATGCCGAAATGCATTTGCCCGCCAGCATTGCTTTGTCTGCCTCAATAAAGCTGGTTCTTCTCTGAGTTCCCCTCTGGCCTCCGTCCATTTCTTTGTGGATGGGTGTTTCTTCATTTATTTTCTTCAGCCAGAGGAGTATTCCGGATGGCCCTGCTGCACAAGTCAACCTGGACAACAACTGGCACACTATCGCTTTCGTAGCGATGTCATGGCTCGGGGTACCGAGAGGTCCAGTGTTCACCTTCCAGCTCAGAACGGCACCGGTGGAACGAGGTAATTTACCTCCATTAGGACGCTATGCGTAATGGCTGTCCCTGCCGAATTGCTCACCTGAATTTCGAGGTAGCAGCGGACCGAGGGGACACAAGGAGGAGCTGGTGGACTTGGACAGATTCCAGCGCGCAACCTCATTACCTACCTGCATTATCTGGATGTGTCTCTTCTCATTCAAACAGCATTCCACACACCGCCGACCCAGTTTCACTTAGTCCGTGCATTCTGGGAGTTACAGTTCGGACAATTCACACGACAGCCAACAGGTGAGCTCTACTAGCAGGGGGGCGGAGCTTCCAGCCTATTAATGAAAGGGACGCAGGAAATGGACAATTCTTTGAAGCTGCTCGTGCAATGATGGGCGCTGAGGAAGGCTCCATGCCGAAATGCATTCGCCCGCCAGCATTGCTTTGTCTGCCTCAATAAAGCTGGTTCTTCTCTGAGTTCCCCTCTGGCCTCCGACCATTTCTTTGTGGATGGGTGTTTCTTCATATATATATATTGGCAACTTTTGTCCTGAGAGCGTGTATTAACTTTGGATGTTTGGTGACAATTAAATACCGGAGCAACTCCGCCGGCGCGCATGCCACCTTTCTTGGGTCGTGGGGATCCAGAAGGAGTAACTATCGGTTGGATATATATATATATATATATATATATATATATATATATATATATATATATATATATATATATATATATATATATATATATATTCCAACAACGATTTCCGAAGAAAACCAACAAAGTCGCCACTCCAGTCACTCGTAGTTTTGTAGACAAAATTAATTTATTCTTAAATCCATTTCAGCGTTTTGACACAGCAAAACCAACGCGTTTCGGTAGCTCCTTCTACCTTGTTCACGGTTGCTAACCACTGTTTGCTGATTGTTATTTAAAAAAAGGAGATCCCTCCCACAACAATCACATGATTGACCTAGTTCCTGTCACCATGATAAGAATTCTGGGATTTGTAGTTCATATTATACATTTCCCCCACAGTTATTTACATGATACTTTTGGTTATTGACATTCATTTCATGCACAATAAATTCGTTTGGAGTGCTTATAGTTAATTTTACTATTTGTTTCCCTCACTCACAATGATACATTTAAATGTGGGAGCTGTTTGAATCAATGTCCACACAAATAACATTTCCTTACTGCCCTCCAGTGGGCCTACGTGATAGTTTGTGTCCTATCAATGGTGCATGTCCATTATTTGATTGATTCTGATTGTGTAGGATATGGGATAAGCATTTAAGGAGTAAATTGAGAAGTTCATGTTTCGTCTGTTGTTATATGTGTATGTACAGTTCTTCCGACAGATTCAGTCCAAAAGGAGTCATTGTACGAAAGTTCAAAATGTGGCGCGACTCTTTTTGTCGCAACAGTTTTTCTCGATGGCCACCTCTTTCTGACAAAGACATTGTTTCCAGTCCCAAGAATTTCAGTAATTTCCAGTTGCCATTATGGTGTGCCTCCATGTGTTTGGCCACTGCGTTTCCTCTTTCTTTATTCTCTGTGGCCCGTACATGTTCCAATATGCGTTTTTTAATTCACAAATTGTGCTCCCTATATAGCGGAGCTGGCAAGGACATTCTATCATGTAGATGGTATATTGACTCTTGCATGTTATTAATTCTCTTATTTTCCACACTTTTTTGTTTGCCATTGTTATTTCTTTAGTTGGTTTAGCAATTTCACACACTTTGCAGTTGTAACATTTCGTGAATCCTGTTTTTTGTAACCACATGTTTTTTTTCTTTTTGGTAATGAAGTGGCTGTGCACAAGTTGATCTTTTAAGTTTTTTGCCCGCCTGTATGTTACCACTGGATGTTGCCCCATTTGTTGTCCTATTATTGGGTCTAGTTGCAGAATCCTTCAATTGTTTCTCAGTATTTGTGTTATCTTTTTCGATTCCTGACTGTAATCTAGGATTAATCTGATTGGTTCATCTGAATTTTTTTGTTCCTCTTTCGGTTTCAAACATTCCTGCCTTTGTTTCTGGTTCGCTCTCTCCCAGCACTTGTCAATCAATTTTTTACCATATTTTCTTTTCTGAAAACGTTTGATGGTTGCTGCACTGTGCTTTTCCCATTCTTCTTTCTCACTGCAGATACGTTTTATCCGGAGGAATTCTCCGTATGGAATGCTTGTGATTAAAGCAGGTTGGTGGAAGCTGGTAGCTTCCAAAGTAGCAAACGTGAATTTTAAACCTGAGTGCTCTTGTTTAAGATATCAAAGTATTGCTGGAATTCTCTTTCAATTCCCTTCCATACAATGAATAGATCGTCTATAAATCTTTTCCAGGGGACTATGTGTTGGGTGAAGGTTGAATTCTCTCTGCTCCGTGCCACCTCCTCCTCCCACCAGCCCATCGCTATGCAAGCGTAGCTTGGGCTGAAGGAAAAGCCCATAGCAGCTCCATTTCGTTGACGGTTTGTGAAAAGCAAAGACAGAATAACTTTCCTAGATACAGAGGTGTATGTGAAGAATAATCGGGTAGAAACAACTTTACACCGAAAGGTCACAGCAACAAATGCTACTTTGGAAGCTACCAGCTTCCACCAACCTGCTTTAATCACGAGCATCCCATACGGAGAATTCCTCCGGATAAAACGTATCTGCAGTGAGAAAGAAGAATGGGAAAAGCACAGTGCAGCAGCCATCAAACGTTTTCAGAAAAGAAAATATGATAAAAAATTGATTGACAAGTGCTGGGAGAGAGCGAACGAGAAACAAAGGCAGGAATGTTTGAAACCCAAAGAGGAACAAAAAAATTCAGATGAACCAATCAGATTAATCCTGGATTACAGTCAGGAATCGAAAAAGATAACACAAATACTGAGAAAAAATTGGAGGATTCTGCAACTAGACCCAATAATAGGACAACAAATGGGGCAACATCCAGTGGTAACTTACAGGCGAGCAAAAAACGTAAAAGATCAACTTGTGCACAGCCACTTTATTACCAAAAAGAAAAAAACCACGTGGTTACAAAAAACAGGATTCACGAAATGTTATAACTGCAAAGTGTGTGAAAGTGCTAAACCAACTAAAGAAATAACAATGGCAAACAAAAAAGTGTGGAAAATAAGAGAATTAATAACATGCAAGAGTCAATATACCATCTACATGATAGAATGTCCTTGCCAGCTCCGCTATATAGGGAGCACAATTTGTGAATTAAAAAAACGCATATTGGAACATGTACGGGCCACAGTGAATAAAGACAGCGGAAACGCAGTGGCCAAACACATGAGACACACCATAATGGCAACTGGAAATTACTGAAATTCTTGGGACTGGAAACAATGTCTTTGTCAGAAAGAGGTGGCCATCGAGGAAAAATGTTGCGACAAAAAGAGTCGCGCCACATTTTGAACTTTCGTACAATGACTCCTTTTGGACTGAATCAGTCGGAAGAACTGTACATACAAATATAACAACAGACTAAACATGAACTTCTCAATTTACTCCTTAAATGCTTATCCCATATCCTACACAATCAGAATCAATCAAATAATGGACATGCACCATTGATAGTACACAAACGATCATGTAGGCCCACTGGAGGGCGGTAAGGAAATGTTATTTTTGTGGACATTGATTCAAACAGCTCCCACATTTAAATTTATCATTGTGAGTGAGGGAAACAAATAGTAAAATTAACTATAATCACTCCAAACGAATTTATTGTGCATGAAATGAATGTCAATAACCAAAAGTATAATGTAAATAACTGTGGGGGAAATGTATAATATGAACTACAAATCCCAGAATTCCTATCATGGTGACAGGAACTAGGTCAATCATGTGATTGTCGTGGGAGGGATCTCCTTTTTTTAAAATTACAATCAGCAAACAGTGGTTAGCAACCGTGAACAAGGTAGAAGGAGCTAACGAAACGCGTTGGTTTTGCTGTGTCAAAAGGCTGAAATGGATTTAAGAATAAATTAATTTTGTCTACAAAACTACGAGTGACTGGAGTGGCGGCTTTGTTGGTTTTCTTTGGAAATCGTTGTTGGAATAGGAAGCGGTTTGGTTCAACCGCAGAAAGCCACGCACCCACTGAGAAGCGCTAGATACGGGAAGCCCTGGAACCAACTCGTTGCATATATATATATATATATATATATATATATATATATATATATATATATATATATATATATATATATATATATCACAGTTCTCTTCCGTACATACGTTATAGGATGCCTCCTTAAAAATGGACCCAAGAATGGTGCAAAGACAATGTTTTTATTCCTCACCAGTCGCCATAACGCGTTTCAGCTCGCTTGAGCCTTGATCACATGACAATGGTAAGTGAAAAAAGTGCAATATTTAAAGTAAAAGTGCCCACTACAGCTTACATCACGTGTTGTCGCTTCTATGTGTATATATATATATATATATATTTTGCACTAAAAGAGGTTACAGGGACTTTATAGTTAGGCTCAGATTTTTCCCATACAAAACCAGTGAATTTCAGCAGCTGAGCTAATTATAACTTGTGCCCCTGCAATGCACTGTTTATGACCTCAAATATTACATCACTCATGACATGGTCAGTGACATCACTGATGACATTTCAAATTACATAAATGATGACATCATCTGGTGACTGGGACTGTTTTTTAAAAGTGTATGAGTGTGAAATATATATACCAAGGTGTATAGGTGAATCAGTGGGTGTATGAGTGCCTGTATCGATGATTCAGTGGGTGCATGACTGTCTGTATAAGTGAGTGATGGTCTCAGTGAATATATGGGTGAGTGACTCGTTGTGTGTATTTCTGTATCAGTGTGTCAGTGCATGTCTAAGTGGCTACATAGGTGTGTGAGTGGGTATATAAAAGGCTGAGTTGGTGAGTGATTGGTTGAGTACCTGTATGGTGTTCTGAGTGTCTGTGTGGGTGAGTGAGAAGGTGTGTGACTGCCTGTATGAGTGAGTAAATGGATGTTTCAGTGGTATATGGGTTAGTAACTGGGTATGTGAAAGGCAGAATAGGTGAGTGATGGGGTATATGAGTGACTGCAGGGGTGAATGAGTGAATGTGAGAGTGGCTGTATGGCTGAGTGTGTGCTTATGTCAGTGACTGTATAAGTGAGTGAGTATGCGTTAGTATATGTATTAATAAGTGAGTGTGTGTGTGTGTGTATCTGTATGGGTGAGTAGGTGGCTGTGTGATTGACTGTATGAGTGGGAGATAGAGCCCCAGAGACCCAAAATTGGCTTGGCGAGGGGGCTGCATTCCCCTGTTTTACTTCATGGCTGGGACCCTGTGGATGGGGTCTCCGGGGCCAAGATAGGCCTATAGAGGGCACAGCGTGCACCCCACTCCCCAATATATTTATATAATGAATCTTCCCCCAGATGAGGCCCAATCGAGGGATTAGTAAAAGCAAGCGCGGAAAACACACTTTTTTGTAATGTTCGCGCAGATTCTCTGCAGATCAGTGTGAAAAATGGGAAAAAAACTGTTGTGGCACTTGACGTTGTCCCCATGGGACCCCACCATGAGGCCTAGGAGTCTGGGTATTCCTACTCTGCCTCCTTGTCTTTTTCTAATGTTTTTTCTTGGGGTTAAGCTGAGCCTGAGTCCCAAGTTGACTGCCACTACTCCTGGTTGAATTAGTGACAGTCAATCAGATCTCATTTTGCGACCTGACAGATTTGCAGACCCTTTGCATCTCTGGAGATACATAAATCTTTCTTTTTTAATAACTCCAAAACTACTGAATGAATTTACACCAAATCACACAAGAAAACTTTCCGGACCAAGATCTAGCTTTTTTCATACGAAATTTGATGAAATTCCGTTCAGCTGTTCCGACAGTAGTCGTGTCTAAAATCTTTATGGGAAATTGCATGAGGAAAACACGTTTGGAATCCCCCCTTTTCTCATATATATATATATATGATAGGGTGACGTTGGTGAAAATAGAAAATCCAGAAGACCATAATACATACTATTTGAAAAATAAAAATGATTAAATCTGACTTACCAGAAGCACTAGCAGGAATGGGTATGGGCACCAAGGTTGTGTCTGTCTCATGGGCCATGGTAAGTGGTATCACAGCAGGATACGACTAATACAAGATGTCCTTTTCATCCTTTTCCGCATCCTCAGATTCTTTCATAGCCATGTCCCTCCATTGTGAGAAAAAAATATTATAACTGTGAATGGCTGACTACTAGGTTTGTAAAATGTCATGTAAACTTTTGTTCTTTAATAAATAACATTAGTGTGGTATTGTTTTTGAAACTTTTATGAATTGTTACATGTATCTAAATATGTGAAATATTTCTTTGTCTAGTGCTAAGGCTCAAGGCTCCTGAGAAGGAGAGCAGAGGAGACCACCATTGTGAGGAGGAAGAAGGAGTGGTAACTGGGACAAGTGGTAAGTCACTTTCCTTTCTCAATAACAACTATTCCATTTGTTAAGGCATTCTTTCATTTCTTACAAGCCTAGTTAACAATCTTTTATAAATTATCCAGCCTTCAATGTTCCTATCTCATCCTCTCTGGAATTAGTCCCAGTGCCCATTCACTTGCCATTAATCCCATTCCTTCTAGCCCAGTCAGCCAAATATTGCGAACCAATCTCTGTACATTTGATATTTATTCCACATTCTTTGTCTAAGTGACTACTTTTCATGGCTTGCATTACTATTCCATTTTTGTCTTCCATTAACCCTTCGACTAACCCTACTAGTACACGATGAATCTGTCACTCAGAAAGTTCATATCCACACCTTTACCTAGCCTAAGTCCTGTAATGTACCTTACCTTCCCCTTAAAATTACTTCATTGCCAAGGAAAAGGTTTTTGTGAACATTATTTGAGGTGTAGGGTGGGGAACTCAGGGAACAGGACGAGAGCAGTGCCATTGGGCTTTATGATGACATGCACTTAACTGTCCCAAAAACACATACTGATCTGGCAGGGTTGCTTTATTAATGTTACACATATACAGTAAGGTAAATTGTGATCCATTAATTTAATGTGCCATTTGAGTGGCAATACATAATTCATTTATTAAAACTAACAAACATTAAGTGTGCTGTGCAAGTGTCACCCCTTGAAATCAACTTTTCATCATGTTTATAAAAAGAACACATCTATTTTTGATTAAGTTAGTGGTTATGGTCAAGGGTTAATTCATACCTTGCACTGCTACTTCATTACATGAATTATGTATGGAAAGAATTGTGGCCCTTTGACCAATAATCACATTGAAAATATTCCAGTGGTCCTACAAGACCAGCAATGTTCTGCTAGTGTACAACTGTATATAATCAAGTATTTATGTTGAGTGCTACAATTAATGTTTTCTTTGGATCATAAACATACTCTTGCCGGAGGATCTTCCACAGAGGCTCACTCCCGGTGGGAGAGGGCTGTTTAGTTGCGCTTCCACAAAATGGAGAAACTGTTGTGGAGTACTAATGGCTGGTGTTCCTGGAGAAGGAGGAAGAAGTGGCAGCACTGGAGGATAAGGAAGGGGCAGCAGCCCCCATTGCCTCAGGTTGCCAGGTCGAGGGACCAGGGAAATGTTATTGCAGCCTCTTCAGGCAGTGAGGTTCCCAGCCCCACCTTCTATGAATCACCACTCCCACCATCTAATTATGACCTCCTCCATAAAATTGTTTAAGACTTGGAGGAACTGAAGAAGGGCTAGCATGCAATTCAAAGAGAATGAAGGCAGTGTAGGCCCATTTTATAATAGAGAGAGAGTTGGACTGTTGTGGGAGATAAGGGTAGGAACAGTTGGGGACAGTGTTGTTTAGTTGGACTGTTAGGAGTTTTAGGGTGCTGTTTTTAAGGGCAAGGAGTGGGCATGTGGTGGGAGAAGAGGGTGGTAAGGACAATAAAACAATCAATCAAGTCGCCTTTATATAGCACTGCTTGGTAATCATGAGGGTCCCCAGGTGCTTCCTGCAGGTCTCAGTTGAAGAGCCAGGTCTTGAGTTCCTTCCTGAAGCCGGTCAGCGAGGGTGTAGTGTGAAGGTGGAGGGGAGGGTGTTCTAGGCTTTGGTGGTGAGGTGGGAGAAGGACCGTCCTCTGGTGCGTCTGCAAGGTATGCGAGGGATCGTTGCGAGGGCAAGGTGTGCAGAACGGAGATTCCTGGTTGGTCAGTGGAAGTGCAGGTGGTGGTTTATGTTGGCAGGTCCTTGGTCATGCAGGACTTTGTAGGCGTCTCATCAAGTTTATCTCCCAGTGATATATTCAACTGGGTGTTGTCTGCATAAGAGGCGAGTTTGAAATCCTATTTCCTCACAATTTTTACTAGTGGAGAAACATAGATATTAAAAAGAGTGGGGCTCAAAGAGGAGCCTTACGGACTCCACAGATGGATGTGAAGGAGCGGGATCTGCAAGTCCCCAACAGGACTATCTGTGTCATCCAAAAAAGAGCTCAACCACTGAAGTGCATGTAAATGTAGGCCAAATTTGTGGAGTTTGTTATTCAGCAAACTATGGGAGACAGTATTAAAAGCGCTGCCCACAGGTCAAGTAAGATCAGAGTCGCAGCCTTGCCCTGATCAATTAATCATTCAATAAATCAATCAGGTACTTGTATAATGCGTACCCGTGAGCGCTGGGCTGTGGGATTCAGTCAAAAAACAAGGTCTTGAGTTTCTTTCTGAAGTAGGGCAGAGTGAGTGATGTTCAGAGGTGGAGGGGGAGGGCGTTCCAGGACTTTGCGGTGAGGTGGGGGAAGGAGCGTCCTCCTGAGCGGCAGATGCAGAGGGTCTGCCTAAGCGCAAGGTTTCTGGATGGTTGGTGGAAGTTCAGGTGGTGGTTCATGTATGCAGGTACCTGGTTGTGGAGGGCTTTGTAGAAGTGGGTCAGTAGCTTGAACCGGCATCTCTTGTGAACCGGGAGTCAGTGTAGGTCTTTCAGGTGCTGGGTGATGTGGGTTCTGTTTGGCAGGTTGAGGAGCAGTCTGGGTGCTACGTTCTGGAGTGACTGGAGTCTTTGCATTAGTTCTGTAATGGTGCCTGCATAGAGTGTGTTGCCATAGTCCAGTTGGCTCGTGATGAAGGCCGGCGTTATCATCTGCCTGGTAGGATGCCACTTGATGATCAAACAGAGCATGCAGAGCGTCCAGAAGCAGGCTGAGCAGACGGCGTTGATTTGCCATTTCATGGATAGTACACTGTCGAGGATGATGCCGAGGTTGTGGGCGTGGTCTTTTGGTGTGGCGGTAGATTCAAGTTCTGAAGAAGAGTGGGGGGGACAAGTGTAAACAGAAGGAGCTCTTAAAAGGGCCCCAATCTAGTTCCCAGAGTAAAGATTCCCATCGCCTAGGTGTTAAGTAGCCATGGAACTCTGCAGGGAACCCTGCAGAGGGGGGGTCCCCACAAGTGTCCCACAAGTGTTATGACTGTGGCCAGGAGGATCACATGAGGAGGAAACCCAAGTGTCCCAAGTGGGCACCGGCACTCACAGGTGCACAGTCACATGGGTTGGTCAGTGTAGCACTTGGGGAATAGCTGGTTCCAAGTTAAGGGAGGGAGCCAGCTAAGAGGACCCTTGTCTCACTAGAGGACAGTGAGATGATCCAAGACACCTCTTTGACTGAAAACACTAAGAAATACAGGCAGTGGGAGACCATCAATGAGTGGAGTGTGGAAGCTTTGGGAGTCACTGGAGCCAGTGTGACATCTGTCAGCTGGTGTCTGAGGAGCAGGTGATCCCCAATGCACTTCGCCAAGTAGTTACTGCAGATGCAGACAAATCAGTATGCCTGTGTAAGGTGGAGCAGGTTCCCTTTGAATGGGGGGGAGTCTCAGGTTTCATGAAGGTAGCTGTGAGTTCAACCATGCCTGTTGACTGTCTGTAAGGGAACGACCTGAAGGATTCCTCTTTGAAGGAGTTGGAACGCAGGTTACACTTGGAGATGGTGGGTCTGCCTGAGTGGGCGTGTGTGACCACTCGGTCAATGGCAGGCAGTAAGGGTGATCAAGAGGACTTGGAGCCTGAAAGAGTAACCTAGGTGCTCCAGATTTCCCCATGTTTAGAGAAGAGGCAGTTTCCACTGTCTGAGAGGAGGCAGACCTTGAGGGGAATGCCCCGGAACCTACAGGGTAACAAGTGGCTGAATTGAGGGACTTAACTGAGCTGACCCATTGGCAGCCAGAAGGGGGTCCTACCAGGGAAGAGTTCTGCATGGAGCAGCAGGAGTGCCCTTCTCTTGCTGGTTTGCAGCAGCAGGCTGCAGACCAGGCAGCTTGTGATCAGTCTGATCAGTCTGGATCACATTGGAGCTACTGGGAGAATGGTCTCCTCCATAGTGAGCCCACGGTTCCTGAAGCAGGGACAGCATGTGTGGAAGTGGTACCCAAGGGGTTCAAAACCTTCCTACTGGAGCTGCCTCATAGTGTGCCTTTGGCAGGACATTTGGGGAAGGACAAAACCTTTCAGAGGATTGTCACCCACTTTTACTGGCCCCAAGCGCAAAGGCACTCTGATGCGCATTGTAGTTTCTTGCCAAACTGGCCAGGCAAGAGGTAAGAGTGGGAAGAGGTTTAAGGCGCCTCTCCAACCTTTCCTTTTTGTCAGCACCCCTTTTTGTGGGGTCCCTTGACCCCAAGACAGCCCTAGGCAACATGTACATCCTGGTCTTGGTAAACCATACCACCCGATACCCGGAAGCTATCCCTCTCAGAACAATGACAGTGCCCATGGCGGGCCGGGCATTGACGGGGATCTCTACCCATGTGGGTTTCCCCAAAAAGTGGTATCTGACCAGGATAACAACTTCAGATTGCAAGTGTAGGACGTCTCTGTGGTAGGAGTGTAGTGTAACCTATAAGTTCACCACCCCTTACCATCCCCAACGTAATAGTTTGGCTGAGATATTTAAGTGAACCTTGAAATGCATGATTAAGGGTCTTGAAAAACCCATGTATTTAGCTACACGCTGACTTTCAGTAACCAGACTGCGCGCTTCAGGAAACTTGCTTAGGCGAACATGGAAGCAAGCCAGAAGGCGATAAAAAGTTGGTTTGACTAGAAAGCCACTCTGGTAGAGTTTCAGCCTGGCAAGAAGGTGGGGGTCATGGACACAGTAGAGCCTTGTGCTCTTCAGGACAAGTGGACTGGGCCTTTTGAGGTAGTGGAGTGCAAGAGTGATGTCAGCTGTCTAGCGAAATTGCAGACTCTCAGGAACCCTTTGAGGGTCCTGCATGTAAATAGCCTCAAACCTTACATTGAGGGGTCTGAAGTGAGCATGCTACTGGCAGCAGATTATGGAATGGAAGAGAAAAGTGAGCCTCTTCCTGACCTCCTCACTGCCCAGGAGCACAATGGGTCTATGGGGTGGGAACCTCTCCCCAACACGGAGCCCAGAGCAGCAGAGGGACTGTCGCCAGTTGCTGTGACAGTTTGCCTCACTGTTCTACTTGACCACAGGAGTCACTCAACGGTGTACCCACATTGTGGATACCGGGGACAGTCCACCTGTAAAGCACATGATTTACAGGCTGACTGACAAGGTCAAAGCCAGCATCAAGGAAAAGGTTTCCAAGATGCTGGTGTTAGGGGTGATAGAGCCCTCCAGCAGTCCTTGGGCCAGGCCAGCGGTCATGGTCCCAAAGGCTCCTTCACCCTTGTGCCACACCTGAACTTCGGTTTTGTATTAACTACTGTGAGCTCAATGCCATCACCAAGACATATGCGCACCCAATCCCCAGAGCTGATGAGCTCATAGATCTATTGGGAACTGCCAAGTTCCTCAGCTTGTTTGATTTAATGTCTGGGTACAGGCAGATTGCCTTGACTGATGGGGCCAAAGAGAGGTCTGCGCTCTCAATGCTAGAGGGGCACTACCAGTTTTGGTGGATGCCCTTTGGGTTGAAGAATGCCTCTGCCACCATGCAGAGGTTGGTTAACCAGGTATTGGCTGGACTGGAGGATTTCAGTGCCACCTACCCGGATGACATTGCAGTATTTAGCTCCAGCTGGTAAGATCAGTTGCAACACCTTTAGGAAGTGTTGGAAGCTCTACATAAGGAAGGCCTCACGATCAAGACCAGTAATTGCCAGATTGGGCAGGGGTCTGTGGTGTACTTAGAGCACCTGATAGGATGCAGCTAGGTGGCACCCCTACAACCTAAGATTGACATCAATCTGGCTTGGGAACCCCACCAAGACCTAGACAGAGGTAAGAGCCTTTTTAGGTCTCACAAGCTATTACAAAGGTTTGTCAAGGGCAATAGTGCCATTGTTGCCCCCTTATCTGAGCTGACTTCATGGAAAAGCAGCCGAGAAAAGTGATCTGGACTGATGCCTGCCAGACTGCTTTTCAAACTCTGAAAGCTGTCCTGTGCACAACGCCTGTGCTCAAGGCACTCAACTTCTCCCAATAAACCATGGTACAGATCGATGCTTCAGAGCATGGTGTGGGAGTGGTACTCACACAGTTGAATGATGAGGGCCTAGACCAACCTGTAGCCTTCATTAGTAGGAGGCTACTTACCAGGGAACAGAGGAGGAGTGCAATTGAGCGAAAAGCTTTTGCTGTGGTCTGGGTGCTGAAGAAAGTAAGACCATACTTGTTTGTGACTCACTTCCGGGTTCAGACAGACCTCAGGCCCCTAAGATGGTTAATGCAGATGTGGGGTGAGAACCCAAAACTGTTGTGGTGGTCCATTTCTCCACCACCCTGTCACAAAACACCCCAATGCTGATGGTCTGTCCAGATTCTTTTCTGCGTTAGTGATGAGAAATCCCAGGAGGGTCGGTAGTTCTTCCCAATTTTCAACTGAAGGGGACACGTGTTAGACCTGGCTTCTGTCCTCTGCCTCCTGAATTTTTTCATGTTTGTTGGACTTCGTTTTTGCTGGTTTGAGTGCTCAGGGCACTTTGCCATTGCAAATCAGTGCCAAAGTGCAACTGCTCCCTGTGTAAATTGTAATTCTGATTGGTTCTCCATGATTGCCATATTTCATGTACTGGTAGACTGCACTGTGTGTGCCCAAGGACTGTAAATCAAATACTACTCGTGGACCTGCAGCACTGGTTGTGCCCCTCACACAAGTAGCTCTTTCAAATGTGTCTCAGACCTGCCACTGTTGTGTCTGTGAGTGCAGTTAAACTGCCATGTCGACCTGGCAAGTGCACCCACTTGCCAGGCCTTAACCTTCCCTTTTCGTACATGTAAGGCACCCCTAACGTAGGCCTAAGGTACTCCCATTGGCAGGGCGCAGTGCATGTGAAAGGTAGGGCATGAACGGGTGTGTTTTACATGTCCTGATAGTGAAATACTGCCAATCTGGGTTTTCATTATTGCAAGGACTAGCTCTCCCATAGGCTAACATTGGAGCTCCATTTTAACATTTTTATAAGTGTCACTTTCCATTGAGAACAGCTAGTGAGTTGGAGTTTAGGCTCACTGAACTTAGACTTTAATAACACACATTTTAGTGAAGGTGGTTTTTAAATTGTGTGTTTGAAAATGCCACTTTTAGAAAGTGGGCATTTTCTTGTTTAACCATCTTGTGAGCCTCTGTCTGCTTATGTATTCACTGTCTGGTGTTAGACTGACAGAGGGCATTTGTGCATCCACTCCAGACACTCACACAAAGGGAGCTGAGGTGTGCCTTTCATATATTGCTGGGCGATCCTGGGCTAGAGTGGTGGGAGGAGTTGTCACTGACACCTGAATAGACTTTGGCTGCTCTGCAAAATGCTGTCTTCACTCCTGTAGTGAAACTGGGCCAGGGAGGACAGAACTTGTATTTCTGAGCAAAAGAGACTTTCTGAACAAATAATTCAAAGGAAAAATAAGTATAAGTAGAAGACCTAAAACCCCAGAACTTTATATTACTTCTGTATCAAGAGGAACCTCTGCCAAGGAGAAGGGCTGAAGAGATGTGAGGAGGAGAACTGCCTCTTTGCTGTACATTACTTTGCTGGGTTGACCTGCAGCTGCCTGCTTCTACGTGAAAGAGGACAAACACTGAACATTGCTGTGAATCCTGCTTGAGAAGCTCTCTAAGGGCTTGATGTAGAGCTTGCCTCCTGTTCTGAAGTCTCAGGGACACAAACACATCACCTGCAGCATCGCTGAACTCCACTGTTGGGAGTTCTGACCTGCATTGTGGTGCCAAATTCCATTCCTGGGCCCTTGGAGGTTGCTTTGCTGCTCCTGTTGCTGAAAATCCACGCACTGCCCTTCCAGCACCATTTTTCCTGTCGCAAACCACAGTGCAGTTGAAAAACACATGCATCGCTGCGGTGCAGCTGAAAATTCTGAAGCAGTGCCTGTTTGCAGCCTGAAAAACCACCGCTGCCTGAATCTCGAGCCCTGAGTCTCTAAAGTCTGAAACTCCCACTCCGATTCCAATGCAGGCCCTGCTGTGCACCTGATAAAAATCAACACATCACCTATTTGTGGCTACAGAATTAAATGCAGCACTTTGATCATCATTGCCTCGACCCATAGCACCTGTATTTTCTCACCCATCTCACCTGTGAGCCAAATCTACAATGACGCTCTGCTTTTTAGTAAGAAACCGACGCATAACCTCTCCTTTCAGTAAGAAACTGACGCATCACCTCCCCTGCACGACAGAAAGGAACCAACGCATCACCTTCCCTGCGAGTAAGGAACCGACGCATCAGCTTCCCTGCACCTGTTCTCATCCTGTAATTTTGGTGAAACAGTGATGCCTCCATAGTTTTCTATGGACAGAACTATTTTTTTAAAGTCATATTTTGATACCTATATGTTGGATTTTTGTCGTTTTAGTCTTGTTTGGTTTAGATAAAGATACTTACTGTATATTCCTAAACTGGTGTGGTGTTCATTTGTGGTGTTTTCACTGTGTTACTTTGTGTTATATACAAATGCTTTACACATTGCCTCTGTAGGTTAGCCTGACTGCTCTGTGACATGCTACCAGAGGGTGAGCACAGGCAAACGTAGGTGTGTGCTTTACTCATCCTGACTAGTAGGAAGGGTCCCAACTTGGACAGGGTGTATACCACTGCGAACTAGAGACCCCCAATTCTAATACAATGTAAAATACAAGAAGAGACAACACTCCCAGGAAACACAATAATATCAGATAATTTTAAAAACAAACACTACAGATAACATGCTGATGGTGTAACGGGTGTATATATGGAGAGAAGCAATAAGGAGGTTACCAGACCTCAGGACTGCAGACTATACCTGGCAGCTTTGGGGCTGCTAGCGCTGTGGCAGGAACACGAAGCTAAGGCAGTGGCAGATGGGGGATAGTCGCAAGACCAGGGGTCAAGGGCTGCTTTGGCGAATGGGGACAACCTATATGTTTTTTGTGTTTCTTGGGAGATAGGGGTAGGCCAGTTCTGGGAGGAGAGGGTGGGGGCTTATTTTCCATTTCTAACTTGGTTACCTTTTTACTTGCATATCTGTTTTAGCATTACTATTCAGTATAACTTCACTGTTAATTAAATAGGAAGCACTGCCAACACAGTGATGAGAGGTTGTCCTCAGCATCTCTCTCATTGCAAAGCAATTGTCGACCAGTGGACATCCCAAGGCACAAAACTATTACCACACAAACCTCCTACCCTTCATGGGTTGATCAGGCTGCGCTGCACCCAACCTCCCATCAGTAATAGTTGTACACTGCTTACTTACTGCCTTAGCCCTACCCCTGTAGCTAGTGACCGCTAATGGGGTTTGTCAATATACACCAAAGCAACAATCCCTCCTACCTGAGGACTTTTTCTTACCTGTGTAGATTAAGCAATGTCTGCTATCTCTCCTAATTGGCCCATACCTTCCTCTAGGGTTTTCTAAAGGGCCTTTGTCGTGCTGGTTGTGTTGACCTAGTGCTGTCACGAAGACATCTTAGAAAAAACAGGGTACTTTCTTATTCTGGATGATGCTGATGAAGTGAACTAGCCAAAGGATTCTTATTATGCATCACAGGCAACTAGATTGCAAGAAAATACCAATAGAATGGACAATGTATGCCTGAGATCACCATGAGAACACAACAACAAGCAACATAGTGTTAAGTTACTTACTGAAGCAAGCAACATGAAGCCTCAAACCTCAGCAGTCAGGACTCAGGTGACGGGTACCTTAGTAGAATCTACTGAGCATAAATTGTGCAACACTGTTGTAATTAGGTCTATGCCCAATTAAGTCCACTTCATGCCTGGGTAATGTGGTTGGGTTGGCCAAATACATTCATTTTGACAGCCCCTCCTGTAATAGTTGGTGTCACTTTAACCACTTCCACTCCACCAAGTGTGAGATCTATTGATGGTGGCAATCAACACACACCTCAATCAATCACACACAACCTGGGGGAAGAGGGTTGGGGTGTTCATGAATGGATCGTGTGGGAATTGGGGAAAGGTGAGAGATATATAAACCCAACATTCATCAAGTTAATGAGTACAGTTGTTGTGGAAGGAAGATGACAGTTCAGTTACCAAATGCAAGAGATCCCCTCTGGAATGTAAAAATCAAATATAAATATGGGAGTGCCAAGGTAAGGCTCATGGTGCATGAGGAGCAAGAGGGAAGAGCATAGGCTGGTTCCATTAACAAAGAGGTGATAAGAAACAATCTTGTACTATCAACTAGATTGGCTGATCACTCAAACAATACCAACATTTTGCTATGTCCAACTTGCTGCATGCATCTGGCTGATCACTTAAACAATAAAATTTTGCCA
Source organism: Lissotriton helveticus (assembly GCF_964261635.1). NCBI lineage: Eukaryota > Metazoa > Chordata > Amphibia > Caudata > Salamandridae > Lissotriton > Lissotriton helveticus. The sequence continues at coordinate 554,758,143 of NC_136063.1, forward strand.
TATCCATTGTGTGTCCAGTCAAGCAAACTCCCACCAGATAATTAGAGTTTGCCATTTGATGCACTTATCTGCATTTTCCTAATGAACATACCTCTCTCAAGCCCGCAGGTTTAGGCCTCTTAGAGTCATCTTGATTCCCATTACAGTAGATAGGGAATGGTCCTTCTTCTAGCTGTTATCAACTGCACTTTACGTTTCACCAAAAGAGGTAGGCCTGAAGTGTTGAACAAGAAAATGAAAATAATTTGATGATTAATTTAGTGTCAGTAAATAAAATGACTGTTCACTGACAATCTAAACATGATGGTTTGAAGTTAACCAATGGAAGTGAAAGTATATAAAGCCAAGTAAAATGTGAAAGGAAAGCACTGATGTTGAATAATCCCACATCCATTACATTAATATGTTTAGTTTTCCAGACCCTCCCAGCAACCACAACATGAATCATTTAGTGTAACTCATTGGTACAAATATGGAAGCAATACAAAATATAGGGCAGTCTTTTACATTTTCACTAGCAGTCCAGCAAGGCAACGTGCAAAGGCTAAGTATTGTAGGTATCGTGTTCTTATTTTGAAATGGGGGCATCTATTGCAGCAGCTTTGATCAATCAGCCTTGATCAATACAAATAAAATATAATAATTGTGTGGTCTCCTTGGTTGACTATGTGTGACATGCACTCGAGACCATTCCATTTCATGCATATTATTTACAATAGGTGGTGTAAACCACACACCATATATAAATTATACGTGTGGGTGTGTGTGTGTGCATGCATATGTATATATTAATGCAACAAGAGAATAGAAAAAATGGCAAAGAGGAAAGGATATATATAAATCTAACTCTTTACATAGGGAACCATATATTCCCCTATTAACAGTACACAGTCCTGTCATTAATTCAAGTTCCTTCTTAACAACAAAACAATCACATACCGAGGACACATGATTACATAATTTAATTATTGTAATCTTAATTCAATTCATCATAATTCTTTTAATTCTTTCATCAAACTACATACATATATACATATATATATATATATATATATATATATATATATATATATATATATATATATATATATATATATATATATATATATATATGCAGCAATTATATAGAAATCACAAAGAATTCACAATAATTCATAATGACAGGACTATGTACTGTTAATAGGGGAATATATGGTTCCCTATGTAAAGAGTGAGATTTATATATATTATCCATTCCTACTTGCCATTTTTTCTATTCTCTTGTTGCATTGTTCTTTACCCAGGTACAGGAGGGTAATTTGGGTAAATCCCTATAATTTTTTTAATACAGTTGTGTATATATTAAAGTAGTTACTACTGTTATTTTAGTCAGGAAAATACAGATCGTCCTCAAACTCGAGGGGGGGGTAATTGTGGAAGAGGTGTGGTGCAGCGGCCAGGGCGACTGACGGGGGACGCTGGGGATCACGGTTTGATCACCAGCGGCAGGGGTCTACCCAGCACCATGTGACTCTGGGCAATAGCTTGCTTAATCTTCCCAACGGCTCACAGTGCCGGGAAACCTACGGGTAGCTGTGCGCTTTACAAATACAGGATTATTATTATTATCACTCACCAAACGTGAAATGTCAAATCGATGCTCCTCATCATCCTTGGTTGTTTCAGGAACACTATAATCTTTCAAATTAAGTTTTTGTTGATTTTAATGATCACAAAAGTCTCCACATTTTGAAGTGAGAGATTGGTGCTTCTGACTGTGACAACTGTGCCAGCTGCACTGAAAACACATGCTCCAAGGATACACTGTCTATCAGACATTCTAGATTCTTTATTACCAGTCTGTTTAGCTCTGGGCACTATGCCATCTTCTCATACCAATAGGTCAATAGCTCATGATCCACGTACACCTTTGCTGTACCATCCAGATAGTTTTGGACCACCTTCTGAATTGACATTAGTACTGCCCCTTGCTGCGCCTGCATTGCCTGTGCCTCTGCACTTGAATTAAGTCCTGCTGAATGAAACCAGGCCATTAAAGAGGTTGTTAGGGAACTTGATTTTGTTAGTGCTGTGGATTTAGTAGCTGGTGGCGATGGTGTTGGTTGCAGCTACAGAGATTGCGAGTCACAGCTTACCCTCTCTGGACGGTGCACTTCAGAAATTCTATCCTGCTCTCAAATTTTCAGTCTTTCTTCTTCTTGATCACTTGCTTTACTTGTGATCCAAGTCTTACTCAGATATGCGTTTCTGAAAAAGAAATTAAAGTGGCCAGCGCTATTTTTGTATCGTGGATCCAGTATTGTGGTCTAGATGTGTGCTTTGGGGGCCACATTCTCTTTTTTCAACCTTTGATTAGTGTTCAAGTGAAAGATTAAGCTATATACCAAAGAAGCAGCTTCTTTATTGACATTCATGAACATTTATTCACTCTTTTTCAAAAAATCCTCTAGCAATTGTTCCAACGGCATTGCTTGGCTCTTGATACGGTTCTCCTTGCTGACTTCCTGTATCATGATCTTAAAAGGAAGTAGCATCGGTATAAGGCACTCTACTAGACCCATTTTTCCATCTTCATTGTCATATGTTTGGCAGTTGCACAACCCACTTCTTTGAATTACATAATAGTTGACAAACTTTCACTGCACAAACAGGAGTTGCAGCATGTAATAGGTTGAGTTTCAATATGTTGACACTTCCTCTATAGCCTGTCCGGGTTGTTCATTAGTACGCTGAATCATCCTAAACTGCTACCAGGCTTTGAATGAATTACTAAAATGAGTGTATATTCTTCAGCAGGTGACCACCATATTGCATACTATGTCTTCTTTTTTTTAAAAGTCCTACATAATTTGGTTATTGCAATGCACTAAACACATCACTTTTAAATATACAGCGTCATTCATGTCTTTGACTATATTACTGCTATTGTCAGTGGCACCAAAATTCAATTGTGAGATATCTGGGTTTAAGCCATTCTTGGTATCAAACTCATCCATGGGTTTGGGAGCTGTATGACATTTCTCCATGGCATCACAACTGTTGCATGCCACCAAATGCCCTGAAAAGCATCATCAGTGGTGAGACCAGCAGCTGTTATTTTTTCAGATGAGACAGATGGCCTCCGGTACTGTAGTGTCCACTAGAATTTCCACAAAGAACTTTCTTATGGCAAATGGAGCATACCGCAAAGTATCCTCATGGTGTCTAAGCATTAGGAAGTCCCAAACTGGGGAGAAGAATTTTCTTATACTACCAAAGCATGAAGGACTGGAGGTAAAGCTAGGTGGTTGTGTTATTTGCATTTCTGTAGGGTGTGCTGTGACTGTCGTAAGAGTGGTGACGTCTGCAGGGTTCTGGGGTCTTGCAAATATGGGAGCCGGCAGTGTTGGTGGAACAAATTGCCTTTGAGCAGGTTGACTAGAGGTGAGTCGGACTTCCTTGGCGCAACTCTCCACACTGTTGATCACTGGCTCGTCATTGCCATCACCACCTTCCTCACTTGCAACATTTTTGGAAAACTTCAGTTCACTTGCCTTTCGTGGTGAATCTTCGAATCGGACAGATTTGAATCCATGTCCAGATCATCGGAAGAGAGGTTCGGAGAAAGTGGGGGAGTATTATATTTTTTCTTTTCTGGAGATTGTGAAGCCAATGGGGGAAGAGAAGTCTTATCAACAATATCTTGCTCAGCCTCCTATTCTGTACCTACGTTTCAGTGATCTGCGGTTTACTGTGGTTCCTGTTGTTGACTTTCCTGCAATAATTGGATTTGCTGCTATAACAATTTAGTTTCAGGTTCACTATTCTCCATGAGATGCAGTCGCTGCAGCACAGCACGATGGCAGTTAGCTCTTGGAGGCATGCATAATAAACACAAAATGGCCATAAAACACACACACACACTTCACTGAACAAAGAGAAAATGGTGGCCAAGGACAAACACAGTACACACTGGCAACATACAATGGCAACTGCCCCATGGCCAGCAAATAGAGAAGGATAGAGCACAAACAAAATGGCAGTCCATGGCAAACCCACACACTGGCTGCACAAAATGGACACCGCCACACAGCCAGCAAAGAGGCATGGAGAACAAAGAACACTTGGCAGCGAATGACGTACACACATTCTGACAACACAAAATGGCCACTGCTACATGACCAGCAAAGCAGAAGACATGGAGAACAAAATAGATACTTGCCCTGTCTTGCCAAGAGGACCCAAAACATCTTGCAGCATTGCAGGGAAAGGATTGCTAAGATATCATTCACCCAATGTGTCTGGGCCCATACATGCAAGTGTCCTTTACCCACAAATATTAAATCATAAATGCAACAAATTAAAATTAAACTAAGTAAAAAAAAATCCCAACCACAATATATCACTCATACGGCACATACATAAACTCAATTTCTCAAACAACAATTCTTTTCCAAAGAGCAGCAGGGAATTTGCTTAATTTTTCCCAAATGTTAATATTCCAAAGGGGTGGACGCATCAGAGATTGCCGACAAAGGCAAGACACGATTTCCCACCAAAATGCAAATCCAAAGTGACCATGGTATGAACAAAGCAGATTGAGGAGTCTTCAGGACAGGGAGATGCTATAGTATGTACAGTAGCCTTTCAGTCTCTATAGTACATATTTCCTGTTTAAAAAAAGAATGAAAAAGCAAATTTCTCACCCCCCCCCCCAAAGAATCCATAAAATATCTTCTTGAGTATTAATTTCAAGTACGCTTTCTGACCACTTGGGTAAAAAATATACCCGAAATGATGGGCAACTGCCCATGTTAAAGAACTCCCACTTACGTTCAAAAATCTCGCTTAACACCTGGTTCGCCTTCACAAGATCATGACTGCGGTTGCCTAAGGATTACAGACGGTTTATGTTATCACGTTGTTTCACTGCTTCCATATTGTATGATTTTCCATGAACGGGAGGATCAGTTACATAATGTGGTCTCATGGCATTAATATCAGTAAATACTTGGAACTTGAATACCACAAACTTACTAAATTACGTTACTCCGCAGAAATGTAAATTATGCGCAGACCTAGAGTACCTTCGTGAAAGATCTGTAGCCAACATTCTGTCCACACACAAAAAACAACGGACCCAACTACAATTTGAATGTAATCAACCTGGTTCTGCTACTCGTACTCCCTGATCCTGAGCCATGCATATTACACAAACATTTGTGCGCGACACAATTGGGATCCTGGACTTCATTTCGTAGATCCCTAGAAAGAGTAGCATGTCAGAACCTTGGTATATTTGTTATAGGGACACTAGTACACCCTCACAAATGTAGACTCATATGGGCTTTCTTTGTGGGACTGAAGTCCCTAATATGTAGCAGACAAGTACATAGCTTGATAGAAACTCACTTCTTCTTGGGACTTGACCAAATCATATGGTGCACCTTATGTATCACGCTCACTGTCCATCATTCCGTACATACTCATTTTGGAGGCATATCATTTGGCTGGCCCATATCATTCTAAGAGAACCAGACACACCAGTTCAAGATCAGAACTGATTTCTCCAAAAGAGCTGCCAGTTCTTGCAGGTGGCACACATTTCTGTATCCCCTCGGATTATTTTTTATTATTTGCTTTACACGTTTGGCTCACACCGAGTCCTTCAATATGACACACCAGGTGCATAATATTAAATCACACATACATTTGTAGTCATAGGAAGGTAAGAGTGATAAGAAGCAAGATCAACCTTCAAGTACAAAACGTAAACATAATAAATCTCGGTATACATGCATCCCTTACAGAGATCATGCACTTGGGGGTGACTGACACCATTGGCTTTCTATCAAAGATCACCTTTGCAACCTATATAGAAGATTAATAACATATAAGCCTCGTTTAAATGTAGCTTTCATACCACAAGCGAACATTGTCCTCCGTGTATTTTTGTTACCAGATTCTTCTATAGGGAATCATTTATTTCCTGCCCCTATCTCAATATGTCACACAGTTCTTCACAGTGGGGACATCAAGGCTGGGCTACTGCAATGCCTTCTACAATAGACATTTGGACAAAACAGTCTACAAATTGTATTCATTATGCATCATGCTTGTGATGGTTCCACTCAGTCCATCATTGCAACTTGGAAGCCCACTACTGGTTCGTAGTAGGAGAAAGATATGGTCTATGTGCTAAGTTGCTGTCTTTGGACTGGGAGACCAGGGTTCTAAAGCCAGCCTGGGAACTTCACCAATGCTTGATCAAATAATGTGTGAAAATGAGCAAGTAACTAAGCACCTCATTTAGGATTCAGCGGGAAAAGGGACATAAAGTAGCAGTCCTACAGGCCCATCAAACCCACAGTCCCTGTGCCCCATTTAGAGGTGGGGGAACTGCTGGGTTACCTTCGACAGAGTCTCAGCTGGCTTCACCAATAGTAACCCCAGCCATGGTGGTCCGCCCATCACAGGCTCACTGGGCCATAGTGGCTGCTTCCCCACACTTTTGAGGGCAGAGGGACTGTTACTGATATCCCTTAGTATGTCTGCCATGCAAGCAATGGCAGACATTGGCAGGGAAAAAGTGGAATTGTCCAAGTATGCAAGGGGAAACTCCCTGTGCCTCAGGCCATTGGGAGTCCTGGTTCCAGGGTGTAACGGTCTTGCTCTGCACCTGCCGCAGCTGCTGTGGGGGAGGCATGGCCAACGCGCACAAGAGCGCTGCCTCTACCTCCGCGGTGTGAGTTGATGCCGGTGAAGCCTGGGCCAAATGTGTGCCCATCGTGCGCCTGCCATCGACAGTAGGATGCCGGGCAGGGCCACCCCTCGTAGCCCTGTTATGTGGTGATTGAACAATAGGTGTACCCAAACTCTGCTTGACCAGGAACTGTGACTCCAAGGTTTATCAGGACCCTTTTTGTCATTTCTTTCATAGAGATACAGGGCTAGTGCAATGGGAAAATGCAAGGCTACGTAAGGATCTCCTAGGGCCTGAAGGGAATTAAAACCCAAAACAGGAAAGGGGATAGCGGTGTAATAGATAGGATAGACTCGCTATTGTTAGAGTACACTGACATTATTTCTTCAAATCCTGGATTAACTAAATCGAGTATAACAGCTCCTTCCAGTGACATGGTAAAGCGAGTCCACAAATATATTTGAAAAACCACTTTTTTATGCTCTCAGTTGTCTGTGCCTAAGGTGATTGAGGGTCCATCACACCTTGTCAGCCCCGAGGGACCGTCACAGACGACATTGAACCTGAAAGATGTGCAACCACAAGGAGGAACTGTATGAGTGTTCAGGTTATCACAATGTTCTTGATGAAGGTTATTGAGGAATTAAGAAACCAGGTCAAATTTCTGCTCGCCACTGTGGGAAAGCTTGGAGAGGGCAATATTAAAAACCATACATTTTGTTGTATGGGCAGGGAAGGAGGTGGCAGGGGGAGACCCAACACCAGTTCTAGGGATGTTAATAATTCACCAAGCCTATTGGATTTGTGCCACCCTTCTCCAAACATGGTTGTCCATCCCTCTCCAGATCTACCTGCGATGCAAGGGGTATCTTCACGGCTGTCATGTAAAGGCAGATGGCAAGAGAAGCCCTGTGCTGAAAGCAAAGATCAATGGAGGGGGACACAGAGCCCTTGTGAAATCCTCCCTGCCAGACCGTGGTGGCTAAGAGGTGGAGCTACCAAAATAGGGATTAATGCCTTGAGGGGCGGAGGTCCTGGTGCAGCACTTGAATATCTTGTTCATGTCCCTAAGTTGCCCTCTGGTTCATGGGAAGATAAGGAGTCCCTGATAAATAAAGTCACTTACTGGTTCTGTGAAACCAGACACTGTTTTTGATTATCAGGAGTGATATTTTAAATGTGGAGACGCTTTCAACTACAGATGGCATGCAAGATCTAATTCGGGTTTCCTTTGCAAGAAACGACCTAGTGGAGGGTCTAATGGCAATTGAAGTCCGTACAATCTCCAATGCACACATTACCATCCGACTCAAATGTTGTGACTCGGCTGAACCTTTGATACCCCAGGGTACCAAGGCAGATAAGGGGGCAGGAGAAGAGACTAGTGGAACTGCCAAGGTTTCCCCGTGACTGGAGCCCATAACTCCAAATTGCTTGCATAGAGGCATAGAGATGGGGGAAGAGAGTCTCTTGATACTCTTGTCCAAAGTAGAGACACACCCTGAGAATAGGGATGTACGCTGAGGGCCTTATAGCAATTACTTGAATATCCAGGAAGAGTCACAGGCAATTAAATCCCATGATGTCATAATTGATAGAAATAATAATGTTAACTAGACTCCATTTGTTGCTGAACAGTTTCCAGAACTCTGGTAAGAATAGCTTCATGGAAAGTAGAAGGGATTGCTAAACTACTGCTTGATTCTGAGTGGGGCAAGTTCATGGACACTTTCGATACATGCCTATTTCAGGAAACATGGTTTCTAACACCTTTGTATAGAAGTGAGAATACAAACTTTTGTGTAGAAGCATCCCAAACTGCAAACTTGGCTTATTTGTATTTACTGGAGGAAAGTGATTATCAACAGGGGTAACTTATATGTTGCCTTTGTCGATCTTCGATCAGCCTTTAATATGGTTCCAAGAGACAACCTATGGGGAGTCTTAGAAGGAATGGGAGTTCCGGCCCCCCTTCTGAACATCTTAAAAAGGTTACATGCTGGCACCCCCCAAGTGAGATGGGGGGAGTACAGGCAATAACGGAAGCAATCCATATCGACAAATAGGTAAGACTGAGGTGCCTATTAGCACCCACACTATTCACTCAGTATATAAATGATGTTATAAAGTTTTTCAGCAGGGATGGATGCAACGCACTGAAATTGGAGGGCAGAGAGCCCCTTCACTCCTCTTTGCAGATGAAACACTGCTTATTTCTAAGTCGCCTCAGGGGCTCCAGCAATTGCTGAATTACTTTCAGGCCTTTTGCCTGGAGTGGGCCTTGGAGCTTAATAGCTCCAAGACCAAATGCATGCTTTTCTCCTCTAGACTAAACTCCCATTGTAGGAGACAGTTGCTTGCGGTTGATATCCCTTTAGAAGTAGTGGCTGAGTTTCATTATCTTGGTATGAAACTTGCTAAGAATTTATGTTGGGCTCCACAGGTAGAAAGGGCACACCTGTCCCTGGTACAACAAATGGTAAACATAGCAAAAATGCACAAAGATTTACAAAGTCAAGACTCTAGGAGTTGTTTATACAGTGCCAAAATATGGGGTTGTACAAATCTCAATAACCTGTTAGTAATAGAGCTTAAACCTCTTAGATCTCTATTAAATCTCTCTGTGAGCACCCTATTGACTCCACTTTACTTAGATTTGGCTCAGAAAACATTTACCCACAAAATCGAGCTCAGAGTGCTCATGTTTTGGCATCGACTATGGTACACCACAGCACTAGAGTCTTATAGGGTGGGCCTTCTTGATTTAATGTCACCAAAATGTGTAAGTAAGATCTTGTGGCTACGCACTCTTAAGACCCTTTTACAGAGGTTAAGCCACATACTGGGACTTGCTAGAAACCTTGTGTCAAATCCACAAGTCCAGTCTCAAAGCTGTTTACTGTGGTAGTGTTGTGATTGATAACATACAAAATTGTAAAGGGTCACACTCTGCTGCTTTTATTTATTTTAAACCGGCTCCGTTATTTGAGGGCACTATAGATGAAATTATCCCTCAATTAGCAAGGAAGTTATACTTACAGTTCAGGTATGGGTGCCTACCTGTAACAAGCATTTGCAATGCAATAGGTCTCGTATTAGGAAAGTTAGAGCTATTGGTATTGTAAATGACACATTTTTTATTTAGGTTTTGTTTTTGAAAATTGCGAAATTAATAGCTTTGTCATTTACAATGCCAATAGTTATAACTCTCGCAAATGTGACACCTATAGCATTTGTAATGCAATATGTGTTGTATTTACGTGACTTACATGTATTGATATTACAAATAACAATATTTTTTTATTTTTTGTAATAATTAATACTTAAATAAAAGTTATTGTACTTTATAATGGCAATAGCTTAAACTTTTGTAAATAACATTTGTGAAGATTATGTTCAGTGTATTTTATTGTGCCGAAAATCCAAGAACATATGTCAAATATTAACATCTTTTTGTTACATTTGTAATAAAGCTTGAAACATTGAGATAACATATTTTAACCAGTTGTTGTTGAATGGTTGCACAGATTGATGCTGTGGTGGAGCTCAGTGATGTTGTGGTGCCACTGAGTGATGCTGTGGTGGTGCTGAGTGATGCTGTATGCTACTCTATGTTTTGTTTTGCTATCCTATGTTTTGTTTTGTTATGCTATGCTATGCTGTTTTGTTATGCTATGCTATGTTTTGCTATGCTATGCTATGTTTTGCTATGCTATGCTATGTTATGCTATGTTTTGCTCTGCTTTGTTATGCTATGCTATGTTTTGTTGTGTTTTATTATGCTATGCTTTGTTTTGCTAGGCCAGCGGATTGGGGGTGGAAGACCGCATGAAACCTCTGCTTTACCCCCAGCCCCTTCAAGATTAGTTGGATAACTTCAGCTATGAAGTGGGGGCCATTGTCGCTCCATAAAATTCGACAAAGGCCGTAGCGAGGGAAAAACTCTTTCAGTAGTACTTTGGCAGTAGTCATGGCAGTGTTATCACGGGTTGGATAGGCTTCCACCCATTTGCTGAAGGCGCATACAATGACTAATACGTACTTCAAGCCTTGGCATCTCTCCAGCTGGATGTAATCCATCTGGAGGACCTCAAAGGGGTGGTCGGGGATCCCAAACCCTCCCCGGGGTACCGCAGTTCCTTTCCTGGGGTTGTGTTGTAGGCAGATAAGGCACTGCTGGACCAGGCGTTTGGCTGAGTCGGGGATTTTGTTGTTGTGCCAGACTTTGGAAATGAGTTCAATCATGGGGGCAGAACCTATGTGTGCAGGGGAGTGTGCCATAGTCAGTATGGGAATCAAGTATGAGTCAGGCAGCAACCATTTGTTTGTGTCTTTTGTCCGCCAGCAGCCTTCATCGTCCTTTAGACCCACCGGTGCCCACTCAGTCAGTTCGTGAGGTGTGCTGGCCGACTGGATGTCCCTAATCGTTTCCCTAGCGTCAGTCCATTTTTCTGCTTGTGACCTGGTCACATATATGCGTGTCGTCGTCCTATTCTCAGCTGTGGTTCGGGCAGTGATGTCGGCCAGTGCGTTTCCCTGTCCAACTAAGTCCGTCACCTTCTTGTGTGCCTGGCATTTGATCACTGCTAATCGTTTGGGGAGGAGAACTGCTTCAATCAGGGCGGAGACTAGATCTCCGTGAAGGATGGGCGTGCCGTGGGACGTCAGGAATCCCCTTTCCCTCCACAAGAGCCCAAAATGATGAACCACCCCGATGGCATACTGGCTGTCCGTGTAAATGTTCGCCGTGGTTCCTGCTGCTATGATACATGCTCGTGTGAGGGAAGTTAGCTCTGCCGCCTGTGCGGATCGTTGCGTGATGCGGGCTGTTTCAACTACTGTTCGGGCTGTCGTCACCGCATAGGCAGCTGAAGTGGTGCCGTCTGGGAGTTTGATACAAGAGCCGTCTACCCATAGTTCTCCATCAGGGTCTGTAAAAGCAATGTCTCGGAGGTCAATTCTACTCCTGGTCTGTTCATCCGTGAGGGTCACACAGTCGTGTATAGGGGGCACATCGGGGTCATTTTCGGGCAAGGGCAACAGTGTAGCAGGATTCAAAGTTGTGCATCTCTTCAGAGTGATGTGGGGTGCAAGTAGAGTCAATTCGTACCCCGTCAGTCGTGCACTAGTCAGGTGTTGGGTCTTGGTCTGGTTCAAAAGGGTGTCAACTGCGTGGGGTACTAACACCGTGAGAGAGTTTCAAAGTACAATTCCCTCACTCTGACGGATAGAGACAGCAGCGGCGGCTACTGCTCGAAGGCAGGCAGGTAAAGCTCTGGCGACTGGGTCAAGAGTGGCAGAGAAGTAGGCACAAGGGCGTTGTTTGGAGCCTATGGGCTGAGTTAGAACAGACAATGCGCATCCCTCCCTTTCGTGAGTGAAGAGGGAGAAGGGCTTGGAGTAATCTGGTGTTCCTAGGACGGGTGCCGAGCAAAGGGCATCCCGCAACTCCTTAAAGGACGCTTGGCATTCGGGGGTCCAAGGGAGTGGGAAGGGAACATCTTTGGCCAACAGGGAAAGTAGGGGCTTTATAATGAGACTGAAATTTGGTAACCATTGTCGGCAAAAAGAGGTAAGGCCCACCAATGAACGGACTTGCTTCTGTGTTTTTGGGATGGGGTGTCTAGGATGGTTTGGATTCGGTCGGGCGTAAGTTTCCTCCCTTCTTTGGACAGGAGATGGCCTAGGTATGTCACTTGAGGCTGGCAGAACTGCAGTTTCTTTTTGGAGACTTTGTGGCCATTCTCCGCAAGAAAGTGCAAGAGTTGGATAGTGGCCGTGATTGCAAGTGGAGTGGTGTCGACCGCCAAAAGGATATCATCGACATATTGGATCAACACCACTCCATCTGGTAGCTGGACGGCGTCCAGCTGTCTTTTGAGGGCCTGGCTGTAAATGCTGGGACTTTCAGTGTAGCCCTGGGGAGCTCTACAAAATCGGTACGAGCGGTTTTTTAAGGTGAAGCCAAAGAGATAACGGCTGTCTGGATGGATGGGGATAGAGAAAAATGCATTCTTGAGATCAATACCGGTGAAGGTGGTGGCAGTGGCGGGATGAGGGTCAGAATGGTGGTGATGTCTGAGACTACGGGGTACTGTGGCACCACCACTTTGTTGACTTCTCGCAGGTCGATGATAAAGCGGTACGCTTTCTCATCTCCCTCACCTTGCTTCTTAACAATGGGTAGGATAGGGCTGTTGCAGACATTGCTAACCACTTCCTCTACCACTCCTGCATCTACCAGGGACTGAATAATCGCTACCAATGTCTTCTCGCCTTCGGGTGATATCCGGTACTGTGGGAGTTTCGGGAGTATTGCGTCTGGTCGAACAGTTATGTGCACAGGGTCGATCATCATTCGTCCTACATCCGAGTCGTTTCTGGCCCATAGGTACAGGGGTAGGGTGTCGAGCAAGGATGGGTCAGCATCAGTTATAGAGTACATATGTCGTGCGGGGCGGGATCTGGACATGCTCGGGTTGTCGTACAGGATGACTCGGACTCCATCTGGGGAACACCTAATAGTAGCTCGGAAATGTTTTAGTAAATCAATACCCATAATGGCGTCAGGGGAGTTGGAGGAGAGCAGAAATGTTGTGTCAGTGGGGTTGTTTCCTAGGTCAAAGGAGATAGGTAAAGACAGGGCGTTCCATTGAAACCTATCGATGTAATGTGTGAGCCAGACAAGGGTGCCCTTGGAATCAGTCGCTTTGATAATACACTACGTGTCGCTCCAGTGTCTACCAAGAATGGAGACTTTGTGCCCAGGACCTTAGTGGAGACGTAAGGACCTTGCTGGTCAACACAGAGCTCGACTGGATCCCTCCCTTGCCCCTGGCAGTCCTATGCGAAGTCGGGAGTGTTCTCACTGTCAGATAGTTGGTACTGGTTCTGTCGGGGACGGTCAAATGTGTTCGATCTTCCTGGTCTGTCGCTGTTGGTGTCGTTTGTGTACCTCCGCCCCTGCCCTCTAGTCCTGGGGCCATTCGTCATGTCCCTCGTTTCTTTATTTTTAATTAGTTCCAGAAGAGCCGGACATTGAGACTTCCAATGCCCGAATCCTTTGCAAAATGCACACTGATTATCTTCTATGTCCCTACGTCCAGAGTAGGGAGTGGATGTGCGGTCCTTTGGGGGTGGATTTCTAGGGGCGATTGATTGGCAGCTCCCCCTGTGTAGTTCTTTCCCGACTGCCACCCCTTGTATCTGGGCTATCATCACCCTTTCTTTCAAATCTTTCTTCTTTCTCTCGATTGCCCTATCATTCTCATTCTTTTGGTGTTCGTAGTACTGAGTCATTTGGAGGATAGCGGCGGGTTTGGAGGCCCCCCAACTACTCTCGCTCGTTTGTAACTTTTGGGAAACCTCTCGTGACAGACCCTTTACGTAGTTTTGCACAAATAGGTGTTGTCCGGTTGCGGTGGTCATGTCTTGGCCACTGTAGTCGGAGAACACCGTTTCAAATCGGGAGAAGTATTCTGATACGTCTTCCTGGGGTTTCTGACGGCAAGCCGTAACTATTGACCAATCTACCTTTTTCTCTGGGATCAATGGTTTTAGCTTCTGAACTATTTTGTCCGGAAGTTCCAGTATGTCTTTTATCGGTTTCCTTCCGGGCTCTCGTCGTCTATCTAGCTCACTGAGTTGATTCCAGGTATGTCCGAACAGATCTGTGTGATCGGCTTTGCTTCACACACGTCAGCCGGCAGACATAACCCGAAAAACAAATCAATGTCTTCTAGAGTCATTATCGTTGAACCCAAGGCTGTGCCTAATTCGGTGTAAAATGCTGTCGGGTTCTTCCTTAAATCAGGCAGGGTTTGCCTAAAGGTTAAAATATCTTGTCGATCTCATGGTTGGTAAACCCAATTGTACACAACCCTCCCTTTTGCATCTGCGTGGTTGATATCGTCGTTTGTTCCCTGACCTCTTGGGGGAACCCAGTAGGGGGCGGCTTCTCTGATAGGCATCATAGTGTTGGCTACTTCTAATGGGGACTCAGCCGTTTCAGGGACTGTGATCTTAACCTCTGGTTTCTGTTCCGTGAGGTGGCGGAAGACTTCAAGCGTTTGCATGAAGAGGTCCGTCACATCGCGCTCAGTCCCATCTCCAACATCGACCTTTCTATATAGAGCCGTCAGCTTAGCAGGACCCTTATTTTGATACCTATCCTCATATGCGTTCAGGGTGTGGTAGCTGAACCGTAAAATGAAATGCCGTCTGTGGCTACCGGCATGTGAATTGTGCATATCCATCGTATATTCTTCGCTCTCCTTCCGTTCTACCAGTGTCTTTGCTATCTTGTCAATCCCATCCCGCTCATCTTTGCTCAACCTAGTTGGTCTGGCTGTTGGCTTCTTGCTAGTCTCGAGTTCATCTGATGTTGTTACCAATGTGGCCGGTGCGAAGGCCGTAAGAGCCGGGGCACTAGCGCTAGGGTCACCCTCGCCCGCACTCAGAACTGGTAGGTGCTGTGCTAGAGGCTGGCAGGGGGCATAAGGAGGGGGCATGTAGATAATCGGAGGACCTAGCAGTAACTCGTCGTTTGCCCGTTGTTTGGAGGGCATCTCCGGGTAGAGCGTAGAGGGGGTCCTAACAGGGCATTGGCCTGCCGACCCTGATTCTTGCATTTGTCTAACTTCCTCTCTCCTTCTTATTTCTTCATCTAGTTCCTTAGCGGCCAGGTGGGCTGCCTTTCGTAACTCTTTCCCTATTTTTGCTTCTTCTCTTTTCCTTCGTTGCTCTGCTTCTTTGCGCCACATGCCGATACTATCGAGCATGGTGGGCGTTGCCTTATTTGTTCTAACAGCTGCTTCTAACGTTTTTATTTTATGATCATCAAAGGAACCTATCAGTGGCCACTGACTTTCGGGGTCCTTTTTTGTATATTTATGCCATAACTTACTATAAGCTATAGAGACTAGTCCTTGTTTAGTGAACATGTCCTTATTAGGGGTGCCTTCCAATGGAGCTGGATGGTTCATCTCTAATAAGCGGTCCGGGTTGTACCAACTACCAATCAGTGGGGAGAAGACAGGCATGACAGATTACAACGGGGGACAAAGGTCCGCACTACCTATCTTTCACTATTTGCAAAGACTAGACAGAATATTGCTATTCTATGTTATTTGCAAGCAGAGAACCTCAAAAGAACTATACTCCAAACAATCTATGTTCGGACAATCAATCAGTGGGGAGAAAAATAGGTACGGCAGATTACAATGGGGGACAAAAGTCCGCGTTACCTACCCTTCACTATCCGCAAAGGGAGATAGAATATTCCTATTCCTCCCCGTTTGCAGGCAGCGAATATCTCAAAGAGCGACAAAGCAAATACTAGTATTTCAATCAATCAAACAATCAATCAATTCGCAATTCATCGTGTGTCACGACCTTACCCGGACCGCATGGACAGTTTCTCGTCTTCCGCTTCCAGCGCCCGATCGTCCTCTACTCTCTGTTGCTACCGCGGCACTCCTGATGGTTCCCAGTCAGGACCGTAGATCACTCGGGAGAGGTCTGCTCGGAACCAGTGAAGTTCGGATGATCGGCTGTCAGACGAGGGTCTATCGGACAGGAGCTCTCCCGATCGTTGCAGTCGTTCACTCTGTCGTCGGGACCTCTCCCACTGGATCCACGTGTCGCTGATGGGCCCCACGTTTGGGACGCCAATTGATGAAAACCAGAAAAATGGTCAGGCGATTTAGTCGATGTTTCTTAAGTAATTTTGCCCGGCGTTAAACGCCTCTAATACCATACGAAGTTTATCAAATAAAGAGGCAGGCGCTGGAGACAGGAAGACAGGAAACAAGTTTTATTCCGACGGAGCAGAACACATCAGATCGGACAACAAGGTATCGTCTCGAGGTGCTCTCTAACAGCCTCTCTGAGGCCTGGCCTTTTATACACTGGTTTACGACATGTGACCGCTCTTTATTACAATAAAGACATTGTGAAGGAATGAAAAAAAGACATCCCCGGTACCCCCCAGTTCCGGCTCATTCCAACACGTGGTTACAGTAGAGGTCCTCACCCCCCATACAATAGGAGGGGGCTATCACGCAGCTGAGTGTTCCGCCGATTCCTTTGGAATGTGTGCGCCTGATCGAATCTCAGGGGGTGGGGAGGTCATGATCAATAGTAGCTCCTTTGAAGAGGGGCGAGTGCATACAGTAGTGGGCAATAAACTGTATCCTCAGGCTAAGGGATGACCAGCGGTCCGTGCAGACAATCGGGCTCAGAGGAAGGGGTTATCAAAGGAGAGATATTCATGAAAGGAAGGATCGGTGTGGACAATCGAGCGTAGAGGAAGGGTTTATCAAAAGAGGGGTATTCATGGAAGGAAAGGAAGTGTTGGTCAAGCGCGGGGTGTGATTCCCAGAGACAGAGTCATGTGGAAGGGGGGGGTTCATGCCTTGTGCATGTGAGAGCGGGGGCAGCCAGGGTGCATGAGGGATGCTTGCAGGGTCAGGGAAGTGCGCTGATGATCGATCGTGAACAGGGAGACCATGGTACCTAAAATGGCTGTCGTGTATGTTCATACGTGAGTCTGAGGAATGGGCAAGATGGCGCAGATGATGTTCAGATCATGAACTAAAATTCCACAGTGGGCTGAAATGGTTAGGCCAGCAAAGGCTAACTTTCTAAAAGTAGCATTTGCAAACACAGGATATTAAAATAAACTTTACTAAAAGAAGTATTGTATTATTCTGAGTTCAGGCATACTAAACATTCATTTCTACCATGTTCCCTGAGCCTGCTGGGATTATAGAGTGTAATAATTCCAGCAGCCCATCTGGCCTAAAGGGAACAGGTAGCCTTACAATAGTGAAAAACGAATTTGGCAGTAATTCACTATTAGGACATGCCACACACATCAGAGCATGTCCTACCTTAAACTTACAATGCACCCTGCCCTCAGGCCTACCATAGGGGTGACTAATATGAAGTTAAGGGAAGGTTTAGGGGCTGGCAAGTGTGTGCACTTGCCCAGCCAGCATGACAGTACCAGACTGTACGCAGGTTCTGCAATGGCAGACCCTAGACACATTTTAAAGGCTGCTTCTGTGGGTGGCGCAACCAGCGCTGCAGGCCCACTAGCAGCATTGGTATTTACAAGCCCTGGCACTCCTGGTGCACTTTACTGGGGACTAACAGTAAATCCAATGAACCAATCATGGACATCAATCACAGGTACACTTTACAGTAGGGAGAGCATATGCACTTTAGCACTGGTCAGCAGTGGTAAAGTGCCCAGAGTCATTAAACCAACAAAAACAGGTCAGAGAGAATATTGGAGGAAGGCAAAACGTTCAGGGATGACCCTGCCAAGAGGGCCAGGTCAAACACAACCCCCTTCCAGCCAAAACGCAGGGCAGACCAATCACCACTGTGATGGGCTTCCCTGCTTTGGGCGATAGAACATGGACCTGGCCCGCAACAGCAGGGGCACATTCCAGTTCTACGCCAATCTGAGCCTAGTTCAAATCCTCTGTCCATACTCTCAGGGTCCACCATGCCAATCCATGGGGCACCCTTCTCTTCCTCTGTGGACACCACCTGTGCAGCATCTAACCTTAACTTGCTCACAGGTGTGTCCCAACAGACAGACATCCATTCCCAGTGGCCACTGACGTTAGTCAGGGCTGAGACCCAGGCCTCTTGCCTCTCAGGGCTCCCAACCCTCGGTGGCCTCGGAGAGCGGGGGGCAGTAGCCCCAGGTGCTTGGCACCTTTTGTCCATTCTCCCTCCTGTCAGGTCAGGTATGTCATCCTGGCACTGACCCACCAGCCCCAGGCCTGTACCTGGCAGCTGGACTAAAGACTGGGGCGGCCTCACCCACACCCGGTCCTCCTCCTTGGGGCTCTGTACCCTCCCACCTGGAGTGGTACCCCCTTCCAGAATTGTCAGGGCACCTGTGGCAGGTGACCTGCACAATTCGTCCACCAGTTCAGGAGTGCTATCCTGCAACTGGGGCACCAGGTCAGGG
Organism: Lissotriton helveticus; assembly: GCF_964261635.1. NCBI lineage: Eukaryota > Metazoa > Chordata > Amphibia > Caudata > Salamandridae > Lissotriton > Lissotriton helveticus. Next base: position 554,776,814 of record NC_136063.1, read on the forward strand.
GGGACACCCTGCACCTGGCCCTCTATCCTAGGGTCTAAACCCTCAAACTGCACCGGGGTCAGAGACAAGGACTCCCTCCCTCTGCACCCCCTTCCAGAGTACTGCCCACTCCCAACTGGAGTGGTACCCCTAGAAGTGACATGGGCCAGGACACTGATTACAGTGATCCCACCCTCCAGGTCAGACAACACCTGAACCTGACTCTCCAACTCAGGGACCCAACCCTGCAGTTGAACCCCTGCCTGGCGCACCAGGACTTCCCGGGGAGCACGCATGCCCCCGCCCGAGGGTGGCACATAGCTCATGTGTCGTGCGACAGTCTGCCTGGCGCAGATCTCCCAAACCCTGTCCCTCTGACAGTGTGGGAAGATCCCCCAGGACAGAAGTCGTGTCCCAATGGTCATTCACTGGGGACGCAGCCCTGCTGGCTGGCCCCTGACCCACTGGTTCTTCCACTGGGGACTCTTTCCCCCTCTCGCCCCTCTTTCTGGACCTCTGCACCCTCCCAACTGGAGCGGTACTGCCAGACACCAGAACTACTGGAGCTCTGCTTACAGAGCCTCCACGTTCTCTAGCCACTGGGGGATCCCCCTCAGAGGGTGACTCATCCGGACAGCCTAGGCTCCCCACCTGGTGTTCCCTTAAAGAACCATCCAGCCTCTGAGACTGAGGTGGGGCACTACCGGGACAAAACCCATTCTCACTCCTTCCCCTTAAGGACCGGACGTGAGGCCCTACACCCCTCTCACTACTACAGGACCTAGCTGGGCTACTCTGCGCCACTTCCACCACTCTGGGCTGGAAGATACCTAAGCCACTCCTCTGTGGGTCACACCCCAATGCCTCTCCAGACCCTCTGGAATCCACCACAAGGTCTGCCTCCAATGTGAGTTCCCTGGGGTCAGAGAACTCACTCTCAAACAGGTGTTGGCATAGCTCTGGAAAACTGGGACTTGAAGTATGCTCTCCCACAATTGGATTACACAGCCCCCTAGCAGGGTTAACCGAACTATCCTTCACCTCTCCATCCAGCGCCTCACACACATACTCCACACCATTCTTCTGAGACTGGCCAGACAGTAGCGGACTGTCTCTGTCACACAACCCACACTCTTCTGGGCGGTCCTTACACTCACCCACCAGGACCTCAACCATGGGGGAATCCCTCCCACCACTAGGACCATGGACTCCTACGCCAGCTACCCTATTCCCTTCAGGGACGCTGCGCACTACTGGAGCTACCTCATGCCCTTGAACCTCCTGGTGTATGTTAACCCCCTCCAAGTCAGGTGCCATATCTCTAGGTGTGCGCGCTATGCTGTCAGCCCTAGATACCTGAATGTTGCTGCCACCAGCTGAGCTGGACTCCACCTCAAACTCAGCAAAGCTCAATCTGTGAGCTACACAAATCTCTGGATGTTGGGCTGAAGCCCTCCTGGCTTCAAGCTCCAAATCAAGTTCTCTCATCCTCAAGTAGTGAGCTCTTTGGCGTTTTTGCGCCTCCATTGCCAATTTTTGCTTTTCCAATTCTATTTGTCCAGCTAACTTTGCCATCTCCATTGCATGTGCCCTGTCTGCTGCCCTGTCTGCCAACTCCTCTGGCGACAGGCATCTGGTTGCTGCCTTTTCCATCCTCACTGAACCAGGCATGACGTCTTCAAAAAGACATGGAGATCTCCCAGCAAAATTATAGAAATGGAAACCTGTGGCTGCGTTATAGGTCTGCTCTCACTATGTGGTGATCAGCAATTCACTGTATGTCAACTACAAATGCAAATTCGCAAATCCCACCGCTGCCACCAATGTTAGAATTGGGGGTCTCTGGTTGGCGCAAGTATACACTTGTGACAAGCAGGGACCCTCTCCTCTAAGTCAGGGCGAAGGATGACCCCTTAGAATTACCCTTGCTCACCCTCTAGGTGCGTGGCGTGAGCAGCCAAGGCTATTCTTCAGGCGTTATTCAGTTAAGCATTTGTAATCACACACACAGTAAAATACACCAATCCCCCCACAAATGGACACCAGGCTGTGAATATCTAAAAAATACGCTTCTTTATGTAAAAATATATATATGGATCTCAACAGGCTTATCACAAGACCAAATAACGTTTCAGTAGCACCACAGGTTGAAAATAGCCACTTTTCTTCTTAGTTGCAGTTCAAAAATGGAGATTTCTTTGTTAAGGCGCTTTTGTTGTAAATTTCCTAATTTCAATAGTTCTCTCAGTGTTCTCTCCTTTTAAAAGATAGTCTCTTTCCGTCCCGTGGCTTTGGGACCCTCCCCGGGCCTTCGGCGTGCCTTGCAGTGCCTCTCCTGCCTTCCGCGGGGAAACTGACTCGGCCCCTACCGCGGCGCACGCATCGGGCATGAGCGCGCCTGTGCCGGCCCCGGCTCTTCCTCTCGGCTCGAGGACAGAGTTAAAGGCGGGCCGGCCCAGCGGTGCGGGAGGGCTCTGGGAGCAACGCGGGCGGCAGGGGGAAGCTCGGAGTCCCTGACGGGGAGTGCAGACGGAGCACTCAGCTCTCACTCACCCGTGGGGGCTCCGGGCACACGGAGAGTTCTCGGCTCGGCTCTCCGTCGGGTAACAGGCTGGATGACGGGGAAAGAAAGCGTTGCGAGCCCCGAGCCCGAGGGAGACTTCGATGAACACCTCAGTCACTTGGATGAGAGTCGGCACAGGATTGTGCGACTCCGACGTGGAGGCACTCGTGGATCTTGACGCCAGCGGGCGTGTACAGTCGAGCAGGCGCGGCCCGCGACCCTTGGCATGACGGTGCGGGGGTCTCCTCAGGCGGGGCGGCGCGGCTCGACGAGCTCTGAAATTGCGAAGCGGGGTCACAGGGCACGGACTGTGCAGCTGTGGACCCGGCGTGGATCACAATCCACAGAGGGAATTCCGGCGGGAGGGGGGAGAGCGTCTCAGCGCGCTCCAGTAGCAGGCAAGGGGCAGAGGAGCAGGAAGCCAAGCCTGGGGGCAGAGAGCGACTCCGGTCAGAGCGAGGCTCTCACAGGGCAAAGGCTGGCAAGCTCCCGAGTGCCACAGCCCTAGGAGGGGGCGAAGAGGGGCGCAGTCTGGCTCCAGCGGGATGAACACACGGCTCAAACGGCAGGACGAGCACAAGCACCAAGGACCCACTAGTCCTGGGGTCCAGGTCAGGGGGCAAGCTCAATCAAGCCCTTGGAGAATGTTTAAAGCACAAAGAAGCAAAGTCTTTTCTCAGCAAGTCTTCTCCTCTCCTTTCTCAGCAAGGCAAGCAGCAGGCCAGTCCTCCCAGTGTCTCTTCTCCTTCTAGTCGGGTAGAGGTCCTTCATGGTAAAACAGGATTCTAATTTACAAGGAGCAGGGCTCCTACTTTTATACACAGTTTCTTTTGTTCTTACAGGCCAGGGGGGCCTTTGCATAACTGCTCTCAGCCTCTGAGCACTTGTGGTGGGTACTTCTGGCTTCTGCATTCAGTGTGAGGGCAGGCACATCAGCCGCTCCCCAGGGGGGCGGAGCCAGCATTGTGTGGACAGGGGCAGTCAGGAGTACTTTGTTGACAGGCTTTGCCCTTCCTGGGCCAGGTGCAGGCTGAGTCATCAGTCGCTCCCCAGGGGGGCGGAGCCAGCATTGTGGTGGCAGAGCACAGCCTGATGCAGAGCCCAGGGAAACTCCCACCTCCCACTAAGGTGTAATCCTGCTATTCACCACCTGTCATCCCCCAGCCCTGTCACTCACACATCCCAGACAGTCAGATACACATCCAAGCAGAGGCGGGCTGAAATGGTTAGGCCAGCAAAGGCTAACTTTCTAAAAGTAGCATTTGCAAACACAGGATATTAAAATAAACTTTACTAAAAGAAGTATTTTATTATTCTGAGTTCAGGCATACTAAACATTCATTTCTACCATGTTCCCTGAGCCTGCTGGGATTATAGAGTGTAATAATTCCAGCAGCCCATCTGGCCTAAAGGGAACAGGTAGCCTTACAATAGTGAAAAACGAATTTGGCAGTAATTCACTATTAGGACATGCCACACACATCAGAGCATGTCCTACCTTACACTTACAATGCACCCTGCCCTCAGGCCTACCATAGGGGTGACTAATATGAAGTTAAGGGAAGGTTTAGGGGCTGGCAAGTGTGTGCACTTGCCCAGCCAGCATGACAGTACCAGACTGCACGCAGGTTCTGCAATGGCAGACCCTAGACACATTTTAAAGGCTGCTTCTGTGGGTGGCGCAACCAGCGCTGCAGGCCCACTAGCAGCATTGGTATTTACAAGCCCTGGCACTCCTGGTGCACTTTACTGGGGACTAACAGTAAATCCAATGAACCAATCATGGACATCAATCACAGGTACACTTTATAGTAGGGAGAGCATATGCACTTTAGCACTGGTCAGCAGTGGTAAAGTGCCCAGAGTCATTAAACCAACAAAAACAGGTCGGAGAGAATATTGGAGGAAGGCAAAAAGTTCAGGGATGACCCTGCCAAGAGGGCCAGGTCAAACACAACCCCCTTCCAGCCAAAACGCAGGGCAGACCAATCACCACTGTGATGGGCTTCCCTGCTTTGGGCGATAGAACATGGACCTGGCCCGCAACAGCAGGGGCACATTCCAGTTCTACGCCAATCTGAGCCTAGTTCAAATCCTCTGTCCATACTCTCAGGGTCCACCATGCCAATCCATGGGCACCCTTCTCTTCCTCTGTGGACACCACCTGTGCAGCATCTAACCTTAACTTGCTCACAGGTGTGTCCCAACAGACAGACATCCATTCCCAGTGGCCACTGACGTTAGTCAGGGCTGAGACCCAGGCCTCTTGCCTCTCAGGGCTCCCAACCTTCGGTGGCCTCGGAGAGCGGGGGGCAGTAGCCCCAGGTGCTTGGCACCTTTTGTCCATTCTCCCTCCTGTCAGGTCAGGTATGTCATCCTGGCACTGACCCACCAGCCCCAGGCCTGTACCTGGCAGCTGGACTAAAGACTGGGGCGGCCTCACCCACACCCGGTCCTCCTCCTTGGGGCTCTGTACCCTCCCACCTGGAGTGGTACCCCCTTCCAGAATTGTCAGGGCACCTGTGGCAGGTGACCTGCACAATTCGTCCACCAGTTCAGGGGTGCTATCCTGCAACTGGGGCACCAACAAAAACAGGTCAGAGAGAATATTGGAGGAAGGCAAAAAGTTCAGGGATGACCCTGCCAAGAGGGCCAGGTCCAACATGCACCATGTGCAGGAAACAAAATTGTAAAAGTGCCAATATAATAACGGTCAACAACAGTCCTAGTGCTACAATATGGCAGTGAACCATATCAATTCAGTCAACTCAACATGGCCTTGTATGTAATAATGTGACCAAAACCCAGTGTCACAATAAACAAAACTAGCACGGCTTCATGAACCAGTCATCTCCCCCGCTCAGTACCAAAGCACACAAACTTGCACATACTTGTATTCACCCTTAAGCGTTTTTAATTCCAGAGTCAAGGGAGAAGCTGTGAATATGCACCCTGGCACTGCAATAGCCGCTTTTATTTGAAACAGTGAAAGTGGAAGGAAGCGCATGACTGACTTTTGAAAAGTGCTTTCTCAACAAGCGCGAAGTTGAAAATTGACATTTTCAGTGCGATGTCAGATGAAATGCACATATGTAGTTGTATGCACATATGTACTACCGCTGGGCTGTGATTTGGTCCGCCCAGATTAGTACTGCACCACTGTAATCAGTGAGCTGTACTTACAGCACCGCCACTTTAAAACAATATCTTCTCTTTGTCTGGTGCAGCAGCATCATTTTAAAGTGCTCCGTTCTAGCTCTCTGATGCAGCAGGCTGGTTCTACTTCTGATCATACAGTCACGTCAGCTGATTATAAAACAGGATTTGTGTGCGTTCAGGAGTAAACACAGCTGCCTGCTGTGTGCCCCACCCCCGTGCAGCCATGCCGTGAGATGGGTCCTCGTGTGGGATCAGTGGCTGTCACGGATAAAAAGAGAGATTTTTGTTTTTAAAGAAAGGCCTCTAATTTCGACAAAAGCCTGTAAAGACCATTAATTACACGGCAGGGGTAGGCAACACACACCGTCTTCACTTGCCGACGCGTTTCGGAAGATCGGCGGCACAATGTGTCTGTGCTGACAGTCTTTGAAGCCGAGCTGACGGGAGCCGTTTTTCTAAGGGATGAAAGGGCGCGGGCTTGCTTTGTGTATCTTTTCTCTGTCTGTGCACCGGGGACATTATACGACAGGGTTAATGTTAGTCTTTTTTAGTTGCACAAACCAAACACAGCTACAAGATGTGATCCTCGCCCTGTTTTGTTTGTTGGCTGAAAAGTGTATTTCCTTTTCTTTCTCTGTGGATTGTTGGCGGGTGGATGGATTGGGGCCAAGGTAGGCATGTATTAATATAAGGCAATAGTAAGTGTATGCTTCCATGTGTCGGCTGCCCGCCGGGAGGAATTTATAGCTGAAAGCTGTCGACATCACTGGGCAAAACCTGCCGATGGCTGGGGGGGGCGGAGCGGGAAGAGCTGCTCTCGAAGAAGGCTTTGGAACAGATGGTAATTTAAGTTTAAAAAAAAGCCTTTGATGCAGCAGGGGGCGGAGAGCAGGGGGTCGGAGCGGGAAGAGCTGCTGGCGTGGGAGGGTGATTGATGGGCGGGGCAGTGATGGGGAAGCCTTTGATGTGGCCTGGCGGCAGTGGAGAAATGCTGCTGGCAGTGGGAAGGCTGGGCTGGGCATGCTCGTCCACGAGGAGTCACGTGACTCTCTCGTGCACTGTCCAAAATCCGCCGAATCCGCCTGTTAGGAAAGGAATTTTTTGGATTTGTGGTTCTGAAAATCTGGACCCTATTGTTATCCCTATATCGAGGTCCAATACCCGTGTCACAAAATATCAACGCACCATGACGAATTTAGTGTCCGTGAACAGATAATGATTAGGACATCATTCCTATGTATTTGCGTGACAATCGAGGGTAGCCAACACCCCTAAATCATAGTTTCCGTCCCAATCCCTTAGACTCCATTTTGTGAACGGCATCCATCTTACGTCTTGCCCTCATGTTAAGTCAATTAAAGGTCGAGCTTGATCCAAAAGGACACGTCCACCTTCCCTGACTTCCCCCTGACCTGTCCAAACTGACTCCATTGCCTTAAGCCAAACCTGTTTGGGCGGCTCCCCGCCCAGTGGCCGAATACGATACTATCGACACATAACATTCCACAAACCATTCACCCCATACAGAACATGCTTTCTACAAACATGCACCTGCCCATACTTCTTCTTTATGGCTAGTTTTATGACTGGGTGGTACCTGCCTTTATTGGTGTTTCATCGATATCTGATGGGAGTCCCGGATCTTGCTGGGTAATCTGTCACGAACTGGACATCTAAAATGTGGGTTTGCTTACGTGACGCCGCACTTTGTATTATTACAGAAATATGTTTACAGCCATATCATAAACTCAAGAATTCTTGCTTGAAGCCATTATTTCTGTATAAAAGGAGAAGACTGGTTCTGTAAAAACGAACACGTACAGTCTCCTGAGAATACATGACCCGTGTTTGTCATGCTTCTAGGACACGTGTTACTTGGTAGCTACCAATAAACCTTGATCTCTGACTGCGACTAGAAGACTCATTGTTTCTGTGGTCCGGAACAAGGGAGAACTCAGAGGTCATCGGGTGTTATCCCCTGGCACCACCGGGTTCCAAAAAACCCGGCACCTCAATTGGCGCCCAACTCGGGGCGATATTAAGCGGCGACGGTCCAAGCCAGATGTTCGTGAGGAGCTTCGTGTGAAAATTCCGGAGGACGGCCAGCCACTTCAGCGACCCCTGTATGTCGACGTGGTTCCGAAGGTCTTTGCTGCGAGGTTCCCCGCGTCCCGACGGCTACGAAGGACTGCTGCCCTGACTATCGCCTTGTTTTGGACCCAGTGATCCTTGGTAGAGCGAAACGATAGACGAGTCTTCTAGCGACGTCACCGATCTTCAAATACTTCAGTTAAGTATAAGTGGAGCGTCTCCCAGTCCTTAGTTTGTCCTTAGTTTTTTGGTATCCTGGAGATACGACTTGATTTGGCACTTGCAAGCCCCAAAGCCGAAGGACTCGTGTTTTCACGAGAAATATCATAATAGATAAACCTTTGAAGTTTGAAGCTAGACTAGTGAGCGAAGATGCCTGGTTTTAGCAGACTTGGAAACTTGTTTTGTCTTGGTTATAATAGGGACTCCCGATTAGAGGATTCGTGTCCGGTTCCTCCAATTGGAACTCCAACGTATGAGCTCTATGTAAAACATGGCGTAGGTCCTATCACATATAATGAAGTGTGGATAAAATACACCCGTAAAGATGGTGTTTTAAAATGGCCCCAATATGGTAGTTTCGACTCAGAAATTCTAGATAACCTAGAAGTCAAACTGTTCAAAAAGAAAGCCCGACCGGCGATGTTTGACTCTTTCCGCTTATGGCGTAAAGAGGCCAAACAAAAGGCAATTAAACTAGAAAAGAAGAATAAGAGGGAAAGGGGTATTTCAGTAATACAAGCCGCGATAAACTTTAAAGACAACGAAGAGGATCAAATAAGTGAGCAGTTGCACAGGCAACGTAAAATGGCAATAGATAAATGCTATCCTGTTTTACCATCTCTTCAGCAAGAGACAGTAAAAGAGAGTGAGAAAGATCCATTAATGGCGCATTTGCTGAGTTCGCCACCACCCTATGCGCAAAATGCCACAGCACCTCCGCAACCTTTAGTTGCACCTCTGGTAGCTGTTATACCAGCTCCTCTACAGCACTCACCAGCTACTCTTCAGCTGGCTTCTATTTCTCTAGTGCAGCCTCCTCAAGGCTCACCAGTCACATCTACTTCTCCTACTGTTCCTTCTACAACTTCGCCTAGCGCACCTTCTATTTCTTCCGATACGTGTTCTGCGAACGCTTCTGTTTCTGCTTTGCGTGACTCTGTTCTGACACCAGTTATTCCTCCACTTTCAGCTTCCGTCTGGCATAAAACGGCCAGCATTATTACTAACATTCCTTCACCACTTTTTCGGTCGCCTACAACGACCCCTAATACGGGACTAAGACAGTTACGAAGCCAAATGCCTGATTATCGAGAGAGGGAATGCCTGAATAAGTTAGCACGGAATTGGGCTCTGGATACAGCCAGATATGATGTAGAGTCCGTCATGAACGTTTTCCGTCAATGGGATGAACCGACGCAAAGATATGTTTTTGAACAGATGTGTGTTTTTCTGTGTGAGGATTTGGAAGATAATGGTCAAGAGAGCAACTCTCGAGAGTTGTGTAGTATACGATTTAAATTCGGGGAAGGCATGATTGTAGGTCCAGATGTCGACAAAGCAGTTGAGGTATTATTATCATATCGAAGCACAGGTGGTAACTCTGGGTCATCGCCTGAATGTGGTACGTCTAGTAGGAAAAGAGCGAGACAGTACCCCATGAGAGAGGTTCCTCCTGTTTGGAGGGAAGGTGATGCGAATGCTAATCGACCAATTCTGCCCCATTTCCAGCGTGTATGGGTACATGTCCCATGGAAAAGATCGGAAGTATTAGCACTCAAACAGTCACTACCTGACCCTCGTAAGAACCCAACTGGGTATTATAAGGAGTTATCGCAAACTGCAAGCTCATGTATAATGAATTTAGCAGATGTAGACATGTTATTTGGGAACGTTGTTCCACATCCTTTATGGAGCAAGATACGTCATACGGATCACGATCAGGAACTAGGTGACTCATGGGCGAACATTGCGACTACAGATGCTAGACAAGTCGGTGGTTTTAAACCTGAGCCGTTAATAGCTGAACTTCCCGGTAGAATTATAGCGTACATGAAGACAATAATGCCTGAAGTACGCGTAAATTGGGACAAGCTATCAGCATGTAAGCAAAAGAAAGATGAGAATGTGTCTGACTTTTTCACGAGATTTGAGGAAACATTCACCGACCACAGTGGCCAAGATATGGCTACCGAGGGTGGCCAAAGATTGTTTGTGGACAAGTTCGTACATAATTTGCTCCCTGAACTATGTAATAAACTAAAAGACTCTGAGAGTGCTTGGGCTGTCTCTACGTCAGCACAGATTTTAGCTACAGCCCAGTACTATGAGAATAGGCGTAAAGACGAGCTAGACAAGGCAGATAAAAAGACGAAAGATTTGAAAACTAAGGTTCTCCTCCAGCAGGCCTATCCGCCTCGCACGGCTAGTCAGCCCGACTATCAACCACGACAGCAGTATTCGAGGAACGCGCAAGGTAACGAGTTTTCCCACCAGCGTCCTACATATGGCCCGAATCAATGTGCGTATTGCAAAGAAGAGGGTCATTTTAAGGATAATTGTCCGGCTCTTGCGCGACGTTTAAACGGTGGTCAAGGTGTAAGGGGGAGAGGTGTTCAACATGCCCCTAGAGGTAGAGGCCGTGGAAATTTCACTCAGAATACAACTTCTTTTCCGCCTCAGAAGTCCATGAATAGCTTTGACCAACAGAATAATTCATCGTCTAAATCAGCTCAGTACTATGCTGACGACTATTACGCTGAACACGAAAATGAGGGTAACGATTGCTAGGACAGCCATGGACAAAGAGAGGGAGTTGTCTCAGTTCCGGTAGATCAGAATGGACCTTATGTCGAGGTAATAGCCTCAGGAGTGTCAGAGCCATTTCTGCTGGATACTGGTGCCACAAAAAGTTCTATCATGCACTCGAAACTTCCTGGCGCACCTTTGTCTGGCGAAATGAATGTCTCAGTAGGTTTCTCTGGCGCCCCTGTTAGAAACCCGATCTCTAGTCCTATGTCTCTTTCTGTTGGCCCATGCGAATTAGAAGCACCCCTCCTTTTGACAACAGGTTGTGGTGAAAATTTGCTAGGTTTGGACTTACTAAAAAGGTTATATGCGACCTTGTACTGTTCTCCCTCGGGAGTACAACTTACTCTAGGCAAGAAGGTCATTTCTTCGATGTATTTATCAAAGGAAAATATTCCAACTGAATTATTGTCACTTCCTGATATACTCTGGGCTAATGGTTCTAATGATGTAGGTCGTTTGGAGATAACACCATATGTCATAACGTTGAAAGCCGACGTTAGGTTGCCACGTATTCCCCAATACAAAATATCTAGCGAATGCGAAAAAGCGTTGTTGAAAATTGTTCATGATTTAATTGATAAAGACGTCATCGAAGAAACGACAGGAAATGTCTGTAACAGTCCGGTTTTGCCCGTCTTAAAACGTACTGATCCTTCACAACCCCCTGTGTATAGGTTCGTGATCGACCTCAGAGAAGTAAACAAGATAGTTATCCCACAGTTTCCAGTTGTCCCCGACATTACTGCTTTATTGACAATGGTCCCAGCTTCAGCAAATTGGTTCTCTGTGATTGACCTGAAGAACGCTTTCTTCAGTATCCCGATTGCCGAGGAGAGTAGAGATATTTTCGGATTTAATTTAGGAGGACGAAGCTTCCGCTTCAAGTGCGCTCCTCAAGGCTACTGCGAAAGCCCATCCATATTCAGTCAGGCCCTGAAAACACAACTAGACACGATTGTTCTACAAAGTGGTTCAACTCTGATTCAGTACGTAGACGATCTGCTGATCGCTGCGGACACTGAAGAAATTTGCAAGAAAGCTACGTTATCATTATTGCATCACTTATGTGACATGAAGCACAAAGTCTCCCTTTCCAAACTACAATTTTGCCGACAAGAAGTAACCTACTTAGGTCACGTCTTGTCGAAGGAGGGAAGGAGACTGACACCAGAAAGAATACAGGCAATTGCAGAACTAAGTGCCCCAAGGACACAGAGAGAAGTTCGAGCTTTTTTGGGCATTACATCGTACTGTAGACAATGGATACCGAATTTCTCACTGCTAGCTAAACCCTTGCTGGCACTACTCCGTAAAGATACGCCCAATCCTATGCCCTGGTCTGAAGATTGTCAGACGAGTTTTCACAAGTTGCGTGATGCATTGTGTTCAGCCCCTGTGTTGGGAAACCCCAACTACAGTAAGCCTTTCACATTATATGTCCATGAGAAGGAAGGCTGTGCATTATCAGTCTTAACACAACATTTTGGGAACAGACAGCGCCCATGCGCGTATTTTTCGGCAACTCTGGATCCTGTGGCTAAGGCACTACCAAGTTGTCTGAGGGCTACCGCCGCAGCAGCTGTCTGCATTCGACAATCCGCTGGATTAGTCATGAATAATACTCTGATCGTTATGGTTCCGCACGCAGTAGACATTTTACTAAACAGGACGAAGACACAACACCTTACTAGCGCTCGACTATCCAGTTACGAACTGACGTTGCTAGCAAGCCACATCCACATAAAGAGGTGTGATACACTAAATCCCGCAACGTTATTACCCATTCCGACAGGAACATACAAGAGTGATAAACATGACTGCTGCTTTAGGACAGAAGAAGAGACAAAAGGGAGAGTAGACTTACAGGACACTCCCCTTCCTGAATGCAATGATACTTTATGGGTTGACGGTTCATGTTTCAAGTTACCGAATGGTGATACGACTGCCGCATATGCTGTAACAACATTACACACCATTATAGAGACCACACGTATTTCCCACAACTCTGCACAAGCTGCGGAAATTATTGCACTTACCAGAGCATGCGTGTTAGCAAAAGGAAAGCGAGTGAATGTGTACACGGACAGCCAATACGCCTTTGGCGTGGCTCACAGTTTTGGGAGATTATGGCGTGAACGTGGTTTCCTTACCTCACATGGTGCAAAGATACAACATGGTCAGCTAGTTAATGAGCTCCTTGAGTTACTGACCATGCCACTACAAGTTGCCATTATGAAATGCAGTGCACACAAGAAAATTCAAGACGATATTGGCCGCGGGAATGCATTTGCAGACGAGGTTGCGAAAGAGACCGCAAGGGACACGATGAGTCGAATGTATGTTGCAGGTCCCGCTAGATGTACTGCTGATGTGGGAATGTGTGAGGACACCATTGAAAGCATAAAATGCATACAAGCTGAGGCAACTGAGAATGAGTTGAATGAATGGAGAGAAAGTAAGGGTAGATTGGATGCGAATGGTTGTTGGGTCGAATTATCGGAACACCAGCGATGGCTACTACCTAAGGCATACGTACTTGCAGTAGTAACAATGGCTCACGGCATGGCACACATCAGTTCAAAAGGAATATGTAAGCTATTGGCCCCAGTATGGCAGAATAGCAATATCCCAAAATATGCAGAAAATGTGGTCAGAAACTGTATGATATGCCTAAAACACAATCCCGGTAAAGGAACTCCAACTCCAGCTGGTCACTTTGCGCCTCCTACGTATCCGTTCGAGGTTTTGCAGCTCGATTTCATTCACATGGAAAGGTGCAACAATCTAAAGTATGTGCTCGTTGTTGTTTGCGCTTTTTCAAGGTGGGTGGAAGCGTACCCCCTTAAAGACAATACTGCTATGACGACTGCCAAAGCCCTTGTCAAAGAGTTCTTCCCGAGATTCGGTATGCCTAGAATTGTCTGGAGTGATAATGGAAGTGAATTCATAGGACGAGTGATGAAGAGAGTGTGTGAGTGTCTAGGCATACACCAGAAATTCCACGCTGCAAATTACCCCCAATCAGCTGGATTAGTAGAGTGCTACAATGGCACTTTGAAACTCAAGCTAGCCAAGATCCAAGCCAGTACAGGTCTTAAATGGCCTGACGCCTTGCCCCTAGCACTCTTGTCAACTAGGATGACCGTCCATTCCAGATTAGGTCTTAGCCCCCACGAGATAGTGTTTGGCCGCCCAGCCAACGTCTGGGGCGTGCCAAGACCGAAGAAACTCCGTGAAATAGAACACCCCGTACTGCTTGATTATTTGTGCGAATTGACAGCTAAATTGCGTGTTTTACACCAACAGGTTCACAGTTCCTCTCCGCCAGCCTCTGACGATCCAGGTGATACCATCGAACCCGGCTCGTGGGTCCTGGTGCGGAACTTCCAGCGCACCAGCAACGGACAGCCGAGGTGGACCGGACCATACCTGGTACTTCTTTCCACGAGATCAGCGGTTCGGGTGGACGGCAAAAAGAACTGGGTGCATGGGACCCATTGCAAACGGGTCCCTCTGCCCCTTCCATACGACCGGTGGGTCGATAAAGGACTTGCCGACTTGTGGAAAAGTAAATTTTGCCATGTTCTGTGTCCCTACGTGTTCCCCATCTTATGTTATGTGTGCATGATTAATATGCATATGTATTCCCCATGTTTGATTAAAGACGCAATTACAGTTGTGTCCATCTCTAGTATGCTAGTTTCCAGTTCTCGTGAAAGCTACGAGTATTAGGCCTATGTAAAGTTGCGTTGCCACGTTTCTCAGTGTGCACGTTATTTCATTGTAAAGTCCCCGTTTCTAGGCCTCAAAAGGGCCCGGACACCAGATTCAGCTCCTGTCTCCTGAGCCCTCACTGAGGAGCGATACAGCCCCCACCTGTATCCTCGACCCTTCACTTACTTCCTGCCTCACAGTGCCCGGCTCGGCCTGGCTCTGCCTACGAGTCTGCCAAGAGTATGTTATGATTCTAGTTATCAGTCCAGCCCTCCTTCTCTGCATTCCTAAGCTACTGAATCGCATCAATAGTTTCCGTCATTGTCTAGCCTTTACGTCTCCATGTAGGAGAAATACTGCATTTAATGGTCATTTAATATTCCTCAACACGCACTACATGTAGAATAATGCATGCTCCAGTCTTAGAGTCTGTTAGCCTCTCCCCTCCTGACTCTTAGTTTATATCAACATGTTCTTTAAACATCAGATACTAGATAGTGTTTAGGCACATGTCGCCCTGACTCTCCAGACTTCAGTCTCTACTCCTAGCGCAGAGTTCATAGCCCCCAGCTTCTCCTAGTAACACGTCATTGTCAGTTTGCGCGCACCATTAGGTCAGAGGTCCCGGCTCCTTAGGTAGCCCCCTCCATGTTTCCGCCCCATTTATGACATATTCTGTTACGTTTACATCACATGTCTATGTACACGCCTCTTGTTACACCTACTTTCACCCTTATCTTTCGCGACTGCTACTGACCACACTCACTGCTCCGCCTACTGTATTCATTGTAATGCAACTTTTTAGTATATATGCTTGTGTACTGTTATTAAATGTTAGCGCGCTCATTCCAGATCCTGCCCGACAGCTGTCGGGGCCCCCCTGTCAGTCCCTGTCATCCTATTCCTATGCAGGTTGTCCTGTTCCTGTCCTTTATGCTGTATTAAACCTGCAAACTCCTACTACCTCGAATCTTGACTCTTATTTATTGAGCTATCTGTTATTGCTATGTCCAGTAAAACCTAGATCCGGTATTATTTATTTATATACCACATAATGGCGCCCGAACAGGGACTTGCCCTTTCCCCACGCGCCGGTGAAGCCACGCCGGCCCCCTGACCCTCTGCAGCCGTGACGGAACCATACCGTGCACGTGCAGATATTTCTGCTTCAAGTATCCCTCAGGCCCACGGAGGAGACGGAGGTGGCGATCCAGCATCCAGACGAGGCGGTGGAGGAACGCGGCGAGTCCCGACCAGAGCCCAAGCCGAGAGTCCAAGGTCCGAGGTATCCGGAGGCCCACCCGTAACTGAAGTCCGAAGTTCGTCCGTCCGGCGTCGAAGCAGTCCAGTCCAGTCCGAGGCCTTCCGTTCTTGCTGCCCGGTGAGTACCGTTGCTGGGGTAGTATCTAGACAGGGTCAATCTAATTGACTCTGGTCCGTGGGTTTTGGTGGTACACAGACCCAAAACGAAGTGTCCACTTCGGTGGATGCGGGTCCTGACGTGTCTCTTTATGAGACCGGTAAGTTTCGTACTGTTTTAGCAGTGCATCTAGTTTCTGTTCTAGTCAGTTCTGTTCTCGAGAAGATTCATGTATTCTGTTTTCAGTATTCCAGGTAGTATTCTGTTCGAACTGTTATTTTAAATGTTCTTCATGTATTTTAATGTCGTGGTATGAAAGTGGTGTAGTTATCGTGTTCATTGTGTATTGTATCGTGTCTAGATTACAGTTCAGTCATGCCCTTATTTTCTAAATTACGTCAGTTGAAAACTAGAAAAGGTCTGTTAGAAGCAGCAGTTCCTGTCCCGCCTAGGGACAGTCCAGGTCATTTTATGTATCAGAAGCATGGCATAAGTGCCATATTATATCTAGATTTATGGGTAGAGTACACCAAACAGTTAGAAGAAAAGTATAGATGGCCTGTATCAGGCACATGGGATGCCGAGTGCATCATGCGAGTAGAAGAAGCATTATGGAAAAAGAAAGCCAGACAGTCACAGAAAGATGCCATCGAGTTATGGCGCAAAGAATCTCATAAAAGAACGGAAAAAGAAATCAGAAAGTCAGAATTAAGTAGAGAATCCTTAGAACGAGCCCAAGAAAGGGAACTAATCGAGATTGGTGAACGAGTCAAAACCGAACAGTCAGACAGACAGAGGCATGCCCTTATTAAGGGTATGTACCCTCTTCTTGCCGAGGGCTTGCCAAAAGCGACCCCGGAGGCATCCAGTAATTTTCCGCCACCATTAGTTCCGACCAAGCTACGTCACAAACCGACCGCAGCTGATATTTTCATCTCGTCCTACTTGGACGACACAGTCCCAGAATATGCAAATCCTGTTCCGCCAGTCCCTGTAAATCATGCCATTCCTGCTCCTCCAGACACCGGAGTACCTGCCACGGTACCCCCGGTTCAGCCTACATTACAATTTCCCGCCGCGCCAGTACGAAGAGTATCAGTCGACGATTCCAGTTTAGGGGCCGCAGGAGGAGGTCCTCCTGGTACCCCGCCACCACACCAACGTTTAACGTTAGTCGAGTTACATGAAAGTGCGTTACAGCGTACGCCCAAATATAAGTCCGTTGCAGATATCCGACGAGCTCTTACTGAATGCCGCTATGATCCAGTTGCAGGTGATGATAGTACAGTTATATATTCCATCCGTGTAAGACGGGTGACCGGGTATTTGGATACCCTACCGAATATGAAAGAAGATCTAGACAGAATATATCGTTTCATCCGTACAGGGGATGATCCAGAAAGTATTGGCGAAGCCATGTCTCAAAGGAAAGCTGAGATCCAGCTCATGCTATTAAAGTTTCTGATTAATTGTTTAATAAGAGAACAAGATTATCCGACTAAAGATCCGGCCGAAATGAGAATCCTGACAAGGTGGAGTGATAATATAGCCGAGGGTAAACACAGAACTATCAGTAGTATAGAGAGTATGTACAAGAGAATTCGTAAGGAAATAATAAAGTTACACGAACAACGCAAAGCAGCACAAGTAAGCGAGAAGGAAAATGACTCTTCTACAGAAGAGGTAGAGGACGAGAATCCCGCCAGAATAGCGTATGTAGGAAAATCTAGATTTCCAGACCGCCATTTACGCCTAGAACACAAGAAAATCTTTCCTCATCCAGCACCAGAGCAAGGTTCTCTAGAACAAGTATTTCAAGCTACCGATCATATTCTGAAATCACGAATCGGTTACAGTGAGTTAAGTACTATGCATGAACAAGAACTAGCCCGATCAGCAGTCCGATGGACTACTGATTCTACCACTTTTCCAGATGAAATAGTGGCACAAATGTTTCTGAAATTGCCCCCAGCCGAGCAATGACTGGTGGGTATGTATATGATCCAGCACCTCATTACTCTGTATGAGGGTCAACATTCTGATCCAGGTCCGTTACACGATGTCCTGAACGAGTTACTCCAGTATAGATGGAAAGGTCTAGGTACCGATTTAATTAGTGTTATTCTAGAACAGCGCCACAAATATAGAACGTTCCTGAACCCGCATTTTGTTCATGTCTCACCTCCAGAAAGTAAACCCTTTTACATAGATAGACAGAATCCGTTACGAGAAGTACACCCAGTCAGGACAGCAGATGGTGAAATGCAACGAGTATTTGTTTACACTCCGATTACCAAGATGGAACTCTTAGAGATGAAGAAATTAATTCCCTGTCATGACAAAGATCCAGCAGGGTTCCACCGAGAATTAAAGGACATGCTCCGTATGGGAGAATACACATATCCAGATATTATTAAAATGTTAAAGGTCCTGTTGCCCGCAGGGGTATATGAAAAACTCAAGGAAAAAGAATGGGAGGTGGGAGAGAAAAAGATCGATTGGGCAGTTCTAGAAGCTGAAGATAAGATACGAGTACCAGGTACCGGTCTTGGAGAGAAATGTAAAGAATTACCAGAGTTATTGATACAAGTTTTGCCAAGATTATTAGCCACTAAAAAGGAAGACTGGGATGCAATCTCAGCCTGTAAACAGAAACAAGACGAAGATACTAGTGATTTTTATTCTAGATTTGAGAAGTGTTTTATTATAAACAGTGGATTGAAGACAAGTAGCGAGTCATACCCTCATCTCTTTGTTACTAAACTAGTCGAGAATTCAAGTCCACAAGTTAAGAATCGAGTTTTGAAAGTCGAAAGTACATGGCAAGCTAGTACCCCGTCCCAGATGTTACAGATGCTCCAGTATCACCAGAATAGAATCAGAGAAGAGCAAGATCACGAGAGAAAGCGTATGAAAGACACGAAAATGAAAGTACTAGTTGCACAATCTGTTCCTCAAGACAGTCAGAAGAGGGGTCCGAATCAAGCCAGTCATCCTGCAGCTCCCGTTAAAGGGACCTGTAATTATTGTAAACAGCCAGGTCATTTTATAAACGAGTGTGCAGTTCTGAAACACAATATAGCTACTGGTAAGACTAAAGAAAGACCACGTCCGCCTAGACAAGAACAAGTTTCACAGACTTCTCAGCCACAGAATGCACAACAGACAGTTCCAGTACCGCAGCCTATTGCTGCAACACAGCATGTTACACAGCAGATGTACCAGTATGCACAGTCCGAGTATCCAGAGTATCAGCCATATTCATGAAACAGCCTAGAGAGGGAGGTAGGCTTGCCTCTCATCGAGATTCCTGTAGATCAAGAGGGTCCCTATGTTCATAGTCAAGTACTAGGGAAAGAAAGAAAGTTTCTGATTGATACAGGGGCAAGTAGGACGACCATTAGTCACGCCGAAGTTCCAGGGGCTCCGCTCTCAGGCTCTAGAAATGTTTCCCTTGGATTTTCAGGAAAGCCTATTGTAAACGAGATATCTAAGCCAGTTACTCTAGAAGTAGGTCCATTGTCCCGCACTACTGATCTGTTACTTACGAAGTCATGTCCAGAAAATCTGTTAGGTATTAAAACACTGAAAGAATTAGGTGCAGTTATTTGCTGCTCCCCAGAAGGAATACGACTGTTCCTACGTGACTTCAAGGGTCACTATGTATTACGAGATTTTGATCCGAGATTGTCCAATGTTCCGCAGCATCTATGGGCGCAAGGTCCAACTGATGTTGGTTATATGCAAATCACACCCCATCGTGTGACTCTCAAGCCAGGTGTAGTGTTACCACGAATCAGACAGTATAGATTGCCACCTGAGGCTGTAGCAGCCTTATCCAAAATTATTGACGAGCTCATCGCTCAAGGAGTAGTTGTAGAAACTGACTCCAATGTATGTAATTCTCCGATCATTCCAGTCATGAAACGTACTGATCCAAATGCACCCCCAGTATATCGATTAGTGATTGATCTACGAGAACTTAATAAATGTATTATTCCCCAGTATCCAGTTGTCCCAGATATCTCTTCCCTATTGACAGCCATTGATTCCGAAGCCTCATTTTTTACAGTCATAGACCTCAAGAACGCGTTTTTCAGTGTCCCCATTCATCCAGACAGCCAGTTTCTTTTCGGATTTTGTTTAAATGGAAGGAGCTATATGTTCACACGAGCTCCTCAAGGTTTCACAGAAAGCCCTAGTATTTACAGTCAAGCACTTAAGAGACAGCTAGACAACATTCACATGCCAACAGACACTGCCCTGCTCCAGTATGTTGATGATCTACTGATCACAGCCCGTTCTGAACGTGCTTGCGAGCGAGCATCACTTACAGTCTTGTATTTCCTTGCCGAGATGGGGCACAAGGTGTCCCCTTCGAAGCTTCAATTCTGTGTCCAGCAAGTGATCTATTTAGGCCACTTACTGTCCAAGAGGGGTAGGCAGTTGACACCCGACCGTATCCAGTTAATAGCGAGTCTTCCTCAGCCCAAGACTCAGAAGGAGGTACGTGCTTTTATCGGCCTCACTTCTTATTGCAGACAATGGATTCCTCAGTATGCATTTCTAGCCAAGCCACTGATACAGTTAACGACACAGGAGGCAGCCGTATCGACTGTCCTCCCTTGGACATCTGAACATACACTTAGTTTCAATGAGTTAAAGAAAGCCTTATGCCAAGCTCCAGTTCTAGCTACACCGAACTACAATAAGGCTTTTACACTTTTCGTCACAGAACGCGAAGGTACAGCATTATCTGTTCTCACACAAGATCAAGCAGGACAATACAAGCCTTGTGCTTATTTTTCGAGCACATTAGATCCTGTAGCCCAGGCTCTGCCTGCGTGCCTCAAGTCAGTTGCAGCCACAGCACTAGCTATCAGACAAAGTGATTCCATAGTATTAGGACATTCCTTGACAGTACAAGTTCCACACTCCGTGGAAGTTCTTTTAAACCGAACACAGACTCAGCACTTGACAATTGCACGTTTAACAGGTTATGAACTGACGCTGTTCCAGCCACACATAGAAATCAGACGCTGCAACGTTCTAAATCCTGCTACACTGTTACCGTCAGTTATTTCGAATCCTGCCACACACGACTGTGTGGAAGTAGTTAATATTATGACAAAGCCAAGACAAGATCTGACAGATATTCCATTACCAGATCCCGACCTGACACTTTATGTGAATGGTTCATGTATGAGAACAAGTACAGGAGAACTAGTAGCCGCGTATGCAGTGACTACTGACACTGAAGTTATAGAAACACACCGTATTGACACCCTGTCTGCTCAAGCAGCAGAGCTAGTCGCTCTGACCCAAGCCTGCATTCACGCCAAGAACCTGAAAGTCAATGTTTACACAGATTCACGCTACGCATTTGGAGTCGTACACGACTTTGGAGTGCTCTGGCAGGAGAGAGGTTTCATGACTTCTCATGGAACCAAGATTCAGCATGGTCTCCTTATTCAAGCTCTGTTAGATGCCATACATTTACCGACATCTATTGCTATCATGAAGTGCAAAGCACATACGAAAGTTACTGATACTATTTCTCAAGGTAATGATCTAGCAGATCGCACAGCCAAGCTTACAGCACAGACTCCAGACATTTCAGTTAACCCGACCCAGACACATATTCCAGATCCGACTACATGTATGACAGTTAAGGACCCCACTCAAGATGTCATAGATATCCAGTTACATGCTACTCCCGATGAAATCAAGAAATGGTCCGAACAAGGAGGGGTCCAGACAGATCAGGGATGGGTAACGAAGGGTAGAGCCACATGGTTTCTCCCCGACTCTATGGTTCAAGTCATTATCAATACCGCACATAGTCCAGCACATTTAGGAGAAAAAGCTATGTTAGACAGTATCCAGAACATTTGGTTTAACAAGCATTTACGAGCTGCAGCCAAGCAGAAAGTCCGTACCTGTATGATATGTTGCCAGTTTAATCCAGGTAAAAGTGTCCCGGTGGAACAAGGTGGATTCCAGCCCCCTGACCACCCTTTTGAAGTCCTCCAGATGGATTATATTCAGATGGAGCGATGTCGAGGTTTCAAGTATGTCCTTGTAGTTGTATGCGCTTTGTCCAGGTGGACAGAAGCATATCCAGTCCCAGATTACACAGCCGCGACCACTGCCAAGCAGTTGGTTCGTGAATTCTTCCCCCGTTACGGACTCCCTAGAGTCGTATATTCTGATAACGGCCAGCCATTCTCATCCGAACTTATGAAGCATGTTTCCCTTTTGTTAGGGTACCAGTGGAAGTTCCATTGTGTACGCCATCCAGAAGCAGCCGGTCTAGTAGAGAGACATAATCAGACCCTGAAAATCCGCATTGCTAAAATATGCAAAGAGAAAGGTGTAGACTGGATAGTAGCTCTGCCAGTCGCTTTATTTTATATGCGCATGGTCGCACACTCCAGATCAGGTCTGTCCCCGTATGAGGTCGTATTCGGCCGCCCCCCTAACATGTGGGGTACACCTAGACCTCGAAGTATTACCGATGTTTCAAGTAATATGCTGACAGATTACCTAGCTTCCTTGATGTCTGCCCTACACTCTTGTCGTTCACAGGTTGCCGCCGCATTTCCAGACAATACCGAGGTGGCACCGCATGACATCGTTCCCGGATGCATGGTTCTTGTCAGGAACTTTGATCGTTCAAGTCCGCTGGAGCCTCGCTGGAAGGAACCCCGACAGGTCCTCCTGGCCACCCGTACTGCCGTCAAGCTGGAAGGCAGGAAGGGCTGGGTCCATTTGTCTCATGTGAAGAAATTTTACGGACTAAAGCCTGTTTCTAAGAACATTTCCGAGGATCTTAAAGACTGCCAAAGTACTATTCTTAAGGACTGTCCCGCAAAAGACAATGATACTGAACCCTCCCCGTTAGAGAAAACTCCGCAACAGGAGTATAAGCTCAAATTAAGGTCTAGTAAAATAAGTCAGCCAGTTTGATTGTCTAAGTCCTCCCCTAGGTGAAACGGTTAGACCGGTTTCTGACATGTATATAATAGACCCCCATAGTGAGAGAGTTAGTCAAAACTCAATCCGATGTATAGTTTTTCTAAGTTTCATATTGTTTTTCAGCCTTATGACTACCTGCATCAGTTATGCTTTTTATTTGTATTTTCCAGTTTCTCATGTAAATAAGTCTTCTATTGTTACAGTAGAGCACATGTTTAGTGATCTGCCTCCTCATGAACTCTCATATCGTCTCGCTATGCGAAATAATTCCTTTATCCGCATGTTACATTATTCACACCAGACCAGCAATGCCACTAATTGTTGGGTGTGTGGTCGACTCCCCCCTTTCCAGACACCGAAGGGAGTTCTGCCACTCTTTCCTTATCCATTTTCACATAATGGTTCGTGTGGAGCATGGTCCACGTTAACGTCATCCTCAACAGATATGTCTTTTCTTAACAGTACATGTTTTCCAGACAAGCAAGGTCTTCCCCACAGAACAGGGTTAGATCTAGAAAATGAAGTTTATAATTTAGGTAATTATTCTTCGAATTTTATGGTCCTGAATGTTCAGTCTGATACTACTCCAGACTTACCTGCTATTTCAGTATTACCAGTCAAAGGTGAATTATGTGTCCGAAAGAATGGTTCCGTACATGTAGGCCATAGTGATTGTACGACTATTGTCAAGTATAGTGACAGTAGGAAATCTATTTTCAAAGCTTCACGTCATTCTTATTTTGTTTGTGGTCAGACCGCATATGTTCGTCTGCCCCTCGATTGGGAGGGAACCTGTTACATTGCCTTCCTACTGCCACCAGTTTTCCTAGCCCCACCTGACTATCATAGGAATTCCCACCTAGTACATACTAGACACAAGAGAGACCTCCCGATTGTCGATTATACTGAAACTGCTCTAGAACAATACATAGATATCAATAAAGGTGTCTTCCCCTACTTAGGTACTGTCGTGAATAGTAAACTGATACGTAGATTAACGAGAACCCTTGAAGCAGTAGTGATTGAGACTACTTCTGCTCTAGGTAACTTGACCGAAGAGCAATCCTTTATGAGAATTGTCGTGCTCCAGAATCGTCTCGTCCTTGACGTCATACTGGCCGATAGGGGCGGGGCATGTAGAGTCATCGGATCTAGTTGCTGCATTTTCATTCCTAATAACGCGCCGTCTGTTTATTCAGCTATAACCAGACTCCATAAAATTGCTCATATGTTACATCAAGATCCAGGCACCTGGACATGGTCCGGTTGGTTCTGGAATATAATTTCCGCCTGGGGATGGAAAGTATTGTCATTTCTGGGTATTGCAGTAGCGATCATATTCAGTTGCTGCCTCTGTTTACAATGTGGCCCTGCGATTTGCGGCATTTGTGCTACCTCTTGTATTCCTAGTCCCAAGTCCCGTTCTAAATCCAGTTCCAAGACAATTCGAGACGAGCAAATGATACTGTATGAAATGATAGATGGTATCATGAATATTGATGTTTCCTGATGGAAACGTAGTGACAAGGAGGGAATGTGGAAAAGTAAATTTTGCCATGTTCTGTGTCCCTACGTGTTCCCCATCTTATGTTATGTGTGCATGATTAATATGCATATGTATTCCCCATGTTTGATTAAAGACGCAATTACAGTTGTGTCCATCTCTAGTATGCTAGTTTCCAGTTCTCGTGAAAGCTACGAGTATTAGGCCTATGTAAAGTTGCGTTGCCACGTTTCTCAGTGTGCACGTTATTTTATTGTAAAGTCCCCGTTTCTAGGCCTCAAAAGGGCCCGGACACCAGATTCAGCTCCTGTCTCCTGAGCCCTCACTGAGGAGCGATACAGCCCCCACCTGTATCCTCGACCCTTCACTTACTTCCTGCCTCACAGTGCCCGGCTCGGCCTGGCTCTGCCTACGAGTCTGCCAAGAGTATGTTATGATTCTAGTTATCAGTCCAGCCCTCCTTCTCTGCATTCCTAAGCTACTGAATCGCATCAATAGTTTCCGTCATTGTCTAGCCTTTACGTCTCCATGTAGGAGAAATACTGCATTTAATGGTCATTTAATATTCCTCAACACGCACTACATGTAGAATAATGCATGCTCCAGTCTTAGAGTCTGTTAGCCTCTCCCCTCCTGACTCTTAGTTTATATCAACATGTTCTTTAAACATCAGATACTAGATAGTGTTTAGGCACATGTCGCCCTGACTCTCCAGACTTCAGTCTCTACTCCTAGCGCAGAGTTCATAGCCCCCAGCTTCTCCTAGTAACACGTCATTGTCAGTTTGCGCGCACCATTAGGTCAGAGGTCCCGGCTCCTTAGGTAGCCCCCTCCATGTTTCCGCCCCATTTATGACATATTCTGTTACGTTTACATCACATGTCTATGTACACGCCTCTTGTTACACCTACTTTCACCCTTATCTTTCGCGACTGCTATTGACCACACTCACTGCTCCGCCTACTGTATTCATTGTAATGCAACTGTTTTAGTATATATGCTTGTGTACTGTTATTAAATGTTAGCGCGCTCATTCCAGATCCTGCCCGACAGCTGTCGGGGCCCCCCTGTCAGGCCCTGTCATCCTATTCCTATGCAGGTTGTCCTGTTCCTGTCCTTTATGCTGTATTAAACCTGCAAACTCCTACTACCTCGAATCTTGACTCTTATTTATTGAGCTATCTGTTATTGCTATGTCCAGTAAAACCTAGATCCGGTATTATTTATTTATATACCACAGACTCTAAGACTGAATCCGTACCTCGTTTCATCCCTTTCAGCGATGCACGTTTAAAAGAGACTGGTACCGAAAAGGAGAGTGATCGTATTTTGCAAGGACGTGTGTCACCATCTATGCAATTGGACACTACCGAACCTGAGACATTGTTTAAAGACCACACCGTACCTGAGAAGCGAAGATACCACCTGAGATCCAGCCCCAGGGACTAATAAAACCTTGATCTAATGTGATTTCCCTTTTTCCCCCAAGAACTATTTTTTATCTTCCAGCTCTCTTGTCCCAGGGAACTAGCTTATTTTTGATTTTCGAACCGCCATCCGGTTCCGCTGCTAGGGTCGCGGTTGAAGTGTAGGGAGTGCAACCAAGGAAGTTTTAGGTCCACGGTTCTGGTTCGTCCGAGGGAGTCACCCCGGACCGAACAGAGCGCGCTCCCTGGCAGAATCGACCTACCACCGCGGGCAGCAAGTAGAGGATGGAGTTTCCAAGGGTAGAGACCTGTCAAGCTTACGAACTTTGAAAAACAATTGTGTACTATACTGTCCAAGAAAAGATTTTTAATAATATGTGTTCTAATGCTGTGTAGCACTGTGATGCTTTTGATTGGTTATGCTCTATTCGTATTTCAAGTTTCCCTACTCTCAAATGACACTCTGCCGACGCCTTCTCCCACTCTCTCCCCACATTCTTTTCACCCTCTACCTGAACACGAGTCTGCCAGAAGGCTCGAATTTGTAAATAACTCTTTCATCCAACTCCTACACCAACACCAGTCTATAATGAACACATCAAACTGTTGGATATGCGAACTCATGCCGCACACGACGGATAAGGGTATCCCATACTTCATCCTGCCATTTAGTTATTATGGTTCTCTGTGGGCTTTTCAGACCATGTTCCTATTCGCCCTAGAACCATACCCGACCCGTTCCACTGAAAGCGATTCCAGTAACAAGGCACTAATAGCAGGGATAAGAAATATGAGTAGAGAGTTCGACACATATCTGACTATCCCCAAAGATGAACTGACTCCATACACTCATTGGAACGTAACCAAACATGGCGTTTACCTGATCAAGAGCCAGGCAGCAAAGAAATCCCGCCCAGTTCGGATAGTGCCCCACCGAGGTCACCTATGTTTACAAGGTATTGGTAGAGATCCCACTGCACAGTTAGGAAAGAGCATTTGCACAGAAACATATGTGCTCGCCTCCCGAACTTCCCCTATACTCTTAGCAGCCAAAGGCACGTATTTCGTCTGCCACGACCAAGCCTATACATGGTTACCCCCTGACTTCTCAGGCACGTGCTTCATCTCATTTCTGCTGCCTCCTACCTACACGGCCCGAGCAGATTACCATCGGACAAGGACAGCTACAGGTGTCGTGAGTAAAGACGACACCGCGGGTCAGGAATTCGCTGACTTCGCAAAAGGTTTTCTGCCATTTTGGGGGCCTATGGTGAACAGCAGGAATATTCGCCAGTTAGCAAGGATAGTTGAATCCGCCGTGACTACAACGGCCGGAGCACTTGGCAATTTGACAACCGAGCTTCAGTCGGATCGACTTATGACCCTTCAGAACCGAATTGCCCTTGATATCATACTCGCCGATCGTGGTGGTGTGTGTAGGGTCATCCAATCCAGTTGTTGCATATTCATCCCTGATAATGCACCGACAGTATACCAGGCCATCTCTAAACTACATGAAATATCTGGTTCCCTTCACGTTGAGAAAGGGGATTGGTCCTTGCTAGGGTGGTTCTGGGGACTGATCGCTGCCTGGGGATGGAAAACGCTAATCTTCATTGGGATGATCTTAACACTTCTGTTTATGTTCTGCCTATGTGTCCAGTGCGCTCCTGCACTCTGTGGCCTCTGTGCTACTTCATGTGTACGGAAGCCTGCGTCAAGGGACGAACTAAGCAACAGGATGATGTTACAGCAGCATCTCCACGAATTCCTTCATACAGATTTGGACTCGGATTAACATGAGTTATTGCCTTACATAAGGGCAAAAGGAGGGTCTGTGGTTCTGAAAATCTGGACCCTATTGTTATCCCAATATCGAGGTCCAATACCCGTGTCACAAAATATCAACGTACCATGACGAATTTAGTGTCCGTGAACCGATAATGATTAGGACATCATTCCTATGTATTTGCGTGACAATCGAGGGTAGCCAACACCCCTAAATCATAGTTTCCGTCCCAATCCCTTAGACTCCATTTTGTGAACGGCATCCATCTTACGTCTTGCCCTCGTGTTAAGTCAATTAAAGGTCGAGCTTGATCCAAAAGGACACGTCCACCTTCCCTGACTTCCCCCTGACCTGTCCAAACTGACTCCATTGCCTTAAGCCAAACCTGTTTGGGCGGCTCCCCGCCCAGTGGCCGAATACGATACTATCGACACATAACATTCCACAAACCATTCACCCCATACAGAACATGCTTTCTACAAACATGCACCTGCCCATACTTCTTCTTTATGGCTAGTTTTATGACTGGGTGGTACCTGCCTTTATTGGTGTTTCATCGATATCTGATGGGAGTCCCGGATCTTGCTGGGTAATCTGTCACAAACTGGACATCTAAAATGTGGGTTTGCTTACGTGACGCCGCACTTTGTATTATTACAGAAATATGTTTACAGCCATATCATAAACTCAAGAATTCTTGCTTGAAGCCATTATTTCTGTATAAAAGGAGAAGACTGGTTCTGTAAAAACGAACACGTAAGTCTCCTGAGAATACATGACCCGTGTTTGTCATGCTTCTAGGACACGTGTTACTTGGTAGCTACCAATAAACCTTGATCTCTGACTGCGACTAGAAGACTCATTGTTTCTGTGGTCCGGAACAAGGGAGAACTCAGAGGTCATCGGGTGTTATCCCCTGGCACCACCGGGTTCCAAAAAACCCGGCACCTCAGATTGACTACATTAGGTTCGAGTAAACTCGACCTAAAAACTTTTAAAAGGAAGTGGTGCAAAGAAATGGATATGGTGAACGAGAACTGTACTTGTTGCTAAGAAGGGCCAGAGTCACAAAAGCATGTTTTATTTTTTTCAGTCTAGAGCGAAATGGATAGTTCCTCTTTGCAGAAACCTTGGAGTTAGAACGCACCAGGAGGCATACAGAATTCTGCAGTCAGATACATCTCGCATTGTTGTATTCTGTACGGCCAAGTTTCTAATGGCAATGTGGTTCAGGCGTGCCAATTGTTTTCTTGATAATACTCACGCTACCATCTTCTGAAGGGTCCCTTTATGCTGCATTGTGCCATCAGGACAAGCTTTAGCTGACCTATGTCTATTAACAAATAATTGTTGTTGTAATACTTTATTCGATACATGTATCATAAAAGTACGAACATAAATAGTACATAGAAAAGTTTATCGAGTATTACAATTCCTCCTAAAAAAATGACATCAATACAAACAATTAATACAGACAATTAAGAGCTGGGGGGAAAATATCATGATTAAAATTCAAACTAAAGGATGATCTGTACAGGGATGGGACAACAATTTTGACCGAATAATCCAGGCACTGGCCAAGAATTTAGCAACCCCGCAGATTATAAACATAGAGGTAGTGTTGGTTAAAATAATGCGGAGAGCTGACCTATGGTCCCTAACTCCTAGCATTCTACAGACTGGCTTCAACCATTTAACTCTAGCCTGCTTTTATGTTTTACATGCACAGAAAAAGTGGCCTAGAGATTCTTCCGGGCATGGGCAGCCTGGACATTTTAAGTCATCTTCCCTCCTACCCTTCCACCCCTCAATAAAATTTTTGAGAGGAAGGATGCCATATCTTAATTTCAAAAACAAGGTTCTGTCACGAGGGCACTGAATATAATCCAGAAATGGCTCTAGCTTTACAAGGAGCTTATGTTAAAAAAATGTGTTCGTTAGTGAACCCCAATTTGGGTTGTGCAAAACCTTGGCCTCTACCCACTCCCAATATAATTTTTTTACTGTTTGTTTAGGTGGGGGGGATTGGGAGGCCCAGGAGCCACTCAGGCCTATAGATACCACAAGCTTCTTTAAATTGTTTAGCCACTTTATTTTGTTTGAAACATTCAAACTAATTAGCTTGTCCAACACTAGAGCATATTTTGCTAATTCCGGGGTCCTTCTGAGGCGCACCCAGAATAGCAATGGTCGGAGTTGAACTATTTCAGAGATCGATCTTTTGCCCATGTCAAGAAATAATGGTTTCAGAGGGGTCGAGAGAGGGAGCAAGACTAAATCTCTCATAAACGTATTCTCTGCCACTACCAATGCCTTGGTGTTCTCGGCGCCCCATAATTTGGATCCGTAGACAGCAGAAGCTAATGCTTTCCCCTCATAAACTGCCAGGGCAGGGGCTATTGGTCTACTAATTGAAAGTCGCTGATTCTTTAGTATTGCACCAGATACCCTTTTAAGATTTAAAACCATTTTACACAAATGGGAATCCCAGCTCATGTTGTTACTGAGCCTAACCCCAAGATAGTCGAAATCATCCACTACCTCTAGAGGGGACCCATTCAAAGAGAGCGAAGCCTTCCTATAGTTTCTTTTGGCAGACATAACCATCAGCTTCGTTTTCGCAGTGTTCACCGTTAACCCACGGTCTTTGCAAAAGACATTAAAACGATCAATCAGTTTTTGCAGGCCCTTGGGGGTTTTGGACATCAGGAGGGTATCGTCAGCAAAGAGGAGTGTGGGGGTTTTCTCCCCGGCAAGGACAGGGGCATCCGCTGGGTCCTCCCTCAAATGGTCCACCACCCCATTTATAAAGAGGGAAAACAAAGTCGGGGCCATCACACATCCCTGCTGCACCGCTCTACTGACTGGAACCCTCCTGGTCAATTGACCCTGAGTCCCCCATCAAATCCTTGCATAATTTCCTTCATGGAGTTTAATAATAAACTGCAACAGATAACTATGGAACCCCATGTCCATGAGGACCTCCCAGAGTTTAACACGTGGGATGACATCGAAAGCTGTTTTCAAGTCTAGGAAAGCCAGGTATAAACTACCCCTGGTAATAGACACTGACTTCCAATAGACTGCATAGAACCGGAAAACCTGGTCCATGGCGCCTACATTGCGCCTAAATCCCGCCTGGAAGTGGGTCAAGATATCCTCTTCCATTAACCACATCTCTGTCTGGTTTATGATGACCTTGCCAACTACTTTCTGGATGGTATCAATTAGACTTATGGGTCTGTAGTTGACAGGGTCCTCTCTGTCACCTTTCTTAAATATGGTAATGACCTCTGCACCTTTCCAGGATTCAGGAACAGGATGACCGGACTGGATTAAATTCATTAAACTGGCTATAAGGTCAGCCCATAATTTAGGGTCATGCAATAATAGGTCCCCCGGCAGGCCATCTGGGCCAGCCGCCTTACCCGGAATTATTTTAAGGATGGCGTCCTGAACTTCTCGAGGTGAGAAAGACTCTTCATTAGTACCTAGCTCTAGGCTGGACTCACTCTCAGTAGCCGGACTGGTGATTTTAGCTGGCCCTCAACATTAACCTCGCACTACAAATTTAAAAAGTGGGAGTACCATTGGTGCTCAGTTATGTGATTTAAAATCTGCTCTGCCCCTCTTCTATCAAAAGTATTAATCAATTTCCAAAAAAGGATGGAGTTTTTCCCACAGGCTGCAGCCTTGAGCTCTTGCCAGTGTTCCTCCTCCCAATCCTTCTTGGCTGCCGTTATGCTTTTGTGGTAGTCTTGTCTAGCTATTCTCACTGCTATGGGGTCTTTACTTTTTATAGCCAGCGTGATAGCTTTCCTCTTGTTCCTACAGTTTGCCGTATACCAGGGGTTGCCCTTGATGAGTTTTTGATGTGTCGAGGACGTTCCCCCTGGGGTTTTTTGGAGAAAAACTTCCCTATTTTGTCAGTTAAGTTCGGATGTATGACGTTACAACGCAGGCTATTACAACGCCTGCCTTTACAACGTGGTTTTTACATCGCATACCATTACAACGCATAGCGCTTTTGGGTGTTGGATAGTGAATAGTTTAATTTACTATTCCAACTCCAGTCCCCGTGGACACTAGGGAAGGTTATTGGATAGTAAATTAACCCATTCCCTATCCTAGAGCGCCCCCCAGCGCAATGCGTTGTAATAGTTTGCGTTGTAATGACCGCGTTGTAATGGTAGTGCGTTGTAAAAGTTTCGTTGTAAGTGATGTTTACCGTTAAGTTCTTATACACAGCTGATAAATTCGGTCCAGAAGGATGGGGTGCTGCTAGAGCAACAGATGCCAAGCCACGAGTTTCAGCCAAAACTAGCTCTTTAATACTGTTAAGTTTCCCCTCTTCACACCTGACTACATTCCACTTGAGCTTACGATTACAGTTTGAGGGGAAAACCTCTTTGGTGATCAACTCTGGCTTTCCACTTTTGCTGATCCCATTTACCCAGTGGATTTCCATACATAGTGGGTTGTGGTCACTATCGGTTGATTGCCTAACCTTCATATCGACAAGATTGGCCCATGACTGAATGTCCAAAAGGATATAGTCAATCCGAGATGGGCAACCTAACCTATTAAAGGTCATTGCTCCATCGCGATCGGAGACGGTTCGCCCATTCAAGGCCGGTAGGTTATGTTCTAAAACCAGGGCATTTAACTGGATTGCTCTGGCAGTCCATTTCTTGATAGGGGCGAGGGTTAAAGGTGGTATAATCTGTTTCCAATCCTCGGAATTAAAACCTAAATTAACATTTATAGAAGATATTTATTGTTTTTTATTCTTGTTTTTAAAAAGAAAAGCATTTTCATGGTGAATCTCTGTGGTCTTTTAAAATGAAATTTCCTTCTCTTTGATTCTGCTGCTTTTGCAATTGGCCGACAAATGAGTATTCAGATGTTTTATGTTGTATTATATGTGTTTGTAAGTGCTATGTTCTGTGTAGTGCTTTTTGATCTATAGTGATCGAAATAAAGTTTTACTTACTGACTGGAATTTGTTCTCAAGTGGATCCCTCAGGCTCTTCTACGTTTAAAGGCCCCTATTACTACAATTTTCTCTCTAAATGTATTCACTGCTCTCTGGAGCAAGTGCATACTTCATCAAATACCCCAAAAAGTCAATTTAAAATATGTATGCATTTTCAAAGTGATTCTTCAGAGTGTCTAAGCAAGACATACTTAAATATCAGCTAGCCATACCGACTTCCATGAGCCTATTAAAAACCCACCAGGATAAATGAAAGTTCTGGGACAGACCTATCCATATACCAGGTAACTCCATTGGAGGTTCTATCCTCTTACCACACCTATTTGAAAGTCTCTTTTTCTAATAACCAGAATTTAAAAATCTAAATTTTCATGGCTGCCCGTGGATCACAAACTATAAAGCTAAAGTATTCGATTATCACTGGCCCTGCAACCTCACCTTGCCAGGAACCTAGCACGTAATGTGGACCTTCCCAGACTCCCCATACTGCGTGTGTAGACTAATGGCTCAATTAATTGTCTTGTATACAATTTCCAACCCTTCTATCAATAATTGAAGCTTTCTTTGCCTAATAAGCCGCCGTTTGTTAATATAAAGCTTCATCCAATGACCTCTCCCCCACAAAGCAGCAACGTTGTTGCCTGCACTGCTTTGTATTATGGATGGGCTGATGATGACAATGTCAAACATTAATTGACGGTAGAACAGCCATACTTACACATTGCCTGGTTGTCAGGTACTTTTATTTTTAACCAGTTCCTCTTGGACACTGTGTCGAAGTTTGATAAACAGTTTGCCTAATCAATAATGAAGAAGGTCGGACTTTTCAACACAAGAATGATTCGGTCACCTTGTTTTTCAATTTAAATGAAAGGAGTTGAGTGGGAATTCAAATAAGACTTGATAAAAATGAATCCCATCAATTTGGCAGGACCATGAGCAATATATTTAACACACTGTGGTGAAAATTGTTTCGTGATTATTAAAATATAATACAATTTGTTATATTTCTTCTTAAATAGAGTCCACATGACATTTGTAAAAAAAATGTCCGCTCTGTTAGGATTGATATGTAGAGTTGTCTTTGCTGACTTTAATGTCTGGTCCTCTGCAGGAGCGTAAGCGTAACACAGGCCCCTGCAGCCCCCGCGGTACGGTGGGGCCCCCACGCTCCAGGCCCCCCCTCCGCGGCGCACAGCCAGCAACCACACTTAGCAAGCACTCCACACAACCGGTCCGATCCGTTTTGGATGCTGGGAGTAAGTTACGTAACTTACGTTGCGCTGCAGTAGTTAACACACGCTGCGGCCTCCTCATAAATTGAATGGTGCAGGACTGGAATGGTGCGCAGCCGCATATGCACAATCTTCATCCTATGGCGAGGCTGGGCATTCTCATGCGCATGCCACTTAGCGCAATTAAAAGTGCGCATGAGGTGAGGCAGCTGAGAGGGACCGTGCAGCCCAGGATGGACTGCTGCGGCCTTTAATTATTGCCTGGTGTTCTGCCACCTGCTCGCGGCCTCGCGCCTACCACTGAAGCTGCAGGCCAAGCCTGGGTTCACGGTGAGTCAGTCTGTTGCCTATAAATTCTCATGGTTGAAATATTTCCTTAACTCCACCGTCATCAGCATGGGCCGCTTTCATTTTTTGTGGCATGTTGGTACTATTCGAGGCTCGCAAAACTGTATCCTTTTCTACAGTGCAAATTATATTCTAATACCAGCTACGAAGACCCGGTGAACATATATTGTTTTTTTAAAAACTCCTTTCATTTGTTATATATGCCTCATAATTTTAAGACAAATACTGTTATTTGTTTTGCTTTAGTTGCTAACTGAACTATTTTTTACATTTTGAATGAATATGGTCTTGCACTGAGGTCTTAAAGTTCTCAGGTAAGAGACCAATAACTACTTTTTTAAACCTTTAAGGTGAAAGAAAGCAACTAATTTGTGTATATTTAAAACTTAAACTTTCCACTTTTGGAACAAGTGGCTGTACTGCCGTCTTGTGGACAATACCATAAAATACTCCATTGAAGCATTTTGGGAAGTAACAAACCCACATTCCCAGTGCCCTGTACAGTGGTCTGCTCCTTTTACAACACTGGCCAGTTGTGGAAACCATGTGGGGCAGTTCTGTGGTGAAAGCTGAGGGCTTTTTTGCATACAGGGAGCAGAGTAATGGAACAATGAGACGTTTCTGAACTCGTATGTTCAGGTGTCTTTGAGTTTCCTTTGTCTGGAAAGATTCTTCTAAAACCAAAGCGAAACAAGCATTTGCAATGCAATAGGTCTCGCATTAGGAGAGTTTGAGCTATTGGTATTGTAAATGACACATTTTTTATTTATGTTTTGTTTTTGAAAATAGCGAAATTAATAGCTTTGTCATTTACAATGCCAATAGTTATAACTTTCGCAAATGTGACACCTATAGCATCTGTAATGCAATATGTGTTGTATTTACGTGACTTACATGTATTGATATTACAAATAACAATGGCTTTTAATTTTTTCCCAATATTTAATACTTAAATAAACGTCATCATCCTGTGATTCTGGGCAAATCACTTACTCTCCCGGTGCCTAACAAAAATGAATGTGTCCGTCTGTAATGTAATTGGTGCTTATTTAAAGTGCTCTGATACATTCTGGTCAAGTTTGTGCTATAGAAAACTAAAAAAAATATATAATATGGAACAAGTAAGGGTGGGTGAAGAAGAAGGGAGGACGAGTATTGTAGAGTAGGATGTTGAGGGGTGCTTGAGAAGTGTAGTTTCATGTAGTAGAAGGAAAGGCAAGAATGGTACCTGGGTATTTGATTTTTGCTTCTCGATGAGATCTGCCATCCCTGAGGCCTTCTGAGCTGGCCTCCGGAATATGTGTGCTGCTGTAAAATAGTACCCATGCAGCATATCAGAGTAGCTCTCTTTATATGTGATTGGGCCACCATCCTTTGGCACAACAACCAGCTGCCACGGAAAGACAGCGAGGGTCTTCAAAATTTGGTTCAGAGCCAGCATGGAGGCTAGGATTGTACAGCGCCTCATGCATGGGCATTCATAACCTTTTCGAAGAGTTTGGCACCTAGATACATGACTAAAACGTAGTTACATCGTAGGTGACCAGGCTGCACCAAATAATATTGACCCACCTGGTTATGGCTACTTTTTGATATGAGATAAACCAACGCGACAAAACAGACTTCAATGATTTGTAGATTACCTCAAACCTTATTTTTGTTTCTTTTCACAAGTAAATATCAACGTTTCATTTCGAAGTCATCACTGCATTGGTTTGATTATAATGCGGGATAGAATGTCTAAGTAAGTAAATAGTGCCTAATTTTGGAACACAGCTTTGTGTTCTCCAATATTTAACTTTCAAAAATTATTATTTAACATTTACACTGGTCATAAAGAGTGTGAAAACACAGCCATCCTTGGCCAGTGAAACACAGAGAACGAAAAAGTGAAAGTGGTTGTGAGAAACATGGAGTTATGTGAACAGAAGAAAGCACAGTATTAGGAAGGCTAAGTGTGTGTGTAAAGAGCAAGTAAGCAGGCTGTCAAGGAAAAATGCATAAATACATGAATAAATAAATACCGCCTTCCGGTAAAGTCCGCGCTATATAAAAATGCATAAATACATAAATAAATAAATACCGCCTTCGGGTAAAGTCCGCGCTATATAAAAATGCATAAATAAGTAAATAAATAAATACCGCTAATCACCGCCGTCACTCTGCCGGCCTGCGACCAGGAAG
Source organism: Lissotriton helveticus (assembly GCF_964261635.1). Taxonomy (NCBI): domain Eukaryota; kingdom Metazoa; phylum Chordata; class Amphibia; order Caudata; family Salamandridae; genus Lissotriton; species Lissotriton helveticus. The sequence goes on from NC_136063.1 coordinate 554,812,952, forward strand.
TCAGGCAGGCCGGCGCGACAACAGGAAACAGGAAGTAGGAGGGCGGGAGCCTACCCCTCCTCCCACGGAAGAGCCGCGATTGGAGCCGTGTTTGGAGCACCGGAGCAGGCCGGAGCCTACCCTGCGCCCCGGTGCCGAAGGAGGGAAGAAGAGTCCTGCTGCTGGCCCCTGCAGCTGAGAGCCGCCACACGAAGGAAGCCGGTGAGTGGGTTGCTGAGCGGGGCGGGGGGGGAGCATGTGCGCGTGCGGGGGGGGCGGGCTGTGTATGTGTGTGTGCGTGCGTGCGTGTGTGTATGTGTCTTGGAGTGCGTGTGTGTGACTGTGGGGGAGGGGGGTGTGTGTGTGTGAGCGAGTGTCTGTGTGCCGTGTGCCTGTATGTGTGTGCATGCGCTCGCCTGTGTGTGCGTGCGTGCATGCAGAGGGGTGGGGGCTGCCTGCGTCTGTGTGAGCAAGGGCTGTGAGTGAGTTACTCTGCGCATGCGCGGGTACTCTGCGCATGCGCGGGTCTGACGCGCGCTCCCGCGGTGAAAACTGCGATGGAAACGCTCGTGTCAGATTGCTGTCCTCAAAATGACCGACGGGTAACATTAGGTCTGAAGCAGACACTCTCAATGCTCACGCATTGAGAGTACGTCTGCTCGACCTAAAAAGGAGGATATATTCCCAGCAGACATGTGTGGAGCTGATGTCCTACAAGGGGTAAATATAGAAATCTTGTGGGGGTTCCTCAAGCGCGGACATTGCTTAATTTGTAAAAATAAAACTGTAAGGGCAGGGGCCCTTCTCGGGAGGCCACTACAGCTAGCACCACCCATTGCCCCAGCAACCGCTTCCAATGACGGTACCATCAGATTCAACCATCACACTCCTACAAGTGTGACAATTCAGACTATTCCAGGCCACACAAAGCTATATGAGCGACATGTATTTTTCTTTTTTAATGGATATTGACTTATTAAACACTGTTGTTGTGCTCATCTCATAATTGGACAGGTAGTGCACCATGTGGTGGACTATTACTAGAACCGGTGCTGACAATTCATTGCCAGTGCTGAGCACAAGAAACCACCGGCTCAAATTAAGCACTGTGCGCAGCAGAAGAATCAGTGATGCTGGTATCCGCCACTTCAAAGAGTCCTCGCCAAAAGCACGATTACACAGAATCAGCAGGGATGCCTCATAGAACCCAGTCCACTTGAGTGGAGAAATGAAGGAATCTGCCCCTCATATCAGAATTCTAACCCTGCCAGTCAGAGGCTACTGCTGCGTAGATGACACTGCTTGTTGGTGAAGAGCAAAGCCCTCCGCATAAAGTACTCAGATTATTCTTATGTTTAGGTTGTAAAATCTTTCTTCTGCTCTTTGGAAGCAAGAACTCTCAAGATGCTGATAGTTGGACATAGCTCAAACTTATGTGGAATTTATTATATATTAATATAATAATAATACTAGGCGCCCCTGGAAGAGACGCTGCCAGTGGCTCTCCGAGGTGCATCCTGAGGGCCCAACGAAGTACAACTTTTCTATAAGGAGGTTGATTTTCATTAGAGTCCAGTCTCGTGGACCACACTGTTTTGGGTGTCTGAACGTTTGTCCTTGGCAGTTGATGCATGGTTGTACTAATTATGCCAGAGTTTTCATTTATTAATTTAAAGATAACCAGCGAGAGAATAGATTATTGAAACTTGAACGTCTATGAGGTTGGTCTGCAGGAAGACCTGTCACAACACATTTAGGGTGCAGCTTTCTAGGGAAGATGCGAACTGTTCAGCAACCATTTAAGACTGGGGAGGTATTTTCCCCCGAGTGGGTGTTCTCAAAAGCTGCTGAGCTGGTAGTGTTTCAAAAGTAGGGGCACATCGCAGTCGTCCCATTACAAGAGTACATCTTGAGAGTGGCTTTTCCAGTGCTGCATAATTATCTGAAGATGGTTGGGGAGTATTACTTAGAAGTTACTCTCTGGCAACAGCGGAGCGCCTAGATGCCCTTGGGCATTCGAGCGCTCTACAAATTTTCAAATACCACATCTAGAAGTTGGAAGGCAAGCACTTTCTCCAGAATGTTCCCCATGAAACATGATTATAGACCTATGGTTATAATTGTCCAGAGATCTTATGGCTCTGCCAATGTATCGTAATCCTGACATGACATTCACTTCTGTTACAGTGCAACACCTTGCTCTTCCAATGTACCTCATTCTCGACCTGTACAATCATCAATCCCAATAATGTCTTGAAAGGCAAGGTTTGGAAAGCTAAAACAATTATTTTTGATAAAGTAAAGAACAAACGATCAATGCACAAAACTTGTTTGGAGGTTGCAAACTGCCCACTTCGCAGAATAAGGCCATTTGCAACTGCAACAAAGCATTTTCATTTGTTCAAAATTCAAATTGCTATTAATTAACTTGTTACAGAATCGCAGTGGTATGTATTAATGTTTTGCGACTGAATTACAGTTACAAAACTTTAATTTTTTACTGACACGTCGAAGGAGGTGGTAACCATTCACAAATAGGAAAGGGGCAGCAAGCGACCTCTTGGACCCCCTTCCCGTTTGAAAAAGCCCACGGCGAACCCTCAGGATTTAGGTAACTATCGCCCCATCTCCCTGCTCCCTTTATTGGGGAAAATATTGGAGAGCCTTATAAACCAGCAATTAAATAGCTACCTAGAAACAAATACTATCCTGGACCATTCTCAATCTGGGTCCGGCGGGGTTTTAGTACTGAAACTGCCTTATTGGCGGTAACAGACTCCTTAAGGATGACCATGGATGTTGGGGGTTCCGCTATCCTGGTCCTGCTTGACCTCTACGCGGCTTTTGATGCCATCTCTCATGTGAAGCTCGCGGAGAGGTTGAGCTCTGCAGGCATTCAGGGCTTAGCCCTGAAGTGGTTGCTGAGTTTCCTGCGGGACAGATACCAAACGGTCACCATGGGCCCTTATCAATCGAAAAAAACACCGCTGGACAAGGGGGTGCCCCATGGCTCCTGCCTTAGCCCCACCCTTTTTAACATCTATCTGGCACCACTGGCCAGGGTGGTGGAAGCCCTGGGGTTTGAGACGGTGTCTTACGCCGACGACCCCCAGTTGGTGTTCATCTGTGGGCCAGATGTTGCGGCCGACAGACTCCGTTTTCGCACGGGTATGCTGGAGATCGCGAATTGGATGGCTAATAATTGCCTCCAATTAAACCCGAGCAAGACGGAAGTCATGTTGTTGGGAAAGGCCGATGAATCCTGGTCTTCGGACTGGTGGCCAGTACAACTGGGCTCGCCCCCCTCGCCTTACTCAGAGTGTGAACAATCTGGGCATAAAACGTAACCGCACCCTCACAATGCAAGATCATATCTCTGCGGTGGCCGGGGCGTGTTACCATAGATTAAGATTATTACGGAACATTCTCCCTTTTATCCCGATGATACACCGCAGAACGCTGACTCAGGCAACGATTATTAGTCGGTTGGACTATGGAAATGCTCTGCTTGCAGAGGTCGGTGCAACCCACATGAGAAAGTTGCAGGTTATTCAGAACACGGCCGCCAGGCTGGTTCTGAATCAACCAGCGGGCACTCCGTCTTTGCCTCTGCTGAAAACCTTACACTGGCTCCCAGTCAAGCAAAGATCCTTTTTAAAAGTCTGCTGCCTGACGTTCACTGCCCTCCAGGGCCGAGGACCAGTGTATCTCCAACAGAAACTGAAAAAATATGCGCCCAACCGCCCACTGAGGTCCAGTTCGCGACATCTACTGCATATTCCACGCATCAAACGATGTAGGACTGGGGGCAGGGTTTTTTCCTACTTGGCCCCTAAATATTGGAACAGCCTTCCTGTGACTCTTCGAGACACCCCCTCCTATCAGTTTTTTAGGAAACATCTTAAAGCTCACTTGTATTAGCGCTAGCTTGTCCGGTTCTCTGTTCTTGTGGTGGTAACTAAGGAAAAAGCGCCGAGATGCCCCCCGGTGATTCGTGCGCTATATTAAGTTGTAATAACATAACATAACATAACAAAATGGTTAACTAAATATTTATTTCGAACAGAAGAGGCAGTGGTACCACGTACTACTGCTTACTCTTAAACAAGCATTGTCCGTAAAGCAGAGTGTCGTGGAGTAGAGTGGGCTGTTATGGAGTGGCGTAGAATCATGGAGTGGTATAGAGTAGAGTGGAGTGTCATGGAGTTGTATAGGGTGTACTGGCATATTGTTGTGAAGTGTCATGAGGTAGTAGAGTGTTGTAGATTGGAAGGGTAGAGTGTATTAGAGTGTCATATAGTTGAGTATTGTAGAGTGAAGCAGAGTGTCATAGAGTGGAGTGGCATAGAGTGTCGTGGAGTGCTGTAGAGCAGAGTTGAGTGGCATAGAGCGTGTTGCGTAGAGTGGAGTACAGTGTAATAGAGTAGAGTGGTGTGGAGCGGAGTAGATTGTTGTAGAGTAGCATAGAGAGGAGTAGTGTAGTAGAATGAAATGGCATAGAGTGGAGTGGCACAGAGTTTTCGAGTTGAGTGGCATTGAGTGTAGTGGCGAAGAGTGGAGTAGACTGGAGTGTACTGTAGAATATAGTGGACTAAAATGGCATGAAGTGGAGTAGAGGGAGTAGCATAGAGGGTTGTTGAGTGGAGTAGTGTCTCAGAGTGGATTAGAGCATCATATAGTGGAGAGTTGTAGAGTGGATTAGAGTGGCTTAGAATGAAGTGGCATAAAGTACAGTGGTGAAGAGTCGACTGTCTTAGAGTGAAGTAGCTTAGAGTGCATTGGATTTGCGCAAGGAGGCATACAGTACATTGGCGTAGAGTGGTGTAGAGTGATGCAGTGTAGAGTGGTGCAGAATAGAGTGGAGTGGTGCAGAGTAGACTGCTGTGCATAGAGTGCAATGGCGTAGAGTGGAATGGCGCAGGTAGTGTCATAGAGTGACAGAGTGAAGAAGAACGTCAATGAGTGGAGTGTTGCAGAGTAGAGCAAAGTGGTCTAGAGTGAACTGACATTGAGTACAGTGGTGCAGAGTAGATTGGCATAGAGTGGATTGGTTTTGAGTAAAGTGGTATGGACTGTATTGACGCAGAATGCATTGGTGCAATGGCGTAGAGTAGAGTGACGCAGATTAGTTTGGTGCAAAGTAGACTGCAGTGGAGTAGAGTGCAGTGGCATAGAGTAGAGTGGCGTAGAGTTCGGGCCATCACCGCAGTAGTTGTAGTGCGCAGCTGCAGCATGGGGGCACCGGTTGCCTCATATCAGTCCTGCAGCCAGGCGGCCTGTCTCATAAATTAAATGGTGCGCTTCTGAGCCTCTCAATAGTGAAGATGGGTTACCCTCTATCTTGTTCACCATCCTAGCATCATCGTCTTTGTTGTAGCACATTCTGTTGACCAAGTTATAGATAGAGCTACACAACTATAGAAGCAGCAATTACATGTTATGTTATGTTACGTTATTTATGTTTATATACTGCATTCTCTGGAAAATATGGCCCACGGCCCAAATGCCATGTCTGTGCTTATTTAGATGTAAGCAAAAGGTTCTATTTAATGTGTTGTGTTGGAAGTTTGTGTGTGTGCCATGCAATCGAAAAGTGCTCTTTGGGGCCACATTGCAGCCTGTTGAATAGTATATCTGTGCTATGTGGGGTGTATGCAAGGTCTGTCCAGTGCGTTCTGTTCGATGCTTGTGTGTGTTTTAAACTACTTACAATCCTCTTGGGAGCTGCGTGCCATCCAGCTATATGGTATTTCTGAGCTATGTGCTATGAGCTCTACCCAGTGTGCGCTATTACATGTCTGCATGTGATATACATTATTGAAAAGTGTTGGGCGCTACAGTGCACCACAAAAGTCAGCTGTACGCTATATCTGAGGTGCACAGTCAGCATACCTTTGTAAACTGGTTACCGAGGCTTAGTTTTTTCTGGTTCCAGTACTCCCTGGGCCCCCACTCTACCTATTCTTTGCATTTGAAATGTACATTTACTTCTGTAGTTTGAGAATGCATTTCATGAAAAGTAATATAAAGATGGGTTGCGGGGCTTGGCCAAGATGGCGACCGCGGCGGACGCAAGTTCATGAAGCTCCCGGTCCCGGCCCCAGTTTTGACCCATATATAGCCTTGAATCCCCCCCCCCCCGGCCAATGCTTCTTGGGGCCCCCAGCACGGTGGTCATTGAGATCAGATCGCCTGTGCAGAGGGGACCGTGGCGGCTGCCCAGCGCGACACTCAGCTTCCAGCGGCGCGGACGCTGGCCCCGCGCCGCGCCTCCTGGGTGTGGCAGACCCGGGGGATACAGCGTCTGTCCCAGCCGGCAGACGAGAGCGGAGATAGCGGAGGCTGTGTGGGCCCGGAGCGCTGAGGTCAGCTGCATATCTAGGACAACTGCCCCAGAAAAGGAGGTGAGCGGTGGGGTGAGCGCTCCCGGTCAGAGCTGGAACAGACCGGGGGAGCGCGAAAATCGAAGCCCAGGCTTCGGGGCCTACCCCTGGTGGGGTGGACGACAGTGAGAGCAGCCAGTGCCCTGGGGGCAGGAGAGGAGGGCTCCCGGAGGTCTCCCTAGCAAGCAGTGGCCAGTGGAGGCCGGTGAGGAGCGAGGCGGAGACGGCGCCTGAGGAAGGAGACCGTCCGAGAGCGGGGGGCCTTCGCGAAAATCGAGGCCCAGGCTCTGAGGCCTACATCTGAGAGTCTGGTGCTAGGCAGCTGCCGCGTGGTGGGCATCAACAAAAATCGAGGTCCAGGCCTTGAAGCCTACACCTGGGGGACTGGTACATGGTTGCTGTCCCACTGCCTCGGGGCTCAACACAGTTCAGCGAGTGAACGGGCACGGACGAACAGCAGCAGCATCTGGGGTGTCTCTGGAGAGCCCACTATCGAGTGACGAGGGGGCCCAGCAGGACTTGGGGGCCCGTCCATAGCTTGAGGCCCGGGCATCGGGGCCTACCAGAAGGGGCCCTTCCTCAGGGAGACAGCCGGATTGTCGCGGCTAGGAGTGGCACGGGGGCACCGCCGCAAGCCAACAGAGAGCATGCCACACGGGGGTTCCTGACCGGGAGCTGAGACTAGAGGACGCCCATTCCCCTCGATGGCCAGGCAGTGAGGAGAGTAGGGGCCCGAGAGCGGTGGACTTCCCCGAGGGCCTAGGACGCTTGGGGCCTAGCCGATCAGGATTGTGATGTCTCCCGTTTGGAGTGGTGCGGTGCTGTTTGATACTTGTGGAGACGGCTGGCCCACGTGGCGGCGGTGAGTCCAGGTCAACTGTGGGCTGGTGAGGCACCATATCTCTTCTGGAGCCGTTCCACAGCGGGACCCCCGGGGACACAATGCTTGGCTCGCCATGTCGACGGGGCCACGCAGGAGTGGCCGCACTATCACGGACATGCTGACGAAAGGGGCCCCTAAGGGGGAGAAGAGCCCGTCGGGCCCGGCAGTAGCCAAAGACACCGCAGGGCGGGAAGATGAGGGAGCCCCAATAACCAAAGCATTCCTGAAATCCCTATTCAATTCCTTGCGGGAGGACTTCCAAACCCTGAAACAGGATATGGCGGGAGAGTATTGTGAGCTCCGCCGGGATGTGGACCGACTGGGGGAACAGGTGGCCGCAGTCGAAGATGCTGACCAGACGCGGAGTGAGGAAGTGGAACACCTACAGCAGGAAGTGTTACGCTTACCGGAACAACAGGTGGACTTACAGGCCCATGCGGAGGAACTTGAAAATTGTTCCCAAAGGAACAACATAAGAGTCTGTGGTGTGCCATCCAAGGTGGAAGGGGATAGTGTCACCCTTTATCTGCAGGGCGTTTTCAGGGAGATCCTTGGGGAAGGTGAGGACTTCATAATCCGCATTGATAGGGCGCACAGGGTAGGCTTGGCATGCAGACCGCCTACTCCTTCCCAGGATATCCTAGCATTCCTGCCTGACTTTCCATTGATGGAACGCATAATGAAAGAAGCACGTCAGAAACAGCCTCTCTGCTATCAGGGACAACAGGTGGCACTCTATCAGGACCTCTCAGCCATCACCTTGCAGAAGAGGAAGGCCTTTAAAGTTGCCACTAAGTTCTTACATGACAAGGGGATTCCATATTCTTGGGGTCACCCCTTCCGACTTGTTTTCAAGTGGAATGGTGCCTTACAGCAGCTCCGGTCATTGAGAGACACATGTGCCTTGTTAGGGATCGACATGACCGAGAATTCGACAGGAGGCGAAGAAGCAGGAGGTTCCTCACAGGGGAAATCCCCACGTCCCTCGGGGGATGGATGGCAGTGAGTGCGGCGCAGGCGGTCATCTAGGGTGTCACTCAGACCGGACCCGACGACGATGGCACAGGAGCAGGCGGAGGCCATCCAAGAGGTGTCCAAGGACACAGCAACATCGGATTGATGCACTTTCTCACAAAAGGGGGGGCTTCCTCCTTTTAGCTCTACTACCATGCGGGTCTGACGGGGGCTGGGTGGGGGCCATTGGGGTCGCCAGTGCCACGTTACCCTCTACTGACTTATACCATGGGCCTGAACAAGGTAGTGACTGGTCCGGGACTATTTTGAACAATTGGGGGTCCACGATTGGGGTTAAGGAGAGTACTGGGTGGGTGATGGGAGTTGGAGGGCAGGGGTTGATACGTGTTTTCAGGGGTAGCATTGCTGGGTTGGAGGGGGGGTTCCAGGTCCGAGTGTGGTTGGATGTGTGCGATGAGGTGACCCCGCAGGGGGCTGGTAGTGGTACGTGGGAGAGGAAGGTGATGGAGGCATGTCCAGGGGCAGGGGGGGGACAGGGCAATGAATACGGATGCAAAGCTTGGGGGGTTGATGATTGCCTATGCCGATGACTGAACTGCGCCTCCTCACTTGGAATGTGCGAGGCCTTTACAATCCGGTAAAGCGCAGGGCGGTCTTGTCGCTCCTAGAGAATTCGAAAGCAGATATTTGCCTCCTCCAAGAGACACATCTGTTGCCCAAAGATTGTCATAGATTGAAATCTCGCCACTTTCCAACACAATTTTTCTCTTCTGCACCCTCGAAGACTGCAGGAGTTGCCATATTGGTGTCCCAACACTTTAAGGGTAAGGTCCTACAAAAGGGCGCTGAAATTAAAGGGCGGTTGCTCTCCTACAGGTTCTCACTGGGAGATGACACTTTCACAGCCAGCTCTGTCTACGCACCTAATGAGGGGCAGGAGAAGTTTTTTCACCAAGCGCTCAGCGAGACGGCTGCGTCACCCGATAGACACATTGTGGTGGGGGGCGTCTTCAATTTAGTCTTTGATAACCTTTTGGATAGGTCAGGGCAGCGCCCCTCACAGTCGGGCACCCTGTCAGAGGGAGGGCACTGTAGGTTGAAAGAGTTGGGGATGACTGACATCTGGCGGAGCTTTCATCCAGGAGTCAGGGATTACACATACTACTCTAACGCTCACAAGACATATGCAAGACTGGACTATCTATTGACATCCACTTCCCTCACGGCGCTGGCGTCCCAGACAGATATAGGGGCTATGGCGCTTTCAGATCATGCGCCGCTTACGGTGGAGTTCTCATTCCCACCCCTTGCTCGCTCTCCGCGCTGCTGGAGATTACGCGACACCTTTCTCCACCGGAAGGAAGTGGTAGACAAAATCAAGGGGGCCATAATAGAGTATCTAGCACACAATCAACCCACTGACACCTCACTGGCCACGCGATGGGCGGCACTTAAAGCGGTCCTACGGGGCGAGTTTATAGCGCTATCGGCGGGGGAAAACGTGGAACGGGCGCGCAAGAGGGAGGAATTGTCGGCACGCACTCGCGAATTGGAAAGGATTCACCAGCGAACTGGGGCGCCGCGGGTCTGGAGATAGCTGCGCCTGGTGCGTCAACAGCTGGCGGCTTTAGACCAAGATCGGGCCGAATACGTGGCCCTGAGGGTGCGTCACATGTACTACACAGGCGGGGACAGGTGCGGGCGCCTGCTGGGACGGGCGCTCAGAGAACTGCAACAGCGACACACGGTGCAAGAGATAACCACGCCGGAGGGATTCAGGGTAACCGGGGACAGGGACATAGTGAACGCCTTTAGCGATTTCTACTCTGTGTTATATGCCGGAGCCCGGCTTGATCCCATGCACAGTGCAGCTTTCTTACTATCGGTCGTTATGCCAGCCCTGTCAGCGGAACAATCGGAATTACTGGAGGGAGCGATCCGTCCGGAGGAGGTGATATCAGCAATATCGCTCCTCAAATTGGCTAAGGCACCGGGCCCTGACGGCTTCACCGCAATTTTTTACAAAACCTTCTGCTCCCAGCTGGCACCGCTGCTAACCGCTCTTTTTAACTCATTCTCAGACACTGGTGCTATTCCGAGTGACCTGACTGACGCCACTATCTCGGTTATCCCTAAACCAGGGAAAGACCATACGCAATGCGGAGCCTACCGGCCCATATCCCTCCTTAACGTGGATCTCAAACTTTACACTAGCATTCTTGCGGCCCGGTTAGCGCCGCTCATGCAAGGACTGGTCGATCCGGACTAGGCGGGATTTATTCCTGAATGACAGACTGCCGGTAATACTAAGAGGGCGCTCCACCTGATTGAACGGGCCACGAGATTGCCCGGTGAATACATGATGCTTGCGATTGACGCCGAAAAGGCGTTTGATCGGGTCCATTGGCTGTATTTGGAGCAGGCGCTGATAAAGGCGGGCCTGGGTGCCAAATTCCACACATGGGTGCTGAATTGTTACACCTTCCCCACGGCGACGGTGCGCCTTAATTGGTGCTCGCCGCCCCGCTTCCCCATAGAGCGCGGGACCTGGCAGGGGTGCCCACTCTCCCCTCTACTTTTTGCACTATACATGGAACCACTGGCACAGGCCTTGCGGACGGACCCCAGAGTTAAGGGGATCAAATTTGGAGCGTACGTCCATACGATCAGTTTATATGCTGACGATGTACTCCTCCCTTTGGCCGCTCCGAGAGAGTCTTTACCGGCCAGTGTTGAGATTCTAAACGCGTTTGCAGGGGCATCTGGTTTTAAGGTTAATATGGCAAAATCGCTGGCTCTTCATCTCTCCCTGGAACACCAGACTCGCTCCTCCCTGGAAGAGTGTTTTCCCTTCCGCTGGACATCGGAGGCGGTCCCCTATCTGGGGATACACCTGGCAGCAACACTGCAGGAGACGGTGCGTATCAACTATGACAACCTCCGCCACACCATCCGCACGGAATTGGGGCGATGCCGGCATTTAACTCTTTCCTGGCTGGGGCGGGTGGCGGCGGTGAAGATGACCATTCTCCCACAGGTCCTGTATATCTTCCGGGCTGTTCCGCTTCGACCCCCGAGGGCTAGATTCGCCAAACCCAGTCGGAACTCGCAGAGTTTATCTGGAACGGGAGGCGCCCTAGGATGAAGCTGCGGCTGGCAATGCTCCCCCCCGAGAAGGGGGGACTGGGGCTGCTTGACTTGATGCTGTACTACCAGGCGGCGCAACTTCGAACCCTGGTGGAGTGGAGTAAGTGGGAATCAGAGCGGCACTGGCTTTTCCAGGACCAGGCGGTGGCGGGCCGCCCGTTACAGGAAGTCCCCTTCCTCCGTAGACCGCACCGAACTCCTAACCTATATGTATCTTAGTTCACCAGTGTACCATTGGAGGTGTGGAATCAGACTAGCGTCCGGCACGACCTGACGACTTTTCCGTCTCCACTGACGCCCCTGTTGGACAATCCGGACTTCGGGCCCGGTAGAGATGTGCGGGCTTTCGCTCAGTGGCGCCCAGCAGGTTGTCTGTTCTTATTCCACATATACTCCAGTGAGGGAGTGGCGTCCTTTGAGTGCTTACGTCGGGACCATGGTCTACCAGAAACGGAACGCCTCCGCTACTTACAGGTGCGTCATTGGGCGCTCAACCACCAGGTTCGAGAGGGGGCTGACCGGAAGCTCAGCCGGTTCGAGTACTGGCTCATTACACGGAAGGCGGACAAGAGACTCATTTCAGACCTCTATCGCATGTTATTGGAGCGATATTTCCGTGTCTATAACACGGGAAGGTCGCACTGGTAGAGGGAGCTGGGAAGGGGCCTGAGCAATAAGGAGTGGGAGGACATTTGCTATCGGGCCAGACACTCTGCCTATCACATGGGACTGACAGACACTTTCACTAAGTTGGTGACGTACTGGTATTACACGCCTGAATGATTGCATGAGATGGACCACACCAGGGACGCGTCCTGCTGGCGGGGCTGCGGCGAGACAGGCACACTGACACACCTCCTGTGGGATTGCACACACATTCAAGGTTACTGGAAGCTGGTCCTCGATGAGATAGATGCTCACTTCGAAACAGAGGTCCCAAGATTCCCGGCCTATGTTCTTCTAGGGCTCCCCAATGCTATCACTTTCCCCTTAAAAGCACGCAGAGATCGGTTGATTGCGATAGCGCTGGGCTCCGCCACCCAGAACATTCTGGCCTTGTGGCGCACATCCCAGGTCCCTACTCTGCAGGGTTGGCTGTGCCGGCTTTGGTCCGTCTTAGGTATGGAAAAACTGTCTCTGGTTAAAGCAGGGGAAGGGGCTAAGTATGTGGAGCTGTGGCAGCCCTTCTTGTCTTTGTTGGCCACAGAATTCAGGGAAGTGACATGCCCCCGATACCTGCGGTTGCTGCGACTATCACAACCCGATGCTTGATTTAGAGTTGAAAGACTGGATGCGTGATTGGTGTGGAGAACTGGACCTGGAACGAGGGTGGAGGTTGGGTAGGCCGGAGGGTGTTTGGGGTTTGGGGGGGTTGGGGATGGGGTTGTTCCTTTTTCTGGCTCTTGCGATAATGGTTCTAAACCAGCTGCTTTACCGACTATATCAGGAGTCTTTTTGGCAATATGGGCCTCCTAGAAAGTACTGTTCTGATGTTACTGCTATTGGGATGGGAAACATTGCTTATGCATTGTATGCTGGATATTTTCTGCACTGTATGAGAGCCTATTTTTCAATCAAAAGATTTAATACTAAAGATGGGTTGCCAAGAGAAAAATGCCAGCAATGTGTTTAAAGAGCCTGGCAAGGCCTCGTCTTGGCACTAACTAGGGTTATAAATTAAAAAGTATAAATTCATTTGTAATGTGACTTTTTTGTCTTTGTTCCCTATAATTATCAGTCATGAATCTCATCATTCAGGCAGCCCTAGAACACAATTAAAGTGCATTCTATGTTCATTTGCTGTTCGAAGTTTGCACAGATAAGTGCTGAAAATACAGCTTTAGGTGACTGTTTATTTTTATCGCTGAGGCAAAATGGTAGGTGGGGGACCGGGCAGCTGAGGGGGGGGTCCTCCATTTGCTTTGCAGGGTCCCCCCCCCTTAAGTTTTGTTACGCCACTGGTCCTCTGTCTGAAAGGTTATACTTTCCAAGGCCATTTTGCATTGTCCAAGGTTTTACATCGCCCCATTCTTCACATCTCAAATAAGAATTATATGCAGATATTATAGTGCGGACTATGATGATTAAAAACTATTACACATATGCCATTGAATGTTTTGAGCATTTTTGTTCATCAGTGGACAGGGTGGAATTCCTGTTTAGCCTCCACTGACCTTCGCATCACCAATAATCCGGCTTATGATATGTAGTTCTAATAAATGAGTCTAACATACTCTATGCTTTAGGAACTCGCCCCTTTATACTTCAAAGATGGCCGCAGTGGTTAGGATTCTAGTGGAGGAGCATGGTTAGGATTCTAGTGGAGGAGCAGGAGAGATATTCATCGGATGCTCCTGGAGCCTCCTCCTTGTCAGTTGATGTGGTTTTTCCAGAAGCTTTAATGCTTGCCTTTGCTGAGACGGATTTAGGGAATTCATTAGTCCTACGTCTTGCTGAGATCAGGTGAGGCTATTTGATAGGAGTCACCACTATTAGATTTTGGTGTTGGGTGCCCGTTATGCTTGGCACAATGCTCATTGAAATATGTTTCTCTGATAGCTCCCTCATATGTTTACCTTAGTGGTACGGGGACTTCTCATATAAAATAGCATATTGTGCAAGTTCCCACTTTGAGGCAGCGCTGGTTATTGAACTCCCAGTTGTTCTCTTTGTTGCAATTAAGTGAAATGTACTGCCACTATATCAGATGAGATTAACACCATTTGTTGTTAATGCAGGGTCTCCATCTCTCAGTGCACTCCTTTAGAACATGGTATAGTAGCTATACCCACTCCTGATTTTCATGGTGCTTACCGGTGTTTGTCATATGAGAGCGCACATAGTGTAACCATATACTGAGTGCCTGACTTTTTCAAAACTTTTGCAATGCTTATGTGAAGGAATAGATGGACAGTTTGTGGGCCTATACCGTTTGTATAACTTTATTCCATATACAATATCATAAAAGTATAAAAGCAATTTATAAACAAGTTAAAAAGGGGATGGAGGAGAGAGACAGCCCTTAGTTATTACATCCACACAGTATGTACAAAATGATGTATAGCGTATCAATCCTCAGTATTTAAAATATACAGATAATCATGATAAAAAGTACGAAGCATGAATTTAAAAAGTGATTCATCATATAAAACAGAGTACAGCCCAGTGGGAGATGACGGTCTACAGTACCACGGCCTGGCCCTGGGTCACCCTAGAAAGCTTCAATCTTGTCAACCAGGCACAGCCCAGGTACTTAGCTGTCCCACAGATCACACTAGGGATCGAGGTCTCAGATATTAGGATACGCAGTGCCTCCCTATGGTTTTTACATCCCAGGTTAGAGCAAACGGGTTTCAGCCACTTTCTTCTCGCCTGACCCTACGCTGGGTAGGCGAAGAGAAAGTGGGCAACAGATTCCGTAGGGGAGGCACAGCCCGGGCACCCTGTATCCCTCTCCTTCGACCTCCTCCAGCCTGCTCTAAAATCATTCAGTGGGAGGGTACCAAACCTAAACTTTAAATAAAGTGCCCTGTCTTTCGGGGACTCAATTAGATCCAGGAAGCGTTCTAGTTTAGGTGCAGGCTTCACGTCCAAAAAAGTTTCCGTCAAGGTGCCATGATTCTGATTTCTTGATGCAGCTGCAGAGACCCAGTCCCTATAGGCCTTCTTTACAACCTGCTTGGACGGTGGGTTCTGGCTCGCCCAGGCCTCTCCCAATCCAATGTCCCCCACTAGCTGTTTCAGCTTGCATAGCCAAGCTATATTATGTCCTACATCCAGTTGGATCAGCTCGGTCATGCAGAGGCATAATGACTTAGTTCCGGGGTCTTTCTGAGGCGTGTCCAAAACAGTAGGGGGCACAGCCTTACCACTTCATTTATTGGGTGTCTCCCGAGATCATATCGAGGCAGGACTAATGGGGTCGATGGAGGAAGCGAGACCAGATCTCTGAGAAACTTGTTCTCTGACCTTAGTAAATCTGTAACATTCTCGAAACCCCACAGTTCCGCCCCGTATTGTGAGGCGGCAGGGCTTTTCCCTCGTAGACCTTAATGGCAGAAGCCACAGGCCGACTATGGGAAAGGCGCTGGTGTTTAGCAATGGCCCCCGACACGCGATTGTGATTAAGCAGCATTTTTGCCAGATGGGAGTACCACTTCATCCGGCTGTTAATCCACACTCCCAGGTAGTCAAAGGCTTCGACTAGTTCCAGAGGGGAATCGTTAAGCTTAATGTTGTTTCTAAAACTTTTCAATGGTGCCAGTGCCATTAACTTTGTTTTAGATTTGTTTATAGTCAGGCCTCTGGCATCACAGAACTGGGTGAAGCGAACGAGAAATTTTTGTAGCCCCATGGGGCTTTTTGGAACCAAGAGGGTGTCGTCCGCGAAGAGCAACGTGGTTTTTTTTTCCCATGCCAGGGTTGGGGCATCGGCCGTGTCCTCCCTCAAATGGTCCACCACCCCATTAACAAATAGGGAGAACAGAGTCGAGGCCATCACACAACCCTGACGGACCCCCCTCTCGACCGCTATCCTCTCGGTCAATTGGCCCTGGCCGCCCCACCTCACTCTGGCATAGTTCCCCTCATGGAGACGTTTAATGAGGTCCAAGATCAAGGGGGGGGGGGGGTACCTAGATCGAACAGTACCTGCCATAGCTTGGCGCGAGGGACCAGGTCAAAGGCCGTTCTTAAATCTATGAACGCCAAGTAAAGGCTGCCTTTTTCGATGGTAACAGACTTCCAGAATATTGCAAAAAATCTGAAGACCTGGTCCATCGTACCAACCCCCTGTCTGAACCCAGCCTGGAAGTGTGACAGAATGCCAACCTCATCAATCCACGTCCTCAGTCTCGTCAGGAGGACCCTGCCAACCACTTTCTGAGCTATGTCGATCAGACTGATCGGTCTGTAGTTGGCAGGATCCTCCCTGTCCCCCTTCTTGTAAATGGTCACCACCTCTGCATCCTTCCAGGAGTCTGGCACTGGATGGCCGCTCACAATGAGGTTGAGGATCCGTAGAATAAAGAGCGCCCATAGATTTTTTTGACAGAGCATTAAATCTCCAGGGAGTCCATCGGGACCGGCAGCCTTCCCCGGCGCGATTGTTGCAATTACCGATAAGACTTCTCTTAAACCAAACTGATCCCCCTGCTTATGGGATTCGGTAAAAGCCAACCCAGTTTCTTGCTCTGTGGGCACATTCCCTGCCCCACTGGAATACAGGCCATAGAAATGCTCATACCATTGGCGCCCTACAATGTGATTTGGTACAGGGTCTACTCCTTTCCTTGTATTAATCCTGATTAGCTCCCAGAATCTAGTTGAGTCTTTCAATTGGGCCGCGGATTTTAATTCTTGCCAATGCGTTTCTTCCCACAGACGCTTGGCTTTGTCAATGGTCCTGTAGTAGATCTTTCTAGCTACAGTTATACCAGGCTGATCTTTTGCTCTTAGGGCCATTGACAACTCCTGTCTCCTTACCCTACATATCTCTGAATACCACGGGTTTTCAGCCTTTGGGCGGGGGGCCTTACGGCCACCTTTTTCTTTAATCAAGAAAAACTCCCATACCTTCCCCAGAGTCTCCTGGTATACCTCTGTGAGCTTCGAGTCCTGTATGGCCACTAAAATGGGACTTGATATAGCATCAAGTTTTGCGTGGCTCTGTTCCATAACCTCCCTGATGGTTGCCAGTATTGCTTCCTGCTTTGCGACCTAAGGCCATCTCAAGCGACAGCTGCAATTGGAGGGCGTTATCTCCCTTGTCAACAGCCTCGTGGAACCAGCCAGCTCAATAGAGGCAGTAGCCCGCGCTCTCATCAACTGCATACATAGAGGGTTGTGGTCGCTGTTGCACCTGGGAATCACCTCCATGTCAATAAGGTCAGCCCACAGCCCCACATCAAGTAGTATGTAAGATGCGCGACGGGGAACTAGATCTATTGTAGGTGTATGCTCCCATGGGGTCAGATCGAGTTCTGCCGTTTACTGCTCGTAAATTGTGCTCCGTCGTCGGAGCATTGATTTGTACAGCTCTTTGGGACCATCTTTTTTATTGGGGCTAAGCTAAGTTGAGGAATAGCCCACTTGGAGTCCTCGTCACCAGTGCCCAGGATATCTTCACTGCACAGGGGCTCAAAGGTGCAATTGAAATCGACAGCAACAATGATCCCTGTATCAGTGGTGATGGCTGACAGTTCCGTATCAAGAGTTGATATAGTAGAGCTAACTTGGGCTCCTGGTGACCCTCTGGCATAGATGTTAAAAATTTCCAATTGCGCATTATTTCCATCCCCTCCAATAGATAAATGGAGGACGTCCTGGGAAAGGGTGTCATGGATAGATACTAGCCAGTTCAGCTCGATGTTCACCCAGATCGTGAGTCCCCCCGATGGGCGTCCCCTTCCCGAGGTGGTCGCGGGCATATGGTATGTGGTAAACCCCAATTTATAAAGAGGAACCAGACTCCATGTCTCCTGGAACAGAATGATATCATAGTTATCTATGAATTCATTCCATTCAGGGTCGACTAGGTTGTTTTGGAGGCCTGCTATATTCCAGGATATTAACTGGATTGCCCCCGGTGTTTTACTGCTAGAATTGACCTCGTATAATAACCCTTCACCCACTGTACCAGAATTATCAGGCACGGTCTCCCCATTGGTCGTGGAGACAACAGCAGCTTGGTCAGAGGGAGCTAGGCTCGTGACCTCCCCACCTAGTGAGTGCAGATCGAGACCCAAGGGAAGAATGGGTGCACTATCTAGTCAGTCATTTTGGCTCAGCCCGGAGTCCTCTGGCAGATGGGCCTGCTGCCAAAGAGGAGACCGGCGGATCTGGATGGAAGAGTGTTCAGGAGGAGATGTTCTGAAGTCCAGAATTAATAGATTTTCTGCTATAGTAAGATCTAGGAATTCAATCTCCACGCAATCGGTCGTGGAGTCAGCCCTAGAGATCCGTCTTACTCTAGCCATATCTTCTCTTATAATGGATCTGCAGCCCCTTGTGTGCCTCAGCCAGTGGATTGCTTTATTGTGGATCGACTCTTTACTTTCAAAGCCCCCAGCCATGACCAATTTAGGATCATGAGTCATGTAAACAGTGGACGTAGCAGATAAGCAGGGTGGTGGAATGCCTTGTGCGCCCAAATTTAGTGGAAACTTGTTCACAGCTGGAATAGGGCAAACCACTGGTTGCTTAGGCCTCGTGGGGGGGACTTGACCCAGGGGAGGGCCTGTTGGCATAGGGCGTCTCACAGAGGCTGCATATGAAGTAGGGATGTGAGGTGGTCTGCATGCCCTCCCACCGCCCTTTGGGTCGTTAGCCATTGGTGAGGGGACATTTGAAGAAACCTCTCTAGGTTGAGCAGAACCTCCCTTATTAACAGTTTTGAGTTGTCCCTGTGGGGTGGATGGAACAGAGTCTAAACACCTGGCCCCGCTCCCTTGAGCTAGACCCGCCACCTTCGCAATTAAGGATGTCACTAGATTTTCCAGGGTCTGGATCCTATCTAGGAGCTCCAACTTAATGGTCATGCATAGGTTACAGCTAGTATCTCTCCCCCCAGTGACACTATCAGAATTACCCCTCACTGCCGATTCAGAAGTGACTATTATGTCTATGGGATCTGAATTCAGAGGTGCAAACCTATTTACACATGGGACCAAAGGCATAACGTAATCCTGATCTGGCCCCTCGCGGGGTTCTGTCTCTGGTGCCTTATGGACAATAATAACTTGGTCTGATCCTACCTTTGGCGAAGCACTAGGGCTCTGCTTGCGGGGATTCTCCTTGGCAAACATTGGGGGAATTAGTTTTCTTTGCAGCTTAGGTGAAGCCCTAGCGGACTTTTTCGCAGGAGCATCTGGCACCTCAGTACTATTCCCAACTAAAACCTCTTCACAATCATTAACTAGGTCTTCAATTCTAGATAACACGCAGTTCATTGCTGCATGGGGCGTTTTTTTTGCCTTTTTCCCCTTGTTACTGGAGGGTGCACCCCCACCCTCCATAACTTTCCGTTTTCCCATGCCAAAAAGGTAGGGTAAGAAGGAGACAGACAAAAATTGTTACCAGCGGGACAGAGGCAATGTCAATAAAACAGACAATTAGACCCGTAAAGAGCAGCAAGGAGTGTCCAGTATTGACGAACAAAAACTCCAGCACCCCCTCTGATGGCAAGATTGGAGGGACAGTACCTTAGGGGGTCCGCAGCATTGATCAGCAGATGAAATGGGGTTGGCCCAGCCCGGCCTCCTCTGGCCCCGGACGGCCACAGACGCCCGCCCTTTGCCCGGGCTTAGCCCGGCGCAACTCGCGCGCAATCCTGCGACGCGGGGTCTGTCCTGGATTTAAAGCACCTCCGGGCGCGGGACTGGCGGTGGCGGCTTCCGCCGCAGAGGATGCTGGTAGCTGTCGTCTCCCTCCGCACAGCGGCCGCAAGGTGACAAGCTGCGGCAGCAGGAGGGAGACGGGAACCAAGTCAGGCAGTGGCAGGCAAGTCTCCTGAATGAGTGGGCTCGGAGAAATCCCCCAGAAGTTATGGGCAGCACCCGCTCCACCGGGGTTGTCCTGGATTTAAAGCACCTCCGGGCGCGGGACTGGCGGTGACGGCTTCCGCCGCAGATATGCTGGTAGCTGTGGTCTGCCTCTTCACAGCGGCCGCAAGGTGACAAGCTGCGGCAGCGGGAGGGAGACTGGAACCAAGTCAGGCAGTGGCAGGCAAGTCTCCTGAATGAGTGGGCTCGGAGAAATCCCCCAGAAGTTATGGGCAGCACCCGCTCCACCGGGTCTGTCCTGGATTTAAAGCGCCTCCGGGCGCGGGACTGGCGGTGACGGCTTCTACCGCAGAGGATGCTGGTAGCTGTGGTCTCCCTCTGCACAGCGGCCGCAAGGTGACAAGCTGCGGCAGCGGGAGGGAGACGGGAACCAAGTCAGGCAGTGGCAGGCAAGTCTCCTGAATGAGTGGGCTCATAGAAATCCCCCAGAAATTATGGGCAGCACCCATATACCTAATTACTAGCAGTGGGCTGTAAACTCCACTCCGTTGGCAGAGTTCTCAGAGTTTTTGTCACTCCGCACTCCGTGTGGAGGGTGAAGTTTTAGCAAAAAATCCCCTTACGCCCCGTAGCAGTGTTTACCAACAGCCACTATTGTAAGAAGAAAACCATTAGGGCTGTAGGGAGAAAAAGTGAGGCCTGGATGGGAATGGGGGTAAACAAAGGATGGGGAAAGGCCTGCTTGTGCGCACTGCTGACTGACATCCCCATACCCCCTACCTTATGACAGAAGTAAGTCTCTTCGCCTCGGTTCATTTCCAGGCATAAGACCATGCCAAAGTAACAAGGGAAGCGAACCGATCTGTTGAAGCCTCACTGTCATTTGCTAGCTTTCCTCTGAGAGGGCAGAGAAAGTAATCTGATTGGATTACAATGGGGGTGGGGTCGCACACTACTCACACACCAGCGGGATCGCCCCTAAGGACTGTGGTAAGTGTAGTTCGTGTTCCGCGATGCATCTTCTTTCGATTCTCTGCTATCTTCGCTATCTTCGCCATCCCTGGACACGTGTTTCGGGGTATTTACCCCTCATCAGCAGGGATTAGGCCGTGTTCTGGGGTTGCCGGTGGCTGCCAAATATTGCCAGGTTTAGTACCACTCAGGCGCGCAGGTGCGGGGTCCCAGGCTCGTCAGCCAACTGCTCGAGGGAGCTTTAACATTACAATGGGGGTGGGGTCGCACACTACTCACACACCAGCGGGATCGCCCCTAAGGACTGTGGTAAGTGTAGTTCGTGTTCCGCGATGCATCGCCTTTCGATTCTCTGCTATCTTCGCTATCTTCGCCATCCCTGGACACGTGTTTCGGGGTATTTACCCCTCATCAGCAGGGATTAGGCCGTGTTCTGGGGTTGCCGGTGGTTGCCAAATATTGCCAGGTTTAGTACCACTCAGGCGCGCAGGTGCGGGGTCCAAGGCTCGTCAGCCAACTGCTCGAGGGAGCTTTAACATTACAATGGGGGTGGGGTCGCACACTACTCACACACCAGCGGGATCGCCCCTAAGGACTGTGGTAAGTGTAGTTCGTGTTCCGCGATGCATCTTCTTTCGATTCTCTGCTATCTTCGCTATCTTCGCCATCCCTGGACACGTGTTTCGGGGTATTTACCCCTCATCAGCAGGGATTAGGCCGTGTTCTGGGGTTGCCGGTGGCTGCCAAATATTGCCAGGTTTAGTACCACTCAGGCGCGCAGGTGCGGGGTCCCAGGCTCGTCAGCCAACTGCTCGAGGGAGCTTTAACATTACAATGGGGGTGGGGTCGCACACTACTCACACACCAGTGGGATCGCCCCTAAGGACTGTGGTAAGTGTAGTTTGTGTTCCGCGATGCATCTTCTTTCGATTCTCTGCTATCTTCGCTATCTTCGCCATCCCTGGACACGTGTTTCGTCTGATCTGATTGGATGAAAAACGTTGTCTGTCTGCTGAAGTCCTGCCTTTTTCTGCTTGTTTTTTATATATATTTTTTTGTGCACGTCCCTAAGTGCTGCATCTTCTTTTCAGAGGGTGCTGGCAAGAGGCATGCGGGGAAGAGCCAAGGGCATTCTGGCAGAGGAAAGCCAGCAACACGTGGGCATAAAACAGAATGGAGGATGGGAGTTTAATTGCAGCGTGTGCTCAGGACACTGTACCTGCTGTCCTCCCCACGCTCAACCTGGAGATCCAGCACACCAAGGTAAGAGGGTGTTGGGGGCCACTGTCTAGACTGGAGAGCGGCAGGGAGCTCCCATTCAGGTTGGTGCCGGTGGTTGAATGTGACTGGTGGCTGTCACTGGAGTCACAGTGGCATCTCTCACCCATCAAGCTTCTGCCTGTCCCTCCTCCAAGCCCTCCCCTAACCAGTCCAGCACCCTATCCCCTCTGACAATGACCACCCACACACAGTAGCAGAGACAGGAGTCAATTGTTTTATCACCATCAGGCCCCCAGGGTAGCGTCGGACCTAGGACTTGGTGTCTTCCTCCCAGAGCCATCCCGAGTCCCGATCTGGTACTAGTGACAGTCCAAGGCCTGTTCCTGTGCATGCATGAATATGCGTGAACATGTGTGAAAAGGTTTTCAGTTTCCACAAGGTTGTTGCTTAAACTTGGGTCCAAGGGTGGGTGGATGAGTTGCGCGTGACTCTGAATTAGGCCGGGGTGCGCCAGTGGAGCAAGTTACTCCACCCGCTCATGGAACTTTATGGAATTTGATTGAGTTCTTATGCAACTCCGTGGAATTCTGCACAGTGCAACTCTGTGAGCTCCGCCCATCCCTGCTAATTACATATATTATTTTCCTCATAGATGGGGAGACTGTGATCTTCTAGCAATTGCCACCCCCACCATACACATGAGGCATTCTGCGGAGAGGTGGCTCATGCTGTTCCTATTTTTTTAGGTTATCAGTACAGAAAGGCCTGAGACATACACTAAATAGCCTAGCTCCACGTTCTATCCAATAGGTATTGAGCGAGACTACATATGTATGTCCTGAAGAGACCCTGGTAAAGATCACATAGGGTCGAAACATTGACAATTTTGATAGGGATTTTCTGTTACCCTAAATAAACTGGAGACAGTAATTAATGTACACATACTGTTGTATCGCTGAATAGAGAGAAATATATCGGACACCCCTGATGTATAGTTATTGTTTAATTTTGCACACCATTGCACACTGAGCACTGCACTGTCTGCACCATTTTAACTGTATATAATGGACTATGTCTATGTTGAAAATTAAATCCAGTTTTGATTAGAATGTGGTAGGAAAGTGCTTTAATATTAGAGACAAAGGTGCAATTGAGAGGGCCCACAGGTCTTTGGCCCACAGGCCGGTGCCGGGTGAGCCTCCCTGGCCATTCATACTATGGGTTCTTAACTTCAAGGATCGCGATGCCATCCTGTCCGAAGATCGTAAGCAACAGCGACTACGCTATGAGAATTGTGCAATCATGATCTTCCCGGACTATAACCGTGAGGTCCTTTTGGGGAGGTCAAGCAAAAGTTGAGGGCATTCAACATCCAGTATCGGCTCCTCTTCCCGGCCCGCCTGCGACTGATGTTCGCGAACAAGATGCTGTTCTTCGACAACCCGACGGAGGCCTAGACATGGGCAGCGGAAGAGCGCCCTCTGCGGTCCGAGGACTGGGCCCCGAGTGTGGACGGAGCAGAAGGCGGACCCGGCTGCCTCGCTCCCTTCGCTCCTCGGCCTCAGCGTAATCGCTCCCACAGGTGCCGTGGACAGAGGAGGGCTCTCTTGGATTCCCCGCCGGACCACTCGCAACAGCCAATATCGCTTTCCCAGGGACCCCCAACAGGGTGGCGCTCTGGCTCCTCCGGCCGTCTGGATGGCGGTGGTGCTTCACCCGGGTCCCCGGCGATTGATCTCCCAGAATCAGACCTGTCCCGTAGCCCGTTGCTCCGGAAGGGCCCTGCTCGATCTGGTCTCTGCACGCAGGGCCTGGCTCCGTGGCCGGAGATGTTGTCTTAGCTCCGAACCCTTCTTTCTTGATGGACTCACTAGCACACATCCGTACATGAGGAGGGGTCCTCCACGCTTCCCTATTCCCAAGCGTTTTAGTTTGGCTGTTTACTCATTGGTTATTGTTAGGGCGACAGATGCTTCCGTTCCCGAAGTGTAGGGTGGAGAGGGGTTGGGGGGGTGGGACAGTTGTCCCGTGTTTTGGTTTTATGTTTGGTTGTTTTAATTTTCAGTTTCGCTGCACCAGCTTTCACACAACACCTTGATTCGCACCCCAAGAGACAGGCGGTCCTCCTTTCGGACACCTTTATGGGCCCGCTGATATCTAATTGGGCAGCCACGGCCCCCGCAGGACCCACATTTCACTATTACATTCACCATTTTGCCTGGCACACCCCTGTGTGGCGCTCCTTTGCATTCCACCAACAATCATATCATGTCCGGACTTGCATCCGGCAGAGTGCACAGTGTTCCCTTTGGACGCTACACTATGCCCTCACACGCTCCTTTATGAGGTGGCCCCCCGTCCGGGACTCCATTGCTATGCCACCCCACCATGTCATCATGCCAGCTATATCCCTATCGAGTACCCCCCTAAGCATCTTGTCTTGGAACGTTAATGGCCTTCTGGACTGGTTCAAGTGGATGGCTGCCCTGTGCTACGCGCACTGCCTAGGGGTAGACATATTACTACTGCAAGAGACGCATCTGCTAGGTAATCATTGCCCCTTACTAGCGCGCTATGGATGCGATAGGGCATGGCACTCAGTGTTCACTCGGGGATCCCGAGGGTTGGCAATCCTAGTGAAGCGCTCTCTTCCCCTTGTCATTGTGCGGACAACCCTCGATGCCCAGGGTACATTTGTGGCCATCAGCGGTAAATTGCACAGGAGCCCCATCAACGTATCGCTCTTTTCTCCTCCTTCCATGTTGACAACGACTTTAGCTAAATCTACAGATCTCTTGGCATCCTTACCACTGGGTCCCACTAACCTCAGGGGGGGTTTCAATGCAGTCTCTTCGCCGGATCTCAACACGACCCGCCCCCCTTCCTCCAGTAGAATTACACAAGCAAAGGAATTGAGGACCTGATCTGAGGCCAAGGGTCTATGTGATGCATGGCGTACATGGCACCCGCATTCTAAGCAGTTCACACACACTTCAGCAGCACACCATACGCAAGTACGTATTAACACCATTTTTGTCCCATCAACAGATTGCCTCACGGTCCAAGACGTCCCCATCCTCCCCCGAGGTATCTCGGACCACTCCCCGGTGGTGATCCGCACGGCCCCCCCTCCCCAGCCTTTATGAGGCAGACATGGAGACTTAATGCTTGGTTTCTCCAAAACAAGGAGTTACGAAAGGCAGTGGGTCTGGAACTAAAACAATATTTCCTCTCCAACGACGGATCAGTTTCCTTCCCGGGCGTTCTGTGGGAGGCGGGCAAGGCCACGATTAGGGGGTTTGCCAAGGGCCAGCTTAAACGTCAGCGCCAGGCCCAAACAGAACAAATTACCAGCCATGAGGCGCAAACCTTGCGCCTTGAGCTTGCCTCTGCTCAGTCTCCAGACAGCCCTGACGCCAGACTCCTTGCTCGGCTCCGGTCAGAAATCAAGCAATTGTCGCTGGAGGCGGCCAAACTCCTCTGGCATTCATCCGTGGCCAGGGTGTATGGCTGGGGCGACAAGAACGGTTTGCTCCCCAATCGCCTTGCCACATACCCCAAGGCGAACTGCATAATTCCCATGGTCATGGGGCAGGATGGCTCCTTGTGCCGCTCCCCAGATGGGATGGCCCGTGCCTTCGCCTCCTATTACCAGCAACTCTACACGGCCAGATCCCCTTCCCTATCACTCGCTAACATGTTGGAATTCGAGGGCGACCCCCTCCCCAGCTTACACCCCATTAGCCAGAAAGACCTTGAGCGCCCCATCAAGCGCAAGGAGATAGAGGGAGCGATTGCCCTTGTTTCCACCGGTAAGACACCTGACCCATTCAATCAATCAATCAATCAATCCAAACATTTATATAGCGCACTACTCACCCGGAGGGTCTCAAGGCGCTGGGGGGAGGGGTCCGCTACTGCTCGAACAGCCAGGTCTTGAGCTGCTTCCTGAAGGCGAGGTGGTCTTGGGTCAGGCGGAGGTGGGTCGGAAGGGAGTTCCAAGTCTTGGCGGCCAGGTAGGAGAAGGACCTTCCTCCTGTGGTGGCTCTTCGGATGCGGGGGACGGCGGCGAGGGCGTGGCTGGTTGATCGAAGCTGGTGTTTGGGAGCGTATAAGTTGAGGCGGCTGTTGAGGTATCCTGGGCCCTGGTTGTGTAGGGCTTTGTGTGCGTGGGTGAGGAGCCGGAAGGTGATTCTCTTGTTGACCGGGAGCCAGTGCAGGTCTCTGAGGTGTCCGGAGATGTGGCTGCGGCGGGGGATGTCAAGGATGAGTCGTGCTGAGGTGTTCTGGATCGGCTGGAGTCTCTTCTGGAGTTTGGCGGTGGTTCCGGCGTAGAGGGAGTTGCCGTAGTCCAGACGACGAGGGCCTGGGTGACCGTCTTCCTGGTCTCGGAGGGGATCCATCGGAAGATCTTGCGTAGCATGCGTAGGATGTTGAAGCACGACGAGGAGACGGCGTTGACTTGTCTGGTCATGGAAAGGGAGGAGTCCAGGATGAAGCCCAGGTTGCGTGCGTGGTCTGTTGGTTTGGGTGCGGTGCCCAGGGCGGGGGGCCACCAGGAGTCATCCCAGGCGGAGGGTGAGGATCCTAGGATGAGGACTTCTGTCTTGTCCGAGTTCAGTTTCAGGCGGCTGTTCGACATCCATTTGGCTACGTCTGTCATCCCTTCGTGCAGGTTGGCTCTGGCGGTGGTGGGGTCGTTGGTGAGGGAGAGGATCAGCTGGGTGTCGTCGGCGTAGGAGATGATGTTGAGGTTGTGCTGGCGTGCGATGGCTGCGAGGGGGCTCATGTAGACGTTGAAGAGTGTTGGGCTGAGCGAGGAGCCTTGAGGAACGCCGCAGATGACTTCGGTGGCCTCTGATCTGAACGGGGGGAGGCGGACTCTCTGTGTCCTTCCGGCGAGGAAGGAGATGATCCACTTCAGTGCCTTCTCCTGGATTCCGACGTTGCTGAGGCGCTGTACTAGGGTACGGTGGCAGACAGTGTCGAAGGCCGCGGAGAGGTCCAGGAGGATGAGGGCCGCTGTTTCTCCGTTGTCGAGCAGGGCTCGGATGTCATCGGTAGCTGCGATCAGGGCGGTCTCGGTGCTGTGGTTGGCCCGGAAGCCAGACTGCGAGAGGTCGAGGGAACCGTTCGTCTCGAGGAAGGCGGCCAGTTGCTTGTTGACGGTCTTCTCGATGACTTTTGCCGGAAACGGGAGCAGCGAGATGGGGCGGTAGTTCTTGAGGTCGGCGGAGTCGGCTGATGGTTTCTTGAGTAGAGCGCTGAGTTCAGCATGCTTCCAGCTCTCCGGGAAGGTGGCGATGTCGAAGGAGGTGTTGATGATGTCCCGCAGGTGGGGTGCGATGACAGCGTCGGCCTTGTTGAAGACGTGGTGAGGGCAGGGGTCTGTCGGAGATCCGGAGTGGATGGAGTTCATCGTGCGGATGGTGTCTTCAGTGCTGATCGGGGTCCAGGCGCGGAGGGTGGTGGTGGGGGGCAGTGGTTCGGTCGTGGTGTGCGTCGGTTGAGTGCTGAAGCTGTTGTGGATGTCCGCGATCTTGTTGTGGAAGTAGGAGGCGAGGGAGTTGCAGAGGTCTTGCGAAGGGGTGATGTCGTTGTTGCCGGCGTTGGGGTTGGAGAGCTCTTTCACGATGTTGAAGAGTTCCTTGCTGTTGTGTGCGTTGTTGTCCAGTCGTTCCTTGAATGCGGTTTTCTTGGTGGCGTGGATCAGTTGGTGGTGTTTTCGGGTGGCGAGCTTGAGGGCAGTCATGTTGTCCGGTGTTGGGTCTCTGCGCCAGGTTTTCTCGAGTGCTCTGCAGTTCTTCTTGGAGCTCTTGAGTTCGTCGTTAAACCATGGGGCTTTCTTGCTGCCGGGTCTGCTCGGCGGGGTCTTCAGAGGGGCGAGGTCGTCTGCGCAGTCACTGATCCATTTCGTGAGGTTGGTGGCCGCTTGGCTGGGGTTCGTTGTGCTGGTGGGAGGGTTCTTGCTCAGGGAAGTAGCGAGCTGGTCTGCAGTGATCTTGTTCCAGCTTCTGCGGGGAACCTGTTGCTGGTGATGGTGGAGCGTGGTCCTTCTGAAGCTGAAGTGGACGCAGCTGTGGTCCGTCCAGTGGAGCCTCGTGGCGTGGCTGTAGGCGATGTCCTTGCTGGAGGAGAAGACTGGGTCAAGCGTGTGTCCGGCGTAGTGGGTGGGGGTGTTCACCAGTTGCTTGAGTCCTTCGGCTTCCCTCAAGAGTACTACATGCACTATCAAGACAGTCTCACTCCACAAATGGCGGGGCTGTTTCGGGAGGCTGTTGAAAAGGGCTCCTTTCCGCAAGAGACTGATTTGGCCACCATTGTCGTTCTCCCCAAGTCTCAACCACCTTCGCCACGGTGTGTGGACTACCATCCTATCTCCCTCATCAACACTGAGATTAAATTGTTCGCCACGATACTTGCCCAACGACTCAAACCCCACTTGTCCACGCTGGTTCATCCCGACCAATGCGGATTTATGCCCTCACGTGGCACTAGGCATTGTCTTCGCAGGCTGCAAGTCGCCCTGGCACACCGTCATCTCCTCACTCCCTACCTTGCAATTCTTCTGATGGGCTTTGAAAAGGCCTTCGATTCGGTGGACAGGGGGTTCTTAGAGGCCGTCCTTGCTATGATGGGACTCGGTCCCCGTTTTCATGCAATGGTTAAAGTTCTTTACGCCTCTCCCTGCGCCCGTGCCATAGTGAACGGGGTTCTATCGGAGCCCTACCCGGTTCGCAAAGGAACGAGACAGGGTTGTCCCCTATCCCCCCTGCTTTTTGCCTTGGTGATGGAGCCCCTGGCATCCATGATGCGGTCCTGCAAGAATCTGCGGGGATAGGAGTGGCCCAACACTGAACCGGATAAAATTGCACTCTATGCTGATGACGTCCTCATCTATTTGGCAGATCCCGCCGGGTCAGGACCACATTGCCTCCGTATTCTACACCTCTTTGAACATGCTTCGGGCCTAAGGCTTAACCCGGACAAGTCGACCTTGGTTCCCCTACACTTGTCCCGCAAATGTTTTGACTGGCAATCCAACATTCCTCTTCACCGTCAATCATTCAAATACTTGGGGATATGGATGACCTTGCTTCCGGAGCTCAGCTGGGCTCTCAACGTGGCCCCACTGGTGAAGCGGGTTAAGGCAGATCTCCAGAAGTGGCAGACATTGCCCCTGAACCCTATGGGGAGAGTTGCCCTATTTAAAATGATGGTGCTCCCCCATTTCCTCTACGTACTGCAAAATTCCCCCATCGGCTTTCCCAAAGCCTGGTTCCGTGAGCTTGACAGCATAGCCAGCAAGTTTGTATGGGGAAAGGGTAGGGCCCGGTTGGCGCTCAACGTGTGTAGGATCCCCTCATTTGACTGGGGATTGGGGATGACCCATCTATACCTATATTATTTGGCCACGCAGCTTCTCTCCATACATGATGGGGTTGGTCAGACCCGCCATACAGGCTCGAAGTCATAGAATTGGGTTTCGCCAAGATCCAGACTATGCTATATGGGGCCCCTATTCCCTCCCGCTTGCCAGAGGTGACACACTCTGTGCTGCTGGCCTGGCGGACTGCTCTGCGCCATACCAAATGGACGCACATGTTCACCCAATGTACACCCTTGTGGCAGGGGACCTGGCTCAGAAACGTCAACGCACTACAGGGGTTTAGATCCTGGGACTTGATAGGTATTTCGCAGCTAGGCGATGTATGGGTGAGGGATCACATGCGAACCTTTGAGGACCTTCAAGGCAGGTACTCCTTACACCTGTCACAATTCTATAGTTACTTGCAGTTACGCCACGCTCTTCACACCCACCTTGTGACTGGCACACGACTTCCTGATCACAGTCCACCTGAAGCTCAGATAATGTTCGGTGACCTGGGAGGGGTGGCATCTCCTGTATTTACCGTACATTGATCAATAATGCTCCCACTTCCTTGGATCGATTACGGGCTCAATGGGAGAGTTGCATAGGCCCCTTAGACGAAGAGGACTGGCGCGACGCCCTTATGGCTTCTAGGACGGTCACGTCCTCCGCTAGACTGCGTTTAGTGCAATTGTACTACTTACATGCTGCATATCTCACTCCGACACGCCTTCACCGGGCCGGGCTTAGCCCAACCTCCGCTTGTGCCAGGTGCGGTTATGACCCCGCTGATTTTTTCCACATGGTATGGAAATGTCCCCGCTTGGAGCGGTTCTGGGGGGAGATTGAGGAGGAACACACTGAGGTTTTGGGGTGGGAGGTCCCCCGTGACCCAAAACACGCGCTCTTGGGTATCACTGACGAGCTGGATGGTCACAAACGAAAAACTGTTTTACACAACAGCAATGGTGGTTACAAAAAGAGACATTCCGGTCTCCTGGAAGCTCTCCAAGCCTCCGTGAGTTGGACGCTGGAGGACTGGGGTGGATTGGTGTGCCACACAGGAGAGGGTCATGTACGAGGCTCGTGGGTGTCCTAAGAAATACCGTAGGGTTTGGGGGAAATGGGTGGGGGTGGCGGAGTAGTCATGAAGGGAATGGAATGCTCAATTTTATACTCCTATGTGTTTTTTGGTATTGCCTGTAAAATCTTATGGTGCTGCTTTCCTTTTCTATGTCTTGGACTTATGCGGTGTTGGACTGTCAGACTGGTGTAAGTTCTTTATTTTGTCAATCAATAAACACAAAAAATTGTTTATCAAAAAAAAAATTAGAGTCAAAGGAGTCCTACTGAATAATTTGTTCTATCTGGAGAATACATAAATGGGCATAGACCTTCCAAATTATTCGTATTTCTCAACATATGAGACTTCTGAGTCTCTCGCAACAGAGATTGGTTTTGAAGCTGGCCAAAGATGTCTACACATTTATAGGTCTCCTGGGCGTAGAGTGTCTGCTTTGTGGATTCATTTAATACATCTGAAGTCTCCATTAACACTAAAACATAAACAAGACAGACAGGCTTTCTTTAAAAAACCTATTGTAATATTGCTTGACCGGGATACAGATCATCTGTTGACAGATATAAACCCAAGAAACATAGAGTAAAATAGCTAAACCAGATATTTTAAGATTTCACCAAGTTCATGAAATTTGCTATTTGGAGCTTTAATGTGGAGTGCCAATGTACCAATTTCCAAACTGGATGTAGACCTAGATGTATATTCTTGTAAAGATCCTTAGGGGTGTATTGCCAACATTGTATAAGATTCACGAGGTCAGCTGCCTCCACATGCTTAGAAACTATAGAGCAGTTTCTGCACACATGGCACTTCAGGGGAGCTGAAATGTACTATGGTCACTTTCAGTGTAACTTCCCTCATTCACTAAATAACCGTGTGTATCAGTGCGTGCACAAGTGTGTGTTTGTGCATGTACATGTGTGAGTTCACATGTATTTCTACTTGTGCAGGACCATAGTGGAAATAAATGGCAGCCTTTACAAAAATGTTAAAATCAGTCACTAGTTGCAGGAATCCACACCTATGGAGACCTATTTTATGTGTACTTGTAAAGCCCACTATCACCTGCAAGGGTATCCTGGCACTGAACAGATGTGTGTGCCTGTCCCTGCAGAGGGTAGGGTGGCTAATTGAAAAGACTAGTCTTCAGATTCTTGTGGAATTGAAGAGAGGAGGAGGCTCTTGTGTCGAGTGGGTTTTTGTTCAATGCTTTAGGAACCATGTAAGAGAACGCCCATCCTCCTGATTTGGTTCTGTGTCTGTGTGGGATATATGAGAGTAGATATCTTGTGGAGCAGAGGTGTCTGGGTGGTTGGTGGAAGGAGATGTTACAGTCAATGTAGGTAGGGCCTAACTTGTGTAGTGCCTTAAATGTTCATGTGTGGGGATTTTGAAATTACCATGTTTGTGTATTGGAAGCCAGTGGAGGGCTCCTGAGGTGTGATGTGAGTTGTGCATGGGAGCTTGAGGATGAGTATGGCTGCTGAGTTCCTGTTGATTTGTAGTCTTCTGGTGCGTGGGTTGCTTATTGATCTGGCAAAGTAAGTGTTCCCATACGTAGTCCAACTTGCTGGTGACTAGGGTGTGAGTGGTGGTTTTTCTGGTGATTTCCTGGGAGACATTTGAAGAGCTTCCTCAGCATCTTTAGGGTGTTGAAGCTGAATGCAGAGACAGCATTGATTTGTGTAGTGAAGTCCAATTTGCTCCCAATTATAATTTTGAGGCCCCTACCATGGGTGGTGGGTGGAGGTCTGAGGTTGACCAATCACCAGTTAGAGACCCATGGCAAGGTGTTCTTGCCAAAATCACTGCTTATGTTTTGTCATTGTTGAGCTTGAGACAGTTGGCTTTCATCCCGTTGTTTCTTGTGATGGGAGTCTTGTCTTAGAGAGAAAGTATGAATTACTTGTCTTTGGTGTAGGAGAGGATGTTTATGTGTGCACAGATGATGTTGGCCAGAGGGATTGTGATGTGTTGAAGAGGATGGAAGCTGAGTGATGAACCTTGAGTCACTTTGTAGATAAGTTTGCAGGCTTCTGATGGGTTAGGTGCCAGTCTGATAGCTTGTGTTCTATCCTTTATGAAAGTGCAGATTCAGTGGAGACCGGGTCCTTAAATACCTATCTTGTGCAGGCACCTGATGAGGATGGGGCGTGAGACCATGTCAAATGCTCAAGAGAGGTACAGGAGAATGAGGGCTTTCTTGTCTCCTCTGTCAAGAATCATGGAGCTGTCACTAATGGCAGCAATAAGTGCTGTTTCTGTTCTGTGGTTGGTCCTGAATTCAGACTGGGTGATGTTGAGCAGCTGGTGGTGGCTGGAGTGCTTGGTGAGGCATTGGCTCATTAAATTGTCTTGGCCAGACATGGTAGGAAGGAGAGGGGCCTGTATTTGGAGAGTGTGGCTGGTTTATTGGATGGTTTCTTGAGCAGGGGCATGACAGTGGTAAGTTTCAAAATTTCATGGAATCTGGCTGAGCCAATTGAGGTGTTGCAGTTATTCGCTAATCAGTAGGAGTCCTTTGGTGAAGGCATGGTGGGTCAGATGGGTCTTCATGGTAGAAGCGGTTTCGATGTGATGATTGTGAGTCACAAGGTCATGGTTCAATCTTCGGCTGTGGTTGGAGGTTGGTATTTGGTTGAGAGTTGAAGGTACCATATATGGAGGCGATTTTGAGACAAAGAATTCCAAGATCTTGTTGCAAAGATCTTATGATGTTGCTGGCGGTGGCTGGAGGCCTGATGAAATCTTTGATGATAGTGAAGATTTCGTTGTTGCTAATTATATGGATCAATGCAGTCTGCAAGAGCTGTGTGCTTTGTGTTCCATATCTGCTGGTGGTAGCATTTTAGGGCGAATTTGAAGATGTCTTTAAATGTGGTGTTTTGATTTGTTCTCCATTTGTGCTTCAGTGGCTTGCAGTAGAATTTTGCCAACCTGAGTTCCTCTGTATACCAGATGGCTTCTTTTCGGGCTTTTTGCCGTGGGTTGCATTTGAGGTGTGCCAGGGTGTGAGCGCATGCAGTGATTCATCTTTGATGCTCTTGTTTTAGCCGTGTCATAGTGCCTTTTTTTATGAGGGTGGGAGGCAACACAGGTGGGAGGGTGAATTGGGGGCAACACAGAGAGTGGGAGAGTGAGGGTAATAATGGAAGGAAGGAGAGTGGGTGGGGCAAGCAACAACGTGGACAGCAGCGGAAGGATGGAGGGAGGCTGGTTGGCAGAAAGCAACAACAGGGGCAGCAACCGAAAGAAAGAGTGAGGATGGGTGATGGCAAGCCGCAATAGGGACAACAAATGAAGGAAGGTTGGGTCAGGCACGAAACAACACGGACAACAACAGAGGAAGGGTGGGTGGGGCAAGCAACAACATGGGCAACAATGAAAGAAGTATGGGGTAGATAACAACAGAAGGAAGTAAGAAGGGAGGGTCAGAGCGGGCAAGCAACAACACTGACAACAACACAAGGAGGGAGGAAGAGTGGGTGGTGGCAGCAACAACACAGACAACAATAGAGGGAGGGTGCATGGGGGTAAGCAACAACATGGACACCAATGGAAGAAGGAAGGGAGTATATATGAGGCAGACAACAACAGAAGGAAGTAAGGATGGAGGGTTAGCAGGGGCAAGCAACAACACTGACAACAACACAAGGAGGGGAGAGAGTGGGTGGTGGTAGCAGCAATACAGACAACAACAGAGGGAGTGGGTTGGGACAAGCAACAAAATGGTCAAAATAGGAAGGAGGGACTGTGGATGGGAGCAAGCAACACAGTCATGGATCAGGTAGAAGTACACAATAGATCCAGCTGAAAAAATACACTCTGATAGAGTACTTAAACGCAAAGAAAAAAGTAGAGCCCAAAAAAATGAGCAGTTGACACATGTAATGCATCCATGTTCCAGGGGAGAGACAAACTCATGAAGAGGAAGGAAGCCAACAAGAGCTGACGAAGAAAAAGCAAGCAAATGAGAGCGATAATGAAGCCAATCAATGCGAGGCTAAGGGTGGGCTCTAGGCCAATAACAGAAAAGAAAAGGTCTCTGAGAGACAGCGCATGCTCTGTCTAGGCAAGACCAAAAAACGTGGCTCAGAGGTGTCCACAAGGGTTTGCCCATCAGCATTGGTTAGATCCTATCCAGTGCAGAGTCATGTCAACCAAAGTCAGTAGGGTCTCCTTGGCCTCCCTTCATTTAATAGATTAGTTTTGAGAATTTGTGTAGGCTCATGTTTGAGTCATAGGGTGTCAATTGTAGCACAAGGAAGATATTTAATTAATTAATATTGGAAAGTGCCAGCCATACAATTAAAGTCAACACAAGAATTTACAGCAATAACTTTAAGTAGTAACAATTAATAGACTTCAGAGATTGCGGGCCATGATTTAAGCATTCATTCCAATATGACCTCCATGGAAGTATGCAGAAAGATGGCAATAGAATGATAATCAGCACTAAGTTGAAAGACATTAGATATGCAATAAATCCAACGCAGGTTAATTAATCATTATTGGAAAAGTGCCACCCATACAATTAAAGTCAAGGCAAGAATTTACAGCAATAACTTTGAGTAGTAAAAATGAATGAACTTCATATCCCACAATGCCTATTAAATATATAACAAATGGAGGCAATAATTAGCAAAGACTAAAAACAGACTAAACCACCATGAAGAAGACGAGCAGTCGAAACGCGTTGTGGTGTCGGACGCAACACTCAGTTGGCAAATAAATTAAGTTTGCCCAATACGGCTTCTGGGAGTGCAGCATGGTTTTTCCTGGCATTCAAATTCACAAGGACTTTGTTCTTATATATATGCTGAATTTTCGCTCATGCTGCCTCGCTGCAAAGATTGCCTGCACTCCAGGTAAATCCAAGAATTTTATTTTTGCTGACGCGTTTCAACCAAACGGTCTTTGCCAAAGCATTGGAGACATTTTAACTGTGTGCCCAATTTACTCTAGAGAGACACTATTATCAAATGCATAAACATAGGGAAAAAGACTTTCGCAAAACATATAAAGCATGCTTCTCAGTCAAAGAAAAAAGACTCCACAAGTCGAAATAAATTTTGTGCACATAAAAAACACAACATAAGATATGTAAACAAAATAAAAAGAAATTTCTCAGAAAAGCAAACTATAAAGGTGAGTATTGCATATAACCGCCTATTATACTGCCCTTCTTTTGATGCCCTGTGGACAAAAATATTCTAACATGTAAGTGTAAAGTGACTGAAATAGGCACACACTTGTGCTGGTAGCCTTAAATAGCCTCATCACAATGAGGGAGCGAGCATGGGGTTATAAAGGTCACGCGACCAAAGGTAGCAGGGAGGTAACGGAGAGTATAGCACATAAAACAATGACGTGTCCAAGCTACCCCATGCTCACTGATCCATACAACGATCAAATGGTAGATAAGAGCCAAACATAAAACCAGTGCATGCAAGTCAAGGGCTGTGGTGTCATGGAACTGTTATAGCAGTAAAGTATCAGAACACTAGGAATGTAGTACCTTGAGTAAAATATTCAAAAATGGGCTGAATTCAAAAAGATCCTAAAACGCAAACTGAAATAAGGAGGGAAAAATTATCATCATCATGAAAGGTTGAAGAAGTCCATAGACTGGGAGGACAAGGAGGAGCAATGGACTGAGTTAAAGAGAAAAAGAGAGATGAAAAAAGAGAGAAAAAGTATAGCACGGAAGATACAAAAAACAAGCATTTGCAATGCAATAGGTCTCTCATTTACGCGAGTTTGAGCTATTGGCATTGTAAATGACAATGCTTTTTATTTATATTTTGGTTTATAAAACATAAATAAAAGGCATTGTCATTTACATTGCCAATAGCTTAAACTCGCTTAAATGCGAGACCTATTGCATTGCAAATGCTTGTTAATTCTGCTTTCAAGATTTCTTCGATACCTGCCTCTTCCAGTGGAGTGTAGGCTCCTAGGCTGGGGCGCAGTTTCTATCCCAGTTCGGTGGACTCTTTAGAGCTCCCCTGACACATGTGAAGGTGTGTGGCAGCTGTGCCAACCTCGAGCAAAGTTGCACTTCTAGCGCGGGGACAGTCAGCAGCATCCCTTTAGATGCCCCTCGTCTGAGGTGACCACATCAGAGAGATGCTGGCCTCTGAGAAATATTCCTCTTTTATAGAGCATCGGGATATTGAGGCAGCGGGGGCCATAACGTTTACCAAACTTTCAAACTTCTTGCAGCCTCCTTTATCTCGAGCTCCCCGAAGCCCTCGGAATATCGGATTTCTGACAAAGACCTGGCAGCCGGGGTGGCAGACGAAGCCGGTGCCTAATAAATATGTGAAGCCGCACGTTTAGTGTTACAGCCGAAGAGTGCCGTATTAAATATTTAATGGAAAAGTTTATGAACAATCAATAGCCACTCCAAGCACTGCCGCCCCACCCCAGAGAGTGAAAGAGTGTTATTAAAGCAATTTGTCTGGTCTTCCTCATTTTCTAACAATGTCTAGTTTGAGCTAGCGGACAGTGTATGGACTTTAATGCACGTAGCCACGGGAAGACGACTTGGTTATAGAGGGAGTCACATTCATCAATAAGGAGATGGGGATATCGATCTGTGAACAGGTGGATGGGTGGACAGACAGACAAACGACATGTAGACAGACAGACGGAGACAGACAGACATAAATGTAGACAGACACACAGTTAGATAGATTATGCCATGGAAATCTATTCCTCTAGCTAGATGAACAGCCAACAATTTAGCTCACAGGTAGACGGTCGGACAATGTTGCCCCAAACCGTACTAGGGCGAGAGGTAGTGTCAATGGGTTACGGAGGTGCAATACTGTGTAATGTTCTAGCTTTACAGAGTAAAATCCCTGAGCTGTTTGTTCTGTTGCGTGTTTACCAAGGTAACACTCCTTTGTCGCGCCACTCTGTCCCTCGCACACTAGGTACATGTTTGGCTGTATTCCCTTTCCATAGTTTTTGTCTAAGACTCCAACTTATCTGTGCTCAGACTCTTTGCGCAAGCCGATGTTTGCAGTCGAAAAAACACTCGACGAGATGTCACCGCAAACGAGAACGTGAGGCGCACCACTTGCAAACAACATGGAACTTTGTGCTACACTATAACCACGCGCAGTGAAGGACAGCAATTATTGGTGCTCTGGCGCGATTGTGGCGTTAGCGCCTTGGAAATTTTAAAAACATAATTTTTATTGTGATATTGACTGTTTAAATACCTTTTACCTAAACGCACTGATTTACCTGCTGCTGCCCGCCCCGTTCCACCGCGGCTGGTGCCGTTTGCGTGGAGGGTGAGGCGAGCCGCCATCTTGGGTAGGGCTGGACCGGATTTAGCGGTCTAGTCCCCCCAAGACAGAGGCTATAAAACCAATGTGTATATCGGAGCGCAGCGGGCGCGACGAATGCGCGCCAAAGTCGCGCACAAGTCGAGCCCGTCTGCGCCCGTCCGCGGCAGACCGGGGCTTGGGGCCAGAATCCCTGGCCAAATACTTTCATACTCATCCCCTGAACTGCTACGTCTCCGACCCTTAGATGACACTGGGCCCGCCTTACCCGCGCATGTTCTAAAGCGCGTCATTAGCCATGGCATTTTACTTCCTAATCTTATGGCTGACCCCCCCACGTGTCTCAACCCTTCTGCTATTTCTATACCCCTGCCGGGGGTTGAGACAACCCTCAAATGTTTTTATCTAAACACTAGGTCCATGGTGAAGCACCACATGGACATATTCCTCTTACTCCAGGCTGAGCAGCCGGACATTTTACTCCTTACGGAGACCTGGTTGAACGCCGACTCCCTGCCTGACATCTTGGCAGCAGTCCCTTCCAACTATTATATTCTGCATGAGGATAGACCTGCCAATAAAAGGGGCGGAGGAGTTGCCGCAATCATTCTAAAAAATCATATCTTCTCCCTTCTTCCATCCTTTGATCTTATAGGATCGGACAACATGATCTTTAGGATGGACACTAACAGTGGATCGTTACTTATGGTCCTCATTTATCGTCCTCCCCAAAGCATGCCTACATTCGCTGCATCTTTAGCAGAATTTTTGGCACCTTTGATAATTAGCCATAGGAAAATTGTGCTGTTGGGTGATTTCAACCTCTGGATGAACTCTGCTGAGTTGGTCGGGCAGGCAGCCGCACTGAAGGAAACTCTTTCAGACATGAATCTCATCCAGCAGATACACCTCCCTACCCACAAAAAAGGACACAGTCTTGATCAGATTTGGTCACAGGATATCCCTCTCACTATCAACTCCATCACTCCATGTATCTGGTCGGATCATTTCCTGATTGATTTCTCTATTACCATCACTGAGAACAGGATACAGCCGTCTCAGCAAGGAGGGAAAGTCAGACTTTGGAAGCACGCTGACCTCCCTGCCTTTATTGATACCTTAACTTCATCCCTCCCCCTATTTGATCAGGATATTGAAGGGATTGAAGAAGCCTTCTCCAGTTGGCTACTTCAGGCTGCTAATGTTCACGCTCCCTGTTCCAACTTTCCCCGCTCTCGCACCCATGACGCTCATAGGTGGTTTACACCTCATCTTAAAGCTGCAAGTCCGTCAGAAGGAGCGTAAGTGGCGGTCGGCGTACTCAGAATCCGACAAGACTGATTATTGTAGGGCGCGAAAGGAGTACCAGAAACTCATTCAGAAGCACAAAACCGACTATTTCTCTGAGAAAATTCTTCAATCACGTAACAAATCCAGAGATTTATTCAACATTGTGGAGAGTCTTAGTGGCAGCGACAGAACCTCCCTAGCTGTAACTCCCACCCAGGACCTCTGCAACACATTAAACACCTTCTTTTTTGATAAGATTTGCACCATAAAGCAAAGTATTCTCACCACCTCACCCCCCTCTTCCCCGGTTGATTCTTATTATAACCCTTCCACCCTGGAATCTTTCCCTCCCATTGACGCCGCCTGCCTATCTAAACTCCTTCTCAAAGTTAAATCTGGTTCCCCTGATGACATCTGCCCTCCATACATCCTGCGTGAAGTGGGAGCCGCCATCCCTGAGAGCATGCTCTCTATGATGAATGGATCCCTCTCACAGGGTTCGGTCCCTCCCGGTTTTAAAAAAGCTCTTCTCATTCCTTTGTTGAAAAAAGCTGGGGCTAATCCCTCGGACCCCCTTAATTATAGGCCCATTTCTCTGTTGCCGTACTGTGCCAAACTATTGGAGGCTCATGTTTGTGATAGCATGTCCCAATTTTTGGAAGAATCACAGTATTTGGCGCCTAACCAGGCTGGCTTCCACCCTCTTCATTCTACTGAAGCAGTCATCGTCTCAGTCCAGAACACTCTGAGGCGGAATGCCGACGAGGGGATCCACCAGGCCCTGGTGCTATTAGATCTATCAGCGGCATTCGACACGGTTGACTACACCATCTTGGTCAACCGTGTCGAACAGGCTGGTCTTAGGGGTCCTGCGCTGAGCTGGATTCGCTCATTTATTACTGGTGGCACCCAATCCGTGAGACTGGGCTCCTTTACTGCCCCCACCATCCCTACCACCTGCGGAGTCCCTCAGGGTTCTTCCTTATCACCTTTGCTTTTTAATTTATATTTACGCCCCCTGCTGTACTCCCTCAGGAACACCAGAGTAACCATTTTCAACTACGCAGATGACTTGCAGCTCATCTT
The DNA here is from genome assembly GCF_964261635.1 of Lissotriton helveticus. Lineage (NCBI taxonomy): Eukaryota > Metazoa > Chordata > Amphibia > Caudata > Salamandridae > Lissotriton > Lissotriton helveticus. The sequence goes on from NC_136063.1 coordinate 554,853,143, forward strand.
TCCTTTAAACACCGAGGACTCAGTGGTAGTGTTTCAAAACACCATGTCTCACATCCTGAGTTGGATGAGCTGCAGTCACCTGAAGCTCAACCCAGGCAAGACTGAGCTGGTCTTGCCTGGGCAGAGTGTACTCAGTTGGAACCCTGGTTTTTGGCCAGCCAGCATGGGAGCCCCACCATCTAAATCGCTCTCAGTCAAGAGCCTAGGAATTTTTCTTAGCGAAGATCTTTCTCTGAAAAGGCAGGTCGGCGCTGTGGTGTCCTCCAGCCTATTTCAGCTGAAGAAAATTAGGAAAATTGCCCGGTTCTTCTCTCTGGAGGCGCTCACACAGATTGTCATCTCCCTAGTTTTGTCCAGACTGGATTTTTCCAATAGTCTTTACCTTGGGCTCCAGGCCAGTGAGTTAAAACGCCTCCAGCTGATTCAGAATCAGGCAGCCAGACTAATTCTTAATCTACCTAGGAGGCAGTCCGTCAGACTGGGTCTAAAACAGCTACACTGGCTGCCTGTTGAGCAACGGGTGGCTTTTAAGACCGGGTGTATTCTATTTAAATCCTTACACCAATCTGGCCCCTTATTTATCAGAGACCTGTTCAAAAAATACGACCCCCCCCGGAATCTTCGCTCTATGCACAAACATCTTCTGACTGTCCCTCTTTACAAAAGGAAGCGTCTTGGAGGTTGCTGTTTTGACCACCTTGCGGCCACCTTCTGGAACTCCCTTCCTCTTCGGCTTAAAATGTGCGACAACATTCTTAGCTTCAGACACTCCCTCAAAACATGGCTTTTCTCCCAAGCGTTCTGATGAGTTCCTCTATGCTTCCTCTGAGTGATGTGTTGTGTTCCTGTCTATAGCGCCATGAAGCCCCCGGGCGAATGAGCGCTCTACAAATACATTTCAATATCAATATCAATATCATATAGTTTTGACGTAACGGGAACACGCTTTTAATGTATATATCAGTCTAGTCCTCTTTTCTGAGTTTTAAAACCAAAGTGTCTGTTTTCATCATTTTGTTAATGCACTTCATTGTGGAAAAGAACAATAAAAGTTACAAATCCCCTATTAACAGAAAATGTTACATAAACCATTACGAAATATGTTGCTTTATTTAGTGAAATAGATCAAATGGCCCATATTTTGAAATACGATCATCCGAGCAAACAGTTAGGCACTAGAGACAGCATGTATGTCACCGATATTAATTGAGGAAGGTAACCTGCACCCTGGCACTACTTTCAAAACACACATAGAAATGCTGAAACGGTTTTCAAACCAAATTTCAACAGCCCGCAAAGACATCGTAGTAAAATGCTGTATCATTCGTTCGTAATACTATAGATCAAAAAACACTGAATGTTACCTGCGGCGGAGGCATAAGGACTAAACTTCCGAAAGAAAAAAACTCACAATTTGAAAAAGAAAAACAGTCTACCGCAACACAGGTGTGCAGGCTAGGAGGGAAGTGTGTACGCGGGCCCTATTAAAAACAAGCGCGTTCCTCGCTCTACAAGGAGGCAGCAGGGGGAGGGGCGAGAGGAGGGGGCGAGTGCGTTTCACTTGCGAGAGCGAGCAGCGCCAGGAGCGATAATTGCTTCTATATGGCGCCGCGTGCTCCCGCAAGTAAATCGCCATATGTGCACCCGCTGCCATTGAAGGCAATGGAACAAATGCACGTTTTAGGCTGAAAAGCTGTAGCGATAGCAAAAGGTCTTTTTGCCTATGCAGCGCATGCGCGCTGCGTAGGCAAGACCTAAAAAGGAAGAGAACAAGAAAGTAGGATCACAGCTAAAGACTATGGCGATCCTGGGAACCAGGAAATTGACAGAACGGAAGAAGCAGAGTTCTATCCTAAATGCACATGGAGCTCCTCATCCTGATTGAGGCAACACAGGCGTTTGCTGATGAGACTGATGATGTATCAGGATTCAAGTCTTCTTAAGGCTTGTTCTCTGTCACCACCTCTTGTTTTGGCTGGAACCCTGTCAATTCCAAAAAAGCAAATTTTGAGAACCTCAGTGTCTATAGAACCGTGCAAAGAGTTACAATGTCTGGCCATGGGGTACGTCAAATCATTGTTCCTAATGGCCCTGAGATGTTCAGCACTCTCATTTTGACAGGGAAATTCATTATATTATATATATTATTATACACGGTGGTAAAGGAGGTCTAGGTGTGGGATGTAAGGGATATAGGGGTGATGGGTGGGGAAGTGTAATGATACTCAGGTATCTACTAAGATTGATCAAACATTAAACTGCCTATTCCTAGACTTTCCCATTTCAAGCTTCATGAAAGACAGGAGCCTTTCCACATTCTACAAACCCAGCATTTATGTGACAAATTAACAGTGCAGCAGTCTCACATGCTTTAAAGTTAATAGCCTAATATTAACAATGCCTCTCCCTGGAAAGAAATTAAACTTTTCAAGACAAATCTGTGTTTATCAGTTTGGAGGGATTGCGCCTTGTCTGAATGACTTAGTTTGTGTGACAAAGCCTTGCGCTGCCTTTAGGTTCACAACTCCTTCAAAGGGCAAGCTCAAAACAAACACAAAGCTTTTTAACAACAGCACAAGGCGGTGTCTCATTAGAAGACACTTCCCGAAAGGGGAACAAGTCTGACAACGACATTAAAAGCCTTACCTGCAGATCTGTTCTCTGGCTTATGAGGTAATGCCTGTCTTTGCTGGGGTGCACGCCCTTCTGCAACAGCAGTGTCTCCTCTGATTAGACTGGTTGGCCAGGTGAAGCAGACAGAGTTGGACAGACAGACCCTCACAGTGCCTGCCTCTACCCGCTGTGTACAAAAGGGATCGGCACCCACTATCTATTATTTTTTATCAAATATGGTCTGTTCTGATCAGACAAAGTTAATGAATTGCAACACTGGATTTGAAAACTATTTAGTAAGCAAGGTTTGCTCCTAAATTACTCAAGTTCACTAAAGTTTCTTCAAACATTTCGTGTGGTGAAAACTCTTCATTGATGGTATACCAAATTATTCACATCAACGTAGCCAATGCGTTTCGTCTCTTTTCGCAAGACTTCTTCAGGGCTTTATCCTTTTAGAGAAATGTTTCACAAAACTTCTGCTCACATTGATTTGTTCAGAAAAAACATTAATTATTGAAATAGAGTTCTTTGTTTTGAGACTGGAAAATTCAGTACCAGCTAATTTAGAATTTTTAGCCCATGTCGGTAATTGAACCAGATCAGTAATATTCAGTGTATGTGCACCATCTCCAGGTTTAGAGTCCACTGTGTGTTCACGGTGTGTGCATTAGAGCGCCAGAATTGGGACATTCAAATGTGTCTAACTGTGAAGGACCTGGTAATTAGGTTCTGCATTGTGCACCAAGAGCTGCACTGAGAGAAGCAGTGGTACATTGTATTTGCATAGTTAATAAAAACCATTGCAAAACAAAAACATGAAGTTTAAAATAATTCTACATATAAAAATATATTTATAATGTACTTTCTTCCTTTTTAAAAACAAAACTGTGACCTTATACACAATACAGTCACCTCGTGCTGTTAGTGGTCGATTTATTTGGTTGAGATCCACTACATCTCGTCACATCTTATGCCAGACATCAATAAAGGTGCTTCAAAACATTTAGAGTACTTAAAAAGTATTATAAAGTGCTTGGTGCCACGCCCCGCGGAAGGAAGAAAAAGGACTATCTTCATTCAAGCATTCATAATAATATTGCTGTTCTGTTTGGATGCTGTCTTGTAATAGATTATGATTCTGGTGAAGGCATTTTCTTTTCCACCACCCTCATAAACTTCACCAGGTTACAGTTCAACTGCGGGTCATTAGGAGCAAAACAGGCAAGAACTGCTTGTCTTCTGGAGCGTAACCCAGGTTTAGAGTCCACTGTGTGTTCACGGTGTGTGCATTAGAGCGCCAGAATTGGGAACATTCAAATGTGTCTAACTGTGAAGGACCTGGTAATTAGGTTCTGCATTGTGCACCAAGTGCTGCACTGAGAGAAGCCTTGGTACATTTTATTTGCATAGTTAATAAAAACCATTGCAAAACAAAAACATGAAGTTTAAAACAATTCTACATATAAAAATATATTTATAATGTACTTTCTTCCTTTTTAAAAACAAAACTGTGACCTAATAGACAATACACTGAGATACCCCCTCAATCCAATATGGAAACTATACCCATATTCAACCTCTCTAGTCACCAACTAAACTCCACAGACATCTCCCTCTTTAGTAGAGGACTATCCTTTGTCCCTTCAGAAAAACCCAATTGGTTCAACATTCAGTCAGAGATTTATCTCTTCTTTAGAAAAATAAGACTGCAAGCCTTTTTTAAAGATAGAGAAGCTGTCCAAAAACATGACACTACAGGACTACGCCCTAACTCCTCTTTCAACCCAGCAAGTGGCATCATGCCACCTGAGGTGATTACTTTTGAACATCCAATCCTTCGAGAATTGGATAACATGAAAAAAGACTACAGGTTTACACCATACAATATCAGCAAAGAGGAAAGAAACAGCCTCACAGAACTCAGACAGGATGATAAAATCGTGATAAAACCATGCGACAAGGGGGGAGGGATTGCAATTCAAGACCGCTCCTCCTATGAAGCTGAAATTCAACGTCAAATAAACAATACAACACACTACGAGAAACTAAGACATAACCCCACAAAAGATATTAGTGAAACGATCCAGCAGATCACTAAAGACGCCTTAGAGGACGGTTACATTAGCAAAAATGAATATCTGTTCCTTAACAATAAGGAACCCCGGACCCCAGTATTATATACACTTCCTAAATTACACAAAAACTTGGAAGCCCCACCAGGGAGACCTATCCTTTCAGGATGTGGTTCAATTGTAGAACCCTTAGGGAAGTATATTGACTTTTTTTATAAAAGATTTGGTAAAAGACACAGCTACTTATATCAAGGATACAACACATTTAATAAATCTTATTGAATCACATCCATACCATCCAGACTCAGAACTTCTTGTCACCTTAGCCATAGAGTCATTATATACAAATATTCTCCAACAGAAGGGGATGGATGTAATCCGTAAAAACCTCAATAACCGACCTGCGCCCCACCAAGTCCCGACAGACTTTATAATGAACCTACTTGAGATCGCCCTTACCAGAAATTATTTCATCTTTAAAGATACCTATTATAGACAATGCAAAGGGACTTCTATGGGGGCCATTTTTGCCCCCAATTTTGCCATACTTTTTGTAGACGATCTAGAATCTAACATCATTCTGAATTCTGACAATCCGTATCGTGATAACATCCTTAGCTGGCGTAGATACATAGATGATGTGCTCATGATCTGGAAAGGGGATGAAGGCACAGTAAAAGACTATTGCGAGTGGCTCAACAACAGTCAAACAGATCTGAAATTCACCTTCAATTTTGACAGACATCAGATTGACTACCTAGATGTCACAATCAAATGTCATGAACTACACTCTTCAGAAAGCCTATAGAGCGTAATACGCTCTTACAATATCAGAGTGCACATCCAAGGGCACTTAGGGATGGCCTTCCCTACGGCCAATTCCTCAGAATTAGGCGTAATTGCAAGTTTAAGCAGGATTTCTTTCTAGAGGCTGAAACCTTATGTTCAAAACTGATGAGTAGAGGTTACCCCAGAAAGCTTGTGAGAAGAGCCATGAAACAGGCTTGGTATGCCCATAGGGAACATCTCTTACAACCAAAAAAGAAAGAACCCCTAAAGAGAATAACCTGTGTGACAACATTCAGTACAGTTAGTAACAAACTTTGTAAAATAATCAAAAAACATTGGCCTGTTCTGGCCCCTTTGGAACTTGATACCGGGACCCCCTTATTCTCCTTCAAAAGGGGTAGTAATCTTAAAGATCATTTAGTGCAAGCTGCCACTACAACTAATAAAAATACCACCATAGAGACATGTCTGAATCTTCCACCTATTGTAGGACACTACAAATGTAACAACTGCACTGCATGTGATTTTACGACCAATACTAAAGTGTTTGAATATGAAAATTGCAAGCATAATTTAAAATCTTTTACTAACTGTAATTCGAAAAACGTCATATATTGTATCCAATGCCCATGCCAACAACTGTACATCGGCCAAACCACGCAACAGATCAAGACCAGGATCTCGCAACATAGGAGCAGAATTCGCTGCAAGGTGTTAACCGCACCCCTAGTGGAACATTATGTGGAACACGGACACTCAGAAAACAATTTACGTTGGCAGGTTATTGACCAGCTTTTGCCCAATGCAAGAGGGGGCAATCAACAGATAATTTTGAATCGCCTCAAGTGCAAATGGATTTTCTTGTGTAAAAGTATTGAGAAAGGACTCAACACTCTGGATGAGTGGAACAGCTGTGGTTAACTCATAACTCTAACTTCAAGAAATATTGTCACCAATGACTCTAATGCAGTATAATGCTTGTAAATGTCTCTGCAGTTCAAAGACAAAAAGTGACCTTTATTAATACTGTTGATGATAAAATGATATTGTGACATGTATTATATTAAGAGTTGCAGGTGCCTAATTCCCACCCAAATGGTTGTTCGTAAATCGCGCTTTCAATACACTTCCCCGCCAGGCATGCGCGTTGTGACATCCCCAGGCACATGCGCGTAACAGAAATTCGTCCGCGCATGCGCCTACGTATAACCAGGAAGTAACTAGTGTTGCGCGACCGAACGCCGAAGCAGCGAGGCAGAGATAGCTGAGCCGCGTACCGCGGTGATTAAGTGAGTACACGCGCCGTTTTTAAGAATGCCCCTACCCGATGCACAATTCTACAGTTGTGCGGTAGTATCCAATCTTTAACGCTACCCTCATTCTTTGTCCCCAGTTCCCGTCGGGACGTTGTACAGCCACTATTATCGGGTAATGTCCTTCCACCGGTTGTATTTTTAAAGTTCTAAGCATGTCCCACATTTAACCATTGTTTAAAATCACCACCTTTTTGCTATTTCAGATCAAGACCCGCACGAATTCATTATTTTCATTCTTCATTATTTAATTTCTGCAAACAATAACGGAAGACTATCGGTAAATACCCCAATTCATATTGTTTCCTCCACCAACAGATTATTCTTGGCTAATTTCTAATTTCTGGTTTATCTTGCTCACAGACAATGTTGGAAACGCTATAAAATCAGACCAAAACATCACCAAGAATTAATTTCTCGAGCCCTGATAAGAACACGCCGAGTAAGTCTCCTACCTTAATGTGATCTAACCAAACTTTTGCGGTGATCACCATATGTTTAATTCCCTCCCTTATTATTATTTTTCAGGCAGTTGGAATTAGTTACAACAGCCTAAGAACCTTGTTCTCCAAATACCTGATGGAAAATAATTCTGCCAATTTTGCGAAGTAAGCACGCAATCACGCCCTAGCACAAAAGCGCGTAAATACCCTACTTTACAAAGAACTTTACCCTCCCCAAAATAGCGCGCTCAATTCTCGGTTGCCTATTTCTAATAAATTTATAGAAATGTGCATGAATTATATGTCACTGGGACCACCATACCATTTTGTTTAAAAAGTTTTTGTAAGGCCATAGTACTAAATTTGCTTTACTTTATCATTGTTTCAGGAAAGCTCACGTCCTGATGATGATCTAGAATTGTTTAGATCGAAACGCCGTCGACCCATTCAAGGAAACTCCCCTACCCTACTGTATATATTTATTTGGGGAATACCCTTGTTTGTGACACCTTGTATATAGTTCTTTTAAAATTTCTCACTCAGTCACTATAAGCACCTTGTCACATGTGTGAGCACCTAAAAAACTTAATTGTAAAAACATAAATAAAGTATTCTATGTGTATGTTACCTTACAAAACTTTCTCCCAGGATTAATTCCAGTACCATAGTTATACTCCACTTCACGAGGACCTTCTGAGGCCACCCAAAACCATTGTTATTTCTATAAACACTAATAGAAAATACAGTCACCTCGTGCTGTTAGTGGTCGATTTATTTGGTTGAGACCCACTACATCTCGTCACATCTTATGCCAGACATCAATAAAGGTGCTTCAAAACATTTAGAGTACTTAAAAAGTTTTATAGGGGGCGTGGCTTCGGAGCCGATGAGCTAGGACGTGCCTTCCGAGAGCTCCGGCGCCCTGCTGCCTGTATTAGCGATCATTAGCGGATTTTGGGGGCTGCACGAGGACCCCGAGTGCTGGGGGGACCCCCGGAGAGTGTGGACTCTGGTGACGTTATACTGTGGCGGAGCGCCTCACCGGGAGAGATGCGAAGGCTCGGTGGCGCTCCCGCGATCGCTCCGGATCCGCCATCTTGACTCTGGCCGGCGGCGAGCCCCTGAGCTCCGGACTCGGCCGCATCCTGCTTGCGGGTCCCGGAGGGGCGGTGGAGAGCACCGGGGAGTGCTCCTGTTAGCGGTGGCATCGGCGCTGACCGGCAGTGGCAAGAGCAGGGGCGGCAACCCCGAGATCCGACGGAGCCAACGGAGGCCTTGGCCTGTCGCGACCGGGGGTGAGCTACGAAGCGGGCCTCCGGCCGCGACCACTCGGGGCAGTTGTGGAGCCCCCGGAGTGCGGTGCAGTCTGATCGAGCGGCCTGTGGATCCCGGCGAGGAGCGAGAGACCCCGTCCTGTGTGCCGGCGCTCCGGTGCTGAACTGTGCCCACCATTTTGAACCCCCGGACCTGGAGGGGGTTACCGGTGTGTGCAGGGAGCCCAGGAGGCGCTGTGGTGGGGAGCGCCGTAGCACCGGTGACCTGCTTTTGCGAGGGGCCTCTGTGAGCCACGCGCCCTGAGACCGTGACAAGCGCCGGACCTAGAAGCAGGCGCCCCCTGGAAGCGGCGGAGAGGCCTGCGACGGTGGGGAGTCCTGGTGCTGGCCCGCCCGGGGACCGCGGTGTGACCGCACATTGAGGCCGGCTTCTGCTGGCAGACGGAGGCCCTGGGAACTGGGCTGCCCGGAGATTGCAGCGGTGACGAGACAGACCCTGGGGTGCATCTGCAGCCACCATCTTCGATCCCCGAGCACTGTGTGAGCTGCGCCTGGCGGTGACATAACCGCGTGGCTGTGGAGCCCTGGGACATCGGAAAAGGCCACGGAGGTGAGGCGTTTCCACTGGGGGTGCGGCTGCAGGCGAGGGGCGCCCCCTCAATTCTGGTACCCTTGGAGGGACACGATCTGGCCTGTTACCCTGCGCCCCTTCCCCCCCCTACGACCTGGGGCCTACTCTGGAAGCTGTCCCTGTTGGGGGAGACCTGCATCCTGTGGGCCTCTGTGGCGGGGGACACTGAGCACCCCTGGGCCCTTGTCGTCTGCTGCCCTCCTGCCCGCAGGTCCCAGGGACGGGAGGAGATAGGCGGTGAGTCACAGCGAACCCTCCTTGTGTGGGCTCCATCTTGACCCGGGGCCCCTGGACCTTGTGCTGGCCTCTGGCTGTGGTGCTCTGCCCTGCTTGTGGTGGCGGCGCGCCGTCCTGCCCAGCCTGACTGTAGCCTACCCTCCCTGTCTGGCAGCGTGTATTTAACGGGGGTTGCGGGGCCCCTCAGCCGCCTGGAACTGTTGCTGGGAGCGGTCTGGTGCTGGGGCGGGGTGCTGCTCGCCGCTGGGGGTCGCCCTGCCCCTCGACATTTGCAGGCCTTTCCCTGGGTGCGGTGGAGTGCACTTGGACTGCTTAGGAGGAGGTGCAGGTCAGAGAGTTTGTAGACGCCACTGGATTTGACCCCTAAAGGGTGAGGGGACCCCTGACTCGGCCTCCTAGAGTGAACTGCTCCTTCCTACTACGGTGCTGGGGACGCTGCAACGTCTGGGACCTTGCTTCTTGACTTGTGTGTGCGCTAACCTCTGGTTCTCCTGACGGCTTGCTTCATCGCCCCAGGCGCGACGCATTGCTCTCCGCTCTGAGCTATTGGGCCCTGTCCTTTGACTGCGCTGACTGGGGGCATTCTCTCCTCTAGGCCTGGGGGGTACGGGTCGCTGGTCGCTAGACTGCTGCTGCCTGGGACCACGAACACTTAAGCTCTTCGTTGCAGGCCTGACGATGACGAGATCCAAAGGGGGCAAGCAGGAACCGGCGGCGACGGCCAAGGACACGTCAGTGATGGCTCTGTGGGGCAAGACTGGAGCGGCGGCGTCCACTAGAGGCCCCTCATCGATGTCTGTAGACTCACCGCCAGTGACCCAAGCTTTTATGGCCTCCTTTATGTCTGATCTCAAGACGGAGATAGGCTCCTTGCGCACGGAAGTCCAAACTTGCGTTAAGGAGCTGCGCAAGGAGGTCACTGAGCTGGGTGATAGAGTGGACGGCTTGGAGAAGATAGTTGATGCGCGTACGGAGGACCAGGAACAGTTGTGGCAGAGGGTGGCGGCCCTGGAAGAGCAACACATTGAACTGCAGGTCAAGCAGGAGGATCTTGAGAACCGGAGCCACCGGAACAACCTCTGAATCCGTGGCGTGCCGCTTGATGAAGAAGGGACGGACATTCTGACCTACGTAGCACAACTCCTGCACGAGGTGTGGGGGGACGAAGATGCCTCCCCCCCCGACTCTGGACCGTGCTCATCGGGTATATGGACCGGCGGGCAGGGCGGGCCCCTCCCGGACATCCTGACGCGGGTGCATTACTTTGCAGAGAAAGAAGCCATCCTGAGGGCGGCCCGGGATAAACCTAACCTCACCTATCGAGGCCACAAAATACAGATTTTCCAGGACCTGGCTCCTAACACCCTGCGACGGCGACGAGCTTTCCGTCCAGTGACGGAGAAGTTGAGGGCCCTCAATATAGCCTACCAATGGGGCCACCCCTTTGCCCTCATCTTTCGCTGGGAGGACAAGCGCAGGGTCCTTCGATCCTACCGGGAGGCGGCGCAGCTCCTTAAACTGCCGGACTCTCCGGCCCACAGCCCCTCACGGTCCCGAAAGAAAGAGAGGGCCCCAGGTTCGGCGGCGCCGTCGCACGCCTCCAGTGGATGAGAGAACCGCGTCGCAGGCCAAGCAGGACATTATAGCCCATATCCGCTCCCTTGAGGGTGATCGGGATGGCCGGACCTCTCTCCCGCCCACCCCATGAACTGGGCTGTGTTGACGCATACTCTGTGGTGGCCCCCTCCGGCGCTCTGCGACGCTCCACGGCTCTACATCTTGCGTTCCTGACTTGACATGCTGCCTACACCGGCGCCCTGGAAGATGCCTGGACCTCTCCACTTTGCTGAGTTTGCCAACTGGAATACCGGTTCCTTTGAGTCACGGGCAACATACGCCTTCACGGCGCCTTGTCTGATATACACGCCTGCTCCACTTCGTTACGCGATGCCCCTGATCCTGGCTCGAGCAGCGGGGCTGCCGGGGCGGAGGTCTTTTCTTCTGCCTGTGAGCGCCCCCTTTCCTACCCCATAGGGAGTGACATTCCTGAGTGCGTCCGAACCCTCGGGTAGAGGATGCCCGGTGAATGGGGTAGTCCGCTATGGCCCTGTTGGCCTTTGATGTTTTTGGTATGTCTGAGGCGTGTTTGGCCTTCGGCTGTTCCTTCTCTTTTTCTCTTTCGCATCCTCTTCTCTTCTTTGCTCTCTCTCTTCTGGCCTTCCCCTCTGTCTCTTTCCTCTGGCCTGGTGGGTGGTGGGATGGGGTTGGGGTGGCGGCCGCTGTCTGGGTGGTGGGAACGGGTCCTTTGGCGCCTTCCTCTGTTCTCCTTCTTCTGCGCTGGTGGGAGCGGGGCATATAAGCGGTCCCTGCCCGGCGTTTGCTATGGCTGCGACTATACCTAGTACACTGAAGGTTATGTCACTTAATGTCAAGGGCCTGAACTCCCCTAACAAGCATAAGCAGGTTTGGCGCTATCTCCTCCAGCAACACCCTGACGTCATTTATCTCCAGGAAACCCATCTACTGCAGGGAGATACTCACCGCATGGCCCACCCCAAATATCCTCTTCAGTTCTGGGCGACAGCAGACACCAAGACTGCGGGGGTGGCCATACTCTGCAGGGCTGGCTTCAGGCGGGGGGATTCCCGGCCCTTTAAGAGTGGGGATGGGCGCTTCCTCAGGGTTACGGTGTATGCGGGACGGCGCAGGTTCACCCTATGCAATGTGTACGCTCCTAATCAGTTACAAGACCGCTATCTCCAGACACTCTTAAGGGAGCAGGTACCCTGTGGAGATCCACACATGATACTGGGTGGGGACCTCAACCTGGTGTGGGAATCGGACCTGGATCGATGTGGTGCTCCCTCTAACGCCTCCGGGGTGATGTCCTCTACCCTGCGCAAGCAGATTGCGGACTTAGGCCTCTTTGATGTGTGGCGCTATCATAACCCGGACCTTAGGGACTATTCATTTTATTCGCACTCCCACAGATCTTACTCCCGTATTGACTTCTTCTTCGTGTCAATGGAATTGCTCCGCGACACGCTGGGTGCCTCCATCTCCGACATATCTCTGTCGGATCACGCTCACGTGGAAATGAGTCTCCAGGATCCGGCGGCGCGTCCCGCGCGTGTCGCACGCTGGTCCTTCCCACCGAGCGTCCTTCGGGATGCTGATGATGTGGATAGCATCCGGGAAGCAATAGACGCTTACTTTGCCTCTAACGACACCCCGGACATGCCCTTCCCGGTGGTTTGGGATGCTTTCAGAGCGACGATTCGGGGCCACATTACCTCCCTGGCGATTGGCCGCAGGGGTGCTGCCTCCAAACTGGAGGCTGAATTGGCAGCGGATATTAAGCAAGCTGAGCTGCAGGACCGGGAGCGGTCGTCTCGAGACACTAGGAGGAGACTGGCCACCCTCAGAGGGCAACTCCGCCTGCTGCGCACCAACAAGGCGGAAGGGGCCCTGTTGGCCTTGAAGCAAAAGTACTTTGAGGGAGGTGATAAGGTAGGCCGGCTGCTGGCGAGAAGGCTGAGAGCACGCGCTGCCAAGGCCCATATCACTAGTGTCCAACTGCAAGACGGATCGAAGGTAGTCTCGGAGGACTCTAAGCAGGCCGCATTTATGGACTATTATACATCCCTGTACAGGAGTGACCCTGTGTCGGTGGATGCGATAGCAGCCGTCCTGGACGATTATGAGGGACCGACGATATCGGCTAAGGACGCGACAGAGCTAGAAAGCCTCATTACGGAGGATGAGATCGCGATGGCGCTTAAGGAACTGCCTCTGGGAAAAACGCCGGGCCCGGATGGCTTGCCGCTGTCTTTCTATCGCACATTTCAGGCCCAGCTTCGGCCTTACCTCCTCAGACTGTTAAACTCTTTCTCGGACGAGGTGGGTCCATCCCTTGACATGGGCATGGCGGAAATTGCGCTAATACCGAAACCCGGGAAGGACCCTGCAATGTGTGCGTCCTACCGCCCTATTGCCCTGCTTAATACGGATCTCAAAATATACACTAAGCTCCTAGCCCAACGCTTCGATCCATATATGCAGTGGCTTGTGGACCCCGACCAGGTTGGATTTATCCGCGATCGCCAGGGGGCCGACAACGTACGCAAACTCGCACACCTCGTTGGGAAGGTGCGCCACTGGAGGATCCCGGCCTGCCTCCTCTCCCTGGACGCAGAGAAGGCGTTCGATCGGGTGAATTGGACCTTCCTCAGGGCGGTACTGCGTAAATTCGGGCTGGGCCCGAAGATGATTGCTAGGACTATGGCTCCATACATAGGACCCCATGCTCGAATTCGAGTCAATGGGGATCTAACACCGCCTCTAGCGATCCACAGGGGCACTAGGCAGGGATGCCCCCTCTCACCCCTCCTATTTGCTCTTGCAGTGGAACCCCTCGCGGAACTTATTCGGCGCGACTCGGACATCCACGGGATAGCACACGGGGGACGGGACAACAAGGTGGCACTGTTCGTAGACGACCTGATCCTTACTCACACGTGCCCGCGGGACTCCTTGCCGGCAGTCCATAGAGCGCTCTGCCTCTTCGAAAGGGCTTCTGGCCTCAAGATTAACCACGATAAGTCCTGGGCCCTGAACCTTACCATACCGCCGGAAGATCTCCCCCTCCTGAGAGAGAGTGTGCCCTACCAGTGGGCTGAGCGTCATATCAAATACCTGGGTCTCACCTTGACCCCCTCCCTTGAAGATTGGACCTCTGTTAATTGGCGGATCTGCCGGAAGGAGATCTTAGACGATTTGCGGCGGTGGAAACCCCTAATGCTGTCCTGGCTAGGCCGCCTCCACGCAGTCAAAATGTCGATCCTCCCCAAAGTTTTATACGTATTTCAATGCCTCCCCACTCCGATCCCGCTACACTGCATACGGAGCTTACAACGCGAGCTCACATCCTTTATCTGGGGTGGCAAGCGCCCTCGCTTCTCCCAGAAACTCCACATGGCCCCACGTGATCGGGGGGGACTAGCCTGTCCGGACTTGGTCCACTATTACTGGGCCGCGCACCTCCGATTTGTGATAGAGTGGGGGGTACGTGAGAGTGAAAAAGGGTGGCTGCACATGGACAGGGCGGTGATGGGACGCACTATTTGGGATTTGCCATGGCTCCACCGAGCGGCCCGATCCCGAAGTGCATATCTTGCAGTGCCCACGAAAACAGTACTGGACATCTGGGATGCCATCGCTGTCCCCAGGGGCCTTACTACGTTCCGTCCCCGCATACTCCCATAGCGGCAAACCCTCACTTCCCGCCGGCCCATCGAACCCGGGCCTTTGAGAACTGGGTGCAGGGGGACTGTAGGGTGCTCGGCGACCTGTTTGACGGGGGCGCCTTCAAGTCGTTTGACCGATGTTGTGAGGAGTTTCGCCTGCAACCTGCAGCGCGGCTGCAATACGCCCAATTATGACACTGGGCCTCTGGAGATGACGTGGACCGGGCCGCTACGCGTGCCTTTACCCCCTTCGAACGCTTGGCACGCTCCTTGGGAGGCTTGAAACGGTTGGTCTCCCAGATATATCACATTCTACAGCACCCGCCGCTCATCCTCCCCCATCCGTATCAGCGTCACTGGCAGGCAGCGGTCGATACAGATATTTCGCCTTCACGGGGGATTTGGTGCACATATGGTGGGCATGTCCACTCCTCACTGTCTACTGGAAGGAGGTCCTTAGCCACATCAGGGGAGTGCTGGGGTTCCCTTTGCCTGAACCCATAGATACGATCCTGTTGGGTATTAAACCATCAAACCTCAAGGCCCTGACCCGTAGTGACTGGATTATAACGCTACAGATGCTAGGTGCGGCCAGGAAACTCATAGCCCTGTACTGGAAAAAGCCTGTAGCGCCTCCAATAGCCTCCTGGTTTGTGCGGCTGTGGCACGTCTTGGCAATGGAGCTCCTAACGGCGCGACTCCAGATGCGCCACACCCGCTTTGAGGCAGTTTGGAAGCCCCTGGTGCGCTATTTGTGCTCCACAGAGCATGCACGACACATGCCCACTAGACTCAGGACTCTACATCTCTTTGAGGACGCTATTGCACCTACAGATCCTACTCGGTTGCTCCAGTAGGCGCCTCTTCTACCAACTGAGCGCTGGAGGCCGACCCTGGTTGCCTGGTGCGGCTCTCCGCCCGCTGGCCTGCCCACCATGCCTGCTATCATTGCCACCCCCCCTCTTTTCTGTCTCTGGCTTGCTTCCCCTTTACTTTCCTTTTCTCTCTCTCCTCTGTAGCTCTTTTATGTTCTCATGGACCCCTGTTGGGTCGTTAGTGCTTGATGGGCTTGTTACTCTCCCATTTCCTCCCCCTGGACCGCATTTGGGGCCTTCTCAACGCTGATCAACCTCAACAGCTTCCCCTAAGCCACGCGGCCGGCCCCTCGGGGTTGTAGGCACGGCGCTGTGCTAACTCCTCTGACTAAATGACCTCTGTTGCGCATTCTTCGCGGCCGGCCTCGGATAGAGGTTGTAGGCTTAACGCTGTGTTTTTGTGCTCCCTTCAGGGGGTTTTGTTCCAAAATAAAACAGACTTGTAACAAAAAGTTTTATAAAGTGCTTGGTGCCAAGCCCCGCGGAAGCAAGAAAAAGGGCTATCTTCATTCAAGCATTCATAATAATATTGCTGTTTTGTTTGGATGCTGTCTTGTAATAGATTATGATTCTGGTGAAGGCATTTTCTTTTCCACCACCCTCATAAACGTCACCAGGTTACAGTTCAACTGCGGGTCATTAGGAGCAAAACAGGCAAGAACTGCTTGTCTTCTGGAGCGTAACCCACGTTGATTGAAATGGCGTTTTAACAAGAGCTTTCATTCTTCCAAGAGCCCTTTACAGGTACATAACAAATGCAGCAGATCTTCTGGCGCTGAGCCGCATAGCCGGCAGGAGGAGCCCCCCTTTTCCTTTAGCCAATGCAGAAAATGCTGACTACAGGGTAACAAGCCAAGTCTGTACTTCATGAACTTCCTTTTAGTAGTTTTGGCATTGCCCAAGTTAAGATAAATTTGAGGTGCTGGTGAAGAGTACGTATTCAGGGTCATCCAGCCATGTGACCTTTTCGAGAGGGATGCTTTATCCTCAACCCACACGAGGTATTTAACAGTTTTCCAGACTAATTATTTAAGTGTTGAGTTGGTAAAGGCCAGTATTGGCCAGACTGCTTTTGAGGTATTTGGCAGCCGGTGCAGTGGATTGTTGCTGTCACTCCTTCCATAGATATTCGTTTAGAGTTCGTTTGTTGGATTTCCGCACTTTATCTCAGGTAATTATTTACGCCCCTTTGCTTGCCAGAAATGTTTCTGAACACCAAACTCTATCCTGATTTGCGCTGGCGAAGTATGTTTGGGCAGACCAAGAATAATCCCATATGCAGCTTTGACTGTGTTGTCAAGAGTTTTTGCGTCTCTCTCTCTCTCTGCGCTTCACTTCCGTAAGTAATTGTTGGCAGAAGTTTGGCATGTATTACTTGTGCCAACGGCAGGAGTGACAGGCCAGTTAATTTGCAGTTTAATGTTTTTAAAGAGATTGCTAAAGCAAGGCTTTTGCCTCTAATGCTGGTTTTCTGTGCAATGAAGTGGCCACCTTTGTCAATCTTCAAGCCTAGGTATTTATATTCTGACATTTTTTAATATGGGTTCTGCACCACAACCAGGCTGCCAGTTTCTTCCTGTTTTTGCTAACCGTCATAGTCCTTGTTTTCTCAAGATTTATGGTTAGTTTGTTTACTTTAGAATAGTCCTGCGTAGCATTCACAAGATGTTGCAAACCTACTTGTGTGTGACTGATCAGGACTATATCGTCCGCATAGAGGAGACACAGTAGTGTTAACCCACCTAACCTGGGAGCGGGAGAGTTACAGCTGTTTAGTATCGGGACAAGGTCTGCTAAAACAAGTTGAACAGTGTGGGGGCTAAGACCCATCCCTGTTTGAGTCCTTTATTAGTTGACAAAAGTGAACCATCGCCCAACTTTATCTGAACCCTTGTGTCAGTATGAAGACTGATGAACGAGTTTAACAGAGGCCTGGGGATCCCCCAGCTGGTCAGTTTAGACCATAAGATGTTATGATTTATGTGGGCAAAGGCAGCCTTGTAATCTATAAAGCAAAAATGAAGGGGCATTTTCATTAATTCAGCTTTGTCTATTAGCATTGCCATAGTTAATATATTGGTGATTATTCCAACTGTTTTGGTAATGCCAGTCTGATTTGGTGGACTTATAAAATTCTCTTTGGCCCAGCCCTGCAGCTCCTCCAACAGAATTCCTGCAAAATGCTTTGCCTCGTTATCCATAAGTGCCACTAACCGATAGTTCTGTGGAAGTGACGTATCCCCTAACTTAAACATTGGGGAAATAATTGATCCTTTCCAGGAACCAGGCAGACTGTTAAATAACCTTATTTCCATAAACAGTGGTTCCAATACTTCCGCTCATTCATTTGCATCTTCTTTGTGAAGGATGGGCGGAATCTCCTTCCTTTTCCAATCTGTCGCTTAATGGTGTTGGTTATACCCATCAGACCATTGTTTGTTGATGTTAATTTACCTTCGGGTTTACCAGAGCTTGTATGAACTCCCACTGTCAATGCTTGATTAGCAATAACGCTTTTTGAAGCATTTTAAGTTTTTAGCTCCAGAGTCATTAATTCCCTTTCTAGATTACAGTGATTCTTAAGATAGCTTGCCCATACGTCTTCTGTGATATTTGAGAAAACTCCATCATGCGAGGGGCATATAAATTGGTTTATGGTTTTCCATAATCTTGCACTATTACTTTGTTTAGTGTCAGCGTGTAGTTTTGCCCAGCGATTGTCCTCCACAGATCTGTTGGCTTCCCATTTGTGTTTTTTCAGCATTGCCTTTTGCTTCCATAGTAGTTCAAGTTTCACTTTATCTGCTGGATTATGCCGAAGATATCTCAACGTACGGTAGATTGATTATTTGTGAGCTTTATCTTATAGACTTGTGAGACACTCTTCATACTACTGTGGCTTGGTTGTACCCGTAGTTTAATTATGGTGGCATATGCTGCCATGGTTGCTGTAAAGTACTCCCATTTTTCGACTTCGCTTGAGCCGACCCTTGACTTGAAATGCTGTTTTGAGTTTTCCATCATGCTAATGTTTGCTGCTGCTGCAAACTTAATTCTTTTAAAATTGATGGTAAAAAGTGATTTCTGAAGAGCCAAAGATTGCTCAAAGTTGGGCATGCTTATTCTAAGCGCAATTTCTTGGGGCCGATGATCACTGTCAGCTTTATTGCCCATCTGAAATGAATCCATGTGTTGAAATAGAGGTAGGCAGATGAAAGTATAATCTATTATTGTATTAACTTTTGTCGAATAATGCGTTTTGTGGGGGGGGGGTATCTCCAGCATATCTTCCATTTATTGCTCTGAGGTTTCCCTTGCACTGGAATGTTCCAAAATTACTTTTACAAAAGTACCTCATCATCTGATGAGGTACCCATTAGATTGAGGTTAAAGTCCCAAGTAAGCACAAGATCTGTTGCAAATCTTTCTCCTATACACACCTCCAGAAAATCACATAATTCTTTTGCAGCCTTTATTTTCTGCTTTGGAGGGTGAAATGAGAAGGTTTACTGTCATTGTTGTTGAAGACTTTGGTCCGATTTCCCTGACTATAAGTATACTTGTGACTGAAACATAAGTCACTAGGCCCCCTTGAAGGTGCCCAATATTTTGCCCTCCTTTGTGCACCTGGTAAAGAAGGGCAAAAATCCCTGTAGATGCGGAGGGTCTATTTACCATGTTTCCTGTAGTACCACAATGTCGAATGACCATATGTAGGTAACAAAATCTAGATCAGTCATTTTATTAGCTAGTCCGTTTACATTCCATGAACATATTTGTAAATGTCCATAATCACTGGATCTTCGTTGTGGACTGGTGTATTGTCAATTTGTTTGGCTATTTATAGTTCTTGCTATCCATCTTAGGTCTGTTTGCCAGCTTGGTGACATTGTAAAGTTCTGTTCCTTCTGGTGCTCCCATGAGTGGCTCATTGCTCGTTTTGCAGTGCCCCACTCCTCCTCTCAGCACCGATGTTCCAGATTTTATCAAAGTAGCTTGAGCTCCCACCATTGTCCCTGGGTTTAGCAAATCAGGCTATCCTGGCTTATTGTTAGGAGTGATTGTTATCCCCCAGTTTTTAAAAGTGTGTTCCTCTAGAAGTATTTTTTGTCCAATTGATGATGTAATCCACGCTATTTTTGTTTTTTCTCCTTCCATGGCATCTTTACATTTGATAAATTCAATCGAAACCAAGTCCAAAGTTGTCACTTCATTCAGAGACGGAATGTCAGATAACAATCGTAGGATATTGCCTTGATTCAGGATGTGGTGTCTGCCTTTAGAGCTATAGTCTGGTCTGAACCATATAGCACTTGTTTCCCTCCTTGATTTCTCTTAGTTGATGGTCCCTTGGTTGTTTGGGCATTGGGGGTAGACTTGTATCTTCGAGCTCCTGATAGTGGCGGGTGTTTGGAGGACTCCATTTTTTCTTCCTCACTTTGTGGTATTGCATGCTGTTTTTGTTCAAGCGGTTGTCCTCCACATCCCTGCCTGGAGGGATCTGACGTAATTCCTGATTGTTCTGCAGGTACCTGGATTCCCTGTCCCATTTTGGCCCCTGTGTATGTAATGGGGGCTGCTTAAATATTGAAGGCTGTTTGGATGTTGCTCCCTTCTCTTTATTCCACCTAGCTCCCTATTCTGTGAGCATTGGTCGTTACCTTTCTTTGAGCTTGTCACAAAAGTCTTTTCACCATCGCCTGATTGATGAGTGATAAGTTGTGTTGAGAGATTCCTATTTTGAGATAACGTCTAGTTAGGTTCAAGAGATTCAACTTTTGCCATATTTACTAATCCATTTTCCTCTCCATTCTTTAGAGGATTATTCTTGTTTCCTTTTTGGTGTGCGAGTTCTGGTTCTTTGTTCTCAGCATTCTTATCTATTTCTTGCATTCCGCTGGAGAAGGTTTGATTTGTTACTTTCATAGCTTCTTTTTTCTGTTTGTGAATCCCTTTCAGGTTGATGTCATTTTCAAGCGTTAATTCAGTTTGTACTGATGATAACCCAAAAAGGCTCATGAATCCATCTTGATTTAAATTTGTTTTTTGATTGCAGCCTTTACGTCTTTCGTTCATTATGTTATTTGAAGAAGTGTCTCCTGATAGAGGATCCGGTTTTTGTCCAGTTCAATCAATGGCAAGGACATGCGACTTAAGAAGTCAGCAGTAACGTTTTTTGTACCTGGCATAAACTGTATGTCATACATAAAGTCTTGTAACCTCATGGACAATCTTGCTATCCTAGCTGTGGAATTGATGAGACCATCGGTTGTAAGTAACTTAGTTAAGGGTTTATGATCACAACGAACAACAAATGTTCTGCCCCACAGAAACTTTCTAAAATGCTCCAAAGCCAAAACAACAGCTAGCGTTTCCCTTTCAACCACAGAATAACGTTCTTCCGCGGGGGGTGAGTGAACGAGATGCGTTGGCTATAATAATTTCCTTGTTGTTGTCATCAATTTGGGTCAGAACGCTACCTAAGCCTTTGCTGCTGGCATTAGTTGTGACTATAGTTCTAGAGCAAGGATCAAAACCTTGCAGACTAGGTGCTTGAGCAATAGCCTTTTTTGTTCCTCAAAAGCTTTCTGACAAGAAACACACTAATTAAATTGTGTTTTGTTTTTAAGCAAAGACCTCATGATATGGGTTTTTTCTGAAAACTTATCAACAAACTTCGCATAAAATTCTGCGAGTCCTAAGAATGATCTGAGATCCTCCTTGGACTTGGGCGCAGGAGCTTCTCTAATGGCACTTACCTAACTATATTTCGGCCTTATACCTGAAGAACTAACTTCATATCCAAGGTAAGTGACACTTCTTTCAGCAAATTTACATTTTGAGGGTTCCGCAATGACACCTTTATTCTGTAAAATACTCATTACGTTTCTCAAACGCTCATCATGGGTTTTCTTGTTAGGTCCCATTATAAGGATATCATCCTGAAAGAATACTACACCTTGCATATCACCAAATAACTCATGCATGAGCCTCTGAAAAACCGCCGCTGGGGACGCTACCCCAAATGGCATGCGGCAAAACTGAAAACACCCGAAAGGGGTACAAAAGGCTGTGAGATGTTTCCTCATGGGGTGCAAAGAAATTTGGTAATATGTGCAAGATAAATCAATGGTTGAAAACCATTTAGCGCCTCTGGTTAGAGTAAGCATTTCATCTATCCTAGGTAGAGGAAATTGATCAATTATAATATTGTCATTCAAATATCTTAGATCAATGCACATGCAAATTTTACCATTGGAACGTCTAGCAATCACAATTGGAGAAATCCAATCAGACGCTTCAATGGGTTCAATTATTCCAGCGTCTAACAATTTGCTGAGTTCAACTTTTACCTCTTCTTGTACAATTAGTGGAATATGACGCACTTTGAGGATTTTGGAAACAGCATTGGGTTTAACTCTTATTTTGTGTGAAAAACCTTGAAGATTCCAAATACCACCTCTACAAACTTCAGGAAATTCTTCCAAAACCCATTTTTTTGTGTTTTCTGACTTGCGCATCACTAAGACTTGTTCAGGACTATTAGGATTTAGGATTATGTCTAGAGAATGTTGATCCTTCCAACACAGGCGGTCCATCCTTAGCTATATACAACTTACATACAAACTTTCTACCTTTAAACTCAAACATCAAAGATCTAAAACCAAGCATATCAATTCTTTGTCCAGTGAAACTCTCAGGATTCACGTCAGTTGGTTGTAAATGTTGACCAATTTCATTAGCAAACTTGTTATCCCAAATTAAGTTAGGGATGATGGTAAACGGAGATCCAGAATCCGCTGCAACCTGTAAAGTTATGCCACCAAAAGAAACCATGCATAAAGGCCTGTTGCTGTCATCAGCAGTAATGTTTACTACAACATGTCTTGAAGTATCACTTGAGGTGTTCAAGTTCTCAAAAGAGAATTCTTCTTCATTATTATCCGATAAATCAGAGTCATTGTTGGTTATACAGGTTACTCGTGATTTTTTATAAAGTTTTCCTTCTACAGAGTTTAGAAAAATAACCCACCAGTCCACACATTGAACATTTTGTTGATTTCGCAGGGTATTTATCAAATCTTGCTTATGTGATGTATTGCCACACCTGTAGCACGCAAAAGATTGCGAAGTGTTTTCCTCTTTTTTGAAGTTATAATTTTGGTGTGGTTTCCAATTCTGGTATGGTTTAGATTGTTTGTAGTTAGAACTTTTATCCTTCCTAGTGTCATTAATCTTATTAACAGTCACTGGATCATTGGAGAGAGAAACTGCCTTTGCGCATCTTTCCGAAAATTCAGCTTTTTTAACTAAGGTGATTATATCTTTGAGACTTGCATCACCTTCAATCCATAGCTTGTCTTGGATACTTTTGTTTTTTGTGCACATGACTACTTGATCCCTAATCATGTCATCATGTAGAGAACCAAGTTTACATTTAATGGTCACATTTTTTAGAGCAGATACATAATCCTCAATGGACTCATTAATATTCTGTTTGCGTTTGTAGAAAGTGCGTCTGGATACTGCAGTGCATACAATTGGTAAGTAATGATCATCCAGATCCGTTATAGCACACTTGAAAACATCAAGATCGCCACTTCTTTCTGTTTTTTGCATCTGTATATATACTCTGAGACCTTCAAGTCCTAAGCAATGCATTAGAATTCTTTTTTTTCTTTCAGGGGACATAATACTACCATTATCTTCGAGAGTAGCAATATAATTCAAAAAATATTCTTTCCAGTCTTGCCATTTAATAATAGGTTCCCCTAGATTAACTAAAAATTATTTTAGATCACTTAAAGTAATACTGGCATTAGTATTTGTTACAA
This sequence comes from Lissotriton helveticus, assembly GCF_964261635.1. Taxonomy (NCBI): domain Eukaryota; kingdom Metazoa; phylum Chordata; class Amphibia; order Caudata; family Salamandridae; genus Lissotriton; species Lissotriton helveticus. Next base: position 554,876,474 of record NC_136063.1, read on the forward strand.
CATTTCTTGATGAGGAGGCTGTATTAGATTCTCCGTTCATTTTGTAGGGTTAAATGTAAATAGGAAAATAATGTGCCAAATAAGTAAATAAGAACAATAATCTTACTGCTCAAAACGAAGAATTGTAGTCCTGAAATAAATGCTGGCTGTGCTCGAGTCGGTAGAATTATTCAAGGTGACAGATAAAAAAAAAATGGCTGCCGGTGTCACGTTGCGTGACCTCGTAACGCTAGCGTAATTACATCAGCGCATGGTTTAAGCACGTTGAGCAGAGCAGCTGGAGCCAGGTTGAAAGCACTTTCGTCACAGAGAGCGATCACGGCAGGTTCACGTTAGGCAGCTTGTAAGTAAACAATGCTCGCGCTAGCATACGTTTTCAGGCAGACAGTAACAGGCGATGTTAAAAATAAACAGCGCTCGCGTCTAAGTAATTAGCTGGTTTAGTATAGATATTTAAACATTTTGAGAATTAGCACGACTAAACTCACGAACAAGTTGTCTGCCATGCTTCATCTCCTGTTGCGGCAATTATCGGCGGAGCTTTCCAAACGTTATGAGTCCAGAGGGACTTCTAACGGCAATGTTGTGAATCCAGGAGGATTTGTAGCAAAAATACCTCAATAGTGGAGTCAATCGCAATTTCCTTTGTAGACTCGGCACTTCTTTATCTTCTATTCCTTTGCAGGCTTGGCACTTCTTTTTGTAGAGTGACTGTATTTTTTTGTAGTTAAACGGTATATCATATTAGGATGTATAAACAAATAAATCTTCTCCTTGTTTAGATGAGTGCAGGGGGTTGATAATCTCGTCCTCGTCGCCAAATCGGTGTAGCAATTAAAATTGAATTCTAAGAGATTAGTTGATTAAGTAGGATTCTTTATTTAAACCCCCAGCACAGGAGAATTGAGTATCCAGCATTCAGGACTTCTTTTAATGTGTAACAGACATCAAAGGAATCTTCTTCAATGAATCATTCTACTATTCTAGATCATAACACTGTAATGGGGATTCCATCTTAAAGTGATATACTACATCCGGCTCTCAGCATACCCTGGGTGACGTCTCCAGAGCCAACTGCCCTGACCAACCCAACACTACAGAGCAGCTTCAGGATTGGTTGGAGCAGACTGGTTTGTCGCTTATACTGGTGCTAGGGGCCTGTGCTGTCTTTCCACTCCGCTCTCTAAGACAGCTCGGGTAGAGAGGTTTAACCTGTGCATTTGAGGCTGGCTGTCGGAAGACAGCTGGCCAAACTGACATGCACATTTTAAACACCTCCTCCCTGCTCCTAGGCTGCACTGCAGCAATGTGTTGTAACGATAGGGTGGTCCAACTCCAGGGTATCTTTAGGTAGTATTTATTATAATGAAAAGTTCAGGAGTAGAAGTACAGTGAGCCCCACCAGGAGCAGCCTTCTTGCTGCTCAGCCCATACACCAATTGACAGCCACACTCATCCAACATTCCACAGCATCATCCACACGAACATTCCACTCCACACTCAATCAATCCATCAATCAATAAAACTTTATTCGGTCTATTACACCACACTCACACTGTCTGAGCAGCAAGTATGACACATCCCCTTTCTTTAAGGTAAACAAAAACAAAATGAAATGGTCCAAGAAAAAGTATACACTTGTAAAATTTACATGGATGGAAATAACATGAGAAACCATTGCAAAGGCCTAAAGATGACTGAGGGCATACAAGTTAAGATCAAAAGCAAATATAGAACCGTACAATGGGCATGCAAGTTAACAACAAAATGCAAAGAAAGCACAAAAGAATGTAACAAATTGCTTGCATGTTAACAAAAGATGACAAATGATAGAAATGGACAATGCCCACCCATGTACACAGAAGTATGAAAACAGCAAACTAGGCAAGATAAAAAACTGACTTTAAGAAAGCAAAAAGACTACACATACACATATGCTCTCCCTTTCTACACAAAACAGACAAAAATATTCTACCTTTCCGCACAAAACCAAACAAGCTTGAATAACTGACCAAACCCCTAATGCCACAAAAATACCAGCGGGCCAGGCTGAAATGGACATGAACACAAAGGGAACCAAATAAAAACATTGCAGTAGCAATCACCCATAACAAAACAAAAACACTAAAGAAAATCATGCCACAACCACAAAAGAGTGGAAGGAATGCCAACCCAAGTGCACAAATACACTAAAGTAAAATTATGCCGCAATCACACAAGGGTGAAAGGAATGCAAACACAAGTGCAGAAATACACTAATGTAAAATAATGTCGCAACCACACAAGGGTGGAAGGAATGCAAACACAGGTGCACAAATACACTAAAGTAAAACCATGCCGCAACCACAAAAGAGTGGGAGGAACGCCAACATGAGTGCACAAATGCACTTTCATAAGACCATGCCGCAACCACACGGGAGTGGAAGGAACACCAATACAAGTGGGTGTTTCCTAAAGTCAACCACCATCAAAATAAAGATGGTGAACGGAGGTGACTCTTTTCCAGGCAACTCAAACACCACACCCAAAAGGGTGATTCTAAAAATCGACAACGCCTACAACAACCACAGTGGTAGACCCAAGAGGCTTTGCACTTAAAAACCATCACACACCCACACCACAAAAGTTAAGGATATACTTCCCAACAACGTCGTGGTGGAAACCCAGGGTGATTAAACAACAAAAGGTATTTCACACACAACGCCGACAGAGTCAATTAACTTAATACCCCCACAACCATAGAAACATGGTAACCCAGGGAGACTTTAGACTGAAAGTCAATTCAAGAAACCACGATCATTAAAAAGAGCAAAGAGTAGATTGCCAAAACACAAAGGGTGATTTTTATAAATGTAGTTTCAATAGTAGCTGAGATGAAAAAACATTGCTAAGAGGGATTAATAGATAGCACTGGGGTGATTCCTCCTCCAAACTAGAGCAATAGCGATGATGGTGCTGTGGTTACAACCCCCCAACCCAAGACCACAACTTACATATGTTACGCATCCATTGGAAAATGAAGCAGCAAAAATCCAATGGAAACCAAAAACAATTGACAACTATTGCATTTACAGGACTACATTGCCATAAGTTTCAATACAGGTACTTGTCCCCCGCACAGTGACGACAAAAGTCTCCACTCAGGCCCACCGGAACAAACTGAAATGCAGTCATCAACGGATGTCCATGACTGCGCTGGGCCGCATGCCAACACTATAATCTTGAATGTGTTCCTCTCAAAAAAAATTAGAGTTGCTCGGGGAAGGATCAAAATAGTTGCCGGGCAAACATGAACCGGAAGTTCCACTAGCTGTCAAGATGGCAGCACGTACCCTAGGAGCGCGTCGGGAGGCTCCAGGCACGTAGGTGCTGTACAGCAACATATTCCAGGGTTCCTCAGCAAACCACGAGCTGTCGATGACGAAGAACAGGCTCACAAACAACTGTTGGTGTAATTGAGCGTGCTCACCGGCTGTCTCGCTGGAGCTCCACGCGCTTCCCTCGTCACAACACCACAGCAAGACCACGCATCCTCGCGAACGTTTTGAGTAGGTAAGTATTATTAATACCTCTGCTGAGATAGCGATCCACTGGTCCTACAAGTTTCCTTCCCTTGATATGGCCGCACAAGAGCACAATCCACCTGACATATGCCAACCGCTCAGCCGTCCATAAAGTTGCACCAACACTGTCTGCATAAAAACACTTGGGGGTGTCAGCTTCTTCTCTCGCGTCTGTCCTCACAAAGCAGCATTTTGAAAAAACCCACAATAAACACTTGTGGGAGAAAGGTTCTTCCTGAGCGTTGCACGCTGACACTTGAGTGTGTGAGCTTTATGTCAGTGTCGCACACCACGCGGTACGCACCAAATATCGCCCATACCAATTGCTCTGGACTGCTAAAGAGTGGCTACGGCGCAACAAACACAGATGGCAAGCAGGTCATAACTCAGCATCCCACAACCTCGAACTGTGAAAGATACACAGCAGATGTGCCAACGATAAACCACTAGAGGACACACATCACTGCCATATGAAAGTAGAACACTGCTAGTCCAGGTTAGATCACAGCAGGTACACTCCTTACAAATCAAAGGCACTCTTTCCACAAAAGTTGAGGGAACTCCTCTTCATGGAGACACTTTCCAAAGTTACAGCAAGCTAAGCAGGAACTGGCAAGCTCGGGTTGGGGCCGACCGATCTTGTGGTCACTGGTGGGGATCAGGGCTGCAAATCTGCTTTTAAACTCGTTGTGCTTAGTTTCAAGAGGAGTTTCTACGTTAAGGAGTTACTTCAAGCTTCAAATTCCAGTCCAGGTTAAGTTTCACTAGGTCTCAGCTTCTATAAAGTTCTCACACGTAGGTTCTTTTAAGCATCGTCGCCAAAATGGTGTAAATAAAGATGGTCCAACTCCAGGGTATCTTTAGGTAGTATTTATTATGATGGTAAGTTCAGGAGTAGAAGTACAGTGAGCATCAGCATGACTTCAGATCAGATCAATTATCTTTATTCGGTTTATAAAACACATAAACCATAAAACAGCATACATTAAAACATAATTACATACATTATTATGAATTCCATAAAATCTACATAGCTGCAGCCTAAAATAGCCCAAAAGTATATACTATAATTCATACATTCCAGATGAGTTAAACATTTTCTTATACGGACAGCCTTCAAAACAAAATTTGCATCCGCACTACAAACCATTACATCTCCTAAATTAATCAAATATATCAGAGCTGTCATTATGTTGTGAAATTCATATTCATATTTAGAAGTAAAGGTTTTAACAATTCCCTGGGACGTTATGTAATTTACAAAATAGTATAAAGTGCATAGTAGATTGAAGTGATGTCTCACCACAAGGACAAGGTAGCTTATCTGTGTTCTAATGTCTCATGCCACCAGATGATAAAGTAGACCTAAGCAGAATTGTGTACGTTTTTATCTGTGAAATGTATTTAAAATATTTAAAAGACAGAGTTAGCTCACTCTTGTTCTCTAATGGCAATACCCAATGACTTGAATTTCTTTCTAGAATAACTATTCGTTGATGTTGATGTTTGCAAGAGCTCCTGAGCACCCGTATTTATTTTTAAATGTTTAATTTTTGTAACCAAGGAATCCTATTAGCATGGTCTAAATCAAGGCAATCTTTTAAAATCTCTCTAGTAAGGGCTGTTTCTGGCTTTGTCCAAGCCGCATGTCATCAGAAGGCCAGCTTAACATATAAAATGTCCTCAACTAATCGTGCACCTAGCTCCTTATGTATATCAGACACAGAGATTGATTTCAGCAGAGCAAGAAAGGGTCTGAGATCTGAACTCTTCACAAGAAGAAAGGTGAAATCCCGAAGTTTGGACTTTTCGCGAATGGGCCCATTCGTCACAAGACTCCTGCGATGACTGCCAGCTAGAAGTTCTGGTGAACACCTGTTCTTCATGCTACACTGACCCTCAGTAAGGACTGGCAACCCGAGAGCTCAGGTACAGCAGCGTCAGCCTGGGATAACCTCCTACACGAAGCTTGAGCAACGGCTGAAGAGGCGGGTGAACACCCACCCGGCTCTTCATGCTAGAGGGATGACCACCCAGGTCGGCCAACCTGCTCTTACATTACAGCACAGCCATCCACTCTGCCTCTCCCTGATTCCCTGTGTCCTCCTCCACCACGAACGGAACTCTTTGCGCTGGACTTTGAAAAGGTAACTCTTGAGGGGGCGTGACCAACTGCCGAAAGACATGGCTGCTTTCTGAGGCAGCTCCGACAGAGCGCGCCCGTACCAGTGTAAATCCGCCCAATAATCTGTTCTTAAACTGGCAGTAAAGGATATTATTATAAATCGGAACCGACAGCGGATCGAAAGAGCTGTGAAACAGCCGTTTTCAGCTTGTGGTTCCGGCTCTAGCTCTGACGACGCACATCGCGGCCTGGCGGTGGCGTTGCACGGCCTGCACTCTTGAGGAACTTAAGCTGCCCACTGAGGCTCCGCTCCGGACAATCGGATCCGCCGGTGTCGGCCGCGTCAGCGCATTCTTGCGCCACCCGGGACAGAGTGGAGGTGGGGCGGTAGCCCTTGGGAGAACGCTGTGAAGAGCGTTGTCCGGCTGAGTCTGGGAGTGGCAGCGCTGCCTGCCTCAACATTGCGCAGGCCTCGAAACTCGCGCTGCGCTACACGCTAGGCGCTGATCTTTAAGGGGCCCCCTACGTCACTGGGGGCTGTGGGCACTGGAATCACTGGTGGCTCACCTGCATCGGAGGAGAATAGAAGCCCCCACCCCACTGGTACGAGGATGTGGGCCCACAATTAACTGCTGAACCCCGTGGCGGGCAAGAAACACGGCTGCCCTGTGACGGATGGCTTCAGTTCTAGGCGCAGCGCGCCTCCCAAGAGCGGGAGAACGAGGGGATGACAAGACCCCGATGGTCCCTTGGCACCTGGGCCCCACTTGCTGCCTTCCTGGCCAATCGTGGCCCCGACCTGAAGCGCCACAGGAGGTAGGCGCAGCCACGGATAGAAACTGGGGAAAAAGACGAGCTCACTCTCCTGAGGTGACAAGGTGGGCCGCTGAGAGGCCTAGAGACCGGATTGCGCTCCGGGCAGGTGAAGGGGGCTGAAGCAAGAAACATTGAAAGGTAAGGCCTGGCCCTGTTGCTGTTTCATGGTGCCCTACGCAGAGTGGATTTGGCAGCCTGCTAATTGGAGGAGGGTTTGAGGCCTTCTCCCCGGGGGTGTACTATATCGGCCTCTGCTACTGTCTGTTCCCCAGCAGCCTGTGGTTCAATGCTCCACAAGCAGCCCCGCAGGAAAAGCCCTATAGATGTTTGGCATAGCTCACCAGCTGCGCAGAACTGATTTGCTCCTTTCCCTCTGATCCTAAGCGGATCACATCGGCTCAGTCATGCCTGGGGGTCGTGCCACCAAGACGGCGGTACAGGCCAAACTGAATAAATGTGCATGGGACAAGGCCCCTGGGGCAAGCCCAAAAGCGAGAGCAGCCGCAATGGAAAAGCAACAGTCCGGAGAGGAGGCCAGAGAACCGACGCTGCAAGATATCCTCACGGCCATCACGACTGTTCGCACATCACTGGAGTCACGAATTGACTCTGTGTCCACTGAAGTATCCCATATCCGGGCGGATATGCGCTCCGTGAGCACGCGACTGAAGGATGTAGAAATCAAAGCCAGCTCCTTGGTCGACAGCACCTCTGAATTGCAGCGCTGGATGGACGACCTTCAGGCCCACACTACCAAACTGGAAGCACAGCTGGACGATTATGAAGGACGCTCCAGGCGTAATAATGTCTGCATACTGTGGGTCCTGGAGAGAGCAGAAGGGCCGTCAGCAGACCTTTTTGTGGAGGAACTGGTCACCACTTACCTCAAACCAAGCAGACTATCCAACTTCTTCTCTGTAGAAAGAGCGTACCAGGTGCCAGTGGTAGATCAAAGCCAGGGGCCCAACCGCGGCACTAGCTGGCTAGGATTTTTAATTTCAGAGATACGGACATCACCCTGCAGGCAGCAATATCTGTGCCCCCACTGAATTTCAAGAACAGTCAAATCACCTTTTTCTCGGACTTCACCATCAGGGTGCAGCAACAGCGATGCAGCTTCCTTGAGGTGAAAAAGGCACTTCGCGAGAAAGACCTCACATACGCCATGCTCTTCCTCGCTAAGCTGAGGGTGGAATCGAACGGGAAGGCTTGGTACTTTGTTAGCCCCGAGGACGCCTGGGATTGGTTGGTCGGCTGGCGTACCGTAGGCCGAAGTGGCGGCTGCGCCCAAGGAGCAAGGGGTGAGAAGGGCACCGAAGACTCCGATGGAGGCACCTTGCCTGGCGAGCAGGAGGGGGCGACGGGAGGGTCTGAATGACTGGTCTGTATGCTACTCTATTTCTGGCTTGGGGACCTAACTACTTGCTGCTTGACTGGGAGGCAGTCCGAGCCCACTTGGTCAGTGCACTACATCTGTGGTTCTGGAACTCATTTGTGATGGACACACTGGGATTTGAATGTGGAATTGTAGTCACATGAGTATTTTTGACTGACTTATTTGTCTGGCAGTTACTCACGTGTCTCTGGGACGGGTGCCTAGTTGGTTACACGCAGCCTCAAGTTTAAGGGGTGGAAGATAAGCACTCTGCAAGTTTGGGTGGGCGGGAGATTCTGACACTGCCATGCAGAGAGGTAGGGAGGGAGTTCAGTTTAATGGGTTTGGGGGGATTGCGTGGGTTAGGGGGTTGTTCTAATTTGTACTGTAATTTTTTTGTTTAACAGGTATGACACATATGACTTGATCTGTGAAAGTGCAATAGCTGGTTGCATGCTTTTGGTGCTTTTGTTTATGAAGGGTAAATGGTCTGCTGAGGTGTTTCCTCCTGGGGGTGCTCACCGGGGGTTCCCACGGTGATTGATCAATCAAAAATCAAGATGAGATGGGTAAGATGATTAGACAGGGGTTAACGCTGCTATTCTGGAATGTTAATGGGCTGGGAGACAAGATCAAGAGGGGTATAGTGCTTCAGTTTTTTAAACGGCACTCCCTCGATGTAGTCTTCTTGCAGTAGACACATTTGCTTGGAAATGTATGCAAGGCCATATCGCGATGGGGTTTCCAGCTGGTGGCGCACTTTGCTTTTGTCTCTGGTTCCCAGGGAGTGGGTATACTGGTCCGAAAGTCATTCCCCATGACAATTGACTTGATTTGCACTGATGTACTGGGTAGATATGTCGCTGCCTCCGGGACCTGGGAGGGACAAATACTCAATCTCCTTTCGGTCTACATATCGCCGGAACTGCACACTCAGGCCTTTGCAGACCTTGGAGACCTCCTTTTAGATTTGCCGGAATGCAGAATCCTAATAGGGGGCAATTTTAACTCTTTTGTCTCTGATTCCCTCGACCGATGGCCACAAAGGGCCGTGCCGCCCTCCCGCATGTCCATCCACAGGCCTGGTGGATGTCTGGAGGGGACTCCATCTGACTGAGCAGCAATACACCTTCTACTCAGGCCCACACCATAGTATGTCCCGGATAGATTATGTGCTGATGCTAGCACACCAACTCCACATTGTAAAAGAAATACAGTACCTGACCAGGGGTATCTCGGACTATTCGCCTATTTTGAATTGCCTTGAAGTGGGTGAGCCCTCGGTTGGCTGCACTGCCCCGATAAACTCCTGATATCTCATGAATCCCCAAATTAGAGATAAGGACTTGAGTGAGTTGGACCTTTACTTTCAGGAGAATGTGAGGTCGTAGATTCTATGGCAACTCCTTGGGAGGCCTACAAAGTTGTCATATGGGATGTGGCTTTGGCCCAGATCGCGGGACAGCGTAAGGAGAAGGGTGTGGGTATGACTCGCCTAAAGGGGGAAATCTTAAACTTAGAGAACGCACTTCGGACACATAACTCGGTGGAGATATGCCAGAAATTGCATATTAAAGTCAAAGAATTACCGACATGGCTACAGAAGCTGCTAAGACGCGCTAAAGGGCCACGCTAAGCAGGGTCTATGACGTTGGCGATAGGGCAGGGAAATTGCTGGCCTGGCTGTATCGCAGGGAACAGGCCCATCGAGTAGTGGTTGAGATAGAAACAGACTACCGCTCTTGCCTCACCGCCCCCCCAGGATATTGTGGATGCATTTGGCCACTACTATCTGACTCTTTATACTTCCCGCACACCGCATACGGAAGTAGAAGCTTCCTCGCTTCTTTGCAATATTTCCTTGCTGTCTGTCACTGAAGAGGAGCGTTCTGATCTCAACTTGGATATCACAGGTGCGGAGGTTGAAAAAGCCATCCACGACATACGTGGGGGAAAGAGTCGGACCCTAATGGCTTGCCCATCGAGCTGTTCAAGCTCACAGCGGACAAGACGGCACCCTATCTCACAGGAATGTTCCGTGAAAGTAGGGGAAGGGGTATCCTGCCCAAGGACCAGAGGCTCGCCAATATTGTTGTCATCCACAAAGTGGGCAAGCCGGCCAATAGGTTTCCCTCCTACAGACCCGTCTCGTTGCTTAACTGCAGAGCAAAAATACTAGCGAAGTTTCTTGCCTCCCGACTGCTTAGGGTCCTCACCTGGCTGGTTCATCCGGACCAATCGGGATTCATGCCTGCCAGAAACACCTCCTCAACTTGCGCCGGCTCCACAGAGTGCTGTGCCGTGCCAACACAATCAGGGAAGACGCCATCGTGGTATCCCTGGATGCTGCCTCAGCATTCGACACCATCGAATGGCCCTACATGTTCGCAATCCTCCACAAATTGGGTATTGGCCCCGAGTTTACCAGCTGGGTTTGGCTTTTATACCACCAACCGCTCGCCCAAGTGGTAGTCAATAACAGGAAGTCCTCCATTTTCGTTCTCTGCAGGGGCACCAGACAGGGTTGCCCCTTGTCTCCGCTTCTCATTGTCTTGGCCCTTGAGCCTTTGGCAACGTGGGTCCACCAAGACCCCGTTATAAGGGGCCTCAAATGGACGTCTGGATGGGAGGACCACATATCGCTATATGCTGGCGATATTTTGCTTTATCTGGCCTCCACAGCTGCTTCCCTCAACCTGGTCCTGGACATATTTCAGGTGTTTGGTAGATTTGCTGGTTATTCAATAAACTGGACTAAATCAGTGCTTTACATCCTCTATGGCAAGTGGCCTTCACTCCCTCTGGGCTGTCAACTGATGGAAGCCGAGGCTGGCTTCAAATATTGGGTCTCTAAAGACCTGTTCAGATTCTATGATCGTAATCTCCTGCTGCCTCTTGTGCATCTTAAATCAGATGTCCTACATTGGAAGTCACTTCCATTGTCCCTCTTGGGGCGCGCGGCCCTATTCAAAATGATGTCCCTTCCCAGATTCTTGTATGCGCTACAAAACACTCCACATCCCGTTGGCTCCGCGTACTTCAGAGACCTCGACTGTATCTTACGGGACTTGTTGTGGGAGGGTAAACCACCTTGTATTGCAACACACAAACTTACGCTGGGGTGGTTTGCCGGAGGCATCAGACTCCCGGACATAAAGAAATACTACTGGGCATCACACCTCGGTGCTATCAACCAATGTATGTATAGGCCGCAGGGTGACCCGGCCTTCGAGATTGATAGGTGGCTCCTCCCATGTGGCAGCTTTGGGGGGGCTCTTTATATGCGATCGTTGAAGCCTGCTTTGACTGGTCCGACAGGAGATGCGGTACATGTGTGGAAAGCGGCTACCAAAAGCTTGGGTTGGGAGGGGAGACTCACACAGGCTACACCACTCTGGCATAGTGAGCAACTGGGCAGACTGATTAGTTCAAGGGGCTTCGATCGTTGGGACCTTATAGGTATATCCATGGTGGGTGACTTGTGGAAGGCGGGTGAGGTGGTCCCATCATTTTCAGAACTGCAGCAAGAATAAGAATTAGCCCAGTCTGAACACTTCAGGTATCTCCAAATCAGACATGTCTTGCTTGCAGTTCTTCCTAAGGGTAGTACGTTCCCCGAGTCTTCCCCGCTCAAAGACAGAGTTTTAGGTAGGAACCTACCCGAAAAGGCCATATCACTTATTTGCAAAAAGTTAATCAACAGCATGACAGATCCCCTGATTTGTTTGAGAGCTAAGTGGGACCACAACGTGGCGGGACTGGGCGACGAGGAGTGGCTGGCTGCGGTGGCCTCCCCTCGGGAGGTGGCCATCTCGTCCAGACTCCGTCTGGTGCAGTTAAAGCTTCTCCATAATCCTATTTGTCTGGGCCCCTGATGGTCACCATGGGATATAGTACAAATGGAGGCTATGTTAGACAATGTGGGCTGGAGGGCACCTTTATACACACCCTGTGGGAATGCACATCTATGCAGAAGTATTAGGAGGCGGTGGTGCACCTGATGGAGTAAGCGTTGGGGCAGTAGATTGATTGCAACATAAAACTGGCTATCCTGAATGTGTGGGGCCCTACTGACCTGAATTCCAGGGAGCAAATGTGGGTTACTTTGGGGCTGATGATGGCAAAAAGGAACATTGCGAGACTGTGGAGGGCTCGGATCCCACCAAATATAGCAGAATGGGGCAAAGATAAGGACTGGTGTATGGTCATGGAAAGTCCATATACGAAGCAAGGGGTTGCCCGAATAAATGGATACAAATATGGGGGCAATGGAATGTCCACAGGAGAGAGATTTGTGAACCGCCGAGATCGAGAGAGGATATCCTCAGGGAGACCTAAATGAGTTTAACCGAACATTGTCAGTATTACTTTGAAGTGATTATGATTTCATGTATCACTCGCAATGTACCAAATATTGCCAATCTGTGTACCACTTGAATACTCATATGTCATGCCTTGTTTTCAATAAAAAAAGAGTTAATAAAAAAATAAAAATAAATAAAAGGTAACTCTTTCTGCAGGTCTAACCTGGTCCCTGTATCTGGTCTGTTCTCCTTCATGGTCGACCTGAGCTTGTGACTTTTTCCAGTTTAGTATGACCAGAAGACTGCAAGCCTTAAGATGCTATATTTTCTAAAAAATTTAAAATTGCACATCTCCGGTTCTACTGATTGAATTTTTTTCATTTGTAGTTATTAAGATATTTTACTCCATTTTTCTAAACTGGTTTGCCTTTTTTCTTGTGTTGTGTTTTCACTTTATTAATGTTTGTGTGCTGCATAAATACTTTGCACTGAGGGCCTGATTCACAAAGGGAAAAGTACACTTTTGTGTAGTATTCAAAATGGGGTTTACCAGTAGTATCTTTATGAGTGCGGAGTCTCCGCACATAAAAAGACAATCTTTTTATGTGTGGAGACTTTGCACTCATAAAGATACTACTCGTAAATCCCGTTGTGAATACCAATCAATTGCAATCTTCCATAAAACGGTAAGTTTACATTTGAGAATCAGCCCCTTGCTTCTAAGTTAAGCCTGACTGCTTTGTGCCAAGCTAACAGAGGAATATCCACAGGTTAATTAAGTTGTTGCCTGAGTGGGGCTTTCACCTGCCCCTTACAGATAGATGAATAATTTGGTTCCTGTGACGTATTGTGATATGAAGCATTTCTTGTAACAAAGCTTATCCCAGTGCTTGTCTATGACAGTTTACAGCCATTGATTATTCAGTTTAGTAAACCAAAATTAAGGAATACTCACACTGTATATGCTGCAACGGTCTACAACTGGGTTCTGGAGTTGTCCTTGCGGACTCTAGGAAACATTTATTTCCTGGACACAGGCACATCTTGTGTACCGCATTTGCAGCTGAACACCATGTACGTATGAGGAATAAGTGTGTCTTGATAACTTTAAAACCATCAGCCAACAGGGTGTGGGGCTAGCCAAGATGGTGGTCGCACATTCAATCAATCAATTAAGTGGATTTATTTAGCGTAGCTAATCACTCAACATGGTATCCAGGCCCTTGAGGGTCTTGATAGTTCAGGTGACTCAGTCGAGCAACCAGGTCCTGAGTACTCTCAGAAATTCAAGTAGGGAGGTGCAGGTTCGTAGCTGCAGAGGGAGGTTATTCGAGGTTTTCACCGCGAGTTAGGCAAGGAGCATCCTCTGCTGTTGCTTTGCTGGATGCGGGGGGAGGAGTGGTAAGTGAGAGGGAGGCAGCGCACAGTTGTCTGGTAGGGTAGTGGAAAATCAGGTGATGGTTGATGTAGGCTGGTCCTTAGTTGTGCAGGGCTTTGTAGGTGTGGATCATCAGCATACATTAGCATCTCTTCTGTATTGTGAGCCTGTGGAGTTTTTTGAGGGGGTTATGTGGGTCTGTCTGGGGAGGTCGAGGATGAGTCTGGCAGTGGAGTTCTGTATGGTATGGAATCTCTGCAGGAGGTGTCTGGTGATCCTAGCACAGAGTGCATTGCTGTAGTCTAATTGGCCGGTGAGCAGGGCCTGAGTAACGGTACACCTGGTGTTCTGGGGGAGCCATTTGAAGACCTTCCGTAAAATGTGAAGTGTGTGAAAGCAGGCAGAGATGACTGCATTGCTGGCAGAGCACATTAGTTGTGCTCTGCATCCTCCTCCGCCATCCTTTGTCAACCTTTGCTCTCCGACCAGGAACCGGACGGATTTACCTTAGGGAGCCTGGGTGCTCTGGTGTGCCACCCTTTCTGCAATCCTCGGTGTAGCGATGACCCCTGCATGCAAGTGGGCTCGCTGTTTTGTGCCTCTGGTGACCGCGGCATGCATCCTAGCAGCGTGAAGTTCCGAGGACTTGGGGATTTGGCGGACTCAACCCTGTGGAAGCTCCCCTCCACTAGATTCCAGTGCCTGATCGGTTGCTGAGTTCCAACCCAGCGGCACCCAGGGGGCCTTGGCCATGAAGGTGGAGATCAGGAGGCGGTGGAGCCTAGAAGGGACACTGGCAGTGCTACCTTCAGGATTAAAAAAGGGCCCTCACATGCCTGATCCCTGGGCCTGTGCTGGTGCCCGACCGCTTGTGCTGCCCCGCTTGGGGTGTAAGCGTGTCGGTTAGCACTGGAGGTTTTCCAATGCTCTGGGGTACCCGGGCTGCTCACAGCCTTGTTGGCAGAATACTGTTGCTGGTGCCCCGCTATGGCTGCGGACCATGTTGGAACAATGAGTGTTGGTGGATGGGGGGAATTTGGCCCTGTTGTGTGCTTCTTCTGCAGGTCTTGCCGAGAACAGCCGGGACTGGAGCGGATAGACGCTATGCCAGTGGTGCAGGGAGAGGAACTACTGCTGCCCTTCCTGGGTGGATGGACTGAAGCTCCCCCTCCTTATTTCGCTCTTTTTTTTCTTCACCATAGAGTGGGCAGTGGTGCTGCTTCCTGGGCCTCATTTGGGCCCAAACTTTGTAACCTGACTGCTCGTGCTGCCAACCGTGTGTGGGGGGGGGCTGCCAACCGTGTGGGGGGGGGGGAGTAAGCGGGCTGGCTGGCAGACACTGAGCCACCATCTGCTGACTGGATTACACCATCTGAGGGCCTCCAGACAGTGAGCATTGGAGGGTATTGTCTGATTGCCTGGGCTGCTGACCCAGGTAGTACCTAAAACATGGGAAGATCGGAATCCTCGTACTCCGATGCACATGCTAAATCTGCTCCTCATGGGGGCGCCTCTCTATGGGCAGGGGGAGAGACTGTTTCCCTGCATTGTAACCCAGAGGATGGTGCCTAGGGGAGGGGGACCCGGTTTGAGGTAGCCAGTACCAGCTGAACAATTAGAGGTCCCCTGCCGGAAACCAATGGGTTGACTGTTTTTGTTATTTTTACTGAAGAAAATGTTAGAGTGCCTGATGCTTCTGAGAGGGAAGTATGGGGACGGGTTTGTTGGGAGGTGTCCGGTTATGATTGATGGTTTACTTTTTATTTGCACCTTCTGTACCTTCAGCGAAGCCTGTGACATCTGGAGAGGGGGATCATACCCTGTATGTCGAACCCTGAAGGGTCGAACATACCCTCTTATTGTCTCATACAGGCACACACATGTCTCATCCTCCCTATCCTTTGCGCTCGCCTAAGACACTATGCTGTGCAATCTGTCTTGGAATGTTAATAACCTCCTGGGCCAAATTAAGAGAATGGCAGTCCTGCAGTACGCCAAGCGCCACCAGCCTCTTATCTTTATTCTCCAGGAAACACATCTCTTAGGGTCACACTGTCCCTTTCTCTGTTGAAATGGATATAAGAAGGTGTTCTATGCGGGTTTTGCCCAGGGTTCCCGTGGGGTGAATATCCTCTTTCATAAGAGCCTACCCTTCCTTTTGACTGCCAAGACTATGGACCCATTAGGCAGGCACAGAGGGGTAGAGGGAGTTTTGGAAGTGAAACACATTTGACCTCCTAAGTGTATACATTCCTCCCAATCTGTACCCTGGAACCCTTGCCTCCCTGACATAGATTCTTTCTGAGATGTCCCATCGGACAATGGTGATTGGGGGTACTTCAGTGCTGCCCTAAGACCTAAATTGGACATCTCTAAACATGTGACTGTTGCCCACCTGGCCCTCGCAGTAAAACTGTGAGACTGGATGCACATTTTAGGTCTTTGCAATAGTTGAAGGACCCACGGTCATTCCTAGAGAGAATACAGTCACACATCAGCCTCCCATAAGTCACTCTCATGTACTGACCTCATCCTTCTCCCTGTGACCTATATTCTACAGATCACCTTGGCAGAGATACACCCCAGGGGTATTTCTAATCACTCTCCGGTGGCAGTGGGGGGGCCGTGTTGGGGCACAATGGCCAATATGGCACCTGAATGTCTGGTATCTCCAGGATGAAAAGTGATTAGATTTCCTCTCCACTGAGCTAGAACACTGCTTTGCTTGCAATGATGGTACAGTGAACTCTCCTGGTGTCCTATGGGTGGCTGGTAAGGCCACCATTAGGGAACTCACAAGGGGTTATGTTAGATGAACCAAGAAAGAAACGTCTGGTGCATTGACTATTCTCTACTCTCATTTTCTGGACCTGGAACAGCAGTACACTGTGAAGCTGTGTGAGATATTCTGCCACCAACTGACGGGGGCAAGGGAGACTCTTCGGCAGACACATGGAGGAGGCCAGCCAATTTTGGATGGCCTCAACTCATCGGGTCTATGAACACAGTGACAAGTCAGGAAAACTGTTATTCTGGCTAGCTACCAGGGGTATAGTGGCGGAGGTATGTAATAATCCCCATTCCCCCGCAATGACATCCACGGCAATAGCAGACAGTTTGCCTCATACTATGAGTAATTTTATATCCACCAGAAGCGCCCACAATGTGAACAATGTCACCCAATTCTTGATGATATTCCCCTCGCCACGCTTCCCTGGACGGATCGTGCAGCATTGGATGGACTGTTCATAGAGGTCGAGATCGGGAATGCGATCTACGGTCTAAAGTCTGGCCAGACACCAGCCCTGACAGCTTTCCTGTGGAATACTACAGTTGATATTTTTCCAGTTAACTCTCTATCTGCTCAACTTATATCAAGAGCCATCTAAGAGTGGTACATTTCCTCCAGATATTGACACCACCACGATTGTGGTTGTGCCAAAACCAGGGAGTCTACAGGACTAATGCACCTCCTATAGGCCCATCTTATTGCTTAATGTAGAGATTAAGATCTTTGGAAAAATCCTAGCCAGTAGACTCTGCTTTGTACTACCTACACTAATCCACCCTAATCAATGCAGCTTCATGCCAGAACGCAGCACACAACATTGTACCCAACGGCTTCACTTGGCCATGGCCTGTATGGCAGATCTCTGAGACTCATGCCCCTTCTCCTTTAGGACATTGAAAAGGCTTTTGATACTGTGGACTTCTTAAACCAGGGTGCTAGAGCAAATGGGGCTGGGCCCTACACTTTATCGCTACATCGCTGGGGGAAAACTTTAACATGCCAGACCCTTCTGTGGCGAGGCTGCCATCTCCTGCACACAGCCTAACTACAAGGTTTTGCAGAGTGGGACAGGATTGGTATTTAGACCCTTAGGGATGTATGCATGAGTGCTGTGATTGGTTCGTTCTATGGTTCAGACGCACGTCTCCCTCGTGCCCACACAAGTTTACAAATACCTCCAATTGCAGCATGCCCAGCATTCTTATAAATCCAAATCTCCATCCTACCCGACCATAGCCCCCTTGAGGCAAAGATATTACTGGGCAGATTGGGAAGGGGTGGCATGTCCCAAATTTATCATACATTAGTGATAACATCTCCTGACAGTTTTCCTTGAGACAGACATGGGAAGGATGGCTTAAGCAGCTTGATGACTTGGACTGGACCCTGGTGCAATTGGTCCAGCGGACTATAACACTATCTGCCATGTTTCGGCTCATACAACCACCTACCTCACTCTGATTTAACTTTGGCGAGCTAGAATGGCCCCATCCCCGCAGTGTCCCCGATGTCACTGCCCCTTGCCTTTTTCTACCATGTTGTGTGGATGTGTCTCCCAAATGCATTATGGCTGTCCTAACCAGGGTATTGGGGATTGCTATCATGCTTACACCCACACATTTGCTCTTGGGTTTTCTATATGAGGCTGGGGACAACTTTGGGTATCTCACCCTGATCGGATTAGCAACTGTGGTAGCTTGGAGATGGAGGTCTGATGTATCGCCTACTAACGCTGAGTAGCACAGGGACAGGTGTGCACAGCTGGAAAAGCCTAGAGACTGCCCACAAAAGCACCCCCAGATATGGGACAAATGGACGGACTACTTTGGACTGAACAACTAATTTCCTTGTATATCGTGTCAGGGATCACTGTCTAGAAGCACTTGTGTTTTCATACCTCCTGTAACTGCAGCTTTGTAGTACTGTAGGTAACAAGTGTTACAATTGTGCCAACTTAATCAGTGGGATTCACACAGATCGCAGGAGCGAGTGTCCTACCTGTGCTATCTTACTGGCTAAAGAATAGGAAAATGCAAAATAATTTGAAACCTGGCCCCTCAGACATGCATTGCATACTCATGTAGAGATTGGTTATTATAATTCAGGTAGTTTTGATTAAATAGTGTGCCCCACTTCAACTAGACAAATCTAAACTTTGCTTTACATAGCTTGCAAAAAAAAATATATTTATATATATATCTATATCTAAATATCTATATATCTATATATATCTATATATATATATCTCTCTCTCTATATCTCTCTCTCTCTCTCTACATAAATACTGGGAGATATTGTCAACAAAGAAAGCGGATTCGTCGTGTTTAGTGTGGCCAACATTTTGAATAGAGTATTACAGAATAGTATGTAGAAGGCAGAGCAATAGGTTTTCAATACCTTACATACCAAATTGTGCCGTAACAATTAATCATACAGTTTAAAAACAAATAATTGGCTAAAGCATGTAGACTTATGCATGAAAAGATGCCTACAATGGTTCTGAGTGCAATCTGGAATGGTCATGAGACAACTGATCATAAGGTGGCATGAGTCCAGAAATTGATAATCAGTAACACAGATAATAATTGATAAGGAGGTCCCGGGGTACAGTGTGATAAATCACAAACAGGGAGGCTACATACAAAAGAAAATAGTATACACCAAATGGCCGCATAGCTCACAGTTGATCATGTCATATCAAAACAAATATAGATTGCCAAATCCAGCCCCCGTGGACAATAAGAGCTAGTACGAGAGCCGACTTCCTAAAATATGATATGGTCCCAGGAAACACTTCATACACCCTAAAATATATGAAAAACAACATACCAAACATAGTGAAAATCTTATCTGTAGTGTAGCTCCATCACGCAAGTGACAAGGAAGAAATGGGTAGGAGACACACTTAATCGCTTGCTGAAGGAAATCCCATTCCTTTCATGACAGAATTAAACTATATATCAAATCAGAACCATAAAAAAGATAATCGGGCAGGAAAGTCATAAAATGACATCAAATGTGATAACATCTCAGTTATCATCAAAGTGTACCCTGAGCTCTTCTAAATTCCAGCCATCTGTCCTTTTGTCTCCAGGTCAATAATATGTCTAGATTCCGTTCAGCGTAAAGTAAAGGTTCTATTTCTGCCTCTCACATTCATGGGCCCTTTTTAGGGCTCACGCCTGCGTTGCAGTGTGCAGCAGTGCTCGCGCAGCGAGAGACCTTTTGTCTGGGGTTCCGAAAGCTGCTCACACGCTTGTGCATGGGAGCAGGTTTTCGCCGCCCGCCATTGGCTTTAGTGTTTTTTAATACGAAAATGCGGCATGCAATTGGGCAAAGGCAGGCGCATGTCTCGCCTTTGCTCCTCCCATTCCCACCTGTGGGTAGCACGCGCAGCAGCACACGTTCGCCTCGCTGCCGCGCTCCCTTTACCTCGTTCCCTTGTGGTGCGCAAGCACCACTTTTTTTTTTATTTTCTTCAATATTTCTTTTATAATTTATAGGGGATATGACTGTTACCCTAAGTTGACGTGCAGATCGGGAACTTTTCGAGGCATAACAAACAGTGGTCTAGTAGTCGAGAGAGGTCATGTTAGATCTGAATTATCTGCTTCCTTCTGAGGTGGTTCCAAGAAGCACACGTTATTTAAGAATTGCCAAAAAAAAAAGCATTACGTGGAGGCTTGGTGTCCCAAGTTAAGGCATGACAGCTTATTTTTTTTCAATTTTTTAAAGCGCGGATTTGGCAAGGGCATCGGTGCGCTTTACATGATGAGCACACCGGTTGCATTATACAAGGTAAGTTAATGTATGCTTTTTTTTTTTTAGACATGGGGCGGTTTAAATGATTAGGGTAGTGTCGCCGTATGTTGAACCGGCTCCGCGGTTCCAAAGTTGGCATCTCTAATGCCACATCCTCGGACTGGATTCATCGGATTGCTAACAGGTGATGCTGCAGGTTGGGTTCAGATACAATGGCAGAGCTGCCTTTATAGACCTCACCCACTGCCCTAATAGGACTGTACTGTAGGTCAGCGTTAGGGTGGACTGGCTGAGCCGCGCGTGCTTTGGTAAGGTTTGAGAGAGCCCGCTTTTCAGTGTGCACTTTGCCCCCTATGTGGTTAAGGATTGCCGGGCGAGTTCTCTCCTTTGAACCAATGCGTCGTTTGAGGGCCGAGGCCCAGTCTGGGACGGGGTCAGCAGGGATAGCAAGCCCCTGCTGACTGAAGGAAGACGGATGGAGCCAGGGATTGTCAGGCCCGTCAATCACGTCATTTTAAGTGAAAGCTTTGGGAGGTGGGCTGGATGGGCATAGCGGTTATTAAGCGCTCTGCCCGTCCGCCGATCCTGCTGAGCTGGTCGCCGTCCGCCGGGCAGAGCCTGCTCTTAAAGCTCTCATCAGTCAGAGCCGAAGCACCTGTGAGCCCGATCGATAGATAGTATATCAATCCCCTGGCGATGTGGGTGCGGGCGAGTGCTGAGGTAACGTGTAGACTCTTCCGCGACTGAGTGCGGGAAGGAGGTTCGTGGCGACAGGACCGGTGTTTACCTCACACTTATGTGAAGTCATGAATAGGGTTTGCCTGTCACGGTCTGTCCATCCAAGTGGTGTTTCACAGTCTTCCTTGTTTAGTTTGTGGTGTCTGACTTGGAGATTCCTTTACCAGCTGTCACCTCCATTACACCTCAGGGGGGTTATCTCACTAACTTCCCTCTGCTTACCTTGGAACAAATCAATCTGCTTCTGGACAACATGAAGTCTGGATCTCCTCTTGACCCATGCCCTCTTAAAATTTTCAAAGAATGCAGGGATGTCCTACTTCCTACTTTTATAGAGGTGATCAATCAAGCTATTCGTGAGGGAGTTTACCCGAAACCTTGGAAATTGGCCATTGTCAAGCCCCTCTTTAAGAAACCAACCTTAGATCCTGGCATTCTTAAAAATGTTCGCCCCATTTCCCTGCTCCCTGCCCCAGCGAAAATTTTAGAAACTCACTTAAACACCCATCTGAGCGCCTTTTTAGATCATGTCAGCCTACTTGACCCGTCCCAACACGGCTTTCGTAAAGCCCATAGCACCGAGTCCGCCCTGACCATTGTTGCCAATAACATACGTGCGAAGGTCGACAGTGGCCAGACTACCCTGCTGGTCCTGCTTGACCTCACTGCCGCATTCGACACTCTGTCCCCTGGCATTTTGGCTGGGCGCTTGCGGGAAATAGGAGTGGACGGACCGGCGCTTAGCTTAGCCTCTTAACATCGTTTTTGACTCAGCGCGAACAAAGGGTCAAGTTGGGCGATCATCTCTCCCCTGTCAAGCCTGTGCAGTGTGGGGTCCCTCAGGGCTCGTCCCTGAGCCCCACACTCTTCAATATTTATGTAACACCTCTGGCCAGGCTTGTCAGATCCTTTGGTCTGGAAGTCGTATCCTACGCTGACGATACCCAGACCATGGTCTCCATCTCACATACCGCTGACATCACTGCCCTTAATTTTAAAGCTTGTATGACGGCAGTTGCGGAGTGGATGTTAAGAAACTACCTCAAACTTAATGGGGAGAAAACGGAGGTGATCATCTTTGGAGGAAAGCAGGAGATTTGGTCGGCGTGCCCCACACCCACCCAGTCCGCTCGGAATCTGGGCGTTATCTTTGACTCCTCACTCTCTTTCAACAAGCAGGTCAGCAGGACGGCCTCAACCTGCTGCGGGGTTCTGTGAATTCTGAGGAAAATCGCACATTACCTCTCTATCGAAGCCCGTAAACAAGTTACGGTAGCCCTTATAGCCTCCCGCCTGGACTATTGTAATGCTCTTTATCTAGGAATCACCAAACAACTTGTCCAGCGCCTCCAAATTTTGCAAAACGCAGCCGCGAGGTTCGTTGTTGACGCTCCTAGGCCTTCTTCAGGCTCAGCCATTAGGAAAGATCTGCATTGGCACCCCATGCAAGCTAGGATTGCCTTCAAGGCCTTATGCCTCACTCATCGTGCCCTTGGTGGGCTCGGGGGGGAAGACATCAGTTCTCTTGTGTCCCTTTATGTCCCTGGTAGGACCCTCTGCTCCGCAAACAAAAACCTTCTTGCTGTTCCCAGAGTTCTGAAGGCAAGATGGGGCAGGAGGGCTTTCTTCTCCCTTGTCCCTAGGATGTGGAACGACCTTCCTGCAGAACTTAGGGATCAACCCTCTCATTCCCAGTTCCGGAAGGCTTTGAATACCTGGCTCTTCAGTGAAGCCTACTTTTAGCCGGTATTCCTCCTCCTTTCTCACTCAGCCTTTTCTTTCCATCTTCAGCGCTTTGACGCCTTCGGGCAAAGTTGCGCTATATAAGGCCCTAATCATTTATTCATTCATGTGTTACAGGTATTGTGTGCTGGGCATGTTTAGGGGTCGGTACTGTTTACCATTCTTATTTGGCCCATATTCACACATCACCTTTTATTTTCATAATACATAATACACTACACTCTATAGGTCTCCATTACTAAAAAATCGAGCTATTAGTGTTGCATTATTATTTGATACGCCAAAAACTCAAACTTTTACTAATGCAAGACCTATTGCATTGCAAATGCTTGTTCTATATTGAAATTAGGGCTCCCTGTTTTCCAATTTTACAGATTCTTACAGATAAATGCAGACAGAAATCATTGTTTCTTGTCTGTATTTATTTAAAAAAATAAAAAATACAGATAATTTGGCTTCTTCAGAGTGACCCTCCATGTTGTGAATAATGAATTTCCGGCCAACGGCTGTACATATTGGCAGCATGGGGAGTAACAAAGGTGAATGAGATTTGCTTAAATTACTGCATATCTCAACATGTATTGTTATTATGCAAGTCTCAAAGTATGAATGCACATTTATCTGTTAAATAAATGCAGAAATATGCATGTTATTGCCTCATCTGTTCACTAAGCAAAAAATATATGTGGATGAATACTAATAAGATGGCCAAAAAATAAATTTAGATAAATGCTGACGGAAATGTTAAAAGAATAAATACCATAACATTGGGAGCCCAAATTGAACTACATTAACAGGTTCTGATCACTAAAATGTGCGTCTTCGAAGTGTACGTTCATAGGATAGTGGTTATCTTTGTTGTCTATGGCATTTATGTGTTCAGGGATACACTTTTTTAGCTTGGTGCATGCTCCTGGCCACATATCTTCTGTTACACAGGCATTCCAAGATGTACACTACATAATCAGAACTACAAGTAAAAAAAAAATGGTGATAGGCTTGGCGGCCCTCCTAAAAGGAATTGGGTATTCTTTCTTGCTTGTACTATTTTTGCATGCTTTACATTTAACGCAATGAAAGAAATCCCTCAAATTACTTAAACGGCCTTGATTGGTAATATCACATAAAGAGCAGTGCACCGAAAAAAAACGTCTTTTCAGTCTCTTTGCATTTCCTTTCAATCTTTTATTTATCAAATCCAAATGAAATTTCGCTCAACAGCAGCCAACGCATTTCGTTCTAGTTGGCAACAAGCCTTCTGTAAGAAGTTGTCTTTTCAGAGACCAAGCAAATAAAAAAATTGTTCTTAAGGCAGTAGTCAAGAATATCAATAAGCCGTTCTGTATGAGAAAGAAAATGTATGGGGTTAGCTCTGAGACAATGTCCGCATGCCTGGATGCCATTCTGATGATCAATACAAGTGTATAATTAGCAGAAATCCATAGTCATCTGTAGGTTGTAAAGATGTAACTTGAAAGCCTTCCAAGGTAAAGCAAGTTGATTTATTGAAGGCAACATCTGTACAAACACTTCACAGCTGACCAGACAAACCAACTGAAAGAAACAGAATCTCATAATCAACATGCTAGAATACACGCATGTATTCTAGAAGGGAAAGGGAAAAAAGGGAACACACAGAAAGGCTTCATAATAACTGAGTACCTTGTTGAGAATAGTGTTAATGTACAACACATCTTCCTCCTTTACATAAATAAAAATGGAAAAAACACTGCGCCGACTGGAACTTGAGGTCCCACTGACGAGCCCACATATGCCACTTAGCATGATCGACCAGCAGGATGAAGGAGGCCATGAGGCCCAGCAGCCTCAGGGTCATCTGGGCCGAAACCCGGGATAGAGGCTGAAAGATCAGACTTATAGCCCGAACATCCCGGACTCGCTGTTCAGGAGAATAAATCCGAAAGTGCGTCGTGTCCAGAACTGCTCTGATGAAGAGGAGCTTCTGAGAGGGAATCAGGTGAAACTTCAGCACATTGATGGAGAACCCCAGCGAATGCAGGAGGTCAGCTGTAGTCTGGAGGTGGGAGACAACTGCCTGGGCCGAGCCGGACTTTAACAGCCAGCCGTTGAGATAGGGGCTGACTGAAACCACCGATCTGCACAGGTGAGTTGCGACCGCCGCCATCACTTTCGTGAACACCCGAGGGGCGCTGGTAAGGCCAAAGGGAAGCACCGTAAACTGAAAATGCTCGTGGCCTACCGTGAACCGCAGGTAACGCCGGTGTGCCGACAGGACGTGGATGTGAAAATAAGCGTCCTGCAAGTCCAACGCTACCATCCAGTCTCCAGGGTCAAGAGCAGCCAAGACCTGAGCGAGCATCAACATCTTGAACTTCTCCTTCTGGAGGAAGTGGTTGACGTTCCTAAGATCCAAGCTAGGACGCAGGCCCTTGTCCTTCTTGGGTACCAGAAAGTAGTGGGAATAACAACCACAACCTATTTCTGGGGCAGGAATGTGCTCAATGGCTCCTTTGTCCATGAGAGATGAACATTTCTGTTGGAGAAGACCCAGGTGATCCTCCGAAATGCGGTGGTATTGCGGTGGTATTGAGGTGGTATGGCTGGAGGGGTAGCCTCGAAGTGGAGGGAGTAGCTCTTTCAGACTATTTGCAAACCCACCTGTCCGACGTGATGGTGCGCCAGTGGTGGAGGTGATGGCAGATCCTGCCACCCACTGGCATTGGATGGGCCTGAAAGGTCAGACTAGGAGGGGTTTGAGGCTGCTGCAGAGGAGGGGGGTGGTGGACTGGCCCACCCAATGGCCCGCTGAACCATAGCGGTGGTTTCCACGTCCCCGGCCGCCAAAAGGTTGGGAAACTTGCTGCTGCCTGTGGCTCTGGGCAGACATAGTGGGGCACCCCTTCCGTAGCCACAAAGGGCTGAAAAGCAGACTGCACTGGGCGGCTGGAGAGGCCCATGGACTTGGCTGTAGCCCTGAGCTCTAGATCGTTGTCTTCTTTGTCACCAAAAAGGCGACGCCCATCAAAAGGCATGTCCATGAGGGTGTTCTGGACGTCCCCTGAATAGCCAGTTGATCTCATCCAGGCGTAGTGACAAAGGGCTACATACGTGGAAATTCTCTTGCCTAGAGAGTCGGCGGTATCTTGCCCACAACGGATGGTAAACTTCGCTGCATCCCTCCCGTAGGCGACAGCCTTGGAGAGCACTGTCCGGGCTTCCTCCGGACACTGAGGCAGCACCTGCGCAATTGTGTCCCACACAGAGTGGGAATCATGTCCCAATAGAAATACAGTGTTTACCGACCGCAGTCCCAAGCTGGCGAAAGATAAAATCTTCTTCCCAAGATGATATAGCTTCTTGGATTCCCTTATCCGGTGGAGGGAAAGGGAACGCGCTCTTGAAAGTGGAGGCTTGAACCACCAAGCCCTTCCGGGTGGGGTGTTGGGAGAGGAAAGTGGGGTCACCCAGAGCCAGGTTGTTGTGTTGGGAAATCATCCTATCCACGGGAGACCCCGTGTTGGGCCTGGACCATGTGCCCAAAATGACGTTGGTAGGGCTTCATTAAACAGCAGCAGGGGCTCCGAAGAGCTCGCAGCTGGCTGAAGCACCTCTGTCAGGAGGGTAGCCCTGACCACCACCATAGGAAGCTCGAGGTTGAGAGCCGTGGCCACCCTACACACACCACTGTGTATGAAGCTCCCTCCTCCGTAGCCACTGTAGGAGGAGACAACATGCCAAGGTCAGGGGAGGTGTCAAGACCACTGACATCCCCCAGTTCCTCTCTCCAGTCCTGTTCAGATCCTAGCTGATCAGTTAACGGGTCACCTGACCCCTCCCAGTCCTCCTCCTTATCCTCAGATTGCCACTCTGGATGAAAAGGGACCCCAGGAGTAAACAGGGGCACACAATCCCTGCTCGGCGCCGGATCCGGCGTTGAGTGACGCTGGTCCGTCTCCGGGTCCACAATTAGATGGAGGCCGGGATCGACGTCGGCCGGGGACATGACCGGCGTCGGTTGCGCTCCCGCAAAGCCTTCGGTGCCATGGACCGGCAGTCAGAGCACGACTTGGGGTCGTGGTCATGCTCCAGGCAAAAGAGGCACACATGGTACGGATCCATAACCAACATCAGTCGGGTACAGGAACCGCATGCTTTGAATCAGGGCATCCCTCGTGCACAAGGAGTTGTAGACTCAAAAAAGACTTCGTCAAAAGTCGCTAAAAAAGTGACTGGAGGTACCGCTCTCTCCGGATCTGCGCTGACTGGCGCGGAAAAAGAAATAACTGACATCAGTGTGCAAGGGCGGCATCTAAGTAGCTACCGCAACGTCATCCCGGCGACCACGACGCCAATGACGGACGAGGAGCTGACCGACGCCACCTACCGACACACAGAGGCACCTCCTCTTCACATCGCAGAAGGGCACAGAACACCTTCAGCAGAGCTCAGAATACAACACATCAGTAATGCCGGAGAGGACCACCACACCATCAACACCAACACCCTACAACAGCCATGAATATCTCACGCAACCCCCCACCAGGACCCGGCCAGCCAAGCTACTCAGGGGGGAATACCGAGCCTGTAACAGAAGGCACCTGCAAACACAGCTGGCTCACAACACTTCACCCACCCACACATGGCACCCCAATGCCATGTGTCAGCACGCCAAAGGAGGTGGACCGACAGGTGTGGGTGGGGGCCGAACCCGTGGAATGCAAACCAGGACACTTATGTGTGTGCCTATCTCCCTTCAGGGCCCACCCACACCCCACTAAGGAGACCCACACTGCCATGGAGACACATGCAGATGCATATTCACAGTACAGAACAGCGCCCACGGGTGCTCAAATAGCAGACACACACCCATGTTGCCTCTGCGTACGACGGCCCTGGACACCCCCCTTACAAATTGAGTGGATGACGTCAAAGCTACATGTCCAAGCTTCAACCTGCTGCCTGCGGTGACATGTCTGCATCCGAAGTACACAGCACAATGTAATGTCGTAGGGCCCAGGGCCACCATGTATACAACAAGACCACAGGGACATGCAGATATCATGTTGAACGACTACGGGCACATGCGCCCGGCCCCTTTATTGGCAGGACCACATGTACAGTGACGCCTGTGCTGGATGTGTGTGGGGTGAGTGTAAGCCATTCCGCACGTGCTGGCAACCACTTGAACATTAGATACTAGTGCAACGGAAACAGAAAACACATGCATAACAGAGTCAACTGCTGAGCAACAAGGAGTAAACAGGAGAAAGTCCGGAGGACAGCCAACATGCAAACAGAAGTGTCCGTGAGTTGCAGTGCACTGGGTTTGGGCCACTAGAGATGAGCGCACTCATGTGAAGGAAAAGTCTGGGATTGTGTCCCTTCGATATATTCCTGATACAGATGCAGTGGGGTGTGTGAGACCTGCATCATCTCCCCATCAACGTCTCAGGGCCCACACACTGTTTGAGGTGACATAGCTGCACAACCACTCCACAGCACAAAACACAATCAGCAACGGACAATGGCTTGCGGTGCAGTGAGTCACTGGCACCTGGAGTGCTGAGCAGGGTATCAGGCCGATGATGGTATCCACAACAGGTCTGAGCAACTCCATAAGTCTGTCAGGACCACCATTTTGACTCAGGCAGATGGTGCTTGCAGGTGGTTCTTGCGGTGGTGGCGTGTGCCTCCTGCGGTTATGCGACTTCCAGGCCGGTCTGGACTCGCTTTGGTGTGTGAGACCTGGTGGGACGCATTTGGGCCCGGGGGCTGCGTACAGCGCAAGGCCACAGAGAAATGGCGTTGATGACCCTAAGGCCTACGCTTCAGGGGCCATCGAATGTCTCCGGAGAAGGGGTCCCAGACCTGACCAGCACAGAGTTAGTGGCCCTGGATGCACTGCGGCCGACACAGGCTCCCAGCCACAGGACGGTGACTTGGGGTGCAGTCAGATGTGCCATGCGACCTGAGCGGGTCACCTTCAATGTCCGAGGTGTATGTTGCGGGGGGTTGTGGCGGACAGTAGAAGGTGTCCTCCAGGGCATGACACAGAAAGGTTTGATTTTATCCGGAAGCAGCAAATGGAGGAGTGGAATGCGACAGCCTCGTTGCCACCACCAATTCAGTATCAACTACATGAGGATGAAAACTGCCCCCTAGTCCATAGGCTCAGAAACCACCATAGTTCGGTCAGAGAGTGTCCATGAATGTCGGGGAACAGACTTAGTGGCATCGGTGCTAGGTGGGGATGCAGTCTACGATGATGCCAGTACACTGATATAAACTCTGCCATTGCAAAATCATGACTCTGTGACCTACTGGACCGCAGTGTAGGCCAGAGGCAGCGGTCACAGTGGCCAACAGCCTCGTGTCGTTGGCTCACGATGCACAGCGCTAATGACACCAGGGCAGTTGTCCGTAGTGTATGAACAGCTCTGAAACGGTGATCCTTTTCTCTCCGCCAAGATGCTAGGCGTCATCCTCTTACGCTTTTCCTTGTTATGTTATGTTATGTTAATGGAATTTATTATGCGCGCAGCTGCTCCAGTGAAGGAGCGTCCCGGCGCCCGACAAGGTAGCCACACAACATAACTAAAGAATGGATTTTTAAAATTGAGTTTTAGAAAGGCTACGGAAACAAAAAAGTCTTAACAGCCCTCCGAAAAGAAAGCAGGTCAAAAAGGGTCCGGATTTCAAAAGGAAGTGCGTTCCACAAAGCAGCTGCCCGCACCCTAAAGGAGCGCCCTCCAGCTCGACTACGTTTGAAGCGTGGAGCTACTGCTAATTCACGATCTGAAGAACGAAGGGAGCGGCCAGGAATATAGGGGCACACAAGGTTATGCAATATCGGAGCAGAGGGGCCTTTTAGGATCTTGAAGGACATACAAAGTACCTTGAAGTGGATCTGCTGCCTAACAGGCAGCCAGTGGAGAGCACGTAGGGTGTGAGAGACAGAGCAAAACCTAGGAAGGCCTACGACTGCTCTGGCCGCTGCGTTTTGCACTCGCTGGAGACGAGTAAGCTCGGACTGATTTAACCCTATAAAAAGGGAGCTGGCGTAATCCAGCCGAGACAATACCGTCGCCTGAACCACAAGTTGACGTGTTGCGGCATCAAAAAATTTTAGTGCAGGTCTCAAATTGCGCAGAATGCCAAAGCAGCAGGCCGCCATCCTTTTAGTGTGGCAAACAAAACTGAGTGTAGGGTCCAACCACACCCCCAGATTTTTAATCTCCGAAACCGGAGTGGGGGTGGGGCCCAACTCAGGAGGCCACCAAGTATCGCCCCAGAGTTCCGTCTGTTTGCCGAAGACCATAATCTCTGTTTTTTTGGCATTCAGTTGGAGACAGTTGGACGTCATCCAACTGGCCACCGCCCGAAGTCCGTCCCTGAATCTTAGGGCTTCCGCCCCGGAGTCCCCGCTGATCGTGACCGCTAGCTGAGTATCATCTGCGTATGACACCATGGTCATACCGCAGAGCTTTACGACCTCAGCCAGCGGCCTCACGTACAGATTGAACAACGTGGGGTTCAGCGAGGAACCCTGCGGGACCCCAAGCATCAGAGGGTGGAACTTGGACTGGTAGGGCGGGGCAGCCACACAGAAGGAACGATCCGCTAGAAACGATCGGAACCACTGAAGTGCAGTGCCAATCACGCCTGCCTCCTCGAGGCGCTGCAGGAGAATCTCATGCGAGACAGTGTCAAAGGCGGCGCTCAGATCTAACAGAATAAGCGCCGCCGTTTGACCTGCATCAAGCACTGCCCGCAAATGCTCAACCATAAATAGGAGTGCTGTCTCCGTACTGTGGCCAGCTCGAAAACCGTTCTGTGTAACATCCAGTACGTTAGTACGCGATAGATGGTCAGAGAGGGCGGTGTTAACATGCACCTCCGCGACTTTAGCTGGCCACGGGAGAAGCGAAATCGGTCGGTAGTTCTCCGATTTACTAGGGTCGAGAGATGGCTTCTTCAAAATGGGCATTACTACTGCCTGCTTCCACTTCAAAGGCACCCGGCCAGACGTAAGCGAGATGTTGATCAGGTCGCGAACTGGGTTAGAGAGTGTCAAGTCTCTAAACATTACTGGCTTAAGCGGGTCTGCCGGACACCCAGATTTGACTTGGAGAGCCAAAGTCTTGAAAATCCCCGGAGTAAGACAGGGGAAAGAATCTAACACCACCTGTCTAGGCACAATGTGCGACCCGGCACCGGTCTGCGCAACAATAGGAAAAGCTCTATAGATGGTATGAACCTTCTCCAAAAAAAAGGCCGCCAACGTTTCACAAT
Organism: Lissotriton helveticus; assembly: GCF_964261635.1. Classification (NCBI taxonomy): domain Eukaryota; kingdom Metazoa; phylum Chordata; class Amphibia; order Caudata; family Salamandridae; genus Lissotriton; species Lissotriton helveticus. The sequence continues at coordinate 554,907,343 of NC_136063.1, forward strand.
GAGTATTAGAGCTGATGGTGTCAATAGAGGGCTTTTTTGCCACAAGGTCCTTGAGAGCCTTGAAGATGGTTTTAACAGGATTCAAGCTGTTGCGAAACTCCATGGCATAAAATGCGGCCCGGGCTCTGCAGACAGCTCGATGATAAGACTTGACGGTAGCCATATAAAAGGTTTTTTGCTGTTATCATACGTTCTCCGCCAGTCTCTCTCTGCACGTCTGCAAGAGCTTTGTGTGCAATGATATGTAATCTGCCATTGCATACTCGATGCGCAGTTCCAAATCTGTGACCTACTTGAGCTCAGCCTAGGCCAAGAGCAATGTAGGGCGGAGGCAGCGGTCAGCACGGGCCATTCACCGTGTGTCACCGGCATAGGTTGGTGGCCCCACTGGCACCACATGTTCGGTCACCTCCAAGACTGTGTCCTCTTACTCCTCTCTGTGAGACCACTGGTGTGGACTCTGCCATTCGTTATTCACGACTAGGTGCTAGGTGTGAGACCTACTGGTCCACAGGGTAGTCCTGGCCCCTCATCCACGTTTCGCCGGCTGGCATTGAACAGGGTTTGTGGCAGCACGTGTCACCGGCTGGCGTTGAACAGGGTTTGTCGCAACATGTGTCGCCGGCTGGCGTTGAACAGGGTTAGTTGCACCACATGTCGCAAGTTGCCCATATGGATCTATGTCTCAAGGATGGAAGGGAGTCTGGTGCTGTGGCCACTGTCCCGGATTTGGGGTCACTGCCATTCAGGTGCCAGGACACAGTTTCACATATGGGACCCACTGGGCCGCAGAGGACCATGGTATAATATGTCAACGAGGAAGGAGTAATGTGGGCCAGCGTCGGGGGGACAGCGATGGTGTGAAAGGCTGGCAGGGTCGCAGGCCTCGGGCTTGGAGCTTACACAGGCATGTGGTGGGCTCTCCTTGACAAACGCCGGTGTCTGCTGCTGATCAATGTTGCTGGCTGCGCAGCGCCAGGCCTGACAGGTTTATGGTCTAGCGGCCCAGGGTATCTCAGGCAACTCCGCTAACGAGGACGGCGTCGGCCTCGTGGCGGGGTGGGAGGCGCCGCCCTGGCAGAGAAGTTGGCCTTTCCAGAAGAGGATCATGCCCAGGGATACATGCTTTTTATTCACACCCCTACGCTGGCCTGGCGTATGCCGGGCCATCCCACTCTGCTCATGAATACGGGGGCGCAACAGGCAACATTTCTGCAAGGACCCCCACTGCTGAGGTGACATGGTTGCGTCCACTGTCCACTACACTCCATACACCAGAGATGTATGTCGCTATGGATATGGGTGTGTTCAGCATACTGCGGTCTGTCCAGCACATCTCCGCCACCCTTGGCATTGTGTACTTTCCCAATCATGGATATGGGTGTGTTCTGCATACTGCGGTCTGTTCAGCACATCACCGCCCACCCTTGGCATTGTGTACTTTCCCAATCATGGGTCTACTGCATCCTGCACACATGCCTGGTTGCCACCTCTCCCCACATTCGGATATTGTGTGTCTGAGGTGCCATGCCATTGATTGGTCATGTTCACGGCTTGCACAGGTTACCATTGTAAGTTGTTCTATCGTGTCTGGAGGATGGGCATGCTGTTGTGCATGTTGGCTGTGAATATGTAACGTGTGCATTGCCAGAGTTGTGGACTGCATGGTTGTGG